>NC_136070.1:1094730067-1097316317 GCF_964261635.1 Lissotriton helveticus | reverse complement strand
AAATGGCATCTATATGCTTTGAATGAAACATTGCTTTTAAATGCGTACAGCACAAATATTCTTTTCCTGTACAACCATTTCGAATGCATATTTATGTATTTTTGGGTGGGGTTTTTAACACATCATGCTTTGATATGTTTTATGTGTTTAGAACTTAGTAATATCGTTCATAATAAAGTGGAGTGGGTGTTGTATGGCATTTTTGGGATCCGAGTGATTTTTCCTGATTGATGCCCTTATATAGGTACAATTCACACTGCCCTTATATAGGCATAGAAATCATTCCCTTATTTAGACATAGCCCATGCAGACCAAATACAGGCATGGCTACTTCCACCCATATCAAAACGTCCCAACGATTTCTTGTAAAATCTGCTTAAGCAGTCAGGGACCTCCCCTTGCTTGAATATTGATTTGTCCAAGAACTCATGTACTTTACAAAGAACTACTATTCCCTTGGGGTTCTTTCCTGATGTTATTATGCCAGACTTTACATCAAACTAGTCAACTTCAAGGTATAAATATGCCTTCACTTGCTCTAGCAAGACACGGTGGTTCGGAGCAGTTCGACTATCTACTTGCCCGACACAGCTCGCTACAGCAAGTGCCAAAGGAAGTCGACCCTCCAGCTGTTGCACTGATCGAGAGGCTGCATTTCTCCTGCTGGGAATCCAGCTCCAGTGTTTCCAAGCTCCACTTGCGGGGTGTTGGGAAATCGAGTCCCGAGACTGAGATACCAGACCTCCTTCATTCTAAACTAAGGTATAGAGCTGATTAGAACCTAGAGAAACCTTTGGTAAATTCTTGGCAAAGAAAAACTAAACCTATGCTACACTATACTTACTTCTTCCAGCGTACTAGACTTAGGTTAGGTACATTGGGGTAGGCGTATTTTAGAAGCACCAGTTGAGTACTTTTAGCCTGTATATTTATGTATGTATTTTTATATGGCTTAGAAACCATACAATGCTCTTACAGTGTTATTTTATAATATTGTTCTCGCTGTATGTATTATACTTTGCAGTCTGCATAGTGATTGTAGCAGTTCACTTCTCTTGTATGAGAAAGAAAACTGTTCAATGAACCTTTTTATTGAAAATGCCCGTATCTCTATTTCTCTTCAACTCTGTTGAAACGAAGCATGCACGATTGACTGAGTGAAATACTTATCTATTGTTTCTACGACTCTGAGAGATATATTTCTTATTCTTGGGAAACAAAGTTGTCATGTGTATGCAGTTGTCAGAAACTAATCCATTCTTGTGAATTCAAGAAAGTTTCTAGTGACCTCTGAGCTAGCTGGCATTCACTATTAAGTTTAATATATTCGATAGAGACCTAGTCAACTTCAGTCCTACGTCTAATCTATAGGATATATTATTCCAATGCGCAGAGCCTATTGGGAATATAGGAACTACACTACAATATGGGAGTAGTGGAGATTGTCAATCGGCAGTCCACTAGGGAGGAACAGGTACGGAAGCTGCTAAGGGTGTTTGTGTTGGGCTGCTTGTGCCACAACATAGTTTTTCAGGCAGTGCACATGCCAGGTGTGGACAATGACATTGCGGATACTTTGTCTCGTTCACAGTGGGGGAGATGCGTTTATGGTTCATAGGCAACACCTGATACTTCAGCTGGTGGTAGGTTCCCTGGCCCCCTCCACGAGGTTGGCTTATAGCCTGGCATGGCAGGAATTTTTATCTTCAGGGGCGCAATGGAGGGCTTTGCTAACTCATAGGAGGGAAGACGTGATACAGTTTATTTTACAGCTGATCAAGAAAGGTTCATTGAGAGTGACCATTGAGGGGAAACTGCCAGTGATTGCCTTTGTGGGGAAGCTCCTTTGGGGATATGCTCCATCGGCAGGGGAGTTGGTGTCGCGCATGTTGGAGGGGTGGGCCAGGGAATAGGGCGCAATGGGTCGCATCCGGCGGCCATTGTCATAGGATTTTCTGCAGAAGGTTTTGGGAGCCCTGTCGGGAATATGCGAGGTCGATATTGAAACGTGCCTTTTCTCCACATTGATGGTGTGGATGTTCTTTGGGGCCTTCCGGGTTTCGGAATTGCTGGGTCAGAAAAAAGTCGGGGGATCACTTTGGCGGATGTTGTGTAGCGGCGGGATTGGGTATGCATATGGCTGATGAAATCCAAGACTGACCAACGCGGGTTGGGAAAATGGGTGTCATTGTTGGCGGAAGACCCCCCTTTAACTAGTCCTTGTAGATGGGAGGCTCGATGGAGGGCCCTTTCAGGGGGACATGCCGGGGGAAGTTGTGCATAAGCATTTCATGTTCTGGCGGCTTTGAGAAAAGCGCTTTCGGCACTGGGACTGCCCAGTAGGGGATTTGGTATACATTCTTTCACGATCGGTGCGGCATCTGAAGCCAGGAACAGGGGTTGGGGGAGGGAAGATATCATGAGGCTGGTAAGATGGTCCTCTGACTGATACAAGAGATATGTGCACAGCAACGCTGGGGGTTTATAGCACGTTACATTTTTTTCCTTTGTTCACACAGTTTTTCAGTTTCAGGTTTGGTTGCGGGCCTCCTTGCCAGGGAGATGACAATATTGCTAGTGGTAGGGAATCAAACAAAGGCCCCCTGAATAATAAAGAATAAACGATTCCTAGATCAGGGTAAAATCATGTGTGGAAATAAACATCTAGGCAACTATAATAGCTTGTCGCATAGGAACAATTAATTAACGGCTAAAGGCTATTCTCAGAATTATGGTATCAAAATATTTTATTAACATTACATCAATTTATATACTGAATTAAAAACAAACATTTAATAATGACAAAAAATAAAAAATGATCCTAACTGGGGTATACAATACATACACATCAATATATATATGCATACAACAATTAGCGAATTAAAAATAAATCATAGTATAAAAGATGAGTGGCACAGTACAATATCTTCTCGACACGCGTTTCGGCGACCAGCGCCTTCTTCAGGAAAAGCCACGAATTAACCTAGGTTATAAACATACAATGTTAAATAAAAAACAAAAAAACAACAAATTCTACAAAACAATCTATATACATATGGTACCAATCAATTCAAAACTCTAGATATTGAGAATTAGACAGAAGACCTAATTTTTTAGACAAGTCTAGCTCATGAAATGTCACGAGCAACAAGTTGGAATTTCTGCGCTCATTGATCACGTATGGTTTTTAGGAAATCTCAAGGAGAAAATACTATTATCACATCTAGTTGATTTGGGAAACAAGGGTATTTAATTCTTATTGATATTATAGCTCCAACAGTATATATTGTTACTTACTTTGCTAATATTAATGTAAAAGCTTGATATTGTCTGACACCTGGATCGAAAGTGGGTCAAAGGTCTCGATTTCTTTTAGGATAAGAATCAACAGTTCTGAGTTCTGTCAATAAATAAAACAGTTATGTTATATACAATGTCTCTAATATTATATAGAAATGTTTGTTTTTAATTCAGTATATAAATTGATGTAATGTTAATAAAATATTTTGGTACCATAATTCTGAGAATAGCCTGTAGCCTTTAATTAATTTTTCCTATGCGACAAGCTATTATAGTTGCCTAGATGTTTATTTCCACACAATATTGCTAGTGGGACATTCATTGGTAAAGTGGTCCCAAGTCCAAGCGAGGGGCAGCTATTTCGGGGAAAGTCTGGGGTTTAATAAAGAATATTTCAAAGTTCAATGGAAAGGGTGGGGCATTCTTTGGAACGAGTTGTTGAGGACATTAAATGGCATGTTGGTGGCTGGTAGGTGCCACGACATTTTGTTAATCCATCTGGGGGAAAATGATATGGTCCGGGAGAATGGCTTAGTCCTCATGCGCTGTATGGAGAGGGATTTAGCCAAGTTAAAGCGACAGTGGTCAGGTTGTTCAGTAATCTGTACTGAATTTGTGCCACGTAGGGTATGGAGGGGCGTATGTAACCCGGGAGCAGTGGACTGGGCCAGGAGGAAGTTGAACACAGAAATAGCGCGGTTTTGCAGGGAGTTTGGGTTTTCCAGGATAGCCCACAGAGAGATTAAGTACGACGTGGTTGAATGTTTCAGGGGCGATAGGGTTCATTTATCCCGTTTGGGGATGGACCTATATTTGCTGGAGATCCGGGAGGTACTAGCTAGGATGTTAAAGATCTAAGCATCCCTACTAGGACAGGGAGGGCAGAAAAAAGGGAAGGCGGCGTCTCCGCCTACGCTCCCGCTTTTTCCTGGGTGGCAGGGTTGTTAAGAAGTTGCCTACATTGACAGAAGTTTTATTTAAATGTTGGAAGTTTGGGGGCAGGGCTAAGGGAACTTTAGGCAGGTAGGCTAAGTTTAGATTAGAGATTAACTAGCTATGGTTGCAGAAAGGCAGGTAGAGCTTTAGGTTTTTAGTAGAGGGCAGGAGTTGGGAAATGCAATATGGTGTATTGGGATTGTTATGGAATGTTATGCAATGTTATATAATGTTATCTTATCAGCAGGTGTGGGGGATTAATGTAGGGATCGTAGGGGTGGGGGGGAAAGATGGAGTTGCAGGTAAATTCATGTATAGTGAGGTCATAGTCTGTAAGGCAATGGCCTAGGTTGGACATTGTGATATGCACCTGTTTTCAATCAAACTGCCGTTTTCAAACACAAAATGGGTGTCTGTGTTGGCTGGCTCCCTTCCCTCTCAAGCCTTTCTCCCCACCACAGGAATTGACATGGCCCAGCGACAAAGAAGCAGCAAGGAAGGCGCGACTCCCAGCACATGCTCCTGGATGCTCCTGCCGTTTGATCCTGGTGCAGTGGGTTTCACTAGCTGACTGACTTGAGGTTGTAGAGATATTTTGTGTGAGAAGGTAGCCCAAGCAATTACCAGTGGAGGAGATTATATCGTCAATCAAAAATGGGGTAAACCCAATTAGGATAATTATTTTTGTTTGATAACCCCTGCGTGCAACAACGTATTGAGGTTATTAAGGGTTCCTCAAACATGTGAAATTATAATTACACAAACAGATACTTTGGCACGGAGGTGCTAGGAGATAGGGTGTTTTCTGTAAGTCTATTGTGTCTGTTTTTTTTACCTTGCCCCAGTGAAAGAAGCAACAAAATAACAAAATAATAGAAATTTATCATAATAAAAATAAAAATAAAAGCAACAGTAGTTACGTGAAAGTTTCTATCACAAAGTGTTATGTATCTTTTAAAACGGATGTGAATATATGTATATTAAATACTGCAGACCATTATTTACAAATGTGCTTAATTACATGATGCTGGATAAGCTATTTATGCTGCGCTTCGGCAACGATATCCAGATTTTGAGGTTGCTTTGTCTCTGATCTGTTCTCTTCTGGTGTAAAGGTGCATACAGTGGCGTCACTAGGGTTGATGTCACCCGGTGCGGGTAACTCATGGTGTCACCCCCTCACAACTTAACGGATGGACCAACTCACCCTCTGCCTGCACCATGTCTCCTCTGCCTGCACCCTCTCTCCCTCTGTCCGCACCATCTCCCCTCCGCCTGCACCATTTCACCCCCTGCCTGCACCATCTTACCCTCAGCTTATACCATCTCCCCTCTGCCTGCACCATCTCCCCTCTGCCTGCACCATCTCCCCTCTGGTTGCACCATCTCTCCCTGTGTCCACAGCATCTCCCCTCCGCCTGCACCATCTCTCCCTCTGCCTGCACCATCTCTCCCTCTGCCTGCACCATCTCCCTCTCTGCCTGCACCATCTCTCCCTCTGTCTGCACCATCTCTCCCTCCGCCTGCACGATCTCTCCCTCTGTCTGCACCATCTCCCCTCCGCCTGCAACATCTCTCCCTCCGTCTGCACCATCTCCCCTCCGCCTGCACCATTTCACCCCCTGCCTGCACCATCTTTCCCTCAGCCTACTCCATCTCACCCTCAGCCTACACCATCTCACCCTCTGCCTGCACCATCTCCCCTCTGCCTGCACCATCTGCCCTCTGGTTGCACCATCTCACACTCTGTCTGCACCATCTCCCCTCTGCCTTTCACCATCTCACCCTCTGCCTGCACCATCTCACCCTCTGCCTGCACCATCTCCCTCTCTGACTGCACCATCCCTCCCCCTCCGCCTGCACCCCCTCCCCCGCCTTCTGCTCTTTTAACCCTTTCCTCGTCGCCTTCTCCACCCCCCCATGGTTTCTCCTCACAGTTCTAGGCTTTTCTCAAAGTGACTAAAATATACACATGAAATGTGCTTTGAATTTGTGCGCGCGCCGCTGAGGATAAGTTTAAATAGACACAGAGCAGAGGCGAGGCTGCAGAGCTGTGTTACATACACAGCGTAACCAGATGGTGTCACCCCATGTGAGGGTGTTACCCGGTGCGGTCCGCACCCCTCGCACCCCCCTAGTGACGCCACTGGTTGGATAGTTTCTCTTAATTCTCCCCCTTGGCAACACACCCCACATCCCTCGCTCCCCATGTCACCCAATGCCCTCAAGGGGTTCCGTTAGCTGACCATAGCTAAGAGTTTTTTTTAGTTTTCTTATTTCTCCACTCACTTTTGTGCCTTTGCTTTAACTGGTATAAAACTTCCCACATGCCTCCTCAGAAAGAAAAGGAGCATGGAAGCATCCAGATGGCGTTTCCATTTCCAGAACAGTCTAACATGCTGCTCAACTCCCGATTGGCTATTCAGAGGTACATTCATATTCAGCACCAGAGTCCGTTATGTGTAGCCATATTAGATGTAGAAAACAACTTGACAGAGTTGACAGAGTTTTTGCCAAATGTGCTCCACCCGGAGCATGAAGTGACAAAACTCTGTGGACTCCACCGGCAGAGAAGGGTTTACAGCCCACGCCTACAGACACCAGAGAAGCATGAAGAAGACAAGCAGATGTTACGATAATAAAAAAAGCATTTCTAAAGTTAGGGTAAGATTACTCTCTGATAAACAGGTTGTTGCTGTAGCCAATATTCTATTTCCAAAGGTACAAAGAAGTAACTCAGCTCAAGAGGATCGCAGAACAGTGGAACCGAGAGTTAGTCCAAAATAAGAAACAGGGCTTCAGAGTAACACGGCAATGTCCAGGACAAAAGAGCAGAAACAATGAACATAGAATGGTAGTCGGCAAGGGGAATATCAGTGCTCATTTCTGAACAATGAGCCATTAAATCTAAAATCAGAGTAGGTGGTTGCTGCAGGACTGGCATTCAACAGGACTGGAAGGGATTCCATCAAGAATGAGAAAGTTACAAAAGCATTTCCTTGTTGATAACCTGGCCTTTTATGTAAGATGTCATGTGCTGACTCTGTCTCCCTCCTCCCTTGAGCTTCAACCCTCAATGCCTGGAAGACAGGACATGCACCCCGTGTAATTTCCCCTAAGGGGGCAGGGCTGTCTGTGCTGCATAATGGGTAGGACATGGAAAGCAACTCCCACCCATCTCAAGAAACATGAAGCTCTGGCACTCTCACCCTGATACAGATCCCCCGCAGGGCCCCAGAACAACAATAGCCACAAATTCGACCATGTGCTCTGCCTACCATATTCCCACCTAGGAAGATACCCTTATTTTTATTTTCTTTATTTTAAAAGTTTTATATAGCGCTAGCTTGACCCGTAGGTATCAGAGCCATTTACATACACACTGTAAAAACAGAAGAAAATTGCATTACATAGTAGGAAGGCGGTAAGGAAGCAAAACAGAGATTAAAAAAATACAACATGAAAATAAGTAAGCAGTGCAGGGAAGGGAGAGAAAAGAAACGAAGGTGGCTAGCACATTCCGGTCACCAATTATCCTTCTCTCCTAGTTGAATTGGGTAACCAGGGCGTTGAGGAATTATGCTTGTGAGGGGTAGGATAACTGTGGATTGGAGTGTGTAAATCTGGTAATTTTTAAGATGCTAGGAACTCTGGCTTCTTGCAGTGGAAAAATTCCATAGAAAGCAGTTTCTGTCTTTCAGCAGCTTGTAGGCTGTTAGGATGCTGCTCAACCTCTTTTACGAAGGATTTTCTAATAAAAAGTATACGTGGATAAGACAGAGAACCAGATGATGTTAAAAATGCCTCAGAGTATAGACAAGGAATTTCCTTTATTAATAGGTACTGAGGTATGATTAAAAATATATACTGGTTTATTTGATACCCCTATCTCCTGAGGCGGAAGCCGGGAGCCTTTCTATCCCTTCCACTCTGTCTTTTTAAAACTCGATTGAAGTGTTTTAAATAAATTGATTGTCACAAAATACTTGCTTTTTAAACTCACCAGCTAGGAAGACCACTTGGAGACCACTGCTCATTTGGGATAGGCAAACGCACAGCGGATCTCAGCGCTGCTGCGCAGCCCCCCACAATCACCCCCCCTGATGCCATCACCGGCCACGAGGGAGGCCACGCCCCCTTTTTTAGACCACGCCCCCCCCTATCTCTGGCATAAAATATGTGCATCCACAGGAAGCGCAGCGGACGAGCGCAGCGGGAGCGCCGTTTGCGCGCCGAAGGCGCGCCTAGGGCAAGCCCGTCTGCGCCCGTCCGCGCCAGACCGAGCCCAGGACCCCTGCTCGTGCTCCATCCCCTCGGAGATACTCCCGGGAAACACTCCTTAATTTAAGAGGTGCAATGACTCCCTGTCAGAGTTCATCACCGTTAAGTGAAGGACAATCCCGCTGTGCGCTGTGCCCATACAAACACTCACCACGTCTCTCTCTGAAACCCCGCCGGATCAACATGGCTTTATTGAACTGTAGATCCCTCCCAAAACATCAAGTAGAAATCAACATGCTTCTACAGCCCTTGGAGATTGAGATTCTCTTCCTCACTGAAACGTGGCTCAATGTCAACTCGGACCCAGACATCATTCAAGCACTCCCCCCAGGTTACCTTATAAAACATCTGGACAGACCCTCTGGTACCGGGGGAGGGATAGCTATTATCTACCGTGACCACCTGTCCTGTACTTTCAAGGACAGCCCAATCCAGGACTGTGAAAACGTCCACTTCTCCATTCACCTATCACCAGATACAACCCTCTCAGGGATCTTAGTCTATCGCCCCCCAGGATATCAACGACTCTTCTGCGATTCCCTAGTAGAAACCATCACCTCTCTGGCCTGCCTTACTCCCAACTTTACGGTCCTGGGAGACCTAAACCTTCACTTCGACGATCCAAACAACAAAATAGCCGCCGATCTCAAAAACGATCTAGCCTCTCTTGGTCTTAACTCAAAAAACAGCCGTGCAACCCACACTTTGGGCCATATGTTAGACCCTATATTCTCAAACCTTCCGAGGCTAATAGTGAACACCCCTACCCCTATCCCCTGGTCAGATCATTTCCTTATCCCCTTTAACCTTAAGTTATCGGCAGAAATACCGGAGACTGCCCCGGAGCAACCCCCATCTCGTCCCTGGCAGAAACTGGACACAAATGTATGGGCTCAAACACTTGCTCAGACCCTGCCAGCTTTAGACGACGACCCATCCCAGGCAGACGCGCAACTACGCGACTGGATAGTTCAATCCCTGGATACAACCCTTCCCGTCAAACCCCTTCCCAGTAAGAGAAGAAGTCTTAAATCCCCATGGTTTACCCAAGAGTTGCACCTGCTTAGGAAACAGTGTAAAAAACTTGAGCGCCTCTGGAGACGGGACTGGGCACACGAAAGCAAAATCGCATATAGATCAGCGATAAAACATTACAAATCCTGTATAAAAAATGCACAGACAAATTTTTTCGAGAAAGCAATACAGACAGCTTCTAATTCCTCCAAAGAAACCTACCGCATTGTTCGCCTCCTTACAAAAACCCCGGTTCCTGTCACGGCACCAGACCCATCTGGTACTAGATGCAATCAAATAGCAGAATTTTTCGCTACAAAAATCAGTAATATCTTGGAATCCCTCCCACCCCCCACCCCCTCCCAAACTCCCAGCATCTCTTCTCCGAGTGCAGAAACCCCACGCCTCCTAGCTTTCCCCGAGGTCACTACTGTTTTTATCTACCTTACATTCAGTGAAAAGTGGGGGCCCTTCAGATCCTGCTCCGCTGAGCAAATTGAAACTTGTCGCCGATACTATCACGCCACCCCTCACCCAATTAATTAATAACTCTCTGGCCTCCGGCACTGTTCCAGAGAACTGGAAAAAAGCGACAGTTAGGGCGCTGCTGAAAAAACCTCACCTGGACCCTAAAGACTTATCCAGCTTTTAGACCCATCTCTCTCCTCCCGGCCATGGGAAAAATCGCCGAACAAATTGTTAATTTCCAACAGTCTCTCTTTTTAGAGACCAACAATCTCCTGCGCCATTCCCAGACAGGGTTCAGACCGGGGCAGGGTACCGATACCGCACTTCTTGCCGTAGTCGAAGAGGCACGAACCATCATTGACGCAGGAGGATCAGTGGCAGTGATCCTCCTCGACTTAAGTGCCGCCTTCGACACGGTGGACCACGCAATTCTTCTCCACCAGCTCGGCAGGAGTTTCTGGTACCGCCCTGTCCTGGATCAAATCCTTCCTGGGGGGGAGAACCTTTCAGGTGTCCGACGGACCTGTGCTGTCCAAGTCGTTCCCCCTTCAGTGTGGGGTTCCTCAGGGCTCCTCCCTGAGCCCCACGCTTTTTAATGTCTACATGTCCCCCCTAGAGGACGTCATTACCCCATTTGGTATAAAAACTGTCATGTATGCTGATGACACCCAATTGGTGGTATCTTTAAACCACTCAAGTCAAAGTCTGGACAACTTGGCGGACTGCCTAAATAACATCCATTGCTGGATGTGCGAATCTCGCCTCAAGTTAAATGGAGAGAAATCCGAGATTCTACTGCTAGGCAACCCACGCAAACTCCCAACGTCCCTCTCTTGGCCTCTATGCATGGGCTCACCTCCTACCCCGAAGGCAGAAGTCAAGAGCCTGGGGATCTGGCTAGACCAGGAGCTTAGTTTGAATACCCAGGCCAGGAAAACCTCTGGCATCTGCTTCGGTCTCATCCAACAGGCACGAAAGATCCTCCATCTTCTCCCCTTCCAATCTAGGAAAATGCTTATCCAGGGTCCGGTGAACTCTAGATTGGACTACGGAAATGTCCTGTACCTAGGAGTTCCGTCCGCAACCTTAAAAAAACTGCAATATGCCCAAAATGCAGCCGCCAGAATCCTTACCGGTACCAAGTCCAGATGCTCGGCCAAACCGGCTCTCAGAAGTCTCCACTGGCTCCCGATCAAAGAAAGGGTCACTTTTAAGGCCTTATGCATTACACATAAGCTAATGCAAGGCAAAGGCCCGCCAATCTTGAAATCCCTCATCAAACCCTACCACCCTAACAGACAACTCAGGTCTGACTCTCTCTCCCTTGCCTGCATTCCAAGAATAAACAGAGCACGATCAGGGGGAAGATTGTTTTCCTACAATGCCCCTAAACTGTGGAACTCTCTTCCGCTGGCCATTCGAAGAGAACACAACTTACTCACTTTCCGCAGGCAACTAAAAACTTGGCTCTTTCCATAAATCTAGCTCTCCCCCCTCCCCCTCTGGAATAATAGGTTGTATGTCAGCGCTGGGACGCCCCAGGGTAGCTACGCGCTTTAGAAATCTAAAAAATAAATACATAAATAAATCTGGGTACAATGCCATATTCATACTTTAAGATACCAACATGTTCCTGCCCGCTCATGTGCCGAGAAATCAGTCAAGGCCATTCATCTGGGCAATGCGAGGATCCCTACTCACTAATATCACGCAGAACCAAACCTGTTATAAAACAAATTTGACTGGCCAATGAAAGAGTTGTAGGTCACATACAAGAGCACCTCCTTGACAAATGTGTGACTAAAGGAGTCGTCATGCCAGACCATGAAGTCAGTAATAGCCCATGTTAGAGTTGGCTAAACAAACAGTGAATGCAGATTCATGATTCATTAACTTATTGTTGGAAACAACTCTTTAACATATTTATAGGATTGATTTTGTGATTTCTTTTTTTGGCTTTGTGGACCCTATGTTTGGCAGTAGTGTTTTGTTTTTCCATTTGTGTATCCTCTGCTTACCCAAAATAGAGAGGCCTGCCAGCAGCCGTGGTCTGTGCAGGTAACAGCGGTTGGGAGGTTGGGCAGTGTTGAGAGGGATTTCGAGGGACAATGCCTAGGGAAAATTAATTATTTCTTTAATTTTCCCTCGAAATCCCCCCCATGAGGCCCCATCACCCCACCAGTTACCTGCATGGACCATGGCTGCCTGCCAGTGGGATAAGGTACATTAAACTATCAAGTCTGTCTTTGGAGCATTGGTGAAAGAATTTGTGTTTCATCACACTAAGTAGCACCAGATGTCTGATGGTCTGTCTTCCCTAACTATGAATCCTCTGTCCACCATAGAGAATGGGTGGATTTGCATCCAGAAAATATCCAATTGTTTTAAATGCTTGCCCGAAATGGCTTGAGTGTCTACCTGGCCTGGCAAACCAGCATTTCGAATTATCACAGTACAAGCCTTAGCCAGTATTTATATCCACCTAATTATGGGGCCGATTATGATCGCGGACGGACTTGAGTCCGTCCGCGACCCCTGAGCAGGAGAGAATGTCCGCAAGGGCTGCGGCGTTCCCTCCGAGCAGATTAGGATGTGACCGCCAGGGTGGCGGTCAAATCCTCTATCTTTAACATTGCGGCGGGTGCAGCTTCAAGCTGCACCCGCCGCAAGGTTAAAAATGCATGCATCGCATTTGCATGCACAAAGCGGCAGGCACCGCACGGTGCCTGCTGCTTTGTGCACGCAAATGCAGTGGGGTACCATAGGTACCCCCATGTGCACCCCCCACCCCCCCTTCAGCCAGGGGGCCCGCAACGGGCCCCCGAAGTCAAAGTCTGTATGCTTTTCCAAGGCGGAGAAGCCGCCGTGGAAAAGCATGACTTTTACACCATCCTAATATGGCTGGCGGTGTCTGATAGACACCGCCAGCCATGTTAGAGCTTTTCCGCCGCGGTCGCCATCCGACGGAAGCTGTGGACGGAATTCCAGACCCACCAGCCATCCTAATATGGCAGTGGGTCTTTGGAGGCGCCGCTGCGGTTTTCCCGCATCCTCCGGGCCGGCGGTGGCTTCCGCCGGCCTGGAGGATGCGGGAAAACCGCAATTATACTCGGCCCCTATGTCTGTAGTAATCTAATTGATTGAATATCCAGGACTGAGACATCTTATAGGTGAGGATCCCAAATTGACAACAACATAATTTTGCATGAGTAAAGTACCCTATACATTTCACCACAGGCGTGTCACATCATCAAACAATCCCTATTGGCCATACATCACTGTTCACAATTTTTATAGACCTTCTATTTTACAGTGATTCATCTTGGGTGATGACACTGACAAATTCATGATTCATACTCAATTCCGTCCTTTTATAGACCGATCACCAACACAACAAATTACCTCCATTGTATACCATTCCCATGTATAGTATGCCTCACTGAGGCATATTAGAGCTCTCAGAGGCTATGGTAGATTCACTCTGGGTCATGCTCTGAAGAATGTCTAGGTAGAGGAGCTACAACAGTTATTTCTGGACTATGTTTACTCCAGGCTGTGAAGAGGATCTTAGCCTGCAGCGCGTCTGGTCAGACTCTTTGGAGTCTTGTGGAAGGAAAGGCCAATCCCATAAGTATCTGTCTAATCAAGTACATAAAACCTTCAGCATAGGGACAATGGCATTCAGATCTCGGGCCACAAAGTTTGCTTAAGAAATGTTGGTCTCTCCTACTTTATCTGTGAACTTAATCACCTTCTGCATGTTACTTTTTTATGGAATGTCGCACTTTATTAAAAAGAAGAATATTGAAATTAAAGATGAATTTTATAATATTTAATTGAATTAGATTATGTCAGACTTTATCTGGTCCACAATTATGTAGGAAAAACATGTGCTTAAAATTGTATAAACACCTATCAATTTGAGGAACTTTATAAATTTAAAATTCAAAATATAATGTAACCCTAGTTTTACAACTGGAATTCCTGGTTCGCTGAAGTATGCACCCAGGACAGGCGAAAACCACCACTCTAGTCAGGGTAAGCTAAGTATACATAAAAAGATAGCCTGTGCTCACCCTCTGGTAGCTTGGCACAGAGCAGTCAAGCTTATCTAAAGAGGCAGGGCCTAATCTAGATGAAAATGACCCAGCTCCTCAGCGCAAGCCATTTACCTGTGCCGTGCTGCATCATTTTCAAACACAGGGATGCATCATATTAACCCCTTTGACGCTCATGACGAGCTGAGCTCGTCATGAGTTACACCTCTCGTGGGGCGTGGCCTGGAGCCGTCGATGGTGGACGTGTAGTTCTCCAGCTCCGTCCTAAGCCCTGAATACAAGCTGATTATCCTGCAGCTCACCTGATCCCTAAACAGGTTGTCTCCGGGGGCGAGCGGCGTGAGGCGGTGCGGTATAGCCCCTCTCGGACCGCTCCTTCGGCGAGTTCCGGCGACGGAGCCTCATGCGGCCTGTGGGTCGGAGTGGAGCCCCGGCCTAAAGTGATTGGCCTAGCCGGCCTACCCCCTGCCTCCTTCGTGGTCCAGTCGGGACCTGGGATTGGACTTCTCCTGTGTTGCTGGCCGGGACTGCGGAGTGCGGTGAGGTGCCCCACCCTGACTCGGGCCCCGCTACCCCCCGCTCGGTCGCTTCGCCACGGGCCGGCCGCCCTGCTGCGAGGCCCTTCGGGACGCGGGAATACTCCCGGGCCGTCCCCCCGCCCTCCCACGAAGCTAGCGGGTCTCCGGCATTCCGCCGCATGGAGAGGGACTGAGGAGCGGGCGACACACACAATCCGCTGCCACCAACACGAGACCGGCTTCGCCCTGCACAAGCTGCCAGCATCACAACGCGGATCGGCCCGACTTTGCTAATATCCGGGCGCCATCTTGCCATCACACCGGGGCTTGGTCGAGACCCTCGGGCCCTGGCGCTCCCGCCTCGCCTGCCCCCGAGCCGACAGTCGGAGGACCTGAAACGCAGCACAGAGTGGCATGCACTGAAGACACGCGGACCTCAGGTACAGGGGACTGAAGAGGGGAGATGTGCCACGCGCTTTGGCGCCTTATCACAGCGCTGCAGCCCCGACCCTTGCCGCGCTCCCGGCAGGTACGACAAGCTCTGCAGTGGCCTGGAACCCACCACCTCTCCCCCCCCGCCGCCTCTGCGGGCCTGGGGTCATACCTGCCTGTGGAGACGCCGGAGGCGTACCGACCCACCCTGCATTGACACCTCGCCTTGGTAGCCTACACTGTCCCTGCCAGCCCTGGGGACTTCGCTACATCCGCCTCTACCCAGCACGTGGTGGTCCTTCCATAACCACTGCCGGACGCTCGGAGGGACTGCAGCGATCTGCTGCATCCACTACAGCGCCACCCTGCTAACGAGATCCATGGGCAAACACAGGGACAAATCTCGGGGCCAGGGCGCTCAGACGGACGTGCAGTCCACGGGCTCTGACGATCCGCTGGCCTCCTCCAACATGGACATCATCCCGCCGACCGGTAAGGGATCGCAGGACGCCAAGCTAGCTCTGATCCTGAATGAAATACGCGCGACGCGGGAAGCGCTAGAATCGCGCATAGACAACATGGCGACTGGACTGTCCCTACTGAAGGCTGACCATAACAAGTTGGCGGATCGGGTGGCGGAGCAAAAAATAGCGCTAGATGACCTAATACCGCAGCAGACGGAACACTCCACGAAATTGGAAAATGTAGAGAAGCAGCTAAAGCAACTATGGGATAGAGTGGACGATGCTGAAGGACGTGCCCGCCGCAACAACGTCCGCATCCTGGGCATTCCGGAGAGAAGCGAGGGGAGGGACCCCACGCGGTTTGTGGAGGATTGGCTACGGAAGCTGGTGGGCCAGAGAGACCTTACCGCCCTCTACAGTGTGGAACGGGCCCACAGGATGCCATCGCAGCCCCCGCAAACAGGGGCACCTCCTCGCCCCCTGATCGCTCGTCTGCTCCACTTCAGAGACCGAGACACTGTCCTGCGAGCGGCCAGAGAGGAAGCGCCAATATGCTTCGAGGATAATACTATATCGGTCTACCCTGATTTCACTCCCACTGTGCAGCGGGCCAGGTCCAACTTCATGGGGGTGAAACGCAAATTGCTGGACAGGAACGTGAAATATGCACTTTTGTTCCCTGCTCGGCTCAAAATCCTACATAACAACAGGTCACATTTTTTCGACTCACCTGAGGAGGCGGCGGAGTGGATGGAGGTCACTCTGACCCCGCCGGCGTCACAGGACCCATTCGCAGCCCACCGCAGTGACACCCACAGGGGCTCGCCTGGCCGACGGAACAACACTCACAGCCCCGGCCACCATTCATCCCACGGAGCATCGGTGATGACGCATCCCCCTGGGCACCAGACGGTGGACCACTCGTCATCATCCCCGCAACAACGCCTAACTGAGGAGGCACTGGCTGCCCACGACGCGGGAGCACCCGGAGACAGACTCACCGTCACCACCGACACCCACACTGAGGTGTCTGGTTCAGTTGACAGCTTGCAGCTCTTCCCGAAGATCACGGCCCAGATGGCAGCGGAGTTCTGAACCACGGCACGATTGAACCTCTCCGGGTGGTGACATATAACTAATCCCCTCCTTCACGTATGGTGGGTTGTATGTGTGGGGGCCCATTGTATTGTGGGCTATCAAGCCCACGCAGTTCGTTCAGTGACAATCGACGGAGGCCTACCACCCCCGGTATGCACACGAACTTGACTAACTTGTGCCCACGTTGGGCTCCATGGTTTGGCTCCTGGGTATGTTGGCTCAGGGACCTTTTTGTTCAGGGGTTACATGTTTGCGAGACACTCTCATTTTCTAGCACAACAGGACATATGGGGTCACCCAGTTGTTTTCGCATTGCCGCACTGCACAGATGGTAATGGGACCTCTTAACAATTACCAATTGTGCACCTGGAACGTGCGTGGCATGGGATCAGTGCACAAACGACACAGAATCCTTGCACAACTCAACCGCAGGGGGACACAGATTGCTTGCTTGCAAGAGACACATTTGAACGCTGCTGAAGCGGTGAAATTGCGCAAGAAATGGAGGGGGCAGCTCTTTGCTACCTCATATTCTGCATTCTCAAGGGGGGCGGCGATTTGGCTCCGTGGCTCTCTTCCCTTCCAGATGCTGGAGCAACGGATTGATCAGGAGGGTCGTTATGTATTTGTACGGGGACTGTTGGATGGGGAGGCGGTTGTCATTGGATGTGTATACTCACCTAACGCAAACCAGTCGGACTTTTTGTTAACTGTTAACGAGGTACTTGCAGGTTGGGCTGATCTTCGCTGGATCATCGGGGGCGATTTCAATGCTGTACTTGATGTTATGCTAGATAGATCACACCCCCCCTTACAGGCTACCGAGAGTAGGAAACAGGCAGATGCGCTTGCGAGTTGGGCTGAGGGCTGGGATCTGGCAGATGCGTGGCGCAGCATACACCCTCTGGAAAGGGAATACTCCTTTTTCTCCCCTCCCCACCAGCTTCACACCAGAATTGACCATGTTTTCTGCTCCCGTTCCCTTACGGCAATGATTGTCCAGGCCCAGCACATGGGGAAAACTCTATCGGACCACAACCCCGTGGAGATTACTTGGCAGTGGGGTAGGAGGCTGGCTCCCATTCCGACTTGGCGACTGTCTCCTGATCTCCTCGAGGATTCGGTCTTCCGGTCCTCCCTGTCTGACACTATCGACACCTACTTCTCCACGAATGCGAACACGGCCAGCTCCCGGCAGATAGAATGGGACACTTTCAAAGTCTGTCTTAGGGGGACTGCTATGACCACTAGGGTGGGAAGGAGGCGGGAGGTGATCAGCCAACTGAAGGAGGTGGAGGGCTCACTCGCGTCCCTAGAGAATGAAGCAGCGGGCACCAATGCTCCCTTTACACCTCTGCAAGAGGCACATATTAGGCACGCGGAACTACTGGAAGACCTGCGGCTTATAGACTATAGGGAATACACGAATAGGCAACATACACAGGCAGACCGAGCCGGTCCCCTCCTAGCCCGCCTACTACGGGACTCCCCGATCAGCCGCCCCGTTTTGAGGGTCCTGGACCAATCTGGCCGCTCGGCTACCACCCAAATAGGGATTAATACGGCATTCAAGGACTATTACACCACGCTGTACGGTCCCCCACAGCCCTTATCAGAACCCGCACTTGCGGCCTTCATGGAGGGACTGGATTTCCCACAACTTACTGCCAACCAGACCAAAGACTTGAAGCGTACTGTTTCAGAGGCGGAAATTAGACAGGCGATACGAGCCCTTCCGAAGGGTAAGGCCCCCGGAACGGATGGCCTACCAGCTGAATTCTACGCAACATATATAGACCTCCTGGCCCCACGGTTACACACTGTTTATCTGGAGGCCCTGCGTACAACCTCTCTACCGCAATCATCCATGCAAGCACTGATCACGTCCCTCTTGAAACCGGCCAAAGATGGTCTGCAGATGGCCGATTACAGACCCCTGTCCCTTCTCAATACTGATTCTAAAATATTGAGCAAGGTGCTGGCGTCGAGGCTTGTGCAGTATGTGCCACAGCTGGTCCACCCAGATCAGTGTGGTTTTGTAACGGGCCGTAATACGGCCATGAACCTTAGGCGCTTAGCCCAGCTCATGCTCGGAGATAATGTGGGCACGGGCTCCGAAGGCTGCATATCTCTGGACTTAAAGCAAGCGTTCGATTCATTAAGGTGGGATTATATGTTCGCCACCCTGTCAAACTTCGGGATACCGCCCGAATTTCTCGCTTGGGTCAGATTGCTGTATACCATCCCCACGGCCAGAGTGCGCACATCCCATCAAATCTCAGGTCCCATAGCTATAGCACGAGGCACCAGGCAGGGCTGCCCGCTCTCCCCTCTCCTCTTCGTCCTTGCCCTCGAACCGTTGCTCTGTAGACTCAGGTCGATGGCCCCCCACTATGGCATACAACGGCATGGTACGGACCACATTGTTTTTGCGTACGCGGATGATATTATATTATATCTACGCGACATAAGAGGCGACTTGAGTCCAGTTTCCCAGGTTTTTGAGGATTTTAGAGAGATCTCTGGCCTCACCATCAGTGAGTGTAAGTCCTATGGGTTCACCTTTGCAGCCGCAGGCGAGCCGGCCCCCCTGCCTTTTGCCCCTCATGAATTCCAGATGGCGGAAACCACCTTCCGATATCTTGGGATACAGATATACAGAGAGGCGGGCATGATGATAGACGGCAACCTGGGGAGGGCCATCAGGACGATGAAGTCACAAATTCAGTTCTGGCTAACATTGCAGCTCTCAATACCCGGCAGGGTGGCAATATCCAAGATGGTGATGCTCCCCCGTCTCATCTACTACTTCACCAATCTGCCATTCCAGATCCCGGCGGTGACATTTAAGACCCTCGACTCCCTCCTCACCAAACTGGTGTGGGGGCATGGCCGCAGACGCATAGGGCTGGCCAAGTTGCAGCTCCCCTCCGACTCCGGAGGCATGGGCTTACCGGACTTCAGAGCTTATAATTATGCGTGTCAGCTACAATGGCTAGCTTACTGGGTGGCGGGCCGCAATCTGCATGAGATTAATGTTTCAAAGGACGACCATGCTAAGGGGAGAGTGCACATCTTGCTCCTACCTGGCTCGGATCTACCTAGAAACGCCCCGCCGCTTCTCAAGCTGGCGGTAACATACTGGCGGAAGGCATTAAAGTACACGTCCCCCGGGACACCTTATGCCCCCACAGTCCCACTGTTGGGCATACCTCTGGGCTCGGGCACACTCACGGCGACCTTGCTGGAGCCCTGGCATGACGCAGGTGTGACACACGTGGGTGACCTGTTTGCGGAGGGGCACCTATTATCTTTCGAAGACTTCAGAACCAGGCAGGGCGTCCCCAGCGGCTCCTTTCTTCTGCACGCCGGACTCCGCCATTATATCACACGCAAATGGTCGCCTGATGGGCGGGAGCCTGTTACGAACCCTCTCGTCACAATGCTCTACCTCATGGGAACGGGCGGCCATCTGACCAGGTGGCTCACAGCTAGCATCAAAACGGGGAGGGCACTTACACTGTCACCACTGCGGGCGGCATGGGAAGCAGATGTTGGAAGGCCACTGAGGGACAAGGAGTGGGAGCGCATGCTTCAGTTCCCCAAAAAAGTAGCTAGGAACCCCAAATACAAGTTCATCCAACTGATGTTACTACATAGAGCCTACCTGACTCCGCACCGCCTCCATATGATGTTCCCTGCATCCAAGAGCAACTGCCCCCGATGCGATGCAGATGACGCATCACTGGTACATATGCTATGGCAATGCCCTAAACTAGGGTATTTCTGGACCACTGTCCATGACTCACTCGAGAAGGCTGGTACTCTGCCCAGATCACCTACACTGGAACGTACGCTACTAGGGCTGGGGCCACCTACACGCACCAGAACCGTGGCGACGCACTTCTCAGATCTGGCCCTGTTGCTGGCGAAGCGCGCCATCACGATGAGATGGAAATCATCTAAACCGCCCAGCCCTGACCTGTGGCGGGCAGAAGTAGTGCGCTGGGGTAAGGCTGAAGGTGAAGCACTACAGAGAGAGGAACGCAGGGGCCTCCGGAAAACTCCGATCTCACTGGACTGGTTTGCCACGTTGGGGGCATTTGAGGCTGGCAATGACGAGGATGAAGGAGATACAAGTGAATAACCACTTGTGGTGTCACTATGCCCTGATTCACTCTCCCATGCACGGACACTGCCTACGGTGCACTGCGATAGGATACCGGGGACCCAGACCCATCGATCACACTATAACACCCTACCTTTGTGTTCAACTTACACTACGTATCCATACATTGGGAGTGACCCACTTGTCGATATTTCAATTATGTGCCTATTGAGAGAGTGTCGGGTGGGATTTCCTAGGGGTGGAGGGTGGGTTCGGGTGTGAACGGGATTTGTTAGTTTGTTCTGGTTCATCGACAAAATGAAAAATCGAATTCACTTGGTTTATATATATGCTTTAAGCACACGCATGCATGTATCACCAGGATTAATACTGAGCTCGTATATATGAAAATGTATGCATGTTACTGCTCTAACAACTATGCTAATAAACAGATTTAAAAAAAAAAAAAAATGAGTTACACCTCTCGTACACTCATGACGAGCTCAGCTCGTCATGTAACGAGGGTTTTTCAAAACCGCCGCGTACACCGGGAAAACCGCTAGCGCGCATGCGGTTAACAACAATACAACGCACCCCTTGCTTTCCATTGTGAAGGTGCACAATTGGCTGCCATGCGTCAGTACAGGCCCCCTTGCGTCATTTTGCAAGGGTGCCTGCACTGAAGGGATATTTGTTTTTGGGAAGAAAGGGGCACTTTCCTGCACAAAAACAATAATCAATGGCATTTTCCACTTTCTATGCATGCTGCACAATGCAGCACGCAAAGAAAGAGGAAAAAAACGAGGAGAAATAAAAGCCATTCCTACGCCTCCCATGGGATTTTGACGCATTCCCAGTTTTACAGACTGTTGTAAATCTGGCAATGCGTCAGGTTCCTTGGATGTTGCCTGGGACCACCCACAACAACACCCATGGAATGCCCCTTTCATGCAGAGTAATGTGTGAAAGGGGCTCATATTTACAAGTCCATGAAAAATCCAGCAGGTTGACTTTACGTGGCGTTGTAAATATGGGCAAACCCAATGCGCCTCAGGTACGTCCAAAAAAGTGATGCACCAGTGGGTCAATGTGCTTGTAAATAAGGTACATAATGTGTAAAGTGTTTGTTAAACACCCCCCCCACACACACACACACAGTAACGCAATGACTACACCACAAATTGACTCCACAGAGGTTGTTATATTCCGAACAAAACCAGACCAAAATGACAAAAATCTAATGTATAGAAGTTGAGATATGAATTTTTAAAGATAGGTAAAAAATGGCACTTAGAAACATGTAGCACTTTAGGGATTACTTTAGATAACACTGGACCGGGGCAAAGTCAAAGTTTGGGCCAACCACCATATAGCACAGGCCGGCTACAGGACCCAAGTGCGTCCCAACAAGCAAAGTATTTTTCCTGGTCGCAACTGTGAGATGCTTTGGGAGATGCGTGTATTTTGATCCGCAGGTTGAGGATGTGTCCATTCTTCTCCACGCAGTGATGGCGATGTGTCGGTTCCAGAGACGAGATGCCAGGGCGAGATGTTTTGGTTCTTTATAATGAAGCACAGGCTTTCTTCACTCAGTCGAGGGATCCTTCGATCTGCTGTGACAATGATGTATTGTTCCGATGCGTCAGGCTCTCAAGGTACTGCATTGGTTCCAAGAGCAAAGCACTGATTTTACTACTCACAACCAGGTCGATGCACCAGTTCTGCTACACGCAGACAAGAGACGCATCGATGTCCGTGTTGCAAGTCTATTTCCAGTGAACCAGGCCAAGGAGCGGGGGTAAAGACTTTCATATCCCGGAGTCTCAAGCAACAGGAGACAGACCAACAAGCCCTTGGAGCACACTTGGAAAGAAGGCAGAGTCCAGCTCTCCTTCCAACAAAATCAGAGAGCAGCAGGCAGATGACAACAAACAGGTTTTCCAGATCAGCAGTCCAGTTGATTTTTTTAAGCAGCACAGCAGTTTTTTGGCAGAAGATCAGTCAGTAGTGTCTGAATTTAGGGGGTCAGAGACCCAGTAATTATACCCCAAAGTGCCTTTGAAGTGGAGGTGTCATCAAAAAATGATCTTTGAAGTGCACAAATATCCTTTCAATCCAGCCTTGTCTGCCAGGCTATCTATGGGAGGTAATCAGTCCTTTGTGTGGGGACAAGACACTATCTATTCAGTGAATGTTAGCTCCTCCTTTCCATTCTGCACAGGCAGGACCATCAGAATGCAGTGTATGTGGATGTCTACTCATACACCTAGCCTTCCTATGTTGGTGGCTGAATAGAGCGAATGCACAAAATGTAGCTATTATCTACCCCAGATGTGTATTGGAGATGGCCTGCAAGGGACACAGAGCAGCAAGTGCAGGAAATTGTTAACTTTCTAAAAGTGGCATTTCTAAAACATTAATGTTAAATCCAACTTCACCAGTAAGTAGAATTTATCATTGCCACACAAAGATATAAAACATGAACCGGCCACTCTTCTCTGAATGGGAATTATAGCTTTAAACAGTTTTTTAGGAATTCCCAATGCTAACCCATGAGAGAGGTAGGCCTTACAGTAGTGCAAACAAATTTCGCTGTTTGTCACTATCAGGACATGCAATACATAAACGTACGCGTCCTACCTTTTACTTACACAGCAACCTCCATTTAGGGCGAACAAGGGCCTTCCTTAGGGGTGTCTAATGTGTAATAAAATGAGGGTTCAAGACTTGTCAAGTAGTTTTAAATGGCAAGTTGAAGGGGCAGTAAACTGCACACACAGGAACTGCAGTGGCGGACCTGAGACAGGATTGAAAGTTTACTTCTGTGGGTGCTCAATCTGTGCTGCAAACCCACTAGCAGCATTTAACTTACAGACCCTTGGTATAGGGTATACCACTTTACAAGGGAATTGCAGGTAAATTAAATATGTCAGTCATGCATACATCAATTACACACATGTTCAGGGAAGAAGCACTTGGCCTTTAGCACTGGTCGGCAGTGGTTAATTGCTCAGAGCCTTAAGGTCAGCAAAAAGATTCAGCAAAACGTAGAGGCAAAAAGCAAAAACATTTTGGGAAGACCAACCTAACAATGACAGGTCTAACACTTAGCTTAGTGAAGGCTTAGTTACACATATGTGGATGGCTTGTAAGTTTATTTAGTTCTGCGGTATACAGGGTCTGTCAAAATCCAGTAAAGGTCCTTTTTTCCTTTTCCTCTTAGGCAGGGGTTTTGGTTAAACCTCTTCAGCATGTTGGCTGGTGTACAAACATGCCTATTTTCCCTTGTACCTTCGACCCTTGTGTTATGTAGTTCCTACTAATCCATAGGATCTGCGCATTGTTTGAGCAAAATATTCTAGGGGCTTGGTGCCAAGACTGATTCCGGACACCCCTACAAGATATGTTAGCCTATAGACCTGCTAGCTCACAGTGCCACTGTAAGCCCCCCTAACTTAGCAGCGAGCGAATGGTTTCTGGTAACCATGGAACATGACAACACTGACCCCTTAGGGATCTTGGAAACAGTACAGATCAGTTCGCTCAGTCACTCGTGCTCACTTATTCTCAGAGAAGTATACAGAGAATACACAGTGGGACTATTTCAATATATTTATTGAACCAACGTTATTCTTGCATAAAATAAATGTGCTGCAATGATTAATAGGCAGAAGCAGATAAACGTGATTACAAGCACCAAAAGCATAAATAGTAGATATAGTTCTACCATGATGCTACAACAATGTATATGTGCAGGTATATAAAACAAGGCAGTAATTGAGCATACTCCTATGATGTGGACCCTACTCTAAGTGTACCTAGAATGTTAGTAGGTGTTAAGCCAATGATCCCCCCAATGGACAATTTAACCCCATTACATGATGGGATCGAATGAAGAACCTGTCTTGGTCATGAACTGGACACCCCTCGCGAGATGTCAGACCGCTGTGTAGTGAATTCTCAGCATGCAAGGACCCTCAGTGTCAGCGGAACAGCCTCGTCTGCTAATCTATTGGGATGCCCGACTTTCATAATGGAAAACAGCCTTGCGATGTGCATATATATTAGGGATGTTATGGATATGTAGATAGCCCTGTCACCCTGTGACTAAAGATAGAAATGACATTTATACATAGTGCAAAAAGAGACCTTGTACATGATCTTCAGGGCATTGTGATAATGTTCTACGAAGCTAAATGTGCAAACAAGTTTAGTTGTGGCGAAACTAATCCAAGATTGTCGCACACACAAGTATGTGGAAAAGGTTACTGCTGAAAAATAGTACAATGTAAGAAATAAGCTGCTTCACTACATGGGCCTAACTAGGAAACATAACACTGGATCAGGAAGGGAACAGGGATAACAGAAAATTGATATCTTGAATACAAAGTCTACTAATTTATCATTTGCATTCATGTGTTTATAATGCTATGTAAGTGGTTTATCCTTCAATGTTTGGGTTGGAAGCTGTGAACTATTGGGCAATGGAACTGACCTAGCGGAATATGACACTTGGGTTCAGATTTATGAAAATGTCGTGCAATACAGCAAGACACTTTGCTGTGTTGACAGGGAGAGAGCAGAAATGTGTCCCATCTACTAAGATATGACACATTCCAGCACCAATGTAGGCACCCTTGATCATGGTGCAAGGGTGCGCACATTACAGGCAGGATTGTTTGTGCAGGAAGGGACACTTTTCTGCACAAAAACATCCATAGGAGCATTTTCCTCTTTCCACATTGTTACGCCTCTGTTAGAAGGCATACCATTTTGATGCAACCCCTGGTTTACTACCCTTAGCAAATTTGGGATTGCTTCGGAATCCATGGGTGGATGCATGGGAATTCCCATGGTCCACCCATGGAGCGCCTTTCCAACACACAGTAATGCATGGCACTGATTTGCGCTACCTTGCATTTACTCTGAATTTACTCAGCCACGTAGAGAGAGCCACACAAGGTGGCTTTAGGCGGCTTAGTAAATCTCACAAAAACCCTTGCTTTACCTTGCGTCGATTTGCAATAGGGAATCTGGCCCATGGATTCACAGCTAGATGTCATTTGCAAGGCCTCTGGAAGAGATACAATGTAATCATGCTTAGAAAAGGGTGAAGTTAGCGCATGGATGGCAGACGAAGGGAGTGGAGAGTAGGAAGAGCATCATTTAATCTGCATAGTACCACATTTTGGGCTCCCAGTAGCCTGCAAACTTTCCTGTTTTTCTTAAGCTAATGCCTAACGTAGCTTACTCTCATTGGAGAGTTTATTCAAGAAGAAATGTCCGCCAACAATCCACAGTAAAAACGCAGCACAACCCAAGCCAACACATTTGCAAATTTGTGTTGCATCTTATTTTTGTGTTGCTGTGTTACTGTGTTGTGTTTCTGTTGATGTGTTGCGCTGGTACACTGTGATACACTGGTATGTTGTTATATTGTTTAGTTGTGCTTTGTGTTATGTCCTTGTGTTGTTGTTTTGTTGCATTTTTGGTGCATTGTACTGTGTTGTATATTTATTATTGCCATTATGTTGAATTTTGCTGTGCTGTTTTATTGTGGTGTGTTCTTGTAAAATGATGTTGTTGTTTAATAGTGTTGCAGTACCTCAATTGTGGTCTGTCGGACAAAATATGCACAAATAATGTTATCAAACATTACCACATACATATGTTTTCATGGTATTTCTGAACCAGGCAATACCTTTCCTGTACCAAGCATGAAAAGTATAGATTTCACCATGATGCCCCCCTATTCGCTGATGCCTCCTTTCGCTTGGCATTTGTACAAACAATAGCTCTCGATAATTACACATGCTGCACAAGAATAAAATATGCAACTTCCACCACCCCAAGTGGAGAGTAGGTGAGACTTTGGGCTAGTAATTGATTTCCTAAAGTGTTGAGGATGTCCTTGTCACAACATATCAAGATCATAACTTGAAATATCAAAGACTTAAATAGGTATTCGAAGTGTAGGGGGTGTTCAACTTCAAAGCACTCAACATTAATTTAGTGCTCCTTCAACAGACTCACTTCCCATTGGAAGAAAGTATGAAATAGACTAAAAGATTAAAAACACGATTTCATCCCTATTCCTAGTTTACTTTCTCCCAGGCCATGCTGATCTAAATAGGTACTGGATCTCCATGAGGGTAATGCTCCCTGCCCACTATCAGGTTGGTATGTATGGGCTGTTAATTTGTAAACTAGATGGTGTTGATGTCTCCCTGTTATAAGTTTATGCACCTCAATATCATGACATAAGTTTTCCAAAAGTGGAACTGCTCGCACAGCACATTTACCAGTGTATGATCGAGACAGGAAATGGAATTATGCGATACACGGTTTCTAGACACTCCCTTTATCTATGCATGGTATGATTACATCTCCTACATCGAAGAGGGATCTATTTGATCAGTGGGTGCTGGATGTAGGGTGGGAATAAAAACACACAGAACAGGTGTACTCCACAACCCCCACATGTCATATACTCAACATTAGACCACTTGTTCATCTTTCCTCATGGACAGACAGATTAAGAAATCCATGATCTATCTAGGAGGGATGATCTCCAACCACTCCCTAGTGGGAGTGCTCTCCTTTAGGAGCAGAATGAGATCTAAAACGCCGACATGGAGTTTGTCACCCCACTGGCTTTTTAACTTTGAATTTAACAGGTGCCTGGACATTGAGTTGAGAACAAATTTTTGATAAATGTGGCATGGCTCATCCAGAGGGGGTTGAGTAGGACACCTTGACGGTGTGGATTTGGGGCTGTAATGTTGGTAAATTGGGAGCACTGGGAGGAGACTTCAAAGGGATGTTGTGAAAATTGCTCTAGAAGACCTTGCTGATCGAAGCAGATGCTAAACGGATGCTCCTAATTAAGCTAATAGAAGCCATTGAAAAAAAATTGAATCGTATTGTAGAGGCAGGAACAGCATAGGAAGGTTGATATATCAAATAGGCAATTAAACAAGGCTACTGAAGAGGGAAGCATCCTGAACATATATAGTATAGCTAATGATGTAAGACACAGTAACATGATCCAGATGCAGACAGCAATTAATCAAGTTTTTCTAAGACTATCTGGAAGATCTGTGCAGACAGACCACTGCCCCAGCAATAGTGGGCATAGTTGTCATGATGACAACATGCATACTCCTAGTTCTGATACACGCAAATATGTCAAGCCTGGATGCTCTGCTGATTAATTAAAACATTTTATGGACCATCAAATACCTAAATGTGGCTAAAACACTGAGCCCTGATGGCCTACCAGTAGAGTGTCACATGGTAAATTATGGGATTCAAGCGATAGACTGTTGACAGTGCTGGAAAAAGCCTCTGAAGAGTTCATGCTGGAGGCAAGAATAGCTATGATCCACAAGCCTAATAAATATGCCCCTGACAGCATAGCAGATCCCAGGGTCATCGAGAAGGGGTAGCAGAAAGGCAATGATTCAGTAGGCCCTGCACGTTTTCTGGCATCTGAGCTCGTGGTGCAAAATGTATTTATAGATTTTGAAGTAAGCTTCCTGTTTATTAATAGTGAGGAAGCTAAGACCTGTAAAGCTACCACATGACGCCTGATGCTGGAGATGCCATGTTTCTCTTTCTCACAGCACATTTTTTTAAACTTTGAAAATGGTATTTATGAAATATAGAGCACCACATAATTTTTCCGACCCAAGCCGCTCAAATATGGCTGATGTTCCTGGCCTAGTGTAGCGGCTGGCAGTCCTTCTTCTTCTGATGTCTCCAAGCAGGGATCTCAAGTGCAGCAGTGCAGCTCTCCCTTATTTCTTCCATAGTATGCACTGGCAAGGGGGGCACCCCAACCAATTGGGTTCAAATTGCCACCTTCTGTTATGACCACTTCCTGGGAAGTGTGGCATATTTATTTCCCAGAATGCACATCTAAGTCCAATTCAAAATAGAGAAAATCTCACCTGGGAGTTCAGGTCTGGCAAACCCAAACCCGTGGCTAACTTTTCTCTACACTCTCCTTCCATCCCATCTCCTAATCCAATTAGATGGGCTCCCATCGGGCTGAGGATGCAGGAAGTGGAGTTGGGTGGTTCCTGTGCTATCTGTGCTTCTAACCAGAGCCCTTCGTGTCCTGGCATCGGCAGGCAGCAGATCTCCTCCCACCAGATGGTTGCCTTGCTTCAGCCCAGGGGCAGCTTGCTCTGCTTGTCAAAGGATGGCCAATCAGAAGCGGCTGCTACAGGGCTGCTCTAGGTAACGTCAGGAAATCAAGTTCTCAAACTGCTTTCCTGCAATAGTTATAATAAATCCGACCTTGGCGAGTTGTTGGAATTATTGTAACTCTTATTTTGATACTTTGAATTAATATTCTAGCTCACTCCTGTCAAAAGTTAGACTTTATTAAAGTTTAATAAAGCCTTTCCATGTAGCTTATGTAGCTAGCAACACCTCAATGGTGAAAAGCGCAATTGCAGTTTTTCCCTCACAAGGGCATATAAAACATACTTAATTATGTCCCTGCTTTTAATTATGAGGCACCCTACCCTTGGGGAACCTAGGGTAGATCTTCGGGGTTACTTATATATAATAAGAAGGTAGATTTAGACTTTGAAAATAATTCTAATTTAAAAGTCGAATTTGAACACAGTTTTATTTAAAGCAGCCTGCATAGCAGGGCTTGCTTTAACATGACAGCAGACACCACAGCAGTGCACACTTAAATGCTTCAGTGCATTAAATCCACTGCGGTCTCTAAACCTATATACCCTACCATATACTATGGACATGCAGGTAGGTTGTCAGAACCAATTATAATTCCCCCTAATCATCAAGTACCTTTTATACAGAGCACTGGCCCTAGGCCGGGTTAGAAAAGAGCACAGGGCACAATCAGTCAGTAACCACCAGTATCACTCAAAAAGTGGGGGTGATCAGGGCAAAAAGGATGACTTTCTCAAACCAAATTTAAAATTGTTCACAAGCCCAGCAGACATCTCTAGCTTTAGCAGGAACTGCTGTCACAGTGGTCCCAGTCAATGCTTTGCAATTTTGAGTATGACTCTGTAAACAAGACACCAAGAAGAGTTTTGTGCAAAACACAATTCAGTTTAATTTCCTTAATACCATTGCCAGTTGTAAACATTTCTCAATCAATCAATCATGGCATTTGTATAGCGCACTACTCACCCGGAAGGGTCTCAAGGCGCTGGGGGAGGGGGGGCCATCACTGCTCGAAGAGCCAGGTCTTGAGTTGCTTCCTGAAGGAGAGATGGTCCTGGGTTAGCCGGAGGTGGATAGGGAGGGAGTTCCATATCTTGGCTGCCAGGTAGGAGAAGGATCTTCCACCGGCGGATTCTCGGCAGGTGCATGGAACGGCGGCGAGGGCGTGGTTGGTCGACCGTAGCTGGCGGGTGGGCGTGTAGAAGGTTAGGCGGTCGTTGAGGTACCTGGGGCCCAGGTTGTGGAGGGCCTTGTGTGCGTGGGTGAGGAGTCTGAACGTGATCCTCTTGCTGACGGGGAGCCCGTGCAGGTCTCTCAGGTGGCCGGAGATGTGGCTGTGTCGGGGGGTGTCCAGGATGAGTCGGGCGGAGGCGTTCTGGATGCGTTGGAGTCTTTTTTGCAGTTTGGCTGTGGTGCCGGCATAGAGGGTGTTCCCGTAGTCCAGCCGGCTGGTGACGAGTGCCTGGGTGACCGTCTTCCTGGTTTCAGTGGGGATCCATCGGAAGATCTTTCGGAGCATGCGCAGGGTGTTGAAGCATGATGACGATACGGTGTTAACTTGTCTGGTCATCGAGAGGGAGGAGTCCAGGATGAAGCCCAGGTTATGTGCGTGGTCCGTTGGCTTGGGAGTGGAGCCCAGTGCAGGGGGCCACCAGGAGTCGTCCCAGGCGGAGGGAGATGGTCCCAGGATGAGGACTTCTGTCTTATCTGAGTTCAGTTTCAAGCGGCTGTTCTTCATCCACTCGGCGACGTCTTTCATCCCTTCGTGTAGGCTGGTTCTGGCGGAGGCTGGGTCGTTGGTGAGGGAGAGGATGAGCTGGGTGTCGTCGGCGTAGGAGATGATGTTGAGGTTGTGTTGGCGTGCGATGGCTGCGAGGGGGCTCATGTATACGTTGAAGAGGGTGGGGCTGAGGGAGGATCCTTGTGGTACGCCGCAGATGACTTCGGTGGCCTCGGATCTGAACGGGGGGAGGCAGACTCTCTGGGTTCTTCCGGTGAGGAATGAGATGATCTACTCCAGAGCCTTCTCTTGGATACCGGTGTTGCTGAGGCGCTGCACTAGGGTGCGGTGGCAGATGGTGTTGAATGCCACGGAGAGGTCCAGGAGGATGAGGGCCGCTGTTTCTCCGCTGTCGAGCAGGGATCTGATGTCGTCAGTAGCTGCGATGAAGGCGGTCTCGGTGCTGTGGTTGGCTCGGAAGCCGGACTGCGAGTGGTCGAGGGATCCGTTCGTCTCGAGGAAGGCGGCAAGCTGTCTGTTGACGGTCTTCTCGATGACTTTGGCAGGAAAGGGGAGGAGCGAGATGGGGCGGAAGCTCTTGAGGTCGGTGGGGTCCGCTGTCAGTTTCTTCAGGAGGGCGCTGAGCTCGGCGTGCTTCCAGGTTTCCGGGAAGGTGGCAGTTTTGAAGGAGGCGTTGATGATGTCTCTGAGTTGGGGTGCGATGATGGAGTCGGCCTTGTTGAAGACGTGGTGGGGGCAGGGGTCGGTTGGCGATCCGGAGTGGATGCTGTTCATCGTGCAGGTGGTGTCTTCGGTGCTGACCGGGGTCCAGGCGCTGAGGGTGATCGTGGGGGGCGATGGTATGGTGGTGGGGTATGTGGTTGGAGCGCCGAAGCTGTTGTGTATTTCGGCAATCTTGCGGTGGAAGAATGAGGCGAGTGAGTCGCAGAGGTCTTGCGAGGGAGTGATGTCGTTGTTTCCGGCGCTGGGGTTGGAGAGCTCTTTGAGGATGCTGAAGAGTTCCTTGCTGTTGTGGGCGTTGTTGTCGAGTCGTTCTTTGAATGCTGTCTTCTTGGTGGTGTGGATCAGCCGGTGGTGTTTGCGGGTGGCGTGCTTGAGGGCGGTCCAGTTGTCTGTGGTCTGGTCGTTGCGCCAGGCTTTCTCGAGGGTGCGGCAGTTCTTCTTGGAGTTCTTGAGTTTGTCGGTGAACCAGGGGGCTTTATTGCTGCCGTGTCCGCTGGGGGGGGTCTTCAGTGGTGCGAGATCGTTTGCGCAGTTGGTGATCCATTGCGTGAGGTTGATGGCTGCTTCGCTGGGGTCCGTGGTACTGGCGGGCGGGTTCTGGCTGAGGGAGGTGGTGAGCTGGTCGGCGGTGATCTTGTTCCAGTTCCTGCGAAGGATCTGTTGTGGGCGGTGGTGGGTCGCGGTTCTTTTGAAGCTGAAGTGGACTCAGCTGTGGTCAGTCCAGTGAAGTCCGGTGGAGTGGCTGAAGGAGATGTGCTTGCTGGAAGAGAAGACTGGCTCGAGCGTGTGTCCGGCGTAGTGGGTGGGGGTGTTCACCAGTTGTTTGAGGCCAAGGTTTGCGAGGTTGTCCAGCAGGGTGGTGGTGTTGCTGTCCTTGCTGTTCTCCAGGTGGAAGTTGAGGTCCCCTAGGAGGATGTAGTCAGCGGAGGAGAGGGCGTGCGGGTTGATGAAGTCTGTGATGTCTTCGCTGAATCATGTGCGTGGTCCCGGGGGTCTGTAGATGAGGGGGCCTCTGAGTGTGGTCCTGGGGTCGGTGTGTATCTGGAAGTGGAGATGTTCGGCGGCGGTGAAGGTGTCGTCGGAGCTGGTCGTGATGCGGATGGTTTTCTTGTGTACGATGGCGATGCCTCCTCCAGTCTGGTTGACGCGGTCCTTCCGGGTGATCTTGTATCCCTCCGGGATGGCAATGGCGATGTCGGGAGCAGAGCGCAGAGACCTCTACATTAATTTTCCAAAGCCAAACTTCTCATGAGATTAAATAACTCGGTTGAGGATTTTTAGTCATCTTCTTAAGGACATACTCATCTTTCACACAAACAAATTCTATGCATTTTGTAGTAACCAAATGGTGTGAGAAAAATGTAGTCATAAATAACTTTGTCTTGAACAGGTAATACTGTGTGCAATAAAGGTAATTTAAATTCCAATACTGAATTTCACAGAGGAACTTATAATAAAATCCAAAATATAAGCATGTGTATATAGCTTCAGAAAGAGTTAGGACAACTCAAAATTCAGGTAAAGAACAGTGTTAGTGAAATAAGCTTGACAAATTCAGTATAATCAAATTCAATAGAAGGGATGTCATTTCTCAATGCCTTACTCAAGCACTCATTTACAAGGAACATTATCAAAGGGTACTCCTGAGAAGTTATGGCATCTTTGACTAAGAATTGGAAAAGGGTGTGGCCCATGTTTCATAAAAATAAAAATGTGGAGACCCAGAATTACTATTGGAACCCCTTTCTTCATCAAACAGGCACAGTTGTCTGCCACTTGCGCTGCGCTATGCACACTAAAACAGACACTACAGGTTTGCAAACATTTACGCAGCTCAACCTTCCATACAATTATTTACAGCTTGTGGGCTTCCACTGAGATACATTATAATTAATTTAACATGGCGATCTGTTTGTGAAGTTACATTTTTCATACTAAGATATACCCTCTTTTACTCATGAGCTTGACATAATTAATCTGCATGCAACAGCATAACATTGATCCTTTTTGGAGAAAATGACCTTGAGATCATCTTTTGGTGCCCTCTTATTAGTCTCTCAACATCCATTTCAGATGGTTTCGCATTAGCTCTTTCCTGGTGATGATCTGCTGTTTAATGCACTAAGGGGCCAATTAGGATGGCGGTGAATCCGCATACTCCGGGCCGGTGGAAGCCACCGCCGGCCTGGAGGATGCGGATTCACCGCCGCGGACATTGGAAACACCCACCGCCACATTAGGATGGCGGTGGGATCAGCGGCGGAAGGCAAGTCCGTCCGCCGCTGATCTGCGGTGTGTGCAGGCAAATATGGTGCCGGTGTCTGCAAGACACCGCCAGCCATATTAGGATGCAGGCTGAAACATGCTTTTCCACGGCGGCTTTTCCGCTGTGGAAAAGCATGTGGTCTTTTGTGTTTGGGGGCCCGTTGCGGGCCCCGAGGGTGTCGGGGGGTGGGGGGTGCACATGGGGGGTACCTATGGTACCCCCCAGCATTTACATGCACAATGCGGCAGGCACCGCGCGGTGCCTGCCGCTTTGTGCATGTAAATGCAATGCATGCATTTTTACCATTGCGGCTGGTGCTGCTTGAAGCAGCACCCGCCACAATGTTAAAGATACAGGATGTGACCACCTGGGTGACGGTCACATCCTAATTGGCATGGAGGGCACGCCGCTGCCCTTGCGGACGGTCCCTCCACCTCGGGGGTGCGTTGTCCGCCATCCTAATCGACCACTAAGTTTGGGAAATTAACACCTCTTTTATGACACAGTGAGCCTAGATGGGAAAGAAATTATCCACTTCTTAATTTGTGACAAGCAGACTGGCCATCTAGGCCAGTTCTCAACAACTTCTTGTTTTCCAGGTAAAAGCAATAGGTTCCCTATCTGCAATATTCACTTTCACCATTGTGACTACTATTTACAGTGCAGTGAGCACTGCACTCTCCAACTTTGGGCTTTGTCAATTTTTATATGGGTTACTTTAGATTAAAACCAGTTGCTCAAATAATTTGTATCGGTGATTGTCTTAACAACAAGATCCTGCTGTTGTTCTATGGAACTTATTATGCAACTGTTTGCACTTGAATAACTGCAGTTTTGCAATTTAAATTTGTTCAATCGGATTCAGAGTTTCTTTTTGAGCCTCAGCTGTTCTTTGCACCCAGTGTCGTGATGCACAAACATTCAAATGCCAGGGAAACAACAGAACCCACTGAAATAGCAGACATGTTTCAACGTGTGGTTAGTGCTTTCAGATTTCTTGTAGTTAAATTATAGTTTTATTTCTGGTGCTTAATGCTAGATAAAAGACCTCTCACGAGCTCTAGCAAATGTTATACTTGAAACAGTGAGCATCAAGTTTGATCCTGAACAAAGCATTAGTGTTGGATGGCACACTTTCAGCTGTTTGTTAATATGGGAGGCATGCAATATATATGGCTCCATCTGCCAATGATATAGTCAAAAGGCTTTTTAAGGTAGGGTTAAGACTGTTTTTCTTATGATTAGACCCAAAATCAGTCACAGTGAGCACAACAAAAAGATGCAGTGGAATTCTAGCTAGAGAAATGACAATGGTTATGATTGGTTCAAGCATTCTTTTCATCTAATTTCTTGTTCGTGTTGGTTAGTCTCTCTAGGTGACAGAGGTGGGCTCAGGGCGAAATCCAGCTGATTTCTGGTTGGGGTCATTTGTGTTCCTGTTCAGAGGGCTTCCATGTTCAATCTGAGCTGTCCAATTTTGGGTAAGGCATTTGATTGATCATTCTCTGTAAGGGCACAATTAAAAAATAGGAAATTAAATGCTAGCTAAAAATTTTTTTTCCCTGAAAAGGGGTTGGCCCAGGAACCACACCCAAACTCGTTCTCTATCATAGTTTGAACTGACAACATATAATCATAAATCTCATGACTAGCTGTTGTTGGCAGGTTGCAGTCCAAGGAATTGTAAATAATCTGTGCCACCATCTTGTTCTTGCACAATTATAGGACTGGTTTTCTTATTTCATGTGCTGTGTATTTTATTGTTCATAGTAGCCTACAGTCAATTGTTTGCGATTGCATGTTTTGTTTAATGTCTTTAACTGTGTGTTCTTTTTGATCTTGACATGTTTTAAATGTTGAAAGCTTAACAATTTTGATTAACTAATGTAGGTGTAATAAAAACACCAAACCACTCTAGTTGTTGAGGTGTTTTTTGTAAAAGTGTCTATACTTTAATCTCTGCACCCAGACATTCCGCCAGTTCAAGCTAAAACAAGAAGGCATTATGATTCATTTAACTATTCCGCCAATCATTTTTCACAGAAAATTACAATTGGGAAAAAAATGTACATGCTTAGAAAAGCAACATATAGTTTTATAGTGCAATGCAGCACGGCAATGTACGTTGTTTGGCTGTGTTGCCCTAGGAGGAAAGAGCTTGGCAGCGCTGTAGTCAGCTAAAATGTGGCACTGCTTCTGTCTTCCCCAGCACCTGCACTTTTTCAGGCTGCCTAGCGCCAAACACACACTGTTGAACTATACTGCAAATGTATGTGGGATGTCTACCATAAGTTTTGTACTGGAAGAACATCCTTAGGGGCATATTCTCAAGGAGCTATCGCCGAGGTATCGGCACTTTATCGCAGCCAAAGTCGTGATAAATGTAATGCCCCATTCACAAGCAGGTGCTAACAGCCCATATCACCAGTTTACCTGCAACAGCAGCCACAGATGATCTCGGCAACTATCGCTAATGAGACGCAGAGTTGGCGTTCCCGTGCAAAAAGCTGCAACAAAACCACGTCACAACATTCTCAGCAACCAGCCAGATCTGCGATAGGATCACAAAACACGCAATATGGTGCGTTAGCAGCAGGAAATTACCACCTGCTTTGGCCTGGTGTCAAGTCGGACTACAACCTGCACCAGAAAAGGGAGCCCAGCCCAGAGCCACACCTGAAGAACAACAGAGGCCATGGAGCCACTGATCATGCAGCGCTGACACCTAAGAGGGCCACAACACCCACCACCCTGGACTACCCCCCACCCCCCCTGGGCCCTACCCTGGACACCATCCCCGGACCAAGAAATAGCTCATCAACATCACAAAATCATGAACAATAGCATTCATTTACCTGATGTCACACCTTTACCACAATTAACATACATGTGAGTACATAAAATCTGATTCATTCAGTCACCATTGAAAGTCCAAACAAAATATCACAATCAAATTTGTCTCCAAACAACTATTTAGAAGAGTCATGGCAAGGCATCCCTGGACAATCTGTAAGTCACAGCCTGCAAGACAATATCCAAGATAAGAAGGTGTGTCAGGCACTCATCAAAGGACAGAGAGAAAGAGAGAAAGAGAGAGAGAGAAAGAAAGAGAGAGACTCTCTTTGTGCAGGCCAAGGGTTCAGCAGGGCAGTCCTTCTTCTTCTGATGTTTCCAAGCAGGCATCTCAAGTGCAGCAGTGCAGCTCTCCCTTATTTTTTCCATATTATGCACTGGCAAAGGGGGTACCCCAACCAATTGGGTTCAAATTGCCACCTTCTGTTATGACCACTTCCTGGTTAGTGTGGCATTTTATGTCCCAGAATGCACATCTAAGTCCAAATCAAAATAGAGAAAATCTCACCTGGGAGTTCAGGTCTTGCAAACCCAACCCACAGGTGTCGTTAACTTTTCCCTACACTCCCCTTCCACCCCATCTCCTAATCTAATTAAATGGGCTCCCATCAGGCTGAGGATGCAAGAAGTGGAGTTGGGCGGTTCCTGTGCTATCTATGCTTCTCCCTTTGAAGATCAGTTTGTCTAACCAGCCCCCTTCTTGTCCTGGTATCGGCAGGCAGCAGATTTCCTCCCACCAGATGGTTGCATTGCTTCAGCCCATGGGAAGGTTGCTCTGGTTGTCAAAGGATGGCCAATCAGAAGCGGCTGCAACAGTGCTGCTCTAGGTAATGTCATGAAATCAAGTTCTCAAACTGCTTTCCTGCACTAGCTATAATAAATCCAACCTTGGTAAGTTGTTGGATTTATTATAACTATTATTTTGATACTTTGAATTAATATTTTAGCTCACTCCTGATAAAGGTTAGACTTTATTAAAGTTTAATAAAGCCTTCCCATGTAGCTTATGGAGCTAGCAACACTTCAACTATGAAAAACGCAATTAGCAGTTTTTCCCTCACCAGGGCATATAGCACATACTTAATTATGTCCCTGCTTTTAATTATGAGGCACCCTACCCTTGGGAAACCTAGGGCAGATCTTCAGGGTTACTTATATATAATAGGAAGTTCGATTTAGACTTTCAAAATAATTCTAAGTTCAAAGTCGAATTTGAACACAGTTTTTTTAAAGCAGCCTGCAAGGCAGGGCTGGCTTTAACATGACAGCGCACACCACAGCGGTGCAAACTTAAATGCTTAATTGCATTAAATCCACTGGGATCTCTAAACCCACATACCCTACCATATACTAGGGACATGCAGGTAGTTTGTCAGAACCAATTATAATTCCCCCTAATTATAAAGTACCTTTTAAACAGAGCACTGGGCCTAGGCTGGGTTAGAAGAACACAGGGCACAATCAGTCAGTAACCACCAGTATCACTCAAAAAGTTGGGGTGATCAGGGCAAAAAGGATGACTTTCTCAAACCAAATTTAAAATTGTCCACTGGCCCAGCAGACATCTCTAGCTTTAGCAGGAGCTGCTGTCACAGTGGTTCCAGTCAACCCTTTATAATTTTGAGCATGGCTCTGTAAACATGACACCAAGAAGAGTTTTGTGCAAAACACAATTCTGTTTAATTGCCTTAATAACATTGCCAGTTGTAAACATTTTTCCAACTCTACACAGAGCTCTCTACATTAATTTTCCAGAACCAAACTACTCATGAGATCAAATAACTAGGTTGAGGATTTTTAGTCATCTTCTTAAGGACATACTCATCTCTCACAGAAACAAATTCTATGCATTTTGCAGTAACCAAATGGTGGAGAAAAATGTAGTCGGAAATAACTTAGTCTAGAACAGGTAATACTTTGTGCAATAAAGGAAATTTAAAGTTCACTACTGAATTTCACAGAGGAACATATAATAAAGCCCAAGATATAAGCACATGCATATAGCTTCAGAAAGAGTTAGGTCAATTCAGAATTCAGGTAAAGAACAGAGTTAGTGAAGTAAGCTTGACAAATTCAGTATCATCAAATTCAAAAGAAGGGATGTCATTTCTCAATGCCTTACCCAAGCACTAATTTACAAGGAACATTATCAAAAGGTACACCTGAGAAGTTAAGGTATCTTTACCTAGGAATTGTAAGAGGGTGTGGCCCACGTTTCATAAAAATAATAATGTGAAGACGCAGAATTACTATTGGAACCCCTTTCTTCATCAAACAGGCACAGTTGTCTGCCTCTTGCGCTCCACTATGCACACCGAAACAGATACTACAGGTTTGCAAACGTTTATGCAGCTTAACCTTCCAAACAATTATTTACAGCTTGTGCTCTTCCACTGGGATACATTATAATTAATTTACCATGGCGACCTGTTTGTGAAGTTACATTTTTCATACCAAGATGTACCCTCTTTTATACATGAGATTGACATAATTAATCTACATGCAACAGTATAACATTGATCCTTTTTGGACAAAATGACCTTGAGATCATCTTTTGGTGCCCTCTTATAAGTCTCTCAACATCCTTTTCAGATGGTTTCACATTAGCTATGTCCTGCTGATGATCTGCTGTTTGATGCACTAAGTTTGGGAAATTAACACCTCTTTTGTGACACAGTGAGCCTAGATGGGAAAGAAATTATCCACTTCTTAATATGTGACAAGCAGACTGGCCATCTAGGCCAGTTCTCAACAACTTCTTGTTTTCCAGGCAAAAGCAATAGGTTCCCTATCTGCAATATTCACTTTCACCATTGTGACTACTATTTACAGTGCAGTGAGCACTGCACTCTCCAACTTTGGGCTTTGTCAATTTTTATATGGGTTACTTTAGATTAAAACCAGTCGCTCAAATAATTTGTATCGGTGATTGTCTGAACAACAAGATCCTGCCTTTGTTCTATGGAACTTATTATGCAACTGTTTGCACTTGAATAACTGCATTTTTGCAATTTGAATGTTTTCAATCGGAATCAGTTTCTTTTTGAGCCCCAGCTGTTCTTTGCACCCAGTGTCAATTCAATTCAAATAACTTTATTTCGAATCCACAAAGGAGTCATAAAAGTATACACTAATATAAAATACATAGATTGTCATTAAAAATCCACAATACATGTTTACATATTTAGGATTTACAATACAATACAATACATTAAAAATAACCTTGATCATATATATGGACAGGACATAAAGTGCTAAGTTGGTTTCATCAACAGACCAACAGGAGAAACATTTATGGAAATTTCCACCCACAGCTTATTTCAGTATCGATTTCTAATAGCAGATGCCGATCTAATAAAACTAAGTACAGCATTACAAATGTTTGAAGTTGACAAGGACAATAAATGTTCATAGCCCTCTTTATAATAGCATGATCCAAAGGAAAGTAAGACAGGTCTAATAAATATGTTTCTTGGGACCCTATACAAAGCACAGAAAAGGATAAGGTGCAAAGTACTTTGCGAAACCCTATTGTTACAGGGGCAAGGAGGTAGTCTCCCACACCACCCCCTTGCTTTGGAAAGGCAAAAAGGAAGTGTAGAGTACTAAGGTGAAACCTTGTCAAATAAAAACGCCATTGCGTATTGATGATATATGATAAATAAAAAGGCCGCTGCAATTTGCCCCTAACATACAATGCATGTCCACTATTCCTTAAGGTACCCAATTTAGAACAGTAAGCATTTTTAATAGTTAACTTAGAATCCTTACTAATCATATCAGGGTTTTCAAACATATTACCTAACCCAATCTTGTAAAAGGTATCCCTAACATATAGGAGCCATGGAATCTCCCTATAGTGGTCAAGTTTAAGGCAATCTTGTAAAATATCCTTTGTCAGTTTCAATTCTTCAGATTGCCAAACTTTAGACCATAGCAGTAGTGGAGCTACATGTATAATATCACTTACAAACTCCATACCCACCTCCCCATGGCAAAAACTGTTCGACGTACCAGATGGGACAAATAAGAGGCGCTTTATAAATTTATCTTCCATAATCTGTAACTTTTCACAGTTTTGTGACCCCCATACTCCAGCACCGAAGGTTACAACGGAGACACACTTGGCTTTATACAAGGATATTATTTCTGTTATTCGCCTTTGACCTAGTTTACTGGCAAAACGAAAAAGGGCTTCAGTTGGTTGTGTAACCTTTTGGACCTGAGCTGATATCAAAGGGTCCCAATTCAGTTTCTTATTAAATAGGTTACCCATGTAATTGAAGTTATCAACTTTCACTATAATTGAGTCCTTCACCATATACCTGCGGGTTTTTACGCTTTTCGGACCGCAAGTAATGGCAAAGGATTTAGTGAAGTTGACCCTAAGATCTAAGCTTTCCATAAATGTATCAAAAGCATTCAGACAAATCTGCATGCTGTTGGAAGTGAGGGTCATTAAAACAGTGTCGTCTGCGTATGACAACATTGGTATCCTTTTGCCATTAGCCTGTGGAAAGTCAGCACCAGATTCTAACAAAAAACTTTCTAATCCGTTGGTATAGACCAAAAATAAAAAGGGAGCTAAAATACATCCCTGGCGGACACCTTCAGTGGATAATATGGGTCTAGTCTTCTCCCCACCAGGGCCATATCTTATTCTTACTGTTGTGGCGGCATGGAGCCTGCGAAGCAAGGTAACCAAAGGTTCCTCAAACCCCATGGACTCCATCATCCGCCACAGCTTACTCCTACATACAGTGTCAAAGGCACTGGACAAGTCCATGAATGCCAAGTGGATGGAACTATTCTTGGCACCCATGTACTTGCCCATAATTAGTGCCAAATTGAGACACTGCTCGGTTGTTCCTTTACCTCTTCTGAACCCATATTGGGAGTCCACAATAATGCCTACTGACTCCGCCCATGTTTCGAGGCGTGCCAGTATCACTCTGCCCATTAGTTTGCAGGACGCGTCTATTAGTGATATCGGCCTGTAGCAGCACGGGTCAGACCTGTTACCCTTTTTGAAAATGGGTGCCACAACCGCCTCTTTCCAGGAAATCGGAATAGACCCCACCACTATTGCCTTAAAAACATTTAACAGTAGTGGTGACCAGACCTCTAAGTTATGTTTGAAAAGATCCAAGGGTACTGCATCAGGCCCTAGGGCCTTTAATGCAGCACCCTTACTCAGGGCGATCTTTACCTCTGGAAGCGTTAATGAGTCACTAAGTAATTTTGATGACTCCATATTGAAGTCGCCAACTCCCACAGTAGTAGTCAGCAATACATCATTTGGATTGAAGATTTTACTATAGTGAGCTACCCAAGAGTCTTCTGGTATGTGCGCTTGGATGGTACCCTCTTCTCCAGTTTTTAAAAAAGGTCGGTTTATTACCTCCCAAAAAAGCCTGGTGTCCCTCAATTCGGCCGCTTTTTCCAGATCTTCCCATGCCTTAGTCCTTAGCTCATTTTTCCGTCCACTGACTGCGTCTCTATGCCTTTTCCTAACTGATCTAACCAGATCTCTATCACGTGGTACTTGGCGTAAAGCCTTTGTTAAACTTGTCTGAGCAGCAGAACATTCTTCGTCAAACCATTTTGGTCCCCTATCTTGTTTCCTCCCCCCTGTTTTTACAAGGTGTGAAGCCACGTTTCCCAGTAATGATTCAAAATTCTTGATTATAAAATCTGGGTCGGATATAGGCGTCAAACAAATTTCTATCCCATCCTTATTTTTCTTAAAGATGTCCGCCTCCAATTGCCTCACATCTATCTTGTCCCACCTTAAGGTGACCCCCTGATTTTGACTATATTTTATCGGTTGTTCCGCAGTCTGGGTTTTCTCAAGGACAGAGTTGAAACTCAAGATTAGGGGATTATGGTCGCTGGCGGGATTCGCCTCAATCTTAAAATCCTTTACAAGATGGGCAAAACCCTTAGATACCATAGCAAATCGATTGTACTCACTCGGCCCCCTCCACCCTGGAAGGTGGGTATACTCAATGAGCCGGAAAAGCTAGGCATATCCAGGATACATAAATCATTATTCATAACAATACTATTCAAAGCCTCCCCCTGTTTCGAATGAGTAAAATGAGCCATAGGCTGGTCACTTGAGTCCATCAATCCACATACTCTAGACCCACTAAATTTGCATAACACACAATTAAAATCACCTAACCATATAATAAAAAGAGGGAAAACCCTGTTGGTGACCTTAACAATTTCCTCCTGTAATTTTTCAATAACTGTGGTTGCATGGGGATCAAATATATTATAGTACCAATTTATAAGAAGAAGGGTTACTGGAAATAAGTCCTTGATCATAAGTAATTGGTACCAAGGAGATTCCACCACTCGAACCACGTGTGTTAAGTTATACTTTACAGAAATAGCTGTCACAAGCCCACCTTTAGCTCTCCCTGCTTGTGAAGGCTCAGCAGAAACATTAAACATTTGGTAACCATCCAAGCTATGGTCCACAGTACTCCATGTCTCCTGAAGGCAGACAATATCAAAGGATTCAATGCAATTTAGCCAGGCAGGATCCTCTAGCCTTCGCCAAAGGCCAGCTATATTCCAGGAAATTAAACGAAAGCAGCTGTCCTCTACCCGATTACCCTCTTCACCCCGTGATGATTTTCCATTAAGGTGAACTATATCACCCCCACCCACTCTTGTTTCTATAACATTATTTGCTGCATCAGCATAGGGGGAGTTTGTGCTTCTAATATTATAGGGGTTTTCTCTACTCCGCTGATCTAAGACAGAGTTAAAATTTACTTTGCTTGCAGATCCCATATTCATGTGAGTAACATCATCTTTATCTCCGCTATGGGCTGCAGGATTAGTATTATGTTCATCAAGGGTTCGGGTTATATTACGAGCCCGAGGACCCGCTACTTCATAATGTCTTTTCTCCAAAACATCCCACTGAATAAGTTCATGATGAGTCACCGGTACAGGCATACCCTTCTCGACCTGAAAAGGTGATATTGACGAGTTTTCACGGACAGATCTCTCTTGTATGGGAGTTGGATTCAGTCAATCATTTACGTCCATGCCAGTTAAGGGATGAAACATGTTATATAAGGGAATGTTCCAAAATTCTTTTGGATCTGTGGGAGGATAGTTCTTATCAGTTGGAATTGGGTACCTATTTGGATAATTGGGCGGGAAAAAGGGGATATCATTACTATTATGATAAGTAGGGATGGCAAAGTTAGTGATTTGTTTTGAGTGGTAAGGTGTGTCAAAACCATGCCCCCTTAGAGGTTTATGGGGGGGCAACATCATAGTTTCCGGGTAGAAGTAAGTCAAGTTTCGAGATGATACTCCTCCATTACCTCTACCCAGGAACCAGTCACTAATATAAGTGACCACCCTATGGTCCCGAAAGTTTACAATGATCACGTCGCCTTCTATATCTTTTGGGCGTAAGCCCACCCAATGGCACCTTCTCACTGAGACAATGTCTCCATTCAGTTGTAAAGGTAACTGTCTATTTATACGTAACCAGTGGATAACTTTGTTTTTCAAACTAATGTTTGATTCCACATTTCCCTCTGGTACGACAGGGACACCTGTTAGGATGATGACAAAATTGGACGACTCCGGGGGCAGATTTACTATGTTTTTGGAGTTAAGTTTTCCTCTAGTCGAGAAACTTGTTTTAGTGGGGGGTAAACTGCTGGTATGGACAGGTTTTAATACCACTGATTGAGTCTTTTCTCTGCTTGTGGCCTTTATAACTGTAGTGTCTAATGTGCCTACTGATTTGGTAGAATTCCTATCAGCAAGCATATTATTAGATCTTACAATAGGTGAATGTTGCCTACGTTGGTTATTAGTAGGTGGTTTAGTTATAGGTCGGGTTTCAGTTGGGATAGATGGAATAATTAAATTGGAATTCTCTGACGGAGTAGACTCGGGCAGAACTCGATCCAATTTTTCACCTAGCCTTTTGAGCCTCTCAGTGAGTGGAAGAATGAGAGCCTTTAAAAGGCTTTCAACTGCCTCAAAAAGCCCTTCGTTAGAAAAAGATTTACAATCTGAGGTAGATTGCCCTGTTTTTCCCTCCTTCCCACTACATCTGGTGGAATTTGTTTAGGATCTGCTACATGCGGCGCCTTCCATGGGTTTCCAACCCCATTTTTTAGCCGTCCCTTCCTCCTTCTTTTCCTTACTGGGGAGCGTACTGCTCCTCTATTCCCTTTACTTGTCGGATTGTCACGTGCTCTGCTAATTTTAGCCGTAGGTTGAGAATCCAGCAACGTGACTACCTCAGTTTGGATCTTCGGGACTGAAGGTGAGATGTTGCTAATAGGGTAGGGGGCTGAATCTGAGAGTAAAGGGGTATTAAGATCTATAAGATTATTGGATGCAGCTGTGGACGCATTGCTATCGCCGTCCACGATTACTTCCAAGTCTTCTAGTAGTGGCGGGATATCTTGAAAGATTAATGGAATGTTTTCTGTATTAAACAGTTCCGCATCGGTATCAGGATACGTGGTGTCATGTGCTGATATACTCATAGCAACCTTCTCAAGATTGAGAGGAGCCTGTCTCTTAAGAAGCTCAATAGAGAGGCGGCGCTCGGCCCACCTCTCTGCTAGGGTTATCTCCCTATCAATATCTTTAGTGGCTCTAACAAAGTATTTATCAAGTGGGCCAAGTAAGGATACGCCTACACAGTTAGGAAGAGAGTTTAAAACAGGACTAGACATCCCTAGTTACAATGCAATAGTTAAAAGGCCAAACAATGGGGGAGTAGTACAAGAGAGAGCCAAGTTAAAAACACAAAAATAACAGTTAATATTAATTTATCATGGCTTACTCACAAAAGTGATCAGGATAGCGTGGGCAACGGACCCGTGCAAGAAGATAATTAAGTAAATAACAAAGATAGTCAGAGGGGTGGCCCAGCCCAGCCACCTTCGGCCACTGACGGCCACAGACGGTCCCGCCCTTGTCCCGGGCTTCTCCCGGGACGCTCCCGCGCAGCGGAGTCTCGTCGGTCCTATTAAGGGGGCGGGGGGCGTGGCTAGCAGGGAGAGCGGACCAGGTGTGGCGAATGGTCTGAGCAGGGGCTCCTGGGAAACGGAGTCCCTCCTGCTCTGCTCGCAGCCCTGCCGCCGGTGTTACAATGCCCCTCACTGTCCGCTCCAAAGACAAACAGGCTACCACCACAAACTGCGAAGCGGGTCCGGCGAGCAGTAACTTAGTCCAGGGGGTTAGTGGTGAAGAAAAACGGTTGACAGCCTGCTCCCAAACAACAGCAGCAACGGTCAGTAGAGTCCCCAGTGTCGTGATGCACAAACATTCAAATTCCAGGCAAACAACAGAACCCACTGAAATAGTAGATATGTTTGAAACGTGTGGTTAGTGCTTTCAGATTTCTTGTAGTTAAATTACGGTTTTATTTCTGGTGCTTAATGCTAGATAAAAGACCTCTCACGAGCTCTAGCAAATGTTATACTTGAAACAGTGAGCATCAAGTTTGATCCTGAACAAAGCATTAGTGTTGGATGGCACACTTTCAGCTGTTTGTTAATATGGGTAGGCATGCATTACATATGGCTCCATCTGCCAATGATATAGTTAAAAGGCTTTTCAAGGTAGGGTTAAAACTGTTTTTCTTTTGATTAGACCCAAAATCAGTCACAGTGAGCACAACAAAAAGGTGCAGTGGAATTGTAGCTAGATAAATGACAATGGTTATGTGATTGGTTCAAGCATTCATGTCATCTAATTTCTTGTTCGTGTTGGTTAGTCTCTCTAGGTGACAGAGGTGGGCTCAGGGCGAAATCCAGCCGATTTATGGCTGGGGGCATTTGTGTTCCTGTTCAGAGGGCTTCGATGTTCAATCTACGCTGTCAATTTTTGGGTGAGGCATTTGATTGATCATTCTCTGTAAAGGCCCAGTTAAAAAATAGGAAATTAAATGCTAGCTAAAACAATATTTTTTTTTCCCGAAAAGGGGTTGGGCCCAGGAACCACACCCAAACTAGTTCTCTATCATAGTTTGAACTGACAACATATACTCATAAATCTCATGACTAGCTGTTGTTGGCAGGTTGCAGTCCAAGGAATTGTAAATAATCTGTGCCACCATCTTGTTCTTGCACAATTATAGGACTGGTTTTGTTATTTCATGTGCTGTGTATTATATTGTTCATAGTAGTCTACAGTCAATTGTTTGCAATAACATGTTTTGTGTAATGTCTTTAACTATGTGTTCTTTTTTGATCTTGACATGTTTTAAATGTTGTTGAGGTGTTTTTTGTAAAAGTGTCTATACTTTAAACACTGCACCCATACATTCCGTCAGTTCAAGCTAAAACAAGAAGGCATTATGATTCATTTAACTATTCCGCCAATCATTTTTCACAGAAAATTACAATTGGGAAAAAAATGTACGTGCTTAGAAAAGCAACATATAGTTTTATAGTGCAATGCAGCACGGCAATAAACGTTGTTGTGCTGTGCTGCCCTAGGAGGAAAGAGCTCGGCAGCACTGTAGTCAGCTAAATGTGGCACTGCTTCTGTCTTCCCCAGCACCTGCACTTTTTCAGGCTGCCTAGCGCCAAACACACACTGTTGAACTATAGTGCAAATGTATGTGGGATGTCTACCATAAGTTTTGTACTGGAAGAATATCCTTAGGGGCATATTCTCAAGGAGCTATCGCCGAGGTATCGCCACTTTATCGCAGCCAAAGTCGCGATAAATTTAATGCCCCATTCACAAGCAGGTGCTAACAGCCCATATCACCGGTTTACCTGCAATAGCAGCCACAGATGACCTCGGCAACTATCGCTAATGAGATGCAGAGTTGGCGTTCCCATGCAAAAAGCTGCAACAAAACCACGTCACAACATTCTCAGCAACCAGCCAGATCTGCGATAGGATCACAAAACACGCAATATGGTGCGTTAGCAGCGGGAAATTAACACCTGCTCTGACCTGGTGTGAAGTCGGACTACAACCTGCACCAGAAAAGGGAGCCCAGCCCAGAGCCACACCTGAAGAACAATAGAGGACATGGAGCCACTGATCATGCAGTGCTGACACCTAAGAGGGCCACAACACCCACCACCCCGGACCACCCCCAGCCCCCCTGGGCCCTACCCTGGACTCCACCCCCGGACCAAGAAATAGCTCATCAACATCACAAAATCATGAACAAAAGCATTCATTCACCTGATGTCACACCTTTACCACAATTAACATACATGTGAGTACATAAAATCTGATTCATTCATTCACCATTGAAAGTCCAAACAAAATATCACAATCACATTTGTCTCCAAACAACTATTTAGAAGAGTCATGGCGAGGCATCCCTGGACAATCTGTAAGTCACAGCCTGCAAGACAATATCCAAGATAAGAAGGTGTGTCTGGCACTCATCAAAGGACAGAGAGAAAGAGTGAAAAAGAGAGAGAGAAAGAAAGAGAGAGACTGAAAAAGGAGCGCAAGGCCAATCGGGGCCTTGGCTCATTCATACATGCCAACTGCTGCATTTGTTTCGCAATTGGTGCACCCCAAATCTAAGGCCTGGCATCAATGTCAGTGTGAAGGCCACATCACATTCAAGAAATGCAAGCAGTAGTCAGACTAAAATTAGGTATAAAAGCTCCTTTGTCTCAATACACAAGGCAGAAGAAACAACGGACTAAAACCTCCGACCTTGGTTGTGAATGTGACTGGCACACCTTGCGTGAGATACCATACCAGACTCCAACGACTCCCACACCACGAACTGTGCTAATAAAAAAACAATGTGTCCACACCCCACACACTTGTCCTTGCCCGAGCCACACCTGTAAGGGCTGCCCTTGACACATTGGTAAAAAACAACCCATACATCCAAACATTGCACACACATCCGACTCATTGCTTAGAGCTGTGGCATATCGTACACAGAACTGCTACCGGTCTGAGGATTGCCTGTGCTACTAGACCAACAAACGCAATGGCTGCCCTTCATGGGCACATGCACAACCCCTGTCACGTGGAACTGTACCGTGCACGAATGCTGCATCTGTTGGCATCACTGCCAATGGCAGTGTTGCAAATCAGTTTCCATCTGAGTTTCTGTCTTGCCTACGTCACATGAGTACATGCACATTCGAGTGGCCCATGGAGGTCTGCCTATCCAATGCAACGGTAGCTGAATAGGATTATGATTTGACTTTGTGACCCCTGTTGGCCCACGAACAGGAGTGTCACCGGAATACCCTTACATCAGGAGGCGGAGGTGATAGTGCTGTATCATTGTGTGCCTCCTCTGACATATCAGGGGTCGGAGATGTTGAGGGATAAAATCCGGTTTTTCTATAGTTATAGTGTTAGTGATATAATGTATTTTTGTTAGCATGATGTATCTATATATTCTTAATGATTTAGTTTGAATAAGGTCTAAACAGACCTGTTTTAGTTAAGTTAGTAATGGTACACACTGCTCGTATGCTCCGTTATTACTGAATAGGTCGAGACGTCATCTTTGCCTTGTCCGCGTCAGACCAGAGCAGTGGTCATGTGTTACTCTCCATAGTCAGTAGGTCCCTGTTCAATTGAATTACTGAGAGCAGCTGAATGCACACTATTATTTCTCTGCCCTGTGACTCAAGGTCGCATCTGGCTTCGGGTGCGATAAGCGCATTCCTGAAGGCACTGTGCCTGCACTCCCGGGCATCGGGACGAAAGGGAGTCACCCCTCCTGACCGTCCCCAATAATAGCTAAAGTAGAGTTTCGAACTAATCATGTGTGCCATATATGGTCTTTCCTTAGGGCCCTAGAACCAAGTACTACTTTTCCATTTACGGTGACTTCATGTGTTGAACTGAAAGTATATATGTACTGTATTGACCACGAACCAGCAGTCTTCTCCGCGCACCTGATGGGTGAGGATGGGAGAGGCTCCTCTATATAGTATTTTGTATAATAAATGATTGATTTTCTTCAATGGATTCCTAATTTTTCTCTGCTTACTAAACCTCTCCTGTACTCCACTAAGGATGTGCATGAACCTCTACCTTGAATGTCAGGAAGCTTTTGACCCTTTGAAATCTGCACTTTGGTCTGCACCCGTCTTGGGTACTCCTGACTACCGAAAACCTTTTGTGCTTTATGTACACGAGGTGGACGGTTGATCGCTTTCTGTGTTAACGTAAGGATTTGGTGGTAAGCAAAGGCCTTGTGCTTATTTCTCGACGATGTTGGATAACGTCGCCAGAATGCTTCTTAGCTGTTTAAGGGCTACTGCTGCAGTCGCGGTGGCCATTCGACAGTCGGAAGGGCTCGTTTTCAATACTGATCTCGCAGTGATGGTACCGCACGCTGTGGATACATTATTGAACAAAACAAAGACCCAGCACCTTACGAGTGCACATCTTACTGGATATAAATTGACCTTGTTTGCTCCCCATATTATAATCTAAAGGTGTGGCACTCTGAATACGGCCACGTTACTAACCCTCCCTTCAGATGAGCAAAACAATGACATACATGATTTTATATTTCGGACTGAAGAAGAGATGAAGGGGCGGGTAGATCCCACAGACATTCCTCTATCTGACCCCCAAGGGGAATTGTATGTGGATGGCTCTTGTTTCAAGTCACCAGATGGCACAACAACAGCTGCGTATGCAATTACGACTCTCCGCACTGTAGTTGAGGCTTCTTCAGTACCCTACCAGTCAGCACAGGCAGCTGAGTTAGTGGCATTTCTGCAGGCCTGTGAGCTAAGTGAAGGATTGAGAGTAAACATTTATACAGATAGCCAATACGCCTTTGGCGTGACTCATAGTTGTGGGTGGAGAGGGGTTTTCTCACTTCCCATGGTCAACGAATACAACATGGCCCCCTGATCTTACGATTACTAACTGCTTTGACATTACCAGAGACCGTGGCCTTAGTTAAATGTAGTGCACATAAGGCAGTAGTAGATGCAGTGGAAGAAGGAAATGCTTTTGCTGATCAGGTAGCGAAAGAAACTGTGAGATCCAAAATGTCTCCCGTGTATGTGAATTCTGCTAGACGGGTTGAGGAGACAGAAATGTTTGACAATACTATGGAAAGTGTCCAAGAGATACAGAGAGAAGCTACTCCTGCAGAATTGGCTCATTGGGAGAAGGATGTGGGAAGATTAGATGAAAATGGTTGTTGGGTTGATTTGACTGAAAAACAGAGATGGTTGTTGCCTAATGCATTGGTTAATGCTGTAGTAACTATGGCTCATGGTTCTGCACACATTGGGGCGAAAGGCATTTGTGCACTGTTGAACCCTGTGTGGAATAATCCTAACATTACGAAGACTGCTGCTCACTTTGTTCAATATTGCATGGTTTGCTTGCGACACAATCCTGGAGGCAGGGAACCTGTTCTTAGTGGAAATTTTGCACCCCCATCCTTGCTCTTTGAAGTGCTCCAAATGGATTATATCCAGCTGGAACGTGTGAACAATTTGAAGTATGTCCTGGTCATGGTGTGTGCTTTTAGTAAATGGGTGAAAGCCTACCCGACCAAGGAAAACACTGCTCTAGTGACTGCAAAAGCCTTGATTAAAGAATATTTTCCCCGCTATGGATTACCTAGGGTCATCTGGACAGATAACGGGAGCCACTTTAATGCAGATCTTATCAGTCATGTTTGTAATAGGTTACAAATAAAGCAAAAGTTCCATGCTGCCCAGCACCCCCAATCGGCAGGACTAGTTGAGAAGTATAATGGAATACTGAAGTTAAAATTGGCACAAATCCAAGAGGGTACCGGGCTGAAATGGCCCGAAGCCCTGCCTTTAGCTTTGATGTCCTTACGCATTACTCTGCATTCCCGGTCGGGCTTGTCACCCTATGAGGTCATCTTTGGACGACCAGCTAATGTTTGGGGTGTTCCAAGACCTAAAATGTTTTGTGAGATTGATTACCTTATGATGAAAGATTACCTGTATGCTTTAACGAAAGATCTTCGTTCCATTAATCAACAGGTATCAGCAGTGTTGCAGCCCCTGCTGGAGGGTCCCGGACATCGTTTGGAGCCAGGACAGTGGGTCCTTGTCTGCAATTACCAGCAAAAATCCTGCTTGGACCCTAGGTGGTCCAAACCCCACCAAATTCTTTTGGCTACGTGGGCAGCGGTGAAGGTGGACGGCAAACCGCATTGGATTCATGCTTCCCATGTGAAGCGATTGCCCCTCCCACTTCCTTTTGATCAGCAGAACCAGAAACGAGTTCTGACCCAGGAGAGTGAGCGAGCCCCTCGTTAAGTTCCTTTTTCTGACGCCCAGGAGGTTGGAGAAGGGCAAGGAGTAGGAGCACTGGGCACGGAAGGGGCTTTGTCATCTGCACCAGTAATTGCCCTGGATTCTGTTGCCCCCACAGTTGTACGAGAGGTTCATGATATTCCAATTGCTACAGATGCATTCTCCTCTATTTTGTTTGCTGATCAGGAAACACCTGGCCATGATTGATACAACCTGCGGCCCAGAAAACGACACGGTACCCCAGGTGAAGATGGTAGGAGATAGGGAGAGACTTGAGCAATAGGGTTTGCTAGAACTTATCTGGGGCACTGAGCGAGACACTGGACTGAACATGTTGAGATCTTGGAACATTGGATTGCTCTGTTCACAAAGAAAGACTGAATTTGGTACAAAGGGGATACAGGTTGTGTTTTCTTCAAGAGTTGTGTGGGAACATAACTCCAACGCAAGGATTTGTTTTGTTTTTCTCTTGGATGAACGATAGGAGCCTGCCTGTGAGGCTCTAGACAGACACAGGGAAGAAGCACCCTCTGGCAGGTCGGACTGCATTGCCCAAGTTTAGTTTTGGACTTTTAGCTAGCATGTACCCTTTTGGTCGTTTGGTTCCTGAAGAGGAACGCCCTCTTGCACCCCGTTATTATTCTACATATATGCTTGTGTTTTCTTCTTGGACCATGGGTGTAAAGATAGCTTTTGTAGTCACCATTACGATTTTGTTGACTATAATAATGAGTGTATTTGTGTATTTAGAATTTCGTCATCCTATGCATACTGCATTAGGAATGACTACCCCACCTCCAGAACGTTTATTTTTCACTTTGGCCCCGCATAAAGAAAGGCACCGTCAGACATATACTAAAAACGTATTTGTTGAAATGCTCCACCAAAAGCATAGTGCTACGAATAAGACAAATTGTTGGGTTTGTGGTCTTGTGCCCTCTGTGATGCATAAGCATGATCTATTTATTTCACTACCCTTATCATACCTGGCCGAGTTCAAATTACTGTCCATGATGTATATGCACTATATTGTAGATACTGCTCGTTATTCTGAGAGGGATTATGAGATGATCCTGGCATATATAGAAGTACATCAAGGTTTTGACCCACAGGGAAATGATTGGGAGGGGTCATTAGATACAAATGTTACTTGGCTCGAGAACGAGATCTTAGATTTTGCGGAGTTTAATTTTACTCAATATTTTCAGCAATTTCAGGAAAGGAATGTTACTGATGACAAAGCCATCCCAGTGCCCATATTGAACAGTACTTCAGCATTCTGTGTTCAGGGAGCAGGATACATTTCAGTAGGAGAATGTCGCTGTAATTATACCTATCGACTGCGCACCTTTAGTAGTCCACCATTGTTGACTCCGCCAAAAGTATATTTTGTGGAGAAAATGCTTATACGTGGCTTCCCCGTGGTTGGGCTGGCCGTTGTTATTTGTCCTTTCTGTATCCACCAGTGTATATAGCCCCCTCTAACTATCATAAGGACAATCGATTAGATAAGCGGAGTCTGTCATTTGTTCGAGATAAGAGAGAGATCGACACCACTGATATAGATCGGACAGATACACCTGAGCAGGACTTTATTGATATAGTAAAGGGGGTATATCCTATCTGGGGCCCTATTATCACCAGCAAGGAAGTAAGGTGTCTATCTAGTGTAGTTGAGATGGTGATCAATACCACTGCAGGTATACTGACCAACTTAACTGTGGAGCTTCAAGCGACGAGACTCGTCTCGCTCCAGAATCGAATGGTTTTAGATGTTATCCTGGCAGATCGAGGAGGAGCATGTCACGTGATCGGCAGCTCCTGTTGTGTATATATCCCTGACTCCACCCCTTCTGTCCATTAGGCCATTCAAAGGTTACATCGTCTGGCCTCTGAAGTACATGCAGATACTGGTACCTGATCCTTATCTGGGTGGTTCTGGGGTCTGTTTCCACTTGGGGATGGAAACTTTTAATGATACTAGCAGGCATATCCGGTGTCATATTCACCTGTTGCCTCTGCATACATTGTGGGCCTGCTTGTTGCTCTTACTGTGCAGCAAAAATTGCTTCCTCTGTGACTAGTCCCTCTCCAGCTGCAGTGAAGGCTCAAATGGTTCAGCAGGAAATAAGAGATTTCATTCAAATTGACTAAAGCATTTTTGAAGACTGATTCCCTTTTTAGTTAGCTACATCATGCTAAAAGGGCGGTTCTGAGGGATAAAATCCGATTTTCCCTATAGTTATAGTGTTAGTGATATAATGTATCTTTGTTAGCATGATATATCTATATATTCTTAATGATTTACTTTGAATAAGGTCTAAACAGACCTGTTTTAGTTAAGTTAGTAATGGTACACACTGCTCGTATGCTCCGTTATTACTGAATAGGCCGAGAACCACACAGACGCCATCTTTGCCTTGTCAGAGCCAGACCCGAGCAGTGGTCACATGTTACTCTCCATAGTCAGTAGGCCTCAGTTCAGTTGAATTACTGAGAGCAGCTGAATGCTCACTATTCTTTCTCTGTCCTGGGACTCAATGTCGCATCTGGCTTCGGGTGCGATAAACGCATTCCCGAAGGCGCCGTGCCTGAACTCCCGGGCACCGGGACGAAAGGGAGTCGCCCCTTCTGACCTTCCCCAATAATAGCTAAAGCAGAGTTTTGAACTAATCATGTGTGCCATATATGGTCTTTACTTAGGGCCCTAGAGCCAACTAGTACTTTTCCATTTACGGTGACTTCATGTGTTGAACTGAAAGTATATATGTACTGACCACGAACCAGCAGTCTTCTCCACGCACCTGATGAGTGAGGATGGGTGAGGCTCCTCTATAGAGTACTTTGTATAATAAATAATTGATTTTTCTTCACTGCCAACTGTCCAGTTATTTGGTAATTGGTATTGGGGCCATTGGTAGGTATAGCTCCTAATGACATTTTTTATGGTACGTCAGTGTGTGTGTCGAAGTTCCTGCAGCAGTCATCTGGGACAGGCTCAGTGGCAGCAATGGCAAGATGTGGAACTGCAAGGCTGGAAGATCCTGGCTACATCTCGCTGGTGTTCTGCAGTGGTCCATGGTCTCCATTGTCCTTCTCATCTGTGCCAAATCTGTGCCATCATCGCTGGTGCCTGTCTGACTAGACAGTTCTTGTATTCGAGTAATGGCCCCAGCAATATCAGCCAAGGATTGTCGGAGTACATGGTGTGTACAGTGGGTGTCCATTATGGACTGTAAGTGGTCCCTGATGGGGCTCAGACACCCACGTATGGCTTCAAGTTTGGCTGCCACAAAGTCAAAACCCACCCGCAGCTGGTCAGCCATCTCCTCCTGGTAACCCAACACACAGCATTAGAATTCCATGTGTTGGTCGTGGGGGTCCTGGGAGACAGCCGTGGTGGTGTGTGCTTCCTGCTGTGTGGTCTGTGCAGGGGGTGTGGTCCCCTCGATGGAGCTGGGCTGCCCTGCTCCTGGGGGTGGGGTGCAAGGCTGTCCATTAGCCGTTGGAGGGTGTCTGAGCATATGTGCAGAGTGTCCTCTTCATCATCACTGATGAGATGTGTGGTCTGCTCAGCGGGAGGTGTTGATTATCTCTCAGCAATGTTAATGGGAGAAGTAGGTTAACAGAGTGTCCCATGTATGTTTACGCTTTGTAGATGCTTACATACAGAATGCATGACAATGTACATTGTGACTGTTTTGGTCGAGCTGGCTATTTGATGGGAGACAGTGGACATTTCAACTACATGACAGATGTGTGGTTGTACTCGTACATTATCATCTCACAGTGTCATGCAATGCCAGATGTGAGAGGCCAGTTACTATGCAAAAAGCGGTACCAGTTGTGTTCTCTGTCCGGCGGTGTAGTGTTGCACTTTGTATCACATTGCTGTCAATGTTAATGTGCTGTGATTGCTATGTGTGTGTGCTGCATAGTGGGAGAGACGCCCCTGCAACTCTGATTTTGCAGCCCCGTATCCCTTTGAGGCGGTATGCCTTTGACTTGTGTGCTGTTTGGGTGCTAGGATGTTTGCGGCTTGGGTCATTTGTGTTCTTGGACAGATTTTGTACTCTTCAGTATTGTGTGTCTGCAGATGTGTTATTGATGGCATGGGTTGTCGGTGCACGTGCACATGTGCAGGTTGTGGCATTGTTGATATGGAGGGGGCCCAATTGTGCACAGTTTGGACGTGGGCCTACTTGGTGTTTCTATGTGTGCTGCAGTATGCCAAGGGTATCAGGAACATGTTCCACTATCATTGTGCATGTGTGCCATTGTGCCCATCTCCCTCCGACCACCCAGTCCCTGGTGGTTACTCCCCCTGTTGCTGTTTGGTCAGGTCATTTCGATCTGTGTCCAGGCCCCCAACTCCTTGCACCGTCTCCACACTGATGACTGTGGCCACCATTTCCTCAAGCTCATCCAGCTCCTCCTGTGGCACAGGACTCCCACCTCCAGTCGCCTTTGCTGCCTTCCTGTTGGCGGCAAGTTTCTGTTTCGTCTGACTTTGCACATCATGCCAGCGCCTCTTGACCTCCACCATTGACCACCTCGACACTCCGACTGCACTTACGTTGTTGACGATGGACTGCCATATTTCCGTTTGTGTTCCCAATTATGCAATTGAGGTGACAAACAGTTGTTGGTAGTGTCCTACCACCCGCATGACGTGTGGGAATTGCAGGCCTGTTGCACGTTGTCGCTGATTTTTGTATTGCGATTTGGGGCATCGCATCTTTTTTCGCATTCGTGTGTCACAGTTGTTTGCGTTAAGTTAATTTGGCGATGGTTATCACACATTCTTGAGAATATACTCCTTAGTGTACAAAATACTATGCTTTGATATACTTTCAATGTTTCCAACATTGTATGTGTGCCATAAAATGCAGCACATATGTAATGTGCTGAAAGAAATGTGTTGAGAAATAAAAACACTTAGCGCCTGCCTGGAGGTGGGATTGTTATTTTGTTGCAAAGGCTAATAGACCAGTCTTTGCATCAAAAACTATGGGGCCACCAAGGTACCACCCATGCGGCGCCACCTTGACGATAAGTATCGCAAATAAAAAACTTGTGCTGGAAAGTAACTACTTTAAGAAGACATGGTGCTGATGTGCATCACTTTGCATGACTTTGCACCAGCAGAACATCTTGGTAAATCTCCCCCTACAAGTCCTTTAAAGAAATGGCAAAGATAAGAAATTAGCATACAACCAGGACTATGACTTTAGCTTAGGGATGATGCTTTTGCCTTCCATCAGACTAACCACATTAGCACCTTGACACCTTCGGGCATTTGTTTCCCCTTTATAAATTGCCAAATCAATCAATCATTATGACAAGGAAGGAAATTCTGCTGTTAAACATGAAGGTGGATGTAAATTTAGCACAAGAATTAAGTTAGTTGACTGTACTATCTTTGTACTTTTTCCACTCCATAGAATCCTCCTAATTGCATTTACCTTGTAGCTAATGCTGTGGAAAGAAAGTTCTTCTTCAGGCTTCCTAAATTAGTTGAGTCAAGGACTATAATTCAAAGTATAATAACGATTCAGAAGGACCGGCATAGAGATTAATAAGAGCAAATGGTGGAAGGGAGAAAGGCTTGGAGAGCACAGAACAGTAATACAGAAACATGTAGGAATGGCAGAACGGCACAAGAGCCTTAAAATCACAATTATTACTTTGAGGGAGCAAAAGCTAAAAGGTTTGAATTGGGCCAGTTGTCCACAAGTTGGGTTCAGGAGGCGTCATACAAGTAATGCAGCCTTCTTTGTGGTGAGTAGGGGTGATAAGAATTCCTGCTAAGGACAGATTTTCCATTTAGCATTCCTGCTATTACAAGTGAAACCTCCTGGATTACTGAATAATTTGCGAAATTTTTGTTTCTTCCCAGCATTCAATGCAGAATTCCCAATTCTATGTAGATTAATGCACACATTTATCACCGGCTTAGACCACTACATGTTACTCCTCATGCTTTGGCAGGGGATCATCGGTGGCTCAGAACTGTACCAGCAGCCCTTTCCCAATTTGATTTTATGAGATTGATTACACCTCAAGTAAAATCAGCTTGGTGTTTCCACTTCCAGAAAATCTGGGTGCGGGAACAATGACCCACCTTTTAACTGTGTGAGAATTCACACAGTAAAACCCACGTTTGTAAACTGCATTGCTTCATTTAACAGCAAGCAGGGGTCCATCTAGAACTCATGAACTAAGCTTTCTCTGTCCACCAGCAACCATCAATGCTGAGAGCTCAAACTATAATATCACTGTGTGCTTGGCTCCCTCTTCATCCCAATCATTGGGTAAATCCTAGCCACGTATGGGGATGGTGCTTTTTCGGTGGCTTAGAGTAAGCTGGGATGGGGAAGGGCATGGGTCATACGAACTAGGGCGCTTCAGAAGTGAAGATTATTCAATAAGTATTTTGTCTGCTGCAGTCCCACAGCGACAGCCCTGAACTTAGCATTAGTGGCCCGGAGCCCGCAATGTCAATTATTTAAACTGGATGGATTTCCAGTTATGGGATTGGCCCAGACCAGCAGTAGCAACACACTTTCTGTCTCTGACATGCACAGGCATGCACTGGTGTTTTGTTGCATGGACTGTACAGACATGGATGTGAGGTGACAGCAACTTTCGCAGGCTTAGATGAGGCTGATGAGGACCAAATGGGCAGTACAAAAGGGTTTGGTGATGGACGGAGCATCTGAACCAATCAAACACTCACACCCAGTCAAAAGATCTGGGTTTAATCCATCACTGTTCTTTAGCCCACTCTGCCACCCCAGTTCAGACATGGCCATATGCAAATCAGTCTGACCCTGTGCCTCATGGGAACAGTCCAGCCCGAACTGCCATGCCATGCCTTCCCTGGACCGGAAACAAGCTTCCTAGGACCGGTTTCTGGCATTTCAACCGTCTTCAGCCAGGCTTGCTTGAATCCAGTGGCAAAGTGAGCAAGGGACTCACGTCTGAGCATACCCTGCCAACTCATGGCGAACAAAGCGGTACAAAAGGGGGTGGTGATGGATGGAGCATCTGAACCAATCAAACACTCACACCCAGTCAAAAGATCTGGGTTTAATCCGTCACCGTTCTTTAGCCCACTGAAGGACTGGACTTTTTAACGGTACCAGCGGTGCCAGGGAACAACACCTATAACCTTCATGGGATACCTGTTTCGGCGCACAAACTACAGAGACACGGGACACTTCCTTCGGCGTCAAAGATTCAAGGTTTATTTACTGCAGGGAACACAGAAGTCACAACAAGTACAACACGTGCAACTTGGGGAGACTGCTTCAAATTGGTTCTGTGGAGCGTTCCTTTTATACAGAATTTACTCATAGGACAACATGATACACAAAAGTTTACAACCTGGTTCCCATAATTATCCCCCAGAGGGGTCGCTTTGGTCACTTTGGTACACAGAAAGTCCGGAACATAAGTGCGGAAACATTTGGCGGTTCCCAACTGTAAAAACCCATCTTCCCAACATTAGTGAATTCCAATCGGCAGTAAAACAGATCGAAATAGGGACAAAGACAGGTGCAGAGGAAGATGGAGACAGTGGGAGATCGAAAGGGGTGTAAAAGGGGAGGTATCGGGAAACACGAGATACAGGCATCAAAGGGACGTGCCTAATGAGATGCACGGCTGAGACAATAAACCGGCACGGCAGAAGCGCCTCAAGCGGGGCCATCTGCCTTACAGTATCATCCCCCTCATCGTAAAAGATATTTACAAAGAACATGTGTCTTCCACAAATATCTTGAGAGTCCCAGGGTAACGAAGCGGACAGTGTCCGTTCGCTGGCTACTTGAGGGCAAGAGACAAAATGGATGCCGTATCTAAGATGGAACCCGTGGGTACAGATGAAAAACCCACATATCAAACGAACGGTTTAAGTTAGCACAGCGAAACTGCGCATACTTACTAAACTCGTCATTTGCGGTTCTTAGATACCAGACTCGACCATATTCGTGCGAGTCGAAAACATCACTTACAATTGTCACGGAACCTCAGACGCTCCTTTTGCCCTCATGTAGGCAAGCACTAGTCGGAATCATATTCGATATTCATCAGACCCTCGAGATGTTGCTGTAGCATAGCCCTGTCCAACCGAGACCCTTTGGTAACAGGTGGCTGTCTCATACACGTTGTAGCACAGAGGCCACATAAGGCAGGACCGCACTGCACGCAAAGGCAACACGTGAACAGGAACGCTACAACGACCCCAATGACCATCAGAATCTTCCAACCCCAAGTCGACATCAGGCCCCAAAACCATCCAAGTAGCGACCAATCCCCTACATCCACGTGTATGGATTCGGAGATCTTATGCAACTTCGAGATGGCTTGATAGACAGTCGGAGCGTTATCAGGAATGAAAATACAGCAGCTCGAATGGATCACCTTACATACCCCACCTCGATCTGCTAAGATCACGTCTAAAACCATACGGTTTTGTAACGTCATAAGTCTATCCGCCTGAAGTTCTGTGGTGATATTACCAAGGGCACTGGCAGTAATATTAGCTGTCGATTCTACCACTCGAGTCAACTGTCTCAGGTTCCTACTATTAACCATAGGTCCCCAAAATGGGAGGAAACCCTTGAAAAAGTCTCCTGCCTCTTGACCGGCAGTATCCTCTTCGCTAATTACGCCTCTCACAACTCTAGTTTTGTGATAATCTGCATCTACAGTAAACGTCGGAGGCAACAAGTTTGCGATAAAACATGAGCCCATGAAGTCAGAGGGCAACCATGCATACGCACGATCATGACAAATAAAGTATGTACCCTTGGCAGCCAAAAACACAGGGGACGAGACCATTGGCAAAATATAATTTTCAGTGCAAGCACTTTCTCCAAGTCGGGCTTTCGATCTACGGCCGCGACCTATTTAAACAAAAATTACCAATGTGGGGTACGACCCATATCGGAGGCGAGCTTTTAAGCTGTTTTTCACCAGTGAACACACTATATTCGCCTCTACTTAGGACCCTATAGGCTTGTACCTCTTCTTCAGGGATAAGCGAGGGATCATAGATATCGCTATCTAAATCCTCTATTGCTATAGACAAAGATTTTTGGTACGAGGTAGGACCAGAGTAGGGGGAACGTGGTTCTCGAATGGGGTGGAAACCCAGTGCGCTTTGAAACATTGTTTGAAATGCTCGAGCAGACCCTTGGGAGCTATACGGTAACACCAGATATGGAATTCCCTTATCCGTAGTATGCGGCATCAACCCACACACCCAACAATTAGTAGTGTTAACCACTAACTGATGCTGATGAAGGAGCTGAATAAAGGAATTGTTGCGGAATTCTGCACGTCTAGCCTGCTCGTGTTCAGGTAAGATGTGAAAAGAATGAGGAGAAACAGTGGAGGTGAGTTTAAGGTCAGGGGTAGGAGTAGGTATGATAGAAGGCAAGAAGTAAGACATCGTGTAATATACTCCACCCGCCAATAACGCAGAAACAGTCACAAATAGTACGAATATTTGGAACACAAAACATTTGGTACGACTGAGTTGCTGCAGCTTGAATCTTTGTGCTTGAGCTCTTTCCGAGTCCATCAGCTTTGAAAATGCCATTCCCTATGACCGTCCGCAACGTTTCTTGACGCACTTCGTTCTGTGTAGCAATAGTCAATTCCTAGGAGTTCCCAGGAACCGACGGTCTTTAACCTAGCGTCAAGACCTACTAACCAGGAGGAAGTACGCGCGCGGCCCTACGGCCTTCATTTCACAAATATATATATATGTATGAAAACAATGTCTCTCAGCTGTGGAAACAAAAAGTGTAAGGAACGAAGCTCAATGAATATGTACAAAATAATTACAATAGTATGAGTGTTCAAACTGATCATGGAAAACGGGATAATGCACTTGTCAAGGGACAGAACGGGGTTTTTTATTAGTCTTTAGTGCTGGATCGCAAAAAATATCGGGTTTTCCCAGGACGTGTCTGTTCGTTAAACAAAAGATCCGTCGAAGGGACAACGCCCTGTTGATCAGCTGAATGTTCTGGTCTTGAGTCTTCTGATGACAAGTGTTCAACAATGCCTTTTTGCTGCACTGAGGATTCTCCGACAGGTTGTGCGTCGCTGAAAGGTACAAACGCCGGCAATCCTTCGGTTTCAGTTGATGCAATGCCTTTCCTCACCCACGAGTCTGCTGGCAACGGGATGGGGACTTTCTTGGTATGGGTGGCATGCACCCAATTCTTCCGCCCCTCGAGACGAACTACAGTTCTCGTGGCAAGGAGGACCTGATAGGGTCCAGTGAACCTGGGATCCAAATTGTTCTTGCGCGAAAAGTTTCGTGTTACCACCCAATCTCCGGGCTGGAGCGGGTGGCCTGGACTCTCCGTCTGTGTCGGCAATGCTTCGTGAACCTGTTGGTGAATTAACCTCAGTTTAGCAGTCAAGTCATGAAGATAATCGATCAACATTGGATACTCAAGATCACAAAAAGCACCCGGTCTAGGGACCCCCCCAAACATTGGCAGGACGACCGAACACTATTTCATAGGGGCTGAGCCCTACTCGGGAGTGTACAGTTGCCCTTGTTGACAGCAATGCTAAGGGTAAAGCGTCAGGCCATGAAAGACCTGTCGTAGCCTGAATCTTTGCTAGTTTTAGTTTAAGGGTGCCATTGTACCCTTCAACCAAACCAGCTGACTGAGGATGATTGGCACTATGGAATTTCTGATTAATTCCAAGGCCCTTGCACACACTCTTCATCACACTCCCCACAAACTCACTTCCGTTGTCTGACCACACAATTCTAGGCATTCCATACCGAGGAAAGTATTCCTTCAGTAGGATTTTCGCAGTGGATAAAGCAGTATTGTCTTTGAGAGGATAGGCCTCAATCCATCGGGAGAATGCGCAAACAACAACTAAAACGTATTTCAAGTTATTGCATCGCTCCATATGGATGAAGTCCAATTGGATCACCTCAAAGGGACATGAAGGGGGAGCAAAACTACCAGGAGGAGTTGGGGTTCCCTTACCAGGATTGTACAACATACACACCATACAATTCTTAACCAAGCGTTCAGCACATTTCGTAATACCATCATTCTTCCACACAGGAAACAGCAATTTACAGATACCTTTCGCGCTAATATGTGCTAACCCATGTGCCATAGTCACAACAGCCAGCACATACGCATCAGGCAACATCCATCTTTTCTGTTCCGATAAGTCAATCCAACAACCATTCGCATCCAACTTTCCCGTACTTTCTTTCCACTTCGCCTTTTCAGTCTCGGTGGCCTTATTCTGAATTGCTTTCACACTCTCGATAGTGTTTTCACACATACTTGATTCTGCAGGCCACCTAACCGAACTCGTCACATACATTCGAGTGCTAAGGTTCCGGGCAGTCTCCTTAGCAGTCTCATCCGCAAACGCATTACCACGACCAACATCATCCGTCACCTTACGATGCGCACTACATTTAACAATCGCCACTTGCTTAGGCAACGTAAGTGCATCCAAAAGATCATTTACAAGCTGGCCATGTTGAATCTTCGTACCATGTGACGTAAGGAATCCTCTCTCTCTCCACAGTCGTCCAAAACTATGTGCCACACCAAACGCGTATTGACTATCTGTAAACACATTCACCCGTTTATCTTTAGACAACACACACGCTCTCGTCAAAGCAATTAACTCAGCAGCCTGAGCCGAATTCTGACTTAACCTTGCGTTTTCCACAATCGTTCTCAATGTAACTATAGCATACGCAGTTGTCACATCACCGTTCGGCAACTTGAAACAGGAACCATCCACATATAAAGTACCATCGGGATCTGTCAATGGAGTATCTCTTAGGTCAATGCGACCCTTGGTTTCCTCTTCAGTTTTGAGATAGCAGTCATGTACTGCTTCATCACTTGATTCTGTGTTGATCGGCAGCAATGTTGCTGGATTCAACACATTACATCGTCTTATCCGTATATGACTGGCCAGCAACGTCAATTCATAACCAGACAATCTTGCACTTGTCAGATGTTGAGTTTTCGTTCGGTTCAATAGAGTGTCGACTGCATGCGGAACCATTACCGTGAGCATATTATCCATGACTAGACCTGCAGACTGTCGAATGGACGCCGCAGCTGCCGCTGTTGCCCTTAAGCAACTTGGCAAGGCTCTTGCTACTGGGTCTAAAGTCGAAGAAAAGTAGGCACATGGGCGTTGCTTACCACCAAAAGGTTGTGTCAGAACACTCAACGCGCAACCATCCCTCTCGTGAACGTATAGTGTAAACGGCTTACTGTAGTCAGGAGTGCCCAACACAGGAGCCGAACACAACGCATTACGCAATTCAGAAAAACTTTTCTGACATTCTTCAGACCAAGGTACTGGGGATGAAACATCTTTGCATGTAAGGGCTATCAATGGTTTCGCCAACAATGAAAAATTTGGAATCCATTGTCTGCAGTAGGACGTAATACCTAAAAAGGCGCGAACATCTCTTTGGGTTTTTGGCACAGTCATTCGGGAAATCGCTGCAATTCTCTCTGGGGTCAACCTTCTCCCTTCTTTTGACAATAAGTGACCTAGATAGGTAACTTCTTGACAACAATACTGTAGCTTTGAAGGCGATACCTTGTGATGTAAGTTATGTAGATAGTGCAATAATGATACTGTAGCCGTTTTGCAAATAGCTTCTGTATCAGCTGCCACTAAAAGATCGTCTACGTATTGAATCAAAGCTGCACCTTTAGGTAATACAAAGGCATCAAGCTGTCCTTTAAGTGCTTGGCTGTAGATTGACGGACTCTCACAGTAGCCCTGTGGAGCGCGTTTTAGCCTAAAACTGCGACCTCCTAATGAAAATCCGAATAGATCTCTGCTTTCCTCTGCAATTGGGATGCTAAAGAAAGCATTCTTTAGATCGATCACTGTGAACCAGGAGGCAGTTGCCGGAATCATTGTTAATAAAGCCGTAATGTCAGGGACCACGGGAAATTGTGGAACCACTATTTTATTTACCTCTCTCAAATCTATAACGAAACGGTACACAGGAGGTTTAGTTGGGTCAGTTCGTTTCAGAATTGGCAATACAGGGCTATTACATACATTTCCACGAGTTTCTTCAACAACACCCTTTCCAATGAGATCATACACAATTGCTAACAGCGCTCGTTCACCCTCAAGAGAAATACGATATTGAGGTAAACGCGGTAATCGCGCATTTGGTTTCAATTGAATCACATAGGGTGGAATGTCTAACAGGCCCACGTCATTGGGACCTGTGGCCCATAAAGACGCAGGGAGGGAACTCAATTCCGGTGGGAATTTATCAACCGATAAATACATGGGAGAGATCACTCTCCGTCCCAATGTAAGTTCCACTCCTTCGGGGGAACAATACAATGTTGCATATAATCGTTTCAACAAATCCAGGCCCAAAAGATTTTCACCACAACCTGTAGATAGAATCAGTGGAGCCGTTAGCTCACGAGGTCCAATCATAAGAGGCAAAGGGTTAGAGACTGGGTTACTAACAGGGGCGCCAGAGAATCCGACGGAAACATTTGTTAAGCCAGACAAAGGTGCGCCAGGGAGTTTTGAATGCATGATGGAACTTTTCGTCGCACCAGTGTCTAACAGAAAAGGCTCAACTACACCTGATGTAGCCACTGCAACGTAAGGCCCACTCTGATCGACCGGAACTGACACTACTCCCTCTCTTTGTCGTTGGCTGTCCTAGTAATGGTCATTTACAACAGTTTCATGGTCTGCATAATAATCATCCACATTATACTGTGCAGATCGAACTGACCCCGCATTTCGCTGGTCAAAACAATTATTTGCGTCTGATTGATTTTGATAACGATCACTCTGATTGTGGAATGAACCACGACCTCTACCTCGAGGTGCCTGTTGAGGACCACCACCACGGTTTCCACGTATCGACACACCATTCAGACGGTCCCGTAAGGCAAGACAATCATATTTTAGGTGTCCCTCTTTCCTACAATATGCGCACTGATTATACCCAAGTGAAGATCTATAATCAAAGTTGTCAGAGCGCGGCTGTGTCCTATCGGGCTGTGCTCGTGGTCGATACTGCTGTTGCGAATCATTTTGGTTTGATCGTGGAGGGTATGCTTGCTGCAACAAAACCTTCGTTTTGAGCTCCTTAGTTTTCTTTTCTACACGATCACTTTCTTCCTTTTCCCTATTCTCATAATACTGAGCCGTTGCTAGTATTTGCGCAGGAGTTGAAACTGCCCACGCACTTTCTGAATTCTTTAATTTGTTGCTTAGTTCAGGCAACAAATTCGACACGAATTTGTCAACGAATAACCGCTGGCCTCCCTCAGCGCCCATGTCCTGGCCGCTGTGGTCGACAAACGCTTCCTCAAACCTTGTAAAGAAATCTGAGACACTCTCGTCTTTCTTTTGCTTACAAGCTGATAACTTATCCCAGTTCACCTTCATCGCTGGCATGAGAGTTTTCATGAGCGTAATGATTTTCTGAGGCAAGTCCAAAATCAGCTGTTCAGGCTTGGCCCCACCAACTTGTAATGCATCAGCTGCTAGCAGTGCAGCCCAATCACCCCCTAATTCAACTGCATGATTGGCTTGACGAATTTTAGCCCAGACTGGTTGCGGTACCACATTGCCAAACAACATGTCGATGTCGGCAATATTCATAATAGTAGCTTCTACCAGTTGTGATAACTCCTTATAATAACCAGCCGGATTTTTACGCGGATCGGGTAAGGATTGCTTCACTTGCAAAACTTCTGATCGTTTCCATGGAAGATGTATCCACACCATTCGAAAATGCGGTAGCACCACAGGGTTTGCATTAGGATCACCAGGCACCCACAGTGGCGGGACTTCCCTCATAGGATATTGACCAGGAACCGCTTTCCAGTTCTCAGTGGTATCATCTAATGATATCCGAGAATGTGCTGTCGGTCTGAATGCTAATAAGCGTTCCACGGCACGTCGTACATCGTCTCCTATAATCATACCATTTGAAAAGTGACTCTGAAGTTCAATTATATCGGACGGTACATTATCTACATCATCATTATACCATTCTTCCCTCAAAAAGTTACACATCTCCTCAAATACGAATCTCTGCGTAGGCTCATTAAACTGGGAAAACGTATCAAAGACTACACGTGGAGTGTAGTTAGCAGGATGTCTTATCCACCTATGTGCCATTGTTACTAACGTCTCTTTCTCCCTACCACTAGGGATCTGACTCCGTCTCTGAGGAGTTTCAGATGAATCAGACGAAAATAACGGACCAGAAAGAGGTGAATAAAGAGTAGCAACAGAGTTAGGAACACGCTTACGAACAGAAGGAGAAAGAAAAACAGGGGCAACAACACTGGAGGTGAAAGAAGGCATAGTAGGAACGGACAAGATAGTTGGAGTAGCAGAAACAACAGTCTGCGAAGGTACAGGTACAGGAGCAGTAGGAACAAGAACAGGTGGTGAAACAAACGTAGGGTTAACAGCGGGCTGGCCCGCAGCCGCTGGAGCAACAAAAGGAACAACAGGAGGTACTACAGGAGCAACTACAGGAGCAGTAGCACCCTGTACATAAGGAGGTGGTGATTTCATCAAGTATGACAGCAAGGAATCCTCCTTCAAATCTTCTTTTTTCTTTTCTAGATTATTCGGTAAAACTGGGTAACATTTATCTATTTTCATGTGATGCAATCTAGTAGCGATTTCCATGTCTTTTTCTTCTTTGTCTTGTCTACATTCTTTTATAGCTTGCATTACAGGAACGAACTCTTGTTTTTGATCCTTTTTAAGTTGTTTGATTTCTTTCTGCTTGGCCTCTTTACGCCATATCCGAAAGGAATCAAACATAGCTGGCCTAGCTTTCTTTAAAAATAATTTAGCCTCAAGATTATCTAAAATCGAAAGTTCAAAAGTTCCATGTGGTGGCCATCTAAGATCACCGTCTTTCTTTGTATAGCGGACCCAGTAATCATTATATATTATAGGACCCACCCCATGTCGACTATAAAGATCATGTATCGGAGTTCCAACTGGAGGTATCGGACACGAGCCCTCCAACCGGGAATCCATTGCGCAACATTTGAAAATACGAAACAAATCACTATGGCTAGGCATCGTGCACACTAACCTAGTATCAAACTTCAAGGATTACCGAAGCAATAAAACCTCGTGTAAGTCAAAACCCTCGGTTTTTGGCAATTGCAACTGTCAAATAATACTAAGGACCAATACTAAGAACCACAAATGCAATGGAACCATGCAATACAACAAAGCCTTAAGGCTATCACAAAGCTCGGAGAACTAACCACAAAGCCTGAGGAGGCTATTACAAAGCTCAGTGAGCTATTACCACAAAGCCTTAAAGGCTAACCACAAAGCTTTCAAAAGCTAGAACAACCACTAAGGACTGGGAGCGACCCACAAATACTTAACTCAGAACTTCAATGGCGTCACCAGGAAGGCCCGTCTATCGTCTCGCTTGTACATAAGGTCTACGCCGGGCGTCGAAGACAGGTCGACAGTCAGGGCATCGGTCCGTCGCAGCCGTCAGGAGGCGGGAATCTTCGCAGGGAAAAACTTCGGGCCACTTATTTCGACAACAGGATCGATGAAGCGGGGTGCACCTTCCCTCGGAGATTTCACACGAAGTTCCTCACGATCATCAGGCTTTGGACCGGTACCGCTGAAGTCGCCCCACGTTGGGCGCCAACTGAAGGACTGGACTTTTTAACAGTACCAGCGGTGCCAGGGAACAACACCTATAACCTTCATGGGATACCTGTTTCGGCGCACAAACTACAGAGACACGGGACACTTCCTTCGGCGTCAAAGATTCAAGGTTTATTTACTGCAGGGAACACAGAAGTCACAACAAGTACAACACGTGCAACTTGGGGAGACTGCTTCAAATTGGTTCTGTGGAGCGTTCCTTTTATACAGAATTTACTCATAGGACAACATGATACACAAAAGTTTACAACCTGGTTCCCATAATTATCCCCCAGAGGGGTCGCTTTGGTCACTTTGGTACACAGAAAGTCCGGAACATAAGTGCGGAAACATTTGGCGGTTCCCAACTGTAAAAACCCATCTTCCCAACATTAGTGAATTCCAATCGGCAGTAAAACAGATCGAAATAGGGACAAAGACAGGTGCAGAGGAAGATGGAGACAGTGGGAGATCGAAAGGGGTGTAAAAGGGGAGGTATCGGGAAACACGAGATACAGGCATCAAAGGGACGTGCCTAATGAGATGCACGGCTGAGACAATAAACCGGCACGGCAGAAGCGCCTCAAGCGGGGCCATCTGCCTTACAGTATCATCCCCCTCATCGTAAAAGATATTTACAAAGAACATGTGTCTTCCACAAATATCTTGAGAGTCCCAGGGTAACGAAGCGGACAGTGTCCGTTCGCTGGCTACTTGAGGGCAAGAGACAAAATGGATGCCGTATCTAAGATGGAACCCGTGGGTACAGATGAAAAACCCACATATCAAACGAACGGTTTAAGTTAGCACAGCGAAACTGCGCATACTTACTAAACTCGTCATTTGCGGTTCTTAGATACCAGACTCGACCATATTCGTGCGAGTCGAAAACATCACTTACAATTGTCACAGAACCTCACCACTCTGCCACCCCAGTTCAGACATGGCCATATGCAAATCAGTCTGACCCTGTGCCTCATGAAAACAGTCCAGCCCCAACTGCCAAGCCAACTGGGAGCGCATGCAGTGTGAGTGTAGAACTTCCAGCTACACTTGAATTCACTGAGTGCAGGTGCAGTCTTCGACAACTTTGGGGACGTCAGGTCAAGCATACGTAAGCACATACAATCTCACTGCTCCAATTTATAGCAGTGCTCAGGCACTGATACCATAAAATGTAAGCAATTGTAGAACCGGCTTTTTGGAGACCACTCCCCACTAGGAGAGTCAAAGCCAGCGGTGCAGGGGACACCTAGAATCTAAGGGTTCTTCTTGCTTGAATCATACATTACCAAAGAGACCAGGATAACCAGCCGTGGAGGGAAGTAAGTTATTTATTAGCTCGAGCTAAGGACAGGGTCCCAGAATGGTACAAAGACAATTCTACGGAGACTGCTGCTTTACTCCACAGCGTACACATATTTATAGCGAAAGCCACGCCCATTTGCACAGTACAAGTTCCTTATTTCGATAAGTTCCTCATCTGACGAGTTCTTCGTCAGTCTCGTGTGGTGCAAACGTGGCCAGGGGACATCCGTCTCTGATTACACAATGTACGCAGCCCTGTGCTTCCTTTCCCAACTGGTGTGGTCATGGGGCACAGCCTTGTGCTTCCTCTATCAGTTGGTGTGGTCACAGGGCACAGCCTCGTGCTTCCTCATCCACATGGTGTGGTCACGGGGCAGTTGGTCGTGACAGGTTGAGTAGCCAATAATGGACAGGATGTGGCTGAGTCTCTGGCACAACTGGGGGGGTGAGGCACACAGGCAGCTTCTTGGAATCGGCTCGGCCACAAGGAGTGGGGAGGGTTGTGCAAGTTTCAACAGGGACGTGGAAAGCAATTCTTCACCAGGTTGCCGAGAGCATGGCAACACAAAATGGAGTCAGGTGGGTCATTTTAAAATACAGTTCAACAGTCCCTCCTTTTGCCATTCAGAGGCAACAATCAATCGTCGTCTAGGTCAATGTCCATCATTTCCTGGACCTCTCTCTCGATCATCATCATGGCATTGTGATGGTGTACTTTCATTTGTTTGGTTGTCAAAGAGGTGGCACAGAGCCCACATAGCGCTGGCATGCATTGAACACAGAGGCAGCAAGAGAACAATGCGGCTGCAATGATGGCAATGAAAATCATTATCTTCCATCCCCATTGAGATACCATGCTCCAAAACCAGCCGGTTAGGGACCATTAACCCTCATCCTGATGGATGTCGGATGCAAATCTATGCAGTCTCTGTATTGCTTGATAGACTGTTGGCGCATTATCAGGTATGTATATACAGCAGCTTGTCCTGATCAATGTGCAGACTCCCCCCCGGTCTGCCAGTATGATGTCAAGCGCCATTCTGTTCTGTAAAGTCATGAGGCGGTCTGCTTGAAGTTCCGCTGTGATGTTACTGAGGGCACCGGCATTTGCATTGATGGTGGCCTCTACCACCCTTGTGAGATGTCGCAGACTGCGTCTATTGACCATAGGGCCCCAAAAGGGGAGGAACCCTTTAGAAAAGTCCCCAAACTCTTGGCCAGCTGTGTCTTCAGCATCAATCACACCTCTCTTCTGGATGTGGTCTGTTGAATCGGCTGTGTAGGTGGGGGGGAGTAACCACGCAATGTAACAGGTGCCGGCCCAAGGCTTGGGCAGCTAGGTGTAGGCCTTGTTCCCACACACAAAGTACGTATTCAGTGAGGACACCAGAGCTGGGAGAGTGGAACCATTGAGCTGGAGCGTGTAGGCGCAGTCACTTTGCCCCACCCATACTGTTCCATTGCCTTTCATCCCTGAGAGGTGGCAGTCTTTTCTTTCCCCCACCATTGTAGATGTTCGATAGATAAAAGGACCCATGATTGTTCTCATATTCATTCTTTTCTGCTGAATCTTCATCCATGCTTGGCCACTACGCAGCCATGATGTGGCGGAATGCTTGTCTGCTACTGATCTTCCCCAGGGATCGTGTGGATGTGTCACCTGAATAGAATGCATCAAAGAACACAGTGTACCAGCCGTAGGCTGAACCAGCTTGAGAAAAAGGAGCAGGAATCAGGGACATCCCAGTGCTTGCAGTATGGGGCAGCAACCCACATACCCAAAAGTTTGTTGTGTTCACCACAAGTTGGTGCTGGTGTAACATTTGAATGAAAGTGTTGTTGAAGAAACCTGTCCTTCTGTCTTTCTCATGGGTGGGCAATGACGCATGTTGATGAGGTGATTCTGTAGAGGTAGGAGACTCAGGTGCTGCAAGGGGAGTGTGTAGTACCCACCCGATGCAGGCCAGTACCAGTGAAATAGTCATTAGTACGATTAGACAGATTGAGTACCGGCCACGTATTGTCTTTATGTACTCTTATTTTTTTATTTCTTTTCTCTTCAAGCTTTCAGTGTTCATTTTGGTCATCGTCTGCTTCACTTGGTCTTCCCTAGTTGCTGCATGTGATTGGTGGTTGCTTCACCGGTCAGTGAGTCCTATTGGCACGCTCCGGTCCACTGTACCGGCTCCGGTCAAATGTGCCGGTGTATCACAGCCCTGCATCGATTTGTCGGACCATGTCAAGCAGAGGGCAGAGACCTTTGTCTCTTCAGTTCTTTTTCTCTGGGTCGGAGGTTGTATTGGGTGGACCTGGGCGTTGTTTGATCAGGAAACAAAGGCTCTGACTGTTGAGTGTCCCACAACCTCAGATGCGAAGGAACGGCAGATTGCAGGATGTCGTCGTCCTCTCGTTCAGATGAAGCCCAGGCAATGTTGGCGTCACTGAAGGGTACTTTCTCACATCCGTCGTCTCCCAGGCCTTCCTTGGCCCACCGGTCGTATGGTAGCGGTACAGGTACCTTCTTGCAGTGCACTCCGTGAACCCAGTTTTTTCTTCCTGCCACCTTCACTGCAGACCTGGTAGCCAGCAACACTTGCTGGGGCGGCTTCCACCTCGGCTTCAAGTTCTTGGTTCTCTGGAAATTGCGGATGCAAATCCAGTCGTCTGGCTGATGGTGAGACCAGGGCCCTCGGGTTTGGGTGGCAGGATGTCTTGTACCTGATGATGAATGATACGTAAGTTAGTGGTCAATTCATGTAAATAATCAATCAACAATGGGTATTCAATATCAGAATATTTCTTTGGGCGGGGTACTCCCCAAACATTTGCTGGTCGACCAAACACTATTTTGTACGGAGATAGTCCGGTACGAGAATGTGCCGTCGCTCTAGTTGATAGGAGGGCAAGGGGCAGGGCGTGCGGCCAAGACAGTCCTGTGTCAGCCAGGATTTTTGACATTTTCAATTTCAGTGTTCCATTGTGGCGCTCAACCAAACCCACTGACTGGGGGTGATTGGCGGCATGGAATTTTGTGTCTGATCCCCATCCCTACACACACTTTCTTCATTATTTCTCCTGTAAAGTGGCTTCCGTTGTCGCTCCAGATAATTCTGGGCATCCCAAATCTGTGAAAAAATTCCTTCAACAGTACTTTGACAGTGCTTATAGCAGTGTTGTCCTTAAGGGGGTAGGCCTCGATCCACTTACTAAAGGCACCCACAACTACCAGGACATATCGGAGATTGTTGCATCTTTCCATCTGTATGTAATCTATTTGGAGCACTTCGAAGGGGTAAGATGGGGGTGCAAATTTCCCAGCAGGTGTTCGTGTGCCTTTTCCTGGGTTATGCATCAAACAAATCATGCAATTCCTGACTAACCTCTCAGCATATTTTGGGATGTGCTTGTTTTGCCATACCGGAGCTAGCAATTTGCAAATACCGTTTGCACTAATGTGAGCTGGGCCATGAGCCATAGTGACCACTGGCAAAACATAGGGATCGGGTAACAACCATCGCTATAGTTCAGACAGATCTGTCCAACAGCCATTCTCATTTAATAGGCCTGTTTGTTCTTCCTAGAGAGCCTTTTCCTCTCTAGTCACCTCTGCCTGTATTTCCTTCACATTCTCAATAGTATCCTCGTACATCCCCTTCTCCGGTGCCCAGATTGAGGGACCAGCTCCATACAATGGGTATAGACATCTCTCGCTGTTTCCTTTGCAGTCTGGTCAGCAAATGCATTACCCCTTCCTATGTCATCAGTCACTTTCTTGTGGGCGCTACATTTGACCACAGCTATCTTTGAAGGAAGAGTCAATGCTTCTAACAGCCTGCTGACCAGATGACCATTCTGTATCTTAGTACCGTGACAAGCAAAAAATCCCCTCTCAGCCCAAAGTCACCCAAAATTATGGGCCACGCCAAAGGCGTACTGACTGTCAGTGTAGATGTTGACGGCCATCCCCTTACTCAGTTCACACGCTCTTATCAGTGCTACTAACTCGGCGGCCTGTGCTAATTGGTAAGGTATTCTCTCACTCTCCTCTACTGTCTGTAACGTGGTGATAGCATAGGCAGCAGTTGTGCCACCATTAGGAAGTTTGAAGCAAGAACCATCCACATACAGGGTACCATCAGGGTCAGTGAGGGGTGTGTCAGACAAATCCACACGGCCTTTAGTCTCTTCTTCCGTCCGGAGGACACAATCATGCGGATCAGAATTAGTGTCATTATCAACAAAGGGTTACAATGTTGCTGGATTTAGTGTAGTGCAGCGGCGGATGGTGATATGACTGGCTAAGAGAGTCAAATCATATCCAGACAAACGTGCACTAGTGAGATTTTGAGTTTTTGTCCTATTTAATAAAGTGTCAACTGAGTGGGGAACCATAACTGTAAGTGCAGTATCAAGGACCAGGCCAGCAGATTGGCGAATGGATATGGCAGCTGCTGCTCTCAAGCAACTGGGTAGTGCGCGGGCCACGGGGTCTAGTACTGCAGAAAAATATGCACAGGGGCGTTGTCTGTCACCAAAACACTGTGTTAGCACTGATAATGCACAACCATTGTGCTCGTGTACAAAAAGAGTGAAGGGCTTCCGATAACTAGGGGTGCCTTGCACCGGGGCCGAACACAAGGCTGTTTTCAATTCTACAAATGCATGCTGGCACTCATTTGTCCAGGGGAGTGGGTGGGGAACATCTTTAAGTGTGAGGCTCAATAAAGGTTTCATGAGTACAGAAAAATTGGGTATCCATTGGCGTCAGTAGGAGGTGATACCAATAAAAGCACGTACCTCTTCCTGCATTTTTGGTGGGGGCATTTCACTGATTGTTTGTATTCGTTCAGGGGTGAGGCGGCATCCCTTCTTCGACAGGAGATCACCTAAGTAGGTCACCTCATGTCGACAATATTGGAGAGGGAAACTTTGTGATTGAACTGTGCCACATGCAGGAGCAATTTCATTGTAGCTTCTTTACATAATGCCTCGGTGTCTGCCGCTATACGCAAATCATCAACGTACTGGAGTAATGCGGTACCTTGGGGTAGGGTCAGGGAATCAAGTTGGCCCTTGAGGGCCTGACTATAAATTGAGGGGTTCTCTGTATATCCTTGTGGAGCTCTGCAGAACCGGAAACTTCATCCTGCCAATGAGAATCTAAAAAGATCCCTACTCTGTTCATCGACTGGTATACTAAAAAAGGCATTTTTTTAAGTCAATGACAGAGAAAAAACATGCAGACGGGGGAACCATAGTAAGTAGGGTGGTGATATCTGGGACCACAGGAAACTGGGGAACTACTATTGTGTTTATCTCGCGTAAATCAATGACAAAACGATAAACAGGGGGCTTGGAAGGATCGGTGTGTTTTAGGACAGGCAAAATTGGGCTATTGCACACATTTTCTCTTGTCTCTTCAACCACACCCTTGTCGACAAGTTCAGAAATGATCTGGAGTAATGTCCTTCCCCTTCTTTGGGTATTTTGTATTGGGGAAGTTGGGGAGGGCGAGCATTTTCCTTCAGGGTAACAGAAAAGGGGGGTATGGAAAAAAGGCCAACATCAGTATCACCTTGGGCCCAAAGAGCAGGAGGGACATTCTGAAGTTCCTGGGGAATTAGATCTGAGGAGGCTAAATATACTGGATGTGTGGTAGGGGGACCCATAGTGATGTAAACCTCATCAGGAGAACAGTATATGGTGGCATGCAATCTTTTTAATAGATCCAAACCCAACAAATTTTCGCCATATGTGGAAGTCAAAACCAAAGGGGAATCAACTGTGTCCTATCGTTAGTTCCAGTGGTTGTGAAACGGGGCTAAACACTGGGGTACCAGAAAATCCCACAGAAATGGTATTTGCGCCAGACAAGGGGGCCCCAGGGACTTTAGACCTAGCAATAGAACTTTTGGTTGCACCAGTGTCGACCAAAAATTTCTCCGTAGAGCCCAGTGTTGTAACAGTGAAGTAGTGTGGCTCACTGGTTAGAGGCGGCAGACCCGAGAGCAGAGGACGGCCCGGGACCAGGGTTCGATTCCCGGCGCGGCAGGTTTCTGGACCAGGGTCAGCGGACTCGATAATTCTCTCGCCTCGGTGCCCACTCTGATCAGCGATCACACTCGGCAACTCTGGGCATTAGCTTGCCTCATCTTCACTAACGGCCCCACCAGACCGCCGGGGATGCCTGGTCTCACCCTGGAGATACCCATTAAGGGACCATCTCTCAGGGAAGCCAGGAAGGGTTTCGCAGCGGTCGAAGCGCCTTGGGACCCTACGGGTAAGTAGTGCGCTATATAAATGCCTATACATATACATACATACATACACATGGACATACGGTCCCTTCTGGTCAACAGGAATAGGCACGGGTCCCTTCTCTTGTCTTTGGCAATCCTAGTGGGACAGGAACCCTGTCCCTTCTTCAGGCTCATAATCCTCAGTAAAATAATTGCGGTCTTCATAATTAGCGGTATCAAATCTATTCTCTTGCATAAGGGGGCGCCTGTCCTGTAACTGCGTCCTAGGTCCGCCTCGCTCTCGTGCTCTCTGGGGATGTTGGCCTGTGAAGCGGTCAGCAGGGGCAGAGTTGTTCTGAGCCAACAAGGAACACTCATCGCACTAATGACCCTCCTGGCGACAATAAGCGCACTGGTTGGGTCCCAGCGGCGGGCGAGGAGTCACAGGGGCAGGTCTCTGAGCTATTCATTGAAACTTAGGGGCACCTCTGTTTTGGGTCGGGGTTGGGTATGCTTGTTGGAGTAAGACCTTTGTCTTTAAGTCTTTAGTCTTTTTATCTGTTTTATCTCGCTCTTCATTCTCCCTATTCTCATAGTACTGGGTCAGTGCCAAAATGCCAGATGGGGTGGCGAAGGGCCATGCACTTTCTGACATTTTAAGCTTAGTCCCAAGTTCTGGTAACAGATTGGACACAAATGTATCCACAAACAGTCGCTGTCCCCCATCTGAAGTCATGTCCTGTCCACTATAGTCGGTGAATGTGCTTTCAAATCGTGTGAAAAAGTCAGAGACACTTTCATCTTTCTTTTGCCTGCAAGCAGCTAATCTGTCCCAATTAATACAGTGAGGTGTCAACCTCTTTTTCATGGCGGTAAGTATCTGGACCTGAAGGGCTAGGATCATGGGGTTAGGTTTCTCACCGCCAGTTCGAGCTCTGTTAGCTTCCTCAAAATCTTTCCACATATGGCCAAATTCTACCTGATCATTATGGCATATTTTAGACCATACTTAAGTCGGTACTACCTGTCCCATTAACATATCTATATCTGCTAAAGTCATCACGCAAGATTGGAGTGTCTGAGTTAATTCTTTGTAATAACCTGCTGGATTTTTACGTGGGTCAGGCAATTGGCTTTTAAGCTGGGGGACGTCAGACCTTTTCCAAGGGACATTGACCCACATTTGTCTAAAACCTGCAGATGTGTCAGGGTTGCCATCTATGCCAACAACGCGGTCTCTCCAAACAGGCTGTACCTCCCTCATTGGAAAACCCTTATTTAACATAACACCAGATAAGGAGCCTCTGTAGGCTACCAGCGTGATTAGATCGCATAATGGTGCTGGGCCCTGTATGTCCCCTTTTTCAACCTAATGGCGAAGGTCAGACAAACCTGGGGGTGGACCTGATTCTACAAAATCCTCCCACATTTGGATCAGTATGTCACACATCTCACAAAAAATGTCAATCTGTTGGATGCGCGTCCACTGTCATCCATATATCCTGAGCGGTGTACATAGTGCTACTTTCCATCCACCTACGAGCTTGTTCACCCATAGCGAGTTGTTCCTGTGTATTACCTATTAGTCTGCGCAAAGTGTGCCGTCTGGGAGTGGGTGGTCTATGCGGAGTTACATAAGGGATATAATCACGGACCACTGACCATGCATTCGCTAATAGCCCTGCACTGGGGGAAGGTGTCGGATGACGGTCAGCAAGAAATGGGTTGGTTGCAACGGGAGTTGAAGGCATATTAGGTTGGACAGGTACGGGACCAGTGGAAGGTGCAACAAGGGGAAGGGAAGGGTGGACTTGCATTAGTACAGTGGCCAGAATAGTCGGGCGTTGGGAACAAGTGGCTGAGGAATCGGACAAACCAGGGCATGGGCAGGGGCAACAACTAGAGCAGTAGCGGGAGTCAATTGTGCGGGATCAAGGGCCGGATACATGGCGGGGGGATAAGGTGGAGGGGTGCTCAACATAGAGGACATGAGAGGGTCATCCTCCTTGTCCCGGGCCTTTTCGGGAACCTTCTTTGTAACGTAACATCCATCTATCTGCATTCGATGTAATCTATCATGTATTACTATATCCTCTTCTATTCTCTGATTATCGTGATTCTGGGCTTTCTGAATCACACTCATACATATTATTTTAGCTTCATTCTTTTTGAGTTTGATTTCTTTCTGTTTGGACTCCTTGTGCCAAACCCGGAAGGAATCAAACATCGCAGGTCTAGCTTTTCTTTGAAACAACTTCTCCTCTAAATTATCTAACACAGGAGGTTCAAAACTACCATACATTGGCCATTGTAACTCAGCATTACCCTTTGTATACTTATGCCAAAGTGAGCAAAACATAATCGGGCCAACACCATGTTTAGAATAAACTTCATGATTAGGGGTCCCCATAGGAGGAATCGGACAAGATTCCTCCAATGCGGAGTCCTGTGTACAATAACAACAGCACCATTTCTGAAACTTACTAAATCCAGGCATCTCTAGACGTGTATCCTGGTTACAAACATCAAAGGGTGAAATCTAACGTTTACAGCATATAACTGTACTTACCCTTTGGTTTTTGGCATTTGCAAAAGTCAACAATACCCAAAACCAAAATACAATTCACCAAAGAAGTGGGCCACTCCCACTCTTACCTGACCATTAATCTTCCATCACACGGCAGGTGTCACAAACGTCCCAATCTCCCAAAACTAGGAACCAGAACTGGGGCGTCAGTCGGACCGCAGTCGGGTAGCCCACTGGAGGGAGGAATCATGCAATCGGAGACCTCGGGCCCACAAAGACAATTTTCAGCCAATGTAGTGGCGCGCCTCCCTTAGAATTCGATCGCGGACTCCTCACGACCACCAGGCTCGATGACGATCACCGAAGACGCCCTACGTTGGGCGCCAAATTGTAGAACCAGCTTTTTGGAGACCCCTCCCCACAAGGAGAGTCAAAGCCAGCGGTGCAGGGAACACCTAGAATCTACGGGTTCTTCTTGCTTGAATCATACATTACCAAAGAGACCAGGACAACCAGCCGTGGAGGGAAGTAAGTTATTTATTAGCTCGAGCTAAAGACAGGGTCCCAGAATGGTACAAGGACAATTCTACGGAGACTGCTGCTTTACTCCACAGCGTACACATATTTATAGAGCTAGCCACGCCCATTTGCACAGTACAAGTTCCTTATTTCGATAAGTTCCTCATCTGACAAGTTCTTAGTCAGTCTCGTGTGGTGTAATCGTGGCATGGGGACATCTGTCTCTGATTGCACAATGTACGGAGCCCCGTGCTTCCTTGCCCAACTGGTGTGGTCATGGGGCACAGCCTCGTGCTTCCTCTATCAGTTGGTGTGGTCACAGGGCACAGCCTCGTGCTTCCTCATCCACATGGTGTGCTCACGGGGCAGTTGGTCGTGACAGGCTGAGTTGCCAACAATGAACAGGATGTGGCTGAGTCTCTGGCACAACTGGGGGTAGTGAGGCACACAGGCAGCTTTTTGGAATCGGCTCGACCACAAGGAGCGGGGAGAGTTGTGCAAGTTTCAACAGGGATGTAGAAAGCAATTCTTCACCAGGTTGCCAAGAGCATGGCAACACAAAATGGAGTCATGTGGGTCATTTTAAAATACAATTCAACACAAAAGTGATGTCTACTCAGATTAAGGTGAACTGGTTTGCTGTGAGCATACATGGGGGATGTCATTTACAATATTTTGACACACGACAGCGCAGCAAGTCTTCTTTCTGCGCTGCTGTGCATCAAAATAAAAGGGCAGGAATGCACCACATCTACAGGATATGGAGCATTCCTGTCCTTCTCTCCTGCGCCGGCACACACACAGCAGCTGTGCGTCAGAGCAGACACTCTTGCATTATTTTGCAAGGGTGCCCGTGCTGAAGGGATGATTGTTTTAGTGCAGGAAGGGACACCTTCCTGCTCAAAAACTATCATTGATGCCATTTTGAAATACCAGCATTTGTAAACGGCACACCTACCTCTGGAGCAGTGTCACAGCACTGGGGGCCGTCGGGAGGATTAAGGAAGCTATTGCCCAGAGTCACATGGTGCTGGGCTAACCTGCTGCCAGCAACAGGGATCGAACTGAGAACCCCGCACGGTCTGGAGTCAGGCACCTGGCCGAGCGCCATACCTCTTCCACAAATTTTCCTCTTTCTATGCGTGTGGCATGGGAAAAAACTAGGCAAAAGAAAGGAATTTTTTCCTCATTGCAACTCCTTATGCCTCCCCTCGGGAGGTGTAGGATTCTGATGCATTCCCTCACTTACAAAATGTTGTAACTCCTGGAATGCGTCAAGTTCCATAGATGTTGCGTGAGAACACTAACAGCAACACTCATAGAATGCTCCTTTCACACAAAGTTATGCATGAAAGGGAAACATATTTACAAGGCCATGAAATGTCAGGCAGGGGGACTTTATGTGGCCTTGTAAATATGGTGAAGCCCATAACGCTGCAGGTGCGCCAATAAAAGTGACGCACCAGTGGTGCAATGGGCATGCAAATAAGCCCCTCAAGAGTGCAGTGATGGATCCACGGCCAGTCATTTCTCTTTCATTAACACTACATTATTTTTAACTACAAACATAAAATTGGCACTGTCTCTTCTTGATTTAAAGGTGCAGTTCACTGTGTAGAAGACTCTGGCAATATGAGTTATATGGCTATCACTGGCGTATATCACAGCACTTAATGAGCTATAATTCGAAACACATTTTTGAAAATATATTATAGAAAGTGTGGCCAGGGACCCCTGACATTTTTTTTTAGTTGGGGGAATTGTATTTTAACATGAAATGTCTGTTTTGTCAGAATATGATAATCTGATATTGCAGACAAAATGATTGCAGTTCTATTTAAAGCTGAAGTTACAGAATAATTCATGCACAGTTCAGGAGGCTTTTGGCGAAGTCTGATTACTTTGTACCTTTTACTGATTGTGTAAAGGTTTTTCATTATTTTTATTGAAAAGAAAACTTTCTGTGATACCCCAAAAGCTGTATGGGACCCCTGCATAAATGAATGTTGAAAACTGTCCACTGTCTGATCCAGTATACTTTATTTAAGTGAGAAGTAGCATTTACATTTGAGCCTCTGCGATCTGCCTATGTCGTGTGAGTTGAGATGTATGTAACTTTTCCTCATCATGTACTTTAGTTGAAAGTGACACAATCTAAACATGAAGTACATATAGATGCCATGCACATTTTCAGGAAATCCAGCTACAAAATATGCTGTGCTGTTATTCGTGGCTGTTAAACTGGTTCCACACTACTAATGATGTTGCACCATGTGTAATTTTGAACCTAAATGTTATTTTTTTAACCTAATTGTGTTATTCCTTAAAAATGTGATTTGTGCTCCTAAAAGTGATTCCACTGATGTTGAGGCTAATTTTGCAGCGAGAAATTAACTGCAATTAAATATGAATTTGTATGTGAAGGGGATTTGTGTTCCTTAATGTTTCACACACTTTGCACCTCAATGTGCTGTAAACCAAATGTGAAGTCACAAGGATGAATATTACTATATTTTCTACATATTGCATACTACACTTCAGGCCACCAGACCAAAGAGAGCTGCATTTCAGATGAGACTCGAAGATGCATGTAAGAACACATCAGAGATTTTGTTGCCAGTGCTTAAATTGAGCCAGTGGTTGACAGTAGGGGCCACCGGCACTTATTTTTAGGACTGGTACTTATTTTTCACCATCAGAAATTAACTGACTGCAAAAGAGGGAAAACACACAGATTGGAAAGACAGAGTAAGATAAAGACGGCAAAACAGTCACAAAAGGAGAAATCAGGAATCTGCAAGAGAAAGATCAAGGGGCAGGGAGTGTCAACTAGTTGATTAAAGAGGCATGCAGTTCATTTAAGGCTACCAGTCTTGGTTTTTTGGCATGCCGATATTTAGATACAATGGCTGCAGTTTATGAGGAAAGGTTCCGGCACAGGCAATTTCTTTCCTAAATTAAGCACTGCCTATTGCCCCCTATCCTAAACAACCCTCAAACACCACAGTCTGGAATCTTCATCAGTGACAAATGCCATAATCTCAGAATGGGCTCAACTATAACATCACTAAAAACCCTTACTGGAAACAAGCCACTATACCAGGTTGCAGTGAAAAGAAATGTAACTACACATCACTTTGTATGAAAATTGGAAGGTCCTGATACAATCCGTAGATATTACACACATTATTTGATAACCTGAAAGCCCAAAGTTTTTCTACCATGGCAATTGATGGTATTACCCATACCATGCACATCTAAACTGATGACGACCCCTTACCCTCCCCTCCTACCATGATTCTTAACAAATGCCTTGAGATTGAACCCAGATAACAAATTGCAAGTATAAGTCAAGATAACCATAAACTGTAACAAAGCCACTCCAGTACTGACGATGTACACTCACGATAAAAACTTGTATCAAATCATTCATGTATCAAATCACATCCCTGGCGGTAGGCCCCGCCACCTCTCCATTGTTCCTAATGCCAATCATTACTTCCAGTCTAGTCCAGCATCACCAAATGAACAGCCCATTGACTGGCTCTCTGCAGAAGAACTTGGCCCTATTGCGCTCACAGAAATCTTAAGTTTACTCATCCACCATAGCACTATTTGATCTTAGTTTATAACTAGAATGCAACATAATCTTCATTGATGAAGTGGAAAAAAGTAATTGGGAGCAGTCGCGGCTGGTGCAGGTAAGTGCAGTGGAGAGGTGGACCGGGGCGGGGTGGCCGGGGGCAGGAAGTGGACAGACGACAGAACAGGTTTATTTATTTATTTAATTTTACCTATTCTATCGGCTCTCGACTACATCTCCCTTCCAACCAGCCCCGCCCAACCGCTCTTACCTGCGCCTGCCGCCGCTGGTTGGGAGTTGCCCTTATCTGTAAGGAATCCCCTCAATGCATATCGATTAACTCAATAAACTACTCCTTGTTTCAGTGTTTAAATGTAGAGATTGCAAACACAATATCTAAACCAGTGCAGCTGAACAGCTTGTACCACCCACCTGGCAGCAAAAAGAGATTTATTGGTGATATCCTTGATTATGACACTGATCATTTTATCTCCTCTTGGAATCAGATTTTATTGGGAGACTTCATAGTCCATTGGGGAAAAGATGAAGACACCCACACATCCCTCATCAAATCATTCCTAACAAACAACAACCTACTACAATATTGCACCTCAAAGAGAAAAAATAAGGACTCTACCTTGGTTATTATGATTACAACGAACAAGCACCGCACTCAAGTCTCTCACCATGTCTGGTGGGATTGGTCAGAGCACTTCTTCATTATTGTTAAAGTCCTGAAGGTAATACACCCCTTCCCGGCTAAACTGGTGACGAGAATGGTCAAATCAGGAGATGTCAAACAAATAACAACAAGCACTGTCAGTTCCACAGAGGCACACACCACCTAATTCCAGTGGGGTGGTCAAGGGTTGCAATGGGCATTAATACAAGCAAAGGTGTAGGCCCTTCTCGCCAATGGCTAAGAGGTAAAATACTGAGATAACCATGGCTCAGAGGGCCCCTCAGGCCTCTAGGCCCTGGTGCCACTGCACCCGCTGCAAGGTCGATAGCTACGCCCGTTAATAATCTTTCCGTATTTGTGCATGCCATTGTTTTCACGTGTTAGTACAAAGAAGCCAGACCTATTGTTTTTGCCAGGACTTATTTTGTTTAAAATTGTATTAAGTCATCGTGTTTGCTGTTTCTCTTTGAAACAAAATAACTGCTTAAAGGACCCTAATAAATGTGAATATGGACTCGCGTTATATATTTTGTTTGCAGTGAACAGGGCCACTGAACAGCACATTATAGTAATAGAGACTGGAAGTTTATACATATAGATCGATTCTGCATTCAAATATTGAAATGTATCGCTAACGCAAAACATACGATTATGTCCATTTGCTGGAAAGATAGTAATTGAAATTCGAATCATTACTTTAGAGGGAACAACATTTTTCCAAAACAAATGATTGTACACATATTTTTCCTATCCCTACATTACCATGGTATGCCATCTATTCAAAAAGCGTTCTTTTTATCCGTCATGCAGCAATTTAACAATAAACTCAGTACACGGACTAGAATTTAACAAGAAAATGCGTTAGACAAGAGCGCCACCAACAGGCAAGGAGTGAAAGAAAATGTTTGTAGTTATATATAATTTGCCTACTCTGTCCTTGAATGTTGTTTTCCCTAAATAAACCCTTGGCTTTTGCTTTCAGTGCATACTTAATTTGGTAATTAAGCCATTCAAGGTGTAAGTCGCGCTGCTTTCAGTGTTTAAAATAAATACATATTGGTACATTTTCAAGAGCCCCGCTTATATCGTGAAATGTAAATGAAACCGTGAGTTTTCAGAGTATTGTTTATGTCCTATTTTTCAAATATGTCTGTGCATTTTCTACAGAAAGCCTGGATGAAAAACAAGCTGTTTGTTGTTTATCCGTAAGCAATTTCAAATAGGCCACTTAAATAATCCTTAATACAGTTGTTTGAGGCACGTGTCTGCCGGGCATCAATATGGCAGCCTTTTTTTTTTATCTAAGACGTTGAAAAAATAAGTCACATTGAGGGTGATCAATATCAAACGGCACACAAAAGGAACGGTAACAAAGGGAACCCAGAACGGAATAACAACAAAAGAACAGTTTGCTAATGGAAAATATAGAACTCTGTGAGAGGTAAACGTGAAAATGGCTTTCTCGAAGCTCTTTGAGATGTGGAAGAGTGGGATCGTTTTATTTTCATCTTGGTGGAAATCGACAGAATCAAAGGGATTTAGAGGTCAGTTGACTTATTTTCGTGCCGCACATGACGTTCTCCTCCTTTTTTTGATCTAATATCAAGCAAGAAATACAGTATCAATAGCGAGGTTGTTAACCCGTTGCCTTTCATGGAGCCGGTGGGCGTATACAGTTCGCCTGCCCACGGAGTTGCCCATCTTTCATTTCCCATGAATTCCGAAAGTTGAATAAATTCCGGTGAGGTCACAGGCTGTTATATCTATGGAATTCTACGTTGTGCAGAGCGCACAACTGAATTGATGAAAACAGATCTCTAAATTCAATTAATATTTCTAGCGGCAGTGTTCTGCACCACCTGCAATTTGGCCATGAGAGTCTCTCCGACTTCCGCTAACAGAGCGTTTCCATAGTCCAAACGAGAGGCAACCATTGCTTGTACCAGGGATCTCCGATGGGAAACAGGAATATACGGAAATATTTTCCTCACCAGTCTGAGAGCATAGTAACAAGAACTTGTCATGGAGGAAACTTGCGCTTTCATATTTAGGCCTTGGTCCAGCTTTAGGCCTAGGCTCTTTACTGATCCTTTAGGGGAAGGAGGGGCGCCTAGCTCCTGAGGCCACCAATCCTCTGACCAGATGTCTGTTGCTTTCCCCAACAGCATCAGCTCCGTTTTGTCCGGATTCAACTGGAGACAGTTAGCTGTCATCCAGTTCGCAATGATGACCATACCTTCGGCAAAACGAGCTTTATCAAGAGTGGGATTTGATCCGATGTTAAAGATCAGCTGTGTATCGTCTGCATAGGAGACGATAACAAAGCCTAATTTCTCCTCGAATTTCAATCGAAGCCCAGGTTAGATGTGTGAACATCTAACCTGGGCTTCGATTGAAATTCGAATCGCATATTATCAAGCCCATTATCGCCGCTTTATCGGCAGTTTCCTGCCGGTAAAGCGGCGATAAACTACCGCAGCTTCTTTGATAATATGGCCCTATGAGTGTTAAAGATATATACTCAGGGACTACAAAAGTTAGTCTTCTTAGGGTATGAAACACATCATACAAAGTGAGAAAAGTTACTTTGGAAGCTACCATTGTAGAGTCTCTAACTGGATAAGCAGGTTCTTGATTTGACATTTGCCTGCCATTTCAATAGGCACTTAGGACTGTAGTTACCGCATATACAAACTCTTTCTGGGTGGTAACCTCATTTGTACATACCCTTGAAAAGTCCCCATGCTGGGAAGAAACACGTGCCGACTGGAATCCTCTATCGATCAAAACTCGACATCTGCAATGTCTGCTGTATTGTTGAAATCATGATGTTGGCATGTTTTAGCTTGCGCGCAAGCAATTATCACTAAGTAAAGGAATCTTTTCTAATATAACATGTAGAAGTTTTTGTTGAATCATCTGATGATCTATCCCAGTTACTACTGCACCTGGCTTAAAAACATAGTTATATTCACTTGCACGTAGTCCTAAATGTAAAAAAAAATCATAAACATATCCTAAGAGTCCTACACTACTTTCTCTTACTACATGGATGTTGGCAGAACGGTTCTATGATCCAGACATACACATCTTGGCAACAGCTGTGTTGTAGTACACTGAGCACCATTCTTCTATCTCTAAACTGTAGAGATGTGCAACTGTTGTACCATTGTTGCCTCGTTTGTATTCTAACTATAATTTGCAACTGCCGGAATGCACTGTTTATGACATTACATATTACATGACTCATGACATGGTCAGTGACATCACTGATGACATCATCTAGTGATTGTGTGTCATTTTTAAAAGTCTATGAGTGGCAAACATACATGCTAAGGAACTACAAAAGTTCAATTAGTATACTTTTTGTACTACTAATGAGTGATACTGTTCCTAACATATATTATGGGAGTGGCTGTGTGACTGTTGTTTTCTGTGTGTGGGTGGGAGTATACCTGATCAAACTACAACTTGCAGCAGCGTAATGCACTGCTTATGACCACACATATTACATCACTCATGACATGGTCAGTGACATCACTCATGACAACACTGACGATGTCTCAAATGACATCACTGGTGACATAATCTAGTGATTATAAGTGTTTTCTAAGAATTTATGAGTGTAAACATATATACTAAGCTACTACACAAGTTTCATCTCTATACTAGGTGAACTACTAATGAGTGATACTACTTTTAACATATGTGAGTGGTTGTGTGTATTCGTGTGTGAGTGGGTGTGTGAGTGGCTATATGGGTGTGTGAGTGGCTGTATGGGTGTATAAGTGGTTGTATGAGCAGCTGTGTGGGTGAGTGAGTGACTGTGTGAATAGTTGTAATGGTGAGTGAGTGGGTGTGTCAGTGGCTGTATGGCGGTGTGAGTGACTGTATGGGTGAGTCAGTGAGTGACTGAATGTTTGGTTGCGTGAGTGACTGGGTGAGTAAGTGTGCTGTATGGGTAGTGAGTGGCTCTGTGAATGGGAGTTTGATTAAGTGACTTGCTATGTGAGTGAGTGCATTGGAGAGTTTGTGTCAGTGTGAATCGCTGTATGGGTGAATGAGCAGATGTGTGAGTACTTGTAAGGATGTGTGAATGGATATTTAAGTGGTAGGTGGGTGCGTGAGTGAGTGATTTGTTGTATGAGTGACTGAGTAGCTGTGTTGAGAAGCTGTATGGGTGAGTGAGTGGGTGTGTGAGAAGCTGTATAGGTGAATACGTGGGTGAGTGACTAGTTGTATGAGTAGCTGTATGGGTGAGTAAGTGGTTGTGTGAGTGGCTGTGTGAGTCAGTGAGTGGGTGTTTGAGTGGCTCTATAGATGAGTAAGTGGATGTATGAGTACTTTTTTGGGTCTGGGAATGGGTATGTGACTGGTAGGCTGGGTGGGCGTACGAGAGGTTGCATGGGCTTGTGAGTAGGTGTTTGAGTGGTTGTGTGGATGATGTCCATGATGATGTCAGTGATGTCATATGAGATGTCTTCAGTGATGTCATGAGGGATGTCACTGACCATGTCATGAATGATGTAATATGTGAGGTCATTATCAGTGCATGAGTTATAGTGAGCTCAGGCAACTGCTGAATTTCCCTGTTTCAGTGTGTTTTTACGAATGAAAATCTGAGCCTTACTATAACATCCCTGTAACCTTTGTTTTATTCAATGACTTTTTAAGGTTTTTTAAATTCTATTTTCGAGCTATACCGACCCTGTAACCGTTGCTGTTTTAAGTGAATTTCTAAGGTTTTTCACATTCTATTTCCTAACTATAATGTCCCTGTATCGTTAGATGTTTGTTTTGTGAATTTCTATGGTTTTTAACTATTATTAGTGTTTGCAGAGTGGTGGAGAAAATAGGTGGGACGTCCAACCAGCTTTCAGCAATCCTGCTGTGTAGGACTGACTGAAGGCAACAGGAGGTCCTCTAGGTCCCCAGGAACCCTCAGCATTCAAGAGGACTTCACCCCCCAACCAGTAGTGTGCCAGGACTGGAGGCGCATTTGCAGAGTGGTGGAGAAAGGGGGCATGGCCTTCAAAGACCTCTCAGTAATACTGCTGCGTGGGACCTTGAGGTTCTTTAATTATAACTCCATCTTACATTTGTCGTCATTTTTGTGTTGCCTTTACACAGGCTGCTCTATTCATGAAGTGCCTCTGCCCTTTGGACTGCAACGTGTTGAAAACCCCCTCTGTCCTTGTTTTGAAAACCAATCTCAGACACCAGCTGGCCTAACTGCATACAGACATGTTCTGCCATTACTGATTGACCTATAGGTGCTGTAATTAATTGACTTGTGGGTTGGGCAGAAACACGACGTAAGGGGGAAGTTCTGGTTATATGATGTCTTGTTTTGAATGTTTTCCTATTGGCTAATATTTTGCAGATCATGTATGTCCATATTAGGTATTTTGCATGCTTGAAAAAGCTAGGACTGACCCTTACTTTTGTGCTGAGTTTGTACCCCTAAGCATATAAAAGGCCTCTGTGTTCTGTACTCTTTAGACTGCCTCATTCAGTTGCAAAGGCTCCTGTGTGACGTAGTCTCACTTAATTAAGTTTAATATAGATGTCTTTTCATATTTCAGCTTCTGTACCAAGTTCTTTGTATTAGTGAGACCCCTGAGATTGAAGACTGAAGTTCTTCAACCTACTGAAGTTAACAGGAGAGCTTGTCGGTCCCCAAGGACACTCTAGAGCCAAAAAGACTTCATTCCCCAACCAGTAGTGCACCAGGAGATGAGCTTGCAGAGTGATGGAGAAAGGGGGCAAGGCCTCCATAGTCCTCGTAGCAGCAATCACGTTCCGTGGGACTTACTGAAGGTAACAGGAAGGCTTGTTGGCCTCCAAGCAGACTCTGGATCCAAGGGGACTTCATACCCCAACCAGCAGTGAGCCAGGAAATGCATTTGCAGAGTGGTGGAGAAATTGTGCGTGACTTCCAAAGTCCACACAGCAATACTGCTGTTTGGGACTTACTGAAGGTAACAGGACAGCTTGTTGGCCCCAAGGACCCTCTGCAGCCAAGGGGACTTCATCCCCCAACCAGTTGTGTGCCAGGAGGTGCGTTTGCAGAGTGGTGGAGAAAGGGGGCAAGGCCTCTGAAGTCCCCTCCCCACTCCCGCTGTTTGGGACTTACTGAAGATAACAGGAGGACTTGTTCGCCCCTAGGACCCTCGGCAGCCAAAGAGGACTACATTCCCCAACCATTTGTGCACAAGGAGGCATGTTTACAGAGTGATGGTGAAAGGGGGAAGGGCCGCCAGTGATTTACCGGTCATTTAAAAAAAAAAAAGTGTTTTATTTATCAGGGGAGAGGGACTGCATTGCCCTCTTCCCTGGGCTAATTCTGGCATGGAGACCCCATCTCCAGACGCCCGGCCATTTTTGAATGGGGGATGGGGCTGCACGGCCACCCTTCCCATGCCAATTTCGGCCCTGGGGATCCCATCCACTGGCCTTTTTTTTAAACTTAAAGGGAAGGAGAGGCCGGGACAAGTTTGGCCTCGGGGTCTCATCCCCCGGAATCCGGCCTCCTTTTTAAAAAAAAGGTAACTTTTTAAAAATTAAATAAGGGGAAGGGAGCCGTGCTGCCCCTCTCCCGGTCTGATTTCGGCCAAAGGGACTGTAGGAAGCTGGCTCTGTATATACTATACCAAAGTAAGGTATAGTGTGCACAGAGTCCAGTGGAACCCAAAAGGTAGGCAGAGGTAAAAGTAGATAATACCATACTCGCTATATGTGGTAGTGTGGGCAAGCAGTAGGGCTTTATTAGAGGGTAGTGTTAAGCATTTATTGTACCCACTCAGGCAAGAAATGATGTCACACACTCAAAGACTGAACTCAGACCAGTTTGTTTGTATAAAAATGTTATTTGGTTATTATATTCCTAGAATCAAGCCAGGCCTGGTGCAGGTAAGTAAAATAATACTTTGCAGGTATATTGCAGTTGAAATACAATTGAAATGCAGTTGGATGCAATTGGTTTGTTTACAGGTAAGTCAACAGTCAAAACTACTTTACAGTTACTTCTGAGATTACTTCGTACATTACTTTGCAGATTATTTTTAAGTTACTTTTTCTACTCAGTGTGATATGCCTAGATGTCACACTGGGACATTTCCTAGAGTATAGGTAAGAAATTCAGATTTTGTACATTTGCAGTTTCTTAGGCTTTCATATCAACCAACTCCACACTTAGAAGATTTTTCACAGTAAAGCAATCAATGCAGTCCTATGGGAGAAAACAGTGTCATCGGTTTATCGGTAAATACTTAGATTTTGGAGTTGGTATTCTGAGGTTAGAACCAGGGTTCCCCCAGGGTCGGGAACGCACTCTCAAAGCACCCTCAGCGTCACTAGGGCAGCCGGGTGCAGAGTGCTGAAGCCCAATGTTATCAGTGGGGCCTCCAGTTGGTGGCTGCTCATGAGCAGGCCATAGGTTGTGGGAGCAAAGCTCCTGGACTTAAGCTCAGGGCAAAGGGGGATCCTAGTTAGCACACAAGGTGCACCCACAGTGGCACAGGGGCAGCCAGGTGCAGGGTGCTGTTTTGGAGTCCAGTGCCCTGTTGTGTTCAATAGGGATTGCCGGTTTTGGATTTTGGCTGCAGGCCCGGTCCAAGAAGTCGTCAAGGAGGAACCAACAGCTGGGAAGGTAAGTTGGAGGGCTCAGGGATCTAGGTGCACCTCTGGTTCTCTTCTCCAGGGCCCAGGGGGGTTGGATGCATGGGTGACATTTGAAGTCAGATTTAACCTTACCGGCCACTTGCGGTTGGGGGGTCTCCGTGTAGAGGCTGCAGGCGATGCCAGGGAGTCCTGGAGGGGTCGAACCGCATGGGACTCAGACTCTGGAGCGCTGGGGCACCTGGCTGGGACCAGTGGGCCACTTAGATTGGGGGCATTCCTTTTACATATAGGGAACTGCTGAACATGCAGCTCCCTCTGGGTAAAAAAACCTTTGCTTAGCTTCCAGCAATCAAGAGCAGTGTTAATAATCTTGCTTGCTGGAAGTGGAAAACAGTTTGCTTTGGCTTGGTAGGAGCAGTAAAGCTCCCGTCAATCCATAGCAATCAGCTTTGTCCCTTGGCGTGGGCACCCTGGAACATAGCAGGCACTAGCTCTGGGGGGGACTGTCCCTAGGGCCATTTATGTCTCCAGTTGGGGGGCTGCACAGCCCCCTCCTTTCTTGAATTTTTTTCATGGGAGGTGGTGGTGCCTGGGGCTGTGGGGTGATCGCTCGACCCTGCACATTCACCTTAGTCAATGCCCGGTGGATGTGGTGGGGCCCTCCACTTTAATTAAAATGAATGCCCTAGGAAGGTGACAGTGCCCAGGACTTTGGGGGACCTACGCGTCCCGCATTGTTTAAAGATAAAGCCCGGGATGGTGGCATTCCCAGGGGTTCGGGGTCCAAGAGGTCCTCAATTTATAAATAAATAAGCCCCGGTAGGAGGTAGTCCCCGGGGGAGCCGGGGAGGCCTTAGGGGCCTCCCCACATTTATTTGTAAATATGCCCCGGGGAGGTGGTAGTCCCCGGGGCATGAATAAGCCACAGGAGTGGGGAGGACTAGTGTGCCTCCCTCCTTTATTATTAAAATTCCCCATGGATCCGGCCCACCAGAGAGCTGATTAGTAACAAAGCGCGGAGCCCACGCTTCATTAAATTTTTTCCAAAATAATGTTTTTTAGGCTGTCCCCCAAGAGTCCTGGGGGTCAGGGTATTTCTACCCTGCCCCATTGTCCTTTTTAAAAATAAAATCAGTTCAAGCAGAGTCCCACGATGACTGCCAACCCTTTTCTTCTTTGAAATGTTGGCAGCCAATCAGATCTCAGCACAAGATCAGGAGGGGTCAAGGATCCTTTTTCTCTTATTTGTCATTTCTTACCGGTGCAAAACTGCACAGGCCAGACACTGTGCCTCGACCCCTGCTGTGCACGATTGAAGGCCATGTGCAGCAAGAAGTTGGATGGCTGCAAGGAGTCTGGTGTAGCGCCTGACCAGAGACCAGGCCCTGTGGCCAACCCCCTGATGTGAACAGTCAAAGGCCTTAAACAGGGGGTTGGCTTGCTCCAGTGGAATGGGCACAGAATCCGGGTCCTGCGGCCAACTACAGTAGGGGTGTTAGTCATAGATTGTTTGAGGGGTTATGTGTGTGTTCAAGTTAGAATGTCATCAAACAACCTCTGAATTTCCCAGAAAAAAACAAAGTTTAAAGTGGTGTTATAGTTAGGTAGTGTAATAAGATCTTAGCTTATGTTAATAACCACCCAGAAATTCACTGAAAGAACAAAGGTTAAAGTAACATTATAGTTGGGTCTTGATTGAGATAAAAACTAATGTTTATAAATGAAGAAACAAATAAATTCACAACAAGTTATATTAGGTCAAATGGGGGTGCGCAGCTCAAAAGAGTCCAGAACGACTGAGTAAATAGAGTAAATAGAAAAGTAACTTCTATATTTTTATAAATTTTAAGAACATTCCCAATTCATAAATCAGTCAATGCGCTTCGATCCCTTGCGGAGAGCTTCTTCAGGGCAAAAAAGAGATGATATTTTCTAAATAAATCTGTTATTCACCTTAAATATATTCAGAGAGTATCTGTCTTCGTTGTGTCACAATGTCTCAACTATCGCAAACGAGCTGCTCAGGAAATACCATATTGTTCTGTAAGGTCAATAGCAAAGGTTATAATCAGCAGTACGGAGATAGTCAGGTCCGGTAATTCTATAGTATCTTATTCCAGGATTTCATCACCGTTCTGTCAATTGCGATCGTTGCAAGGAAAAATCTCTTTAGGGCACGCCCCAATGGGTCTGCATCAAATGTTAAATCTTCGTTAATATCTAAACGGTCTAACTGCGGAAGCACAAATTGACGATCCGTTCTACAGCAATAAGTAGGTATTCACTTGCCGCGACAAGAGAAACAGTATCTATAATAAGATCCTCAGGCCTCTCCAGAATTCTAGCACGGCCACGTGTATTGCATCGTGTCTTGATAGTTATGCGAGTCTGCGATTCCGTAGTGTCCACGGCAGTTAAGTTCCGATGCAAAAAAGCACAACAAGTTATGGTTTACTCAGCTAACTATAAATTGCACCCAATCTTGCACTACATATAACCTCACATATTACATAACTCATGACTTGTTAAATTACATCACTGATATGGCATCCCAAGATACCTTCTTCAGAATACTGCTGGACCTGTGGAAGAACAGAATAACCTACTGTCTCGGACCTGAGAGGAGCCCTGAAGACCTGGACCTGCTCTCTCTTGTTCTCAAGACAAAGAATTGGACCGCCCAGGATTAAGTTGCCTGGCCTCTGTCTTGGCCTAAGGGGGTAAAAAGGGGGTAAAAAAAACGACAGTAGTCCTTTTCCTTCAATTCCCAGCTGACCAGTGCCAAGTGGACCTGACCTGGACTCTTCTGGAAGTCTTGCTAGACTAAATCCTAACCCACTGAGGTCCTGGGACCCCTGGTTGTATCTAACTGGACTTCTGGTAATGTATCTGAGGACCTAGAAAATGTTGGACTTCAAGCCCTCCAGACAAATCTGCCAACCCGAATTTCCGAAGGCATTACCTTCTTGGGCTCAGGAAACAGTTTTTTCTCAATCAGAGATTCTCCGCAGTAGCAAATTTGTTTCGATGATACCATCCACAAGAAGTTATCCAGACTTGTGGAGCTCTCCTTGGGCATATCCTGTCTGACAAGCTTGTCTGCTCTGTGCCATAGCTACCAGGGGCTGAGCTCAGCGTTAGATTTGTAAAACTTTTGACTGTACCTTACAAGTTTTTGACAACCATACATTAATAGACTCCTGCTTGTTGATGTGCATGTTGCTACAATTCTAGATGGACTTATGTTATTGATATGTTGCTCCTATCCCCAGTAGTGTGACCTTAAATCTACCATCAGTCAATTACATTGAGACATTTAAATACCAATTCAATCTGTTCAAAAGCAATGGATAATTACATTGTTTTCTGACAACAAACTTTGAACAATGTCAAAACCAGGAGGATACATGCTGGCCACTCTTAAAAGATCATCTCTTCAATCATCAATTAGTGGCCATGTGTTGATCCAAGTCTGCTTTGACATATTGGGCCTCATTTATAAGGAATTGGTGTAGGACAACACCTTAAGTCTTCTTGCTTTGCTGCTCTAAGCCAATGTGAAAGGACAGCAATGCACTGTATTACTTTACCCCTGCACTGGTGCACAATTTGCTACCTAGCGCCAATGTAGGCACTCTTGTACCATGGTGCAGGGTTTCTCTGTTGCAGGCAGGATTGTTTTTGTGCAGGAAGGGGGACATGCCTGGACAAAAACAAACCTGAGAGCCGTTTTCCTCTTTCTATATGTGCAGCAGAATGCACGCAGGGAAAGAGGAAACAACGAGGAGAAATACAAATATTTATCCTTATTATGCCTGCTTTAGGGAGGCATAAGGTATTAGCGCTGCCCCAGGTTTATGTGATTAAGTAAATCTGGAGCAACATCAAAATCCATGGGTGTTGCTTTGGAAACCCCAATGCAATGCCCAGGGAAAGCCTCCTTGACGCAGAGTAAGGTAAGGCAGCGACTTGCACTGCTGGTTTTGCGTCACCTCATAGACATGATTTAGAAGCTTGCACCATTGAAGTGTCAAAGAAAGTGATGCTCTGGTGGCACAAGCCTCTCATAAATAAGCCCCTTAATAAATGTACTGGGGTCTATGTGTTGTGCTAATTTCAGAAAGCAAGGCAGCCAAAAGCAATCCTTTTAATTCTGGTGCTAGCCAAGATCTACTGTTTTTATTACAATGATAAGTATAATGGACTTACAGCGACTTCCAGACATTCCTGTTCATCTATTGGTCTGTTATTTGCGTTGTTCACATTGTTCTTCTGCCCACTACAGCATTCAGCATGGGGCCTAACAGTCATTGGATAGGTTTCACTGTGAGTATTTCCCTTAAGTACTAGGGACTATGTTAGCAATGTGTGCTTTATGAGAGCAATACATAATTGTTTTAGATTCATTATGGTCTAGCAAAACATTTTTGTAAACACTATGCAAAATAAAACAAGCATTGACTAAGCGCTGCGAGGCCTTCGGGTGGTTATGCGCTATATAAATGGAATTTTCAATTCAATTTCAAGCCAACAAGCAGGCATCATAGTTTGACCTGCTAGCTTTGCCAATGCTTCTCCCCTGTATTTCTACCTTGCTACGCTACGCAAAAAGGAAAAGGGCAGGAATGCCCCGTATTTACCATTATATGGAACATTCCTGTCCTTTCCTAGCACTTGTGCACTTTTGGCTGCCTAGTGGTAATGCAGGCACCCTTGTGTCATGTTGCAAGGGTGCCTGCACTGTAGGCAAGATTGTTATTGTGCAGGATGGTTCATCTTCCTGCACAAAACCAATCCTAAGAGGCATTTCCTATCTGTGTTGCAGAATACAGCACACATAGAAAGAGCATTGTGCACTGTCTTGCACTACTCTAGATTTATCAAGCCATCCAGGGCCACGTAAGGTAGCCATTTGTGGTTTGATAAATCTCACTTACGTTTTGCCTTTTCCTTCCGACCCCTTGCATGACACTAGAGCAACGCAAAACCTTGATAAATCTGGACCTTAGTCTCCTATCAGTTGTTGATTCCTATATGCAGGCATTTATTTAAAGTGGTATTTTAAATATTCTCACTTAATGGGATGCATCAGTGTAGAAAGAAACATAAATACTTACTTGCCATTTAAACAAAGTGGAACTATATATTTTTTTATTATGAACATTTGTTGTGTCACTGTTCACAGAGATTTATGTTTACATCACAAGCAGAGTTCTCAGAGTGGAAGCTACATATCACCAGGGCACTCTGATTTAGGCCGGACTGTAGCCAATGGGGGCAATTTGAGGGCCGGGCCAGCCCAAATTAATATTGGGGTCCCCCAAATGACAGAGGCAGCTGGCACAGTATTTATCAAACAGACTGCATTCACATATAAAGCATACAGTCTAATCCAACAAAACATGGAGTTCAAAAGGTGAATGAGATTAATATTGGGGTCCCCCAAATGACAGAGGCAGCTGGCACAGTATTTATCAAACAGACTGCATTCACATATAAAGCATACAGTCTAATCCAACAAAACATGGAGTTCAAAAGGTGAATGAGAAGTAAAAATAAAATGTTATCTTGTTACATATTCTATTGCATTCAAAGCTAGAGGGTCAATCTCAGGCTGTGTCTTCAGTCAATTTGCTGCTTACTATTTTTTAATAGAGATGTTGTTTACTTTTCTTCCTCTGACTGCAATGTGAGAGGATTTTGTAAAGTGAACTATGTGACAATCTCGCTGGATAACAACCAGGGCCACTGGAATTATAGGTCAGTGAAGGAAGCAAGGCAGCAAGATTGACTAAATTATGCGACAAGAAAACACAAATTATGCAGCTTAATGTGGCACATTTTTTGATAGTATTAATTCATTATTTGGGCTAAGGATTCACTTCATTAGTACCAAATTCACAAGCACATACGAGTATAAGTAACTGAAAGGTGACCAGTCAACCTTTGCAAAGGACCTACCACTGTGCAGCAGCATGTGTGGCAGCGTTTTTAGTAACTTTTGATACATTTGAGCTAGAAAACTTTGTTGTTGTTAAAATCTGCAGATTATGCAGCAGATGATGGATTATGTGACAAATGCAGGAAATTCATAAATATGTGTACAGGGAGTGCAAATTTAATACACAAAAATACACATACAATACCTGTAAATGAACAGCAGAAATATTTCAACATAGCCTGTGAACAGTTTTATGATATTTCTTATTATTAAAGTCTGCCTAGCTTGTTTCTGCAAGTGGTTGTTCAATCAGGAATTTTGTGCTATAGTTGTGGGCCTGAGCTGGCATAGATCTGCTGGTATGTACATTGCTACTATCATCACATATTTCAGTGTCATTGTGAGATGTAAAGAAGCGACCATAGTGTAGCGATATTTGGGAACTGCAATCATGGACTAAATTAAGGTCATCCAATTGACCCTCAGTGTGTGACAGATCTCCTCACTTATTCCAGGCTTGTTAATTTAATGGTGGCTGGTTTGTTTGATGCACGGTACAGGTGATGTCTTAAGCGAATGTATGAGGTGTAAGTTACAGCTGCTGACCCTTTTTTAAATAATTTGGGTGCCAACTGCATAGCTGTAACATGTGAAGTTGAATGATTTAGTCATGTTTAGGAAGGGTATTAAGCAGATGTTGAGTAATAGAGGAGGTATGATTGGTTCCTGAGGGAGGCTACCGTGTTGTGTGTGTAAGATGATATGAAATGTGGTAGCAACAATTATTCATAGTCACATCTGAGAGGACAATAATTCAATGGGCTTTAGCTGATCTCCCTTCTTACTAATCACTTATGGTATGTCAAATAAGAATTTGCAGAGTAAAAAGATTGCACAACTGTACAGGAAATTGAGTCATGTTTTTAAGTCTGCAACTTTCATGGCTTTTCCTATTTGTGATACATAAGTGGTTGTCACTACCTAAAACTATAATTCCGAAGCAACGCCCAATCAGGATATACCTGATTCCAATATGGCGCAGTGCTTTTATTAACGTGTCAGGTCCGGTCAACCAGTAATTATGCAACTGCGGGTTTGTACCACTACTGTCTAAAACCCTAGTTTGAAAAGAAATGAGATTTCAGGAAGTGCCTTCCTAAATAGATCACGATTACTTCAGTTCCCCGGTTGAACGTTTTTGTTCAGAACGGCTATAGGCAAATTATTCCTGTGCAGTGTCAATTATGTTGTTCTAATGAAGGCCTTGTTTCCATTTCTCCCTTCATGACAATCTAAAGTAAGTGCCATATTAATTCTTGTCTGAAAAAAAGTGCACCTGCAATGGAGAGTGTTATATATCAGATGGCATGTATCGGCCCAAGCTCCCATGTGCGGGATCTATATAATTTGGCCGTGCTTTCGGTATTGAAAATGTGTTGTGCTTTAAATCCTTGCTGCCTAAGGACAGAGAACAGAACCCACACGCAGACTCTCTTCCCTGTGGGGACATGAGGCTCAGTGGCACATCGCAAAATTTTGGTGGAGGGCGGGGTTGCAGAATGTAAGGAGGGGCCAAGAAGCAAGGCTGCCTGGCAGTAAGAGAGGTGCAGTTACTGCCAGTCTTGCTTTTTGTAAGCAATGACTACAAGTACAAAGTGCATGCTTACACACCGCTTGTAGTTTTTCAAAACACATAAATAAAAGGCATTGTCATTAACAATCCCAATAGCTCAAACTCTCGCAAATGAGAGACCTGCTGCATTGCAAATGCTTGTTATTTCTGCTGTTCATTTTTGGAGTATTTATGACATGAGGACTGTCACACATCTAAAGCTATTTGTGTCTGAGCAAAAAGCATGTAAAATGTAAGGCTAATGTGTACCAGTTTCCTAAGTACGGTGGGTGTTGCTAATTCAAATTTAAATGCCAGGAACAGACTTAAATTAGACACAAATGTTTATCCAGCAGGAGTGACCAGTGTGGGCACAGATCGAAGTAGGAGGTCTCTACTGGTCTCAGAGGTACTCAGCACAGATTTAGATCCGATAATACAGCACCTCGTTAATCCAGAGAGGCTCTCCTTTTGGAACATAAAATATCTTTTTATTGGAAAGCAGTTCTTTGTGTCCCAGGTGTGCACAGTGTAGGGACTTCTAAACCAACTGGGTTTTCTGCATCTAAGGAAATTAGAGCAGCTATCCTGATACGAAAAGTAACCCTACTGAGATGTGTGAATACTAGTTTTTTTAAAGTAGTACCTCCCCTCTTGCAAAGTCCTGATAAGGTTCCGAAGTGAATCAGTGTCTCTTCTATATTGAAAGTTGAGCAGTCGTTCAGGAAAGTGCCAATGTCTGAGGAGTAATAGATTCTCCTGTTGTCTCCTACATAGGTCTATAAATGTTCAGCATGTATTAAGCATTTAGTAAATTAATTATAAAGGACCTCATAAAAACAATTTTTGCTCTAAACAGAAACATATTTATCCCCAAAAAAAAGAAAAATGTCAAAAGACAATTCAAAAAGCACAGTGACGTGCTTTCCTAGATTTAAGATTGTGCTATATAAAGATCACTAAAAGTTAGTCAGTAGTGAGCAGAAACTGGAGAAGTCAAATATAATACTATTGCTTTCATGCCTCAGATGCCCTCGTGGCACCTCCCATAATATTCGGTTCCAGTGCAGGAGACACACAATTGATGGACGGCATGCAGAACAAATCAAAAAATTCACACCCAGTCAAGAGATCTGGGTTAAATCCATCATTCTTTTGCTCACCATGGCACCCCAGTTTAGACCTATCCATATGCAAATCAGTCTTGACCCTGTGCCTCATGAGAACAGTCCAGCCCGAACTGCCAAGCCAGGTCCCCCCTGGACCAGAAACAAGCATCCTAGGACTGGTTTCGGGGTTTCAACCCTCTTCAGCCAGGATAGCTTGATTCCAGTGGCACAGTAAGCGCAGGACCCACATCTGGGCATACCTGGCGCACTTAGGGCGAGAATGCAAAAGACACACAATTGATGGACAGAATGCAGGACAAATCAAAACATTCCCCCCAGTCAAGAGATCTGGGTTAAATCCATCATTCTTTTGCTCACCATAGCACGCCAGTTTATACCTGGCCGTATGCAAATCAGTCTTGACCCTGTGCCTCATGAGAACAGTCCAGCCCAAACTGCCAAGCCAGGTCCTCCCTGGACCGGAAACAAGCATCCTAGGACTGGTTTCGGGGTTTCAACCCTCTTCAGCCAGGATAGCTTGATTCCAGTGGCACAGTAAGCCCAGGACCCACGTCTGAGCATACCTGGTGCACTTAGGGCGAGAAAGCAAAAGACACACAATTGATGGACGGAATGCAGACCAAATCAAAACATTCACCCCCAGTCAAGGGATCTGGGTTAAATCCATCATTCTTTTGCTCACCATGCCACCCCAGTTTAGACCTGGCCATATGCAAATCAGTCTTGACCCTGTGCCTCATGGGAACAGTCCAGCAAAGTGCCAAGCCAGGACATCCCTGGACCGGAAATACGCATCCTTGGACCGGTTTCGGGGTATCACCCCTCTTCAGACAGGATAGCTTGATTCCAGTGGCACAGTGAGCCCAGGACCCACGATGGATATAGGCCCAGATCTCTGTACTAGGGTGAATGTATGACATTGTTCTGCATTCTGTCCATCAACTGTTGTTTTTGCATTTGTCACCCCGAGTGGGATGGGTATGCTCAGCCGTGAGGCCTGTGCTCTCCATGTCACTGGAATCAAGCTATCCTGGCTGATGAGGGCTGAAAGCCCGAAACCGGTCCTAGGATGCTTGTTTCCAGTCCAAGGAGGACCTGGCTTGGTAGTTCGGGCACGACTGTTCCCATGGGGCAGAGGGCCAAGACTGATTTGCATATGGCTGGGTTCAAACTGGAATGGCATAGGGAGCAAAAAACCGATGGATTTAGGCCCAGATCTCTGTACTGGGATGAATGTATGACATTGTTATTCATTCTGTCCATCAACTGTTGTTTTTGCACCAGTGCAGGAATTGTCAGTGTGTTACCCCTTGATGAGTTATCTAGGTATAAGAATATTCTTGGAAGACGGTTAGCTCTGTATATCAGCCCTTTGGTGAAATAGAAGGGTATGTAGGCTGTGGCACTTCAGATTAGTAGTAGTGAAATTTAGGGTATGGACAATCCTCTTCAGAGGGCTCATTAACCAACCAAACTGTCATACAAGGCTTGGAGCCTGGTTTCTGTTAAAAAAAAAGATCTCTGTATCATTTACATTAATGTCACCGTACTATTTTCCCAACAGCAAAAAAGGCTGTAGGCTGGAACAGTGTGAGTCAAATGTAAGTCCCACCTGCCTTGTGAAGTACTCTGACACATGCCCACAAGCTAATCAAAGGACTATGCCATGGGGGAATCTGGAGATTTCCTGATTGGACATTGCTTCTGAAAGTTTGGTAGAGTTTGGGTTGTGACAGCCATTTATGTATCAGAAATGGGAATGGCCACGAAGCGCGCTTAAGAACCTCACTCAAAGGGCACAGTCTTGCAATCTTTTCTCAGAACAAACCCTTCTTTGTCATAACTTAGGTGAGAATGAAACTGAAAATATGTCCATTAAATTCTTGCCATTCAACGGTGATTGCTAACGAGTGGTGGTACTGTATAATTTAGTGGAGCAGCTCTTTCGAGAATTAGTATACAGGCACTGCAGGCCTGCGTAGAAAAGTGTTACCAACCTTACTAATTAGTTCTCATTCTTTTCCTGAAAAAGTGTATTTGTCTGGGTTAAAAGTACTGGTAATGCATCTATAATTATACCAGCCACCTCGAAAGTACTAGTAATTTTTCTATTAAAACATAATAGCAGCCTGGTGTTAACTGTCCCCATCTTTCCATCGGTGTGACCGTGCCTATTCAGTATTCAGGAGCGTAAACCGGGTGAGGGGTGAGGTGGGGGGGGACTACAAGTAATGCCAACATAATATTTGGCTGCTTTTACAGTGCTTGAAAATAATATAAATGTTCATTTATCCATGGAGCATTTTATACAAGTCCAATCCGCCCGTTTGGAAAAGTTGTTGGTGCATATTCGAACAAAGTATATATGAAATAACTCAATTTTTGCGTGCAAGGTATTTACAAAAGGTGACCTTGAAACAGTAAATTCATTCACTGATGCGGAGTATAACAGGATGGCATAATATTGAGCTTTAATAAATCCTAAAGCAGAGGCAGAGAGTTGGCGTTTCTGGGCTAGGGTGTTCTGGAATGTTTAGAACTCATATGTTTTTGAATGTGTGCAAACTTTGTTTTTCCAACCAATTTGCATTCTGGATGTGATTGTAGATGCATTCCTATAAAGGTCAGGAGAAAATCCATTTCGAATGTGCGATTGGACCTAAAGCAACCTCAAAACTGGAGTGGGTATCGGAGAAGAAGTTTATCCACTTGGAAAAATATTTTATGGGTGAAGAAAGAACAACCAAAAGAGGCAAATGCCAAATGCCAAATGCCAATACAAATTGTTCATTATATTGACTTTCCTGACAATACTTGATTATTTTAATTAGTTATTGTTTATTGAAAAGATAATAAATGCAGAATCATTAGTGAAGAGAAGGTGGTGTATTTCTGGCGGGTATATTGCATGAATTCAAAAGTGAATGCAGTTCCTTTAAACATTTTCTTCAGAAACTCTGCCAGCTGCCTGGGACATTGGTGAGTCGGGGGGGGAGGGGCAGGGATGATTTCAAGGGCTGCGACCCTGATTTACCACTTTAAGTGAAAAATAGGTGCAAAATAGTTGAATTTGTCCCCTTGGCAGTTACAGCTGAACTGAACACCTCTTTTGCCTAAAAAAGCTATATAACCAAATGTGTCCTTAATAGCAGCAGCTTTATTGTTTTATGCATCTGTAGTTAAGAAATGAGAAATACATAATCCTCGTGCCTTCTTGACATGATAAAGGTGTGTTTTTTCCTTTAGGTCTCATGTTTGCTTACTCTTAAAATATAGATTTACCATTACAAATTTACAAGGCCACTGCCTCTGGAGCAGAATACATTCTTATACATCAACCATGCTGTATACTAAACCCAGAGGGGCTTATTTACAGGAAACTGATGCATCTGTATAGATGCATTAGTTTCCCTGAACCTGCGTGCAATACCCTTGCGCCACCATGGATGCACCGAATTTACAATACGGCCCACCATGGCGCAAGGATTGACAGGTGCCTCAGAAATGTTGATGCATCTGTAGGCGCAAAAGTCACGCATTGCAGGAGTCATGTCGCAAGCACACCGCAGCTCCAGCAATGCAAGGGGAAGCCTATTCCTAATACACTGTGTCAGTCCTTACGCAGGCGTAGAGTTTTGATGCAGTGGCATCCTAGAAGTGGTGCAGTGAAATCTTGTACATTCGACTGTGTCATTGCTACGAGGCTTTCCCACGTGGGAACAACCACCCTGCATACATTATACCTGACACAGGTATAATGTGGCACAGGGCTTTACAACGTGACACATCTCCCTAATGCGTCACGTTGTAAATGGGACACAACGTGGCGCATATTTTATGCTGCCGCTGCGTCTCAAAAAGTGTCACAGCAGCGGCGTAAAAGTGTTGCAACTTGTAAATCTGCCCCAGAATTGTTTAGGGGAAGGGTGTTTATTACTGGCAATGCTCCTTTACAAATACCTGTGTTTCATTCCAATGCACATTAATTACCTGAAGTCCGGAGCCAAAGCTCTCTTCAGCTACTCCTAAGAAAAAGATCAACTGGCTGTTCATGATATTCAGAAGATATTCAGAGGAGAGGCATGAATAGGTAAAGGGGGACTAGTGAGAGACACGCAGAGAGAAGTCCGGCAAAAGAGGTTCTAGAAAAAAAAGAGGGCAGGTAAGAGCAGTATGAAAATAGAGTACTAAAAAGCAGAAATAGAAAGGAAAGTTAGTGAATATGCAAGAGAAAAGAGAAGGGAAGAAGGGGACAAAATATAGTCTCAGAAGAAAACAAGGTAGTGAGACAAAGGGCAGGAGAGGCAGAGGAGATAGAGCTATTAGACAGGGGGAAAAGACAGAAAAAAGGAAGTGACATGGAGAAAGAATGATAGGAGATTTTAAGTGGAATTCTAGATCATGTTTTGGCCTAAGCTCTCGGCCCACTGTGCTTTCAAATGCACAATTTTGCTCTCATTTTGCACTTATTTTTTGTAAATTCCTTTATTTAATGACCACACAATTACCCTGCAAGTGGCCTCCAACGTCTTATTAAATTCTACCTAATGTTGCATGCTTCACATTACTTTTTGGCACATTTCTTAACCCCGGCACTTTGTCCAGGCCTCCTCCCCACACACGCACTTGTTATTTGTTACTGTACACTCTCTGTGAAAAGGGCTTGATACTTTTTCTTTCAGTGTATGCCAGTCATGACTAGAATTTCTGGTCAAACAAAATTACAGCATACATTTTGAGAAATGCGTCTCTCTGATGGAGGTGCTTTGGGTTTCTATTATACACTAAAGTTGGAAATCTCTTCATTGCTTCATATCAGTAAAGAGTGACTTCTACTTCCACCTTTGGAAATGCCAAACAATCCCCTGCAAGTCAATATTCTCAATGACTAGTAGGCATAGCAGACCCCCCTGCCTTCTCATTCACCACTCAGAAAAGTGAATGCTGGTCCAAGCAAAAGTAGCCACGTAGACGGTGTCACCATGAGGAGTCTATGCAAGGAATCTCCTGCATGTGAAATGGAGGATAATATCTGTAATTCTCGACAGTTCAGTGCTCTTCAGCAGCCAAATGGGAGACTCCACACAAGCAGAATCAAAGGCTAAAGTAATCACAGAGGCTAAAGTAATCACTGGGCATGATCGAAATGGAAATGGTTAATTCGCAACTTATGGAAGAGGTGTGGCGCAACAACCAGGGCAGTTGAGTGCGGGCTTCACAGTTCGATACCCAGCGCCAGAGGCAGATCAGCTCAGCACCATGTGACTCTGGGCAATAGCTCACTTAATCTCCCCGATGGCACCTACCGCCTTGAGACATTTACGAGTGATTAGTTTGTGCTTTACAAATACCGGGTTTCAAAATACTGGGTTCACTCAGTGGCAAAGCCTTAGGGGCTCCTGTGACTTTGATGGAACCAGTGTTCTCAGAAAATGGGACCAACCAAGGCTCCCTCAGTCATCTAACTCCTACCACAGCTTACTGCCTTGCTGGGGCTATCTGAAGAAGCCTCACTTTGTACTGCACCTTCAGCACAAACTGCCTGCTGTAACCATGATAGTTGCATGGCGGTGTCTGAACTTATTTAAGGTTCAGGCATTTTTGACTGGTGGTTTTGATAAAATGGAAACTTCCCATTCTGCGTCCATGTAAAATTGCATTTTAAATTCAACTTAGTTTTCATCATGTTATGTTATGTTATGTTATGTTATTGTCATTTTTATTGCGCACAGATGCTCCAGCTAAGGAGCGTCCTGGCGCAGGGAATGGTAGACACAACACAACACTAAAAGAAACGAAAAAGTAAGGAGATAGAATTTAAAACAGGAGGGTTTTCAGTGCCTTACGAAATACAAATAAGTCCTCTAACAGGCGGATTTCTAAAGGGAGAGCATTCCAGAGGATCGCGGCTCTCACCCGAAAGGAGCGACCGCCCATCCGGCTAAGTTTGAAACGCGGAACAACCGCAAAAGATTGGCCGAGAGATCTAAGAGGGCGGGTCGGAACGTAAGAAGATACAAGATTGTTAAGTATCTCTGGTGCCGACCTTTTTAAAATTTTAAAGGCAAGGCTGAGAGCCTTAAAGGGGATTCTGCTTTTGATCGGTAGCCAGTGTAAGGACCGTAAAGTGTTAGATGTAGAACAGGTCCGTGGCAGACCGACCACTGCCCTCGCAGCCGCGTTCTGTACACGTTGTAAGTGAAGGATCTCCGATTGGTTAGCTCCCAATAGGAGCGAGCTGGCATAATCCAACCGGGAGATAATCGTCGCTTGGATGACCAGCTGTCTTGTCGGAGCATCAACAAAAAAAAAAAAAATTTGAGCACGGGGATTGGGGGACAAAATAAAGAGGGGCCTGGTACTGCAGGCTATCAAACGACAGAGCCCAGATGTGGTTCTGCTTCAAGAAACACACCTTACGGGAACGACTTGCAAAGCGCTTGATCGGCGCGGATATAAGATGGCGACACATGCAGGTTTCACTTCGGGTTCCAGGGGGACGGGGATACTGCTGAAGAAGTCATCACCCTTTATACTCACAAAACATGTAGCAGACGACCAGGGACGCTTCGCGGCGATACATGGCCAGTGGGAGGGTAGACCGCTTAATGTGGTTTCGGTGTACATCCCCCCGGCACTACACTCCGTGACATTACCTGCACTGGGAAAATTCCTGCTGGACCTCCCTGAGGGTGACACATTCATTGGGGGGGACCTGAATGCCATCGTAAACTCAGCATTAGACGCCTTTCCCACTGGGACCCGCTCAAGAGGACCTGCTCCCCTTCCTGAATTTTTAGAGGCATTAGGCATTGTGGATATATGGCGACATTTACACCCCGCAGCGACCCAATACACCTTCTACTCCGCAGTCCACAATAGCCTCTCTCGCATTGACTACTTTCTGTTCCTGGGGGAGGGTCTGGGCACAGTGGACACGATCGACATTCTACCCAGGGGCATATCTGACCACTCACCAATCGTTCTCACCCTTACTACTAGAGAACGGAAATGCGCCAGGATCTACCCCATTTACCCGAATTATCTAAAGGTCCCTAAAATAAGACGGAAATTGAAACTGGCGACGGCACACTACTTTGCGGAGAACAGTGGGTCAGTGACCTCCCCATCGACCCTATGGGAAGCCTACAAGACCGTCCTGAGAGGGGCTGCGATAGCAGCCATTACGGGACACAAGCGTGATTCCCAGAAGGAACTCACAGAGCTCGAATTGGCACTCCACGATGCCAACTCGGCGCACATGGCAGACCCTTCCCCGGCCACAACACACGCTTTACAGTTGCGACAGCAGCAGTATCAAACACACCTTAGAACGACTGAGAAGGGTTACATTGCAAACACTAAACATAGAGTTTATGAAGTTGGCGACAAGGCGGGGAAAATGCTGGCGTGGCTGGATAGGAGGGAGGGAGGCGCGAGAGGGATTCAGAGGCTCGTTAACAGCGACGGCCAAGTACTCACACACCCAGAAGACATAGTGCACGCTTTAGCACGTCATTTTCACACCATATATACACCTGATCGGGACATCACTGCACAAATGGCGGCGGTGTCGCTGGCAGACATTGTTCTCCCCGGCATACCACCGGAGGCTGCACGAGACTTAGAGGCAGATCCTTCGGAGGAGGAAATCCAGTTAGCGATTCATTCACTACAATCAGGCAAGGCACTGGGACCTAATGGGCTTCCGGTGGAATGGTACAAGTCGATGGCCTCAGAACTTAGTGGTCCCTTACTGGATATGTATCTGGACAGTAGGGAACGGGCTGAACTGCCGCTAGACCAACGCACGGCCACAATCGTAGCCATACCTAAACCGGGTAAACCCCCAGACGACTGTACCTCATATCGCCCAATATCATTATTGAATACGGAAGCCAAGGTACTGGCTGAACTTCTGGCCAACCGCCTGATGCCACACCTGAGTACCCTGATCCACCCCGACCAATCAGGCTTCATGCCCCACAGGAGCACGGCGCTGAACCTTAGGAGAGTACATGGGGTGCTGGCACGGTCACACCTACTCACTGAGAAGGCGGTGATCCTTTCCCTCGATGCCAGAATGGCTTTTGACCTAGTAGAGTGGGAATACCTCTTCGAGGTGCTCACGCGTATGGGCTTTGGGTCGAAATATATAGCCTGGATACGGCTAATTTATACTAAACCAGTGGCACAGGTGGTGTCTAATGGCCACATCTCGCCGGCGTTCCCGTTGGGCAGGGGTACCAGACAGGGGTGCCCCCTGTCACCCCTGCTCTTCGCACTGGTACTCGAGCCCTTAGCAATTCTGATCAGAAACACGCCCTTAATTAGAGGCATTCAGTGGCAGGAGGGATGGGAAGACAAGGTCTCCCTCTATGCCGACGATATGCTCATTTACATGGTAGACCCTGATAACGGCATCCCAGCTCTGCTGGACATTTGTGACATGCATGGGAAGACGTCGGGCTATACCCTGAACTGGTCAAAATCGATGATCTACACGTTGAGGGGTCCGGCACCGAACCTGCCGAATACTTGCCCTCTGGCGGCGCCGGTGACCTCATTCAAGTACCTGGGCATTATCATTGTACAATCTGAGACAGATTTCTTCACTAGCAACCTGAGACCACCTCTGGACCGCCTACGCGCTGACATTAAGCACTGGGCGACCTTGCCCCTCACCCTCCTGGGGCGCGCAGCCTTATTTAAGATGATGGCACTCCCCAGATTTCTTTACATCTTGGAAAACACCCCGCATCTTGTCCCTCCACGTTACTTCAAACAGATTGCGGCATTGGTCTCCAATCTTCTTTGGAGCAATGGTGTAGCGCGAATAGCCTACGACAAATTGGTAAAAAGTTGGTATGAGGGGGGGATCGCACTTCCCAACGTCCAAATATACTACTGGGCAGCTCAGCTTAAAATAATTAACCAATGGGTCCACGCACCGAGAAACGACCCTGCGTACAGGGCCGATTGGGCACAATTAGGGACGGACTCCATGCTATCGGTGCTGTATAATAAACCACAGCTTAAACATCTACACGGCCCGACACGACACACAGCGGCCCTTTGGCACATGGCGCAGGCACGGCTGGGCTGGACGGGGAAAATTACCAAGATGACGCCACTGTGGGACACGAAATCGCTGGGAAACCTTAGAACGTGCAAGGGGTTCGCACAATGGGACCTGATAGGTATCTCCACGGTGGGGGACCTCTGGGACAATGACACAGTGCTCCCATTCCCACAACTGCAACAACAGTATGACCTCAGACCCACTGAGACATTTCGCTATGTCCAAATTAGACATGCACTGCTCCAAGCGATCCCGCAGGGCACTGATCTGCCGGACTCCTCGCCACTTGAGGACAGGCTGCTAACGGAATACATGCAACAGAGCGCCACGTCCCTCACCTACAAAAAACTAATAAACAACTTACAGGACCCCACGACAAAACTTAAGGAACGATGGGAGGGGGAGATAGGGATGATGGATGAAACGGAATGGAATGAGGCCTTGGCTTCTCCAAGAGAAGTAGGCATTTCGGCCAAATTTAGACTGGTACAACTGAAAATTTTACATCGCATCTACTACACCAGGACTCTACTCCACAAAATACACAGAGCACCCACTCCCTTTTGCTTGAGAGGTTGCGGGGAAGAAGGGACACCATTTCACACACTCTGGGACTGCCCCAAAATTCAAGGGTACTGGACACGGATAATGCGCACCATATCCCAGACACTTAAGGTCTCCACTCTGCCAGACCCGCGTAAATGCCTTTTAAACATATGGGACCCCAATGACCTGAACAGATATGGTATCATCTGGGCCACACTTGCTATGACAGTGGCGAAACGTGATATAGCACAGAAATGGGGAGCTCCAGACGTGCCCACTGCCGACAGATGGGCTGAGCACATGGACATCCTGATGGTCACGGAAAGAACTGTGTATGTCCTTCGAGCTGCACCCCGCAAATGGAACAAGGTGTGGACAGGGTGGAATGTTTACAGGGGGGAAATCTGTGAACCCTTACCGGAGGGGGATGACCTAGACTCCGAGGAAGAGGAGGAGTGACGGTTGAGGCTATAGGGTTCTGATTCTCTGTGCTAATTGTGGCGATGTGTTGGGATGACTGCACCGAGCTAAGACAATGGGGCGGTGAGGCCTGTTAGGAGGAGGAGACGTGTGCAACATCAATAAAAGTGAAGACATTGAATTGGGGTGTGGGGGGGGAATGTTTCTTGAAAGTTATAAGACAGTTTCACGGGTCGGGCATCGTGGCACGATTACTTAGCATGTTAAGCAATACTGGTAACATGTGTCTGATGAATAGAAATACGTATGCAAGGTTTAGACAGACAGAATGTGATTATGATATAACAGGTATGCCACCACAAATGATGCCGGTTTGGTATTGTATAAACGTAATTGTGCAGATTATCTGTATTGATATCACTGACTACGATGCCTTTATATTAATAAAAGAATTTAAAAAAAAAAAAAATTTGAGCACCGGCCTTAGCCCACGTAGGACACCAAAACAACCTGCCGCCACTCTCTTGGTATGAGTCGTAAAGCAATGGGTATGATCTAGCCACACTCCCAGGTTTCTGAGTTCCAACACTGGTGAGGGGGCCGGCCCCAGCTCAGGCGGCCACCAACTGTCCCCCCAGCAATCCGCGTCTCTTCCAACGATCATCACCTCAGTTTTTTTCGCGTTCAGCTGGAGACAGTTGGTATTCATCCAGCTGGCCACCTCTCTCAGCCCATTTCGGAACCTGAGGGCATCCTGCTCGGCATCCCCGCTGATCGTGACCGCTAGCTGTGTGTCGTCGGCGTATGAGACCATGGTTAGGCCCCACTGCCTGGCGACATCAGCCAGCGGCTGCACGTATAAGTTGAAAAGCGTGGGACTCAGCGAGGAGCCTTGAGGGACCCCCAGGTCCAATGGATGGTATTTGGACTGAAAAGGAGGGGTGGCAACGCAGAAGGAGCGATCACTAAGGAAGGAGCGGAACCACTGCAGAGCAGAGCCACAGATGCCAATGCCTTCCAGGCGGTGTAGAAGGATGCGATGGGACACAGTGTCAAAGGCAGCGCTAAGGTCTAATAGAATAAGCGCTGCCGTTTGACCTGCATCCAACACAATCCGCAGATGTTCTACCATTGTGCAGGAAGCTAGATATGTTTGGAAAGCACACAAACCTCTGAGTCATTCGACTCTGCAAATTTCCACATGCCAATCTTAGATTTGGGTGTGGAAATGTGACTGAATGTGCTTTGAGACTTGTCTCTTTAAAAAAAGAAATATTCCTACAAATTGACTAACACCACTAGTGAAGAAGCACCAAAAGCCCCTTACATACTATGCCATGTCCCCTACTAGTATCAGTGAGAGAATGCACCCCAAGTGTTCCCTTTAAAATCTACTTCTGGCTACAGGCCTGGTTATTGCTTAAACTCCACAGGACTGTGCTTGACCTTGTACAGTAAACTATCTCTTTCCGCTGACATTTTGATAAACATATTGGGAGCTGAGTAGGAGTACCACATCTTTGGCCGAGAGAGGGGAGCAGAACAGACCAGAGGACTATTGTTGATGTGCAAAAGGCGTCTTTGATTGAAGCAGGTGCACATGATATACACACCCTAGGCCTTATGCCTTGCAAACTATTAATCTCACTAATACAGAAAGTCACCTACGATAACTGACCCCAACCACTATAAGTTTTGCCCCCCCCAGTTTATATCCAACAAATATCTAACTCCTACCCTAATGCACAATTGAAATGATAACCTTTAAGTTCCTCTAGCACTTAACCTACATCTCTTAACATTTAACTATTAAAATTCATACAGTATATCTTTCAGTTTCCCGCCTCCTCCAGGGGTCCTTTCTTGACACCCTCCCCTTTATCCTGATTGGCCTATAGTGACAACATTAAACTTAATCTCAAAACCCTGCCAGCTCATAGGACATACACCCTGCACCTGTTTCAAGCGACCAGCAATATACATAACCCCACCCTGTGCACCTGTTTCCAATGAATAGAGGGCGAAATTATTTGGGAACTAAAACCAGTGGAAAAAACCTTGTAAGCTAATAGGGTAGGATGGAGGGGCTTGAAGCCAGAACTGCTCACCCACTCTGTCACTTACAAAATGTTATCCGTATGTATTCATTGGCTGGTTGTATATGTTGGGCTATCCTGCTTTTTTGGCATAGCCCAAAAATAGCCCAGCAATAGACTGGGCTGACCCACTCGCCCTACAACCCATGGGGACATACACCCAGGCATCAGCCCCCCCCCCAAAAAAAACCATTACCAACTTATTTATAAGCTCTGTGGAAGGCAACAGAGGAAGCATGGTAGAAGCAATAACAATTTAAAGTCCCATTAAGAAGGCAGACTAGGCAATTCAGTTCAGGCCCTTTCTCATGACTGGATTGCCTGGTTAAAGTCCCATTAAGAAGGCAGAATAGGCAATTCAGTTCAGGCCCTTTCTCATGACTGGATTGCCTGATTGGGTATCTCACATGTCTGCTCTTGGTTCAATGGTTTACACTGTCATTCATGTGTTTGTTCTGTTCTGGAGCATTTCGGGCTCACTGTGTTCGGAATTTGATAGAAAATACGAACATTGCTGACTTGAGGGGACTCTTTCCTTTGTATTCAGTGCTGTCTGGGACTGTATGTGTTTCTTTGCTCTCTCACCCTGCCTTCTCCTCTACTCCCTCTTACCCCCAACAACAGCTGTGTCTCTTTTTGCTTTCCTCCCTTATGCCCCTCCTTAAGCCCCTTGCTCTGCTACCCATCTCACTTTCAGTATTTTTTAATTATATTTTTGTGTTTTTTCTTAAAGCCCAGCAATGTGCAGCCAGCCAAGCCGCTTGCTTCCTTTTTTTTTGAGCTGGAAGGCACTTTTTTTTGCATATATATTTTAAAATCCCCTTCATTTACTTATCCGTTGCAATGTTACAACTGTACATTAAAAATAACAAAATGGCAAAATTGTGTGGCTCATGCATGCGCATCAGAAGCCCTTTTGGACTGGGATTTTTAATAGAAAACTCATTTGAAGATTGCTGGCCATAGATGCGCTTGCATCCTAATGCCTATGTTCGTATGCAAACTGTAGAGAAAAAAAGCATTGGCAATGACAATAGCTTACTTTTACAGCTGAGACCTATTGGCTTGCCAATGCTTGTCTTATAAGGATTTAACGCTTGCAAAACTATTTGAACTACGATTTAAACCGGTTGAACTAGGTATTTCACAACAGCACCTTCTTATGGAACTTTGATACCATCCTCTATTATTTCGCACATTTTATTTGCATGACTGCAGGGAGCTGTAGATAGTTATAGGCATTTAGCTCTCTCGTGTTGTTTATCCCTCTCAGCCATGTTCAGATCATATTTCCCACTTTTGTTCCAGTAGTTATGTGGTCTTCCTTCTTTTCTAGCATGGAAACAATGCCTTTATTCAAGGCCTCACTGCTTACCAAAGAATGCGGCCTACCTGCAATTAGTCTCTTATTCCTCCTGGGAACTTGTAAACACGGGAATGTTAAGAATATGTACCTTTTCTAACTCTGTAAAGCATAATGGATTTGTTTAGTCCTGTAATTTATGTATTGAGTGAGAGTATTGTAACATCCAATATGCTGTTGAGTAATATTCAATTTATGCCTGTCCCTAAGCCACTGGCTCACCCACGGAAACATTTGACTATGACTAACAGATACACCAGCTAGCTGCTATGCATAAAGCGGGCCGCTGCCTATGTGGTCACGCCTGTGCTCTTTAGCCAGCCAAAACAAAATACCTCTGAGCAATAATAAATAAGCAAGAACCATGAGGACGTGCTAACTGGAAAAAGAAATCCGCATATGCACCCAATAAGAACTGGTATGCAATGAGAACGAGACAGAAAACAGATGGAAGAAGTGCCCTGCAGTATGTTCAGTACCTTGTCAGCAGTGGCCTTATGACTCTGCATATCGTTTACAAGCCCACAAGGTAATCAGCAAATTCAAATCTAATTTCCAATAAATGACACGACCTGCCCAAGGGACTAGCAAGCGCATTCCCTATAAATATGCCAGTTTTCAAGTGTGTGGCTTGAGACCTAAGAACTGGAGTCAGATGAAAGGTGCAGAAAGGATTGCCAATTCCAATGTGAAACCAATAGCAAAGTCAATGGGACAGACCCGCGTGGATTTTGTGATGTGTAGATGGGACTTATTCTTGTAGCATTCCAGGCTTACTCCTGAATTTCAGAAGTACTCCTTTCCCACACCTAAATGACTCCTGAAGATCAGGAATACGCCCAGAACACGATAAGTGTTAGCCACTCTAGTCCTTTCATTCCCCTTTTCTACAAACAGCACAAACAAATATATGACCACCTTGCAAAGCATTTTATGAGGGAAAGTGCTGGCAACAAGCATTATGTAACAGACACTCCATCCACTGAGTTAATACAATTGTTAAATCAAACATTGGAAGAAAGGTAATTATTATTTGGAGTGGTTAACAGTCCACCACAAGCAATAATAATACTTCATAGTCAGGGTGAACCCTCAAAGTCACTAAATTAACCTGAGCACAACCATCCAGCAGCTATGACTTAGAGCAATGAGTAAAGTATTCATGCAGTACCAAAACAGTAATAACGTCAAAACACCAAGCAATCAAATCCTTAACTAAATTAGGAACATTGAGTAACATTTAATTAAGAATATTACACCAGAACACCACAAATCCTATAGGGCGAACTGGAAATATGATTTGTTATAATTTAAGTAAAAATAGCACTAAAAGGTAGTAAGTGCCAATAATATATTTAACCAGTAGAGTAGGACCTAGGGATGATCTGATGCCGGCCACAATGGAGTCCTGGTAGGATACACCAAATGGATTGGTGCCAGTGAAAGTCTGGAAGTCAAATAGTTAGAAAAGGTTTGTAAGTCCACATTGGGAAACTGACTTTGTGACTCTTTTGAAGAAAAACGTTAACATTTCTTATAAGTTCCAATGCAGAAATGGACTTTGTCATTTTTTGAGATGAAAAACCCTCCCCAAGCAGGACACTGGTGAAATTGTAGCTACTGCTGTGAAACCGAAGACTAGATTCTGGAAACAGGTTGGTCTCGCTAGCACTCTAAAGCTTTTTTATTTTTCCAAGTATTAACGCAGAAAAGGACTTTGTCACTTTCAGATGTGCAGGAATTTTTGAGCGGGACAAAGCTGAAATTCAATCTGATGCTGTGGAGCTGAGCCTTGCTAGAGCTCTCGAGTTCTGGAGGAAAACATTCAAAAGTTTCCAAACTTTCTTCTAGCACCCAAACAGCAACATGAGTACATGTCGAAGGCCCCCAGGACCTTAGGGAAAGCAATTTTGAGACTCTCAGATGTCAGGCTGTAGCCAACACTCAAGTCCAGTCCCATTGCAACTTGTCAGCTGGCCACTTAATAGAAAAGGCATCTTGCAGCATGCTTTGTTCCTTTAGCCATATATGAGGTCAACCAATTGACCCTTGGTGCCCACGTCCTTGTCTTGGGAATAAGAAGGAGCAGATCCAATCCTTCAGGCTCCTCTCAGGTCAGAGACAGCAGGTCTTGTCTTCCGCAGGTCGAGAAAGCCTCCTATAGATGGTGCCTTGGGGTGCCACATTTTTGCCTGGTACCAGCTAGTTGATGGTGGTAACTTTTGGCTATTCCTGAACAAATGGGGCAACAGTTCTTAAGGGTAATCCTATCCATTTTTGCATCAGTTCTTGTTTGCTGTACTGCAAACAATCCCACAGTGCACCTCATTCGCAAAATCAAAGATGGGGACGCATTCTCTCCTTGTGCAAACCGTGTGTGCCCATCCAGAGGGGTGGCTAGGGTAATGAGCAGTACCCTACTCTATGGTCAGTCAAAACTAGTTCTTGGGTATCTTCTCTTGCAACGGGTTTGGCGCCAACCTGACTGGGGAACAAAAGCCTGATTCCTCTAGGTTCCCTTTACGTTTACGACATATCCCTTTTCAAGGTAATGTAGTTCCTGGATGCACCGTAACTGGTCTTCCTGCAAGAGGAAGGAAATCCCCTGCCATTGTTTTTGCTCTGGGGCAGCTTTTACATCTACTTCACACTTCGTTGAGGCAAAGTACCGGCTGGGCAGTTGCTGAATTGCCAATGCAAGTTAGACCCTGCTTTAGTCATGCTTAAGGTAACTTTCTAAAAGTTACATTTCAAGTATATTTAATAAACGTCTGACTTCACCATAACATTAGAATTTAGTTAAATATAAGAATCAGTCTTTGAATGGAGTTTAGGTGGTACAGGTCAAACGTTATAGTGATAGAGCGCGCGAGGTCACCCAACCAATATTTTCGCCGTTTCCGGCTTCGGGCCCATATATTTCAATTCACAATATACATTGACCGGGTGACTTCACGGGCTGCTACCAATTTGTGTGAATTCCCTACTGTTATTTCTCAGCGTACCCGACTTACCATCCACCGACACGGGTACCTATGACCACAACGGATCAGGGAGCTAGCTGTAAAAGGAAAGGCAGCAAAATACAAACTCAAAATGACATTCAATACTGTTGTAAATGACCACGGACAACTGGAAGTTTTAAAATCTTTATCTAAAGTTCGTTTTCTTCTAGCATGAGATTTACAAGAATAAGGCAATCAATAATCAAGATAACGAAAAGTACATAACTATAGAGAAATAAAGTCAGGGTAATCATGGGAATGCTGATATGAGATGCAACAGGAAACGCTATGCATTTAGGGCAAAAGTTCTTTAGACAGTTTAAGTAAGGCCGTTCTAGACCATATCAGGAAATGACAAACTGCAATGCAAAATATGATTTCTAACAGGTAGGGTAACATGGGAACACGTTATGAAAATATGCAACTGACTTTACGTTTCAATAATTTGCGGCAAAAAAGCATGGAAAAATCAACATATGCAAAGGTGTCTCTTTATTGAAGCAAAAGACAGAAAAATAGAAAGGTGCAAGTTTAAAGATTTTAGAGCAATATTTACCTAGACTGGTGTGGAAACCAAACCCTGGCCACGGGTCAGTTAAGAACAGGAAACCCTCAGGGAAGGATACCCTCAATGGACAGCAGGTGCAGAATGGACACCCAGGACAGGACAGGAAACCCTCAGATTAGGAATCAGGACAGGACCTCAGGACAGGAACCCCTCAGGACAGGACCGCACCCGCAGTTTGGAAGCAACGCCTGCGCTCCACCCTCTCTGCAGCTATCGATCAAGACCCCGATTGGGTCAGCGAACTCACAGCCAAGTGCTTCGCCAGCACTTTAAGGTTCAGTAGAACCTTAGTCTATGGTCAATTTCGGACAGAGTGCTCCGCAGCTCTCTGTATCTTCAGTCACCTATTGAGTACGATGGGTCAGTGACAGGTCAGCTAAACCAGACAAGTCGGACAATTTCCCTAGGTGAACCCAGGGTAGATATACAGTTTGGGGACGGTGTACCACCCCCCAATGTTGCAAAGTGTCAGAATCCCTCAATTTGGATTGGTCCTAAGGTAGGATTTGGGTAACACACCAATCAGAACACACTATTAGGATGCCTACTTTGCATCTCAGGGTACCGCCTAGCGAGATTGGGGTTCTCACGAGAAAAGTCCAGGGAAATACAGTGACAAGTGTACATTGTTTCAAAATGGGGACACATGACTCTGTCCTGCTGAGTTCGCAGGTCAGTTTCTCAGGAGCATCTTGCCCATCCCTGCCAGCTGGCTAAGTTCCACCAGCCAAGGTTGATTTCTCCCCAGGCGGACGGTCATGCGCAATAAGGACCTCCAAGATGGCATTCGGCTCACTCAGACCCCCATTTCCCGCGGTACATGAAAAGTAAGCGAGAATAAATTAATACATAGAAATAACGATATGAAAACACATCATTGGGTTTGTACTTTCAACTTATCACAGAAAAATATACTTATGCAGTCTAAATGTTAGCTACATATATACGAGCACAAGAGCAGTGGCACGAGCAGCACCACGATACTGGCAAAGCTATGCATTACGCATGCGCAACTATTTCCCTCCAAACCTGCAAACACATCAGGACACGTGAGTGTGACTGACGCATGCGCAGACACTTATTTCAAAGCAGCGGCCATTTTATTGACTCAATTTAATCGTATTAGTAATACACATAAGCAAGCTTCATGGACTTCGTTTAAACATGAAATATACGTTAGTAAGACGTACTAATTATTACGTTGTTACACATGAACGAGGTTCATGAAATCGGCAAGTCGCAAATGCGAAGCTTTGCTTCATCAATCCCCTCTTTGATGATATTTACTATCATCACAAAATAAATGGAACCAGCTGCCAACTTCTCACACCTTATACAGCTCTATCTCTTCTAACAATCTGTTCAACTTCTCTTTCTCATTTTTGGTAGGGTGAGAATTCTTCACCCTTTTGTAGATCTGATTATTTATCTCCTCCAATTCAAGCTCATCCACACTTCGTTTCACTCCTCTCGCATTCACTTGATGTTTTCTGGTGTGCTTACGGCATTTGCAACAGACAAATATGAAGAATAGGATGAGACCTATAATTCCAATTGGCATCAGTACCTTAAACAGTAAGCTTTTACCTAAACTAGCAAGCCAATGACCTACATTTGAGAGACCATCTACCAGTCTCTTCCAGGCACTGTCAACCTCGAGTGGTTTAAGTTCCCTTTCTAAATTAGTAATGTTTTTCACGTATCTTTTGAGCTGTACACTTTTGTCCGGAATATAAGTGCAACAATGTTGCGCCTTCAACATCCGGCAGGCTCCGCCCTCTTTTGCTAATAAGGTGTCAAGAGCAAGTCTGTTCTGCAAAACCATTGATCTGATCGCAACCATTTCGGTATTGACCAGCAGAAATCCATGAGCTGTGTCAGTAGACAACACATCCACTATAGTGGACAATTTGCAAATTCTGTGAGTGTCCAGAACCACTCCCACTCCAGGTATCAGTGCACTGAAAATACTACCCATTATTTCACCTACACTTTCTCTTTTACTACGCACTAAGCCATTAGTATTTTCACTGCTTCCAGCAACTCCATTCACATGGTATATTTTCGGGAAGACAATGCCAAAATAGCAGCTTCCATACCAGTGATCCGGCAATTTGAAATAAGCCTTGTCCCCACAAATATAATAAATTCCAGGAAACACAGGCTCTGACCCATTTTTGAAACCCCAACCTCCAATTACCTTGTAATTATGTTCGCATTCACTGGAACCAATGAAAATGTTATTATAATAGCTAGTCTTCTCGCGGTGAAGACATAGCTTGCCTCTCTTTTCAAAATCCAGCAACAGAGCAGGACCCGCCCCACCAGTTGAGGTGCCTTCCATGTTCTCTGCCCATCTTGGTCTTTTCTGTCTTTCGTCATCTGCCTTTCTTTGTATTTTTATTCTCCTTTTCTCTGCCATGTTCAGGAACATCTTTTCCTGCTCACGCAAAGAACAAGTCAAGTTATCTCTGTGTGCGTCACCTATGTCGATATTACCTATAGTCAGAAAGTATTCGCCCATATAGCGAGTAACGTCACTTTTGGTATGTACAGGATTCAAGTTCCCACGTATAGGGAGTTCAGAAAAGATCACGTCATTGTTAGAGTAATAGTACTGTAACGGTCCTCTTTTGTAAAATAAACTAGCTAAAATGCTACAGGAGATTCCATATGTCAGCGGCAGGTGATGGTATGTCACGCCTTCAGCTACAGAGGTAGGTAGCTTCATGCAGACATAGCAATCTTCAATTTCCATAGTCTCTACATAGTGTATTAACAAGTTTGCGAAAACATTTAAATGTGTCTTGTTCTTAACTCCGTGATAATGTAGTCCTCCCTCATCTGATGCTTCTAAGTCTTGCTTTGTTTGTCTCAGTGCTCTCTCATGTCTTGCTACAGTCTGTGTTGTCAGCTCCTCACTGTCAGTATTTACAATTTCAGTAGGGTAAATATTAGTATTTTTGCCCACGGCAAAGGGAATGAACACTGTTAGTCCTATCCAAACTAATATCAGTATAACTATACTACATACACATACCTTGCAGCATGTTTTGCAACAGCTGCGACTAGGTCTACCATTCACGCTTGAATCAGACATTTTGGCTCAGAAGAAGTTTCTCGACCCCTCTTTGTGACTTTACACGAGTAGCTTACTTTGTGCAAATTCACGGTGGCTCGTCTTCTTCTTCGGCAGAGTACTCAGGGACGGGTTCTCCGTCGCTCTCGTCAGTTAGATCAAGATCTTCAAATTCCTCCAAAACAAGTGTCCATTCAGGTGATTTGTACTTTTTGTTTTGTCTCTTTATTCGATCACTCCTTCTTTTGGAGGTACCTTCTTGTTGCTTAGCTATGCGAGCACTTCTCCTTTCTTCTGCACGTTTTTAAGCTTTTACCGTTTTTATCCTTAGCCTCAATTTCTTGACAAATCCAGGCTCAATGTGCTTTCTTTTCTTAAGTCTTTTAGTTGGTACTTGGACTTCGTTTTCTTCTCTTGCCCTCTTGTTCTCCTTAGTTTGTGGCAATTCTGTTTCAGTTTCTTCCTCTTCTATCTGACTGTTTCCAGGGCTAGCATCTATTTCTTCTGCCTGGTTACTAATCTGGCCTTGTTCAGGACAGTCTTTGGTTTGTTTTTCAAATGTCTCTGTTTCTGTTTCCTGAACACGTTCTTCTAATTCTATCTGATCCTGTTCAAGCACTTCGATCTCTGGACTTTCTTCTGCTCGAACTATTACGCTATGTCTAGTCTGTCCCTTCCCGACATCAGGAGTCAGTGGAGGAGTATCAATCACTTGCTCTGTATCCTTCACTTGTTCTGTATCAATCACTTGCTCTGTATCCTTCACTTGTTCTGTCCCTGTCTGACCTTCTCCTTCCTCAGTTTTGATGTGAATCTCAAGATCCTGAGGTTCTTCGCCTGTGCCTTGCTTTTCCTCTCTAGTCCACTCTCTACCTTTCCAAAGTCTCTCACTTGTTCGAATGGGGTCTTCAGTGAGATCAATCAATGGTATCCACTCCTCTGGCCATATGCTCGGCAGCTCGTCTTCAGCTACTTCTGGCTCAGCTTCTTGGACGCCTTCAGCAGGCTGGGCTCTTGGTAGTTCGTTATCAACTATTCTTGGGCCAACGTCTGCTGATTCTGCAGCTCGACTGGTACTATGCTGTACGTCGTCAGCTACTTTTGGTCTGGCTCCTGCAGAGTCCTCTGCTGGACGCCCTTCTTCTTCAGGCTCCTCGTCTGGTAATACCTTCTGGGTGTGGCTGGCGTGTACCCAATGTGGAACCCCTGCACACTTTACTGCTGTGGTTGTTACCAGGATCACCTGACGCTTCTCTCCCCACCTGGGCTCCAGGCAGCTCTTCCGAGTATGCTTCTTTATCTTGACCCAGTCCCCCGGGACCAGTTTGTGGAGAGGAGTCGTTGGATTGAGGATGGCGTCTTCCCCGATCTGGCGAGAGATAGAACGCACTTGGTCACCTAATCTCTTGCAGTATTCAAGCACCAAATCATCAGTAATACTCAACAGTTTGCTTCCTGGTACCCATGCTTGTCTCATCACTCTTCCCATCAGGATTTCATGGGGACTTAGGCCTGTCTTGCGGTCAGGAACACTTCGGAGTCCCATCAGGACCAAGGGCAGGGCCTTCACCCAGGTCATGCCAGATGCATCACACAGTTTTGCTAGTCTGTTTTTGATAGTTCCATTTACTTGTTCCACTATTCCAGAAGCCTCTGGACGGTATGCACAGTGAAGCTTTTGTGAGATTCCAAAGGCCTTACAGAGTTCGTCGATCACATCATTCTGAAAATGTCGGCCTCTATCTGATTCAATAGTGACTGGAACCCCGAACCTAGGTATCAGTTCTTTCAGCAAACACTTAGCTACTGTCATTGCGTCATTTTGGGGAGTAGGGAAGGCTTCCACCCACTTCGAAAATAAACAGACCATGACAAGGACATATCGCTTCCCTTCACAACGGGGCATGGTGATGAAATCAACCTGTATTCTCACAAATGGACCCCCTGACCTCCCAATTTTTCCCAGTTCCACCGCAGTTTTCTTGCCTGCGTTCATCCTTTGACATGGCAGGCACCTCTGGCAGAGGGACTCTGCTACTTTCCTGAACTTTTTACTGTACCAAGTCTGTTGGAACACTAGGATCATGGCGTCCCTACCAATGTGTGATCCTTCATGTATCAATCTCGCCATCGTGCTAAGTAAGTGTCTAGGTAACACAGGCATACCAGTTGGGCCCAAGATGACACCATCCACACGTCTTGGTCTACACCCATCTTCCTTCCATTTCTCTCTCTCTTGCCAAGGTGCCGCCTGCTGCCACTCTTTCACTTCATCCCATGTAGGCACTTCTTCAAACACTTGAAGTTGGCAGCTGGTTCCTGGCCCCCCTCGTTTTGGATTTATGATATACCGATCTCTGGCGCACCATTGGGCCACTCGATCAGCAAAATCATTTCCCAGTGATACAGTGTCCATGCCCTTCTTATGAGCAACACATTTTACCACTGCCAGTTCCTTTGGTAACTGGATTGCCTCTAAAAGGTCTTGAACAACTTTTCCATTTCGAATAGGGGTACCTGATGAAGTCAGGAACTCCCTCTATAGCCATAACTGGCCAAAGTCGTGCACAACCCCATAACAGTACTGACTGTCAGTATACACTGTTATGCGTAGGTTTTTCCCAATTTTGCAAGCTTTTATCATAGCGATCAATTCGGCTACTTGTGCAGACTTTACGTCAAATAGATAACCTGCTTCTTCAATTTTGGTTAAGGAGACTACCGCATAGGCAGCACTCAGGCCTCCTTGTTCATGTCTTAGACATGAACCATCCACAAATAATTCCTTGTCATGCACAGGCAATGGTGTTTCTTTAATGTCTGGGCGTGGCTTGGTGTTGAACTCTGTTAAATCAATGCAATCATGCTCATCATCCACCCCACCTTCCATATCCATTGGGTCGGGGAGCAGAGTGGCGGGGTTCAGAATACTGCACCTAACAATGTTTACATTTGCAGCACCCACAAGAATCCTCTCGTATTTAGTCAGCCGACTAGGGGTGAGATACTGAGTCTTCGTCCTGGTCAGTAAAATTACCACTCCATGTGGGACATACACAGTTACCGCATGTCCCATGACAATGGACTCACTCTGCTCTAAACTTGCGCAGGTAGCAGCTACTGCTTTCAGACAACCTGGTAATCCAGCAGCCACTGGATCCAGGGTGGCAGAGAAATATGCCACAGGCCTTCTGGTTGTGCCATGTTCTTGTGTCAGGACTGACAACGCGCAATTATCGCGAGTGTCACAGAATAGGGCAAATTCCTTAGTGTAGTCTGGCATTCCCAACGCAGGTGCTGTACACAGACAATCTCGCAGTTTGGTGAAGGCTGTTAAGCTTTCATCATCCCATTCTACAATATCTGGTGTTCCTCTCTTGGTCATTTTTATCAAGGGCCTAGCTAGGACTGCAAATCCCAGAATCCACTGCCTGCAGTATCCTATCACTCCCAGGAACATTCTGATCTCTTTCTGAGTACGGGGTAACTGCATCTTTTGAATTATTCTCACTCTTTCTGATGTCACTTTCCTGACACCTTTCTCTATCTGGTGCCCCAGATATATCACAGATTTTGCACAGAACTGTAATTTGTCAGGGGCCACTTTATGTCCCTTCTCACTCAGGTGATTCAGTAGGGCAATGGTGTCAATCACACAATCCCTATGACTTTTAGACGCCACCAAGAGGTCGTCGATGTATTGCACTAGGACAGAGTTCCCAGGTAAGACCAAAGTTTCCAAACATTTTTTCAAGATCTGATTAAAGATAGAGGGGCTCTCTGTGTACCCTTGAGGGACCCGGTTCCAGACATACACGTGACCATTGAAGGCAAATGAGAAAAGAAATTTGCTATCTGGATGCAAGGGAATGGAAAAGAATGCATGACATAGGTCTATCACAGTGAACCACTCAGCATCCCAGGGAATCTGATACAGAATCACTGCTGGGTTCGGGACAATAGGGCAGCAGGGGACCACTATCTTGTTGACTTTTCGTAGGTCCTGCACTACTCTGTACTTGCCACTAGGCTTCTTGATGCCCATAATCGGGGAGTTGCATGGGCTACTCATTACTTCCTGTATGATGTTTCCTTCTAGCAATTTCTGTATTTCCAGAGTGACACCTGCTCTCACTTCTGCATTCATCCTGTAGGGTTTAGTATTGGGGTATACTGCATTGTCCTTGATTGCTATCTGTATGGGGTCCACGTTTTTCATTAACCCTACATCTTTCCCAGTAAAGTCCCATACTTCTGGCTTCACTGCTTCTTGGAGTTCTTTGGGCAAATCCTGCATGGTCATTCGTTTAATTTTTGAGTCAGGTCTGATTAACATTAATTTATAAATGCCGTCTTCATCTGGAGTCTGAATTTCAACACCCTTTGGTGTGCAAAAGATGGTACAGTTCATTTTGCACAGCAAATCACGTCCCAGTAAGTTCACTGGACTGGTGTCGCAAACGACAAATATATGCATTTCCTTAAAGTTTCCAATTGAGATCTCCATGGGCTTGGTAACAGGAGTACTAATCAATTGATTAGATACACCCACTACTTGGTTGGCTTCTCCCGAGAGGGGTAGGTTTGGAACGTCCACTGTTCTCACAGTAGAACGGGTAGCGCCAGTGTCCAACAGAAAAGTGACATCATTTCCGTCAACCTTCCCTTCAATGTATGGTCCGGACTGGTCTACCGGCAAGGAGGCGCCAAGTACGCACTCCTCGTCCTCCCCTCTCAGGCCCCGTCAGTACTGGTCATCACAAAGGAAGGTATCGTTTAACAAATACTGCGAAGTTGCTGCATTTCTGTTCTCATTGCTTTCCCAGACTTCTATTTCATCACCCTCTGTCGCTTTTCCCCTATGTACTTGCTTTGGAGCTCGGGGCACCTGAACCGTTTTTACCTGTGGTTGAGTCTTTCTTGGTCTTTCTTTCTGCGTCTGTGGCGTTAAATCAGGTGTTTTGGGGTTATCGTCGGGCAAGTAAGGACACTCGTTACGCCAGTGTCCAATTTCGCCGCACTGATGGCAGGGAAATTTCTTCATAGCCTCTTCCCTGCTCATTTTGGGCCGGGGCTTACCTCCTCCCCCACCCCCAGGACCTTGGTTCTGAGTGTTTTTGACCATATTACTCAACTGTTTTTCCTGCTGTTCTGCGAGCTTCACTTGAGCCCACATGACCTTTTCTTTGAGAGCCTTTTTCTTTTCTGCCATCTCGTCCTCGCAGTACTTTGCGTACCGCAGGACCTCGTCTATCTTTTTGGAGTGCCAACAAATTTTGTTATCTTTTATCCACTGACAAATTTCAGGCCTTAAACCGTTTACAAACCTGTAAATGAAATGCGTCATATCCTTCATCTCGATGTTATCTATACCACTGTATGTTTTAAACACCTGCAACAGCCTTTCATAATAGGAGTGCACTGTCTCGTCTCTCTCCTGCGTGGTTCTATCTATCCTGGTCCAATCAGTTTCCTTTGAGGGCACCTTATTTTTCAGATGCAGAATTACTTGTTTGTATTTTTTCATCACTTCAATCGACGGCTCCCCTGTGTTAGAGTCCCTCGGGTACTCTTCACTAGGCCAGGCTATGGCTATTTTACACTCAGTCCATAGATCTACCGGGACCACAATATCGAAAAATCCATCCAGGTCTTTCCACAAGCATTTTTGCACCTTTACGAACCTTTCCACCTGCCGGTACCAGTCGACTGGCTTTTCGCGCAGTTTCGGGAAATCGTTAGTAAAGGACACAATATCCTGTCTGGACCATGGAACGTGCACATACCTCCCCCCTGGTACTTCACGCATGGGGCATAACGTTTCGGGCTTGTCTACTTCTCTCAAAGGGAACTCAGGGGTCACTTGTCTGGATCGAGCCTCATCTTTCTTTCGTGCCCACCTGCTTTTCCATTTTTCCACGTCTCCCCATTTTTGCAAAATTGCTAGCAACTCTTTAATCTGCAACTTTTTCCCTGACACATTCAAGTTCTCTATATCTTTGTCTGAGAATTCAGCTCTGTAGGGTTTTTGCAAGGGCTTGGATCTTGAAATATCTACCCCCATACTAGCTGCAGTGTCTGTCAGCTTTTCGTGGAGTACTCTGGTACTTCTGGTAAGGCTTTTACACATAAACAGCAACTCTTCTTCAGAGTAGGTATTTAATCTGTCTAATCCCACATTTCCTGCCATTAATTCCTCTATTTCTACCCTCAGTTTGTAGAGGTCTAAAGGTTTCGTTTGCGGAGTCTGTTTTTCTAATTCACGACTCCAATTTTCAATTTCTTCCGGAGTTACCAAAGAAACACTCCTAGTACCTGACGTTGATTCTAGTTTAATTTCTTTCGCATTAAAAGGATTATGCCTCTTCTGCACTCCCTTCCCGGTCTGTTTGTTTGGCAGGTCCAAAAACACAACTTCGGACTCGCACTCACTGGACTGATCGTCTATCAGTAGGGGCTCCTGCCTCGGCGGGGCCATGATTGGGTTCATAACTGGAGGGTTTGGACTTCCTTGATTATTCCCATACAACTGAACCACTGGTCCGATTGTTACCGGAATAGTCAAAGCCTCAGGACTGGCATTTAACTGGGAGATCTTCTGAATTATTTCTGTCCTCTGTCTAGCTATGGCCTCTTGCTCCCTTTCATCTAGTACTCTTCCTAAGGTTCGGTCAGGTATAAAACTCGGGGCAGTAGGATGCGTCTCACTTGGTCCTCCACCATAATTTGGTTTTGGGAACAAAGTTCCTGTGCCAAATGGTCTGCGCTCTTCCCCATATGGAGGCTGCAAAAAGGGCATTCCTGAACTTAATTGTTTTTCTTCGTTTTCATAAAGTGGTCTGGGGAAAAAGGCTCTTTCACGGGAATATTTTTCCTCCGGGCTCACGGGCATTCTAGGATATATATCTCGTACCTCCGCGGGTCCGGGATTCTCAAAATAGGGCAGTACCTGACCACCTCCCCCCTACTTAGGGATCTGTCCTCCTCCTTAATAGATGGACGCTGGGGATTCTCTCCTGTACTGGAAGGTCGGGCTCCCTCATTATAAGGGGGTGGGCTTCGAGTAAAAATGTCATCTAATAATTCATCGTCTGACTCCCCAAGCGCTCCCCAATGCTTACTCTTTTCTGTCTTTTTCTCTCCCGCAGAAGGGGTACCCGCTGGCATCATGGGAAACAGACCCTCAACAATCATGCTCTGTCTCCACTGTTTCATCCTTTTATCCCTGGTCTCTTGTTTCAGCCTTGGGTACCACTTGGTCAGACCTTTGTCCAACCGGGGTTTCTCTCTTTCAAAAGCCTCAATCTCCCATTCCTCTAATGCCTCATACTGTGTTAGTCTCGGTCTGGGATGCAATTCATTCATGCGGGTTCTCAAATTAAATAAAATCCTACCATTGAAAGTACCGTCTAACGGAAAAGCCAATATCCCGTCATCTTTTGTGTACTTTACCCAATTTTCCAACCACACACAGGTATTGTATCCTCGGTCAAACATCATGAACGAGGCGGGAGTATTCGGTGGCGGGACAATAACGCCCTCTCTGGATTTAATCGGTTTGTCTGTTTTGAAATAATTCTTTACCCTATTTACAAGGGACATTTTTCTCTTAGTTCCGTACATAATATCATATCTCTTGGCTTTCCACTGATCCCTTTCAAACCCTTGGCTTCTTGGATCGGGTCTAGTGTCTGGACAATACGAGTGCCACATACGATTTCTACGCTTAACTCTGTTTACAAAGTTACCTCCAATCAGAACGCGTCTTGCAATTTCGTGCAACCAATGGGGTGCACGCGTTCAAATAATTTCGGCCAATGGGTGCGCGGCCCCTTCGAGAGACTGTCCTCACGCTCCGGCGCTTCACCCCTCCTTTACAATTCCAGCCCCGCTACCCGCCCGCTGCTTCTACCAATCCCAGCGCGGCACGGAGTGACGTCAGAGACGCTTCGCGGCTGACTCCCTCCCTTCACAAGGAAACGGAAACTTTCTTTCTTTCTAAAGTGCTTAGTGCTTGGTTATTTTACAACGAATACACATTCGCCACAGTGCTCAAGTGTCTAGACAGAGAAAGAGTTATTTTACTGCAAGTAAACTACTTAATAATAATAATAATAATAAAACACTTATAAAGCGCCTGGCTGCACAAACTGTGTGTCCCCGCGCTAACTGCTTATCAATCAACCCAAAAGGAGGAGACCGGGAGAGGGGGATCATATCGCTAATTATTTAGGAAAAAGGAGGGTTTTGAGTTTTGCCCTGAATATCCTTTCGGACGGTTCCATCCGCAATTGAAGGGGGAGACCATTCCAGTGCTTAGCCGCTAGAAAACGGAAGGATTTACCTCCCATTTTAGCTTTTTTGATGCGGTGAGTTTTGAATTGCATTGCTCCTGATGACCTTAGAGCTCTAATCGGTCGATGTATAGTCAGGAGACATCCTAGGTACAGGGGGCCTCTGTTATGGGCTATCCTATGGGCATAGCAGAGACTTTTGAATATTATTCTTTCCTTGATAGGAAGCCAATGCAGTTTGATTAGGGCAGATTTTATGGGAGTTTTTCTCGAAAGACCTAGCACCAGTCGAGCAGCCGTATTTTGAATACATTGGAGCTGGTGAAGGCCTTTGTGATTGAGGCCTATTAAAAGGGCATTTCCATAGTCCAAATGCGGCGTTATTAAGGCATGGACTATAGTTTTTCTAGCTCCTATAGGAATCAAATCAATAATTTTCCGGAGAATTTTAAGTGTGCCAGTGCACTTTCCTATAGTTTTGTTCACTTGGGATTTGCCCGACAGGTCCGAATCTATCATGACCCCCAAGTTTTTTACCACTTTAGCGGGGGTTGGGAGTTTTCCCAGTTCACAGGGCCACCATGCATCAGACCAAACTGATGTTTCCTTCCCCACCACCAATACCTCGGTCTTCTCTCCATTAAGGCGTAGACAGTTGTCGTCCATCCAGGTGGCTACTGCCGTCATACAGTTTGAAAAATTAGTGGCATGTTCCTTACAGTCCGGTGTGATTTTAAACATGAGTTGAGTATCATCAGCATAGCTAACAATGCCCACCCCAAAATTCCTTACTATGTCAGCCAGGGGTTCCATGTAGATGTTGAACAAAGTAGGGCTCAAACTTGAGCCCTGTGGAACCCCATGGCTGACACTGCGAGGAGATGATCTGAAGGGTGGGCATTGTAGTTGGAATGATCTCTTGGTTAGGAAAGATCTAAGCCAAGCAAGTGCTGGACCTCTCACTCCTAATTTTGATAGACGAGATAGCAGCTTTGAGTGCAGCACAGTATCGAATGCTGCACTAAGGTCCAGCATGACCAATGCTGCAGTCTCGCCCTCATCCACCATCATTCGAATACATTCCGTAGAGTACAGGACTGCCGACTCAGTGGAATATCCCGGCCTGAATCCTGATTGAGAGGGGTGGAGTAAGTTCTCTTTTTCTACGAAGTCCATAAGTTGTTTATTTACTACTTTTTCTATGATTTTGGCGCAATATGGAAGAAGTGATATGGGTCTTAAATTATTAAGCTGTGAAATGGGGATGTTGGTTTTTTTTTTAGCAGTATCACTTGCGCTAATTTCCAAGCTTCCGGAACGAAACATTCCTGGAAGGATAAGGAGATCATATAGGTAATGTAGTCAATGAGAGTGTTTTCCATGATGTCCTTACTTTTATCGTACGGACATACATCCCTAGGAGATCCAGAATGTATACTTTTAGTAACAATAAGTAGATCCTTTTTATCTGGCGTGCAAAACATGGACAATGTCGGATTTTGAGTGATGGGAGTTGTTATGTCTGCATCATCCACTACGTCAAGGGTTTTGGGGAAGGTAGCATGGATTTTCTCCACCTTTTCCACAAAAAAGTCCGCGATTTGTTCGCATATTTCAGTGGAATAAGTATCCAGAGTCTCTAGACGGGCCGAGTTAGTCAGTTCTTTATAAATCTGGAATAATTCCTTAGTAGGATGGGCAGCTTCCTCAATTCTAGTGTTGAAAAAGATGCTTTTTTCATCACGAACCATTTTTTGATATATTTTTAGTTCGGTTCTATACTTCAGTTTGAGGTCCGGTGCATAGCTCTTTCTCCAACTACGCTCAATTGATTTACATTGGGCTTTCGCAAGTCGGAGCTTCTTCGAAAACCAGGGCTCTGATTTAGCACGTCTGGTAGGGGGTTTGGTAGTCCAGGGGGCTATTTTATCTAGAGCAGTGTTTCCCAAACTGTGGTCCGCGGACCCCCAGGGGTCCTTGACACATTCCCAGGGGGTCCGCAGGCAGCAGGTTTAAAAGCACAGAAAAGTTTCTTGTGTAATTAGCAGCTTTCCAGCAACAATAAAAATGTCAAGATAATGCCAGTGAATAATGTACCTGCTGGAGAGCGAGGCGAGTTTTGTTCAGTGGCAGCTTTGACTTAACTAATGTAGCACAGAGGGTTAATGTGCCTACTGCAAAGAACGTGTAATAGGCATTTTAGAAAAGCAGTATTTTATGTGCATAGGTTCGTGGTTACTGCTTTTGTCACAGAGATTATTTTGTTACTGTGCACTTCATAAGTGGCAATCGAAGTCTAGCAGAGGGACCTATAAACTGTCATCAAAGAGCTGCTTGCAAACTGCATGGTACCAGTTAGTAACTTATGGTTTTTTCCAGTTATTCATTATGCTGATGCTGCTAAAAAGATTTATTTGGGTGGAAATACATTTTTAATGTTACTAGTCACTGTGTTATGTTCTGAATCCTGAGTTTGTGCTTTTCCAGACCAAGCGATCTTTAAAAATGCCTACCAGTATGAATGACATGTGAACATTGTATTCCCCTTTACCTTATGTAACATTTTATATACACACTAATTTACATGTATGATTCAATGTCTCTATATGTGTGTGATGTAAAGTGCTCTGACATCCTACAATGGTTTGAGAGATGCTATAAAACAAATGACATACATGTGACAGAGGGGCTGTTCCTTCAATATAAAATACTAAGGGCCAGATGTACGATCCGTTTTTATATGCGCGAATGGGTTCGTGAAACCATTTGCGCATGCAAAAACCTATTGGGCCATGTACATACCCTATTTCACGAGTCGCAATTTGTTTTTGCAACTTGCTATTTGGAAGGGGCATTCCCTTCCAAATAGCGAGTCTCAAAACCATGTACAAATGTTTTTCGGTCGCAAAACACTTGCAATTACCACCTACTTCAAGTAGATGGTAATGAATTCGCAAATGGGAAGGGGTCCCTAGGGGACCCCTTCCCCTTTGCAAATGCATGCAAAATAATTTTTTAAGGGCAGGCAGAGGTCCCAGGGACTTCTGCCTGCCCTTAAAAAATGAAACTAAAACGTTTCATTTTCTTTCTTTTTTTAAATGCATGGTAAACGGGCTGCATTTTTTTAAATACTGCTTTATTTAAAAGCAGTCCCAGACATGGTGGCCTGCTGAGCCCAGCAGGCCACCATCCCTGGGAGGGCGGGCATTTCCAATGGGTTCGCAAATTGCGAGAGGCTCATCAATATTAATCAGCCCCGCAATTTGCGACCCCATTGGGAATCCCAAACAGTGTTAAACACACTGTTGTACATTTCATTTAGCGACTCGCAATTTGCTACTTGAATTGTGTCGCCAATTGCGAGGCGCTAAATGAAATGGTCGTACATCTGGCCCCAAAATCCGTAGTTCTTTGAGTATTTGTTTTGTGTGAAGACGTGTGTTGTTTTTTTTTAATTACTGTTTTAATATTTGAAATTTAACTCATACAAATTGCTTGGGGGTCCCCGGCTTCCAGTGGTGACTCAATGGGGGTCCTCAGGAGTCAAAAGTTTGGGAACCACTGATCTAGAGCATTTTCTAACCATTGCTCGTAGTTGTTCCATACCTCATCAAGTGAGTTCCCTCCAATAGGAGGATGTTCATCTAGAAAGCTTTTGAACAGAGCCGGAGTAAACTTTTTCCAGTTACGGCGCTTAAACAAATGGACTTTGATAGGCGGGCTTTTTTTTTGATTGGTTAAAATCTCACATGTTACCAAAAAATGGTCGGACCACAATAACGGGGTCGGGGGAAAGGGGGCAACAATTCCCTCCCAATTAACAAAAATCGGGTCAAGTAAGTGCCCATGTTGGTGGGTGGGATTGGGGGACATAAGTCTTAATCCTAATGAGCTGAGAGCGGTTTTTAATGAGCATGCTTCTTTTGCGTTCTGGTCTTCAAAATGAAGATTAAAATCTCCCAAAATCATAAGATTTTTATGTCTTATTGCTAGCTGGGTGGCAACTTCTATGAGATGTTTACAGAAAGATCCTGTGGGGCCGGGTGGTCGATAAATAAGTAAGCCTGTGATAGTGGTGATAGAATCTAATTTAATAGAAAAAAAGCCACATTCACTATTAGAGATGGCCAGATTAGTGAAAGTACATTCTAGGTTTTTTTGAAAAATGAGTGCGAGTCCACCACCACGTTGGTGTGTCTGCCTGTCTATTCTAAGAAGAGTAAAGTCATCGGGTATAGCTTCTAGAATGTCTGGGAGTGAGGCTTCTTCCAGCCATGTTTCTGTGAGAAACATTGTGTCGAAGGTGTTGTTTTCCAACAAGTCATGAATTTCCATTTTGTGCTTTACCATTGACCTGCAATTAAGTAATGACATCTTACGTGTAGCTGTCAAATTTGGGGTTACATTAAGGGAAGGAAGTATAGTGTTACATATAGAGCAAGACCTGAGCATTTCTTCAGGGTTTATGGTATGGAGGCAGGACTGATTATGTTTCTTACCAAGTTTGAGAAGGGCCGATTTGGAGTAGTGGATCTTGTGATTGTCCACTATCCGGGCTGTGTCAGATGTAGGTTTTATAGAGTCCTGGAGTCCTGCCCCGCGTCCCGGCCGTTCGCAGACGGGCGCAGACGGGCAGGACTCTGGCTTGACTCCGGCGCGCGATCGGCGTGCCCGCAATGCGCGTCCGCTGCGCGGAGCCATTGACGTATGATTTTATGCTGTCTGACGAGTGCCGAGCACCGTGCAGAGCGAGCCCTCACTAAGATGGCCGCTATCTTTGCTTAGATGGCTGTATAGATACCCGCAGATGCCGGCCCATAATTCGGCCACACCTAAAGGGCAAGACAAGTAATCTGCCTTTTGACCAAGGTAACAGGTTAAATTTATCAATCACCTTAGCCAAGTCAAGCGCTCTAGTACTCAGCGCGCGAACAATTAAATTGTAAGGGGGGAGGGAAAGGACACAAGGGAGACAGCAGCACGAGTTAAAAAGTAGTTATAAGTAACAATTTTAAAATAAACCTCCCGGCTCAAGCCTCAGGAGTTAAAATGCAAGCAGAGCTGGGGACACGTGGTATCTCTGAATTTATGCTGTCTGACGAGCGCCGAGCGCCGTGCAGAGCGAGCCCTCACTAAGATGGCCGCTATCTTTGCTTAGATGGCTGTATAGATACCCGCAGATGCCGGCCCGTAATTCGGCCACACCTAAAGGGCAAGACAAGTAATCTGCCTTTTGACCAAGGTAACAGGTTAAATTTATCAATCACCTTAGCCAAGTCAAGCGCTCTAGTACTCAGCGCGCGAACAATTAAATTGTAAGGGGGGAGGGAAAGGACACAAGGGAGACAGCAGCACGAGTTAAAAAGTAGTTATAAGTAACAATTTTAAAATAAACCTCCCGGCTCAAGCCTCAGGAGTTAAAATGCAAGCAGAGCTGGGGACACGTGGTATCTCTGAATTTATGCTGTCTGACGAGCGCCGAGCGCCGTGCAGAGCGAGCCCTCACTAAGATGGCCGCTATCTTTGCTTAGATGGCTGTATAGATACCCGCAGATGCCGGCCCGTAATTCGGCCACACCTAAAGGGCAAGACAAGTAATCTGCCTTTTGACCAAGGTAACAGGTTAAATTTATCAATCACCTTAGCCAAGTCAAGCGCTCTAGTACTCAGCGCGCGAACAATTAAATTGTAAGGGGGGAGGGAAAGGACACAAGGGAGACAGCAGCACGAGTTAAAAAGTAGTTATAAGTAACAATTTTAAAATAAACCTCCCGGCTCAAGCCTCAGGAGTTAAAATGCAAGCAGAGCTGGGGACACGTGGTATCTCTGAATTTATGCTGTCTGCCGAGCGCCGAGCGCCGTGCAGAGCGAGCCCTCACTAAGATGGCCACTATCTTTGCTTAGATGGCTGTATAGATACCCGCAGATGCCGGCCCGTAATTCGGCCACACCTAAAGGGCAAGACAAGTAATCTGCCTTTTGACCAAGGTAACAGGTTAAATTTATCAATCACCTTAGCCAAGTCAAGCGCTCTAGTACTCAGCGCGCGAACAATTAAATTGTAAGGGGGGAGGGAAAGGACACAAGGGAGACAGCAGCACGAGTTAAAAAGTAGTTATAAGTAACAATTTTAAAATAAACCTCCCGGCTCAAGCCTCAGGAGTTAAAATGCAAGCATTTACTTTTCACACGCTGCGGGTAGATCTCTTCCGCCTACCCTTCACTCTAGCATCGGTGAACCTGTTATTCCCCTAAACTCATCCACTTCTCCGGGATATATCCGAGTCTAAGGTTTCCCAGTGGACCCCTCTGCTTTCACCCAAGCTCCGATGAACCTGCTACTCTTCCGATGTGACCCTCACTAGGTTACGCCACTATGGGAATTTTGCCAATGAACCTCGTTACTGACATTTATTCACACACGTATTCAGAAAAACCCTAGTTAGTGCTTCCCGGTTATCCTAACCTGCACCTAACTTTCCTCGAGCCTGCGACCTCAAGGCAATGGATTCTATTCACCACTTGCCTTTTCAATTCCCCGGGGAGTTCGGACAACAATGAACGAGACGGTTTACAAAAGGCATGGATTAATACCTATAACAATATAAGAACAAGAATAACAATGATAAAACAATTCATGAATTTCAAAGCAGCGTATTCACAAGAGAATGATCAGGTCCCTCGGAACGGCCGCTCTTATAGCAGCATTAATATACTAGCAGCTACCGACTTAACTAGTCTAACTAATCCTGCCTAACCTTTAGCTAGTCCCTAACCATCCTCTGCTAGCCAGAAAAACTGATAGAGCGCGCGAGGTCACCCAACCAATAATTTCGCCGTTTCCGGCTTCGGGCCCATATATTTCAATTCACAATATACATTGACCGGGTGACTTCACGGGCTGCTACCAATTTGTGTGAATTCCCTACTGTTATTTCTCAGCGTACCCGACTTACCATCCACCGACACGGGTACCTATGACCACAACGGATCAGGGAGCTAGCTGTAAAAGGAAAGGCAGCAAAATACAAACTCAAAATGACATTCAATACTGTTGTAAATGACCACGGACAACTGGAAGTTTTAAAATCTTTATCTAAAGTTCGTTTTCTTCTAGCATGAGATTTACAAGAATAAGGCAATCAATAATCAAGATAACGAAAAGTACATAACTATAGAGAAATAAAGTCAGGGTAATCATGGGAATGCTAATATGAGATGCAACAGGAAACGCTATGCATTTAGGGCAAAAGTTCTTTATGTTATGTTATGTTATGTTATTGCTTATTTGTATAGCGCCTATCACCGCCGGTCTCTAAGCGCTTAGAAACAGAACAACACAACACACTGTTAGCCCAAATCTCTCAGGCATACCCATCGACTATGCTGAAGTCATCGCCCTTTTAAATAAATGAGTTTTTAATTTCTTTCTGAAGGGCAGTAACTGAGATTCTTCCTTCAGAGTAGTCGGAAGTGCATTCCACAACTGTGGGAGAAGAACAGACAGAGCCCTGCCTCCTCTGGTTTTTAGCTTGAATCTTGGTTGAAACAGATTAGAGGTCTTCCCTGAGCGCAGAGGTCTACCCGGAACGTATCTCATGAGACGTTGTTTTATGTACTCTGGTGCTTTACCAAAGAGAGCCTTGTGGGCCACACAGAGACATTTGAATTGGACTCTGTACATGACCGGTAGCCAGTGCAACTTTTGGAGCAGGGGGGTGGCGTGAGAGTTTCTAGGCAGGGAGTGGATCAGCCTTGCGGCATCGTTCTGTACTACCTGCAGCTTCCTCAACAACTTCTGTGGCAAGCCGAGGTATAGTGCATTGCCGTAATCCAGTCTTGAAATGACTGTGGCAGATACAATCGATTGCAGGGTAGAGGCTGATAGGATGGGTACCAATTTCCGCAATTGCCTCAATACACCCGTGCAAGAACCAACCACGGCTGCGACTTGGGAAGCCATCGAGAGGTCTGCATCAATCCTCAGACCGAGACTTTTTACCACCTTACCAGGGGGGGAGTAGAACCTAGCTCTGGGGGCCAGTATAGGTCACTCCAGGGGTTCCCTAGGTTACTGAGGACCAGCACCTCGGTTTTTTCGGCATTCACTTTCAACAGATTGTTGGTCATCCAATTGACCGTGAAGCTAAGCAGATTCCTCACTGATTCCTGGGCCTCAATGGTGTCTTCCAGCTGAACCAGTAGCTGGGTATCATCTGCGTAGTTAAAAACTTCGCAGTTCCGGCTCATGAGCTCCTCAACCAGCGGCTGCAGATAGATATTGAACAGCAGGGGGGATAGCGCTGACCCCTGGGGCACACCCCATGGTACCTCACTAATCCCCGATAGCTGATCACCCAGCTGTACCCTTTGAGTACGACCTGATAGAAAAGACTCCAGCCACTTTAGCACTTGGCCAGTGATCCCCAGCTTCGCGATACGGTCCAGCAGGATGGTATGGCTGACCGTATCGAAAGCCGCCGACAGATCTAAGAGAATCAGGGCGCACGGCTGCTTATTGTCTGCCCTGACTCTCAGTTCGTCGGTGACCGCGGCCATTACTAGTTCCGTGCTATGTTGGGATCGGAACCCTGCTTGCCTGGCGTGAAGGAGATAGTGTTCCTCCAAGTAGCCAGACAAAGTGCCTAGGACGTGCTTCTCCAAGAGCTTACTCAGGAAAGGAAGCTGCGAGATAGGTCTGTAATTTTTCAAGGCCTTCGGGTCAGTACCAACTTTTTTCAACAGTGGGGAGACCCTAGCTTCCTTCAACTGGACAGGAAGATACCCTGTTTCCAGTGAGTTATTAAGTAAACTCAACACCTGGGGCTGGATGCCTGGCAATGCCATTTTAAAAATCCTTGGGGGGCATGGGTCTATAGTGGAGCCAGATTTGGTCTGTCCAACAAGTTCCTCGAGGCGTGTGTCGTCGATAGGGGGAAAGATGCTTAACATCATAGGCGGCACCTGAGCCCCTAGCGTGGACAAAGGGGGGGTAACTAAGCGTGAATTTATATCAGTAATGATATCCTGTACCTTCTGGAGGAAAAAAGTTTGGAATGAATCACAATCTGGCTGATCATTCACAGAAATTGTCCCTTTCTGTTGCGTGAGCTCTCTTAGGATCACAAAGGTTTCTCGCTGTAAATTAGTTGCTTCTCTAATTCTTCCCTCGTAGAAGGCTGATTTTCTCTCCAGAATGTCTGCCTTATATTTCGCCAGCAGAGTTTTAAAGGTTTCTGCCTCCGTTTGACCATAATTAAGTCTCCACATTCTCTCAGCCTTCCGAAGAGCTTGCTTTTTCTCTTTCAGTGAGGCATCGAACCATGGTGCTCCCTTCTCTTTGGATCTAGTCCTCTCTATCTGCTCAGGAGCCAGTTGATCAAGAGCGGCAAGCAGCCAGGACATAAGTGCGGTGGCATCGTTATCTAAATTTATGCCACTCAGTGTGGGAAGGGCGGCTGAGGACAGGGCGGCTATTAAAAAGTCAGCCTCAACCTTGTTCCAGAGCCGGACTTTCCTCTGTGCCTGATGAGATGCAGCCCGAACGGGGTCACCCGGAACCCAGCATCTGATCATAGAATGGTCCGACCAGATGCAGGGGCTGATCTCAGTAATCGTAGTATTAGGCATAGAAGACCATACCAGGTCTAGCGTGTGGCCCTTCACGTGGGTGGGGCCCACCACCAGCTGTTGGAGGTTTAGCGCTGAAAGATTAGCTTCAAACTCCAACTCGGTGGCGTCTCTAGGTAGCTTGTCCCAGTGGTAGTTAAAATCCCCTACCACCAGCAGGGATTTGTATCGCGAGGCCAAATCCGTCAACAGTTCAAAGAAACTGTCATTGAAATCCGGTGAGCTCTGCGGTGGACGATAAGCTACCAGTATTACAAAGCAGGAGGATTTAAGTGAAATTTTAATCCCCAACAACTCTGCTCCTGCGCAGTTTTCCGCTGTGATCTGTTTCACTGTCAGGCTCTTTTTAAACAACAACGCCACACCCCCACCCCTACAGTCATTTGGGCGATTATGCCATACCGCATCGTACTCACGAGGTAGGGCAGCTAGAATGTCTGGCATAGATGCTGTGCCAAGCCAAGTCTCTGAGAGGGCGAGAATGTCAATATCACCCTCCACTAATAAGGAAAACACATCTAGATGATGTTTATGCAGTGAGCGTGTGTTTAAAATGGCGATAATCAGACCATGTGCCTGACAAGAATAGGAGGAGGGGTTAGACCGGGAGCCTGCAATTTTATTTCGCAACAGAGCATTAGACAGTAGAGAAGTCCGCGTTACCTCATCAAGACCAATGGTGTCCGTTTTTAATGCCCGTAGAGTTTCATGCGAGTATGTGCGTATTTGGGCAGAGTGTCTAGCCCCTAGGCCCGTCCTGGCCCGGACGGGCACAGACGGGCTTTCCTCTGGCGCTCCTCCGGCGCGCTGCTGCGCGCGATCGCTGCGCGCTTGCATAGCGATGAGCTTAAGAAGTATGTGGCTGAGGGCGCTAGCAAAGACTAGACCGCTAACCCACGGAGCGTGGTGTCAGCGTCTACACCCAAAATGGCGGCCGGGCGGCGAGGGGATCACCAAAGTGGTGAGAAATGCTTCCTTAAGATCCGAAAGTGCAAATAGTGCAAGGCTGGGGGGGCGAGGGGTCACACAAACCAAATTAAGAGCACAAAACTAATTTTAAAACATTAATTCATAACATACCTATCTGGCAAAAAAACGATTAAAATACATTTAAAAAGGAGCTAATCTCCAACAATGTGGGAGGCAGTGTGATTAGGCAGGGTATCAGCAGCAAAGTGTTCTGAAACTAACCGGCGCGCTGGCCGAGAGGCTACCTAAATAGACTTTGCCTAAGAGCACTAGCAAAGACTAGACCGCTAACCCACGGAGCGTGGTGTCAGCGTCTACACCCAAGATGGCGGCCGGGCGGCGAGGGGATCACCAAAGTGGTGAGAAATGCTTCCTTAAGATCCGAAAGTGCAAATAGTGCAAGGCTGGGGGGGCGAGGGGTCACACAAACCAAATTAAGAGCACAAAACTAATTTTAAAACATTAATTCATAACATACCTATCTGGCAAAAAAACGATTAAAATACATTTAAAAAGGAGCTAATCTCCAACAATGTGGGAGGCAGTGTGATTAGGCAGGGTATCAGCAGCAAAGTGTTCTTTAGACAGTTTAAGTAAGGCCGTTCTAGACCATATCAGGAAATGACAAACTGCAATGCAAAATATGATTTCTAACAGGTAGGGTAACATGGGAACACGTTATGAAAATATGCAACTGACTTTACGTTTCAATAATTTGCGGCAAAAAAGCATGGAAAAATCAACATATGCAAAGGTGTCTCTTTATTGAAGCAAAAGACAGAAAAATAGAAAGGTGCAAGTTTAAAGATTTTAGAGCAATATTTACCTAGACTGGTGTGGAAACCAAACCCTGGCCACGGGTCAGTTAAGAACAGGAAACCCTCAGGGAAGGATACCCTCAATGGACAGCAGGTGCAGAATGGACACCCAGGACAGGACAGGAAACCCTCAGATTAGGAATCAGGACAGGACCTCAGGACAGGAACCCCTCAGGACAGGACCGCACCCGCAGTTTGGAAGCAACGCCTGCGCTTCACCCTCTCTGCAGCTATCGATCAAGACCCCGATTGGGTCAGCGAACTCACAGCCAAGTGCTTCGCCAGCACTTTAAGGTTCAGTAGAACCTTAGTCTATGGTCAATTTCGGACAGAGTGCTCCGCAGCTCTCTTTATCTTCAGTCACCTATTGAGTACGATGGGTCAGTGACAGGTCAGCTAAACCAGACAAGTCGGACAATTTCCCTAGGTGAACCCAGGGTAGATATACAGTTTGGGGACGGTGTACCACCCCCCAATGTTGCAAAGTGTCAGAATCCCTCAATTTGGATTGGTCCTAAGGTAGGATTTGGGTAACACACCAATCAGAACACACTATTAGGATGCCTACTTTGCATCTCAGGGTACCGCCTAGCGAGATTGGGGTTCTCACGAGAAAAGTCCAGGGAAATACAGTGACAAGTGTACATTGTTTCAAAATGGGGACACATGACTCTGTCCTGCTGAGTTCGCAGGTCAGTTTCTCAGGAGCATCTTGCCCATCCCTGCCAGCTGGCTAAGTTCCACCAGCCAAGGTTGATTTCTCCCCAGGCGGACGGTCATGCGCAATAAGGACCTCCAAGATGGCATTCGGCTCAGTCAGACCCCCATTTCCCGCGGTACATGACAAGTAAGCGAGAACAAATTAATACATAGAAATAACAATATGAAAACACATCATTGGGTTTGTACTTTCAACTTATCACAGAAAAATATACTTATGCAGTCTAAATGTTAGCTACATATATACGAGCACAAGAGCAGTGGCACGAGCAGCACCACGATACTGGCAAAGCTATGCATTACGCATGCGCAACTATTTCCCTCCAAACCTGCAAACACATCAGGACACGTGAGTGTGACTGACGCATGCGCAGACACTTATTTCAAAGCAGCGGCCATTTATTGTCTCAATTTAATCGTATTAGTAATACACATAAGCAAGCTTCATGGACTTCGTTTAAACATGAAATAAACGTTAGTAAGACGTACAAATTATTACGTTGTTACACATGAACGAGGTTCATGAATTCGGCAAGTCGCAAATGCGAAGCTTTGCTTTATCAATAGGTTAAAGTGTATAATCTATTGCAGCCTTACCAGTGACACTTCCGTTCTCAGGCTAGTCACTGAAGGAACATACCATTTCTAATGACACACTTTCCACTCTACACCCTGCCTTAAGGGTGAATTATTTATTGTTTGAAATCAGGTTTTCCTACCTATCAAAAGGGTGATTTTGATAGGCCATTGCAGTAGAGGTACGCCTAACACAGGGAAGTACTGAAGCCAGGTTTTCACTGCCAATGTAGTGGATGGTTCAATAGTTGTTGCAGTTCACAAGTGACGTCTATCTTGCCATGCCAGGGGTATATTTCTGCACTATATACTATGGTGTTATAGGAAAGGTAATATCGCCAAATGGATTTAGGCCGCATTTGACATGTTTAAAAGGAGAGCACATTGACTTTCTATCTGTTTAGCAGAGGTAAAGTGCCCAGAGTTCCAGTGATAGCAAAACAGAAAGGATCAACATTTGTAGAACCCACACAAACGTTAATCATTTCCTTCATATATGTACCAGTACTGACCACATTTTGCATTATAAAAGATTAGAACAAAACAAAGAACCTCAACAGATATGTGTGTACATAAAGAGTGCATTATAGATAAATTAGTCACTATCTATTTATCTACTATGTGTCTTGATAGTTGCTGGGCAGCTGATGTGAGAGAACCATCTGTAGACATATGTGTGAAACCTGAGGTATGGTAACCAAGCCTTCCAACCATACAATATAAAAAAGCAAGACTATGGTAGTGTAAGCAGTACACAAAGAACTAATTACACTGAGCCGATCACAGCATGTTATCACTTTCTGAGATTTTTCACGGTGCCCATTGCCTATGCAAGTGATTGAATTCGCTCATTTGTCAGCAGCTGATCTCCATGCATTTCAGCAGAGCTCGGTTGTAGGTTCTGCCTTACATGGATTCTATATGGGTAGATTATCAGAATCTGATTATTACTACAGAAGACTACATTTGACCAGAAAGGAGAAATGTAGGTACAGAGGTCCAGCTACATGATACATTTTCAAGAGTTCACTTACAACACAATTTGGCTTCCTTTAAATTTATTGTATGGTGCTGTGTAATATTAGGATATCTTGAGATCTCAACATGGATCTGTTCCTTTGCACACCCCTGCTTTAGATGTTGTGTGATCTGAAACTAGAGCGCCCATCGAAGAACAAATGAGCAATATAGTTTCCAAACTGTTAGAAAAACCTTCAGCCAACCAATGGCTAACCATATGGGACTCTAAAGGTACACACAGCACAAAATGAGTATGAAAAGCTTTTTGACAATGCTAAGTTGGGTCTATTTATATACTGCATGCCACAAGAAGGGATCTCTCTAGGTGCGAACTACTGCAATAGTCTTCTACACTACACTTACTGCAATAGACTACTGCAGTACTTCAGAAGTGTTTTGTCATTCGATGATAACGTGTGTACTTGCAGAGCGATATGTACATGCACATTTAATCCAACAATTAAAATATACAACCTGTGTGGTTGGCCGTTATGGTGTCCGCCCCCCTTAGGAAGGTGACCCAGTTGAACCAGGTCTTGAAGGAGGCCTTCCCTGTGTCTTTCCAGTTGTTCAGGACTGTCTTGAACGCCGCTGTGAGTAAAAGATACAACCTGTTGCTATTGGTCATTGGGTCAAATTTGTCAGGAATGAAACCTGCTGGCATAGGGTCATTTGAACTGGAGGCCATGAGGCTATTCACAAAAGGAGCTGTAAATTAATTTGAACATTCAATTCAGGGGTCGTGTTACTCATATTATGAAAGGGAAGATCTCCTCTCAAAGTGCCAACTACTGCTTTATAACCTGAAATACAGAAAGTGGCATGGTGCAGCCTGCAGAGACCGTGGGCCTCATTTATGAGGCCGTGCATCACTTTTACGCTGCCGGTGCATCACTTTTTGGGACGCACCAGCAGCGTAAAAAATGTGCCTTGTTGCACCATATTTACAAAGTGACGCATCTAGGTAGATGCGTCACTTTGTAAACCCTTGCACTACATTATACCTGCGCCAGGTATAATGTATTCAAGGGGGCGTATTGACGCAAGAAAGGGTCATAGAAGTGACGCAGTGAAATATTTGTGATTTCACTGCGCCACTTCTAGGACACAAATGCGTCAATTTCTTACGCCTGCCTCACAGCAGGCATAAGACTGACGCAGGGGCTTTCACATGGGGTTGCCCCATGTGAAAGGATACATTGCTGGAGTTGCGTCACTTTTGTGACACACTCCAGCAATGCGCCACTTTTGCGCCATACAGATACATAAGAAATACTGACGTATGTGTAACTCCTTGCGCAATGATGCGTCATACTGTATATATGACGCATCATTGGTGGTGCAAGGAGGGCGCAGTGAAAAGTGACGCATCGCTGTTTTCACTCAGTGATGCGTCACTTTTCATAAATGAGGCCCTGTGCTTTTATTTACTCATCATCTGGCATGGCTCAACATCCTGAACTATGCCTCAGGTTTTCACACATGAACACTGCACCCAGAGCACAGGTTATGCTCATCTGAGCAGCTTCACCTGTGGAAGCAAGGCAATTTCAATACCTTTCAAATGTCACAGTAGATTGGCTTTGACAAGGGAGGGACCTTGCCCCTTCCAGCGTTCCCTTGTACAGAGCCTATGCACAATATATTGCTTAGAGAATGTACTAAAGGATGGCTACGGAATCAAAGGGAAATGTGGCGGTGCCACATGAAAACAAACTGCACGCCAGGCCATGGCGTTTTATTGTGTAAGAAGAAACTCCCAAGTTTGTCTTGCACAACAAAGTATTTTGCCAAGCATATGCATGAAAAATGTCACCCACTTGGCAAAGGATCAGTACCTTTAATAATGCCACCACTTTAGCAGCTCCATTAAAGGTATTTAAGGTTCTGGAACAGATTTATTTTGTAATTTTACAATACTGGACAATTACTAAAGATGAATAAAACACATGCATTAGCATTGAAGGACACAGACAAAGAGATGTACTTAAAACTATACAATATTTACCAGCCCCAGGAAATATTAAACAATTGTGATTGGACAATAAAATCACTTATTTGACTGGTCAGCTAGAGTCTAGTTTAATCCTAAAAAGCATAAAGCTATCATACCACATAAACTAAATTATACCCCTGAAGGCTAAAACTAGGGCCCAGATTTACTAGGAATGACGTAACACTGCATTCTGTAGTGTTGCTTTGTAAAACGTTTTGTTGGGTTACACTGTTTTATTGTCTCCAGGATGCATCATATTTTCTAAATGCCACACCATGACGTGAGTGCAACGCTCCGTGATGCAGTAATGATGTAAAGTTGTAGTCGTGGTACAATGCTCTGTACACAACTCATTCTTGCGTGTTAAAAAGAAGAGCAGCGTGATGCAACCCAGATTTACATCATGCAATTGCACTGTGCTTCTGCTCAAAAAGCAACACATTTTTAAGCTTACATATTATGGAAAATCAGGAGCAAGGTACCATCCAGGAGAGTCCAAGGAAGGATGGAGGTGCTCCTCTGGTGGGCAGCTGAAAAAGGAACCTCAACCTTATAGAAGAGGAAAACCAGAGGGGCGTGGCCAGGTGCCGAAAAAGATGGCCTCTCTCTTACAGAGCTCTGTGGTGATTGAAAGGCAAAACAGGCCGAATGCTAGTCTCATAAGTCCAGCCAAGGAGGAAATACAGATGTAGGGGAGGGCAGTACCCTGCATGTTTTTTAGCCATTTTCTTTACATGGATTAGCATGACTGTTTGATTCTACTTCACAACTGCAGGGGCCCGGCTGAGGAGCACAGCACCCGTCCCTTTGTACACTGTACGGCCAGAGCGAAGAAGGAACTTTTCCATTAGGCTACACATCTCCCTGACAAGTAAGTCCATAGGCTTGGTCATGGCCCTGCTTTTATCTTCAGTAATCTAACACGGTTGTGAGGATGTTTCATGGTGCTGAGGTGGAAGAATCTGAAGTCCGCCATTTTATTTGCAATGTGTTAGGAATGGGGATCTCTAGTTTGCAGGTTGTTACTCTGTCCATGTAGGGACCCTTTTTCCTAATCAGGAAAAGGGGGATACACTTCTAACATAACCCCTGCTCACCCACTTGGTAGCTTGGCACAAGCAGTAATGCTTATCTCAAAGGCAGCGTGTAAACCATTTGCATATCACATACAGTAATACAGAGAAAACACTACAAAAGGACATCACACCAGTTTTAAAAAAAATCCAATATTTTATCCATGCAAACAAGACGAAAAATGAAAAAAATCCACCATACAGTTCTTAGAAATATCAATAATCAAAAAAAGACTTAAAATACAGGTCCTTGAAGTCCATCTGGGCGAATCACGACGTTGTGAACAACAAATTCAAACAGTTCTGGCTGACCGCACCATCGTGGGCCAGCTACGTTGTCGGAAACACCCGCAAAACAGTACCTTTAGAAATGTAGGGCATCAGGGCCTCCCAGGGGACTTTGAAGAGCCGGCGTTGGCAGGCGTCGGTTCCGGAGGTCGATGCAGGAGTCGTCAGGCCCTTGAAGTCACACGCTTTGCAGATCGAACAGTGTGTGGTTGAAGTCGGGAACGCCGGCGTGGGCGGGCGTCAATGATACAGTGCGAAATGCAGCTGTGCAGCATGCGGTGTCCTCAGGTCGCGGTGCAGGAAGCGGCTTGGTGACTTTCATCCAGTGGAATTAGTAAAACCAGGGCTGCTATGGGAAGTGATGCGGTGCTCGTTGCGGTGCTGGTAGGTCACGGTGCAAGGAGCGGCGTAGTCGTTGCTGAAGCACTGTCGTCGGCTGATGAACCAGAGTCGATGGTGCCAGCATCAGTAGTCAAGGATGTGATGTGGGATGGGGGTGTGTGTCGTGTAACTTACGAGAGGTGGCCTAAACAACAGTGCAAGCAGTTGCGTCGATGTCGGCACGGAGCAGCGGGGATACCAGGGCGGCATTGTGAAGCGAGGCGGTGTGAAGTGCAGTGCCCACAGCTCATGGTGCAATCAGCGGCTCGGTGGTGGCGGTAAGACCAGGGTTGCAGTGCAAAGTGTGGCAATGCCCTCTGTGGTGCCCTAAGAACAAGGAGCTGGCAGTAGCATCATTGATTTAGTCGGGTTGTTTTTTACTCTGTTGCAGCACAAAACAGAAAGTTCCCAGTGTTGGTAGCAGATGAATTTGAAGTCTCTGCTGTCCTGAGACCTCTTGAACAGGGGGCAAGCTCTACCTCAAGCCCTTGGAGAAACTCACACCAAGAAGTTGCAGAAAGTTCAGTCTAGTCCTTTCTCTGCCCAAGACAGAAGTAGCTACTGTAGGCCAACACAGCAAAGCACACAGCACAGTGGTAGTTTCTCCTCACAGCTTCTCCAGATCTTCTTCTTGGCAGGTTCCCTGATCCAAAAGAGTTCTAAAGTCCTGGGGACAGAGTCCCAATATTTGTACCACATTTTCTCTTTGTTCTCTTTGTGACACGGGTCTCTGAGCCTACTCCAAACCAGTTCTGCTCTCTCTAGCCCAGCTTCACTATAGGAGGTGGAGATAGCATTGTGCAGAGGAGGCACTGTCTATTCAGGTGCTAGTGAAAACTTCTCCCACCACTCTAAATGCAGACCAGGCCTATTCAGCCCAACTATGAGTCACCCAGGAAAGGCAGGGCACACCTCAACTCCCCTTGTGGCTTCGACAGTGAATGCAGATCTCCAGCCGCTGTCACTCCAAAACCAGACAGTCAATACACAAACCAGCAGAGACACACAGAAGGGTTAGGCCAGAAAATGCCCTCTTTCTAAATGTGGTATTTTCAAACACGTAATATAAAAATCATCTTTACTAAAAGATGTATTTTTAAATCCTGAGTTCAGGCATACTAAACTCTATTTCTCTATCTTGTCTCAATGGAACGCTAGGCTTGCAAGATGTTGCAAAGCAACTCCCATGTTCGCCTATGGGACAGATAGACTGCCAATAATGAAAAACTGAATTGTCAGTATTTCACTATCAAGACATGTCACATACACCAGGACATGTCATACCTTTCACATATGCTGCACCCTGCCCCTCAGGGTAAATTGGGCTTACCTGAGGGGTGCCTTACATTTAAGAAAAGGGAAGGTTAGGGCCTGGCAAGTGGGGACTCCTGCCAGGCCAACATGGCAGTTTTCAACTGTACGCAGACACTGCAGTGGCAGGTCTGAGACACCTTTGAAAAGCTGCTTGTGTGGGTGGCACAATCAGTGCTGCAGGCCTACTAGCAGTATTTGATTTACAAGCCCTGGATACACATAGTGCACTACACTAGGGACTTAGTAGTAAATCAAATAAGCCAAACATGGAAACACCCATTCATAAACACAATATACAGTAGGAGCACTTGCACTTTAACACTGAACAGCAGTTAGAAAGTGTGCAGAGGCACTAAACCAGCAAAACGGAGTTCAACATTCCAGTAAAAAAACAAGAGGTCAGAAAGCAAAAATACAGGGGAAACATGCCAAAAGATGCCAGGTCTTATACAATCCATTAAACAAAGTGCAACAAATATGAATTTACTGGCATTTTAAACATGAAATTACTTCCTTTCTGATAATTTCTGTTGGACATTTTCTACAAAGAGACCCCTATGGTCATCTCAGTATCTTGTATCTAGTTTAATCCAACATTTTCTTTTTCAATTACCTTCTCTCTGATTCCATAACCCATTTATGGGTCAAACTAAAAGCTTGAGGCAAGTTCCTCTTTCAAATCAAGCTTGCTATCTAGATGGACATTGTCACTGGGGGAGCCTCCGTCATCTTTTCTCTCCTCCTCAATACAAATCTGCAATAATATGGGGGACAACTGTCAAAACGTTTAGAAGTCAATGGGTGTGAATCTCTCATCTACAAATATGTCTTCCACCAAAACCGAATTCAAAAGTGGTGAGTCTTCCTATATGGTTACTCATAAAAGAGTAAAATAGATACATCTTCTCCAGTAAAGTCACCTACACCGATCTCCATATAGCTTCTTCCAGAAGAAATTAGGGCTCTTAAGCTTTACATGGAGGAAACAAATCAAACTCTTCCAAAACTTGACGATAAATGATCCACTGAGATGGAGTGCAGAGTTAGAGATTTACAGGATTATACTTAGCATATTCAAGTTGAAGTAGCACACCTCAGAAAACATGCTGAAGAAGTAAAAAGTTGTAACCGCAGAAAAAATAATCACATTTTTGCTGAGGGTATGGAAGGCTCGGATTCTATCACATTCTTTCAACACTTTTTACCCAAGCTTCTTGATAAGCCAGATACTACCACACTAAGGTCCTCCTTTACAAGAGACCTGTGTTGCTGGAATGTCACTTTTCATGACGATACAGTGGTGCAGGCTTCTCAATCATATCAATAAGGCGACGCAAAGTCACCATGTGTGGCTTTGCATGGCCTCATGGATATCTAGTAAGGGAAGGCAGCGCAAAGCTCTACCTTCTCTAACTCTTCATCAAGGAGGAGTTCCACAGGTGTTGCTGTGGGTGTTACCACTCAATACCCATGGATTTTGCCAGAAGGGGAATGGGAACACACTGCCTCACTTCCCAGCAGAGTTCACCCCTTTTCACTATGGTGAATGCAGATCACAATTAGCGCTTACTTGAATATTAGTATTTCACCAAGTTCATGCAGGCATTGCTGTTTATCTGTAGACCTGTGTTTCTGGAATTTATCCTTCATCAGTAGAGATCAAAAACACATTTTATCAGGGGTTGCTGAGAATGCTGCCACAGTGCTCCCAGGTCTCAGCACCTCTCACTGTGCACAGGTGGATCTCCAAAAGCTTTTCAGCTCACTGGGTCAAGGGAGCCTTTTTTAACAGAAGAGGGGTGGGAGCACGCTGCCTCACATCCTAGCAGAGTTCTCCCCTTTGCATTATAGTGAATGCAGTTCACAATTAGCGCTTACTTGAATATTAATAGTAGTATTTCACCATAGTTGCTGCAGGTAGTGCTGGTCATCTCTACACATGTTCCTGGATTTTATCCTTCATCAGTAGAGCGCAAAAACTACTTTTATCAGGGGTTGCTGTGAATGATGCAACAGTCCTCGCAGTACCTCTCACAGGCGCACAGGGCATCTCCAAAAGCTTATCAGCTGAGTGGCTCAAGGAGCCTTGTTAAAGAGAAGGGACATGGGAGCACACTGCCTGACATCCCAGTGGAGTTCGCCCCTTTGTATTATGGTAAAGGCAGTTCACAATTAGCTCTTGCTTGAATCTTAGTTGGTGCAGGTAGTTCTGATCTCTAGACATGTGTTTCTAGATTATATCCTTCATCAGTAGAGATCAAAAATAAATGTTATCAGGGTTTGCTGCAAATGCTGCCACAGTCCTCTCAGTACCTCTCAAAGTGTCACAGGCATCTCCAAAAGCTTATCAGCTCACAGGCTCAAGGGGGCCTTTTCAAGCAGAAGGGGCATGAGAGCACACTGCCTCGCATCCCAGCAGAGTTCCCCCTTTGAATTATGGTGAATGCAGTTCACAATTAGGTCTTCCTTGAATATTAGTAGTAGTATTTCACAGACGTTGATGCAGGGAGGGCTGTTTATCTCTAGATAGGTTTGCCAGAATGGTGGGTGTGCTTGCCTCTCGGATTTATACGCCAGAGAGACCTTCATATCTTTTGAGGAGGCTTGACTTGAATTCTCACTAGGGCCTGGGCACTTCTTTAACCACGCAGGCTTGGCAGACATTGCCAGGGTGACCTTGGCCTCCTTACTCACACCTAGACATACTCTCGAGATAATTCAGGCTGCCACTTGATCACACTGTTATACAAGATTATGTGAGCGGAAGCAGTGGGGCCCTCTCTCCATGCACGTGCAGCATGGGATGCTGATCTGGATGTCCCACTGGACGATGGGGATTGGAAGCGAATTAATGACCTCACAAATACAGTTTTCTGTTATGCCCGCTTCAAGCTGGTTCATTACAACTTCCCGCATAGAACCTATCTTACTCCTAAAGACCTGTGCCATACATCCACATCCTGACTGACAGTTGCCCATGATGCGGTACCAGTGGGGTTGACTTATTGCATTTGGCTTGACAGTGCCAGGGAATGCACAACTTCTGGACCCAGGTAGTTGCACCTATAAAGCAGACAGTGCACTTGCACATTGAATATACACTGCAATTCTGTCTAGTATTCAGGAAGAACACAAAAACCTGGCTTTTCACCGAATAGTCTCTCATAACCTCTCTATGAACATATTCAGGCTCTCAGTTTGGCTCAGCACCTAGATCCCTCTGGGTAATTGTTCCGCTTTAGAAATTTTATTTTCATTTAATTTCATTTCATTACTGGTAAACGCCAAACATCCGAAGGGTAGGAAGATGGCTTACATATGCATGCCACCGTTGTTAGTGCTGCCCAGATGTAGGATCACCATCACTTCGATGGGGCAGAGGGCAGCTGAGATCGACCACTGGCGTAAGGTTGCTCAGGAATAGTATTTCGCTGAGAAAAGCTCAGGAGGTGAAATGACAAGGTAATTGAGGATATTGCAGCTTGGAGGGTCCTCAGACACACTGATGCTGCCATGGCCTCAACAGTTGGCAAATATAATGATGATGATGGGTAGAATCTGCCCATACAGAGTGAAAGAGAAATTCCCATAGTAGTGAGGCAGAAATTTGAGTTTATATGCGGAGGGATAAGCTGTCTCCTGGTTGGATGCGGCGGAATTGTGACTGGGTTGATTGGCTCATAATGCAGTCTCTCGGAATGAGCCCGCTATGCTCTATGTACTGCAATCCAATAACTACTGTTTTATTGTTTATTACAAAACTGAAAAATAAAGGTTTTAAAAAAATCAGCAAAGGGCACTTTCTATGAACCTCAATCTGCTTCATCAGCAAAGAGGGTAAACATCCCAAATGTTGCATAAATTACAAAGCTATCTCTTTTGTTAATTTGAATTATAAAATTTTAGCAAAGCTTATGGCTCTTTATCTTGATGCATTCCGACCATAACTGACAGGCTGAGAACAAATAGGGTTTGATAAGGTCAGCAATTTGACAGACAACACAAAGCTTTTTCTAAATATATTAAGCAAGTCCAATAAATATACGCACTCTTTAGAGACAATATTTCTAGATGTTGAGAAAGGTTTCAAATGTAGGAGTTACTCATTCATTTTAAATTTTTTTTGTTTAAGAATTTTTATTGAATTTTCCAGAGGGCGAATTTTGCGGATCTGCGGTCCCTGAATTCACGCGAAATCGCAAAAAAGTCCGCGAATTCGCGGATTTCCCCGCAAACTCGTGGATTTTTTTGCGATTTCCATCTACTCAACTGGAGTACTTTCTACTGGCTAATCAGTAAGTGCTACCTCATTGGGTAAAGGTATAGTACTTTTCCTACACTGCAGCTGCTTAAAGGGCCAGAAGATTTGTCTCCACTGACCATGTGTGCCTGTAACTTTGCCACCGCGCCAAAAGGCACCGAGGTCCCTTGAGTGAGCTGTCCATCATAGTTGGGAAAGGGCGGGAAGACGTTTGATACCGCTGGTGTGTGGTGCGGGGCTGCTATGCGTGTCAAGATGCCTCTTGTGTATAAAGGGTCAGAGAGCAAGCAGGGCAGCAGGTGAGGAGAAAGCAGCCTCCTGGTCACCGGAACTACACGGGGGTTGCGCTCGAGAAACTCATGGACTCAAAGACCTCCCTCGAGTATTACAGCTAATTTTCGAAGGCAGATATGGGGTTAAAGCACACTTGCCCAGCCTCGACCGTGCTCACTAATGTTTTGGGCTGATTAAAAAGTTACTGAATTTGAGCTTCACCTCGGGCACCTGCTTTATTTATATCTGGAAGTGCTTCCTGTTGTGGTTTAATATTTGTGACAGGAGCCTCATGCCAGAATGAATCCTGCCCTGCATAGTTATTCACAAAGATGCCACCATTTTGTGCAATACCTCCACTCAACTGGAGTATTTTCTAGTGGCTAATCAGTAAGTGCTACCTCGTTGGGTAAATGATAGTGCTTTTCCTACACTGCAGCTGCGTAAAGGGCCAGAAGATTTGTCTCCACTGACCATGTGTGCCTGTAACTTGCCACCCCGCCAAAATGCGCCGAGGTCCCTTGAGTGAGCTGTCCATCATAGTGGGATTGGAAAAGGGCAGGAAGACGTTTGATACCGCTAGTGTGTGGTGCGGGGCTTCCATGCGTGCTCACATGCCTCTTGTCTATAAAGGGACAGAGAGCGAGCAGTGCAGCAGGTGAGGAGAAAGCAGCCTCCTGGTCACAGGAACTACACGGGGGTTGCGCTCGAGAAACTCAGGGATTCAAAGACCTCCCTCGAGTATTACTGCTAATTTTCAACGGCAGATATGGGGTTAAAGCACACTTGCCCAGCCTCGACCGTGCTCTCTAATGTTTAGGGCTGATTAAAACGTTACTGAATTTGAGCTTCAACTCGGGCACCTGCTTTATTTATATCTGTAAGTGCTTCCTGTTGAGGTTTAATTTTTGGCCCACATGAAGCACTTACAGAGTTAAGGCAGGTGCCCGAGTTGAACCTAACTTTGTAACCATTTTAGAATGGCGCCAGCAAGCTGCCAGAATTGAAGTTGCAACTTACAAGTAAGCAACTTCAACTCTGGCAGCTTGCCCGTGCCATTCTAAAATGGTTACAAAGTTAGCTTCAACTCGAGCACCTGCCTTAACTGTGCTTCCTGTGGGCCAGAAAAGAAAATCCGCCCGCTTGCGAATTTGCACATTTTTCAGCAATTTCGCGAGATTCGCGGATCGCGAAATTGCCGAAAATTCGCACATTTCGCGAGCGGAGCGGATTTTGTGCCCATACTTAAAAAGAAAAAAAAGAAAGACACAATGCATTAATAGAATATATAAACATATTACAATATTATAAAAAGAAAAAAGAAAGCGATCAATATGTAAATGCAATATGTGAACAGCATGAGAAGAGAAAAGAGATAGAGAAAGAAAAGAAAAAGAACGGAAAGAACGATATAAGAGAAAGAAAAGAGTAAAGAAAGATAGAAGAGAAGAGAGTTCAAAAAATTATAGCACAAGTTGATAGGAAAAGTATATTAGTGTAAAGTAGCATGTGAAGAGAGATCAGATGTAAAGGGTACCCAAAGAAGATCAGCTTTGATTTTTTGAGCAAGAATACAAGAGGAAACATGAGCAATTCTGTGTTCATCACAAATACAATTCCACCAAGTTAATGAAGATAATTTGGAATTGTCTTTTCAAGACGATAAGATAACTTTAAATGCTAATGCAATAAACAAGTCAAATAACATGGAAATAGAGGAGGATTCTTCAGCAGCAGGTGATGAAGAACCTAAAAATACGTTTTGTAACGATAATGGTATATCACATTTAGAAATTTTCATGCAAATAGTCCAAACAGATTTTCAAAATATTAATACATTTGAACAATCATAAAGTTTATCTCTCAACGTGCCAGTATCATTAGAACAAGACCAGCATAATGGAGACGAGGATGGGGAAAACTTGGAAATACAAACAGGAGTAATAACAGCCCTATTATAAATAAAATACATAGATTGGGTTATGCGAGCAGCAGGAGAAACTTTAAATAATTTAGACCATAACTTATCCCACGTTGTGATAGAAAGGGAAATAGAGAGGTCTGTTTCCCTAGCTCTTTCAATAGGGGATTTAGGTCTCTCCACAACACGTGACAACACGTGACATCAATAGTTTGTAGACCAGTGCTGCTTTAGGTCTGTGAGTTTGAAACAGACTATTTAATGGGGTGATTGATGTAAGAGATGGTGTATCAGCTGGAAGATCATAAGTGGCTAATTGTGATTGTAAGGCAGTTGCGATTGTGGTATATTCATTAATACAAGAGTTAGGTAAATGAAATTGTATTTGTAAATCAGGAAAGGGAATAACGGAATTATGGTGGATCAATTGGTATACAAAGGTAATTCCCTTGTCCTTCGATTATTGTAGTAAAATGATTTACCTTTATATTTGAGATATTTAATATACCATAATGTGGAGGATAAAAAACATTGAAAAGGTGTTAGTCTTAAGGAGAATGTGTTATATAATAAGCTCTGAGAATATTTTAAAATGGGATTTGTGGATATGAATGTACTATTAGACATATACAATACATATACAATACATTTTGAAAGGAAAAATCCTTTAATAAAGAGCGTTCAAAAACTACCCATTTGGGAAGAGGGATATCTGAAAAGTCATAGGAAAGGGCAAAGGATTGTTTAATCAAAAAGGCTGAGTGGTAAGCTTTGAAATTTGGGAAGTGGACACCGCCTTCAGATTTAGGACGAATGAGTTTTGTAAGAGCAATTTGTGGATGCTTTTTGTTCCATAAAAATTCTGAACAGATGGAGTTAATTTGAAAAATATGAGATGGGGATCTGAGTAGGTAGCATGGAAACTGTGTATAAGACATGTTGGATAATCATCATTTTAATAGTATCCAGACGACCCCACCAAGAGAGATAAAGAGGAGACCAACTAAGAAGGAGTGACTGAATTTTAGTAATTAATGCAGCAAACGTATGTTTAATTGTGATATTTAACGAATAAGAAAACCAAATACCCAGGTATTTAAGTTTTGTGGGACACCATGCAAAGTTTGTGTCAGTGAACATAAATTGATAGCATAAGGGGTTCAGGGGTAAGACTTCTGTCCTAGAGAGGTTTAATTTATACCCAGAAATGCTGGAGTATAACTGGACCTCATCCAGGAATGGTGGGAGAGAAGTAAGAGGATTTGACATGTAAATTAATATATCGTCTGCGTATGCTGATAACTTTGGCCCAGATGTAGGTAAAATAGATTTACCGATTTTTAATTACAGAATTTTACCGATTCGGTAATTAAAAATCGGTAAATCTAAGGGGTGGATATGTAGGTATTCCAGATGTGCTGGAATACCGATTCTGAAGAATTCGGTATTTACCGATTCGGTAAATACCGAATCGGTAATGCCCATTCATTCCTATGGGCTTTGAAGCCCATAGGAATGAATGGGCATTACCGATTCGGTATTTACCGAATCGGTAAATACCGATTAGCACAAGGGTGCAGGGGGTGTCACTTTGACACCCTCTGGCACCCCCAAAACAGGCTTGGGTGCCATGTGGCAGGCATACATTCCCTAAGGGCAGGTCTGCCTGTCACATGGCATAGGTGTGCATGCACACCGGAATCGGTATTTTACCATCAAATTGGATTTGATGGTAAAATACCGATTCGGTAAGGCTTGTGGGACTCAGAAGAGTCCCACCTACATCTCAGATTTACCGAATCGGTAAAAATACCGATTCGGTATTTTACAGAATCGGTAAATTTACTGATTCGGTAAATTTACCGATTCTGTAAATTATTGCCCCTACATACCATTTCTGAAATACCGGTCGGTAACGGCCAAAAATACCGATTTTCGGCCGTTACCGACCGACCTACATCTGGCCCTTTGTGACTATGGAATTATAAGTGAATCCAGTTATACGAGCATTGACACGGATGCGTTCAAGGAAGGGTTCAAGGCATAAAACAAATAACAGGGGAGAAAGGGGACATCCTTGGCGAGTGTCTCTAAATAAGGAGAAGGATTTAGAGAAGTGATTATTAACAAAAATACTGGCCCTTGGACAAGAATATAATAATTTAACATATGAAATAAAGGTCGGACCAAAGCCAAACCATTGAAGAGTTCTAAACATAAACTGCCAATTGATACAGTCAAAAGCCTTTTCAGCATCCAAAGACAGCGCTGCAAGAGGATATTTAGATTTCCTACCATAAGAAATAATATTTGCAAACATTTGAGCATTACCTGAAGCCAACCTGCCCTTCACAAATCCAATTTGGTCAGTTTTAACTAATAAAGGAACAATATTTTCAAGTCGTGATACAAGATTTTTTGCAAATATTTTACAGTCATAATTTATTAAGGATATAGGATGGAAATGTTTATAAAGGGAATGGTCTTTGTCAGGTTTAGGGATGATAATTATTAGGGCATCCATAAATGAACGGGAAGCTTTAGCATCAACAATAAAAGAATTAAAAAGTGGCAAAAGTTTAGGGACAAAAATGGAAGAAAAGGTAGAATAAAATTCAACAGGAAGACCATCAGGTCCAGGTGCTTTGGATTTTTTTATCTAAATTCTGATTAGAGGAATTGGTGTCATCTGAATAAAGTGAAGAATAATGTTCATGAAAAACATTAGCAATATCGGACGATACCAATTTGTTAGTTGATTCATTTGAAATAGAACCAATGAGTTTGCGTTCAGATTTAATTTTCAAATAGTTAGCTAGCATCTTATCCGCTTTGTTTTGACCACCATGATATTTAGATTTTACTTTAAGGAGAATATGACATGCTTCAGTTATGACAAGTTTATTAAGTTCAGTTTTGGCCTTGATCAATTCATGTAGATTGGAAGATGATTTGGAAGTGAAATATGTATGTTCTAGAAGTTTAAGGTGCTGTAACTGGTCAGTGTATTTTTTCCGAGTTGTTTTCTTTTTCCTCGAAACATATGAAATAGTGAAGGCACAGAAAGATGCCTTGAATGCATCCCAAGTCTTAGAAACAGAGGTATCTAATGGATTGTTAATACAAAAGAATTCAGTAATAAACAAATTAGCCTCCTTAATAAAAGCATTATCGGATAATAGGAAAATATTACGTTTCCATCTGCTAAATTGTGGGGCACAATGAGAGAGGTCTAAAACAGTATGTACTGGAGCATGGTCAGAAATAAAAATAGCACCAATGTCGGAGGATTGAATGGATGGAAGCAATGACCTACTAACCAAAATATAATCAATTAGGGAGCGTGTTTGGTGAACATTAGAAAAAAAAGTATACTCTAGTGAATCGGGGTTACAAGTTTTCCAAACATCATACAAAGGGCGAGAGGTAATGGCTGATTGAAATGCCTTGTGAGATTTATCAGGGTTAAATTTACAAGACTGATAATCTATCAGAAAAGGGGTCAATTCATTGATTAAAATCACCAGCAATAACAATATTGGGACAATCAATGGAAGAAAGTAAAATCTTAATGTCATTCCAAAACTTAGGGTCTGGTTTAACAGGGCCATAAATATTTAGTAATACCAATGTTTTGTTTTGTATAACAACCTTTGCCATTAACCATCGACCATTGTCATCATTTTGTGTGGAAAGAATTTGTGCAGGCAACGACTTATGAAACAGTACGGCAACACCCACTTTTTTGCCTGAGGCAGGAGAATAAACAACTTGACCCACCCATTGTCTTTTCAGTTTAAGTGATTCTGCTTCACTACAATGCGTTTCTTGAAGAAAAGAAACCTGAGAGTTTAGTTTGGACAAATGAGAAAGTACCTTTTGTCGTTTAACGGGATGTCCAAGACCACAAACGTTCCACGTAGCAAACTTACACATGATGGAGGGATGGGAGGGTCATACACGTATAGATATGAATAACAGCAGGGATATGGCTAAAAAGGAAGAAACGGCAAAAATGAGTAATAAAGAATAAATACGCTACCAAAAAAACAAATATCATGAATGAACACATGCCACAAGTTAAATAACAACAAGTGAGGGAGACAGACATAAAGAAACCAGGAAGAAGAGAAAATAGAGAAAAGGAAGGCAAATAGATACAAAAGAGGATAGATGAAGGACAGAAGTCTAGATCTAAAGAGAAGATAGATCAATGACAGAAGTCTAGATCTATGAAGAAAGAGGAGCAATAAATGCATGAGGCGTAGCTGCAGCGACAGAAGACAGAGCCATATATAAGAAAAAATACAGCTAAAACGAATTGGAAACAGCCAAAAGGAAAATGATAGTCAAAAGGAACGTTTAAGGACAGGAGGAAGAACCTCCCACAGAATTGGTAGAGATGTTGTGGAGAAAGGGCCTCAATTTGACAGCATCATCAAACGAACGTGTGGAACCATTATGAGTAATTTTACACAGATAAGGATAAAGGATACCACAACGGATATTCAATTTTCTCACTCGTGGGCGTAGAGCCAAAAACTCTTTTCTTCTAGCATTAGTGGCATTAGATAAGTCTTGAGAAATGAAGATGTTGTGACCAGATCATTTGAGATTACGCTTTGCTTTGGCTGCGGAGAGGACTCACATTAAGTCAGTAAATTCCAAGAACAGCATAATTATTCCTCTGGGTTTGGAAGCATGAGGTTGCATTCGACCAAGTCTTTGGGTGCGTTGGATATTTAATGCAGGTGCTGGTTGAAGGTCTAAGAGTTCTGGTAGGAATTTCTTTAGAAAAAGAAGCATATCCAGGCCCTCAAGATTTTCCAGAAGACCATAAAGACGTAGGTTATTGCGCCTATTTCGATTTTCAAGGTCCTCTGTAGGAAGCTTTAAACGTTGGATGTCTTGCTCCAGAAAATGAATTTTAGTTGATACATCATGGACATCGCTACTACATTGCTCCGTATCCAAAACCTTGACTTCCATACTAATCCATCTATCCTCAATTTGTTGAAGTTTCTCGTTAGTCGTGGTCATAAAAGACTTAAGACCCCTCACTTCATCCAAAATATTATCACAAACAGGGTTTTGAGAGGTTAGAATGGGTGAAGGAGGGTCATTTTTGGCACTCTTGGGTTTGGTACCTGTTGACGAGGTTCTTGCCGAAGTCGGAGCCTCATTAGCCATCTTCATATGATGCAGTGTGCGAGAATTTATTCTTAACAGCGTTCTCAACCTGTCCATACGCCTAATAAAAACACTGCATAAATGAGTAAGTCTCCAGAGAAAAATATAGTAATGGAATTAAGTCACCCTCCTGTCGGCACTCAAATAATCACTATTCAGGAATATAGCAGAAGCATAAGGCAAGTAGTAATTCACAAGCCAGTGCTACCTGAGGCTAAGGAGTGTGACAAAATATGGAGAAGAGAAAAATTTACCCAAACACGGACAGGAATGGGTTATGCTGCAGAAATGCTTCAATCACTGAAGACATTTCCTGTCAGTCCGTGGTCTGGATAATAACTTATGCAGAAAAAAGAAACTTGAAGTAAGCATTAATGTCTATGAGGACGAAAAATATAATGTTGACTGAAAATGCTGAAAAACAACATTATAATGTTGCAGCCATTGAAGTTATTTCCTTTCCTTCCGTGTACAGGATATTGAGTGAAGCAGAGACAGGAAACTTGAGGTAGACATTAATGTCAGTGAGGCAGAGACAAAGTTATTTTGATTGAAAACGCTGAGGAAAAAAAGAAAAGGAAAACACATTGTAATGTTGCAGCCACCGATGTAATTTCCTTTCATTCCATGGTGAGAAGAACAGGTTGCGCAGAGTTTATAATATTATTAGTGACTAAGCATGCTGAGAATAACATTATGAATTACACCAATGACCGCATTTGCAAAGTTGAGCAGGCTAGAGCAGAGGAAGAATGATGCACATGTTGCCGCGTGTTGATAAGTGAAGCACCGGTTACCTTGTAAAAGATGAGGCGGACAGCCGATATAAAATGGCAGCCACCGCCCACAGAACAGTGAGGGAGAGAGGACCTCCTCGAGGCTGGGTCACCGCATCAGGCTCGGAGAGACGAAGTACATCAGACAGCTCTCAGAGTATTCAGCAGTCGGAATCAATCATTAAAATTCCCACGGCGACCATAAAACAGGCTGTACACTTCACAAAAGCTCCGCGGTCGCACAGAGTTTACACGGAAGGTGCCATCTTCTCATGGCGCGAGACCACGCCCCTTCCGGTCATTCATTTTGTATACCCTTAAATGGTTCGATTTTGGTCCATATTTTCTTTATTTAGTTTCTCTCCTATACTCTTCTTCATCTGCAATTATACTTGTCAATGATCTTTTATCAAAACCCTTTTCACTAAATAGAGGAGCCAGGCAAGACTAAACTTTTCTTTTTTCTGGGCCTTAGTACATTTCTTACTCATAATTCGGCAAAACTCTGATATCAGAGATTTTCAATATGGTGAGAGATGGGTTAAATTGTTTGTTTATGTGAAAGACATTTTGATGTTTGTATGTAGCCCAACCTTCTCCTTACCTGCATTCTTAAATGATACGACTATCACCGAACTCCACTGGTAAAAAGATTTTAATGTCTCATGGTCAATATCTTTAAGGAATAACATTTGGATCAAAATCAATAATGAGTAGGAACAGCATATAGTATCCATACATTGTTTATTTTTTGTCTGTGCGAGGCTTCTCTTGACACCCTTGTCTCTAAATATATTTAATTTCACCTGATTGTTGGTCCTGCACGTCTCTCCTAGCTGATCTGTTTCATACTCTCTTCACCTGCCCTCACACTCATCAGTTTTGATTGAATGGGTTTTTCCAGCAAAATGCCATGTTTCATACCGATGTACACTTTTCATATCAAAATATATTTTTAGCCAGTTTATTAGGTGTATGGGACCTCTCCCAATGTCCTACAAATACTACTGATTTCTTGGCTTTTGCTTTTCAACAAATAACGAAAAACAGGAATGACTCAACAGCTATCAACTTTCAAGCCTGATGCTATGGTGTTTTTAGAATCACTGACTAAATAGATCATTTGTTCATCCTCCAGCTTTGCCTATACACATAGACACCCTCTGGTCCCTGGTTACAAGTTTTATAGAGTCATCTGCGGACACTGTACTAGGCCATGACCCAACTGTTGAAGAAGTTATTAAGCCTCATTGAGCGTTTCTGTAACACTGTTTATTTCTTGATTTTCAGATTTTCAATGTGTTGTTTGCATTGTGTTTCATGATATATTAACAGTTTCACAAATTCATAGTTTGCATTTGCACTTCGACATGCTGTATTTATATATTTATTTTCTTTTTCCTTTCTTGTCTGTTCTCTTAGTACTTCACTATAGTTAAAGAGTCATCATTTATATATTGTATTGCCTATCATTTTTTGTTGGTAACGAGATGACTTGCTATTATTTGTCTCTAAATCTATATTAACATTTTCTTAAACTTCAAATGGAAGAGGAAAACCAACTTTTGAGTACTGAGTTGACAAAGTAAAGAAATGTTCTCTTTGTTACCTCCAAATTATTCTTATCTAAGAAGTATGCTTTAGGGCAAGCAGTTGTGGACAAAATAATTGCTGTAGCACCACCACAAAGGACTGTAGTGGAATGCAGGAAATTGGCCATGTATAATCATTCCGTTTCTACCTACAGAGATGTGGACGTTTAGCCTTTTGCCATAATGCTTAAGTTTTTATTTTTACAATGTCTAAAGTATTCTTGGCTAACTATTGTTCTTTTTATACGTCTATCCCATTGGTTTATTGGTTTACATTTTATGCACCAAGCTCAGAAGCTATAGTTGGTATGCTACATTGTGTAAAACGGAGAGAGCAGAACTGGCACATATATTGAAGGATATGGTGCAGTAATGCCCTCTCATAATGCTGTTGAACTTGTGCTTGCATAGTGCCAACACTGACACCTTTGTGGCATGAGCCAATGGTGTCTGAGTTCTGCCCTGGATAGCTATTGTGCCTCCTGAAGGTGTAGCTTTCTGCACATAAACTGTTTATCTTAGAATATATGCTACAGAATGCAGTACATCTTAGTATGTGTGCGACAGAATGCAGCAGATATGTAAAGATAAAATAACATTCAGTTAAAAAAAAAAAATATATATATATATATATATATTGCATATTCGTTATCCTCCAGACGACGCCCGTAGTCCAGAGCCATCACACCAAAGGAAAAACGGAAGACCCAGATGCAGTGAGTTACTTTATTTCTTAGCACGCCACGGCAGTATAACGTTTCAGCCTACACAGAGGCCTTGGTCACATGGCGCACTGACAGAGTTGCGTGAAATTTAAAGTGCACATGCATTCTAAAAACAACAATTTGATTGGTTAACTGTTTTCAAACCAGGGGAGTGTCCTTAAAGCCATACACAGCGTAATGCATTATCTATTGGACTACAAATTTATCCTTTTATAGCAGCTATTGCATTGATAATTGTTTTAAATACAATATATACATATTCGACACACCAAAACATTATTTACATATAAAAATATACTATCATAATAGAAAAATATATATATATATGTCTATCCAAAGTTTTTCATATATTTACAACTATTTACATAGTGCACAATTAATGATTACTTTTTTAAAAAAATAAGTTAATGTGTACATTTCATTATCTCCATTGTTCGGATATGTGTGCAAAATACGCTGTTTGCTGTATTAACGGCTTGTGCTAAACCTGACAAACTAGGAACCCATTGGTAAAACCTAAAGAATGCCATTTCAACATCAATGGTTAGCACAAAACAAAACCCCTGTTACGTTGTAACATTAGAATGCATTACTAAACAAGTGATTAAAAACAAATGTTTTAGCTCAGTTAGTTTTTTGCTTTGTATAATCAACCAGCTATACCTCCAGGTATGGAACAAAGTTTTTTAACAGATGTGGATCAAACAACTAGGTTCTTTCTTTCATGTATGTTTGTCCTGGCCAACTACAATTAAACTTATAAGGAACAGGATTACTGAAGCCAATGTCCAGATTGGCGAGATGGAAGAGGATAGTCTGAGAACTAGAGGCATGTATAAAAATCCTCAGTGGAATTGAGGCCATTAGGGGCCTTACTATCCATCTCAAGGATATATCTAGTCTCCAGTGCTCTTAAAATACCCTCTCTATTGCCACCTCTCCTGAGAGGTCCAACACAGTCTATGGCAAAGTATCTCAGGAGTCCACTTTCATTATTGTGGAATTCCTTAAAATGCCTGGCCACTGGATATGTGGTATCGTTGGTGTTAATGGCCCTTATGTGCTGGAGTACCCGCTTGTGCACCTGCAATTTGGTACTACCAATGTATTGCAGACCACATGGGCACTCCAGCACATAAACCACATATTCTGTCTTACATGTCAACTGTTTGTTGATTTTTCTTGGCACTGGGGAGAATGCTGTTCGGTACTCAGTTTTACTCAGCCCCTGCGAGCAGGCCTTACAGCTGGAGCACTTTTTAAAGCCTCGACTAGCTGCTAACCAATTTTTAGGTGGGATTACCTCCGGACTCGATTTGACTAATGCATCATTTAAAGAATATGCTTTGCGGTAGGTAATAATTGGCTTGTTAGGCATGCGTTCTCCTATCACCGGATCTAGTTTAACCAGATCCCAGTGGTGATTGATTATTTTACGTAGTGCCATGTGTTGTCTATTGTAAGTCCAGATAAGTCTGACAGGTTGGTTGGCCTCATTTATTCCAGCCTTGTCTTTTTTCTTTTTGTGGATCAGTGCATTACTGCGGGACAGGCCATTCGCTTTACTTATAGCTGTATCAATAAGGTTTTCTGCATAGCCCCTAGCCAGAAACCTTCGTTTGCTGGCTGCCTGTGCTGTTTTGCAGTGAATATCTGTGCTACACACCCGCCGAATTCTAAGCATCTCCCCGTAGGGGATGCTCCGAATTAGATGTGGCGGATGGTGACTTCCTGCATGCAGGATGGTATTTCCTGCAGTCGGCTTTCTAAAGAGCTTTGTTTCAAGCCTGTCCTGACTGACCTCCAAAGTTATATCCAAAAAGTGGGCTTCCTTTTGACTGATATGTGATGTAAAGGACAGATTGAAATCATTAGTGTTCAAGGCAACAATGAAATTTTCAGCTTCTTCCTGTGTTCCCCGCCAGATCATCAAAATATCATCGATGTATCTGTACCATCGTATGATATTGCGAGAGCACATTTCATGGTGAATACCATTGAGGACCTGTCTCTCCCAGTACCCCATGTGAAGACAGGCATAACTGGGAGAGAAACAGGCCCCCATGGCAACACCCCTGACCTGCTGATAATATTGGTTCAGAAACATGAAATAATTGTGGTGCAGGCAAAAGCTAATCATGGTGAGCAGCATTTTGTTATGTTCGACCAACTCTATAGGCCGCTTCCCCAAAAAGTACTCAACAGCCCTTAATCCATCTGCATGCACAATACTGGTGTACAGTGATGACACGTCCAAAGTAATCAACCAATAGTCACTATGCCATTGCAATTCCTCCAGCTTCCTTAGGAGGTCACTGGAATCTTGAACATAAGAAGGAAGTGCCAACACATGTTCTTGAAGAAACAAATCAATGTACGCAGTGGCTTTTTCCAACAACCCCCCACACGCCGAAATAATTGGTCTTCCCGGCGGCTTAGCTGTATCCTTATGCACCTTGGGGATTAGGTACAACACGGGGGTGATAGGATGATCATTCTTTAGACATTTAAGTTCATCCATACTTATGAGTCCACTAGATCGCCATCCCATCAATAGTGAATGGAAGTCTATTTGTGCTTTTTTTAGTGAACCCACATCACAGTGTCGATAGCAGTTTGGATCATTTAATTGGAGGTAGGCCTCTTCCAGATATAATTTCCGTGGCCAGAGCACAATGTTGCCTCCCTTGTCAGCCTGTCTCACCACTATATTGTTGTCTTTTTGTATTTTTTTAATCAGATTCTGATATTCAATGTTGCCCCTTTGTCTGTGAAAGTCAGATTTGAGAGTTTTTACATGTAACGCCTTCACTTCCTTGACAATTGCATCTTGAAAAATGTCTATGTTATCATATGGTGTAATAGGGGTAAATGTGGAACGAGGCTTAAATTCACTCAGTCCTCCACTATAGACCTGGGCCACCTCCTGAGTATTTTGAGAACCTGAAGATTCTGCCCGCAACATTTCCAGATCTTGTATCAGGGGAATGTCATTTGCTACTAACCCTGAAGTGGTTGGTGCCATTACAGACTTTCTACCAGTATTGTGTTTTTTACTGTTGGAAAAATGCTTCTGTAATTTAAGCTTGCGTGTGAATTTAAAAAGATCGATCCTTGTATCCACATAATTAAACCTGTTCGGTGGACTGTATGATAAACCCCTTGATAATATGTCAATTTCCAAGTCAGTGAAGGAAGTATCAGTTAAATTTAACACAGAGAGTCCATCCTCCACCATATCAGAATGTTTATTTGTTTGTGGCACTTGTGTTATTATTTTTTGTTTGAGTTCCATCGCCTTTGATTTTTTCTCTTGGGTTTTGCGTTTTGCGGAGCTTTTCCTACGCTCTCGTCGCCTTGTGTTTGGGGTTTTCTTGGGCGCAATGTTTCGCGCCTGTCCTGCCGGATACATTCTAATTCCTGTTCCAGAGTCAATCGTGTAAACCCCAAACGGTCTGAAATTCTCACTGCTTCTGTTTCAGACCCACTGTCGATATTGGAACTGAGATCAATGCTGCTTGAGCCATCAGGGGAATTATGACGCACTTGGGTCGTCGCTCTTGCCGAGCTCTGCCCTGCCTGCAAATCCGATGATTTGGATGCTTTAATAGCGTCATATTTACGAGCGAAGGTGAAGATGCGACCCTCACTATAGTCAGTTTTGTCGCGTTGGAATTTGAAGGCTTTACGCTTTCGAATAATATCCTCCTCCTTTTGTACTTTCTGCTCCATTATTTCCCGATGTTTTTTACATGCCAATGTATTTTCCACACTATCTGCACATAAATCAGTTATTTCCTTCTCAATTGCATCAATTTGTTCTTGAATATTTACTCTGTCCCTTTCCGCATGACGTACCAACAGTGTCACCAAGCGTCTTGATGAATCTAGGCTCCATTCCGCCCAATCCTTCAATAAGAGAGGGTCCATATATTCATAGGTTGGAGCAAGCATTACCCTCAGCCCCCTCGGTATCCGGTTCACATCAAGGTACCTACTGAGGGAGCGGTGCTCCCACCATTTGGACTGCTCTCGTTTGGACAGTTTTTCCAGCAATTTAAATTTGTCACGAAGGCTAGGGACCCCACTCACATCCGGTTCCTCGGAGGTGCTGGCTGCCGCCTCCCCAGCCGGGGAGTCGTCAAAAGCCTCGAGAGCCGCAACCTCTCTCCCCTTGCGTGCGCCAGCTGCCATGGCGTATACTTTGCTTTTAAATGTCAATATCGTACTCACTCAGTACGGGGATGCCGCCTCAATCGCCGCTCGTCCTCCGACTGTGCATCAAACTTCTCCACCGGGACAATTCAACAGCCGCTGTTGCTGGAATGCAGGCGCACCAGTTCAGGACAGCCGTCCTAAACAAACACCCGACAAACACGACCTCAGCTTTTTTCCGCGGTCCCAGGGGCTCGAGCAGTAACTCCCCAACGGGAGAAATAAACAACTTCCGGGGTATTGGAAGTCACGGTTTCCTGCTGCTCAGCCAGCTTGCGGAGGAGGGGTCTTCCAGCACCGGAGAAACACTCAACCGGTTTAAATTATTGCATATTCGTTATCCTCCAGACGACGCCCGTAGTCCAGAGCCATCACACCAAAGGAAAAACGGAAGACCCAGATGCAGTGAGTTACTTTATTTCTTAGCACGCCACGGCAGTATAACGTTTCAGCCTACACAGAGGCCTTGGTCACATGGCGCACTGACAGAGTTGCGTGAAATTTAAAGTGCACATGCATTCTAAAAACAACAATTTGATTGGTTAACTGTTTTCAAACCAGGGGAGTGTCCTTAAAGCCATACACAGCGTAATGCATTATCTATTGGACTACAAATTTATCCTTTTATAGCAGCTATTGCATTGATAATTGTTTTAAATACAATATATACATATTCGACACACCAAAACATTATTTACATATAAAAATATACTATCATAATAGAAAAATATATATATATATGTCTATCCAAAGTTTTTCATATATTTACAACTATTTACATAGTGCACAATTAATGATTACTTTTTTTAAAAAATAAGTTAATGTGTACATTTCATTATCTCCATTGTTCGGATATGTGTGCAAAATACGCTGTTTGCTGTATTAACGGCTTGTGCTAAACCTGACAAACTAGGAACCCATTGGTAAAACCTAAAGAATGCCATTTCAACATCAATGGTTAGCACAAAACAAAACCCCTGTTACGTTGTAACATTAGAATGCATTACTAAACAAGTGATTAAAAACAAATGTTTTAGCTCAGTTAGTTTTTTGCTTTGTATAATCAACCAGCTATACCTCCAGGTATGGAACAAAGTTTTTTAACAGATGTGGATCAAACAACTAGGTTCTTTCTTTCATGTATGTTTGTCCTGGCCAACTACAATTAAACTTATAAGGAACAGGATTACTGAAGCCAATGTCCAGATTGGCGAGATGGAAGAGGATAGTCTGAGAACTAGAGGCATGTATAAAAATCCTCAGTGGAATTGAGGCCATTAGGGGCCTTACTATCCATCTCAAGGATATATCTAGTCTCCAGTGCTCTTAAAATACCCTCTCTATTGCCACCTCTCCTGAGAGGTCCAACACAGTCTATGGCAAAGTATCTCAGGAGTCCACTTTCATTATTGTGGAATTCCTTAAAATGCCTGGCCACTGGATATGTGGTATCGTTGGTGTTAATGGCCCTTATGTGCTGGAGTACCCGCTTGTGCACCTGCAATTTGGTACTACCAATGTATTGCAGACCACATGGGCACTCCAGCACATAAACCACATATTCTGTCTTACATGTCAACTGTTTGTTGATTTTTCTTGGCACTGGGGAGAATGCTGTTCGGTACTCAGTTTTACTCAGCCCCTGCGAGCAGGCCTTACAGCTGGAGCACTTTTTAAAGCCTCGACTAGCTGCTAACCAATTTTTAGGTGGGATTACCTCCGGACTCGATTTGACTAATGCATCATTTAAAGAATATGCTTTGCGGTAGGTAATAATTGGCTTGTTAGGCATGCGTTCTCCTATCACCGGATCTAGTTTAACCAGATCCCAGTGGTGATTGATTATTTTACGTAGTGCCATGTGTTGTCTATTGTAAGTCCAGATAAGTCTGACAGGTTGGTTGGCCTCATTTATTCCAGCCTTGTCTTTTTTCTTTTTGTGGATCAGTGCATTACTGTGGGACAGGCCATTCGCTTTACTTATAGCTGTATCAATAAGGTTTTCTGCATAGCCCCTAGCCAGAAACCTTCGTTTGCTGGCTGCCTGTGCTGTTTTGCAGTGAATATCTGTGCTACACACCCGCCGAATTCTAAGCATCTCCCCGTAGGGGATGCTCCGAATTAGATGTGGCGGATGGTGACTTCCTGCATGCAGGATGGTATTTCCTGCAGTCGGCTTTCTAAAGAGCTTTGTTTCAAGCCTGTCCTGACTGACCTCCAAAGTTATATCCAAAAAGTGGGCTTCCTTTTGACTGATATGTGATGTAAAGGACAGATTGAAATCATTAGTGTTCAAGGCAACAATGAAATTTTCAGCTTCTTCCTGTGTTCCCCGCCAGATCATCAAAATATCATCGATGTATCTGTACCATCGTATGATATTGCGAGAGCACATTTCATGGTGAATACCATTGAGGACCTGTCTCTCCCAGTACCCCATGTGAAGACAGGCATAACTGGGAGAGAAACAGGCCCCCATGGCAACACCCCTGACCTGCTGATAATATTGGTTCAGAAACATGAAATAATTGTGGTGCAGGCAAAAGCTAATCATGGTGAGCAGCATTTTGTTATGTTCGACCAACTCTATAGGCCGCTTCCCCAAAAAGTACTCAACAGCCCTTAATCCATCTGCATGCACAATACTGGTGTACAGTGATGACACGTCCAAAGTAATCAACCAATAGTCACTATGCCATTGCAATTCCTCCAGCTTCCTTAGGAGGTCACTGGAATCTTGAACATAAGAAGGAAGTGCCAACACATGTTCTTGAAGAAACAAATCAATGTACGCAGTGGCTTTTTCCAACAACCCCCCACACGCCGAAATAATTGGTCTTCCCGGCGGCTTAGCTGTATCCTTATGCACCTTGGGGATTAGGTACAACACGGGGGTGATAGGATGATCATTCTTTAGACATTTAAGTTCATCCATACTTATGAGTCCACTAGATCGCCATCCCATCAATAGTGAATGGAAGTCTATTTGTGCTTTTTTTAGTGAACCCACATCACAGTGTCGATAGCAGTTTGGATCATTTAATTGGAGGTAGGCCTCTTCCAGATATAATTTCCGTGGCCAGAGCACAATGTTGCCTCCCTTGTCAGCCTGTCTCACCACTATATTGTTGTCTTTTTGTATTTTTTTAATCAGATTCTGATATTCAATGTTGCCCCTTTGTCTGTGAAAGTCAGATTTGAGAGTTTTTACATGTAACGCCTTCACTTCCTTGACAATTGCATCTTGAAAAATGTCTATGTTATCATATGGTGTAATAGGGGTAAATGTGGAACGAGGCTTAAATTCACTCAGTCCTCCACTATAGACCTGGGCCACCTCCTGAGTATTTTGAGAACCTGAAGATTCTGCCCGCAACATTTCCAGATCTTGTATCAGGGGAATATATATATATGTATGTATATATATATATATATATTCACTGAAAAAACCATAGGTTATAGACCATATATAGTTAGGAATTAGCATTTAAAAAACCTTATTTTACTCACACAAAACCATTGAAATTCCATATATAGTTAGTTGCACTAACTATATATCGCGCACCCGCAATCCACTGCTGATCATGTCACATATTACATCATTCATGACATGGTCAGTGACATCACTGATGACATCACTGATGACATCTCAAATGACATCACTGATGACATCACTGATGACAACATCCAGTGACTGTATGTTTCTGTAAAGTTAAAATATGTCTTACATATTGAAGAATGAGTGGATGTATAAGTGTCTGGATGAAGGATTTAGTAGGTGCGTGACTGACTGTATGAGTGAGTGATTAAATGTGTCTCACTGAATGCATGGGTTAGTGACTAAACTGTCTTAATTTGTGCATCATTATGTCTGTTGTTCTGTAAACTGCTGCATGTGTTGATCATTAGCTATACGAGAGGCTATATGTGTTATTAATTGGTTGCCCAAGTATTTATATGGGAGATTGAGTTTGTGTGGGGGTGGCTGGAAGGTGTGTGACTCTATGCATAGATGTGTGAGCAGTTTATTCACTAGGTGTATGAGTTCAAGAGTGCATGTGGAAACAGCTACATAGGCAGTTGACTGTGTGCATGAGTGAATGGATATCTCAATGCTACATGTCATAGTAAGTACATATGTAAAACACAGTACATGTGAGAGTTGGCATATATAAATAACTGTGCATGAGAGCCACTGAATGAGTGAGTGGTTGTATCGATCATTGTGAACTTGTATCAGGGATTGTATAAGAGAGTAAATATGTGTTAGTATATGTTTCAATAAGTAAGGTGTGTTTAACTGTATAGTTGAAGAAATGGAGGTGAGATTGTTTCTTTGCATGACTGACTGGGTGTGTGAGTAACTCCATGGATGAGTGGCAGTGTGTGAGTGTCTGTATACACTGAGTGTATCTAAGGTTATATTAGAGTCTGAAGATGTTTATCGTATTAGCACAAGAATGATGTCATTTGAGATGTCATCAGTGATGTCACTGACCATGTCATGAATGATGTAATATGTGACATGATCAGCAGTGGATTGCGGGTGCGCGATATATAGTTAGTGCAACTAACTATATATGGAATTTCAATGGTTTTGTGTGAGTAAAATAAGGTTTTTTAAATGCTAATTCCTAACTATATATGGTCTATAACCTATGGTTTTTTCAGTTAATTTTCAAGGTTTTGTAAATGCTAATTCCTAACTATATATGGTCTATAATCTATGGTTTTTTCAGTGAATTTCAATGGTTTTTTAATAGCAAATATCATAAGCTGTCGAATGTCAAGTACGTGGTAAGTGAAAACATTTTCGCGTTTATGCACACTGATCTGCTTTGAATGGTGCCCCCCCCCCTCATTTCTATTAGGAGTACTCTCTCTTTACAGATAGTGAAAGGTAGTTAACGCAGGCCTTTGCCCCCGTTGTAATCCGTCGTGCCTGCTTCTCTCTCCATTTGATTGATTGTTATCCAAGTATTTACTGTTTTAGAATTAGTTCTCTTTGGTTCATTCTCTATTTACAAACAAACACAGAGTCGCAATACTCTGTTTAGTCTTTGCAGATAACGAAAAATCGTGTAAAAAAAAAGAAAAGGAATCGAGCAAAATCAGTAGGCCACTAATGGGATCTCTTTTTGACCTCGCTAAAATAGAAACATTAGGAACAACCCCTCATGACAAATACAAAACTAGTGAGATGAACTGAACTCCACACAATGATGGCTGCAAAACAGCTCGGCTCCGCCACCCACCCCGCCCAAAATAACGATAAAGAACGGCTGCCATGATTGGTTGCGGAATGACCACGACGGAGCTACAAAATGGTGCTGCTCTCATGCTAACCCCAGCTTCAGTCTGAAACATCCAGAAACACTGTAGACTACCAATTCGATCAGTTCCGGTAGCGCCCCAATGTAACCCGGTAGAGAAGAACTAGCCCTCCCCTCTTTGACTGATGGTTCTTGTTGCCTGTCCCTTCTGTTGTCATTTAACAGAACTATTTAGCCTGCTGAAAGGGGTTGTGTTCCGACCGCTGGTTGGTGGAGACATTTTGACTATATTCTGTACCCTCGTTGTCGCGTAATGCGTCATATGACGCGCCGCGTTAGCGCATCCGGAAGTCATCCGGGGCGCGCAGCGCGTAACGTAAGCATAACAAGTCATGTGACTTGTTAATAAAACTTTTCATTGGTTCATTTTACTTTTCTTATTGTAATGATGAAAGGCTTGGTCATATGACCTAAAAATTACGCTTTTCATTACTTCCGAACATTATTTTTTCTTAAATATATGTTATAATGTTCCAGGCTAATGTACTTTCCCGGAAATTTTACAACTGTCCTGCAAGTAAAATATATTATTTTTTCGAGAAAAAGAGCGTTTCTTCATCCCATGACGGAGCCGTTGAGCAAAAGAGGGTCGACCTGCTGTCTTAGTCGCCGATACGCCTGAATATGAGATTCTTATCGATCACTTTATGTTGCAGGAATAGAAAACACAACAGCCCTTGACCATTTATCTTTACTGCGTTCCTTCGTATTATACCTTTTACCCTTCATGTAATTGGTCTGCTTTATTTCACTTGCCTTTTAATGATTCTAAAACAGTCACTATTATTAAAAACTTTACCAATGTATATACTACTACCATGTTTTCTTTTAAAAACCTTTATTGTGAAAATTTCATTATACAAATACTTGCCTATAACCACGTGGGCCTGCCACAGAGCAAACTGTAATCGTATATGATGAATAGACATTTACACTGTAGAGGAACGTAACGGGCGGGCCATTAGGTTGCAAGAACTAAGGTGTCTAACAGTTACGGAATCGGTGGACGTACATTTTATAATTAAAATACGACAGGGCCAGTTACAATAAAATTATCTAGATATACATTTGCGGGCAAGTACCATGGGTGACGTTAATTCGAACTTTCAACAGTACAGTAATCAATAACACATCAGAACTTAATATCAATAGGGATGTCGAAATATTCAATCAATTCTCGTCCCCGCCCGCCATGTGCTTCAAAACTGCATACGTATCTCGTGATTTCAAGGTTCTGCAACCAGTACACAACAAGGAGTTACGAGTCCCATTTATTCCGGCGCCATTTTGGGCGAGGACGGGCAGGTCCAGGATATAGTCAAAATGTCTCTACCAACCATCGACTATGATGATGTTCATATGCTGTATTTATTAGAGTAACACTCATCTGTCCACATGAAATTAATTTGCCACAATCTAAACATGTCATTTTAATCTTTCCAAAGTTCTTCTAAATATTTGGGACCGTTTCCCTTGCCTCTGAAGCTCTCAGTGCCACTTCTTTGATGAATGTACTAGCAGGTCAGGGGTTCTCCTCCAAATCTCTCTTTTATGCAGCACTATAATTAATTGGTGCCACCTCTCCATATGACGATGCATGTTATAGTTACCACAACTATATTTTTTTTCGGTTCCTCTGGAGAGTTCATCGTGGCAGATGAAGCGTGTAACGTACCGGGCATTTACCTTTTTTTGCATGTACAGGAAAGGAAAAAAAAAACGAGCGTCCGAGTTCTAAGGTGTCCCAGGGCCATTTTAGTGGACCAGGCCCAAATCCAAAGAACAGGCCGCCATTTTGAGAGTCCTCTTGCAGCCGCCTGTCGCTGTAGCATCAAGAGCAGCCAAAACTCAGCTGAATGGCAACTGAAACGGTAAAGGGGCGCCCCACTACAGCAGACGAGCCTCCACCTAGGAAGGCCCATTCACGCCGGCTCCCCCCCCTTCGGGCACCCCACGCCGTTATTCGGAGCAGTATTGTAGGATGGCCACACCAGTGCGGCAACTTGCTAGACATCACCTCGGTGGTAACCGAATCTCAACGCCTTGTGGTGTCTTCTATTCAGAAAACATTGTTATGCTGCCTTCGACCTATTCTCCGCAAGTGCGCACACAACTCAACTGCATAGCTTGCTAGACACCACCTCGGTGCCATCCGGATCTTGGAATGTCAGCACCTTTTGGTGTCTTCTCTTCAGAAAATATTGTTGCGCTGCCTTTGGCCCCATTCGCACATCAGTCCGCTACTGACGCCATCTCACAGGCTAATGGGGCACCCCACGCCGACTTTCAGCATTGAAGAATGACCACACCAGTACAGCAACTTGCTAGACATCACCTCGGTGCCATCCGGATCTCGGCGCCCCACTGCAGATGAAGTGCCTCTCAACTATGAAACCACCACGGTGACATCCGGATCTTGGCGCGTTGTGCTGCCTTCGGCCTATTCGCACATCGGTCCGCTACTGACGCCATCTCACAGGCTAATGGGGCGACCCACGCCGAGTTTCAGCATTGTAGGATGACCACACCAGTACAGCAACTTGCTAGACATCACCTCGGTGCCATCCGAATATTGGCAACTCAACGCCTAGTGGTATCTTCCATACAAAAAATATTGTTACGCTGCCTTTGGCCCCATTCGCACATCAGTCCACAACTTAGACATCACCTCGGTGCCATCCGGATCTTGGCATCTCAGCGCCTTGTGGTGTCTTCTACTCCGAAAATATTGTAGAAAATATTGTTGCGCTGCCTTTGGCCCCATTCGCACATCAGTCCGCTACTGACACCATCTCACAGGCCAACAGGGCGCCCCACGCCGACTTTTACCATTGTAGGATGGCCACACCAGTGCCACAACTTGCTAGACACCACCTCGGTGCCATCCGGATCTTGGCATCTCAGCGCCTTGTGGTGTCAGTCAGAAAATATTGTTGCGCTGCCTTTGGCCCCATTCGCACATCGGTCCGCTACTGACGCCATCTCACAGGCCAACGGGGCGCCCCACGCCGACTTTCAACATTGTAGGATGGCCACACCAGTGCGGCAACTTACTAGACACCACCTCGGTGCCATCCGGATCTTGGCGCGTTGTGCTGCCTTCGGCCTATTCGCACATCGGTCCGCTACTGACGCAAACTCACAGGCCAACGGGGCGCCCCACGCCGACTTTCAGCATTGTAGGATGGCCACACCAGTGCTGCAACTTGCTGGACACCACCTCGGTGCCATCCGGATCTTGACGCATTGTATTGCCTTCGGCCTATTCGCACATCGGTCCGCTACTGACGCCGCCTGACGTGCCAACGTATTTTCTCCGCATTTTATACCCTATGCCGCATAACAGGTCATGTGACTTGTTTATAAAACTTTTCATTGGTTCATTTTACTTTTGGTTTCCTAATGATGGAAGGCTTGATCATATGACCTAAAAACAACACTTTTCATTGGATGAAAACTTTTTTTTTTCCCCAAACGATGAAAGCCCCACCTTGTTTCTGGATGTTTCAGACTAAACTGGCGTCAGCATGAGAGCACCACCATCTCGTAGCTCCGTCGTGGTCATTCCGCGAGCAATCATGGCAGCCGCTCCCCACCAGAAGCCTGCAGGAGTCGGGGCCCCCAAAACTTTTGATGAATTCTCAAGGCGGAGGGGACGCTTTCGAGAATGGGGTCCAAGACCTAGCAGACAAGCGTCCGATTTCCAAGGTGTCCCAGGGCCATTTCAGTGCACCAGGCCCAAAAAGGAAAGAGCCTGCCGCCATTTTGAGAGTCCTGTGACAGCCGCCTATCGCTGCACCGCAAGAGTGGGCGCAACTCAGCTGAATTGCGGCTTTTGACACAGTGGACCAAAAACGGACGGAATGGCAACTGAAACGGTAAAGGGGCGCCCCACTACAACAGATGAGACTCCACCTGGAGAGGCCCGTTCACGCCGCCTCCCCCGGGGCGCCCCACGCCGTTATTCAGAGCAGCATTGTAGGATACCAAAACCAGTGCGGCAACTTACTGGACATCACCTTGGTGCCATCGTTCTGCTGCCTTGGAACTATTCGCACAACAGTTTGCTACTGATGACCCACCCCCCGCGACGCCCCACGCCGTTATTTGCTGGGTGGCAACTTACTAGACATCACTTTCGTGTCATCTAGATTTCGGCGCGTTCTGCTGCCTTGGAACTATTCGCACAACAGTTTGCTACTGATGACCCACCCCCCGCGACGCCCCACGCCGGAAATCTGGACGTTGTGCTGCGTTGGGACTATTCGCACAGCCGACCGCTACTTCGTTGTTTTTCCCTAAAAATGTTTATATGTTATTACTATTTTTGTTTTCTTGTATATATTTATAAATTATTAAAGTTTTATAATCTTACTACTTTGTCGGAGTGCTATATATTTTTAATGTGACACATAATTGTAAAAACTTTGATGTTCAAAGAGTCATCCCTGGAATCTTCCGCTTCACGCTCGGTCCCCTCCCCAATCACAATACAGGATGGTTTTCAGATAATAGCAACGCTTCTGCTGTGACGGATCTCATCGAGTGTGGACCTTGATCTACTATAACTCCTTTGAAGAGGGGTGATTCTTTACAGCTGTGGCCATAAACTACATCTGCAGGGCTAGCTGATAGCCTAGGACCGGCCTGGACAATCGGACACAGAGGAAAAGGAGTGTCAGAGGGTGCGGTAGTGAATAGGGCGAAAGGGAGGTGTCGGGCGGGCACAGGGTGTGATTCTCAGGGAAGAGCAGCGCAGATGGGGGGAGGTTTATTACCCATGCATAACACAGACAGCGGGGGTGACCACTGCCTGGGTGAGATGCTTGCGAGGGTGGGGAGCCATGCTAAGGATCGACAGCGTGCACAGAGTGGGTCTGGTCAAGGCATCTAAAATGGCTGCCGTGCACGACAAAAGTGTGGCATTTGAAAAAAGACAAGATGGCGCAGACAATGTTTTTCAACACTTCCTGATTTCCTTCGAATCGAACGTTAACAGACGTTGGGGCATATTACCAAAGTTAAACGATATTTATCCCTAACGATGCATTGCAAAGATTTTTTTACCGTCAGAAATTATCGCAGATAAACCTTGCTATTATCAAGGTTTATCGCAAATACGATAAAAAACGACCGCAATGCATTAATATCGCTGAAAACTCCGCGATATTCATGCATTACCGAGCTAATGCTCTTAGCCATGTTATCCACCTCCCATTGGAGAACTGCTCAGGGCAGCTGTTACTTTTTGGAGATATTCGCGCTTATCTCGAATATTTCCAAAAGTTGATAATAGGAGATAGCGATGTTAGCGACTGTTTCCAGTCGCTAACATCTTGGCATGCCCACTTTGCATGTCATTAGTGATAAACATCACTCACATGCAAAGTGGGGCCCAAGATGGTCGCTATCTCCTACTAGCCGTCGCTAACTGGTGTTAGCAACAGCTAGGTAATACAGATATAATTTTATCTCCGCGAAGCGGAGCGCTGTTACAGATATATATCTTGTTTTTGAACGTTAATTTCTCAAAATGCACTGAAGCACATATATTGAGACCTAGCAAAGGCACATCGGGCTACCAGTCCCTAATATTTTACCAAGTTTCGTGCAAATCCATTCAGCCGTTCGATTATTATTATTTTTTTTTTTTTTTGCCCCGCGGGGCCCTTTTAAAACCTCCACATCAAACTTAGGAGGTCAGCGAGGATCTACTATGCCCCCTTATGGTCATTTGCCCCTTCGCTTTGGCCTCCTCTTGTCTCTCGATCCTACCGAGAGACAAGATGGCGGCCGCTACGTACTGTTTGGAATGTTTACAGACACCGGAGAGCCAATCAGCTTCGCTTCGCAAAGCTCCGTAACGCGAAAAGTACGCGAAGCGGTGCGCTGTTACAGATATATATCTTTTTTTGAACGTTAATTTCTCAAAATCCACTGAAGCACATATATTGAGACCTAGCAAAGGCACATCGGGCTACCAGTCCCTAATATTTTACCAAGTTTCGTGCAAATCCATTCAGCCGTTCGATTATTATTATTATTTATTTTTTTTGCCCCGCGGGGCACTTTTAAAACCTCCACATCAAACCTACGGGGTCAGCGAGGATCTACTATTCCCCCTTATGGTCATTTGCCCCTTCGCTTTGGCCTCCTCTTGTCTCTCGATCCTACCGAGAGACAAGATGGCGGCCGCTACGGACTGTTTGGAATGTTGACAGACGCCGGAGAACCAATCAGCTTCGCTTCACAAAGCTCCGTTGCGCGAAAAGTACGCGTCCTGGAGCGCTGCCCGGTCCGCTGTTACAGATATATATCTTTTTTTAAACGTTAATTTCTCAAAATCCACTGTAGCACATATATTGAGACCTACAAAAGGCACATCGGGCTACCAGTCCCTACAATTTTGCCAAGTTTCATGCAAATCCATTCAGCCGTTCGGGCTAAAAGTGAGGCCAACCGCCCTATGGAAAACTCAATGTTAAAAACACGTTTTGGGACCCCCCTTTTTTCTCAGCCCCCCCTTGACGAACACCCCCCAAATTTTCAAGGGCTGCTCAGAAACAAAATGTTCCATTTTCCTGAAAATTTCAGCCAATTCCGTCCACAAACGCCAAAGTTATTAGACATAGAATTTTCAAAAATCCCATAGAGAAAAAATCCTAACTATATATACCTACTGGCGACCGCCAGTAGGTAATATATATATATATATATATATATATATATATATATATATATATATATATATATATATATATATATATATATATATATATATATATATCCAAAACTGTCTTGCCCCCATTCAGAGAAGCCACATCAGGAAGATGACAATGAGTGTTTTATTCGAAGAAAGCTGCAAAACGCTGTGAAGAGGCATTCACCAAAATAACAAAGCCTGACGCGTTTCATGCGCATAGCGCATTTCTTCAGAGGCAATCGTGATCAGCTACTCACAGCATGAATGTTCTTTAACTCTGACCTCGTGTCTTAAAGGGCGTGGGCGCGCCCCCAGGCATTCTGGTAACAGTAGTTCTTTGTTCTTTAACTCCAGTGAGTTGCTCGTGGTAGCGAAATGGATCCAAATTAAGCCACAGTGGGTTGGAATGATTTCAAACAGCAGCGGTTTGTTTCATAATGCTTTTCCCCAACACAATCTTCCTGCCCTTTGCTGTGCTGCATCGCCTGACGCTGCACGGGTCCATGCAACCATGGTGGGGCTTCCCTTATATATATATCGCCAAACACACCCCTATATTAACAAGAGGTAAGAGGCCACACGGAGGAATCCTTTTGGGAGTCTTTATTGTGGACACTGGGCATTATGCATTTCGGCGACCCTTCGCCTCGTCAGATGCCACCACACATGAGCCGCCATTCCATCTCTACCTTAAGTTTCTCCTCCTGCTCCCTCATTCGTTGGAGAGCTCCGCCCCCTGTTGTTTCGAGGCACGCCTTCTGTAGTCTATAGATCCTGACTACATCACCCACAATTCACCAGGGTTGGAAGGCAGAGCACGGGGGTAACTTTCTGATGTTAAATCACTCGGGGAGAGAAGGTAATTGCTGTACCGGTAGCTGGTCTCATGTAGGCATGGTGTCCTCCGACTCCCTCAAGCCCCCACTAATGTTCCAGCCTCACCTGCATAGGCTTGGCGGACCGCGAGTCGGGACATATGGGTTCCCAGCTCCTCACACCATGTCGAGCTGCTTCTGGCAAACAGCCCAATTCCAAACTGCCGCAGTCCGAGGCGAGCCGGAGCTACCAAAACCTTGGTTAAGTCTTCAACTGTTGCCAGCAATGCTCCGGCCTCTTAGGTGGAACGGAGCCTCTTTAACACGCTACTGGCCAGCGTGTGAAACAGCCAAACACACCCCTATATTAACAAGAGGTAAGAGGCCACACGGAGGAATCCTTTTGGGAGTCTTTATTGTGGACACTGGGCATTATGCATTTCGGCGACCCTTCGCCTCGTCAGATGCCACCACACATGAGCCGCCATTCCATCTCTACCTTAAGTTTCTCCTCCTGCTCCCTCATTCGTCGGAGAGCTCCGCCCCCTGTTGTTTCGAGGCACGCCTTCTGTAGTCTATAGATCCTGACTACATCACCCACAATTCACCAAGGTTGGAAGGCAGAGCACGGGGGTAACTTTCTGATGTTAAATCACTCGGGGAGAGAAGGTAATTGCTGTACCGGTAGCTGGTCCCATGTAGGCATGGTGTCCTCCGACTCCCTCAGGCCCCCCACTAACGTTCCAGCCTCTCCTGCATAGGCTTGGCGGGCCGCGAGTCGGGACATATGGATTCCCGGCTCCTCGCACCATGTCGAGCTGCTCCTGGCAAACAGCCCAATTCCAAACTGCCGCAGTCCGAGGCGAGCCGGAGATACCAAAACCTTGGTTAAGTCTTCAACTGTTGCCAGCAATGCTCCGGCCTCTTAGGTGGAACGGAGCCTCTTTAACACGCTACTGGCCAGCGTGTGAAACAGCCAAACACACCCCTATATTAACAAGAGGTAAGAGGCCACACGGAGGAATCCTTTTGGGAGTCTTTATTGTGGACACTGGGCATTATGCATTTCGGCGACCCTTCGCCTCGTCAGATGCCACCACACATGAGCCGCCATTCCATCTCTACCTTAAGTTTCTCCTCCTGCTCCCTCAATCGTCGGAGAGCTCCGCCCCCTGTTGTTTCGAAGCACGCCTTCTGTAGTCTATAGATCCTGACTACATCACCCACAATTCACCAGGGTTGGAAGGCAGAGCGCGGGGTAACTTTCTGATGTTAAATCACTCGGGGAGAGAAGGTAATTGCTGTACCGGTATATATATATACATATATATATATATATTCGGGGACTGCACGTTGGACATCCCGCTCCGGCCGGAGTGGGAGGGGGCATGAGTGACTACCAATGAGGACTGAGCAGGACTAATATAGCAGCTCAAGGACGGGGTTTGCTCATTTCTGCATCACTGGGCACTGAAGAAGGCCTTGCGGCCGAAATGCATTTGCCTGATGCACTTACGAGAAATAAACGGCTCCCTGGTTTTCCCCTATTCGGCTTCTATTCTTTTCTTTGGAGGAGATGTGTTTTCATACAATTACCATGTTTTGCCAGTGACACGGTATAGAAGCCACCGCTACACAAGTGACTCTGGTTTCATTGGCAGCGGCGGCTCCGGCTGCCTGTTTGGCGTTTCTGTGGCAGCAGATTTCCAGAGTCCACCACATGACCCCGGGAAGAGGAGATGCGATGTTGAGGCTTACCGGCCTCAACCTGGACCCGATGCACTGCCATTCGGAACCTCGCAGATTGGAAACCTGGGCGATTTTTGTTGTTGCGGGTTGGGGACCCGAGGGAGCGCCGTTAACTCCAGAACTTACAGATGTGATGACACGCTCCTTTCCGCGACTTACCTGCCAGTTATTTCATCCTGTGTGGTGTTTCCCTACCCTGGGATCCCTTCTGCTGGAATCGTGCATTCTGGGAAGTGTAGTCCGTTGAACTTTCGGGGACTGCAGGTTGGACATCCCGCTCCGGCCGGAGTGGGAGGGGGCATGAGTGACTACCAATGAGGACTGAGCAGGACTAATATAGCAGCTCAAGGAAGGGGTTTGCTCATTTCTGCATCACTGGGCACTAAAGAAGGCCTTGCGGCCGAAATGCATTTGCCTGATGCACTTACGAGAAATAAACGGCTCCCTGGTTTTCCCCTATTCGGCTTCTATTCTTTTCTTTGGAGGAGATGTGTTTTCATATATATATATATATATATATATATATATATATATATATATTCACTGAAAAAACCATAGGTTAGAGACCATATATAGTTAGGAATTAGCATTTAAAAAACCTTGAAAATTCACTGAAAAAACCATAGGTTATAGACCATATATAGTTAGGAATTAGCATTTAAAAAACCTTCTTTTACTCACACAAAACCATTGAAATTCCATATATAGTTAGTTGCACTAACTATATATCGCGCACCCGCAATCCACTGCTGATGATGTCACATATTACATCATTCATGACATGGTCAGTGACATCACTGATGACATCACGGATGACATCTCAAATGACATCACTGATGACATCACTGATGACATCTCAAATGACATCACTGATGACAACATCCAGTGACTGTGTATTTCTGTAAAGTTAAAATATGTCTTACTATTGAAGAATGAGTGGATGTAGAAGTGTCTGGATGAAGGATTTAGTAGGTGCATGACTGACTGTATCAGTGAGTGGTTAAATATGTCTCACTGAGTGCATGGGTTACTGACTGAACTGTCTTAATTTGTGCATCATTATGTTTGTTGTTCTGTAAACTGCTGCATGTGTTGATCAGTAGCTATACGAGTAAGTATATGGGTTATTGATTGGTTGCTCAAGTATTTGTATGGAAGACTGAGTGTGTGTGTGGGTGGCTGGGAGGTGTATGACTATGTGCATAGATCTGTGAGCAGTTGATTCACTAGATGTATGGGTTCAAAAGTGCATGTGGAAACAGCTGTATGGGCGGTTGACTGTGTGCATGAGTGCATTGGTGAGTGAATGGATATCTCAGTGCTACATGTCAAAGTAAGTACATATGTAAAACACAGTACATGTGAGAGTTGACATATATAAATCACTGTGCATAAGAGCCAGTGAATGTGTGAGTGGCTGTATGGATCATTGTGAACTTGTATCAGGAATTGTATAAGAGAGTAAATATGTGTTAGTATATGTTTGAATAAGTAAGGTGTGTATAACTGTATAGTTGAGGAAATGGAGGTGTGATTGATTCTTTGCATGACTGACTAGGTGTGTGAGTAACTCCATGGATGAGTGACAGTCTGTGAGTGTCTGTATACACTGAGTGTATCTAAGGTTACATTAGAGTCTGAAGAGGTTTATCGTATTAGCACAAGAATGATGTCAAATGAGATGTCATCAGTGATGTCATCAGTGATGTCATTTGAGATGTCATCAGTGATGTCACTGACCATGTCATGAATGATGTAATATGTGACATCATCAGCAGTGGATTGCGGGTGCGCGATATATAGTTAGTGCAACTAACTATATATGGAATTTCAATGGTTTTGTGTGAGTAAAAGAAGGTTTTTTAAATGCTAATTCCTAACTATATATGGTCTATAACCTATGGTTTTTTCAGTGAATTTTCAAGGTTTTTTAAATGCTAATTCCTAACTATATATGGTCTCTAACCTATGGTTTTTTCAGTGAATTTCAATGGTTTTTTAATAGCAAATATCATAAGCTGTCGAATGTCAAGTACGTGGTAAGTAAAAACATTTTCGTGTTTATGCACACTGATCTGCTTTGAATGCTGCCCCCCCCCTCATTTCTATTACGAGTACTCTCTCTTTGCAGATAGTGAAGGGTAGTTAACGCAGGCCTTTGCCCCCGTTGTAATCCGTCGTGCCTGCTTCTCTCTCCATTTGATTGATTGTTATCCAAGCATTTACTGTTTTAGAATTGGTTCTCTTTGGTTCATTCTCTATTTACAAACAATCACAGAGTCGCAATACTCTGTTTAGTCTTTGCAGATAGTGAAAAATCGTGTAAAAAAACAAAAGGAATCGAGCAAAATCAGTAGGCCACTAATGGGATCTCTTTTTGACCTCGCTAAAATAGAAACATTAGGAACAACCCCTCATGATTGCTCGTGGAATGGCCACGACGGAGCTACGAGATGGTGGTGCCAGCTTCAGTCTGAAACATCCAGAAACACTGTAGACTACCAATTCGATCAGTTCCGGTAGCGCCCCAACGTGACCCGGTAGAGAAGAACTTGCCCTCCCCTCTTTGACTGATGGTTCTTGTTGCCTGTCCCTTCTGTTGTCATTTAACATAACTATTTAGCCTGCTGAAAGGGGTTGTGTTCCGACCGCTGGTTGGTGGAGACATTTTGACTATATTCTGGACCTGCGTTGTCGCGTAGTGCGTCATGTGACGCGCCGCGTTAGCGCATCCGGAAGTGCTCCGATGCGCGAAGCGCAGCTTCCCGGAAGCGATCCGGGGCGCGGCGCGCAGCGCGTAACGTAAGCATAACAGGTCATGTGACTTGTTAATAAAACTTTTCATTGGTTCATTTTACTTTTCTTATTCTAATGATGAAAGGCTTGGTCATATGACCTAAAAATTACACTTTTTATTACTTTCGAACATTATTTTTACTTAAACATATATGTTATAATGTTCCAGGCTAATGTACTTTCCCGGAAAATTTACAACTGTCCTGCAAGTAAAATATATTCCTTTTTCGAGAAAAAGGGCATTTCTTCGTCCCATGACGGAGCCGTTGAGCAAAAGAGGCTCGGCCTGCTGTCTTAGTCGCCGATACGCCTGAATATCAGATTCTTATCGATCACTTTATGTTGCAGGAGTAGAAAACACAACAGCCCTTGACCATTTATCTTTACTGCGTTCCTGCGTATTATACCTTTTACCCTTCATGTAATTGGACTGCTTTATTTCACTTGCCTTTTACTGATTCGAAAACAGTGACTATTATTAAAAACTTTACCAATGTAAATACTACTACCATGTTTTCTTTTAAAAACCTTTATTGTGAAAATGTCAGTATACAAATACGGGCCTATAACCACGTGGGTCGGCCACGGAGCAAACTGTAATCGTATATGATGAGGAGACATTTACACTGTAGAGGAACGTAACGGGCGGGCCATTAGGTTGCAAGAACTAACGTGTCTAACAGTTGCGGAATCGGTGGACGTACATTTTATAATTAAAATACGACAGGGCCAGTTACAATAAAATTATGTAGATATACATTTGAGGGCAAGTACCATGGGTGACGTTAATTCGAACTTTCAATAGTACAGTAATCAATAACACATCAGAACTTAATATCAATAGGGCAGGTCCAGGATGTAGTCAAAATGTCTCCACCAACCATCGACTATGATGATGTTCATATGCTGTATTTATTAGAGTAACACTCATCTGTCCACATGAAATTAATTTGCCACAATCTAAACATGTCATTTTAATCTTTCCAAAGTTCTTCTGAATATTTGGGACCGTTTCCCTTGCCTCTGATGCTGTCAGTGCCACTTCTTTGGTGAATGTACTGGCAGGTCGGGGGTTGTCCTCCAAATCTCTCTTTTGTGCACCACTATAATTAATCGGTGCCACCTCTCCATATGACGATGCATGGTATAATTACCATAACTATATTTTTTTTCGGTTCCTCTGGAGAGTACATCGTGGCAGATGAGGCAGGTAACGTACCGGGCATTTACCTTTTTTGCATGTAGAGGAAAGGAAAATAAATTCGAGCGTCCGAGTTCTAAGGTGTCCCAGGGCTATTTTAGTGCACCAGGCCCAAATCCAAAGAACAGGCCGCCATTTTGAGAGTCCTGTTGCAGCTGCCTGTCGCTGTAGCAGCAAGAGCGGGCGAAACTCAGCTAGACGGCGCTCCACTGCAGATGAAGTGCCTCAACCTGGAGAGGCGGGAGAGGCTCGTTTGCGCCGCCTCCCCCTCCCCCTTCGGGCACCCCACGCCGTCTTTCGGCGCAGCATTGTAGGATGGCCACACCAGTGCGGCAACTTGCTAGACACCACCTCGGTGCCATCCGGATCTCGGCGCCCCACTGCAGATGAAGTGCCTCCACATGGAGAAGCGGGAGAGGCTCGTTTGCGCTGCCTCCCCCCCCCCCTTCGGGCACCCCACGCCGACTTTCGGCGCTGCATTGTAGGATGGCCACACCAGTGCGGCAACTTGCTGGACACCACCTCGGTACCAACCGAATCTCAGCGCCTTGTGGTGTCTTCCATTCCGAAAATATTGTTGGCAGCATTTTGAAAGGAAAGATAAACAGCCGTTTGTGGCCCTCACTACACCGTTCTCCTAGTGAGTCTCACATTGTTACATTTAGGAAGAATGTTGAAGAGTAGTATGTTGAAAATCTGAAGCCATTGTTCTACAAACCCTCAACCAGCCTTGGATGGAAAAATCCTGAAGAATGTACAAACTGAAAACCAGTTTTTGTCTGTATAGCATCAGCAGCAACGCTTGAGTCAGCTTTGTGTGAAGCCGCCATTTTGATTCAATCAATAGCGTCCCCCTGCACACATTCAGGGACCTGGTCGTGTCTTCAGGTCAAACGGATTGTGGGACAAGATGCACAAAGGAAAAGGAAAAAAGTTCCGCCGGACCCCGGGAGGCGGCCGCCTATGTCATGGGCGATCTTAGGCCACACCAGGGCAATAATGAAGCTGCAGCAGGTGCAAATAAGCTTCAGACAATGTTACAAGCGCTGCTCAGAACTCTCAACTATGACACCCCCTCGGTGCCATCCGGATCTTGGCGCCTTGTGCTGGTTCCGGTCTATTCACACATCGGTCCGCTACTGATGCCACCTCACAGGCCAACGGGGCACCCCACGCCGACTTTCGGCGCAGCATTGTAGGATGGCCACACCAGTGCGGCAACTTGCTGGACACCACCTCGGTGCCATCCACATCTCGGCGCGTTGTGCTGCCTTCGGCCTATTCGCCGCAAGTGCGCACGCAACTCAGCTGCATAGCGAGTGAAACACCAAGGGGCGCCCCACTGCAGCCGAGGAACCTCCATCTTGGGGGCGACGCAAAGCATCACATTGCTTTCCAATGCGGTCAGATCCTCAAACAGCCCCCACTGACTGACGCGAACTCACAGGCCAACGGGGCGCCCCACGCCGACTTTCGGCGCAGCATTGTAGGATGGCCACACCAGTGCGGCAACTTGCTGGACACCACCTCGGTGCCATCCGGATGTTACAAGCGCTGCTCAGAACTCTCAACTATGACACCACCTCGATGCCATCCGGATCTTGGCGCGTTGTGCTGCCTTCGGCCTATTCGCACATCGGTCCGCTACTGACGCCACCTCAGAGGCCAACGTGGTACCCCACGCTGACTTTCGGCGCAGCATTGTAGGATGGCCACACCAGTGCGGCAACTTGCTGGACACCACCTCGGTGCCATCCGGATCTTGGCACGTTGTGCTGCCTTCGGCCTATTCGCACATCGGTCCGCTACTGACGCCACCTCAGAGGCCAACGTGGTACCCCACGCCGACTTTCGGCGCAGCATTGTAGGATGGCCACACCAGTGCGGCAACTTGCTGGACACCACCTCGGTGCCATCCGGATCTTGGCGCGTTGTGCTGCCTTCGGCCTATTCGCACATCGGTCCGCTACTGACGCCACCTCACAGGCCAACGGGGCACCCCACGCCGACTTTCGGCGCAGCATTGTAGGATGGCCACACCAGTGCGGCAACTTGCTGGACACCACCTCGGTGCCATCCGGATCTTGGCGCGTTGTGCTGCCTTCGGCCTATTCGCACATCTGTCCGCCACTGACGCCGCCTCACGTGCCAACGGATTTTCTACGCTTTTTATAACCCTATGCCGCATAACAGGTCATGTGACTTGTTTATAAAACTTTTCATTGGTTCATTTTACTTTTGGTTTCCTAATGAGGAAGGCTTGATCATATGACCTAAAATAACACTTTTCATTGGATTAAAACATTTTTTTTCCCAAACGATGAAAGCCCCACCTTGTTTCTGGATGTTTCAGACTGAAGCTGGCGTCAGCATGAAAGCACCACCATCTCGTGGCTCCGTCGTGGTCATTCCGCGAGCAATCATGGCAGCCGCTCCCCACCGGAAACCTGCCGGAGTCGGGGGCCCCCAAGACTTTTGTAGAATCTTCAAGGCCGAGGGGACGCTTTCGAGAATGGGGTCCAAGACCTAGCAGACAAGCGTCCGAGTTCCAAGGTGTCCCAGGGCCATTTCAGTGGACCAGGCCCAAAAAGGAAAGAGCCTGCCGCCATTTTGAGAGTCCTGTGGCAGCCGCCTTTCGCTGCACCGCAAGAGTGGGCGCAACTCAGCTGAATGGCGGATTTTGGCACAGTGTACCAAAAGCGGGCGGAATGGCAACTGAAACGGTAAAGGGGCGCCCCACTACAGCAGACGAGCCTCCACCTGGGGAGGCCCGTTCACGCCGCCTCACCCCCCCCCCCCCGGGGCGCCCCACGCCGTTATTCGGAGCAGCATTGTAGGATACCAAAACCAGTGCGTCAACTTACTGGACATCACCTGGGTGCCATCCACATCTCAGCGCATTCTGCTGCCTTGGGACTATTCGCACAACAGACCGCTACTGACAAGGCCTCCCCCGGGACGCCCCACGCCGTTTTTCGGAGCTGCATTGTAGGATACCAAAACCAGTGCGGCAACTTACTGGACATCACCTGGGTGCCATCCACATCTCAGCGCGTTCTGCTGCCTTGGGACTATTCGCACAACAGACCGCTACTGACAAGGCCTCCCCCCGCACCCACCGGGACGCCCCAGGTAACATCACCTGGGTGCCGTCCAGAACTCAGCACGTTGTGCTGCCTTGGGACTATTCGCACAAAACACAGCTACTGACCATTGTTGTTTTTTTCCATAAAATTTTAAAATGTATTTACTGTTTTTGTTGCGTTGTATATATTTATAAGTTATTAAAGTTTTATAATCCTACTACTTTGTTGGAGTGCTGTTAGAACCTGGGATGTCAGGTCACCTAGGGTAGCCTGGCCTAGGGGTAAGGCATGCAATTCTAGAGGCACAGTGTGAAGGTTGCAAACCACCCAAGAGTAAATGCACGCAATAACACTTAAAAAGGACGCTACACCAATTGGTTAGGAAAATAAGTACCTGTTTATAAAAATAATATCTTTGCTCTCTTTTGACACTAGAATTCACAGTTCAATATAATGCATTTGGTCAGGGAAAAGAACTCCAGTACGTTTAGATATGCCAAATAATGTCAAAAACACAGTACTTTTAAATTATCATCACATTACATTTAAATGACTTATAATCAGTAGTTCTATCTTCAGGAATGTTAACTTATTTCAGTATTTGTCATCAATTATACATTCAAACAATCCCCAACATTGACCAGATTTGATTGCAGTGAGGAGTTTCAGTTTAACCAGAAATTTGGTTAGAGACCAGCAATCTCCCTGAGGAATTTATTCCTTCACTTAACCAGCAGGATCCTTTGTGCTACTCCCCAACCTATATTAAACAGGGGTGCAAACGACCAGTGCCTTATTTAATTCACTGTAGGCGCTAGCGCCGCTTCCCCCTGCAGTACACCTCCTTACTTGTGAGTGATTATGTTGGAATCGTCTTGCGCCATGTTCAAAAGGGGAAACAGCAGACGAAGGGGGTCGGAGAACCGAGGCTGGAGAGGCCCTCACACCTCAGAAGGCTCCTTTATGCTCCTTCCCCCCCCCGCTCGGGTCAACTCCTCAGTGTGGCGCTCGAGCAGGAGGAAAAGGTCAGATCTCTCGGCGAGTTGTGGAAGTCCCCGACGCCTCTCCTCAGCGCCGGACTCCAAAGACACTTCTCCAGGGGGCATGCGCGGTAGCGCTTGAGCTGAGGACGCCTCCCACTACGCTCGCTCGAAGGGAAGTCGCTTCTCTCCCGGGCCTGCTTACTTCTGTGCCCCTCCTTCCGGGGATATCAGCATTGGACGGGGCATGCGCGAAGGCGCCTTCACTTTCCTCTCAACTGGGTCGCTACAGGCAACGCGTCTAAAGCGCGGTAGGCGCCCCCGGGGTCCCGCTCACGAAGGGAAGCCTCGCAAGGCTTACCAGGCTCAGTGGATCCTGCGAGGGTGCTGGCACAGAGCGCAATCGGTGCCCCAGAGGTCCTGCTCCCAGTTCAAGGAGGAGAACAAGTTCCTCACCCCACACTTTCCACTTAACAGGCGGGGAGGCTTGCCACACGCCACAGGACCAGTCAGTGGTAAGGAAATCTTGAAATTGTTCAGTGGAGGTATTTCCTTTCTACACTATAGCGAGGAGGGGGGATAAAAACGGGGGGGGGGCTCCTTCAGAATAAAGCCACAGAGCTCTTCCTCAGCACTAATCCCCTATCCCTCCATACTGGACAGACTAGGGGCACAGGGGAACTCTTAGTTCAGCTCCCAGGGCAGGGTTCTTCTCAGCTCCCAAGACTACTAGAATTAACCCCTTCACCTATCTGTCCAGGATCAGCAGGATGAGCTAACTTGGCTAGGACAACAGGAAATGGGAGGTGGAAAAGCCTTGACAGAGGGCTACTCTTGTAGAGGAAACCACCCTTCAGGATCCTACCCCTACCAGACCTGAGCCTTCACTCTAGCTGCTCCTCACTGACAGACAAAATGGCTGTCCAGCATTCCGCCTTATATAGGCAGCCCCTCAGTGGTCCAGAATGGACCAGAAGGTTCTGGAACGCCCTATACTAGTCTATGGGCAAGTTCTGGGCTTGGCAGTTAGGGCAGTTAGTAGCCACCATTTTGTGTGGTTCCAACTTTTCCTGTCAGAACAGGCCTCTGGGCCCGAGGTGAAAGACTATGAGGGACAAAAGAACACCTATCCCCTTGGCCTACACCTATAAAACTAGTGGACACAAAAATTATTAAGGGTATGAGGGGCAAAAAGGGGACAAAATAAATAATAATTTGGAGGGACTACGCAAAAAAACCAGACAGGTGTAACACGCGTCCCCCCCAGCTGAAAGTGGGGAGAACTACCCAACCCCTTGGGAGTCCTCATCACTAAGGCGGAAATACCTGGAGAGACCGTCTGCATTGGCGTGGTCCACTCCAGGCCGATGTTCCACCCGGAAGTCCATTCCCTGTAGGGAGATGGACCACCTCAACAGCTTCGGATTTTCCCCCTTCATTTGCATCAGCCAACGAAGGGGTCGGTGGTCAGTCTGAACCAGGAAATGCGAGCCAAAGAGGTATGGCCGCAGCTTCTTCAGAGCCCACACCACCGCAAAAGCTTCCCTCTCAATTGCACTCCACTTCTGTTCCCGGGGAAGCAGTCTCCTGGATAAGAAGACTACAGGCTGATCCAGGCCCTCTTCATTTAGTTGCGATAACACTGCCCCAATGCCATGTTCTGATGCATCTGTTTGGACAATGAACTCCTTGGAGAAGTCTGGGGCCCTCAGGACCGGTGCTACACACATTGCCTGCTTCAACTTTTCAAAGGCTTGCTGACAAGCCTTCGTCCAAACTACCCGTCGAGGTTGTTTCTTGGAGGTGAGCTCCGTGAGGGGCGCTACTATAGTGCCATACCCCTTCACAAAGCGACGGTAGTAGCCTGTGAGGCCCAGGAAAGCTCGGACCTCAGTCTGTGTCTTGGGGGGTTCCCAGGCCATGATTGCCTCAATCTTTGCCTGCAGGGGCTGCACTGACCCCCTACCCACCAATTGTCCAAGGTACACAACCGACCCCTGCCCAATCTGGCATTTGCTGGCCTTGATTGTCAATCCAGCCTTTTTCAGGGCCTGGAGAACTGCTTGCAAATGTTGCAAATGGTCCTCCCAACTGCTACTGAAGACAGCAATGTCATCCAGGTAGGCAGCAGAGAAACTCTGCATTCCAGAGAGGACCTGATTCACCAGCCGCTGAAATGTGGCAGGGGCATTTTTGAGCCCAAAGGGCATCACACAAAATTGGAAGTGTCCCTCAGGCGTGGAGAAGGCTGACCTTTCCTTTGCTCCATCTGTCAAGGAGATCTGCCAGTACCCTGAAGTGAGGTCAAAGGTACTTAGGTATTGGGCAGCTCCTAGCCAGTCAATTAACTCATCCGCCCTAGGGATCGGATGAGCATCAGTCTTTGTAACTGAGTTCAGTCCTCGGTAATCCACACAGAACCTCAGTTCTGGTGTGGTGCCTGGTGGGGCGGCTTTTGGCACTAGCACCACCGGACTGGACCAAGGGCTGTTGGAAGGTTCTATCACTCCTAGCTCTAGCATCTTGGCAACCTCTCCATGGATGCTAGCCTTCACCTTGTCTGACAGCCTGTAGGTCTTTGACTTCACTGGGGGGCTGTCTCCTGTGTCCACATCATGGGTACACAGGTGGGTTCTTCCCGGGACAAGGCAGAACAGCGAAGAGTACTGCTCCAATACGTGGCGGCAATCCTCTCGTTGCTCAGGAGTTAGGGATGGGGAGAGAATCACTCCCTCCACCGACCCATCCTTCTCTTGGGATGAAAAGAGATCCGGGAGAGGCTCGCTTTCTGCTTCCTCGGCACCATCAGTCACCAACATCAGGATGACCTCTGGCCTCTCATGGTGGGGTTTGAGGCGATTGGCATGCAGCACCCGTAGGGGCTGTCGCGGGGTCTTAAGATCCACCAAGTAAGTGGCCTTACCCTTCTTTTCCAACACCTCAAATGGGCCTGTCCAACGATCTTGAAGGGCACTTAGCTCTCCAGGTTCCATCACCCATACTTTTTGGCCAGGTTCCAACTCCACCGGGTGAGCATTTTGGTCGTACCATTCCTTCATTACTGCCTGGCTGGCCTCCAAGTTATCAGAAGCCTGCTTCCACAACTTGGCCATCTGACTCCTAAAGGCCAGCATGTAGCTCACCACATCCTGAGGAGGTTTCTTTTTGGGAGACTTTTCCCATCCATCCTTCACCAGGCTGAGAGGTCCACGCACAGGGTGCCCATACAACAATTCAAAAGGGCTGAAGCCCACTCCCTTCTGCGGCACCTCTCTGTAGGAGAACAGCAAGCAAGGTAGGAGGACGTCCCATTTCCTCCGTAAGCTCTCAGGCAGACTTCTTATCATGCCCTTCAGGGTCTTATTAAACCTCTCAACCAGTCTATTTGACTGGGGGTGATAAGGCGTGGTGAACCGGTAGGTCACTCCACACTCCTTCCACATTGTCCGCATGTAAGCTGACAGAAAGTTGGTCCCCCTGTCGGACACAACTTCCTTGGGGAATCCTACTCGGGTAAAGATTCCCATCAGGGCCCTAGCCACCACAGGTGCAGTAACAGTCCTCAGAGGAATGGCCTCTGGATAACGTGTGGCATGATCCACCAGAACCAGGATAAACCTGTGACCAGCTGTTGTTGGTGGATCCAATGGCCCTACAATGTCGATGCCCACCCTTTCAAAGGGGGTGCTAACGACTGGAAGTGGTTCCAGGGGAGCTTTCAGCTTCACTCCTGTTTTCCCACTGGCCTGGCAGGATACACATGTCCGACAGTAAGTGTTGGACGCCACTTTCATCTGAGGCCAGTAAAAGTGGAGGACAAGCCAAGCAAAAGTCTTGTCCTGGCCTAAGTGTCCTGCCAAGGGTATTGCATGAGCCAATTCCAGCAGAAAGGCTCGGTATTGCTGCGGGACCACCAAGGCCCTTGATGAGCCAGGTAGGGGTACCTTGGGTTCACTGTAGAGGAGTCCATCCTCCCAGTAAATATGGTGGTGTCCCGTAGCATCACCTGCTGCCTGGGCTTCAGCCTGACGCCTCAGTCCCTCAAAGGTAGGGCACTCCCTCTGCCCCTTACAGAAGTCCTCTCTGGTAGGTCCTCCCTCCACATGCCACTCAGCAGGGATGGGTAAATCCTCCAGAGAGTCTACTTCCCCCTCCATGGACTCCTGGCCCACCACCGCAGGTGGCCGATCTGTCACATGGGGCGTGGAAGCCGAAGCAGGCTCTTCCTGTCTCCGGGTCTGTCCCTTTTTGGCAGCGGATTGGGCCATTGTTCCAGGCTCCAACCCAGGCGAACTCCCTCTCCGGGCAGTCGCAGACCGTGTGCTTACACAGGCCCAGTCAGGTGTACCCAGCATCACAGAATGCGTCCGGTATTCCACCTCTCTCCAAGTGTTGTGCTCCATGTCATTCCCCAACAGACAATCAACTGGCACGGCAGGGCTTACGGCAACTCGAAGTGAACCTGCAACCCCCTCCCACTCAAAGGGAACCTCAGCCACTGGATAGTGGCCCATTCTGCCGTCAGCCATCGCGGCGGGGTGGAGTACATTGGGAACCACCTGCTCTGGAGACACCAGTTGACTTCTCACCATAGTCATACTGGCTCCTGTATTTCTCAGAGCCTCCCCTCTCTGGCCATTGATGGTGACCCATTGCCCATACTTTGTAGTATTTGGGGGCACCTGGATCTTTGGAACCATCTCCCGCTCTCCCAGGGACACTAAGGTGACACCCGCCCACTCACCCCCCTTATCTAAGGGCAACTCCTCCCCGAGCGCTACACTAGCTACTCCCGGTGACTTTCCTCCGGTGGGAGGGGGTGGTCTCTTTGGGCATCTGACATCTCCCTTATAATGTCCAACACCACCACATTCAAAACAGTGGAGAACCCTTGGCTGCTGGCTTTGGCCAGGATTAGGGTTTCTGGGCGGGTTTGCCCTAGGGGTGAAACCTGCTCCCTTACCTTGGAAATTATTTTGGGGACCTTTGGAGAACTCCTTCTTTTTATCTCCCCCCTCCTTCTTCTGGGGGGTGCCCTGTCCGGCTTTTTGAGAATCCCCTCCAGTCCCCTTTGAGGACACCCGGGTACTTGCCCAAGTGTCCGCCTCCTCTGCAAGCTTCCGGGGATTGGTCAGCTTGCTGTCCACCAGGTGTTGGCGCAACTCGGGAAAACATTTCTCGAGGAGGTGTTCTTTCAAAAATAGATTGTACAGCCCCTCATAATCTTTCACCTCGCTGCCCTTGACCCAACCCTCCTAAGCTTTCTTGGCGTAGTCTAAAAAGTCTACCCAATTCTGGGTACTCAGTTTGTGACTTCCCCTGAATTTCTGTCTGTACCTTTCAGGGGTAAGTCCAAACTTCTTCACCAGTGCCACCTTCATTGTAGGGTAGTGGGTTTGCTCATCCTGCTCCAGAGCCAACAAGGTGTCTCTGCCAGCAGGGGGCATGTATTTATACAGCCCACCTCCCCAGTTAGTTTCTAAGATCCCGTGAGCCCTTAGAGAAACTTCGTAGGCGGCCAGCCATTTGGCAATGTCATCGCCTGGGGTGTAATTAGCGATGACATCTTTGGGTAAATAGGGTCTGGGTTCCCTGGTGTTCACCTTAGTTTCGCTGCCACCATTATCTGGATTGGGAGACCTTTGTATTAAGGCTTGTAGGTCCATCTCTTTGATGGTTCGCTCATGGGCTAACCTCCTGTCCTCCCTTTCCATATCCATCCTAGCTAATTCCAACTTCATTCTCCTCTCCTCCCTCCTATCTTCTAGCTCGGCGTCAATTAAACCCCTCTCTGAGACGCTGCTGCCCTCCCTCGAAGGTGTCCTGGGACCTGTCAGCAGATTCCCCCTTCCAGCTTGGTTCAACATTGCAATCTCAAGGACAGTGTCCCTGTCACTCACTTCGGTATCTGGTTCTTCCACTAAATGAGCTTCCACCCATGCCCTTATGCTTGTCAGCAACTCGCCTTTCTTGGCACCTTTGTTAAAGAATACCCCTTGTTGCTGACACCATTCTCTGAGTTGGGTCACAGTATTGGATTCTAGCTCTTTAAAATTCAATTCCATCTTTCACTATGGAATAAAATTAACACACAGGAGAAAACCAAGAAGTGACCTGAGGTTAACCTCCACCCACCACCAGAAATAAATTTGGAAAAAACAAAATTCAAATTAGGAGGGCCGCAAGGAGAAAACTCCTGGTGTAGGTCAGTGTATTGCGTTGAATTACTAATGAGTAGCTGCAACCAAGTCAGAATCCCACCGCTAGGCACCAAATGTTAGAACCTGGGATGTCAGGTCACCTAGGGTAGCCTGGCCTAGGGGTAAGGCATGCAATTCTAGAGGCACAGTGTGAAGGTTGCAAACCACCCAAGAGTAAATGCACGCAATAACACTTAAAAAGGACGCTACACCAATTGGTTAGGAAAATAAGTACCTGTTCATAAAAATAATATCTTTGCTCTCTTTTGACACTAGAATTCACAGTTCAATATAATGCATTTGGTCAGGGAAAAGAACTCCAGTACGTTTAGATATGCCAAATAATGTCAAAAACACAGTACTTTTAAATTATCATCACATTACATTTAAATGACTTATAATCAGTAGTTCTATCTTCAGGAATGTTAACTTATTTCAGTATTTGTCATCAATTATACATTCAAACAATCCCCAACATTGACCAGATTTGATTGCAGTGAGGAGTTTCAGTTTAACCAGAAATTTGGTTAGAGACCAGCAATCTCCCTGAGGAATTTATTCCTTCACTTAACCAGCAGGATCCTTTGTGCTACTCCCCAACCTATATTAAACAGGGGTGCAAACGACCAGTGCCTTATTTAATTCACTGTAGGCGCTAGCGCCGCTTCCCCCTGCAGTACACCTCCTTACTTGTGAGTGATTATGTTGGAATCGTCTTGCGCCATGTTCAAAAGGGGAAACAGCAGACGAAGGGGGTCGGAGAACCGAGGCTGGAGAGGCCCTCACACCTCAGAAGGCTCCTTTATGCTCCTCCCCCCCCCCTGCTCGGGCCAACTCCTCAGTGAGGCACTCGAGCGGAGGACAACTAAGGCAGATTCCTCGATGCTCCCCCGGCCCCTACCGGGCCTCAAAACACTCCCTCCCTGCTCGGGCCAGCTCCTCAGTGTGGCGCTCGAGCAGGAGGAAAAGTTCAGATCTCTCGGCGAGTTGTGGAAGTCCCCGACGCCTCTCCTCAGCGCCGGACTCCAAAGACACTCCTCCAGGGGGCATGCGCGGTAGCGCTTGAGCTGAGGACGCCTCCCACTACGCTCGCTCGAAGGGAAGTCGCTTCTCTCCCGGGCCTGCTTACTTCTGTGCCCCTCCTTCCGGGGATATCAGCATTGGACGGGGCATGCGCGGAGGCGCCTTCACTTTCCTCTCAACTGGGTCGCTACAGGCAACGCGTCTAAAGCGCGGTAGGCGCCCCCGGGGTCCCGCTCACGAAGGGAAGCCTCGCAAGGCTTCCCAGGCTCAGTGGATCCTGCGAGGGTGCTGGCACAGAGCGCAATCGGTGCCCCAGAGGTCCCGCTCCCAGTTCAAGGAGGAGAACAAGTTCCTCACCCCACACTTTCCACTTAACAGGCGGGGAGGCTTGCCACACGCCACAGGACCAGTCAGTGGTAAGGAAATCTTGAAATTGTTCAGTGGAGGTATTTCCTTTCTACACTATAGCGAGGAGGGGGGATAAAAACGGGGGGGGGGCTCCTTCAGAATAAAGCCACAGAGCTCTTCCTCAGCACTAATCCCCTATCCCTCCATACTGGACAGACTAGGGGCACAGGGGAACTCTTAGTTCAGCTCCCAGGGCAGGGTTCTTCTCAGCTCCCAAGACTACTAGAATTAACCCCTTCACCTATCTGTCCAGGATCAGCAGGATGAGCTAACTTGGCTAGGACAACAGGAAATGGGAGGTGGAAAAGCCTTGACAGAGGGCTACTCTTGTAGAGGAAACCACCCTTCAGGATCCTACCCCTACCAGACCTCAGCCTTCACTCTAGCTGCTCCTCACTGACAGACAAAATGGCTGTCCAGCATTCCGCCTTATATAGGCAGCCCCTCAGTGGTCCAGAATGGACCAGAAGGTTCTGGAACACCCTATACTAGTCTATGGGCAAGTTCTGGGCTTGACAGTTAGGGCAGTTGGTAGCCACCATTTTGTGTGGTTCCAACTTTTCCTGTCAGAACAGGCCTCTGGGCCCGAGGTGAAAGACTATGAGGGACAAAAGAACACCTATCCCCTTGGCCAACACCTATAAAACTAGTGGACACAAAAATTATTAAGGGTATGAGGGGCAAAAAGGGGACAAAATAAATAATAATTTGGAGGGACTACGCAAAAAAACCAGACAGGTCTAACAAGTGCTATATATTTTTAATGTGACACATAATTGTAAAAACTTTGATGTACAAAGAGGCATCCCTGGAATCTTCCGCTTCAGGCTGGGTCCCCTCCCCAATCACAATACAGGATGGTTTTCAGATAGTAGGAACGCGTGTGGTGTGACGGATCTCATCGGGTGGGGGCCTTGATCTACTGTAACTCCTTTGAAGAGGGGTGATTCTTTACAGCTGGAGCCATAAACTACATCTGCAGGGATAGGTGATAGCCTGGGACCGGCCTGGACAATCGGACACATAGGAAGAGGAGTGTCAGAGGGTGCGGTAGTGAATAGGGCGAAAGGGAGGTGTCGAGCGGGCACAGGGTGTGATTCTCAGGGAAGAACAGCGCAGATGGGGGGAGGTTTATTGCCCATGCATAAGACAGAGAGCGGGGGTGACCAGTGCCTGGGGGAGATGCTTGCGAGGGTGGGGAGCCATGCTAAGGATCGACAGCGTGCAGAGAGTGGGTCTGGTCAAGGCATCTAAAATGGCTGCAGTGCACGACAAAAGTGTGGCATTTGAAAAAAGGCAAGATGGCGCAGACAATGTTTATCAACACTTCCTCATTTCCTTCGAATCAAACGTTAACAGACGTTATCTCTCCCACACTACCGGTCCCCCTGGGCTTAAACGCCGAGATAGTAGGGACTGCATCCCGTGGAGATACGCCGAGACGTCACTCAGCAGAAAAAAAAAAGAAAAATCAAAAAAAGTCTATAAACATACAATAAGTTAAAAGTCAATCATTCTTGTTTCCTTGTAGTACGCTCCCCAGTCCGCTTTCCGTTACGCGTACCGGGCGCACCCCACGAAAAAAAAACGTTGTTTTTTTTTGCCCCGCGGGGCCCTTTTAAAGCCTCCACATCAAACCTAGGGGGTCAGGGAGGATCTACTATGCCCCCTTATGGTCATTTGCCCCTTCGCTTTGGCCTCCTCTTGTCTCTCGATCCTACCGAGAGACAAGATGGTGGCCGCTACGGACTGTTTGGAATGTTTACAGACACCGGAGAGCCAATCAGCTTCGCTTCGCAAAGCTCCGTAACGCGAAAAGTACGCGAAACGGAGCGCTACCCGGGACGCTGTCACAGATATATATCTTTTTTTGAACGTTAATTTCTCAAAATCCACTGGAGCACATATATTGAGACCTAGCAAAGGCACATCGGGCTACCAGTCCCTACAATTTTGCCAAGTTTCGTGCAAATCCATTCAGCCGTTCGGGCTAAAAGTGAGGCCAACCGCCCTATGGAAATTAACATGGGAAAAACGCGTTTTGGGACCCCCCCTTTTTTCTCGGCCCCCCCTTGACGAACCCCCCCCCAAATTTTCAGGGGCTGCTCAGAAACAAAATGTTCCATTTTCCTGAAAATGTCAGCCAATCCCGTCCACAAACGCCAAAGTTATTAGACATAGAATTTTCAAAAATCCCATAGAGAAAAAATCCTAACTATATATACCTACTGGCGACCGCCAGATATATTCACCAAAGAACAAAAATATATTTCCACTACAACGTTTCAGCTTCCGCCTTCCTCAGGTAGTTTCAAGATGGTAAGCTCAGTGGCTGCACAGATGACACAGCTGAATTTTCAAAAAGCATCATGAGTGAAGATTCCATTTGGAATGTGGAATCAATGCAGTCCTGAGAGTTCTTGAGATATGCAGTAATCAGGATGTATTGTCAGTAATGTTCAGTCCATCTGGATGCAATGATTTTAAACGGTACATCCAGAAGTTTTCCCTGGAGTCCAGTAGTTCTTCCTTTGAGACATGTTCCACTGGGAAAATCTTCAAATCTGATAGAGAATGATCGGCAAGGTTAAAATGATTGGCTACAGGCTGGTCAATTTTCTTATTAATTATTGCTGATTTGTGGTTCCTGAATCGTGTGCGAAGGTCATTCATTGTTTGGCCTACATATTGTTTTTTACAGCTTTGCCGTTGGACTCCAGGGAAAACTTCTGGATGTAGTGTCTGTGTGTTTTTGTAAAGTTTAAATATGTTTTACATATTGAAGAATGGGTGGATGTATGGAAGACTGAGTGTGTGTGTGGCTGGCTGGGAGGTGTGTGACTCTGTGCATATCAATGTGTACTTGTATCAGTGATTGTATAAGAGAGTAAGTATGTGTTAGTATATGTGTGAAAAGTATGGTGTTCTGTGTTTAACTGTATAGATGAGGAAATCGAAGTGTGATTGATTCTTCACAGGACTGACTAGGTGTATGAGTGCATATGATAGTGTTGTAATAATGAGTGACTGTATGTATGAGTGATTGTATGGGTGAATGAGTGAATGTGTGTGTAGACGTAGGAATCAGTGAGTGCGTATGTAGTAACTGGTATTGGTGTGTCATGATGTCATCAGTGATGTCATTTGAGATGTCATCAGTGATGTCATCAGTGATGTCATTTGAGATGTCATCATTGATGTCATCAGTGATGTCACTGACCATGTCATGAATGATGTAATATGTGACATCATCAGCAGTGGATTGCGGGTGCGCGATATATAGTTAGTGCAACTAACTATATATGGAATTTCATTGGTTTTATGTCAATAAAATGTCCAGCTAACTATATATGGTCTCTAACCTATGGTTTTTTCAGTGAATTTTCAAGGTTTTGTAAATGCAAATTCCTAACTATATATGGTCTATAACCTATGGTTTTTTCAGTGAATTTCATTGGTTTTTTAAAAGCTAATATCTATAGCTGTAAAATATATTCTTTATTACGTGACGTATTACGTAGCCACATGAGACGCCTCATGACGCGTCGCATAACCGTGACGTATCGGCTCAGCAGCGCAAACAAAACCCGTAACGTAAGCGTGCCGGAGCACGCTTACAGATATATATATTTTTTTTAACCTTAATTAGACAAAATCCACACGTGCACATATCTTGAGGCCTTGCAAAGGCACATCAAACAAACAGTCCCTACAATTTTGCCAAGTTTGCTGGAAATCTATTCCCTTAATTTTTTTTTACTGTTTCTCTTGGTTTTCCCCTTGTTACGCTTACCGGGATGCTACCCGGTACGCGAACCGGACGCTCCAAAAACACAAGATGGCGGACTCCCGTTACGCTGCCGGTTAGCTGCCCGGTTCGCGTACCGGGAGGCGCCTCTACCGCGAAAAATCGCGGGGTACTTTAATATCCCCCTCATCAATCCTAGGGGGTCAGGAGAGGTTTACCTTGCCCCCTTTCCTTCATTTCCCCCTTCTTTTTTCACCACATCTTGTCTCTCGAACCTACCGAGAGACAAGATGGCGGCCGCTCCGGACTGTTTACAATGTTGACAGCTATGCTGCCGGTTAGCTGCCCAGTTAGCTGCCCGGTGAGCTGCCCGGTGAGCTGCCCGGTGAGCTGCCCGGTTCGCGTACCGGGACGCGCCTCTAGGGCGTAAAATCGCAAAAAAAAAAAAAAATTTATTTTTTGCCCCGCGGGGCACTTTAATATCCCCCTCATCAATCCTAGGGGGTCAGGAGTGGTCTACCTTGCCCCCTTTCCTTCATTTCCCCCTTCGTTTTTCACCACATCTTGTCTCTCGATCGTACCGAGAGACAAGATGGCGGCCGCTCCGGGCTGTTTAGAATGTTGACAGACACCGGAGAGCCAATCAGCTTCGCTTCGCGAAGTTCCGTTACGCGTCAGGTACGCGAACCGGGGCGCTAACCGGAGCGCTGTCACAGATATATATATTTTTTTAAACGTTAATTTTTCAAAATCCACTGGAGCACATATATTGAGACATAGCAAAGGCACGTCGGGCAAACCATATCTACAATTTTGCCAAGTTTCCTGTAAATCTATTCAGCCGTTCGAGCTAAAAGTGAGTCCAACCGCCCTATGGAAAAATGAATGGGAAAAACACGTTTTGGGACCCCCCTTTTTTCTCGGCCCCCCTTGACGGAACCCCCCCAAATTTTCAGGGGCTGCTCAGAAACAAAATGTGTCATTTTCCTGAAAATTTCAGCCAATTCCGTCCACAAACGCCAAAGTTATTAGACATAGAATTTTCAGAAATCCCATAGAGAAAAAATCCTAACTATATATACCCACTGGCTATCGCCAGTAGGTAATATACATATATAAACATATATAGTCTGCATATCTATATAAATATAAATCATGCATACATATACATATATGCATACATATGCATGTTATTTACATGAAAGTTTTAAAAACACTAATAAAAGCAAAGCTAAAAAGCCACCTCATTACAAACAGAATGGCTTTAACTTAAACGAGGGCGAGATCTATTGCATTTTCAATGCTTGTTTACTTTGGTTCTATCAAGAAGGCATTCAGATGTGTCACACATTTGCCATAAATTCTGAATGTTAGCACTCTAGTTGCTCATTAGATCACTGTAGTAAAGCTAGTGCTCACCAGGGAAGTCTGCTGCTAATCATGGTTTGCAGCCATTTTCCTGCATTTTTTATCCCGCAGACTTTCAGTCCGCATACCATTATCCCGCAAGGTCATTGACCTCGCATACCATTATCCCGCATTTTTTCAAAACGCATGTGCATTTATCGCGCATGCCTTTACAAAGAATTACGTTTTAAAGGCATGTATGGTAAATGCATTTGCGTTGTGAAAACTACGATGACGAGAGAGGTAAGTGGGTTTGTGTTAATTTTTTTGTGGGTTAGTGATTGTGTAGTGTAGTGTAGTGTTGTGTAGTGTAGTGTTGTGTTAGTGTAGTGTAGAGTTGTGGTGGTTGTTTAGTGTAGGGTCATGCTGGGGGTAGTGTTTTAGGGTTTAGGGTTGTGTTGTAGTGTTTGCGTAGTGTAGGGTCATGCTGGGGGTAGTGTTTTAGGGTTTAGGGTAGTGTTGTAGTGTTTGCGTAGTGTAGGGTCATGCTGGGGGTAGTGTTTTAGGGTTTAGGGTTGTGTTGTAGTGTTTGCGTAGTGTAGGGTCATGCTGGGGCTAGTGTTTTAGGGTTTAGTGTTGTAGTGTTTGCGTAGTGTAGGGTCATGCTGGGCGTAGTGTTTTAGGGTTTAGGATAGTGTTGTAGTGTTTGCGTAGTGTAGGGTCATGCTGGGGGTAGTGTTTTAGGGTTTTGGGTAGTGTTGTAGTGTTTGCGTAGTGTAGGGTCATGCTGGGGTGTAGTATTTTAGGGTTTAGGGTAGTGTTGTAGTGTTTGCGTAGTGTAGGGTCATGCTGGGGGTAGTGTTTTAGGGTTTAGGGTAGTGTTGTAGTGTTTGCGTAGTGTAGGGTCATGCTGGGGGTAGTGTTTTAGGATTTTGGGTAGTGTTGTAGTGTTTGCGTAGTGTAGGGTCATGCTGGGGGTAGTGTTTTAGGGTTTTGGGTAGTGTTGTAGTGTTTGCGTAGTGTAGGGTCATGCTGGGGTGTAGTGTTTTAGGGTTTTGGGTAGTGTTGTAGTGTTTGCGTAGTGTAGAGTCATGCTGGGGTGTAGTGTTTTAGGGTTTTGGGTAGTGTTGTAGTGTTTGCGTAGTGTAGGGTCATGCTGGGGGTAGTGTTTTAGGGTTTTGGGTAGTGTTGTAGTGTTTGCGTAGTGTAGGGTCATGCTGGGGGTAGTGTTTTAGGGTTTTGGGTAGTGTTGTAGTGTTTGCGTAGTGTAGGGTCATGCTGGGGGGTAGTGTTTTAGGGTTTAGGGTAGTGTTGCAGTGTTTGCGTAGTGTAGGGTCATGCTGGGGGTAGTGTTTTAGGGTTTAGGGTAGTGTTGCAGTGTTTGCGTAGTGTAGGGTCATGCTGGGGGTAGTGTTTTAGGGTTTAGGGTAGTGTTGTAGTGTTTGCGTAGTGTGGGTCATGCTGGGGGTAGTGTTTTAGGGTTTAGGGTAGTGTTGTAGTGTTTGCGTAGTGTAGGGTCATGCTGGGGGTAGTGTTTTAGGGTTTAGGGTAGTGTTGTAGTGTTTGCGTAGTGTAGGGTCATGCTGGGGGTAGTGTTTTAGGGTTTAGGGTAGTGTTGTAGTGTTCGCGTAGTGTAGGGTCATGCTGGGGTGTAGTGTTTTAGGGTTTTGGGTAGTGTTGTAGCGTTTGCGTAGTGTAGGGTCATGCTGGGGGTAGTGTTTTAGGGTTTAGGGTAGTGTTGTAGAGTTTGCGTAGTGTAGGGTCATGCTGGGGTGTAGTGTTTTAGGGTTTTGGGTAGTGTTGTAGTGTTTGCGTAGTGTAGGGTCATGCTGGGGGTAGTGTTTTAGGGTTTAGGGTAGTGTTGTAGTGTTTGCGTAGTGTAGGGTCATGCTGGGGGTAGTGTTTTAGGGTTTAGGGTTGTGTTGTAGTGTTTGCGTAGTGTAGGGTCATGCTGGGGGTAGTGTTTTAGGGTTTAGGGTTGTGTTGTAGTGTTTGTGTAGTGTAGGGTCATGCTGGGGGTAGTGTTTTAGGGTTTAGGGTAGTGTTGTAGTGTTTGCGTAGTGTGGGTCATGCTGGGGGTAGTGTTTTAGGGTAGTGTTGTAGTGTTTGCGTAGTGTAGGGTCATGCTGGGGGTAGTGTTTTAGGGTTTAGGGTAGTGTTGTAGTGTTTGCGTAGTGTAGGGTCATGCTGGGGGTAGTGTTTTAGGGTTTAGGGTAGTGTTGTAGTGTTTGCGTAGTGTAGGGTCATGCTGGGGGTAGTGTTTTAGGGTTTAGGGTAGTGTTGTAGTGTTTGCGTAGTGTAGGGTCATGCTGGGGTGTAGTGTTTTAGGGTTTTGGGTAGTGTTGTAGTGTTTGCGTAGTGTAGGGTCATGCTGGGGGTAGTGTTTTAGGGTTTAGGGTAGTGTTGTAGAGTTTGCGTAGTGTAGGGTCATGCTGGGGTGTAGTGTTTTAGGGTTTTGGGTAGTGTTGTAGTGTTTGCGTAGTGTAGGGTCATGCTGGGGGTAGTGTTTTAGGGTTTAGGGTAGTGTTGTAGTGTTTGCGTAGTGTAGGGTCATGCTGGGGGTAGTGTTTTAGGGTTTAGGGTTGTGTTGTAGTGTTTGCGTAGTGTAGGGTCATGCTGGGGGTAGTGTTTTAGGGTTTAGGGTTGTGTTGTAGTGTTTGTGTAGTGTAGGGTCATGCTGGGGGTAGTGTTTTAGGGTTTAGGGTAGTGTTGTAGTGTTTGCGTAGTGTAGGGTCATGCTGGGGTGTAGTGTTTTAGGGTTTTGGGTAGTGTTGTAGTGTTTGCGTAGTGTAGGGTCATGCTGGGGGTAGTGTTTTAGGGTTTAGGGTAGTGTTGTAGTGTTTGCGTAGTGTAGGGTCATGCTGGGGGTAGTGTTTTAGGGTTTAGGGTAGTGTTGTACTGTTTGTGTAGTGTAGGGTCATGCTGGGGGTAGTGTTTTAGGGTTTAGGGTAGTTTAGTTGTTTAGTGTATGCTAAAGGCATATTCGTTCTAAAAGTTTTCGTTATTTTAATTTGCGGCCTAATAGTACTTGCAGGATTTTTTTTGCGGACTGATGGTATGCGGGATTTCGTCATATATTCGCTAATCATACTTTCTATGGCAAAATGAACCCCCTCATTTTGTTCCTTTTTAAATTAAATGTTTTAAGAGTTACCACTTTATTCCAATCAAGATGGCTTCAGGTGTGCCATACCTTTGTAATAAGTAGGACTGTTAGCACTCTAGTTGTTCTTTAGAACACTCTGGGACATTCTGTCATTGGGCTATAGTTGGGCTACATCTGGCTGATATTTGGGCTACATTTGTTTTTTTTGTCTCTGGTGGCCATCTTTGGGCTACATTGGGCTCCATTGGGCTACATTGGGCTACATTTGGGCTCCAACATATATATAGCCCAATGTAGCCCAATATATATTTTTCAAAGTTAATTTTCGTAACAACCACTGGAGCCTATATCTTGAGACATAGCAAAGGCACATCGGGCTACCAGTCCCTACAATTTTGCCAAGTTTGGTGTAAATCCATTCAGCCGTTCAGGCTAAAAGTGAGGCCAACCGCCCTATGGAAAATTGCATGGGAAAAACACGTTTTGGGACCCCCCTTTTTTCTCGGCCCCCCCTTGACGAAACCCCCCCAAATTTTCAGGGGCTTCTCAGAAACAAAATGTTCCATTTTCCTGAAAATTTCAGCCAATTCTGTCCCCAAACGCCAAAGTTATTCGACATAGAATTTTCAAAAATCCCATAGGAAAAAAATCCTAACTATATATACCTACTGGCTATCGCCAGTAGGTAATATATATATATATATATATATTGTCGGGTTCCCCAGGCTCAGTCTTTAGTGTTGTATGTGGGGGATACATCTGTGTTTTAGGATGATGTGGATGTGCCTGTGTATTAATGTGTTTTTATGTACAAACCGACCTCCATGGTATGTCTCACAGACAAACAGTAAGCTTAGGGAGGACAAATGTCTTTATAAGTAATGACTTAACTCTTATAGTTGAATGTCATTTATCATAAGGAAAAACATTATTTATATATATGTTAGTTTTATGAAATATAAGGTAAAGAATGAGAAAAATCATTCATTTTTTTAATTTTGAATGTTAAGATTATTATAATCTCTTTACAATCAATTCTCTGTACAATTAGATATGTCTTATTTATCTTTTCTTATACTTTGACATACTACATTTGTTTTTCTGCATGCACAGGTTGTATATTTTATTGTCTGCATTACAAATGTCTCACATTTGTATTTGGCGAGTGGATTTTGTTTTCTCATGTGTTGAATTATAACACAATTAATTAAAGGAATTCATAAAATATCTCTTAGCCAAGAGGTGATGGGGTTTGCAAATTTTCATTTAGTGTGTGGATTGTGGATTGCCTGCTGTCTGGAATGTATACAAACCTCACAAACTTACTTGGCTGAGAGTTGGGAATGTTTTTGTTATAATGACAAGAGTGATATTTGCTACATGCTGTTTAATCTCAGAGAAATTCATTTCACAACATCAGCTCCCAACTGGAACAGAGTATAATTATAATTCTAGATAGCAGAGACATACTTTGTCTTCACTATGTATATTAAAGAAAGGCTAAGAGCACTATTTTATCATGCTTTATAGCCTTTATCTTAAGCTAGGAATTATGGAAGATAAAATAACACATTATTGTCATGCATTGTTATGTTATGTTATAGATTGTTTTTGTAGGGCATGTACAGTGGGTATTCTAGGCATTGGAAAGTGTAACACAGCACCAATGGAGAAACAGTAAAATTGAATAGAAATGTTTTACATTAAAGAGATATAAAATGTAAAGCTTTCATTTTTTCTGAAATGCTTTATTAGATGGGAGCTAGCAAAGCTCAGGAGGTAGTTCTTCCATTCTCTTGCAGTGGCTACTAAAAAGGCCATATGCCCATAAGAGACAGTCCTGGCCTTTGGGATATCAAGCTTAAATTGGCTGGTGGAGCTCAAACCGTTGAGGTGTGTGCAAGTGAATTTTGGAGATCACAACTGAGAGAACAATGCCATAAAATACCTGAATGACGTTTTTATAAATGACTAGAATAAGACTCTTTATCTGATAGGGAACCAGTGCAACAGAAACCATACAAGACATATGATGCAGCAGCAAGAGGCAGTGATCAGACATGCAGCTGCAGTCTTCTTAGTAACTTTTCAGAAAGGAAAAACTAACTTGAGTTGCTTAGAAGTCTATACATCTTTGATAAAAGCTTTGAAAGCCTACCCTAGGTCTGCTATTGATGTGAGGAGAATCTCAGCAGCCATATACAAAAAGTCTAGAAGCCAGGAAAGAAGAAATTAAACATAAGGCTTGGGATGATCTGATAGTGGCTTGAAATGCAAGTAGAACGTTTAAGACAGTTGTGAACAGGCCTTTTTTTCTAACTACGAGGAACCAAAACTGGTCTGTCGCATTAGCGTGGATGGTTGGGAGGAACACTTTAGAAGTGTGTTTCATGCTGCTCCAGGAAACACATTACCGTATGAGGGTGAGGTGTTTGACGTGAATAAGGCATCTGCTGATGCTCTTAATCAGCTTCAGTGAGGTTACTGATGCTATTAACAAGTGGGCTTCCAAGAAAGCCCCTGGAACCCGATGGGGTCCCACGTGACATCTTTAAAGCTAATATGGAGTTATGTGGGCTTTTATTGACAAATCTGTTTGTGCCATAATAACTGGCCCACTGCCGCACTCCTGAAAAGGGGCAATCATCGTCCCCCATATTTGACTAGGGAGCTATAAACCATCCCTCTGGTTATCATCCAATATATTTACTTGACACCTCCTCTAAAATATTGGGTTGTATTTTATTGTTCAGATTTGAGAAATGATGGAAGATAATAACATCTTCTCTGATGCTTAATTTAGTTTTCGCCAGAGTATGGGGATGACAGTGCAGTGTCTTAACTTGTCTCTGATCTTAGGAAAGTATGTAAATGCCAGGGGAAGAGCCATTCATATGGCTTTTATGGTCCTCTCCTTTGCCTTTGATGCTGTAAACTGTGCTAAACTATGGGTCTTGTTAAGGTCCTTGGGGATCTAACAAGCATTGATTGGTCTCCTTTACCGCTTGCACTGGGATAACTTTGTGAAGGTTCACTATACCCAGGACAGAGTCTGCACCTTATCTAATAAATCTTTTAGGGCAGTCCAGCAAAGATGTACTTTGGCACCTTTTCTTTTTTTGCTTCATACAAATGGCCTGGGTGGCTATTTAATGTACTGTGGAAAGGATGTGCCCCAAGTTGGAAAGAAAGCTATTCCTGTACTCTTATATGCAGACAATGCTGTTCTTATTGTAAGAACAGCAAATGGGCAACAGTTTCTGTTGGATGGGATTGCCGTTTCTATGAACTTGTTTAACCTAACAGTAAATTTTCCAAGACTTAGTCTATGGTTTCAAGACCTAGAAAAACCAAGGTCAAAGTACATGTGATCGAGACCTCATTGATAAATAGTATTCAGAAATGTTATTATTCCAGTATCCATTTGATGAAGAACTAAAGTGGTCCTATTAACAGAACATCAGGCCAATTCAGTTTCAGGGAGCACTGCCAATGCTGTCTTTAGTGTTGCATGACTCCAACATAGACCTGTTAAGGAACCTAATTATATTTATATGGTAAAATGTTCGGCACTGGCCTTATATATAGCTGGTGTGTGGGAACATGCAGACTCCCTTTTACTTCAGAGAATTGAAGATTGCTTTCCAAGCAAATTATTGATTGTGCCAATGGCTACAAAAAATATAATTTATCACACAAAATAAGGATGAATTATCTGGAAGATACGATTCAGCTGGCCTCTGTTATATTGTGGCATACAATCTGGCACCAATCGATTTCTGGTCTATGAAGTGCCTGTTTGATTGACTGCTTGGCCCATGACAATATACTTCGAATTCCATAATTTTTATATTTGAAACGCTTTTTCTGACATGGGTGCCCCCCAGGACAATGATGACCCTGGGGTCTAAAACACAGTCTATAATGACAGTATGAAAAAACCCATTTCTGACATAGTTAGGCATAAAATCTGGCAACAATCGGATTCTGGATGTACATCGACTTTCGTGGTTTTTATATTTGAACACACAGCGATACATTATCGCCGCTTTTATATGCAGGAAACTGCCGATAAAGCGGCGATAATGGGCTTGATAATATGCTCTATGAATTCCTATCGAAGCCCATGTTAGATGTGAAGACATCTAACATGGGCTTCGATAGGAATTCATAGAGCATATTATCAAGCCCATTATCGCCGCTTTATCGGCAGTTTCCTGCATATAAAAGCGGCGATAATGTATCGCCCGTCCTTGATAATATGCCCCACAGTTTCTCTGACATGGTTGTTCCCCATTACAATGATTACCCTGGGGTCTTAAACACAGTCTCTAAAGACATCATGAACAAAATATATCTAACTAATAGGGCATGTTTGCGTAAAATAAAGGCAGAATCTTTGAGGACAGTGGTTACACATTCAGACATGTGTGCCTCTACAGGGCCGGAGCCGTATCTGGCTCATCATAAATTCCCAATATAGATTTTATCTTATCCATTTTGGACTCAGCACCTTGACCTTTTTTACTGGCTTCTGGATTCAGAGCAAATGGTTTGATTTGCTCCCCATATGCTGCTAAGATTTACCCCAACCATCAAAGTACGAGCCACTTTAAATTATTTTGCACAATTTATGGTGTTCCGAGCAGACGTTTTTTGGTACCCCATCTGCGCGCGGCCAACATTAAACAAGATTGTGCTGCTTTATTATAATTTCAGAATTAAACATCTCCATACAAATGCTATGCTGGATAAAACTTTATCAACCATGCACTTAAGGAAGCGTTACAGTCCTACTGTAATTTTGTAATTTTAAGTCTGTTTCATTTTACTGCACTGTACTTTTGCTTATGATTTTATCGAATTTGTTTGCATTGTGCTTTTATGGCTTGGAGCTGAATAGGTATTTTGATGATGATGAGTTGCCATAGTCAAGGTGACATTGTATTAACTTAACAACCACAGTCATGTGTGAAACAGACGTGATATAGGGTAGGATATTTTTCAGAGGCATGACATGCCACGAAGAGGTGGTTGCAATTCTGGAGATGTGGGGCTCAAGCAAAAAGCTTGAATCAATCATAATGCCCAGGATATCGAGAAAGTGATGGGTCCATGACCATTGGCCAATTGATGGGGCTCCAATTGCTAAACATCTAATATAGGTGTGCGGAGGGGGAGCGACCCTTGACCCCACCAGGTAGGTGGCTCCTCCTCCGCACAGCACTGCCTGTGTGTCTCTGCCCCAGCTGCCGCTGCTGAGGAAGTTCGAGGCCCTCCACCACCTGCGCCTCATCCCTGGTGGCCAGTGGTAGGCCTTAGGTTTGTTTGCCATTTGTCATTCCATTGTATTGCACTCTCTTGGTGTGCGTGACTGCTGTTGTCTGTCTCCCCTTCATTGCCCCCGTGATTCTGTGCCTTTTTTAGGTTTCGCCTGTCGAAAGCTGCGCACTGCGCAGCTTTTCGCGCCGGTGAAATCTTATGTCTAGAGTATGTGTGTGTTGTCCCGCCCCTCTGTTCCATTGGCTAGCTCCATAAATGGAGGCTAGTCATTGGAACAGAGATCTGTCCGTCAATGCCGGAGCAGATTCATGGGCGTTCCCGAGAATTTTATGCTTTTGCCCACGCCATGCGGTGGTGGGGGGTGTTTTTTTTTTTTTTTTTTGGAAGGGTTGTTTAGGTCATTTGTCCTAAGATGGCGGCCGGGCAGTAGCTTACTTGAGAAGCTCCACCGTGCCGTCTTGAAGCAGCGTGTGCCAGTTCCCGCCCCCCTCCGTGTGAGGTCTGCCGCGCCTTCTGAACAATTGACGTGGTGCTCGGGAGCTCGTGCCCGTGCACTACCCAATGCAGTCACAAAAGAAAAGGGGCCGAGATCACCGCCGCCGGCCCAGTACAGAACAGAAGCAAAGAGCTGTGCCTGGGGAAAATCACCGCTGCCGGCCCGAGAGCTTCGTCAGGGTTGCTCTCCCTGTCCCCGCCTACGTAGAAAAGCCGCGCTGGGATTGGTTACAGCATCGCGGATTCCCCCTATCACCCGGAAGGCTCGTCCCGGCTGAGCTGCGTCACAGAGAAGGCAGCGCAAGGCGTCCCCTAGCTACCGGGTCTCCCCGCACTCGTGATCAAGGGCAGAGCCATACCGGAAGCCAGGGAATGCGGCTGAGGAGAGACCTGCCCCACCGGAGAATAGTACGTACTGCCAAGCGCCTCTGCATTTTTTGATTGTTGATATTGCCTGTAAGTGTTTGGGATTCGAGGGGATCTGACGTGTGTGAGACACACTGCATGGTGTTCAGGGAGCAGTGCATAACCCCTAAGCTGTCTCCGCATGCTTCACGTCACTGTTTCCACAGACGAGGCGGTGCTCCTTGTACAACCTCACATCTGAAGTACGCGTTACGCCACATCTCAACTGTGTGCTACTGCATCGTGTTCAGGGGACAGTGCCTAACCCCTAGGTTTCCTCAGCATGCTGCACATCACTGTTGCCACACATGAGCGGGTTCTCTTTGAACCGTCTTACATCTGGAGTGCGGTATTCCACATCTGAAGTGTGTTAGACACTGCACGGTGGCCAGGGAGCAGTGTGTAACCTCTAGGTTGTGTCAGCAGGCTTTATATCGCTGTTGCCACACACAAGAGGGTGCTCATTGTGCCGCCTCGCAGCTTAAGTGCGCTCTACCTCACTTCTCAACTGTGTGTGTGTGAGAGAGAGAGAGAGAGACTGCGTGGTCTTCTTGGGGTAGTGTAAACCCCCTTGTTGTCTCAGCTGTCTGCCCTTCCACGCTGTACTTTAGCATCACTGTTTTTGCCCCTGGGAGGGTGCTCTGTGTAGTTTCACATCTGCAGAATGCATTACGGTCTTCACGGGGCAGCGTCAACTCTAGTGGTGTCTCAGCTGTCTGCCCTTGAATGTTTACACACGGCCTCACCCGCTATTGCGCAAGGAGTGCTGGGTTGTTTTCCTTCCCCTTTGTTTTAATGCATTATGTATTTTTAAGTGTATTCTGAATTTGGGTTGTGACACGCCTTGCATGCTTTTACATAAATAAAGCTGCATGTTATGTATTTATCTTAGCGGCTGCTTACCATTGGTGGTAAGCAACTACCTTGTTTGTAACCCGTTTCTGTTCACAGCTCTTCTATGCTTGCATGTAGTTCAGTTGTTAGAAAGCAGATTGGCCTTTTGCAGCCGAAGCTGCAGTTCTCAGCAGTCTTGCATAAAGTGTAAAGTTTCTCCCAAAAATACTGCCTAGCAGGCCTGCCTGCGTCTCCCCAGACAGTGGAGTGCTAATCCTGTTGTAGTGGAGTGTAGTGCTGTCTTTTGGATTTTATTTTGGAGTTTATTTTTTTGTCTGTGCCCTGCGTCATGATACCAAAGGTCATGCTGGTACCTTATTTCAGGCGCCTCTGCACCTGTGCATCCGCATTTACTGCCTGTTACTTTCAGCACACGTCTTGCTGGCCAAGCCAATTGAGTGGAAAGTCTTTCCTTGAAAAGGAACATGTCAGTTCAGAGTAAAACAGTTCATTTTGTAAATCCGTGCTCCAGAAATCCGCCTCTTTGCGTTTTCCTGACAGTTCTGAAGTTCGGAGGATGGGCCTGTAGGACAGTTTTATCTTTTGAAAAGCCTATTATCCTGGGCTTCCAGCATCCCTCCAATGCTCCGTGCCGTGGTTGGAAATTTTATGCACACATCACAGGCCAATCTTCTCTGCCATGCTGATGAGTGCTGTCAGACTTTCTCCTCACTTGCTCGAATACCTTTAATCTGTAACCTTCTGGTGGTCTGGTGCAACCAGGTGACTCTGCTAATATTGCCCTGCTTTTTTTCCTATGTAACTTATATTCTTGAATGTTCCCTTTTTATCCCCACACCTCGTGTAAAGTGGGACTCCTTGAGATGAATACAAGAATAGGTGGAGATGGTGAGAGGCACTAACAATATGCATGTGTCAGACAGAACCTACAATATCGTTTAAGATTAGAGATATATGCCATGAAAAGTTGCTAAACTATGGTAGAAATGAAGACATCTCATGAACATACACAGGGTCTGTGGTCTTTCTCTTCTCCTTACGCCCCTATTCTCATTATTAGCGTCACCCTGTGCTTGGAATTAGGAGAAGGGAAAGAAGATTGCCCAAAGTCATCAATCTCTGATATTGAAAGAGCGCTGGTGTGCACCCTTACTGCTGATACATCTTGCTGGCACTAGTTATAGCAAGAAGGAAGAGGCTCACCGAATGAGCATTGGAACAGCAGCTCACTTCAGCTTTTGATACATAGATAGGCGCAAAGTTTGTGTGTGGTCGGTCGTGTTGTTCCACCTTATTGCCGCCTGCTGCCATCACAAAAGGGCCTGTCTGTGGCTATTGCTTACTTACTCAAAGCTTCCAAAAGTCACAGTAAGTATCCTACGGTGGCCCACCGCTAGGTACTAGCATAGCCTGCTGAAAGATTCAGGAGACTGAGAGCATGCACACCATGTGACGGCACACAGCAGATGTGTGCCAGTGCAGATGATGGGCATCCGCCCCCTGGTTCCCCTTCCCCTGGCTGTGCTTGCTCCCCTGCAACCTGGCTGTGCTTGCTTCACTGCCCCCTCACTGTGCTTGCTTCCCTGCCCCCTCGCTGTGCTTGCTTGCCTGCCCCCTCGCTGTGCTTGCTTGCCTGCCCCCTCGCTATGCTTGCTTCCCTGCCCCCTCGCTGTGCTTGCTTCCCTGCCCCCTTGCTGTGCTTGCTTCCCTGCCCCCTCGCTGTGCTTGCTCTCCTGAGTGTGTGTGTGGCTCTGGGTGGGTGTGGGTGGCTCTGGGTGGGTGTGTGGGTGGCTCTGGGTGGGTGTGTGTGTGTGGCTCTGGGTGGGTGTGTGGCTCTGTGTGTGTGTGTGTGTGTGTGGCTCTGGGTGTGTGTGTGTCTGTAGCTCTGGGTGTGTGTGTGTCTGTGGCTCTGTGTGTGTGTGTGTGTGGCTCTGGGTGTGTGTGTGTGTGTGGCTCTCGGTATGTGTGTGTGTGTGGCTCTGGGTGTGTGTGTGGCTCTGGGTGTGTGTGTGACTCTGGGTGTGTGTGTGTGTGTGTGTGTGGCTCTGGGTGTGTGTGTGTGTGTGTGGCTCTGGGTGTGTGTGTGTGGCTGGCTCTGGGTGTGTGTGTGTGGCTGCGGGTGTGTGTTTGTGTGTGTGGCTCTGGGTGTGTGTGTGTGTGTGTGGCTCTGGGTGTGTGTGTGTGGTAGTAATTGCTGTCTGCTGAGCTCGTCCGTAGGGTACAATAGGTCTCACATTTGCGAGAGATTAAGCTAATGGCAATGTAAATGACAATGCCATTTATTTATCTGTTTTCAAAACCAACACATAAATACAAATTTTGTCATTTACAATGCCAATAGCTCTAACTTTTCCAAAGGCAAAACCATTGCATTGTAAATGCTTGTTCTCCTTCTGTCCCCTTCGCTGCCCCCATGATTCTGTGCCTTTTTTCTCCTTCTGTCCCCTTCGCTGCCCCCGGGGTTTTTCTGTGCCTTTCTTCTCCTTCTGTCCCCTTCGCTGCCCCCGTGATTCTGTGCCTTTCTGTCCTTCTGTCCCCTTCGCTGCCCCCATAATTCTGTGCCTTTTTTCTCCTTCTGCCCCGTGATTTGGTAACTTTTTTCTCCTTCTGCCCCCGTGATTCTGTGCCTTTTTCGCCATCTGTCCCCTTCGCTGCCCCCGTGATTCTGTGCCTTTTTTCTCCTTCTGTCCCCTTCGTTGCCCTTGTGATTCTGTGCCTTTTTCTCCTTCTGTCCCCTTCGCTGCCCCTGTGATTCTGTGCCTTTTTTCTCCTGCTGCCCCCGTGATTCTGTGCCTTTTTTCTCCTTCTGTCCCCTTTGTTGCCCCTGTGATTCTGTGCCTTTTTTCTCCTTCTGCCCCCGTGATTCTGTGCCTTTTTTCCCCTTCTGCCCCCATGATTCTGTGTCTTTTTTCTCCTTCTGCCCCCGTGATTCTGTGACTTTTTTCTCCTTCTGCTCCCGTGATTCTGGGCCTTTTTTCTCCTTCTGCTACCATGATTATGTGCCTTTGTCTCCTTCTGTCCCCTTCGCTGCCCCCCTGATTCTCTGCCTCTGTCTCCTTCTGTCCCCTTCGCTGCCCCGTGATTCCGTGCCTTAGTCTCCTTCTGTCCCCTCCGTTGCCCCCGGGATTCTGTGCACTTGCTTCCGTTCCTGCGGCTGTGTCCACGCGGCCCCAACCCCCTGACTGCCCATTTAGTGCCCCTGCCTCCCGCCTCCCAGTTGCTCCTCCCTCCCACCTCCCCATATAGGCCGGCCGCTGCGCGGTGAGGACAGCGACCCTTGACCCCACCAGGTAGGTCGCTCCCCCTCCGCACAGCACCGCCTGTGTGTCCCTGCCCCAGTTGCCGCTGCTGAGGAAGTTTGAGGCCCTCCACCACCCGCAGGCTCCCACCTGTGCCTCATCCCTGGTGGCCAGTGGTAGGCCTTAGGTTTGTTTGTCATTTGTCATACCATTGTATTGCACTCTCTTGGTGTCCATGACTGCTGTTGTCTGTCTCCCCTTCGTTGCCCCCGTGATTCTGTGCCTTTTTTCTCCTGTCCCCTTTGCTGCCCTCGTGATTCTGTGCCTTTTTTCTCCTTCTGTCCCCTTCGCTGCCCCCGTCATTCTGTGCCTTTTTTTCCTTCTGTCCCCTTTGCTACCCCTGTGATTCTGTGCCTTTTTTCTCCTTCTGTCCCCTTTGCTGCCCCCGTCATTCTGTGCCTTTTTCTCCTTCTGTCCCCTTCGCTGCCCCCATGATTCTGTGCCTTTTTCTCCTTCTGTCCCCTTCGCTGCCCCTGTGATTCTGTGCCTTTGTCTCCTTCTGTCCCCTCCGTTGCCCCCAGGATTCTGTACCCTTGCTTCTGTCCTGCCGCTGCGTCCCCCACGGCCCCACACCCCTGACTGCCCATTCGCTGCCCCCGCCTCCCGCCTCCCAGCTGCTCCTCCCTCCCACCTACCCATATATGGCGGCTGCTGCGCGTCCGCGCCGCGCCGAAAACGTGTCTAAGGCAAGCCCGTCTGTGCCCGTCCGTGCCTGGACAGTGCGCAGCGCCAGAACCCCTGGCCCCCACGCCAGACACGACGACCGCTGCCGCTACGATGCCAGCACACTGCACGCCCTCAAAGATGGACCCACACTTGCATCAAGGCCTCACCGAAACACACACATGGTCCCTTCACCTGCCAGAACTGCAGCTACAGAAGCCTCAGAGCCACCAAACTGACCGCCAAGAAAAACCTCAACCACCTCCGATGCATCCTACTGAACACCCGCTCCACACACAAGCATGCCGTTGAGCTCTGGGACCTGCTCGACACATCATCCCCGGAAGTCGCCTTCCTGACAGAGAACTGGATGAATGACTCCTCCGCACCCGACATCGTCATAGCCATCCCAGGCGGCCACAAGATCACCCGCAGAGACCGCACCAATGGAGTCGGAGGAGGAATCGCCATCATCCACAAGAACAGCGTCAGGGTCTCGACCAACACCAACACCACTCTCAGCACCGCCGAACACATGCACTTCCAGATCCACACAGATCGCAACACCACCCTCGGAGGTACCCTCATCTACAGACCCCCCAGACCCCGACCCCAATTCAATGACTCCATCGCCGACTTCATCAGCATGCACGCCCTGACCTCCACCGACTACATCCTCCTCGGAGACCTGAACTTTCACCTTGAGAACAACAACAACAGCAACTCCACCACCCTGATCTACAACCTCGCCAACCTCGGACTGAGGCAGCTCATCACAACACCTACCCATTCCGCCGGCCACACGCTCAACCCCGTCTTCTCCTCAAGCTTCCACGTCTCCTTCAGCTACACCACCGAACTCCTCTGGACCGACCACCGCTGCATCCACTTCACCTTCCAGAAACCTACGGCACCCAACAGATACCCCCACCGCTGCAGGAGCAAAATCATGGAAAACCAACTACACGCAAACCTCGCTCTCAGCCCACCCACCGACACCTCCAACATTGGCTACGCCGCCTGCAACTTCAGAAGCTGGATCAACGACTGCGCCAACACCCTCGCCCCGCTGAAGAAACCCACCCACAAGACACCAGCTAGAGAGCTAGCTGGTTCACCCCAGAACTCCTAGCCTCCAAGCAAACCTGCTGAAAACTAGAGAAGAAACGGCACAATGAAAAGACACCGTACAGCCTCTCAGCCCACAAAGATGCCATCCGCAAACACCATCACCTCATCAGGTCTGCCAAGAGGACCTCCTTCAAAGACCGCCTCGACAACATGGCACACAACAGCAAGGAGCTCTTCAACATCGTAAAAGAACTCTCCAACCCCACCTCCAACACCAACGACATACCCCCGTCGCAAGCCCTGTGCGACTCCCTCGCCACCTTCCTCCACCGCAAGATTGCTGACATCCACGACAGCTTCAACGCCCAGACAGCCCCAACAGACATCGACACTCCAGACACCCCACACACCATTGACCACAACCCCCTGCCAGCCTGGGCCAATGTGAACATAGATGACACCATCAAGACCATGAGCACAATCCACTACGGCTCCCCATCAGACCCACTCCCACACCACATCTTCAACAAAGCCAGCAGCTCCATCGCACCCCACCTGCGCAACATCATCAATCTCTCCTTCGAGACCAAGACCTTCCCAGAGAACTGGAAACACGCCGAGATCAACGCCCTACTCAAAAAACCCAAGGCGGACCCGAGAGACCTCAAGAGCATCCGGCCCATCTCTCTGCTTCCGTTCCCAGCCAAGGTCATCGAGAAGATCGTCAACAGACAGCTAACCCGATACCTCGAAGAAAACAGCATCCTGGACCCATCCCAGTCGGGGTTTCGCAGCAACCACAGCACCGAGACCGCCCTCACCTCCGTCACCGACAACATTAGGACCCTGCTGGACAATGGTGAGACCGCGGCCCTCATTCTCATGGATCTCTCCGCCGCCTTTGACACCGTCTGCCACTGCACACTATGCACACTCCTCCATGACGCAGGGATCAGAGACATGGCCCTGGAATGGACCACCTCCTTCCTCTCTGGCAGAACTCAGAGTGTCCGCCTCCCCCATTCCAATCCGAAGCCTCCAAGATCATCTGCGGCGTACCCCAGAGATCATTCCTCAGCCCAACACTGTTCAACATCTACATGGCCCCGCTCGCACAAGTCGCCCGACAGCACGACCTCAACATAATCTCCTACGGCGATGACACTCAACTGATCCTCTCCCTCACTAAGGGCCCCCTCACCGCCAAATCCAACCTCCACGAAGGAATGTAAACCGTCGCCAACTGGATGAAGATCAGCCGACTAAAGCTGAACACGGACAAGACGGAGGTCCTCATCCTCGGCTCCAACCCTTCAGCCTGGGACGACTCCTGGTGGCCTACGGCACTGGGAGCAGCCCCGCCACCCACCGACCACGCACACAACCTGGGAGTCATCCTCGACTCAACACTCTCCATGACCAAGCAAGTCAACGCAGTCTCCTCCTCCTGCTTCAACACCCTCCGCATGCTCCACAAGATCTACAGGTGGATCCTGACAGATACAAGAAGAACAGTCACCCAGGCCCTCGTCAGTAGCAGACTAGACTATGGAAACGCCCTCTACGCGGGAGCCCCGGCCAAGCTCATCAAACGACTGCAACGCATTCAAAACGCCTTTGCGCACCTGATCCTCAATGTACCACGCCACAGCCACATCACCTCCCACCTGATAAACCTGCACTGGCTCCCAGTCAACAAGAGGATTTCCTTCAAGCTCCTGATCCACGCACACAAGGCACTCCACAAGACTGGCCCAGCCTACCTCAACAGACGACTCTTCTTCTACATCCCCAACCGCCAGCTCCGTTCCGCTGACCTCGCCCTCGCCCTCGCCACCGTTCCTCGCATCCGAAGAACAACCACCGGCAGCAGATCCTTCTCCCACCTCGCCGCCAAGACCTGGAACACCCTCCCACTGAGCCTACGACAGACCCAAGTCATGCTGACCTTCAGGAGGACACTCAAGACCTGGCTGTTCGACCAGTAGCGTCCCCCCCTTTTTTCTCCCAGCGCCTTGAGACCCTCACGGGTAAGTAGTGCGCTCTACAAATTCTTGATTGATTGATTGATTAGAAATAGAACCCAAAGAAGTTAGAAGGATTTTCTTGCATGTCAGTTATGCATCATCAGTGTAGCTGATTGTAAACCTGGGCCAGCCATCAAATAAGTGACAGGTAAGTGGCAACATATAAATGACAAAAAATAGTGAGAAAATACTGAAGCCTGACACACACCACAGTCTATGGATCTATGCAGAAGCCCAAAGCCATCTACTTCCCTGCAGGCAACTAATACAGGCCAGATCTAAAGCCAGTTTGAGACAAATGGAGCAGGTTTTTGGATTCAAGAAATGTTTGCAGATGTGTGAAAGTTACTTTTACAAGAATTCGCGCCAGGTAGGGAAGCCCACCCTTTCTTCTGAAAGAGTGGGCTTTTTAACAAAGATTTAATCAGTGCTGATGTACAATGATCTGGTACTACTCACTAGGTAAAGGACAGACTGAATAGAATTCGTGCAGATCTGAGATCAGAAGAGGAGCAAGTTGTTGCATCATCTTGATGGAACATGTAGTAAGATCCAGAGAGTCTGGAAGGAGTGATGGTCTCAACTATCTTAGGGAGTTGATAAAAACAGCCAGGTCTTCCCTATTCGGTGATCTGATATTATCTTTATTATTAATAAGGAAGGTTGATGGAGTATCACAGAGGGCAGTGTCTTCAGAGGGCACAAAATACCTTCACTGACTGTAGATCGCCATTGTTTATAAGGACAGTCTGAATATTAGGGTTTTGGAACAAATATTGCTACCCACCATGGAGTTAATTATCTTTCATTTGAAAGTCAGCCCTAAAATTCACTGGAAAGGAGCCCTAGTGTATCGCCCACCCGGACCTAATGCTGGGTTCTCTCTAGTTCTGACAGAACTTCTAGCTCCACATATGAAAACGAATGAAAACTTCATTCTACTAGGTGATTTTAATTTTCATATTGATATTGTAGACCACCCCGACACTGTTGCACTCCTGGCAGATTTGGCTTTGTTGGGTCTTCATCTCCGAAGTAGTGGCCCCACTCATTCTGGTGACCACACTCTGGATTAAATTTTTACTACCCTTCCTAATGTTCATTGCTACCCTCCCAAATATATTTACTGGTCGGACCACAAAATGTTAGATTTCTCCTTTCTCCATCTACCCGAACACATTAACCGATCCACCACGCAAATGACCAAACGTAGGCCATGGCACAAAGTCACCCCGGATAGGTTTACCCAAGTCTGGAAACAGCCAGTCTTCACAAACCTGGATGACATTGAGACAGCTCTCTCAAAATTTGACTCCTCACTGATGGAAGCCATTAACGCCCTGGCTCCTCAGAAAGTAGTCAAACAACCTACTACAGCCAAAAGGGAAGCATGGTACACTGAGGCCCTCAAAATAGAAAAACAAGGGTGCAGGAGATTGGAAAAACTATGGAGACGAACACATAAGGAGGAAGACAAAGATCGCTACTTAACATCTATGACTACCTACTATAAAAACATCAAAAAAGCAAGGAAAGTCAGTCTTACCTCCCAAATAACAGAGGCAGGTAACTCCACTCGAGAGTTATTTAAAATCATACAGTCCTTTACCAACCCTGTAATATGTGAGAGCCCGGATGTTTTTTCTCAAGATCTCTGCAACAACATCTCCCAATTTTTTGAGGAAAAGATTGAGGGGATATATAAGAAAATTATGAAAGTCACAGGTTCTCTGGAGACTATCGATCCTGAGACCCCCCCCTCAACGACCCCTGACAAAACGCTCCATGCAATCCCAGAAGTTACCTTAAAAGATCTGACCACCCTTATTGGTAACATGAAGACTGGCTCCCCCACTGATCTGATCCCTGCAAAAATGATTTCCCCTCTGGTGGAATCATTAGGCCCTACCATTCAGGAGCTTATGAATCTTTCCTTTGCCAAAGGACAACTTCCACATCCTTGGAAAGAAGCGGTTGTGAACCCTATACGGAAAAACTCCACCCTTCCCTGGTCAGAGCTCTCCAACCTTCGCCCTATCTCCCTTCTCCCTTTTATTAGCAAGCTGGCTGAGAAACACGCTAATACCATCCTTTCCAACTTTATCGAGGCGACAGGGGGCCTGGACCAATCTCAATCTGGGTTCAGGCCCAACCACAGCACTGAATCGGCCCTCCTATCTGTGACTGATAAGATCAAAATGTCACAGGATAGAGGAGGGTCCATGATATTAGTGCTGTTGGACCTGTCTGCGGCCTTTGATACCGTGTCTCATAACATCCTTCTCAGCCGCTTGCAGGGAGTGGGTATTGGAGGCTTAGCTCTATCCTGGCTGGAGAGTTTCCTCTCAGGGAGATCGCAATATGTCAGCCTGGGCCCTTATCGCTCCACCTCGAAGGCGCTCACGAAGGGGGTGCCACAAGGCTCATGCCTCAGCCCTACATTATTCAATGTATATGTGGCCCCCCTTGCTGAGATTGTGCGGAAGTATGGGTTCATACCAGTTTCCTACGCTGATGACACCCAGCTCCTCTACCCTTTCAGCTCCCTTGGTCATGCAGTCAAGGAAAATTTTGCTGAGGGTATGAGGGCAGTGTCACATTGGATGGCCGCCAACTGCCTCCAATGTAACGTTGCAAAACGGAGGTTATGCTCTTCGGTAGGGCGAGCCTTCTATGGTCTCCTGAATGGTGGCCGCTGGACCTAGGCCCAGTTCCCACTTCAAAGCCCCATGTAAAAAATCTAGGGGTCAAGATTGACCAAAAACTGACCCTTAAGGAGCATGTCAATCACACTGCAGGACTGTGCTTCTTTACCATTGGTCTGCTACGGCGAGTATTTCCTTATCTTCCTGATACCTATAGGAAGACACTCGTGCAGACTTTGGTTACTAGCCGCCTAGACTACTGCAACGGCCTGCTGACGCTAGCAAATGCTGATGCAGTAGGTCGTTTGCAGGTGGTCCAGAATACGGCGGCTAGGCTGGTCATGGGTGTGCAGGCTAGGACCCCCTCTAAGCCTTTGTTGATGGAGTTACATTGGCTCCCGATACGACAGCGCATCAATTTTAAAATATGCTGCACGGTTCACAAATGTTTATATGGGAACAGCCCCAAATATCTTTCCCAATCTGTTGAACTGTACCAACCCAGTCGCTCGCTTCGCTCAAGCAACCAAGCCCTTTTGAAACCCCCTGGAACAAAAAGAGCTAGGCAGGGAGACCGAGCTTTCTCATCAGTTGGCCCTGCCCTGTGGAACAAACTTCCTACAGAAATGAGGATGAACATCAATCATCTGGCCTTCAGAAAGGCGTTGAAAACATTCCTCTTCCAGGAAGCATTTCAGTCCCTCTAAAGCACTTCAGTCCCTTTAGCACACGCTGGCAGGCAAAGCGCGGAGATACCCCATGGGATTGATTCCAGCGCGATATAAGAAATTAAAATAAAATAAATAAATAAATAAATACTCGGTCACCTAAAGCAGTTCTTTTGCTAGGTTAAGGGCATAAATGAAGGTGTCAAATAATATTTCAGTTTCAATAAACGCATTTGATTTATACATTGTAAGGGCAGTGGAGTATTGTGATTTTGCTACTGGGTTGTCCCAATTTTCTCTCTGCATCTGATTTCCAGGAAGTGAGTTCTGAGGTATGCCATGGGTTAATTCTGCGGTTGAGATACGTATGTCGACTACAGGTTTCTAAAACAATATGTTAACAAGTAGGAGTTATAACGTTTAGTTGAATGTGGTGAAGAGGCTATTTATTTCCCTGCCCTGCTTGTTAGTATGCTGGGATACTACACCGAGAATCACATTAGAGGCTTCCTGTGGAGAAAATAATTTTCAGCTTTCTTTAGTAGCTAAAGATTTAGGATGTCTTTAGTATGACAGTGTGAACATTTTTAAGAATAAAGGAAAATAAAGGTGTGCATACAATGACAGAGGGATGCAAAGGTCTGAGTCATAGCCTGGGTTAAATGTGATGAAAATTGCATGAAAAAGATGCCCTGAGAGATGAGTAAGCTCTTGATTCACTAGGGTAAGATCAAAGACCTTTAAATAATTTTAAAAGCCAGAGGTCACCACCCCTGGTTGTTAAAGCCAGTTATTGTAGTCTCTTAATACTAGGACATGTGTTCTATTGATAAGATAATATCCAATGTCGTCAATACCTTCTGCAGAAATCTTTAAATTAGTTTGTAGGGGTTGGTAAGTAAGAAAAGGGTTCAAAATACTTGAGGCAATTTAGCATTTACTGGTCAGGGACTCACTCGAGACATGTATTTCAAGGGAAATGTTTAAGGACGAAGGCCCCATATTTAAAGTTTGGCAGATAGGGTACTCAGTCACAAACATGATGAACTACTCAGCCTGCCAAACTCTCAGTCCGCTTACCTCATTTAGAGTTCGGCAGGTGAAAAGTACCAGGATAGACATGACACAGAAATCTTGAAGCTCTTGCAGAAGTAACTTTTCCTTACGCATGAAAGATACAACCAGCAGGGTAGCCAGAGGAAAGTTAACTACCAGTAGTATCAAACATAATTTTCCATATTCCTCTTCCAAAAGTGAGGTCATGCAGCACTCTGTATTCCAACCCTTTACTCCACATTCCACCCAGCTAAACCCAACACATCTTCCCCTTATAAAACATCTAAAAAAAAACTAAACAAATTGTTACAACAAAAATTTTCATGATACATAGTTATGTAACCACACAGAAGTTTTTCTCTCCCTAGAGGTTTTTGTGTATGGATGACTCTTCTCCCTAAAAGCACCAATACATGGCTCCTCCCGAACATCACAGGTATCAGTAGTACTAGCCTTTCCCACTTTGCCCAGTGGACTTCTCACCACTTGCCATCTTTAAGCTTGACCACACTCCTCTTCACGCACACTACTACTTTAGGATCATAAAATGTTGAATGGCCTTTGGCAATTATGCCAGGCAACCCGACTCTGATCCAATCTCCTTCCTTGACCATCTGCCGTCCGTCCTTGTTTTCAGAGACATTTTTTCCCTAGTGCAGCCTCACACCATTCCTTAACTTGTGCTTTTTTTTCTTTGCCAACACATCCTATCCATTCTTACATGGACATACCAATATGATTGAAGTCAACCTCCCCTCGACTAATGCAAAGGGTGACATCCCAGTGACTGCATTTGAAGTGGTGAGTATTACCCACATCAAGTCCTCTAGTTTCCTGTTACAAAACAACCCATTTGCTAATGATAATTGCACATTATCCGTAATTACTGTGTTGCACCTCTCCACAAAACCATTACTCCTGGGATGGTGCAGGGAGAACGCCACATGCTTCACATCGAAATTGTTCATAAACGTGCTAAAATCCTCAATGTAAACTATACTCCATTATCCATTACCAGCTCAGTCGGAGCCTCTTCCATCAAAAACAACTTGTACAAAAATGTTCCAATTTCTCATGTACCTACTGCCCTCACAAATTTTACCTTGGGCCACAGAGAATATAATCAATTAACAGGACATCATACATTCAGCTCTCCATAAGCATGTTAATGGGTCCAATATTAACCATGCCCGATTAAAGGTTTCTCCGACACCGAAGCTGCCTCCGCAGAACTTGGCACCATTACCTGTGCCGTGTCACTAAGGTGACACGCTACACAATCTCTTACCCAATAGTCCACCAGTCTATCCATTTCTGGCCACCAAAAGGTGTCCCTGAACCTTTTTTTCATTGCTCTCATCCCTATGTGTCCCTCATGTATCAATTGCAATACCTTTGCTCACACACCCTGAGGCACCACCAACAAATTTGCACATCTCACAACTCCATTCAAAATACATAATCCTCAGAAAACCTCTTTGCACATTTTCAATGAGGTATCAACTCTCCCTTTGGGCCGATCTTTATTTAGGCATGATATTATCTCTTGCACCACCATATCTAGTTTCACTACTTCCCTCCACTTCTCTTCATCCATGCAGCCCTTTTCATCAGCTGATGTACATGCTACTACACAGAAATCATTTTCCTTATCTTCTTCAACACTTCCATCTACCTCCAAAAGCAGTTGTGATAAACAGTGCACAAAGACGTTTTCATCCCTGGAATGTATTCCAATTTGTACAGGAACTCTTGTAATCTGTAGCGTCACTTGACTGTTCTAGGAGTTGCTTTGCAAGCTTCTTTGGCAATAAATAAATTGTCAAAGGCTTTTGATCCATTCACAAAGTAAACTGCAATACCCATACATATTTTCTAAAGTGGCCTACTCCCCACCAACATGCCAGCTCTTCTCTCTCAGTAACAGAATATGTGCTTTCTGCACCATGAAGAAGGCATGAGGCCCAGGCCATCACTTCTTCCTTGCCATCCTGTGCTTGCATCAACACTGTACCAAGTCCTTACTGACCAGCATCCATAACTATGATGCACGGATCATAGGTGCCAAAAGACTTGAGCAAAATATAGTTAGATCTCTCTTCCTTAATCAAACATAACTCCTTGTGGACCTCCTCAGTCCACACAAACCTTTCACGTTTGCTTTATAAAACTCTCTTAATTGTTGTCTTTTCTGCACATTGCGGCACAAAATGTATATGAACTTTTAGCAGGCCAAAGAAAGACCGCAATTGGTCTTTAGTTTGTGGTGCAAGGGATTATTTAATGGACCTCACTAAACATTCCTTCCACTCCACCCCTTTGGCTGGCAAGGTATGTCCCAAATATTCCACACTGGTTACTATAAATTGGCATTTACTTTGCTTCAAAGTGACCCTTTTATCCTTTAGAATGTACAACACTAATGCTAGGATTTTATCATGTGCCTTCTCATCTGCCCCAAAAAATAATTTTTCATCCTGAAAACACCTTACGTTATCAATCACCTTGAACGTTTCCTCAATCACATGCTGGGGCACAGGTGAAGCCAAAGCCAATCTGAAAGGCATCCACTTAAATCTGAAAGCCCCACAAAAGATATTAAGTGGCAAGTGTCCTAATGTTATGCCATTTGATGATAGGTGGAGGACATGTCTAAATGTAGTAAAAAATACTTGCCCCCTTAGGAGTGGTCAATATGTTGGCAATATTGGACAGGGGGTACCTATTTCCTTTCATTAAGGTCTCTCAGGTCAATACATATCCTCAATGTACCATTAACATTCCTAGCTATTACAACTGGTGAAAGCCAGTCTGAGATATCTTTGGGCTCTATTATGCCTTGCTGGCATAACTTCTTGAGGTCCTTACTTAATTCTTCCTTAATGGGAATGGAGACATGTCTTGCTTTGTGTCCCACCAGTTCAGCTCCTGCTTTGAAATAAATTCAATGCATGAGCCCCTTAATCTTCTCCAACTTACTGCCAAACACTTTCGGAAAGGCATCCGTCCACACACATTCCCCTGATGTCAGCACACTCATTTTCTCATTGCATAACATCACCTGTTCTGGCTATTGGGATCCAGCATGATGGCAAGATTTCTTTGGTCTAACCACTCCAACAAACAAGAACCTTCCATGGCCACATACACTGTGCCGTTAACCACACTCCCTGAGAAAATTAGCACTGTATTAAACTCACCTACCACAATGGGTTTAGCCCCATAAACTACAGTCTTCAGTTTTGATATTCATAATTGTACCTCCCAAAATGTTTTCCATTCTTCCAAACCTATTAAAGTGAACAACAAACCAGAATCAGCCATCTTGCTGACACTGTCTCGATTCACGTCTACTAGGCACAACAGAACCACCTACTAGGATTCCTCTCCATTATCACTTGTGGTCTTTCCCTCATTTTGTCACTCTTCGTCCACCATGAATACCACGCTTCCTTTATCCAAATTGGGATGACCAGCCAGGTCCTCGCCATTCCCAACTGTGTTTACATTCTTCAATGGCTAAGACTCTTTAGCCCACATTGCTTTATACATTTTCATGAGATGTCTCTTTTTCCTACATTTCTCAAACAATTTGTTTACCCTAGGACAACTAGAATTTCTTAAATGGTTTTGGCTACCCCATCAATAGTACTCCAGCGGTTTTCTCATTTCCTGATTTTTGGCCCATTATTTCTTTGATTTATCTTCAAGATGCAAGGCATGTAGTTGCATACTTATGGACATTTGTTCCATGAACTTCGTTGTTGATTCAATTCCCCTCGTTATTGCAGTAGACTTTTCCAATGTAAGATTGTCCACTGTCAAGAACTTTTCCTGCACCTTTATACTGCTTGATATCTCCACAATTTGATCACATATCACCTTTTCCTTGATCATTTTAAAGTCACACGTCGGCGCTAGTACCCTCGGATCACTTAAAAAATGTTCTACTGATTCACTTGGAAGCTGATGTCTTCTATAAAATTTTAGCTATTCCATAATGGCATTTCTTTTCTTTTTAAAACATAAATCCAACACTTTAATTGCTGATGCATACTCATCTACCCTGTCACCCTCCCCTACACAGTTGACACTGTTATTTATTTTAATACCTTCCTGCCCTTTGTCCCCAATGAGTAACGCAATATTGCAAATATTTTCTTTTGACAAAATACAACACCCTCAATTGCTTCCAAATACGCTTTGAATCCTTCCTTCCATTGCTCCCAGTCTACAGGAGGTAGACCAGGAGATGCCAGAAAGGCAGGAGGGGAATCACACTTTGTTGAATTGTACCACACACAATATGCACCAATGGATGAAAAGAAAAGTATATACAACCAAAAAAGGTAGCCCCCCCTTATGAACAAGCCCATTAAAAGGTGTGCATATCACCATGATCCATACTTTTTCAAAGGTGTGCAAATCACCAAATGCTCTTAATGTCACCTAAAAAGCACTTGCAGGTGTTTTCTAGCTTAAATGTGAATGGCTTCACTATTCAAGGTGAGATCAAATGTCATGTCTCTGACTTAACATTAGGACCGCTGAAAAACTGCATGCAAAACACTGTTTTAGCTGGATCCAGTCATGCACAATAAATTACAGTGTTACACAGCGTGCCATTCAATAGGTATGCGTTGTAGTACACTCCTGTTCTATTTAGCTGGACCAAGTCAGGCACATTATTTTGTTAGTCAAGGAGTGCTGTTAAAATGCCTTTAAGCACAGGGTTTATAGTGCTTGTCAAGATAAATGCTTAAGATGCTGTAGTTATTTTCCACATCAAAATTGAAATGCTACCATCCCACGGTTGCGCGCTAACAATACCTTAAAGCCGACTGGTAAATACATTCAAGTTGACCGATCATGTGGCAACGGTTATCATTGCCCGATGCATGAAAGACTACAGCTCTCAATGGTTCCCTGAATACACCCAAGATGGTGGCACACATAATATGCACCAGATGTTTATGATGTTGTTTACGTTGGTGCTCTGGCGTATTTGGCACGCAAGTACTACGTGCACATGCCTGAGCAGCCCCATGCCTTACTGAAGTTGTTGTTTCGACTCATCTGGAACACAAGTACTTTTGTGTTTCACTGTGACAATGCCCCCTTGACAAGTCATTGATACGTGTTGGTTACCAGCTCCTCATCTCCAAAACACCTCACATTTCAGGAAAAGCAGTGTAATTGCCCCTGTGTCACTTGAGGCTGGTCCCCTTTGTGCTTCTTCTCTCCTCTCGTCCTTCGTACTTTCTGCCTGCTAATGAGCTAAAATGCCACCCTGCTGGTTGTGAACATGTGTCCTGTCTCTCCACTCATCGCCAGTGAAAAGTACCAGGATAGAGATGATACAGAAGTCTTGAGGCTCCTGTAGAAGTAAGTTTACTTTAAGCATGAAAGATACAACCGGCAAGGTAACCAGAGGAAAGTAAAGTCCCAGTAGTTTCAAACATAACTTTCCACATCCTCCCCAACAGTGAAGTCATGCAGTACACCACATTCCAACCCTCCACTCCAAATTCCACCCAGCTAAACCCAACAGTAGACTTTCAGTCAAAGGAGCCCCCATTGGTTCTGTCGACTCCAGTGGCTACTCAACGGAATGAAAACTCCAATGGAGACGGAGAAAAAACACCTAGCATTTGGAGTTCCCTTTATTTTTTTGCTTTTCAATAAAATACCCCCATGTTGGGAGTTTGTCTTTGAAACACAAATAATTTCAAATGTTTGGTGTGTGCCCTTCAAAACAGACTGGCAGTTGCTTTCAAGGTACAGAGACGAATTGGGGGGTGGATTACCCCAGGATGGCAGAGCTAATGTCCTCTGCCATTGCAACAGATGCTACTCTGTCTGCCAAATTTTAAATCAATCCATTTTCATTGTGGCAACTCCCTCTCCCCCCCAATTATGTTAGCAGGATCTTAGACAGTAGCAATTCATCCTTTGCATAGTCAGCCATGGTATGACACTTAGGGCCTGATTACAAGTTTCGCAGTCCTGTGGACCAATGCACTCATGGTGGCGGTTCGAGCGTGTTGAGCTCTGTGGTCCAACCACCATATGAGAAGTTGGGAGGATTGGATTCCTGAAGCTCGCTGTCGAGCATCCAACTATGCCAGCCAACTCAAAGCACAGGACATTGGAGCGGGCCATTGAGGCTGTGGGAGACTCGGACCGCCACCGGAACTGCCCACCCAAGTATGAGTTGGTTTACAGCCAGTGTGACCCTGGCAATCCAACCACCTTTTCTGAAACGGCGGAAGAGAGGCATCTAAGGCTGAAACTCACCTCTACTAACTCTACTCGTCTTCTAGAGACATAGAGCACATGTGGTCCGTCGGCTTAAACTGCTGACTCTGGTTGGTGCTGGAAACCAGGGTTCGAGCCTCGAGGGCGCGTCCACATCCTGTGATTCTAGGCAAATCACTTAATCTCCTCGTGCCTGAATGTGTAATGTAAATACGGTGCTCATGTAAAGCACTCCAATTCCTTCGGGTCGAGTTCACGCTATATAAAATATGCACACAAAAAAAAATCACGTCCTGCAGTTGCTCTACCTCCTCGACTAACCTCCAAACCTGAGTCCTTTGTGGTCGAAATCGACAGTAATTCATGCAACTACCTGTTTCCATTGACTTCTCTGCAAACAATGCACCACGATGGACCAGGCAAGGGAGGTGGGGTCCCCAAGTGATTTTACACATATGCAGGTACTCTGTCTGGGATCGTATGTTATCAATCATCACAAATACATCTGTAGGATGGCCTCCTAGGCCAAAACACTGGTAGTACACAGGCACACTCTCCACAAATGGACATGTGATTACAAATTATGTACACTGATAATGATGTGTGCATTTTATTTGTCCCACAACACCACCTCTTCAACAATATCACACCTATTAAGCTCTTTTTTCCCCTCATATCAACAAAAAGCATTTGCAAAGCAGAGAGAACTGCATCGTGTTACTATCCGCCCATTAGTCACTGCACTCGCCCTGGTCCATTCCACCTGGACCCTCACCTTTGTCAGTGAGTCGGTGTAATCATTGGGACAGATGGCCAACACACAAGGAACGACACCATATCAGAAAGTCAGACCATATGGACAAATCTGTACTCCTTGCAATTGCCTGATCAAGGCAGCAGATCCTGACTGCGGTCCTGACCCAGTCTTCTGCTGTCAGGGGCAAGGGGTCCATCCATTTCAGACAGATTTCCCTCCTAGTTATAAGGATCAAATAAACGAGCAACCTTCTATGAGGCCGCCTCAGCAGCGTAGTTAGCACTCAATCGTCTCCTATAGGATAAGTGCTGTATTTAATTTGATCTCCTGATTGAAAATACCTTTTAGTGCTAGTTCTATACTGTCCCAAAAATTTCTCAGGAACGGACAATCAACAATGATGTGGACATCATTGACTCCTATGCAGCCACACTTCACACACTTGGGGAGAGGTTTAGGGGCAAACTTGGAAAGTTCATGCGGAGTCAAATAATGAAAAAATGGTTCCACTTCAAGTTAGCAGGGTTAACAGTTGAGTACAAAGTCTTCAATGAACCATCCCAAACTGACTCAATGACCTCCTCTGGGAGAGTTCCTCTTCGTACCGCGTACCGGGGCAGCAACTTTCCCTCCTCTACCGCTAAGAATCCCTCATACCACCTTGCCAACTCTTTATTCTTAGGCCTGATGTCATGGATGGACAGCTTCAATTCGTAATCACCGCAATCTCCTTTTTAAATGCCACAAACCAGGAGGATAGTCGAATAAACCTAAATCTGGACAGTTCATTACTTTTTTTTGCATTTAATACTGCCCTGGGGTGCACTCCTTCTGATGATAGCAAGTCCGACCAAATTCAAACCCCCACCCTTTTAAGTGGAAGACTAAGAGCATCCTTTAAACATTCTGGTGTTCCAGGGTAGTCCCAAACTGGGGCAAAGTCCTGACTCTATACCAAGCATCGAAGGCAGATCTCTATACCTTTAGCCGAACCTTCCTAAAAAACCTAGGAGCGCTAAATTTATATAGGTAACCCTCCACACTCCCGTTTTTTTCCCAATATAGCCTAGCTCCTTTATGGGCCCAAATAAAACTCGTCACCTTCCCTTGAATTTTATCAATACCCTGTTTGGGAAACTCAAGAGGAATAGCATTAAAAAGATGGGCTAGTTTAGGAAGGATAATAACTTTTGTCAAGTTAACCCGTCCATAGATAGTCAATGGAAGAATTTTCCACCTACTTAATAGGCATCCAATCTCTGTAGAAACCCTTGAGAAATTAAGGTGCAAATTATTTTCTAAATTGCTTACTTTTGTGATACCCAAATATCTAAACTTGGAACTTACTTTCCCCTCCCAATCTGTAATATTCCAACACATAACCCCGGTTTTTGCAGTGTTAACTAAATAACCGGAAAAATAACCAATTTCCACCAGTAGTTGTTCTACTCTCGGAATCTAAGACAAAGGATCAGCCGTGTAGATTAATAAGTCAGTGGCATACAGCGCGACTTTACAGCTATAAGGCGAGGAGCAAAATGGGACAACTAAGGCATCCAATCTCAGCTGGTGGGCGAGAGGTTCTATGTAAATATCAAAAAGAAGAGGAGATGAAGGTTAACCCTGCCTTCTGCCTCTTAGTATATTAAAACTAGGGGATAATGTACTGTTAAAGAAAATCCTGGCCAAAGCTCCTGCGTAGATCGCCTTAAGTGTGGTGATAAATTTAGGGCTGCATCCCATTGAGCTCAAGCCTCCTAAAGGAAGACCCAGAATACTTGGTCAAATGTCTTAGCGGCATCTAACGCTACTACAGCCAAAGCAGCAGATCGTTCTATGGCAAGATCTATCGTACCAATCAACTGCTGGTGGGTCTGTTCCTGTATATATCTCTTGGCAATTAAGCCCTTCTGATCTAGTTCAATGAGCTGAGGGGCGAGCTTTGCTAATCTCCCCACTAAAATGCTCATAAAGATCTTATAATCGCTTTGAGCGGAGAGGTTGGCTGATAAGAATCTGCCCTAGTAGGATCCTTAGAAGGTTTCAAAATAAGGACTAAGGGTGCCTCTTTCCAAGATTCAGGGACCTCACCGCCATACCTATAGATGGAATTAAACAGGGCTTCACACCTATTAATCTCTGTCACACATAACTTTTGACCTTTCTCACACAACACTAATTAAGATGTCATACTACTTTTTCCCCTTCTCGCTTGTTTCCTATGCCACTACTGAAGTTCAAAAATCATACAGCTTACGATGAGTCCAATGTTGCTAAAATGACTACAACTACCTTGAGGCCCTCCCACTCCAACTATAACCTAGATTCCATATTGACTGTGACACTCTATGGACACATTAAAGGTTCTGTTGTAATGTAAAAGAAACATCTGTATGTATGTGTCAGCAAGTCACACACACCTTATCTGCTACAACTCTGTATTAGACCCTCATACATCGCCCACATGAAAAGCCAATGCCAGTCAATGAGATCACATAGAATCAGTCTGAGAAACATTTCAAGGGCACAATAGAAACACTCTCTGCATGATAGCTAGGTCCATCAAGGGGAACCCTCAAAGACTGGGGCCCTGGGGCACAGTGCATTTTGCACATGCCTTACAAACTCCATGTCCACTGAACAAGGGAACTTAAGTATATCAAGGACAACCAACAGCATATATAACCAAGTGACTTGCATGTAAAGGCAGCGTGTAGGTGCAACTTAGGAAAGCAAACACTGCACTAGCAGCATGAGACACAAATCTCGATAAAGTTGAAGTACGGTACACACAGGAAAATGGACACATGTCCATGCAGAACTACACAATGGTATAGCAAATTGACACCCTCCATGTGTAGATACACAAATATCTAACTACAACATACCAAACACATATCCAACCTACATCATAGGGAGAAGCGTAACCTAAATGATGTGGACGTGGCCAGGCAAAGCTGAAATACTTACCAGATAACATATCACCCAATGCAATGTTTTCCCATTTGGATGTCAACCCACATAGATATACATCCAACCTTTTCCCTTGTCCTGTATAAATTCAGCACTGGCTCCAAGGGCACATCATGCTAACCACATCAACTGGATCAGCAATCATGGATCAAACAAACACATCTGTACTCACACATCCCCCTAATTATACAAGAACATCAAATAGAAATGTAATGGCAGGACCTTCCAAAAGAAGATATGTTTTAACCAAACTCAAACAACCCATCAAGGGAAACAAAGGCCAAGGGCCAGTCCATAATATCCAAAATGTGTAACATCATAAAGCTGTGAGATGCAACTTGCCCTTACTGATACTGCCAGAGAACCTCCACACAATAGGGCATCCTTTGGTCACAGTAGGCACCTTGAAGGTGCTAAATGGGAAGGGGGAGATGAGGTTTTGGGAGGGGTGGGGTTCCTTTCTCTTGGAAGGGGGCTTCTTGGGTTTGGGGATTTTGCATTAGTTTGGGAGGATTTTTTCCCTTTTTACTCCTAAGGGGTGGGTTTAGGGGCTGAGGAGGCTGTTTTTCAAGGGTAGTGTGAGAAGTGGAAGAGTGTTTGGGTGTTGAAGAGGTTTTTGGGACTTTGGGGAGGCAGGTTTCAGATTGTTAAGGGCAAGGGCAAACAAGAGAGATTCACAGGGGAAATGGGTAGGGTGTTTGGGATGGAGTAGGGATAGGAAAGAAGAAGGAGTGGAAGTCAGTGCTGGGTCTGCTGTTTCAACTGTGTGTTGTGATGGTGACTGTTGTGTGAACATTGCCTTTTTTGTGTGGGAATGTTGTTGATGTGCTAGGGGCTGTGGAGGAGTCTGTAGTTGTTTACGTGATGTCTGCAGGTATGGGGTGTCTGTGGAGAGGTCAGTGTGTGTTGGTGTGGTGTCTGCAAGTATGGGTGTGTCTGTGGTACCTGGGGGTATGCTGGGGAGGTGGGGGTGATGAGGAGTTTAGTGTCTGTTGTGTGCACGCCTGTTTGATTGCCTTGAGGGAATCGCCCTCCCACACGGATCTCCGCAGGGGCGACGGCCATATTTGGCAGGGACTGGGACTAGGACACAGCGCTCTAGTTGTTGGCTCCTCGGGTACATAAAGTAAGGATGTCAGCCCGTTCACGCAGCGGATGTGCGCAGCGGGCGCGCCGAGGGCACGCCGAAGCGTGCTAAAGGCAAGCCCGTCTGCGTCCGTCCGTGCCCTGACGAGGCCGAGGATTATGTCCAGAGGACGGAAACCGCGACCAAGCAGGCGAGTCCATCTTACTCCGCTGAGTCATTAAAGGCTATCAGAGAGCTGCACTTCAATAGGAGCCTAGCGCTTGAAGGCCCCATACCATGCAGGCAGTGTCGTTTCACCACTATTATTCAGGAAAAACTGACCCCTATAAACCGGAGTGCCCCATGCTCCCGCCCCCAAGAGATAACAAACCTACTATGTAACGTAAGATCTCTGGCAAAACATCCTCTGGAAATCTGGGACATGATCGCCTCCCATACTCCCTTATTATGCTTTTTAACAGAAACCTGGTTGAATCCCACTAACAGCACCATGATCAATCTTGCTATCCCAGACAATTACAAATTAATCCACTTAAATAGAGAGGGAAAAATGGGTGGAGGTATTGCCATCGCATTTCAAGACCATCTCACAGTTAACTGGCTATCCACAACCTGTAACGAAGGTATGGAATTAGGTATTTTTAAGGTCACTCTGTCAGCATCAGAATGTTGGTACGGAGCACTTGTCTACCGACCCCCAGGTTCTAAACTGAACTTTACTGATCTATTGGTCAAACAAATTGCTTTACATGCCCTAGCAACCAGGAGATTTCTCCTACTCTGAGATTTTAATTTTCATGGAGATCTCACCTCCAATCCAGAGGTCAGTAAACTCCTTGCTGCCTTGGAAACCTTAGGACTTACTCAAAAAGTGGAGGGCCCAACCCATCAGGCTGGGCACCTGCTAGACTTAGTGTTCACTAATGATGAGAATCTTAGATGTTGCCCTCCTATCCCTCTCATATGAACAGATCACTCATTGATCACCTTTTCCATACCTCGAACCTCGGCGAAAAATTTAGACAAAGCTATGACTAATAAGCCAATCAAACGTAGACCATGGCGGAACCTTTCTGTAGAAATATTTGGCAAGTTTTTCCTCAGTGACCCAGTCTACATCCAGTCGGAAGCCCCCATAAAACTAGAGACTTTCTCGGCAGCACTAGAATTGGCTTTTGATGAGACTATTCCCAAGAAATTTGGTCGTGTCCTCAAGCGCCTGCAAAACCCATGGTATACTGACGATTTAAGAGCAGTCAAACAAAAATGCCGACGTCTAGAAAGAACTTGGTGCCTCTTTAAAGACCCACAAAATAAATTGATCTACAGACAAGCATTGGCTAGCTATCATTTGAACCTAAAGGCAGATAAACGCAGTTTTATTTTTAAGCAAATAGAACAATCGAACAATTCCCAGAAGGCTCTGTTCAGTATTGTTAAAGACTTTACATCCCCCAAAGCCTTGAGCCAGGTTCCTAATGAATCTCAGGAGTTATGCGACTCTATAGCCACTTTGTTTCAGGACAAAATATCCACTATCTATGACAATGTTCCCCAGATAGCTCCCTCAGTCTTCAATAGGCTGAAAGAACTAGAAGATAAACCGAGGAGACCAAATTGCTTCCTCCATAATTTTAATTTAGTTACAATCGAGGAGGTTCAAAAAGACTTAGCCTTGGAAAAATCAGGTTCTCCCAATGATCCCTGCCACCCCCCGAATTATGGCCCTCTTAGCTGAGAGTTGTGAACCAGTAATTTGTGACATCTTTAATTGTTCCATCTCCACGGGCATTATTCCATCTTCCTGGAAAGAAGCAGTGGTCCGCCCTATTCTTAAAAAACCTACATCGGACCCTGCAGCCCTGAGTAATTACCATCCCATCTCTCTCCTACCACTACTAGGGAAAATGCTGGAGAAAGTTATAAACAAACAATTGAGCTGCTACTTAGAACAGAATGAGATCCTGGACCCCTCACAGTCGGGTTTTCGCCCGGGTTTCAGTCCTGAAACCGCGGTGTTAGCAGTCACCGACTCTCTAAGACAGACCATCGATTCAGGCGGTTCCGCGATACTCATACTTTTGGATATCTCCGCAGCTTTTGATACCATCTCTCATTCCAAGCTAGCGGAGAGACTATCGGAATATGGTATCAAAGGAACTGCCTTGAAATGGTTACAACATTTCCTCTCAGAGAGAACTCAGATGGTCACCCTAGGCCCTTTCTCCTCAGATAAGCTACCTTTAGACAAAGGAGTGACACAGGGCTCTTGCTTAAGCCCTACCCTTTTTAATATAAATATGGCCCTGTTAGCCCATATAGTGGAACAGTTGGGTTTTGAAATCATCTCATACGTGGCAAAACGCAGCTCATGTACACTATCGGGAACTATCCAGAACTAATGGCATGAAGCTGATCTCAGACTGGATGACGATGAACTATCTCCAGTTAAATCCAGGCAAGACCGAGATCATGCTTATGGGAAAAGCACCGGCTATCTGGTCAGATTACTGGTGGCCTGTTCAACTAGGTGCCGCCCCTAGTCCCAAACCATCTGTGAGGAACCTGGGAATAAAAATTGACTGTTCCCTGTCTATGAAAGATCACATTACCACTACTACTGGCACCTGTTTTTACAGTTTTCGGCTTCTTTGGAAAATATTTCCTTTCATTCCCACCGCCCACCGCAGAACCTTGGTTCATGCGATGGTGACGAGCCGTTTAGACTATGGCAATGTCTTGCTGGCTGAGGTGGGATCAACCATCTTGTCAAAATTACAAACTGTTCAGAACACAGCCGCACGAATGATTCTCAATCGCCAGCCGGGTTCTCCTTCTGCCCCATAACTTAGAGAATTGCACTGGCTCACAGTTAAAAAGAGATCCTTTTTCAAAATCTGCTGCCTCACTCATTGATTGATTCAGATGCTCCGTCCATCACCACCCCCTTTTGTATCACTCATAACACTCTCAGGAAAAAAGGCCCTCGGTATCCGCAAAATAAAATAACTAAATACTGCCCCAGTAGGAGGCTGATATCATCTACTCACGAACTACTAAGAGTCCCCAGAATTCGCCTGACCCGGACGGGTGGTCAAGCGTTTTTCTATCTAGCTCCCAGATATTGGAACCTACTCCCGCAGACCCTATGCGCTAATTCAAATTATGGCTCCTTCAGGAAACAGCTGAAAGCCTTTCTCTTCAGTAAATAGACACTCCGGCTCCTCTCACCTCCAGATATAATTGCTAGTCAGTGCCGAGATGCCCCAGGGTGAGTTGTGCGCTTAATAAACTTTAACCTAACCTTTTTAACCTAACCTAACTTAACCTCTTGAATATCTTGTGTTTATGTGTGGTGCTTGAGACTGTTGAGGTGTGTGCATGCTTAGGTGTGTGTGTTTGGGATAGGTTTGGGAAGCAGGAATATGGATGGGAAGGGGCAGGAGTGGGGTTGAAGGTTGCACTGGGTGGAGGGCTGCCATGAGGGAGGAGGGCAGAGCCTGAAACGATTTCTGTAGGCCAGACATGGTAGTGTGAATGCCTTCCAGGAAGGCAACCATCTGGGTAATCTTGGTGTTTAGCCCCTGGATGGCATTCAGCACTGCAGTCTGAACATCACAGACATTCCTCAGGGGGTCAATAGAATCCTCCCTCAGGGCAGTTGGGCTAGCAGGGGTTGAGGTGCCTGCAGCGAACAAGACCACTCCCCTTTTAGAGGAAGGGGAACAGCCAACTTGTGGGGGACAACAGGGAGGGTGGTGTTGGAACTGGGGGTGGCAGACAAGGATAAAGGTAGAACTGATCATGTTGGGTCTGCCACAACATCAGAGTGTACACCAGAGGATGACTCAGCTGATGATAAGACATTGATGTTTCCCTTTGGGGCACTCCTCACACCCTTCTGGTCACTGACGTTGCCCTTTTCTCCTCTGCTTGCCCTGGATGTCTCTGAAATTACATGAAACATGGGATTATTGCAACTGCATTTCCACACCTGACCATCACAAATCCACTGGAAGCATTAAAGAAATTCACTTATCACACCACCTTCATGGTTCGCTCCATAGGCTTCCAAGTTAACATAAGAACATGCATGATACATGACCTGCAGACAGTTGGGTCTACCCCTGTCAGATCCCAAGACTGGTCCAAGTGCATGGATGGAATTCTCTACAATCCATCCTTATGTAAGACGAAAGTTGTGAGCATGTATTCCTCTTTTTCAAATGTTTATGGTCACCCTCATCAATGGGTATATTTTTCTTTCTTGTTTTCTTGAAGATAGCGCAGTACGAATTGGTTGGAGTGAAAGTAGTTGCTTTTTTAATTTGTATTTTTCACTTATTTCACTTTATTTCATCCATTTTCACTCATTTATCATTTTTCCATTGAGGATATTATTTAAGAAGAGCAAGAGAGAACAGCCGACACGTGTTTCGGGTAAATCCGGTGACGAGACGTGATACTCTACGGTGACCGTTTCTCAAATCTGGTCGCCCTCTGACGATGTTTGCCATATTAAGTGAAAATGTATGAAACTGTTCCTGATGCATTGCCGTATTGGAAAAATACAAATAGCCTTGAGAAAGCCCTGGCCTTACTGGCCACACAGGGCGAAACATATGTCGGCTGGTCTCTCTTGCTCTTCTTAAATAATATCCTCAATGGAAAAATGATTAATGAGTGAAAATGGATGAAATAAAGTGAAGAAATACAAATAAAAAGAACTACTTTCACTCCAACCAATTCGTACTGTGCTATCTTCAAGAAAACAAAAAAGAAAAATATACCCTTTGATGGGGGTGACCATAAACATTTGGAAAGGAGGAATACATGCTCACAACTTTCTTCTTACTTGTTTCTTTTGAGGCTGGGGAGGTCCAGAGCCTTGAGCAAAATTCCTCCGCTACGTTTAGGGATTCATATCCAGACTCAGGATTCCTTGATCCTTTCTCTTTTCCTCACAAATCCATCCTTATGTGCTAGGATTGTTGATCAACTGGCATACTTTGACACTTAGGGCCTCATTACGATTTCTGGCGGAAAACCTCCACCCAACAGTTGGATTATCTGAGACCATGTCAGAACCCTTCCGACCGACTCGGTAAGTTCACAATCCACCCATCTGATTATGATGTTCGCGGTAGCAAAGTAAACCGCATGGTCATTCCGAATCGGTTCCGACTGGCTCTCGGAGTATTTGTGCCTGTCAGACAGCATTGTGCACCTCTAAGAACAGCATTTCTGACCGACTGATTATGATGTTGATTTCCAACAGCCTTTCCGAGTTGGCCTGTCTGACAAGAAAAGGCTGTCGGAAAGATACTTTGGGGGCTCCTAGCATGGGCCCCTTCATCCTGAGGCCTGCAATTCATGCCGAGGTGATATCTAAAGGACCCCCCTGTAAAACCCTGCACTGTGTGGCATGCACAATGGGGTGCCCACAACAAGGTCCATGGTTTTACACACCAACCTAGTTTCCCTATAGGTGCCTGTGATGTCAAGCAGAACACGGGCTCCCATAGGGAACAAAGGGACTCCGACCAAACAGTGTTCGTCGCATCATAATCGGTTGGGTGGAACCGCCAACCGCGAGTCGGTCGGTTTACGAATCCGAGATGGTCTCGGGCAGAAAGTTTCCACCGAACATCGTAATGAGGCTCTTGGTGTATACCATGGTAAAGAGATGCAACAATATAGGATGAATACAATTTTATTTTTAGATTTAGACAATGCTCACATAAGGCCCAGAGTCGAAAAGATCTACATATCCCTCAAAACACATCATTAATTATGGTAATATTGTTAGTTAATTATTAATTTTTATGAGTGGGTTGTGGGATTAATGGGTGCATAGGGCTGGCAGTTATTTAATTGTAAATAACTGTTCTCTTATTAATACAAATTATTTAATTGATAATGAATTACGTTAATTGTGTAAGTATATATTTTTATTTTAGGTGGGAGTTGTGGGTTTTAGATAGGGGTATAGGGTGGGAACTAAATCAATTTTAAGTTATATATGTTTTCATTTTTTAAATAATGATGTGGTATTATAGGTAATGTGTTAATTGTGTACTTAATTTATTATTATATTGTAGGAGTAAGGTATATATTTTGTGGAGGTATGTTGTGGAAAGTTAAATAAATGTAATTGCATATTTAATCATTTTTAATTAAATATATAATTTTTACGTTAATATTGTAAAATATGTGTGTTTTTATTTGAGTGTTAAGCTTTGGTTGTAAGTTTTGTAGGGGTAGATCGAGGGAGGAAATTATAACTACATTTATTTCTTTAATTTCATTTATTAAGAATTACTTTTAAGATATTGTTTATGTTTAAAATAATATTGCATTTAACTTTTTAAATTGCTAGTAATATTAATATGATGTTTTACATTTTCAGAAATATTTTCATTTTCATTGTTTGTTTACATTTAAAATATTACATTTTAAATATTTATTTGCAATATTTTTCTTTTGTTTTTATAATTTGTTTTTGTAGACATTTTGGGGGTGAATAGTAAGTTTTACTCCTCTGCAATCCGAACCTTTTCCTACTGTTTCACTGACTGGAGTGGGAATAGTACATTTTACTCCTCCGCAATCCAACACCTTCCCTACTGTTGCACTATCTGAAGTGGGAATAGTACATTTTACCCCTCCATAATCCAGCACTTTCCCTACGGTTGCACTCACTGGAGTGGAAAAAGTACATTTTACACCTCCACAATTAGACATTTTCCCTACTGTTTCATTGAAAGGAGTGGGAATAGTAAATTTTACCCCTCTGTAATCCAACACTTTCACAACTGTTTCACTAACTGGAGTGAGAAAAGTACATTTTACCCCAATGCATTCCAACACATTCCCTACTGTCGCACTGACTGAAGTGGGAATATAAAATACTTCTTTTTGTAAATTTTAATTTTTATATTTTTATTAATTGTAGCGGGCAGAATCCTAACTACGGACACCAGCCAAGTAATTGTGTTCGGTATTAGTAAATTCCTATTGTCCACCTACTTTGTTAGAAGGAAATTATCTCTTCCATTTTAATTTAGACTCCCCGGAATCATGAATAATGCCAATGTATAGCATTTTAATTTTGGTGTAAACTCAATTTAATGTTTTTTTAACTTTTCTACTCTTTTTAAATTATTTTAATATTTATTGATACTGTGCCAAACTGAGTTATATATTATGTGCTCTATTGATGAAATATTTGCCAATGTGTTAGATTGTTGAATTGTAGAAATAATGTAACACTAGGGTGCCCTTATGATGAAGATTTTATAGTTGTATGTCCTATAATGTATTGTATATTTTATTGTATCTTTTATGTTGCAACGCAACGAAATAAAGATTGAATTGAATTGAAATTGTAGTGGGAATAGTCATTTGTAGTTTTCTGTAATGTTATATTTTATGTAATTTTATATCTATTATAGGAAGAGTGCTAAATCATATTTTTGTGTTATGTACATTTTTTTGTTATTGTGTTGTGTTAGGTGGGAGTACTTATTGGTATATATTACTTTTAATGAAGTGGGAATTCTATATGTATATATTTTTATTTGCAATATTTTTTATATTGTGATTTATATATTTCTGTATTTTTTATAATCATATTTATTATATTTTATGTTTTGTTTGTATATTATTTTTAATTGAATTGTAAAAAATGTCTTTTGTTTAATTTTTATCTTAAATTAGATTGGTTTCCTTTTTTAATATGTCATGTTTTTGGTCTATTTAAATATGTATATATATATATGTATATTATAATATTAGACTAATTACGAATTATTTCAATTATATTATTTAAAATATTAAAGTATGTATCAGTTTTATATATGTATGGTTACAATATATATATGTGTGATTACATTTTTTAAAGTAAGTTTATCTGTTAAAATATAGATTTTTATTCATATTTGTATAAATTTATTTAAGTATTAAATATATGTTTATTTTAATATTTTCAATTATATTTATTTAAAATTCAATAGTTAATACAACTATATTATTATAAACAATATTATTTCACAATATTTTTGTACTTACCTTTTTAAGTATAAGCAGTAGATATATTTGTGTCCTATATTTTTGACTAGACAATTTTTTACAGCAATATTTGTTGATCGATATTCTGTCAGTGAACCCACACAAATGCTCATTGCACACTGATGACACGTTGGACTCTGAATTGCATGATTTGACCACTATCTGAAAAGTCTACAGACATTTCTAAACATGTAGGTTAGCTATGTATCACATTTCACAGATAAAGTTCCATGAGAACATTGAGTTCCAAACATTTGGAACAGATATACTCTGAATATGACCATCCTCAATCCTGATTGGTACAGGTGATGACGCCAGTCACAGATAGTATATCCACAAGCCAATACACCTTTGAAGGTGTTGAGTGTTCCTGAACAGCTATGACATGAAGCTGTTGGATCACTAGAGTCACATTGGGCAGGCACATAACACCACTCTTTGGTATTGCATACGAAGATTGGCTTGGAAGGATCAGTGTAGACACTCAAATAGACTCCTCACAGTTCTATTCCTCACTCATGCAATGCATGTCTCTAATCACTGAATGAGTGTTTAGAAACACTATTTCAGATGAACCATCAACGGGCAAATTCACACAGTCCAACATGTAGGAACTAATGTTGATAGCACTACTGATGTTTGCACCCTCATTTCACTGTATAACCAGTGCTTACCAATGGGAACCGTTGTACAGTCACTGCATGTGCTATGAACACAATGTCATGTCACATGCAAAAGGGCCACCATCAAATTAGAGTCAGTAGTGAGAGTACATCACTCCTCACACAAGAATGTCTAGTTGCCAGTGTAGTACAATTGTCACCCAGATTCATTGAGAACATGAGAGGATTACTCACGTCACTCAGCCAGGTGACTACTAAAAAGGGGAGAATTTGATGTTGACAAGGCTCTGCTCTCTTCCAGATCAGAAAGACAATAGCCACTGCACCGTAGCATAGACCTACTGTCACACTTACATCAACAATGACTCAACTTGTGTGTGGCACATGGGCCACCACTAATCTTGGTTTGGACATGCCTGCCTGTAACACACATCCAGAGTATGGCTGTGGCTAGGACTCGAAGCCTTGTTGCTAGTGTTGGGCCCACAACTGCCCATCAAGGTCCGGATAGGCCACTGCCAGTATGCAGGCAATAAGGGGGATTGGGGTCCGTTACGTGCCCCTTCCATGTTGGGAGGTATTCCCCAGCTGCACCTCTGTGACTTTCTGGACACTACACCAGGGTCTGCACCTTCTGGGTGATGGCTTTCCCAATGCCTTTTTCTGATGTGCGTTGACCAGTGTGGATGCAATAAATGTAGAAACAGATTGTAACTGGAAGTTTTAGGAGAACCGTAGGGTTGATACATATCACGCTGACATCTAGCACAAGCCTTCACCAAGAGTCCATTTTTTACGTGTGTCCTTGTCACATGCTACGCACAACTAAAGCATGGGTGCACACTATGGTGGTCATCTAACCTCAACCCTGGTCATGACCTAAACTGTCTGAGGCAGCCCACGAGCAGCATGTAGGCAAGGCCCATCCTACATGGAATGTGATGTGAGGTACCATGACACACAATAAACCATAACCAGGAAGGGTAGACTACCTGTGCAGGACTGTCCATACACCATTCCTGGCAGGCCCATTTCATTAAATAATATGGCACATAGAAGCAAGTTGCATAGTATGCATAACATCCTAAGGTCACAAGTTAAGGGTGTGTATGTGTGACACTCAGAACTACCTCTCTGGGAGTTGTGTTGACATGTGGATTACTTATTTGAGGATCTTAGTAAGTCTTCATAAGTTTGTGCGGTATGTACTGCCATAACAGGACACCCTTTAGGCCACATGAGGCACTGTAACAGGGATGACAATTAACTTTTTATGTGTTGTGCAATTAGGAAGTTGTAGCCAGGCAGATGATTAACATTTCAAAATATCTTCATCAGTAACCCACTATTTACACTATTCATGTCTCATATGTGCAATAGGCCTTACTATGGAAGCAACACCATTAGAAAAGCCTTAACAGACCCGTTTTAGATGGGGACAGTCATTATTGGACAGACACACATTGACACTGTTGTTCAATGGAAAGAAGTATCAGGTCGAGGGATCACCTCAGTCACCATGCCTCATAGTATCCATGTAACAGATATCAAGGCTACTAGTGGGGCAGATCACTCTTTCTGGGAACATCCATGGATCAGCAGGTCTACAGGGACATAACTCTGTGCATCGGTTCTCCTGCCACAGTACGGCCCAGACCGCTCACATATCAATGTCAGGCTTGCTCTCCGCAGGCTGAGACTACTTATACCACATGAACCCAACTTTCCTATCCAAATCAATACTGAAATTTCAAACTACTGGTCATTCCAAATGTGAACAAATGTTTGTTTTACACTCTGAAAGGGTCTGTGCTAAAAACATAACAATTCCTTCAATCACGACCCGGGGCTTCCTTATGACTCCCCCGCGTTAAGCGTGTGACTGCGGAGGGAGGAATTCTTCTACTATCTAAATTTGCAAGTTCATTGTTGAAACGCCGAGTCTGACCGAGTTAGCCGAGAATTTTCCGCTTGCCCTGAGAAGCATTTGTCTGGTCCCTCAGGCAGCTCCCACTCAGTTTTTGCACACACCTGTGCTTTTTTCCTTTTGGCCTTGTCCTGATGAGGCCCGACTTAGTAGGCTGAAACACATCGACCTCACAAATTGGAGGAGTCCTACTGATCAATAATTGCACGCAAGACACCCAAATACACACTTTAGGACTGTGTGGAGGTTGGAAGAAGTCCCCTCCTGCGTGTATTGGCTACCTCCCATACGGATTGCTTATGAATGATTGTGTTTTTAGCAGCCGATCTATGAATGTATGGGTAGTAAGAAATCATGAATTAGGGATGATCCCTTTGTTGTTGATGTTTTTTTCTACTTTTGAAAAGATAAAGAATCTTGATAAAAGTCTAGTTTGGAGTTGGTTTGTGAGTACTAAAAATATAAAAATAAATAGGTCTAGGGACTGGGTACTCATATGCATGAACTACTTTATGGTTTTTCCTACAGAAAATTGCTATTATTGATTCCCACACATCAATCTTTTTTTTCATTCTCATATGTTATTACCCAGATGTGGTGGGATGATCAGGGCAAGCACTTATTGTCTGTGGATACGTACTGCAGGAACGCACCACATCCCAGCTGATGTCACAACAACTACCGGAGAGGGCCTGGCTTGTAGGTAAGTGGATCTTTCCTAACGTTTTGTGGGAAATGCCAGGTAGTATGATCTGAAAGTGTGTAACTAAATGTTGCCCTTCTGCCTATCTTCCTTCTAGGAGACTCAGCGTATCTCAACCAGCCATGGTTGTAGGCCCGCTGAGGAATCCTACAACACCAGGGGAAGCCCGTTCAGTGAGGCTTATGGAATAACACAGTGGCCAGTAAAGCGGGCTTTTGGGCTCGAAAAAGCCAGATTCAGATGTCTGGGCTTGACTGGGGGATCACAATGGCCAGCTGAATACTCCACAACATTGCCCAGAGATGGAACATAGCTTACATCACACCAGGTGGAGAATCTGGAATGATAATAGTGGTGGAAAGAATGGAGGTTTCTTGCATCAGGATCTCTACCAAAACTAATTCTCCTGAGTGTAAGTATGGTGGAAGGTGTGATGACTTTGACTATTCTTCTAACTCTTGTAGTGCTGTTTTGAGGAACAATTTAATGTGACATATTAGGAATTTATGCCTCTGACAATATATGGGAAAATATGTTTGTTTTGTAAGTGTAGCTTAGTTCAGCTGTAAATGTTGTTTTGGACTGTGTTCGCTAGAAGTTGGCTATGTGATGAGTATCATATGTCTGTTTCCTTAGCTAATCTTTCTGTGTTTGTCTGCTTAAGATCCCTTCACCATGTCATCTTCATTTGGATATTTCAGAGTTGTGACATTGTCAGGTATATGATGCTGTTCAGATGTACAAAGTGAACATGTATTGGTCCTGGGAATGTCACAGAGTTTGAGTGTTCAAAGCTGGTACCAAGACAGCTTATACAACGATTGGATGGAAGTTACCTGGCTATCATTGGACTTGTTCCTTATGATGCATTGGTCCTAATACAATATGTGTGCCGTCATGTGATCCAACAGAATGCTGTGTTGTGCCCAGTTCATGCTAACCTGCCTTCACCTTGGCCAATTCCTCATTGTCTGTGAACTGGATGTAGCTCCTCATTGCAGGCCAAAGTGGCTGTAGCACATAACTGACATTTGTTTGTGACATTTCACCAGATACAAGCATCACTGGATTGAATTGACCCTGTGGTCAGAAACTGGTGTACTGACATGTCTGTTTTAACGTTACTTGATGTAGGATCCCTTTTGTGAGGTAGGAAATAAGTCTGCAGTTGATGATGTAGACCTTAATGATTGTTGCCCATTGAGTGGGATATTAGCAGATGTTTCCCCTCCTTTCATGTTGTGAAAGTCTGCAAGTGATGATGTGATCACTGACCAAGAATAACTGAGTCATGTCTTATTTGATATGTTTCTGACATCATGCCAGCCTATGGATTGAACGATGGACTAAAGATGTTCTCAGCCCAGACACTTGTATGTATGTGCTGTTGTGACATGGTAGTGATCCTGAATTGAACATTGTTTACATACAACATATCCATGCATCCAGAAGTCCTTTGTTTTGATGCAAAGTTCACCTATTAGTACGATCACATTGTTATGTGTGAGAATTACAACAGGAGACATTGTTTTGGTGGTGTTTGTTTATAATAGAATAGAATCAATAGATAAAATCAATAGTGCAAAAAAGTGAAGTCTTCAGTCATGGTGGATGAAAACATTGTAGTAGAGTCCAAATGGTAATGAGTACAAAGTCAAACATGCTCCTCACATCAGATTTAAAAAAGTGGGAAGGAATAGTTCAACAAAGTGGATGTGTAGCACACACAGGAGGACATTAGGGGCAAGGTTTCTTCCTGGCACTGGTGTGTGTATTTCCATCCTGAGCTCCTTGGTTTTTGGGTAGATGTCCCCTCTATTTGAGAGAGGGGGATCTGGAGCTGCTGAGACAGGGGAGCTTGCAGGAGTGGGCTCCTCTGTTATGGCCTCCCTTTCTGAGACTGCGGCAGATGTTGATGTTGGGGATGTACTTTGACCACAGGAAGGGGTCACTGCAGGTGAAAAAAAAGCCCTGCGGAGGGTGGTGTTAATGCCCCACAGCACCCCAACCAGGGAGGCCACCTCTGTGAAAATGCCGGCTACCTCAGTGTGGATCAAAAGAGGGTGGTGATGGACGGAGCATCTGAACCAATCAAACACTCACACCCAGTCAAAAGATCTGGGTTTGATCCATCACCGTTCTTTAGCCCACTCTGCCACCCAAGTTCAGACATGGCTATATGCAAATCAGTCTGACCCTGTGCCTCATGGGAACAGTCCAGCCCGAACTGCCAAGCCATGCCTTCCCTGGACCGGAAACAAGCTTCCGAGGACAGGTTTCTGGCATTGCAGCCGTCTTCAGCCCGGCTTGTTTGAATCCAGTGGCAAAGTGAGCAAGGGACTCACATCTGAGCATACCCTGCCACACTTATGGCGGCCAAAGCGGTACAAAAGGGGGTGGTGATGGACGGAGCATCTGAACCAATCAAACACTCACACCCAGTCAAAAGATCTGGGTTTGATCCATCACCGTTCTTTAGCCCACTCTGCCACCCCAGTTCAGACATGGCTATATGCAAATCAGTCTGACCCTGTGCCTCATGGGAACAGTCTAGCCCGAACTGCCAAGCCATGCCTTCCCTGGACCGGAAACAAGCTTCTGAGGACCGGTTTCTGGCATTCCAGCCGTCTTCAGCCCGGCTTGCTTGAATCCAGTGGCAAAGTGAGCAAGGGACTCACGTCTGAGCATACCCTGCCACACTTATGGCGGCCAAAGCGGTACAAAAGGGGGTGGTGATGGACAGAGCATCTGAACCAATCAAACACTCACACCCAGTCAAAAGATCTGGGATTGATCCATCACCGTTCTTTAGCCCACTCTGCCACCCCAGTTCAGACATGGCTATATGCAAATCAGTCTGACCCTGTGCCTCATGGGAACAGTCCAGCCCGAACTGCCAAGCCATGCCTTCCCTGGACCGGAAACAAGCTTCCGAGGACCGGTTTCTGGAATTCCAGCCGTCTTCAGCCCGGCTTGCTTGAATCCAGTGGCAAAGTGAGCAAGGGACTCACGTCTGAGCATACCCTGCCACACTTATGGCGGCCAAAGCGGTACAAAAGGGGGTGGTGATGGACGGAGCATCTGAACCAATCAAACACTCACACCCAGTCAAAAGATCTGGGTTTGATCCATCACCGTTCTTTAGCCCACTCTGCCACCCCAGTTCAGACATGGCTATACGCAAATCATTCTGACCCTGTGCGTCATGGGAACAGTCCAGCCCGAACTGCCAAGCCATGCCTTCCCTGGACCGGAAGCAAGCTTCCGAGGACCGGTTTCTGGCATTCCAGCCGTCTTCAGTCCGGCTTGCTTGAATCCAGTGGCAAAGTGAGCAAGGGACTCACGTCTGAGCATACCCTGCCACACTTATGGCGGCCAAAGCGGTACAAAAGGGGGTGGTGATGGACGGAGCATCTGAACCAATCAAACACTCACACCCAGTCCAAAGATCTGGGTTTGATCCATCACCGTTCTTTAGCCCACTCTGCCACCCCAGTTCAGACATGGCTATATGCAAATCAGTCTGCCCCTGTGCCTCATGGGAACAGTCCAGCCCGAACTGCCAAGGCATGCCTTCCCTGGACTGGAAACAAGCTTCCGAGGACCGGTTTCTGGCATTCCAGCCGTCTTCAGCCCGGCTTGCTTGAATCCAGTGGCAAAGTGAGCAAGGCACTCACGTCTGAGCATACCCTGCCACACTTATGGCGGCCAAAGCGGTACAAAAGGGGGTGGTGATGGACGGAGCATCTGAACCAATCAAACACTCACACCCAGTCAAAAGATCTGGGTTTGATCCATCACCGTTCTTTAGCCCACTCTGCCACCCCAGTTCAGACATGGCTATATGCAAATCAGTCTGACCCTGTGCCTCATGGGAACAGTCCAGCCCGAACTGCCAAGCCATGCCTTCCCTGGACCGGAAACAAGCTTCCGAGGACCGGTTTCTGGCATTCCAGCCGTCTTCAGCCCAGCTTGCTTGAATCCAGTGGCAAAGTGAGCAAGGGACTCACGTCTGAGCATACCCTGCCACACTTATGGCGGCCAAAGCGGTACAAAAGGGGGTGGTGATGGACGGAGCATCTGAACCAATCAAACACTCACACCCAGTCAAAAGATCTGGGTTTGATCCATCACTGTTCTTTATCCCACTCTGCCACCCCAGTTCAGACATGGCTATATGCAAATCAGTCTGACCCTGTGCCTCATGGGAACAGTCCAGCCCGAACTGCCAAGCCATGCCTTCCCTGGACCGGAAACAAGCTTCCGAGGACCGGTTTCTGACATTCCAGCCGTCTTCAGCCCGGCTTGCTTGAATCCAGTGGCAAAGTGAGCAAGGGACTCACGTCTGAGCATACCCTGCCACACTTATGGCGGCCAAAGCGGTACAAAAGGGGGTGGTGATGGACGGAGCATCTGAACCAATCAAACACTCACACCCAGTCAAAAGATCTGGGTTTTATCCATCACCGTTCTTTAGCCCACTCTGCCACCCCAGTTCAGACATGGCTATATGCAAATCAGTCTGACCCTGTGCCTCATCGAAACAGTCCAGCCCGAACTGCCAAGCCATGCCTTCCCTGGACCGGAAACAAGCTTCCGAGGACCGGTTTCTGGCATTCCAGCCGTCTTCAGCCCGGCTTGCTTGAATCCAGTGGCAAAGTCAGCAAGGGACTGACGTCTGAGCATACCCTGCCACACTTATGGCGGCCAAAGCGGTACAAAAGGGGGTGGTAATGGACGGAGCATCTGAACCAATCAAACACTCACACCCAGTCAAAAGATCTGGGTTTGATCCATCACCGTTCTTTAGCCCACTCTGCCACCCCAGTTCAGACATGGCTATATGCAAATCAGTCTGACCCTGTGCCTCATGGGAACAGTCCAGCCCGAACTGCCAAGCCATGCCTTCCCTGGACCGGAAACAAGCTTCCGAGGAGTGTGGATGCCGGCCACCTCAGTGTAGATGCCGGCCACCTCAGTGTAGATGCCAGACACCTCAGTGTGGATGCAGGCCACCTCAATGTGGATGTCAACAACCTCTGGGTATGTGTCGCTATGCAGCTCCTTCATTTCCTGAATTTCAGCCAAGACCTAGGCCATGGCACTTTGGGAGTCCTGGTAGACTCCCAGAAATTGGTTGAGGGCAGCCTGGTTGAATGGGGCCTCAGTAGGCTCACTCTGTGGGCCTACAGTTACCCTCCCAATGTACCTCCCCCACAGTCTTCAGTGTAGACTCCACCCTCCCACTGGGTCCTGATTCCTCCATGAGTGGGGTGATGTTAGCCAAGGAAGAATCCAGGACTGGGGTGCACAGGATGGTAAAGACTGTGCTAGGTGCATAGTTTTGGTGTACAGTGGTTGGCTGTGATGTTTCAGCGGTGCTGGGACGTGTTGTAGTGGGCACAGTGAGCCCCACACGATACATCTGCCCAGGAGGCTGACAAGATTGGCCAGGATCGTCATCCAGGTCCACCTCATCAGGAGCGTTGCTATCACTGAGAGCTTCATCCTGTGTGGGGGGGGGAGGGACAACAACGCTGGTTTCCAACCAGGTGCACTGGTGGATCAACCTATTGAGAGATAGAGACCATTGTTAATGTTGCAAGTCATGTATCTACAGCAGTGTAGCATCCTGGTTAGAGTTCCAGTCACAGGGCCTCATAGTAGTAGTAGTAACTTTTCAATGTCACGTTAGCAACACTTGAGAAAGAGTAACCTGCATGAACAGTTAACATCAGTCATAAAATGAGAGACAAGTGAAAAGGGGCAAAACCAAGGGGCAAAAGCAGTGTATCATCTTGGTTAGAGTTGAAGTGATAAGACCACATGGTAGTTGGAGTTACTTCAATGTCACCTTCGCAACATTTGATTAATGGTAACCTGCATGAGTAGTGGTCTTTAGTACTGACATGGTAGACAAGTGGGAAGGGCAAAATGAGTGTATCAGATTGGGTAGAGGTGGAGTGACAGGGCCTCATGGTAGTTGTAGTCAGTTCAAGGCCACTTTACGAACACCTGATCATTGGTAACCTGCATTATATAAGTGAACCTCAGTAGTGGCATGGCAGACAAGTGAGAAGGGCAAAAGGAGTGTCACAGCGTGGTTAGAATTGGAGAGACAGGGCCTCATGGTAGTTGCTGTCACTTTAATATCACTTTACCAACACTTGACAAATGATCAGTATACCATAGCTGTTGGCAACATTAATTTGGGATGGACCCTGCATTTACATTTTCACACATTTTATGGGTCCTGGGTAGATATGTTGATGGTAGTTACAGGCAGCATTTCAACAAATAGCATGTTATGGATTTGGATACATTTGCTCTTCTATGCAACAATACACATTGCCACAGACAAACCAACATCTCAGATACTTTGATTATGGCATGTTGGGAAACTAGATAGAGAACAGAATAGGAAAAGCAGATTTTAGAACAAAGAATACATTGAGTTATTGAAGAGTAACTTGCCAGGGTCCACCCCCCTCAATTCTTGATAAGTCCTCAGTATGTCTGTCTTTTGGGAATGCTAATAATCACTACAACTACCAGAATTCAATGAGGTTGTTTTTAATACGAAATACTTGAAATAGATGATGGAAGTAGTGTCTCCCTACCGTGACAAAGGCCGCCAGGCCGAAACGTGTCGGTTGACAGACTGGCTCTGTTTTGAGAAATAAAATCTCTAAAAATCAAGGATTGCTGTGTGCGGCTGAAATTTATATATATATATATATATATATATATATATATATATATATATATATATATATATATTTATATATTGTTTTGTGTTAAATTCTTTCCTTTTTTTCTTCATCTTTTGGGTATTCCTCCGATCACCTTACAGGTAGTTAGCCATAAGTGGCCACTGCACTACAGGCAGCTTGGAACAGCCAGTACATGGCTGGGAGGTCTGCCTTGTACTATGCTGCATCACTGATATAGTTATTGGCACACCATGAACTCAGTTTTATGCACTATTACTTGCACACACTGCTTACCTCACCACGTGTTAGTTCACAAAAGGGACCTATCATCTCTCTACAAAACATCTGCAGAGCTTCTCTCTCACAGTGAGGGAATCACAGCCTGCACATGATAATCTGTCACGGTGCAAGGAGATTCCTGATGATGAAGCATGCCATCTTTGGTGGATGAGGGAATTTGTCCTTAAAAAGGAATATCCTCCTTCAGCTAGGTGTTTTCCCTAGTTTTCCTACCCCTTTTTTTCTCTCTTGTTCAAGACCTCTGTGTTTATTCAGTGAAAGGTATTGACTGGTTGAGAGTCAACACCCGCAGGTCTATAAATCTCCCTTGGCCCTCCCTATTGTGATTGTACTCCTTTCTATTCCTCCAGTTTAGTTGAAAAGGAGAACGGAATGGGGTAGGACTGTTAGTTCCCTATGTTAAAGGTGCGGGGGAGACTGTTGTTACCCTGGGAAAAGAAGATGAGCCTCTTTCTTTTTCTTCAAAACCCATTCTGTTTCTTCCCCGGGTTTTGACTAACTGGACCCCCTAAAATGGACTGCTACTTCTTCCCATTGTGAATAAGACCCTGACACTAAGGAACCAGGCACAACCCCACATTCTGAACCCAGATCACTGGGTAAGCCAAAAGAGACCTAGGGGCACATGCATCAAGCTTTTTACCGATCATAAATGGTGCGAATCGGCCCTTTTGCGACCGGTAAAAAAGCCAATTGCGATGCATCAACCCAAAATGCATTTACAAAATAGGTAATCGCAATTTTTACGATTACCTATTTTGCTAATGCATTTAGGGAATCAAAATTTGCGGTTACCTAAATGCAATGAAAGAAGCTTTTTCAAAATGCGACTTTGCATTACGGAATCGCAAATTACCATCAACTTCAAGTTGATGGTAATTTGCAAATCCTTAGAAAAATGCACAAAATTGCATTTTTCTAAGTGCCATGTGGCACATACATGTGTGTGTGCCACATGTCCACACTTACCTGTTTTGGGGGTTCATCAGGCCCCCTAACACCCTTGCAATTGCAATTAGCAATTTGCGATTACTATTTGGTAATCACAAATTATGAATGCTTTCCCATTCATTCCTATGGGCTCTAGGCCCATAAAAATGAATGGGGAATCATTCCTTAATAGCGAATCGCATTTTGCGATTCGCTATTGGGGCATGTGTAGGAAACGCTATAAAGTTTTGCGAAACCTAAAATGCATAAGGAATTGCGACTCCTAAATAGCGATTCCTTAAAAATCGCTATTAAGGAATCGCAATTCCTTATCTTGATGCATGTGCTCCCAACAGCTGTGTGTTGAAATGCCTCTGTATTCTTGTGAATGTCCAATAAAACCCTTATGAAACTAGAATAGTATGTGCAAGGAAGAGTACCACAGTATCCCTCTAATAAATAGGTACCAACTTTAAAGAAGTGCTGGGCATCCTTAAAGCACAGTCACTTTTCTGCAAGATATTCGAATCTCAGTACCTTATAACATTAAGCACCAATCAGTAAACATAAAGGCATATTCATATCAGCCAATAATGTTAGGTTCCAAGACTACTATTTCCCCCTCGGTGCCCCATATTTTCATGATTGCTGTGCAAACATCTGTTTGAACACTGTTCACAATTATAAGTTGAGTGAAGTTCATCATTCTGCTAATCACCATGTGGCAGAATTTTCTCCAGCAAGGCTCCAGAAAATGTGAGCTGGTGAGTACGAGTGAGATTTGGCAAGTCACAGGTCATCACGAGCGGTCATGGTCAGAGGGATGGCTCTGAGGAGATTTGCTGCTGCTTGAGTAGATTTTCTACTTAAGTGGCAGCAAAATCAACTCGAATGGCCATGCACGCTTGGCAACGCATGGAACAGTTTGTACTGATTTTTCAGTGCTGCTTGCACTACCAGCGCTAAATTGCAGGGTGAGCAGTGCGAGTTGCATATTTTCCGCCCGTCGGCAGAACTCGGAATCTCAAATTTTTTAAATGTAATTCTGCAGAATTCTGAGAAGTGAAACTCTGCGTGTTCCGCCTACCCCTTGACATTTTCTAGATCTACAATTAAACATAAAAACACATCTGCTTGACTTTATAATGAGTGGTTCTCATGCAAATTTGAAATGGCATGGACAATCTTTGCTTCTATTTAATACAGATTTGAGAGAGTGTCTAGTCCAGTGTTTCTTAACCTGTGGCCTGAAGACCCTTGGGTGTCCTCAAGGGCTATGCAGGGGCTCCACAACTGTTTAGTAAAATTAAACAATATTGAAATTAATAAAGTAGAAAAATAAAGAAGCGAAAATTGAAAATGTGAAAACGTTTTTCCATATATGGGAATTAAACAAAATAGTTGAGTATTTCTTTGGCGTATACTTGATTTTTTATTTCCATGTACAGTTTTGAAATTCAAATGATAAAAATTGCTTAAGCCCGGGCTTCCCAGCTTCTAATATTGATTCAGTTGGGGCGCCGCATTCCAGTAATGATTCAATGTAGGGGGGGGGGCTGGGGGGCTGCAGCAGTCAAAAGCTTAAACTGCTCGAAACTGTACACTGTGATTTTGCAAGGCAATGCAGTATAGTCCATAGGATAAATAAGTTTGAAAAGGATTGAGGTTTCTTTATAATTGCCACATTTTCCTAACTTCTCTAACTTTATATGCAAACATTATAATGATTGTTCCATTAAGGTTTGCTTGCCTCACCACAGTCCTTTTTTGTAGACACACAGTGGGATTGATTCTCAAATGCTTTTAGAAGAGTACACATTGATATAGGCAGGCGATGGTAGCTAAAGTTTACTTAGTAAATGCAAGCAAAAGCTTGGTAAAATAACTTTAAGTGGTGTGATTCAGATGGAAGTTTATTGTTTCACATCTCTTATAGAATATGATAACTTACACAATAGCTTTAGCAACGAATTTTCGCTATTTACAGAATGAATCTAATATTCTCACTTTTTCAGTTAAATAAAAGTGCTGCCTTACACATAACAAGGGACCACCTCAAAACTCCAACTAATGGTAGAGCATTTTAGTTAAAACCTTGTTGAAAAAGGCCATTTATATGGCAATATTTGATTCTACATTTACAAAGAAGTGACGCAACGCAGTGCAGGCACATAAGTTAATGAACTGTGTTGCGTCAAAAGGTAGAGAGCAGACCAGCGTCATATCTACTGAAATGTTGAATTCTTTCTCTCTTCCCTTATGCTTCTGACTGTCTTGTGCTACATACACTTGTGTGATATACAGCGTAAGTTTTTTACAGCAAGTGTATCCTTACAGTAAAAAATAATGCGTGAAAGCAGCGATGCGTCACTTCTCAGTGTGCACTCCTTGCGACATACCTGATGCGTCATATTTACAGTATGACGCATCATGTCGCAAAGAGTTACAGATACGTCAGTATTTCTGACGTATCTGTAAGTGCAAAAGTGACGCATTGCTGGAGTGTGTCACAAAAGTGACGCAACTCCAGCAATGTTCCCCATGTGAAAGGGCTTGCGTCAGTCTTATGCCTGCTGTGAGGCAGGCGCAAGATCTTGACGCAACGACGTCCTAGAAGTGACGCAGTGAAATCTCATAGATTTCACTGTGCCACTTCTATGAGGCTTTTTGCGGGGGAACGCCCCCCCTGCATACATTATACCTGGCGCAGGTATAATATGGCGCAGGGGTTTACAAAGTGACGCATCTACCTAGATGCGTCATTTTGTAAATATGGTGCAACAAGGCACATTATTTACGCTGCTGGTGTGTCACAAAAAGTGACGCACCGGCAGCGTAAAAGTGACGCACGGCCTCATAAATGAGGCCCAGTGTGTGCTGTACATTACTACACACATGCAAAGTTGAAAACCTACTCCTGCATCCAAAATGCATAATATTTCTATGCAAATCCTTGTGTGGCAATGCTGGTAAATATGGATTTTTGTCAGAATACATGGATGGTTGGCTGCGAATATCCATGTACCACCCATAGGACAATCCCTTGTGGCAAAATAGCACAAGGTAGTGCATAGTGCTACTACACATTACTTTAAGACTATTTAAAGCACAAAATCTATTATGAACCAGAAAATAAATCGCAATACAATACTTAGCGACTATTTGCATCACTTTGTTGATGCAAACCGGCACACTGTGTCATAAATCTGAGCCCAAGTGTGCATAGTTTGTATATTTTTGTAAACTCTCTACAATATTATGCAAAATTATGATTATGCCGAATTGGGCGGCTCTAGTACCTCCCATCCCAAAATGGAAGCTTTCATTATTTTTAGTTGTTACTTGTTTATGCTCATTAATTTTGAATATTTTCATCATAACTTGGACTCCCCAATACTTACCAAATCAATAACTTCATTAATGATCTCTCAAATCAAATCTTCCATTACTAAAAAACTTATCATTAGCATAGGATTTAGTTCAAATTCTTTCTTGAAAACGAAAAACTTTTTTTTTTTTTTCCCCCCCCCCCAAAAACCTTTATTGGAGTAAGCATCGAAAAGTACAAGAATGGGCCTACAACCTCACAGGCTGGCCGCTAATAACAAGGCACAATGCATGAAATAAAAATGTACACCCGTGGTTAGGCACAGCTCGAGTACAAAGCATTACTCTACAGATATCACAGAACAATTTGTATTTTTATTTTTACAAAAAGAAAAACAAACACTAAAAGGCGAATGCAGATAATTAAAGTCAGCCCAAAGAACGGGGGGGACGGTCCACGATCAGGAGAACACACCCAGAGCCCGGAGGCCCCAATCAAGTCGGGAGGGGGGGGGGGCAGCGTGGAGAACCGGAAGTATAAAAAACCTTATGGAAAGGTTCCGGGAACGCTAGTCTAGGGAGAAAGGACAATCTCAGCAGTGTCTACAAGGGGAGGGGCGCAAATACCCCCACGATAATCATTCCACTGGCCCCAAACCTTCGTCCACGCCCTGGGTCTGCCCCTGGCCACATAAACCGTCTTCTCACGAAACATGGACCAGTCCATGTTGTCCTCCCACCTCGAGACCTCAGGGGGCCTGGAAGCGCCCCAGAGTTGCGCAACATCCCGCTTCGCAATCATGTAACCAAGGGTAGCCCATCTGGTCTGGGCCACAGAGTAGTCAGTGGGCTCCCACACATTCAACAGACATCGTCGAGGCTCAGGCCGCAGGGCCACATCCGTTACAGCAGTCATCACCTCAAGCACAGCAGTCCAGTAAGCAGCTACAACTGGGCACTCCCAAAGGATATGTAAAAAAGTCGCACTCAAACCACATCCACGCTTACATAGCCCATCCGAAGAAAAGCCCATCGTAACCAGACGCGGACCAGTGACATAGACTCGATGAAGAATCTTAAGTTGAACCAAACGGAGACGGGCGGGAATGGCCACCTCCTTGGGAGAAGAGAGTGCCGACTGCCAATCCTCGTCGTCCAGTACCAACCCATCGCCAACCCAAGCCTCCCGAAGTCGGACCAGTAAGTCCGCCCGATTATTAATCAATTTCTTGTAAATCAGAGAAATAGTGCTATCGGGAAGATGCCCATCAAGGACACGGTCCTCGAGGGGGGAAGATTCAGGCAGGGCCTCATCAGGAACCAAGACTGAAGAGAGGGCGTGCCGGACCTGCAGGTAGCGAAAAAATTCCCTACCACTCAAACCATATTCCGCCTGGAGGGCATGGAACGACTTCACACAACCGTTCGAGTACACGTCACCCACCTTACAAATCCCAATTACATCCCAGCGGTCGAAACCCTTGGTGGACCAGAGTCCGCCCAAACGTTCCGAGGCATAAAGCGGCGTCGCCAACGTCAATCGATCCTCCCACCCCAAACTCACATTCGCAGCTCGCCATACAGTTACTGCAATCTTGGATGGGCCCACAAGATGGCGCCCGGCCGATCGGGAATAAAGCGCTCTAGTAAAGTCCCCACCCGGAAGCTGGAGTCTATCCATCTCGAATGCAGGATTACGACCCGGGGAAAACATCACGTGATTAATGGCAGACAACTGGGAAGCCCAGTAATATCGCTTGATATCGGGGAGCGCCATGCCCCCGTCATACCAGGGGATGGTGAGCTTTGCTAGTGCGATACGCGGTCGCCCATCCCATATCAATTGCCGTTGAAGACTCTCAATCTCTTGGAAATAGGTCTTAGGAATAGCGTCATAGGAGTTGTGAAGCGCGTAAAGGAATCGCGGCAAGGACATCATTTTAAACAGGGCCGCCCTGCCCAGAGGAGACAAAGGAAGCTTGCGCCAGCGGGCCACATCCAAGCGCAGTCTAAGCAACGGCGGGAGGAGATTACGCTCAAAGCGGAGCGTCGGGTCCAACGTAATAAAAATCCCTAAATACTTGAAACCCGACTGGACCACCTGGATAGGAAGTCTGCTCGGCAAGGGGGGCAAAACCCCCGAAAGAACATATACACAGGACTTGGTCCAGTTAATAACGAGGCCCGAGTTGGCTCCAAAAGAAGCAAGAACGTCAAACAGAACAGACAGAGATTTACGCGGGGAGGTGAGATATAAAAGGATATCGTCCGCGTAAAGCGAAACGCGGTCCTCAAAGTCCGGAGACCAGCGAATCCCCTTGAGAGACGGTTCCCACCGAAGCCAGGCAGCCAATGGTTCCAAGGCGAGAGCAAACAGTAACGGAGACAAGGGGCATCCCTGACTGGTACCCCTGCCAAGGGTGAAAGGAGCCGAGACCCTACCATTCACCACTACTTGCGCCAGAGGTGCCGCGTACAGCAACTGGACCCAACCAATAAACTCAGGTCCAAAACCAAATTTCTCAAGAGCCGCCCAAAGATAAGGCCATTCCACCGTGTCGAAGGCCATGGATGCATCCAACGATGCCAAAATGGCCGGCTCCGTCAGAAGCCCCGCCCTCGCGATCGCTCCGTGAAGACGACGTAGGTTCAGAGCAGGGTTGCGATGTGGGATAAATCCAGATTGATCCGGATGGACCAAGTCACTAATGACCGTCAAGAGACGGGATGCCAGGAGTTTCGCCAATACCTTGGGTTCAACATTTAGTAGGGATATGGGCCTATAGGAGGAACAAAGATCACGTGGTTTACCCTCCTTGGGGATGACAACTATCGTGGCCAGTCTCTGATCATAAGGGAGAATACCCCGTTCCCGGGACTCCAGAAACATGGCGCGGAGATACGGAGCCACCCTATCGGGACGCAACTTGTACAATTCGATTGGCAACCCGTTCGGGCCCAATGCTTTGCCCGAACGGAGGGAACGGATGGCAGTAGCTATCTCATCAACCGTAAAGGGGGAGTCCAACGCCACACGGTCTAAATCAGAAACAACGGGCAGGGCTATATCACGCAACAGAAGGCGAGAGTCAACCACATCCCTCACAGACACAGGGGTATACACCACACGGAAGTACTCGGCAAACCGGTCAACTATCCCAATCGGGTCCGTTACACTCACACCACATGCAGACCGAATCACGGGTACCACACGATTAGCTCTCTCCTTCTTATCCAGCCACGCCAGCAATTTACCCGCTTTGTCACCCACATCATACAAACGTCCCTGTTGCTCTCGAAACATCACTTTGGCTGCATCCGTGACCAAGGACTTATAAGCAAATTGTTTCAGACCCAGGGCATGGAGCTTCTCAGGCGTGATACCAGATTCCAAACCCTCCTCCAATGCAGAAATCTCCCCCTCAAGATCAACCACCTCTCTATTCCTCGCTCTCTTAGCCTCAACAATAAGGGAGAGGGCCTGCCCACGAATCACGGTCTTAAAGGCCTCCCAGAGGGACACAGCAGATGAAACCGACCCCTCGTTATCCAGAAAATACGAGTCCAAGGACTTAAGCAAAAGGGTGCGGGTCTCGGGGGAGGTAAGGTACCACGGATTAATGGGAGCCACCCTGCCCACTGCCTCCACCCCAACCTCAAAACAAAGCCAGAGCGGAGAGTGGTCAGAGATACCCCTGGGCATGTGCACAATCTCACGCACCGCCGGGGACTGAGCCGCAGGCATCAGGAAATAATCCAGCCGAGACAGACTCCCATGGGCACCAGAGTGAAAGGTGTACTGAAGCTGCGTAGGATGCAAAAGCCTCCAGCAATCCACCAGGCCGAAGGTATCCAAAAAGCCACCCAACCACTGCTGAGCCGCCGGGGTATCCCTAGGGGGGTGGCGATCATGGAGGCCAGAGACTACCGAATTAAAATCACCAGCCAGAAAGAGAGTACTATCAGGAAGGTCCAACAAGACACGGCCCAAATCTGAAAAGGTAGAAGTCTGCAAGCCGGGGGGCAAATATACAGTTAATAAGGAGAGGGCACGGCCTTCATATCGACCCACAAGGACAGCAAACCGCCCCCGGTCATCCTGAATAACATCATCAATAGCCAGGGGGAGGGAAGCCCGAATAAGGATACCCACACCCCTGGAACCCGAGGTAAACCCCGAATGTGCTACGAGGCGATAGCCCCACCTATTCATTGCGTGACAAACATTGCCTATCAAATGAGTCTCCTGCAGGAAAACAATGTCAGGGGATAAACGTCGTATACATTTCAACACCACACTTCGTTTGATACGATCACCCAGACCGTTAACGTTCCACGAAACAAATCGCAACCCGCTACCCCCCATCCCACCCGACAAAGCCCAAACCCCCCACCAATGAGCATGACCACAAAAAGCAATTCAAATACAGAATAAAGTCGCCTTGAACACAGAACACACAAACAACTAACTTCCCAACCACCCACCCCCCAAATAACAAAAAAACACCCCCCACCCTGCACCCCTGCAAAAAGCTAAAAAGCCCCCCCAACCTGCAGTGTGCCTGTCGCCCAATAACCCCTATTCTACACAAAGACCCCGGAGGAGGAAAGGCTCCGTCCCACCCGCCCCCCGATCAAACCAATGGCGAGAAGAAGACTATATATCAAAACACAAATGAGATAGAGGAACATAGGCTTACATCCCCGGACCAGTTATACAAAACAAGGCAGCAGTCAAAGACGAAACGTTCAGCTCTCTACACCACCTTCAGCACCGCCCGGGTGGGCTTCGGACTCAGTCTCAGGAGGACGATTAGGCAGGGAGTCCAGCCAGTCATTCGCAGCATCTGGCCGATCAAAGAAGAAAGTTCGATCATTATACTCTACCCGCAGCCTGGTCGGAAAGAGCATTGCGTAACGCATCCCCAAGTCCCTAAGACGTTTCTTGGCACCACGAAATCCCATACGCTGCTTCTGGACCTGTTGGGAAAAGTCCGGATAAAAGTTCACCGTGGCATTTTCAAAGGCTACCGGGCCCTTCACCTGCGAGGCCTGCAGGATAGCGTCCCGATCTTTGTAGTGGAAAAGCTTTGCAACAATAGGTCTCGGCGGGGCGCCTGGCTTGCCCTGGCCCCCCGGAACACGATGTGCGCGCTCCACTGCGAAAAATTTACTTAGGCCAGACGGAGAAAGGTGGTTCTGGATAAGGTCTTCAACCAGGAGATCAACCGAGTGGGGTTCTGGATTCTCCGGCACACCAACCACGCGAACATTACAGCGACGTGCCCTGTTCTCAAAATCCTCCAAGCGCCGGGTCATGAAATCATTCACCCTACGGAGATTGCCAATCTCCGTCTGAATATCAGAGACGTCCGTCGTGAGGCTGGAAGATTTGATATCCAACGACTTCACCTTTTCGTTCGTCTTGGAGAGATCGGCTCGAATCAAATTCACCTCAATTGCCACAGTGTCAAGTTTGTGGGCCAAAGTTTCGTACTGTTGGCCTATGGATTCCCTCATGCCAGAAATGGCGCCCATGATGTCCTGCAAGGAGGGCTCCGTCGACGCATCCGTTACTTGGTCCGACGCAGTAGGACCGGGCAGGGCAGCTCCGGGGGACCCCTTAGAGTGAGTATAACGATCCATAACATTAGATTGAACCGGACCCCCGCGCAGAGGTGTCTTCGTCTTGCGCGTCTCTCGGTCCCCTCTGCCCGCCATTTTGAAGATGCGTCACGATTAATGTCACCAGGGTCGACGGACCGGGCACCAGAAATGGAGGCCCCGGGACCAAAGGACTTCAAGAGGGGTATCACCAGGATAGAGGCAGCCCACTCCAGGAACAGTGCAGCCAAGGGCCAGACAACCTATGTGTGTCCCGGCCGCAGCTCTGGCCCGACCCTCTCACCAATGTCCCAGTCCGAGGCAGAAACGAAACCGAAACTTAAGAGGGGGACTCACAAGACTAATCCCCCTGCCGTTGTTGTTCAACTCCAAGACGGCCACCGAACCTCACCCAGTCCCGGGCGCACTTCGGGGGCAGAGCCCGAAAGTTCAATCGAACATAATTCCGGCACCCGATGTCCAAATCAGTTTCTGAAGGGTCCAGGTGGATCAGCCCAACGTCCTCTATATGAATCCTCGGAAGAAATCAGGATTAAAGCAGGATATTAAGCCGGGAGCGGCGGGGGTCCGGGGAGCGCTGGGCTCACGCGGCCATCTCGGATGCCCGCCAAGCTCCTCCTCCGAAAACGAAAAACTTTAAACCAGCATTGTTTTGCCTTAATGCAACAGCTAGAATTCCCATAACTGGATTGACAGGAACCAGGGAGAAGGCACAGTCCTGCTTTGTGCCCCTCCTTAAAGGTGGCTTCAAGCGCTCAATGCCATTAAATACCATTTTTGCTCTCATCTACTGTATAACAAACCCAGACTAGAGGTCAGTTCTCCAACCATCTTAATTTAATCCTTGGCCAAGAACAAATATTCACAAATTATGTCTTAAATGCTTCCTCCACATCAAGGCGTATTGCTAACCCTGGTGTTTTATTCTTTGAAGCTAACATCTCTAAAGGACCTTTTAAAGTACAGTATTTTCATGCCCCTTTCCTTCCTATTAATAAAAGTTGACTGGTGTTTATTTACCCTATTATTCTTTATGTTCTTCCATAGGAGTGGCCAAATGCATGTAAGGACATTGACGTCAATATTCAATAATTATTTTGGGCAAGAAATTGGGATTAGAACATGATTTATCACACATTTGTGGATTACCATTGTGACTGATTATTTCAACTCTTCTCTCCCATGGGATCTCCATTGAAGGTGTAAGAATTTGGAATGCAATAGTGTGCAGTATCATCGGCATAGTGGTTGCCGACTTTGACATAATCATTGCCCTGCGAATGGGCAGCACATCTCACCGTGGCAATTTGGGTAGGCAATTGTTATGACAACAAGAGGTTTCTCACACTTTCTCTGTTATGGATAGAGGAACCAGACACCGTCATGAACTCCCACTGTGACCACAATTGCCCAAAGTAATTTGCGATGCCAACACTGTTCAGACTATTAATGAAGATAATGACTCACTTTTGGTCAGAGATGTTACCAGCTCGCATCAAGGCTACCAACTCGGCCACTTGTGTAGAAAATACTCCTTGCAACCATGAAGCTTCAACCACACCTGCAACATACATACAGCATATGCAGCTTTCAGGTATCCTTCTGCATCTCGCAAACAGGACCCGTCAACAAACAGCGCATGATCTTATTCAGGCAAAGGGGTATCAAGTATGTCAGGATGGGGCTTTGTGCACAGCTTAATCACGTCCAGACAAACCTGGTAAGCTTCATCAATCACAATCTCATTTCTAGGAAGGGGAATCAAAGTTGCAGGATTTAGGCTCATGCAACTCATCAACGTAATATTCTCAGCTCCCAAAATAATCAGCTCAGCTGCTAGTGAGGTGTTGCATTTGAGTATGAGTAAGTAACACTCCCACTAAATGGGGCACATGAACTTTCAATTGGTGTCACACTCCAATACTCTCACTCTGTTCCACACTCACTCACGTTGCAACAACGTCTTTCAGACATCATGGCAATGTGGCAGCTACAGGATCAAGAGTAGCTAAAAATAGGCCACAGGTCTACGTGCAGTACCAAGTATTTGAGCAAGCACTGACAATGCGCATCCTTCGTGCTCACTGCAGAACAAAGTAAAGCTCTTGTTATAGTCAGGTAATCACAAACCTTTAGCTCGACAAAGAATCTCCCGCAGTTCAATGAAAGAGCACATGCAGTCCTCATCCCACGGTACCGGGTCAGACACATCTTTGTGTGTCAGCCTCTGAAGAGGCTTGGCTGTCAGGGAAAAATTAGGAATTCATTGACGGCAATAGCCAACCATTCCCAAAAACAAGTGGACTTCATTTTGAGGACTGCGTGGACTCATGTTCAGCATTGCTGTGATTCCATCGCGGGACACTTCCTTTGTTCCTTTCTTAATATGATGTCCGAGATACAGAATATCTCTTTTGCAAAATTGCAATTTAGACGGGGACACTTTATGTCCATTCTCACCCAAATGGTTCAGTAAGGCAATGGTATCACGTGTGGAAGCCTCCTGTGTACTTGATGCAATCAACAGTTTGTCAATGTACTGGACAAGAGCAGAATGATTTGGCATCACTAAAGACTCCAAGTTTTTCATCAATATCTGAATAAATATTGAATGGCTATACCATACCCTTGTGTAACTCAGCACCATGCTAAGTAACAACTGACAAACCGCAAACCAAAAAGGAATTGGCCATCCTCATGCAAAGGAATAGAAAAGAAGGCTTGGTACAAATCAATGACAAAGAACCACTCAGCCTCAAATGGAATTTGAAATAATATTACAACTGGATTTGGTACCACAGGACAACATGAAACCACAATCTGATTGATCCAGTGCAAATCCTGAACAATATGGTATGTACCATTAGGTTTCTGCAAACCCATAATAGGAGAGTTACATGGGCTTCCCAATATGGGCTTCCCAATATGTCTATCAATCATTGAATTAATCAAGGGAGTAATCCCTGCAAAGGTTTCTGGACTCAAATTATATTGCACGATTCACGGAAATTCAGCATTAGGCTTCACAGTCATTTTTACTGGAGCAACACCTCTAATCAGACCAGTATCTTTTCCTGTAAAGTCCCAAACTTCTGACGACATAGTGTTCTCATATCAAGAGACCGGTCATCTTGGGCTAGCAAGGGAAATAGTCTTTCAGTTTATGACTTTTGTTTAGCCAATTTGAAAATGACATCTTTATTATTTGTATGAAATTGAATTCAATTGGAGTGCAGTAAATTGAACAATTAAGTTTGCATAGCATATCTTGTCCCAGTAATTTAACTGGACTTGAATTGGACATAACAAATTTGTGTGAATCCTCAAAGGAACTTATTTGCACAGGCACAGTTTTCGTTATCGGGTTTGACATCTGGTTGTCGACAGCTCCAATGACATGGATTCTTTCTCCCAAGATGGGCAGTTTTGGAACTTCTACTGTTCTCACAGTAGAATGGGTAGCACCAGTGTCCACAAGAAATGAGATGGGTGTCCCATTAACTTTACCTTCCACATAGGGACCTCTGAGGTCTATCGCTAAGGGTGTCCCAAACATGAATTCCTCCTTCCTCCCCAGACGTCATCACTGGGACAGATGAGTCTGCATCGTCTATCTGAATCAGAGAATATTGTTGAGACAAATTCTGGTTCACAAGGTTCTCTGTATTGCATTGAACCCTTTATCTGAATTATATCTCTGAACCTGGCCATTAATTTGAGGCATCAAAGCTTGGGGCACATCTGAAGCTTGATTTCTTTGTCTGTGACCCTGTTGAGTTTGATTCATGGCATTTCCCTGTGATTGTACATGTGCAACATTCTGAATCTGCTGTCCTCTATATCCCTGATTAACTGGATTAAATCAGCATTCATGCTTCCAATGCCTAACTTGCTGCAAATGTGACACAGATTTGTCTTTGTCAGTGCATCAATTGAAACTCCCTGACATCTAGCTTGTGGCAGCATACCCTGTTGTTGTATTCCAACTACCCCTCTCATTCTAGGGTTTTGCTGATAACCTCCATGCACGACAGCTTTCATTTGTGCAACCATCAATTTCTCCTTAAGCCTTTTATGCTGCATTTCATCTCATCCCCGCAATATTTTGCATATCGGAGCATTTCATCTACAAAGCTTTCTTTGGCAACAAATCAAATGCTGCTGAATCTGATTTCTAATCTCAGGTCTCAATCTATTTACAAATCGATAAACGAAATGTCCCATATCCTTCTCAGGCACACCTTCTATTCCACTGTACTGCTTAAGTGCCTGCAACCCTCTCTCACAATAGGCATAGACTGTTTCTTTCAATTCTTGGCTTATCCAATCTATTTTCACCCATTCAATGTCATTAGGGGAAATTTTCCTTTTAAATAGGTGATGACTTGATTATATTTCTTCATCAACTCAGCAGATAGTGCACCTGTAGGAGCATTTCTAGCTGGCTCTGTGTCAGGCCAATTGACAGCAATTTTACATTCTGCTCACAAATCACATGAGACCACAATGTTAAATAAGGTATCCATATCCTACAGCAGAACCTTTGTAACCTTTACTTACCGTTTGACCTGTCCGCACCATTCAAGTGGATTGTCTCTCAATTTTGGAAAATCATTTGTAAAGGAAAATATGTCTGACCTAGTCCAAGCAACATGTGGATATTCTCCTCCTGGCACATCTCTCAAAGGAAGCATCCTTATTTCTTCACCCCCATCATCTTCAATAGCTGGGAGCATATCCATCCTAACCTTCTTTGCATCCTTCCCATTTTGATAGTTATCCCCATTTCCTAAGGATAGCTAGTAGCTCCTTAACTTGCAATCTCATTCCAGAAAGTTTCAAGTTGTCAATACCTCTGTCACTGGAATCTACTCTGCAGGGTTTCTGCAACACCTTGGATTTCTCTTACATCCACCTTGCATTTCTGAGTCAATTCGCACAACTTCTCATGAGTGCTTCGAGCAGGTCTAGTAAGGTCTTAACAAATGAACACTAGTTCATCGTCCTGATAAGCACTTATCCTGGCTGGGCTTATTGTCCCTACAATCATCTCATAGAGTTCTACTTTAAGTCTTGTGACATCAAGGAATATATTTTTATTCATTCACAGGACATTTGCTTTATTATTCCCAGCACCTTTATCATTTGTAGAAGTATCAAAAACTCTAAGCCAGTCATCAATTTCTTGACAAGTGGGACCTGTTTGTTCTTTTGACATATTCATGACAATCTTGCTTTCCTGCAATAGAAGTTGAATGTAAAAGGGGATTTGGTATTCCCAAGGTAAGAGTGCTTCCAGTGGCACTTGATCCAGCGGCCCTATAGGAAATATGCCATAAGTAACACTACCTAACTCCACAATACACACCATTAATCATAAATCACTCACAAGGCCCATAAACTAATATGACATATTTTGAGCAACTGAATCATGTGACCTAATTAACCTATTCACAAAATATATACATTTATATACAACTGCAGTAGAATGATTTCATTACACCTTGACAAACCCTACGAATTAATTAAGCCACTGTGGCGAAAGATCTGCTAATGGTAACCTAAATACATGAAATAACAAGACCAGCTTGTTTTTCAAAAAAAATATTTATTAACTATTTAATCAAAGAAAGTGCTTTAGAATCTTTTTATTTAAGCATTTTTAGAAGTTTATAGTAAAACGGTAATGACAGTTTCAAGCATGGAAAAATTATATTCAAATAGAAAAACAGTTTGGCATCATCTAAACCCTAAGTCCCTAGCTATACTTGCTGTATTAAAGAATAAGGGAAAAAGTCTTTTAGGCCCTAAAGGGATTTCTTACGTGCTCCAAGAAAAGTCCAACAGCACGACACGTCCATCTGAAGAACAGCAAGCAGCAGACAGACTCCCTACCAGGGGAAGAGTTTTTATACCTTTCTGACTAACTTAATCTAAGAAAAATAATATAATTTTTGCGCGATCTAAGTTCCAATTGGCTGTCAAGTGACAGGCCATCATGTCATCGCATTCTTCAGAACTTCAGTTCCGTCTCTTTCTTAGAGTCCATTGTCCTTTGCTTTCGAGTCATGGAGCTTCCTTCAGTTCGCAACAATTGTATAAAATGTTCACGACTTCCTTAGCTTGTCACACTTTTCTGCCGGTTCCTTGCCTTGGCCACGCTGACTAAAAGAACAGTCAGCTCATCACGTTTATTTTTCTTTCAATGTAAAAAAACTTGGCAGAAAACTTCTCCATGCTGGACTCTTGCTTTCATCGCGCAGAACTTTTGCCAACTGCAAATGCACTAGGCCCCAGACCACTTTCACGATAACTAGTATATAAACAAACATAAAAGAATAATTAATGGAAGAAATAAAGTTCGTTCTGTTACCCACCCACCTTTGCTAATCATTATCCCATTAATCTATGTTACCTAGCAGAAGCAAAGCAAAGCAACAAACAAGTTCGTACTACATTTAAGACAGAAGGACAAAACATGAGCACACAAAAATAAGCACATGCCATTAATAAACAGCCGCATTTAGTTTTGACTTTGACAATAGACAAGATTAATTCATTATTTTCACACACATGCAGATGCAACATAATGCACGTTTATGAGCACACATATTAGTTTTCCCACGTGTTTATGAAAATGCAACTTTTAATCTAAGTTGGTTAGTTTTCTCACTTCACACATTATTAATATTATTATTTAATTATGGAAGTGTAACTTCACGAGCTGAAATGAATACATTCCTGAATCTCGCCCCATCAACTCCCTCATCTGGTGATTTCCAAATCACCAAACCTCACCCAAAATTTTACAAATTTTTATCTTAAGATGAACATGGTTTAATTTCACTGTGTTAGTATTTCTAAAGACTTGTCTCAGTTGTTTATCTGCAACTATCATATTGAGCTCTACGAAACTCTTCCAGTTCTATCTCTTTCTCCTGTTCCTTTCTGATTTTGTAAATTCTTTTCTTTTCCCTCAAATACTTCTTTCTCTTGTGTAACATGCAACTGATCTTCAACAAAATTATCACAAAACATTATTACAAATACAGGTGTAAGAATGTTGCCAAGAATTGAACCACCGATTTCTTGAAACCAGGTTTTGATTGCCGGAAATCTTTTAGATAGACGTTCTGAAAAATCATTCTCTTCTAAGGGAACAATTTCCGAATGCATTTCTGTAATGTTTTTAATGTACATCTCAATGTTTCTACTCTCATCAGGGATATATGTGCAACAGTGCTGGACATGTAAAATACAACAGACTCCTCCCTCTTTTGCTAGGAGTATGTCCAGAGCAAGACGGTTTTGCATTACCATCGATCTGATTGCAATGACCTCGGTATCCACTAATTGAAAACCACCAGCCGTGTCTGTTGACAATCTGTCAACTATTGTAGACAATTTTCTGATTCTTCCTGCATTTAGGGTTATACCCACTAAAGGTATTACTGCCTCAAAAATGTCTCCCAAAATTTCTGAGAAACTTTCTCTTTTGTACCTATTTACATGATTACTCATTTCAAATGAACCTTCTGTATTTCTATCAACAGGAAATATTTTCGGAAAAACAAGATCAACAAAACACGTCCCATACCAATGGTCCGGAAGGTTATAATAGGCTTTGTCTCCACAAATAAAATATATCCCAGGAAAAATTGGGTCTCTACCACCTTTGAATCCCCAGCCCCCCATGATTTGGTAAGTGTCCTCACAATTGCTAGCTCCCACAAAATAATTATCAAAAAGTGTGTTATCTCTTCTAATGCAAAGCTTACCACTAATTGGTTTGTGAATCGCAACATTATCAAAAGATTTGCCATTACATTTTTCATCCTCCTTCTGCCAGAACTTAGATTTGGTCTGTTTGACCATCTCATTCCTTTTATAAATTGCTCGTCTCTCCTCGACAAGATTCAGGAAAGACTTTTCCTCAGCTCTCAATTTACAAGTTAAATTATTTCTGTAAGCATACTCATAGGTGAGTTCGTTGGTCACTATAAAGAATTCCCTCATCTGTTTAGCTTGTTTGTGTTTATTTAAAGCCTTCTCAATTTTCAGGTTTGCAAAAATCTCATTGTAATTAGAGTAATAATACTCTAGACGACCAGTCTGGTAAAATAAGCTAGCTATCACACTGCAGGTTATGCCATAAGTAAGAGGAAGCATATTATATGTCACTCCCTCTGAAACAGAAGCAGGCAACTTTACACAGATATAGCAATCTTTGACTCCCATAACCTTAACATATTCTCCCAAAAGTCTTGAAAATGTATTGCTAGAAAAATCACTAACAGACCTGTCTTGATGAGCCTCTGGTCTGTGATCAATAACTTTGTTAGCTTTATCTGTTGCACTATATTTGTCTTGACTAACTGAAGCCTTGCTCGTCATATTGACCTTGTACATCTCCTTATTGATCCCGAAAGGAAAGATGACAGCTAAAACTAACCAGAGCAGAATTAATAAGAGCATACACACCAGAGTCATCTTACAGCATTTTTTAAGAATGGAGCATTTTGAGGTATTAGTCATCATAACAAAAGGCGTTTTCACTAGTTTTGTTAAAGAAAACAAAAATTTAAAAATAACTGAAAAATATCTAAATTTTTAAACACCCCCCCTTTTTCAATTTAAAAAAAAACACAAAAAAAAAACCCTCTAACAGCTGTTCTTCGACCTTGCGTCACAGGTTATTTTCCAGCTAAAACACATTTTCTTCGACCTTGTGTCACCTAACACATTTTCTTCAGCCTTATGCCAAACTTGAAACCTAAATTCTAACATATAAGTACCTCAATCATTGTCACTATTGTCCTCAATTTCTTCCTGACTGCTACTGTTCATCTCAACTACAGGTGGTATAATTATATAAGTCCACTCAGGCGACTTATACTTTTGGTTAGGCTTTAAAGTTCTTTTTGTCTTTCTAGAAATAACTTCTATTTTCTTTCCTGCCTCACTTTTCTTTTCAGGATCTCCTTGACTAGTTACTTCATTAATCTGTTCCGTAGACTTTTTAATCAATCTGAATTTCAATCCTTCATTTTCACTCGGCCAATTATCACCCTTTCTTGGTAATTTCGTCTTTGGCTCAGTCACATTACATTAATTTCTCCATGTTCTTTTTCTGAATTTCCTTATTTGACAATCTTCATCACTCTCATCCGAATCACTGACAGAAACTTCACATTTCGACTCAGGTTCTTCTCTACTCGGCAGCCTCACTCCGTTAGAAACAACATCTCTATAACTGGTACTTGGCAATTCGTCTTCCTCTTCAATCACCTTCAACTTCCCAGCTTCAGATATCTTGTTCCTGCATTCAGAGTTTCTTTTCTGCTTTTCGATACTCTCCTGGTCCTGATTCTCAGCTCGATCAGACTCTTCTGCTGCTTCTTTTTCTAGCAGATCTTCATCATTTTCAGAGTCTACAACCACAATTTCCAAATCCTTTTCATTCAGGTTTCTATTCACATATGAATTTTTCAGATGTCGACCTGCTTGTCGATTTTCTGGATTTCCTTCAGGTTCTTCTTCAGAATCCGAATCAGCTGTGGTATCACTCTCTTCATCAGAGTTTTCAGGTGTAGGCACACGAATTGTATGACTGGGATGTATCCACCGTTTTATGCCTCTGCACTTCACTGCATTCGTCGTTACAAGAATCACCTGTCTCGCTTTCTGCCACCTTGGTACCAAACAGTTTCTTCTTCGGTGAACTTTTGTTCTCACCCAATCTCCAGGTGACAGATCATGTGCTTGCTCTTTGTCTCTTGACTGAACTTCAGTTCCCACCTGATTAGACACAGAATTCAGGACATCAGATAGCTTCCTGCAATACTCCAAAATTGCACTATCATTAATGCTCAACAGTTTTCCTACTGGTATAAATGCCTGTCTCATGACTCTGGCCATAAGAATGTCATGTGGACTTAAACCTGTCTTTTTATCTGGTGTACTTCTTGGAGTCATCAAAACAAGTGGAAGAGCATCTGTCCACTTTATACCTGTAGGTAGACACATCTTTGCAATCCTATTTTTAATTGTTCCATTTATCTGCTCCACAACTCCAGATGCCTCTGGTCTGTACGCACAATGTAACCTCTGCTCAATGTGTAAGGCTTCACAAATCAATTCCATTAGCTTATTCTCAAAATGACTTCCTCTATCACTTTCCACAGTCACTGGGAAACCATACCTAGGTATTATCTCCCTCAAAAGTAACTTTGCAACAGTAATAGCATCATTGTGACGTGTTGGAAATGCCTCAACCCATCTTGAAAACAAACAGACAAACACCAATACATAGTGCAATTTGTTGTGCTGTGGCATTTCAATGAAATCCATTTGTAATCTGGTAAATGGGCCACCCTCCCGTCCTATTGTTCCCGTTCCCACAACCGTCTTTCTGTTTGGGTTCATTTGTTGACAAATCAAACACCTTTGACAAAGAGATTCTGCAATCGTCCTGAACTTAGTATTAAACCAAGTCTCTCTGAAAAGCCTAATCATCGAATCTCTTCTAATATGACCTGGGCCATGATACATTCTGGCCATGTCAGCAATCATGCAATTTGGTAAAACTACCCTGCCATCTTTGTAAGTCCAAACCCCATCCTCATCTCGCTGTCTACATTCTGCTCTCAACCATGTGTTTTTCTCCTCATCATCAGCTTCATCTTGTAAATCTTTGACTTCCTGCCATGTCTCAACTATTGATGTTAGCATTAATGAATTTAAACCATGTTCATTGTTTCTCTCCCGATTAAGTGCAAAATTAGTTCTTGCGCAGTACTTTGCAATTTCGTCTGCGTAAGCATTTCCTTTGGTAATGAAATCATCACCTTTTTTATGTGCAGCACATTTTACTACATCAATTAGTCTTTTAATCAAATTTGCATTTCTGATTGGTGAACCTGCTGATGTCAAATAGCCTCTCTGAGACCAGAGTTGTCCATAATCATGCACAACTCCATATCCATATTGGCTATCAGTTATTATGGTGATTCTCAAATTTACTGCCTTTTCACATGCACGAATTAAAGCAATCAGTTCTGCCACTTGAGCTGAACGAACTCCTTCAAGACATGATGCTTCAACAACATCTGCAACTGTGCAAACTGAGTAGGCTGCTCTCAAAAAGCCTTCTTCAGTTCTCAGACAAGAACCATCAACAAAGTAGACATGATCTGATTCAGGCAATGGCACATCTTTAATGTCCTGCCTTGGCTTGGTACAGTATTCCAAAACATCCAAGCACTCATGATCAACATCATTTTCATTTCTAACTTCTGTTATAGTACCATCAGGCAACAATGTGGAAGGATTTAAATTCACACATCTTGCTATTGAAACATTATCTGATCCCAGAATAATCTTTTCGTACTTAGTAAGTCTATTACTTGTTAAGTGTTGCGTTTTGCTCCTAGTAAGAAGAATTTCAACTGAATGGGGAACATAGACTTTAACAGGAAATCCCATTATGATTCCCTCACTCTGTTCAAGGCTCACACTTGTTGCTGCAACTGCTTTTAAGCAACCTGGTAATGCTTTTGCAACTGGATCAAGGACTGCTGAGAAATATGCAATAGGTTTTCTCAATTTGCCATGTCTCTGTATTAACACAGACAATGCACATCCTTCTCTTTCACTGCAGTACAGCTCAAAATCCTTTTCATAGTCTGGCATGCCCAGAGCTGGAGCTTCACACAAGCTTCTTTTGAGTTTTTCAAAAGCTTCCATTTCAATTTCTGTAGGGACAATTGGATCTTTTATGTCTGATTTTGTCAGTCTCTGCAGTGGCTTCGCAATTACTGAAAATCCACTAATCCATTGACGACAATAGCCAACCATCCCTAGAAACATTCTGATCTGTCTTTGTGTTCTTGGAGGTTGCATTCCCTGAATCATTTTAATTCTCTCAATTGTCACCTGTCTTATTCCTTTTGCAATTCTATGACCAAGATATTTTACTTCTTGTTTACAAAACTGCAATTTTGCAGGAGACACTTTATGTCCTTTATCTGCCAGACGATTCAAAAGAGTAATCGTATCTGTAACACATTTATCTCTTGTCTTCGCTGCCACTAGAAGGTCGTCAATGTATTGAACCAAAGTTGATCTACCAGGTAAATCTAGATCTTACAAAGATTTCTTTAACAGTTCATTAAAGATAGAAGGACTCTCTGTATAGCCTTGAGGAATTCGACACCATGCTAGTGTACGACCTTGGAACCGGAACGCAAAGATTTCTTGACTCTCTGGATGCAATGGAACAGTAAAGAACGCATTGCAAAGGTCAATAACAGTATACCATTCTGCATCATGCGGAATCTGGTAAAGAATGACTGCTGGGTTTGGAACAACTGGACAACAAGGAACAACTATCTGGTTAACCTTTCTCAAATCCTGAACAATTCTGTACGTTCCGTTTGGCTTTTTGATCCCCATAATCGGTGAGTTACAAGGACTACTCTCAATTTCTTTTAAAACACCTTGCTTTATGAATTTTTCAACCACAGGAATGACACCCTCAATTGTTTCAGCCTTCATTTTGTACTGTGGAATGTTTGGAAAATCAATCCCCTGCTTTACTGTAATTTTGACTGGATCAACATGTTTCATCAGACCCATTTCATTTCTAGTTAAATCCCAAATTTCAGCTTTGACTGTCTTTTTTAGTTCTTCTGGCAGATTCTGTTTATCAAAAACTGGGAACAATTTTGTTTTCTCCGCTTCAACCATTAACATTGTTAATTTATAAAGCCCATCTTCCTCCATAGTTTGCAGTTCAATACCCTCCAGTGAACAATATATTTTGCAGTTCATTTTGCATAGGATATCTCTTCCCAGGAAGTTTACAGGACTGCTATTGCAAACTACAAATCTGTGTCTGTCTTTAAAATTGCCAATTTCTATTTTCACAGGTTCTGTCAAATCTGTTTTAATTTGCTGATTAGCTACACCAACTACTTGGATGGTATCCCCAGAGAGAGGCAGGTTTTCAATTTCCACTGATCTAACAGTAGAATGGGTAGCACCAGTGTCCACAAGAAAAGTGATCTCTACATCATTCACTTTACCATTTACAAATGGACCAGACTGGTCAACCTCAAGAGTGGCTCCAAGCACACACTCTTCCCCCCTCTCGGGTCATAAGCAGTCATCAGAATCACTCCCTAGTTTTTGTGTCAAAAAATTGTCCTGATGTATTTTGCACATTTGGTCTTGGAGTTCTTATTACCTGATCACCACCGCTGAATCCTGTACTTGTGTTATACCTCTGACCACCCCCACAGTTTGGAAGAGGAGGCTGGGGAAACTGACTCTGCTGATTCACTAACTGTCGCTGTAGCTGTTGCTGAAGACTCAATTCATTCAACTGTCGCTGTAGCTGTTGCTGCAGATCTACATCATTCTGCATCTGTGGATTCAATGATGCATTTTTAAAATTTCTGGGGGGGGGTTTACACTCACGCTTCCAATGTCCAATTTCACCGCAATTAAAACAAGGCAATTTCTGCTTTAACTCTTCAATGTTAACATTTCATTTTTGCTTATTAAAGTTGTTTTTAAACTTTCCCTGACCATGATTCTGATTCTGATTCTGAACAAAATTTACATTTTTGTTTTCAAGGTTTGCAATCTGATGTTCCGCTACTTTCACTTGTGCCCACATTGCTTTCTCTTTCAGTTTCTTCTGTTTAGCCTCCAATTCATCACTGCAGTATTTTGCCTTCCTCAAATAATCATCAACTGAGTTTGATTGCCAACCGACAACATTATTCCTGATCATTTCTCCAATTTCAGGTCTAAGACTATAAACGAATCTGTAAATAAAGTGTCTCATGTCTTTTTCATTTAATTTTTCATAGCCACTGTACTGCTTGAAAACCAATAATAATCTTTCATAGAATGAATGAACTGATTCCTTTGGCTCCTGATTTGTTCTGTCTATTTTTACCCAATCTACTTCTTTGGGGGGAGTCTTTTGTTTTAACCAGTAAATTACTTTGTCATACAGATCCATGACCTCTGATGCTGGAGCACCTGTCTCCTTGTTCCGATCTGGTTCTATTTTAGGCCAACTCACAGCAATTTTACATTCTGTCCAAAGATCTGATGGGACAACAATGTCAAAAAATCCATCAAGATCAATCCACAGAACTTTAGAAACCTTAATGAATCTATCCACTTGTCGATACCATTCCACAGGCTTCTCTCTCAGCCAAGGGAAATCATTTGTGAATAGCAGAATGTCCTGTCTTGACCAGGGAACATGAACATATCCACCACCTGCAATTTCTCTCATTGGAAACTGTTTAGCTAGTTTCTCTAGCCTTTCATCTTCCTTCTTTTTAGTCCACTTCACCCTCCATTTACTCAAGTCACCTAACTTTTTGATGTACACAATCAGTTCTTTTATATGCACAATTCTTCCCATTGTATTGAAATTCCCAATGTCCTTCTCAGTAAAATCTAATCTGTAATGTTTTCCCAAATTTTTCTGTCTACTCAAATCAATCTCCAATTCTGTATCCAATTCCTCCAGCTGATCATATTTATTCTTTGTTTTCCATTGAATACTTTTGCTGATAAACAAGAGTTCATCATCTCGATAATACTTCAAACTGTCAGGACCAATTGTACCAATTATTAACTCTTCTAAATCTGCTTTTAATTTTGCCACATCAAGTTTTGAAGTAAACTCTGTTTTCTCCGGTGATTCAACATCTGATTCTGCACCCATTGGTGTTCTGTTTAATGAATCTTGATTAAAAGTTAAATCTGGCATTTTTGTTTTTTCTCGATGTATTTCAGTTAATTCTGAATACAAATTTTCAGCTACTTTTTGAATTTCTGTATTTAATGGAATTATTAAACCTGGTTGTTTAATTTCTCCTTGATCAAAAACAGGCTGAACAGGACCAATCGTTACCGGAACTGTCACTGCTTCCATGCCCTTAGTTATTTGTCGAATTAATTCTTCCTTTGATCGTAAATAATCTGAAGGACCTACAGATTCCTCTGTCTGCTAATTCCCATTGAATTTCTAGGAACTTCCCTTCCCATTGAGGTTTCAGAAAAATTTCTATTCTCATTATAAGTATTTGAATTTGTCCTTGATTCTAACCTTCCAGGGTTTCCAAAAGATTCAGAATTATTCGGGTACAATCTGGATGATTCTTCATTTAATGGAGGTGCACTAAGTGTGGTTCTTGGAGAAACCAACGGGGTAGACCATGCACAATCTGGTTTTAAAGGAGTCTGTTTTTTATTTGTCATATAGATTTCTTCTAAAACTGAGTCTTCTGTTTCACTTTCTGCTACAACATTATTTTTCTTTTCAGTATTCTTTTGACCTGGTATTTCAGTAATCATTTCTCTTATTATATAAAGACCATCACACATGTCTGCCTGTCTCCACTGACGCATCCTATCCTCATGTGTTTCTCGTTTGTAAATCGGTGTTTTAGGAGGTCTTATTAAACCATTTGCTTCCTTCTGGAGTTGAAACATCTCATCTTCCCATTCAACTAATGCTTCAAATTGTGTTGGTCTAGGCTTTGGAACAAGAGCGGTCATTCTTTCTCTCAAGTTTTTCAAAATTCTCATGTTAAATGAACCATCTTCCGGCCAAATTAAAACGCAGTCATCCTTAGTATAATGCTTCCAAACGTCAAACCATAGGCAAGTATGATAACCATATTCACCTTCCATATACGCTGCAGGTGTTTTGTATTTATGAAGCAATTTTCCACCTCGCGTCTCAATTTTCTTATCGGGTGAAATAAAAAATGTTAAACCTCTGAAACAACGTAAGCTTTTTCTCTACTTTCTTGTAAAAATAACTCATGTTTTAATCAAATTTGTTCAATTTACAATGATCGTAAATGTTTTCTAGATGTTTCGCTAAACTAGCCAATCCGTGCGCGAAACACACCAACAAGCCAATCAGGTTTGAGCCACGTCACTACCTTGCTCAACCAATAGAATTACTGCTTTCACCAAGAACCAATCAGCCTGCAGCTTGTCAGAGTCACGTGAACCAACCAGTGCGCTAGCTGTGACGTATGTTAACCAATCACAGCGCGGACCGTGTGACGTACACAGCCGCTGCAGCTTCTCGCGTCTCACTCTCAGAGCTCACCCCTCCTTCACAAAAACTTTTCACAGTGCCATTTTAAGAACGCTTTTTCAATGAAACTCAATTAATAACGACAAAAAGAACAAACCATTTGTCTGTTTCTCTAAAATAAAGTGACAGTTTTTACTGACATGCAAGTATTCTTTTGCGTGGAATAGACAACGCTATTCTCACAGAATATTCATTCGTTGATAAAGTAAACCTTTACTCTACCCTTCAAACAGGTAATAACGATCTCGTTTCCCTCTGAATGCACATAAAGTAGCAGTTTAAAGTTTAACTCAAACAGAATTACAAAATCATTTACGCACTTTCAAACGAAAAATTACCCTAACTACACATACGTGAAAACCTGGCAGGACTTTAACCAGCCACAGAAATCCAAAATCATCAGCAAAATAAACGACGTTATCCTACCCTTCACTCAAGCTCGAATATATTCTATTATTCTTTTCGCAATGAGTTTTAGAACGGCCTCTCTGTCCCTATACTCAAAGCCAAAATTTCATAGACAATCCATACTATACATGCATTCTATCTTGCACACCTATATCCCTAACACGTGTTGTACGGCCACAACACTTGTGATATAAAATAATACCACTATTTTGAAACAGATCAAATGCACTGTGTAACTTCACTCATGTCACACTTCTCTGTACCGGTACAACTAGGATTTTTCACACTGCAGAGAAAAAACCCTTTTGACTACATATAACGAGTGACAAAACTTCAACATATGTTAGACATCGATCCTATGTCATTACCATGTAGCATGATGGTTACCATAGCAACCGTATCTCTGCTACCAGTTAATTGATCCAGCGGCCCTATAGGAAATATGCCATAAGTAACACTACCTAACTCCACAATGCACACCATTAATCATAAATCACTCACAAGGCCCATAAACTAATATGACATATTTTGAACCTATTCACAAAATATATACATTTATATACAACTGCAGTAGAATGATTTCATCACACCTTGACAAACCCTACGAATTAATTAAGCCACTGTGGCGAAAGATCTGCTAATGGTGACCTAAATACATGAAATAACAAGACAAGCTTGTTTTTCAAAGAAAATATTTATTAACTATTTAATCAAAGAAAGTGCATTAGAATCTTTTTATTTAAGCATTTTTAGAAGTTTATAGCAAAACGGTAATGACAGTTTCAAGCATGGAAAAATTATATTCAAATAGAAAAACAGTTTGGCATCATCTGAACCCTAAGTCCCTAGCTATACTTGCTCTATTAAAGAATAAGGGAAAAAGTCTTTTAGGCCCTAAAGGGATTTCTTACGTGCTCCAAGAAAAGTCCAACAGCACGACACGTCCATCTGAAGAACAGCAAGCAGCAGACAGACTCCCTACCAGGGGATGAGTTTTTATACCTTTCTGACTAACTTAATCTAAGAAAAATAATATAATTTTTGCGAGATCTAAGTTCCAATTGGCTGTCAAGTGACAGGCCATCATGTCATCGCATTCTTCAGAACTTCAGTTCCGTCTCTTTCTTAGAGTCCATTGTCCTTTGCTTTCGAGTCATGGAGCTTCCTTCAGTTCGCAACAATTGTATAAAATGTTCACGACTTCCTTAGCTTGTCACACTTTTCTGCCGGTTCCTGGCCTTGGCCACGCTGACTAAAAGAACAGTCAGCTCATCACGTTTATTTTTCTTTCAATGTAAAAAAACTTGGCAGAAAACTTCTCCATGCTGGACTCTTGCTTTCATCGCGCAGAACTTTTGCCAACTGCAAATGCACTAGGCCCCAGACCACTTTCACGATAACTAGTATATAAACAAACATAAAAGAATAATTAATGTAAGAAATAAAGTTCGTTCTGTTACCCACCCACCTTTGCTAATCATTAACCCATTAATCTATGTTACCTAGCAGAAGCAAAACAAAGCAACAAACAAGTTCGTACAACATTTAAGACAGAAGAACAAAACATGAGCACACAAAAATAAGCACATGCCATTAATAAACAGCCGCATTTAGTTTTGACTTTGACAATAGACAAGATTAATTCATTATTTTCACACACATGCAGATGCAACATAATGCACGTTTATGAGCACACATATTAGTTTTCCCACGTGTTTATGAAAATGCAACTTTTAATCTAAGTTGGTTAGTTTTCTCACTGCACACATTATTAATATTATTATTTAATTATGGAAGTGTAACTTCACAAGCTGAAATGAATACATTCCTGAATCTCGCTCCATCACACTCTAAGTGACTTGTGGTGTTACCACATCATTCTAAAGTATGTAGAAAAGTTGAGTTTGCCTCAGCCTCCCTGCTGCGGAATTAAGTCATGCTGACTGTACAGCTGAACCAATATCCGTTCTATTTAAGGAGTCAGCTGGAGTCAAAATTAATGGTGTCTATGTAGGCTGTCTTAGTTTCAAGTCACCAGGAGTAGAGGTTGGACAATTTGCCCCAGTAGGGACAGCCAAAGTGTGTATTGACTTCTCCCTTTACCAGACTGATATAACGGGATTACAGGACTTATATTTACTGGAGCGGTTATTGTGTCCGGCGCATTGTGAACTGTCTGATTAGTAGTGTTTGGTAATTCAGCATTACTTCCCATTGGTGTGAAAGATGTGTGAGGAACTGGATGTATAGGTACAGCAGGTGCATCAGGAAATTTGCAAAGATATACGTTTGTTAGATTCGGGGGCTGACTCTCATTATAAGGTGATGGATGATTCAGCAATAGTTCATTTAAAAATTCATCATCAAATTCACTATCACTACCTCCAGCTGGAGATAGAGTTTTTTCTCTTTGAGGTATTTTTTCTTTTCCTTTTGCTTCCCACCACCTTCTTTCTCTACAACTAGTCCACAATACATTCTAGTTCCTTTTGCTATGTCAGTTCGCCAAGCCTTTTGTTGTGCATCCCACCTGGCCTCAACATATCTGTTCAAGGTATGCTTGTACCTTCCCTGATATTTCTGTTTTTCTTTTTGGTGAGTTACGTGCTCCCATTCACTGAGTGCTTCAAATTGCATTGGTCTAGGAGATGGTATGACCTCATCCGATTGTCTTCTCAAATTTTCAAGAATTCGAACAATAAATGTTCCATATTATGAAAAGCCAAGGGACCATTGTTCTCAGTGTATTTCATCCGATTGTCAAGCTACATGCATGTATGATATCCTCTCTCTTGTGAAATATACAGTGCTGGTGTACTGTGAGGTGGTATCAATAGTCCTCCTCTTATGGGTACGTGCACCTCTCCCTTCATCACGCTTTTCAAATTCTTCAGTATTTCAATTTTTTCTCACTAATAACATTTCTTTGTCCTTCACAAATGACTGTCCACAATCAATTTCTCTTCCACTTCCTTGTTTAGCTTTCACAACCAATACCAGTGTGGCACACGGTGACATAGCCAATCTAAAACAGTGAGGCGTTAAACCTACTAACAAATACCGTGCGCAACACACCATGATGTCATACTCACTCCTCTCAGTGCCCCCCCCTCCTTTACAATCCTTTGTGTGCCTTTTCTTTTAATTTAAAATCAAGACACAACGCATAACTTCTCCTGCGTCTCCATGGTCTCAGGAACTGACACCTCTCTTTGTGTTCTCGAAGCTTCCCATCTCTGCAGCTGTTTGGCCTTGTGAATTTTGTCACAACTAAAGGTACTTTGAGAGAAACAACTCATCCATAGTTTTCTATGGACCCAGTTGCTTAAAACCTTTTTAAAGTCATATTCTTAATACTTGCATGTTGGATTTTGTCGTTTTGGTCTTGTTGAGTTTAGATAAAGATATTTTATTTTTCTAAACTGATGTGGTGTCCATTTGTGGTATTATCACTGTATTACTGTGTGTTTTGAGTTCAAATACTTTACACAATGCCTCTGAGATAAGCCTGTCTGCTCATGCCAAGCTATCAAGGGGGTGAACAGGGCTTATTTTTGAAGCGTATCCCCCTTACCCGGACTAGGAAGAAGGGTCACTACTTGGACAAAGGTGCAAACCATTGCCAACCAGAGATCCCCATTTCTAACGATGGGTCCTGTACTTGTTCCCAGTCTATTGTGCTCAAAGCGTGATTTTAAAAAGGGAAACGGTTGGAGCATGTTAATTGTCAGCTGTACGAAGCGCTGTATTGTCTGGCAATGCACCAAGCGCTATTCTGACACCTGGTCTCCCATCCATACTTTTGGCGAAAGCGCAAAAAATGGCACTAGGATACATTATATTTCTTTGGCGTGTTGGAATGTGTTCTTCACCAGCTACTTTGTGCTGTAGGCCAATTGTAATTAACACAGCTAGTGACCTGTGCTTTCGAGCTCTTCGTTTACTAGGGACGGAGTTTGAATGCGTAGCATATACAGGGCACTTACTTCCTCTTGTAGGTTGATAACAACCAGCCTTCTTACAGTGAAAGGCAGATCCACTGCATATGATTTGTACATTCTGCTCTGTACAGCGAATGTTGCAAATACAAATAATGAGCATACATATTACATACGTTGTTATTGATATTTGAATTAAAGTTTTGTCAGAATTAGCAGAGCGGCATGTGTTACCTTTAACATCTGCTTAAAAGGTGCATGTTTGAGTAACCGAGACGAAAGACAAAGCTATATTTACTTTTTAATTACATTGTCATGGAGTTCGGTTGTGATGCAGAATACAGTGTCCGTATATTTCACGGTATTGAAGGAAAGCGCTTGGGTCACATATGCAAACTGCTCGCATATAAGCGCTACAACATTAAAACAAATCGAAACCCATGAGCAGAACGCTCGCAATAATGTTGATCAGAGGTACAAGGACGTACTTATTCCGTGAATAGTGTCGCCAACATCAGTGCAGCCGCTACTAGGACATCAGCTTATTTTCTGTTCGATGGAGAAAAGAACGCCGCCTCTTACAATTTAAAACACTCTGAAATGCACACACAGAATATTGTTTCCATGGGAAGTGCTGAAGAGCTCCACGTTTCATGATGTTTGGTGTGCTGTGAAGTGCCAGGCGCTTGGGGTTGGCATCTGCAGTGCAATGAGCTGTGATGCGTTCACCCCTCCCCCAAATAACACATGGAATTCCCAGGAGCAAAACACCAGCTGATAGAGGGGTGTCACTGACAGCTTCCTGTGTAATATGGCCTAAATCTGACCTTTGAAGTACTTACATCGGCTGTGATGAGTTCCATTTTTGATCCAAACTATGGCCTGAGGACTTGATTCCCCATCCTGTCCTTCATATAGTTCTCACTTACCATAAATGAGGGTAGGCTCAGACACAGCTCCACCTTATGGAATTTTCAAAACGGATCATCCCAATACTCCATTTTACTAACATATACAATAACACAGCACGTTTCTTGTGCATCATTTACAAAAATGTTGTTCTGTTTTTCTTTGGAAATTCCCAAAATTTTGTTGTGCATTCTCAATTCAAAATTTGCGAACATACGTGACAAGAATTTTCAATTCTTTTAAGGACACGGAGGAGAGGATTATGCTTTCTCATTTCTTTGTTAGAAATGCTCAGCAGCCAATTAGAAAACAGTTTGGAAAAAACAAACTACAATACCCATGAGTACCTGGGTATCACATGACAGATCATAGAGTAACTAGTATAAAACGCCTCACAGAGAATACCAAATCCTCTTTCTATGGTGACTAAAACAGTTCAAAATGAAAAATGGTCAGTCCAATGTAAAGTTCAGAAAGGGAGTAAACCAGCGGTAACCAAAATCCACAGAAATGAAGATCCGGATGCTTGAGCCGAAGACATCTTGAAAGGTGAAGAGAACCGTCAGGCAGGTCGAACCGGGCTGGACATAAGCCTCTATTTAGGATCAGAACCTGGGAAATAAAATAGAGCTGTAATACATAGTCCTTGTATGCAGAAAAGCAAGAAACAGGAGGGTAAAACAATAATAAACAAATACCATTTGCAATAGCAATAATCAATAACAAGGTAACACCTGCAAAGTGCAGAAAGATGGGTGGGATAATCCTCGCCTCTGTGTCCTAAATAGAATTGAAAAATCTTGTCTCGTATGTTCTCAAATTTTGAATTCTGTCAGGACCGGAGGCTCCGATTATGCTTGTTTAAAGCTGATCCACCACAACAGAAGCAATATGTGCAATTGGTTTGTAATAAAAGGTCTTAAACACCGAATCACATGACCAATCAGCGGCCTTCATGATGTCAATTAAAGTCACACCCATTGAAAAAGCTTTAGAAGCCATAGCCCCACGTGCTGAATGCGCACCAAATATAGAGACATCAATACCAGCCTCAGTAATCTGACCCACCGTGCCAACGTAGCCGGGGTCACAGGACCAAAAAGCTTCTGTAGAGCAATTAACAATTGACCTTGCATATCATGACGAAAAGGAGCAGTACTCACCTCATAATCCTTAACACATTGACCTACGCAAAGTTTGGGATTATTGGGAAAAGATGGATAGGTAACAGAAGACGTGTTACATTTAGTGCGTCTGGAAATTGCAAAAGTAACACCCTCCGGCGTGAAACTGTGACCTGCTAGGTCCAGTGCACGAACATCAGAAACACGTTTGCATGAAACACGACGCAATAGCATAGTCAATTTCGCTGAAAGTTGTTTGCGGGATAAAGAAGAATTGGAAGGCCAGACCTCCAAGAAACGCAAAACAATGGAAACATCCCATAAGGCCACGTATTTTGGACAAGGTGGCTTCACTAGATGAATGCCCTTAAGCAATTTAGAAATCAAGGGATGTTCACCAGCAGGTTTGCCATCAATATTGATATGACCTGCGGAAATAGCCAATTGGAAATTTTTAATCGTTCGATAAGCAAGACCGGATGAGGCGATGGAAGGCAGAAAATTAACAATCAGAGAGACATCTGCTGAAGCGGGATCCACCTTCCGTTGAGCACACCAACCACACCATCGTTTCCAAGCCCCTGCATAACGTTTGTGAGTGTTGGGTGACCAAGCCTCGCTGATAAATCTGGCAGCGTCTCGTGAAAGGCCTGGGGCGTGCCAGCATTCCCCGAAATTTGCCATGCAACAAGGAGAAGATGGCCTTACTCGATCAGGGGATGCGGATTGCCAAGAGGGTCCAGCAAGAGATTCCACCACTGGGGAAGAAGGAGCGGCACTGCACAACTCATTTCCAGGAGAACTGGGAACCAAGCTTGAGTCCTCCACAGAGGAGTGATCAGAATCAGCTCTGACTGATAATGCTTTGTGCGAGCCAGGACCCAGGGGATCATCATAAACGGGGGAAAAGCGTAACACAGGAGCGATGGCCAGGTCTGCAGAAATGCTTCCGTGGCCAGGGCTTCTGGATCCAGTCTCCAGCTGAAAAACAGGGGTAGCTGAGTGTTGAGGCGAGATGCAAACAGGTCGATCTGACACCGTCCCCAAACATGGGATAGAGAGCGGAACACTCGAGGATGTAGCCTCCAATCGCTGAAGTCCCCAAGATGTTGCGAGTTCCAGTCCGCAATCAGATTGCTGCGACCGGGAAGATACTCTGCAATAACTGTGACCTTCCTCTGAAGACAAAAGTGCCAAAAGTCCTTGGCGATTTCCGCCAAAATCCTGGACCTCGTCCCGCCCAACTTGTTGACATACCGAACCGCCGAAACATTGTCCATGCGGAGAAGTATGCAACAATTGGTCTGGCATGGAGATAAACAACGGATCGCAAAAGATCCAGCTAGTAGTTCCAGGCAATTTATATGGAGAGACAACTCCTCCTGAGACCACCGACCTCCCGTCGACAACGGACCGCAACGGGCTCCCCAGCCTCACAGACTGGCATCTGACTCTATCACCACCTCCCGAGTTGCTCCAAACAGGGCTCGCGCATTCCAGGATTCCATATGCTCCTACCACCATATCATCTCCCACCTCGCTTCCTCTGAAAGAGGGACCAGATCTGAATAGCGAAGGCCTTTCTGGAGATGACGTATCTTCAAACGTTGAAGCGCCTGGTAATGAAGAGGGCCCGGAAAATTGCCTGAATTGAGGAACTTAACAGATCAACAATCCGAGCTATAGACCTCAACGACACACTCTGTTTGGACAAAACTAAATTCAACTCCCTCTTGACGGAACGAATCTTCTGATTGGGCAAGAGGAGTTGACAAGAGAGGGAATTGACTTGGAAACCCAGAAATTCTATTGCCTGAGAAGGAAGAAAGATCGAATTCTGAGGATTGACCAGAAAACCCAGAGATTGTAAAAGATTGACATTCCAAGTGCATCATCAACTTTTGAGGGCAATCCACCATGATCAGAATATTGTCCAGAGAGATGATTAGACGAACACCCTGGGGCTCGCAAGGATTCGACGACAGGCCTCAGAAGCTTTGTGAAGCACCAAGGTGCCGACGAGAGGCCGAAAGAGAGAACCTTGTACTCGAACCAATTCCCCTGCCATTAGAATTGCAGGAACCGACGGTGCGGACCATAAATGGGAATTGATAAATATGTGTCCTTCAGATCGAGATGGACCATCCAGTCCCCTTCCCGAAGAAAATCCCTCAAGAGATGGATGCCTTCCATTTTGAAGTGGCGATAAACCACCCCTTCGTTGAAATCTTTGAGATTGAGCAATAACTGGGACCTGCCCCCTTTTTTCTGGACCAGAAAAACTGTGCTTGCGAAGCCCTGAGGATGGCGTGAAGTCTGAATGATGGCCCCTTTGTTTAGAAGAGAGGCGATCTCCACTGAAATGAACTCTTGTTCTTAAAGGGAAAACACTAGAGGAGTAGGTGGGTGGGATTGATGTTGGGAATGGTAGAACTCTATCCTGTAACCTTGAACAATCTCCAACACCCGTGCATCGTTGTAGATCAGACACCAATTTGGTAGAAAAAACTGAATTCTGCCCCCCAAAACCACTTCCAAAGCCGGGATCAACCTCACCTGAAGTATTGGAATCTTAATGTCCTCCTTGGGCCCCGCCGTAACGTCCTTTTTTATACTGACCTCGCCCTTTACGGGAGGGATAGAAATTGACTCTGTTGTTATAGCCGGAATCTTGTCCTCTGCCTCGTTGGGACTGGAATCCACTTTGGGTATTCTGGTTGGACACACGGCCGAACTATCGTCCCCTGTATCATCCGGCCTTTGCGAAAACCGGGTGAAAGGCCCTCCGCAGGGATGCTTGAGCCTTATCCAGCCCACTAAAAGTTGCAACAAACTTTGTCAATTCTTTCAGGAAAGGCTGGCCAAACAATAAGCCTTGAGCCAACGGGCCGGATTCTGACGAGGCCAGTTCTGCCAGCTTGGGATCTAACTTAAGTAAAATGGAGCGTCGATGCTCGAGGGACATTGCGCAATTGGCATTCCCCAATTGACAAATTGCTCTCTGTGACCGCTCATTAAATCATCAGGATCCAGAACAGAGGACGATTCCTTGGCCTGAAAGCCCAGATCCAATATCTTTGTAAGAGGACCCAAAAGATCTAACAACTTATCCTGGCAGGAACGCCACGCCCTGTCAATGCCCTTTTTCGGATCCCAAGCATACTTTTTACATATGTCACCATAGTGAGGTCAACCTCCGGAGTGTCAGCCCACTTATCAGCCAAGTCAGGAAGTGGACACTCTGAACGGAGGCGTGCTCTGACATCTTTCTCAAATGGCTGCCGAATATGAGCCTGAACATATTCGGCCACGGCTGGGGACAGAAGCTAAGAAGAAGAATTTGGGTGAAGGATCTCAGATGGTTCAAATGTGAGGAGCTGAGGATGCGTTGGAGCATCAACATAATGCTCCTTGGGAGCTTTCTTTGAAGGTTGAGGTCCATCCTGGTCCGAAGAGGAAGTGGAATGAGTCTCATCAGTATCCGTCTGCTGAACATGCAACATAGAGGCTCTTTGAAGGACTTACTGGCAGACCGGTCACTAGATAAAGCCTTCGCCAACTTCTGAAAATCAGATTTATGGGGATTACTGGGAGACTTAGATGAAGAAGCACGACCGGGAGAGGACGGTAACCAACCCTGTTGTTGCGCGTAGTTAGAAAGATGACGCTTAAAGGGAGCAATTGCACGAACAAGCGCTTTATTGATGGAATGCTGAACCCCTTGGTCCAAAGCCTCAACCAAGTCTTGCTCCACGGAGCCAGAGGTGTCATCATCATAATAATGCTCATCCTCTTCATAGTAGTCTTCCATAATTACACCAAGTGTAACCACCAATTGCCCACAGAGGAGAGGAAAGTGAAAATGCCAAAGGCACACTGCAGGGGGAGTGATCAACCCCAAAGCAAGCCAACAGAAGACAGGCAAAACCTGTTCAATAAACAAATAAATAAATAGTGGAGAGAGGGCTTGCCAATAAATGAGCCACTCTAGGCAGAGCCTATGGAAATTATACAGCCCAAAGCAATATTTTGACAATTGGCGTAAATGGGGCCAAAAGTAGCAGGCAGTGGGCACGTGCAGTCCAAAGACGCTGTTCACTCGATGAAACTCCGTGAAAGAACGGAGATAAACAAATAAAATGGCCGCCACGCATGTGTGGTAAAGGCCGCCTGCCACACAGATCAGAGGAGCATTCACACACCGCGCGTGAGCCTCCCTGCCCCAGACTCCCGCTCCACAATAGGAAAGAGGCGCAGGCGCAAAGCGCCCGAACCGGGGAGGTGTGCACACGCTCCCCGCAACTAGAAAGCAATGAAAATCGACGAAATGCAACGAAGCGCAAAAGCGGCAAAGGAAGCACGGTACAGTGACAAAAGACACAGCTGCAATGCGCGAACAAAGCGCGAGCAAAAGTGAAAACAGCAGAAAGCGCACAAGGCACAATAAGGTAACAAAAACAGCTTATAAAGCAGTAATGAGAGAAATACACTTAACTGGCTGCGGAGCAGCAAAGAAAGAGGATTTGGTATTTTCAGTGAGGCGTTTTATACTAGTTACTCTATGATCTGTCATGTGATACCCAGGTACTCATGGGTATTGTAGTTTGTTTTTTCCTAACTGTTTTCTAATTGGCTGCTGAGCATTTCTATAAAGAAATGAGAAAGCATGATCGGAGCCTCCGGTCCTAGCATAGAATTGCCTGTGTGTGTGATGTGTCATAATCCAAGGTTCCACTTGGATCTTAGAATATAGTGGAGTTCTTATGTGGGCAGTTACTGTGGGCGGTTGATGGATGAGGTGAATAAACTTGGAACTGTAACTTACACAAGGTGTGCAGCCTCTCTTATTCGTGTGTCGAGATCACCACATAATTTGGCGACAAGCACAGGATTCCCCACGCAGTCACATCAACATCAAGCCCAAAAGGAGTCAAATGCAGTTTTGTTTGCAGCAGCTGGCGTATGTGTAGCTCACCACAATAGCTGCTTCATTGGTGGAAATGTGGTGTGTAGTCCTCCTCTGCCATGGAGTTTGGGAGTAGAAGAGGCTGCATGTAAGGGCTGAAACGCATGTGCATTCCACCGCGGCTGTTTGCAAGACTGTGCCCCATCGGCTCCTAGAGACAAAACTGGTCACGGCACAGCAAGGTCAAGTTCCCATTAAAAGAGCATGGAGGACCTAGGGAACAAGCTAAACTGTCAGTGGAAAACAAACTGAAAGCGAGCGTGATCACACATGGCCGCCATTTTAGGTGGTTTGGAAGATCTGCATAGGAGTACTGGGAATTCATGTCATTCCCAGTTTCTTATCTCTTTGAGTGCCGATTGGTATAGAAGCTTCTGTGATTGGCACACCATTTACTGCATACTTTTGATCAAGCTTGGTGTTAGCTTTGTTCATCAATTTGTGATTAGAATATTTATTTGAACAATATATTGGGACCCAGCTGGAGTTGTGTTAAAGTCTTAGACAGAACTTTATTTTGTTGGCAGCTTACATTTCACCGGGTATTGGATGTTCTTCTTTTAGCACTGAAGATTCTCACAGCATGGAAGTGGCAGTTTGGTGAGCACTGATATTAATGACATTATCTGTGATGAAAAGTGAAGCACTTGTTTATTTTTATTTCTCTCTATATATTTTTACATACTTTTGCTGGGTTCGTATGATTGCACAGGAGTTGACAGTTTACAGAGAAACACTCAAAGGCAAGAAGTTAAAGTATTTTAACACTTTTAGAGAAAATGCAGAATGTGACTCAGCCTCCATTTTTTTTTTTACTAATCCAGGTGAACCGACAATTAAGTGGCAGAAGTGGTAAGATTTGTTTGTGAATTGATTTGCCTGCTCTCAATAGGAAGGTGGTTGTGGGTTTACTTTACCTAACAATGATGAGATTATCACCATGTTGGGGGGTGCGAAATACCTCACCATTTTAGATTTAGCTTCCGCTTACCATCAGGTGGAGCTAGACGAATCATCACAGGAATTGCCAGCATTTATCACACTAATGGAAACATTTAAATTCAAGAGAATGCCGTTTGGTCTAGTCTAAATGGCCTCTGTGTTCCAGATAATAATGTCCAATGTGCTAAAAGGAGTCTCTGGTGTAAAATGCTATCAGGATGATTTGTTAATGTACGTAGCACAAAAAGGGAACATCACTTAAGGGTGTGTGCAGTGTTGGAAAGGTTAAAAAAGGCTGGATTCACTTTGAGAAAGGAAAAGTGTAAGGCGCTTATTTATGAAGGCCTTGCGGCGCCGCTATGTCTCTTTTCCCCATTTTAAAAGTGATGCAGCAGTGGCACATGGCCTTCATTAATAAGGGCCTAAATACTTACTAGAAGACGTTAATTACCTGGGCAACTGCATTACTGGGCAAAGTGCGTTTCCAAAAAAAGATTTGGTTGACACCATAGTGAGATTACAGGAACCCGGTAATTAAGAATAGTTGGTATCCTTTTTGGGGATGGTGGAATATTACTGTAAATTCGTACAAGATTATGCAGACAAGACACAACGGGCCAGATTTAATACCATTTGAAATTGCGAGTTGCAATTTGTGGCAAATTGCGAGTTGCAATTTCCAATGTACAACAGTGTCAGAGACACTGTTTGCAATTCCCTGGGGTCACAAATTGCATGCCTCATGAATATTAATGAGGTACTCGCAATTTGCTACCCCATTGGGAATGGCTGGCCCTCCCAGGGATGTGGCCTGCTGGGCTCAGAAGACCTCCATGTCTGGGACTGCTTTTAAATAAAGCAGTTTTTTTTACAATGCAGCCCATTTTCCTTAAAGGAAAATGGGATGCATTTTAAAAAAAAAAAAAAACGTTTTTGTTTCATTTGTTAAGGGCAGGTAGTGGTCCAGCCCTAAAAAATATTTTCCCTTGCATTTGCAAAGGGGACGGGGTCTCCTGGGTACCCCTTCCCTTTTGCGAGTGCTTTACCACCCTCTTGAAGAGGTGTGGTAAACTGCAAGTGTTTTGCGACCGCGACTGCAAGTGTTATGCTCCATCCTAATAGCGAGTCGCAAAACAGTGTTTGTACATGGCCCACAGGAATTTTGCATGTGCATATATGTCTCAAACTCTTTTGCTTATGCTAAATTCCGTCGTACATCTGGCCCTAAATCTCAGGAACTTCATTGGCAAAAATGTGAGTTTTGAATGGAGGTCTGAGCGCAAACAATAATTCATTTCAGTCAAGGATGATTTGGAAAAAGTACCCTGTTTACAGGCATTTGTACCAGGTCAGGAGACACATACTATGACCGATGTCAGTGCTAATGGCATTGGGGCAGTGTTAACACAGAAGAGAAATGGTGTGAAACATTTAATAGCTTGTGCTTCCAAGTGCTTGAGGTCCAGAGCACAATTACTCTGTTATAGCGAAAGAGTCTTTGGCAATTTATTGGGCATTGAGAAAATGCAGGCATTTGATTTGGGGCATGAAGGTTAAAGTACTTTCAGACCATAAGCCATTGAAAGAGGTTTTTTCAAAAAAAGATTGGATTCCACTTCATCAAGAATTAGGAAATGGATCATAACACTTCAAGAGTATGATTTTTCCGTTGACTATATTCCTGGTGTGATCAATTGCTCAGCTGATTGTTTGTCACTTTGGGTGGATGCAGGGAAGGTGGATCAGGAAGAGGAAAGAGATGTGGATAAAGTAGTGAATGTGTGTGAGATGACGTTGGGGGATGGTTGAAAAGGTGGAATGGAAGAGTGAGATAAACAAGGATATGGAAATTACAAAAGTAATCGAGTTGTTGTTATTAGGAAAAAACAAGCATCTTGAAAGACCATGGTCAATGGTTTGTGAAGAATTGTCAGTGATGAATGGTATGCTTTTTCATGGAACAAAACATGTACTATATTTGGGTTGAGGAAGAAACTACTTAATGTGCATGATGGTCACCTAGGCATTGTGAAGATGAAATAGAGATTACGGATGCAGTTCTGGTGGCCAGGAATGGATAAAGAAGTTGAAAGGATGGTGAGAGATTGCATGCACTGCTGTGCAAGTGATAAGATCTTGAAAAACAAACAATTGCCCATGGTGTGTAGAAAGCTCCAGAAACATCCCCGGTATGAAATTGCCATAGATATAGTAGGACCCTTGCAGGGTGAAAGTGGCACACCTTATTTGATAGTTGTGTTGAATTTATATTTAAGATGGATTGAAGTAAGCTCTGTTAGAGACATTTCCTCGCAAGTGTGATAACAATTTTCAAAGAGATATTTAAGAGGGAAAGCTATCCTAATTGCATTCTATCAGATAATGGGCCTCTGTTTTGTTCAACAGAGATGCATAGATTTTTAAAAGAATGTGAGATAATTCATAAAAGGAGTTCTGTCTATCACCCAGTACCCAATGAAACTATGGAAAGGGTGAATAAAACCCTCAAAGAGAGTATTCAATTAGCTAGGGCAAGCAATATAAATTTGAAACTTGTCCTGCAAGACAGGATAATGGCACATCGCATGTCTCCTCACTCAACTACTAGGAGATCGCCTTTTGAATTGTTCAATGGAAAAGCGGCTAACTCTACGCTGTGTCCAGGATGGATGGTGTGGGGTAAAGGGTTGAAGATTAATGATGTTGGTGATTTGAGGTGTAAAGAGCTTAGACAACAAGAGGTTTGGAAACAGTATTTTGACTAAAGGAAATGTGTTCTAGCCAATTGTGTGGCTGTGGGTGACTATGTCAGAATAAGGGCACCAGTAGGATGTCAACCATGGTCAAAATATACGAAAGAGAGAAGAAGAGTTGTTAAATTATTCAAAAATGCTGTGAAGATCGATGATGGGAGAATTTGGAATAAAAGTCGGGTTGTGGTGGTTAAATCCAATTCTGAATCTGCTTTAATGCAACATGATTGTGTTCGTAATCAGCATTCTGGACAAGGTGGTGATTCACCACAGACTGTGTCACATTCCTTTTTAGGCTCTGTTAGGAAAAAGAGCAAGAGAGGGCGTAAACATCCTTTGTATATGAAAGATCATGTATGTTTGAAGTCGTTTTAGACTTTTAATATGGTACATGATGCCTGTATGTCTATGACTACATTTCAGTTTGTTTTCTCATCATTTTGGGCTATCATATTTGGAAACTTTACATTAAGGTATGGTAGTCATTATGGATCTTCTCGGATCCTCAGTTATTTTCTCATTATGTTGGTTTTCTTTTGTTTGTAAAGAGGGAACAACTGTGATGTGTCATAATCCAAGGTTCCAATTGGATCTTAGTATGTAGTGGAGTTCTTATGTGGGTAGTTGATGGATGAGGTGAATAAACTTGGAGCTGTAACTCACACAAGGTGTGGAGCCTCTCTTATTCATATGTGCTGAACACCACCGTGTGTTTTATAGATGCATGCATGGGGAGACAGAACGAACACCCACGTGCCAATGATTCATTTTTTTTTAGAATTAGGAATGTAAACTTTGATTTAACATGTGTCAGGTCTGGCCACCCAGTAATTATGCCACTGCATGTTTATACCACTACAGTCTCAAACCCCAGTTTGTGAAGGAATGAGATTTGAGGAATTGCCCTCCTAAATGTGTCACAGTTTCTTCAGTTCCCTGGTCAGAGGTTCTCTTTCTTTAGAATGACTATAGGCAAATTATTTCTGTTCAATGTAAATTAAGTTTTTCTAATGAAAACCTGTTTATGTATGAAAACGAGTAGGCCTTGTTTCCATTCCGCGCTTCATCACAATCTAAAGCAAGTGCCATAATAATTTTTGTCTAAAAAAAGGAGGCACACGCACAGGAGAGTATTTTATGTCAGATGGCTTATATCCGCCTGAGTTCCCAGCTGCGGCATCGAATTACTTCGGCTGTGTTTTCGGTATTGAAAATGTGTAATGCTTTAAATCTTTGCTGCCTAAGGTCAGGACAGAGAACAGAAGCCCTACACTGGATCTCAGTGGCGGATTACCAGGCAAGGGTAAGGTTGTACACTTTTGGGAGGTTTTGTTCACCCACACTCAGACTCTATTCCCTGTGGCGACATCAGGCTCAGTGGCACAATGCAAAATGTTGGGAAGGGAGGGGCTGCAGAATGTAAGGAGGGGCTAGCCAGAGCTGTCAAGGTTACACATTGTGCATGTCATTGTAATTATGTAGCGCTTATTACCCCTGACGAGGCGCTGAAGCGTTTTTCGGCACGCTACTCCGGAAACCAAAAATAATAAGTGGTGGGTTAGAATGGGAAAATATGTTCATTTGAGCAGTGTACATGTGTGTCTGTTAGCTGGACTGAATAGGAGAATGGAGGGATAGTACAGGATATCTGTCCTTATGGGTGACATTTAACGACCAAATGTCACTTTCTCTCAAGCAAAATCAGACAACGAAGTCCACGGAAACAGATACATATGGGAAATAACACCCATTTTGAGCAACCCTAAAAAAATCTTGAAACTTTTGCAAAGTCCCTGAACTTTGCAGCAGACATATTAACCCCCTGAACTAATTTATGGTAAGTCAAAACGACCTCTAGACACAACTCGAATTTCTCCAGCAGGACCATTAATCAGTTAACTCAGTTAGACATTATTAATTTTGTAAGAACTCTGTTCCACACACAAGTAACTCTGCAGCTAGCCAGGTGCTTTTAAACCCATGTAATTTCTGAGCACAGTACCCCCCCACACACAGCTCAGCACTAGGTCCACCTGAACCACAAGTAAAACAAGCATTTGCAATGCAATAGTTCTCGCATTTGCGAGAGTTTGAGCTATTGGCGTTGTAAATGACAATGCCATTTAATTATGTGTTTTGAAAACTTGCAGGCGGTGCGTAAACACTCACTTTGTACTTATAGTCGTTGTTTAGGAGAAGCAAGGCTGGCAATAAAAGAGACGCAGTTACTTGCAGCCTTGCAACTCGTAAGCAACGACTATAAGTACAAAGTGCGTGTTTACGCACCGCTTGCAGGTTTTCAAAGCACATAAATAAAAGGCATTGTCATTTACAATGCCAAAAGTTCAAATTCTCACAAATGTAGGGCCTGCTGCATTGCAAATGCTTGTTTGTGGAGTGGGATAGTAAATGCAGATCTAGCTGAGCATACGTGGTCTACTTAACAAATGCGTGTAGAACATTTTATGTACGCTGAAGTATAGATTTTTTGAAGATGTTATAACATTGCCTAATGACAGTGATGGTGGAGATGGTGGAGATGGTAGGGTTTGTCTTGCTGATCCAAGGATGTTAATTTGATAAGTGCATCTCCTGAATACTCACGCCAGTGCGAGGGGGTGGTATAAACATATCCATAGGGTAATTAAGAAATTATCACATGATTTGGGAGACATATTCAAGATCATGGGACTCAGATGATGAATTTAGTACAGGGAACCTTGATGTATCAGTGACTTGCCCTTTGGTAAGAAAAACAATGATAAATTCTAATTTAACATGATAACTATTGCGCAGCTAACACAAAGTCAGGCAAAAGTGACTGTAGTATAGTAATATGGGATTTCACAACCAAACGGCAGATGAACAGTGTTCATGTCACCTTAGGCCCAAACTGCCATTGCAAGGTGTCCTATACATTTAATTGGCCAATAAGAAAAGTCCATGCAGTAAGCCTATCATGGACAAGTAGCGTTGCAGCCCTTTGGCTGTGTGCTAGTGTTTTTCGCTAATGAGCTGTTATTTTTCATCTAGTGAAGCATAATCCCTTGGCAGTGGGTTACTGGGGTTAAAATGCTAAAGGTTTATCAGTTTGGATTGAATAACTGTACATGATCTTTGCAGTTTTTGCAATAATATTACTGACCGCCATGTTATTAACGATGGAAAAATATCAGTTATGCCAAATATTGCAGAACATTTTGTGATGGTATTTATGTGTGTGTGTGTGTGTGTGTGTGTGCGTGCGTGCGTGTGTGTGTGTGTGTTTATCTCTCTTTCTCTCTCTCTCTCTCTCTCTCTCTCTCTCTCTCTCAGTGGGGATAGAGTTCACTGTGGGGACCATTACCTGAGGATTTCTGCAACATTTCCCCAATTAAAGAGCTGATTTCTTTCAAAATTTGAATGCAGGGACATTTACTTTCCTCTAACTCTGGTCGTGATCTAAGTGGGCTTGGAGTAAGAATAGTAAACTGTGATGGAAGTCAGTGGTGGGTGCCCACAGGGACGTGCACACATGGCTGTGTTTATTAGACGTATGTTCTTCCTGAAAAGGCATATTTTCACTCCTGCGTGGTGACAGTTGGTCCTAGGAGCCCATTCAGTGATTTCACACAATATGAATTATTCTTAAATAGAAACCAACCAACATTACCGTAGTTTGTTTTAAACGAAATAATTAATTAGCCAGCAATAGCCCAGTGGGCTGAGAATAAACTTTTGCTGTCTGTGTGCAGCCTGCACTTGGGGTTGAATCCCAGCAAATTCCACCCAGCAGTCTTCATTCTTCCAAACTCGATAAAATGGGCAGTTCGGAGTTGGTAACAACAACAGCACATACTTATTAAGAGTGAAACAAAATAAAGGCTGTGTGCTGTTATATTGTATCAATATTATCATTCAGTTTATTCTTCCAGAAAGTAGCCTTTAGGCTCAATACATACCAAGAAAGTGCTTTATTTCAGTTAATTCATTGCTGTACATGCCTTGCTCAAAAGCCAAACTGGATGTTTAAGTTAGGCGTAACCTGTTCTTTCAAATGTGGATTACTCTGCCTTTAATGACACACGAGGCGTCCCTGTTCTGAGAATCAACTTTCGAAATTCATTTTAAAACCTGTTTTATGACTGGCTTGGTTGACATCTGCCACGTGAAATGTTTCAACTGTCTAGCTAATTTTAGGACTATTGTGTTGATTACCCAGATCCTGGAGGAGAGTGAATATGTGTGTAGCAGCCGATCCTAGTTTTATGACGGTGATCTCTTTTGTGAGGGCAATTCTCAGATGCTAAACCAGAAACAAAAGTGCAGCACGCTCATCAAACACCTGCCAGTTTTATCCATCTTTGCTTTGTGAGAAAAAGTTTCGAATTAAACAAATCCAAGATCAGGGGTTTATTTACAAGAAACTGGAGTAGGGCAGCACTGCAAGGCTTCCTGCTGCGCTGACCTACACCAATTAATCACAGTATTTACAAGATACAGTGCAATCCTATCCTTTCATCCAGTGCACATTTTGCAGCTTTGCGCCAATGCAGGCACCCTTGCACTATGGTGTAAGGGTGTCTGCATTGTTGGGAGGGTTGTTTTATGCAGGAAGGAGCACCTTCCTGCACAAAAACAATCAATGAAGGTGGTTCCCCTCTTTCTATGTGTTCTGCAGAATGTATGCATGCCCAGATTTATGCCATGTTGTTAATCTGAGAATGTGTCATAATCCATGGACTTTGCGTAGGAACACCAACCGCAATGCCCATGGAGTGCCTCAGTGTCCCAGAGTAAGACAAGGCAATGACTTGTGCTGCTTTGCCTTACTCCATATCCATGAGGCCATGAAAAGCTACACCAAGTGGCTTTGCATGAGCTCGTAGACATGGGTCTGCACACTGCACCTCAGGATCATCACAAATTTGATGCTCTTGTGGTGCAAATATGCCACAAGGGGCTTCTAAATATTGTAACTATAATCACAATCACATGACCACAAACAAAGTTATAGTGACACCTGTTATTTATTGCACTTAGAAATAGTGCTGAGGTGGTGTTAGAAATTGGGTTTCTGGTTGGCAGAGGTATGCACCCTGTCCAATCAGGAAAAAGAATCATAGTCAGGGTAAGTCACAACACACCCCCTAAATTAATCTGTGCTCACCTTATGGTAACTTGGCCCAGAGCAGTCAGGCTTAATTTAGGAGAAAATGTGCAAAGTATTTGTGTAACACTTCAAACAGTAACACATTGGAAACACCACAAAATGACTCCACACCCGGTTAGAAGAATAGGGCCGATTTTAATAAATATAACAAGACCAAAATGGCAAACATCCAATCAGTAGAAATTGAGATATGAATTTTTTAAAGAAAAAACTATGAAATAGCGCTTAGAAGCAATAGCACTTATTTGGTATACCTTGCTGCGCTGGACCGGGACAAAGTCGGAAGTTCAAACTGACTGCATGGTGCACCGGCCAGATACAGGGAATAAGTGGGGCCTGCTGAATAAAAGTACATTAATCCTGGTTGCATCGACGAAAATGCAAGGTGCAGTTGAAAAGTGCTCCCTATGCAGTAGGGGCAATTCATTGATTTTCTGCACGCAGCAGTGCCAATGCGTTGGATGTTGAGGCAATGTGGCAATTCCGAGATGTGACAGTTCCACAGGCAATGCGTCTGGTTTCTCCACACAGTAGAGGTGATGTGTCAATCTTCTCCACACAATGGCAGCGACTGATTGATTCCGCAGTTGCTGGTTCTGAGGGTGATGCTACTGTCCTTTTCCTGAAACAGCGGTGATGTGTCAATTCTGCTCATACAGCAGAAAATGCATCAGTTCCACTGGAGCAAACACTTTAAGCCCACTTCCAAAGGTCCAGGAATGGGGAGGCATCACTTGGCAGAGCAAACTTATAGATTACAGAGTCAAGGTGTAGGAGGAGAATGGATGGAAAGCTTTTATGACCCTGAGACTTCAAATTATGAGGCAAGCCAACAAGCCCTTCGGGTCTCTCTGGGTTCAAGTGATGCAGGTCCAATCCTTCTCATCCAGGCAGAGGGACAGCAGGCAGCAGGGCAACAGGGAAAGGCCAGAGCCCAGCAGGGCAGCAGTTCAGCAGGGTTGCAGTCCTTCAACAGCACGGCAGTCCTTCTTCCTGGCAGATACTTCACAGGTCCAGAGTGTACTTAGGTCATGGTGTCAGAGTTCCTATATTTATACTCAGTTGTGCCTTACAAATGGGAAGACTTCAAAGAAGGGTCTTTAACGTGCAGAGATGTCCTTTCTTCCTGCCCTGGCTCAAGACTCACTATAGGGAGATATGCAGCCCTTTGTGTATTGACAGGACGCAGCCTATTCATGTGTAAGTGTGAGCCTGTGCCCAGCTCCTCCATCCCATCTCCATGATGGCCAATCACCTAAGCTCCCTTTGTGTGTAGTTGTCTACATGGAATACACAAAGCCCAGCTTTAACCCAGCCCAGACTGAACAGAGACAGGCAGCAGGCCCCAAATGGCTAATGTAAGAAAATGCCAGCAGTCTAAAAGTGGCATTTTAGAATTGCAGTTTATTATCTGTCTGTACCATAAGTTGAGACTTTAATGTGATTCCAGAGACACCAGATTGAAAGGTCGTATCTCGTCACAAATGGTAATTACACTTATAAAATCTATTACGGTAATCCCAATGGTATCCTATAGGAGCGATAGGCCTTGTAGTAGTGAGAAACACATTTAATAGTTTTTCACTACCAGGCATTGTAAAACTTAAAAGAACATGGCCTACTCTTTAAATACACCGCGCCCTGCCCTTGGGCTGTCTGTCCAGGGTCTACCTTAGGGTGACTTATATGCATTATAAAGAGAGGTTTAAACCTGGCAAGAGGTTTAAATTTCCAGGTTGACATGACAGTTTAAAACTGCACAAACGGGCTCTGCAATGGCACGCCTGAGACATAGTTAGAGGGCAATTTCAGGGGGTGGCACAAACAGTGCTACAGACCCACTGATCGTATTTTAGTTACAGGCCCTGGGCACATGCATTGCACTTTACCAGGGACATATAAGCGAATTAAATATGCCAATTTGGGATGAGCTAATGTTACTATGTATAGAGGAGAGAGGACATGCATTTTATCACCGGTCAGTAGTAGTAAAGTGCTCAGCATTCTAAAGCCAGCATTAACGAAGTCTGCCAAAGTAGGAGGAGGAAGGCAAAACATTTGTGTGTGACCCTGAAGAGAGATATTTTACAACCACTGGTATGAAGCACTGTACTGAAAAACTACGGTAGTTGTGCAGTTTATTGAATGTAAGCTCTGTATATCTTGTCTTAATGATGTTTTTCATTATTTTTAATGATAGTTAATTTTGGAAGCTAACAGACTTTAACTTGAAAGCTTATATAATACAAATCACTTTGGGCAGCATTTCCAGCACCCCCTAAAAGAATGTGTTGCTCTCTACTGAAGAAGGACAACTATCCCGAAACAGGTGTTCAGAGATACACAACACTGGCTGCACCAACACGGCTCAAAAACTAAAGCCTAACACAGAAGTAAGTGTTATCATGCACTGCAACTTCATCTTGAACCCAGGACCCCAGAGGGACTCAATGGTTAGTCTGCTGGTCTCGTGATCTGAGCCTCAGGGACATAAGAGACTCCCCAACCAGCTCCTGAACCCAGCTAGCTGCAGCCAGTTTTTGACCTTCAAGTGGTGCCTCTCAAGTCCTGGGCCCTTGGTTTGCCTCAGTGCTTTTAGAATCAAGCTTTAGGGCTCTTTGTGAATACGATCAGGCCCGTTGGCACCAAGACCATGCCGCTTGCACTGAAATACAGTGCAAGCCGCTGCCAGCCTGTCTCTTCACACAGCTGCATAAACCACCTGAGGGTGACTGTCAAGGCAAAGCTCCAGCCTGCCCATCTGTGAACAGTTCTCCGCGCCACGCTAACAACCGCCAGCATACTCTCCTTGCTCACAGCGACCCTGTTTGTCATGTGGTCACATTTAGGCTCATTTTACATGCTCACGTTTAAACTTGACATTTTTTCTTGAACTTTGACACTTGACACCCTTTTTGCATGAGTGCTTGTACGGCTAATGTTAGTGAAATAACTTTGCTTACATTTACACATCTTTGTAGGCACATTATCAGAGTCTTGAATATTCTGTACAAATGTTAAACTCCACTGCACAAAATTATATTGTTCATTATTGTTCACTGAGCAACAGATTTGTCAGGATAGAATCAATAATGGCAGCCTGACTGAGACTTTGATATGGCAACATTTGTGATGTCCTTTATGTAAACTACATGACTCCTTTGTTTAGTTAGAGAACATTTTGCTGGCACCATGAAGTTGCCCCAAGCTGGAAATCCAGCCTAGCTGATTCCTGTTTACCTCCTGCAAGGGATGAAGCCCACCTCTCCACCAAGGCGGACTCTCTGATGACACCTACCCACAGGTGTGAGGAAGTTAGATCACCCTACAGGAATTCTGGCATATTTACCCACCCTAAGCACACTAGGCTTGGTAGCGCTAGTAGGAGTACAAAATATAAAAGTACTAACATGAGAGAATATATTTTCTCTGTGACAGCACAATGGTTGAATTGTTTATCTTGTTTACCATTCTCGTAATGCTGATGACACGTATCAGTTTCCTACTATTGATTATTGCAGCACACATATTTTACACAATAATAGTTTGAGGAAAGAGTGTGCAAGGCAACATGCCATCCCCTTAAAGACGACAGAGACACTAACAAAAAATGCTAATGTCAATCTATAGGGCCAAGGCATACTTACAATTCTACAGACCTGTGAGGCCTTCACCACCCACAATCCTATTTTCAAGCCCCTTGCAACACATAAACCTACAACCCTGACCTCCATTACTTCCACTGCCACTATATCAACTACCGGTGAATCAGCCACAACCTGCTCCATCTACACAAGCACTATCACAAGTAGACTCACAGTAAGGCATCAGAACCAACTTTGCATATGTGGAGTCATGGATTAATTCCCCAATAGTAATTTTACAATTTATAACATTCTCCGCTCTACTCAAAACAATTGAAACACACCTTAAAGCAAAACATGCTTACCTTGAATGCCACCATGTGCATATCACGATTCTACAGGAAACTCATATCACACATCCTGAGTTGGGGAAGGTGAGTGTGAAATGGAGAGATTAGGTCTATAGTACTACATTGTCGGCCTATGCTCAGGGAGTGTTAGTCTTGGAGGCCTGGGTGGCCCATATGTGGTGGATTCCCACAGGTTTGATGATGGATGTAGGCTTGGGATTCTTGAGGGCCAACTGGATGGGTTGCACTTCATGTTGGTGGGTGTTTACGCTCAAACTTTTAACAATCGGTCTTCTTCTATGTTCTTACCCATGCACTATTACGAGATCCCCAGACGCCTGGGCTATTGAACGGAGATTATAACTGGGTGCCTGTTGTCAACAGGGACCGATCTCCTCCCCTGAAGGGGGGTTGCCAGTGTCCAAATCGCACACGACTTTAGAGAGTGGAGGGCCCGCGATTGGCTGCATGATACATAGCACTTGCTTCATCCCACAGGCTCTGAATACTCCTTTTACTCCAGGGTCCATGGTCCCCACACAATGCTTGATCTCTTCCTTTGTAGTGAATTTCTGGGTGGGTGCCTAGTGGGTGCTGAGTATTTAGCACTTACGTTGTCGACCTACTGTTTACGCTCAAATTGGGAAGACCGATGTCCCAAATTCCAATCTGGAAACTCCAAATGGAGGCCCTCTTTGACCTACACTTTAAAGAGGCCCGCTGTACCCAGGTTCTCACCGACTTCAAACTAAATAGGGAGACAGCTACATCTAGGGTAGTTGAGTAGGATGCGCATCAAGTGTTGATGCAAGGTCATTGAATGGGAGCAGCATGGGTGATCTGCAAGTTTCTAACCACAGAACTCCTCAACATGACACAGGTGATGAGGGCTCTCGAGAATGAGATGCTCTTCAGCAACACAAAAAATATGATGGACAGAATGCTGAATATTGTCAAACATTCCCCCTACCACAGATCTGGGTTAAATCCATTGTTTTGTTGCTCACCACTCTATCTCAGTTTGGACCCCGCAATATGGAAACCAGTCTCAACCCTACTCCCCATGGGAACAGTCTGGGTTGAACTGGCAGGCCAGGTCCTTCCTGGACCAGAAAACAAACATCCTGGGACCAGTTTCGTGGTATCACCCCTCATCAGCCAGGCTAGCTCGAATTCAGTAGCATAGTGAACTCGGGACCCACGCCTTTGCATACCCTTCCCACTTAGGACAACTATAGCTACACAAAAAGATGATGGATGGAATGCTGAACATTGTCAAACAATCACACCTCCCTGACCCTAGTCACAGATCTGAGTTAAATCCATCATTTTTTTGTGGTTACCATGCCACCCCAGTTTGGACCATGCCAAATGCAAATCAGTCTTGATCCTGTTCCCCATGATAACAGCCCAGACCAAACTGCCAGGCCAGGTCCTCCTGGACCAAAAAACAAGGCTCCTGTGACTAGTGCGACTGTGAATCATCTGTAAGAAATTCAGGGTGTCAGAAGTGCTGCTTGGGAAGCATGATTGTAGGTGGCACCTGGATACTTTGTATGTAGAGGGAAATCACACTGGCAGGTTACTGGCTTGGTTACTGAGAGAACATTTGCAGAGCATCTTGATTCGTGCCATGCAGCTAGCAGATGGCGTGATGGTTAACACACAGGCAGCTATCCATGTTGCTTTCATGGAGTACTACTGTTCATTATATTAGGCAGCGACCATGTCGCCTCCTTAACATACGCAAGACTATCTCCGTGAGCGACCACCAACTAGGCTACTGTTATTACACGGAGATGAGTTGGAAGCCGTCCTCCAACTGGAAGAGATTCAGCTTGCCATTAAATAAATCATTCACAATAAGACCCCTGGCAGTATTATGTGACATATTTATTAATCCTGGCACAAACCTCCTTGAGGTCTTTAACGAGGCCAGACAGTTGAGGCAATTACCACAATCTCTCAGGAAGAATAGTGGTCCTACTAATTGATAGATCCTATCAGCCTATGTCCCTTTTGAACCTCGATGATAAAGTGCTGGGGAAGGTGTTAGTCAATAGGTTTCTTTCCATTGTGGATATTTTGGTGCATGCAGACCAATCCAGTTTTATTCCGGGCCGCAACACCTTCCTAAATATATGCCAGCAACACCGTATGATGGATGTTTCCCCCCATAATGACAGGAGATGAGGCATGCTGTCAATAGATATTTAAAAGGCTTTTGACACCCTGAGCTGGGACGAGTTGGTGGTCTTTCCTAAATGAATGGGTTTTAGCCCTACATATATGAGTTGGATCCGAGCCTTATATAGGAGATCTTTACAACAAGGGGATGTGATGGACAGAGTCTCTGAATTAAGCAGAGTACTCTCACCCAGTCAAGAGATCAGGGCTAGATCCAACACCGTTTTTTAGCTCATTGCACCATCCCAGTTTCAGAACCTGGCTGTATGCAAATTAGTCTGTCCCTGGCCCAGTGCATCATGGGAACAGGGCAGACCAGACTACAAAAGCCAATTCTTACACTGGGAAGGAAAAAAGCTTCCGGGGACCGGTTTCTGGCATTTCAGCCGTCTTCGGCCCGGCTTGCTTGAATCCTGATGGTGCAATGAGCAAGGGACTCACATCTGAGTATACCCTTCCACGCTTAGGGTGGACAAAAATATTTACAACAAGGGGTGGTGATGGACAGAGTCTCTGAATTAAGCAGAGTACTCTCACCCAGTCAAGAGATCAGGGCTAGATCCAACACCGTTTTTTAGCTCATTGCACCATCCCAGTTTCATAACCTGGCTGTATGCAAATTAGTCTGTCCCTGGCCCAGTACATCATGGGAACAGGGCAGACCAGACTACAAAAGCCAATTCTTACACTGGGAAGGAAAAAAGCTTCCGGGGACCGGTTTCTGGCATTTCAGCCGTCTTCGGCCCGGCTTGCTTGAATCCTGATGGTGCAATGAGCAAGGGACTCACATCTGAGTATACCCTTCCACGCTTAGGGTGGACAAAAATATTGACAACAAGGGGTGGTGATGGACAGAGTCTCTGAATTAAGCAGAGTACTCTCACCCAGTCAAGAGATCAGGGCTAGATCCAACACCGTTTTTTAGCTCATTGCACCATCCCAGTTTCAGAACCTGGCTGTATGCAAATTAGTCTGTCCCTGGCCCAGTGCATCATGGGAACAGGGCAGACCAGACTACAAAAGCCAATTCTTACACTGGGAAGGAAAAAAGCTTCCGGGGACCGGTTTCTGGCATTTCAGCCGTCTTCGGCCCGGCTTGCTTGAATCCTGATGGTGCAATGAGCAAGGGACTCACATCTGAGTATACCCTTCCATGCTTAGGGTGGACAAAAACATTTACAACAAGGGGTGGTGATGGACAGAGTCTCTGAATTAAGCAGAGTACTCTCACCCAGTCAAGAGATCAGGGCTAGATCCAAGACCGTTTTTTAGCTCATTGCACCATCCCAGTTTCAGAACCTGGCTGTATGCAAATTAGTCTGTCCCTGGCCCAGTGCATCATGGGAACAGGGCAGACCAGACTACAAAAGCCAATTCTTACACTGGGAAGGAAAAAAGCTTCCGGGGACCGGTTTCTGGCATTTCAGCCGTCTTCGGCCCGGCTTGCTTGAATCCTGATGGTGCAATGAGCAAGGGACTCACATCTGAGTATACCCTTCCACGCTTAGGGTGGACAAAAATATTTACAACAAGGGGTGGTGATGGACAGAGTCTCTGAATTAAGCAGAGTACTCTCACCCAGTCAAGAGATCAGGGCTAGATCCAACACCGTTTTTTGGCTCATTGCACATCCCAGTTTCAGAACCTGGCTGTATGCAAATTAGTCTGTCCCTGGCCCAGTGCATCATGGGAACAGTGCAGACCAGACTACAAAAGCCAATTCTTACACTGGGAAGGAAAAAAGCTTCCGGGGACCGGTTTCTGGCATTTCAGCCGTCTTCGGCCCGGCTTGCTTGAATCCTGATGGTGCAATGAGCAAGGGACTCACATCTGAGTATACCCTTCCACGCTTAGGGTGGACAAAAATATTTACAACAAGGGGTGGTGATGGACAGAGTCTCTGAATTAAGCAGAGTACTCTCACCCAGTCAAGAGATCAGGGCTAGATCCAACACCGTTTTTTAGCTCATTGCACCATCCCAGTTTCAGAACCTGGCTGTATGCAAATTAGTCTGTCCCTGGCCCAGTGCATCATGGGAACAGGGCAGACCAGACTACAAAAGCCAATTCTTACACTGGGAAGGAAAAAAGCTTCCGGGGACCGGTTTCTGGCATTTCAGCCGTCTTCGGCCCGGCTTGCTTGAATCCTGATGGTGCAATGAGCAAGGGACTCACATCTGAGTATACCCTTCCACGCTTAGGGTGGACAAAAATATTTACAACAAGGGGTGGTGATGGACAGAGTCTCTGAATTAAGCAGAGTACTCTCACCCAGTCAAGAGATCAGGGCTAGATCCAACACCGTTTTTTAGCTCATTGCACCATCCCAGTTTCAGAACCTGGCTGTATGCAAATTAGTCTGTCCCTGGCCCAGTGCATCATGGGAACATGGCAGACCAGACTACAAAAGCCAATTCTTACACTGGGAAGGAAAAAAGCTTCCTGGGACTGGTTTCTGGCATTTCAGCCGTCTTTGGCCCGGCTTGCTTGAATCCTGATGGTGCAATGAGCAAGGGACTCACATCTGAGTATACCCTTCCACGCTTAGGGTGGACAAAAATATTTACAACAAGGGGTGGTGATGGACAGAGTCTCTGAATTAAGCAGAGTACTCTCACCCAGTCAAGAGATCAGGGCTAGATCCAACACCGTTTTTTTGCTCATTGCACCATCCCAGTTTCAGAACCTGGCTGTATGCAAATTAGTCTGTCCCTGGCCCAGTGCATCATGGGAACAGGGCAGACCAGACTACAAAAGCCAATTCTTACACTGGGAAGGAAAAAAGCTTCCGGGGACCGGTTTCTGGCATTTCAGCCGTCTTCGGCCCGGCTTGCTTGAATCCTGATGGTGCAATGAGCAAGGGACTCACATCTGAGTATACCCTTCCACGCTTAGGGTGGACAAAAATATTTACAACAAGGGGTGGTGATGGACAGAGTCTCTGAATTAAGCAGAGTACTCTCACCCAGTCAAGAGATCAGGGCTAGATCGAACACCGTTTTTTAGCTCATTGCACCATCCCAGTTTCAGAACCTGGCTGTATGCAAATTAGTCTGTCCCTGGCCCAGTGCATCATGGGAACAGGGCAGACCAGACTACAAAAGCCAATTCTTACACTGGTAAGGAAATAAGATTCCGGGGACCGTTTTCTGGCATTTCAGCCGTCTTCGGCCCGGCTTGCTTGAATCCTGATGGTGCAATGAGCAAGTGACTCACATCTGAGTATACCCTTCCACGCTTAGGGTGGACAAAAATATTTACAACAAGGGGTGGTGATGGACAGAGTCTCTGAATTAAGCAGAGTACTCTCACCCAGTCAAGAGATCAGGGCTAGATCCAACACCGTTTTTTAGCTTGTTTCCTTCCCAGTGTAAGAATTGGCTTTTGTAGTTTAGTTTGCCCTGTTCCCATCATGCACTGGGACAGGAACAGACTAATTTGCATACAGCCAGGTTCTGAAACTGGGATGGTGCAATGAGCTAAAAAACGGTGTTGGATCTAGCCCTGATCTTTTGATTGGGTGAGAGTATTCTGCTTAATTCAGAGACTCTGTCCCTCACCACCCCTTGTTGTAAATATTTTTGTCCACCCTAAGTGTGGAAGGGTATACTCAGACATGAGTCCCTTGCTCATTGCACCATCAGGATTCAAGCAAGCCGGGCCGAAGACGGCTGTAATGCCAGAAACCGGTCCCCGGAAGCTTGTTCCCTTCCCAGTGTAAGAATTGGCTTTTGTAGTTTAGTTTGCCCTGTTCCCATCATGCACTGGGACAGGAACAGACTAATTTGCATTCAGCCAGGTTCTGAAACTGGGATGGTGCAATGAGCTAAAAAACGGTGTTGGATCTAGCCCTGATCTTTTGACTGGGTGAGAGTATTCTGCTTAATTCAGAGACTCTGTCCCTCACCACCCCTTGTTGTAAATATTTTTGTCCACCCTAAGCGTGGAAGGGTATACTCAGACATGAGTCCCTTGCTCATTGCACCATCAGGATTCAAGCAAGCCGGGCCGAAGACGGCTGTAATGCAAGAAACCGGTCCCCGGAAGCTTGTTTCCTTCCCAGTGTGAGAATTGGCTTTTGTAGTTTAGTTTGCCCTGTTCCCATCATGCACTGGGACAGGAACAGACTAATTTGCATACAGCCAGGTTCTGAAACTGGGATGGTGCAATGAGCTAAAAAACGGTGTTGGATCTAGCCCTGATCTTTTGACTGGGTGAGAGTATTCTGCTTAATTCAGAGACTCTGTCCCTCACCACCCCTTGTTGTAAATATTTTTGTCCACCCTAAGCGTCGAAGGGTATACTCAGACATGAGTCCCTTGCTCATTGCACCATCAGGATTCAAGCAAGCCGGGCCGAAGACGGCTGTAATGCCAGAAACCGGTCCCCGGAAGCTTGTTTCCTTCCCAGTGTAAGAATTGGCTTTTGTAGTTTAGTTTGCCCTGTTCCCATCATGCACTGGGACAGGAACAGACTAATTTGCATACAGCCAGGTTCTGAAACTGGGATGGTGCAATGAGCTAAAAAACGGTGTTGGATCTAGCCCTGATCTTTTGACTGGGTGAGAGTATTCTGCTTAATTCAGAGACTCTGTCCCTCACCACCCCTTGTTGTAAATATTTTTGTCCACCCTAAGCGTGGAAGGGTATACTCAGACATGAGTCCCTTGCTCATTGCACCATCAGGATTCAAGCAAGCCGGACCGAAGACGGCTGTAATGCCAGAAACCGGTCCCCGGAAGCTTGTTTCCTTCCCAGTGTAAGAATTGGCTTTTGTAGTTTAGTTTGCCCTGTTCCCATCATGCACTGGGACAGGAACAGACTAATTTGCATACAGCCAGGTTCTGAAACTGGGATGGTGCAATGAGCTAAAAAACGGTGTTGGATCTAGCCCTGATCTTTTGACTGGGTGAGAGTATTCTGCTTAATTCAGAGACTCTGTCCCTCACCACCCCTTGTTGTAAATATTTTTGTCCACCCTAAGCGTGGAAGGGTATACTCAGACATGAGTCCCTTGCTCATTGCACCATCAGGATTCAAGCAAGCCGGGCCGAAGACGGCTGTAATGCCAGAAACCGGTCCCCGGAAGCTTGTTTCCTTCCCAGTGTAAGAATTGGCTTTTGTAGTTTAGTTTGCCCTGTTCCCATCATGCACGGGGACAGGAACAGACTAATTTGCATACAGCCAGGTTCTGAAACTGGGATGGTGCAATGAGCTAAAAAACGGTGTTGGATCTAGCCCTGATCTTTTGACTGGGTGAGAGTATTCTGCTTAATTCAGAGACTCTGTCCCTCACCACCCCTTGTTGTAAATATTTTTGTCCACCCTAAGCGTGGAAGGGTATACTCAGACATGAGTCCCTTGCTCATTGCACCATCAGGATTCAAGCAAGCCGGGCCGAAGACGGCTGTAATGCCAGAAACCGGTCCCCGGAAGCTTGTTTCCTTTCCAGTGTAAGGATTGGCTTTTGTAGTTTAGTTTGCCCTGTTCCCATCATGCACTGGGCCAGGAACAGACTAATTTGCATACAGCCAGGTTCTGAAACTGGGATGGTGCAATGAGCTAAAAAACGGTGTTGGATCTAGCCCTGATCTTTTGACTGGGTGAGAGTATTCTGCTTAATTCAGAGACTCTGTCCCTCACCACCCCTTGTTGTAAATATTTTTGTCCACCCTAAGCGTGGAAGGGTATACTCAGACACGAGTCCCTTGCTCATTGCACCATCAGGATTCAAGCAAGCCGGGCCGAAGACGGCTGTAATGCCAGAAACCGGTCCCCGGAAGCTTGTTTCCTTCCCAGTGTAAGAATTGGCTTTTGTAGTTTAGTTTGCCCTGTTCCCATCATGCACTGGGACAGGAACAGACTCATTTGCATACAGCCAGGTTCTGAAACTGGGATGGTGCAATGAGCTAAAAAACGGTGTTGGATCTAGCCCTGATCTTTTGACTGGGTGAGAGTATTCTGCTTAATTCAGAGACTCTGTCCCTCACCACCCCTTGTTGTAAATATTTTTGTCCACCCTAAGCGTGGAAGGGTATACTCAGACATGAGTCCCTTGCTCATTGCACCATCAGGATTCAAGCAAGCCGGGCCGAAGACGGCTGTAATGCCAGAAACTGGTCCCCGGAAGCTTGTTTCCTTCCCAGTGTAAGAATTGGCTTTTGTAGTTTAGTTTGCCCTGTTCCCATCATGCACTGGGACAGGAACAGACTAATTTGCATACAGCCAGGTTCTGAAACTGGGATGGTGCAATGAGCTAAAAAACGGTGTTGGATCTAGCCCTGATCTTTTGACTGGGTGAGAGTATTCTGCTTAATTCAGAGACTCTGTCCCTCACCACCCCTTGTTGTAAATATTTTTGTCCACCCTAAGCGTGGAAGGGTATACTCAGACATGAGTCCCTTGCTCATTGCACCATCAGGATTCAAGCAAGCCGGGCCGAAGACGGCTGTAATGCCAGAAACCGGTCCCCGGAAGCTTGTTTCCTTCCCAGTGTAAGAATTGGCTTTTGTAGTTTAGTTTGCCCTGTTCCCATCATGCACTGGGACAGGAACAGACTAATTTGCATACAGCCAGGTTCTGAAACTGGGATGGTGCAATGAGCTAAAAAACGGTGTTGGATCTAGCCCTGATCTTTTGACTGGGTGAGAGTATTCTGCTTAATTCAGAGACTCTGTCCCTCACCACCCCTTGTTGTAAATATTTTTGTCCACCCTAAGCGTGGAAGGGTATACTCAGACATGAGTCCCTTGCTCATTGCACCATCAGGATTCAAGCAAGCCGGGCCGAAGACGGCTGTAATGCCAGAAACCGGTCCCCGGAAGCTTGTTTCCTTCCCAGTGTAAGAATTGGCTTTTGTAGTTTAGTTTGCCCTGTTCCCATCATGCACTGGGACAGGAACAGACTAATTTGCATACAGCCAGGTTCTGAAACTGGGATGGTGCAATGAGCTAAAAAACGGTGTTGGATCTAGCCCTGATCTTTTGACTGGGTGAGAGTATTCTGCTTAATTCAGAGACTCTGTCCCTCACCACCCCTTGTTGTAAATATTTTTGTCCACCCTAAGCGTGGAAGGGTATACTCAGACACGAGTCCCTTGCTCATTGCACCATCAGGATTCAAGCAAGCCGGGCCGAAGACGGCTGTAATGCCAGAAACCGGTCCCCGGAAGCTTGTTTCCTTCCCAGTGTAAGAATTGGCTTTTGTAGTTTAGTTTGCCCTGTTCCCATCATGCACTGGGACAGGAACAGACTCATTTGCATACAGCCAGGTTCTGAAACTGGGATGGTGCAATGAGCTAAAAAACGGTGTTGGATCTAGCCCTGATCTTTTGACTGGGTGAGAGTATTCTGCTTAATTCAGAGACTCTGTCCCTCACCACCCCTTGTTGTAAATATTTTTGTCCACCCTAAGCGTGGAAGGGTATACTCAGACATGAGTCCCTTGCTCATTGCACCATCAGGATTCAAGCAAGCCGGGCCGAAGACGGCTGTAATGCCAGAAACTGGTCCCCGGAAGCTTGTTTCCTTCCCAGTGTAAGAATTGGCTTTTGTAGTTTAGTTTGCCCTGTTCCCATCATGCACTGGGACAGGAACAGACTAATTTGCATACAGCCAGGTTCTGAAACTGGGATGGTGCAATGAGCTAAAAAACGGTGTTGGATCTAGCCCTGATCTTTTGACTGGGTGAGAGTATTCTGCTTAATTCAGAGACTCTGTCCCTCACCACCCCTTGTTGTAAATATTTTTGTCCACCCTAAGCGTGGAAGGGTATACTCAGACATGAGTCCCTTGCTCATTGCACCATCAGGATTCAAGCAAGCCGGGCCGAAGACGGCTGTAATGCCAGAAACCGGTCCCCGGAAGCTTGTTTCCTTCCCAGTGTAAGAATTGGCTTTTGTAGTTTAGTTTGCCCTGTTCCCATCATGCACTGGGACAGGAACAGACTAATTTGCATACAGCCAGGTTCTGAAACTGGGATGGTGCAATGAGCTAAAAAACGGTGTTGGATCTAGCCCTGATCTTTTGACTGGGTGAGAGTATTCTGCTTAATTCAGAGACTCTGTCCCTCACCACCCCTTGTTGTAAATATTTTTGTCCACCCTAAGCGTGGAAGGGTATACTCAGACATGAGTCCCTTGCTCATTGCACCATCAGGATTCAAGCAAGCCGGGCCGAAGACGGCTGTAATGCCAGAAACCGGTCCCCGGAAGCTTGTTTCCTTCCCAGTGTAAGAATTGGCTTTTGTAGTTTAGTTTGCCCTGTTCCCATCATGCACTGGGACAGGAACAGACTAATTTGCATACAGCCAGGTTCTGAAACTGGGATGGTGCAATGAGCTAAAAAACGGTGTTGGATCTAGCCCTGATCTTTTGACTGGGTGAGAGTATTCTGCTTAATTCAGAGACTCTGTCCCTCACCACCCCTTGTTGTAAATATTTTTGTCCACCCTAAGCGTGGAAGGGTATACTCAGACATGAGTCCCTTGCTCATTGCACCATCAGGATTCAAGCAAGCCGGGCCGAAGACGGCTGTAATGCCAGAAACCGGTCCCCGGAAGCTTGTTTCCTTCCCAGTGTAAGAATTGGCTTTTGTAGTTTAGTTTGCCCTGTTCCCATCATGCACTGGGACAGGAACAGACTAATTTGCATACAGCCAGGTTCTGAAACTGGGATGGTGCAATGAGCTAAAAAACGGTGTTGGATCTAGCCCTGATCTTTTGACTGGGTGAGAGTATTCTGCTTAATTCAGAGACTCTGTCCCTCACCACCCCTTGTTGTAAATATTTTTGTCCACCCTAAGCGTTGAAGGGTATACTCAGACATGAGTCCCTTGCTCATTGCACCATCAGGATTCAAGCAAGCCGGGCCGAGGACGGCTGTAATGCCAGAAACCGGTCCCCGTAAGCTTGTTTGCTTCCCAGTGTAAGAATTGGCTTTTGTAGTTTAGTTTGCCCTGTTCCCATCATGCACTGGGACAGGAACAGACTAATTTGCGTACAGCCAGGTTCTGAAACTGGGATGGTGCAATGAGCTAAAAAACGGTGTTGGATCTAGCCCTGATCTTTTGACTGGGTGAGAGTATTCTGCTTAATTCAGAGACTCTGTCCCTCACCACCCCTTGTTGTAAATATTTTTGTCCACCCTAAGCGTGGAAGGGTATACTCAGACATGAGTCCCTTGCTCATTGCACCATCAGGATTCAAGCAAGCCGGGCCGAAGACGGCTGTAATGCCAGAAACCGGTCCCCGGAAGCTTGTTTCCTTCCCAGTGTAAGAATTGGCTTTTGTAGTTTAGTTTGCCCTGTTCCCATCATGCACTGGGACAGGAACAGACTAATTTGCATACAGCCAGGTTCTGAAACTGGGATGGTGCAATGAGCTAAAAAACGGTGTTGGATCTAGCCCTGATCTTTTGACTGGGTGAGAGTATTCTGCTTAATTCAGAGACTCTGTCCCTCACCACCCCTTGTAAATATTTTTGTCCACCCTAAGCGTGGACGGGTATACTCAGACATGAGTCCCTTGCTCATTGCACCATCAGGATTCAAGCAAGCCGGGCCGAAGACGGCCGTAATGCCAGAAACCGGTCCCCGGAAGCTTGTTTCCTTCCCAGTGTAAGAATTGGCTTTTGTAGTTTAGTTTGCCCTGTTCCCATCATGCACTGGGACAGGAACAGACTAATTTGCATACAGCCAGGTTCTGAAACTGGGATGGTGCAATGAGCTAAAAAACGGTGTTGGATCTAGCCCTGATCTTTTGACTGGGTGAGAGTATTCTGCTTAATTCAGAGACTCTGTCCCTCACCACCCCTTGTTGTAAATATTTTTGTCCACCCTAAGCGTGGAAGGGTATACTCAGACATGAGTCCCTTGCTCATTGCACCATCAGGATTCAAGCAAGCCGGGCCGAAGACGGCTGTAATGCCAGAAACCGGTCCCCGGAAGCTTGTTTCCTTCCCAGTGTAAGAATTGGCTTTTGTAGTTTAGTTTGCCCTGTTCCCATCATGCACTGGGACAGGAACAGACTAATTTGCATACAGCCAGGTTCTGAAACTGGGATGGTGCAATGAGCTAAAAAACGGTGTTGGATCTAGCCCTGATCTTTTGACTGGGTGAGAGTATTCTGCTTAATTCAGAGACTCTGTCCCTCACCACCCCTTGTTGTAAATATTTTTGTCCACCCTAAGCGTGGAAGGGTATACTCAGACATGAGTCCCTTGCTCATTGCACCATCAGGATTCAAGCAAGCCGGGCCGAAGACGGCTGTAATGCCAGAAACCGGTCCCCGGAAGCTTGTTTCCTTCCCAGTGTAAGAATTGGCTTTTGTAGTTTAGTTTGCCCTGTTCCCATCATGCACTGGGACAGGAACAGACTAATTTGCATACAGCCAGGTTCTGAAACTGGGATGGTGCAATGAGCTAAAAAACGGTGTTGGATCTAGCCCTGATCTTTTGACTGGGTGAGAGTATTCTGCTTAATTCAGAGACTCTGTCCCTCACCACCCCTTGTTGTTAATATTTTTGTCCACCCTAAGCGTGGAAGGGTATACTCAGACATGAGTCCCTTGCTCATTGCACCATCAGGATTCAAGCAAGCCGGGCCGAAGACGGCTGTAATGCCAGAAACCGGTCCCCGGAAGCTTGTTTCCTTCCCAGTGTAAGAATTGGCTTTTGTAGTTTAGTTTGCCCTGTTCCCATCATGCACTGGGTCAGGAACAGACTAATTTGCGTACAGCCAGGTTCTGAAACTGGGATGGTGCAATGAGCTAAAAAACGGTGTTGGATCTAGCCCTGATCTTTTGACTGGGTGAGAGTATTCTGCTTAATTCAGAGACTCTGTCCCTCACCACCCCTTGTTGTTAATATTTTTGTCCACCCTAAGCGTGGAAGGGTATACTCAGACATGAGTCCCTTGCTCATTGCACCATCAGGATTCAAGCAAGCCGGGCCGAAGACGGCTGTAATGCCAGAAACCGGTCCCCGGAAGCTTGTTTCCTTCCCAGTGTAAGAATTGGCTTTTGTAGTTTAGTTTGCCCTGTTCCCTTCATGCACTGGGACAGGAACAGACTAATTTGCATACAGCCAGGTTCTGAAACTGGGATGGTGCAATGAGCTAAAAAACGGTGTTGGATCTAGCCCTGATCTTTTGACTGGGTGAGAGTATTCTGCTTAATTCAGAGACTCTGTCCCTCACCACCCCTTGTAAATATTTTTGTCCACCCTAAGCGTGGACGGGTATACTCAGACATGAGTCCCTTGCTCATTGCACCATCAGGATTCAAGCAAGCCGGGCCGAAGACGGCCGTAATGCCAGAAACCGGTCCCCGGAAGCTTGTTTCCTTCCCAGTGTAAGAATTGGCTTTTGTAGTTTAGTTTGCCCTGTTCCCATCATGCACTGGGACAGGAACAGACTAATTTGCATACAGCCAGGTTCTGAAACTGGGATGGTGCAATGAGCTAAAAAACGGTGTTGGATCTAGCCCTGATCTTTTGACTGGGTGAGAGTATTCTGCTTAATTCATAGACTCTGTCCCTCACCACCCCTTGTTGTAAATATTTTTGTCCACCCTAAGCGTGGAAGGGTATACTCAGACATGAGTCCCTTGCTCATTGCACCATCAGGATTCAAGCAAGCCGGGCCGAAGACGGCTGTAATGCCAGAAACCGGTCCCCGGAAGCTTGTTTCCTTCCCAGTGTAAGAATTGGCTTTTGTAGTTTAGTTTGCCCTGTTCCCATCATGCACTGGGACAGGAACAGACTAATTTGCATACAGCCAGGTTCTGAAACTGGGATGGTGCAATGAGCTAAAAAACGGTGTTGGATCTAGCCCTGATCTTTTGACTGGGTGAGAGTATTCTGCTTAATTCAGAGACTCTGTCCCTCACCACCCCTTGTTGTAAATATTTTTGTCCACCCTAAGCGTGGAAGGGTATACTCAGACATGAGTCCCTTGCTCATTGCACCATCAGGATTCAAGCAAGCCGGGCCGAAGACGGCTGTAATGCCAGAAACCGGTCCCCGGAAGCTTGTTTCCTTCCCAGTGTAAGAATTGGCTTTTGTAGTTTAGTTTGCCCTGTTCCCATCATGCACTGGGACAGGAACAGACTAATTTGCATACAGCCAGGTTCTGAAACTGGGATGGTGCAATGAGCTAAAAAACGGTGTTGGATCTAGCCCTGATCTTTTGACTGGGTGAGAGTATTCTGCTTAATTCAGAGACTCTGTCCCTCACCACCCCTTGTTGTTAATATTTTTGTCCACCCTAAGCGTGGAAGGGTATACTCAGACATGAGTCCCTTGCTCATTGCACCATCAGGATTCAAGCAAGCCGGGCCCAAGACGGCTGTAATGCCAGAAACCGGTCCCCGGAAGCTTGTTTCCTTCCCAGTGTAAGAATTGGCTTTTGTAGTTTAGTTTGCCCTGTTCCGATCATGCACTGGGACAGGAACAGACTAATTTGCGTACAGCCAGGTTCTGAAACTGGGATGGTGCAATGAGCTAAAAAACGGTGTTGGATCTAGCCCTGATCTTTTGACTGGGTGAGAGTATTCTGCTTAATTCAGAGACTCTGTCCCTCACCACCCCTTGTTGTAAATATTTTTGTCCACCCTAAGCGTGGAAGGGTATACTCAGACATGAGTCCCTTGCTCATTGCACCATCAGGATTCAAGCATGCCGGGCCGAAGACGGCTGTAATGCCAGAAACCGGTCCCCGGAAGCTTGTTTCCTTCCCAGTGTAAGAATTGGCTTTTGTAGTTTAGTTTGCCCTGTTCCCATCATGCACTGGGACAGGAACAGACTAATTTGCATACAGCCAGGTTCTGAAACTGGGATGGTGCAATGAGCTAAAAAACGGTGTTGGATCTAGCCCTGATCTTTTGACTGGGTGAGAGTATTCTGCTTAATTCAGAGACTCTGTCCCTCACCACCCCTTGTAAATATTTTTGTCCACCCTAAGCGTGGACGGGTATACTCAGACATGAGTCCCTTGCTCATTGCACCATCAGGATTCAAGCAAGCCGGGCCGAAGACGGCCGTAATGCCAGAAACCGGTCCCCGGAAGCTTGTTTCCTTCCCAGTGTAAGAATTGGCTTTTGTAGTTTAGTTTGCCCTGTTCCCATCATGCACTGGGACAGGAACAGACTAATTTGCATACAGCCAGGTTCTGAAACTGGGATGGTGCAATGAGCTAAAAAACGGTGTTGGATCTAGCCCTGATCTTTTGACTGGGTGAGAGTATTCTGCTTAATTCAGAGACTCTGTCCCTCACCACCCCTTGTAAATATTTTTGTCCACCCTAAGCGTGGATGGGTATACTCAGACATGAGTCCCTTGCTCATTGCACCATCAGGATTCAAGCAAGCCGGGCCGAAGACGGCCGTAATGCCAGAAACCGGTCCCCGGAAGCTTGTTTCCTTCCCAGTGTAAGAATTGGCTTTTGTAGTTTAGTTTGCCCTGTTCCCATCATGCACTGGGACAGGAACAGACTAATTTGCATACAGCCAGGTTCTGAAACTGGGATGGTGCAATGAGCTAAAAAACGGTGTTGGATCTAGCCCTGATCTTTTGACTGGGTGAGAGTATTCTGCTTAATTCAGAGACTCTGTCCCTCACCACCCCTTGTTGTAAATATTTTTGTCCACCCTAAGCGTGGAAGGGTATACTCAGACATGAGTCCCTTGCTCATTGCACCATCAGGATTCAAGCAAGCCGGGCCGAAGACGGCTGTAATGCCAGAAACCGGTCCCCGGAAGCTTGTTTCCTTCCCAGTGTAAGAATTGGCTTTTGTAGTTTAGTTTGCCCTGTTCCCATCATGCACTGGGACAGGAACAGACTAATTTGCATACAGCCAGGTTCTGAAACTGGGATGGTGCAATGAGCTAAAAAACGGTGTTGGATCTAGCCCTGATCTTTTGACTGGGTGAGAGTATTCTGCTTAATTCAGAGACTCTGTCCCTCACCACCCCTTGTTGTAAATATTTTTGTCCACCCTAAGCGTGGAAGGGTATACTCAGACATGAGTCCCTTGCTCATTGCACCATCAGGATTCAAGCAAGCCGGGCCGAAGACGGCTGTAATGCCAGAAACCGGTCCCCGGAAGCTTGTTTCCTTCCCAGTGTAAGAATTGGCTTTTGTAGTTTAGTTTGCCCTCTTCCCATCATGCACTGGGACAGGAACAGACTAATTTGCATACAGCCAGGTTCTGAAACTGGGATGGTGCAATGAGCTAAAAAACGGTGTTGGATCTAGCCCTGATCTTTTGACTGGGTGAGAGTATTCTGCTTAATTCAGAGACTCTGTCCCTCACCACCCCTTGTTGTAAATATTTTTGTCCACCCTAAGCGTGGAAGGGTATACTCAGACATGAGTCCCTTGCTCATTGCACCATCAGGATTCAAGCAAGCCGGGCCGAAGACGGCTGTAATGCCAGAAACCGGTCCCCGGAAGCTTGTTTCCTTCCCAGTGTAAGAATTGGCTTTTGTAGTTTAGTTTGCCCTGTTCCCATCATGCACTGGGACAGGAACAGACTAATTTGCATACAGCCAGGTTCTGAAACTGGGATGGTGCAATGAGCTAAAAAACGGTGTTGGATCTAGCCCTGATCTTTTGACTGGGTGAGAGTATTCTGCTTAATTCAGAGACTCTGTCCCTCACCACCCCTTGTTGTAAATATTTTTGTCCACCCTAAGCGTGGAAGGGTATACTCAGACATGAGTCCCTTGCTCATTGCACCATCAGGATTCAAGCAAGCCGGGCCGAAGACGGCTGTAATGCCAGAAACCGGTCCCCGGAAGCTTGTTTCCTTCCCAGTGTAAGAATTGGCTTTTGTAGTTTAGTTTGCCCTGTTCCCATCATGCACTGGGACAGGAACAGACTAATTTGCATACAGCCAGGTTCTGAAACTGGGATGGTGCAATGAGCTAAAAAACGGTGTTGGATCTAGCCCTGATCTTTTGACTGGGTGAGAGTATTCTGCTTAATTCAGAGACTCTGTCCCTCACCACCCCTTGTTGTAAATATTTTTGTCCACCCTAAGCGTTGAAGGGTATACTCAGACATGAGTCCCTTGCTCATTGCACCATCAGGATTCAAGCAAGCCGGGCCGAGGACGGCTGTAATGCCAGAAACCGGTCCCCGTAAGCTTGTTTCCTTCCCAGTGTAAGAATTGGCTTTTGTAGTTTAGTTTGCCCTGTTCCCATCATGCACTGGGACAGGAACAGACTAATTTGCGTACAGCCAGGTTCTGAAACTGGGATGGTGCAATGAGCTAAAAAACGGTGTTGGATCTAGCCCTGATCTTTTGACTGGGTGAGAGTATTCTGCTTAATTCAGAGACTCTGTCCCTCACCACCCCTTGTTGTAAATATTTTTGTCCACCCTAAGCGTGGAAGGGTATACTCAGACATGAGTCCCTTGCTCATTGCACCATCAGGATTCAAGCAAGCCGGGCCGAAGACGGCTGTAATGCCAGAAACCGGTCCCCGGAAGCTTGTTTCCTTCCTAGTGTAAGAATTGGCTTTTGTAGTTTAGTTTGCCCTGTTCCCATCATGCACTGGGACAGGAACAGACTAATTTGCATACAGCCAGGTTCTGAAACTGGGATGGTGCAATGAGCTAAAAAACGGTGTTGGATCTAGCCCTGATCTTTTGACTGGGTGAGAGTATTCTGCTTAATTCAGAGACTCTGTCCCTCACCACCCCTTGTAAATATTTTTGTCCACCCTAAGCGTGGACGGGTATACTCAGACATGAGTCCCTTGCTCATTGCACCATCAGGATTCAAGCAAGCCGGGCCGAAGACGGCCGTAATGCCAGAAACCGGTCCCCGGAAGCTTGTTTCCTTCCCAGTGTAAGAATTGGCTTTTGTAGTTTAGTTTGCCCTGTTCCCATCATGCACTGGGACAGGAACAGACTAATTTGCATACAGCCAGGTTCTGAAACTGGGATGGTGCAATGAGCTAAAAAACGGTGTTGGATCTAGCCCTGATCTTTTGACTGGGTGAGAGTATTCTGCTTAATTCAGAGACTCTGTCCCTCACCACCCCTTGTTGTAAATATTTTTGTCCACCCTAAGCGTGGAAGGGTATACTCAGACATGAGTCCCTTGCTCATTGCACCATCAGGATTCAAGCAAGCCGGGCCGAAGACGGCTGTAATGCCAGAAACCGGTCCCCGGAAGCTTGTTTCCTTCCCAGTGTAAGAATTGGCTTTTGTAGTTTAGTTTGCCCTGTTCCCATCATGCACTGGGACAGGAACAGACTAATTTGCATACAGCCAGGTTCTGAAACTGGGATGGTGCAATGAGCTAAAAAACGGTGTTGGATCTAGCCCTGATCTTTTGACTGGGTGAGAGTATTCTGCTTAATTCAGAGACTCTGTCCCTCACCACCCCTTGTTGTAAATATTTTTGTCCACCCTAAGCGTGGAAGGGTATACTCAGACATGAGTCCCTTGCTCATTGCACCATCAGGATTCAAGCAAGCCGGGCCGAAGACGGCTGTAATGCCAGAAACCGGTCCCCGGAAGCTTGTTTCCTTCCCAGTGTAAGAATTGGCTTTTGTAGTTTAGTTTGCCCTGTTCCCATCATGCACTGGGACAGGAACAGACTAATTTGCATACAGCCAGGTTCTGAAACTGGGATGGTGCAATGAGCTAAAAAACGGTGTTGGATCTAGCCCTGATCTTTTGACTGGGTGAGAGTATTCTGCTTAATTCAGAGACTCTGTCCCTCACCACCCCTTGTTGTTAATATTTTTGTCCACCCTAAGCGTGGAAGGGTATACTCAGACATGAGTCCCTTGCTCATTGCACCATCAGGATTCAAGCAAGCCGGGCCGAAGACGGCTGTAATGCCAGAAACCGGTCCCCGGAAGCTTGTTTCCTTCCCAGTGTAAGAATTGGCTTTTGTAGTTTAGTTTGCCCTGTTCCCATCATGCACTGGGACAGGAACAGACTAATTTGCGTACAGCCAGGTTCTGAAACTGGGATGGTGCAATGAGCTAAAAAACGGTGTTGGATCTAGCCCTGATCTTTTGACTGGGTGAGAGTATTCTGCTTAATTCAGAGACTCTGTCCCTCACCACCCCTTGTTGTAAATATTTTTGTCCACCCTAAGCGTTGAAGGGTATACTCAGACATGAGTCCCTTGCTCATTGCACCATCAGGATTCAAGCAAGCCGGGCCGAGGACGGCTGTAATGCCAGAAACCGGTCCCCGTAAGCTTGTTTCCTTCCCAGTGTAAGAATTGGCTTTTGTAGTTTAGTTTGCCCTGTTCCCATCATGCACTGGGACAGGAACAGACTAATTTGCGTACAGCCAGGTTCTGAAACTGGGATGGTGCAATGAGCTAAAAAACGGTGTTGGATCTAGCCCTGATCTTTTGACTGGGTGAGAGTATTCTGCTTAATTCAGAGACTCTGTCCCTCACCACCCCTTGTTGTAAATATTTTTGTCCACCCTAAGCGTGGAAGGGTATACTCAGACATGAGTCCCTTGCTCATTGCACCATCAGGATTCAAGCAAGCCGGGCCGAAGACGGCTGTAATGCCAGAAACCGGTCCCCGGAAGCTTGTTTCCTTCCTAGTGTAAGAATTGGCTTTTGTAGTTTAGTTTGCCCTGTTCCCATCATGCACTGGGACAGGAACAGACTAATTTGCATACAGCCAGGTTCTGAAACTGGGATGGTGCAATGAGCTAAAAAACGGTGTTGGATCTAGCCCTGATCTTTTGACTGGGTGAGAGTATTCTGCTTAATTCAGAGACTCTGTCCCTCACCACCCCTTGTAAATATTTTTGTCCACCCTAAGCGTGGACGGGTATACTCAGACATGAGTCCCTTGCTCATTGCACCATCAGGATTCAAGCAAGCCGGGCCGAAGACGGCCGTAATGCCAGAAACCGGTCCCCGGAAGCTTGTTTCCTTCCCAGTGTAAGAATTGGCTTTTGTAGTTTAGTTTGCCCTGTTCCCATCATGCACTGGGACAGGAACAGACTAATTTGCATACAGCCAGGTTCTGAAACTGGGATGGTGCAATGAGCTAAAAAACGGTGTTGGATCTAGCCCTGATCTTTTGACTGGGTGAGAGTATTCTGCTTAATTCAGAGACTCTGTCCCTCACCACCCCTTGTTGTAAATATTTTTGTCCACCCTAAGCGTGGAAGGGTATACTCAGACATGAGTCCCTTGCTCATTGCACCATCAGGATTCAAGCAAGCCGGGCCGAAGACGGCTGTAATGCCAGAAACCGGTCCCCGGAAGCTTGTTTCCTTCCCAGTGTAAGAATTGGCTTTTGTAGTTTAGTTTGCCCTGTTCCCATCATGCACTGGGACAGGAACAGACTAATTTGCATACAGCCAGGTTCTGAAACTGGGATGGTGCAATGAGCTAAAAAACGGTGTTGGATCTAGCCCTGATCTTTTGACTGGGTGAGAGTATTCTGCTTAATTCAGAGACTCTGTCCCTCACCACCCCTTGTTGTAAATATTTTTGTCCACCCTAAGCGTGGAAGGGTATACTCAGACATGAGTCCCTTGCTCATTGCACCATCAGGATTCAAGCAAGCCGGGCCGAAGACGGCTGTAATGCCAGAAACCGGTCCCCGGAAGCTTGTTTCCTTCCCAGTGTAAGAATTGGCTTTTGTAGTTTAGTTTGCCCTGTTCCCATCATGCACTGGGACAGGAACAGACTAATTTGCATACAGCCAGGTTCTGAAACTGGGATGGTGCAATGAGCTAAAAAACGGTGTTGGATCTAGCCCTGATCTTTTGACTGGGTGAGAGTATTCTGCTTAATTCAGAGACTCTGTCCCTCACCACCCCTTGTTGTTAATATTTTTGTCCACCCTAAGTGTGGAAGGGTATACTCAGACATGAGTCCCTTGCTCATTGCACCATCAGGATTCAAGCAAGCCGGGCCGAAGACGGCTGTAATGCCAGAAACCGGTCCCCGGAAGCTTGTTTCCTTCCCAGTGTAAGAATTGGCTTTTGTAGTTTAGTTTGCCCTGTTCCCATCATGCACTGGGACAGGAACAGACTAATTTGCGTACAGCCAGGTTCTGAAACTGGGATGGTGCAATGAGCTAAAAAACGGTGTTGGATCTAGCCCTGATCTTTTGACTGGGTGAGAGTATTCTGCTTAATTCAGAGACTCTGTCCCTCACCACCCCTTGTTGTTAATATTTTTGTCCACCCTAAGCGTGGAAGGGTATACTCAGACATGAGTCCCTTGCTCATTGCACCATCAGGATTCAAGCAAGCCAGGCCGAAGACGGCTGTAATGCCAGAAACCGGTCCCCGGAAGCTTGTTTCCTTCCCAGTGTAAGAATTGGCTTTTGTAGTTTAGTTTGTCCTGTTCCCATCATGCACTGGGACAGGAACAGACTAATTTGCATACAGCCAGGTTCTGAAACTGGGATGGTGCAATGAGCTAAAAAACGGTGTTGGATCTAGCCCTGATCTTTTGACTGGGTGAGAGTATTCTGCTTAATTCAGAGACTCTGTCCCTCACCACCCCTTGTTGTTAATATTTTTGTCCACCCTAAGCGTGGAAGGGTATACTCAGACATGAGTCCCTTGCTCATTGCACCATCAGGATTCAAGCAAGCCGGGCCGAAGACGGCTGTAATGCCAGAAACCAGTCCCCGGAAGCTTGTTTCCTTCCCAGTGTAAGAATTGGCTTTTGTAGTTTAGTTTGCCCTGTTCCCATCATGCACTGGGACAGGAACAGACTAATTTGCATACAGCCAGGTTCTGAAACTGGGATGGTGCAATGAGCTAAAAAACGGTGTTGGATCTAGCCCTGATCTTTTGACTGGGTGAGAGTATTCTGCTTAATTCAGAGACTCTGTCCCTCACCACCCCTTGTAAATATTTTTGTCCACCCTAAGCGTGGACGGGTATACTCAGACATGAGTCCCTTGCTCATTGCACCATCAGGATTCAAGCAAGCCGGGCCGAAGACGGCCGTAATGCCAGAAACCGGTCCCCGGAAGCTTGTTTCCTTCCCAGTGTAAGAATTGGCTTTTGTAGTTTAGTTTGCCCTGTTCCCATCATGCACTGGGACAGGAACAGACTAATTTGCATACAGCCAGGTTCTGAAACTGGGATGGTGCAATGAGCTAAAAAACGGTGTTGGATCTAGCCCTGATCTTTTGACTGGGTGAGAGTATTCTGCTTAATTCAGAGACTCTGTCCCTCACCACCCCTTGTTGTAAATATTTTTGTCCACCCTAAGCGTGGAAGGGTATACTCAGACATGAGTCCCTTGCTCATTGCACCATCAGGATTCAAGCAAGCCGGGCCGAAGACGGCTGTAATGCCAGAAACCGGTCCCCGGAAGCTTGTTTCCTTCCCAGTGTAAGAATTGGCTTTTGTAGTTTAGTTTGCCCTGTTCCCATCATGCACTGGGACAGGAACAGACTAATTTGCATACAGCCAGGTTCTGAAACTGGGATGGTGCAATGAGCTAAAAAACGGTGTTGGATCTAGCCCTGATCTTTTGACTGGGTGAGAGTATTCTGCTTAATTCAGAGACTCTGTCCCTCACCACCCCTTGTTGTAAATATTTTTGTCCACCCTAAGCGTGGAAGGGTATACTCAGACATGAGTCCCTTGCTCATTGCACCATCAGGATTCAAGCAAGCCGGGCCGAAGACGGCTGTAATGCCAGAAACCGGTCCCCGGAAGCTTGTTTCCTTCCCAGTGTAAGAATTGGCTTTTGTAGTTTAGTTTGCCCTGTTCCCATCATGCACTGGGACAGGAACAGACTAATTTGCATACAGCCAGGTTCTCAAACTGGGATGGTGCAATGAGCTAAAAAACGGTGTTGGATCTAGCCCTGATCTTTTGACTGGGTGAGAGTATTCTGCTTAATTCAGAGACTCTGTCCCTCACCACCCCTTGTTGTTAATATTTTTGTCCACCCTAAGCGTGGAAGGGTATACTCAGACATGAGTCCCTTGCTCATTGCACCATCAGGATTCAAGCAAGCCGGGCCGAAGACGGCTGTAATGCCAGAAACCGGTCCCCGGAAGCTTGTTTCCTTCCCAGTGTAAGAATTGGCTTTTGTAGTTTAGTTTGCCCTGTTCCCATCATGCACTGGGACAGGAACAGACTAATTTGCGTACAGCCAGGTTCTGAAACTGGGATGGTGCAATGAGCTAAAAAACGGTGTTGGATCTAGCCCTGATCTTTTGACTGGGTGAGAGTATTCTGCTTAATTCAGAGACTCTGTCCCTCACCACCCCTTGTTGTAAATATTTTTGTCCACCCTAAGCGTGGAAGGGTATACTCAGACATGAGTCCCTTGCTCATTGCACCATCAGGATTCAAGCAAGCCGGGCCGAAGACGGCTGTAATGCCAGAAACCGGTCCCCGGAAGCTTGTTTCCTTCCCAGTGTAAGAATTGGCTTTTGTAGTTTAGTTTGCCCTGTTCCCATCATGCACTGGGACAGGAACAGACTAATTTGCATACAGCCAGGTTCTGAAACTGGGATGGTGCAATGAGCTAAAAAACGGTGTTTGATCTAGCCCTGATCTTTTGACTGGGTGAGAGTATTCTGCTTAATTCAGAGACTCTGTCCCTCACCACCCCTTGTTGTAAATATTTTTGTCCACCCTAAGCGTGGAAGGGTATACTCAGACATGAGTCCCTTGCTCATTGCACCATCAGGATTCAAGCAAGCCAGGCCGAAGACGGCTGTAATGCCAGAAACCGGTCCCCGAAAGCTTGTTTCCTTCCCAGTGTAAGAATTGGCTTTTGTAGTTTAGTTTGCCCTGTTCCCATCATGCACTGGGACAGGAACAGACTAATTTGCATACAGCCAGGTTCTGAAACTGGGATGGTGCAATGAGCTAAAAAACGGTGTTGGATCTAGCCCTGATCTTTTGACTGGGTGAGAGTATTCTGCTTAATTCAGAGACTCTGTCCCTCACCACCCCTTGTTGTAAATATTTTTGTCCACCCTAAGCGTGGAAGGGTATACTCAGACATGAGTCCCTTGCTCATTGCACCATCAGGATTCAAGCAAGCCGGGCCGAAGACGGCTGTAATGCCAGAAACCGGTCCCCGGAAGCTTGTTTCCTTCCCAGTGTAAGAATTGGCTTTTGTAGTTTAGTTTGCCCTGTTCCCATCATGCACTGGGACAGGAACAGACTAATTTGCATACAGCCAGGTTCTGAAACTGGGATGTGCAATGAGCTAAAAAACGGTGTTGGATCTAGCCCTGATCTTTTGACTGGGTGAGAGTATTCTGCTTAATTCAGAGACTCTGTCCCTCACCACCCCTTGTTGTAATTATATAGGAGATCGGCTGCTCGGGTGAGCACGGGTGCCACAATTTCAACTGTTTTGATATTCAGAGGAGCAGAGTTGCCCACTGTCTCCTTTAATATTTGTCTTGCCAATGGAGGAGCCTTTGGCCTGTACTCTACAAAGGCAGGCACTACAGAGGGGGTTTCTGCCCAAAGCGAATGCCATATCATCTGCTTACCTACTGACAATGAGTCGGTGTACTTAAGTGATACTCCCTCTATACTCCCGGCCCTGATTACTCTGTTAGATGACTTTGGTGAAGTATCTGGTCTCAAAGTGATTTGGGCCAAATCATGCATCTACCTGCTGGCGCCGGTCCCAGAACCGGAGCAAAGATTTTTCACGCAATGCTGGCTAGAATGTTGCTATACCATGTTCAAATATTTAGGGGTACAAGTTTATCACAACCTTAGTGAACTTTGAGATGGGAATCTAAATAAAGCACTGGCGGTAATATATAGGTCCCTCCCATTCGCTGTCCTTATCCCCAGCAGGACAGGTGGTGATAGCATAGATTTTGATACTTCCTCGGCTCCTATGTTTCTTTGCTGCTCTCCCCATCTATCTCTGCATGCTTTTTTCAAGAAACTACACAGACTCTTATCTAGGATCATATGGGTAGTCAGGAGATGTAGGGTGTCCCTTTCAATGTTACAGAGTTCACTACTTAAAGGTGGACTATGTGCACCCAACTGTGAGAGGTATTATGAGGAGGCACAACTGCAGTTGCCAATACGATCATGAGAATGAGATCTCGGGACCTAGAGATGGAAGGAGGTAACTGCTGGTATGGATATGTTAGGAAAGTTGAAGCGAAAAACGATGACCCCCTACCGCCCTGAACTCACATGCTTGGAACTTTGAGTGTTTGTATACATCGCTCTATGGAAGACTAGAGGACATAGTTGGGAGATGAGTCCTTCATTAATTCCTTCTGGCTGATGGAATCGTAGAATAGTCCAGCGGTGGGTCACCGATATCTAGATGTCCTATCACGAATATGTGCCCATGAACAGTGTCAGATCACCTGTAGATACCCTGAGACTGTCAATATTTGTAGAATGTCCATTAGTATTGTGTTTCCGCTACCCTCCCCACTTAGTCACCTCCACAGGGATATATGCTAATATCTTGCTCATATAAGCTAATTAATGCCACTTGTATTGTATGTTTATGATGTCATGCAATGTTTCTCTCCTACATTTCTTTCTGTATTCTGTATTCTGTATACTCTTCCAGTACATTTGTCTCCCCTAACATAAGGGGATAACATGGTATTTTTTTAGACGGACAGCTATGTGCTGATGTATTGTTCTTATTCATAAACAATAAAAAGAAAAAAGAATAAGCAACATTTGTAGGTTCTATTCTTAAAAATGCCTGTGTTTAAATTTAATATGTGACCAGTTTTGAACTTAAAAGATAGCAAAAACTAAGCTAAAATAAAACGTTTTTGATTATTTTCTGACATTCTGGGGTCTATTACGATGGCGGGCGTACAAAGTCCGACCACCATCGCATCATGAAATGAGACCACCCACTATGTGTGCGGCGGTCCTGCATACACAATTAGGATGCGCCCACCACACTGGCGGGCGCATCCCGCATTTTTTACATTGCGGCAGGCGGTGCTGTCAGCATTACCCTTCGCAATGCTTCCCGCATGCATTGTAATATGGATGGCGGTGTCTAGCAGACACCGCCACCATATTCAACCCTTTTCTGCTCGGTCGACTCGGCGACCGGGCGGAAAAGCAGCGGACGGTCTTCCTGTCCGCCACGGTACCCCCGCCATCATAATATGGAAGGGGGAAATAGGAGGCGGGCGGGATGTAATGTCGGGCGGATTATAATAGACCCCTCTGTGCTGATGATGTAACTCCATGTGAAGCAACATCTCTCTCATTATGCATTTCATTATCATCCCAGAAGTTGTATTAACAACAGCTTTAAAACCTTAAAGAACATTTTTATATTTTTTTATATATTCATTATGTGGTAAAATTAAAAAGAAGCAATAGACACTATCACTGGAATGGGGAAAAAGGAAAATAAATAGTGTCTTTTTTTTTCAAGGGAAATTTACATTTTAAAGGGTTAATAATAGAAACACGTCGGGGTAAGCTAAAGACGAGGTCTTTGTATAAAAGTGCACAAAATAGAAACATATATGTAGCAAACTATGTACAACATAATCAGTCCACAATAAAATGTAGTATGAAATCCTAAAACAAACATCAAAACATAGAAAGGAAGTTAAAAGTCAAATGTCCAAAGGAATAGTAAATTCAGTCCCTCAACCAAGGGGGGGCACTGTTCTTGGTTCGAGGAAAGCATTCCAGGCAATCCGCATGCTCACTCTATTCCACCACTACATTAATTTCTTCCTCTGAGGCGATGTTAGATGATTGGTCATTGCAGGACAGGACAGCCCTTGGGACATGTGATACTGAGTGATGGAGGAGAAAACAAGTAACATGGATGGAAGTAGATGGAACCTCAGGAGGTGAGGTTGGTGGTGGAGCCAGTTGGGACATTATGCCTGTAATCAAGGAGTTTATGAAGATTACCAGCTCTTGGATTATCTTCACCTCACCAACTAACTCAAGGACATGCCAAGAGATTATTAAATTAACCTCTTCTATGGATTTCAGAGCTTTCTTGAGAGCAATCAAAGAGACATAATCAAGGTAAAGGGAGTGGGCAACAACTGAGCATGCAGGTGTGTCTGGAGTTAAAGAGTCCCCGGGCTGCTGGTCTTGTAGTTCTGGGAGAGCACCAGGAGGAGGAGAAGGGGAAGGAGTGGGAGGGGGAGAGGAGCCCTTGAGTTAACATGATGGATGGTGGTACTAGTCCAAATGATGGCGGGCATGCTCTTCAGACATCACTGAAAAGTCTTTTCCAAGGCCAGAAGGAGCCCTGTTATCCACCTCCTCCTCGACGGTGGTGCCCAATTCTCCACCCCCAGAGTAGACTTGACAGCCTCCGCCTTAAGTGTTTGTTATTGATCATGTTTGTCTCTGCACAGGTATTCTCTCCTTGTTAGTATCTGGCTCCTTTTTTTCACTGGGTGGTGACAGATTTTGTGCACCTTGCAGTAGAGGATCTGGATGTTTGCCCCAGGTCCTCCTGAGATGTTGTTGTCAGCTCGGTCACTCTGTCTGTTGAAAATTACAAAATAAAGACATGTTAAGTGCCTATCTCCATTGTTTCATAAATGTACATACATACTTTTCAAGGGTACTATGGGCCAGATGTAGGAGGCCATTTACCGACCGGTAAATGGGTATTTGTGATGTAGGGGCATCATTTTACAGATTCTGTAAATTTACAGAATCGGTAAATTTACCGAATCTGTAAAATACCGAATCGGTAATTTTACCGATTTGGTAAATCCAAGATGTAGGTAGCACTGTTTACAGTGCTACAGGCCTTCAGAATTCGGTATTTTACCGTACAATCCTATTGTGTGGTAAAATACCGAATTCAGGTGTGCATGCACATCTGTGAATGCACACCTATGCCATGTGACAGACAGACATGCCCTTAGGGCATGTCTGTGTGCCACATGGCGCACATGCCTGTATTTGGGGTGCTAGAGGGTGTCAAAGTGACACCCCCTGCACCCTTGCTGGAATCGGTATTTACCGGATCGGTAAATACTGATTCGGTATTGCCCATTGATTCCTATGGGCTTCAATGCTCATAGGAATCAATGGGCATTACCGAATCGGTATTTACAGAATCGGTAAATACCGAATCTTAACTATTCGGTATTTACCGATTCAGAAATACCTACACCCCCCCGCCCTCTATTTTACCACTTCTTAAATACCGAATCGGTAAAATTCGGTATTTAAGAAGTGGTAAAATAGAATTACCTACATCTAGCCCTATATCCCTAAATAAGAAACAGATAGACATTGTCTAGGCTTCCACTGACTTTTGCCATGGTAATGTGCAAGTCAAAGTCAAAGAACACAAACATTTTCAGATACATTTTGAAAATAAGGTAGACTGTTTTTCTTTGATATTAGACCTTTAATGCAGGACATTAATTTGTGATTAGAAACATGAAAGGAGTACATATTTATGACAAACGCTCGTTAATTAAATATAACAAATTATCCTTAGCATGTTCTCTATCCAAGGAATGAAATACCTAAGCTGTGTTAGTGTTATTCAAAATAGTAAAGTTTAAAAGAAGAAAAGAAACATTTCGTTTCGCTACACAAAAAGAGTTGTAGGTGTTTAATGGATTTACAAAATACATATAATTGCATGCTGGAACATTAGTTGAAGTTACACAGTGTGAGCATTACATGAATACGTTGCCAAAATGAAAATGTTACATAAGTGAAGTGTGATACTGTTATCAGTTATGTAATATGAACAGAAATTATGAAGCTCTCGAAACATTTCCATTGTGCCAACATAGGATGTTTAGTTTTACATTCAAGAAATCCAAATGTAAATGCATATTTATTTAAAAAATCTCAGGACATACTCAAAACAAGAAAGCACGTTACAGACAAAATTAAATCTAAAAATAAACATTAGACTAGAAGCATGACCAGACATTTTGAAAATACTTTTGCTCTAACGTTAATACACATGTGCTACACGTTTTGCCTCTCGGCTGCTCAAAAGCTTCCCGCTGAATGTGAAAAGCGAGCCAGGGTGTAATCCTGAGGTGTCATGCATATGGCTTGGATAACACAAAAAACAATGCCCTGTGCCTTTTTTGCCCTGCCCCGTAACAAAGGTTTTGCCATCGTATGTGGCACTGGTTCCCTATCCAGGAGTGGACACCTACTGCATTGCAACATTTGCAGATGTAGTCTCCAGGCCCTCAAAGCTGATTTAAAGGACCCTCATCTCAGATGATTTTCAATTCTTCCTCAGGGAAGACGAGATCTTCTAATATTTTCAATCAGACTTTTTGAGGGTACAGAATAGCAAATGAGCAGCAGAATGGAGGAGGAGGGTGTTTTTTTGATGCAATATTGCCTTAGAATGACTAGAAAATGGCTGACTTCCTGTTTCTGTAAGAAACTTCCTGTTTGTCATGGCTGACAAAGCTATCAGCCTGCATGTGTGACAGTGACCTTTGCATGAGGGGAGGGGGTGATTGCATGCTGAGGGGACCCACCCTGCCTATGGAAAAAAACGTAAAACATTGGGGAAAGAAAATTATGTACGATTGTCCCTGCTGGTTCGTACTGTAGACTGGGTGAAGATAGTGAAGCAGGGAATGGCTGATCTTGCAGCATAACATAAGGTAAGCAGACTTCTTGAGATAAGGCAAAGTAGAAGGAGTGGGGCCTCATGATAGTTTGGTCAATAACCAAGACACAGTTTTGTGTGCTTTTTTTCAGCTTTCTGGTACTGAGGAGAACCACGTATGTGGAGGGGTTCGAAACGCATTGAGCTTTTTTGGGGCCAATTAAGAGTACAAATCATTGTCAAAAATTGAAAATCTTGCATTTTGAGAATTGTTTCTTGTTTGGTTTTTTTGTTCATTTCTTTTCTGTTGTTGTGTGAATATGAAATTTTGAAAGGTGGGCAGGGTGTGGGCTTGCTGGAATGTGTGTGGAGTGGAACTAATAGATGATTGAGAAGAATGATAGAGATGGGTGTATTGATGGGGTGTGAAAGAGAAGTTGTTGCGGTTGGAAGGATGTACTAAAGATGGTATTTGTGGGACGAGGTAGCTTGGTGTTTGTCAAAAAAAGGTTTCATAGTGACATTGTTTCAATTCAATGCACCTGTTGAAATGTCAGAATTGCATATCAGCATTGGCATTCTGTTGTTTCTTGTTTGATTATTTTTGTTGGCCTTAGGACTCTATGCACTTTACCACTGCTAACCAGCGCTAAAGTGCATGAGCTTCTCCCCTAAATGTTACTTTGGTGTACATCCAATTGGCACATTTGTCGTACTGTTAAGCCCCTTGTAAAGTGGAATACTATATACCTAGGGTCTGTGGTTCAAATGCTACTAGTAGGCCTGCAGCACTCATTGTGCCACCCACACAAGTATCTTTTCAAACCTATATCAGGCCTACCACCGCAGTGCCTGTGTGTGCAGTTTACTGTCACTTTGACTTGCCTTCTAAAACTACTTGAGAAGCCTAAACTCCTATTGTTATTTTATTATGTATCAGTCACCCCTAAGGTAAGCCCTAAGTAACCTTAAGTGCAGTGTGCAATATAAGTAAAAGGTAGGGAATGTGCCTTTAGCTTTTGCATGCCCTGGTAGTGACAGACTATTTCGCTTTTCACTACTGTGAGGCCTACCCCTCTCATATGGCAGCATTGGGAACTCCTTAATATACCTTTAAGTTGTAATTCTTAATCAGAGAGGAGTAGCTTTTTCATGTTTGTTATACCTGAAATGGTAATGATAAATCCTCTTTGCCGGTGAAGTTGGAATTAACATTAATGTTTTAGAAATGCCACATTTGGAAAGTGGGCATTTCTCTGTTGTTACTGTTCTTTGTGCATGACAGTCCATCTCCAATACATATCTGGGCTGGGTGACAGCTACACTTTGTGTAATCTTTCTAGACAGCCACAAACACAGGCAGGGCTGGGTGTGACAGTGGACTCATCTGCATTCATCTTCATTCTGATAGCCTTCCTGAGCAGAAAGGAAGAGAGGTGGCTCAGACTTACACCTGAATAGGCTGTGTCATGTCCTCACAAAAAGGACTGATTTAGCCCCCCAGTGTAAGCCTGGCAGACAGGACTGGGTTGAAATGGATCCTTGTGCATGTCAGAGAGTTCCTTTGAAGTCACCCCCTACATCAAAGGCACTTTTGGGTATATGTACTGGGTCTCTGACACCCTAAAATCAGACCCTTCAAGATCTTGAACTGAACCTCTGTCAAAAGGGCTGCTGAGCTGCTCAAACAACTCAGCTGGACTGCTTTTCTGGAAGGACTGCTTTTCTGCTTTTTTTTGCCCTGCTGTCAGCTGCTTCCTGACTCCGCTGGAAGGAGAGCTCGACTCTGCCTTACCTCCAAGTGTTTTCCAAGAACTAGCTGGCTTGCCTCCTGTTTTCTGAAGTGTCAGGGACACATGACTTCCTACCATTCTGCTGGTGCTGCTGTACTCTGCCACCTGTGAGTCCTACCTGTGCCTGAGGTGCCCCTCCAAGCTCTGGGCCTGAGAAGTGGGTTCTACAGCTGTTTTCATCACCTACAGCTCCTGGACCCCTGAAAACAAGCTTTTGGGCTTTTCACAACTGCGAACAGTCTAGTCCGCACTGGGACTGTGGCAATCGCTCGAAGGATCAGTGCAAGCTGCTGCAACATCGTCTCCTCACACAGAAAGCATCACCGCTCATGACGGTGCAGCCCTGTCTTCTGTCCATGACACCCACCCATCTCTTCACACCCGCAGAATCAGCATTAGCGATGCTTTACTTCCTCCTGCCAACTGTCTTCCCTGCGAACTGGTTTCTTGGCTCTGCTTGGGAAGGTAAAACTTCAGCTGAACTTGTTTGGAACTATATCCAACAAGCCCTCCATTGCGGTTGGCCTGAATTTCAGATTTACCCCAGTTTACAGCAACCTAAAATAACCTTTTAGCGCTATTGACTTCTAAGCACTGTTTTTGGTTTATTCTTTAAAAATGTATAACTCTGGTTCTACTTATTGGATTTTTGATCTTGTTTTATTCATAAAAATATAATCTATATTTTAAAACCTGTGTGTAGTCTTTTTGTGGTGAACTCATTGTGTTCCTCTGTGTGTGTTGCACAAATATGTTATACATTGCCTTTGTAGATAAGCCTGACTGCTACCAGAGGGTGAGAACAGTTTATCTTTTTGTGTATCTACCTTACCCAGCCATGGCCCGTGGAGGGAGTTCCGGCGGGGCATGAAGGCGGGGCGGGGGAGGGGCAGGGTGGGGTTGCTAAAAACCGGAATATGGATAATTGGAGGTAAGTAAACAATTTAATAAATAAAACGAATTTCGTAGTGCGCCCTGCATCGCAAAATGCGATGCAGTGCGCGCTACGAAATTCATTTTATTAATTGAATTGTTTACTTACCTCCAATTATCCATATTCCGGTTTTTAGCACCCCCCACCCTGCCCCTCCACCGCCCAGCCTTTCTGCCCCACCGGAACTCCCTCCACGGGCCGTGGCTGACCTTACCCTGACTAGAGTGGTGGTTCCTGCCTGGCCTGAGTGCATACATCAGCCAACCAAAAATCCCATTTCTAACAATCAGCCTCATGAAACACTGGCTAATTAAATTATGACAGTTCCCCACAACGTCTGGGATAGATTTGTGGCAGCCCTGCACGAATTTATGGTGGCACACATGTACTGTGCCTCCTCCATCTCTCTGGTCTAGTTTATGATTAAAGTGACAGAGGGGATCTGGTGGGTAGTGACTTGTAGCAGGGCATGCAATAAAAGCCTATCAGATGCCAGCGGGGAGAGTGGGATTGCAACACCCAGGTCCCACACCAGCTCATGGGCGCCCTCAAGTTTTTGTCACAACATAAACTAAATGTCATCAATGTTCTATGTAATGTAAATGTAAATGTAAATGTACAGGAATTTATATAGCGCAAATCACCAAGCGGTTTCTAAGCGCTTGCTTAGGGAACCCGTCCTGGTATTTCCCTGTGAGATAACCCCGGCAGGGTATCCGCAAGGTGAAAGCCAGGCATCCCGCCGCGAGGGGCCGTTGTGGAGATTAAGCAAGCTATTGCCCAGAGTCGCAGAGTGTGAATCCGTGAATCGAGTAGTCACCGGAGCGGGAATTGTCGAGTCCATGACATTTTAGGACTCAAGACCCCGCCGTGCCGGGAATTGAACCCTGGTCCCGGGCTGACCTCTGCTTCCAGGTCTGCCTCCTCTAACCAGTGAGCCACACTTCTCCACAGCATGTGCGCATGTGTGTTATAGTGTTCTCTTGGTGAGCAAGTGTGCAGGCCTGTATATATATTATGTGTATAGGTTTGCCTGTAATGTTGACTTTTAACCTTCTCTACCGTCATCTCACTCCATTTCTCAGTTGTGGTACACATTGGTCTCATCTCTTTCCTGAAGTAGCCCAAAGCACTGAGCTAAAGGTTAAGTCCTGTAACTTGCAATGTCTAAAGCGTGTTCTCCATTGAGCTGATTCTGTTTTATAAAATACAAATTTTTTATGGCCATTTCGAGGGTTCGCCCACCTAGCTCTACCTTCATTTACAATGGGTTGAGTCTTCCATGTAAAGTCAAAACTTTTTTATTTTCTAATTATAGATTACAAATTGTATGAATCTAATTATGAAACCCACTAACCCACAAAACTCGCAGTGACAAAATATTTAGAGCGCAGGTTGAAGAACCCGACCTGGAACATGCACCAGAATCATTTGGGATGGACTAATTTAGAAGGACGGCAATTTATAAGTAAATACATGACAGAAAAAAATAATATCCAGAAAATGCTGGCAGCCATATTGAAATGGCAGCTTACAGTAGGTAACGGAATGAAAACCACCATATTGCATAGCTGTTAGACTTGGGCCTTAGGGCAGGTTCACCCCGAATCTTTTTGCCTTTATTTGTGACCCTGTGTAGTGATTTTTGGGTCTTGGCGCACTTTTTCCCTGTGTCCCAGAGTGAAAGTGCGTGCGTGTAGTATGGCTGGCCTGCTCTCCCATAGGAATGCATGGGGAATGTGTGTGCCCTGGTAGTTCCTGATGTGTGGGGAGTGCAGGCTCGAGTTTAGTATGTATGAACTCGTGAGAGTGAATGCTGCGCAATGGTATGTGCGGCTTGTATGTGTCTAGAAGGGAAGTGCTACTTCTGGACATTGATGTATGTGTGCAGTGAGGATACTGGAGCGTGATTGGCTGGAGCTGGCTGGCATGCCAGGCTCCAGGAAGTCTGGATGGGTCTGCCCGGTGGTGAGTGAGAGATCAGCATGAGTGATGTGTGGGAGGAGTAGATCTGTGTCCTGGATGGGCTGGGTTTTTCCCCACACAATGCTGGCTCCGCCCTCCTGTGGTTTGTCTAATGACCCAAGCCTCCCCAGTGAATGAAAGGGGTGGTTGGGCCATCAAGGGTACTCCCAAGCCAGCTGCAACTGGTTTCCCCCCACCCTGCACCTCCTAACAAAGGATTTCCCTGTATAAATATGGGGCTGTGTCCCCCCAGAAATGGTTCTACTTGTGGATCCTTGCCAGAGGGGGCTGTTGCTGCTGGGGCCAGGAGGACCGCCACTTGGACTGTCTCCCTGCCTGGAGACCCAGTGTGCTGGCTCTGGCCCTGCCCTGCCCCTCTGCCTGCCTCCAGCCCCTGCTGGAGCTTTTGCTTTGACTTAGAGTGCCTGGAGGCGCTCTTATTTGATTTATAGCGCTAGGCGCGCTTTCCTGGTGCCCCAGCGCTCAATAGCGCTTTGCTGATATTTGTAGCGCTAGGAGCGCTTTCCTTTAGTCCCCAAGCGCTGGGTGCGCTTTATTTCTATTATAGCGCTGTGGAGCGCTTTTTGCCGCTTTTTGGCATTAGCGAGTGCCACCTCGCTTTACTTTTTATTCTGAGCGCCGGTGCCCACCCGGCATTGCCCCGTTGTTGGATTGTGTAAATACCTCGAGGGAGCCCACTCCTCGGGTACTGGGAGCCCGCCTGCCTACCTGGAACGGGCCGCCGCGCTGCCCGCGGCGACCCGGAAGTATCTGGCCGACCGGCCAATCACAGCGCGGCCCCTCGAGGCCGATCGGAAGTCCCGCCCTTGCAGCGAGGAGAGAAGCCGCCGGCCGTGTCCAGGAGGCTCCCGTGAGGAGAGGAGCCCTGCGCGGCAATAGAGGTGAGCCAGCCGTGCTTCCCGCCCCCCGCAGCACCAGTGAAGTCCCGGTGAGTGCGGGGGCGGGTCCTCCTAATCCTTCGAGCGGCCCCGGTTGGCAGAGGGCCGCTCCAACGCCTGCCGCATTTCCTTGCAGAGCCCCGAGAGGCTCTCAGCCCCGCATTTATTGTTCGGAGCCGCAGAGGCTCCTGGGGGCAATCTGTTCATCGAGCCCAGCGAGGCTCCAACGACGGCCATAGTTGTTAGTGAGTCCAGAGGCTCGAGGGGGCATTCATTGTTCTGAGCCCTGAGAGGCATCGCCCCCATCATTGTTTTAGAGCGCTGAGCTCTTTAGTGCCCATGTGCGAGCCCCAAGAGGCTCACAAGCCAGATTCATTCCGCGAGCCCAGCGAGGCTCATTGCCCACATCGTAGTGAGAGCCCTGAGCTCTATTGGCACATTTTGCTTGGTGAGCCCCTGAGAGGCTCCTTGCCCATTTGGTCCTTGAGCCCTCCTGGCTCCAACGTTTGCCCAGTGCATATTCACAACTGTCCAGCACTTAGTGGACAGTTGCTACGTTTAGGCTTTTGTGTCTGTGCTGCCTGCGCAGACCTCCCTGACACTGAGACTCAGGGCATTCCGCCCCTTTCGAGGCCAGTTGGCCTGAGGGACATTTTGAGTGTTGTGCTACATGCACCCTGCGCATTGTGATTTCTTTGCTATATGATTCTTGCGCAAAAGTTCTAACCTGCACCTCTGAATGTGTTTTAATGTTACATGTGCAATTCTTGTTTATTATTACCTTTGCTAAAAGTGACCTGCTTAGGTAATTCTTTATGTGTTTATCCCCTTTGCTAAAAGTGACCTGCTTAGAGGATTGTTGGTGTCATTACCTTTGCTAAAAGTGACCTGCTTAGGTAATGCCTTGTTCTTTTATTCCCCTTTGCTAAAAGTAACCTGCTTAGAGGAATGTTGATGTTTGATTGCCTTTGCTAAATGTTACTTGCCTAGGTGATTATTTTAGGTTTCCTTCCCCCTGCGTGATTTCCCTACAGAGACTAGGGTGGCGTAGGAGGTGATAGGTTTTCCTTCCATAGGTTTCCTTCTCCCTGCGTGATTTCCCTACAGAGACTAGGGTGGCGTAGGAGGTGATAGGTTTTCCTTCCATAGGTCCTAGCTCCCTGCGTGATTTCCCTACAGAGACTAGGGTGGCGTAGGAGGTATTTTCTCTTTACCAGTAGTTACTGGTTGTATGCTACATTTACTACTTCTGTGTTACAGTCATTATATGTTGATGTGCTAAAGTGTTATACCTACCAGTATTATTTCTAACAAGTGCATACCCCTGACAGTGGTCCAGGTGGCCCTGTCCTGTACATAATCCCTTGTAAATCTTGCCCGTGCCTGTTGGCACATTGTAAAGTGTGTGTGTTATCTAATGTGTTTTTATTATTATAATACAAAGGCTATTTTTGATATAACCTTGTGTGGAGTTTCCTTTGTGGTGGGCCTTTGGTTGTTGTCGCTGGGGTGCGCGCGCAAACGCTTTACACATCGCCTCTGAGATTAGCCGTGCTGCTCGCGCCACGTTACCTAGAGGGTGAGCGGGGGTTATCTTGGTGTGTGACTCCCTTGCCCTGACCTTAGAAATGGTGATCCCTGACTGACCTCGACGCGAGTCTTGGCCGGCCAGGGTCCCGTTTCTAACATTGGTGGCTAGCGGTGCGGATTGGACTTGCGTTTGCGTTGTACCACAGTGGCGACAGGCCACACTTCAAAACTCTGCAATTTTAGATAACCACATTTTTGGGATTATTGTTTTTTAGGGAAGTTCAGTTTTGCTTCTCCTGAAAGGTGTCATTTGTATTTTGTCCAGTACCTTGTTCCCCGCCCTGCTCCCAGAGTTTGGTACCTGTGTCGCTAGTGGTCAGGTTGAGATAATCAGGGGTGGTAGAAACTGCCTTACCGGTCCGAGGGGAGGGTGTGTGTGAATGAGTGGTGTGTTACACTGGACAGTGGAGTGCAAGTTCTGAGATAGGAATCTTGCTGAATTTTGTTGATTGTATACTCCTGTTTAGCTCAGACCCCCAGGTTCCCTGTGTGATCTCATCTCTAGAACGTCTGCCAAAATGGAGCCTGTTTTTGATCTCAGTGATCTAGTTTGGTACAGTATGCAGGAGTTGGAAAGGTTCTGTAGAGAGAGACACATAGGGGTGGATGAGTCAGATACTGAGAACCAACTTAGGAACCACCTGGTCCAATGGTATAAGGATCAAAGGGATCTTGAGCGCAGCGAGGAAAGGGCCCAGGCCACACGCCATGAGGGTGGTGAGTCTGTGGGGAGCCCTGAAGATTCTGATGAAGAATGTGAGTTGGATGATGACAGTGGTTGGGCCCCAGCAGATAGTGAGGACCCCATAGATAGGGAGTCCCTTGCTAGGCCCAGTGTCAGTACCAGCGCCCCATCCCTTGTCCTGTCCCCAGAAGAGTGGGAAGATAGGGAGAAAGAAAGGGAGCATCAGTTAGCGATGGAACAGCTCATGTTAGAGCATGCTCAGGCTATGGCGCAGCTAGAGATCGAAAGACTCTTAGCGCAGGAGAGGATAGAGGTGGAGAGAAGGGCCATCATCCGTGAGAGAGCAGCCCTAGAGGATAGACTCTTCCCTGCGCACAGTTGTAATTGTCTGGATTCCCCAGGGAGGGTGGAGTCCAGTGGTGGCAGCTTTTTAAATGTCAGTGTAGACAGTCCCACTCCCAGTTCCCCGAGTATGGTTCCTGTTTCCCCAGAGGAGGAGAATAGGTTGAGGTTTAGGAACCTTAAGAAACCATCTCACCAGAAGTGGGGGTATTTTGTGGATGACTGTTCGGATGCAATGTGGGGTTGGCTGACGGCTAACTCGGACAATGAGGTGGACGGTGTGGTGAATATGTTCCTCAAAGAGCAGTTGCTCAGTGTTGTTTGTCCAGAGTTGCGCCAGCACCTGCTGAAGTTGAAGTGTTTTTGTCCTTGGGACCTTGCAGAGGAAGCAGAACGCTGGGACAGTGCGAGAGGTTCTTTTGAGTCACTAGTGAGTGATTCCAACAATAGTGGGTCAGGTGTCTTCCAGCCCAGTGTGGTGGAGGAGGGTGAGAGTAGCCCAGCTAGGTCCTTGGTTAGTGAGAAGGGTGTAGGGGCTGACTGCCTGTCTCAGTGGAGCGGGAGTGAGTGTGTGACCGAGAGTCCCCAGACGCCCGAAGCCCTGTCACAGAGCCTGGATGGTTTCTTTAGGGAACACCAGGAAAGGAACCTAGACTTGCCTGTTAGTTCACTTGAGGGAGATCTCCTAGTGTGTAGAGAACCTGGAGCATCTGTAAGCGGAGCTTCTATGGTCCTAGAAGCTGGCAGTACCGCTCCAGGAGGGAGAGTACAGAAGTCCAGTGAAAGGAGTGATTTGGGGATGTTGTGTGAATCCCCAGAAGTCCTGGAGTGCCAGGCATTGGTTCCACCGAAGGTTTTAGACCAGAGGTTGGATGGCCAGGTTCAGGATCAGCCTGACCTGAAGGGTGGGACTACTGTAATCAGTGTCCTAACCAGTTCTTTCTCCAGAGGTACCGCCCCGGTTGGGAGGGAGCAGGACTCTGGAAGGGGGTGCAGAGGGTGGGAGAGCCCACCTCTGACCCCGGTACCACCTGAGGGGTTAAACCCTAGGTTGGGAGAATGTTGTTTAGAGGGGACCCCTCGCAGGAAGAGGAGGAACCCTAGGAGAAGAGGTAAGGGGAGGAGAGCCTTCCCTGAGACTCCTGGTCCACCTAAGGTTGTAGACCCTAGGCTGGAGAACCAGTGGAAGTCTAGCCCTGTCTTACAGACAGGAAGAGTGGAGCATGGCTATTATGTGCCAGGGGTTACTACCCCCCACTTTGTGAGTATACAGGATCCAGTGGTACCTGGGTGGCCTAGGGCCTGGTCCTGGCCGAGGGCAGCTGGAGAGTATCAGTGGGGTACCCCAGTTAGTCCCTACAGTAGTTTTAGAAGGAACCCTAGGGGTTCACCGTGGCGTAAAACAGGAAGGTGTCCCTGCAGTTGTGGGCCCGCGTCCTTGTTTTATCGCCCCAAGCAGGGAAGTCCATCACGGTGGTGATCAGTCTGCCCTGCGTTTTGGCTGGAAGGGGGTCGTGTTAGACTTGGGCCTTAGGGCAGGTTCACCCCGAATCTTTTTGCCTTTATTTGTGACCCTGTGTAGTGATTTTTGGGTCTTGGCGCACTTTTTCCCTGTGTCCCAGAGTGAAAGTGCGTGCGTGTAGTATGGCTGGCCTGCTCTCCCATAGGAATGCATGGGGAATGTGTGTGCCCTGGTAGTTCCTGATGTGTGGGGAGTGCAGGCTCGAGTTTAGTATGTATGAACTCGTGAGAGTGAATGCTGCGCAATGGTATGTGCGGCTTGTATGTGTCTAGAAGGGAAGTGCTACTTCTGGACATTGATGTATGTGTGCAGTGAGGATACTGGAGCGTGATTGGCTGGAGCTGGCTGGCATGCCAGGCTCCAGGAAGTCTGGATGGGTCTGCCCGGTGGTGAGTGAGAGATCAGCATGAGTGATGTGTGGGAGGAGTAGATCTGTGTCCTGGATGGGCTGGGTTTTTCCCCACACAATGCTGGCTCCGCCCTCCTGTGGTTTGTCTAATGACCCAAGCCTCCCCAGTGAATGAAAGGGGTGGTTGGGCCATCAAGGGTACTCCCAAGCCAGCTGCAACTGGTTTCCCCCCACCCTGCACCTCCTAACAAAGGATTTCCCTGTATAAATATGGGGCTGTGTCCCCCCAGAAATGGTTCTACTTGTGGATCCTTGCCAGAGGGGGCTGTTGCTGCTGGGGCCAGGAGGACCGCCACTTGGACTGTCTCCCTGCCTGGAGACCCAGTGTGCTGGCTCTGGCCCTGCCCTGCCCCTCTGCCTGCCTCCAGCCCCTGCTGGAGCTTTTGCTTTGACTTAGAGTGCCTGGAGGCGCTCTTATTTGATTTATAGCGCTAGGCGCGCTTTCCTGGTGCCCCAGCGCTCAATAGCGCTTTGCTGATATTTGTAGCGCTAGGAGCGCTTTCCTTTAGCCCCCAAGCGCTGGGTGCGCTTTATTTCTATTATAGCGCTGTGGAGCGCTTTTTGCCGCTTTTTGGCATTAGCGAGTGCCACCTCGCTTTACTTTTTATTCTGAGCGCCGGTGCCCACCCGGCATTGCCCCGTTGTTGGATTGTGTAAATACCTCGAGGGAGCCCACTCCTCGGGTACTGGGAGCCCGCCTGCCTACCTGGAACGGGCCGCCGCGCTGCCCGCGGCGACCCGGAAGTATCTGGCCGACCGGCCAATCACAGCGCGGCCCCTCGAGGCCGATCGGAAGTCCCGCCCTTGCAGCGAGGAGAGAAGCCGCCGGCCGTGTCCAGGAGGCTCCCGTGAGGAGAGGAGCCCTGCGCGGCAATAGAGGTGAGCCAGCCGTGCTTCCCGCCCCCCGCAGCACCAGTGAAGTCCCGGTGAGTGCGGGGGCGGGTCCTCCTAATCCTTCGAGCGGCCCCGGTTGGCAGAGGGCCGCTCCAACGCCTGCCGCATTTCCTTGCAGAGCCCCGAGAGGCTCTCAGCCCCGCATTTGTTGTTCGGAGCCGCAGAGGCTCCTGGGGGCAATCTGTTCATCGAGCCCAGCGAGGCTCCAACGACGGCCATAGTTGTTAGTGAGTCCAGAGGCTCGAGGGGGCATTCATTGTTCTGAGCCCTGAGAGGCATCGCCCCCATCATTGTTTTAGAGCGCTGAGCTCTTTAGTGCCCATGTGCGAGCCCCAAGAGGCTCACAAGCCAGATTCATTCCGCGAGCCCAGCGAGGCTCATTGCCCACATCGTAGTGAGAGCCCTGAGAGGCTCTGGGGGCATATTCATTATTTAGAGCGCTGAGCTCTATTGGCACATTTTGCTTGGTGAGCCCCTGAGAGGCTCCTTGCCCATTTGGTCCTTGAGCCCTCCTGGCTCCAACGTTTGCCCAGTGCATATTCACAACTGTCCAGCACTTAGTGGACAGTTGCTACGTTTAGGCTTTTGTGTCTGTGCTGCCTGCGCAGACCTCCCTGACACTGAGACTCAGGGCATTCCGCCCCTTTCGAGGCCAGTTGGCCTGAGGGACATTTTGAGTGTTGTGCTACATGCACCCTGCGCATTGTGATTTCTTTGCTATATGATTCTTGCGCAAAAGTTCTAACCTGCACCTCTGAATGTGTTTTAATGTTACATGTGCAATTCTTGTTTATTATTACCTTTGCTAAAAGTGACCTGCTTAGGTAATTCTTTATGTGTTTATCCCCTTTGCTAAAAGTGACCTGCTTAGAGGATTGTTGGTGTCATTACCTTTGCTAAAAGTGACCTGCTTAGGTAATGCCTTGTTCTTTTATTCCCCTTTGCTAAAAGTAACCTGCTTAGAGGAATGTTGATGTTTGATTGCCTTTGCTAAATGTTACTTGCCTAGGTGATTATTTTAGGTTTCCTTCCCCCTGCGTGATTTCCCTACAGAGACTAGGGTGGCGTAGGAGGTGATAGGTTTTCCTTCCATAGGTCCTAGCTCCCTGCGTGATTTCCCTACAGAGACTAGGGTGGCGTAGGAGGTATTTTCTCTTTACCAGTAGTTACTGGTTGTATGCTACATTTACTACTTCTGTGTTACAGTCATTATATGTTGATGTGCTAAAGTGTTATACCTACCAGTATTATTTCTAACAAGTGCATACCCCTGACAGTGGTCCAGGTGGCCCTGTCCTGTACATAATCCCTTGTAAATCTTGCCCGTGCCTGTTGGCACATTGTAAAGTGTGTGTGTTATCTAATGTGTTTTTATTATTATAATACAAAGGCTATTTTTGATATAACCTTGTGTGGAGTTTCCTTTGTGGTGGGCCTTTGGTTGTTGTCGCTGGGGTGCGCGCGCAAACGCTTTACACATCGCCTCTGAGATTAGCCGTGCTGCTCGCGCCACGTTACCTAGAGGGTGAGCGGGGGTTATCTTGGTGTGTGACTCCCTTGCCCTGACCTTAGAAATGGTGATCCCTGACTGACCTCGACGCGAGTCTTGGCCGGCCAGGGTCCCGTTTCTAACAATAGCTTACTTAATAATGGGTAGTCCCAGCGCCAACATGGTGTGATTGAGTGCTGCATCTATTGCCCTCACTGCCTGCCCTGTGGTGTTCCACTATACCCGAGATGAAATACACTACTATGGTGCCATCATATATGAACAGCTGAAGGTGGACACCAACTGGCCTATCACAGGTATCTGTGCCTAAGGCTGCTCCAACTCACTCTCAATGCAACTTCTGCAGTGTCCTACCCAGCTGGTGGCATACTGGCAAACTACTTCTGCATCGCTGTGGACCAAGACACCGGAAACAAGAGGACAGAGACAGAGTAGCGCCTTTTACCCCCTGTTAGATCTGGGGATCTCTAGTTGGCAGAGGTAGGTACCACTGTCCAAATAGGGACCCTTGCTTCTAGTCAGGGCAAGGAGATAACCCTCTGAGATAACCCCTGCTCACCCTCTAGGTAGCTTGGCACGAGCAGTCTAGGCTAACCAGAGGCAATGCGTAAAGTATTTGTACCAACACTCACAGTAACACAGTGAAAAAACCACAAACTGACACCACAACAGTTTAGAAAAATAAAGGTATTTTTATTCTAAACTACACAAGACCAAAACGACAAAAATCCAACATACACAGTTGAAGAATATGGTTTCAAAAGAGTTTTTAAAGTTGCGTTAAAATTCTTTAGGTTGCGATAGAAGTCTCTACGTTGCGATAGAATTCTCTACAGATGCGTGAAAAGTTCACAGTTGCGTCACGTTTACTCACAGTACCTTTTAGTTGCAACAAAGTTCCAAAAGCAGAAGCTGGTGCGGTGGAAAACAAGCGATACGTTGCTCCTGAGACCCTGGGGAGGTGATGCGACAGTCCCGCTGCAGCAGCGGGCGTGATGCGACGAATCCGGTCTGTAAGGGGAGGAAGGCCACTTGTATGGATTCCGGTGCGTAGGTTCCGTAGGAAGTCTGTTCTCGCAAAGGCACGATGCGACGATCTCGTAGGGGCTGCGACGATCTCCGGGGCGACCATGCGCGGTCCAGCGGTGATCCTCTCTCTCGCAGCTCCTCGATGCGATGGTTCTGCGACGATTCTCGCAGCGACGTGATGCGGTCCGCAAGCAAGCGGTGCGGCATTCTCACCCAGCGACGACAGGCTCTGCGACGATACTCGCAGCGATGTTCGATTCTCCCGCACCGGTCTGGTGCGTCCCGCAAACGAAGGCAGCGACGTCTCTGGCAGCGGCATCAGGCGCTGCGACGATCTCGACCTCCGTAGCGGCGGGAAACTTCTCGCACTGTCGGGGATGCGCTCCGCAAGCGAGCGATGAGACACTTTTCAGTTTCAAAAGTCACTCAAGCTTAGTTTCAAGCTTCCCAGCACAGGTACAACTTCCAGAGGCCCCACAACTGGATCAAGCAATCTAGGAAGGACAGAACTCTCTCAGCAGAGTTCAGGGAAGCTGGGGGTGAAGTCCTTTTGTTCCTGGGACTTCAAAACAGGGAGCCAGCTCTTCTCAGGCCCTTGGATATTCCTTCAAGACAGGGGACACAGCTCAGTAGCAAAGTCCTTCCCCTCTCCTTGGCAGCAAAGCAACAGGTCAGTCCAGCAGAGCAACAGCAGGACAGTCTTCCTTCTTCAGTTTCAGCTTTCTCCTTGGCAGAGGTTCCTTCTTGATTTCCAGGATGATCTAATTTTCTGTTGTCAGGGGTCCTGTACTTATACCCCTAAAGTCTTTGTTCTCTTGGTGCATGTGGGCCCTGAACCCGGTCTGAACCAGTTCTGGGTGGATCCTGAGCACTTTGTTTTGCTGGCTGCATCTTTCCTTTCAGAGTGAGGGGCAGGGTCCTCAGCTGCCCAGCAGGGGGGTGGAGCCAGCATTATGGAAGGCAGGCACAGCCCTATTCAGCCCAGGTGCTAACTCCTCCCACCACTCCAGTTGCAAATGCAGTCATTCAGCCTAGTGCTGACTCATCCAGCCTCCTGGGGAATCCCCCAGCCCCTGTCACTCTCAAACCAGACAGTCAATACACAAACAGGCCCAGGCACACAGAAGGGTCAGACAAGAGAACAGCAACTTTCTAAAAGTGCTGTTCTCAAACACAGGATTTAAAAATAACCTTTCCTAAAAGATGTGTTATTAAATTCTGAGTTCAGGGATACTAGATACTTATGTCCTATCTTGTTCCTATGGGAAGAAATGCTGTTAACCACTGTAGCCAGCATCCCCCATGTTAACCTATGGAGCAAGATAGCCTTACAGTAGTGAAAAACGAAAATGGCTGCCATTCACTACCAGAGCATGTCACCTGCACTAGTACATGCTCTACCTTTTACAAACACTGCACCCTGCCCAGGGGGGTACCTTGGGCCTTCCATAGGGGTGACTGATGTGCACAAAAAGGGAAGGGTTAGGCCTGGTCAGTGGGGACACTGACCAGGAGGACATGGCAGTTCTACACTGCACACAGGCACTGCAGTGTCAGGCCTGAGACATCATTTTAGGGCTACTCCTGTGGGTGGCACAATCAGTGCTGCAGGCCCTCTAGTAGCATTTGTCATCACCAGCCCTGGCACACCCAGTGCACTTTACTAGGGACTTCATGGTGATACAAATATGCCAAACAGGTATATTCAATCAGAATAACAATTTACACAGGGAGCACTTACACTCTGGCACTGATCAGCAGTGGCAGAGTGTCCAAAGCATCTAAACCAGCAAAAACTAAATCCAGCACAGCATCAAAAATACAGGAGGTAGAGGCAAAAAGATAGGGGAAACCACGCCAAAGATGCCAGGTCTAACACGTGTCCCCTCCAGCTGAAAGTGGGGAGAACTGCCCACCCTCTTGGGAGTTCTCTTCACTAAGGCAGAAAAACCTGGACAGACCATCAGCATTGGCGTGTTCTGTGCCAGAGAAGTGTTCCACCGTAAAGTCCATTCCCTGTAGGGAGATGGACCACCTCAACAGTTTTGGGTTCTCACCCCTCATTTGCATTAACCATCTGAGGGGCCTGTGGTCGGTCTGAACACGGAAGTGAGTCCCAAACAGGTAGGGCCTCAACTTTTAAAGAGCCCAGACCACAGCAAATGCTTCTCTCTCAATCGCACTCCACCTCCGTTCCCTGGGGAGTAGTCTCCTGCTAATGAAGGCTACCGGCTGGTCTCCTCCCTCCTCAGTGATTTGTGAGAGTACTGCTCCCACACCATGCTCTGAAGCGTCTGTCTGAACTATGAACTCACTGGAAAAGTCAGGTGCCTTGAGCACCGGTGCTGTGCACATGGCAGTTTTCAGGGTTTCAAAAGCAGTTTGGCAGGCGTCAGTCCAGTCAACTCTTTTGGGCAACTTCTTGGACGTGAGGTCTGTCAAGGGGGCGACAATGGTGCCATATCCCTTGACAAAACGCCTGTAATACCCGGTGAGTCCTAAAAAGGCTCTCACCTCTGTCTGGGTCTTGGGGGGCTCCCAAGCCAGAATGGTTTCAATCTTTGCCTGTAGGGGCACCACCTGGCCGCTCCCCACCTGGTGTTCCAAATACACCACAGATCCCTGCCCTATCTGACACTCGCTTGCCTTGATAGTGAGGCCTGCCCTTTGCAGAGCCTTCAACACTTCACAGAGGTGTTGCAAGTGTTCCTCCCACGTGGAGCTGAACGCAGCAATGTCATCCAGGTATGCGGCGTTGAATTCCTCCAGCCCGGTCAGTACCTGGTTAACCAGTATCTGGAAGGTGGCAGGGGCATTTTTCAACCCAAAGGGCATGACTCGGAACTGGAAGTGCCCCTCTAGCGTTGAAAATGCTGACCTCTCTTTGGCCCCATCAGTTAAGGCAATCTGCCAGTACCCAGAAGTCAAATCAAATGTACTGAGGTACTGGGCAGCTCCCAACCGATCCACGAGCTCATCAGCTCTGGGGATGGGGTGTGCGTCAGTCTTCGTGACCGCATTGAGCCCACGGTAGTCCACGCAAAACCGGAGTTCTGGAGGGACACCGGGCGTAGCAGCTTTCTTGGGCACCAAGACCACTGGGCTAGCCCAGGGACTGCTGGAGGGCTCAATCACCCCTAGCGCCAACATCTTGGAAACCTCTTCCTTGATGCTGGCCCTGACCTTGTCAGCTACCCTGTAACATTTTTGTTTCACAGGCAGACTGTCTCCAGTGTCCACGTCATGGACGCACCAGTTGGTGACTCCTGGGGTCAGGGAGAACAGGGAGGAGAACTGACCCAACACTTGGCGACAGTCACTCTGCTGTTCTGGGGTCAGGGTGGGCGAGAGGACCACACCATCCACTGACCCATCTTGCTCCTTAACTGCCAGGAGGTCAGGGAGAGGATCACTATCCTCTTCCATTGCTGCATCTGTAGCCATGAGCATGGTTACTTCAGACCTCTCAAAGTGTGGTTTGAGGCGGTTCACATGCAAGACTCTCAGGGGCTGCCTGGGAGTCCTCTGGTTAACCAGGTAGGTTACCTCACTCTTCCTTTCCACCACCTCATATGGCCCAGTCCACTTGTCTTGGAGCGCACAAGGCTCTACTGGTGCCATCACCCACACTTTCTGCCCAGGTTGAAATTCGACCAGAGTGGTATTCTGGTCATACCATCTTTTCATTTCTTCCTGGCTGGCTTCCAGGTTAGCCTGAGCGAGCTTCCTGAAGCGTTGTGTCTGGTTGCGAATGGCCAGCACATAGCTGAACACATCCTGGAGGGTTTTCCCACGGGACTTTTCCCAACCCTCCTTCACCAGTGAGAGAGGTCCTCTAACAGGGTGGCCATACAGGAGTTCAAAGGGACTGAACCCTAAGGACTTCTGAGGCACCTCCCTGTAGGCAAACAACAGGCATGGTAACAAGACGTCCCACTTGCGTCTCATGGGCTCCGCTAGGCCCATAATCATACCTTTCAGGGTCCAGTTGAACCTTTCAACCAACCCATTTCCTTGAGGGTGGTAAGGAGTGGTGAACTTATAAGATACCCCACACTCCTCCCACAGAGACTTCATGTACTTAGAGATGAAGTTGGTACCCCGGTCGGAGACCACCTCTCTGGGGAACCCCACACGGGAAAAGATCCCCATCAATGCACGGCCCACCACGGGTGCTGTGATTGTCCTGAGAGGGACTGCTTCCGGGTACCGGGTGGCATGGTCCACCAAGACCAGGATGAACCCGTTGCCTAAGGCTGTCTTGGGGTCCTGGGGCCCTACAATGTCTATGCCCACCCGCTCGAAAGGGGTGCTCACTACTGGGAAGGGTTGAAGGGGTGCCTTCAACTTTGTTCCAGTCTTGCCACTGGCTTGACAGGTTTGGCAAGATCTGCAAAAGGAACCAACGTGCTTTCTCATCTGGGGCCAGTGGAAGTGGGTGACAAGCCTGTTTAGGATCTTGTCTTGCCCCAGATGTCCTGCAAGAGGCACGTCATGAGCCAGACCCATTAGGAAGTTTCTGAGGCGCTCGGGTACCACCAGCACACGGGCTGCACCGGGCTCAGCAAACTTAGGCTCGCTATATAACAAGTCATCTTCCCAGTAGATAAAGTGATCTCTGGCTGCTCCACCTGCTGCCTGATCTACAGCCTGTTGCCGCAGACCAATGAGGGAAGGGCATTCCTTCTGCGCCTTGCAGAACTCCTCCCTGGAGGGACCACCTTCCTGCTGCCAATGGGTCAGCTCAGGTAAGTCTCCCAGTTCGGCCACCTGTTCCCCTGTAGGTTCCAGGGCATCCCCCTCGGGTTCTGCTTCCTCCTGGACCGTGGGAACGGCTGGGGCTGGTTTCCCGTGCCCTCTGCCTCTTCCTCTCCTGGCAGGTCTCTGGGCCACTGTTTCAGGCTCCAGTTCTGCTGAGTCCCCCCTACTGGCTGTGATAGCACGTGTGGACACACAGATCCACGCAGGTAAACCTAACATCTCCAAGTGAGTTCTGTGTTCTACATCCTTCCATGGAGAACTCTCCAGGTCGTTACCTAACAGACAGTCTACAGGCAAGGCATCACTGACAACTACCTCCAAGAGACCAGAGACTCCCCCCCATTCAAAGGGAACACGCGCCAGCTTGCTGAAGCGCACTGAACTGTCAGCTGCCACTACAGGGCGGAGTACACCAGGGATGATTTGCTCTTCAGACACCCACTGACACCTCACGGATGTCACGCTGGCTCCTGTGTCTCTCAGAGCCTCAATCTCCCTCCCATTGATGGTCACCTTCTGCCCATATTTCTTAGTGTTAGAGGGCAGTAAGGTTTCCTGGACCACCTCTTGGTCTCCTACAGAGACAAGGGTCATAACCGCTAGCTCCCCCCAGTCACTAGAAACCAATTCCCCTCCCAAAGCTACACTAGCTAACTCTGGGGCGGGGACACCAGTGGGTGCTTGCTTCTTCTTGGGACATTTTGGAGCAATGTGGCCCACCTCATTGCAGTGATAGCAGGTAGGGGGGCCTTGGTTATCCCTTCTATCTCTATTGTCCCGCCTGCCCTTAGAGGGCCATGGCTGTTTAGGTTTGGGGGGTTGGGATTCCTTTCCCTGGGAACTATTTTGGGGCCCTTCTGAGAACTCCTTTTGATTACCCTTGTCCCCCTCACTCTTCTGCTGGGGACCCTGCCCACCTTTGGCTGTGGTACCCACAATTCCTCTGTGGACCCTGGTACTGGTCCAGCGGTCCGCCTCCTTAGCAAGCTCAGTGGGGTCTGTCAGCTTGCTGTCTAAAAGATGCTGGCGCAGCTCTGGAACACAAAGACTACTCAAGTGCTCCCAACTGATTAAATGCAACAACCCCTTAAAATCAGTTACTTTACTGCCCTTCATCCAACCTTCCAGTGCACGCGAGTACAAATTCACACACTCCATCCAAGTCCCAGACTCTCTCTTCTTGGAGTTCCTAAACTGCAGTCTGTACTGCTCTGGAGTAAGGCCATACCTGAGACATAAGGCCTCCTTCATATTGGGGTAGGTCATGGCACCTGCTAATTCTAAGGGCTCTAGAGCACTCCTCCCAGAAGCCTCAAAATGTTTCCACAGGCCCGCCCCCCAATGCTGTTCAGGCACACCATTCATCCTCAATGCAATCTCATACGAAGTGAACCAGGCATAAATATCCTCACTCCTATGGTAATTCTGCACCAGGTCCTTGGGAATGTATACTTTACCCCCTGCACTGGCTGCACGCTGCCACCATTAGAACTGGCATCCACCTCCTTGGCTTTAAGATCCAGTTCTCTCATGCTCAACTCATGAGCCAAAAGCAATTTCTTCTCTTCCAAGGCGCGGGCACATTTGCTCTCCTCCGCCGCCTTTTCTCTCTCTTTATCCATTTCAAATTGCTTCATTTTCATTTTCATTTTCATAACTTCCAACTCATATTCTCTGACTGTCTGATTTTCCTGTAACTCTTCTGGACTGAGGCCCCTGCTGGAATGGTTGCTGCCAGCTCCTGAGCCTCCTCTGCCCACTGGCAGATCTGCAACTTGAAAACTATTCTCTACATTCACATCATCATTTCCCTCTTGCGCCTCCCAATGGGCTTTCAAGATTTTCTGCAGCTCCTTTTTCCTGGCGCCTCTTGTGGGGCACCCAAATTTCTGGCAGAAGTGCTTAAGATGTTTTGCTGGGTAGGAATACAAATCCTCAATGGAAAACTCTGGCATTACTTCTGCCCCCTCACTGAGCGCCTTTCCTTTTGCAGCCATGATGCTTTGAAGAGTTACTCAAAAATAGAATCAAAAATCAAAAACCAGTAGTATGCGGTGGTGTAGTGGTCTGCACTCACTAGTGATGTACACCAATTACTGTGGGTCAAGTACAAATACAAGTTCAAATTCCACCGCTGCCACCAATGTTAGATCTGGGGGTCTCTAGTTGGCAGAGGTAGGTACCACTGCTTCTAGTCAGGGCAAGGAGATAACCCTCTGAGATAACCCCTGCTCACCCTCCAGGTAGCTTGGCACGAGCAGTCTAGGCTAACCAGAAGCAATGCGTAAAGTATTTGTACCAACACTCACAGTAACACAGTGAAAACACCACAAACTGACACCACAACAGTTTAGAAAAATAAAGGTATTTTTAATCTAAACTACACAAGACCAAAACGACAAAAATCCAACATACACAGTTCAAGAATATGGTTTCAAAAGAGCTTTTAAAGTTGCGTTAAAATTCTTTAGGTTGCGATAGAATTCTCTACGTTGCGATAGAATTCTCTACAGATGCGTGAAAAGTTCACAGTTGCGTCACGTTTACTCACAGTACCTTTTAGTTGCAACAAAGTTCCAAGAGCAGAAGCTGGTGCGGTGGAAAACAAGCGATGCGTTGCTCCTGAGACCCTGGGGAGGCGATGCGACAGTCCCGCTGCAGCATCGGGCGTGATGCGACGAATCCGGTCTGTAAGGGGAGGAAGGCCACTTGTATGGATTCCGGTGCGTAGGTTCCGTAGGAAGTCTGCTCTCGCAAAGGCACGATGCGACGATCTCGTAGGGGCTGCGACAATCTCCGGGGCGACGATGGGCGGTCCAGCGGTGATCCTCTCTCTCGCAGCTCCTCGATGCGATGGTTCTGCGACGATGCTCGCAGCGACGTGATGAGATCCGCAAGCAAGCGGTGCGGCGTTCTCACCCAGCGACGACAGGCTCTGCGACGATACTCGCAGCGAGGTTCGATTCTCCCGCACTGGTCTGGTGCGTCCCGCAAACGAAGGATGCGACGTCTCTGGCAGCGGCGTCAGGCGCTGCGACGATCTCGACCTCCGTAGCGGCGGGAAACTTCTCGCACTGTCGCGGATGCGCTCCGCAAGCGAGCGATGCGACACTTTTCAGTTTCAAAAGTCACTCAAGCTTAGTTTCAAGCTTCCCAGCACAGGTACAACTGGATCAAGCACTCTAGGAAGGACAGAACTCTCTCAGCAGAGTTCAGGGAAGCTGGGGGTGAAGTCCTTTTGTTCCTGGGACTTCAAAACAGGGAGCCAGCTCTTCTCAGGCCCTTGGAGATTCCTTCAAGACAGGGGACACAGCTCAGCAGCAAAGTCCTTCCCCTCTCCTTGGCAGCAAAGCAACAGGTCAGTCCAGCAGAGCAACAGCAGGACAGTCTTCCTTCTTCAGTTTCAGCTTTCTCCTTGGCAGAGGTTCCTTCTTGATTTCCAGGATGATCTAATTTTCTGTTGTCAGGGGTCCTGTACTTATACCCCTAAACTCTTTGTTCTTTTGGTGCATGTGGGCCCTGAGCCCGGTCTGAACCAGTTCTGGGGGGATCCTGAGCACTTTGTTTTGCTGGCTGCATCTTTCCTTTCAGAGTTAGGGGCAGGGTCCTCAGCCGCCCAGCAGGGGGGTGGAGCCAGCATTGTGGAAGGCAGGCACAGCCCTATTCAGCCCAGGTGCTAACTCCTCCCACCACTCCAGTTGCAAATGCAGTCATTCAGCCTAGTGCTGACTCATCCAGCCTCCTGGGGAATCCCCCAGCCCCTGTCACTCTCAAACCAGACAGTCAATACACAAACAGGCCCAGGCACACAGAAGGGTCAGACAAGAGAACAGCAACTTTCTAAAAGTGCTGTTCTCAAACACAGGATTTAAAAACAACCTTTCCTAAAAGATGTGTTATTAAATTCTGAGTTCAGGGATACTAGATACTTATGTCCTATCTTGTTCCTATGGGAAAAAATGCTGTTAACCACTGTAGCCAGCATCCCCCATGTTAACCTATGGAGCAAGATAGCCTTACAGTAGTGAAAAACGAAAATGGCTGCCATTTACTACCAGAGCATGTCACCTGCACTAGTACATGCTCTACCTTTTACATACACTGCACCCTGCCCAGGGGGGTACCTTGGGCCTTGGGCCTTCCATAGGGGTGAATGATGTGCACAAAAAGGGAAGGGTTAGGCCTGGTCAGTGGGGACACTGACCAGGAGGACACGGCAGTTCTAAACTGCACACAGGCACTGCAGTGTCAGGCCTGAGACATCATTTTAGGGCTACTCCTGTGGGTGGCACAATCAGTGCTGCAGGCCCACTAGGAGCATTTGTCATCACCAGCCCTGGCACACCCAGTACACTTTACTAGGGACTTCATGGTGATACAAATATGCCAAACAGGTATATTCAATCAGAATAACAATTTACACAGGGAGCACTTACACTCTGGCACTGATCAGCAGTGGCAGAGTGTCCAAAGCATCTAAACCAGCAAAAACGAAATCCAGCACAGCATCAAAAATACAGGAGGTAGAGGCAAAAAGATAGGGGAAACCACACCAAAGATGCCAGGTCTAACACCCCCTGACAGCCAGCGCCTTCTAATCTTCTCTGGTCCGACAGCCCTAAAACCTGGTGCTGCTCTTCATTCCTCAAGTACACCTCTCTTCTCCTATGCTTCACCATTCACCTGCTTAGCTATACCTCACTTCTCCCCTAGTTCAATAGGTGTCTACCCTAGTTCAGGTTCTCTTTTGCATTTCTCACATCTTTCTCTCCTGATCTGGATTATATTTCACTTTCAATTAATTCATCTCTCATGCAGCCTTGTTGGACCCCTCCTTTCTGCTGTTTACCCTTCTCCCTTGGCTGATAACCCCTATCCTATGGTTCACCTATTCTCTCCTAAGGCCCATTCTCTATCACAGCTGCAACCACCCTTTCTCCACTGGTTCATGTTTCCTTTCCCTGATCTACTTGCCCTACAGTTCATATACCACTTCCTTAAGTTCTTTTCCACTTTCTTCATGTTTACCACTGCCTTTTTTATTTGTCTCTTCCTATTCATTTGTTTGCTTAGCTGTCTGTCCCCCCAGAAGTGCTACATCTGTTAACAAGGGGTACATGTAACGTACATTTTTGTTGTGCTGGAAACACTGGTACCATATTGAAACAGTGGAGTGATTTCTGCTTGTTCATACAAGACAAAACAATGTGATAGGATTACAGCATACAATCGTTTTCACAAAGACGGGCCAGTGGTACCCAGGATGTGAGTGGAAGATGGGAGAGATTAGGGGATGGGGTGTGAGCAGATAGTAGTAATGTTGAATGTTCACACTGATCAGATGCTGCATCTGAATCCTAGGAGAGATATAGGGGCATATTATCAAGGGGGTTTATCTCCGCTCTTTTGGCTTTAAAAGCCAAGAAAGCGGAGATAAAATATCTCCCTTTTACCTAGCTGTCGCTAACACCAGTTAGCGACAGCTAGTAGGAGATAGCGACCATCTTGGGCCCCACTTTGCATGTCAGTGATATTTATCACTAATGACATGCAAAGTGGGCGTGCCAAGATGTTAGCGACTGGAAACAGTCGCTAACATCGCTATCTCCTATTACCAACTTTTGGAGATATTCGCGCTAAGCGCGAATATCTCCAAAAGCTAACACCTGCCCTGAGCAGTTCTTAGCCATGTTATCCAATGGGAGGTGGATAACATGGCTAAGAGCATTAGCTCAGTAATGCATGAATATCGCTGACTTTTCAGCGATATTCATGAATTGCGGCCGTTTTTTATCGCATTTGCGATAAACCTTGGTAATACCAAGGTTTATCTGCGATAAAAATCGCCGCAGCTCAGCGGTAAAATGTTGTCTCTAACCTAGCAATAGCGATAATTATCGCTATTGCTTGGTAATATGCCCCATAGTGTTTTGCACTGGACAAGAAATTACATGAGGTGCAAGCAATTCAAAGGAGCGAAATCTTGAAAGTACAGAGGTTGATTTAAGTAGTACTCTTCTCAACACTGGTCCACTTACCATCTACTCTGGTTCAGTTCCCCTCGCTCTTGATTCACGGTGGTCCCGCCTGACCTTTGTTCGCCTTATCTGCCCCTGAGTTACCTTTTTCCCTTTCTTTGTTCTCTTCACATGTGCCTGATCCACTAATTGATCCCCCCCCAGCTCTTCCTCTTTCCCTGGTTTGAGGCACTGCTGTCACGTGATCCATATGCTATATATACACACTGGCTCACATGCTCTCTTCCTGGGTCCACACTCCTCTCCAAACGTCTCTGCCCACTGGCCCGCCTACTCTTTCCTCTGTTTCATCACTGCTGTCCTTGGGTAAGCCTGTTCTCTGACATGGTTCGCCTGTCCCCTCCCCTGCCCTGCTTTCCAGCTACCACTGTTCACATCCTCTCTATCCTGAATGATTTCTCCAGTTTTCATCTCCTCTCTCCACTGGTTCAGCTACCCTTCTCCTCTACTTCACCTTCCATCCCAAGGGTTCACTGCCAGTCTCAAGTTCCATTCCCCGTTCTCCCTTCTGGCTAACCCTTCTCCATCCCTTTTCATCCTTGGTTCAGTCATTCAGTCTCTTGGTTTATTTATGAGTGGGCGTGCACCAGGCTAAAGAAGTTCAAGGCAATCTTGTAATAAGTAAATTCTTTATTTTGAATTGATTTTTGCTTCACCCACTACCCTTGGCTTTGGGCACTGCTTAGCCCATTTGTGCCCAGCACTTCACACTGGAGCACACACTTTGGAAACCAATCCACTTGCTGACATCAAGATTTCGCTAAGTCATAACTTAAGCCCTGGTCAAGTTCTCAGAGGAAAACAAAACGCGTTGGTTGAGCTGAAGTTTGTCATTACTATCTGAAAAAATCAATTCAAAATAAAGACTTTACATATTACAAGATTGCCTTGGACTTCTTTTGCCTGGTGCACGCCCATTCGTAAGTACATGTTCAGGATCTGGAACACAGAGGCATCACTAATGGCTGCACGGAACTCCCAAATTGATGAAACAGGCACAGGTGTGGAACCTACAGTCCGCCGTTGAAGTATTGTTCCTTAGAGTGCAATCTCTTGGTTTACTTTACTTCTATGCTGGCTGGCGCCCCATCTGTCAGGTTCCCCTCCCCGTTCCCTGGCTCGCCACTTTTTCTTCTGGTTGACCTCCTCTCTCCCTCACACATTGCACTTTGGCTCGGCTCTTTCCTGCCCTAGCTCCTCTGTTCCTTCACTTTCTTAGTTTTAGCCAAACCTGCCTTGGGCTGTAGGAAAAGGCAGTGCATCCTGTATCCTGATCTCAGGAGCCTATTCGCAGAGAAGGAAATCTTTTGTACTTCAGGAAGTCTTTAAAAACTCTTCTGTTTAGGGAAGCTTTCTGCAACATTTAAATATTGCTGCTAAACATGTTTTCCTTTTTGGTATCTACTCAGTTGTTGTTGTCTCCATCTGTCTTGAGCGCCTACAGACCTGACGGTGATTTGGCGCTATATAAGTCCCAGTTAACAATAACAATAACAATAACAAGATGAAGGAACGGTTGAACAAGGAACAAAAAGATGTTTATCTCTCTGGCTTGATGAACTATTGCCAGAGCCAACGCACTGAAAGAACCGGCCAAGATGTTAAAAGGGTGCTTATCGTGGCTAATGGCTTCTAGTAAAGTGTATATAAGATTACAATTGAAAGCCATCTCTCGATTGCCTATGAGCACTGGCACTAAAAGCATTAACTCTTTAATAAAGCAGTCTGGATATGCGCTAACTAACCTGTCGCTCGGCCTCTTCTCTGAGCTATGGAGAGAAGCGTGGCCCCGCCTCTATGCCAACCTACGCAAACCCCCACCCCCCGCCAAAATAAAAGAGGAAAAACTGCATACTGTTGGTGCGAAACATGCAAAACAACTTTAGAGGAAAGAGCAAGATTTCGGAGGAGCTTAGATGACTTAACTGTTGGTGCGGCAAAAGATCACACTTTCAGGGAAAGTCTGGCCCCCGTCCTTTTTTTCAGACGATGCTTCACGCAATGCGGAAGTGCGCGTGCCTGCTCCCCGGGGCAGGGCACTCCAACCTGTGGGATGAGCACGAGCCAAACCACGTCAAACTAGTTCCACTACAAGCCGAACTACTACGTCATGAATGAGCAGTAAAAACATCGCGAATGCCATTGAACTTACTTGATCAGGTAGAAATACTAGCTTGAGATAACACAGTGAAAGGTCCAAGTCAATATATGTGCATAACAACGTAGAGGGCGCGTAGACTGTCATCCAACACCTTGTTACCTGTATGTAACCGCAGCCTGTGCAGTCGACAAAGGCATTGAGAAAGACTTATTGAGACATCGCTCCAGGAACATGTGGCCATTACGCGGGTGGAGCTGAACAGCCGCATAGCAGAGTCAATTACAGGTGTGCTGTGCGAGCATATCATTCAGGCTTCGCCGGCTGTCGCCGTCGGCCCAGCCCTTCATCGCCCTGACAACCGAATGACCCATTGCACCTGCACGCAGGCTGTACACACACTGGGCACGGCAGCCGCGGCGCGCTGAGGTAACGTGGGGCACGTCTGTACTCCCCACACGCAGGCTGGGTCCCCGTGCCACAGGGTAACATAACGCAGATCCAAGGTAAGACTGGTTTGCTGAAATATATTTCTAGACAGCATCAGAAAACGAGCTGCATCTTTGTCAAAACTCTCTTACCGTACAGCATTACTGAGCAGGAAAGCTCCGATAATTGCTGGTCTATGGCAAAGCCTCGCGGTCAGGGTTAAAGCGTCAGCAGATAAGGAATGTTCCCACTTGGGAGTAGGGGTTATTTTTTAAATGGCATTGTCACATTTGGGCGAGTGCCTATGGCGACTAGAAACAGACGCAAGTCCTTTTGGGGTGCAGGCCCGGTTCTAGAGGGTGGGCTGGGTGGGCCAGGCCCACCCAAACATGAGCCTGGCCCACCCAAACAGAAGCCTTGGCCCTCACAGTGAGGCTTTGAAGGCATGCGCGCAACGGCATTTGGCTCAAAGGGCTGTCTGTGTGTGTGTGCGCCGGGCTGAGATAGCTTCCCTGGCGAGCACACACACAGGCAGTTCTTGAGATTATCGCAGCCGCACCCGAGTACTTTACAGGTCTTTAAAAGACAATTGAAATGTTAACAAGGCTTTGTTTATTTTTTCACCCCTTCATCTCCACTGGCGAAAGGACAACGGTCACCTTTGCCTACTGTTCTGCTGTGTAGATATTTCATTTTCTATGCGTGCAGGAGAAAAGTTTATTTATTCCTATTCACCTTTCCTGACCCCTGCAGCTGCTTATCAGATCAGTCTGTGACACAAAGTTTGTTTTATGGAGTAGGTAAGAGAATGTGTTACTATTTGTTTTTCTTTTTTAAATCTGCACAGGCCCAGCAGGACACATACTTCGTGGCACAGTACCTACACTTTATTAGATGCCTTCATATTTTTTACAGTGGTTATTTTTTAGCTGTTTGCTTTTATGTTTTTTACTTTAATTATTTTAATTCATTGTACAGTTAATAAATAAAGTCAGTGTGTGCTTAATTTGAACAGTTTTTATCATTATCATGGCTGACGCAGGACAACAATAAGACAATAGAAAATGCCCAGATAACCCTGGTGATTAATGATCCTGCTGGAGAGCAATCATTTGTCTGTTAGTCGTTTTTAAATGCAGATGAACTGTATTTTATGTGGAAGCTCAGTGGGTTACTGCCTTTTTCACAGAGATCCTTGTGTTACTTGCAGTTCAGAAGTTACAACCCTCACATAAAACAGTGACCAATGAACTGTCACCAAAGAGCTGCATATAAACATGAACGGTAGAGTTAGGACTTTGCTTTTTTTGTTTTGTGATATAGTTAGAACTTCCTCAGTCTTTCATTATTCTAATGTTGCTAAAATTAGTATTTTTGGGCAGATATACATTTTTATCAATCAAGCTGACCCTCATGGAATACTCTTTAAATCCTACAGTTGTGCTTTCCCAGACCAAACCCTCTTAAAATATACTGCCCACCAGTATGGATGACGTGATTCCTGCACCTTGTAATCCTCAATGGCTTATGTGACATTCCCTGCAGACTGATTTACATACACGCATGATTGATTGTCTCTGTATAATGTGTGCGTGATGTAAAGTACTGTGACACCCTACACTGATATGAGTAGCGCTATACAACAAATGAAATGCATTTGAGGGAGGGGCTACGGAGAGATGAGTGGCGCTGTAGGAGGGTGGTAGTGAAGGAGTCTGAGGAGGAGGTCATAAGGGGGAGGGGCTACGGAGAGATGAGGGGCACTGGAGGAGGGTGGTAGTGAAGGAGTCTGAGGAGGAGGTCATGAGGGGGAGGGGCTACGGAGAGATGAGGGGCACTGGAGGAGGATGGTAGTGAAGGAGTCTGAGGAGGAGGTCATGAGGGGGAGGGGCTACGGAGAGATGAGGGGCACTGGAGGAGGATGGTAGTGAAGGAGTCTGAGGAGGAGGTCATGAGGGGCAGGGGCTACGGAGAGATGAGGGGCACTGGAGGAGGGTGGTAGTGAAGGAGTCTGAGGAGGAGGTCATGAGGGGGAGGAGCTACGGAGAGATGAGGGGCTTTGTTAGAGGGTGGCAGTGAGGGAGTTTGAGAAGGAGGTCAATGGAGGGGCTACGGAGAGATGAGGGGCACTGTTGAAAGGTGGTTGTAAAGGTATTTACGGAGAAAGAGGTAATTGATGTGGCACCAAAAAAGACTTTTGCATCAGCACTAAAGCCAGCCCTGTCATGGCCTTTCTGTTGTTGTTTATTTATTTAGCAGTCGGGACATAAGGGCTACTGTGGAACATACTTAAAAGTGCGTACTAATTATATTTACTGTTACATTCAATATTTAAGTTTAAAGGTGATTTTACTAGTGTTTTTACCAGGAAAAATGAAAGTGGGGCCCACTGGTGCCTGATATGGGGCTGGGGCCCAAGGTTAGCTATGAGATAAGGTGCACTGGAGTGGAGTAGTGGATAATCAAACCTGTAAGGGAGTGCATGGCAGAGTCCGGGGTCAGGTTGATGTAGTAATGAAGAGGGATTCTCCATGAAGGCTCGCACGGAGGGAGCCCGAGAAGTGTCACTTGCCTGATACTAAAGAAAGGACTAAGAAAAGGCTGGCGTGACCAGAGGTGTAAATATAACACCTTTGGGCATCCATTTTGTTGGATGTATTTGCCTCACACACCCCGAAGGATGTCATGCTTCATCATCGGCGGTTGCTCCTCGTCGGGGGGGCGGTGCAATCCCCGACGGGCACACCTCAAAGAGGGGCACTTTAGCGGAGATCTTTTGTATCCAACTGCCCTATGGTGAAGTGTGGGTGTATGGGCGGGAAGGCAAGTGAGCCTGGTGTGATAGTTAAAATGCAGCAAGGGGTGCCGGAAACTATTTTATTCTGGTGGTCCCCCTACTACAATTAAAATCGTGAAAAACAAGCTCGCTTGGTGTCACCTCGTTAGGTAGAGTGACCCTTGTCCGCGTGGGATCACCTACCCATCTCCGCCGAGCTCGGATAGATGGGTATCCGAGCTCGGCGGAGATGGGTAGGTGATCCCACGCGGACACGGGCTGATTGAGCTAAATCTGAAGGCTTAACCCCGATGTACTGACCCGCCGACCACTCATGTGGCTCTTAGCCCTTAACCCTTAGGCATAGGACTTTCCACAGAGGTAAAATATACCCACACCACATACATGACACTGGCATGTTTTTGAGTTTCTTTAATTTATAGTTTTCACTTTTTAAGGTCCTGATGAATCGCAGGAGATTTACCCAATTGCGAGAAACATGTTGACCATTTGTTGTTTTTCTTAGCTCGACAAGGGTCACTCTACCTAACGAGGTGACACCAAGCGAGCTTGTTTTTCACGATTTTAATTGTAGTAGGGGGACCACCAGAATAAAATAGTTTCCGGCACCCCTTGCTGCATTTTAACTATCACACCAGGCTCACTTGCCTTCCCGCCCACACACCCACACTTCACCATAGGGCAGTTGGATACAAAAGATCTCCGCTAAAGTGCCCCTCTTTGAGGTGTGCCCGTCGGGGATTGCACCGCCCCCCCGACGAGGAGCAACCGCCGATGATGAAGCATGACATCCTTCGGGGTGTGTGAGGCAAATACATCAAACAAAATGGATGCCCAAAGGTGTTATATTTACACCTCTGGTCACGCCAGCCTTTTCTTAGTCCTTTCTTTAACTTCCCACTTGTTGTAGGAACAGTTCAGCACCTCCTTTGTTGAATACTAATCACGGACACATGCTGTAACTGGACCTTCCACTCTTAAAAGTGGTAACTAGTGTCCATTGATCTATTGATCATCCTCCCTCCTTTTGATAAAGACTTGCCTGATACTCCCACCTTAGAAACCGCCTATTCCCATCAAAGGAACATTACATGGAAAAAACACTTTTTGAGAGTGGTCATATTTAGAAAGAGATTTGGAAAATAGTGCGTCTTACTGGGCCTTTTAAGACTAAGGAGTGATAAAGGCGGGCTCTGAAGCAGGCCTGCCCAGACATATATGCGACAAATCGAGCCCGCAGTGGCCCACCAAATGCACCCTTGGCCCACCCAAATATAAATTCCTGGAGCCGGGCCTGTTGGGGTGTAATACCCCTAGTTTTTCTGCAAGCCTGTCCTCTGAACTCCAACAAAATTTTCTGACAGGCAGAAAGAAACTTTACTTCTGGTGAACTTACATTTCTTTGACCGTGTATTTATGTATCTATTTATTTATTTAGTTTTATGATAACTCAGGTATAATCCCAGAAGAAAACACGCTGTATAGTGGTTATTCTTAGTGGAAGAGGGCTAACTTGGCAAAAGGTGCATTTAACAGTTGAAGTGCAGTGTTATGCATGTAATATGATCCAATATTGCACTCAAGGAGCTTTAGAGACGACATTATCCATGACACCGAAGCCCGAGTGGTTTGTAAATGTCCCTCGAAAATAAGACAATGTGCTGCTTTTTTCTGCATAAATAAAATAAACTTGCCACACAATTTAGAATTTGGTCCTCCATGGCACATAATCCTGGTAGCCCTGACAATAGTAAAGCTTAGCAGAGTGGTTTGGTGGTCGTCATTAGGTATATATATATATATATATATATATATATATATATATATATATATATATATATAGACGTTTTTACGAACATTTCGTCTCCAATTTGGTGCGCCTGAAAGGTTGAGGCAGAAAGAATGGGAACAGAGGAGGACATTGCTGTTACAACGCTGCGGTTTCCCTGAGCACCAATCAGTCTGAATGCTGCACTGTGGGACTGGTAGTCCCCGAGAAATGGCGCAACAGTCCGAATTGGAAGCAGGTGAGGCTCTTAAACCACAAGGAGGAGGGGCCCACTGAATATCATGTAATGGGGCAGCACGCAATTTGGAAGGGGCATTTGATGAAGGCAAGCGCTGAAACCGGTCGTGCAAGATTCCAAATAAAAGCACACCTCTGCAAATTCCTGCTGTGTCCTTTGATCTCCTTTGCCGTGAGGAAAAGAGATGTTGTTTTGAATATAGAGCGCCCTGCCTGTGGACGCACAAAGGACCCTTTCGTACAAGCGGACACGGTAACATAGGCAAAATTGAAGGTAGCCAAGGTATTGGACTTTGAACCGTGACCCGCCTCAATCACTTACCAGACGTCCAAAAGCTGCGGTGGTACTGCGGACCCAGACTGCTGGGAGAGACGTTTTTACGAACATTTCGTCTCCAATTTGGTGCGCCTGAAAGGTTGAGGCAGAAAGAATGGGAACAGAGGAGGACATTGCTGTTACAACGCTGCGGTTTCCCTGAGCACCAATCAGTCTGAATGCTGCACTGTGGGACTGGTAGTCCCCGAGAAATGGCGCAACAGTCCGAATTGGAAGCAGGTGAGGCTCCTAAACCACAAGGAGGAGGGGCCCACTGAATATCATGTAATGGGGCAGCACGCAATTTGGAAGGGGCATTTGATGAAGGCAAGCGCTGAAACCGGTCGTGCAAGATTCCAAATAAAAGCACACCTCTGCAAATTCCTGCTGTGTCCTTTGATCTCCTTTGCCGTGAGGAAAAGAGATGTTGTTTTGAATATAGAGCGCCCTGCCTGTGGACGCACAAAGGACCCTTTCGTACAAGCGGACACAGTAACATAGGCAAAATTGAAGGTAGCCAAGGTATTGGACTTTGAACCGTGACCCGCCTCAATCACTTACCAGACGTCCAAAAGCTGCGGTGGTACTGCGGACCCAGACTGCTGGGAGAGACGTTTTTACGAACATTTCGTCTCCAATTTGGTGCGCCTGAAAGGTTGAGGCAGAAAGAATGGGAACAGAGGAGGACATTGCTGTTACAACGCTGCGGTTTCCCTGAGCACCAATCAGTCTGAATGCTGCACTGTGGGACTGGTAGTCCCCGAGAAATGGCGCAACAGTCCGAATTGGAAGCAGGTGAGGCTCCTAAACCACAAGGAGGAGGGGCCCACTGAATATCATGTAATGGGGCAGCACGCAATTTGGAAGGGGCATTTGATGAAGGCAAGCGCTGAAACCGGTCGTGCAAGATTCCAAATAAAAGCACACCTCTGCAAATTCCTGCTGTGTCCTTTGATCTCCTTTGCCGTGAGGAAAAGAGATGTTGTTTTGAATATAAAGCGCCCTGCCTGTGGACGCACAAAGGACCCTTTCGTACAAGCGGACACGGTAACATAGGCAAAATTGAAGGTAGCCAAGGTATTGGACTTTGAACCGTGACCCCGCCTCAATCACTTACCAGACGTCCAAAAGCTGCGGTGGTACTGCGGACCCAGACTGCTGGGAGAGACGTTTTTACGAACATTTCGTCTCCAATTTGGTGCGCCTGAAAGGTTGAGGCAGAAAGAATGGGAACAGAGGAGGACATTGCTGTTACAACGCTGCGGTTTCCCTGAGCACCAATCAGTCTGAATGCTGCACTGTGGGACTGGTAGTCCCCGAGAAATGGCGCAACATTCCGAATTGGAAGCAGGTGAGGCTCCTAAACCACAAGGAGGAGGGGCCCACTGAATATCATGTAATGGGGCAGCACGCAATTTGGAAGGGGCATTTGATGAAGGCAAGCGCTGAAACCGGTCGTGCAAGATTCCAAATAAAAGCACACCTCTGCAAATTCCTGCTGTGTCCTTTGATCTCCTTTGCCGTGAGGAAAAGAGATGTTGTTTTGTATATATATATATATATATATATATATATATATATATATATATATATATATATATATATATATATATATATATATATATATATAGAGAGAGAGAGAGAGAGAGAGAGAGGGAGAGAGGGAGAGATAGGATGTGTGTGTGTGTGTGTGCATATTATATTTTTGGGTGATAAACGTGTGTGTGTGCATATATATATATATATATATATATATATATATATATATATATATATATATATATATATAGATAGATATATATGTATGTATATATACACACACACACACACACGCACACACACACACACACACTAGTCCGGTGTGTGTATACACACACACACACACATATATTCCCCAGCAATTGCTCACTGTCTTCATTGCAACAGCCTGTGCTTACCGTGTATGCAAACGCCAATTCTTGATCATGGCAAACTGTGTTACCTTCTAACATAATTAACTACATATATTTTCACTATGAATGCCATTTTCTATGATTTAGTTCATCTGCATATTTTTTAACAGGAATACGTTGCAATAACCAGTGCTTGCCAACCATCATGTAACATTTCTGTCATTTTACTGGATACTCCTTAGGCATACTCAAATGTCTGTTTCTGTGTGGTATTTTACTAATCTAAAGTTGAAATACTGTGCCTGGAGTAGTTAAAGGCTTTTGTCATTTTTTTCAGCTGGGCTGGATGGCCCTAGCTAATCCGCAACTTTATTCCTTTGCTATAAAAATAAAAAAGGCTTTGTCTCTTTCTAGCTTGGACTGGACTTAAAAACTTTGCTAGACAAGCAGACATTTGTGTGAGCAGATTCAGAGTGTTGGTGGTGTTGTAGGAGCCCCATAGAAAGGAGCAGCTCTCTACCTAAACTTGGGAACTACCCAGAGTTGCCTGCTTCCTTTTTGTTTCCTTTCATGCAGAGCTTTAAATTTGTCTTTTGTTTCATACTATTATCCTTATAGGTGTGTTGAAAAGGACTGCTGATCCCCTCTCTGTCTTTCCAGTTAGTCAAAAGGAAAAGGAAACAATGTGTTGAGTCTCAGCAACGGGAGGAAGACTCATGCTTAGAGCCAACAGGGCTGACCTGGGCCTAGTAAAGGAAATAGATCAATCACCCGCGTGATTAAGTCTTTCGGCCAAATGTAGGAAGCCTAATTTCCGGTCGGTAACGGCCGAAATTACTGAATTTCGGCTGTTACCGACCGGAATTAGGCTTTTCAGATGTAGGTGGCCAAATTGTAAGATTCGATAATTTACTGAATCGGTAACTTAAGGAATCAGTAAATTACCGAATTCTTAACATACCGATTCGGTAAATTACAGAATCCTTAATGTAAAGAGCACTCAATTGAGTGCTTTTTACATTTAAGGATTCGTTATTTACCACCAACTATTAGTTGGTGGTAAATTCCGAATACCTTTTACAAAGCAATGTTGTTCTTTTTATTCAGTGCCTTAGGGCATGTATGTCTGCCACATGTGCACCCATGCACTATACAGGGGTGCAACAGGGTGTCAATGTGACACCCTGCCACCCTTGTAGGTCTACCCCCTATTACCGATTCGGTATTTACCAAATCAGCAATTCTCATACATTCGTATGGGCCTCCAGGCCTATAGGAATGAATGGGGAATACCGATTCGGTAAATACCGAATCGGTATTTACCGAATTTTACCGATTCTGTAAAATTTACCGAATCATTAGCTACATATCATTTACCGATTCTAAAATACCGAATCGGTAAAATTCGGTATTTTACAATCGGTAAATGATATTTACCTACTCTGGCCCTTAATGACTAATCTTGGGCAGGGCTGGATTAAGAAGAGCTACCACATTCCCAAGAAGTCATTTAACACAGAGATACCCCAATTTTAGTGTTATGAATTAAGGTCAGAGCCAGATTTGGCAATGCATGTCAGAGATGACTGAGGGGTTAACATTTAATTCAAAAGAAAAATCTCACCATAAATAACTGCAAATGTGAATGATTCATCACAGTGGATACACCCATACATGTTCATATTCCTAAGAGATGCCGCAGGAAGAACTTAAATGCTAATAAAACAGTCTCCATTTGTAATGCATGTAATTGGTAGCAGAAATGTGCCAGACACTATAGGCTACATGCCAAACATATTTTTAAGTTGCAATTTTAATAACAATTCATATGCGCAGTAGATACGTCAATTGCTTCAGTCCAGACTCATTTTACTATTATCTCTTTGCATATAGGTGAAGGTAGTATTTATTAAGGGAAGCACTTGTGACCCGAGGCTGGTATGCACACTTCGGTCCATATTGGAGAACCAAAAATGGGATTAAAAAGGAAAATGTTTAGGGGTTCACACAGGGTCATGTGGAATTGCACCAGAAAAATTCAGAAGTCAAGAGTGTCCATGGAAATAAGTCAGTGCAGGCGTCCTTTGGTTGGCCAATGAGCAATGGGACATGTCAGAGAGTTAATTCAGCAAACCAAAATGTGGTTTAAATCTACACAGATTCATAGTAGTGGGAAAACTGCACCTCATGTAAAGGCTGAGTTTCTTAATCCTCTGGGACCTACTGTATTTTATTTGATTCAGTATTCCACCGATGTCAATGAATATTGTGGCATTCTGGACATCCAACTAGGCACGGGCATGTGTCTCCAGAAAAGAAGGAGCACCATCAATTGCTTGATGGCAATACGTTCAAAACATCTAATGTAAACATCTAGATTTGTAGCAGAAGCTTATGAGGCAGGTTTATTTATAACTTAACTATCCCCACACCCCCACCCCCCAAAAAAAAATCTGAGAAACAAATCACACTCAGCAACTGCATGGCATATTAAATAAGGTGGCTTTGAACTTGACAGAAAATCACCCCACCTGTTAAACGTTGCATTTTGGCTAAATTTCTAGTGCAAATCAAATTACACCAATATTGATGTATGTGTGATGTGGAATGGGGCAAGTGGAGTTGCTTTGTATACATTGCAGAGAAACTCTTGCATTGTGTTAAAGGCTGCCCATTGTGTTTCTTAGGTTACTACTCTGTTCCTCATTGAATAAACTGTAAAGCAGTCCCTTCTTACTAAAGTTGCCAATGAAAAGTGCCCACAAAGCTTCTTCTAGTTTGAAAAGTATTTGTTAAGAGGATTGGCAGAAGGAGGACAATTTCAAACCGAAGGAAAAGTCTGTATTGCTTTGTGGCTGCTGCATAGCACGTGTAGGGGGCTGGTTTTAGCGTTAGAGGTCCCTGTTGCTTCAATTCTTTTTGCCACCACCTCCAGTGACCTCATTCTCCACAGATTTCCTCGCTACCACCTTCCAACAGCGTCACTCATTTCACTGCTGGCTCTCTCTCACATGCATTTCATTTTTTTTATAGCGCTACTGTTAGATCTGGGGGTCTCTAGTTGGCAATGGTGTTCACCTTTGTCCAAATAGGGACCCTTACTTCTAAGTCAGGATAAGGGGATTACACTCCTTAATAACCCCTGCTCACCCCCTTGGTAGCTTGGCTCGAGCAGACAGGCTTATCTCAGAGGCAGTGTGTTAAGCATTTGTGAATATACACAGTAATACAGTGATAACACTACAGATGGACACAGGACAGGTTTTTATAAAAATAAGTATTCTTTATATAGACTTACAAGTATTTTGCTGCTTCTGTCTCTTCATCCAGATATTTACACAAGTAACATTACAGCTACAACAAGCCAGGACTATTAGCTTTGTCAATGGTTGTTAGTTGCGTAAGATAAATAAGCAACAACAATCACTTGGTTGTAGAGAATATTGAAAATGCTTCTTGCTCTTGTGGGCGAGGTTGTGGCATAAGACTAGAGCAGGGTCCCGCTTCGCCGTTTGTGGCTCCCTGTCATCTCAGCTGCCTGCCGCCCCTGGAGGGGATTTGAGCCGAGGGATTTGCTGGACAGACTTTGTGGGGGAAACCTAGCACGGAGCACGGGACTCCATTGCCCAGGAGTCCGTGCTGCCCAACATCCGTGCGGAGGTCTGCCCTCTCCCCCACCGGCGCCAGAAAAACGCTCGAGGAACCCGCTGGCACGGGTCCCGCTTCGCCGTTTGTGGCTCCCTGTCATCTCAGCTGCCTGCCGCCTCTGGAGGGGATTTGAGCCGAGGGATTTGCTGGACAGACTTTGCGGGGGAAACCTAGCACGGAGCACGGGACTCCATTGCCCAGGAGTCCATGCTGCCCAACACCTGTGCGGAGGTCCGCCCTCTCCCCCACCGGCACCAGAAAAACGCTTGTGGAACCCGCTGGCGTGGGTCCCGCTTCGCCGTTTGTGGCTCCCTGTCATCTCAGCTGCCTGCCGCCCCTGGAGGGGATTTGAGCCGAGGGATTTGCTGGACAGACTTTGTGGGGGAAACCTAGCACGGAGCACGGGACTCCATTGCCCAGGAGTCCGTGCTGCCCAACATCCGTGCGGAGGTCTGCCCTCTCCCCCACCGGCGCCAGAAAAACGCTCGAGGAACCCGCTGGCGCGGGTCCCGCTTCGCCGTTTGTGGCTCCCTGTCATCTCAGCTGCCTGCCGCCCCTGGAGGGGATTTGAGCCGAGGGATTTGCTGGACAGACTTTGCGGGGGAAACCTAGCACGGAGCATGGGACTCCATTGCCCAGGAGTCCGTGCTGCCCAACACCTGTGCGGAGGTCCACCCTCTCCCCCACCGGCACCAGAAAAACGTTTGTGGAACCCGCTGGCGCGGGTCCCGCTTCGCCGTTTGTGGCTCCCTGTCATCTCAGCTGCCTGCCGCCCCTGGAGGGGATTTGAGCCGAGGGATTTGCTGGACAGACTTTGCGGGGGAAACCTAGCACGGAGCATGGGACTCCATTGCCCAGGAGTCCGTGCTGCCCAACACCTGTGCGGAGGTCCGCCCTCTCCCCCACCGGCACCAGAAAAACGCTCGCGGAACCCGCTGGCATGGGTCCCGCTTCGCCGTTTGTGGCTCCCTGTCATCTCAGCTGCCTGCCGCCCCTGGAGGGGATTTGAGCCGAGGGATTTGCTGGACAGACTTTGCGGGGGAAACCTAGCACGGAGCACGGGACTCCATTGCCCAGGAGTCCGTGCTGCCCAACACCTGTGCGGAGGTCCGCCCTCTCCTACCACCTGCACTACATTACAACTCCCGGTACCCGCAGCGCGGGACGCGCGCAGGACACGCCGGGCTAAGCCCGGGCAAAGGGCGGGCCGTCTGCGGCCCTCCGGGGCAGGAGGAGGCAGGGCTGGGCCACACCCCTGTAAAGTTCAGCCCAAGGTACTGTACTGCACATTGTTTATTCCTGCATGTTGACTGATATTCCGTAAATATGGGAAAACGTAAATGTACGGAAGACCCTATCGAAATCGCTGGCGTGATGTCCAAGGGAGGGAAGCAAGCTAAGAAACGGAAATACAAACCGTCAAAAAAACTTTGCCAGATGCAGGAGGGAACTGTGTGATGGATAGAACTGATGACTTGGTCCGAGACTGTACTGACCTGTTACAAACTGCCCCTGAGGGTGGGAGTCTTGGGGGGGCTCTGGAAGGGAGGTCCCAGAAGAGGGGAGTTGCAACCATTCCTGAAATTTTCTTAAACAAATCTACCGGGGGGTGAGATTGGGCCCAGCTCTAGTACTGGGGGATGATTCTGACATCGAACAAACCCAGCCCATATCAACCCCATTACAGACCCCCGAAGATCTTAACGCTTTGATCTGTTCTAACAGATTTTCTGTTTTGGCCCACGTTGAAAGTAATTAATCTGAGGTTTCTAGGACTGTCGATACGGCCGACAGTTCCCTGATATCAGTTGTAAAACATCTATGTGATATGGTGGTATATAGACTTAAACACAAGACCACAAATGACAAAAATCCACAATACTACACTTAAGATTACTTAAAAGATTATTAAAGTCTCTTAGTTCAAGTTGCTGTTAAATGCGACAAAGTTCTCAACAAACTACCTGGATGCGTAACTCAAAGTGAACAAAAGGCTCGCAAAAGGGGAGATGTGTCGGTTCTGTGACCCTGGGGACCAGTTGTGTCCTTCCTCAATGCTTGCGCAGAGTAGGGGACTCGTCATGAGCCTTACCGTGCGGAGGTGATGCGTAGATTCTCGGCCTGCGGGCCCGTTGCGGTGTGCAAGATGGCGCCTTGATGCGTTGCGATGATCCGGTTGCGATGCGAGAAGATGGCGCCCTTGATGCGGCGATGCGATGACGCACTGGCAGCCTTGCGACGACTCTGTATTTGGAGCCGCGACAGGCCCTCCAACAGGCCCTCCGACACAATTCTCCGGTGATGCGATGGCGACTCTCTCTATGGCTTTACGCTTCTCTGGTGATGCGACAGCAGGCAGATTAGATCAACACACTCTTCCAGGGAGATGTGGCGAAGGCTCGCTTCTCCGGCGTTGCGATGATTTCAGCTGCGGCGGCGACACGCTTCTTCTCGATGCGTCGCGCTTCCAGCTCCCAGCGGCACGCAAGTGACTGGAGTCCGAATTCCCAGCAAGGAAATTAAGAGGGAGCTGGAGTTGAAGTCTTTTGTCCCTGAGACTTCAGCAGGAGGCAAGTACAGTTCAAGCCCTTAGAGAATATTCTGCAGATGAAAGTCCTTACAAAGTTCCTTCTCCTTTCCCTTGGCAATGAAGCAACCACTGCAGGCCAACCCAGCAAACAGCACACTGGCAGAGGGGCAGTCCAAACTAGTGCAGCTTCCTTGGTTCTTCTCCTTGGCAGAAAGGTTTCTTGTCCAGAAGTGATCTACTTTCTTGGGATCAGGGTCCCAATATTTATACCCCCAAATCTTTTGTTCTCTGAAGGCAGAGAGGCCTCTGCCTAGTCCAAACCAGTTCCTGAGCACTTTGTTTACATGACTCTCTTCTTCCTTTCACTGTGCAGGGCAGAGACATCAGCCGCCCCACAGCAATTATGCCAGGTCTAACAGATACTCATATGAACCCTAAGGTATCAGAGCACTTTATATCACACACCACATTATACAGAGGCATTCAGGGCTGGCCTTGGGCATGGGCCCAGGCCTGGGGTACCAATATTTTGAGGAGCGCATCAAACATCTGCCTGACTTAATGTCATGAAAACAGAAGCTCGCCCATCGCACTTGGTCTCAACGGTCCAGTTAAAGACTTTTTATTCAGCCCTTAATGTACATCAGCTTAATTGTTAGCACCCTATGAGCCCCCTTACCCTCTTTCCGGGTCTGGTGGCTCAGTGGACTAAAGCAGCCACTGCAGGGGCCTGTGTTCGACCTCATGGTCACAGGTTCAAATCCAGGTGGGTCCACTCAGCCTTTCATCCATTTGAGGTCTAAAAAATGAGTACCAGTGAGTTGGGTAACAATAAACATCTGTTATTCAGCGCCAGGACACCTCGGGTAATAGTGCGCTTTACAAATACACCTGTTATGTTATGTTATGTTTCCATCTTCCTCACACCTCCTGCCGCCCCACCGCAATGACCCCCACCCCCACACCACACACCACATTTTATTTCCGCCAAGGGTGCTGTCCCAGTCAACTCCATTAAGGGTGGCCCTTGAGGCAATGAATCATACATGTGTAAATCAGTCTATATAAAATGCTACACAAACAATGAGGATTACCATTATGTGATGAAGGGCCTGATTCACAGAACTAACTTAAGACTAAATCCTAAACTTACTACTTTTGGTATTCACAGAAGTTAGGATTTTGATTTAAGTTTGTCTTAAGACAGACTTAAGTTAGGATTTAGTCTTAAATCTGTTTTAAGACAAATTTAAGACAAAATCCTAACTTCTGTGAATACCAAAAGTAGTACGTTTAGGATTTTGACTTAAGTTAGTTCTGTGAATCGGGCCCTATGGGTACAAGTTCTGTGCAGCAGATATATTAACCCTCTGTGTTGCTTTATGATGATTCAGAGCTGCCACTAGACAAAACTTCCATCTCACTCTAGCAGAAATCCAAATCTCCTAGTTAGCTTGACATTTTTATTGTTTCCTGCTAGACACACAAGGAAACAGCAGATGCTTTTAAAACCAGAAGTTATTTCTGAACACAGGGCCTCTCCCGAGGCCAGACCCAGCGCCAGGTGCGGCTGCATCGGTCGTACAGCCCTAAACCCAGCCCTGCACAAGCACTCCGGTGAGAAGGCATTCAGGCTAAAGCATTTGCAACTTGGTGGCTTCGGCTAACAATACAATTACGTTAATTGACGTTCAGCTCGTGAAGCACCATTACTAGACTAATAACAGTTATCCATTGGTCATTGATACATTATAATTTCATTCATCTGAATGTTCATCCTACCACTTATCACAATTCATACATAATAAAATACCATTGTAGCTGCATAAAGCAATGCCATATGCTAACCATGATGCACACACGTTAAAAAACCTAAAATGATTACAATTCACCGTCCAAGCTAAATATTCTTAAATCATCTGGGATTTTTACTGCAAAGCTTGAAAATAGGCATGGCAGTTCTGAAAACTACATTTACGGAAGCGGAACTCAATCAGATCAATAGTTCAGGGCTTGCTAATGCTGCCAAGTAGATTTCGTAAGATAGTGGCTTGCTTCCCGAAACAGTGGTGGCAAAGGGGAAAGCCAGAAAATGAAAATATCCCCGGTTTGAAACAAGTTTCTAATGACAAAGAGCTAATAAATCCTGAACTTGCTTAGAACAGTTCTCTTCACCCTCACAACCACTCCTCTCTCCATCCACCCTGCCACCCTTGCACCCATCTTCCATCCTTCCATATTTCCATCCTTTCAATATTCTCACCATCCGTTTTAATACCACCACCTGTTTTCATTCATCCATCTCTTCACCCCTGTATATTTTCATCTTTCATTTTGCATCCTTCCATCCATCCATCCATCCATCCATCCATGCATCCATCCATCCATCCATCCAAAGACCATTCTCTTCACGCATAAAGCTGTCCATCCATTCACTCTTCCAGCCATTCATCTTTTCACTCTTCCGTCTATCCTTCCATCTGGCTATCCAACTCTTAACCAGCTATTTCCCCTTTTCTTTCATACTTTCACCTAGTGGTCCTTCCACCCTTCTATTTAAACATCCGTTCTTGTACTCACCCTTCAGGTTTTTTTTTCATCCACCCTTTCTTCCACAAAGCCTTTAATATTTCCTTCCTTCCTTCTTTCATTTCTTTCCCCCTTTCTTCCGTCTCCTTCCTCCTGTCTAGTTTCTAATTTCGCAGTACTTTTTCACTCACACTATTTTCCTTGCCTGCCTTTCTCTCTCCTACGTCCGCTATTTGCTATTCTATCTGGCCATTTGCTCTTTGTTTGCATTGCATAATATCCTCCTCTTTCTCCTTTACTGAACTTGGTTTACAAAGCAGCACTTCACCCCACCTCCCAGCCCTGCCCTGCTAAGCCTTTAAAGCGTTTTATGAGCGTTTGTCTGCTGCTCTGCAGACCGAAGAGGACAAATCCTATCAACTTTTAGTGGTTACGGCCTCTTAAGCTGCTAGAGCAAGGGGTGGCTCTCAACATTTTTTAACAGTGACAACACAATGGACGGCTTATTGTAGCACACAAGTGCATTCCCAAAATGTTTAGAGAGTGGGAGGGCGCAATCTTTATCAGCTATATTAATATCAGCTAGCACTACCATCTAGATTTGTAGCGTTGCCATACATCACGAAGTATATCTCCACTCAAGCGGTTTAGTCCATCTAGGCAGATAGCAGTTGATAATGGATGGGAGAAGAGAGGTGAAGTGTGGGATACAGATGAGAGGACCAGTGCTATGAAGATCACGTGAGGCAATCAGGCCATTGCCATTCCATCATTCTTCTTCATCTGAGTCTTCGAACTTTGAGGATACAGTCTGTAGATCTGGCAGTGACTTCCCAGCGCCTTAAGACCACACATACACATTTTTTTTTGTAAAGCACACAATCACCCGTAAGGGTTTCTAGGCGCTGGGGGCCGTTGGGAAGATTGAGCAAGCTATTGCCCAGAGTCACATGGTGTTGGGCTAATCTGCCGCCGGTGCCGGGGATCAAACTGTGATCCCCAGATTCCGGAGTCAGTCGCCCTAGCCGCGGCGCCACACCTCTTCCTCATGGGTGAGTAGTGTTCTTCACAAACCCTGATTGATTGATTGATTGATTGATATAGAGACATCTACCACACAACTAGGTTTATTAAGAGCACATACGCTAGCTCCACAAACTAATTGAGCTGGCGCCGCCCCTGCCACAATCTACACCCACTAAACTTGTCATCCGCAACCTGAAATGCACCATAAAGATGGTTACATTTAATTTAATACTGAGCTCTGTGGTTGCGTGCCACAAGCTGGAATCATCATAAAACGGGCATTCACAGAAGGCACTTACTCATTTCGGTATTCACAGAAGTTAGGAGTCCTAACTTTAGGACTCCTAAATGCCTTCTGTGAATACCGAAAGTCTTAAAGTTAGGATTTTTCTCAGTTTAGGACTTTCGGTATTCACAGAAGGCATTTAGGAGTCCTAATGTTAGGACTCCTAACTTCTGTGAACACCGAAATGAGTAAGTGCCTTCTGTGAATACCAAAATGGTAGTAAGTTTAGGATTTTGTCTTAAGTTAGTTCTGTGAATCGGGCCCTATAACCCTATATAAGCATTACAAGTTGCCTTTTCACCACCCTTTTCATGGCGGTGAGCCTGTCATGAAAAGGGTGGGGGGGGGGGGCGACTAAGGGGTCACTAACAGGGTCCCTTGCCGGATATGGGCCTGGAGTTGCCTGCGGGGGCACATATTCCGCCCCCCAGTAATTCCACCCCGTTCCTGTATGGTGTGACATGCATGCCACACCATGCAGGAACGTGCTGCAGGTGCTGTCTTGGCGGCGGGCTGCATGTTAGGCTCTCCTATGAGCCTACCAACCCACCACTGTGAGAACGCTGCAGCATCACCCGCCTGCCCACCATGGAATACATTCGTAATCCGGCAGGCAGGTGCACTATGGGCTTGGTGGTCCTCCTGTCGGTGCAGCAGTGGCAGACTGACAGATGTACAGCCAAACTCGTAAAAAGGTCCTTAGGCCCTAGACCTCTGTTATAATTAGCCTTATGGTCATAATGATTCTGTGGGGCTCTGATTGACTCAGATGTCCAGAAGCATTCAGGTCTCTAGTTCTTAGCAAATGCTAAACCCCTGTTAAAGATTTTGAGAGTTCGAAAGGTGGGTAATGGATAAAGATTTAAGATTACTAGACACAAGCCAGGTCTCTGGGTTACATGCTGGCACTAAACACTATTTAAATAAATGGTATCACATCCAATACCAGGCCAGAATAAAACATGGCAGCCCAAAAAGACCCTACAAGTCAACCACCAAATGACTAGGACCCCAGCCACAAAAATATTTCTGTAACGTCTTATTGTCAGATCTCTACTCCTGAGGCACAGCCGGGAGTGCTTCTTTTAAAAAACTTGAAACTTGCTGATTTACAAACTTGTGTGTTTTATATTGTGTCACTTACCCTCCCTTCCCTCACTTGATCGATCGTTGTTGGGCTGAACTGCCTCTCTTTGGACCCACGCAGCAGAGCTATTTGCTGCACAGGGAACGCCCAGATTTGCCGCCAGCAGCGAGTGAGCCGGTCCTGTGGCCACGCCCACTCGCTCGAGGCCACGCCCCCTTCGCCCTCATAAGCAGAGCAGCTCACGAGCTCTGGTCAGATCTCTACTCCTGAGGCACAGCCGGGAGCGCTTCTTTTAAAAAACTTGAAACTTGCTGATTTACAAACTTGTGTGTTTTATATTGTGTCACTTACCCTCCCTTCCCTCACTTGATCGATCGTTGTTGGGCTGAACTGCCTCTCTTTGGACCCACGCAGCAGAGCTAATTGCTGCACAGGGAACGCCCAGATTTGCCGCCAGCAGCGAGTGAGCCGGTCCTGTGGCCACGCCCATTAGCTCGAGGCCACGCCCCCTTCGCCCTAATAAGCAGAGCAGCTCACGAGCTCTGGTCAGATCTCTACTCCTGAGGCACAGCCGGGAGCGCTTCTTTTAAAAAACTTGAAACTTGCTGATTTACAAACTTGTGTGTTTTATATTGTGTCACTTACCCTCCCTTCCCTCACTTGATCGATCGTTGTTGGGCTGAACTGCCTCTCTTTGGACCCACGCAGCAGAGCTAATTGCTGCACAGGGAACGCCCAGATTTGCCGCCAGCAGCGAGTGAGCCGGTCCTGTGGCCACGCCCACTCGCTCGAGGCCACGCCCCCTTCACCCTCATAAGCAGAGCAGCTCACGAGCTCTGGTCAGATCTCTACTCCTGAGGCACAGCCGGGAGCGCTTCTTTTAAAAAACTTGAAACTTGCTGATTTACAAACTTGTGTGTTTTATATTGTGTCACTTACCCTCCCTTCCCTCACTTGATCGATCGTTGTTGGGCTGAACTGCCTCTCTTTGGACCCACGCAGCAGAGCTAATTGCTGCACAGGGAACGCCCAGATTTGCCGCCAGCAGCGAGTGAGCCGGTCCTGTGGCCACGCCCACTCGCTCGAGGCCACGCCCCCTTCGCCCTCATAAGCAGAGCAGCTCACGAGCTCTGGTCAGATCTCTACTCCTGAGGCACAGCCGGGAGCGCTTCTTTTAAAAAACTTGAAACTTGCTGATTTACAAACTTGTGTGTTTTATATCGTGTCACTTACCCTCCCTTCCCTCACTTGATCGATCGTTGTTGGGCTGAACTGCCTCTCTTTGGACGCACGCAGCAGAGCTAATTGCTGCACAGGGAACGCCCAGATTTGCCGCCAGCAGCGAGTGAGCCGGTCCTGTGGCCACGCCCACTCGCTCGAGGCCACGCCCCCTTCGCCTTCTTAAATATGTGTATCTCACGTACGCGCAGCGGACGGGCGCAGCGGGCGCGCCGTCAGCGCGCCAAAGGCGCACCTAAGGCAAGCCCGTCTGGGCCCGTCCGGGCCCGGGCGGACCCAGGCCCTGGGACTCTGCCGGATTCACCCCTCATCCGTCTCTCGTACTCAGCAGATGCGCTCCTGAATCTCCGACCGGAAAAAAACCAAGGATGTTGTTACACTTACGATGAAGGTAAACCCTTCTTTAACTGCAAGCGCTGTAACCCAGTCATTCAGACTGCAGCCAACTCGCAATTGCAGCTGGGTCTCCTTAACTGTCGCTCCCTCCCCAAGCACGCACTAAAAATCAATGTGCTGATCCAAGATCAAGGCATAGACGTATTGTTTCTCACAGAAACATGGCTCTCCGACAGTACGGATTCGGACATCGTCACCGCCCTTCCCCCAGGCTACCTCATCCTTACTCTTCACAGACCCAGAGGAAGAGGAGGTGGGCTGGCTATAATCTACCGGCAACATCTCACTTGTAGAACTAATGATGCCAACATTGCAGACTCGGAAAGCTGCCATTTTTCCCTCCAAACCTCCCCAGCGCACTCCCTCTCGGGATTACTAATTTATCGCCCTCCGGGCCCCCTTGGGAAATTCCCCAATGCGGTCACAGAAATGGTTTCTCAAATAGCCTCCTCTGTGTCCAACTTTCTTGTCGTTGGTGATCTTAACCTTCATTTTACAGATCCCACCGACCGGAATGCCTCCGACCTGCTTCTTGACCTCCTGTCACTTAACATGTGATTGGTTAATAAGGAGCCCACCCACGAGAAGGGACACCTTTTAGATCCCGTCCTCACCAATGTCGTCGACATTACCACCAAGCCTCCTTTGCCACTGCCATGGACCGATCACTTTTTAATCCCCATCGTATGGGAGTCTCCTACTGTGATCCACCAATCCGCGAAAATTAAAGTCACTGACAGACGCTGGCACAAACTCCTACCATCTGAATGGGCCACCGTCCTCGCTAACTCGATCCCTACGTTTTCCCCCGACCCAATGACGGCCGATAAACAGTATAACTTCTGGATCACATCCTCTCTGGATACACTTCTCCCTAAAACCGCCATCCTTAAACATACCAAACGGATACCTCCGGCCCCGTGGTATACACCTGAGCTCAAGTCGCTACGGCAGGACTGTAAAAGAGCTGAACGTTCCTGGAGGAAGGAAAAGTCCAATTCCAACAAGGATGCTTACCTGATCTCCCTAGCAAGATACAAATCCTCCATTGGCAAGGCAAAAAGCTTATTCTTTCAGGAAAGAATTGAAAGGGCCGCTTGCTCTAGCAAAGAAACTTTCACCATCCTGAAAGAACTTCTTAAGGTCCCTGATCCCGGCCCGAACAACCCCCCTGACCCCAAAGCAGACCAGGAAAAATGTCATCAGCTAGCCAGCTTTTTCCAAACAAAGATTAAAAAAATCCTCAACTCCATCCCTTATACCAATCTGGGAGAGATTGACGACCCCCCCGACACTCCGATCTCCCCCCGCCTATCCTAATGGGGGCAAATAACCATCAAAGAAGTCGAGGATACCCTAAAAGTCATCAAAAGCGGATCTCCTAGGGACCCTGCCCCGCTATGAACCCTCAGGGAAGTAGCCTCCATCATCACCCCCCCCCTCACCCACCTGATAAATGCGTCATTACAACAAGGAGTCGTTCCCCTTAGTTGGAAAGCGGCAGTTGTTAAAGCGCTTTTAAAGAAACCTTCCTTGGACCCGGCGGAATTGGCCAACTATCGACCAATATCCCTTCTCCCCGGGACCAGCAAGATTGCAGAGAAACTGGTGAACAAGAAACTCTCTCAGTTTCTTGAATCTAATAACCTGTTAAAAAACTTGCAGACAGGGTTTCGCCCAGGGCAGGGCACTGACATCGCCGTCCTGGCGGCGGTGGAGGAGGCCAGATCACTCTTAGACGAAGGAGGATCAGTGGCAGTGATCCTCCTCGACCTGAGTGCGGCCTTCGACACCGTCAACCACCACCTTCTGATCAAACGGCTCAAGAGGGTAGGAGTGGAGGGCACGGCTCTATCTTGGCTCTCCTCCTTTCTGGCCCAACGATCCTTTCAGGTTTGGGAGAATAACGCCTGCTCCTCCGAAACACCCCTCCAATGTGGGGTGCCTCAGGGCTCCTCCCTGAGCCCCACATTGTTTAACATCTACATGTCCCCATTGGAGGAGGTTGTGACCCCGTTCGGAGTGAGCATCGTCAGCTATGCGGATGACACTCAACTAGTGGTCTCCCTTTCCCACCCTAGCAAACAACCTGCGGACTTATTCAACTGCTTGACGCAGATACAAGGGTGGATGAATAGCTCAGCCTTAAAACTGAACGGTTCAAAGACGGATATTCTCATGCTGGGTCAGAAAGGACTCACCCTCCCTCAGAACATCTGGCCCCCCTGTCTGGGTCCCCCCCCTGACCCAAAACAGGAAGTAAAAAGCCTGGGTGTATGGATCGAAACCGACCTCTCATTCACTACCCAAGCAAAAAAAGTAGCCGGTACCTGTTTCGGGCTACTGAAATCAATGAGAAAGATCCTGCACCTACTTCCTCGTACTTCGCAGAGACTTCTCATCCAAGGCCTTATACTTTCCAGGCTCGACTATAGCAACGCTATCTACCTGGGCGCGCCCGAAGCAACTCTGAATAAATTACAGAGAATCCAAAATGCGGCCGCCCGAATCCTTACTAATACCCCTGCCAGAGCCTCAGCCAAACCTGCACTGAAGCTCCTTCACTGGCTTCCAGTGAGGGAACGAGTAATATTCAAAGCTTTATGCCTGGCGCATAAACTACTGCAGAATCTAGGCCCCCCGATTCTTAGGAAATTTATAAGACCATACAAAGCCCCAAGATCTCTTCGATCGGATAAGGAGTCCTTTATCACCCTTCCTAGATTCAAGAAAGCTCGCTTGGGTGGAAGACGCTTCTCGGTCCACACCGCGCGCCTCTGGAATGCTCTCCCCCGAGACTTGAGAACAGAACCTAGCTATCTACGCTTTAGGAAACGGTTGAAAGCTCACCTGTTCCCTTAAACGCTACCTTCGTTCTTCCTGAATCTGCTGTCCTCCCCCCCCCCCCTTTTTTCGCCCCCGGAACCACAGATGTAGGGATTTTCAGCGCTGGGATACCTCAGGGGGACTACGCACTCTATAAACTTTTTTAATAATAATAATAATAATAATAATAATTGCTCCTTATGAGACTGTCCTGGTGAGATGATGTGCATTTACCAGTGCTGGTTTCGAGAGGTCAAAGTCCATTCAACTGGAGTGTAGATTGTACTTATATTTTATGAGGGGACAGATGAAAAATAGTGGAACCCTTCTCAATATTGGCAACCAAAGTTGCCTTAAAATATAAGGGCCTATATATATATTCCCAATGTGTCGCAAATTGCAACCTACCTCATGAATATTGATGAGGCAGGTCCATTTGCGACCCATTGGGAATCGTAAACAGTGTCTTAGACACTGTTGTATATATGTGTTTGTAATTTTCTAATTGCGAATCCTAAAAATGTGCAATTAGGAAATTGCAAATAGGCTTTTTTGTACATCCGGCCTTAAAAACCGAAAAGAGAAGTCTTCGGCTAATAGAAAGGAATTGGAGACAACACCCCTCCTCCCCCCAACTAAAACTTCTTAGAAAGACCAGAAATGCGTACAATTCAAAAAAAGAATTCTTCAGAGCAGAACATGAAAACGCTAAGGACAGACCTCGGAAGCTCTTTCAATTGATAAAACAACAACCAAATAAAATGGCTAAACCTCTGAAGAAACAACCAAATACCTAATAAGCTCTGATGAGTTCTCCTCTTTCTTCGTGGCTAAAATCAACTCCCTGGGTAATGAGTTGTTCTCTGCCGCTACCGTCCTCCCACAGCCTGCAGGGACTGTTCAAAATGGAGCTACACTCTCCCCACAGACGTTACCCAAAAACCACACTGGATCACCTTCAACCTTTAAACCTTTATGACACGCATGGCATAGCAAAAATTCTATCATCCACTACACCGAACAACCACTTCATTGAGTGGCTTCCATTCAATCGTTTATCTGCAGCCAATCATCTCATCATACCCATCTGGACTGCAATAATCAATGCTTCCCTAATACAAAGGTCTATACCAGACTCGTCAAAAACGGGACAAGTGATCCCTATTCTAAAAAAACCTGTGCTAAACCCTGCTGAACCAGACAATTTCAGACCAATATCTAACATTCCTCTACTTGCGAAACTACTTGAGATATGCGTGCAACAACAACTTACCCTACACATCAACACTTTCAGCTTGCCAGATGAGTGCCAATCTGGTTTCAGGCTACTATTCTCCACATAGTAGATGATGCCCTCCAAGCCCTAGACCAAGGCAAATCATGTCCCCTAATTCTGTTAGATCTTTCCTCGGCGTTCGACACAGTCAACCATGAAAAGCTTCTAGAACGTCTGGAACTCAGGATGGGCCTAGGAGGAACCGTTCTTAAGTGGTTCAAATCCTTCCTACAGAATCGCTCCCAGAGATTCTTAATTAATCACATTCTATCCTCCCGTTCCCCGATTACGATTGGCATCCCCAAGGATCAACTCTCTCCCCAACTCTCTTTAACCTCTATTTTGAACCACTAGCTGAAATCCTTTGCAACGCCAACATCTCTTTCCACATGTACTTTGACGACACCCAGGTCTACATCAAAATCTCTTCTCTAGAGGAGGTCCAAATAATGAATGATGCTCTGAAACAGACTGTTCACCAGCTCAAACTCAATGCGCAGAATACAAGTTCTTGCTAATCTCCCCTTCGAAAAGCTCCCCTGACATACTTGAATGGACCAACTGGATGACCACGCTGAACTGCACCCTGACCATAGTGGACTCAGCCAAATCACTAGCAATCACTCCTGACAAAAACCTGAACATGTGGCCCACATAAACACTTTGGCCAAAAATGCCAGGTTTCCCCTCAGATATCTGAGAAATCTCAAACCTTTCCTAGACACTTCGGACCTAAAAATGGCAGTTCAATTCCTAGTTATCTCTAATATCGAATATGGATGCTCAACCTTATCTGGCCTACCAAAGATCTCTATTGCTCCCCTAAAAGCCTGTATCAACGCAGCTGCAATACTCCTAATTGCCTCAAAAAATTTGATCATATCTTGCCTCACCTAAAGGCACGGAACTGGCTACCGTACAAAGCTAGAATCCACCTCAAATTGGCCTGTATCACTCAGAAAGCTGTGCACTCCAAGTCTCCTGGGTACCTTGCTCAGAAAATCGTGGTCTCCGGAGGAGACAGACACTCTTTGTGTGCCAGGGATTTTCTGTTGAAACCACCCCTCTTCTGGAAGAAGAAAACATACAACAGGGCTTTCTCTGGGGCTGCCCCCAGAATCTGGAATTCATTGCCGCCTTACATCAGAAGAATACCTGCCCTATTAAGTTTCAAAAAGGAAGTGAAGACTTTCCTAATGGGCAAATTGTGGAGAAGTGTGGCTCACTGGTTAGAGGAGGCAGACCTGGAAGCAGAGGTCAGCCCGGGACCAGGGTTCAATTCCCGGCTCGGTGGAGTCTTGAGTCCTAAAATGTCCATGGACTCGACAATTCTCGCTCCGGTGCCTAATCGATTCATGGGTTCACACTCTGCGACTCTGGGCAATAGCTTGCTTAATCTCCACAACGGCCCCTCGCGGCGGGATGCCTGGCTTTCACTTTGCGGATACCCTGCCGGGGTTATCTCACAGGGGAATACCAGGACGGGTTCCCTAAGCAAGCGCTTAGAAACCGCTTGGTGATTTGCGCTATATAAATTCCTGTACATTTACATTTACAAATTCCTACCCTAATCTCTCTCAGTGCCTCTGCAGTTTCAGCAGCAGCGACTTGCCTTATCTCGTATTTGAACTTTAACAGGATTATCAACATTTCTCTTGTGTTTGCATGATCCTTTTTGTATCTAACTTGTTTTTGTCAATTCTTGTAATTAATGTAATTACTTACTACTGCTGTAAAGCACTCTGATACCCTCATGGGTCATGTTCGCGTTATACAAAGCATTTATTCGCACAATTTCATACATACCAGACTTGACCACACTGCTCCTCTCATAACGGGAATAACCACTGACACACACCCATTAGGAAATCACCAATGCATTCCTATGGGAGGGCAGGCCAACCTTACAAATGTAACACAGAGAGCGCACACACTTTGCACTGGACCAGAGTGCTAAAGTGCCCAAAGGCCTAAAACCACCAATACCATGTCAAAGAAAAGGCAAAAAGTTTAGGGGTGAACTTGCCAAAAAGAGCCAAGCCCAACACTTGCCACAACTACTCCCATTGTTTCAGGGAGATCCCCTCGGTAGCATCAGCATGCCATTGTGTTTGGTAAGAGTGAAGTCTGTTCGAGGTAGAGTATTGTAGTAGCTGATTAGTGCGAGAGATCAGGCCCTGCGATCCATCATAGTAGCACACTAGTGATTCAAAAGAGGTGAGTGGCTGAGTTGCCCCTTGTGTGTTCAGTGGTGCGAGCAACCAATGTGGGATTCGGTAATATTGTAGTCTAGACTCATCTGGTAGGTGAAAACTTTGTTTGCATTGATCAAAGGTTTTGAACATATCTCCCTCAAAGACGTATTTAATCGTACTGCATTCGCCCCGTCTCTCCATGTCGAGAAAGATTGTGGTTGTAGAGCAGGGGGATAATGGGGGTTGCGCGCCAGAGATGTGTTAGGGGAAAGAAAGGAAGTAAGGCCTTTTTGTATTGCAATTTTGTCCCAGATGTACAAGACTGTTTTTGTGGGGATGGCTATATAAGCACTACGATGCGGGACATGCCGTCGGAGCCAAGCCAGGTCCTAAAGTGGTACAGTGCCCAAAGGCCTAAAACCACCAATACCATGTCAGAGAAAAGGCAAAAAGTTTAGGGGTGAACTTGCCAAAAAGGGCCAAGCCCAACACTTGCCACAACTACTCCCATTGTTTCAGGGAGATCTCCTCGGTAGCATCAGCATGCCATTGTGTTTGGTAAGAGTGAAGTCTGTTCGAGGTAGAGTATTGTAGTAGCTGATTAGTGCGAGAGATCAGGCCCTGCGAGCCATCATAGTAGCACACTAGTGATTCAAAAGAGGTGAGTGGCTGAGTTGCCCCTTGTGTGTTCAGTGGTGCGAGCAACCAATGTGGGATTCGGTAATATTGTAGTCTAGACTCATCTGGTAGGTGAAAACTTTGTTTGCATTGATCAAAGGTTTTGAACATATCTCCCTCAAAGACGTATTTAATCGTACTGCATTCGCCCCCTCTCTCCATGTCGAGAAAGATTGCGGTTGTAGAGCAGGGGGATAATGGGGGTTGCGCGCCAGAGATGTGTTAGGGGGAAGAAAGGAAGTAAGGCCTTTTGTATTGCAATTTTGTCCCAGATGTACAAGACTGTTTTTGTGGGGATGGCTATATAAGCACTACGATGCGGGACATGCCGTCGGAGCCAAGCCAGGTCCTAAAGTGGTACAAAAGGGGGTGGTGATGGACAGAGCATCAGAACCAATCAAAACACTCACACCCAGTCAAAAGATCTGGGTTTGATCCATCACCGTTCTTTAGCCCACTCTGCCACCCCAGTTCAGACATGGCTATATGCAAATCAGTCTGACCCTGTGCCTCATGGGAACAGTCCAGCCGGAACTGCCAAGCCATGTCTTCCCTGGACCGGAAACAAGCTTCCGAGGACCGGTTTCTGGCATTAAAGCCGTCTTCAGTCCGGCTTGCCTGAATCCAGTGGCAAAGTGAGCAAGGGACTCACGTCTGAGCATACCCTGCCACACTTATGGCGGCCAAAAGCGGTACAAAAGGGGGTGGTGATGGACGGAGCATCTGAATCAATCAAACACTCACACCCAGTCAAAAGATCTGGGTTTAATCCATCACCGTTCTTTAGCCCACTCTGCCACCCCAGTTCAGACATGGCTATATGCAAATCAGTCTGACCCTGTGCCTCATGGGAACAGTCCAGCCCAAACTGCCAAGCCATGTCTTCCCTGGACCGGAAACAAGCTTCCGAGGACCGGTTTCTGGCATTCCAGCCGTCTTCAGCCCGGCTTGCCTGAATCCAGTGGCCAAGTGAGCAAGGGACTCACGTCTGAGCATACCCTGCCACACTTATGGCGAACAAAGCGATACAAAAGGGGATGATGGACGGAGCGTTTGAGCAAATCAAACACTCACCCCCAGTCAACTGATCGGGGTTTAATCCATCACCATTCTTTAGCCCACTCAGCGGCCAAAAGCGGTACAAAAGGGGGTGGTGATGGACGGAGCATCTGAATCAATCAAACACTCATCATCCCCTTTTGTATCGCTTTGTTTGCCCTAAGTGTGGCAGGGTATGCTCAGACGTGAGTCCCTTGCTCACTTGGCCACTGGATCCAAGATAGCCTGGCTGATGAGGATTATGAATCCGAAACCGGTCCCAGGATGCTTGTTTCCGGTCCATGAAAGACATGGCTTGGCAGTTCGGGCTGGACTGTTCCCATGAGTCACAGGGTCAGACTGATTTGCATATAGCCATGTATGAAATGGGGTGGCTGAGTGGGCTAAAGAATGGTGATGGATTAAACCCAGATCAGTTGACTGGGGGTGAGTGTTTGATTTTCTCAAACGCTCCGTCCATCATCCCCTTTTGTATCGCTTTGTTTGCCCTAAGTGTGGCAGGGTATGCTCAGACGTGAGTCCCTTGCACACTTGGCCACTGGATTCAAGATAGCCTGGCTGATGAGGATTATGAATCCAAAACCGGTCCCAGGATGCTTGTTTCCGGTCCATGGAAGACATGGCTTGGCAGTTCGGGCTGGACTGTTCCCATGAGGCACAGGGTCAGACTGATTTGCATATAGCCATGTCTGAAATGGGTGGCTGAGTGGGCTAAAGAATGGTGATGGATTAAACCCAGATCAGTTGACTGGGGGTGAGTGCTTGATTTGTTCAAACGCTCCGTCCATCATCCCCTTTTGTATCGCTTTGTTCGCCCTAAGTGTGGCAGGGTATGCTCAGACGTGAGTCCCTTGTTCACTAGGCCACTGGAATCAAGATAGCCTGGTTGATGAGGATTATGAATCCGAAACCGGTCCCAGGATGCTTGTTTCTGGTCCAGGGAAGACATGGCTTGGCAGTTCGGGCTGGACTGTTCCCACAAGGCACAGGGTCAGATTGATTTGCATATAGCCATGTCTGAACTGGGATGGCTGAGTGAACTAAAGAATGGTGATGGATTAAACCCAGATCAGTTGACTGGGGGTGAGTGTTTGATTTGTTCAAACGCTCCGTCCATCATCCCCTTTTGTATCGCAGGTCCTAAAGTGGTCTGCAGCCCACCACTCAATCCATATTGAACCAGTATCAGAGATTCAGCCCGAGATAGCGGAGCGAGTGTAGAACCCATTGAAAAGGGGTGAGTGATTGCAGTTCTGGCATGTCTTGATTGAGAATCGACAGACTAAGTGTCCAAGATTTGGCCAAGTTGATTTTAAAACCTGGGGTTCCCTCAAAAGAGTGAAAGAGAGATATCAGTGTGGGCAGGGAGTTCCTAGGGTTGGTCAGGATATGTAAGTGATTGTCAGCCAATAGTGCTACTTTGTGCTCAGTGCTTCCAAAGAGGATGCTCTTGATATCTACAGCTTGTCGGATAGCGATTGCCAATGGCTCAACCACAAGGGCGGAAAGTAGGGGCGAAAGCGGGCAGCCCTGTCTGGTGCCCCTGTATATATAGTATGGGCTGGGTGAGCTGGCCGTTGACCCTGGTCTGTGCCTGGAGGGAGGTGTAAGATGCCATAATTCTAGAGACCATAGCTGAACCACAGTAAACATGCGGGGATTTCCCAAAGATGAGCTTTTCCCACTAAATTAACCACCTGGCATTTGCTGTCCATTCCCTGATGCTGGTGTATGAACCCAACCTGGTCTGGGTAAATCAGGTCAGGTAGATAGGGTTCCAGTCAAATTGGCAGAATTGGAGTGTACATTTTTGCATCGGTGTTGAGGAGGGCGATAGGGCGGTAGGATGCACATAGAGAGGGGTCTTTTCCAGGCTTGGGAATGAGGGCTACCTCGGCCCGGACATAGTAGGAGTGAGGCCTGTGCTGTCAGAAAATTAGTTAATAAAAAGTCACAGTAGATGGTCCTATATTTGAGGTAAAAACGTGATAAAATGAGACGGGGAGGCCATCTGGACCCGGAGGTATGAACTGAGTAGGGAGGGCGTGAGAAGAATTGTCGAAGACCTTGGACCCCGTCACCCACAGCCTGCAATTGCCACCACAGAATCCCAGTCTATGATAGTGGTGGAGCTTAGGTAGCAAGCCACAGCTAGGGATTGAGCCGCAGGTGGAAGGGGATGGCGCATTGGAGGTGTTAATTCACCTGAGTAGCCATTCCTGGGTATGCAGGTCTAGGGCATATTGCTGCAAAGAGTTTAAATTGCACGGCAGTCATGTGTCGATGATTGGGTTATGTTCAGAGCAAATAATGATGTTCCAATCAGCAAAGGGAGGTGGTGGGCTTCATTAAGAGGCTGCTTGGAAGTGGATGGGAGAGTGCATGTCATCCGTGGACGAAGGTGTTGGATAATATCTTGCTTGGCTTGGGAGAATGATTGCTCCTTAGATGGGCTCTGTGTTTAGGCCGGGGCACCAGGGACCACTCCAGGTGCATAGGCTCTCAAGATGAAATGGGTAGTGGAAAGTGAGTAGTCTCGCGTGAGGGTAGTGGGCGTTGTAGGAGTTGTTTAGCATCTAATAGAGAGTGCAACACCCGGTGCTTACCCTCCCAGGTGATAATATACGCAAAGGGGTGATCCCATTGATATTTGACATGAAGGTTGCGTAGTTTATCTGTGACAGGCTTAAAGTCTTTGCAACGCCATAACATTACCGGGGCAATGTCTTGGTAGATTTGGATGGTGTACCTGGTATAGGTTATCTCTGTTTTACTTTGTGGGGCCTGTTGAATATCTTCTCTCTCAGTAAAGAAGTGCACCCTTGTGAGTATGTCTGGCACGAAATTTGGAAGATCAGGGGCTGGCGTGGAGGCGTCTTCGACGCCTCTAATTTTGTGGAGCAAATCTGCAGTGAATGCCATAATGTCTGAGCCATCAGCTCCTCTAGGGTCCCCACTGATACAGTGTTTGTTCCATCAGCTTCTATTCTCCAAATGCTCCTGCTTCATTTGAAGATCCATGTGTTACTCCTCAAGGGTGACCATTATTCGCCATAGGTTCTCTTGGTCCTCTGAACAAGCATCCACTGTGCGCTCTAAGTTGTGAACCCGCTCCCCCAATCTCCATAATATCCTGCTTAAGGTCTTTGAAGCAGGTCTTGAATTTGGTTTTGAGGGAGCCAATTTCAGATATTATTTCTTGAAGGAAGGCGTTCTTGTAGGCCTGTGTAAGAGTGGTGGTCCGAGCCGCCTGAGCAGGATCCAAGGGGGCCAGGGCCGGAGGGCCAAATTTAAGCCATATAGAAGTGACCGGGTTGTCGCTGGGAAAGCTGTTTGAAGTGTCGTTGCAGGTTTTAGTGCGTGGCATATTCAAGCAGGGGTACCCCTTCCTGTGCGTATCTTGAGCGCAATTTTGGCACATGTCGTATAGAAGGCCAGGCCTCAGCTCTTCGATGTAAGAGCTACTGGAGCAAGATACGACCCCCACGCTCAGGTGCAGCGGCAGAAGTTAGTTACAGCTAGATGTTGGGGAGTTTGGGCCTCTTCTGTGTCAACGGGTGTGAATTCCAGCCAGTGGCATCGAGTGTCAGCAGGGCTCTCTGTAATGGGAGGGCAGTCCTGCATTCAGCAGAGGCCCAGGGTCTCACAGGCACCCTGGTGGGTGGTGAAGAGGAACAGAGTTGGGCTGAAAGGCAGATCACCATAAGGGGATAGTGTCTGCAGGTGTGTCCAGTGGCAGGTCAGAGCCACATTGACGGGCTAAAGGGGAGCACAGATGCAGGGAACAGTCCGCAGATCCAGTATTCAAATAAAGCAAAGATGGGCCGCGCCTAGGGGTTCCACGATGGGGGGTAGCTGAGGTGTTATAAAGAGCAAGAGTTAAACAAGGCTGCAGGCAGGGGAGCTGGGCGGCGGTTCAGAGGCAGGGGTGGGGAGCAAAGCCTGCAGCGTGATCCCACAGCCAAATGCCCCTCACCTCTGAGATGCAGTCAATACTCCCCTGGGTGCCCCCAGCTGTCAAGGTTCCCCAGGATTAGGCAGTGAAATTGGATGCCTCCCCGGTCACCACCAGAAATCAAGTGCAGCAGTCCCACTGGCTGGGGGGAGCAGCCCCCAGTAGTGGAGGATGCCCCTAAGCAAGTGCATTGAGGCCTGGAGGGCTGGGTGGCTGGTCCCCACACCACCACCAGCTCCCCACCAATGGGCACAGTCCAGGGGCACACAACGTGGGAGTAGCAGTAGGCGGGCCTGGTCCTCCAAGTCAGCAGGCGCAGGGGGCAAAGAAGACAAGCTCGAACTGTTTCCCCCCAGAGGGGGGAAGAGGGGTGGCCCGCAGCAGAGGAGGAAGCCCCCGTGTAGGTGCAGGGAGGGCCCCAACACGGCAGCAGCTGCAGACAGGGCCACCGACCCAGGCAAGGCAAGGTCGTAGTCTCCTCCCCAAGTGGGGACGCAGTCGGCCCAGCGCAGTCTCCGGGCTGCGCTCCAGGCTGAAATCTCCGTCCACGCCCTATAGGCCGCGTCAGGAGACCAGATGATGCTCCCCGTCAATGCCCGAAGCAAGGTACCCGGTTCAGAAGGTAAGTTGCCCCCTCACCTCAGCAGATTAAGACGACGCAGGGCGGTGAGTCGGCCCGGCTAGCAGCGATGCAGGTGAATCCAAGACGCCTCTCCTCAGCGGAGGGAACGGAGAGGTCTCTGATGTCTCCAGAGGCCAGTGAGGGGGCCTGTTCAGCTCTGCGGCCCCGTGGCAGGCCCCAAAATAGTGGATGCTGCCCAGAAGAGAGCCCTGCAGCAGCAGATAGGTCGATACACAAGGAGCTGGAAGTATATTTTCCAGCTCCCACGCTGCCCACTACTACTCTGGTACTTGGGCGATTCACGGTGGGGGTCCACTGGCCCCGATGCTGATTGATTGGCTGAGAAAGGCCGCGGGGAAGCGTAGACGTGAGAAGGTACATCTCACTCCATTAGTGGCTTAGCCATGCCCCCATCATTTTTCAAGCCACTTGTGGCCTTCATTTAAGGTTGAGAGGTATGCTGCCAGCCAATTATTCAGAAATTTTGATTAATGTGGGTTGGTTTTACCCAACTATGGATATATAGCAACTGTATCCAATTATTGGAAGGTAAAACTTAAGTTGTTGGGTTTAGTAAAAATATATATAGCTTCAATTCTATGTAGTGGGACGGACACCTGAATGTGCAATAACACCTTTTCTTTCTCTGCTGGGAAACATGTTCCACTATGGAATAAACCCTTCCCCACGGCCCGGCAAATCTGGGGAAAATTCGTTTCCTTTCCTATCCTTTAAGGGGAGTTACTCGAGCCCTAGGCTGCAGTTCCTTTCCAACCATTCTTATGTTGAGGAAGAGACACACAATAATATATCCTGAGCTCGATAGACTGAAAAAAGACAACAATTATTTAGTCCATCAAATTCAATCCAAGAAAGTAGTAGTCTTTTATATCTTCTTCATTTATTTCCAATTTGATCAGGAAAGAGACTTCAATCTTCACCCAGATAACAAAACAAAAAAGCCGTTGCCAACACGTGTTTCGTCTTGGTATGGTAACCAATGACTTCTTCAGGGTAGAAATGTTTGTTATCCACGCTTTCGCTGGGCGTTGAACAATTTGCTAGTCAAAGGCGGAGATCCGCCGATTTCCATAGAAAATGTGTATCAAACTCACAATGAGTATAATTTTCGTGTTATTAAACACGTGGTACCCTCCGAGTGCAGAGAGTAGAAAACGATAGGCTCTCCGTGTATTCGGCGAATACACGGAGAGCCTATCGTTTTCTACTCTCTGCACTCGGAGGGTACCACGTGTTTAATAACACGAAAATTATACTCATTGTGAGTTTGATACACATTTTCTATGGAAATCGGCGGATCTCCGCCTTTGACTAGCAAATTGTTCAACGCCCAGCGAAAGCGTGGATAACAACCATCTCTACCCTGAAGAAGTCATTGGTTACCATACCAAGACGAAACACGTGTTGGCAACGGCTTTTTTGTTTTGTTATCTGGGTGAAGATTGAAGTCTCTTTCCTGATCAAATTGGAAATAAATGAAGAAGATATAAAAGACTACTACTTTCTTGGATTGAATTTGATGGACTAAATAATTGTTGTCTTTTTTCAGTCTATCGAGCTCAGGATATATTATTGTGTGTCTGTTTTACAATAGTGATTGGCTCCTCTTATCACATTGTTTGGTCTCTGTTAGGTGACAGGGACCTTATCCTTAGAGTTCGGACAAATATTGACCTACACTCGTGTATCTTCCCAGCGCTATCTAAACTCATTCACCTGTATCGTTTGTATTCTTATGTTGAGGAAGAGTCAGATTTCAGAGTGTAAATGTCCACAAAAGTGCATGTTTGTGGCTCTAGACAGTACTATAAGGCAAACCACGCCTTCTGATACCCACTTATCACTCCTTGTGTGGGATGGAAACTTGTGGATTTCTCCTCATATTGGCCTACCCGGAATCCTTTTGTGAATTTCGGGCAGGCATAGATAGAGGTATGTTTTATAGCTAAGAATACCTCTGTGAATCAGTCCCAAAAAGCCAAAAACACAGTTAATTTTTAATGTTTGTGTCTAACCCACAAAAGCTTCTTCAACACAGTCTACTACTATCTCATGCTCAATACGTTACATTTATTCGGTAGCCAAAAAGTAAAGAATATACTTGTTCCTGCAGTCTTTCACAGTTCCTTACAGTGAATTGTAGTGTTTCAGTCTGGGCCTCATCATGTGGACTGCTCGGCATCTGTTCCTTGAAATGTTACATCAAAAGTTGCACAGATGTCTAAAACCCTAACGCTTACCTGGTAAGCCCTCTCCTCCTTCAGTGTACCAGCAATAAGATCAGTGGTGGCTGCTGCAGAATGGGTTGGTTGGGAGATCCCTTAACTGTTCAGGCTGCACGTTTCTAACCGTCCTCTGCTCTTCCTCGCTCCCAGAAGCAGGAAACACTCAGGCTCCCCTAAGCCAATCATGTTGCTGCTGTCACCATGACAGCAGCGTTGTGATTGGTGTGCGCTCCCTGGTTCTGTGCTCGGGCAGGGACTGCGAACCTGTGAATGATCTCCACCCAGGCTGTGCCTTGCAGCCCGGTGAAGAACATGCTAAGTGTGCACAACTGTTTGGCCTGCCCACGATGGCTGGCCAAACCTAAATGTGCAGTTAAGGTGCATATACCCCTCCTCCTGCACTGTGAAAGAAGCCCTGCCCCGCCCAGCCTGGCTCAGTAGAGAAAAATTAAATGATAATAACATCCTGTTAACATCATTTTATTTTGCTTTTGTTGCACTGCTGAGAAGCAGTGGGGTGACACTCCTCTACCTTAGCGGAGGAGCCGCAGCCGAATAAGATGCCCATCACCTAGAGAATTTGGTATTGATAGGAGCTATAAAATATTATACATATTCACAACTGTTGGCCAAATTGTAAATGTGTTTTCTTTTCTATAGCATCTTATCCCTTTTGTATTCTATTCAATGCTGCCCAGTAAACGGGAATCACTGGCACAATTATTCATCTCTCTAGCAGAATATTTTTTCCTTCCAGAAATGAAAAACATTTGCAAAAACACAAAATGTGTACACCCATTTTCACTCCTACAACGCTCCCCTGTAAATGTTCACTTTGCCACATATGTGGAAAATATTAATGTGAAAAATAAAGCACACATATGTTTCATAGAGTGCACACACAAATACAGAATCATGCTTACGTGCCTGTCGAACCACTGTATACATGCATAACTAGGTCTGTTGTAGACATATGCCACATATGAACCTTAAAAAAACTTTGCAAACTACATCATGCATGGGTGATAAATACTTGTGTTTTGCATGATATTCAGAAATTGGTTTCTATGAGAGGATGGGAAACCTAAAGGACCTTACAAACTGTTTGAGTGCTCAATACTGCACTACATATCGACCTGCTAAGAGTGTAATCACAGGTGAACGGGTCATTAACTGTAGGTTATTCCACAATAGCAATATAATTCCTTAAATATACAAGTCAGTCCTTGTTAAGTCTGGTTTTAGACAGCGAATGGGCTGTCTCTTGCAAGACCTTTTGTGTTTTTTAACATAGGGCTTAGAGACCACCCATTGCTTACCATTCCTTGGCGTCACTGTCATTCTTTTTTGCTTGCTTTTTATTGGTCAGCTGTTTTATGCTTCCTACCTCTTCGTGTGTTTGCCCCTCCCTGTGGCATGGATGCATTACTTGTATCCTTCCATTGCTCATTGCTTTGTGTGCTATATTTAGTTCTTTGTGTTTAAGTACTCTACAAGAGTGCATGTTTTTCAGCTTTCTCTCTCATTTATTTCTCCAACCTCCATGTTCCTCTGGCCTGCTGCCCCTCCACTGTCCGTCAGCCTGCCACCAATTCCCACTCCCATCCTCTGTTGTCATTGTGCTTGCTTCGAACATTTCTCTCCAACCTTCCTTGTCTGTCTGCTTACTCTGAGCCCGATCCGACCACCCTTCATTGCCTGTATTTCGCCCCACCTGGCCTCCCTCCATTGTCAGTGTGTCCCCCTTCTGATGTCCCTCCTTTGTTTGTTTTACTCCACCTACCCCCTTCATTTTCCGTGTTGAAATCACACCTACCCTCCCTCAGTTTTTCCTGTTGTCCAACTGTCCCTCTCTTTGTTTTCTGTGTTCATAACCCAACCTACACTCACTCCATTGTCTGTGTTGTCCACCCACACCACCCTCTAGCCATTGTTTGTCTTGCCCCCCTTCGTTATCTGTGGTGCTGCAGCACCCGCTATAACAAAATAAAAGTGCTATTCTGCAAGCACCGCTGGGTGTGTAATAGTTCTTGTTTTTACCCAACCCTTCATGTTACCTGCCACCTCACATTTAAAAATAGCACTATGACACACACCCCACTGGTCGCGGCACAGCACTTTATTCCTCACACCATGTATTTTCTATTTTCCCTCCATGCACCCTCCCTTCATGTTGCTTCCCACGTGGCATTTTCTCCCTTCTTCCAGCAATAAAAACAAGTTGCGTGTTGGGAGCAATTAAATTAGGCCCGATACCAATTTGTATAGTTGGTAGGCATTGACGAGCAGAGTAAATACGTAGTCGTGCACGGAAAAGACTACAAAGTTTGATACCAAAAAGTTTATTCAGAAGACTAATAATAATAAGACTATTTTGATGCAACTCTAAAAAGTTTGCACACCATGGTAATTTACATTTGGATTCAAACGAAAGTGGAAGTGATCGGACGAAGGCAGAGGGGAAAGCACGGGAAATAAAAACAAGCAACTTAATGACCAGTGACAGAGGAGGCAAATGGCGGCTGCGCAGGTGCATGCTCGCGTGAACGTAAGCGTGTAGCCTGTCAGTAGCACTTTGAAAACTCACCTATTGAATGTCTCAGCCAGGGTAGCGCATGCGCTGGATCAGGCGAGACCTACAAAAGCACTTTGACGCTGCCAACTGGCTTTACTTTCAGCCATACGACAACATGGCTAAAAACATTGACAGTGACCAGAGTCGGATTGGGAAGGCGGGCAGTCGGGTATTGGCCGATGGGCCTTCGCCTAAGTGTCACCTGCAGGCCATTTTTTAAGCCCTGTGCCACCCGGTCCACAGATCCTTGCAATCATTGGCAGCCCCCAGCCAAGCCACTGTATTGTAAGGCAGGCTGACTATCAGGGCAGGGACTTGCGTCACTAGGCCTGCTGTCGCAGACTTCAGCTTAGCCCCTAGGGGGCTGCACAGACGCACAAAAGCAGTGCTCCTTCTCCCCTGCAAACAGAGGCAGGACAGGAAGAGTAAAGCAGTCCTGTAGGGAGGTTCAGAGTCAGGTCAAAACGGCCGATGGCCCATCTTCACATCAGGCCCCAATGCCTCAGAGGCTGGCCCAGAAGCTTCGTCTTTTACTTCCTTCCACCTCTGCCAGGCAATTGCCCAAGGCCATATTCAGACGGGAGGGGGTGTGTGGGAAGTGGCCTCCCTGGGGGACAGTTGTTGCTTTGGCTGCAGGGTTATTTTCACCTCACACCTTTGGTTCGACCCAGCCCAAAATCGCTGTCTTTCTCCAGGCCACGCCCCCACTGGGACATCACATCACACTCAGGCCTTGGTGGACGGGGAGGGAGAGAATATTCAGGGGCTTTGCTGGAGGGCAACTGTTGTCATCTCAGCCCCAAAGTCTTTCTGGGCTGAGTATAAGGTGGTGTGGGGGGAGGGTGTTTGCATAGGCCTAGCTGTGAGGCTACCTTGACCAGAGCTGCCAAGTTTTGAACTATTTTGAGTCCCAGCTTTAGCCAACATCCTGTGATTCTGGGCAAATCACTTAATGTCCTGAGGCTGAAAAATAAAAATGAATTTGATCTCCTCTAACGCAACTGGTGGTCATTGAAATAGATCCAGTGCCCTTGGGACCAGTTCACACTATATACAAAATACAAAAAACATTAAAAAAAATACATGGCCATTGTCCATGTTTTAAAATATTGGAATCGCCAGAGCATGAGCTTTATAGATTAATCTTTATTTATAATAAAAACCTTATTCTTTTTTGTTGGACCTGGCCCTTTTGGCAGGTTCACACCTAAACTTTTTGCTTTTTCCTAGCCTGTTTCTAGAACCTGGTGTTGGTGATTTTAGGCCTCTGCGCACTTTTTCACTGTGGTACAGTGTAAAGTGCGTGAGCTCTCTGTGTATGTATGGTGAGTGACCTGCCCTCCCATAGGAATGAATGGGGAATATGTATGCCCATGGTAGTGCCTGATGTGTGGGGAGTGCAGGGTCGAGTTTGATATGTGCGAACTCGTGAGATTGAATGCTGCGTAATGGTGTATGCGGCATGGTTGTGTCTAGTCTAGAAGTGCCACTTTGAGAAGTTGGCATATTTGTGTAATTTGTGCCTGGCGTGTGATTGGCTGGTGAACCTGGCCCAGAGTGCCTGGGCCCGCTTGTGGATTGACTGTCTGGTTTGAGGGTGACAGGGGCTGCAGAGCCCCCAGGAGGTTGTCTGAGTCAGCCCGTGGATGAAAGGCAGCATCTGCTGCCAGGGAAGTGGGTGGAGATAGCACCTGAGTGTGAATGAGGCTGTGCCTGCCTGCCACAATGCTGGCTCCACCTCCCCGCTGGGCGACTGTCACCTCTGTCCCTGATACTGATAGGACTTCCCTATAACCAGTTCTAGCTGGTTCTCACACTGCCTGCACAAAGACTTCAAAGACTTTTCTGTGTATAAGAAGGGGCTGTGTCCCCTTCCAAAATATTCTTGTTTCTGACTTGAATCTACCAGGGGCGGGCACTGCCCAGCCCCTGGATGCCTGGAGGACTTCTGGGGGACCCCTCTGCCTTGCCTGGGCAGATGGGGGGACTTTGCTTTGCCCTGGGATCCTTTGGACCTTCTTCCTATCCCCCCAGGACTTTGCTGGACTTTTCCTGATTCCCCCTAGCGCCTGGGAGCGCTTTATTTTTATTTGCACCTTCTTTTTGCCTGCTATCGCTCGGGAGCGCTTGACTTGTAGTTTCTAGCTCCTGAAAGCGCTTGCATGTTGTCCCTAGCGCTTAGGAGCGCTTGATTTGCCTTTATAACGCTGGGGAGCGCTTTTTGCTTTGTTTCCGCGCTTCCCCGCCCGCATTTTGCGTGAGGAATGGCAGGTGCCCACCCTGCGTTGTGCGGCTCTTAGTCCTTTGATCCGCGAAGCCGGTGCCCACCCAGCATTTGCCCCGCGGCCATGCCGCTGGTCTTGACTTTTTGATTCACCTCGAGGGAGCCCACCCCTCGGTGAAGTGATGCCCCGCCTGCCTGCCTAAGCGGGGCCGCTGCGCTGCCCGCAGCGACCCGGAAGTGGTTGGCCGGCCGGCCAATTGCAGCGCGGCCGGCCGGAAGTCCCGCCCCCGCAGCCCGAGAGAGAGGAAGGGCGGCGGGGAGAAGAGGCGGAGAGGATGATGGCCGCCGGGGGCTCCTGTGATCTGGAGGGAGCCCCGGGAAGAGAAGAGATAGCGCGGCCTGTTGCGGGGCTCCTGTGTGCTGAGGGAGCCCCAGGTTGAGGAGGAGAACCTGTGTCCGCGAGAGGAGGCCGGCGGCGGAGAAGAGACCGGAGCGTTAAGACTCCCGGTGAGTGGGGCTCCATTGAGATGGCCGAGGGGGGGCATCGGGGCACATTGCCGGTGCCTGAGCAGCCATGTGGGGGCCGGGCAGAGTGGGGCATATCTGTTTTCGCTCCCCATGGGAGCAGAGGAAGCCTTGGGGTGCCGGTTGAGAGGCACAGAGCCAGGGCGGCCCCGATTGGCAGCGGGTCGCCCCAACGTCGTAGAGCCCTGAGAAGGCTCCCGGGGGGCATGTTGTCTAGAGCCCCGAGAGGCTCCCTGATGGAAGGTGTGTTTCCCGAGCCCAGATGGCTCCAACGACGGGGCCATAATTTTTTAATAGTCAGAGAGGCTCCATGGAGCATATTTGATTAAGAGCCTGTGTGGCTCCAACGTTTGGCTATGTGTATTGTCAGAGCCTGTGTGGCTCCAACGTTCTGCACAGTGTCTTCAGAGCCTGTGTGGCTCAGCAGTTGGCGCAGATTTATTCTAGGGGCTAGTGACAGCCCCGGGCGCAGTTTTTGTTGATTCACAGCTGCCCAGCAATTAGTGGGCAGATGCACCGTTTAGGTCTTGTGTGGTTCCCAGGTGCCCAGCAAGTAGTGGGCACCTGCAACGTTTAGGTTTTGTGCCGTTGGCGCACCCCTGACTGGCGCTGCATGGCAGCGCGCCCTGACTTTCTGGACACAGGGCTCTGTAGGCCCTTTATTGGATGGGGGCTGGTATGTAAGTTTTGCGCAATGTGGTTACCTGCTATGTTTAGGATGGTAATTGTCTACTGTGTGTTTTTTGCGCTATTGAGTTGGGTTGGGGCACCTCTGAATGTTTTTAATGCATCATGTGTCTTCCTTGATTTTACACCTCTGAATGTTTTTATGCATCATGTGTCTTTCTTTCCCTGCGCTGCACCTCTGAATGTTTTAGGCATCATGTGTCTTCTTGCGCTGTACCTCTGAATGCATTTTATTGCATCATGTGCTTTGTTCTGAACACCGCTGAATGTGTAGGTTTATGCATCATGTGTTTCCCTTGTCTTACACCTCTGAATGTTTTTAGGCATCATGTGTTTTCCTTTACTACTCCTCTGAATGTGTTTCATGCATCATGGATAATGTGTTCTTGTTTATACCCCTAAATGTATTTTATTCTTAGGTGGTTGTTCTTTCTAATACAGGTGGTCCTAGTGAGGTCCTGGTTCCCTGTGTGACATTCTCCTAAGGTGTTTAGGGTGGCGTAGGTGGTACTTACCTGTTCCCAGTAGTTACTGGATGTGATTTATAACTGTTATTTTGTGCTATACTTATTCTAAGTTCTAAAAGTGCTATTTCTAAAAGTGTTGATTCTGACAGTGGCCCATGTGGCCCTGTCCTGTAAATAATCCCTTATGAATATTGCCCGTGCCAGTTGGCACAATGTACATGTGTGATTTTTATCTGATGTGTTTTGACAATACAAAAGTTATTTTAATATAACCTTGTGTGGAGTTCCTTTTGTGGTGTGCCTAGGATGTTGTTGCTGTTGTGCGCTGGCGCAAATGCTTTACACATTGCCTCCGAGTTTAGCCTTACTGCTCATGCCAAGCTACCAAGGGGGTGAGCAGGGGTTATCTTGGCGTGTGAATCCCTTGCCCTGACTAGAATGGTGGTTTCTGCCTGGCTTTGGCGTCAGCCTTAGCCTACCAGAAATAGCCAGTTCTAACATTTTTTAACATGGCTTTTCTGCCTTTGTTAATTTGACGATCAGTCACAGGTCATTAAGGCAGCTTTAGAAATCAATATAAAATGTATTTGCCTTAGTTTTAATGTTTAAAATACATACTGATTAAGGGGAAAAATACCAGTTTCGGGTGATTTTTGACATTTTTTTACAGACCAGGATAATAAAATACACATCAGATCAGGTGTTGTGGCCATGGGACCATTATATTTCACCTTGCCCGCCTTGCCAAAACTCAATGCTCCTAGCTTTTATCCATGCTACTGCCTCTATGAGCTATAACATTTTTAAATTACCAAACAGTTCTGTAAATATGTGCCCAATGAGAATATTCAATTGGTGTTTAATGAAAAGGCATGAATGCAATTTCAGGAGTGCCAAGGCCTAATTGTGATCGCATACCGACCCTGACAGAGACAATACCTCTAGTAGGCGAGAACTATTGGCTTTGCCAATGCTTGTTTCACTGATGGCGGCCAACCCTTAATCCTTAGCAATGGTTCAACGATACTGAAATCTAACAAAATGATTCTATGAAGCTGTTCAACTTGTTTTATGGAACTCCCTTTCCCAGAACACTGCCTGCTCCCTTGGGTCAGTGCCAAGCTACTGGATGACCTTAAAAGAATGAGTGAGTGTTTTTTTTATTTAGTGGCATGGTTACGTCATCATCTTTGTAAACATTCCTGGAAAGGTGTGGATCTCCTTTATGGGATCGTCGGGAAGAAGGTTTCGAGCACTGCTGTGGTTGCGACATGAGACTGCACTGCTTCGCTCTAGCCAAAGTCTAGAGACATAGGTTCATCCAACATTAACAAATGAATCAATCTAAATGAATTCACTTGCAAAACTAAATAAAATATAGAAAAGAAATTAATCATAGACTCAAGGAAAAGTTAATGCAAGTTCTACATTTCATTGATTTCTTTTTTATTAGAAAATAAAATGAACCAAAGACAAATGTACTTGTGTACATCGCTTGAAGATACACTCCTGTGTGCCAGCAGTTAACTTTTATATGCTATAAATGTGATTCTGGCTTTTATTAAGTCCCTGGTGCAAAATCCCCGATCTGTAAAAAATCAGAATTGTATTGGTTTGTTTTATAATGTATTTTATACAGTTCTTAATTCGTAAAAATGCAAGTTCCAGGGCCCTTCTTAGGAGGACAAAGTGACTTGCACCACTCGTTGCCCCTGTCAGCGTTGCCACTGCCAGTACCAAATCAACAACTAACCATCATACTCTTTCAAGTGTGACGATTCAAACTTCCCCAGGCCACCTTAAGCTATAAGAATGGACTTGGCGGCAGGTATTATTAATTTGTAATATATTTTGAATTATCAAACACTCTGATGACTCTGATGTAATGCTTATCTTAAAATTTAAAAGACAGCACCACCACTTGGTAGACTGTCAAAAGTACCAGTATTGAGAATTATGTGCCGGTGCTAATAGATAACCACGTATACCATAGTATTTGGAATGCCCATAAAGGTGCCATTTAGGGTTCAAAGCATCAGTAATATAAGATTAGTCCACAGTAGGAGCAAAAGGGCTTTATTAATCACATTCAGTTTCAAGAAGCAGGCTTTAAACAGAGCAGCAATTAAGAATAGCTTGAGGTTCACTAAGAATCTTTGCTTCTTAAATGCTTTTATTTTGTGAGTAAAGACCCATAAAAGTTAGGCAGAAGTGGATTCAACAAACCATCTTGTCACCAAAGATGTAAATTCTTTGTTTCCTGCATTCAGCTCTAACACACTTGAAGCTTGCTATGAGAGTTGCTATGCCATAAATTATAAATACAATCCATGACACCAGTCAGGTGGTACGCTTAGCTTTAAAACTAGGCTGAAAAAGTGACAGAACCTCCAGGACTATACAGATTCAGGGACTTTTGCATCATGAGGGAAACATGTAAAGCTCTCCTCTCTTAACAGAAGGACAAAGCCAGGAGTGAAATGATGTTTGAATGCCAAATAGGCTTAGGTGATCTATGAGAACTGACCTACTATTGACATGTCTAACTAAAGCGTATCTTGATGTGGACTTCATCACCTTCTCTGAGAGTATTATCTTTGAATACGTTCTATGCAGGCTAATCCCGATCTTCAACACATCTCTGTACTATTAAAAGTCCTTGAGACTTCAGAACATGAGGCCAGCACACACAAGCCCTTGGAGATTCTTCTTAAAGCAGGTTCACAGGAAACTTCCAGTCTTTGACCTTTCCTTGGCAGAAGCAGCAACTGCAGGCCAACCCAGCAAAGGGGCAGTACAGTACTCTTCCTCACAGCTCTCTAGCTGTTCTCCTTGGCAAAGTTTCCTCTTGAGTCCAGAAGTGATCTATTTCTCTGGGGTTTAAGGTACACTACTTATACCCCATTTGGTCTTGGGTTCTCTTTGTGGCAAGGGTCTCTGAGCCCAGTCCAAACCAGTTCTGTCCTCTCCAGTGCAGCATCACTAGAGGGGGTGGAGACAGCATTGTGCAGAGGAGACGTGCCTATACAGCAGCCGCGGCCAGTAGAGGGAGTACCGGCCGGGCAGTGATGTGGGGAGGGGGAGGGGCAGGGTGGGGGGTAGTAATGTATGGATTACAGAATTTAACAGGTAAGTAAACATATAAATAAATAAAACGAATTTCGTTGCGTACACTGTATCGCATTTGGTGATGCAGCGCACGCAACGAAATTCGTTTTATATATTTATATGTTTACTTAACTGTTAAACTCCGTTATCCCTACATTACTACCCCCCACCCTGCCCCTCTCCCACCCCACATCACCACCCGGCCGGTACTCCCACTACCGGCCGCGGCTGCTATACAGGTGTAAGTGAAACTCCTTCCACCACTCTAAATGCAGCCAAGGTCTATTCAGCTCAGCTCTGAGTCACCCAGGAAAGGCAGGACATACCTCAAAACCCCCTTGTGGCTGTCTACAGTGAATGCACATCTCCATCCACTCACTGACACTCCAAAACCAGACAGTCAGTCGCAAACCAGCAGAGGCACACAGACTGATTAAATAAGAAAAGGCCTACTTTCTAATAGTGGTATTTTCAAACACACAAATTAAAAACAATCTCCCTAAAAAGATGTGTTATTAAATTCTGAGTTCAGAGTGACTAAACTACATTTCTCAATCTTGTCCCAATGGAAAGTTATACTTGTAACATGTTACAAAGTAACTCCTATGTTAGCCTTTGGGACAGATAGCCTTTCAATAGTGAATAACGACACTGGCAGTGTTTCACTATCAAACCACATCAGCACATGTCCTACCTTTTACCTACACTGCACCCTGACATGGGGGTTCCTTCGGCCTACCTGAGGGATGCCTTACAAGTAAGAAAAGGGAAGGTGGGGGCTTGGCACATGGGTGCACTTCAGCCACATACAGAAAGCAACTGGAATATCCATAATGAGTAAATCGATCCTTTCATTGAACCTCTTGGGTATCCAAAGATATTGAATTAGATGCCTCACTCACTTAGGGCCTCATTACGATATCAGTCTGAAAGGCTCCGAACAGCATTCGGATTTTCCTAACCCGTGTCGGAACCCAACAGACTCGGAAACATTTCCGACCGATTTGGTTCCGACTGCGTTCGGAAACTCCGAGTCGGTCGGAGCTGAATTGTACAGCTCTACTGAACGCGTTTTCGACCGACTTATTACAATGGCGGATTCGAACCACCTTTCGAATCGGTCTGGTCCGACACAGAACGGCTGTCGGAAACTGACTTTGAGGGCCCGTAGCAGGCCACCCTTCACCCAGGGGCCTCCGGTTGGGGCCCGTGGGGGTATCCATGGGACCCCTTTTTACAACCATGCACAGTGCACATGCACAGTCACAGGCACCATGGGGTGCCTGTGACAGGGTGCAAGGTTTTCCACAACCTCCCCTTTTTTCAATGGGAGCCTATGTTGTCAGTCAGAACAAAGGCTCCAGTCCATCCAAACAGTTTTAGGAAACATCGTAATCGGTCGGACTCACCGAACCCGAGTCGTTCGGACACGATTCTGACAAAAGAGTTGGTCGGAATGCTTTCCCATCAACATCATAATGGGGCCCTTAATCGTGACATGCTTCATCATCGGCACCTATCCACATCCTGGTAGGATGGTACCACCAGGGCGGACTCAACAAAAGATGCAATGGGAGTTATGGGATTCAGGTGAAAAGTATATTAATAAAAATATCTGCAGATATACCCCTCAATTCCTTTTATTCACAGGGTACCTGGGATATGATTAAAAAGGTATTTGGAGGTTTTTGTTGAAAGCAATTGTTCAACTAAACCTACTGTGTTTTGGTCAACATGCTTCAGCCCTGCTTAGAGCCTGTTCTGGTCTTGGGCCTTCGTCGGGGCTTGTTATGCATGTCCCTGCTTAATTATGCATGCACACCATGCACACTAGTGAGGCCTAAAGCTCTCACCTGTCTCGGTCTTCTGTTCCTGGGAATTTCCTTTGAGACCAAAAAAGGTTTGGCAAGGTTGAGGGTGATATCATTGCTATTCCTGGGAGATACCAGGATAGGCACTACTGGCATTGTGGAGGGCAGATGACCAGTAAGGGCTGACAGGTTGAGGGGAGAGGTTAGTTGACTCTGGTATGAAACATGTGTATTCGTAGATGATTCTTGTTTACTTTAATCCACCCAAGCTTGCAACTATCCCACCTTTCGAACAGTATTAGTTTGAAAGATTGGATAATTTGACTTTCAAACTGGTGAAAGGTTCACTTTTTGGAGGCTTCTGAAAGTGCAGATGTTTCAGCCTGGGTGGAAGAACTTGGTGATGGGGCTATATCTCAACCAACCCTATCTTGAAATGATCGGTTACCCTGATTTTATCTCGTTTTTCTCTGCTGTTTTCTGTACCTTTTTAAAAACAACCTTTGCAGTACAAGAGATGAGTTATTTGGTGGCCCCACTCACCAATAAATGGTATTTGTCTGCCTCGTGGCAGAGGATAATTCATTAAGTGAGGCAACTTTACTCGCACTTGTTGGCCGTTTGTTGTTCTTGTGCTTAGCCATAACTCATGATACTAACTGTTGCACCTCCTGCATTGTCTCATCCTTACTGCGTTTCTTTGGTGGGGAGTATCAGATTTATATCTAGGACCTTTAACTTCCTCCAAAATACCAGCTAAAATGGAATGAACAGAGGTCTGCAGATCAAGAATGGAGGGGGTCCCTTTCTGCACAAAAAATTTACCTTAAGCAAGTTTTCCTTTTTGTAAGTGTGCTGCAGAAGACAGAAGACATGCAAAGAGGAAAAGACAAGGAGAAATGAAATTATTTCTCCTTCTTATGCCTGCCTCAAGGAGGTGAAAGATTTGGGCACAAATTCCTGTCTACAATTCTTTGTAGGGAGGGATTTGCATCAATACTGTTTGAGGGTTGCATGGGAATGCCCATGCACCATCCGTAGAAAGCCTCCTTGACACATAGTAACGCAAGGCAGGGCAATGTCCTGCCTTATGTTACTTTAGGTTACAAACCAATGCAAATTATGATTTAGAAGACTTTGCATCTGGTTGCATTAAAAAAGGCCCCAGGGCAATCAAACATTACTGCCCCCAATTCTGTCATCTGGGGTCTTTTAACTTTGGTATCCGGGACACCTACCCTGTGGACCTTCAAATTGCTGCAGAAGTACCCTTTTTAGAGTTAAAAATCAGAGATAAAGTCATCTGTTTGCTCAAATCTTTTATTTCAGACAGATCCTAACAAATTCAACTGGACAATTTCTGCTCCCCAGTCACACCACTTTTATGTGACATTCCCCAAGGGTTGTGCATCTCTCCATTACTATTCTACCTCTTGCATGCCGACTTAAATAGTTTTGGGTTAAAACTTACCTCTTACAACTTACACCCAAATTGTCATCAATTTAAAAGAATATCCTGCTAACCCAGCATCTGGTCTTACAGCCTTACTTAAAAGCATTGCTTTGTGGATTGACACACATTTTCTTAAATCAGTCTACAACAAAACACTTCATCTTTTAACTCCATTACCCTCTGGAATTTCACCCAATAGCCTACAGTTAGGAGCCTGTCCAACCCCAGCAGTCATCATTTAAAAAGCTTGGGGTACATCTTGACTCAGAACTCAACCTTGAAAAACAAATGTCTAACATCACAAAATTATATTTAGTGCAGATTTGTGTCCTCAGATGAATTGGCCATTTCTTTCTCTGCCCAAAAAATCATCTTAGCCAATGCATTTGTCCAGCCCCGTCTGAACTAGAGTAACTCTCCCTATTTAGGCCTTCCACCAAATCTTTGTATCTCTTAAAGAAAATACAGAATACTCTCATATGTGCAATATTCAACCTGAAAAAATCTATTTCTGTCTTAGACTCACTCCATCAACTTCACTGGTTCCCTGTTAGACAACTCAATATCTTTAAATCCACTTGTCTCATGTTTAAAGTCCTCCACAATTCTGCCTCTAAATTCCATGTCAGCAAATTTAATATCTGGACCCCTCAGACTCATTTGCTCTTCCAACAAGATTACGTTTGAAGTGCCCTTCTTTAAATATGAAAACATAAGTCGCAGGACCTTCAGAATACAAGGACCTAAGTTGTGCAACTATCTCCCTGCAGGAATCAGATCTCCCTTCAGCCTCTATTTTAGTTCTGGAAGGACTTAAAAATCTAGGTCTTTACTTCAACCAAATACACTGCAAGGTAGAGCACCCTAGAAGCTAATTATCGGCAAGAGACTCCATCTGGAGTGTTAACTGTGGGTTAGAAAAAACGAACAAATAAATAAATAGGCATACAGATGTTCTGTCTTTATAATTTGCTTTGATTCACTGTGTAAGAATACACCCCATTCATATGTAGATGACTGAAAGATCCAATAATGGTCGAACTAAGAAAGATCCAGGAAAGCCACAGTTGGCTCATCTACTCCAAGAAAATGATGATGGCCCACTTTCAAAGGTGGGACTTTATCACCTTATTGGGGCTTATGTGATATAGCACAAAGCATAAACTCAGGCCCAGATTCTCGTAGCTGTCAGGCAATGCAGTGTAGCATCCAAGGAGGCTGTGCTGTGTTGCATGATAGGGAGAGAGCAGGAGGGTACCATATTCACAGAGATATGGCACTCTCCTACCCTCTCCCCAGTGCCAACGCTGATTTCAGCTGCCGTGCACCAGGCCCACCCCATAGCACCATAGGGCTAGGGTATGTGCCGGAGTCTACCATAGGTTTTAGTACAGTACAAAATATTATGCGTAAGCACCCTTCAAAGTTTTTCCCACTTTGTAAGTGTGCTGCACAGTGCAGCATGCATGCAAATTTGGAAAAGCAAGTGGAAATGACAACATTTCTCCTTTTTATGCCTGCTATCCAGTGGCGTTAATTTTTGGAACTAAACCCTGTCTGCCAATGTTAGTAGATAGAGTTTAGCATCAAAAATCATGGCTGGTTCCATTGGAACGGCCATGTACCACCCATGTAATGCCCCTGTGACGCAAAGTAATTAAAAGCTGCGTTTCGCACTGTTTTGCCTTACTTGTCCATACAAACCAACGCAAATACCAGTTTGTGTTGGTTTGTTAATCCCAAAATAGGTTTAGTGTAGGGTTTGCGTTAAAAAGGTAATGCTAATCCGACGCTAAACCTTTGAGAATCTGGACCTCAGTGTTCTATTGCAAACTGCTCGACAGTGTGATAACGGACTGGGGTATGAGCAGTCATAAATAATCGTGGTCAGATCTGCATCTGAATCCTTGAGTCAAACATCTTCTTATCCACTTGCCCAACATTCTCTAAGTTGTGATCACCACATTCCTTTGCTGGGCCTCCCTCTTGCAGAACCTGCAGTGATGTGTGGGTGAGGCTAAACTTGCTTAGTGGTGGTTAACAATATTTTGCTTTAAGCAACTGTGAACTCCCATCACTTCAGTATTAGTGGTGCATATCCACATAGCAGGGTAATACCATTGGAGGGAACCATCAGACATTGTGAATGCCTTCTGAAGCTTCATCCCCACCCCTCGGTGTCATTCGGTAGTGGTACATACAGGCAGCGAGATAGATCTTATTGTAAATGGCAGGAGAGCACATGTTCTCAGCTCCTCCATAAGTTAGCTTTCTAGTTTAGTCTCTGGGCACATTTTTTGTCAGTCCACAATTAATATAAATAAAAGCTGGCATCTTCAAAAGAATACATCTTACTAATGTGCGGGTGAACATATCCATTTGGCAGCTAAACAAGAAAGGAAAGGTTATGCACTAACTTATAGAGACACTCACCAGTTCTGGATCCAAGTAGAAGGACACATTTGGTACTTTCTACTAAAGTGGCAAAGAAGTACATTTATTTTTAAATACATTGTCGATTGTTCATAACCAAGTGTAAATACTATAACATTATGTCCCATTCAAAAATAATGCGTTCCTATTGGCACTTCATTCGTACTTACCATTATTAGAAGCAAGTGAGGAACTAAAGCCTCATTAGCCAAAAATATTCTTTTTTTTGTTTTTTTTTTAAAAATCTTTTTATTGCCAAATTTTTCCCAGGTTTTACATACATACAAGGCACGACAGTAAATTTTACAGTACACATAGCTAGGCAGATTAAAGAAAGAAAATACAGTGTCTTTAAATTACATATATATCAAACAATATTAATACATTCTAACCAAATCAATCCAAACCATACAAATAGTTTAATCAAACCTTTCATTCCACTCTCTCTTCTTTCCATCGAGTAATAGGGCCCAGATCTGTCTACCAATTTTCCTACCCTTTTTTCCCTTTCTTGCGTAAATCTCTATCTCCAAATTATAAATTGAAAGTAACTTAGCCAGCCATTGATGGTATGTCGGTGTTTTAGGATCTAGCCATGCCGATGCAATACAGAGTCTTAGTACCGACATGGCTAAGAATAAAAAATATTCCCATCTGTCATTTACCCTGATGTTACTCTGCTGCTGTCCATCCCCCTCTTCTTTTACTCCCAAAAGAATAGTTGGGGGAGTTAGAATCATATCTATTCCTAACCCTTGATTAATAAAGCCCTCAATGTCTTTTATAAGCGACTGCAAGTGTGGGCATGTTGCAAATATATGTATTAAGTCTGCTTCTGAGCCCCCACATCTGAAGCAATTAATTCCAGTTGTGCCGCCCCATTGGGCTATTTTAGCAGGCATATGGTAGAGGTGATACAGTGTTTTGTAGTGTTGTGCCTGTAAAGGCGCTGAGCATAACAATGTGTAACCCATTTCTAAGGATATATAGAAACTTTCCTCGCTAATTTCTATACTATGTTTCCATTTAGTTGCCCATTTCTCTATATCATCCTCTTTTGAGGTCAATAATTCTGCATAAAATCTCTTAATAGTGCAATCCTCCCCTGCTTGTATTACTTCCATAATTGCATTTTTATTAAACCCTGATGGACCACCTTTCTTATTATGTAGAAAACTCCTAATTTGTAAATACTTAAAAAATTGTCTTCTATCTAATGCAAACTTAATTTGTAGTTCAGAAAACTGGTAGGCTCCTTGCTGCCCCAAGATGTCTCCCACCTTTCTAAGCCCTTTTCTTTCCCATTCTGCCAGTATAGGCCCAGATACAATTTCCTCGGATAGATTTGGGTTTCCTTTCAGTCTCGTGTATGCATTATACCGTCCCAACCCAAATCTTTTAGTGAAAGCTTTCCAAACGGTATATGCAGCAATGAGTGTCTTAAACCGTGTCCTTTTGTAATAGTTGGGTTCAGTATACTTTAACAGGACATTTTCTGCTTCTGGCCCTAGTAGCAAGCCATAAATTGCCAGTGATCCTAACCCATTCCCCCCTTCATCTTCTCCCCCTCCCACCAAACCAACCATATTTTGTAAAGCTGCTGCCCAGTAATAAAACCTTAAATCTGGCAGTGCCCACCCTCCCCTCTCTCTTGGTAATGTCATGAACCTGAGTGCTCTCCTGGTTTTTCCCTTTGCCCATATAAACCTATTAATCATATTTTCTATCTTCTTAAATAAGTTGTTCTCAAATAATAAAGGGATTGCTCTGAAAAAATAAAGAAACTTTGGTAACACCAGCATTTTTACCACGTTGGTCCACCCCAAAATTGACAAATGCAGGTTGTCTATTCTATATAGATCCTTCCGTACTTTGTTTATTAAAGGAGTTATGTTTGTTTCCACTAAGTTATCCAGCTCAGCCGATATAATCACTCCCAGATATGTTCCAGATTTAGTTACTCGACTATCTGTACAGGGGGTATGGAGATTTTTAATAATCTGGGTCTTAACAGTGTTAAGTTTGTAACCCGAGATTTCTCCAAACTTCAGAGCTTCAATTTCTACTTGAGCAATAGCCTCCGTTGGATCTGGTGTAATTACCGCAACATCATCAGCATACGGCAATATTTTACAATACCCAATCCGTGTAGGTATTGATTTTATTAAAACACTCATTTCTATTCTCCGGATTAATGGATCCATGTACATTGCAAATAACAATGGGGAGCAGGGACATCCCTGCCTTGTACCTCTCCTTATCCCAAATTGGGTAGTAACCCCCGCATTCACCCTCACCGAGGCCACGGGATTTACATATAGCGCCTGAACTGCTTTGATAAACCCTTGTTTGACTCCTGCTCTTTCCAGTGTATGCCACAGATAGTCCCAGGAGACCCGAACGAATGCCTTTTCTGCATCTAATAACATAATTGCCATCGGGTCCCCTGAGACTGCTGCAGCGTCAAACAATGTTATCACTTTACGCGTATGATGAGTGGTGCCCCTCCCAGGAATGAAACGATGTTGATTTTTGCTCACCACTCTGTCTATTATCTTAGCGTATCTTGTCGCCAATGCCTTAGAAAAGATTTTAGTATCCGTATTCATCAACGTAATAGGCCTATATGATCCAGGTTCTTCTGCTGGTTTCCCTTTTTTTAATATTATAACTATTTCAGCGCCTCCCCATGTCCTAGGTATTGAATTACCAACTTGTGCCTTCTGCATTGTCCTAAGCATGTCTATTTTTAGAACATCCCAAAATATCTTATAAAACTCTATTGGGATCAAGTCCGGACCTGCTGCTTTTCCAGAAGGGAGGTTTGATATAGCATTTTTTATTTCTTCCTCCTGAAAAATCTCCTCTAAACTGTCTGCTTCCTCTCCCGTAAATCTAGTTGCCGGAATTTCCTGTAAATATTCTCTAATTTTCCTAGCATCACCCCTTATCGACTCCTCATATAACTCTTCGTAAAAAGATCTGAAAACTTCCCTTATTTTCTCAGTCTCTGTGTGTATCCTACCAAAAGAGTCCTTAATCTCCCTTACAGTGCCTAGTGCTTCTTGTTGTCTTGTTCGAACTGCTAAAGTTCTTTCCACTGCTTCACTAAACTCATGGCATTTTTCTCTTTTAATAATATAAAGTTTTGCAGCCCTTCCAGCAATATCTCCCTCAGCTTCACCTTTCACTTTTAGTAGTTTCAAGTACGCATTTTCTAGAGGGGTTCCAGTCATGATGCATTCCTCTAATTTCTCCTCAGCTTTAAGTACTGCCTCAGCCATTTCCGTATTTTTCCTTTGTTCCTTTGTTCTCTTATACGAGCTGAAACTCAAAGTCTCCCCCCGTATCCCCGACTTAAATGCATCCCAAACCACCCCCACAGAGGAGCTATCTCTATTGTTCTCGAAGAATTCTTTAATCCATAACTTCATGTGCCCCACATATTTTTCTTCCAACAATAATGCTCTCTCAAAAGTCCATTGCCTTTGCTGTTTAGTATCTATTGATTTTCTCAATGTGAGGATTAGGGGATTGTGATCGCTTAGGATTCGGGGAAGTCTATCTATCCTAGATTCTGTTAATATTTCATTTGAGACAAAAAAATAATCCAATCTCACGCATATTTTGTGTGGGGCGGAATAATATGTATAACCCTTGTTCCCTAGCATTCTTTTCCCCCAGACATCAGATAAAGCATTATTGGCCATTAATTCTTGTAAGGCATGACACATTCGTTTTTTTCTACCACAGTATTTACCAAATGAGCCTAAGCCTAACCCATCAGCACCATTAATATTCAAATCTCCTGCCATTATGATTCTAGGAGCCCAAGTGGCTAATTCCACATCTAAGAATTGGAAAATCTCCGGATCATCCTCAGTTGACCCATATACACTTATCAACGTTGTCCACTCCCCATCAATCATGCATTCAACCATTGCCCATCTCCCCCATTGATCATGTGCCTTTTTTCTCAAACGTACTTTTTTATCTCTGGATAGTATAGCAACCCCTCTTATTTTAACATTTTGCTGTGAAGTTACCAGTACTTGAAAACCCAATTGTTTCAAAAAAAAATCTTGTGAGTTCATAACATGTGTTTCCTGAATAAAAATAAAATCTACATTCATTTGCCTTAGTAACAATGATACTTTTAGCCTTTTTTGAGCCTCATTCAACCCACACACATTCCATGTCACATATCTAGTTCCCATGGGTATTTCTTTATATTACTATTGTGTACCCAGCTATACTTATACTCATACTCATACTTTTTCGCATTATATCTTCTTTTCTCATCCTTATCAATTATATTTCTCCTTCTTTTCAACCTCATATCTCTTATCTTATCTCTTATTTTATCTCTTTTTCCTTCCACCCCTGTCCTTGCCTCCATCAATAATTCTGCCTTTCTCTGCCTTGTCGTGCCCTGACCCCCCCCCCTAGTCCCCATCCCTCCCTCCCCCCCTTCCCCTCCCTACTGGCAAAGAGGTCAATATTGACCTCTGTCTGACAGCCGACCCCCCCCCCAGAGGACCTCTCCATTCCCACCCTCCCGAAGTGTCAATATCTTTTTATACAACCTGTATCGCTAGTACTGTTTAACCGTGCTGCTCACACCCTTAATACTTTATTCTTTTTCATTTCATTTCATTTTTTCTTTTTTTGTGTTACATACTCGGTTTGTCTTATGGCTAGCGCCCTCTCATTTTGTGCCTTCCCATCTCTTTGTGTTTTCACTTCTTTTAAATAATTCAAGTACTCCTGTGCTACTACTTCCGAAAAGAAAACCCTGAATTGGCCATTGTAGCCAACTTTGGGTCGGCAAGGGAACATTAGGTATACTTCACATCCCAGATTCTGAAAGGGTGTTATTAGTTGCCTCATGCGCCACCTTCTCTCCACAGTGGTGTGGCAAAAATCTGGGCGGGTAAAAAATGTTATATCCTTATATGAGCGCTTAGTCATAGGTTTTGCCTTTTTAATTATTTCCTCTCTCAACAGGAAATTCCCCATGTACACTAGAATAGCCCTTGCTTTCGGATTTGTGGTTTTTTTCTGCGTTAGGGGAAACCTGTGTGCGCGCTGCACTTCCTTGTCCCAATCCCAATTATCAAGCTCTGGGAAAGCCCCCTTCAGCAATTCTACAACAATGGTGCGTATGTCCGACCCTTCCTTGCCTTCATCAACACCCAGCAGTCTTATATTATTACGCCTCTGTCTGTTTTCAAAGTCTTCAAGTTTCCACAAGACATCAGATGATGTTTTTTCTTGTTCTTCTCTGTACTCCTGCAACTTTACCATTTCGTCCTCAACTTTGCCTGTCCTCTCCTCAACTTCCGCCAACCGATCAGCCATTTCTGTATACATTTTGTCAACCTTGCGGAGAGACCCTTGTATTTTTTTGTTCGCCTGTTTAGCCCTTTGACTCTCCTGGCGGGCTTCTCCCTGAATCTGTTTTAAGGTCGAGAACAAAAGCTCAAAGTTTGCTGCATAACTATTTTCCTGTGTCTGTGGGCGTGTCCGTGTCTGGTTTTGCAATTTATTTGGTTGCTCAGAGCCACCGGCTGCCCCCTCCTGATACATCTGCGAAGTGGCTGCATAGTCCCAATCCAGTTTTTTCGCCACCCCAGATTGTATTACGCTCCCTCTTTTCTTTGTTCTTCTACAGGTCCTTCCCTTAGCTCCTTTATTTCTACTTAGCTTAGACTCCAGGTTTCGTTTCAGTATAGTGTTATGTTCTGGGTTTGACTCAGTCTCTAATTCTGAGGTATCTGTCCGCGAGATCTCTGAGTCACTTTCCGTAGATATTGATGTATCTTCCATATCAGTGGATAGATCATGATTAGAAACCGACTCTTCAGGCTCTTCAGTCTCAGCCTCTTCCTTATCATCATCATTTCCAGTGAAGAAACAGTCATCACTGGGTGAACCAGTAGCTGCTGGGAGGCAATCAGTATTTCTATCAGCATGTTCTTTATCTACCCCCCCATTATTTATTTGGGAGCCATCTAAAATGTCCTCTGAGATATTATTGGTGACATTGTTAACTTCATCTCTTTTACGCGCTAGAGTGATTAAGGGGTTATCTTTTGGTGAAACCAAGCTGATCATAGATACACTTCCCTTATTACTATCACTATCAGGCTGTAAAAGCAATTCAGGCACTTCAGAAGCATTCTTTTTTTTTTTGTAAACCTTTAATTGTATAAAAAGGAAATACAAATCTGGGCCTACAACTAGACCGGCCGGCCACAATACAATAGAGCAATCCAAAAAATACAGACGAAGAATATACAGATACAATCAGGATAATATGCAGTCAATACAGTTCGAAAAAGGAAGAGGGGGGGGGAGAATCTGGACGGCCCACAAACAGGAAGAAGGAAGGTTAATTTTTATATTATTACAATAAGGAGTATAACAGGCTCGGATACAGTATAAATGAATCCAGGTTCCCAGAGCAAACTATTGGCCATAAGAAAACTAAAGGGGCAGCAATGCGGGAAATCATCACTACAGTCTACATCAGTACGAAAGCAGATACGATTAATTCAAATCAACATACAAATAGACTCATCGTGTGCACCTCTACCACCTAATAGCACAGCAGAGATAGGACGATGGAACCGGAACACTAAAATCACTAAAGCCAACCCGTCATACTAACCCTAGGGAGAAAGAGAAAGAGAAGGGGAGGGGAAAGAAAAGGGGGAAAAAGAAAAATACAGACTGAAAGAGAAGAGCGCCGCGTCGAGACAAGCATCCCGTAGTAAGGACACAGAAAGAGCAGGAGTATTAGCAACAAGGAAGGGATGGGAGTCGGCACTGAAACGCAGCATAGCCACAAAAGGAGAGAAGCAGCAATCCAGACCCCATCCCTATAATACCACGGGAGGCAGGGACAGCCGCGGCGCTCCCATAAAGGGATACAAAAGGGCCATAGAACAAAGGAAAATAAACCGGGAAAGAAAACCCATCCCACCCATCCCACCCAGCACCCCTGCAGAAGGCTACGGCCTACCCCCCCCAGCAGCGTGCCTGTCGCCCTAATCCCGAACCCGAAATGTAGGAAACACGAAAGAGAAAAAGAATAAGGAGACAAAAAGAAGAATTAGAAGACAAAAAAGATGTGAGGGAGGAGTGAAGAAGTAAAAATAAAATGGTCGGCCTCAGCCCTCCGCCCAACCAGTCAATCGTAATACGTGTAGACGAAAGCGATACAACTCGAGCATCATAAAACGTACAAGGGGGTCACCCACCGCACTATGCATACGGTAAAGCTCGCCACGGATATGTATACGAGCAATCCACCGGAAGCAATGTATCTCACCCCAGGCCTTCCTTAGCTACAAGCAACTCCCACCATACGACAGCGAGAAGCGAACAACTCGGTGCAAGGCAATCACACGAACAAAAAATAGTCCGATGAAGACGTAGGCCAGGGAGGGTAATCCATAAGCAAAAGATCAAAAGTCCGGGTATACAGTGCAAGTGTCCCAACAATGTTAACAGGGGCAGGAAAAGACAGGAGTTCAGTCTCGCCGCTCGGAAAAGCGGGGGTTCCCCTGCAGAGCAGAAACACGACCTCATCAAGGCAAATAGATGTAGCAAGCCATCATGTTTCTCGGACACTCGAGTAGGATCCGATCCCAGAACGACATCCGGGCCCCCAAACTCCAAACAGTGAAGCGCAGGAGGTTCAGAAGCCAATCGTTCGCATACCTGTCGACGGCCAGTGGCCGTAGCTCTCAGCGCGGCCGAGGGGGGTGAGGCAGAAGCATCACCGAGACGAGAGGGGACCGTGAAAGACCGGCCCTCTAAGATGGCGGCGGACCGCACCGATACCCCAGGGGCAATGGGGGTCAAGGCCGCATGCAAGGACCGCAGTGCTTCCAGAACGTCGCCGATTGTAGGCTCGCGCACACATGTCCAGGCCCCCGTGCAGTCCAGTAGTCCAGGTCCGCCGTCCGGAGGATATCCACGGCCTATCTCGATGGCCGCCATTTTGTGGATGCAGGCTCGTCACCACCTCCCACGACTCCCGGATCAGGGCCTCAGATGCGGACCTCCACAGAAACCAAGGGGGTCCCGCTAAAGCAGCCCCGGTGCAGAAAGGAGAGCCGCCAAAGTCGGGGTGCAGCCTGCAATACCTTTGGCGTGGTCGAAGAGCAGATCCCGGGCGCGAGGCTCCAGGATGGATGGACGGAGCCGCGGCAGGGGGGCCCCCTTCACACGAGCAGCCCTCGGTGCACCATGCCCCACACCAGCTCCACGGCCGCCAGGGCAAGTCCGGATCAAGACCACCGGAATGTTCGCACAACGGTCTCCCGCCAGCGGCTCACGCTCTCGGCCGGGGCCGACACGTACAACAATGCCAGGCTGGGTCCAATAGGCGAGGCCCCGGCTTCATCACCGCGGGGGCCCTGGTTCCTCAGGGGGCACAACTTCGGAGTCGCGGCACGTAGGAGCCTCCAGGTCAGACGGTGAGTAAGAGCAACACGCTGCGTTTCAATCTCTGCTCGAGTGCATCGTCCCGGGGCAGGATATATGGCAGGATTTGCGAGTCAGGCCGGAAGGCTGACGGAGCCGAGCTACAGAGCGACCATCACGATTGCGAGCTTGGCTCCTCCCCCCTTCAGAAGCATTCTTAGTTGGATAGGATCCCCCCTCTTGCTCCTTACCCAATTCATCTGTCGGGAGAAATACGGGCTCTGCGAAGGTCTCTCTCATATCTGTTTTATCATGTGCATCTATTTCACCCGTTCCCCCACTGGTACAGGTCTGAAGTTCTAAATTTAAGTTCAGTTGTACAATCTCATTTTCCAAACCTGAGCAGGCTCTTCCCGTATGACCTTCCTTGAGCATTATTACCAACTCGCAATCCGCAGTTGGCTCCTTATTTTCATTCTGTGCACTGCAAATATCGACTGATGCATCGACCCGTTCTTCCACCTGACTCCGGGCGGCTGCTTCTTCAGAGAGCTCTGTGCTCCTTCCTTCGATAGCGTCATCCACTGGCTTCATTACTGCCTCTGAATGGTCAGCCTCTACTATAACCCTCGCACCAGGGAGTCGCTCTGTAATCCCATCCAGTCCGTCACAGCCATTCAAACCACTGACATCAGCTATGTCGGGTACGCCCTCTGTTCTCAGTCCCGGGAAGGATTGAAACAATGTCTGCTGTCGGAGGGAGGCTTCCTTTGATGTTTCGAAGCCAGCATCTATATTCCTAGTAAAGCCTTTTTTTATAGTCTCTTTCTTTTTCTTTTTTTCTGTATCTTTGTCCTGCTTTCTTTTTTCTGCAACCGATATTCTCGCTTCCTCGCGTGCTTTAGCAGCCTCCCTTCTTAGCTGGGCTCTATGTCGTGTCTTCGCTCTCAGCTTTACCGGTGGGTTCTCAGTCTCGCTTGTTTGTGGGTCCTCTTCCTCCGACCTGACCATATCCTTAGCTGCTCTTGTTGATTTTGAGGCCATATGTTGCTTTCCAGCTTGCCACGTACTCTGGAATCGTTGTAGTGCCTCTTCTATCGATGTACCTAATAATTGCCACAAGACCCGAGGTTCTTTCTCCAAGCTAACAAATGTTTGTAGTGTGGACCACTTTATAAAATTAGCCCAGCTCGCTAGGGCCTTAAGCATCCCGCAATATCGTGCCTTGAGTTTCCTTTTCTTGCTCCACAGGTCGCTACGTTCTTTCCACAAAGCCTTTGTTATCCACAGATGTCGGGTAGTGCAGTTTAATTTTCCAACTTCATCCCGTTCTCAGAATTTCAGCATTCACCTCGGGAGAGTGAATAGGAGCTGCTGCCTCCTACGGTCTGTCGGCGGCCATCTAGCCAAAAATATTCTAACAAAGTTGAAATGTTGCACAATGCAATTTCATCAAAACATTACATGCATTAACTCTCTTGTGATGGTCAGCATTGACATTGAGACATTCTCACAGTTAATGGCCGTCTTCCTCAGGACAGGCAATTCATAAATTAATTTTCATAGTGTATTAGTTGGAGTGCTTATGAAAAGAAGACTTAGAATAGACAAACATTTACACATATGAAACTGACAATATCTCTGATGTAAAGGTAAAGTGAACTAAGTTCTATATCGGTATAGCGGGCCAAGGATATACAAAAAAAACACATTGATTGTGGAACATTGTCGCGCAGCTGCAGAAGAGGCCAAGCTTTGTCAAAACATTAGTCCTCACCAATAAAATGCACTTCCTGATGAAAATAATTACAACAGTGGCGGATTCTCATAAGAGCAGAGGAGAGTCACCCTGCCTTCTGCAGGCACAGCAGGCAAACACACAAAAATCAAATGGCATAATAATTCCATTCTATTTTGCCAGCAGCTCATGCTGTGCTGAGCACCAGCATGAGGTAGGGGGGCGGCGCTCAATCCTGCTATTGCAGAATTACTGCTGCCCCTTTCAGTGCGCATGTTGTGTTGGCCGCCTGGATACCTATGGCCAGCCCAACATGAGCACTGTACACCCAGCAATCCCCCAGCAGTAAAACAGCTGGGGGATTGCTGGCACAAGCCCAGAGCCTCAAATTGAGCTCTGGGTTAGCCTGCTTCCACCAGTCCTGGAGCTGCTCTCACGCTGATGAGAGCATCTCCAGGATTGGTTGGATTTGCGTTCCACTGAGCAAAAAGGAAGTCCTTCCATTCCTGCTTGTGGAACGCCGGGGAGAAGTGCGACATTTATGGTGAGTTTAGCGCCATCGCGCCCCATCGTATTTTATAACCAGTAGTTGCCACAGAATTACAATCTAACTAAGTAATTTGGTGCAACTCTATGGCTCTCCTTACAAGTGGCCACGGAGATGATGAGATAATTATTGCACCTTTTAAAATTAAATAACCCAGGCATTGAAATTTTAAAGGCAAGATAATTACCACCAGTTATAAGTTGTGCCTTTAAAATGGGGCCTATCAAGTGGATTTTGGTGCTTTGTTTCTCCGTAATCCAGATGTACTGGTATTTACAGATTTAACCTACTGAAATTATCAGTGGAAAATTGCAGGACGCTTTCCATGGGTAGCAGGGTCAAGACTGATTTGCATATGGCTGAGTCCAAACTGGGGTGGCATGGTGAGGAACAAAAACGGTCGATTAAACCCAGACCTGTGACTGGGTGTGAATGTTTGTATGGTTCAGCATTCCTTTCATCATGTGCTCTTTTTGCTTTTGTCAGCCTACGTGAGAACGGTATGCCCAGATGTGGTTCCTGTGCTCACTGTGTCACTGGATTCAAGCTAGCCTGGCTGATGGGGGTGGGTGGGGTGACACACCATTCCTGATCCCAAGATGCTTATTTCCGGTTCTAGGTAGACCTGGCATGGCAGTTCGGGCTGTACTGTTACAATGGGTAGCAGGGTGAAGACAGATTTGCTTATGGCTAGTCCAAACTGGGGTGGCATGGTGAGGAACAAAAACGGTCGATTAAACCCAGACCTGTGACTGGGTGTGAATGTTTGTATGGTTCAGCATTCCTTTCATCATGTGCTCTTTTTGCTTTTGTCACCCTACGTGAGAACGGTATGCCCAGATGTGGTTCCTGTGCTCACTGTGTCACTGGATTCAAGCTAGCCTGGCTGATGGGGGTGGGTGGGGTGACACACCATTCCTGATCCCAAGATGCTTATTTCCGGTTCTAGGTAGACCTGGCATGGCAGTTCGGGCTGTACTGTTCCCATGGGTAGCAGGGTGAAGACAGATTTGCTTATGGCTAGTCCAAACTGGGGTGGAGTGGTAAGCTAATTAAACCAGATGTGTGACTATGGGTGGATTTTTGATTTGTTCAGCATTCCATTCATCATCTGTTATTTTTGCTTTTGTCGCACTAAGTGGGAAAGGTTGTGCCTAGGCATGGGTCCTGTGCTCATTGTGTCACTGGATTTAAGCTAGCCTGGTTAATGAGAGGTGACATACCCTGAAAACGGTCCCAGGATGCGTGTTTCCAGTCCTGGGAGGACCTTGTCTGGCAGTTTAGGCCGGACTGTTCACATGGGGAGCAGGGTCAAGACTGATTTGCATATGGCTGGGACCAAACTGGGGTGGCGTGAGGGATTAAACACAGATATGTGCCTGGGGGTGGATATTTGATTTGTTCAGCATTCCGTTCATCATCTGTTCTTTATGCTTAATAATTAGGCAGAATTGCATGTAGAGATTCCAGGTGGCCATAATGACTGTTACTGGACAATATCGCTACATGTAATTCCACCTATTATCAGGTATACCCTTCAAAATGGTGAATAAGTGTGCAGACATGGAATTACTATGGAGACATCTTCACAGTAATCCCTACTCTGAGGGTTTATATGTTTTCATTTACCTCCAGCTCTAAGAAGGTTGTAAACAGCAAGCTCCCACTTTGTCATAGAAAAAGCTTTGCATGGACTGTGTGAATGAAGCTCGGCTGCTTTTGAAGGCAAAACTGCATGAAGTTTTACCGTCTGGAATTTCTGCCTTTAAAAATCTGTTCTGGTGTTTCCATACCCAGGAAAAACAGGTGTGGAAAACTGGCCATTGGTAATTCAGCAACAGGGTATCACTCCACTTACAGCGCTCTACTTGACTCATAACAAGGCCTTTAGAAGTTAAGTAAATACATTTTGTTATGTATGAAGAAAATAGTAATCTTTGGCAGTGGTGGCCGGTATCTCAGGAGAGTAGTGGGTGGGAGGGAGGTGGCAGGGGGGGGCGAAAGACACAAAAACAATAAAAAAAGACAACTTACCTGCTGCATCACTAGATCACTGCATTGCGCTCTTCCAGTCTCCTCTGCTCCTCTAGCACAGGCTTCAGTGGCACTACTGACGGTGCTCTTATGCTGCTTGTCAAAAATGGGGGGTGTGGGGAGCACTCCTATACTTAGCATACTCAAAATGTTCCATCCGGTGTATATTAAATTACACATTTGCGTGCTGGTAGGATTAGTGCCAAAACCCTGTGGCACCTGTGAATAAGTCCATGAAAGGGGCAAAAGAGTTCGCCCCATCCGACCGCACTGTTGCATGGCGCCTGTCTGGCAAACACTTTCTTCGTTTTAATTATTTGTTCCAATATTTTCCTTTTTCAACCATTATTAATCTGATTATTTGAAATTATCATCCTTTTAGTTCCATCCACAGCCGGGATATTAATGCCGTTTTCAAATTTCTAGTGAGAATGCTGTGCCCATCCGGACCTCTAGCACAAACACGACAGATGCAGGGGTTCTTCCAAAACAGCGTTTATTAAAACCAATGCATTTCGAGCATCTAGTGCTCTTCGTCAGGGTACGCTGTAAACAATATAGAAACACATGTATATTAACTTCATAACACTGCCATGTTTATAACAAAGTTATTCCTAATCATTGCTTGATGCTTCATACCTGATTCAAAAAAGCTTAACTCACTATCATTGTGTTTCTGAAGATTACAGTTTTCAAGGCAGTCTAAAAACCATTCCAGACTAATTACTTTTTTCTATAACGTGTAGACACATTAGCAACGGCCCTTTTAACTGAATGAGACCTCTCCCCTTGCCATGAATCATTTGTTATCCTATTGCTCTCTAAGTGGCCTCCCTGTGTCTTCACTCGTCCCGTGCCATGTTAGCTCACCACCTTCCATACAGCATTCACTCTCCGTTCACCGTCTTATAAACGCCTCGTGTAAACACATCCCTCATAAATCATTCATTCTCCTTCCTCGCACTTGTGTGTATACTATCCTTTTAATGCCTGCCCCTCGGTCTTCCGAAAGAACCTCCCAATCTCATTCTCACAGCACCCAACTCTCAAATATCTCACTAATCACTCGAAAAAAAATAAATAAATAAACAACCACCCACACGATTTAACTTTACGCGCAACTCTGACGCCTCACGGCAATCATACAACAAAAATAATGATGATAATAATACTCGATCTTGCATACCCTCCTGAACCCGTGATGCTCATCCAGCAAAATCACACATCAAATCACATACCTGTTTCAGGCGTTTTGCATCAGCCCGATTCGTATCACTAAATGACCATGGTAATCACCCTTATTTAAATCCCGCCCTTGTGGAGTCCCTCCTACTAATTAGGGTAATAATTGCCGTTCTAACGCCTCTGTGACGCTTTGGTGTATGCCTACACTAACCCATGGTACTACAATACCCAGAACACAATTCTCTCTACTGTTAAGATCTTGGTGAAATTCACCACTTTCAAATAAGATACCAGCATTTATGTTACATCCATAATGTTTCACGCGTAAAATAACACTTTCCAATGTCAATGTCCCGATAAACTTAGTCTCTTTCAAAAACCCAGGTGTTAACTCCGTCTGTGTGGAAAGTCTGCTCCGTTACTTTTTATTTCAGCTGCTCTTCTACGATGTGGTGGGTGCTACCCCATCTTGGGTTACGATTTGGTAATCAAAAATGGGGGGTGTGGGGAGCACTCCTATACTTAGCATACTCAAAATGTTCCATCCGGTGTATATTAAATTACACATTTGCGTGCTGGTAGGATTAGTGCCAAAACCCTGTGGCACCTGTGAATAAGTCCATGAAAGGGGCAAAAGAGTTCGCCCCATCCGACCGCACTGTTGCATGGCGCCTGTCTGGCAAACACTTTCTTCGTTTTAATTATTTGTTCCAATATTTTCCTTTTTCAACCATTATTAATCTGATTATTTGAAATTATCATCCTTTTAGTTCCATCCACAGCCGGGATATTAATGCCGTTTTCAAATTTCTAGTGAGAATGCTGTGCCCATCCGGACCTCTAGCACAAACACGACAGATGCAGGGGTTCTTCCAAAACAGCGTTTATTAAAACCAATGCATTTCGAGCATCTAGTGCTCTTCGTCAGGGTACGCTGTAAACAATATAGAAACACATGTATATTAACTTCATAACACTGCCATGTTTATAACAAAGTTATTCCTAATCATTGCTTGATGCTTCATACCTGATTCAAAAAAGCTTAACTCACTATCATTGTGTTTCTGAAGATTACAGTTTTCAAGGCAGTCTAAAAACCATTCCAGACTAATTACTTTTTTCTATAACGTGTAGACACATTAGCAACGGCCCTTTTAACTGAATGAGACCTCTCCCCTTGCCATGAATCATTTGTTATCCTATTGCTCTCTAAGTGGCCTCCCTGTGTCTTCACTCGTCCCGTGCCATATTAGCTCACCACCTTCCATACAGCATTCACTCTCCGTTCACCGTCTTACACGAGGCGTTTATAAGACGGTGAACGGAGAGTGAATGCTGTATGGAAGGTGGTGAGCTAATATGGCACGGGACGAGTGAAGACACAGGGAGGCCACTTAGAGAGCAATAGGATAACAAATGATTCATGGCAAGGGGAGAGGTCTCATTCAGTTAAAAGGGCCGTTGCTAATGTGTCTACACGTTATAGAAAAAAGTAATTAGTCTGGAATGGTTTTTAGACTGCCTTGAAAACTGTAATCTTCAGAAACACAATGATAGTGAGTTAAGCTTTTTTGAATCAGGTATGAAGCATCAAGCAATGATTAGGAATAACTTTGTTATAAACATGGCAGTGTTATGAAGTTAATATACATGTGTTTCTATATTGTTTACAGCGTACCCTGACGAAGAGCACTAGATGCTCGAAATGCATTGGTTTTAATAAACGCTGTTTTGGAAGAACCCCTGCATCTGTCGTGTTTGTGCTAGAGGTCCGGATGGGCACAGCATTCTCACTAGAAATTTGAAAACGGCATTAATATCCCGGCTGTGGATGGAACTAAAAGGATGATAATTTCAAATAATCAGATTAATAATGGTTGAAAAAGGAAAATATTGGAACAAATAATTAAAACGAAGAAAGTGTTTGCCAGACAGGCGCCATGCAACAGTGCGGTCGGATGGGGCGAACTCTTTTGCCCCTTTCATGGACTTATTCACAGGTGCCACAGGGTTTTGGCACTAATCCTACCAGCACGCAAATGTGTAATTTAATATACACCGGATGGAACATTTTGAGTATGCTAAGTATAGGAGTGCTCCCCACACCCCCCATTTTTGATTACCAAATCGTAACCCAAGATGGGGTAGCACCCACCACATCGTAGAAGAGCAGCTGAAATAAAAAGTAACGGAGCAGACTTTCCACACAGACGGAGTTAACACCTGGGTTTTTGAAAGAGACTAAGTTTATCGGGACATTGACATTGGAAAGTGTTATTTTACGCGTGAAACATTATGGATGTAACATAAATGCTGGTATCTTATTTGAAAGTGGTGAATTTCACCAAGATCTTAACAGTAGAGAGAATTGTGTTCTGGGTATTGTAGTACCATGGGTTAGTGTAGGCATACACCAAAGCGTCACAGAGGCGTTAGAACGGCAATTATTACCCTAATTAGTAGGAGGGACTCCACAAGGGCGGGATTTAAATAAGGGTGATTACCATGGTCATTTAGTGATACGAATCGGGCTGATGCAAAACGCCTGAAACAGGTATGTGATTTGATGTGTGATTTTGCTGGATGAGCATCACGGGTTCAGGAGGGTATGCAAGATCGAGTATTATTATCATCATTATTTTTGTTGTATGATTGCCGTGAGGCGTCAGAGTTGCGCGTAAAGTTAAATCGTGTGGGTGGTTGTTTATTTATTTATTTTTTTTCGAGTGATTAGTGAGATATTTGAGAGTTGGGTGCTGTGAGAATGAGATTGGGAGGTTCTTTCGGAAGACCGAGGGGCAGGCATTAAAAGGATAGTATACACACAAGTGCGAGGAAGGAGAATGAATGATTTATGAGGGATGTGTTTACACGAGGCGTTTATAAGACGGTGAACGGAGAGTGAATGCTGTATGGAAGGTGGTGAGCTAATATGGCACGGGACGAGTGAAGACACAGGGAGGCCACTTAGAGAGCAATAGGATAACAAATGATTCATGGCAAGGGGAGAGGTCTCATTCAGTTAAAAGGGCCGTTGCTAATGTGTCTACACGTTATAGAAAAAAGTAATTAGTCTGGAATGGTTTTTAGACTGCCTTGAAAACTGTAATCTTCAGAAACACAATGATAGTGAGTTAAGCTTTTTTGAATCAGGTATGAAGCATCAAGCAATGATTAGGAATAACTTTGTTATAAACATGGCAGTGTTATGAAGTTAATATACATGTGTTTCTATATTGTTTACAGCGTACCCTGACGAAGAGCACTAGATGCTCGAAATGCATTGGTTTTAATAAACGCTGTTTTGGAAGAACCCCTGCATCTGTCGTGTTTGTGCTAGAGGTCCGGATGGGCACAGCATTCTCACTAGAAATTTGAAAACGGCATTAATATCCCGGCTGTGGATGGAACTAAAAGGATGATAATTTCAAATAATCAGATTAATAATGGTTGAAAAAGGAAAATATTGGAACAAATAATTAAAACGAAGAAAGTGTTTGCCAGACAGGCGCCATGCAACAGTGCGGTCGGATGGGGCGAACTCTTTTGCCCCTTTCATGGACTTATGCTGCTTGTGGCAGCATGAAAGCAGCATCAGGATTGGCCTGAGCGCAGATAATTTGCGCTCCCAGTAAGACTGGGAGCCTGTGCTTGCTCTCTCCAACCCAGCAATGCAGCTGGGATGGAAAGAGCTTCACTGCGCATGGTGGTTTGGCTGACCTGAGATGGTCGGCCAAGCTGTCATACACACTGAAATAGCAGTGCTAAATACCTCCTCTCGTGTCTGCCACCCCACTCAACCTTGCCCCCAAAACTCAGCGATAGAAAAAAAAATGAAACGATAATAAACCTGGTTTATTCTTGTTTTAATTTTTGTGTTTAAGGCTCCTGGCAGGGGGGCATTGCCCCTCTGCCAAAGCAGAGGGGCGGCCATTGATCTTTGGGCTAAAAAGCCTGATAGCAAAATCATGGATGCTTAAAAAGCAGAATGGCATAATAATGGTGTGAGATATAACCCCATTTTTGTTGTGGTCCCTCACTGTTTGAATGTATGGATTTACAGGCTTTAGAAATCTGTGCACTTTACCTGTGTTAAACAATAGTAAATTGCCTTACTTCGCCCTCTAAAATGTGCTGTACATTGAATCTTGCTATTTAGCCTATTTAACTTCCCTATAAGTTATTTGTAAATAGTCCCTTAAATGCCCATATGGTATGGAAAGTTGAATGCCATATGTGGACTGCAGTGTGTATGTACACCAGCCACATGTATGACCAGCCGCGGCCGGTAGTGGGAGTACCGGCCGGGCGGTGATGTGGGGATGGGGAGGGGCAGGGTGGGGGGTAGTAATGTATGGATTACGGACTTTAAAAGGTAAGTAAACATAACAATAAATAAAACGAATTTCGTTGCACACACTGCATCACCAAATGCGATGCAGTGTGTGCAACGAAATTCTTTTTATTTATTTTTATGTTTACTTACCTTTTAAAGTCCGTAATCCATACAATACTACCCCCCACCCTGCCCCTTCCCCTCCCCATGTTACCGCCCGGCCGGTACTACCACTACCGACCGCGGCTGTGTATGACAAAATGATGTCTCTGTCAGGTGCACCACTGTGCTCTGGTTAGACTTGAGTTTAAATGCACTGCAGTGGCACATGGCAAGGAGGAATGCCTCTGCCCTGTAGGAAATGTCTATGTTTATATATTCTTAACCCGCCCCTAGTGTATGCCTTGTAGGTCAAAAGGCAGGGTGCTAATATATAAAAATTAGGCACACTATATACTGAGGTTAGTGTGTCCTCAGAGTGAAATGAAAAACACATACGCTATTTCACCATATAGGCCAATGTAGCCTAAGTGGGATTAAAATCTTCTTTGTTCACCCATCGCTTAAGAAAGGACAAGAACAATCCTTCAAAGTAATGTCCTGCATAATATTTTAAATCTTAATGGGGAAGTCAGATGATTGATAATTTAAGAAGAAAAGTAACTTTGTAAAAATGTCCTTTAGGTTACCTTAAAACCTGTTCTGCGACTCATCGGAATTCAGTAGCTGCTTGGTTAAGACTGTTCACAAATCTAACCCTAAGGACAATGGTTTGCCTCTGTTGCTCAAGAAAGGGAAATGGGTGTGAAGTGCTTGCACTTAACAGGGATTAGCTCTTTGAAGGTAAATAGGAACAATTGGGAGGAAAAAGGGCAGCTTTAGCACTACCTCTTTTGACTTGGAAATGCCAATGAGGGATTTAGAAATGGCCCTTGTTAGGATGCTTTCCCTCGACTTTTTAATTTTCTCCTTCCCAGTTTCCAGTGCCCTGGAAGATAGCCTTACGACTTGAGTGCGTTTGGCACTGCCGTGCAGTGTCAAAGTGCAGGGCTTGTTGTATACATACAGTGCATCAGTGTATATATGATTGGATGATTCGAGTTAGCAGTAGGTCCCTTGTCATAGTGTAAGACCTATACCGGGGCCATGTATCTCAAAAGCACCTCCGTCGGCCTACCACTCTGGTTCTGCCATACACTGAGGTAGCTCATCGATTGTGTCACAGGTTTGCCCTAGTGGGGCCTGTGTGCACAGGTTACTATTACTCAGTTTGGCATTCATAACGCTACATTCCAATGTTCTGTATGTCTCCAGTTATATCAGAATTCTCCCTGGTGACAGGGTGTGGTGTTGGAAAGAGGTTGGGCAAGTGTGTGTGTATGTTTTACCTGCAAGAGTCATGAATGACACTGGGTGGTGTGTTTAGCACAATGGGGCCTACTTCTCCTATTGGATTAGCATGAGGGGTGTAAAAAAGGCTGGCAAGCATTATTTCCTACAGGCAGAATAGTAACAGTGTAGTGTTTGGTATTGATGTGTTCGTAATGGCAAATCCTCTCAGGTACTGGGAGGGGTTTTGACATTATGGTGCTGGGACTGTCAGTTTGGTAAAGTGAGCATTTCGATGCTCAGGGCTCTGTGTGCCTGGCAGTCTTTCTCCTAAGGAAAGTTATGAAAAAACTAAAAGAGTCCACTTAGAATTTACAAGTGAACCGTTTGGTTACTAGCATGGGAAAGCTTTCCCATGCTATGAACCAAACGGTTCACTTGGGTTTAGTCACTTTTTGGAAGGTTAGCACTTTATTTTGTAAATTCTGCGTGGACTCTTTTAGTTTTTTCATAACTTTACAGAGGAGATTGAAACCATGGCTGATATAGCTCTTCACTCTCTTCTTTGTTTTTTGGTCTTTCTCCTAATTCACAACTGAGTGCTATGGGACAACCCCATCTGTGCAGTCCTGACAGAGGGCTATAAATGAGGGATTCTCAGAAAACTACAGACCTCTGACTCTAAGGTGCCTTTCTTGGACAGTCACGTGGAGGTTGCATTGGCACCTTCATTTAAAGGGGCAGGGTCCTGTCTACCCCTAATGATTGTGATCAAACCTACTAGGGTAGGATAGCAGACAGGACGAAATTTAGAGAGGACCTATGCATTTCAAAGGTGACCTTTTGAACTGATCATATCTTCAAAGGCTGTGGTGAGTACAGCTACTGCGACTTTGGCCTTCTAAAGTAGAGACTGTTGGATTTGAAACCATACTACGTTGGTTCGATATTGGGACACTGACACAAGGAATCATTATGGCAGAAGAAGGGACTGAAACTGGGCTGTTCACAGGTTTGTGGTGGCTTGGAAATTATCGTGCTCCAAGAAGGGGTCTATCACTTGGCGGATTTTTCCTGGGTGTGGCTGGCCTTGAGGTAAGTACCAAATGTCATGGCCTGGATCTCGAAGTACTCTCCAAGGGCCAGCTCACTGGCCTCCAGTGCACGAGATCCCAGGGACACAAAGGATCTCATTGTCTCCACAAGATTGTAAGGACCGCACTGGGCTTTGCGGAGACAGGTGGAAGTGATTGTGATTGGGACAAAGATCATCTCGCTGTGCAGGAGGAGTGTGTTTGCAATGTCTGCAATTATCTCAGTTTCTGGGTAGTGAGGAGTGCGGGAGAAGCTTGCAGAGTCTGAGGGACTTGTGCTTGCAACCAGGGGACCTGTGCTCATTTGCACTCCAGAGCCTGTGGTGGACAAGAGGAGTTAGGGAAACCTGAGCCGGGAGCTGATACTCTCTTCGGCCTCCAGATCCGGAGGACGTCACTGCCTGACATTGTGGCCTCATTCTAAGATCATTTGCTCCTTCTCCCTAGAACCATGCCACAGGGAGCTTTGCTTTGGAAAACACCATGACTAGACACAAGGGGTTTTGTGTGCCTTGTGGGCATTTGCAATTGACTTCCGGGGGTCTACGGCAGGTCACACACCTACGCTTAAAATGAAAGCATTTCTCCAGACCTGGAAGCACTTCAGCTTCCTGGGCCTGAATCTTTTGTCTGCGGGGGAATATTGATTCCTCACTTGTGCAGGTGCCGTGGGGCACCTGGAAGTCTATTCTGGATGGGGAAAACTAAGTAACAATTTTTTGTCATGTTAGGTGGATCTGACTATATAGTCAATGGGCGCCAGCCAGGGCAACGTGTATGGTTGGCTGGTGTAGTTGAAGACTGAGAGGCTGGGTCACGATGCATAGTCAAAGAGCTGTGACTGTTTAACCTTTCTGCTAATGGGAAAGTCCTATAGTTGCATATAACTGTAAAGTGTATCTACAAAGTGTGTTTCATTTAGATTTCAATAGAGGTGTTACAATTGCGTGTATCTGTAGAGTGTATATACAATGTGTATCTCGTTTTGATTTCAGTGTGTTTATGTAATTCAAAGACAAGTGTTTTTTTACATCTGGTGTGGAGTCTTTTTATAGCGTGCGCAGTGTGTTACGAGGGAGGGAGTTGTGCCAATAGTTTACACTCGATCTCTGAGGATAAGCCTGACTGCTTGGTGCCAAGCTACAAGAAGGTGAGCACAGGTTATCCGACAACTGTATCGTACTCATTGAATTTGGAACATGGATTCTGACTGGCTTTAATTCATCTTAGCCAGCCCGAAACCGCTGGGTCTAACAGAATGCTTCTTCTGTCCATTCACAGGACTCTCTCAACTAGACAGTTAGGCTCCAGCCACAAAAAAAGGGGAAAAACTGTTTTGACCCTGTCAGGTAGGCGAGTGGCCAAGAAGCTGCAGACAGGCCTGCCTGGTAGCAGCTGGGCCCCACCATCTTGAAACAGGGGTTCCTGAGTAATTCAACAGTATGACAAAGAGGAAGTACTGCAAAAAAACAGTAAGGGGACCAACGAAAAAATTGTTCGGATTCTGTTGTAGTATTTCCCCAGCCACTGGCTAGTGCACAAGATAAATCTAGCAGATCCCCCACCACCTCCTGAGAACGTTTCTTGACCTTGGAAGACTCCATTGCTGGAAGAAAATAACTCACTCAAAAATACTGAATCCTGCTGGCACTCAGGGACTGGAAATGGAAAAAAAGCAGATGAACTCCTGACTCCAAGAGGGCCCAGCTGACTAAAAACGACCAGACCCAGCATAAGACCAGGCTGTAGAGAGATCTGGGGCCCAGAAGCTACCCGGAGGTACTAGAGCTGCAGACGGAACAGAAAAAGCTTCCCTACTCCTAATTCAGAACTGCAAAATCAAGTATCCATGGTTGTGACAGGAGCTGCAGATGCAAACCATTGATCAGAAACTGATACTGATGTAGTAGTATCTGATTAGCAGAGGTAAAGCTATCCTAGTGTGGCAGCATCCCTATTGGTAATGGTGCCGGGTGGTGAAGGAGGGAAGGGGAAAGCAGACAATAGTCAGAGGAAAAATCGCATACTTCCCTCAATGGCTTCCAAAAGGGAAAACTTTTTTTAATAAAAAAAAAAAAAAAACATTGTCACTTTAAGAGACATGAGGTTGCCTTTTAAAAAAACATGGTTCCCATTTCGAAATGAGATCGGTGGGATGGAGGTATGCTGTCTCTTGTAGGCCACCATCTACGCATTCATAGCCAATCGCAGAGGGTTGGACACTGTGAATGGGCAATTCGCCAGAAAACCTATTTCCGCCTAGGTCACATTACAAACAGCAACCATTTCACAAATAAGTCAACGTGGAAGATGTGCTGCTGCTGCTTAAACTGTTAGAAAGAACTCTAATCACACAGAAATAATGTAAACTGCAGGGTTTTCTAAGAGCAATGCGGATTTTTAGAGCAGATATATTTCCTAAAGTGTGTACAGCACAGCTTGCTACACAAAGCAGAAAGAAGACTTACTGCAAATGGTTGCCATTTAATATGGACACATATGCATTTACGGAATGAAATAAACGACCCAAAGCCTGCTTTACTTTCAGCGGTGCTTAGACAGACTCATTTATCATAGTAATGTTCCAAGCGTGCTTTCCACGTTGGGAGACTGGCAACAAAACGGCCATGATGTGTTGGAAGAGGCAAAGCTGTTTATCAACAGGCTGATTCAGCTCTGTAATCACAAAATAATTAATTGATGTCATTTGCCCTGAATACCTAAACAAGATAATTATGTAAATGTGTAAAAGCGTGTGCGTACATTAAAGGAGAGAAAATGTGGAGTCGTGCGAAAACGTGCTGGGAAGAGGAGAGAGGGAGTGCACGCAGGAGAGCACCACCTTCCACTCTCAGCAGTGGGTAGTACGGTGGGATCGAGCACATTCTGACTAGCAACCGAAAACACAATGGTGCAGCAGGCGGGAGCACCCCGCCCCCTGCCAAAAGGGGTGGGTGGGCCGGGCCAGAGGATGCAGGTGGGGAGGAGGGAGGAGAGTTTGGGTACAAAAAAAATAAAAAAATTAAAAACTTACCTTAACGCTGCTGCCGCCGTCTCCCACACATCGACTCTTCATGTTTCTGGCACTGGGGCTGGGCACAAGCTCCCAGTCTGCCTTGGGGCCAATTCTGAAGATGCTCTTGCATGAAATCACCTTCAGAATTGGCCTGAGGGTTGGCAACTTGTGCTCCCAGGCATACTAGGAGCCGGTGCCTGCTCTCTCCAGCCCCAGCAATGCAGCCGAGACCAGCCGCGGCCGGTAGTAGGTGTAACTGCAGGGCGGTGACGTGGGGAGGGGGAGGGGAAGGGTGGGGGGGTAGTAATGTATGGATTACGGACTTTAACAGGTAAGTAAACATATAAATAAATAAAACGAATTTCGTTGTGTGCACTGCATCACATTTGGTGAGATGTGAGTCCCTTGCTCACTGCACCATCAGGATTCAAGCAAGCCGGGCCGAAGACGGCTGTAATGCCAGAAACCGGTCCCCGGAAGCTTGTTTCCTTTCCAGTAAAGAATTGGCTTGGTAGTTTGGTCTGCCCCGTTCCCATGATGCACTGGGCCAGGGACAGACTAATTTGCATGTAGCCAGGTTCTGACCTGGGATGGTGCAGTGAGCTAAAAAACGGTGATGGATCAAGCCCTGATCTTTTGACTGGGTAGGAGTGTTCTGCTTAATTCAGATACTCTGTCCATCACCACCCCCTTTTTCGAATCGTTTTGGCCACCACAAGTGTGGAAGGGTATGCTCAGATGTGAGTCCCTTGCTCACTGCACCATCAGGATTCAAGCAAGCCGGGCCGAAGACGGCTGTAATGCCAGAAACCGGTCCCCGGAAGCTTGTTTCCTTTCCAGTAAAGAATTGGCTTGGTAGTTTGGTCTGCCCTGTTCCCATGATGCACTGGGCCAGGGACAGACTAATTTGCATGTAGCCAGGTTCTGAACTGGGATGGTGCAGTGAGCTAAAAAACGGTGATGGATCAAGCCCTGATCTTTTGACTGGGTAGGAGTGTTCTGCTTAATTCAGATACTCTGTCCATCACCACCCCCTTTTTTGAATCGTTTTGGCCACCACAAGTGTGGAAGGGTATGCTCAGATGTGAGTCCCTTGCTCACTGCACCATCATGATTCAAGCAAGCCGGGCCGAAGTCGGCTGTAATGCCAGAAACCGGTCCCCGGAAGCTTGTCTCCTTTCCAGTAAAGAATTGGCTTGGTAGTTTGGTCTGCCCTGTTCCCATGATGCACTGGGCCAGGGACAGACTAATTTGCATGTAGCCAGGTTCTGAACTGGGATGGTGCAGTGAGCTAAAAAACGGTGATGGATCAAGCCCTGATCTTTTGACTGGGTAGGAGTGTTCTGCTTAATTCAGATACTATGTCCATCACCACCCCCTTTTTTGAATCGTTTTGGCCACCACAAGTGTGGAAGGGTATGCTCAGATGGGAGTCCCTTGCTCACTGCACCATCAGGATTCAAGCAAGCCGGGCCGAAGACGGCTGTAATGCCAGAAACCGGTCCCCGGAAGCTTGTTTCCTTTCCAGTAAAGAATTGGCTTGGTAGTTTGGTCTGCCCTGTTCCCATGATGCACTGGGCCAGGGACAGACTAATTTGCATGTAGCCAGGTTCTGAACTGGGATGGTGCAGTGAGCTAAAAAACGATGATGGATCAAGCCCTGATCTTTTGACTGGGTAGGAGTGTTCTGCTTAATTCAGATACTCTGTCCATCACCACCCCCTTTTTAGGGCTCGGACTCCTCCCCACTGTAAGTGGGGGAGGAGTTTCGAGATCCTAATGTTAATGAAGAAAAAAAAGAAGTATCTCCTAGGGCCTTGGCGAGAGGAATTCCACACATTCCTTAGGGTTTTCTGTCATCTGGCCAGTGATTCGTCTTCCTTGTGTTTTCGTTTTAATAGGCTTGAAGTGATAGGGTAAATGTAGTTTTGTTCCGCCATTTTGGGCATATTTCGTTCGTGCTCGCGCAAAGAAGTACATAAATTATAATTAGGAGCTGTCAGGGTGCCTCCGTTAGTGAATCCAGATGGCCGGGCGCGTTCACAATTCTGCAGCGCTCAGCGCGCAGCTTCCTTGTTTTGTTAGGCACGGTGAGATTAAGTGATTTGTCCAGAATCATGGATGTTGAGCGTCGTTGCCGAGACACGAACCCCGTTCTCCAGCTTCGAGGGCGACCGCTCTAGCCGTAAGCCTACATCCTTGCGCTTTCATCCTTTTGGGATCGGAAAATGTATTACCAATTTATTGACACCGCTTTGGAGCAACAGAGCACGGTACAGAGCGCTAAAAAGAATGTGTTGCAATAAAGTTAAACGTACATATATATTTTTAATACAATACATTTTTTACAGGTACGCAACAATGCACTGCAAGGTTCACGCCTCATAAAGATGTTTATGTGTATTTCGAATAAAGCGCCTTTTGTTTTTTTCACCATTTCTTTGGCTTCCCCCGCTCGAAGCGCACTCGGGAATGTGAGAAAGTGTTCCTGAGACTCTGGCACTCGAGCGGGCTCCAAGCCGGAATCACACAGTGTCAAATATGACATCATTTTTTATTGCTCAGTCCTGCGGCACGTGAGCTGTGTGCGCGAGAAACCTCATTCCAGCCCACAGACACACGAAAAGTAGTTGTAAGAGCTGCGGCCATCATTAGCGGACACTTGGACCCTTTCTCTAAGAACAGAAAGTAGCCGTGAGAGGAGCGCCGGCAATTACTTCAGAGGAAGAGTTTGGAGCCGAGAACAAGACTTTCACTAACTCCTTGGATGGCGACAGAAGGGTTTCATACACTAGACACACATATGTCTGGAGGTGTCACAGTCCATACGTGGAGATGGACACTTCGCTGTTCTTCATTCGCAAAGATTAAAAGAAATACGAACTTGGCTGCGACATGAATGGCGGAAACGGTCGGGTGAACACAGTTCGTAAGAGATCCGTCCCGTGAAGTGCACCAAACGCGTTCTGGAGAAACCCTGTCCTGAGCCACTCAACAGCGGCGTGGGGATTCGATTCGTTTAAAAGAATATTTGTCCGACGTTGTGATTTTTCCTTCGGCTTCTGTGCACAGCATATAATACCATCTTAATTCAATGTATTTAGTTGTGACTGTGTAGTTCATTGTTTGTGGACGATAGTGAAGTTGAAATATCTAGAAAAGAGAATTTTGTACATATATAAATATAATAGTGGTGGACTGTATGGAGTATGATCGGACGCCTGAAACTGCAGCTGGTGTGTGAGTGCCGGCTCTTGTGACACTGTGTCTGTCTCCTGTCAGCTCCTCCTCACACGGTGCTGTGGCTCTCGTGACTCTGTGTCTGGCTCCTGCCTGCTCCTCACACAGTGCTGTGGCTCTCCTGACACTGTGTCTGTTTCCTGCCGGCTCCTCACACGGTGCTGTGGCTATCGTGACACGGTGTCTGTCTCCTGCCTGCTCCTCACACGGTGCTGTAGCTCTCGTGACACTGTCTGTCTCCTACTGGCTCCTCACACGGTGCTGTGACTCTGTGTCTGCCTCCTACTGGCTCCTCACACGGTGCTGTAGCTCTCGTGACACTGTGTCTGTCTCCTGCCTGCTCCTCACACGGTGCTGTGGCTCTCCTGACTCTGTGGTCTGTCTCCTGCCGGTTCCTCACACGGTGCTGTGACTCTGTGTCTGTCTCTCACTGGCTCCTCACACGGTGCAGTGACTCTCGTGATTCTGTGTCTGTTTCCTGCCTGCTCCTCACACAGCGCTGTGGCTCTCCTGACACTGAGTCTGTCTCCTGCCGGCTCCTCACACGGTGCTGTGGCTTTCGTAATTCTGTGACCGTTTCCTGCCTGCTCCTCACACGGCGCTGTGGCTCTCGTGACACTGAGTCTGTCTCCTGCCGGCTCCTCACACGGTCACACGGTGCTATGGCTCTCTGACACTGTTTCCGTCTCCTGCCGGCTCCTCACACGGTGCTATGGCCCGGAATACCAGGAGGACCCCCCCCCAGGCCGGAGTGGCGGTGCGGCGGTGCAGAGTGGCGGTGCAGAGTGGCGGTGCAGAGTGGCGGTGCAGAGTGGCGGTGCAGAGTGGCAGTGCAGAGTGGCGGTGCAGAGTGCAGAGTGGCGGTGCAGAGTGGCGGTGCAGAGTGCAGAGTGGGGGTGCAGAGTGGGGGTGCAGAGTGGCGGTGCAGAGTGGCGGTGCAGAGTGGCGGTGCGGCGGTGCAGAGTGGCGGTGCAGAGTGCAGAGTGGCGGTGCAGAGTGGCGGTGCAGAGTGGCGGTGCAGAGTGGCGGTGCAGAGTGCAGAGTGGCGGTGCAGAGTGGCGGTGCAGAGTGCAGAGTGGCGGTGCAGAGTGACAGCAGAGTGACAGTGAGTGCAGAGTGACAGCAGAGTGACAGTGACAGCAGAGTGACAGCAGAGTGACAGTGAGTGCAGAGTGACAGCAGAGTGACAGTGAGTGCAGAGTGACAGTGAGTGCAGAGTGACTGTAGAGTGCAGAGTGACTGTAGAGTGCAGAGTGACTGTAGAGTGCAGAGTGACTGTAGAGTGCAGAGTGACTGCAGAGTGCAGAGTGACTGTAGAGTGCAGAGTGACTGCAGAGTGCAGAGTGACTGCAGAGTGCAGAGTGACTGCAGAGTGCAGAGTGACTGCAGAGTGCAGAGTGACAGCAGAGTGACAGTGAGTGCAGAGTGACAGTGAGTGCAGAGTGACAGTGAGTGCAGAGTGACAGTGAGTGCAGAGTGACAGTGAGTGCAGAGTGACTGCAGAGACAGTGTGTCAGGGTGCACATTGTGTGAGTGTGCAGAATGAGTGTGCAGGGTAAACAGTGTGTGACTATGCAGGGTGACATTGGGAGTGTGCGGGTGAGCAGTGTGTGAATGTTACGGGGCAGTGTGTGAGTGTGCAGAAAACACCACACACACATACACCACACACACATAACGCACACACAAACCACACACCTCAGTCTCTCAACACCACACACTTGTCACCACTCAACACAACACACTCACCACCACACTCACTCCCCAGGCTCACCCCCACAGACTCACCACCACACACTCACCAGCACACAGAAAACAACACACACAACAACACACCCCCAGCCGTCAATTAATGCTTTCACCATGCACAAACACCAACAACCATCATCCATCTGTGCACGCTTTTACCAAGCACACACCCACCAGCCGTCAGTGCACCCTTCCACCAGGCACACACACCTCCAGCCGGCAGTGCACTTTTCCACCAAGCAATCGCAGTATGGTACACTTTACTTTTAAACATATTCATATAAAGCACAGCATGCCACCATTGGTAAAATTACAATTCAACAAACATACTTCCACTACACACCACATGCAGACACTCCATAACACATGGCAAAAAGACATTGGCATTTACAATGCCATTAGCTCAAACTCAAATAAATCCGAGCCCGATTGCATTTCTAATGCTTGTTTGAATCGTTTTGGCCACCACAAGTGTGGAAGGGTATGCTCAGATGTGAGTCCCTTGCTCACTGCACCATCAGGATTCAAGCAAGCCAGGCCGAAGACGGCTGTAATGCCAGAAACCGGTCCCCGGAAGCTTGTTTCCTTTCCAGTAAAGAATTGGCTTGGTAGTTTGGTCTGCCCTGTTCCCATGATGCACTGGGCCAGGGACAGACTAGTTTGCATGTAGCCAGGTTCTGAACTGGGATGGTGCAGTGAGCTAAAAAACGGTGATGGATCAAGCCCTGATCTTTTGACTGGGTAGGAGTGTTCTGCTTAATTCAGATACTCTGTCCATCACCACCCCCTTTTTTGAATCGCTACTATCATTGGCAGCATCGGCAGGGACAATGTGTGGTGAAAACTGCAGTGGCCTCCTTTCGAGAGCCCTGACACTTTCTTTTGATGTTGCAAATTAAACACTGCTCCTTCCTTGCATGGGGGCATAAGTACCTTTGCTACGGCACTGTTAGATGGGCTGACAATTACGTGGCAACTATTTTGGATATATTTATTTATTTATATATTTTTAATATGGCATGTACATTGCATCAGAGCGCTGCCCAGCAGAGGTACAAAGCTACTAGAGTAATTTAATGAGTTACCCATGCACAAGCACATAGGAGCACTGAGCTGAGGTGCCTATGGCCTGAGGTTCCTCAGAAGTGAGGACCTATTGCAAGTAAGCAAGGCACAGAGGAGGACGTAGCAACCACTGATTGAATATAATACAAATAGTAAGCCAGGGTCATTGGAGAGACGGGATGGATGAACAAAGGGTAGAAGACAATAAAGAGATGAATAAAGGAAAAATTCAGTGGTAAAAAGGTAGAGAACATGCGCAGAAGTAGTGAAGAGAAAAGGCAGTGGTCAGAAAAGTGAGTTTAGGGAACCTGATTGAAAACGTTTTCAGCTGAGAGGTTTACGATCTTTATTTAAACATTCAAGAGAAACGGTGGTGCTTAGAGCATGAAATACTGCGTGCAGGTTTGAATGGTAATATGACCTTATCTGCCCTTTCTAAAATATTTGTCTTTTTCACTTAAGAAGCTCAGAGTATCCGCACTTTTTTCTGTCATATGTGATATTTTCTGATTCTTCATTCTGATGGGTGCTGTGAGTTACCAATTGGTCGGACAAATTTGAAAACTCACCAATAGGCACCCTTTATTGAGCATTCCACGTTTTTCAAAAGTATTCCAACTGTTGCTATCCTAAAAACATCTACTGTTTTATATGTTCCTATGGGGAACAGGGTCAAGATTGATTTGTATATGGCTGGGTCTAAATGGAATGGCATGGGGAGCAAAAAAACAATGGATTTATGCCAAGATCTCTGTACTGGGTGAATGTATGACATTGTTCAGCAGATATGGGTTTGATCCATCATTGCTTGATTTGCTCTGCATTCCGTCCATCATCTGTGTGTCTATTGCTTTCTCACCCTAAGTGTGCTGGGTATGCCCATATGTGTGTCCCGGGCTCACTGTGCCACTGGATTCAAGCTAGCCTGGTTGGTGAGGGGTGATGGCCAGAAACTGGTCCCAGGATGCTTGTTTCTGTTCCAGGGAGGACCTGGCTTGGCTGATCGGGCTGGACTGTTCCCATGAGGTACAGCGTCAAGACTGATTTGCAAATGGCTGGGTGCAAACTGGGATGGCATGGTGAGCAAAAGAACAATGGATTTGACCCAGATCTCTTGACTGGGGGTAAATGTTTGATTTGCTCTGCATTCAGTTTATCATCTGTGTGTCTTTTGCTTTCTTGCCTAAGTTCGCCGGGTATGCCCAGACGTCGGTCCTACGCTCACTTTGCAACTGGATTCAAGATAGCCTGGCTAATGAGGGGTGATGCCCCGAAACTGGTCCCAGGATGCTTATTTCCGTTCCAAGGAGAACCTGGCTTGGCAGTGCAGGCTGGACTGTTCCCGTGATGCACAGGGTCAAGACTGATTTGCATATGGCTGGGTCTAATCTGGGGTGGCATGGTGAGCAAAGGAATGGTGGATTTAACCCAGATCTCTTGACTGGGGTGAAAATTTGATCTGCTCTGCATTCATCTGTGTGTCTTTTACATAAGTATCTGAGGCACTTCCAGTGGTTTAACCAACACATATAGTGCTACAACAGTCAAGTACTTAGTTCTAATGCTAGACTTTGACTTCATGTACCACCTGCCCTGAGCGGGTGGTAAATGTGCGCAAGGGCGGGTCTGGGGTCTGTGGTTTGGAAAGGGAATGGGAAGGTGTTTCCTGGCAGGGGACAGCATTACATGCTCACTGGGTGATTCCACCCTGCACGCCTTGTAATTGGACCCTAAGGGGCAGATTTATGAAGGCCTTGCGCCGCCGGTGCGTCATTTTTAACATGGGAAAAAGTGACGCACCGGCGGCGCAAGGCCTTCATAAATCTGCCCCTAAGTGTTAGTAGTCTGTTCTATGTACATCTAATAATGGAACCAGCCTCTTCTGGTTAGCCATAGAAATTAGTGTCTGGAGGTCTGCATAAATGAACATCAGAAAGGAAGTTTGGTCTGTCAAAAACACCTGGGATTCAGTGTGTGACATTGAATCGAGTAATAAGGAAGACGTCGTTTGAAAAGCTTAATTGAATTGTATTTTAGAAAAATGCTCTCGGTAATTTTCTTCTTGATGGAAGCCGGAGGTTGTCATTTTTATCAGGTCGGGGTGCGCCCTGACATGTGGAGCGGAGAGGTACACCCTGTTCCCTGCGCTCAGGTGGCTCCCGCGCGCTGCCAGCCTGTCTGTCGACTACCGAGAGCCTCGGAATGGTAGCTGCCTGCCTGGCACTACACACAATGCGCTCTCCCTCAAGTGGAAAAAAGGCGCGGTGAAGCGAGATGGCCCACGGTTGCATAAGGATGTGTATCCTGCCCCGCTGCTAACCTTCTGATTAGCTGTTATGCCGAAGGAAGTGCCATGTCACCTTAGACTGAGGTGGGGGCGGGGGTAATGAGGGTGAGACAAGGATAAAAGTAGGAGTTTGTGACACTGCTGAAGAAAGTGACCACATTGTTCCCATTTCAAAGTCAAGTCAAACTTTCCTCATGCCTGTTGTTAAGAGGCACTTTATGTATGTCCTTAGTCACTAATTACAAAAATTTAATGGAGCACATTAAATTCAGTAGGTTTTGGCCTCTTATTTTTGGATCGGAATCAGGGCACGTTGATTCGTTTTTGGTGGCTACCAGTTCGTTGTAGATTTTGAAGAGTTCTCTAGAACAGCTTTTTTGCTTCTGAAGTCGTAGTCTGAAAATTGTTTTTTTGCACTTAGGCCAGCTGGTATCTGACAGCATGGACCCCGAACCAGACACAGACAACTAGCTCTAAGCAGTGGCATAGCTACAGTGGGCGGTCCGCTACGGGCCGCACTGTTTTTTTGGGGCGGTGGAGGTGAGCAGGTCGTGTCTGTCGACTACCACCATCCTCCTGCGAACAAGTCGTCCGTCGCCCCCCGCCTGTGACGGACGACTTGTTCGCAGGAGACTTGCAGACTTGCCAGTAGGTTTAGCTACTCCACTGGCTCTAAGTAAGAACCAATGGTAATAAAGCGAACAGGGCAGTGTTTTCTTGAATATGGTGTCCTCGCTACACTGCTAAACCTTGCTTAGTGGATCAGAAATCTACTAAAACTGAAGTGTCATTCCCACCTCCATCTAAACTATTATGGGACCACAACTTTTGGTTTGAAGCTCCACCTCAGGCATGTTCCTTCGGGCTTCACTGGGTGCAGCCATGAACCTACCACTGTCTGAGAGGATTGTGCTATGTCGTTTCATGGTAAAGCCTGCATGATTCAGCCACTGGCCTGTTTGGGTCACCCCCTTCAGCCACTGTCTAGTGTGGGTCAGACCCCTTCAGCTGCTGCTTGTTTAAACTTGTTTAAAGTTCATATATTCGATCAGCTTAAAGGAGCATTGCACATGTTTACATCTTACAGCAGGGATTGGTAAGGAGGTAGTTCGCTTCAAGGATCAAAGCTGTAGCATGCCTGGCAAATCATAATGTGCTTGCCAGTGTTGACAGCAACAGTGAGATGCTAAACTCCTCTGCAGGTAACCTAGGGCTGCTGATAATGTTAGTGCTGGTGAGAGAGGTGCCCTCATCAGCATGAGTCACTCCGGGAGGCCAGTGATAGTGCCAGTGACTCTGTTCCTCTCAGTTGTTTTGAGGTGGGCCAGTGTGGAGGCAGCCACTACGGCGGTATCTAATTGCAATGGCCCTGCAGCGTCCATTTCTGGGGCCCTGCATAAAGGGTCAATCAGGTACAGATACACCATGCAACTTGACAATGCTGAACAAGACATGATGTAGTAGTATGGATATACTCACCAGCAGAGGAAATCGATGGAGGAGCCACCACATAAATGGAGGAATCTTCTCTGTTTCTTCCTTGATGACAGGGAACAATCAGTTGCCCTAGGAGGTTTTTCATGTAAATCCTTTACCTTATCATCTTTGTTAAGTACCACACTATTCGATCTGTTCATGGCTCCTTTAGCTAAATTGAGAAGAACTTTCGGCTTCTCTACTATATCCTATACCGATGTTACCCAAATAGGATATCCGTCACCAACAGCATAGAGGAAGTTTCCGAACGATTTCACAACTGCATGAGAACCATAGAAATTTGATGATCACCTACTGCCTGAACCTTAATTACAACAAGACAGAGGTGCTGATATTTGGTAACAATATCTCCTTTTGGGACAATGCATGGTGGCTTCAAGACCTGAGCGTTTTGTCCACTCCTGTCCCATCAGTAAGAAATCTGGGTATTATTTTGATTCCAAACTTACCTTTGTGGAACAGACCAACCAGCTTATGTCATCATGCTTCTATCTGTCAAAAATCTTAAAGAGGTTTCTTACCTTCATATGATAATCTCAGGAAGACTGTTATCATTACTCTAGTTTTTTTTAGACTGGACTACTGCAATTTCCTTTATTTGGGCATGCAGCCAGGACTGTTACGAAAGCTGCAAAGGTTTCAGAACGCAGCAGCTTGACTGCTCTATCATATTCAGAAATTGTATTCCGTCTCACCCACTGTGGTTGAACTTCAAAGGCTCCCTGTTAAGAAAAGGGTAGCTTTTAGGACTCCTTGCACAGCCCATAAAGTTCTTTATCTAACAGATCCTGAATTTTTTTAATAAAATACTTTCTTGTTACTTACCTAAGAGGGACCTGCAATCTGAGGCCTCGAGAAAAAAAAATAGTACCATGGATTTGTAGAACCTCTTGGGGCAGCAGAAGTTTTGTGTATCTTACCTCAAAGCTCTGGAATTCCATGCCCCAGATGCTGAGAGGAAAATGAAATCTACAGATGTTTCAGAAACAGTTGAAAACCTGGATTTTTACTCTCTCACTTTAATTTCTGAGTGCCTGGTATATGGATCTATAGCAGATGAGCCAAGACGCCATCAGGCACACATCGCGCTTTATATATTAAAATCAAATCATTATGTGGAGCAGGATGCAATTATAAAGCAACAAACAGGAAGCAAGGGTTTGCAGTCATGGAACCCCAGAGAAAGCTGCCACAGCCTATCCAAGACAGAGCCAACTGGAGTAGACCCATGCAAAGAAGTGGGACATTGGTGCCCCACATGTAATTTAGTCCCTTCTCCTTGTCCCACTGTTCCTCTCAGGCCCCCATAAGGAACAGTAATACATAGAATTTCCATCTCCAGTTGTGACTCTTGTGTCTGGCTGGTCCCTGGCTTTTGACACATGTCCAGCATGTGAAATAACCCTCTGTTGGGTGATGGTAAGGTATTGCACCTACTGTCCTACCCAGGTGACCACAGCTAAAGAAACACATGTGTGCCCGTTATCATACATTTGTGCCCATAAAGGCAGCAGCACTATTTTGGCACACCCTTTGCAAGTGATGTAGGTTGGCCAAAAGAGTACCGGCATGAGAGCCCAAGTGAGTATTAAAGCAAGTTTGATTTTCTAAATTGGTAGATAGAGGAGGACACAATCCCTGATATGTGTACCTTGATCTGGTATACATGAGCTCATACCCCTGGGCTAGAAATGCACATTAAAATGTTCCAATGGCTCCAACATTTTTAGACCTGGCTTAGCCATTGACCTTTGATTAGGACCAAAAGGGGCTTATCCTCTTAAACAATGAGCTGGTCCTTTCCCTCATTCAGAGAAGTGGCCTCAGAGAAGCAGCCGTAAACAACAGTTACTCCTCAATCAGTCTCTCTTTACCTTGAGGCATATGCCACCTGAAGAAATCTGCCAGTGATCACAGAAGCCAATAGCCTATTCAGGAGCACGAAGACAGAAGCTACGATGGAGCCCTGCAGTAAAGGTCTTCTTCTGATGGCCAGGCAAACAACAGTTACTCCTCAATAAGTCTCTATTTCCCTTGAGGCCTGTGCCACCTGAGGATATCTGCCAGTGATCGCAAAGGTCAGCAGGGGCAAGAAGAGAGCAGCCACCATACTTGTAAGCACTATTGGCAAAACACCAATTTGCGGCCCATTTCATTTCTTTCTGTCATAGTAGATATGCAGCGTCATCACATCAGCTTGTCCGGTGTAGAAATATGGAACCAGTATTACAAAACATTTTTAGCCACCTTGATTTCCTGTAGTCAAGCACTTGCTGTCCACCTATTTGTTCTCTTATCAGTACTGGCAATTATCAGTACAGCAACAATTCTTTGTACCAGCCTGTATCCTATTCTGAGATCTGTATATCATATCTGTGTCCCTATCAGCCTATTTGGATTTCAGATTAGCTGAACATCAATTTACCCTTCAGTCAGTCTCTACTTCGGAGGATGCTCCTGTCACCACTAGAACCAGCTCATACCAGCAGATACAATTCTAGATTGGGACATGTGAACTGTTGATCTCTTGTGTGCAACCATGGTACGAAGTTCCTCTGGAGAGGTAAGGAGAGAAGGAGGAACTAGAGTGTACTGTGTATGTGGTGCAAGGGGAGTTCCCCTTGTTGGAACTAGGGCCCTCACACACCTAGCAAGCTAGGTGTCATGCTTCATTATTTGAGCCTTCCCCTCGTCAGGTCGGCGCTGCAATACCTGACGGGCACCCAAACGTGGCTGTTTGGCGGTGATCTTTTGTTCCTGCCGGTGGGTGCAGTGGGGGTAAGAGGCCTAGTTAGTGTAGATGTAATGAGTGTGAGTTAAAATAGGTCAGTTAGTCCTAAAACAATTTTATTGGGAAGGTAAACTGCCTAGCAAAAAAGAATGAGAGGGGCGCAAGACTAGTGACAATGTGTCTAGTTATATATGCCCTGCCCTCAAGTGATCGACATGTTTCGTGCCATTCACATCATATAGATCAGGGCACTTCCTCAGGATCAAGTGAAACACTATCTACACTTAAAAAGTAAGTAGTTCCTACATACCCAATTCTCAGGTGCATTAACCTGAATTGCAAGCAAGCTATGCCTGCAACGGTGAGTCAGTGGAATAATAAAAGGACACCAGTTGGGTCCTGCGTGTCTCACGCATCTCGCAATTGACCTACCCTGCGGCCAACTCCGGGATGGTGTTGATCTCTGTCTATCCACTCAATCAGCACCTTCTTCTTTCCATGAAAGCTGAGCAGCAGCATCTCTTCTTATCAGTGATGCAGTATCAACATGACTATATTTACAACAAGGGGTGGTGAGGGACAGAGTCTCTGAATTAAGCAGAATACTCTCACCCAGTCAAAAGATCAGGGCTAGAACCAACACCGTTTGTTAGCTCATTGCACCATCCCAGTTTCAGAACCTGGCTGTGTGCAAATTAGTCTGCTCCTGTCCCAGTGCATGATGTGAACAGGGCAAACCAAACTACAAAAGCCAATTCTTACACTGGGAAGGAAACAAGCTTCCGGGGACCGGTTTCTGGCATTACAGCCGTCTTCGGCCCGGCTTGCTTGAATCCTGATGGTGCAATGAGCAAGGGACTCATGTCTGAGTATACCCTTCCACGCTTAGGGTGGACAAAAATATTTACAACAAGGGGTGGTGAGGGACAGAGTCTCTGAATTAAGCAGAATACTCTCACCCAGTCAAAAGATCAGGGCTAGATCCAACACCGTTTTTTAGCTCATTGCACCATCCCAGTTTCAGAACCTGGCTGTGTGCAAATTAGTCTGTTCCTGTCCCAGTGCATGATGGGAACAGGGCAAACCAAACTACAAAAGCCAATTCTTACACTGGGAAGGAAACAAGCTTCCGGGGACCGGTTTCTGGCATTACAGCCGTCTTCGGCCCGGCTTGCTTGAATCCTGATGGTGCAATGAGCAAGGGACTCATGTCTGAGTATACCCTTCCACGCTTAGGGTGGACAAAAATATTTACAACAAGGGGTGGTGAGGGACCGAGTCTCTGAATTAAGCAGAATACTCTCACCCAGTCAAAAGATCAGGGCTAGATCCAACACCGTTTTTTAGCTCATTGCACCATCCCAGTTTCAGAACCTGGCTGTGTGCAAATTAGTCTGTTCCTGTCCCAGTGCATGATGGGAACAGGGCAAACCAAACTACAAAAGCCAATTCTTACACTGGGAAGGAAACAAGCTTCCGGGGACCGGTTTCTGGCATTACAGCCGTCTTCGGCCCGGCTTGCTTGAATCCTGATGGTGCAATGAGCAAGGGACTCATGTCTGAGTATACCCTTCCACGCTTAGGGTGGACAAAAATATTTACAACAAGGGGTGGTGAGGGACAGAGTCTCTGAATTAAGCAGAATACTCTCACCCAGTCAAAAGATCAGGGCTAGATCCAACACCGTTTTTTAGCTCATTGCACCATCCCAGTTTCAGAACCTGGCTGTGTGCAAATTAGTCTGTTCCTGTCCCAGTGCATGATGGGAACAGGGCAAACCAAACTACAAAAGCCAATTCTTACACTGGGAAGGAAACAAGCTTCCGGGGACCGGTTTCTGGCATTACAGCCGTCTTCGGCCCGGCTTGCTTGAATCCTGATGGTGCAATGAGCAAGGGACTCATGTCTGAGTATACCCTTCCACGCTTAGGGTGGACAAAAATATTTACAACAAGGGGTGGTGAGGGACAGAGTCTCTGAATTAAGCAGAATACTCTCACCCAGTCAAAAGATCAGGGCTAGATCCAACACCGTTTTTTAGCTCATTGCACCATCCCAGTTTCAGAACCTGGCTGTGTGCAAATTAGTCTGTTCCTGTCCCAGTGCATGATGGGAACAGGGCAAACCAAACTACAAAAGCCAATTCTTACACTGGGAAGGAAACAAGCTTCCGGGGACCGGTTTCTGGCATTACAGCCGTCTTCGGCCCGGCTTGCTTGAATCCTGATGGTGCAATGAGCAAGGGACTCATGTCTGAGTATACCCTTTCACGCTTAGGGTGGACAAAAATATTTACAACAAGGGGTGGTGAGGGACAGAGTCTCTGAATTAAGCAGAATACTCTCACCCAGTCAAAAGATCAGGGCTAGATCCAACACCGTTTTTTAGCTCATTGCACCATCCCAGTTTCAGAACCTGGCTGTGTGCAAATTAGTCTGTTCCTGTCCCAGTGCATGATGGGAACAGGGCAAACCAAACTACAAAAGCCAATTCTTACACTGGGAAGGAAACAAGCTTCCGGGGACCGGTTTCTGGCATTACAGCCGTCTTCGGCCCGGCTTGCTTGAATCAACATGACAGCAATATCATTCATCTATATGAGTAGCATCTGTCCACATTTTCGTAACACTCTTTAAATTGTTAATGCAGATATATTGATCAAGTGTATTGTACTAGGTATGTGCATGGTTTCTGCAGAAGAAATTCATGATAGTAAACCTGGAAAGGTTCAATTGCTCCATAGCTTTAGAAGCATGCATACCGTCATGGAAAGGAAGGTTGGTAGGAAAATTTGACGTGCATTAAATAGCACTGTCATCTACGTTCCAAGACTTGGATTTAATTACAAGGTACTCTTAGTTTCTAAAACAAATGATAAAGTCAACTTGTTTTGAGCATTATAGGAACCCATCAACCTTCCCATTTTGTAAGTGAAAAGGGGCCAATAAATTAGTTCTGGACTTTTCTAGAGACACTTTCTGATGGATCTTTATAGCAGAAGGAAATTTTAAAGGGAGTAATATAATTAGTAAGTACACAATCAACTTAACCACAACTTCTGAACACATAATACCCAAAGAACAATTTATAAAGGTTAGTTTGCTTTATTAGAACACCAGAAATAGTTGGACATAAATGCTCCTCAACAGTGTATAGAAATACAAAGGAAACACCATAATCACCAAATTCAGATGGTGCAACAAGGTTAAAACAATTCAAGAAAGAGAATTCAGATGATTAGGAAGCAAGAGTCCAAATTTCCCTGCATCTGGGGTTGGTGAATAAAAGCATCACATGTAACCCTACTCTGTTGCTAAGATAACATCCCTGCACTAATGGATAAACAATTTGAGGCCAGAGGAAAAAAGGTATTAGTCGTGGAGTCTTCCTAAAAGTCTCTCCACTGTCGAGATAAGCCAGGTAGCATAAAGCCACCATCAAAAGAAAGAGCTTGTTCTGAGATGCTCCTTCTCCAAAGACAAGAAAGATGTGGGGCACTTTCCCCAATTCCAACAATCAGTTATCCACAGTTAGCTTCCCCATGATGCACAGCTTTGCACATGTTCCACAATGGGTCCCGTTATGAGAGTACTTATCCACTTCTTTCCTTCTTCATGTACTTCCATTTGAAGCAATTTGAACTTGATTCTCATGCCTTCTCCCGTGTAAAACCAGCATCTTCCCACATTCGCCTTTGAGTCATTTGATTGTAACTTCATCTCTTCTGTCCAAGCCACTTAAACAAAGACATTATTTTGCCTAACAAATGCTTCTCCACCTGCAATGCAATGTGTGAGAAAGATCAGCTTCCACAGTGCACATGAAATTCAGAGCATTAATTCTAAATTGAGAGGGGTTGCATTTCAGGCCTACCACTTTTGGAAACATAACATACGAATGTATCATTTAAGCATTATGAATGTTCATAACTATATTACATTTTGGTTAACACATTTACCTAATTATGGAATGAATTATTAACACATTATCACATTTAGTACATGGATAGTGTAGAACTTCACAAAATATTTATTTCAGGTTGGCATTCCTTCATTTACCACTTGTCAGTAACTTAAAGTACATCACGTAGATATATTAGCACAATTCACAAACCTAACACTTTACGTTGCAACAGCAGGATTCTATGTGTGTGCACTCTACACATGATTAAGATGCAGCCCTACAAATAGGAGAGTTTTAATTCCAATCTCTGCTCCATCATAAGTTATTTGATATTGTTAATAACTGATTTCAACTTGACTAGTGTATTCTCCATTGTTGTACACTATATGAGATGTAAGTAACCAAAAGTTAGATGCTTATCCTCCTGTGATCGCACCAAATCAAAGGTCATGCAATGTTGCTTTCTTTGATTTCATAGGGGCACAAAGGGCAGGTTATGTCACTTCCTGTGATGTCACCAGGTCAAAGTTTGGGTGATGCCACTTCCTGTGACACCATCAGGGTGGGTCAAAGGGCAGGTGGTGTGACTTACTGTGAAGCCATCAGGTCAAAGGTCATGTGATGTCACTTCCTGTGACATTAGGCAGGGGTCACATGGCATGTGATGTCACTTTGGCTACCCCTGGCAATTTGATGAATCAACGTCTGTGCATTTGTGACAAAATTATAGCACAGAAACGCAGGAACAATGTGAGTTACCAAAACCCAGGCAGACATTTTCATGGCATTCTTGTTTTTGATGCCATTTTTTATGGAAAAAATACCCTTTCCTCCAGGTAAATATAGCCTTAAATGCTGATTTTGCAGAATTACATGGAATTCCACACATTTATGCAAAAAGTTTGTGCAATTATGCGAAAACAAATGATAGGAATTTTGTGCTCTTCTAATGTTCTTCCCTGCACCTGCACTAACATTTTGCCATGAAAGTGGTTTAATTACACTACATTGCATGAATGCATAATTTGGGGAATTTCCCATAATAAGCACACTTCAAATGTATGCAAGATTATACCGGCATTATAGAAATGTAGCCTAAAATTAATGCAGCAGAAAAACTAAAGAGGAAGACCTACTCTGTATCTAGGCATATTTTTATTAGGGCAAGTGAGATTGTATACGGTGTAAACCCCCTCATTCATAATGGAGACACAAGTTACTGCAGTGTCAATTGTTCACCACCTATATTTTAGTCCAAGACAACAGTCTGTATTTTAGTGCTACATCCTTTTTCCTGCAAAGTACTGCGTCTTAAGATAGATTTGTGAGTTCTGACCTCTGAGGCTTTTCTCCATGCATGTCTCTAGGTAAAGATAAGACAACCAGCAGTTAAAGTAAAGAGCAAATATGTACATTTCTAGAAGGATCAGAGAGATTGTATGGGGTGTGAAATCCCTCAGTTATTGAATAGGAGTCAGTAAATGTTCCAGCTATCTACCATCTGTATTTTGTGTCTTACACAACAAACTGTATTTCCGTTTTACATCCTCTTTCTTATCATGTACAAGGTGTTAAAGATAGAGATATATTGGTTCTGACCTCTGAGGCCTCTCTTCATTTATGTGACTAGGAAAAGATTTAAAAAAACAGGCGAAAATGCGAACAAATAGGTACAAGAAAGAGAAACAAGTATGAATACTGTCCACAGGCCTACGTTTCTTTTTTACATTGTGAAACTACCTTTGGTGTGAGTAGTGAGTATTAAGATGTGCTGTGTGAACAGTTTTACAAGTTTGTCTGCCTGTCCAATGAATTCAAATGTGGTGTTGTGGTTAAATGGACATCCTGGGTGATCGATTACAACAATATGTGCACGGGAAAGATGATTAATGTTTTACAAAACCAATACAACTAATTAAAAAAGTGGACATGCTGGGTCTTCATTTTTGCATCAGATTTTCGGCACATTGTGTAACACAGAGCAGATTGATTTTACTATGTTCCTGTGCCTCAGCTAAAGCACTGTGGGTAGTTATACATAGGAAGCCCTCTATAAAGAAAGGGACTTTTGCATTACTTGTTGGCACTCTCAGTAGGGAGATCATATGGAGCTCAAAGCATACTCAGAGGCAGTGGGAGACACAGCAGGGCATCTCTGCTGGCCCAGAACACTGCTGTGACACCACTAGCCCTTTGTCTTAAGATGACTGTGCATTTAATGGATTGTAAGAGCCATAAAGCAGGCCTCCTATATTTTTTATGGAGAAAGTCAAGCAGCTCACAGGAGGGCAGCCGGGCTTTCATCTGGGCAGGAGAGGCACTTTTGGGCACGCTGCTTCCCTTTCATTGACATTGTAGCATCCCTCGTTGGCAAGCACAGCTGAAAGGCCAAGATTTGCATGGTCATGGTTTGGATTTCCCCACACCCTTGAAATAAGGAATGATGCACACTGATGGTAACGGCCAGAACATGCACTGATGGGCTGGGATCAGTCAGAGTGCTCTCAGACTAGCAGATGCCACTACCCCTGACATGCCAGAAGGCACTGGCACAGTACTGGGACGTTCTGTAGTGTTAAGCCCGGGCCTTCCTTTGGTCTGTAGTGCCAGCTTTGCCAGCACAGTCTGGAAGCACGTGTGAAGCTCTGAGCTGGACTTGAGCTGAGAGGTGGATCTGGAGGAGGCGGAGGAGCTGTGGGTGAGGTGCCAGTTCATTTACTCCTGGACCGCCTGCATGTCCAGTGTGCTTCATTACAAGCCCCTATCAAGAAGCACCATCAAGGAGCCAACAGGGCCTGCGAAGAGTCAATGACGTGGGAGGTGTAGCTGACATTAGCTGACACTACTTCTGCACAACAGGTTTTTCCAAGGACACTGGCCTTTTGGGAAACATTAGTTGGTGGGTTAATTGACCTGCTGAGGAAATCTGTATGTGATCTTATGAACTCAGGCACCAATCCTTTGATATTGTTTCAGTAGATCACTGTGCCAGCCATAGAGGACTCCAGGTAGTCGCAGATCTGTTTTAAGTGTCTATGTGCCTGCAGGCCAGGTCGCTCCTCATGCCGCACAGCTCCACCTGTGCGTCTGTGCCTCTCCCCCCTTGCTGCCGCTCGGATTCAGTGAGTTCGAGTCTGCCTGTGATTGACTCTGCGCCCCTTCAGCCTGTAATCCACTGGTTTTCTGCTCTGTTTTCTCTTTTCTCCCTGTGCCCCATTAGTGTATATTTAATTGTTTCTCTGTGCCCCTTCAGCTCTGTATTTCACTGGTTTCCTTTTGTGCATTTTTCCCCCGCTCCCCTGCGGCCCGCCCCCTCACCCTCCATTCGCCGCACTGCTCCCGCCTACCCAGCTGCTCCTCCCTCCCTCCCTGCCTCAAATGGCTGCCGCTGCGCGCTGCGCCGCTGGGGCGCCGGAGGCGCGCCAGAGGCAAGCCCGTTTGCGCCTATCCACCCCAGGACTGCACCCAGCACCAGACCCCCTGGACCCCGCAACCACCACGACGCCAGACGCTGCTATGACGCCAGCACCCTCCACGCACTCAACTCCGCCCAAGACAACAGCTGCTTCCATGACGCCCCAAAACGCACCCACAGACCCTTTTCCTGCCGCACCTGCAGCTTCACCTGCAACAGATCCACCAAACCTCCAAAGGCAGGACCCAACCTCCTCCGCTGCATACTCCTGAACATCCGTGCCGCACACAAACACGCCATTGAGCTCTGGGACCTGCTCGACACCTCCGCCCCAGACGTTGCTTACCTGACCGAGACCTGGTGGAACGACTCCTTGATGCTCGACACCTCCATAGCCGTCCCAGACGGTTACAAGATCACCCGCAGGGACCACTCCAACGGAATCAAAGGAGGAATAGCCATCGTCCACAAATCCACCCTCAAGGTCTCCACCCACTCAGATGACACCCTCAGCACCGCCGAACACCTGCACTTCCAGATCCACACCGACTCCAACACCACCCTCAGAGGAACACTCATCTACTGAACCCCCGGACCCAAGGCACAGTTCAGCGACTCCATTGCCGACCTCACCAGCACCCACGCACTCGCCTCCACGGACTACATCCTCCTCGGGGACCTGAACTTCCACCTCGAGAACAACAATGACGCCAACTCCGCCACCCTGATCGACAATCTCACCAACTTCGGCCTCAAACAACTCATAACAGCACCCACCCACACCACCGGCCACACACTTAACCCCATCTTCTCTACAAGCACCCACTTCGCCTTCAGCCACACCACCGAACCCCACTGGACCAACCACCGTTGCGTCCATTTCACCTTCAAGAAACCCACCACGCACCACCGCACCAACAGCTGCCCCACCGCTGCTGGAGCAGAGTCACCAAAGACCCGCTGATCACCACCCTCACCCAGAACCCACCCACCGACCCCACCGACCCAGACACCACCGCCCGCAACTTCAGACAATGGATCAATGACTGCACCAACACCCTCGCCCCGTTCAAGAAACCCTCCAACAGCCGCACAAGCAAGAAAGCCACCTGGTTCACCGAAGAGCTCCAGACCTCCACACGAGCATGTCGGAAAGTAGAGAAGAAATGGCTTCAGGAACAAACACCATCAAGCCACGCAGCCCACAAGGACGCCACCCGCAGACACCACCACCTCATCAGAATAGCCAAGAGATCTTCCTTCAAAACCCGCCTGCACAACAACGCACATGACAGCAAAGAGCTCTTCAGCATCGTGAAGGAACTCTCCAACCCTAGCGCCAACGCCAATGACATCCCGCCCTCACAAGAACTGTGCGACTCGCTGGCCACCTTCTTCCACCGCAAGATCACAGACATCCATGACAGCTTCAACACCCCAACCACCCCGACAACGCCAGCTCCCACCAGCCCGACAACCACCACCCGCCCGACGAACCCCACCTGCACCAACGGCCTTACCACCTGGTCCAACATCAACAACGAAGAGACACGCAAGGTCATGAACTCAATCCATCTCAGGAGCACCGACAAGATGGAGGTTCTCATCCTCGGACCGACCCCCTCAGCCTGGGACAACTCCTGGTGGCCGACCATGATGGGAACAGCTCCAACACCCACTGACCACGCACGCAACCTGGGAATCATCCTCGACTCCTCAATCTCCATGTCAAAGCAGGTCAACGCCGTCTCCTCCTCCTGCTTCAACACCCTCCGCATGCTCCGCAGGATCTACAAGTGGATCCCTACCGAAACAAGAAGAACGGTGACACAGGCCCTCGTCAGCAGCAGGCTGGACTACGGCAACACACTTTATGCAGGAATCCCGGTCAAACACCTGCAACGACTGCAACGCATCCAAAACGCCTCCACCCGACTGATCCTCAACGTCCCTCACCGCAACCATATCACTACGCACCTGAGAGACTTCATTGGCTCCCCATCGACAAGAGGATCGACTTCAAGCTCCTCACCCACGCACACAAAGCACTCCACAACACCGGACCAGCCTACATTAACAACAGACTCAGCTTCTACACCCCCACCCGCCAGCTCTGCTCCCCCAGCCCCGCACTCGTCGCAGTCCCCCGCATCCAACGAACGACCTCCGAAGGCAAATCCTTCTCCTTCCTCGCCGCCAAGACCTGGAACACCCTCCCTTCCCACCTTCGACAGACCCAAGACCTGCTCACTTTCAGAAGACTCCTCAAGACCTGGCTCTTCGAGCAGTAGTGGCACCCCCTCCCATCAGCTCCTTGAGACCCTCACGGGTATGTAGTGCGCTCTACAAATAACAATTGTTGTTGTTGATGTGTCAACAGGGCTGCAGTATTTTCAATAGCACAGTATCGGTACTTTTTAACACCACCTCCACAAGATGCTCTTTATTTGGGACAACACATGTTTCCTGCACACCTTCAGTTGATTCACACGGTACCATCACTTCTCCGCATGGGTGCTATAATTTCAATGGTGTATTACTGATATTTCTAAGCAGGACTTCTATACCTGGAATCATGGAAAATTTACATTTTGCAGGAGAGCAAGAATATTTTAACAAAACCAAAGTGCTTTTGTCAACAGAGCTGGTATACTTTCACCTGAACAGTACAAAGACTACTAAGAACCAAATTAAGGGCCTGGTTAGGATGACAGTTGGACCGCCACCAACAGCACGTCGGTGGTGGTCACACTGCCATCGGACCTATCATATCCGCCCACCATAGATTAATACCGGACGGATGCGGGGGCGGTCGGAAACCCCAACCGCCACGCATCCAACAGGCTCCTTGAGCCTGCCGGTGCGGTGGAGGGGACAGTATTCCCTACAATTGTGCGGTGCCTACCAAGCACTGCTGTAGGGATTACGATGTCCTTTTCACCCCACCTGTTCATCATGTTTTACCCGCCATGACAGGCAGGTGGAAAAGGACTTTGGGCACCCATAGTGGGCCCCCTTTGTCCCCCTGTGTCCACCGATGTGGGCACTGGGGGGCACCAATGGTGCCCCCCTACATATCCCTGCACCATGTGGCAGCCTCCGCATGGTGCCTGCCACGTAGTTCAAGGATATGTACAGGGTGCATTTTTTGCATTGCAGCGGGTGCTGCAGCCAGCAGCACCCGCCGAAGTGCAAAGAATGCACTGTGCAACCGTCTTGCAAGCGGTCGCATTGTAATCCCTATTGCGGGACCACCGAAGATTAGTCGGTTGGTCCCATTTTCCGATAGGGTGTCGAGCAGACGTATACGTCTGCCCGCCATCCTAAAGGGCCCTAACTTGTTGAATTAGAGAATGGAGTGAGTAATGATTTTTCGAAAAATCATTTAGGCCTGGGTGGCAAATTCCGTTCCGCTCGCGGAATTTGCGGAATTTGGGTAAGCGAAATTGCCCAAAATCCTGCGTTCAGCGATATTTTTTGCTTGTTCGCGTTCTCAAAATGCGTGTTGGCGAGATATTTCCCCCGAGCACGCAACCAGCGATTGCAAACAGTAAAAAAGGATCGCGAACAAGCAATTCCGCGTGTTCGCGGAATTTCTGCATGTTCGCTGAGATTTTTTACCGTTCGCGGAGATTTGCGTAACGTGATTACGTAAAATCCACCCACCCCGTGCTTTGCCTCCACTGGTTGATAACCCCAGTATGTTTTATTAACAATGTGATTAAATGAAATGTGGGTTACCGTGTTGATTTTGACTGTTTATCACTTATATTTATTTGTCTTTTGAAATTGTCTTTGACTTTTCTGTTAGTCGGTTTTGATGTAATATAATTTCACTGTGTTGTCCAAATCTGTCTTTTGTGAACTCAAAAAATGAGTCTTTATGAAATGCATCTAAATAATTTACATATTAAATGATGTAGACCAAGACATTCTAGATTTTGGTCTGAGTCTGTTAAAATAAATTGACAGCATCACAAACGGTCAGCTAGAAATTGTGTGTTTTTAGTATTTATCGGCGCATTCTAGCTGAGTGTATTAGGGCCAACCCCTCTTTATAGCCAATACTTTAAGAAAGTGGGCATTTTCCTGCTTTAGCATTCTGTGCCTCTGCCTGCCTGTGGAATCCACGTCTGGTTTAGACTGACAGTTGGGCTGTTTGTGCATTCACTCGAGAAAGTCATACAAAGGGAGCTGAGGTGTGCCCTGCATATCCTGATTGCCCATTACCAGGCTGATGGATCTTCTTGAGCTACAGTGGTGGGAGGAGTTGTCACTGACACCTGAATAGGGCTGTGCCTGTGCTTTCAGAATGCTGTCTCCACCCCCCTTTAGTGTGTTTGGAGCAAGGACAGGGCAAGCAGAATCTGTGCTCTACAAAGATTATTCTTTGAATTATGCCTACTTCAAAAGCAAGGAGTATAAGTATTAGACCTATGACCCCACATCTTTAGAACACTTCTGGATCAAGAGGAGACACTGCCACAAGGAAGAGCTGGAGAGCTGTCAGGGGGAGTACTTCCCCTTTGCTGTATTGCTTTGCTGGGGGGTTAGCCGGCAGTTGCTGCTAAAGTCTTGGAGAGGATAAGAGCTTGACCTTGCTTTATATCCTGTTTGGGAAGATTCTCCAAGGGCTTGTGTGTGCTTGCCTCCTGTTAAGAAGCCTCGGGCCATCAAAGACTTCACCTGCTCCCACTGCTGGGAGTTTTGACCTGCCAAGTGCATTGCACCCGTGAGCCAAGTCAACATCGACGCTGGGCTTCAGTAAGGAAACAAGGCAATGTAGTAGAAACCGAAGCATCATCTCCCTGTGCAGTAAGAAACCAAAGCATTACCTCCTCTTCAGCAAGGAACTGCCTCATCACCTCCCCTTCGTGGCAGTGAGGAACCAATGCATCACCTCCCCTGGGAGCAAGGAACCAACACATTACCTTCCCTGCGCGTAAGGTACCAACACATCACCTTCCTTGTGTGTGTTTTTGTCTTTGGTTTTGATGCATCCCAGGCACTTTGCACTAAATTATGTATGTTGGATCTTTGTTGTTTCGATCTTATTTTGATTAAATATATATTTGCTATTTCTCTAAACTGATGTGAAGTCCTTTTGTGGTGTTTTCACTGTGTACTGTGTATTTATGTACAAATACTTTACACATTTCCTCTGAGATAAGCTTGACTGCTGCTCGTGCCAAGCTACCAATGGGGTGAGCAGGGGTTATTTTGGGCCCGTAACTCCCTTACCCTAACTTCAAGGTAGGGTCCCAACTTGGACAGAGTGCAATCCACTGCCACCTTGAAATCCCCATTTCTAACATACCTGTAGCCAAGAGGGAACCAACTTTGTACCAGGCTGTCTCCCCAACATCATTTAAAAGTGAGTTTTACTAGTGCTAGCATTCACCGCAGTGCGATGAGCCCACAACATATCTTTAATGGCATTCTGAATTGGCAGTCCTGCACTGTACACCATTTCCATAGTTCCCTTCACTAATCTGTTGACTCTTTCCACCAAACCATTACTTTGGGGATTGTTAGACCTGGCATCTTTGGCGTGGTTTCTCCTGCCTTTTTGCCTCTACCTCTTGTATTTTTGATGCTGCGCTGGATTTAGTTTTTGCTGGTTTAGATGCTTTAGGCACTTTGCCACTGCAATTGTAATTGGTTATCCATGATTGGCATATTTGTATTACCAAGAGGTCCCTAGTAAAGTGCACTGAGTGTGCCAGGGTTGGTGATTAAAATGCTACTAGTGGGCCTGCAGCACTGATTGTGCCACCCACATGAGTAGCCCTAAAATGGTGTCTCAGGCCTGCCACCGTGGTGCCTGGGTGCAGCTGCTAACTGCCATGCTGCCCTGGCCAGTGTCCACTCTGCCAGGCCTAACCCTTCCCTTTCTTTACACATTGGACACCCCTGTAGAAGGCCCTAGGTACCCCCCGGACAGGGTGCAGTGTATATGAAAGGTAGAGCATGTACTAGTGTGTGTGACATACTCCTGTAGTGAATTACAGCCATTTTCGTTTTTCACTATTGAGAGGGCTATCTTGCCCACAGGCTATAATGGAGAATGCTGTGTATAATGTTTACCTGCATATCTTCCCGTAGGATCAAGATAGAAAATTAAAGTCTGGTATCCCTGAACTCGGAATTTAATAACACATCTTTTAGGGCAGATGGTTTTTAAATCCTATGTTTGAGAACAACACTTTTAGAAAGTGCTGTTCTCTTGTCTGACCTCTCTATGTGCCGTGGCCTGTTTGTGAATTAACTGTCTGGTTTGTGAATGACAGGGGCTGGGGAGCCCCCAAGAGGTTGGATGAGTCAGTCCTAGGCTGAATGACTGCATCTGCATCTTGAGTGGTGGGAGGGGATAGCGCCTGGGCCTGAATAGGGCTGCGCCTGCCTTCCACAATGCTGGCTCCACCTCATGCTGGGCAGTTGACGACCCTGCCAATCTCTCTAAATGGAAAGGAGAAGGCAGAAAATCAAAGTGCTCAGGAACTGACCTGAACTGGTTCTGACCATGCCAAGGCCTCTCCACCTCTAGAGAACAAAGGAAAGACTGGTATAAAAAGGGCTACCCAGACTACAGAAAATTAGATCATCCTGGAATCAAGAAGGAATCTCTGCCAAGGAGAAAGCTGGAAGACTGAAGAGGAAGGACTGTCCTGCTGTGTGTTTGTGGGCTGACCTGCAGTTGCTTTGCTGCCAAGGTGAGGGGAAGGACTTTGCTGTTGCTTTGCCCCCTTCCTTGAAGAGATCACCAAGGGCCTGAGGAGAGCTGACCTCCTGTTAAGTAGCCCCAGGAACAAAAGGACTTTCAAGAAACCGTTCAAGAAACCCTCCAACAGCCGCACAAGCAAGAAAGCCACCTGGTTCACCGCAGAGCTCCATACCTCCAAACAAGCATGCCGGAAAGTAGAGAAGAAATGGCTTCAGGAACAAACGCCATCAAGCCACGCAGCCCACAAGGCCCCACCCGCAGACACCACCACCTCATCAGAATAGCCAAGAGATCTTCCTTCAAAACCCGCCTGCACAACAACGCACATGAGAGGAAAGAGCTCTACAGCATCGTGAAGGAACTCTCCAACCCTAGCGCCAACGCCAATGACATCCCGCCCTCACAAGAACTGTGCGACTCGCTGGCCACCTTCTTCCACCGCAAGATCACAGACATCCATGACAGCTTCAACACCCCAACCACCCCGACAACGCCAGCACCCACCAGCCCGACAAACACCACCCGCCCGACAAACCCCACCGGCACCAACGGCCTAAACACCTGGTCCAACGTCAACAACGAAGAGACACGCAAGGTCATGAACTCCATCCATCTCAGGAGCACCAACAAGATGGAGGGCCTCATCCTCGGACCGACCCCCTCAGCCTGGGACAACTCCTGGTGGGCGACCATGATGGGAACAGCTCCGACACCCACTGACCACGCACGCCACCTGGGAATCATCCTCGACTCCTCAATCTCCATGTCAAAGCAGGTCACGCCGTCTCCTCCTCCTGCTTCAACACCCTCCGCATGCTCCGCAGGATCTACAAGTGGATCCCTACCGAAACAAGAAGAACGGTGACACAGGCCCTCGTCAGCAGCAGGCTGGACTACGGCAACACACTTTATGCAGGAATCCCAGTCAAACACCTGCAACGACTGCAACGCATCCAAAACGCCTCCACCCGACTGATCCTCAACGACCCTCGCCGCAACCATATCACTACGCACCTGAGAGACTTCATTGGCTCCCCATCGACAAGAGGATCACCTTCAAGCTCCTCACCCACGCACACAAAGCACTCCACAACACAGGACCAGCCTACCTTAACAACAGACTCAGCTTCTACACCCCCACCCGCCAGCTCTGCTCCCCCAGCCCCGCACTCGCCACAGTCGCCTGCATCCAACGAACGACTTTCGGAGGCAAATCCTTCTCCTTCCTCGCCGCCAAGACCTGGAACACCCTCCCTTCCCACCTTCGGCAGACCCAAGACCTGCTCACTTACAGAAGACTCCTCAAGACCTGGCTCTTCGAGCAGTAGCGGCACCCCCTCCCATCAGCTCCTTGAGAGCCTCACGGGTATGTAGTGCGCTCTACAAATAATAATTGTTGTTGTTGATGTGTCAACAGGGCAGCAGTATTTTCAATAGCACAGTATCGGTACTTTTTAACACCACCTCCGCAAGATGCTCTTTATTTGGGACAACACATGTTTCCTGTACACCTTCAGTTGATTCACACGGTACCATCACTTCTCCGCATGGGTGCTATAATTTCAATGGTGTTTTACTGATATTTCTAAGCAGGACTTCTATACCTGGAATCATGGAAAATTTACATTTTGCAGGAGAGCAAGAATATTTTAACAAAACCAAAGTGCTTTTGTCAACAGAGCTGGAATACTTTCACCTGAACAGTACAAAGACTACTAAGAACCAAATTGTGGGCCTGGTTAGGATGACGGTTGGACCGCCACCAACAGCACGCCGGTGGTGGTCACACTGCCATCGGACCTATCATATCCGCCCACCATAGGTTAATACCGGACGGATGGGGGGGGGCGGTCGGAAACACCGACCGCCACGCATCCAACAGGCTCCTTGAGCCTGCCGGTGCGGTGGAGGGGACAGTATTCCCTACAATTGTGGCGGTGCCTACCAGGCACTGCTGTAGGGATTACGATGTCCTTTTCACCCCACCTGTTCATCATGGTTTACCCGCCATGACAGGCAGGTGGAAAAGGACTTAGGGCACCCATAGCGGGCCCGCTTTTCCCCCCTGTGTCCACTGATGTGGTCACTGGGGGGCACCAATGGTGCCCCCCTACATATCCCTGCACCATGTGGCAGCCTCCGCATGGTGCCTGCCACGTAGTTCAAGGTTATGTACAGGGTGCATTTTTTGCATTGCAGCGGGTGCTGCACCCAGCAGCACCCGCCGAAGTGCAAAGAATGCACTGTGCACCCGCCTTGCAAGCGGTCGCATAGTAATCCCTATTGCGGGACCACCGAAGATTAGTCGGTTGGTCCCATTTTCCGATAGGGTGTCGAGCAGACGTACACGTCTGCCCGCCATCCTAATCGGGCCCTAAGTTGTTGAATTAGAGAATGGAGTGAGTAATGATTTTTCGATAAAAAATTTAGGCCTGGGCGGCAAATTCCGTTCCGCTCGCGGAATTTGCGGAATTTGGGTAAGCGAAATTGCCCAAAATCCTGCGTTCAGCGATATTTTTTGCTTGTTCCCGTTCTCAAATTGCGTGTTGGCGAGATATTTCCCCCGAGCACGCAAACAGCGATTGCAAACAGTAAAAAAGCATCGCGAAACAAGCAATTCCGCTTGTTCGCGGAATTTCTGCGTGTTCGCTGAGATTTTTTACCGTTTCGCGGAGATTTGCGTAACGTGATTACGCAAAATCCACCCACCCCGTGCTTTGCCTCCACTGGTTGATAACCCCAGTATGTTTTATTAACAATGTGATTAAATGAAATGTGGGTTACCATGTTGATTTTGACTGTTTATCACTTATATTTATTTGTCTTTTGAAATTGTCTTTGACTTTTCTGTTAGTCGGTTTTGATGTTATATAATTTCACTGTGTTGTCCAAATCTGTCTTTTGTGAACTCAAAAAATGAGTCTTTATGAAATGCATCTAAATAATTTACATATTAAATGATGTAGACCAAGACATTCTAGATTTTGGTCTGAGTCTGTTAAAATAAATTGACAGCATCACAAACGGTCAGCTAGAAATTGTGTGTTTTAAGTATTTATCGGCCCATTCTAGCTGAGTGTATTAGGGCCAACTCCTCTTTATAGCCAATACTTTAAGAAAGTGGGCATTTTCCTGCTTTAGCATTCTGTGCCTCTGCCTGCCTGTGGAATCCACGTCTGGTTTAGGCTGACAGTTGGGTTGTTTGTGCATTCACTCAAGAAAGTCATACAAAGGGAGCTGAGGTGTGCCCTGCATATCCTGATTGCCCATTACCAGGCTGATGGATCTTCTTGAGCTAGAGTGGTGGGAGGAGTTGTCACTGACACCTGAATAGGGCTGTGCCTGCGCTTTCAGAATGCTGTCTCCACCCCCCGGTAGTGTGTCTGGAGCAAGGACAGGGCAAGCAGAATCTGTGCTCTACAAAGATTATTCTTTGAATTATGCTACTTCAAAATCAAGGAGTATAAGTATTGGACCTATGACCCCACATCTTTAGAACACTTCTGGATCAAGACGAGACATTGCCATAAGGAAGAGCTGGAGAGCTGTCAGGGGGAGTACTGCCCCTTTGCTGTATTGCTTTGCTGGGGGGTTAGCCGGCAGCTGCTGCTAACGTCTTGGAGAGGATAAGAGCTTGACCTTGCTTTATATCCTGCTTGGGAAGATTCTCCAAGGGCTTGTGTGTGCTTGCCTCCTGTTAAGAATCCTCGGGCCATCAAAGACTTCACCTGCTCCCACTGCTGGGAGTTTTGACCTGCCAAGTGGGGCCAATTCCAGTTCTGGGCCCTTGGAGGTGGCTTTGCTGAAGAATGAAAAGAAAATCCATGCGGCGACCCTCCATCCCTGTTTTTTCCACCACAACCTTGGAGTGTGGCTGAAAAACCAATGCATGACTGTGGCTGTAGGATCAATGTAGCGCCGGTTCGCAGCTGGGCAAATCAACGCTAAGTCAGTTCCCATGGCTCCAAGTTTGTCACAGTCCGAGTCCCGAGCACTGTGTCTCCAACGTCCAAGACACCCGCTCCAACCCTGATGGGAGCACAGCTGTGCAGCTGAATAACCATTGCATAGTTGCACTGTGGCCAAATGATTGATGCAGCACCTGTTCGCAGCTGGGAGAATCAATGCAGCGCCTGTTTCACTGCCACCACATTGAACTCAGGGCATCCGGATTTTCCACACATTGCACCCGTGAGCCACGTCAACATCGACGCTGGGCTTCAGTAAGGAAACAAGGCAACGTAGTAGAAACCAAAGCATCATCTCCCTGTGCAGTAAGAAACCAAAGCATTACCTCCTCTTCAGCAAGAAACTGCCTCATCACCTCCCCTGCGTGGCAGTGAGGAACCAATGCATCACCTCCCCTGGGAGCAAGGAACCAACACATCACCTTCCCTGCGCGTAAGGTACCAACACATCACCTTCCTTGCGTGTGTTTTTGTCTTTGACTTTGATGCATCCCAGGCACTTTGCACTAAAAAGTGATGCATCCATAGTTTTATATGGACTGAACTGTTTAAATCTTTTTAAAGTCATATGTTGAATTATGTATGTTGGATCTTTGTTGTTTCGATCTTATTTTGATTAAATATATATTTGCTATTTCTCTAAACTGATGTGAAGTCCTTTTGTGGTGTTTTCACTGTGTACTGTGTATTTATGTACAAATACTTTACACATTTCCTCTGAGATAAGCTTGACTGCTGCTCGTGCCAAGCTACCAATGGGGTGAGCAGGGGTTATTTTGGGCCCGTAACTCCCTTACCCTAACTTCAAGGTAGGGTCCCAACTTGGACAGAGTGCAATCCACTGCGACCTTGAAACCCCCATTTCTAACATACCTGCAGCCAAGAGGGAACCAACTTTGTACCAGGCTGTCTCCCCAACATCATTTAAAAGTGAGTTTTACTAGTGCTAGAGTTCACCGCAGTGCGATGAGCCCACAACATATCTTTAATGGCATTCTGAATTGGCAGTCCTGCACTGTACACCATTTCCATAGTTCCCTTCACTAATCTGTTGACTCTTTCCACCAAACCATTACTTTGGGGATTGTTAGACCTGGCATCTTTGGCGTGGTTTCTCCTGCCTTTTTGCCTCTACCTCTTGTATTTTTGATGCTGCGCTGGATTTAGTTTTTGCTGGTTTAGATGCTTTAGGCACTTTGCCACTGCAATTGTAATTGGTTATCCATGATTGGCATATTTGTATTACCAAGAAGTCCCTAGTAAAGTGCACTGCGTGTGCCAGGGTTGGTGATTAAACTGTTACTAGTGGGCCTGGAGCACTGATTGTGCCACCCACATGAGTAGCCCTAACATGGTGTCTCAGGCCTGCCACCATGGTGCCTGGGTGCAGCTGCTAACTGCCATGCTGCCCTGGCTAGTGTCCACACTGCCAGGCCTAACCCTTCCCTTTCTGTACACATTGGACACCCCTGTAGAAGGCCCTAGGTACCCCCCTGGACAGGGTGCAGTGTATATGAAAGGTAGAGCATGTACTAGTGTGTGTGACATGCTCTGGTAGTGAATTACAGCCTTTTTCGTTTTTCACTAATGAGAGGGCTATCTTACCCATAGGGTATAATGGAGAATGCTGTGTATAATGTTTACCTGCATATCTTCCCGTAGGAGCAAGATAGAAAATTAAAGTCTGGTATCCCTGAACTCGCAATTTAATAACACATCTTTTAGGACAGATGGTTTTTAAATCCTATGTTTGAGAACAACACTTTTAGAAAGTGCTGTTCTCTTGTCTGACCTTTCTGTGTGCCTTGGCCTGTTTGTGAATTAACTGTCTGGTTTTTGAGTGACAGGGGCTGGGGAGCCCCCAGAAGGTTGGATGAGTCAGCCCTAGGCTGAATGACTGCATCTGCATCTTGAGTGGTGGGAGGGGATAGCGCCTGGGCCTGAATAGGGCTGTGCCTGCCTTCCACAATGCTGGCTCCACCTCATGCTGGGCAGCTGACGACCCTGCCAATCTCTCTGAATGGAAAGGAGAAGGCAGAAAAACAAAGTGCTCAGGAACTGACCTGAACTGGTCCTGACCATGCCAAGGCCTCTCCACCTCTAGAGAACAAAGGAAAGACTGGTATAAAAAGGGCTACCCAGACTACAGAAAATTAGATCATCCTGGAATCAAGAAGGAATGTCTGCCAAGGAGAAAGCTGGAACACTGAAGAGGAAGGACTGTCCTGCTGTGCGTTTGTGGGCTGACCTGCAGTTGCTTTGCTGCCAAGGTGAGGGGAAGGACTTTGTTGTTGCTTTGCCCCCTTGCTTGAAGAGATCTCCAAGGGCCTGAGGAGAGCTGACCTCCTGTTAAGTAGCCCCAGGAACAAAAGGACTTCACCCCCAGCTTCCCCCCTGAACTCTGCTGAGTAAGTTCTGCCCTTCCTAGAGTGCTTGTTCCAATTGTGGGGCCTCTGGAAGTTGTGCCTGCTGTTTGCAGAGCTGGACAAGCAGAAACAAAGACAATCTGCAATTTTCACACATCGCTCGCTTGCGGAGCCCATCCCAGACAGTGCGAGGAAATTCCCGTTGCCGCGAAGATCGAGATCGTCGCAGCACCTGTTGCCGCTGCAAGAACCGACGCTTCATTCACTTGAGGAACGCATCGCTCCGGTGCGGAAAGATTACTGTCGCTCCCAGTATCGTCGTCGTCGATGGGTGAGATCACCGCACCGCTTGCTTGCGGACCGCATCACGTCGCTGCAAACATCGTCGCAGAGCCATCACATCGAGGGGCCGCGAGAGGAGAAGATCGACGCTGCGCTGCGCATCACCGCTCCAACTGAGCTCGTTGCCGTCCCATAGATCGTTGTATCGTGCCTGTGCGAGACGCTTCCTACCGAACCTGTGCACCGGAATCCATACAAGGTATCGCATCCCTCCCCATACCGACCGGATTCATCGCAACACGCCTGCTGTGTCCAGCGGGGCTGTCGCATCGCCTCCCCAAGGTCTCAGGAGTGACGCATCACTTCTTTTTCAACGCTGCAGCTTCCTTTTGGAACTTTTGTCGCAACTCCGGGTACTTTGGTCTAAACGTGACGCAATTGTGGATTATTTTGGCACAAACCCTAGAACTCCTTTAAAATCATATTCTTGAACTGTGTATGTTAGATTTTTGTCGTTTTGGTCTTGTGTAGTTTAGATAAAGATACTTTATTTTTCTAAACTGGTGTGTTGAGTCCATTTGTGGTGTTTTCAATGTGTTACTGTGAGTGTTGGTACAAATACTGCACACATTGCCTTTGATAAGCCTGTCTGCTCGTTTCAAGCTACCAAGCGGGTGAGCAGGGGTTATCTAAAGAGTGTATCCCCCGTACCCTGACTAGAAGCAAGGGCCCCTATTTGGACAGTGGTACTAACCTCATTTGCCCTCAGCACAGCAGGGTTTATATGTTTTTACACAGCGTTTCTGGTGGCCTAAAGAGCATGTGCACCGGTCTTCTGGGCCCCGGGGTATTTTGATATCATGGAAGGTCCGTAGCGTCTTGTTCATATCCATTGGTAATACAGATTGCGTCATTGCTATCATTAGAGGGCGTGCCCACATTTACTTGGGGTTGTGGCTCCATGCAAATGAAGATCCACTTTGCTCTGTGCCAGGGCTGCACTGTAGACATACGTGCATAGGCAAAGGACCAGTGAAAGGGTTCACTGACTGTGCACCAGAAAGAGATGGTGCACAGTCAGGGAGCCCCTGAGGGCGACCCCTGAATGGGAGAAAGAGGGCCCCATGGACCCCAGACAACTCCATGGATGCAGGTGTAGTCACTGATAACACCCATCTGAAGGGGATATCTTTTCCCCAAATTACTTTTGATCACATGATCCCAGTGACTGTGTTTCAGACACTCTAAAGTGGGGCGAAGAAAGCTTAAAACTGTTATGAGATGGAAAATATAAGCTGCTGTATTGCATGCATTGCACTGGTGCCTGACCAATTTTACAGTCGGAAATTGGGAGTTTTTATATTAGCTTTACCATTAGCCCTTCAATGCTAATGTATAGTCCAGTTAGTGGGTTTGGGCTTCTTTCACTTGCGGACAAGTGCAAATGTCATTTTTCACGTTTCACCAGTGCACATTTGGTCTGTCACTGGTGAGGTACATATAACCAGGCCATAGCTGTTGAGGGTTTAGAGATAGCAAAAGTTGGGACATTAGAAATACTTTCTACCGGTCTTCAAATCCTCAAAAATACCATAATGTGTTGGATATAAAGTAATGCAAGAGATGTCCCATTTTAAGTTTAAGGACTTTTGCGAACCCGGGCAAGACAAACTGTGTGGGCCCTGTTCGATACAAGTTTGTATTCATTATCCATCTTCAGCTAGTTGAAGCCCTCACCATGCAAAACAACGGTGAATTATATGTAAACCACTCAGATAACAGGGAACGCAAAAACCCTTGAAAGCATAAGCGGCCAATCACCAGTCAGCCAGAGCACCAAAAGAAAGTTTGAACAAGCATTGATTAAGCCATTTCTTTTTTACAGTTGGATATATATCTTTTGTTGTCTTGCACCAACAATATTTTACATGGATTTCACCGTGCAGGAAAGCATGGTAAGGGTGACTTGGTGGATGTTTAGTGGGCCAGTGCTCCACTAACCTCACCAGCCCTGCCCTCCCCTCCCAACCCATGAGCATTTTACAGTACAAGTCTCGAGTAAATGATTTGGCTTCAAGGAAATCAGTTGTACAGGCATTTCTGAAGGAACACTCATAAAGATTTTCTGTGCTTTAATGGTGTGCCAAGCAACCCTGGTCCTGCCCAGGTGGTTGTGGGAACATCACTTGCAAAATTGTTTGCTCTAGATAGGTGACTTTGCTTCACTATGTTTCATTTCCGTGTGGTATTATGCTTCGCCAAAAAAGAAAATTGGCTCAAAAAATACATCTTATGACATGACTCATTTACACATGATACAAATGTGTTCTATTCATAAAACTTGTATCCACTTTAGCACTTTAAATAGAACATGCTGCATACAAATGTTACTGCACTGGTATTCATTTTATCTCAAACGCTGAAATGCTGAGCTCACCATGCCTGATCCTAAACCTGCATTCTCATTTCACATGCAAATTTTCTCAATGAGTGCACAGTGGCGTGAGGTTAATGATCACTGAGCAAATTAGTATATAGATATGGGAAAATAGCTACAGGCCCTTCCTCAAGCGAAAGAGAGAGAGAGAGAGCGTGTGTGTGTGTGTGCTGTGTGCTTGTGCGGGTGGGTGTGCGTGTGTGTGTGTGTGTGTAAGAACCACACCCTTGAGAGTTTCCATGCCTGCTTATACAGGGCCTCATTTTCAATTTGGTGGATCAATTGCTATACGGCTGGTGGAGCAGAGATACCTTCTGCACCTCTCAACCATAGTTGACCTTCTGAATCTTGACTTCTTGTAACTATTCCGCAGAGAACTTTACCCTAAACAACTCTTACATCCATGCAAGAGAGCTGCTGTAGGGAAAATAAATAACAATGGCAAGAAGTTCACCATGAGATTCTAGCATGATGAGCCTGTTATCTCTCATGACGGATCTCATTTTGAGAAAAAAAAGTCAACTAATGTTCACAATGTATTGTGAGGTTTCGCCCAGTGCCAGCACCACAATGACTGAGGTTTTAGACATAGACAGATTGGACATAGCACCAACAGTACTAGATAAGCGTCCTAAATTAAGGAAGCCACTTTGATGCCATTCCTGCAGGCTTCCGCCAGCCTCAAGAATTTTCTCAATGGCAGAAGTGGTCGCAGACATATTGAGAGTGTTAATAAATTACGTATCTTAATGAGACAAGGGCAGCTAAGAGGAGAGCATGCCTGACAGGTGCCATTTTTTCAAATATCTCATTCCCTGCCATAGACCTTTCCTTTATAACAGATACCAAATAATGCAGCATTGATGCAGTCAAATGCAGGGCAAGTAGCCAAGGGCAGTGGTAGCACATGCTTCCATAACTAGTTAAACCCTTAGAATAAGCCTTCCAGTGTTTGATGTTTCCCACACACTCCTAATAGACTGGGATCAGGATAGTGTTACAGGATATTTATCTCACACATTAGACCATATTTTCTGAGCCGGTCGCACAATGCTCACCTAGTTTTTTTCTATTTTGCAGTTTCAGGTGTAAGCTCGAACCTGTGAATGCTCAGTGAGACAGTCCATTATAGATTGTGCTTTCCTCCTTAAATGCCCCTCACCTCCTTTGGCTAAAAGAGGCGACATGTGATAACATAGTTCAAGTTGGGAAGACTTCTGTTTTCATCCAAAACAACATGTGTGAAATCAAAACACAAATTAAAAAGTTTTTTCACTTTATTATGAATAACTTAACACGCATTTCATTTTTGTGGTAAGCCTCCGGATGCCCTACATGAGCTGATACAGTAAAACACCAGCCGCAACAGAGCATACGCTACAATGTGAATGTTATTAGTATTTCAAGGTTGTAGTCGAAGTTGTGGTAGGGGCTGCTCCTTTCTCTCTCTCTCTCTCTCTCTCTCTCTCTCTCTCTCTCAATATATATATATATATATATATATATATATACATATATATATATATATATATATATTACCTACTGGTGGTCGCCAGTAGGTAGTTATAGTTAGGACCTACTTTCCATAGGAAATCCACAACATTCTATTTAGAATAACTTTGGCACTGGTGGACGAATCTTTGCGAATTTTTCCAAGAAAGTGGCCTGCTCTGATCTGCTCCTTCCCTGAAAGTTTGGGGGTGATTCGTCAAGTGGGGGCCGAGAAAAAAGGGGGGCCCCAAAACGTGTTTTCCCCATGCAATTTTCCTTATTGACCTTTAGCCAGGGCTACAACCCGAACGGCTGAACGGAATTACACCAAATTTGGCAGAGATGTAGGGTTCGGTTCGCAGATTGTGCTTTTTTATTAAATGGTGTAAATCCGTTCAGTAGTTCCTGAGAAAATCAAAAGTAAAATCATAGTGATATCTATAGACGAAGTACTGCTCGCGGACGGAAATCCGTTCAATTACGAGCACGAGCTGCATGCTGATTGGATGTCAACTGTCTCTCAACACTCCAAACAAGGACGTGTTGGCAACCATCATGTGCCTCGGTAGAACCGAGTAACAAGAAAACAGTAAAACAAAGTTGAAAAATAAGGAAAGGGGGCAGTGTAGAAACATCCTGACCCTCTAGGCCTGCTCAGGGGGGTCCCACATGGATCTTTAGGCCCAACATTTTTACAAATAAGAAATTGCGGGGTACGTGTATCGTACGCGTACGCGGTGGAAAAGGAAAAACCACCTAGAAGTCCGTTTTATTCTTAATTGGCCCCCGGGGGGGCCAAATCCCGGGGCAATTTTTTTCCATAATGGGGGGCTTGTAAGGCCTCCTGAGACCCGGGGAAAGCCATCCCCCGGGGTTTTATTTTGAAGTATGTGGGGGGGCTCACAGCCCCCCTCCCCGCAGCCTCGGGGACCGACACCCCCTCGGGGCTTTTTTAAAAATATTTTTTTTAAAGAATGTTTTCAGCTCCCCCTCTGTCTCCCCCATACACATCCCGGGGACCGCCACCTTCCTGGGGCAGTAATATGTAAAATGACCTTCCAGCCCCGGGGACCTGCACTCCCCTGGGCTTTTAAATGTTGGGAGGGAGTCGTGCAGCCCCCCTCCTGGAGCCCTTGATGGCCCTCGGGACCACCCACCTCCCTGGGCCGGCTCTTGCAGTGTCTCGGGGTGCCTATATTTCTACGATAGTATGTAAAACTTTCAGTTTTTTGTGCACCAGTTGTACTCTCTACGCATGCGCAGCCTTGTTTCCAGGCCCACGTTTCTTTCTTTTTTTTTCAAGTTTGCCAAGCAAGCCTCTCCTCGTTTCAGGTATTAAATTTGCTGCTTTCTTTTCCCGGGCTGTGTGTGTCATCCGCTGCTATATTTTTGTAATATATTAATAATTATATTCTATCTATATTTATTTGAAACGTATTGCCGAGGCGCCAAACGTTGATTACATACTCCGTCCATCGCCATTTTAGTAGTTTTCTTCCGTTATTTTTATTATACCTGTTACTTTCATTTTACCCTCCGCCTATCTTCTCTGTGATCGATGAGATTTCCTGCCACAGACACCACGGTGTTTGGCCTTGGCCTCTGATGTTATCAGACTTGGTCACACGCATACCTAAAAACTAATTTGAAGCACGTAAGCCACAGCCATTACAACGCGTGTCCGTCTCCACAAAGCCATTATCATGCTTATGGCTTTATCATGCGTGGTAAATGTATACTAGTTGTAAAAGCATGCATGGTAAAGGCATGCGTGGTAAAGCCATATGCATGCTAATGGATTCGTGGTGACGATCACGCGTGGTTATGACCGCGTTGTAATGGCTGTTTTTGTAAATTGATACTTGTATAGCGCACTACTCACCCGCAAGGGTCTCAAGGCGCTTGTACAAATATCGCTGTGGAACCCATCCTGGCTTTCCCTGTGAGGTGTCCACTCCTGGGCACCCCCAAGGTGGAGGCCAGGCATCCTTAGCGTTGTGGGGGCTGTTGTGGAGATTAAGCAAGCTATTGCCCATAGTTGCAGAGTGGGACTCCATGACTGGAATAGGCACCGAGGCGAGAATTATCAGGTCCGTGGAGTTTTTGAGCCCAAGACCCGCCGAGGCGGGGAATTGAACCCTGGTCCCGGGCTAGACCTCTGCATCAGGGTCTGCTGCTCTAACCATTGAGCCACACTTCTCCTCTTTTTCCCCAGGACACTGCAGGAACCGGGTCTGGGTGTGGCGGACTCCAGGGCATCAGGCGGTGGGCCATGCAGCCTCCCTCACACTATATGGAAATCTCCGGGGGTGGTCGTTTTCTTGGTTTGAGGGCGTCATTGAAGAGGCCCACATAGGTAATTTTGTAGGGGGGTAGGTTTGCACTCGAAAATGTCGCAAGCGGTTTGTAAATGTGGTACACATTGTTTTACTTTGATTTCCTTTCTATGTTGTAGTCCATCCAGAGAAAATATAACTTATTGTACAGCCAGTACTTTTCAACCCTACTGTCAAACATCTTACTATAGTATTTCAAATTATAAATATTTTTGTTGTGGACCGTCCCCCTCCCCAAAAAAACACGTATACAGTTTTTTTTATTAACTTTTATTAAAACAACAATAACTGTAAACGTAACTTAAAGATAATGTAATAAACAACTAGAAAAATAACTTTAATAAAACAGTATTATAAACAAATTGTGATTTGGACTCCAAAAGACGTTGGGTAGGTAATCTGCAAAACAAAAAAGAAAAAAAGAAAAAAAGAGTTTAAAGTTATGTAGATGTGACTAAATAAGGTCAAGCATTACAAGTGAAGGTAACACTATGATTTTACATGTGCAGTGTTCCTAGTACATTTCATTTCTGTTATAGTCCCGCGTTCAAGTGGTGTCTAAATGGAAGTGCCTACTGCGTTACTGACACAAAAGTGGCACAACGGGATTGTAAATACGCCGACTTATTTCTAATGCATTGCAATGGAGGCATTGTATATCTAGGCCGCTGTGCTTACCTTATATAAACACTCCGGCCAAACACCGCGGCCACCGGAGTTCACAACTTGAATACAACTTTGCTTCCACACGTCAAAGTAGACAGCAGTGTCTATAACTTTAAAAGAGAAAGAGAAATGATGTCACAGAGAGTGAGAGAGAGATAGAGAGAAAAAACAACATTATAACTGTCTCGCAGAGTCTGGAGTTGAGATTTTTCCTTGAAAATGCAGATTTACAAGCTGCTTGCGCCACTTTTCCCATGTTAAAAGTGACACAAAAGTGGCGCAATAAGCTTGTAGATCTGTTTCTCAGACTGTTGTAACCTATCTGTTTTCATTGCTCGGAGGTAATTATACATTTCTACACAGTGAAGCTGCTGCACAGTACCCAGTCTCTCTTTTGACAAATAATTTGTTGTTGTTTCGGAAACAAAATTCTTTGCTCACCTAGTGCTATTGGCGTGATTGAAAGAGGGTGCTCTACGTGTCGAAGAAGCCTTCGGAGTAATCAAGAGAGTTCACCACTTCAACTCAGATAAGGTTGTATATAGCAGACTAGAGTTAGCAGCGTCTAAAACTTTAAAAAAGAAAGAGAAACGAGGTGAGAGAGTAAGAAAGAGAAAGAGAGAAAAAAGGACATTATAACCTGGGAGAGACACACACGACCGGGGGGGCTGAAGCCAGAGGCGCAACCACAGTCAAAAATATCAGGGGGGGGGGCTAGAAAAAAAATTCGGGGGGCTTAACTAAAAGGAAAAAGGAGAGTGGAGCTGTAGGGGCTGTAAGGGGGGACATCAAAGCCTCATTAACAAGTAAAATGTCTTTAAAAGACCTGTGAAGTACTCGGGTGAGACTGTGTGTGGGCCCAGGAAGCTATCTCATATATCACTATCTCATATATTCAATGAGACACTTTAAATTAGTCACTTAGATAGTCATTAACTCTGCTACTAAATCCTCCATTCAGACACTTATACATCAACTCAGACTTCACGGCAGATTGCTATATATATAATACTAATTTAAATATCGAGAAAACCACATTCACTACATGATGTCATCAGTGATGTCATCAGTAATGTCATTTGAGATGTCATCTGTGATGTCATCGGTGATGTCACTGACCATGTCATGAATGGTGTAATATGTGACATCATCAGCAGTGGATTGCGGGTGCGTGAGTTATAGTTAGTACAACTAACTATAACAGGGGAAATTCAATGGTTTTGTATGAGTGAAATGTCCAACTAACTATAACACCCCTGAAACCTGTGGTTTTTTCAGTGAATTTCTTAGGTTTTTTAAATGCTAATTCCTAACTATAACATGTCTGAAACCTATGGTTTTTTCAGTGAATATATATATATATATATATATATATATATATATATATATATATATATATATTCACTGAAAAAACCATAGGTTATAGACCATATATAGTTAGGAATTAGCATTTACAAAACCTTGAAAATTCACTGAAAAAACCATAGGTTATACACCATATATAGTTAGGAATTAGCATTTAAAAAACCTTATTTTACTCACACAAAACCATTGAAATTCCATATATAGTTAGTTGCACTAACTATATATCGCGCACCCGCAATCCACTGCTGATCATGTCACATATTACATCATTCATGACATGGTCAGTGACATCACTGATGACATCTCAAATGACATCACTGATGAGATCACTGATGACATCATCCAGTGACTGTGTGTTTCTGTAAAGTTTAAATATGTTTTACATATTGAAGAATGAGTAGATGTATAAGTGTCTGGACGAAGGATTTAGTAGGTGCATGACTGAATGTATGAGTGAGTGATTAAATGTGTCTCACTGAGTGCATGGGTTAGTGACTAAACTGTCTTAATTTGTGCATCATTATGTCTGTTGTTCTGTAAACTGCTGCATGTGTTGATCAGTAGCTATATGATTAACTATATGGGTTATTGATTGATTGTCCAAGTATTTGTATAGGAGACTGAGTGTGTGTGTGGCTGGCTGGGAGGTGTGTGACTCTGTGCAGATCAATGTGTACTTGTATCAATGATTGTATAAGAAAGTAAGTATGTGTTAGTATATGTTTGAAAATGTAAGGTGCTCTATGTTTAACTGTATAGACAAGAAAATTGAAGTGTGATTGATTCTTTACAGGACTGACTAGGTGTGTGAGTAACTCCATGGATGAGTGGCAGAGTGTAAGTGTCTGTATAGGTGTATGAGTGCATATGATAGTGTTGTAAAGATGAGTGATTGTATGTATGAATGATTGTATGGGTGAATGAGTGAATGTGTGTGTAGACGTAGGAATCAGTGAGTACGTATGTAGTAACTAGTATTGGTGTGTCAATGGTTTCAAAAATTATACTCTGTATTTAACACTGGGTGAAACAGAGGTTATATTAAAACGTGAGGAGATGCATTGTATTGTCACATGAATGATATCATCAGTGATGTGGTCATTGATGTCAAATGAGATGTCATCAGTGATCTCATCAGTGATGTCATTTGAGATGTCATCAGTGATGTCACTGACCATGTCATGAATGATGTAATATGTGACATGATCAGCAGTGGATTGCGGGTGCGCGATATATAGTTAGTGCAACTAACTATATATGGAATTTCAATGGTTTTGTGTGAGTAAAATAAGGTTTTTTAAATGCTAATTCCTAACTATATATGGTGTATAACCTATGGTTTTTTCAGTGAATTTTCAAGGTTTTGTAAATGCTAATTCCTAACTATATATGGTCTATAACCTATGGTTTTTTCAGTGAATTTCAATGGTTTTTTATTAGCAAATATCATAAGCTGTCGAATGTCAAGTACGTGGTAAGTAAAAACATTTTCGTGTTTATGCACACTGATCTGCTTTGAATGCTGCCCCCCGCCCCTCATTTCTATTAGGAGTACTCTCTCTTTGCAGATAGTGAAGGGTAGTTAACGCAGCCCTTTGCCCCCTTTGTAATCCGTCGTGCCTGCTTCTCTCTCCATTTGATTGATTGTTCTCTTTGGTTCATTCTCTATTTACAAACAAGCACAGAGTCGCAATACTCTGTTTAGTCTTTGCAGATAGCGAAAAATCGTGTAAAAAAACAAAAGGAATCGAGCAAAATCAGTAGGCCACTAATGGGATCTCTTTTTGACCTCGCTAAAATAGAAACATTAGGAACAACCTGTTGAAAATAGCAATGCGTATGTACATAAGCGGCGTTCATTTGTGTTCACAGTACCCCTTGTTGATTGTTTGAATCGAGCATTGAATTGTTCGAAGTTAATTCTCTTAAGGATCTTCTCTGCCTGCAAACGAGGAAGAATAGGAATATTCTCTCTCCCTTTGCAGATAGTGAAGGGTAGGTAACGCAAGCCTTTAACACGTCGTACCTATTTCATTCCTCATTGATTGATTGATTGTCCTAACATTGACTGTTTGGGAATTAGTTCTTTTTGGAGGTATTCCCTGTTTGCAAATAAACGTAGGAAAATCTTTGCAAGTAGTGAAAGGGTACGTAATGCGGACCTTTCTCCCCCGTTGTAATCTGTCATGCCTATCTACTCCCCACTGATTGATGCACCTGTTTCACCCGGACCATTTACTAGAGATACGTCATCTGGCCCGACCAGAGAGCACCCCTAGTGAAAAGGACATATGCAATAATAACGAAGTGATCACTGTATCCTGTTAACAGAAACTTTAGCATGAAACAACCTGGAAAGAAAAGAATAGGAAAACGAAAATCAGTAGGCCACTGATGAACATGAACTTTTATTAAACAACGAACAAAGAAACGATAACATAACGTAATGATAAAACCTATTAATGTCCTAGAAACAAGAAAACGTTAAAATATGCCAGTGGTGAGAGACCAGAAAAACAGTAAGAGAAACCAAATCACCCCTCGCTGTCCCACCGCCTGCCACGCCAAAAAAATCGATAGACTAGGGAAAATGCAAGTCAGTAGAACATCCGCCCCCACTCTGGAAACTTCCAAGGTGGGGCAGGGTTCCGACTACGCCCAGCCGGGAGCAGCCCATATAAGGCAGGTCCTGCTGCCACGCCTCGGCCAGGAGATCCTAACGTAGGGTGTAGCCGGAGGAGAGGCCGAGGCCAGCGGGACCCGGCCAGGGGATTGCCTTTACAACGCTGAACAGTTGCAGGGGGGGGGGGAATGTCTCCTCGACCCTCCCCTCTCTCTCCCAGTCCGGCCGCGGTGGCCCTTGAGAGTTGCAGGTAGTCCCGCCACATGCTCTTCCGGTCCGGCCACCAACGGTCGGGGGGCCGAGGCCGACGGGATCCGGCTGCAGCCGATAAACCAAGAAACCCGTTCATGGGGCCAGAGCCAGGGGCGTCCGGCCGACATCTACCGGAAGCCCGGCCCGAAGACGGACGGGACACTTCTTCTTTCTTGAATAATGGCTGCGACAACACTGGGGGGGGATGTCTTGCACATGCCTCCGACCCCCCCCCCCTCGTCCTCATCGCCTGGTCCGGCCATAACAAATCTCAAGCGAGACGCCGTGGCGTGCACTGGGAGGGAGAGACGGTGCGAACAGGCCTCTCCCGCCTCCCCAGGTGGAGGCTTCCCAGCTGCACCCTCAGCGCTCCAGGCGCCCGGAAAAGGGTTCTTCCACTGTGGCCATGCTGCAACGTCTCGCCCGGCAGGGTGGAGCCCGTCCGCTCATGTGACCCCGCGATCGCCGGTAGCTGCCGAACTCTCAAAATGGCGGTCGACCTGGCAAGAGCGGGCCCAGCATAAAGAAATGGCCCGGTCACTGGTTGACTCCACCACCGTAGTCCTCCACGACCTTGAAGATTCTAGAGGAGCCGCGGGAGTCTCCGACCCCCGATGGGGAATGACTGCCATGATCGCCCGTGGAGTGACGAAACTGTATCCGCGGGACGTCGGCGCTCCCATGCTGGCGCCAGCCTCACTTTGAATTACTAGAATCCTGCAGACCTCACTTCCGGTGAAAGCACAGTGTGACCCGGTAGGAAAAATTATTGCACCCCCTCCCCTTTTTGACTGATAGTTCAAACCACCGATCCTTTCCTTTGCCCTTTTAACGGAACTTTGGACTGCCTCCCCCTCTTTTACATTTTCTAGAGAAAACAAAACATTAACCACTACATTAGCATAGCAGTTGACACCAGAACTGTTTTCAAATTGAAAACCAACAACATCTTCAACAGAATCCTTTTTGTTTCTGCTGTGACCCTGCTACAGCACAGGCATTGTCCCCAGCAGTAATTCTGCAATGCCGGTAAGAATAGCTGTGGTGCCTACTGGACTCACTCACCCCCGCGGCGCCCCACGCCGTTATTTGCTGGGCGGCAACTTACTAGACAACAGCTTCGTGCCATCTAGATTTCAGCGCGTTCTGCTGCCTTGGAACTATTCGCACAACAGACCGCTACTGACAAGAATATTTCATTATTGGTGCTGTCAATTTCAATAAATCTATTGGATAATTCAAAAGAAATTGCCACGGTCTCTTCGTTGTTTAAATGTTTTTACTGTTTTTGTTTTGTTGTATATATTTATATGTTATTAAAGTTTTATATTCCTACTACTTTGTTGGAGTGCTATATATTTTTAATGTGACACATAATTGTAAAAACTTTGATGTACAAAGAGTCATTCCTGGAATCTTCCGCTTCAGGCTCGGTCCCCTCCCCAATCACAATACAGGATGGTTTTCAGATAGTAGGAACACGTGTGGTGTGACGGATCTCATCGGGTGTGGGCCTTGATCTACTATAACTCCTTTGAAGAGGGGTGATTCTTTACAGCTGGGGCCATAAACTACATCTGCAGGGCTAGCTGATAGCCTGGACAATCGGACACAGAGGAAGAGGAGTGTCAGAGGGTGCGGTAGTGAATAGGGCGAAAGGGAGGTGTCGGGCGGGCACAGAGTGTGATTCTCAGGGAAGAGCAGCGCAGATGGGGGGAGGTTTATTGCCCATGCATAAGACAGAGAGCGGTGGTGACCAGTGCCTGGGGAAGATGCTTGCGTGGGTGAGGAGCCATGCTACGAATCGACAGCGTGCAGAGAGTGGGTCTGGTCAAGACATCTAAAATGGCTGCCGTGCACGACAAAAGTGTGGCATTTCAAAAAAGGCAAGATGGCGCAGACAATGTTTTTCAACACTTCCTCATTTCCTTCGAATCGAACGTTAACAGACGTTGGGGCATATTACCAAAGTTAAGCGATATTTATCGCTAACGATGCTTACCAACGAATTTTTTACCACTAAGCATCGTCAGAAATTATCGAAGATAAACCTTGCTATTATCAAGGTTTATCGCAAATGCGATAATAAACGGCCGCAATGCATGAATATCGCTAAAAACTCAGCGATATTCATGCATTACCGAGCTAATGCTCTTAGCCATGTTATCCACCTCCCATTGGATAACATGGCTAAGAACTGCTCAGGGCAGGTGTTACTTTTTGGAGATATTCGAGCTTAGCGCGAATATCTCCAAAAGTTGGTAATAGGAGATAGATATCTTGCATGTTGTAATGTAAGTTATTGTGGTATATGGAACTCATACCATAATCTCTCAGGAAAGCAGAAACTGATCCTTTTGGGACCGCCTAAAAAGGCCTAGGGGGTGAGGAGTACTCTACTTTGCCCCCTTTTCACGTTCCGAACTATTTTATTTTACTCTCTTCTGTAATTACACAAAATAGCAGCGATAAGATGCATCGGAGACACACAGTGAGAGAAAGGAGGCCGGAGATGAAGAAGAGATGTCAAATACACATTGGAGATAATATAGTGGCAGAAAGGAAGTAAATATGAGTAAACTTACCATGTAACATAAAAATGTTGCACTCTATACTATAAGTCTCATTTTATACTACAATCACTTCGCTACAACCTCATAAATTAAAAATAAAAATGAATAATGTCTCAAACAATTTTTGATTTCTAAATATAAATTTATTCTTCAGAATTTTCTAAATTTGAAAGAACTAGTAACATGTCCTCATCAGCAATGTCCTCATGAAAAGTCTCCAATGATGATTCTTGTAACTCTATGGTCTCCAAACACTCGATAAATTCGCCATCAAGAGATTGATCAAAAAAATCATTCAAGTCATCTCCTCCTTGTGACAATATTTCATTATTGGTGCTGTCAATTTCAATCAATGTAGTGGAATCATTCAAGTCATCTCCTCGTGACAATATTTCATTATTGGTGCTCTCAATTTCAATCAATGTAGTGGAATCATTCAAGTCATCTCCTCCTTGTGACAATATTTCATTATTGGTGCTGTCCATTTCAATCAATCTAATGGAATCATACAAGTCATCTCCTCCTTGTGACAATATTTCATTATTGGTGCTCTCAATTTCAATCAATGTAGTGGAATCATTCAAGTCATCTCCTTGTGACAATATTTCATTCTTGGTGCTGTCCATTTCAATCAATCTAATGGAATCATACAAGTCATGTCCTCCTTGTGACAATATTTCATTATTGGTGCTCTCAATTTCAATCAATGTAGTGGACAATTCAAAAGAAATTGCCACGGTCTCTTCATTGTGAGCCATTTTATTTTGAAATTGCTTGCTGTAAATTGCAGAAAAAAATAATCACTTTCATTTATCGTTTTTAGTAATACATAATATAAAACTAACTTTATCAAGTATTTAGTATAACAGAAGGACTGCAAATAAATAACAGAAAACATTTTTCAAATTATCTTCAAGTGTACAACATAGTTCCCCTTACAAATTAACAACTCACCTTTTTAAAAGTAGGAGAAGTGTTAGTACTGTGTAAATCAAACACCAGAAATTCACCACCAAAAATTCCTCACAAATGTACCTCAGACAGTAGTATCACAAAATGGCTGTGGTTTCCTCTCATTTGAAATATATACATAACCAATTAACTTTCATCACACACAAATACAAAACCAAACTAACATTTTAATTGGTTCTAAATTTCAACACTTTCAAATGTGTTTTCCCCATGCAATTTTCCATAGGACATTTACATACGTCTACAGCCTGAATGGCTGAACGGAATTACACCAAACTTGGCAAAATGGTACATCAAACCTAAGAGGTCAGGAAGGATCTACTATGCCCCCTTATGGTAATTTCCCCCTTCGCTTTGGCCTCCTCTTGTCTCTCAATCCTACCGAGAGACAAGATGGCGGCCGCTACGGACTGTTTGGAATGTTGACAGACGCCGGAGAACCAATCAGCTTCGCAAAGCTCCGTAACGCAAAAAGTACGCGAAGCGGAGCGCTGTTACAGATATATATCTTTTTTTGAACGTTAATTTCTCAAAATCCACTGGAGCACATATATTGAGACCTAGCAAAGGCACATCGGGCTACCAGTCCCTAATATTTTGCCAAGTTTCGTGCAAATCCATTCAGTCGTTCGATTATTATTATTATTTTTTTTTTTGCCCCGCAGGGCCCTTTTAAAACCTCCACATCAAACGTAGGGGGTCAGCGAGGATCTACTATTCCCCCTTATGGTCATTTGCCCCTTCGCTTTGGCCGCCTCTTGTCTCTCGATCCTACCGAGAGACAAGATGGCGGCCGCTACGGACTGTTTGGAATGTTGACAGACGCCGGAGAACCAATCAGCTTCGCTTCACAAAGCTCCGTTGCGCGAAAAGTACGCGTCCTGGAGCGCTGCCCGGTCCGCTGTTACAGATATATATCTTTTTTTAAACGTTAATTTCTCAAAATCCACTGGAGCACATATATTGAGACCTACAAAAGGCACATCGGGCTACCAGTCCCTACAATTTTGCCAAGTTTCGTGCAAATCCATTCAGCCGTTCGGGCTAAAAGTGAGGCCAACCGCCCTATGGAAAACTCAATGTTAAAAACACGTTTTGGGACCCCCCTTTTTTCTCAGCCCCCCCTTGACGAACCCCCCCCAAATTTGCAAGGGCTGCTCAGAAACAAAATGTGCCATTTTCCTGAAAATTTCAGCCAATTCCGTCCACAAACGCCAAAGTTATTAGACATACAATTTTCAAAAAACCCATAGAGAAAAAATCCTAACTATATATACCTACTGGCGACCGCCAGTAGGTAATATATATATATATATATATATATATATATATATATATATATATATATATATATATATATATATTTCCTCGCACTTTGCCCTGTCGCAGGGGGAGCACTCAAGAGCTGGTGCTGTCAGCGGGACCAAGGCAGTGTCCCGTTGTAATATAAACACAATTTCGACGAACGAAAATGACAGCACTCCACTTCAGGAAACTTTTCAACAGCGTTTTTATTTCACAGCTGTGATTGCCTACGCGTTTCGAACGTGTCGTTCTTGATCACGGTCTCTAGTCAAACAGTGAGTCCCTTTTCACTTTTGCTTTATATACATGTATTTTACACGCAATGCATTGTGGGCATTGTAGTTAAATTAGCGTCATTCAACCAATATACAGAGATAGTTAGTGTAACAAATGACTTCAATTTTTGAATGAAGTACATCATGTTAAAATGAAGTCAAAAATAAATGTCGAAATTACTCTTTTGACATTATATGGACTAAGTGCCCTTTTGTTGCCCTGCTAGCAGTGTTTTTTGACTATGGTATGCTACACGTGAGTCATTACTTCCAAATGTGTTTGTGGTTTAACGGCATGGAATAGACCCTATGTGCTGATTCATGTGCAATGTTGTACTGTGAATGGGTTCACTCATTTAAAACAACTAGTGCAAAATAGCTAAATGGGTGTAACTCCGTGTTTCCTGGGCTGAGTGCCCTTGCCACCGCTAATTTTTACCACAATTTAAAGAAGTATTGCGCTGTGTATTTTTCAAAATAAACAAACAAGCAGTTGAGAGTCTTGATTATGAGAATTCTTCTGGTCATATCAATCAGAGATGCACATGTAGTTCAGCATCTGCATTAAGTCCCATCGGTTGTATAGTCTTAAATCTCATGATTAGTTTTGACTCCAATTGCCTCAATTTTAATCTTCTGTCCCCTCCACGCTCATGTTGAGGTATTGCAGCTAGGCCAGAGTATGTCATGTTTGTCCATGTATATCCTGGATGGCTGGACATGTGTTTAGCCATGGCATACGAGAAGTCTTTGTTTTGTATTGCCCTTGTATGCTCTAGAATACGTTTCTTTAGAGGGCACGTGGTGCTGCCAATGTATCTTTTGCCACATTGGCATTGGAGTAAGTATACTACAAATGGAGTTTCACACGTTATTTGCTGTTTTATTTCAAATTTCTTATTCAAGGGATCCAATAATTGCTTCAAGTTCTTCCCAATTTTGCACGCTTTGCATACAAGGCATTTGGTAAAACCTAGTTGTTTTGTTGTTAGCCATGGTTGTTCCTTGCGTAGTTCAAAGTGGCTATGTACAAGATGGTCTGATAGATTGGGAGCTCTTTTATATGTGATCAAAGGTCTTTCCCCTATCTCATTACCAATGTCAATGTCTTTTTTCAGGACATGCCAGTATTTCGTCATGATTTTTTGTATTTTGAAGCTCTCCTTGGTGTATCTGATGATCATTCTCGGTTGTTCCCCCATAGTAGTTTCTTCCGTTTCACTTTTGTGTTGTTCATTCAGTTTTGTCCTCTTGCCAGATCCAGATTTTTTATTAGAGGATAACATTTCATATCTATTTTTGTTTCTTGCTGCTGTTTCTCCTCTTGTTATGTCTGTACGGATATGGAAAAGAATTTGGACAAACATGAGGATGAAGTCCAAATGAGAAAACAACGGAAGTTCAGAAGGGATGAAGACGACTACGATTTGGTACTATTTTAACGTTTGCCAAAAAATATGATATCTACAAAAAACAGTGGAAACAAACTCCAACTGCAGGCAATAGTAATTCAGCCACGGAAGAAGAGTCAGACTGGAGCGAAGGGGAAGCACGTCAAAGACAACCAACAGATCACAGGCTTAATTTTTTAGAGGAGCTTCAGATGCTCCACATGGAGCAGTCCGCGCCAAAAGGAACGTCCCAAAGAGGAAGATTCAAAGGAACACGAGGAAGAGGGAGAGGATTTTCACAGTCAAAAAAACAAAGCGCAAAACAAGGAGAAGCAACAAACCAAAGTGGAGGATACAATCTGAGGAACAGAACAATAGTGAAAAAATAGCCTCCAGCATTAAGAAAAACACAAATAAACAAAAGAAATCTCCTGATCTAGTAATCAACTTATCAAGATACACCTTGACAAAAAATGAAAACGACCTCCTCAACAAAGGACTGTCATTCTGCCCAGAGATACATCAAGAGACCACCGAAACTAAAATTGATCTGTACAAATATATCAGAAAACTGAAACTAAAAAAACACTTCAAAAAATATCCCCAACCACCAGGAAAACGGACCAGTAACAATGAAACATCCAATCAAGGAAAACTTCTTATAAAAGAAATTCCACAATTATGCATAGCGTATGACTTGGCAAATGAGACAACTAGTACCCAAATTGCGAATACTCAAATCTTAGAGGAAATGGCCATAACAACAGACAAATGTCCAAAGACAACATTTAAGGCGCCATCCAAATTCTGTCCCAATCTGTATCCGGGCAACAAAATAGATGTCTATCAGGACTTGGTGCTGGGAGAAATCGACAAAATGACGAACATAAACCGCAAGTCCACTGAAAACTTAACAAAAAAAGAACGATCAGCCATACAATCGTTAAAATTGAACAACACCATAGAGATAAAACCCGCTGATAAAGGGGGAAATATTGTTATTTTGGAAAAACAAGACTATGTCGAAGAGGCAATGAGACAATTAGGAGACACTTCCAAATATACTATGCTTGAAAAAAATCCGACAAAAGAACTAACAATTGATTTGAGGAACAAACTAGAGAATTGGAAAAAAGCAGGCTTACTTACTGAACAAGAAAGGAGATACCTGATGGTGGATAATCCTACGGTACCAACAATATACTTTCTTCCGAAAGTACATAAAACACTGAACAAACCACCAGGGAGGCCGATAATTTCAAGCTGTGGAAGCTTATATGAGAACCTATCACTATACGTGGATAACTTCATTGCTCCCATTGTACCCACACTAACATCCTATATAAAAGACACAGGGGATTTCTTGCGAATCTTATCCAATACAGAATGGCAACCCAACTATCTACTTGTAACAATCGATGTCGTTTCGTTATATACCTCTATTGACCATGAAATTGGCCTCAAGGCAATCCAATACTTTCTCCAACAAAGACCAATCAGCTTATTTGAACATTCAAAAATGCTCATACAGATGATAACACTGTGTCTGTATAACAACATTTTTATCTTCAACAAAAAGATATACAAACAGCGCTGCGGGACTGCCATGGGAGTTTCCTTCTCCCCAAGCTACGCTAATCTCATGATGGGGTGGTGGGAGAGGTGTGTGGCTTGGGGAGAAGAAAACGACCAATATATGGCAAACGTAGCGTTATGGCTCCGTTTCATAGACGATCTATTCCTACTCTGGAAAGGAACGGAACAGGAATTTAAAAACTTCTTTGAAGTTCTTAACAACAATACAGTAGGACTGAAATTCACTTACAATATGAGTCGAAGAGAAATTGAATTTCTAGACACCCGAATATACGTGAAAAACAACAAATTGGAAACGACTGTTCATCGTAAAAAAACAGCAACCAACAGTCTTCTTCACGGTCGGAGTTTTCATCCAACTAGTCTGAAAAAAAGTATTCCATACGGGGAATTACTAAGGATGAAGAGGAATTGTTCTGAAGTAAATGAAATGGAGCACAAATTTACAGAAACAAAAATCCGTTTCCAACAAAGAGGATACAAAACAACAGACATAACAAAAGGAGAAACAGCAGCAAGAAACAAAAATAGATATGAAATGTTATCCTCTAATAAAAAATCTGGATCTGGCAAGAGGACAAAACTGAATGAACAACACAAAAGTGAAACGGAAGAAACTACTATGGGGGAACAACCGAGAATGATCATCAGATACACCAAGGAGAGCTTCAAAATACAAAAAATCATGACGAAATACTGGCATGTCCTGAAAAAAGACATTGACATTGGTAATGAGATAGGGGAAAGACCTTTGATCACATATAAAAGAGCTCCCAATCTATCAGACCATCTTGTACATAGCCACTTTGAACTACGCAAGGAACAACCATGGCTAACAACAAAACAACTAGGTTTTACCAAATGCCTTGTATGCAAAGCGTGCAAAATTGGGAAGAACTTGAAGCAATTATTGGATCCCTTGAATAAGAAATTTGAAATAAAACAGCAAATAACGTGTGAAACTCCATTTGTAGTATACTTACTCCAATGCCAATGTGGCAAAAGATACATTGGCAGCACCACGTGCCCTCTAAAGAAACGTATTCTAGAGCATACAAGGGCAATACAAAACAATGACTTCTCGTATGCCATGGCTAAACACATGTCCAGCCATCCAGGATATACATGGACAAACATGACATACTCTGGCCTAGCTGCAATACCTCAACATGAGCGTGGAGGGGACAGAAGATTAAAATTGAGGCAATTGGAGTCAAAACTAATCATGAGATTTAAGACTATACAACCGATGGGACTTAATGCAGATGCTGAACTACATGTGCATCTCTGATTGATATGACCAGACGAATTCTCATAATCAAGACTCTCAACTGCTTGTTTGTTTATTTTGAAAAATACACAGCGCAATACTTCTTTAAATTGTGGTAAAAATTAGCGGTGGCAAGGGCACTCAGCCCAGGAAACACGGAGTTACACCCATTTAGCTATTTTGCACTAGTTGTTTTAAATGAGTGAACCCATTCACAGTACAACATTGCACATGAATCAGCACATAGGGTCTATTCCATGCCAATAAACCACAAACACATTTGGAAGTAATGACTCACGTGTAGCATACCATAGTCAAAAAACACTGCTAGCAGGGCAACAAAAGGGCACTTAGTCCATATAATGTCAAAAGAATAATTTCGACATTTATTTTTGACTTCATTTTAACATGATGTACTTTATTCAAAAATTGAAGTCATTTGTTACACTAACTGTCTGTGTATATTGGTTGAATGACGCTAATTTAACTACAATGCCCACAATGCATTGCGTGTAAAATACATGTATATAAAGCAAAAGTGAAAAGGGACTCACTGTTTGACTAGAGACCGTGATCAAGAACGACACGTTCGAAACGCGTAGGCAATCACAGCTGTGAAATAAAAACGCTGTTGAAAAGTTTCCTGAAGTGGAGTGCTGTCATTTTCGTTCGTCGAAATTGTGTTTATATATATATATATATATATATATATATATATATATATATATATATATATATATATATATATCTATATATATATTCACAGAAAAAAAACATAGGTTTTAGGAATGTTATAGTTACCTGGACATTTCACTGGTACAAAACCATTGAAATTCCTCCGTTATAGTTAGTTGTACTAACTATAACTCGTGTGCCCGCAATCCACTGCTGATGATGTCACATATTACATCATGATGACATCACTGATGACATCTCAAATGACATCACTGATTACAACACTGATGACATCATCCAGTGAATGTGGTTTGGTTCCATATTTATATAAGTATTATATATATAGGAATCTGCATTAAAGACTGAGTGTATCTATTAGTGTCTAGATGGAGAATTTTGTAGTACTGTGATTGACTGTCTAAGTGACTAATTTAAAGTGTCTCACTAAATATATGGGATAGTGGTTAAACTGTGTGAATATCTGTATCACTCTGTCTTTTGTTGTGTAAACTACTGCATAAGTTGGTTACTACCTATGTGAAACTCTATATTAGTTTTTAATTAGTTAAGTGATTATTTGTATGGGAGAGTGAATGCGTGTGTGTTTGGGTGGGAGGTGTGTGACTGTCCAAAGATGGGTAAATAGTTGATTTAGTAGGTATATGAGGTTAACACTGCATGTGGAAACAGTTGTTTAGGTGAGTGAATCTCTTTATGGGTGTGTTGATGAGTAAATATATTTTTCAATGATACCTGTCCAACAAAGTAGAAATATAATAGGCAGTGTATGTGACAGTTGTTGTATATAAATAAGTATACATAACAGCCAGTGATTGTCTGAGTGACTGTATGGAAAACTGTATACTTGTAATAGTGATTCTATAACACACTGAGTATGAGTAACTATCTATATGAATAAATAAAGTAATGTTTGTATAAGTGTGTACCTGAGTAAATGTAAGTATGATCAATTATTTGCATCAGTGAGTATGATGACTGCATAAGTGAATAGTATGTGTGCTGGTGTGTAATGTCGATATAGATGTATAAGTATATTTAATAGTGTTCTATTGATCTTTGTCAGTATGTATGACTGAATCTATAGGTAAGTGTTTAGATGTGTGTTTCGCCTTCCTGACAGAGACCTGGTTTAACAACTCCTCCACACCCAACATCACCATAGCCATCCCAGACGGCTACAAGATCACTCGCACAGACTGCACCAACGGAGTCGGAGGAGGAATCACCATTGTCCAAAAGAACAGCATCAGGGTCTCAACTAGCTACGACGACGCGCTCAGCACCACCGAACACATGCATTTCCAGATCCATACAGACCCTAACTCCACCCTCAGAGGCACCCTCGTCTACCGCCCCCCCGAACCCCGCCCCCAGTTCAGCGACTCCATTGCCGACTTGATCAGCACACACGCCCTGACCTCCACCGACTACATCCTCCTCGGAGACCTGAACTTTCACCTTGAGAACATCAACGACAACAACTCCACAACCCTGATCGATAACCTTGCCAACCTCGGACTGAAGCAACTCGTCACAACGCCCACCCACTCCGCCGGCCACACGCTTGACCCTGTCTTCTCCTTAAGCCCGCATGTCTCCATCAGCCACACCACCAAACTCTTCTGGACTGACCACCACTGCATCCACTTCGCCTTCCAGAAGCCCACCACTCACCACCGCACCCAACAGATCCCCCGCCACTGCTGGAGCAAAATCATCGAAGACCAACTACATGCAAACCTCGCTCTCAGCCCACCCACTGAACCCTCCAACACCGATGACGCAGCCCAAAGCCTCAGACACTGGATCGAGGACTGCGCCAACACCTTCACCCTGCTGAAGAAACACCCCCACAGAGACACCAGCAAGATGGTTAGCTGGTTCACCCCAGAACTCCTAACCTCCAAGGAAGCCTGCCGGAAACTAGATAAGAAATGGCACAGTGAACAAACTCCGGACAGCCACGCAGCACACAAGGACGCCATCCGCAAGCACCACCACCTCATCAGGGCGGCCAAGAGGACCTCCTTCAAAGACCGCCTCGACAACAACGCACACAATAGCAAGGAGCTCCTCAACACCATGAAGGAACTCTCCAACCCCAGCTCCAACACCAACGACATCCCACAGTCGCAAGCCCTGTGCGACTCCCTTGCCACATTCTACCACCGCAAGATAGCAGACATCCAGGACAGCTTCAACACCCAGACAGCCCCAACAGACAGCAACACAACAGACCCTCCGCACACCATCGACCACGACCCCCTGCTAGCCTGGGCCAGTTTGAGCATCGATGACACCATCAAGACCATGCGCACAATCTACTCCGGCTCTCCGTCAGACCCATTCCCGCACCACGTCTTCAACAGAGCAAGCTGCTCCATTGCACTCCACCTGCGCAACATCATCAATCTCTCCCTTGAGACCGCGGCCTTCCCAGAGATCTGGAAACATGCCGAGATCAACGCCCTACTCAAAAAACCTAAGGCAGACCCAAGAGACCTCAAGAACTTCCGGCCCATCTCTCTGCTCATCGAGAAAACCGTCAACAGACAGCTAACCCGATACCTCGAAGAAAACAGAATCCTGGACTCTTCCCAGTCAGGGTTCCGCAGCAACCACAGCACCGAGACTGCCCTCATCGCTGCCTCCGATGACATCAGGACCCTGCTGGACAACGGCGAGACTGCAGCACTCATCCTCCTAGACCTCTCTGCCGCCTTCGACACCTTCTGCCACCGCACACTACTCGCACGCTTCCACTGCCCGTGCTGCCCGTGCTGTTCAACATTTACATGGCCCCGCTCGCACATGTAGCCCGACAGCACGACCTCAACATAATGTCCTACGCCGACGACACTCAGCTGATCCTCTCCCTCACCAAGGAACCCATCACCGCCAAAGCCAACCTCCACGAAGGAATGAAGGCCTTTGCCGACTGGATGAAGACCAGCTGTCTCAAGCTGAACTCGGACAAGACGGAGGTACACATCCTCGGCTCCAACCCTTCAGCCTGGGACAACTCCAGGTGGCCGACAGCACTTGGGGCAGCCCCGACACCCACCGACCACGCATGCAACATTGGAATCATCCTCGACTCAATGCTCTCAATGGCCAAGCAAGTCAACGCCATCTCCTCCTCCTGCTTCAACACCCTCTGCATGATCCCCAAGATCTACAGATGGATCCCGACAGATACAAGAAAGACAGTCACCCAAGCCCTCGTCAGCAGCAGACTCGACTACGGAAACGCCCTCTATGCGGGAGCCTCGACCAAGCTCATCAAATGACTACAACGCATCCAAAACGCCTCGGCGCGACTGATCCTCAGCGCACCACACCACGGCCACATCACCCCCCACCTGAGAAACCTGCACTAGCTCCCCTTCAACAAAAGGATATCCTTCAAGCTCCTCACCCACGCACACAAAGCACTCCACAAAACCAGCCCAGCCTACCTCAACAGACCGCTCCCCTTCTACATCATCAACCGCCAGCTACCCTCTGCTGACCTCTCACTCACCACAGTCCTGCGCATCCGAAGAACAACCACCTGTGGGAGATCCTTCTTCCACCTCGCCGCCAAGACATGGAACACCCTCCCACTGAGCCTATGACAGACCCAAGACCTGCTGACCTTTAGGAGAATACTCAAGACCTGGCTGTTCGATCAGTAGTGCCCCCCCCCCAGCGCCTTGAGACCCTTGCGGATATGTAGTGCGCTTTACAAATGATTGATGATTGATGTTGATTGTGTAGATCTACAAATCATTAAGTGGGATTTTAGAAACTTGTATTGGTGTGTCAATAGTTTAAATATGGTACTCTATATTTTATAGTGAGTAATGAAAGGTTATACTAGTGTATGATGAGGTGTATCAGATTGTCACCTGGGTGATGTCATCAGTGATGTCATTTGAGATGTCATCAGTGATATCACTGACCATGTCATGAATGATGTAATATGTGACATCATCAGCAGTGGATTGCGGGCGCTCGAGTTATAGTTAGTACAACTAAGTATAACAGAGGAATTCCATTGGTTTTGTACGAGTGAAATGTCCAGCTAACTATACCACCCCTAAAACCTATGTTTTTTTCTGTGAATGTCTAAGGTTTTTTAAATGCTAATTCCTAGCTATAACATGCTTGAAACCGATGGTTTTTTCAGTGAATATATATATATGTATATGTATTTATATATATATATATATATATATATATATATATATATATATATATATATATATATATATATTTATTTATATATCTATATCATGTGCTCTATGTTTTTTAAGGTTGGTACACAAAGAACTGTTTTCACTGAAGCCTCTGGTAAGCAACCACTGCTCAGGAGGACTTTCATTTAAGTACAGAACGCCACCTCTCATCCTGTTTGGCTTGGCTGCTGCCCTGTGCAACTGAACAGTAAACAATGAAAAGCAATCAGGAACCATGGGTAGCTAAATATACAATGCACTGCAGGGTAAAATATTCACAAATCCATTGTTAGATCTGACCAAACACACCCAGGCACACAGCAATATAAGCAAAGTCAGACATGCGCCATCTAACAATATAGACTCACGTACACACGCACACAAACATCCACAGACACACCACCACCAAATAAACACAAAAGGCCTCATTTACGAGAAGTTGTGCATCGATGCGTGAAAGCAGAGATGCGCCACTTCTCAGTGCACCCTCCTTGCGACACCAATGATGCGTCATATTTACAACATGACACATCATGTCGCAAGGAAAGACAGATACGTCAGTGTAACTGACGTATCTGTCAGTGCAAAAAGTGGCGCAATGCTGGAGTTGTGTCAGAAGCCTGACGCAACTCCAGCAATGTTCCCTTCACATGGTAAGGGCCTGCGTCACCCTTACGCCTGCCATGAGGCAGACATAAGGTTTTCAGGCATCCTAGAAGTGGCGCAGCAAAATCTCATAGATTTCGCTGCACCACTCCCACGACCCTTTCTTGCGGGAGAACGCCCACCCTGCATATATTATACCTGGCGCAGGTATAATGTAGCGCAGTGTGACGCATCTACCTACATGCGTCACTTCATAAATATGGTGCAATATAGCGCATGTTTTACACCACTGGTGCGTTACAAAAAGTGACCCACCAGTGGCGCAAAAGTGGTGCAGGGGCTCATAAATGAGCCCCCCAATCTGCCGTACACTTGCTAAAACAAGCACACACTCATGCAATCACATGCACATAACGCTGGGATTCCTGGGACACTCCTGTGGAGCATCACGCAGGCAGCAGGTTTCGCAGGTGGGGTACAGTCAGGAGGAATGACAGGGTAACTAAAGTGTTCAGAGCCTGGTGAAAGTGGGAATGGCAGGTAGCCTGTCCAATTCAATAACTTCTCTCATTTGTCAGCTGCCCTTGATAGACAGTCGCAGTGGTTCAATGAGGAGAGGAGGATACCGCTGAAGTTCTTATTGGATGGCTGCTTCTCCTTGTCAGGCTTCCATCATCCGATGTGGGGTGGAGATAGAGCCTAGCCTGCATATGCTATTCTTGTTGAACAGGTAATCCTAATGTCCCACTTTCATTATGTGCACACTTCACATATGGAATGGTGCTAGGCTGCAGCTCTGCCGCAAACCTCTCACATGCACAGTATGCAGCTGGAAGCCGGAAAGCAGGCTGAAGGCTTTAACATGGTTTAGGTAATCAGTCTGATTACTGCCACAGTGGTAAAAATGTCTAGGCCTTGCTCCCATTACCACAGTGGACCAGCCCTCTATGTTAATCCCTTTTACTCCTGAAGACCAGTTGTTTCTTCTATGTCTAGGTTTGCTTTCTTAGTTTCATAAAGAATATGATCTCTTGTTGCTTTCTGGCATTCTCTGTTCGGTAGCCACATTAAAATCCAACACACACAATTTGAGTGCACTGTACCAAATTAGAATTCAATTGTATTTCTTGAATTCTTCCTCTCTATCTGGTCCCTCATTAGAGGCTGACCTTGTAGTTCTGTATTTTGCAGTTCAGCTGCTACTTCACATTTAAATCCAGCCTTGTCTTGGTAACCCACATACTCAATAGTCAATGCATTAGGGTCATTGTAGTTTTTCATGTGGTAATACTTTCATTAATAGTTTGCCAATGCACCTCTTGCTGATCTTGTAATTATTCATATACATTGAGTATCCATGTGTTTATCACAGCTGTGCAGTTTAATATCTTATTCTTATCACTGGAAAGCAATACTTGGCTACTTGCAGCATCAAAACTGGTCACATCCAGCTCACTCTTGGTACTGTCTGGCAGTAGAAATGGAGGACAGATAATCACAGACGCTCATGCAATTAGGGCTGCATAAAGGTACCATCCTTGACATACGCCACAGGTGTAACTCCATATTTTCGCACTGTGGTAACACTATTTTGGTTACACACAGTTCCATCCTGGCACTTACTCTATTCAATTGTTACTTGGACTCTAGAGGAACACTGCTGTATAACAACATTAAAAGTATCCATCAATACACAAACAGTTTGCAAGTCTTTCTCTGGGCATCATTGATGAACAGCATTCCCTGTCACAGATTTGCTCAGTATGGAGCAGGGATCCGGGGATATTCTAACCTTATCCCTCTACAACTGAAGAACACCACATATGTAGGAGGCTCTCAAGTATTTCTCCTACCAGCTCCCACTTTCTTATTTGCTCAGAGTTTGGTTTATAGTATATCTTGGGGCAAGTGAAGTTGTCCCCTCTTTTCCTGTGGGTTAAGATCTGGGCGAATAAGAAGATGAGTCTGAACAAGGAGGTCATACGCGACTGCCTGCGACTTGAGTAGGGATTGTCGACCCCCTGGCTGTGCTATGTGTAAAGCACCCTGAAAGACTGAGGTTTGCTGGATAAAATTGAATCACCTTCCTCTCTACCCAAAGACGATAAGCAGGTGGTTGAACTCCGATTTCAAGAATTCAACCAGACACAGAGGCTGCTCACAGTATCGTTATAGAGCGGGTACAGTGTGGCAGCGTCTGTGTTTTTGGGAGGATCAGAGTGCCTTTGGAAGCTTTGCATTGGCTTGACTGTGTGATGGGCTGTCTGATCAATCTTTGATGCACTTTATGTTCTTCTGTACAATTTATAGTCCATATTTTATGTATTACTTAAAACCTTTTTGAAAGTCTTTAAAATTCGGAAAATGCAGGTGACGCATTACTCTAGTTGCAGTTTTTGGACAATCACGTTGTTTGCTTTAGAGTCTGTTTGATAGAGGGAGCAAGTTAGGATTCCTAACTTTACTACTACTAAATGCCTTTTGTGAATACCGAAAGTCGTAAAGTTAGGATTTTGTCTCAGTTTAGTATTAGTAACGTTAGGAGTCCTAACTTTACTACTTCTAAATGCCTTCTGTGAATACCACAAGTAGTAAGTTTAGGATTTTATCTCAGATTAGTTCTGTGAATCGGCCCCCTGAAGTTTAATCTTTGCAGTATTACTGGCTGCTTTAACTGTATGCATTTTAACCCTCTCATTGCTCTTGTGTCGCTACAACTTTAAAATCGAATAAAGGCGTATTAATTGATTGATTAGTGTAACTCTGTATTTTCATACTGTGGTACACGGAAGAGGTTCTTGGCATATTGTGTAGTCCCAGGCAACACGCTTGCATTTCTGTTAGATGTGTTTAGGCATGGGGAGAAGGTTTATTCTAGGATGTCACCACTTTGCCAAGTTATTTGAGTCTATGTAGAAGGGCGGTGGAAAATGTAAGTATCCTTAAACTTGAGTTAATAGTGAGACTTAGCAACATTAGTGCTTGTGGTATTGCAGCAGCTGTCAAGCCCTTAACCATGTTACTTTCCTGATGTCTGTATCAGTGGACATATATAGGGATGATTAGTTAGTGTTCTTGGATGGCAATGTGAAGCAAAAAATGCAGGGATTTTTACCTTCACTATTGGTAGAAGTGTAATGAGGGCTGGAGAAGACTTTAAGTCACACTTAGTGCAATGGTTATTGTTGTTGTATGCCCAGTGAATAAATACCTACCAATGTGCTTATTCTAAATGTAGTTGAAGTTAATAGGGCTCATCTCACTGAAGATACAGTTTTGTGTTTACTTGGCAGCAGATCTGAAAGTTCATCATTGTAAAATATCTTCCACTTTCCTCTCTGAACGTCAGCAGCTCTTTCAAATGGGGAACTCTAGACCTCAATATTTCTGTCACTATTTTGGTTACACAAAGTTCCAACCTGGCACTTACTTTATTCAACTGCACGCGCTGACAATTATATTAGAAGTGATTACTGGATAATGTGGACTGTGAAATGAGGTTTGAACTGTTCCAATGTGTGCATTTGTCAAAGGTTTGAAATATTGTTTTGTATTGTTCTTGAGTTCAACTAAGTGAGCCACATCCTCCTGTGATAAATTAAGAACTGGCATTTTGAGAAAACATTATTTATGTCTCTTAGTGCATCTTGCTATAGTTTTCACCAGACGGTAAATAATAAGTCTGCCTTGCTTTTGCTGCTAAGTGATTTGGAATTAAGCCTGCCTTAAACTATCTCATCAATGCCTCCTCCTTCCTGCGCTGCCCTGCTCAGCCTCCTCCCTCACTTCCGGAGTTCTCCGGATATTGTCTCGCTAGAAAGCCATTACAGAGCCCAGTGTAGAGTGCCTACTGACCTCAGAGGCATTCAGTGCCTGCCACTATTAGTTAAACCCCAGCACCAGAGTCTAAGCTAGTGTTCTGCACACCTGTGAGACAGTAGCTTCTTGATCACCAACAAACCACCATCAGCATCATCAACACTGACGGAGTCTAAACTGGGGCTACATAACTTAGAAACCAAGAGATTCACCCACTACCAAAACAATGCCACCACACAAGCCAAAGTGTGTCTGCCCATCTCCAGCACCACTGTGTTACGCATCTTTCTCCACCTCCCCTTCTTGACCCAGTAGGATAGCATTAGAACTAGAGCAGTAAGGCCATGTCTAACTAGCCCCTTCCTCCCCATTTCCGTTTTTGTCTATTCCTCTCAGCTCCCTCCTCTCTAGGAGCTATAAATTAGCACCATCTGTACTTCGCTTGGCTGCTGGCTGAGGAGTTCAAACTCTCCCCTTATTGGTTAGGGGACTAAGGCAAACATGCTTCCTTCTACTGGAAGAATGTTCCCTATAAATGTGCATTGTTCAAGCACCCCGTAGAGTTCCTGAACACAAATGCCGCTAGAGGTTGACTCTGCATGTTTTCTTTTTGATATTTGGATTCGTCTTTGCATATTATAAGATTTTGTGAATGTGTGTGCAATCAAAGTCTGCCTTTATTTGTATTATGTTTCATCATTTTTAAACTTGGTAGCAAAATCCGCATAAATACACTCCACACCATGCTACATAATTCCAATCAGCACCATTTCACTCAGCACAACACACTTCCACGCCACACAATTTAACACTACACATTTCCATTCCATACCACATTATTCGACAACAAACCACATCTTTCAACTCAACAACACAATTACACAGCACACCACATACATCCGATTCACACCACAGAATTCCACATCATGCCACATAATTCAACAGCATTTCACTTAAACTCCACAACATACCAAAAAAAATACCATTCCACATAATTACACTCTGACACACAATCCTACTCCACATAATCCCACTACACTCAATACCACATAATTATTATGCGCATGTTTCCATTACACACTATGCCACATAATTTCACTCCACAAATCCACTCCACACAATTCCACAACTAACAATTCTAAACCACAAAATTCAACTCCACACCACATACATCCACTCTAATCGAAAACACATGGGTAAAAGACATACTCATTTACAGCGCCAAAGCCTCTAACTTTCACAAATGCGAGGTCAGTTTGCATTGCAAATGCTTGTTCTTAATTCCTGTGGCATTCGTGTGGTCAGTTAACACAGTTTTTCCCTAATAGGTGTGCCCTTGTACCTATGCCCCTCCTTAACCGTCCTTATGCTTCCTCGCACACACTGCTCTCCACAGGTGCCTTAACGCTCCACCTCCGGCCCCACACTCTCGAGTGGTTCTGGAATTCCAGTGGGGGTTTCCCCTGCACAGAATCTGCTCGGATAAATTAACCCCATATGGTTAATGATGGCGGATAACACTTAACGCTTAGCAGGGATAATGTATTGTCTTGAGAATGTTTGTCTGACTTGGACCCTTTTGTGTGTTTAAGAATCGAATGTACAGCAATTCCCTTAGGTGCACACTATTATCTGTTTATATTCATATACAATATTTTTGCTTTTAGTTTTTATTGACAAAGGATAAACGTATGCCATAAATATCACAATTGTCAATTCAATTAAAAAAAGTCTTTATTCGATTTTTTTCAATCATAAAAGACATTTACATAATTTAAAAAAATTGTTTGATTTTATCCCCCACATCCCACATAACAGAAAACAAAGTCAAGATCCAGCATAAGTCATTTCACATATTATTAAAATAGCAGCCTAACTCATCCTTATTTACATAAGTTTAAAATATACTACATTTAAAAGATTAAGACAATTATAAAAAAGGGAATCGAAATCTGTCAGTGCAAAATATATCAGTTACTTTTCACAGCATGCGTAATGTATCCTTTAGTTAATACAATGTAAACACTTGAATAGCAGCATATAACAACTTGCCCTTAGATTATTCCAGGCTCATTTTACGCGCCCGAATAATCCACATCCAGTGGAGAAATTTAGACATGGCTATTACAATTGGTTGCGATGTATCAGATCTTAAGATCCTAACAGCTTCATTCGCAGATTTAAAGCCCATCTGGGCACAAATCGGTTTTAGCCATGATCGTCTGGGGGCATTATATTCAGGGCAGGCAAACAACACATGACCAATATTTTCTTTTTGGTCAGGACAGAAGGGGCACCTCGAGTCTTGATTCTTATACCATCTTTCAGTTAGAGCATTTAAAGGAAGTGTCCCCACCCGCAACTGATGATACTTCTTGCGATCTCCAGGGACGGTAATCCAGTCCCAATACAATTCTAGAGCCGGTGAATGCTTGAGATCTAGGAACTCAGTAGTAAAAGATCGATCAATACGACTACCAATACACTTTATCTCAACCATGTTCCAATAGATATCTCGAAGTGTTTTCTTGGGTGGGAAAGCATTACTTTCAGGGTCGACCCATAATTGGGACAGACCCATAGCCATATAGATCGTTTTAACCTCTCTCATCCATGTTAATTTTCGGTTTTTATCCAAGGCTCTGACCTCAAGGAAGCCCTGAGCGTACTGAGAAAGTTCTGGAGTAACCCACAACCTCCTCCAGTAGGCTACTGATCTGTACCTGGCCAGGTCCTCAAAGCTATGGAATCCCAAGTCGTAGTGGAGAGGTAACAGAGGGGTTGATATTGGCAGGCCAGTTATGTTGCGGAAAAATTTATTTTGAGCTACCGTCAACTTAGTAAGATTACTTGGCCCCCAAAGTTCAGCCCCATAAAGGACTGCTGCTCCAACCTTCACGTTATAGATCTTTAAAACTGGACTGATAGGTCTGGTGTAAGAAGAGAATAATTCCTTGATGAGTGCTCCTGTCAGTTGTGCATGCCTTGTAGCTAGCTGATTAATGTGCTGCTTCCAATCTAGATTATATGACAGGGTAATGCCCAGGTAGTTGAAAACCTGGGTCTGTTCTAATTGAACCCCGTCCATGGTGACCTTCCCTCTTATATGCTTCCGTTTGTGCAGTACCATAAATTTTGTTTTACTTGTATTAATAACAAGACCATGGTCTGCGCAAAATGTTTCAAAAACTCCAATGGCTCTTTGGAGTCCCTGTTGGGTCTTTGATATTAATAGGGTGTCATCCGCAAACATCAACAGGGGGATCAGTCTACCTGCCAACTTTGGTGCATCAGTTGGTTGTTGTTCATATATATATACACCCATATGGTTAATGATGGCGGATAACACTTAACGCTTAGCAGGGATAATGTATTGTCTTGAGAATGTTTGTCTGACTTGGACCCTTTTGTGTGTTTAAGAATCGAATGTACAGCAATTCCCTTAGGTGCACACTATTATCTGTTTATATTCATATACAATATTTTTGCTTTTAGTTTTTATTGACAAAGGATAAACGTATGCCATAAATATCACAATTGTCATATTTCATCAGTGATACCTTGCTGATAGACTTAACGCTTGTTTCCGCTTGCAGACTTTCACCTGGACTCCTTAATACGCTTCCTCAGTGATGCGAGCAACAGGTAAGAAAACATAATTACAATATGACCTAATAAGCATTGGCAAAACCAAAAGGCCTGGCTAACAACAGAAAATGTCTCTTTATTTACCCCATGAGTTTGTGCATGTACGGCAGTCTGGATAGAAGAGTGCATGAATTCATGAATGAGTCAGTCCCTTGGTAAATATTTCCATCTGTGCACATAATTATCCATCCGTCGATAAACCCATTCATCTAACCATGGACTGAATCATGCATTCATGCATGTGCCTATTCAAAATTTCACACAAATTATATAGGTAGAATTTTCAGATATATGCTTGACCCATTGACTTTGCCAATGCTGCCTCACTCTCAGGCTTTATTGATAATGTGTTGTTTCAATACATCTGGACTTCACTAAACCAGAATTTCAAAGTTTTGAAAAAGAAGTACTTCTCATGCGTCTTGTAATTTTCATATCGATTAAATTGGCCATGGATAGCTGACCCTTTGACATGTCCTTTTCATTATACTTGTACTTCTATCTGTGGGCTGCCTGTGAGGTAAAAAAGTGACTATTTATTAGCACATGGTGGATGATTTCTGTTCCTGTAGGAAACTAGAAAAGAGGGGCTCTGAGTTAGCGTCTAAGATAGCTAAATAGACTGATGCATCCATTTTAGAAATTGGCGTATACCCTGGGGGTAATAGGTTTCATTTAGTTTGGTAATGATTACCGCCTGGTATATTCTCCATGAGGCCGACCAAATGATGGCCTGTTCCATATAAGTGTCTTTATTCTTATTTTTATTCTTATTCAGTGTAGTTCTTTAGGCAGAGATGGGCTTCTGTTTCTGAGACATAAAAGTTGGTCAAGAAGATTTTGCAGTGGTGGCCGCCATGGCTCGGGGATGGCGGGGAGGGAGCAGGGGTGGCTGGAGGTGAAGGGTCGAGCGTGGGCAATAAAAAAAAGTACCTTTCCGTCAGGTCCTGCTCTCCTGCCTCCAAATTCAGGAACAGGAGACAGGCAGCCAGGCTCCCTCCCCTAAGCGAATCACATGCTGCAATGCAGCTTTGTGATTGATCTGAGCGTCATGGCACAGTGCTCAGCCAGGGGCTGGAGGGGTGGGCATGTTCTCCATGCAGGCTGTAATGCAGCCGGCATGGAGTAGCGGGAAAGTGTGCATGACTGGTTTGGGCGGCCGGAGAGGGCCGACCAAACAGTCATTGCGCACTTAGTAGTGGGCAAACCACTACTCCCCTGCCCTGCACCGAGAGCAGAGCAGCCCCGTCTGCCCGCCCGCAAAGCAGCAGAAGCATCAAATGATAATAACTTTAAGTTATTATCATTTTATGTTTCTTCTTCCTCGCATTGCTTAAAAGCAGTGCGGCGATGCTTCTCCGTCATAGTGGAGGAGCTGCCTCTGAGATTATGATTTATGATTTTTTTTAAAGAAAAGGTAAAATGCATCAATATAAAACACTGGAGGTCTCAAATGTTAGTGTGATCCTTTGAGGAGATTATTTTCAAAACAGCCACTTAGCGACAGCAAAGCATTTTTTTTTAGCTCGTAAAAAATGAAAACCTCCATGCTGAAAATAATCTAAAAACAGTTCAGTTTTTAAAAAAAATATTCTCTGTCAACAAACAGTTTTCCTCAATTACAACACCAAGGGCCTGATTCACAAAGGGCCTCCACACTCGTGGCGAAGGCCCGACACTCCACACTTATGAGAATTCTCATTTTGGAGATTCCGCCCAGACTCTGGGGCCTCCGCCATGAGTGTGGAGGACCTTTGTGAAACAGGTCCCAAATGTCTGTGTTCCCAAACAAATATTACTTTCAGAACTGGTAGTGAAAATTTTTGTTTTCGGTCCTCGTCTTCCAGATGTAATAACTTTCCAATTGGTACGTCAGCCTTGAAGCAAATAAATCCACATCCAGTCAACCCCAAACATGAAATATCCTTTGGAAGTATAGAACATTCAGCTTCCAATTGCTGAAATCCTTGAGATACCTCGAATTCCAGTCTGTCACAACATTGTCCTGTCCCGGAAAATATTCCGCCCTCTAACTTATTTTCTGCTCTAAACAAAAACTAAAACATTGTCCATCTTCAATAGCATATTGATTTGTTTTACTTCTTTCCAAAGCTCCATAAAGCAGAATTACAATATCTCATTCCGACAGCCTTTTCATGGTAGAAACACCATCATTAAAAGGTTGTTCAAAAGGTATATTGGGGGCATCAAACAGGGCCCATCCTTCATGGGCCACTGAAAAGTGACCCTTGGGGCACATGTAGTGTCCCCACTCACCTCTGTGCACCTTTACATGACAGCCCGACTGCTATGTAAAGGCAGACAGAATTGGATTTTGGGGGCCCCTAGCAGGACCCCTTTCCATCATGGGCCACCCCAAACATCCATGCACTGTGTGCCAGGCACCACATAGTGCATGGATGTTTGAAAAATGCTCTTTTGCATTGTAACATGTACTGCCCCCTTTTTCTAGGGCCGCAGCACAAGCCGCAATGCAAAAGAGCAGTTTTCCGAATGCCTTCATAGCGGGTGTGTTGTACTTGGGCAGGTGGAACTACCGACATGTAGTCCATCAGACACCTGCCCGATACAATAGCCATCATAATAAAGCGCTTAGTTTGTGAGGTCATCCTTTCAGCATTTTGATGAATGCAGATACTTTGATTTTAATGGATGAGGCTCCCACATGACTGCAAAATAACATCATAAAATGTAAAAGAGTTTCAGAAAACCATAATTTAAACATGAATATTTGTAAAACAGAAATTATAGTTGTTTCCTAATGTAGAAAGAAGTTGAATTTCCCTTAGAAAATTAATTGACTATCTTTGGAAACTGTTAAAGATTGTTTGTCATTTGTGAATGATCATGGCTACTTCAAATTTATAGTCTAAACCTTGCACTATTTGAAAGAAAACAGCAGTACTTAGTTTCCACTTGTATTAAAAAAGTGTAACCAATGGCTCTAAAACAGGCAGTAGTTTCCTGAAAAGTTGTCTTTGAAGGGAAACTGCCTATAGTTTTATTGTATGGAATAGAATGTTTTTCATTGTAATGTCTGTAACTCTGTTTCCTGTAAGGAAGGGAAGCTATCGAAACATGCCTTGTCTACCTGACAAACATTTTCATCAGCAGCGCTTGGGCTGGATTTGGACTGATGGGTATTATAAGTGATAAATACAAACACACTACATTTGTTTTTTCCTTTGTTCCTCATCTCAAGGTTACTTAACAGCATATGCATACCTGAAACGAAGCAATGAAAATAAAATAGATGGGATGGCCCCTCAGCATATGCAAGGGACATCTCAGCTCCCTTTGTGTGACTATCTGGAGTGAATCCACAAGCCGGCAGAGGCATACAGGATAGTTAAACAAGAAAATGTCCATTTCCTAAAATTGGCATTTTTTAACACACAATTTACTAAAAGATGTGTTGTTAAATTCTAAGCTCAGGGAGCCTAAACTCCAAATCTCTAGCCGTTCCCAATTTAAAGTTACACTTGTAAAATGTTACAAGGCAGCTCCACTGATAGCCTGTGGGAGAGCTAGTCCTTGCAATAGTGAAAAACAAAATACAGAGTATTTCACTGTCAAGACATGAAAAACAAACCAGAGCATGTCCTACCTTTAACATACACTGCACCCTGCCCATGACTGTACCTTGGGCACACCTTAGAGGTGACTTACATACAGTTGCGGCCGGCATGACTCGTGGGTGGGGGGGCAGGGCTCGTGCGGGGAGGTGGTCGCACTTTAATTTATATAATAAAAAAAACCTTAAAACTTACCTTCACCTCTGGTCCTGCGTTACATCTCCTTCTCTCTGCTTCTTGCAGGAAGCAGGCAGCAGGCATTCTCCCTCTCCTCCCCTAAGCAAATCACAACGCTGCAATAGCAAAGTGCCCAGAGTACCAAAACCAGCAAAAACTAAATGCAGCACACAGTCAACACAGGAGACATAGGAAAAAGGTCAGGGTAAACCATGCCAAGGATGCTAAGTCTAACACATGACCTTCAATTTCAGTGCAGGACAGACCTTAAGAACTAGGGATAATTTTGTAGCAGTCTCTCAAAGAGGAAAAACTATTTGTATTTGAGCAGAATTTGTGAATGGCCTCATGAAGCAATGGTTTCATACATGTAAATTAGTTATTAGAGGTGCAAGCAAAAAATATGTAAAAAAAAGATACAATCCATTACAATATTTCATATACTCGAAAGTAACATTGGGAACATTTTAATTGCTAAATCATTAGATTTCTGTAGAACAACTAAACCCGCTACCTTCACTCCTCCACTGAAGGAAATACTGCCATGAGATTCTGCTGTAGATTTAACACTTCTTCTGGAGATAGGGAGTTTTTCCATTGCTCTCACTCAGAATGTGCACTATGGTTTCTACATTTATTCACAGAACCTCCAAGGTTTTCTGATTTGAAAGGATGCTCCGTGCTACACTACCCATCTACGATCCGTATAGGAAATGTCATATTGCCTCTGCAAATACCAGCAGGAAAGAACTCCATATAGTTTTGGGGTATTATTAGATGCATATGTAAACTACATCTGGGTAGATAGTTTTCATTTCAGCATGACAATCACCTTTTCCGTTGTCTCCGCTCTGTATCACCTTTTCATTGAGCTCGTAAGTATTCTTTCATTGAATCAAATAAACTGCAATGCATTGTTGTCTTAGCTTCTCCTGAGCTGTACTGAAAAAAATGTAAACTCCAAACCTGACAAGACAGAAGACTTCCGAAACAAGGATGAAGTTGAACCGGAAGAAGACGGTATAAAATCACAAACAAAGTTGAAGCAAACCTAAAGGGAGTAACACAAGTGTGGGCAGTGTCTCACCAGGTTGAGAATCAATGAGAAGCATTCAGGTTTTAAATAACACTGAAGGTAATCAGAAATCGTTTACATAGTCGCTGGAAATCTCGCACTGGTCTTGTCATCCTAACGTATGGTGTAAAGACTTGACTTATCAGTTACATAGCATAATTCCAAGTTTAAACAAAAAGAGCCCCAACGCCCTATTACTTAACAGTAATCTTCATTACTCCTAATCTCTTTGTCCTCGTCCCATTCATGACATTGTGGAGATAATAATCTTGCAACAGAAAAAAAGAATAGTGGAATGCCGGAACCCCACTGGGAGTATATAAGCAGTACTTACCCAATATTCTGCCTGAACTACCAAGCCCCAACAGGAAGGTCGACCGTCTGGGAGGGAGGGCGGGATGTACTGAATGGGACGATGACAAAGGGACCAGGAGTAATGAAGAATACCTGTAAGTAATAGGGCATTACCCCCAGGTCCCTCTTGTCCTCGTCCCATTCAAGACCAGTGGAAAATACCAATGCCAGAAACCCTGCCTTCCAAAAACCCCAAGCCTACCAAGGAAACTACACCAAAGACAGCAACCCAAGAGAAGCAAAAGGGAGAAGCACAGGAAACAACAGGCAGAGCACCCAGCCAGGAAATCACCCCACCAAAACGCAGGGTCGCACCCACCAAAAACAAGCAGGAAACTACCAAGATGAAGAAGAGATAAACCCACAGAGGGCAGTCAACACACACCAGGAACCCCCCCGAGCCAACAAGAAAGCAGGAGAACCCCCCTAAAAAAAGGAAAAAAACACCAGAGGTCGTCAAAAACAGAGGGACAGCGAGGAGGCCACACATGGAAGAAACAGGCCAACAGGAACACAACCAAGGACCAGAAACCAGGACCACGGACAACTGAAGGTGACAGTGACACCAAGGAGGCAACCAACCAGAGAAGTGAGAAACAGAGCACCCAGGCCTCAAGAAAAGGCAAACCCTAATCTGCCAAATGGATGGGAGCATGCCACAAAGGTGACCAGGCCAAGAAACCAAAGCCGAATAGGAGGCACCCCACAGAGACCCCAAAGGCAAAGCCCCAGAAGGGAAGCAGGGGCTAAAGCAACAAACACCATCAGAACCCAGTGGAGCAGAGAAGACAAAGCCCCAGAAGGACACAAATAACCCAGAAGGGCGCCCGCACCACCAGGCCGCCACACGGACCCGGCAGTAGCACAGACACAGAGCGAGCCCCACCAAGAACAGAAGGGAAGCTCCGACAGCCAAAAGGACACACAAGAAACCCCCAAAAAAGACAAGGGGCAGAAAGGAAGACCCCACAGTCCCCTTCACAACCAGGCATGAAGGGCGAAAAGGGCTAACCGCAGGCCAAACCCCAACACCACGGGGCAGCCCCACCAGAGACCAACCCGAAAGAGAAAGAGGATAGGGCCAGCCAACAGGGCAAAGGCACAAACCCAAAGGACCAACCAAGGGTAGGACCACCCAGACCAAACCAGGAAGGGGGGAAGTACTGGCCAGGCACCAGCCCCCCCAACCAGAACGACCTGGCCCCCAGAGAGCCCAGAGGATATTGCCACCGAAACCCCACAGAAGCTGACAAAGCCTCAGGGAAAAACGGCCAGCATCAACCACCGGAGCCGACACAGGGCAACCGACAAGCACACAGCCCAGGAGACAGAGCCAGAGCGGGTGTCCAGGGACAGGCCAAGGCACACACAAAAAAGCTGTGGAAACACAAACACAACCCCCGAAACGCCACCCCACAAATGTCCAAAGAGCCAGAAAAAGCAGGCCTGAGCAAGCAAAAGAAACCCAGCCTCCGAAAGATTGAAAGGCCAACCAGGAGGACCAGGCAGCCAGACCCCAACTGAAAGGGAAAGGACAGGGAAAGAGCCAGAGACCAGAATACCATTAGGCCCAACACCCCACAATGAACAAGGTCATCAACAGAGCCCCACCAAAGGAAAGACAAAAGGGTGGAAACCACTAGACCCTTACCCAATCCGAACAGACACAAAAGGCCAGAACAGCACGTTCATGCTAGGCAAACCCCATAGGCCACTGAGACCAAGGCAATCCAAAGAAGAAAGGGAAACAACAGGGAAGACCCCACCCAAAACAACACAGCCCCAGTAGGACACCTCAAACGCAAACCCGGGGGTGACCAGAGCAGGAAACCACAGCCCTGGAGAAGGCACACACCGACCATCAGAGAAGAGGCACAACGGGCCCCCCAACCAAACAGAGAGCAGACCAAGTGGCCACGAAGACCACACCTAGGGAACACCCCAAGCGAGCCCCAACACCAGCAGCAGATGGGCCAAAACCAGATATGACAGAAAGAACAAACCAGCCAGAGACGCCCCCATAGGGACCAAGAAGCCAGCCGACCAAACTACAGACAGGCCAGGAAAGACCAGAGGCCACTAACACGGAACCACACAGGCCTGGAAGGTGCAGGACAAGGCCAACAGCCACAACCATGAAACCCTCAATCGCAGAGGGGAGAAACCCCTCCCCCCCCCAAAACCAGTCAAGCCACAGAAGCAATGGAAGCCAGGGCGGAAGCCAAGCCGACCGTACAAGCACACAAACTCCATGGCCCAGCACGCACTAAGGGAGGGCAGGAGCAGAGGAGAAAACCCCCCAAGACAGAAGACAAGGAAACCAGGGTCTACAACCTTTACACCACGGTCAAAACACCGCGGTGCCATTACGACGCGTCTTATACAACGCAAGTCATTACCACGACTTGCGCTGGAGGGCGCTCTAGACTAAGGAATAGTAGATTTACTATTCCAACACCTTCCCTACTGTACGTAGGCTGGAGTTGGAATAGTAAATCTTACTATTCCTAAGTCCAGCACCCTACAGCGCAAGTCGTGGTAACGACTTGCGGTGTAAAAGATGCGTTGTGATGTACCGCGATCATTTTTATTGCGTTGTAACGTCGTACATCCGGAAACCAGCCACAACCGAGGCAATAGAGCACAAAAAGTGGCCAGGAAGCCAAGGCCGAAGCCAAGCAACCCACCCTGGCAGGAGGACCCGGCGGCCCAACCCGCACCTGGAGTAGGCCCATGCAGAGCACGGGCAAAAGCAAAGGGCAGGGAGGCCGGCCAAGACCCCTGGCACAGAACCACCAGACAACGCAGAACTGAAACACAAGCAAGGCACCAGACCAGTGGCCCAGCCCAACCAAGAACTGAACAGCCTGGCCCAAAACCCTATAACCAGACCAGCAGTCAGTTGTGCACGGAAGAGGGACAGCACCAAAACTACAACCCAAAGCAGGAAGAGCCCAAACAGCGAAACTCTGACCCAGAAAACAGAGCCGCCGGCAGAAGGATAACAGCCCAGGAACAGGAGGGAGCAGAGGAGCCAGAGGCACAAGACCCTGCCCGAACAATAGGGCCAAGCTCCTGGACAACCAGCAGCAAGGCAGGTAGGCACCCAAAGGGGCAAGACAAACACCAGGTGAACGCACCCCAAACAGGGGTAGGGGGGTGCACGCCAACAGACTGACACCCTCAGTAAGCGATGGCCCATGGGGGTCATGCAGAGAAGACAGGAGCAGGCGGACAGGCAAAGACTGGCCCAGTCGGAACCACGAGTGGAGGCCACAAACGGCAGGAACACCCCAGCACTGCAAGGAACAGGACCCGACTGCAGAGGGACCAGCCACCCATCAGACTGAAGCCTCGCAAGCCACAGTCCACAGGGCACCCTCTCAATTTCACAGGACCGGGCAGAACACATATACCAGAAGAAAAGAGGGGGGAACGCCAGGCGGAACACACCCCACAGCTGGCACAAGCCCCACAACACAGACAGCCCAAATACAGCCCCACCAGGCAGCCCAGGAGTGCCCCAAGCGAGCGCCCAGGCAGCACAGAGTACACATCACCTGGACACTGAGGTGGACATCCATCCAAGCCATAACCAGTCCCAAACCTGCTGAACTACAGAGAGCAGAAGAGAGCAGGTGGCACCAAGGTGGCACGGCCAGCGGCCAAACCGATCCACCCGCAAGCCAACACACCAGGGGCAACCAGATGACAGCCCCCGGACCACCAACCATACAAGGTTAAAGAAAGTAAAACACCTACAGCAAGGCATTGCAGGGGGAGCTAAACCCAGGCAAAGGAGGGGCCTTGAACCCCAACAGCTGCAGGACCGCGCCAGAGAAAAACAGCCCCAGGCAGCCAAAACACAATATGGGAATGGACAGCAGGAAGCACACAGCAGCAGGCATTTCCAGGCGGGCCCCTACACAGGCACGAACAAGGCCTGACCCAGTGCAACCCCCAAGAGGAGACAAGACCAGGGGCAAACAGGGCGGCATGGCCACAGGCCACAAAGAAGGGCCAAGGAATGAGGAGTGCCTGGGCAACGGGGGAAAGACATCCAAGTCCTGCAGCCCAACACCTTTAAAAGAAAAACCCAGCAGCACAAGGCAGTCACAGGCGGTCACCCAAACAGGGACTTTAAAGTCAACAGTACCTGGCACTCCCTGGCGGTTTCCAACCCAGGTGCCAATCATGCCGAACTTGCCCAATTCTGAGATCGGACACGATCAGGTGCCCTAAGGCGGGTATGCCCATAGGCTTATCTGCAAGGAGCAGACGAGAACAGGAATCATCATGTTTTAAGGCCGTAGGCTGCACAGACATACCCCACAGAACCAGGCACCCAGGAGGACTCCCAATCAGGGAGAACCGCAGAGAACAGAGGAGGTGGGTGCCAACAGCCAGCTCACAGCACCGGGAATTCCCAGCAGAGAGGAGGGAAACAGTTAAACCGCTGTGCTGTTCTCACCCAGGAGGGGGGGCAGGAGACTCCCCAAACCCAAACAAGGCCCCCCCTCCAGCCAGCACAAGGTGCACCATCAGCCCCACTCCAGGGCAGGAGGAAAGGAACCAGCCTAGTTGCCAGGCACTCCAGGGGCATCAAAGTCCATTCCACAGCAACAGGTATCCCGAGGCGGTCGCATATCCAGGAACAAAGCAGGACCAACTACACCTCAACGCTGAGAACAGATGCGAGGCAGAAAGGCAAGGGAAACAGCGACTGCAGCACGTCTTCCACCCAGCCAGGCATTTGGAATACACGGCCTCCAACCCGATCTGACAGGGAGGCCGGCGCACCAGCCAGAAAAGGCCGGTCGGATCACACCTCAAAGAGCCGGCTGGAAACATCCAAGCCTCCGGGCAAGCCCTGCAGGCCGGAAGGCAGCACAGAAGACACCCCGTCCAGAACAGCCAGACAGCCAGACAGGGACCGAAGAGGAACACCACTCCAGCCCAGTAGGAGCAACACCAGCACCTCGTCCAATTCCTGTCTACAGACAGAAAAAAAGAACAGGTGGAATGCTGGGTAAATATTGCTTATGTACTCCCAGTGGGAGTGGTTGGGGTTAGGGTCCCAGCATTCCTCTTTCCTTTTTTTCTGTCGGGAGATGATTAGCTCCATTTATAATGAAATGGGCGAGGACAGGACGGACATGGGAGTAATGAAGTGGCCTGAACCATATCCATAATCCTTACCTACCTTTACAGGATGCCATTGTAGTCCATAGAACTAAAGTGTTGTTCTATAGGTAATATCTATCATGATCTTTGCTCACTGTGTGTCCTTCTAGGTCTCCTTAGTTACAATCAAAACAAAGTAATGTGGCATTAATCAGCAAATGCTCTTAAATGCCTATGTACTTTTATCAGAGTTTAACCAATGTAAATAGTACTTAAGTATAAAAAAATAGGAACATTGAAGATGATGTTTTACGAGGAAACCTAAATCCGTATCCTTCACCTCTTGGAGGTCTGTGGTGTATAAGTTATAGATTACACACAACTGGTTATGTTAGAGTTTGAATCAATACCTTGGGTGTTAGTGTGTAAATTCTGTACCAGGGCAAGGCAGGAGTGATGCTGCCCCAAAACCAAGTTCATTCTTTCTTACAAAACCTTAAATTGGCTGTAGCGAGATCTATACAAATAACAAAATATTGCAAGATATTTCTATGCAGCCTTTTTCAACAGCAACAGCAGAATTAAGTGAGGTCGAATCTTTTTCAAAAGCCAAACTGAGGGCAAGGAAGAGCCACCTTCTTGTCCACCCGTTATGTTTACTTTACTTAGGAGCAATGTATTTTCTCATGGCCTTCCTTCTGGCATTGAGTTGAGGTAACAGGAAAGAATTACGTTTTAGTGCCATTCTTATGAACAAGGACTAAAATACCCCATTGGGTATGAGTGATGTCATTAGTAAATAAATATAAATGCATGAACAGAAAGGTGTGAGCACATCGTTGGTGTTTTTTATGCCACATTCACCAACCACTCCCTACTTCTTACTTAATGTGTGCCTCCGCTCCGTTGGTGATGTAGTTCACCTACATGCCCCTGGAGTGCATATGTAATTAAGCTTCTTATAATGTCTTTGTAAACATGTAATAGGTTCATGCCTCATTCTTACATTAGTCAACTTTCATATCCGTATGTGTGAATAGTCTACGCATTGTGGTCAGTAAGAATTTTCTGGCAAATCATTTTGTGTTAAAATGTAATTGTATTTCTTTGTTGTTAACTTTTAATGATTAACATTCCCTCCTATGCACGCCCTTTAAAAAGGGATTATTTAATTTACGTTTCCACACGTATTGCACCACTTATTCCTGTGTCATCCTGGATCACTTACGTATACAGTTGGGTGTGGCAAGTGTACATTATATTGCAAATAGTCCACAAATTACGACTGTGTGAATATTTACCTACGTTTTAACTTTATTGTTTGAGTAGAACTGTTCTCGTCTTTTTTGTTTCAAATGAACTGTTCCCTTAGTAAATAATCCTAATAAAGACAAATTAGAAAATGTTAGTTAAAAATATATGTGTAAAAGATATCTAATTTTTGGGACATTTAAACTTAGATCAAATGCTACTTTTCGTTTCAGTGGAGTTCAAAATAATTTCATAGAAATTCAAAGACAATTTGAATTGAAGGTTTTTAGAACCATTCATTTTGATTAAATGTTGTACCTCATTTTTATAGTTACACTGGCTCAGCGCAGAGCTGACCTCCTGAAATTATGCGTCTGAAGTGCCTAAACCTATACATTTAACACGGAATTTCCCCGAATTAACGCATTAACTACAAACGGAACAGCTCTGTAAAAGAGAGGAAAAGGAAATTATTGCTCACTGTTTCTGACTCGTGCTGTCCGAAGTTCATGCATAAACTAGAGAAGTTCCAAGTTAAATGCAAGGTCGATAGGCAGCGGGCACTGCAAATGCATCAAACAGGCGCTCAGCTCGACTCGGAGCCAGCGCAATTGCTCATGATTCGCCCCAAGTAGTCTGACCTCACAAAAGAAATATGCAAGAGTGGTGCACGCACGAGTTGTGTAGCATTCTTAGATCTCGTGTTACACTTATGCATCACACGTTCATAACTTGAAAATACTAAATTATGGATTCATTTGTACATTCGAAGAATGTTGAGCGTCAGTTAAGACGCCGGGAGACACAGGCAAATAAATACTAATGTATTCATTTGTACTTTCAAACAATGTTGAGCGTAAATTAAGGACGCAGGGAGACACAGGAAAATGGCGAGACAGGTCCCTGATAAATAGATGCACCGAGAATACAAAAGGCAGGCATGATTAGTAAGAAATAGACAGCGTAGCATGGACGTTGGAAACTGATGTTTGACTCTTGGATCAAAGAATGGTAAACATGGTCATAGGCAGGCAAGTGAAGAAATGGGCAGGAAAAGCGCCAAATCTCGAGATGCCTGAGGAAGCATGAACAAAGAGAACAATGGCCCAGGGAGGCAAGCACATGCTGAAACATGAAGGCGGGGCAGTTGAATAGTAAGTCTTGGATGCAAGAGAGCACAAGGTGACACAGAGACATTCACCCAGGAAGGCACTGAGGCATGGGTACAGGAACAGAGGGAGACAACGATACATAGAGCTATAGAAACTGCAGTACGTGGGCAGGCATGGACACAAGGATGTATGCAAATTTGAAACATGAATGGGCCCTAACAGGACGTGACATCAACATCGTCTGTCCGGTTGAGGTGGAAGAGTGGCTAAAGATTTTGATATATGCTTTAAAAAAAACACACAACAACTGGTGAAGGGGCTTACAAACAGATATGTATCATGGTCCAACACTGAGACAATCCATTCCAGTTCAGCACATTATGTTGTGATCATCAGATACATGGTACACTATCCACTCCATTTAAGATGATGTTGTGTGGTGTCACTGTGCGGTTAGTAGTAGGGTAAATGCCACATGCTATGGATTCAAACACTTTTTTAATTTTGAGGGAAGACACTATTTCTCAAAATCTGCTATTGACATCTACACACTTTTGGGTTTAGGCACTTCTCCTTGATTTTCCTTGGAATCCCGTTCTCATCCTTTTCAAAACTTACTCCCTAGTTGAGACAAGCAGAATTTGTGGGCAGTTGAAGAGGGAACATAGAGGGATTAGCACTTGTTAGATAATACCCACCATGAAGTGACCATTCTCTGCTGGTTTCTTTAGTTCAGAATATGTTGAATTCTGTTATGACTTTTGCTGTGTGGAGCTAGAGAAGAATTGCCTTCCTGAGTATTCTAGAATTCCTGACGTTATTTTTAAGGTGTCATATTTGGAGATATTTAGTTAGCTTATTCGGACATCCCATTTTTAAACAGAGGTGTCAGATTTTTGTGATGCAAATTGTGAGTGATATTACCAGTTTAAGAAGTGAACTGTATTCATATCCACATCCACTGGGCACCTACCACAGGAAGAAGCGTGACTCTTGAGTTTGAGTTTGTACAAATCTTGGGGACACAGACCCAAGCTCCTTGACTACCCTGATGGGTAAGACAGGGCTCATCAAAGGTGGTTCTGCTGAGCTTAGTATCTTGTCCCAGACACGTAAAACCCAGATGTAAGTTTATTGACCTTGCAGTGCTTTTAGCCAAGAGACAAACTGTACTGTTATGGAAACTGGCAAAATTCCCAGCTATATCTGCGTGGTTGACAGAAATTAAATGCTGGGCTGAAGCATTTATAAAATAAAGATTTTGCCAGGCCCAAACCTTCCCATGTTATACATATAAATCACCCCTAAGGTAGACCCTGGACATTCCAGAGGATAGGATGCAATGTATTTTAAAGGCAGGACATGTACCATTTCGTTTTACATGTCCTTGGAGTGAAAAACTATTATAATCGTTTTTCACTACTTCATCTCTCCCATAGGATAACATTGGGTTTACCTTGTTATATTTTATAAGTGGAATTCCTAATCAGGAAGAGACCAACCCTTCAAGTCTGGTGTCTCTGGAATCACAACTTAAAATCCAAACTTATGGTAAAGTCGGATTTTAAATTGCAATTATGAAAACACCACTTTTAGAAAGTTTATAATAATGGGCAACCCAACCTACCCATATGGGTTTTAGTAATAAAGATAGAAAGCTCAAAGTGCCTACAAGAAATTCATTTAGGGGAAATGAGTTTCAATAACCTTTTCTTATATATATAGAGGGACATTAAATGACACTTTTAAGGATTACTCAAATTAATGTAAACATAATTAGAGAATAAATTAATTATTATTCTAAACAATGTATTCTCTAATTTTGTTGAAATTATTTAAGTTATCCTTAAAAGTGTCATTTGATGTCACTCGCTATATATAAGATAAAGTTATTGAAAATCATTTCCCTTAAATGAATTTCTTGAGGGTACTTTGGGCCAGATGTAGGTAATTCCGATTTACCTACACTTAAATACCGAATCATACCGAATCGGTATTTAAGAGTAGGTAAATAGGAAGGAGGCAGATGTAGGTAATTTTACTTTTACAATTACCGATTCTGTAAGAGTCGGTATTTACCGATTCTGTAAATACCGAATGGGTATTTCCCATTGATTCCTATGGGCCTTGAAGCCCAAAGGAATCAATGGTAAATACCGATTCGGTATTTACAGAATCGGTAAATACCGAATCCTGGCAGGGGGAATGGGGGGTCACTTTGACACCCTGTAGCACCCCAAATGCAGGCTTGTGTGCCATGTGGCACACAGACATGCCCTAAGGGCATGTCTGTGTGTCACATGGCATAGGTGTACATGCACAGATGTGCATCTACACTGGAATTCGGTATTTTACCACCCAATAGGATTGGGTGGTAAAATAAGAAATCCTAAGGGCCTGTGGCACTGCAAACTGTGCCACCTACATATGGATTTACAGAATCGGTATATTTACCGATTCGGAAAAATACCGAAGTGGTAAATTTACCGAATCGGTAAATATACCGATTCTGTAAATTCCGACCCACCTACATGTCAAAAGCCAAATACCGGTCGGTAACCGCCGAAATCGGCCGTTACCGACCGGTATTTGGCTACCTACATCTGGCCCTTTGACTTTTAGAAAGTTGCCATTATCTTAATTTAGCCATTTGGTGTCGGCTGCCTGTCTCTGATCACATGTCTAGGGTGGGTGACAGCTGGGCTTTGTGTATTCCCTGTAGACAGCCGCACACAAATAGGTGTGAGTTGATGGGTCATCCTGGCAGGATGGGAGGGAGGAGCTGGACCCAACCTTAATTTCACCTGAATAGGTTGTGTCCTGTCCCCACAAAGGGCTGTATAACCCCTGGAGGGAATCTGAAGCCAGGGCAGGAAGGACATGGCCTCTGTGCAGTTAAAGGGCACAGCTGGGCATAGATACTGGACCTCAGTGAACCTGTGAAGACTCTGCCAGGGAAAAGGACTTCTATGCTGCAGAAAGGACTGTGACTCTGCCGGCCTGTTTATTTATTTATTTATTTATTTCCAAGGTTTTATATAGCGCTACTGGACCCGAGGGTATCAGAGTGCTTTACAGGGTAGATAACATTTGCAACAAAATAAACAATGTGCATTTCAATATGAGTGATATAATACAAGGTATTAGAATGGGGGGGGAGTAGAGGGGATGGAGATCAATAGGGGTGGGGTAATGTAGAAATTCAGAGGGAGATAGGAGTGTAGACAGGGGAGATGAGAGATGGAAGACGGGGCAGGGGTTGAGAGGAGGCGAGAACCAGGGAGCCAGGAGCGAAGAGTGTCAGAATAAAGAGAAATTACGTTCCCCAATATTTGTTGAGAAGGAGTATTTTGAGTCTCTTTTTGAAGAGAGGGTACGAGGGGTTGCATTGAAGATTTTTGGGGAGAGAATTCCAGATCATGGGGGCGTTCCCCGAACAAGCACGAGATTGGGCTTTTTTATATTTGAGTTTAGGAGGGATAAGGACGAGGGAGTTAGAGCTCCTCCGGGACCTGGAGCACCCAGCTTTTTGCAATTTCTCTGCCAGGTAGGAGGGGGTGTTTTGGTGAAGTGCTTTGTGCGTGATACATGCAATTTTGTAAGTGGATCTACCTTCTATAGGGAGCCAATTGAGGTTTTTTTAGGACCGGAGATATGTGGTCGAATTTTTTACAATCTGAGTTAAGTCTTGCAGCAAGGTTGAGAACACATTTGATCGGTGCTAGGTGGACTTTAGGGGTGCCAGCGAGTGTGGCGTTACCATAGTCAATACGGGAAAGGACAAGCTCTTGGACAACGATTTTAAAGTCGTCTGCTGGTATGAAAGGTTTGAGTTTTGTGAGGTGGTGGAGGGTGAAGAGGGCACCCTTGGCAGCATTTTTGATGTGTGGATGAGATTCAGGTTACAATCAACGCTGAAGCCTAAGGATTTGACAGAGCTCGAGGGGGAGAGGGAGCCGTTGAGAGCTGTTATATCCTTAGTCCAAAGTTGAATGGGGAGGGAGTTATTTTTGGGAGTCAAAAGGATGATTTCAGATTTCAGTGTTTGAACTCCTGCCTTTCTGTGCTGAGCTGCTGCCTGCTGCCCTCTTCCCTGGGTGAGGAGACTGGATAACTGCATCACTTGAACTCAGAGAGACTCCAAGGGCTAGCTGGATTGCCCCTTGATCTGAAGTCTCAGGGACATAAAAGACTTCTAACCAAAATGCTCCTGCACCTAGGCTCTGCCATCTGTGAGTCTGCCCTGCCAAGCGGTGCCACACCAGTCCTAGACCCTTGGAAGTGGACCTAAGATGTATCTCCAGCAGAACTGGCACATCCTTGCTGAGTGACGCATCACCAAGCAGAACCGACACATCTCCTTAGATTAGCGGTGCATCTTCGAGCAGAACTGACTCATTACCACTGTTGTGTAGATTGAACACGTCACAAAGTATCGCATCGCCAGAGCCTCCCACATCTGGGAAGAACTGATGCTGAACAATGCTTTACCCTTCACAAGCTCCTCGCATCCCTCTTCGACAGCAGCCTCGATGACAGATCGATGACAGATCTCCGCATCGTAGTTTCACCATTCATAGGAACCAACGCATCACCACTGCTGCACCTAGCATATCCGACACCGGACTTAGCATCGCAAGCCCCATTGACAGGATCCTTGATGTCGACGCATTAGGCCCTTGCACTGCAGTCTCTCAGCACCTCAGAACCGATGCATCACTTTAGCGCTGCGACACATCTTCGACGCAGATCCATGCAACGCTCCACAACTAGGATTAAGGTTCTTTGGTCCAGCGAGCCTATCTGGGTCACTGTAGCTAGCCCTATTTTACCTAAAAAAGTTCAATACCTCAAGTTCTACTTGGGTGCTGCTCTAAATTAGCTGATTTACTCAACTTTTTGCGTTTGTATCTCCTTGTTTTGTATGATCCTTTCTGCAAGAATTGCCTTCATTCAAATCATCATCTACATTATGTTCCCCCATGTAAAGAATTAGGCTATTGGTTGAAGGTTGTGGAAGTCCCACTCAGGTAACAATCACACTATTTGTCAAGGTGAACCACAAGCAGACACTAAATGAACCTGTGCCTATTTCCCTGATACCGCAGCACAGAGCAGTCAAAGTGAAAATACAACACAAGAAAAGCCCCGTACCAATCTACAACAATACAGTAAATTGTAATTAATAAAATGATACCATAATGACAAAGATCCAATCAGTAGAACCAGAGATATTACATGTTAAAGTTTTTAGTTAAAATAGTGCATAAAAGCACAAAGCACCCCTCGCATTCGTCACGAAGAGCTAGTCAAGCGTCGTGGACAATCATTGCTGTAGATTCGCATTGGCAGTCGTTATGAGCTGTTGTTGCTCTAGGAAAAAGCGCGGGTCTCACATTGCCAGTTATCGCTGGTGGTTGCTGTTGACGCCAAGAGCAATGTCTCACCAGAACTTTGCTTTAGCTGTCATTGTAGGTGACAAGAGTCTTGGCATGAACAGGTCCGTTGGCAGTCATGAGGAGCCCGAACCTCAGAATCTTTACCTTTTATTGTGTAGGAGTACACACTAATGCCACCCAAGCGTCCAGGACCTGGAGAGGCACCTCTTGGGGACCAGGGACTTACTCCAGGAGAGATCACCAGGCTCAGACAGGTCCAGTTGCAGGTCCAGGCTGATCCAATTGCAACAGGAAGGCTGGGCAGTTGCAGAAAGGCCTCTAAAGCTTGTTGTGTTGCTGTAGCTCACACAGGAGGACAGCCAAATAACTCTTGGAGTCACATTGGTTAGCCTTGGATGTAGGCAAGCAGGTCCAATCTTCCTTCTCAGACAGCAAGACAGTCCTTCAAGCAGCAGGGCAGTTCTCCGGCAGCAGGACAGTCCTTTTGTAACTACTACAGGTCCAGTAGTGTTCTAAAGAGTGGCTCTGAATGTCCAACAATTATTCCTGCTGCCGTCTGTATGTGGGAGGACTCCCTGTCCTACCCTCTCATCTAGTTCTGGAAAGTTCTTACCCTCCCCCTGTCAAGGCTCCAAATTGTCGCGGGAGGTAAAGACAGGACAGGCATGGTGTCAGATTTATTTGTGTGTGCAGGAGGCAAAGCCCTTTGAAGTATATGCAAGCTGGTAACAGCCCCCCTCCAGTCATCCTCCAGTCCATCCCCTCCACACACACACCACTTTTGTTTTACTGCCTGGAAGTAATACAAAGCAGCAGAGTCATTAACAGTCATGTGACCCAGGACACTGGCTAAAGTCATAAAACAGTTGGGACAAAAAAGGGCAACTTTCTAAAAGTGTAATTTTCAGAATTTTGACTTAAAATACAACTTACCTTTCAAGAGTATTTTCACTTTCAATTCTTTTGAGTGTAACCAGAATATTTCTATCTGCTCCCAATCAAAGATTAGCACCTATTAAATGTAATAAGGTAACCTAGTGTTAGCCAATGGGAGAGATTGACCTCACAACAGTGAAAACAACTTCAGGAGTTTTTCACTGCCAGGATATGTAAAACAGAAGTACACCTGCTCTATATTTTTAAATACAACGCAAACTGCCCTATGAGCCTTTAGGACCTTCTTAGATGGCACTTATAAGTACTAAAAAAGGAGGGTTAAGGCCTGGAAAAAAGTTTATTTTTCTAGGTCGAAATGGCAGTTTAAAACTGCTCTACAGGCTGTAGTGGCAGGCTTGAGACATGTTTTAAAAGTCTCCATTAATGGGTGGTGCAATGACTGCTGCTGGCCAACTAGCAGCATTTAATTTACAGGCTCAACTGACATGTTGTACCATTTACTAGGAGCATACAAGTAAATTAAGTGTGCCAATTGAGTGTAGGTCAAATTGTCCATGTTTGAAGAAGATAGAACAAGCACTTTAGCACTGCTTACCAATGCACAGAGTCCTAAATCCAACAACAATGGATTCAGCAACAGAAGCCAAAAATCTGGGGAGACCATGCAAAAAGACCAGAACCAAACTCCCTGAATGAGTTAGAAGTCCGGTAAGGAAATGTTTGTAATTGAAGAACCCCTTTTGGTTCCATGATGGAGAAAACTGTTCTGGTTAACATTATGCCACTGGAAATGGTGTTGAACGACCTGTCTGATTCGGGTGACTGGTCTGCTGTAATTGCCAGTGGCATTGCTTCTGTGGAATACTATCGTGCAAATCATGGTGCTCTCGCACTGAAACCATTTATTTTACAGTCCCTGTGTATGTGGTATACCACTCTACAAGGGACTTACATGTAAATTAAATATGCCAATTGGGTATAAACCAATGTAACCATGTTTTGGGAGATAGCACAAGCACTTCAGCATTGGTTGGCAGTGGTAAAGTGCTCAGAGTTCTAAAGTCAACAAAAACAAATTCAGCAAAAAGTGGAGGGTAAAAGGCGAAACGTTTCGGGGTGACCTTGCAGAGAGGGCCAGGTCCAATAGTAACTGTATGTTCACATAGGAAATTAACCAACGGCATTCAAGTTGAATGTCACTTGTGGGCTGTATTGTACATTTGCACTACCTATGTATATAACGTACGAGACTGGCTTCAGGCTTATCACTGTGGCATGAAATACTGTAGCCTAGCACTGCCTTCCAGAAGAAACCCTTCTGGCATGTGGAAAAAGCTATGTTTTTCAAAAAGGAAATCCTAGGCAACTATTCATTTACATGCTTTCAGTTCTGTCTTGTAGGATTTTTTTCTTGATTTCTATACCAGCCTTAGGATCTCCAGTCATTAGCAGGGGAACCCCTTTCTTTACATTATTGAAAAAGCTATGTTTAAACATAATCTATGTCACCCTTAAATCCACCTTTTAGACAACAAGACTGGTCACTCAGTGTATAAAAGTGAAACATGATACATATTAACAATAGTATGGGACGAGCTACAAAGTACTGCTTCACTGTGTAAGAGGTGTAGCTTTTCATATGGAAAAGGTGTGTTTCTGAAGAAAGGTCACTTTTTCACAAATTGGGACAGGAAAATCCAGCATATTTCATCCAAATTGTCGTTTTACTGTTTAATTTATCAAGATATTTTTTTCTTTTTGCTGGCCTGAATTCTGGTAGTAATAGTTTCTCTTTGATGCAGTGATGGTAGTTAAAACCCAGATAAAGATTGAAAAGGCATTTGTGCCGTAGAACAATAGAATGGGCTCTGTTAGCAGGAAGGCTAGAGCAGTATTTACTGCTGATGTACACTGTATTGTGGGAGTGAAACTGTATTACATACTGCCAAGCTTAAGTCTGGGTTTCGACAAGTTTATGCCTAAAAAAAATCTGATGTACAAGGAATTCCGGAGCTCTATACTGCACACCCTGTCTCTGTGCCCAGGCAGTACAAGCATGTTTACAGAACAGACAGGAGTTTTAAGTTTGGAAGGGGGGTCATCCTACTTTCCGTAAGGCAATCCCTGTTTGGAGTTTGGGAGCTGTAGAGCCTAGAGCAATGGTTCTGCCATCTTGTACGAGGGCATATGGGATATATTGAAGTAAAATAAACTTCTGCAACAGTGGAATGGCTATACTGTGAGAATTCTGTTAGGATTGGATCAATCACTAGCAAGTGTGCAAGATAGAAATGGCATTCCACCATCAGCTAATCTGAACACAACTAAACTCTGAAAGAGACTTCAACAACCAGGAGAGGACATCTGCCTATGTGCATGCTTTATGCTGCCTGCTGGGAGGAAGACAGAGGCCAGTGCTGCCTTGATGCTGTATCCAAGGTTTTTCAGGAAATCTAACCTATTGTTAGCTTCAGTGACGGAAACGGCTGAAGAAGGTCATCTGTGACGAAGAAGAGCTATCTGAACCAATTGGGAGTGGACTGATTTGGACCTTGGTGCTAGCCCTACCTGGAGTAAGTGGTTAATCCAGACTTCCTCTGCTGAACTACGCCCAAACCTTAGGAGCCCTCTCAATCAGTTAGGGACTCTTGGGTAAGCCCAGGAAGAAGTCCCCCAACATTTCCAGACACTTTGGACAAGGTGCCAAGGCTGCCCAACGAAGATGTGGCCACTGTTAAATAGATTTTGAGGTTTGGTCCACTTGTAGCTTAACAAGGAGCAAAGGTCAAGGCTACCTGAGAGATCAGCAGTAAGAAGTCTCAGACCTCATAAAGCCCTTATCCGCTACAGATTCCAGTCTAATTACTGCAAAATCACTCGTAATTATGTGTAATTACATGAGAAGCATAATCCAGCATTTAGCGCTATTTTATTAGTGCAAAATGCTCCCTTGCGTTCAAAATGATGCATTTTACTTTAAGAAAATAGTACTAAATGCTACAGGACACAAACAGCAGTAGCCAGCAGCCCCTCGTTCTCTCTCAGTCTCAGATTTACTCAAATGTCACACACGCAATTCAACACAGCAAAATAACTTGCTGCGCTGCATGGCAGGGAGAGAACTGAGTGTTGCCCAGCACCAATGCAGGCACCCATGTGCCATAGTGCCAGGGTGCTTGCCTTACCGGTTTGTTTGTGTTTTTTGCAGGAAGGGATAACTTCCTGCACAAAAAATACTCCTCTGAGACATTTTCCACTTTCTACAAGTCCTGCTTTCTGCAGTACATGTAGAAAGAGGAAATAACATGGAGAAATAAATATATTACTCCTTGTTGCGCTTCTGTTGGGAAGGAGTAGCGTTTTGACGCATTCCCTAGTTTAGTATTCTTAGTAAATATGAGAATGCCCCAATATCCATGGGTGAATTTGTGGGAGCACGCACACTCCACCCATGAAACACCTTCTCAAAGAAGAGTAATTCAAGGCAGCGACTTGCACTGCCTTGCATTACTTTAGGAAAACTAAGCTAGGCAGAGCCGCACAAGTGGCCTTGCATGGCTTTGTAAATTTGAGTTAAGGGCTTATGTTGTTTGCGCCACCTTGCGTTACGTAAGGGCAATGCAAACCTTTAGTAAATCTGGTCATTGGGTTTGTTGTTCCTGTTCTCCCGCAGTAGGATTTTTACCCAAATTACCCTTAATTACTCAAACTGGTGTAATCACATAATTTCGCATCACAAAGGTAATGTGTACTTATTCAAATGACTCCGCCTACTCTAGCGTAATTAAAATTTCACTCACCCCTAATTTTTTTCCATCTGTATGCCATTTTGTTTATTGAATCTTAACCGTTTTGAGTAAATAGTTTTGGAATTGTTATTATTTCTTTTTCTCCTTATTTGATATTGTTTGTTTCAGGTTTAAATTCTTAAAACGCATGTCTCTGGGCAACGCCTGCTTCTTTAGGTTTTAGCTACAAGGAATTAAGCCAGAGGTTTGTCTATTAGACTTAGCAAGATCCCTATCATTACGTGTGTGGGGTATCCCTCCCTAAGTACGTAAACAAAAATCAGATAAATATGCTATTTCCGCTTGACCCCACCATGATCTCCGAGGAAAAACGGATGCTACGTTAAAAAACAGTCACACCTAGGGGGCAAGTCTTTAAGACAGGAACAGTTTGTTCACTCCTGAACGGAGCATAGTTTATTTTGAGGTCTTACATTTTACTGTGGGCAACGAAAACATATTATCTTGATATATACCTCGCAAGTGTCTTATTGATCTCAAGAGGAAAACATGTTTCATCCTCAAACAAAAAATTTTGCTTCAGATCTAATTTAGCAAACAAGACACTTACCTGGTAGATGCTTTTAAAAGCCAAAAACTGTAAAAACTGCGTCTGTGAACTGCCAGCTGCAAATCAGATCAGACACGGAACATTGCTTCAGAATTGGGTTACAGAGTTTTTTCAAGAGGTTTGGTTTGTTTTGCTGCGATTTATTAATGTTTGATATCCATCCGTTGCTCGAAATGTCACCTCTGAAACAATAGCAAGCGTTCGTTCAGCTGTCATAAACTCGTCACTTACATATGACACGTTGACGCTGTTCTGCTCCTGCCTGCCACGCGTCAGATGCAAAAAGAAAAAAAAAAGAAAGAAAATCTCCCTGCTGTGCAAGAACCTGTACAGATAAGAGTGCTATGATTCTGTTGCCGATGATAAACAGGTCTGCACTACAGAAGGTGTTATTATGTTAATTGTCGCAGCTTGGAAATGCCAGGGGGTTTATGAAATGTGTTGTGCAGTTTATAAAGATGGTTAATTACCCACCGCGCCAAAATCACATGAAGGAAAGTAATAGCGGTAAATGATAACTCAGGCGCATCTTGAAAATAGGCCCCCGGGCTAGTTGTTAATGCTGCAATAGTGATGTGTATAATAAAGGCTTGAGTAATAACAATGTGTGTCACTGTGAAGCGCAGTACGCCATAGTAGAAGCAGGTCAGAATGGAGGAGGCAATCAATCAATCTATCAATCAGAGTACTTGTTAAGCGCACTACTTACCCTGGAGGGTCTCAAGGCGCTGAGGGGAGGGGGGAGGTGCCTCTACTGCTCGAAGAGCCAGGTCTTGAGGAGTCTTCTGAAGGCGAGTAGGTCTTGGTTCTGTCATAGGTGGGTAGGGAGGGTCTTCCAGGTCTTGGAGGCGAGGTAGGAGAAGGATCTGCTGCCGGCAGGGGCGTAACAAACGCCCCCGCAGCTGCCGCGGTGCAGGGGGGCCCCACTCTCTTCAGTTAATGAAGGGGACCCGGGCCCCTCAGCTCTTCTGAGAGCTGTAAGAGAGGCTTGCGCGGGCCCCTCAGCTCTTCTGAGAGCTGTAAGAGAGGCTTGCGCTGAAGCAAGCCTCTCTTTGTCTGCGTCTGAAGCAGGTGCAGCCTGCTCTGAGCCCCTTGCCCCTCCCTCTGACTGAAGAGAAACAAAGTATCAACATTGTTTCTCTTCAGTCAGAGCCGGAGGCAGGTCGGGACAAGCGTGGGGGCCCCAGAGACAACAGTCTCCACTGCTCCTCTGAGGCAGCACAGAGCCTGGCCCCACTCTCTCCTCTCCATAAGCAAAGTCCACCCCACAAGAGAAGAGAAGCGACAGGGACAAGGGTGGGAGTGGGGGCCCAGAGACAGCAGTCTCCACTGCTCCTCTGAGGCAGCACAGAGCCAGCCCCACTCTCTACTCTCCATAAGCAAAGCCCACCCACAAGAGAAGAGAAGAGACAGGGACAAGGATGGGGTGGGGGTGGGGGTGGAGCCCCAGCCCCAGAGAGCAAGAACAGGAGACAGCACAGAGCACTGCTCGGGACCCTGATATGGGTGGGAGTGGGGGCCCCCAGAGAGAGCATTCTCCAGGGCAAAGCTCATATATGAGAAGGGATGAGGCAGCAAAAGTCAAGTCAAGTCAAGTTAGAATTTGTATAGCGCACTACTCACCCAGAGGGTCTCAAGGCGCTTGAGGGAGGGGGGGGAGCGTTACTTATCGAATATCCAAGTTTTGAGTTGTTTTCTGAAGGAGAGGTGGTTCTGTGTAAGGCGGAGGTGGGTGGGGAGAGAGTTCCAGGTCTTGGCCGCTAAGTAGGAGAATGATCTTCCTTCCATGGTGGATCTTTGGATGCGTGGAATCGCGGCGAGGGCTTGATTGGACCATCGTAGTTGGCGGGTGGGGGTGTAGAAGGTCAGGCGCGTGTTGAGGTATTTGGGTCCTAGGTCGTAGAGGGCTTTGTGTGCGTGGGTGAGTAGACGGAACGTTATTCTCTTGTTGACAGGGAGCCAGTGGAGGTCTCTCAGGTGACCGGATATGTGAGCTTGGCGGGGGATGTCTAGGATAAGTCTGGCTGAGGCGTTCTGAATGCGTTGGAGTTTTTTCTGTAATTTGGCTGTTGTTCCGGCGTAAAGGGTGTTTCCATAGTCCAGTCGGCTTGTGACAAGTGCTTGGGTGACCGTCTTTCTTGTTTCGGTGGGGATCCAGCGGAAGATTTTTTTGAGCATACGTAGGATGTTAAAGCATGATGATGAGATGGCGTTGACTTGTCTGGTCATCGAGAGGGAGGAGTCCAGGATGAAGCCCAGGTTACGTGCGTGGTCCGTTGGTTTGGGTGCGATGCCCAGGGCCGGTGGCCACCATGAGTCGTCCCAAGCAGAGGGGGATGATCCTAAAATGAGGACTTCCGTTTTGTCTGAATTCAGTTTTAAACGGCTGTTCTTCATCCACTCGGCTACTTCTTGCATCCCTTCGTGTAGGTTGGTTTTGGCGGTGTTTGGGTCTTTGGTGAGGGAGAGCATCAGCTGGGTGTCGTCTGCGTAGGAGATGATGTTGAGGTTGTGTTGGCGCGCGTTGGATGCGAGGGGACTCATGTATACGTTGAAGAGGGTGGGACTGAGTGAAGATCCTTGTGGTACGCCCCAGATGACTTCAGTGGCCTCTGATCTGAAAGGGGGGAGGCGGACTTTCTGGGTTCTTCCGGCGAGGAACGAGATGATCCAGTCCAGTGCTTTTCCTTGTATCCCGACGTTGCTGAGGTGTTGTATCAGGGTGCTATGGCAGACTGTGTCGAAGGCTGCGGAGAGGTCCAGTAGGATGAGGGCAGCTGTTTCTCCGTTGTCAAGTAGTGTTCGAATGTCGTCTGTGGCTGCGATGAGGGCGGTCTCGTTGCTGTGTTTGGCTCGGAAGCCGGACTGTGATGGGTCGAGGGAGCCGTTAGATTCGAGGAAGGCGGCGAGCTGATTGTTGACGGTTTTCTCAATGACTTTGGCAGGGAATGGGAGGAGCGAAATGGGGCGGTAGTTCTTAAGTTCGGTGGGGTCTGCTGTGGGTTTCTTCAGGAGAGCGCTGAGTTCGGCATGTTTCCAGCTTTCCGGGAAGGTAGCAGTGTTGAGGGAGCAGTTGATGACATCTCGGAGATGGGGTGCGATGATGGAGTCTGCTTTGTTGAAGATGTGGTGGGGACATGGGTCGGTTGGCGATCCGGAGTGGATGGAGTTCATCAAGCGGATGGTGTCTTCAGTGCTGATTGGGTTCCAGGCGCAAATGATGTCGGAGGGAAGCTTTGGTTTGGAGGTGAGGGGGGTGGACTGGTCGCCAAAGCTGTTATGTATGTCAGCGATTTTGTTGTGGAAGAACAAGACTAGAGAGTCGCAGAGGTCTTGAGATGGAGTGATGTCGTTGGTGTCGGCGGTGGGGTTGGTAAATTCTTTGACGATGTTGAATAGTTCCTTGCTGTTGTGGGCGTTGTTGTCGAGTCGATCCTTAAATGCTGATTTCTTGGTGGATCGGATCAGCTGGTGGTGTTTGCGGGTGGCGTTCTTGAAGGTGGTCATATTGTCAGTGGTTGTTTTTTTTTGCCAGGCTTTCTCGAGGGTGCGGCAGATCTTTTCGGATTTTTTAAGGTCGTCATTGAATCAGGGGGCTTTTTTGCTACCTTGCTTGGTTAGATGGTTTTTCAAGGGTGCTAATTTGTCTGCGCAGTGAGTGATCCATTGTGTGAGGTTGATGGCTGCTTGATTTGGGTCCAATGATTTGGCGGGAGGGTTTTGGTAAAGCGATGTTAAGAGCTGGTCGGTGGTAATTTTGTTCCAGTTTCTGCGGGGGATTGGTTGTGGGTGGTGGTGGGTCGTGTTTTTTTTTAAGTTGAAGTGAATGCAGCTGTGGTCCGTCCAATGGAGTCCTGTGGCGTGATTGAAGGAGATGTACTTGCTGGAGGAGAAGATTGGGTCGAGAGTGTGTCCGGCGTAGTGGGTGGGGGTGTTTACCAGTTGATTGAGTCCGAGATTGGCGAGGTTGTCCAGAAGGGTGGTGGTGTTGCTGTCGTTGTTCTTTTCCAGGTGGAAGTTGAGGTCTCCTAGTAGAATGTAGTCCTCGGAGGGGAGGGCGTGTGGGCTGATGAAGTCTGCGATGTCTTCGCTGAATTGTGTGCGGGTCCTGGGGGTCTGTAGATGAGGGTGCCTCTGAGTGTGGTCTTAGGGTCGGTGTGAATCTGGAAGTGAAGGTGTTTGGCGGTTGCGAGGTTGTCGTCGGAACTGGTCATGATGCGGATGGTGTTTTTATGGATGATGGCGATGCCTCCTCCTGTTTGGTTGGTGCGGTCCTTTCGGATGATCTTGTAGCCGCCCGGGATGGCTATGGCAATGTCGGGCGCTGATGAGGCGTTCATCCAGGTTTCTGTGAGAAAGGCGACGTCCGGCGATGTGGTGTCTAGTAAGTTCCATAGTTCAGTGGCGTGTTTGTGGACCGAGCGGGTGTTGAGCAGGATGCACTTCAGGTGGTTAGTGTCGGAGTTCTGTTTGGCGTTTGTGGATTTGGTGTGGGTCCTGATGCAGTCTAGCTTGCAGGAGTGGCAGGTGAAGGGTCCATGGGTGTGTCCTGGGGCGGCTTGGTAGCAGTCTGGGAGATGTCCTGTGTTGAGTGCAGAGAGGGTTGCGGCGTCGTACGTTATGCGGGTGGAGTGGATTGTGCGGGGACCAGGGGGTCTGGCGCTGGGTGCGGTCCGGGCGCGGACGGGCATAGACGGGCTTACCTTTGGCGCGCCTTCGGCACGCATAGGGCGCGTCCGCTGAGCGTGGACGCTGCGCGCAAATGCATCTGTCATAAGTCGAGAGTAGAGGGGGGCGGAGCGAGGGAGGAGCAGCTGGGAGGCGGGAGCGGGGTGGAGAGACGGGCTAGGAGGCACAACAACAAGATGGCAGAAAAACCAAAAGTGAAACAGGACGAGATTGGGGCACAGTCTGGGATGTCGCTAAGATATGGGCAGAGGCACCGGCACAATCAGGCACAAATGATTACAAAAGCAGTGCGAGAAATGCAATATAGTGCTACTGGTGACCTCAGGTGAGCACTCTTGTTAGAACGCACCATGGGCGTCCCCGGGGGGGAAAAGGGGGGCCGAGAAGGGTGCAAGGCAGAGGGGAGAAGGGTGCAAGGCAGAAAAGAGAAGGTTGCAAGGCAGAGGGGAGAAGGGTGCAAGGCAGAGAGGAGAAGGGCGAAAAGGCAGAGAGGAGAAGGGTGCAAGGTAAAGATGGGTGCAAGGCGGACGGGGGAAGGGTGCAAGGCAGAGGGGAGAAGGGTGCATGGCAGGGGGAGAAGGGTGCAATGGGGAGGGGGAGAAGGGTGCAGCGGGGAGGGGAGAAGGGTGCAAGGCAGAGGGGAGAAGGGTGCAAGGCAGAGAGGAGATGGGTGCAAGGCAGAGGGGAGAATGGTGCAAGGTAGAAAAGGGTGCAAGGCAGAGGGTTAGAAGGGTGCAAGGCAGAGGGGAGAAGGGTGCAAGGCAGAGAGGAGAAGGGTGCAAGGCAGAGGGGAGAAGGGTGCAAGGCAGAGAGGAGAAGGGTGCAAGGCGGAGGGGAGAAGAGTGCAAGGTAGAGAAGGGTGCAAGGCGAAGGGGAGAAGGGTACAAGGCAGAGGGGAGAAGGGTGTAAGGCAGAGGGGAGAATGGTGCAAGGTAGAAAAGGGTGCACGGTGGAGGTGGAGTAGGGTGCAAGGCAGAGAGGAGAAGGGTGCGAGGCAGAGGGGAGAAGGGTGCAAGGCAGAGGGGAGAATGGTGCAAGGTAGAAAAGGGTGCAAGGTGGAGGTGGAGTAGGGTAGCAGGGGAAGGGGGAGATGGGTGCAAGGGGGAGGGGAGAATGGTGCAAGGCAGAGGGGAGAATGGTGCAAGGTAGAAAAGGGTGCAAGGCGGAGGTGGAGTAGGGTGCAAGGCAGAGAGGAGAAGGGTGCAAGGCAGAGGGGAGAGTGGTGCAAGGTAGAAAAGGGTGCAAGGCGTAGGTGGAGTAGGGTACAAGGGGGAGGGGGAGAAGGGTGCAAGGGGGAGGGGGAGAAGGGTGCAAGAGGGAGGGCGAGAAGGGTGCAAGGCAGAGGGGAGACGGGTGCAAGGGGTATGGTGATGAAGTTAAAAATGTGCCCCCTGGAAACATTTCTGCGGACGCCCATGGAACACACACTACTTTGTGAGGGAGAGTGGGAGAGAGTGGAGAGAGAGAGGGTGGAGAGAGAGAGAGCGGAGAGAGAGAGAGAGAGAGAGAGAGAGTGGAGAGAGAGTAGAGAGAGAGAGTGGAGAGAGAGAGAGAGTGGAGAGAAACAGTGGAGATAGACAGTGTAGAGAGAGTGGAGAGAGAATGGAGAGAGCATGGAGAGACAGTGGAGAGAGAGAGAGAGAGTGGAGAGAGAGTGGAGAGAGAGAGTGGAGAGAGTGGAGAGATTGGAGAGAGCGAGAGTGGAGGGAGAGTAGAGAGAGAGTGGAGAGAGAGTGGAGAGAGAGTGGACGGAGACATTGTACAGAGAGAGTGGGGAGAGTGGAGAGAGAGTGGAGAGAGAGTGGAGAGAGAGAGAGTAGAGACAGAGTGGAGAGAGACAGTAGAGAGAGAGAGTGGAGAGAGAGTAGAGAGAGAGAGAGAAGGGAGAGAGGGTGGAGCGAGAGAGTGGAGAGAGAGAGTGGAGAGAGAGGAGAGAGAGAGAGGAGAGAGAGTGGAGGGAGAGACAGTAGAGATAGAGTGGGCAGAGTTGAGAGAGAGAATGGAGAGAGTGGAGAGAGAGTAGAGACTGACTGACTGACTCAGAGACTGAATACTGACTGACCGAGAGACTGACTGACTGAGAAACTGACTGAGAGAGAGAGACTGGCTGACTGAGAGAGTGCCTGACTGACTGAGAGAGAGAGACTGATTGAGAGTGAGTCTAACTGACAGAGAGAGAGAGAGACTGATTGGCTGACAGAGACTGATTGACTGAGGTAGAGAGATACTGACTGACAGGGAGAGAGACTGAGAAAGAGAGGCAGAGACTGACTGACAGAGAGATAGACTGACAGAGAGATAGACTGATTGACTGCGAGAGAGACTGACTGACTGAGAGAGACTGACTGAGAGAGAGAATGACTGAGAGAGACTGACAGAGAGAGAGAGAGTGAGAGACTGACTGTCTGAGAGAGGCTGACTAACTGACAGAGACTGACTGACAGATAGAGAGACTGACTGACTGAGGTAGAGAGACAATGACTGACTGAGAGAGACTGACTGACTGGGAGAGACAGAGACTGACTGGGAGAGAGAGAGACTGACTGAGAGAGAGAGAGAGAGAGAGAGAGAGACAGAGAGAGACTAAGAGAGAGAGAGAGACTGAGAGAGAAAGAGAGACTGACCGACAGAGAGAGAGACTGACTGACAGAGAGAGAGAGATTGACTGAGAGAGAGAGAGACTCACAGAGAGAGACTGACTGACAGAGAGACTGACTGACAGAGAGCGATACAGATGACAGAGAGAGTCACTGACAGAGAGAGAGAGAGACTGACTGAGAGAGACTGACTGACTGCGAGAGATAGAGAATGACTGACTGAGAGAGACTGACAGAGAGAGAGAGACTGTCTGGAAGACTGACTGACTGAGAGAGAGAGAGACTGAGAGAGTGAGGCTGAGAGAGAGAGCCTGACAGAGAGAATGACAGAGAGAGGGACTGACAGGGAGAGGGACTGACTGAGAGAGAGAGAGACTGACAGAGAGAGGGACTGACAGAGAGAGAGACTGACAGAGAGAGAGACTGACTAAGAGAGAGACTGGCTAAGAGAGAGACTGACTAACTAAGAGAGAGAGACTGACTGACTAAGAGAGAGACTGATTGACTGAGAGAGAGTGATTGAGAGAGAGAGACTGACTGAGAGAGCGACTGACTTAGAGACAGACTGACGGAGAGAGAGACTGACTGAGAGAGAGAGACTGACATAGAGATAGAGAGAGAGACTGAGACTGAGACTCTGACAGAGAGAGAGACTGACTGACAGAGAGAGAGACTGACAGAGAGAGACTGACTGACTGACAGAGAGAGAGAGAGAGAGAGAGAGAGAGAGAGACTGACAGAAAGAGAGAGACTGACTGACTAAGAGAGACTTACAGAAAGAGCGAGATAGAGAGACTGACAGAGAGAGGGACTGATAGAGAGACTGACAGACAGAGGGACTGACAGACAGAGGGACTGACAGGGAGAGAGACTGACTGAGAGAGAGAGACTGAGAGAGAGACTGACAGAGAGAGGGACTGACTGAGAGAGACTGACAGAGAGAGACCGACTGACTGAGAGAGAGAGAGACTGACTGACTGACAGACTGACTGACTAAGAAGACTGACTGACTGAGAGAGACTGAATGACAGAGAGAGATAGACTGACTGACTGAGAGAGAGAGACCAACTGACTGACAGACTAACAGAGAGAGAGAAAGAGACTGACGGACTGACAGACTGACTGACTGAGAGAGACTTACTGACTGAGAGAGATGGAACGACAGAGAGAGATAGACTGACTGACAGAGAGAGAGACTGGCTGACTGAGAGAGAGAGACCAACTGACTGACAGACTGACAGAGAGAGAGAGAGAGACTGACTGACTGACAGACTGACTGAGAGAGACTGACTGACTGAGAGAGATGGAAAGACAGAGAGAGATAGACTGACTGACAGAGAGAGAGAATGACTGACTGAGAGAGAGAGAGAGAGAGAGAGAGACTGTGATGGAATTGGGGTCAAAGTGTGTATGAAGCTATGCAATGCATCTTAAGATTGCTTTTGTCTACTAATAAAAATGTATTATCAAAATGTGCTCTTTGTAGTTACATCTGCTTTTGAAATACTGCATTGGCGCATTGTCTAATTTTTTTAAATGGAAACGAGAAGGAGCAGTGGATGCACTTTTGTCAAAACTGAATGATGAGTGGGCCTGATGTTGTATATCATGACAGGAGTCTGCATCAGGAAACCCACCTAACATTGGGCAAACTTCCCCGGCCTACTGATGACAGGGACCCTGTAATGAATGAACCACCACCTATGATAGCCTGCTGGCAGACTAAGCCCAACCTTTGACTCCACCATCCAGTGTTACTAATAACGGTTGCATTGGTGACAGTGGCGTAACAATAGCCCCGCATCCCCTGCAGTATGGCGGGTCGCTGGCCTGAGACCTCTAGACTGGCACGGAGAATGTGGGTGGGGCCCTATCCATGTAGTTTGCAGGGGGGTCCCTTCAAGTTTCGTTACGCCACTGGCTGCAGGAGGTCGTTCGTTGGATGCGGGGGACAGCTGCGTGGGAGAGGCTGGCGGAGCGGAGTTGGCGGGTGGGGGTATAGAAGCTGAGTCTGCTGTTCAGGTAGGCTGGTCCGGCCTTGTGCAGTGCTTTGTGTGCGTGGGTGGGGAGCTTGAAGGTGATCCTCTTGTCCACGGAGAGCCAGTGTAGGTCTCTCAGGTGGGGGGTGATGTGGCTGCGGCAGGGGACATTGACGATCAGTCGGGCGGAGACGTTTTGGATGCGTTGTAGTTGTTGTAGGTGTTTGGCTGGGATTCGTGCGTAGAGTGCGTTGCCGTAGTCCAGTCTGCTGCTGACGAGGGCCTGTGTCACCGTTCTACTTGTTTTGGTAGGGATCCACTTGTAGATCCTGCGGAGCATGCGGAGGGTCTTGTAGCAGGAGGAGACAGCTTTAACCTGCTTAGACATGGAGAGGGAGGAGTCGAGGATGAATCCTAGGTTGCGTGCATGGTCGGTGGGTGTCGGTGCTGTTCCCAGTGTGGTCGGCCACCAGGAGTCGTCCCAGGCTGAGGGGGTGGGTCCGAGGATGAGAACCTCCGTCTTGCCCGAGTTCAGCTTCAGACGGCTGCTCCTCATCCAGTCGGCGACGGCCTTCATTCCCTCGTGGAGGTTGTTTTTGGCGGTGTGTTGGTCCTTGGTGAGGGAGAGGATGAGCTGGGTGTCGTCGGCGTAGGAGATGATGTTGAGGTTGTGATGGCGGGCCACTTGTGCGAGGGGGGCCATGTAGATGTTGAACAGTGTCGGGCTGAGGGATGGGCCCTGGGGGACGCCGCAGATGATGTTGGTGACTTCGGATCAGAAGGGTGGGAGGCGGATGCTCTGGGTTCTGCCGGAGAGGAAGGACCTGGTCCAGTCAAGGGCCTTCTCTTGGATTCAGGCAGGGTAGGAACGTCCAGTCACAACTGGGGTAAGAGATTAAAGCAGAGGCCAGCAGTCACCACTAAGAAACGTATACTGCTGCCTATATAAGGGCAGTATGGAGGGAGCATGGAAGCTCAAAGCGTTTAGAAAACAAGGATATAGATGTTTGTCGAGGTGACTAACAGTGGAAGACTGAAAATGGAACCATGATATTTTATATAATTGAATCTCGAAAACTCCAAAAACTAAGAATTGACAAAACCAATAGGTCTGGTTTTGTTGCAGTGTGTGCACAAAGAGCAACATACATACATCCATGCGCAGAACACAACTCAGGCATGTGTGATGTGGATGCAAACAATGCACATTAAAGTACAAGTAACGAGAGGGAAGTCACAGACAAGCATGCATGCACTCAATGAAGACAGACACACCATCCCACAAAACACACCACACATTCTATTATATAGCCACATGAACACATATATATTGCACATATGGGAACAGGTCGAGGTGCGCATACACACACACACACACGCAATAACTGTAGAAATGGAAGGCCAGGAGACAAAGCAGCACCAGGAGGACCATTCAGGTGAATTTCCATATTACTAACGTGAGACCAAGTTTAAGAGGGAATGCTTGTTAAATTAATTATTTACTGGTGGAAAACATTTGTTAAAGTTGTTGGTGGCTTAATGAAATAGCAACGTGAAGTTTCGGAGAACCGAACCCAGTGACTGGATTGACTTATTAGTGGTACACCACAAGGCTCACTCAGAGAAGGGTCAGTGAACCATGTCTTCTACATGCATATGCATCTGCAAAATGTACGGGGAGGTGCATGCTTATTTTAAGTGATAGTAGCATGTGGTGCAGCGTTTTACAGGGGCCCAATGTTCTACTTCTTGGTATTTACTCACACGCAACGAGGCATTGGTCCTCCGATGAAGTTTGCTCATTGCATTGAGGGGTGGAGACCTAGGGTGTCTCTGTCTTGTTGGCTGCCCAATGAGGACAACTTTAATTAGTAGCCAACTCACAGATTGGAAATTTAATTTCAGTATATCACTCTTAAGATCATGCTATAAATGAACAGAATGACAATGGGAATACCGAGCATCCTAAGGAAGTTGAGTTGGGCCAAAATCATTCAAACCTTAGTTGAACTGTCAGTGCAATTTGTCAGTATGGGTCAAAGAGTCTTACAGATGTAACTCATGGCCATAAACACTGATTTTAATGCTGTTTGCATATTTTTATGATGATTTCTTTTATTGTAAAAATGTTACTTTAAAAATGTTTGAATAAAGGAAATTGTTGTGTGTAAAATTGTTATGGTTTCAATTAACTAAACAATAAACTAATAATAATAATATATAAGTTGGGCCAAAATCATACAAACCAATAGTTCTACCATAGCAGTGCAGAATAATAACAAAATAATCCGATGCTCTGAGAATAATCTATGACTGTCCCTGTTATGCATTAGAATCTGAATTATGGTATGCACGGTCAATATGGAAAGAACATTTGAAGTCACAAATTAAAGAAGACTCAGACTATAAGGGTCCGATATGGTTATTGTATTAAACAATTTGTAATTGAGTGCAATGATTAGCCGTTAGTTATAATTCATGAGTCTTCATCAGCAATTACAAAATGTAGTTTAAAACTACACATTAGCAGAGGTAGATCAAAAGAAACACTTACAAAGAAATCTGGAAATAAGTATTTTAGCCACAGAGTCTATAAAGGTTGCTAAGCAAAGGAAAATTCCTACTACCAATAAAGGCAGTAGGATAATTCGGAACAGTGCTTTAGTTTAGGGATAGAGTACAGTCAGAGTTAGAATTAGGGAAAGGAGGCAAAGACTGGCCAACCGGTCGTGTCAGGGAACCTCACTGACATGAGTTCCAAAGGCAGCACGGGAGAGGAGAGACAGCATCAGAAGCCTCAGCATCGGGAAAACAAGGACTGCCAAGTAAAGAATGTCTTAGTGCCAGGGGTGGTGCCTCTCTTAGGGCATTGGGGCATTTCCTCAGTCATATTTTGGCTGCCCTGGCTCCAATCCCCTATTTCGATTTGAGAATTAGTAAAGTAGTAATCATTTATGCATGTATTGAGAGCCTGAGGGGGTGGGTTTAACTATATTGATAGACACCCTCTTATCGTCACAGCTAGTGCAGCTCGACCTAAGTGCGCATGCCAGTTTGGACTGAAGCCTTTGTCCGGTCAGCCCAGCATGCGCACTAGACTCTCAGAGTCTTTGCATTAGTGATTTAAAGCTGTAGACCCCAGTCTCAGTAATGAGCAGTGAGGTCGCTACCCGAGCCAATCTTGGTGCTGCTGTAACAGGAGTAACAGCTCCAGGATTGGCTTAGATAGATGCTGTGCTGTGGTGTGCACGTGACATGAGGCAGTGTGGCTGATAGAAGGCTGTCTATCTCTCTCCCTTTTACAAGTATCACAAAGAGAGAAATGCTTCGATTCCTACACTACTACAGCATACCTTATTTAATTAAGTACCATTACAAATTCATTGTGATTGCCACTCGCAATTACAACGTGTGACCCATGTATAAGTCTTTTTTTTAACATTGTATTGAGGTATCCAGTGCATGTCCCGTGCGAGCTTATACCTATTGGTTTTGCCGCTCCCGGGTTGTACGAGATTGTATCTTCGGTGGTTTAAACATGTACTGTATATGCCACTGTACAGCACCCCGCTAATTTCACGGAGCCATTGGTCCGTGCACTAATTTCTTAGAAATAAGTGGTGTAAATCATGCCCAATAGTGTTCTTGAGCCACGCGCTTACTATGTCTATTTCACTCAGTCCGGTAGGAAGTCTTTCTTCACCTCGTGGTATACGTGCATGGCAGCCCGTAACGTACCCGCGTATTGTGTATGCTTTATAAAGGGCATCTCTACGCCAGTCAGTCCCCTGCCGCTTCTCTGAAGGACGATCCCCAGAACTCTTCTTGGGCATTCAAAACAAGGTATTATAATGACCCTGGGCTTAGGCCTCTATCGCTCGTCTTCAGGGCCGGACTGACTACCGGGCTGCCGAGCTGGGGGCTGAGATCACTGCGGTGGGGGCTAATTTCGTTCGTGGAGACCTGCGTGTGCTTCGAAATAATTAAAGCAAAACAAATTTTGTTTAGCACATGCAGGTCTCCATGAACAAAATCAGCACCTAGCTCAGCAGCATTCCAAACTGCCCAGTAGCCAGTCGTCTTTGCTCGGCTTTCCATTTTTCAACTGGGATTCTAAAACATGCCTCACTTTTATTTCAGGGCAAAACAGGGTAATTTTTTCATCAGATACCGGCGTTATATATCCGGAGCGAGCCTTCATTGTTAATACAATTCCTGTAAGAATAATACACACCGGTACACAACCTACAGTGGCTGTTGCCTACCCACTCCACGAGTGTGATGCGGGTAAGTGTGTGAGGACATCGACTTAATCACTAAAGTAGTCTGCGACCCTGATTCACTATGGGCCATCTAAATTATGCATCTTGATTCCACAGATTGGTCACTCGTGGGAGTTGGCAGTAGGGCCTTCCAACGTCAGGCATGTAAATTAGGTCAGTAACTGAGATACCCTTTAGATTCCACTGTTTTTAACCCTTGAGTCATCCTTGATACTATTTTTCACCATTACTTCTGTAGGTTGCCCCACTCCTCCCCTGTCCTGAGGAAGACCTGCATGCAGAGGTTCCAAAATACCCACACGCCTTAGACGGGTCGAAACGTCGACTTTTACCCCCTACAAAGGCCTGTACCATATGACACCACCACCCTGTCCCTCGAACGGATGATACATTTCTCTGCAACGTCATACAGTCTGTTTTGAATAAAAGAATGATGTTTACATGGACAGGCCTCAACTAACTGGTGCTAATGTTCTAACCAGTTTAGTTTTTATGTTAAATTATTGAAACTCTGCCCCCCACTTTTGAATTACCTTCATTTGTTGTTCTTTATATCACGCACTAGAGCACACTTTTCACTTACCTCCTCCCCTCTGGAGCAACCTCCCTATATCTAACTATATAACTATGTCCTAACATGTGTTTCTGATACTGTGAATTAAATAGACAGTTCTATTTGAAACAGTGGGTATCTACATTTTTCTTTTCACAAGGTGCATTGTATATTGATTATTATATGCCGAATATGCTTCTGCATGCAAACTGGATTAATAAACGTTTTGAGATTTATTGATAAGAAAGGAGTCCAAGGACCAATTGTTGTTCGATATAATTAATATTCACAGGCAGGTCTTTTTGTGTCACCCATTACTGGACATTTTATTCGAGTACATATAGGTCAGTAGGTCAGATCACAAAATGACAGACAGCTGCAAATTGCACCCACTATCTACGACCTGCTTGTTAGTTATATCTGGCCTTGTGTGCAATTTGCTTTGTCACATTGTTGCTATATGCTATGGTTTTCGCATGATTTTTAAAAGTTCTATACTTTTCTTCCAGGTCTTTTTCGTCTTGCGATGGTTCTGATCACATTAATTGCAACATGGATGCTCACACGTACATATTTTCAAACATATTTGAAATCGGACCAACTCAAACGAGTTTTCGGTAAGATTTTTTTAGTAAACATAGGACGTGTTAATCTGAACTTTTAAATAGTATCTGTGGGGGCCAAGTAAAATTTCGGCAGGAGGCTTGTTTCTGCACCAGTGCAACAGAGTTCCCTCTCCGTCTTTAATCAAAATGGCCTTTTTGTGGTAATTTAATGTTACAAAGGTCATTTAATGTTACAGCAACAAATTGTTATGTTTTTAATGTTAATTTAGGCAACTTAGTTAGATACAAAAGTGTTGCTTGGATCAACGTAACGTTTCTAATTAGAGTGGTGTGGCCAAAGACAAGAAACTTTTATCCTTCATTTGAGATGACACCACATGGAGATATGTCACCCTTACAACACAGCTTTACCATTCAGTGTTTACCATGCCAGTAAGTACAGTGTAACCTATTTTAAAGGTACCTTTACAACGCAGTACTTTATCACTCAGGTAAGTTATTTTGTTTATATGATATAATAAATACACACACACACACACACACACACACATTATTTATTTATATTTACTGAAAATCCGAAAAATCAAAGGTTGTAGTAATGTTACAGTTAGAGTAAATGTTCACAACGCAACTTTCTAAACTCTAAAAACACTGAAATCCAATAGTTGTAGGTACAGGTATCTATAACTTGTGCCCTAAGGTAACTAGAATGTGTGCCCCCACCATGCAAAGGTTTCTTATCAGAAATATTGCAGTGATTTTATCAATGATGTCACAGAAGATGTCAGAAGATGCGGACGGGGCTGGAATTTCGCCCCTTTTAAACCAACAGCATGCTGATGTTAACGCGGGGTTTCTGGTCTCTAGTTACCTTACCAGATCCCAAATCATGTCGACTGAATCGTTGGTACCTGTCATTGAGTAAAAGACAATCTACTACTAGGTTAGTCAATTAAGAACTTACACCACTCTAAAGAATCACTTACCACTGGGAAAGATTAAAAGTTTAATTCAAAGTCAAAAGTATCTGAAGATACAAACATCTCAGAATAAGATTCAAAAGGTATACAGGTATTAGTACAAAAAGATACTCTCTGAATATCCTTAAGCGACAAAAGGAAATTATCAAAACTACTTCAAAGAGCATGAGCGTTGCAAGAATCGCTGTGAGTTGCAACCTGAGAGTCATTTACAGAAAGGAAAAAATACAAGTTTAGTCTGTCCCTACACTAGACTAAGTGACATCCCTACTTAACAAGATCTTTACCTAAAAGGTGTCAGCCGTGGTGACTTCCTAAGAAGATCACGCACTTCTCTTAGTCTCTTCTGTAAATCGGTCTCTCGTGATCAGCCTATCTGCCTACCCAACCGCTTTCTTAAGCTCCCAAAATCATCTGCTCTGTCTCCTCCCCGGGTCGCTTTCCCTATTACAAAATCACATTTTCGATAGGAACGCCCCTCGGGACGCCCCTCACGTGGTACCGATTTCAGCGGCAAAACTCCATGATGATACTCTTCGGGACCCTCGTTAAAGTTGACCTTGGTTCCCAGGCTTCTTCTCCAGTTCGCTGGTACCCCCTGAAATTCCTGAAACCTCCTCCAGGCCTGCGCCAGGCGTCGCTGAACAAGGCTCCATTCATTACGACTGATTAGGACCCCTCGCACCTGCATTCAGACCATCCTACAGTGGGCCTCAAATTCCAGACTCCACCATATCTATAGGCCATAAAACATGTGTAAGACTTTGTGCTTGGTGCCTCTCGACCTCTTCTCTAACGAGCACATTGCAGATCAAAGAAACGACATTATCTGTTCAGGCCTACTTGATTTTCATGAAGCGGGTCCCTGCACTCTGAAAACATTTAACTCGGTTTAAACAGTATTCTTTAACTAGCACACATTTCTATAATGCAACACATCTATAAAACATATACTTCAATACTACGCCTAATAATACATTTGCACTCTAATGACTTTAAAATCCACGTCACTAAAAGTGTAGCAGCATCTTTCGTTTCCTGTGAAATGCCATGTGGCCTACACATTTTCATGGTTTGCAGAATTACATTTCGTTTTCACTTATTCGTCTCACGTGTGACTCCAACATCATTTTAACATTTCTACAACCTCTACATTAGTTTTCCACACTTATATATGTATCTATTCTAAGAAAACAAACACTCATATATTTTCTCTTATATAAGTTGACACTCTTGTGCAATACAATTTAAACTAACACTACGTGCTTGTAAATATGGTGTACTTATACATTTTTCAGATTTGTGCTCTCTCAGTCCCCCCTTTGATGACTTTCAGGAGTCACCACCATCAAAACAACATCTCTAAAATGTAGGACCCTTCAAAGTGAAGTCATGGCAGTACCACTTCTTTTCATTGTCTCCAATGCCTTCAGAATCTTATATTGTGTATCTTGCATCGCCGTTAGTCTTTTCTCCTGTTCTCTCATAGATCTCTGCAACCTGTTTGCTCTATACCATTGATACAATCGCACCAATCCCCACAAAGTGATTACACAAATCACAATTATGATGATGGGTTTCAATATGTACCAAACGATACCCTTTCCTAGGTTGGCAAACCAACCTCCAACTTTACCCATTCCATGACCTACTTTTTCCCACACATTTACCTTTGTCAGATCCTCAATTTCGTGGTGAATTGCAGTAATGTTTCGTATGTACTTCTCTAGAGGTTTTGAATTGTCTGGAATGTAAGTGCAACATTCCTGGACCTTCAAAGCCTTACAGACTCCGCCCTCTTTGGCTAACAGAACATCTAAAGCAAGTCGGTTCTGAAGAACCATTGCCCTTATCGATTGCATCTCTCCCTCCACCAGCATTAAGGATCTAGCAGTACTGGCAGATAACCTATCTACGACTGTAGCCAATCTTCTAATTTTGATATCATTCAGTATCAATCCCAAGATAGGGAATGCAGCACCAAATACATCCCCAATTACCTCTTCAGCTCCTAGCCCTCTCTTCCCTCTTGTTGGTATTCCGCTCTTTGTCGTTTCTAAATTCTCAACATGATATATTTTGGGGAAGACAATTGCTAGATAGCATGATCCGTACCAATTATCTGGTAGCTTCACATATGCATTTCTTCCACATACAAAATATACATTTGGAATTGCTTGCATCTCTTTCAAAAAATCTTCGGAGTAGTACTCCAATTGGAAAGCATGTTCACAACTGACTTGACCTACATACAGATTCTCATAATAGGAGTAACTCCTGTGAATGCACAGTTTCCCCCGTTTCTCCTTGTCTAAAGCAATTGGACCAAAGCTACCCTTTCTTTGCTGTATCCTTTCTTCCTTGGTCCAATCTGTTTCCCATTGTCCTGAAGCCTTTAGAATCTTCTGCCTCCTGTATCTAGTATCCACCTGCCCTATAAACTTTTTCTCAGTTTCTGACACTTGACAAGTCAGATTATTTCTTAGGGCATGTGAAGTATCTAACGTTTTCCATGGAATGAACCATTTCTGTAATCTGTCTTCGCTCTTGTAATAGTCCCACTTGTTCAGATGCTTATAATTTGGGACCTCTGGCAATGTCGAGTCAAAATTCGAGAAATAATACTCGAACCCATCTCGTCCATAGAATATGCTTAACAACAAACTACATGTGATTCCATATGTCAATGGAAGATGATGGTATCTGATACCCTCATCCACCGAAGCTGGTAATTGCATACAAACTTAGCAATTCTTCGCCTCCATGACATCAATGTATTCGTAAAGCAACTTGGCATAAGCATTTGACCTAAAGTTCCCCTTTGATTCGTCAACATGTAATCTTTTGATCTCAGCATCTAACAAAGCCTTTTCTTTCTCAGTGTTTTCTCCTTTTACCTCAGCAACAGTGATAGGCTTTTGTGTTGATGCGTTCTTTGTTTCTAATCTTGTCTTTGTTTCATGTTCATGTCCCACTATATATGATACAGTAACTACTAAAACTATAAGAGAAATCACTACCCCTAAAAGTGTGCCAACTATACATTTTGCCCTGCGGTTCGGGTTGCCGGCCTCCATGTTTTCAAACAGTGTAGTTTTGGGTGTTCTTCTAGCACCAGTTTCTCCTTCTCTCCGAACAAAGTCTCTCTTTCGAACAGCGTTTCTCTTTTGAACACCTGGAAGCTGACAGTTTACTCCGCAAACAACATTAAAGTCCTGTAAAATTAGACAACCCTAGCCCTTCTCCGTCCGCTAAAAGGAAGTCCCTACCATTTTCTTCTTCCACTCGGCGCTAGGTTATCTTGCAACAATATTTACAAAGCGCTTTTCAAAAGTCTTTTATCAATCTGAAGCTATACGTGTTCCAAGAAGTGCCACCACATCCTCATAAATGTCCATACGAAGAAGGATTCCCTCCAGTATCGGGCAGTTCGTACAACAACATGGAAATTCGACTGTCTCTAGGATTCTTCTTCTTATTTCACTCAGGACAAGAGGACAAACGAAATTAAGAGTTAATGTTTTTTCAATCTCCACTCCTGGTACTATCAACTCTACATCCACCGTTACAAAGGGGTCCGTTCTGACCAAGATCACTTTCTTCACCTTTCCAGTTCTGCGCCCCTTTGAAGACATCCGCAACAAAGTGTTAATCCAAGACAATGAGTGTTCCAAGAACTTCCACTACTCGTTCAAGCATTTCCAAACGAAGAAGAGTTCCCTCCAATATTGGATATTGTGAACAACAAACCGGAAAATCAACTGTCTCTAAAATCAATTTTCTGATTCCGCTCAGGAGAGGAGGATAGACGATGTTGAGTGTCAGCAATCTTTCGGCCTCCACTCCTGGTAGCAGGAACCTTAATTGCACTGTGATAATTGGTTCAATTCTGATCAGGCTCACTTCCCTGACCCTCCCGGTTCTGTGACCCACGGACATCTGCGACAAGGTAGGTCCAATCAGGAGTAGAGTATCTTCTGTTAGGTACTCGCACCCTCCTTGATCTGCTTGGACCTTCCTGAACTTGATCCTGGGTATCTTCTTCCGGATCCGAGTCTTCAGATATAGGAACAAGCGTTTCTTCCCGAGCTGACCTTAAGCTTAGCCTCCTCCTTCTTTCCGGCCAGGTGGCTGCTCCACGCCTTGTTCTCCTATTTCTCGTCCTCACACTCGGTTCTTGATCACTCTGGTACTGATCTGTGTCTGAGTCGTATTCACTGCAGCTCTCTCCTTCAGTTGCGTCTTTGGTCTCACTGCCGTCCTGCCTTCCTTCCTCTTAAGGATCAGATGCGTTCCCAACTCCTTCCGACACCCCCACAGCTGCTCTGGTCCCCTCTTGGGATTCTTCTTCCATGACTGGACTTTCGTCTGGGAGAGGAGCTGTTTCTTCTAGAGGTGCTGAAACTCTCCGAGTATGGGATGCATGGATCCAATTTGGCAGCCCTCCGCACTTCACCGCGGTACTCGTGATCAGGATTACCTGAAAGGGCCCACGCCAACGTACATCTAGGCAGTTCTTCCGGACGTGCTTCTTGACCAGCACCCAGTCCCCTGGGCACAGATCATGACACAGGTTCCTTGATGATGGAACTTCAGCCGCCTGCACCTGAAGGGACACAGAATGGATGGCGTCAGACAGTCCCTTACAGTAATCCAAGATCAGATCATCCGTAATGTTCAATAAGGCAGCAGTTGGAACAGTGGGAAGTCTCATGGCCCTCCCCATCAGAACCTCGTGTGGAGAGAGACCTGTCCTCCTGTCAGGTGTGCTACGCATGCTCATGAGTACTAAAGGAAGAGCATCTGGCCAACTCAAAGATGTGGATGAACAGACTTTAGCTAGTCGACTCTTCAGGGTGCCATTTACTTGTTCCACGATCCCTGAGGCTTCTGGTCGATAACTACAATGCAGTTTTTGATCGATCTTTAATGCAGAGCACAACATCTTCACAATTTCACTGTTAAAATGTGTTCCTCTGTCCGATTCCAGAGAGGCAGGCACCCCGAAGCGTGGTATCAACTCCCTGAGCAATAGTTTGGCTACTGTGAGTGTATCGCACCTACGTGTGGGGTATGCTTCAACCCATCTGGAAAATATGCATACAACCACCAAAACATACCTAAGGCGGTTGATTTTTGGCATTTCAATAAAGTCCAATTGCATTCTATTGAAAGGCCCCCCAGACCTCCCAATGTGACTCAGTGTAACTGGTGTTCTTTTCCCTATGTTTAACTGTTGGCAGGTAACACATCGCTTGCATACTGATTCTGCCGCTATCCTAAATTTAGGGCAATACCAAGTCTGCCTAAACACTCTCAGCATAGCATCTCTTCCTAGGTGTACTGGACCATGTATTTGTCTTGCCATTGGATTCGCTAGTTCCTCAGGCAACACTGCCCTCCCATCTGCTGAAATCCAAAAATCCATCTCGCTTCTCACACAACCTGCTATCTCCCATGCCTTTTTCTCTGTTTCAGGTGCGTTCTCCTGCATCACTCTTAAATCCTCCCAAGTGTCTACTGTTTCCAACATCATGCTCAATTCTGTCTTCTCTTCCGCCCCTTCTATTTCTACCTTTGTGAAGGAATAGTCCTGCTCCGCACAATAGCGGGCGACTTCGTCTGCATAACGGTTACCTTGTGACACAAAATCTGTATTCTTAGTGTGAGCTACACACTTTACAATAGCAATGGCAGCTGGACCTTGTAATGCTTCCAACAACAGTCGCACAAATTCTCCATTTCGAATGGGCGAACCAGAAGAGGTCATGTAACCTCTCTGAGACCACAATTGCCCGAAACCGTGAACCACACCGAAACCATATTGGCTGTCAGTGTATATGGTGACTCTCCTTCCGCTACCTGCTATACAGGCACGGGTTAATGCAATGATTTCTGCTACCTGTGCGGAATGTACTCCTTCCAGGCAAGCGGCTTCCACAACTCCAGTAATGGTGCAAACAGCATAAGCTGCTCTCAACCGACCAGTATCATCTCGTAAACATGAGCCATCGACAAAGTAAATCTCATCAGGGTCAGACAACGGCTCATCCACAATATCTGGTCTGGGCTTCGTGCATAGTTCAGTCACATCAAGGCAATCGTGGTCTTCACATTCTTCGCCTTCTATTACAGTAGGTAGTGGCATCAATGTAGCAGGGTTCAAGACAGAGCATCTCTTAAGGGTCACGTTCTCCGCAGCAAGGATAACTTGCTCGTAGCGCGTGAGCCTACTATTGGTCAGATGCTGCGTCTTGGTCCTGGTCATTAACAATTCTACTGAATGTGGTACATACACCACTAACTGGTGTCCCATGACAATACTCTCACACCTCTCAATGCTGACACCCGTTGCAGCAACGGATTTGAGACATCCAGGCAACGCTGCGGCTACCGGATCTAATGTAGCCGAAAAGTAGGCAACTGGTCTACGGGCATTTCCATGGGTCTGTGCCAAGACTGACAAAGCACATCCCTCTCTCTCACAGCAGTAAAGTGAAAAAGATTTCTCGTAATCGGGCATCCCCAGAGCCGGAGCACGACACAAGTCATCTCTCAACTGCAGGAATGCCACTAGGCATTCATCGTCCCATGGTACCGGATCACTCACCTCCTTGTGCGTCAGTTTCTGTAAGGGCTTTGCTTTCAGTGAAAAGTTAACTATCCACTGTCGACAATAACCAACCATTCCTAAGAACATCCTAACTTCTCTCTGTGTCGTAGGCGCATTCATCTTCATTATCGCCTCAATCCTATCTGGAGACACCTTTTGCTTTCCCTTTTCTAACCGGTGCCCCACATACTGTACTTCTGTCAAACAGTACTGTAACTTGCTCGGTAGATACCTTATGTCCATTTTCAGCTAAATGGTTCAACAAGGCAATGGAATCTGTTTTACAAGCTTCCTCGGTCTCTGACGCAACAAGTAGGTCATCTATGTACTGAACCAGAACCGAATTCTGCGGCAGTACTAGATTTTCGAGATTCTTCTTCAACAACTGGTTGAAGATTGATGGGCTGTCTGTGAATCCTTGTGGGATTCGACACCATGTTAAGACGCGATTTTCCATTTTAAAAGCGAAAAGGTACCTGCTGTCTTCATCCAATGGGATTGAAAAGAAGGCCTGGCAAAGATCTATCACTGTGAACCATTCTGCTTGGCATGGTATCTGAAACAGTATCACTGATGGATTCGGTACCACTGGACAACATGAAACAACTATATTGTTAATTTTTCGAAGGTCCTGAACTATTCTGAATTTCCCACTAGGTTTCTGCAAACCCATAATCGGGGAGTTACAAGGACTTCCCACGATTTCTTGTAGTATTCCCTGTTGAATCATTGACTCGATCACAGGTTTTATTCCCGCAATCATTTCCTGGGACAATTTGTATTGAGGCGTTCTGGGATACTCGGCATTTGGCTTTACCATTATTTTCACTGGTTCTACCCCCTTGATCAATCCTATTTCCTCGCCTGTGAAATCCCATACCCCCGACGCCACAGCATCTCGTAGGTCCTGGGGAAGATCTTCTACAGTCAGAGTAGGATATAGTTCTATGCAAGATTTTGAATTGGCTACCTTGAAGGTAGCGTCATCGTCTGTAGTCTGTACCTCCACTCCTTGCGGGGTGCAGTATATTGTGCAGTTCAATTTGCATAACAAATCCCTTCCTAACAGACGTACAGGACTCGAATCACATACTACAAACTGATGTTCATTCATATGGTTTCCTATTTTCACGGATACTGGTTAAGTCAAGGGACTAGTCATCCTTTTGTTTGCAACTCCTACCACTTGAATTGTTTCCCCTGACATCGGTAAATCTGGAACCACCACTGATCTCAGAGTTGATCGAGTAGCTCCAGTATCCACCAAGAACGTTGTAGGACATCCTGCCACTTCAGCCTCAACAAATGGCCCCCTCTGATCCACCTCTAGGACTGCCCCGAGGGTACAGTCCTCTTCTTTACTCACACGTTGTCCCGTCAATGGATCAATATAATAACACTTTTCTTCCTCAATAAAAAGAGGCATCTGTTTAAAGACCTTTCCCCCTTTCGCGATTTTCGGTGGCTGTGGAAACTGAGCTCTTGGAGCCGAAGTCCCCCCTTTGACCACCTTCCTTCCTGGGACTGTCGCCTTTTGAGCTGGAACCTCTTGAACTTGCTCTTCTAATTCTAGCTCTCCATTTTCAGGGTTAAAGGGACACTCGCGTCTCCAATGTCCCACCTGGTAACACTGGTGGCACTTTGTCGTCTTCTTTAAAGCGGCAAAGTCTACTCTAGGTCTCTGCCCTTCTTCATTATCCTTGTTCTGACCATTCGACTTTCGTCCCATCCCCTGTTTCTGTTGTCCGCCCTTTCCGGCTGACTGCATTTGCACCACCATCAGCTTCTCCTTTAGATTTTTCTTTTTAGAATCTATTTCGTCACTGCAGTATCTTGCATATCGCAGGATCTCATCTAGTGGTTTGTTTTGCCAACAGATTAAATGTTGTTGAATCATCAAACAAATATCTGGTCTCAGCCCCAAAACGAACTTTGACACAAACTGTCCTATGTCTTTGGGATCCATTACATCGAGTCCACTATATTGTTTGAATATTTTCAGTAATCTTTCATAAAATTCATGAACTGTCTCTTTGGGTTCCTGTCTTGTTCTGTCTATTTTTACCCAATCTATATCTTGTGGAGGCACTTTATCCTTTAGCCAGGCTATTACTCTTTCATATTTCTCCATGACACTGTCCGACGGTCCATTAGTTCTAGCATTCCTCTCAGGTTCTACATTTGGCCACTGGACACTAATCTTGCAGGTTACCCACAAATCCCCTGGAACCACGATGTCAAACAAGGTGTTCAATTCAATCCACAATACTTTGGAGATCTTTACAAACCTCTCTACCTGCTTATACCACTCAACTGGATTCTCCCTTAACTTCGGAAATGAGTTGGTAAATGCAGCTAAATCTCCTCTGCTCCAGGGCACATGTACATAATTTCCGTTCGATATTTCTCGCAAAGGGAACGCCTCCATCTGCATTACCCTTCCCTCTGGAGACATCACACTTGTACTCCGTCTAACTGTACCCCTTTTGGACCATCTCTCCTCCCATTTGTCCAGATCTCTCCACACCCTTATTCCCGATATCAACTCTCTTATGTGCGTTTTTAATCCTGTAGTTCTCTTCTCGTCTAGGTCTTGGTCTGAGTACTGCAACCTATGGTTACTCTGTAATGTCTTTGTTCTGGACAAATCTACCATGTACCTGTCTGCCAGGTTAGACAGTTTCTCATGAATTGCTCTGGCCTTTCTAGTAATATCCTTTGCTATAAATAGCAGTTCATCTTGTTCGTACAACTCAATCCTTTCCAAAGGCACCGTCCCTTCTATAATCTCGTCTAGATCGGATTTTAGGCTGGAGACATCAAGCCTTTTAACCTTTATAGCTGCTTTCAATACTTCGGCTCTCGGTGCTCCTTCAGCCTCTCTCTCATCCCAGCTCCTAGTTCTACGTCTAGGCTCTGGTGTGTTATGTGGAGTCCTCCCATGCTCCCATCTCTCTAGGTCCCATGCCTTTCCATCTTCTCGGGGTGTATGGTGAAACACTCCTTCGCGCCTCATAGCCCCGCATTCCCCATCCTGTCTAGGTTCTCGGGATGCATGGTAAGGCATTCCGTTACTCCCTCTTTCTTCTCCCTGCATCTGTGACCTCTGATCACTTGATGTATGACGTGATCTTTCACTGTTCCCTCTTTGCCAGTGTTGTACCTCTTCCCCAGGTGTGTGATGAGTGCACCTAAACCTATCTCTGTACTCTTGTGTTCTTTGGTCTCCCTCGTTTTGCACGAGGCGAGACATCTCCTCACGCTCCATACTCCTACCATTCTGTTCCTGCTGTTCCCTCCCATTCATAGGACGTGTAACTCCTCTATTCTCCTGACTTTGACCCTCTCGCCCCTGACTGCTTTCGCTAGCCCCGCAATGAGATACAGTCCCGTTACCTCGGTTTTCCCACTCGGGTTCTGTTCTTGACCTATTACTCGGAGTTACCGTGGACCCATCCCATTCTCTCAAATCTGCTCTTAATTCTGTATAAGATTCCGGCCGTGGTCCCCTCAGGTCCATCGGTCCTCTCTGACCTCCCTGTCCTGTGTTGGGACCCACAGTCGTATCGAATGGGGTGTTCCACGTTACCGATCCTGGCAATTGCTTCCATGCATTTGTCGTGTTATTCCTCCTTTCCATCTCAATCCTTTCTCTATCTAACCGTGCCTGCTCTTCCCCTCTCCCATGATCTGGATTGTAAATCGACACTATAGGTCCTATGGTAACAGGTACTTGAAGAGCATCCGGTAATCCAAAAGACTCAGCCTTTTCGGTGATTGGCGTCTTTTGTACCACAAACCTTCCCACTACACTCTGTATTGTGTTGTTTTGAGGTGTCTCCTCGCCTTTGATAGGTGTCCATTCCGATATAGGGAGTGGTGTAAACCCCTCTATGGCAGTCCCATCTTCCCTTGCTAGTCCTCTATCTTCAATTTCCCCAACTCTCGGAGGTGGTCTGTCTATCAACAATCTGTTTATCACATTGTCCTCCGAATCGCTCTCCTCATCCTCTTCCATGAGGTTCCTCCCACCTACCACCTCCCTCATTGGATACAACTTCTCTACCTCAATAGCCTGTACCCTCCATCTCTTTGCCTCTTCGTCCCATTTAGAATCTCGCACTGCTCTTACCGAACGAGTCAATCTTTGTTGACGCCTGTTCAAATTCCTGTCGTGCGCCGCCCTAATCCATGCATTAAGGGCCTCAAACTGGGTTGGTCTAGGCGGGGGTTTCAACGAGGACATGGTTGCTTTTAACCGATGTAACACTTCTAACTTAAACGTCCCATACTTAGGGAACTGCATTTCTTCATTTCCTTCCGTAAGCTTATTCCAAGCCCCAATCCATAATATCGTATGCAGCCCCACATTCGCTGCCATATAATGAGCTGGTGTACCCTCCGGCGGTGCCTCTTCCCCGTAATAATGTTCACTTCTTTTTCTTTTAAAAATCCCTTTCAAACACTTAAAGCACTTCATGATTTCTCTTTTCTCCGCGTTTGTTTACTTCCTGATGACAATCTACCAATCACCGCGCTGTTCTCGCTAACTGGCCTATCCGATCGCGACTTCTCACTGATGTCGCACCAGCCGCCCAATCGCGTCGCGGCTCTTGCCGACGTCACACCAACCGTCCTATCGCGTCGCGGCTCTTCACTCGCCACCCTATCTCAGCGCGGCTCTTTCTGACGTCACTCGTCCCCCTTCGCAGCAGTTCCCCTCCTTTTTCAGCTCGTCTCCTCGGTCATGCGTGCATCCCATTCATACTCTGAAAAATGATTACTTCTGTCCAAGCGATCACTTTCTTGACTGTACGCCCACAGTCTTTCTGTAGTTGTCCCCTTAACTTGACGAAATGTCTTTCCGTTTACTTCCAGACAATCGCCTTCTCTGATAGGTTACTCACACACAGTAACTTCCGACCAGCGTCCGTTACTCATACGCTCACTCTTACACTCCCCCTATCTCGGTCCCACGGCGGTCAATGGTATCTCATGACTTCCGTACTATGGTCGACAACTACTCTGGATGTTCGATACACCCAAAACCACTTAAGCTCTGGCCTGAACTTAAGATTCACCAGTTCACCCGTTTACCAGGTAACCAGTTTACCAGGTTGCGCGCGCTTACAACCTTCTCTCAATCACTCTACAGGCATTCAACTCCGCAAGACATTACAATCCAATTACCACACAAACACCGCAATCTGTTCACGCATGACCCTTGTTATACTCACTCTCCTCCGATACTGCTGCTTTTCTTGCCCCGTCTGCACCTTCGGCGCACGATTCTTCCGCTGCTCGTCTCTCGATGTCTAGGGGCCTTGGGGTAAACTAACCTATCTAGATGACCTTCCTCAAGAAGATAACCATCCTAAACTGCTACCAACTGTTAACGCGGGGTTTCTGGTCTCTAGCTACCTTACCAGATCCCAAATCATGTTGACTGAATCGTTGGTACCTGTCATTGAGTAAAAGACAATCTACTACTAGGTTAGTCAATTAAGAACTTACACCACTCTAAAGAATCCCTTACCACTGGGAAAGATTAAAAGTTTAATTCAAAGTCAAAAGTATCTGAAGATACAAACATCTCAGAATAAGATTCAAAAGGTATACAGGTATTAGTACAAAAAGATACTCTCTGAATATCCTTAAGCGACAAAAGGAAATTATCAAAACTTCTTCAAAGAGCATGAGTGTTGCAGGAATCGCTGTGAGTTGCAACCTGAGAGTCATTTACAGAAAGGAAAAAATACAAGTTTAGTCTGTCCCTACACTAGACTAAGTGACATCCCTACTTAACAAGATCTTTACCTAAAAGGTGTCAGCCGTGGTGACTTCCTAAGAAGATCACGCACTTCTCTTAGTCTCTTCTGTAAATCGGTCTCTCGTGATCAGCCTATCTGCCTACCCAACTGCTTTCTTAAGCTCCCAAAATCATCTGCTGTGGCTTTCCCTAATACAAAATCACATTTTCGATAGGAACGCCCCTCGGGACGCCCCTCACGTGGTACCGATTTCAGCGGCAAAACTCCATGATGATACTCTTCGGGACCCTCGTTAAAGTTGACCTTGGTTCCCAGGCTTCTTCTCCAGTTCGCTGGTACCCCCTGAAATTCCTGAAACCTCCTCCAGGCCTGCGCCAGGCGTCGCTGAACAAGGCTCCATTCATTACGACTGATTAGGACCCCTCGCACCTGCATTCAGACCATCCTACAGTGGGCCTCAAATTCCAGACTCCACCATATCTATAGGCCATAAAACATGTGTAAGACTTTGTGCTTGGTGCCTCTCGACCTCTTCTCTAACGAGCACATTGCAGATCAAAGAAACAACATTATCTGTTCAGGCCTACTTGATTTTCATGAAGCGGGTCCCTGCACTCTGAAAACATTTAACTCGGTTTAAACAGTATTCTTTAACTAGCACACATTTCTATAATGCAACACATCTATAAAACATATACTTCAATACTATGCCTAATAATACATTTGCACTCTAATGACTTTAAAATCCACGTCACTAAAAGTGTAGTAGCATCTTTCGTTTCCTGTGAAATGCCATGTGGCCTACACATTTTCATGGTTTGCAGAATTACATTTCGTTTTCACTTATTCGTCTAACGTGTGACTCCAACATCATTTTAACATTTCTACAACCTCTACATTAGTTTTCCACACTTATATATGTATCTATTCTAAGAAAACAAACACTCATATATTTTCTCTTATATAAGTTGACACTCTTGTGCAATACAATTTAAACTAACACTACGTGCTTGTAAATATGGTGTTCTTATACATTTTTCAGATTTGTGCTCTCTCACTGAAATACACGCCAACTGAGCTCTTTGCCCTCAGGGGTAAGGCTGGGAAATGCTGCACGGTCTTCCCTAGTCGACCCAGAGGCAAGAGGCGCTGCCCCGGCTGTGGCTGGTTACCAAGAAATGTCCCTGTTAATACCTTCGCTAACCTGCCTACATCGAGTAACTGTTTACTCTTGAATACCAGGTCTCTGTGTAGGCATGCTTTAGATCTTTACAGTTTACTTTCGGAGATTAAACCTATCTGCCTGTTTTTAACGGAGAAGTGGTTGAATGACTCCTCGGGTCCTGACATAGCCTCGGCACTCCCACCCAACTATACAATTTTCAGAAAAGACATGGTTAACGGTAGGGGGGTGGCGTTGCGATGGTCGTAGACAGGCGTTTCACCTGCTCAATCATTCAAACGGATGAGATTCAAGGCTGCGAGGCTTTGGGTTTTTCCCTCTCCGTATCTCCGCGCCAATCCTGTTCTGGACTACTGGTTTACAGACCGCCTGGCCCTATTGGCGCCTTTCACGAAGAGCTCCACGCGGTGGTCTCAGCGCTTTCTTTAAAAACTGATCACTGCCTTCTCCTGGGAGATTTTAACATTCACATGGACACCAGGGATGACGCCGATACTGTCAAACTCTTGGATACGGCATCCCCACTGGGTCTTATTCCTTATTTCTCGGTTCCTACTCACACTAAAGGTCACACACTTGACCAAATCTTCTCTACTATGCCAATTGGTATCTCCTCCCCGGCTCCGGTCCTGTGGTCAGACCATTACCTAATGAATTTTCAGATCTTTCACTCAGATAAGCTATCCGCCAATCTGCGAGGCCGTCTCCCCCTGACCTCGTGCGCCTATCACTGCGTTTCCCCTGACATGCTTGCTCACGCACTTCACTCCCATCCCTGTAAGCTGTCTGGCAATTTAGAGGCCGATCTTGATCTCCTTCAGACTTGGTTTATGAAGAGACTGGACAAATTAGCCCCGCCGTTGCCTGCTCGTAAGCCTACCTGCCGCACATCTGCCCCGTGGTTTACGGCAGCGCTGGCTGAGAAATGGCGGCTATGTAAGAAAGTCGAAAGGGAGTGGCGCCGCAAGTATGACATCAGTGCCAAGCTGGCTTATAAAGAATCTATCAAACTATACCACTGTGACATTATGCTGGAAAAGAAAGCCTACCTAGCCAGAAGAATTGAAGCAGCTATGAACACCAGCAAAGAAATATTTTCCATCGTCAAGGAATTCATGGCCCCCGCTACGAGCACGCCTACCAGGTCTCTCTTTGAAGCTTGGAACACCCAACTAGCCAATTTCTTTGCAAATAAAATCAAGTCTATTCAGAACTCTTTTTTACTTTCTGGTGTAATGGCAGCTCCCAGTACTACGGTTCTCCCTTCTCTGCCCCTCTCTGCCGATGCTCCTACCTTCTCTACCTTCCCCTTCCTCTCCCTTCCAGTTTCCTTGGATCTTCTGGCCAAGCTTAAATCAGGTTCCCCGTTGGACCCTTGCCAGGCCAAATTTCTCGCCAAATCTGCACAAGTAATCAACGCCCTAATTAATCCAGTGCTCAACCTCTCACTCAGCACTGGAGTGCTTCCGTCGGCTTGGAAGCAGGCTCTTAATTTGCCGATTCTAAAAAAGCCCAATCTGGACCCTTTGGTGCACGCCAATTACAGGCCCATCTCTCTCCTTCCAGCATTTGCCAAGCTCGTGGAGAAGCATGTCCACGGCTCCCTCTCCAACTTCCTTGAGTCCCATAACATCCTGCACAACACCCAGTCCGGCTTCCGTACCAATATGAGCACGGAGACTGCTCTATTGGAAGTTACGGAGGCCATCAAGGAGGTCTTGGATTCAGGGGGAAAGGCGATGTTGGTAATGCTGGATCTCTCGGCGGCTTTTGACACCGTCCCCCACAGTGGTCTTCTCTCTAGACTCAGTGAGATTGGGCTACGGGGGACGGTGCTCAGTTGGTTCGAGTCCTTTTTAGCGGACCGCCACCAAACGGTCTGGGCTCCCCCGTACTCCGCCATAGTGCCGCCATTGGAGGTAGGAGTGCCTCAGGGCTCAATTTTGAGCCCTACTCTTTTCAACATCTATATGACCCCCTTGGCGGCCTTGGCGGAGTCATATGGTGTCCAGATCGTTTCTTATGCGGATGACACCCAGCTCCTCTTCTCTTGTAAGAAGGGTGCTGACTTCGATGGAGAGAGTATTAAAGACTGCCTTGAGGCTGTATTCAAATGGTTCAAGCTTAACAGCCTCAAATGCAACTCGGATAAATCCGAGATGCTCTTTCTCGGCTGCCTTTCGGACCTTAGGTGGAAGGCTTGGTGGCCTGCGGCCATGTTTCCTCCTGCTGCCGCTTCTACCTCGGCCAGGAATCTTGGGGCCAGATGTAGGTGGCCAATTACCGGTCGGTAACGGCCGAATTCGGCCGTTACCGACCGGTAATTGGATTTTGAGATGTAGGAGCATGCTTTACAGAATCGGTATTTTACCGAATCTGTATTTACAGATTCGGTAAAATTACCGAATCGGTAAATACAGACTCGGTAACAATACCGAGTCTGTAAAAGCACATGTAGGTAGCACATCTTTGAGTGCCGCAGGCCTTTCAGATTTGGTATTTTAACACCCAATCCAATTGGGTGTTAAAATACCGAATTCAGGTGTGCATGCACATGTGTGCATGCACACCTAGCCATGTGACAGACAGACATGCCCTTAGGGCATGTCTGTGTGCCACATGGCGCACATGCCTATTTTTGGGGTGCCAGAGGGTGTCAAAGTGACACCCTCTGCACCCTTGCAAAATTCGGTATTTACCGATTCTGTAATTACAGAATCGGTTTTGCCCATTGATTCCTATGGGCTTCAAGGCCCATAGGAATTAATGGTCAATACCGATTCGGTATTTACAGATTCGGTGCATACCGAATCTTAACGATTCGGTATTTACAGAATCTGAAATACCTACATCTCCCCCCTTCATATTTACCGACTCTTAAATACCGAATCGGTAAAATTCGGTATTTAAGAGTCGGTAAATATGAATTACCTACATCTGGCCCTTGGAGTATTAATTGACAACGGTCTCACTTTGAAGCCCCAGATTCTTGGCCTTGCTGGTAAATGCTTTGGCATTCTCAAAATGCTCAGGAAATTTCTTCCGCTCCTGTCCCTCGGCCATAGAAAAATCACTGTGCAGGCGTTAATTGGGTCTCGTTTGGACTATGCGAACGCTCTATATCTTGGTCTCCCGGAGTATCTTTTATCGCGTCTCCAAACTGTCCAAAACTCTGCCGCGGGCGCCATCTTTGGCCTTCATCAGAGATCTAGCGCTAAAGAACTTTTGAAAACTCTTCACTGGCTTCCTATTCGGAAGCGTATTGTTTTCAAGACGCTCACGCTGGCTTTCAAAGTTCTCCATGGAACAAGCACGAAATATATCAGTAAGCGGCTGACCTTCTACCAGCCATCTAGATCACTAAGGTCAGCTTTGCTAGCCTTGGCAGCCGTTCCTGGTATTCAGCGAGTCCGTATTGGAGGCCGTTCTTTTAGATGCCTGGCGCCACAATTGTGGAATTCCCTGCCTGTCACTCTGCGAAAGACCGTCACCTTATTAACTTTTAGGAAAGATCTTAAGTCCTGGCTTTTCATTCAGTAGAACCGGTTACCCTTCGCTTGCCCTGCTCCGCATCTGGTTAGAAGCGCCGGGACACTCTTCGGAGTAGCTGAGCGCTATACAAATCATACAATAACATAACATAACATGAGGGATTTAATACATGGGGTATTTAGTAGTGCAAGGAAAGGGTTCCTGTTATACTTACATTGAGATAACTAGGGCCAAATTAAAATAAAATGGCCAAGGGGTCGCACTATATCCCTCCCTGAGTCTTCTTGGGCCCCAGGGACCACATCCTTGGGACTGTGTGTTTTTTAAAAGAGGAGAGGGCCGTGCCCCCTACACAAGCCTATTTTTTTCCCAGGAGACCCCATCCCACAGAGCCTCCATTATGTATAGGTTGGTGCCCACCAAGGACCATGCTGGGGGCTGTGGGGGTGGGAGCCCCAGGGCCCCCTTGGTCCCAGTGCTCCCCATATGCTGAAGGAGCAGGCATTGGTCCCGCAAGTAGGGGGCAGCTAATTATGCATGCTCCCTCCAGGGGGAGCAATATGTGTTCTGTTTCCCTGCCTTCATCAATGAGGGCAGGAAAACAGAACACAAGTCTGCTCTCAGCTGGAGGGAGCATTTTTAAATGTCCCACTAGTGACGGCCCAGGGGGATGGGTCCGTAGCCCCTTTTAAAGGCTCAAGGAGGGGGCCACACACCTCGCCTCTACTTTAAGTTTTTTTTTTGTTCCAGAAGTTGGGGTCCCTGGGGCCTAAGTGTGCTCCAGGAGGGGGGCTGTGCACTCCCTCCCTTTATTTAATTACTTGGCACCTGGGAATGGGGTCTACAGGACCATTTTTGGTTTGCGTAGGGGGGTTGTGCGGCCCATTTCTCTTCTTAATACATTTTTAATACATGAGGTACCTGAGGCACAGATAGGCTCTGGGAAGGGGATCACACATTCTCTCCCTCTTTTTACCTTGACCATGGGAGATATGGTCCCTAGGGCCTCTCAGAGAATCTGAGTTACCAGGTGCCCCTTCGCCCCAAAAATAACTTACCTTTGCACCCCGGGCCCTAGCTACCCTGGGGAAGTTTTCAAAAGAAATGCAGAAGCCTGCACATCTTTTTCTTTCTTTATTCTGCAATGGATTTGTGGGTCCTCTGTAAATTTGTAGGAAGATTTTAAAAAACAAACATCTTTGGTCCCAGGCGGGGGTCCCTCTGAGACCACACTAGCAGAGGTAAGGGGTCAGTGTATCCCGACCCAGCCCCATACCACTTTTTTGGGCATTGTTTCACTATTTAACCACACTTGGCAAAAATATTGTGCTTGAAATTTCTTTATGAAATTCTTCAAATTAGAGCATAAACCTCCAATTGGAAGCTGGGTAGTAATCCTGGATCAAATGGAAAATGTTGCACATAACTTGTTCTTTTGCATGGCTGATGACAAGAAGAGAAAGAAATGCATTTCCCCACTCTGTAAAAATCTGGGATTTAGGAAACATGAGGAAGCCTTGAGAGTATTGAAATGTGGCACATCCTTTCATACAATTTTTAGTCTGAGCAGATATTTGGATTTTTACATAAGAAGATGGGCTTGACATTTTAACATGTAGTGAATTGATTAGTTATTAATTTTAATCAGAACATCTACACATGATATTTGGGTGGCTGACAAACTATTTAGAGAATAATTACATCTGTATGCCATTATATTTTATGTACAAAAATGATATTTCTATGTACACTTTAATGGTTTTTAACCCAAAAAAAGTATAGTGACTTGACTTGCTTATATCTGTGGCACCATTTGACGAATCTTCATGAAATTTTCCCAAAAAAGTGTCAAGCTGGGTCTTGTTGTGCATGGAAAGTTTTGGGTGATCCATCAAGCAGCGGTCGAGAAAAAGGGGGAGTAAAGAAAAGTGCATTTTCCATGTTAATTCCCATAGGGATTTTAGACGTGACTACAGCCAAACCGCTGAATGGAATGACACCAAAGTTTGCAGAAAGGGAGCTCTTGGTCAAGAAAACATGCTTTTTTGCCCTTTGGTGTAAAGCCGTTCAGTGGTTTTTCAGGTATTAACTGAAATCCAAATTTGTATATCTAGGGAAGCAGATCCCCTGAGGATCCGAAAGTCCCCCTGCCATTACTTTAATCAGGAAGTGTTGGCAGCCATCTTGGGACTCGGCTTTAGCAGAGTACCCAAAAAAACCTGAAAACAAAAGAAAAGGGGGCAGGGTAGAATGCCCTGACCCCATATCCCTGGTCCTGGGGCCCCCTAGGGAACCCAGAAGGGAAAAAAGCATTTTGTATTTTGATTTTTTCTGAAATCATGACAGAGTCACAAATCCATTTCAATATATATATATATATATATATATATTCTGCAATAGAAAACTGTATTGCCATTAATTTGCCCTCGGGGTAAAATATAGAAAAGCATCACAGTAATTGAAGACAAATATCAATAACAAAACTGAAATTTAATTATGTACTGAACATTGCACATAGCGAGCATTTTAGTGCGGGATAGTTAAAGTACTTCCTGCCTCATTGTACTAAATAGTGACAGAGAGCTGTTTAAAGAAGGTCAAAAGTTCAGCATGCAGTAAAAACACAGCGCTCATCAATCAATCCGTGGAGCTTTAGACAAGCTTCCAGGGCGCGTTTAATTCATTATGTATTTTCCATGTACTGCTTTCAGTACACTTTGTGAAGTGCACTTCCATTGTCTGAGTAATAGCAACACAGTTGGGGACATGGGTGGCAGTTCAGTGGACTATGCTAGACATAGTCCAGCTTGAAACTCACAGCAAGTTTTATCCTTCTCTTTCTGTTTGCCACCTCCCTATGCACACCACCCCACTATGCCACTGGGAAGTATTCCGTTCATGTAATATTGTTAAATCACACTGTGTAATATTGCATGTCAGTAAATCCCTTTACAGATGATTTCCTGTGTTTTCTGAACAGAAATGGCTTCACAATATTAAAATGTCTATTTTTATATGTTAAGTTAATATCCGCGATAAAAGTAGTTTTACTTTTAAACTGCTACATGATTGGCACACCCACTAGCCTCTGGAGAGAAAGGAAGACAAAGGCTATGCCCCTTTCGCTAGCCAATGTTTAGCCACTCTGAAGAGCCTGGGCATCTAGGTATCTCCCTCATGTGTTTGATAAAATGGAGAATTCCTTTATTCGTCCCTTTAAAAACATGGCTCCTGAGAGTTCCGCTTAGATTCTTTGGACCATAGTCCTTATTTGCAAAATGCACCAGAATCGAGCAGCGGTGGCCGCTGCAGGTAAGCGTGGGTGGGCGGAAGGAGGGTTGAAGTCGACGGAATAGAAACAATAAAATAAATAAATAAATTCTATTCCGTTGTCTGTCTACATCCCGCCACCGCACCCCATGCTTACCTGCACCGACCGCAGCTGGAGAAGCTCCTGCCTGTATCCAGCCCGCTGTTTGAGTGAGTGTTTGGTTAACTAAGTAGGTGTGTGAGTGGCTGTAAAGGAGAGTGAGTTTCTGTGTGAGTGGCTGTATGGGTGAGTGAGTGGTTGTGTGAGTGCTTCTATGGATGTGTTAATGGATATATATGTGGCTGTGTGAGTGGGCACCTGAATGGTTGTATGGGTGAGTGGGGGTTCTGTTGAGAGGCTCTATGGGTGAGTGACTGGGGGTGTGAGTGGGTGGTTGGATGAATAAGTAGATTCAATGAGTAGCTGTATGTATGAGTGAGTGGCTGAATGGGTGAGTGAGTGGCTGTGTGAGTAGGTGTATGGGTAAGTAAGTGGCTGTAATAGCAGCTAAATGGGTGAATGAATGGGTGTTTGAGAGGTTCTATGGAATAGTGAGTGGGTATGCGAGCAGTTATATAGGTGTGTGAGTGGGTGTAATAGTGCTGTGTGGGTGTGTGAGTGGGTGTATGAGTGGTTCTGTAAATTATGATGTAATCAGTATTGTCACTGTCCATGTCATTAGTGATGTAATATGTGAGGTCATGAGCAGTGCATTGCAGGGGTGTAAGTTATAGTTAGCTCAGGTAATGATTACAGCTAAATTTCACTGGTTTTGTACAAGTACAATCTGAGCCTTTGTTTTTTCAGTGAATTATATTTAACTATAACTGATTACTTTCAGTGGTTGTTTGTTTGTTTAAAATGGTATGTTTTAACTGACAATTTAATCTAGCAATAGCACCCCTTTAACCATTTTCTGTGAATTTTTAAGTTTTTATTGTAATGTAAAGTAAAATGTTGATTGCTATATCTGGCATGGGGTTGGGAGTCCAAACCCGGTGTGCACTCCTTTTGGCTTTGTATGGGATGGGGTTGGCAGCAGGTTTGGCCACAGTTCTTGGCCTTTGGTCAGGCCCTGCATACAACACCCACTGCTGTGCACAGCTGACTGCAATTTAAAGGGTGTCAGCTTATGTAAGGGCAGACCTAATGGCTTTGTCGAAGGGTAAAAATACAAAGGTCTATTGACTTTATCAAAGAGTCAGCACATCAACACATATAAACCTGACATATTGGCATTTTACAGGAATCCATCAATAACTATAAGCACATATATATTTCATAAATCCATACATTGAAATGTTTAATAATGGTTTTTGTGTCGTTTTCATTTGAATAAAACATTTTAAAATAAAAACATTTAAACTAGTGTTAGAATCTTTTTTTTTTCTGTTCAAGCTTCAAAGTGCAGCCATAAAATCAAGGGGGCTCTGCACTCCAGCTGAAGAGCAAGAACTAAGTATGTGCGAATTTTGCTAATTCGTTACGCGAATTAGTGCGAAAGCGTACTCGCGGTCCGCAAAATCCGCGAACTTTCACGAGATTGTGGATTTTTTATTTTTGCATGTTCGCAGGATTTTTTTCACTGCGGCTACCGCGAACTTACTCATGCGGTCGAATATGGGCGCGGCCATCTTGTTTTCACTGTTCGCGTTGCGTATTTCCTTTTCCGGTCGCTAATTGCATGCTCGCGTTGTGCATTTCCTGTTTCCGGGGCGCAATTGCGTGTTCGCGTCCGTTTTTGCATGCTCGCGGGGAAAATACCGCGCACACTTACTCACGTGGTTGCAATGGGCGCGGCAATCTGGTTTTTCATTAATTGCTATGGTTCTGGGCATGCCTTTTCTATCCTGTTTCAATCTTTGTAATCCTTTGTTTGTTTGAACTTTTTTTTAATCTTTTTTACTCATTATCTATCTCTCGTTTTTTGTACATCTATATTTTGTGTTTTTTTCAACTTTTTGTTACTTTATAACTACTTTTTTTTAGCTCTCTCTTTTCTTTTCTTTACTTTTTTTTCCCTATTCTTTCCTATTTTTCCTTTCTTTTTTGACCCAGGACCATGGCAAAGGGAGCCGGCAAGTCGAAGGGGAAGAGTCCCGCACCCCGTAGCCGGCTCGCTTGCGGGCGATTAAGGGGGGAGTCAGTAAGTCCCAGGGAGATCTTCAGCGCGGTGGAGGTGACCGCAATGGTCTTCTTTGTGCAGCGCCACCTCCCCAAGACGGCCTCCGTTAGCGTCGCCAGCTATGGGGTAAGGTGTGCCCGGCCATGTATCAGGAGTCTGGGGTCCGGCACACCTACAACCAGGTGAGGCACCGTTGGTCCGACATCCTGGACCAGGAACAAGACCTGCTCGACCTGCTTGGCGTCGAGATCCCTGTGCTTGGTGAGTACCAGCAGCTATTTAATAACTACTTTGTTTTCTTCTGCTCTGTGTTATATTGCAAATATATGTTTTTTCCGAAGAGCAAGAATGCTGCTGATTACATTGCAGGTAAATTATGTTTCAAAAGCTTCTGTGATTGCAGGTGTTCACCTGCTCAGTCAGTGGCGGTGCTACTATGCTTACTTGTTTTCAATTTTGTGCTCATTTGGCCTGAGTGATTATGTATGAGTGTACTTCACAGAACTGCGTAATGCTAGAGAGACTAGATACTCAAGTCCAGTCCTTCCTTTGTACTCCTGCCACTAAGAAGAGATACTGGTGGTGGATTAATAAGTTGAGTATATTATGACCTTTTATGTAGTAGGACATTTTTAGTGGACTGCAATCATGACGGACTGTATCTGTCACTTCGCGTGCTGCCGAGTGCTGCCAGTCCTAGTAGAATATTTTTGTAGTTTGGTTTAGTGAGTTAAATAACTTTCCAAGTAGACGGTCTGTGAATCCAGCAATACTAATATCCTAGTAGACCACATCAGATAGGTCAAATTTAGTGCAATTGTTGTTTATTTCCCCAAAATCATTTGTTATTGTTTTTTTTAAATGTTTGATTTCGTTGACAACAATCATCCATGTTTGCGTCTTTCTTTCATGTACATCAGCTCCTCCCAGGGGCAAGAGGACAGAGGTGGCGGTGGCGGCGCCGGCGGAGCAGGAGGGCCAGGATCGGTCCGCCGGGATGTATGACGTTACAACGCATACTTTTACTCCGCATACCATTACAACGCGGTATTTACAACGAATACCGTTACAACGCATAGCGCTTTGGGGTGCTGGATAGTGGTAAGTATAATTTACTATTCTAACTCCAGTCCCCGTGGACCCTAGGGAAGGTGTTGGATAGTAAATTAAACTTACCTCTTATCCTAGAGCGCCCCCCAGCGCAATGCGTTGTAATGTCATGCGTTGTAATGCCCGCGTTGTAATGGTAGTGCGGAGTAAAAGTTGCGTCGTAACGGGTGTATACCGTCCGCCGAGGGCTCTTCTGCTGGCCCCAGTAAGTTTTCCTGTTAATATTAATAATTATACTTCCCTAACTTTTACAGCACCTATTAATTCCAAACGTTCATCATAATTCTATTTTTTCCTAAATCGTCTTTGATCTTCTTGTAGACTGTTTCTAAATTCTCATCCTGCCTCTACTATGACTCTCTGTGCTACTAATATTTATTATTATTAGTCTGTCTGTGTAGCTAGCTAAGCTTGCACAGTTGGCAAAAGGTGTTAAACAAAACTCCTATTCAGCAATAGTTCTAGGCACTGAGTGCAGTCCTCTGGGTTGTCCATAATGTCTATTGAAGTCTTCTTAATGTTTATGCTTTGACAATTCCCAACAATAAAATGTCAATGGCCACCAAGAATAAGATACTAGTTTACTTTTTGATTGGATAGGAGGACATACTACTACTGTTGCAGGGACTATTCTGCACATACTGAACTATAGACAAGAAATAGGGCATTGGTGATAATAGGCGCAGTTAGACTTTCCACATACCTCAGTCATAACAGAAGTTGAACCCTCAATCTCCTTACTGACTAGCTAGTTAGTCAGAGTCATTATTTAGCTCCCAAATGCAGCGATGATCCCCAATGATTATACAACCCACAACATAAGACTCCGGAGTCAGAGTCCCGACCTCTCAGAGTCACGGAATCATGCTTGCAAATTGCAAACCCTTTCGCTCACTCACTCATGACCAAAAACCACAGAGTCTATGTAAGTTTTAAAGCTTTATCAAAAAGTAAAACAACTAGCTTTGTGTGTACTCTGTATATTATTTTTCAATTGTGCATTATATAAAAACATTTATTAAAATCAACTTCATACTAGAAGAGAAACGGTGAAATCATGAAAACTGAACAGTGGCTGATTTACACATTAATTGTGGGAGACCCCTCACCTGGTTGGAACTTAAAGTACTGGTGGTGATGATGATGAGTAACATATTGCTCTTGTTTGTAGAAGGGAATCTTCTGTCTGTTATGAGAAAAAAAGGTGCGCGTTAAAAAGTAAGCATTCATCAGTTGTGCCAAAAAGTGTAGCATGTTATGGCTAAGCATAAATAAAAAAAACACCCTCCCCTTCTGAAAGGGGTATTTTTAGTTTAGACTAGTCACAAATAATTAAATTTGTTTATGTAGTAAAACATTTTTTCATTCCTAGACAAAATAGGGAGTGGTGTATATGGCATCTAAAAATATGAAATGTATTTTCTAGGCGGAACACCATCGGCACAGCCCACCACCAGTGCCGGGGCCTGCGCGGAGGTGGTCACTCCAGGGGCGGATGCGGTGACAGCAGGAACTGATGTGGGGGATGCCTCGGTAGTGGCGGGCAGCGGTAAGCTATTATGTTCCTTACTTATTGAGATTGCAGAGTAGGCTCGCTGCAGGAATGTATATGTTGTACAGTACAAGTACACTTTGCTGTTAAGAAGATTTACAAATTTAGAACTACATTTTTGTCAACCAGGTAGAAGACAGTCACCCTTGACTTCACATTAGCAATAGCATTAGCGGCGGAAGTTGACGAGCAAGCAATGGCCTCCTCTAAATTTGACTTCAACTCAGCTGTGAAGGACGAGCGAGTTAAATTAATGACTGGCAAAGAATGATACGTGTTTTTGAATGCAGGCACAAGTGGCTGGGAATCTGATGCATGGCCGGTTGAAGGCTGAAGCAAGGATGGGTGGAAGGAGAAAGAAAGGAGGACTGCCTGGGTGGGTGAAACAGAAACTGTATGTTTCGCAATATATACTTTGGGTCAAATTCAAATGCAAGTCAAGCATGGATGCATGGGTGGCGGTTTACAAAATAAAATAAAAAGGGTGTTTTTCGGTGAGAAAAAGTAAGGTTTGTCCGGTTGAGACATTAAGAAGAATGATTGACATTTACTTTGAATGGATGGATGCCTGGATGGTATCTTCCTCATAGATAGCATAGGTGTTTGACGAGTAGACAGAGTAGACGATCACTGGATGAATAGTGTTACTTTGAAGAGCATGTAACACCGCACGTCCGTGCCAGAGTAGCAAAGCCGAGGAAAGTAGAAGTTGTCATTCTTCAGAGTACTCCCTTGACTAACAGTAGTTTGCAAGCACAGCATATATCATGTATCTATATAGTATAGTTCACATTATCAAGTCAAGTCACAAGGGCCTTCCTCCGGCGATTACGGGGACCACTCACTCACTACCTATGTTAGTAATTTTTTTTCACCTGTGTCATTCATGTGTGGCCTATCGGTGTTCACTCAATCAATAAAAACAAAGCACCTAAAGTCATCCCTTATATAAGCAAATATCCTGTGAAGGGATGGATGATCATATTATCTTCTTCATTTTCCTTTTGTAGTAGTCAGGGGCAGGGCAGGGTAAAAGTTAAATTAATTGAGCAGTATCCCTTGTAACAGAGTATGGCCAGTGCCTCCCATAATAGAAAAGTAAGAGCTTCCCCACCTGCATGTACTGGGCTGGTAACAGTAACGCGAGTCTGCATCATCATGGCTTGCGTCTGTTTTTCTTGGGTGCAAGCTGACTGCGATGGCATTATGCCAGCTTCCACAAGCCTACGTACTAATTTCGCTAAACAAGAGAGAAGAAGAAGACTGGTGTACTGTCTGAGTCTAATGTAGTGAGCCCATATAGTGCTAGTAGAATTCCTGAAACTCCCACTAATGTTAGAGCAGAGGCCGACGAAGTGGAAGGTTAGATAGATACATGCCACAAATGTTATGTACTGTGCTTGCAAGTTGCTAGTGCTACTGTGACACAATTTCTGTTGAATTACTTTTGTGTTAATTTTAAAGAGTATTGGTTACAGCATTTATTTATTTCTTCATAGATACTCCTTCTAAACTATCAAGGAAGGAGTTGGCTGTCTGGGCCAGGCAATGGAAGCTTGAGGCAATTGTCGCTGAATATCGGCGGCTGGTGGCTCAGGAAGCGGAGGATGACTCTCAGTCAACATCGATAACAACAGCTGCATCCTCCTCCGCTGCCCCTGGGTCATACAACCAGTGCAATCCTCCAGCTGTACGGCGCCGTGGTCCGGCAGCCACCCACCGCCGAGCAGCGAAACCAACAGCTGTCCCCAACTGTACCTGCAAGGCTCGTGTGCACCGACTAACCCTGCGAGTGGCCTACCTTGAGCAGGAGGTGGAGAGGCAGAAAGCCCTGCTCAAGACCCTCCGGAGAGAGCTGCGTAACCACCTGGCCACAGGACACCGCCGGCCAAAGTAGAGAGAGACTGTCCCTTGCCCCTTTTTAAAGACTTTTGGGGGGGTGGGGTGGGGGGGAATTGGTTGTTGGGGTTTTGGAAGTTTTCTTCTGGACATTTCATGGACATTGGTTGGGGTTAGGGAGGGGGTGGGTTGGGCCTTGTGGGATTAGGGTCGAAATAATTATTTATTTTCCACTTAAACATAGCATACACGTTTTTACTGTTTTGTGGGGGAGGCAGGGGGGGGGTTAACTGTACATTTGTTTCCCCGAAACTTAACTGGCTGGTTGATTCAAATTGTCTAAGTAATCACCCAAATTTGTACAAAAGTGCCACTAACAGAGTTAGCGAATTCAATTGTCCTACTACTTTACTAGTACTAACGTCAGTCTCTCCTCTCCTCCTACTCCATTATTCTTCCTCCCCCAAAATGCTTATCTGACCTGTGATTCGTGTTTGAGAATAGGGCTAGGCACAGGGCTGGCTGCATGGCGATTAAGGTTGGCTATGGAATCCGGTACGGATGAAATGGCATCGTTGTGATGGTAGTAGTAGTAGTGGTACACACTGGCAGTAGCAGCATATGAAAAAAAAGGAAATGAGACATTGAGTGGCCAGAAGAGCATTAGAACAGTACGATAGTACATAGTACAGTTCACAAGAACAGTGCCATAAATTGTAGCCTAAGCAATGCTAAAGTATTCAATAAAAAGTTAACTACTAGTTGCGTGGATTATAGCTACTACAAGAACTAGTACTGAAGGACACAGCAGCGCAAGCTTTCGTCAAGTGTAGGAGGATGTTGCTGTTGATGAATCCACTCAAATTGTGAATTGATTTGCAAATACTCATGGGTGTGTGTCAAGCAGAATAAGAATATATCCTCGGATTCCTTGACCTGCCTTGAAATTGATTTTCTGTTGCTTTTGACCTTATCCTCCCCAGCAAGTGTGTGGAATTATTGGTGTCAATTAGTCACACCTCAATGAAAACCACACAGCCGGGGGGAAGCGGGTTAGGGTTTGAAAAATGGATGGGAATGGGGGTTTTTGGGAAAGGTTTTTGGAGAGAGAAAAAAACCACAGCCTGGACAAACAACAAATGAAGAAAAACACATCTATGGATACGAACATATCCATAAATCTTTTAAGGGACATAAAGGAAGTGCATGCATGAAGTTGTTTGCTAAATGGATGGTATAGTTACTGAAAAGTAGTACTTATACTACAACTTACTAACTCGTACTAAACAATTAGACAGTACAGGGCTGCAGTAATTACGCAATTTCACTTGCCTATCTGCCCTCAGAGAGAATAAACACTTAGTAGTACATTACATTAGTTTTAAAAATAGCAAAGAAACTTATCAAATAGCTGTAGGGATGAATTTGAAGCAGAGAGCAAACGCTCTCATGGAAGTTCACAACAATAACATTATTTAAAAGATAAGGGCAGATGAAGTGGATACTGTAACTGTATGTTGTAGTTGTCCTGGTCAAATTGGGAAGTTGCATGCATCCAGCCATTCCTCTTATTCGCGGTACTCCTCCATTCCATTGGGCGCTCCGTTGATCAATCTTGGCACTGTCCACTGCCTGCGTGGCGGATGCAGAATTGCGGATTGCTATGGTAAGCCTGAGTTAATGTTTTTTCCATCGCACAGGGTAAGTGATGGCCTGTAATTGTCGATGGAAAAACAGAATGTGATATTAAAACACCCCGGAGGAAAAATATAAGGTACGGTGTGTAGTGCAAAAATAACACTTTCACTTTCACTTTCAGAGGCGACAGTATTACATACATGCATCCTTTCTAAAGTGCCTACTCTGAGTCTCTGTTTCCAGGATAATAATTAGCACACAGCAGGCCAGGGCCATGCAGACGGTCAAGGCAGGCACCACTGAGTGAACCAACCTCCATGTAGCATACCTCTTTGACACAGACAGACAAAGCAGATCTAATTTTATACAGCAAGCCACATAGCCGCAATTTTACATGAACCGCTATCTGGACTCTGGCATAACACTACACTGGATCGACCACTCCATACCACGACTAGACAGACATGTAGTTCTGCTGTGGTTGTTGTTGACTTGTTTACCTGTTTGCCGCTCACAAAATGGCCATAGTTCTTCTGTAAATCGACAATGATGATCCATCCATCCCAGTGAGTGACTGTAAAGATATTATGTAACTTTGGTCATCATGACTCATCATCAATCATCATGGTGTTGGCAAACTCAGTGTTGTTCATGCAGTCACAGTATACACACAGTGAGTCCAAGGACATTTTCCATATTAAAAAATGCAACGTAGTGGCCCCTGCAGTAGAAGTACAATTTGCATTAAACATGGTAAACAGAGTAGACTTGAGTTACATATAGTGTGTAAAAGATTAAATAATAACAGAACACATAGGATTCATTTCATGCTTAACAAACAAACAGCAATTGCTTTCATCAGAGCCAGACAGCCAGTGTTGTCCACTGCATGCCATCTCATCATTCATTACCTGTTCCATTTTCTGTCAGCATATTATTCTTAAGTGAAGGGCCACAGGGTAGCCTCTCGTGTCAATTTCAGAAGTAACAGTCAGTATAGTCAGTCATTCCAGTCCCAATTCTTTTGAGGGGACTTGTCTACGAAGCAACAGTTTATTGATTCTGCGTAATCCGGCCATCTGCCTTGAGGGAAATGGATAGGGGGAGTCTGGAGGAGGGGAATAGAGGAGCATGACTCAGTTGTGAACTTGTGAACTTCAGGAATGCAGACAGCGGCACCTTCAATATGGAAAGAAGACGAAGACAGTGCTGCTGATGGATTTGTTGTGATTAGAGTTTTGTTGTGCTAAAAGTTGCAAAACAAAGAAAAAGACACAGAAATAAAAGTGAATAAGGACAAAAAAAATAAAAAGTAAGTATTTCAAGCCTAGGTGTCAGGAAAGTAGAGCTCGTCCTCAAACTCTGTGAATTGAAACGGGAGTAGGTCAGCTAACAGAGAAGAACTTCCGTCACCTAAGTCGGTGTCCTCTTCTTCCTACGTGGATTCACGTATTTTTTAATCTGGTGGTATGAAGTGCTGATTCATCTTGATCATTGTTAACCTCTCCACATTTTTGGGCGAGAGGCGGGTCCTTTTTGAAGTTACAATGACACCAGCAGCACTGAAAACACGTTCACAAGACACACTTGCGAGTGGGCAAGACAAATAATTTATAGCGAGCTTGGTAATCAGTGGCCATTGAGGCCTTTTCCCATACCAATACACAATGGGTTCTGATCAAATATGACCTCTGGTGGGTCATCCAGATAGGCCTTCACCATCCACTCAAGGTCCTCCAGGGGTGCTCCACTTTGCGTACCATCTGTTGCCTTTGCATCAACACTGGAACGAGCAAACCCTTGATGAGTTATCCAATCCGCTTCCGACAATATTATGACTGGCCTGGTGCAGGTGATGATGATATGGTTGCTGGTGTCAGTAACGGCTCTGAGGGAAAGTGACTGCCTTCGGCCACAGAAGTGGACCTTGACGCCGGATGGCCTGCTGCTTCAGTAGTACTTGTGGTGGTTCCTTCAATTTACTGCCGATCTTTTTCAAACCGAGTGGCTGACAGAGCTAGCCAATGTTTGTACTTGGAAACATCTACTTCAGAATAAAAGGAATGAATGTATTGCTGGACAGTGCCTTTTTGTACCGTGGATCCAGAATAGTGGCACAAATGTAATGTTGTTCTGAATGTATTGCTTTAAGACTTGCATTGTCAACTAGGTGGCTTAATAAGCTCTCCGCCAACCGATATGCGTCTTGTTTTTCAGCATCAACTCGGAACGTTGAAGACACCGCCTTCAGTTGGTGCTCTAGCATGCGCAACATTGGGATAGCTTTGCCCAAAGTACAGTCCTCCCTGCTGACTTCACGGATGAAGACCTCAAAAGGACAAGGCATGTCTGTCAGGCTTTTAACTAGGTCCCATTCCTCCACCTCTAGCCTGATGTCTTTCATAGAAGCAGCCCATGCGTGAAAGACATACTCATTGATTACCAAGTACTGCTCAAACAGACGCTCAAGCATGTAGAAGGTTGAGTTCCAACGTGTTGCCACCTCCTGGATGAGTCCTCTGACTGGCACTCTACGGTCAGGTTGAATGATCCTCAGCTGCTTCCGGGCCATAAAAGAATGGCTGAAATGTATGCAGAATCTTCGGCAGGTGGTCAGTAACTTGCTGATTGTGTTTTCTTTTTTCAAGAAATCTTGAACAATAATGTTAATGCTGTGCGCCAAACACGCCACTCTGAAATAGCCACCATCAGCCATGGCCTTAACTATATTACTGCCGCAACTCTGGCAAAATAGGACCAGCAAGGAACCTTCCATTTAGGGCAGACTGTTGCCACAAATTCTAGAAAACCCACCCCTTCCACGAAAGAAAAAGGGAGAAGGTCCATCGCTAACATTTTAGCCAGCATTGCATTATACAGACGTGCCGTTAGGTGGTTGGTTTCAAATGGCGCCTCTGACCAAAACATGCATTTAATGGTGGTCTGGACCGTTTTCATATGTGATGATGATCCAGACTTCTTCAACCCAGTTAGGCTCTTTGATGTACTTTTTCGCATTGGTGTCTCTACCAGACTCTTACTGTGCCTCCTAGATGTTGCTGGGGTAGAGGGTGTGGTCGCTACCACTGCAGTGCTGCTGCCAGGGGTACTGTGTGTACCAGAAACAATGTCTCTCGCTTCTTCACCTCCCCCCTGCACGATCAGCTCCTTGTCATCACCAGATGCAATATCAATGGCTACATTTGGATTTGTACTTTTGGCTTTCCGGATGTTACTTAGGTGCGCCTCCCACTGGATGCTGTGGTGTTTATGGAGATTACCTCTCTGGCCTCCGGTACCATAGTTGGTACCAAGCTTACCCCGACTAACTGCTTTACAAATCGAACAAATAACGTGGTTTTCCGCCTTTTTGCTAATACTAAAGACCTCCCTAACTGGGGATTTGAGATTTCTGGTGGTGGTGGGGGAGGTGCCACTTTCAATGCCAGATGAAGAGGAGGATGGGCATGGCGGAATTTGTCTCTGTTGTGCACTTACAGCACCACTACTTGAGGTAATGGAGGTCGAGCTGGATGGAGGTCCCTGCCGGCCCTTATGAAGAGAAAATATGGAAGCTGTAGGTCGTGTTGCTGTAGTAGTTACCTGTGTTGGTGGTGGTACCGGTGCCACGCCGCCCACATCCCCTGCAGCATTTCGGGATAGGGTAAAAATGTATGTCTGCTGCATGCCCGCTGGGGCTGGAGTGAAGACAGTGATGACTGGGTCGTCATCGTCAGACTCTTCATCAGCAGCAGAATACACCACTTCTTCTTCTTCTTCGTCATCACCCATAACTAAATGCCTTGCGGGAACCTTCCATTTACCTAGCTTTGTCAGCTCATGGCGTGCCTCACTCTCAGACTGAATTGGTGGGTGCCAATCAAGATCTAGATCATCAGAAGGAAGGGGGCATGAAGAGGAAGTTGTACTAGTAGCCCTCCTTTTCCTTGCTGGGGATCTGGAAGACAATGGATCATCAGGAGTGGCTTGCTCAGCTGATACCTCCGTATGAATCTCGATTTCCTCATGTGCCGCTACATCCGGAGGAACAAGCATTGTGGGCAGTTGTGCCTCTCCTTGTGCCTCTCCTTGTGCCTCTCCTTGCGCCTCTCCTTGCGCCTCTCCTTGCGCCTCTCCTTGCGCCTCTCCTTGCACTTCTCCTTGTTGCACCTGTGGTTGTTGTTGCTGCTGTGGTTGAACACTCGTCAGATGAATTACACCCTGCGTTGATTGGATGCTACTTTGCGATGAGTCAACGCCAACATCACTGGTCGATGGTGAAAGAGCAATTAAAGTGGCTGCCTCTGCGGCACTCATGGGCTTGGGCCTAACTTGGCGTGGTGGCACTGAGACCAATGAAGTGGAGGTGCTGTTCCCAGCTTGGTCCCCGGCGGACACCGCTGCTGCAGGCATTGTTTTTTTTCCCAAAAAAAGTGTCAGTCGGCACACCAGTTTTCTTGGTAAGGGCCACCACTTGCTTCTTCTGCTCCTTCTTACTGGCAGTGGCACTGGCAACTTTCTTGGTAGAGGAGCTACGGCCAACTTTCTTTGGGCCCATCTTCTTCAGATGTCAGAACAGCAGGACGCAGTTGCATGAGTTGCAGAGTTGTCTGTGGCCACACGTGACGTCACGTGACGTTGTACACACACCGCAGCAGTACAACAAGTGATGATGATGAGGATGATTCCTGGTTCTCAGTCTTTGTGCACCTAAAAGCAAAGAAGCCAGAGGAACATCAGTTAAATAAATTTTGCATAGTCGTGCTTGATTTAATACTATTGCAACTAGGCATTTATTATTATTAAAACAACACACCCAAAAACGGAAAGACCCAAAATAAAAATTGCAATTCTAATCAAAAATGGATGTTTAAATTAATAGAAGAGAGACTACACAGAGAGAGTTGTTTCATGCACCCATTCATCATATAACCCTAGGCCTAATGGCCCGCAACCGCAAGCTTGCTGGCCTATGGCAAAAACTGCCTGTACTCAATATGCCCCTCCCCCCCACCCACATGGCCAGGCCCCGACAACACCCAGAAAATTGAAATTTACACAAAAATCACCCCAATGCAATGCCATACATGCCCTAAATGATGTTTAAATTCAAGAGACCCCACAGAAAGACTTGGTCCATGCACCACTGACTACCCCTGGGCATAATGGATGAAAGCAAGGCAGACTGGGTGCAGGCCTATGGCACAAAGCACACTGCCTGGCTTCAAAATGGCCCCTAGACCCCCACCGACATGGCCAGGCCCTGGACCAGGCCTCAAAAAGGCCCCCACCCACATGGCCAGGCCCTGGACCAGGCCCCAACAACACCCAAAACATCGAAATACACACAAAAATCACGCCAAAACAATGCCATCCATGCCCTAAATGAGGTTTAAATTGAAGAGACCCCACAGAAAGACTTGGTCCATGCACCACTGACTACCCCTGGGCATAATGGATGAAAACAAGGCAGACTGGGTGCAGGCCTATGGCACAAAGCACACTGCCTGGCTTCAAAATGGCCCCTAGACCCCCACCCACATGGCCAGGCCCTGGACCAGGCATCAAAATGGCCCCCACCCATATGAACAGGCCCTGGACCAGGCATCAAAATGGCTCCCACCCACATGGCCAGGCCCTGGACCAGGCCTCAAAATGGCCCCCACCCACATGGCCAGGCCCTGAACCAGGCCCCAACAACACCCAAAAAATCGAAATACACACAAAAATCACCCCAATCCAATGCCATCCATGCCCTAAATGATATTTAAATTCAAGAGACCCCACAGAAAGACTTGGTCCATGCACCACTGACTACCCCTGGGCATAATGGATGAAAGCAAGGCAGACTGGGTGCATGCCGATGGCACAAAGCACACTACCTGGCTTCAAAATGACCCCTAGACCCCCACCCACATGGACAGGCCCTGGAACAGGCCTCAAAATGGCCCCCACACACATGGCCAGGCCCTGGACCAGGCCCCAACAACACCCAAAAAATCAAAATACACACACAAATCACCCCAATCCAATGCCATCCATGCCCTAAATGATGTTTAAATTGAAGAGACCCCACAGAAAGACTTGGTCCATGCACCACTGACTACCCCTGGGCATAATGGATGAAAGCAAGGCAGACTGGGTGCAGGCTATTGGCACAAAGCACACTGCCTGGCTTCAAAATGGCCCCTAGACCCCCACCCATATGTCCAGGCCCTGGACCAGGCATCAAAATGCCCCCCACCCAAATGGCCAGGCCCTGGACCAGCTATCAAAATGGCCCTCACCCGCATGGCCAGGCCCTGGACCAGGCCTCAAAATGGCCCCCACCCACATGGCCATGCCCCAACAACACCCAAAAAATCAAAATACACACAAAAATCACCCCAATACAATGCCCCCATGCCCTAAATGAGGTTCAAACTCAAGAGACCCCAAAGAAAGACTTGGTCCATGCACTACTGACTACCCCTGGGCATAATGGATGAAAGCAAGGCAGACTGGGTGCAGGCCTATGGCACAAAGCACACTGCCTGGCTTCAAAATGGCCCCTAGGCCCCCACCCACATGGCCAGGCCCTGGACCAGGCCTCAAAAAGGCCCCCACCCACATGGCCAGACCCTGGACCAGGCCCCACAACACCCCAAAAATCAAAATACACATAAAAATCACCTCAATCCAATGCCATCCATGCCCTTAATGATGTTTAAATTCAAGAGACCCCACTGAAAGACTTGGTCCATGCACCACTGACTACCCCTGGGCCTACTGGCTAGTTTGGCTTTAACACGCACCCCAACATTTAAAAAACTTCCACATATAACAGTGAGCTATTCAATTCCATGCCATCCATGCCGCAAATGATATTTAAGTTCAACAAAACTCACAGAAACAGTTGTATTATGCACCCATGACTAACCTTGGGCCTACTGGATACTGTGGCTACCCACAATATTTTTTTTAAAGTTGTGAAAAAGTTTATAAATTGTAGTTGCAGCAACTGCAATGCCCCAAACAAACAACACCAACTTACTTGTAAAATCTCAAATCCAAAAGTGATCCAAACAAAAAGTCCTCAAATACAAATATCCAGCCGCACCCTCAAAGAGTAGTCCTTCCAGGTCCAGATCCAAATGAAAAGTGACCAGGACATGGACAAAGCGCTGGGAGGAGCCTGCTGGACAGGAACAGGAAGTTGGAGACTCTGGGGCACTTCCTTCCTTTCACCCCCCAAAAATGGACTCCTTGCACAAAAGAACTGCAGCCAAATGTCAATCTGAGGAGTTATTCTGATCCAAATCATCATTTTCAGAAGGTTTATGCTGCCAGCGATAGATTTCTTGGGCAGAATTGCAATTTTTGCGACTTCAGGAAAGCGAGCTGTTCAAATCTCCTGCCGGATGTCAGCTGCGCGTCGCATCGACGTATTCGCAATTGTTTACTCTCGCGATGCGTGATCTTGGGCCCATATGACGTATTCGCGTTCTCGAAGTCTTGCATTGCAAGATGGCGGGACTCCATGACATACTAGTAGTCGTAAAGATTCTATTTTTGAAGCGCGACCAAGCAAAAGAAATTAGCTAACTAGCGAATTGTGGATTTTTGGGCAAATTCGCGCGGTTCGATGACCGCAAAATTGCCAAAAATCCGCAAATTCTGTGAATGGAACGAATTTTCCGCCCATGCTTAGCAAAAACCTCCAGTGTGGAGTGATTTAAAAATATATATGGTAAGCTCTCCTTTGGGCATGGAGCCAGGGGATCATGGGGAGTGAGTGGGCCTCACCACTCTTGGGCCCCGGGGACCTGGTCCCCTGGATCAGAAAGCAAATTAAAGGGGAGGGGTTAATGCAAACCCTGTCCCATGCCACTATAGAGCCAAGAGGACACCATCCCTCTGGCCCAATTTCTAAAAAATAAGGGATGGGCACACAGCACTCCTACCAGAACCACTGTTGAGCCCCCGGGACCTCATCCCAGAGGGCCATATTTCTTAGTAAGGTGGAGGGCAGTAGCAGCCCTGCCTCCACTTGCAGGATTCTGCCTTGGGGACCCCATCCGTGGGGAGCTATACTTCTCACTCTTCCAGGGAGCTTACCACCAAGCACTGTCGTTCCCTGTCCGGGAGAGTGTGTGCATACTCTGCCTGCACTCTCTGTGGCAGGGAACTCAGCTTTCTTACCACTCAAGTGGGAGCAAAGGAAATGTGTCGCCCCTGCCAGCACCCAGTATGGCCAGCTGGGGATATGGGGGACTTGGGGTCCCAATGACTCCCTAATTTGGATTTTATTTTATAGCTATTTACCCTGGGTTGGACACCAGGGTACACACCTATAAAATAAAAAAAAGTGGTGTTGGGCTCTTGCCCAAAACTGAAAAGGAAGTTGTAGGTGCCCCTAGTGGGCACCAGGGCTCCCAGTTGATAAAAAGTATGCTAGCCTCCACCGACTGCACTGTGTGTGCTAGATGCAGAGGAGGCTGGGGCCACAGGAGACCTGGGGTTTCCCTCTGCTGCCCCCAAACAAAAAAAAACATGTTTGTGTTCTGAGTGGGTACCGGGAAAGCCAAAACAAATTTAAAGAAAAGAAAGATGAGTAATAAATGAGGGGAAGGAGACACATTTGTTATTCACTGCTCTGTGAAGGAGAACACCACAATGCCCTGTGAGGGCTATTTACATTGATTACCTTGGTGGTGTCCTACATGGGGCAGGGGCACTAGCAAGCATTCATTTAATGCTGTGGAGACTGCAAGGAGTGTAGCAGCCACCCAAACAACCCAATCCTAGCTGGAGCTCTAATCTCTGTCAGCTGTAGTACATGACCCTCGATTGTTTTTATGAATGTACTATGTGAGTTGAAAAATGTAAAAAGAAAGACTCAGGGTCATGTAGGTTTTATGAAACAAAAACGCAAAACAATTTGTTTCTGAGTCATTCTTATAAAAATGTTCAACCCACATAATGAATTTTTAAAAATTATGTTAAAAGAAATACTATCAGACATGTTTTTTATTAAACTTGATTAAACATTTTGATAATAATCACTATTGTTAAGCATTACATTGTGTGAATGACTGAAATATACATTGGATTAAAAATATTGCCGATTTTCGGAGAAAGATGATGGGTCTGCTTTATATGTAATGAATTCTCACCCCTTGAGAAAGCCAATAGGCTGACATTTTATATTTTGGTTTTGTGTCTGTTTGACAAACTCAGTAAGTCTGTCTTAGTGATGCCAGGACCTGAGAGACCTATTGCATGCTGTACATGCCAGAAAGCTGTGTGGTTGGGGGTTTATTACTTGAAAGAGTCCTGGATGCAAAGCCTGGGGGGGGGGGGGTTGATTCAAGTGATGTGTAGAAAACATTCATGGAACAGTGGCAGCCATGCTGGAGGTAATCGGCTGCTCACTTGCAGAGCAACCAATATTTTACACAGCAATTTTATGTTACCCAGAAAATATTTATAAATATGAGGAGTCCAAAGTCCAAAGTCGTACTACCTACAGTGAGGAATGGAATGCAATGTAGAAGACTGATCAACTACTTTTAAAGTCCTCTTTTCATGTTAGAGGAAGGATAGCTTTGCTGAGAGTAAGGGTCTCATAACAAGTACGATAAAATTAACAATTCTGGCTGGTATCTCTTGTGAAAATCCAGCCACTTCAAGTATGTATCCAAGAATGCAGAATAGACATGGTGACTTGGGAAATGTAAGTAAAAACAGGAAAGGCTGGGGGGCATATTATCAAGAACAGGCGATAAAATTATCGCTGCTTTACCGGCAGGAAACTTCCGCTAAAGCGGCGATAATGGGCTTGATAATATGTCCTTGTGAATTCCCATAGCAGCCCAGGTTCTGGTGTTAACCTGGGCTGCTATGGGAATTCACAAGGGCATATTATCTAGCCCATTATCGCCGCTTTGGCAGCAGTTTCCTGCCGATAAAGCGGCGATAATTGTATCGCCTGTTCTTGATAATATGCCCCTAGATTTTATGTCTGGTCTACATTCTTCTTTATTTTTCTTACCAGTTTTGTGTGATAAAAAAAATATAAATAGAAGCTATATAGATGTGCTTTGCATTTTCTTCCTTCATCATTAGTCCGTTCAGGGGTCATTGACATTTTGCTTCCACTCTTAACACCACACTGAGGGGACAAGTGGGTCAGGCAACTTCCGCCATTGGCTCCTTGGCACTGTGAGTAATGTCATTTTATCCTGCTCACATGTGCATATCTGCCTACAAAGAAGTGCATCTCACTGCCAAAAGAAGTGGACTCACACTTTACATAACTTTTTTATTTTTTCTTTGCATTCTTTACTGTTTTTTAGTCATCACTGTAAGTTTAAATTATGGACCCAATTTACAAAAAAGTAGTAAACCTGTACCTGTAGATTCATGCCTAAATGTAGGCGCAATTTGCAAATTTTTAGATTTCAGAATCATTCCCTGAACTGTGCTTGTAAAGTTGTGAGTTTCACAGTTCACAGGCATAATTCTCTAAACGTTATGTGACTGCTTCTAAGGGCTTCTAGACCCACTTCATAGTGGAGAATTCCATATGGGAGTTTTTTCTCCAAGAGGAAAGAATGTTTTCCTGAGAGAAAAGCCCTTCCTCTGAACTCTCTCTAAAAGTGTGTGTGATTTGTTCCCCTTCCTATCCAGCCCTAAGCCTTTGCTACGATGGAAACGGGTCTGATTGCAGGTTGGGAATACCCACAAGCAAATTTGGCTATGTGTATTTCCTAACTTTCAAGGCAAAACACATCTTGGAATGGCCACACTCATGTGGAAATATCTGCCCGTGCAAATGGTCATAAAAGACTAGTGTCAAACCCTTTTTAAGAGTGCTCCGGCAGAGCCTTTGTGATATGCAAGTGTGGTAGGTGACAGCTCCCCCCTATAAAGTCAGAGATATACCATCCTCCAAACACCTATTCTCCATTGCTTCACTGTCTGGGAGCAATAGACAAAGACCAACTGCCAAATATAACTAGTCATGCCACCCAGGGAACAAGCTGCAGGCACCAAATAGTTAGGACTAGAAAATTCAACTTTGTAAAAGTGGCATTTTCAGAATTTTGACTTAAAATTCGACTTTATCTTTAAAGAGGGTCTTAAATTACAATTATTTAGACATCTACCTCAACACTCCTAGATGCTCCTAATTGAAAGTTAGCACTAGTTAAATGAGGTAAGTTAACTTAATGTTATCCTACAGTAGAGGCAGCCTTCCAATAGCGAAAAAAGAATTTTTAGAGTGTGTCACTACCAGGACATGTAAAAGTTAAAAGTATATGTCCAGTCCAACTTTTTAAATACACCACACCTTGCTCTATGGGCTGTTTGGGGTCTGCTCTCGGGGTGACTTATATGTATTAAAAAGGATGTTTAGGCCTGACAAAAGCTTTTTTTTGCCAGGGTGGAATGACAGTTTCATACTGCACACAGACTGCCAAGGCAGGCCTGGAACATGTTTAAAAGGGCCACTTAAGTGATTGACACACTCATGCTGCAGGCCCACTAGTAGAATTGAATTTACAGGCCATGACTACATGTGGTACCACTGTACTAGAGACGTCCAAGTAAATTATATGTGCCAATTGGGTGTAAGCCAATTCCACCATGTGTAAAAGAGAGAGCAGATACACTTTAGCACTGATTAGCAGTGGCAAAGTCTGCAGAGACCTAAGGTCTACAAAACACGATCAGCAAAAAAGTACAAATAAGGCAAAATGTTCGGGGGAAAACCACCCTTATGCGGACAGGCCTAACACATATGGTTTCCATGTTTAAGCGGTGGCATGTTTTCTTTTTCTTTTCATTTTTGCAGCATATGCTTCCAGTAAAAAAAAAAAAAAAACATTACAAACAACTGCAGAGGCCAGATTATTTGTATTTTCCAATGCCCATAATACTTCTGATGGGTTTTTCTAGCTATAAGACAATATATTCCAACATGAAGTTCTGGGAATCAATTCAAACATAGATAAGGGGTGATAAAGATTACGATATTAAGGACAGTGTATGGTATTTTCTCATGGAATTATTAAGAATTGAAGCGGAAACAATCCTTAAACCAAAGTATATTATTAACAATATTAGTATTTGGACCCTCTTTCTTCTACGGTACAGTATTTAATGAGACTCTCCAGACCTGAAGAGAGAATATACCGGTCTAATTTTGTATGAATATTTGTATGTAAATAATTGTTATAGAGATTAAATATCAAAAATAATCACGAGCAGCCTTTGAAAAAACAATGCATAAGTGAAACTTTCCTTTGTTTCAGAGAGGCACATCTTATTGGAAGAATATTCAACACATTTGGATAAAAATGCTCACCTGTAATTATATGTGTGTGGGGAGGAATGCTTAGCCACATGAGTAATAACACTATCACATTAGCGTTCCTGTGTTATTTGAATTAGAGTATTTAAAAAGAATGGAAAAACCTATTTCTTTCCTAAATTTGTATGGTTTTATATACTGTCTATTTGGAATTATAAAAAATGCAGATCTGATTTAACTGATATTGTTGTTTTATTTCACCTAGATGTTGTGCCACAAGCAATTGTAGGTGAGTATACCATTTAATATACCATATATTTATGTATTATGTAATATACTGAAGTGCTTTGTGCAATATGGCTAAGGAATCCTTCACACCTTCACAATGTTGTTATGTTTAGCAATGAAAGAAAACTCCATGCTGTTTATACAAATGAGAATGCAAATTCTTTTTAGTTGAACAATTACATTAGACATAAAAAAGAGTAAATAGTTTAAATCACTGCCAGTGTCTTTGGGTAATATCTCTACCTTAAGCAAACCGTTACTGGTCGCTGCTTATTATTAATCGTTCTTATATAGCGCTCGATTACCCGTAGGCATCTTGGCGCTTGCCTTGGGAACCCGTCCTGGTTTTTCCCTGTGAGATACCTGTACTGGGCATCCCCAAGGTGAAAGCCAGGCATCCCGCCGCAGGGGGGCCGTAGTGGAGATTAAGCAAGCTAATGCCCAGAGCTGCAGAGTGTCAACCTGTGACTCGAGTAGGCACCGAAACGAGAATTATCAAGTCCGTGGATATTTGGGCTCAAGACCCTGCCGCGTCGGGAATTGAACCCTGGTCCCGGGTCTGACCTCTGCTTCAGGGTCTTCCGTCTCTAACCAGTGAGCCACACTTCTCCACAAAAGGAAGAAATGGTTACAAATGATCTAAACCAGTGGTTCTTAACCTTTTGATTTCTGTGGACCCCATCATAATCAATATTGAAATACAGGGACCTCCACTTGTCATTACTGGAATGATCCCCATTATTGGAATCTGAGGCTCCCCTCTGAGTCATTACTGGCAGCCTGGGACCCCGGCCTAAGGCGTTTCGATAATTTAAAACACAAAACAATACACTTTATTTTCAGTACTGGCCCTGGGAGATGTGGTTCCCGGGGTCTGAATAGGCTCAGGGTGGGGGCCTGAATGCCAGCTTCCCTTTATTTTAAGTAAAGGCCCTGAGGGATAGAGTGCCCAGGACCTAATAATACCCAGAGAAGTGGGCTACTCCACTGCCCCTGCCTTTTAATTTAAAAAAAAGCCCTTGGGAGATGGAGTCCCCAGGGCCTAATAAGGCTCAGGGAAGGGGGCTATGAGCCCCACTCTCATGATAAAGAAAAGGCCCTGGTGGAAGGGATCCCTAGGGCCTAATAAGCCTTGGGGAGAGGGCAATGAGCGACTCACACCTTTCATAAAAAATTACCCCGGGTATGGGGTCTCCGGGCCTAAAAAGGCTCGGGAGGGTGGTCACTTGGACCCCCACCCTTATAAAAAAAAGTGACCTGGAGCCCCCAGGGCTTAATAAGGCTCGGGGAGGGGGCCAGGCTGCCCCCTCCAGTTTCATAACAAGCAGACCCTGGGGATGAGTTTGGGTAGGGGAGGTGTCTGGACCACTCCACTTTAAAAATCATAAGATCCTATGGCCAACCACCCTCCGCGCACGGCGTTCAGTCATGCGTGGGGGTGGGGGTGTTGGCTTTAGGTATGGTAATACAATAATACTTTCCATTAAAAAACCCTAAACATTCACAAAAAAATCAAAAGTTAAAGTAGCATTGTAGTTAGGTGTGATAAAAGATCTGTTTTTGTATTCAAAAAAACTTCGAAATTCACTGGAAAAAAGTTAAAGTTACATTACTATAAATTATTTGAACTAAAAAAACATAGAAATTCACCAGTTTTAGTTAGTAGAGCCTCTGGAGAGAAAGCTTGGAACAGGCCACGCACCTTTCATTAGCCCATGTTTTGCCACTTTGAAGAGCCTGGGCATCAAGGTATCTTTTTCTTGTGTTTTATAAGATGGAATATTCTTTGGGACATCGCTGTAAAACATGTCTCCCAAGAGTTCTGCTCAGGTCTTTGGGTTGTATTCCATATTTGCAAAATTCACCAGAGTATTAGTTGAAACTGTCAAAGAAAACATTTATAATATGCATTTGTAATGGCTGCAAAATGTGTTTATTAAAAAGCTGTGAACACTAGAATTGGGCAAGGGTTTCTCCTCGGCATTTACCAAGGAAAGAATTTCTCCGAGGCAAAGAAGGGAACATATTTACAGAAACATCCACAATAAGGTTAGATGATTTTAGGTTTTGATTCCTGAGAAGATCGGTATTAGAATGAGATCATAAGACACTGTGAAACTCAGAGCACATGTCCTCCAGTTGTATTTAACACGAAGCTGAGCTCCTCATTATTCCACACACACAGAAAGTTTAATAATTTATGTCCCTGGTGCCAAGTATTGCTTTGGACTTGGGTCAGTGTGAGGACTTCTGGTTATTACATTAGCAAGAGCTAGTGAAAAATGGCTGCCACAAGCTGCATTCCTAAGATATATCTATATAATACATTGTTCCCCTTTGAGTTACGATGCTACACCAGATTCCTCCCACATTTAATTGTGCCACATGGCACTCATGCTTTCTAGGATGTATTCACACACCCACGATTCATGAGGGATACCGTCTAATTTTGTTTTCCATCAGACAACATTCGGGAGACTTCAGACCCAATCATTGCATTCATTTATCATATTTTTTTATCTTTTACCATGCCGCCGGCACAGCCAGAACACTAGCTTACCTTCTAATCTGCTGCGATCAACTGATGTTACAGAACATATGGCCATCCACACCTACATATAGAGGGGTAGTCTTTTCTTTATGCCTGCTACCAAAATTGCATGTCATTGCTGCGCCTAGTCATCACTGCAAGACAACATGTTTTACTACATGCTGCAAAGGTGTAACATTTTCTGCCTTGTCACTATGAACATAGTAAAGTCACTCAAGTCACTATAAATTGAAGGCCTCTCACCTTAGCGCACTATGTGATGAATACCACAGGCTTGTAGTTGAAACGCGTTATCCTGACATGCTAAAACAATAACATTTCTTTATTGCATCTTTAACTGGAGTCTGTGCCCCTGTTTTGCCCACTGCGGTCGTTCATTGGGATCCTTGTTTCATATCTATATATATATTCATTTGAGATGTCATCAGTGATGTCATGAGTGATGTCACTGACCATGTCATGAGTGATGTAATATGTGACGTCATCAGCAGTGCATTGCGGGCGCGCAAGTTATAGTTAGCTGAGCTAACTATAACGGAGGAATTTCAAAGGTTTTGTATGAGAGAAATGTTTAGCTAACTAAAACGTGTGAAACCTATGGTTTTTTCAATGAATTTCTAAGCTTTTTTAAATGCTAATTCCTAACTATAACGTGTGTGAAACCTATGGTTTTTTTCAATGAATTTGCAAGGTTTTTTAAATGCTAATTCCTAAGTATAACGTGTGTGAAACCTGTGTTTTTTTCAGTGAATTTCAAAGGTTTTGTAAATGATAATTTATAAATGTATTAATTATTATGTCTTTCTTTTTATACTAATTTCTTATATTTTTAATATAAATATTTATATTTATTTTATTTTTTAGATTATATTTCATATTCTTATTATAAAATAATAACAAAACTTAATTGCAAAGGAATTTTTGGATTAATAATTGCTTGACGTCGATTGCAAGTATAACACAGCTCCACCAATGCTCTTGGGGCCCTATGCTCACAATGCTGTATCAATCCTTACACCTCCTTCAAGCATGTGCAAGGTTTGGACGCAGCATAAGCTCAAAAGTGACTGAATGAAATGTTATACATTTCACTCAGTCGCTTTTAGGAGGAGTTGCTGCACCCCCTTCTGCACAAGAAAGCCTCTTCTGGCGCAGCGCTTTACAATGTAATACACCCTCCAAATGCGTCACATTGTTAGTAGCACACACCATGGCACATCTTTTGCACCACTGTTGTGTCACAAAAGTGACGCAACGGCTGTGTAAAAGAGGCACAAGGGGATTGTAAATCCGCCCCTAACACATACAAATTCACCCAGGCAGTTTCACCAGCAGCACAAATTAAAACATGGACTTGTAACATATTTATGTACATATGTTACATTCAGTTACATGGTCCGACCATTCTCTGGTATGTTTCTCCTGGGATATAAATGGCAACCGCATTGCGGCTAGATCGCAGGATGATTTGCGCCCTAAGAAAATTAGTATCCCAACCTTGGCAGCGGCATTGACTGATACTGCTCCTGTTAAGGCCCAGAATTTGGAGGAAGCAGTTGAACATTTTTCAGCATGGATACACTCCACGGTTAGCTCACTGCCTGAGAAGAAAGGAAAAAAGTGCCCTAGAACCATCCCTTTATCCCCTTGGTACACTGATCATCTTAAAATACTAAAAATTGGATGTAAGGAACGTGAAAGAACTTGGAGACGGGGGTATTCCCCTGCGGCAAAAGCAGAGCTCAGGATAGCACAAAAAGACTACTATGCAGCAATTAAGGCTGCTGAAGGGGATTATTATGCAGCCAGGATTATTAAGGCCAAAAATAACAGCAAAGAAATGTTCTCCATTGTTAAAAGCTTTACGGCCCCAGTGGCAGAAGTAATGTCAGTTCCAACGTCTGCAGGATGGTGTGAGAAACTTTCAACCTATTTTATAGACAAGATCCAAAAAATTCAAGCGAGTCTCAAATCCCCTGAGATAAATGATACTTTTGCATCACAGGGCACTCTGAACTCCCACCCACCCCTCCCTTTGTTTAAAATGCCCTGTAGCACTGAGAGGACCGCTGTGATGTCAAGTTTTTCTATCATAGAGGGATTGGACGTGCTGGCTATTTTAAAAGCATTGAAGTCAGGATCTCCAGTGGATCCGTGTCCCGCAAGGGTCTTGAGTGGTGTGGCGGAGGTTGTAGCTCCGATGGTGACTGACTTAGTCAATGAGTCCTTACAATCAGGCTTGGTCCCCCGACAGTGGAAGGAAGCTAAACTTCTCCCGCTGATCAAGAAACCTTCGGCGGACCCGCTATTTCCCTCAAACTATCGCCCTATCTCTTTACTCCCTGCCTTAGCCAGGGTCTGTGAGAAGGCTGCTTTTTGGCAGCTGGAGAGGTTCGTGGAATCATCTGAGGCTCTCCATCCTCCCCAGTCTGGTTTCCGCTCCTCTTTTAGCACCGAGACCGCGCTCGTGGAGGTCACCGAAGCCATTAGGGAATGTCTGGACGGAGGCGGCAGAGCGTCTCTAATTTTATTGGACCTCTCTGCCGCGTTCGACACGGTTCCCCATGTCCAGCTTCTCTCTAGGCTAGAGGAGATTGGCATAACGGGCGTGGCTCTCAGATGGTTAAGATCATTCCTCACTGACAGATGCCAACAAGTTTGGCTTCCCCCCTACCACTCCTCAAGCAGCAGGGTTGAGATAGGCGTGCCTCAGGGGTCGACTTTAAGTCCTCTCCTTTTTAATGTCTATTTGACCCCCTTAATCCACCTGGCAGAAAGATTGGGTGCGAAAATAATGGCCTACGCCGACGACACCCAGCTTCTCTTCACATGGAATAAGGATAACCTTAACCCAGTGGGTGTCCGCCAATGTTTGTCCTCTGTATTTGCCTGGCTTGCTCAGGCAGGCCTCAAATGTAATGAGGACAAATCTGAAATTCTATTTTATGGCCAATTTCCAGCAGACTTTAGGGAATCCATCTGGCCCATTGGATCATTGTGCCCTAGTGGCGATTGTGGGGTGGCAAAGAATTTGGGTGTTTGGTTCAGAGCAGACTTGTGCTTCCGCGATCAAATTTCGAGACTGGCGGGTACGTGTTTTGGCACCCTATCCATTCTCAGGAAGTTCTTCCCCCTTCTCCCCCAAGTGGCTAAGGAAGCGATAGCTAGAGCACTTGTGCTCTCTCGACTGGACTATGCAAATGCCCTCTACTCCGGCATTCCGGATTTTTTGATCCGGAAATTACAGGTAGTCCAGAACGCGACGGTGTGGCTCCTGTTTAATATCCCTAGGAGACTCAGCGTTCGCAAACAACTTAGAGAGCTCCACTGGCTACCATTGGCCCAAAGAGTGCGCTTTAAGGCCCTGGTCCTTGTATTTAAAGCCCTACATGGCTCTTGCCCCTTCTATCTTAAGCACAGATTTGCTTTCTACCAGCCGACCCGCCAGCTGCGATCTGCCTCCCTCAGACATGTGGTTATTCCCAGATTCAAGAAAGTTCGACTGGGGGGGCAGTCTCTGACGGTTCGTGCAGCTCAGCTGTGGAACAACCTACCTGAGGCCTTAAGACACTCGTCAAATCTTGCTAGCTTTAAAAATTGCTAAAAACTCACTTATTTATGCAGACTATGTAAGCTTTCCCTTGCTCTAGCTGACACCATGACCTTTTCATCGCGCCAGGACAGTTTCGACTAACAGCGCGCGCTACAAATAAACATAAAACATAACATAACATAACAAGTGCTTCGGACATACTACAGTGTACTATAGATAAATACCTTATAGATTTATGCTGTAGCACTACCTTATAGTTCTGCACTTTCACATTCTCCATACACTAGTAAGATATTCATTCATTCATTTATGAACTACACATTCATTCTGACAAACTTTTACACACTAACATAGAAATATAGTTCTTTCTTTGACCAGTGAAGGTAGTTCTAAAAAGAACTGGGTTTTTTTTGTTTTTTTAGTTTTGTAGTTTTTTTTTGATTTCTCAACAAATTCCAAGTGGAACAAAAGAATGAAAAAAAACAACAACTAATGTCGAGGACAGCAATGATCCTGCATTCTGCGTTTCACCAGGTCTATAGACTGTTCCAATAACACAAAAGTTTATCGCAATAAATGCATAGAATTTTAACTTTAGCAAAGTCGGAATTAATTTGTGGGTGTGGACTGCTTGCTGAAAATGCTGCTGCCGCAGTTGATGTGATTGGTGTAGTAGCAGGTGGATTCTCGTGCAACCTCCGTCTTGCAGCTCGAGCAAAGTTCTTGGGGTGCAAGTTCATCACGTGTCGCACCATATTTGCTGTGCCAAAGGAGTATTTATTAGATGGATCACCCCTTGAAAGAGTTGTTTGGCAAATTTTACAGGTTACTTTTGGAGCATTAACCTTTTTTTGTCCTTCTGGAAAAGTAAAAAACTTCCAAATTAGAGCTTCTTTCCTCTTCTTTGGATGTTCTTCAGGAATGAAATCTCCCTCTGAAGAACTGCTGGAAGATGACTCCATTGCTCTTATTATTGTGATCGTCCTTCAATTTGAGAAGATTCTCAGAAGAAATGCTTCTTCCTAGAAACTCAAAGTCGAATAATTATAATGGGACGGAACTTTCAACAGACGCAATAGCAAAAGTTATGAACCAATCAAATCTCTACTTTTAAAGTCACATGCCTTTACGTACGCTTATGATGCGCTTACGCAGCTATTTCGATACCAGAACGCATGATGTTCTACTGCGATTTGTGTAATTGTTTTCAAAAGTAATATATGATTATTACAAGTATTAAAAAAAATCATAGTTATCCCAAATGTCTGCCCTTAGTATGTACATTAAATACATAAATAAATGTTTTAAACCAAGTAGAAACATTGCCCTCTTTCGCGTACAGAACGCCATACATGACGTCACACGGAAGCTTTAATGCGACGCGTAACGTCAAAGCATATTCGTACCATATGCGCGAGTACACGCTGAGTATGATAAGCAGTACAAACTATGGTGCGATCACCTTCTCAGTGACAAATCAGAGCTCAGGGCGCGCTAAGGAGAATGATTAGAAGTGTTCATTCATTGCAGATCCGATTCTGGGCCTGCCTCTGCGTACATTATAACGCCGCCCTCATCTCTCTCTGTTGTTAAGTGTTAGTGCACACACCAATACTTGCACATGCGCGCTGCACGCCCACCCACACTACCCACATGTCACCACCTAGCATGCTTGCTATCACTTAGCCTGGAAACCAATACATTACCCAATGGGATGTCCCCCAGGGCCGTCATTCTTGCAGACCGCAAAAACGCTACCAATGACGGCTCTGGGCATGGTTTGGTCAGCCTCCGCAGTTTCCATATAATGCGGGAACTGACGTGAGCACGCTCTCTTTTGCCGGCCTGTGCTGCGGTGACAGACAGACTGTCGAAAACACCCCAGACGCAGCGAAACCACAGCCTTTGAAGACACGACAAAAGACGACAGAAGCAAAGGTAAGAGAAAACGTCACAACATCAGCCTCCACTGTAAATTGTATATGCACAATATTTCTTTATAAGTCACAAGGTCCTATACACCTCTAATTTTAAAAATTGTGCGTGCATAAATTTCTGTGTCGTATTTCTGTACTACGCAATATGCTTAAGCCTCTAGGTGTAGGTGAGGTCGGGGATCCGCTTGTAGATGCTGCTCCGTAATGGATCTGCCCGACGCGTTTCGAAGCTCCATATGCTTCTCTTCAGGGGCTTTGACGGAAGCGGTGTGTGCAACCGCCAACCCACTTCTCCATTTTCCATATGACACACCCACCAATGGGAGGCTCAAATGAGACTGTGTATTATGGGAAGTGTGGTGCGGAAAGCACATAATCAAGTCCTGTATGGACCACGCAAGTGGGCCCGTCCTCGATTCCGTTAAAGCCCCTGAAGAGAAGCATATGGAGCTTCGAAACGCGTCGGGCAGATCCATTACGGAGTGGCATCTACAAGCGGATCCCTGTCCTCACCTACACATAAATCAAGCTGTTGCTCGTGTGCTACTCAAAGGTGGACAACCTTGGAGCGACAATATATATATATATATATATATATATATATATATATATATATATATATATATGTATTCATTGAAAAAACCATAGGTTTCACACATGTTATAGTTAGCTGGACATTTCACTCATACAAAACCCCGTTATAGTTACTTCAGCTAACTATAACTCGCTCGCGCGCCCGCAATGCACTGCAGATGACGTCACATATTACATCACTCATAACATGGTCAGTGACATCACTCATGACATCACTGATGACATCTCAAATGACATCACTGATGACATCATCCAGTGAATGTGTTTCTTTCTGAAAAATAAATATTTTTTATATATGTATATCTAAAGGTCCATGGAAGAATAAATGGGTAAATAAGTGTTTAAATGGATTTTTTTGTAGCAAAATTGATTGGTTAACTGACTTATTAAGTGTATCTTAGTGAATACATATATTAGCGAGTAATGTTTAAATATATGTATTAGTGTCTCACTTTGTGTATAAGTGGCTGCATGGGATGGTGAGTAGCTACATGAGTGTCTTATTAGTTGTTTTTTTGAGTATCAGTATGCGTTCCTGTATGGTTTGGTGGGGGTATTACTTAGCACATAGATGCATAAATGACTGACTCACTGTTTGTATGTGTTTTGAAGACAGCATGTGTGCAGGACTGTATGGGTGGATGAGTGTGTGTATGGGTGTGTTACTGAGTGAATGACTGTCTCAATAGTATCTTTATGAGTAACTTAACTCATGACATCACTGATGACATCTCAAATGACATCACTGATGACATCATCCAGTGAATGTGTTTCTTTCTGAAAAATAAATATTTTTTATATATGTATATCTAAAGGTCCATGGAAGAATAAATGGGTAAATAAGTGTTTAAATGGATTTTTTTGTAGCAAAATTGATTGGTTAACTGACTTATTAACTGTATCTTAGTGAATACATATATTAGCGAGTAATGTTTAAATATATGTATTAGTGTCTCACTTTGTGTATAAGTGGCTGCATGGGATGGTGAGTAGCTACATGAGTGTCTTATTAGTTGTTTTTTTGAGTATCAGTATGCGTTCCTGTATGGTTTGGTGGGGGTATTACTTAGCACATAGATGCATAAATGACTGACTCACTGTTTGTATGTGTTTTGAAGACAGCATGTGTGCAGGACTGTATGGGTGGATGAGTGTGTGTATGGGTGTGTTACTGAGTGAATGACTGTCTCAATAGTATCTTTATGAGTAACTACATATGTTTTAATCTAGTATATATGAGTATTGATGTATATAAGTGAGTATATGTGAGAGTGAGAGATTGGAAGAGTTCCTGTATAAATAAGTATGTGTTTCTATAAGTGATTGTTTAAGAGTGTAAATATGTGTAAGTTTCCATAGAAGTAAGAGCGGTAGTGTGTGTATAGCTGTATATGCAAATAAATGGATGTTTGATAGTTTATTTGCATGTGTGAGTATGTGTGTGAGTAACTCTATGGATGACTGTCGGTGTGTAACAGGATGTATAGGTGTATCAGTACATATGATGAGTGAGTACATGTATGAGTGACTATATAGAACTGTTATTGAATGAGTGGATGTGTATATAGATGGTGGAATTACTGAATAGGTTGTTGTAACTGGTATTGGTATCTCCATTGTTTTGAAAATGTTAGTTTCTATTTTTGAATGTGTGTATCAAAGGTTATATTACGCTGAGAGGAGGTCTGTCACTCTTTCAGAAGGATGATGTCATCAGTGATGTCATCAGTGATGTCATTTGAGATGTCATCAGTGATGTCATGAGTGATGTCACTGACCATGTCATGAGTGATGTAATATGTGACGTCATCAGCAGTGCATTGCGGGCGCGTGAGTTATAGTTAGCTGAAGTAACTATAACCGGGGAATTTCAAAGGTTTTGTATGAGTGAAATGTCCAGCTAACTATAACATGTGTGAAACCTATGGTTTTTTCAATGAATTTGCAAGGTTTTTTAAATGCTAATTCCTAACTATAACGTGTGTGAAACCTATGGTTTCTTCAGTGAATTTGCAAAGTTTTTTAAATGCTAATTCCTAACTATAACATGTGTGAAACCTATGTTTCAAAGGTTTTGTAAATGATAATTATTAAATGTATTAATTGTTATATTTTTTTAAGTCCCCTTACATACTGGGGTTCCCTGGGGGCCAACTAGCCCAACGGGAAACCTCCAGTATACGCCAGGCGGCTACGTTGCAGAGAGGTGTAATGAGGCCACGCCCCTTTTTAGACCTCTCTGCAACGCAGCCCCCGGGCGCGTTTGCAGAGGGGGAACTAATTCCCCTTGCATACTGGGGGGTCCCTGGGGGCCAACTAGCCCACCAGGAATCTCCAGTATGCGCCAGGGGACTGCATTGCAGAGAGGTGTAATGAGGCCACGCCCCTTTTTACACCTCTCTGCAACGCAACCCCCGGGCGCATTTGCAGAGGGGGAACTAATTCCCCTTGCATACTGGGTGTCCATGGGGGCCAACTAGCCCACCAGGAACCTCCAGTATGCGCTAGGGGACTGCATTGCAGAGAGGTGTAATGAGGCCACGCCCCTTTTTACACCTCTCTACAATGCAGCCCCCTGGCGCATTTGCAGAGGGGGAACACATTCCCCTTGGAACCTCCAGTATGCGCCAGGGGGCTGCTTTGCTTTGCCCCGGGGGGTGGCGGTCCCCGGGGCAGTGTGGTGGGGGTTGGGGCCCCCCACACTTCTTTTTCACTATGCCCCCGGGATTTGGTCCCCCCGGGGGGGTAATTTGAAAAAAAGCAGACCAGGTTTTAGGAAAAAAAAATTGGGGCCTTGGGGGTCCTTGTGGGACCACCTGAGCAGGCCTAAGGGGTCAGGGTGTTTCTACCCTGCCCCCTTTTTGCGTTATACATGTTTGTTTTTCTGCTTTCTTGTGCCTTGGTCTACCGAGCACAAGATGGCTGCCAACACTTCCTGGTTTGGAGTGTTGAAAGTCAATGAGAATGCAGCTCGTGCTCAAAAAGGGGGAAGGGTAGAAGCACCCTGACCCCCTAGGCCTGCTCAGGGGGTCCCACAAGGACCCCCAAGGCCCATTTATTTTGTATTTTTTAAGAAATCGCGGGGGTGCCAAATTTCTTGTAATTCCGTTCAGCCGTTCGGGCTGTAGCCGTGTCTAAACGTTCTATGGAAAATAACATGGGTAAAACACGTTTTGGGACCCCCTTTTTTCTCAGCCCCCACTTGACAAATCCCCCCAAAACTTTCAGGTGAGGAGCGGAGCGGCCCATCTTCTTTGAGAAATTCGCGAAGATTCATCAACCGGCGCCAAAGTTATTCCCAATAGAATGTTGCGGATTTCCTATGGAAACTAGGTCCTAACTATAACTACCTACTGGTGACCGCCAGTAGGTAATATATATATATATATGTATCTATATATATATATATATATATATATATATATATATATATTACCTACTGGCGGTCGCCAGTAGGTATATATAGTTAGGATTTTTTCTCTATGGGATTTTTGAAAATTCTATGTCTAATAACTTTGGCGTTTGTGGACGGAATTGGCTGAAATTTTCAGGAAAATGGAACATTTTGTTTCTGAGCAGCCACTGAAGGGGGGCCGAGAAAAAAGGGGGTCCCAAAACGCGTTTTTTCCATGTTAATTTCCATAGGGCGGTTGGCCTCACTTTTAGCCCGAACGGCTGAATGGATTTGCACGAAACTTGGCAAAATTGTAGGGACTGTTAGCCTGATGTGCCTTTGCTAGGTCTCAAGATATGTGCTCCAGTGGATTTTGAGAAGTTAACGTTCAAAAAAAGATATATATCTGTAAGCGCGCTCCGGGCAGCGCTCCGGTTCGCTTACTTGACGCGTAACGGAACTTTGCGAAGCGAAGCTGATTGGCTCTCCGGTGTCTGTCAACATTCTAAACAGTCCGGAGCGGCCGCCATCTTGTCTCACGGTAGGATCGAGAGACAAGAGGAGGCCAAAACAAAGGGGGAAATGACCATAAGGGGGCATAGTAGATCCTCCTTGACCCCCTAGGTTTGATGTGGAGGCTTTAAAAGGGCCCCGCGGGGCAAAAAAAAAAAAAAGAACATTTTTGTTTTTTTTGCGTGGGGAGCGCACCGGGAAGCGGTCTGGGGAGCGTACTATAAGGAAAAAAGAATGATAGACTTTTCAAATATTGTATGTTAATTGATTGTTTGTTTTGTTGATTTTTGTTTAATTTCTTTATTTTTTAAGCAATTATTTATTATTGTGATTGTGTTTCAAAATTTAATAAAATGTCTAACATTTCACTGTCTGAAATGTCGTTATTTTCATTGAACATAGCTTGTAATGTTTGAGTGTGTAAAATGTCCTCATTTTCAAGGAGGACATCTACTGATTGCACACATTGCAGTAGTTCTTCGTCTCAAGTTTCATCCATAAAATTAATGTAATTTGGATCAATGATTTCTTCGTTGGTCTCTGGAAGGACAATTTCAAATGAAATTTTCTGTTCGCCTTCCATTTTGCCTGAAATTTGCATAAAAAAAAAATATATTAGTAGAGATAGGGCACTGTTGGGATTAATTTTAGATAGGCAGTTTTTAACAGTGAATTTATCTTTGGGCAGTGTATAGTATCAGAGTGGAAGTAGGAATATAAAAAAGTGTATGTGATTTAAGGTAAATAAATTCATAATTATACAAGACAAGCCTAATTCCATCCATAACTATAACAGAGAAGTCTATCTAAATGTATAACTACTACAGAGGGATAGTATATAACTATCAGAAAAAATTTACCATATTAACTTAAAGTGCACAATATACTTCAGTTTTTAAAATAACAACTTACCTTTATAAAGAAGTTGAAGTAATTACTGAAAATCCTATTGAAATGTACACCAGGAAGTAGTAGTCAAAATGGCTGTGTTTCTCTCTCTTTTTTTATATATATTCAGGTACATAACCAATCAAATGTCAGGTAAAAAAAGTAGAAAATGAAAGTAACATTTTAATTGGTTGTCAATTCCAACACTTCAGATGTGTTTTGTGAAGTAATTTACCTCAGGGTATTTAGAGAGGTCTACAGGCTAAATAACTAAATGGAATTCCAACCAAATTAGTGAAAATGGTAGGGATTGGTATGTAGTATGAGCAATTCTATATTTGGTGAAAGTGTCTCCAGGGTTTCTTCTGTAAATTACTTTCCCACCTTTTTTAATGGAGCGCTTCCCGGTGAGCGCCCCGGTACGCGAACCTGCAGCGTTACGGGAGTCCACCATTTTGTGTTTCGGTCGAATTAAAATACAAGATGGAGGGCAAATAATGTTCAGAATGGGTAGAAGGGGGCACGGTAGACGTATCTTGACCCCCTAGGTTTTCTGAGGGTGGCTGAGGAGGCCCATATGTGCGGAAAAAAAACATTTTTTTTGAAAATTTCGCGCCGTTAGCTTCCGGTTCGCGTACCGGGTAGCGCTCCGGGGAGCGTACTTTGTTGAAAATTTGTGAAAAAAGTTAGAGTAAAATAATAATTGTGAGTGATCAGATGTAGGGTAGCTCTGAGAAGAGCTTTTGGGTTTATGGTACATTTAGGTACTTATAAGTAGGTACCAATGCACAGTCTTAAATTCAAAATGAAAACTCTGTTGCCCTCATCTGAGAAGTGAACTCCATCACCTCTGTAGATATCTTGCATGTAGTAACGCAAGTTATTGTTGTACATGGAGCCCATTCCATGGTCTCTCATGTAAGCTGAAGCAGATTTGTTTACATGCTTCCTCGACTTCTCAATTTGTGGACAAAATTGGTTCGACCACCTCCATTTCTGTCTTTGGCATATATTTGAATATACCAAGGCAGTTTGAGGAAAAAGTGCCATCAATTGCTCAAAGGTGTCCATTAAAAGCATTTCCAGACCTACACCAGTCAAAGTGCCCAAGTCATTACCTCCACAGTGCACAATTAACAGGTCAGGTTTAGGCAAATGCATAAAGGTTTTCACCAATGGTATCAATTGGTGACATTTTAATCGTCTGTGGCCAAACCACTTAATTTCCACATCTTGTAAATTGAGATTAGGTAAATTTCTGTTCTCAGCATACCTTTGAGCCCAGTAGATGTAACTATGTCCAACAATCCAGACAGAAAACATGGTGAGAGAAGGTTCTGCTGCAGTCAGATGAAGTGTGGCAATGAAATGGCAGTTGGAAAAAAAAGAGTTTAAAATGAAAAAAACTGTGGAGTTTCTGTGTTAAGGAAGCAGTAGCAGTGATTGGTGGATTTTGATTGCTGAAAACAGAATGTTAGGGTGCATGGATGTGTTCTTTGAAAGATGTAATTTGAATGGTCAAGAAAAAATCATTTAATGAAAGATTGCACTGGATATGCAGGTGCACTGAGAGTTCAGAGTTCAATTGAAACATTGTTGTGTGAACTTGCAAACATCAGAGGTCTTTCAGGAGGTGGTTGCTATGCAAAAAAGGCAGAAAGGCCAGAGGGGGGAAGGGTGTTGATTTGAAAAAAGTGAGGGAAGAGTTTTGATTGGGTGACATGAGAGATATGTGTGATGAGTTACAGCATTTCTGTGCTTTTCATAGCTGCAGACTCTGGAGTGCATACCTTTTGCTCTGCTAAAGACAATTTGGTGTGTTTCTGAGACTGTTTTGAAACTCATAAAGTATTTGCTAAGGTGAGAAAAGATTCATTTAATTTAGATAGAGAATAGTATGGTTTTGGGAGAAAATTATGAAGAAAGTTGTGTATTTAAAATGTTGCTTGGTGTCAAGTGTTTTACAAATAGATTTTGTTTCTTTGTGTTACATAGCCATGTTAAAAGTGACACAAAAATGTTGCAAGGGCCTTAAAAAAACGATTTCATGTGTCTTAGGCCATTTTAAGTCATTTCTCCTTGAATGTAGATATATAATTCATTTAGATGATGTGTTTAAAAACGATTTTTTAAAACAATTAGGTTTCTTGATATGTACTGCTAGAGCTTCATAGGTTGCTTGGGGCATATTTATAAGGCCTTTGAGTCTCTCTGATGTTATTTTTTCCATTTTAATTTAAGACCTTTCCCTTTGGTGCAAGGTCCTTGTAAATATGCCCACATCTGTGCTTGGCAAATTTAGATTTTAATTCTTTGACTAACATAGCCATGTCAAAAATGACCCAAAATTGTTGCAAGGGCCTTAAAAAAACGCTTTCATGTGTCTTAGGCATTTTTAAGTCATTTTATTTATGATAGGTGTGTGACTTTTTTTCGCCGCTGTGCGTCACTTTTGTGACGCAGCGGTGGTGCAAAAGATTTCCTATGTGGTGACATATTTACAACTTGATGCATCTAGGCAGATGTGTCATGCTGTAAAGTCCCGTGCCACATGAAACCGATGCAGCAGTGATGCAAAATATGCACCATGTTGCAAGACAGGCCTCATTTAATCTCCAACAAGATAAGAAGCTGAATGTTTTGTAAATGTCAAAATTGTTGTATACACTGCTCAACTTCTGTGTACTCTTTGATATGCTAGAGTCCATCTGCACTATGAGATACCTAAGCAAAGGAAACACAGGTGATATGATTGTGAAATGAGGAAAAGAAACTCCATATTTTTCAATTACATCACCTGTGTTTCCTAAGTTCCCGAATGACATTGTGCAGATGAGGTTTAGGTCTGTCCACGGACACAGAAGAGGTCTGGCCTTTGTTCAAGAGTGAAGTGGATATGACTTACTTCATTGGTAGGCCTGCACATGTATTATCTGCTCTATACTCTTCAACAAGTGTAAATCTCATCTGCAACCCTGAGTAGGCCTCACCTCAAACAAACCTCTGGATAGGTCACACCTTATCGTCATCCTGAATCAATCATTTAAAATGTTAGGGACAGATTTATGATAGGTGTGTGACTCTTTTGCGCCACTGTGCGTCACTTTTGTGACGCAGCGGTGGTGCAAAAGATTTCCTATGTGGTGACATATTTACAACTTGATGCATCTAGGCAGATGTGTCATGCTGTAAAGTCCCGTGCCACATGAAACCGATGCAGCAGTGATGCAAAATATGCACCATGTTGCAAGACAGGCCTCATTTAATCTCCAACAAGATAAGAAGCTGAATGTTTTGTAAATGTCAAAATTGTTGTATACACTGCTCAACTTCTTTGTACTCTTTGATATGCTAGAGTCCATCTGCACTATGAGATACCTAAGCAAAGGAAACACAGGTGATGTGATTGTGAAATGAGGAAAAGAAACTCCATATTTTTCAATTACATCACCTGTGTTTCCTAAGTTTCCGAATGACATTGTGCAGATGAGGTTTAGGTCTGTCCACGGACACAGAAGAGGTCTGGCCTTTGTTCAAGAGTGAAGTGGATATGACTTACTTCATTGGTAGGCCTGCACATGTATTATCTGCTCTATACTCTTCAACAAGTGTAAATCTCATCTGCAACCCTGAGTAGGCCTCACCTCAAACAAACCTCTGGATAGGTCACACCTTATCGTCATCCTGAATCAATCATTTAAAATGTTAGGGACAGATTTATGATAGGTGTGTGACTCTTTTGCGCCACTGTGCGTCACTTTTGTGACGCAGCGGTGGTGCAAAAGATTTCCTATGTGGTGACATATTTACAACTTGATGCATCTAGGCAGATTTGTCATGCTGTAAAATACCGTGCCACATGAAACCGATGCAGCAGTGATGCAAAAGATGCACCATGTTGCAAGACAGGCCTCATTTCATTTCCAACAAGATAAGATGCTGAATCTTCTGTAAATGTCAAAATTGTTGTATACAGTGCTCAACTTATGTGTACTCTTTGATATGCTAGAGTCCATCTGCACTATGAGATACCTAAGCAAAGGAAACACAGGTAATGTGATTGTGAAATGAGGAAAAGAAACTCCATATTTTTCAATTACATCACCTGTGTTTCCAAAATTTACAAATGACATTGTGCAGATGAGGTTTAGGTCTGTCCACGGACACAGAAGAGGTATGGCCTTTGTTCAAGAGTGAAGTGGATATGACTTACTTCATTGGTAGGTCTTCACATGTATTATCTCCTCTGTACTCTTCAACAAGTGTAAATCTCATCTGCAACCCTGAGTAGGCCTCACCTCAAACAAACCTCTGGATAGGCCACACCTTATCGTCATCCTGAATCAATCATTTAAAATGTTAGGGACAGATTTATGATAGGTGTGTGACTCTTTTGCGCCGCTGTGCGTCACTTTTGTGACGCAGCGGTGGTGCAAAAGATTTCCTATGTGGTGACATATTTACAACTTGATGCATCTAGGCAGATGTGTCATGCTGTAAAGTCCCGTGCCACATGAAATTGATGCAGCAGTGATCCAAACATGCACCATGTTGCAAGACAGGCCTCATTTCATCTCCAACAAGATAAGAAGCTGAATCTTCTGTAAATGTGAAAATTGTTGTATACACTGCTCAACTTATGTGTAGTCTTTGATATGCTAGAGTCCATCTGCACTATGAGATACCTAAGCAAAGGAAACACAGGTGATGTGATTGTGAAATGAGGAAAAGAAACTACATATTTTTCAATTACATCACATGTGTTTCCTAAGTTTACAAATGACATTGTGTAGATGAGGTTTAGGTCTGTCCACAGACACAGAAGAGGTCTCGCCTTTCTTGAAGAGTGAAGTGGACATAACTTACTTCATTGGTAGGCCTTCACATGTATTATCTCCTCTGTACTCTTCAACAAGTGTAAATTTCATCTGCAACCCTGAGTAGGCCTCACCTTAAACAAACCTCTGGATAGGCCACACCTTATCGTCATCCTGAATCAATCATTTAAAATGTTAGGGACAGATTTATGATAGGTGTATGCCTCTTTTGCGTCACTGTGCGTCACTGTTGTGACGCAGCGGCGGTGCAAAAGATTTGCTATGTGGTGACATATTTACAACTTGAAGCATCTAGGCAGATGTGTTATGCTGTAAAGTCCTGTGCCACAGGAAAGTTGCGTCAGGTTTCATATAGGTGTTTTGTTGCAGGGTGGGCATTCATTTGCATGAAAGCCCTGTAAAACTAACACAGTGAAATTTAGAAGATTTCACTGAGTCAGATTTATAGCATTGCTGAATCAAATCCTTACGCCTGTTTGAAACAGGCATAAGGAGTGAAGCACCATGCAATGTGTGGCTTCCTCCTGTGCATTGCAGTAGACATGTCGTGTTTACGACGTGATTCGTGCAATGTGCTGCTTTTGCGGCACAGATGCATGATGCATCTGTGCTGTTTTTACTCAATGGTGCTCCACATTGTAAATGCGGAACACCATGGGTGGCAGAGCAGCGGTGCACGTTAACTGGTGCATCCCCGGGGATGCGCCAGTTAACATAAATCTGCCCCTTTACATTTAAGTATGAGCAGGGTAAAAAGAGTCGGTGGACATGGCTAAATAATAGCTGCAAAATGTTACTCTTGTTAAACAATTTTACTATTATAGTCTCTGACATTTGTGCCTTACTCTGCAACATCTCATTGTTGTTCTCTTTTTTTAAAGATAACAACAACATCAAGCATGAGTGATAATGAGGAATCAGTTGATCTTGATCTTATCGTTGAACTTGTGATTGAAACGTCAGTGGAAGTGGATCCCTTAGATGATTTAAATCCTGAGGATGAAGAAGACTATGATGAGGATGCTGATTTGTCAGAATTGTATGACATAGGTTGGGAAGCTGACCTGCTTGAGCCTATGGAACTATAAACATTTATTTTTAAAAGTTAGAAGAAATTAAAAGTAAAAATGTAAACGGTTTCATTTAAAATTAAACACACCTTCAAAAACAGGTTATGTGTAGTGTCTTCAATAAAATATTAAAATATGCTCATTAAATTAAATCAGATTTACATAAAAAACAGCACAGGTAAAATAAAGAAGAATTCCATTTCTTTTCTGCTATTTGTGTATTCTAAATTTGCCAAAGCACTAAAAAATATTCTATGTAAAAATGTCAAGTAGTGTGTTAAGTTTTTGATGACTGTTATTGATTTACTGTTTGGTAATAGTGGTTAATAACATTTTTTATTATATTTTACCACAGATTCAACTGCAGATCATTTCAAATTTGAGAATGCCAACCAAAGATAGAATTAAAAAGGCTGCAAAACGTCAAAGACAGCAGGTCCATGAAATAATGCAGCAGTCCTCTACAATAAAAAATCGTCAAGTCACCAAGAAAGCACCGGGTAAGACCACGAAAACATTCATAAGAAACATTTGTAGAAAAAAAAGTAGTACTACAGAAAATGTTTTTGTCCAGAAAAAGAGAAGCAATTTAAACGGAAAGGAAAGGCCAATCAAAAATGTTACTGCTAGAGCAAGAGATAACTCTGTGCATGATAGTAGAAGGAAACAACAGTTTAGGGACATTCATAAACGAATGTTCCGCAACAGGATAATTGGCAATTTGCTAAAAAATATTAAGAAAGGTCAACAGAAAGTGGTTTTTTATAAGAGAAAAAAAAAGTTGAGAAAGTTATTGATCAGGCGTTTGAAATTAAACAAAAGTTATTTATTTTGATAATCAATAGAATTAGGAAGCTAAACAAGGCAATTTATGATTTCAAAAGAAATAGTAGATGGAAGAGAACAGTTAATCGTAGTAATTTTTGTGAAGTTTTTTCCGGAGAATGGATGCATAGTTCAAGTTGTGAGGCATTTTTCAATGAGGAGAGTTATTTCCAGGATAATGATTTGGTGCATGCAGTTGACACCAGCGGTCGAGCTTATGAGGTGAAAGATGGTTGTCCAGTTGAAAAAGAAAAACTTGTGACAACAGAGGCAGAGGATGTGTTAGGTAATGAGGTTTTAGGAAGACGTCCTAAGGGACCTGTGTACACCTGGAAGTGTAGTAGTATTTGCAGTGTGCGACAGGATTCTATCAATTTGCTTTGTGATTTTGTACGGACATTTAATAAGAAAAGTTTGAAGCAGAAAATGAAGTTGTTGCAAGAATTAGACCCTTGCAGAGTGAGAGAAGTGACAGGTTTGCATGGTCATTCACTGGCTTGTCTTTCCAGGAGAGTATGCCAGAGTGTTTTTCATCATTTCAGGATGCTAGCAGTGCATCATAATAAAGTGAGGAAATTAGTTAGAATGTTGTATTATGCTAAGAGTCCAGCAGTTATGCTTAAACAATTATGCGCTGCTCTTTTGCATGGTTCTGAAATAGATGTGAAGAATATGTGTGAAGAAATTGAGTTTTGTTACTTTGGAAGTAAAGAGGAGAATGTTGAAATTGACCCAGAAGAAGAGGGTAATGTGGAAGATAGTGTACAGGTTTCCAGTACAGATAATTTTCAGAAGGAAATTGCCACGTTTCAGGTGAAATCAAGTGAGAGGCCTAGTTTCACTTGTGTGTGTTGTCGACGCACTTATTATAAGAATCAGACTAATTTAGTGGATTTATATGCAAAAAGTGAAAGGGAAAATAATAGTGAATGGAAGGATTTCGCTACATACTTGATGGTAGAAAATTGTTTTGATTTGGGATTGGAACAACGTGTGTGTACTTATTGTTGTAATAAATTAAATCAAAACCAGATGCCTGCTAGAGCGGTTCATAATAATCTGGAATTGGTTGAGATTCCTTCTGAATTGAAGGATTTAAATACTTATGAATCTATTTTGATTCAAAGTATCCATCCCTTTCAGGCTATTGTAAGAATGGAGCCAAAGACAGGGAAATTGCCTCCATCAGATTTACAGAGAGGATTAAAGGGAAGAGTTGTTTATTTGCCTCTAGATTTGAAGAAAAACATTAACTCAATTGGAGTAGAAAAAGTGGAAGAGGAACCTCTGGTTATCTTAGTTAATGGGGTTCCGACAAAGAATAAGAAAATATGGCAAGATTTAGTGGATGTTAGGAAAGTCAAAAAGGCAACATTGTATTTGAAAAAAAATAAAAAGTACTATAAGAATGTATATGTTGCAGAAGAGGAAGTAAGTGAGGAAGAGGATAGCGATTTGTGTGCTGGTCAAATTGAGAAAGTAGAACCCTCTAAAAGTGAAGAAATATATGACCATTATAGTGTTCATCCTTTGCATTCCAAGGAAGTCATGGGGAATGCTATTGAGTTGTTTCAAATGAAACAAGCCCCATTAGTGTCTGGGAGGAAAGTTTGGAAGCTCGGTGTTTCCCACAGCTATTTCCAACAGGTCAAGGAGGAAGATATGATGAGCGACCTCATCAAATTCCTGCTTCTGAATACCGGACTTTACGATTGTATGCAGAAGATGCTAGGTTTCGACAATGCATTCCCTATTTGTTTCATCTCCTGTTTGAAAGCGATCTGTCTGGACTGTCATATGCAGTGAACCACATCTTGAAAAGTGGTACACAGATGCAAAACATCTCGGCAAGTGACTTTATGGATAAAGTCAATGTCCAAGACAGTATTTTGGATTCTCACCTGATTAATCTCATGGCGTGTCAGCGTGGTACTAATGAGTACTGGTACCGTCGTCATGGTGATTTAAAATGTATGCTGAGGAACTTAGGAACTCCCACATGGTTTCTCACTCTGAGCTGTGCCGAGTATGGCTGGGAAGACTTACTTGAATTTCTACGAGAGGCAAATGGAAACATCGAAAACATCGAATTCAAGACACCCGGAGAACTGTGCTCTTTGGATCCAGTCAATGTATGCAGGTACTTCAATCATAGATTTGAAGCTATGATGTCTTTCATCATGAATAAGAAGAATCCACCTCTTGGAGAGGTATTGGATTTCTTCTGGAGAAAGGAGTACCAAGCAAGAGGTGCTCCTCATATACATATGCTGCTGTGGATCAAGGATGCACCTAAATTTGGAACAGATCCAGAAGACTCAGTGATGAGTTTCATACAACAGTATTCTACGTGTGCTGTTCCAAACGCAAAGGAGAAGAAAAGCCTAAGAGAAAAAGTTCTACGTTTCCAAAGCCATCGTTGTGGAAAGTACTGTCGTCGTAAATTCAGAAACAAGGACAAGTTCTACACCAAATGTCGTTTTGGCTTTCCACGACCGGTGAATTCTAAAGGAAGAGTAAACAGTTTGATGTCTTCGCTGCGACATAATGTGATGAAGAAATCACCTAAAAACACATACAATTTGAAGAGGAACGAAGAGTCCAAGTACATCAACGACTACAACCCAGTGATTTTGTCCATGTGGAATGCTAACATGGATATACAGTTTGTGGCTGATAACTGTATGGCTGTGGCTCGGTATGTGACATCTTACATCACCAAAAAAGAAAAGACAGAATTGAAGGATATGTGGGAGGACATTTCCCATGAAAAGAGCCTCAGTAAGAAGTTGTACAGTTTCAGTCTGAAGATGTTGTCGCATCGAGAAATCGGAGCTTACGAATGTTCTGACCGCTTGTCTTCAGCAAGTCTCTATGCCAAATCTAGGAGTATCGTTTGGGCGAGTCTTGGTCTTGCTGCAACGCGTAATCGAGTTCTGAAACCTGTGCGGGAAATTGAGTATTTGACGGAAAAGGAGCCAAACAGTACCGACATTTTGAAGACCAACATGTTGGATACATAATATCCAAATCGAAGCAGTCACCTCGAGAATGTTTGTCTGTATGAGGTTCTACAAAATTATATATTCAAGAGGAACATCAAAGAAGATATTGATAAAGGAGTGTATGCTGTAATTGGAAGTGATGGATGTCTGGTAAAGCAAAGAAAATGCCACTTGGTAAACCATCGAAAATTGAGTGGCGAATTTCCTGAAAAAAAAGGAGTTTTTCTATTTAGCACTTTTGCAACTTTTCAAGCCTTGGCGTGCAGAAGAGGAACTGCTTGGAGATTTCCTCTGTTACAAAGACTCTTTCACTGCCGCCAAGGAGACCATAGAATGTCCTGCTTTTCCCAAATATGTAGAAATGTTGAATGCGGAAATCGAGCAGGAAGCAACGATTGCAGCCGAGATTGCCAGAGACAGTTCTCAGGACAGTCAGAGTTCTGTTTTATTGAGTCAGGATCCACTAGGAGGCCCTGTTATTGAAAATGAAGCTGCCACTGCCATGAATGAAGTGGAAAGAGCCATGGCACATGCTCAGGAGGATGCGGTTAACTTAGTAGACTTGGAAAGACAACTCAACGTTGAGCAGAGGAAAATATATGATGAAGTTACCAAGCAAATTGATCACGGATTAAGTCATGAGAAGAAAGAGTGCTCATGTACGTCGTTGAAGCCTGTCCGACTGTACGTGAGTGGAGAAGCGGGAACTGGAAAGAGTTTCCTCATTAAAGCAATCTCATGTTATTTGAAGGAAAGGACTGAGTCATCGCTGTCTTGTGTTGTCACCGCTCCAACTGGACTGGCAGCACATAACATTAAAGGTATTACTTTGCATCGTCTACTGATGCTGCCAGTGGAGCATGATAACAAATTACAATACCACAAGTTATCTGGAGATGCTTGTTGTGAAGTTTCAAGAGTCTTGAGGAAAATGAAACTTCTTATCATTGACGAAGTAAGCATGGTTTCCAATGTCATGCTTGCCTTTGTGCATTTGAGAATGCAAGAAGTTCTTAAAACAGAGTATGATGTGTTATTTGGTGGCAAACACATCATTGTTTTTGGAGATCTTCTGCAGCTGACACCAGTGAAAGGACAACCTGTGTTCAAAATGCTCACGCATGAAGATACCAGGAAGTGCCTAGGGAGCATTGGCAACGTCAATATATGGTTAAACTTCAATTATGCTGAACTGCATGAAAATATGCGTCAGGCGAAGGATGAAGTTTACAAGAATATTCTACAAGATGTTAGAATTGGAAAAGTGACCGAGCATGGGAAAGAAGCTTTACATGCACGATTACTGTCAAATGTATATCCAGAACAAGACGTTGTGCCTGAGAATATTTTTCAGAAAATTACTGAGAAGAAATCTGGAATATGTTTGATGCCAACTCTTGCAGAATGTGCCATCTTCAACAACAAAATGTTGCATTTAGAAAACCAAGAGATTGTGAAACTGGAAGCTATTGACAGAGTAGAGCATATGGGATCTACAATTATTTTGTCTGAGAATTTGAAAACAAAATTGGATTCATTAGAGAAGACTATATCTAAAACTGCAGGTTTTGAAAAGACTCTGAATGTGTGCTTAAATTGCCGTATAATTTTAAGAAGGAATTTACATGTTGAAAGAGGTCTAGTAAATGGATCAATGGGTAATGTTGTTGATTTTGTGAAATACAGAAATAGAGATGGAATTGAATTTTTAAAAATTAAATTTAATGGCATTGAGGAAGTACAGCTAATTGGTCGTTGCCCTGCTAGGTTTTTGCTTGTAAAAGACTTATATGTTCGCCGTAAACAGTTTCCTGTTTGCTTGGCATATGCGGTGACAATCCATAAATCGCAAGGTTTAAGTGTAGACAGTGCATTGGTCGATATTGGCAGTTCTGTGTTCAAGGAGGGTATGGCATATGTGGCATTGTCACGAGTTAGAACTTTATCGGGATTGTACTTGATTGAGTGTGATGTCACAAACATTTGTGCGGATCTAGATTGTGTTAAGGAATACAATAGGTTAAGAAGAGAGTATGCGCCACATTTGCCTCAATATCCTTTGTTTGAGAAACGTGTGGTAGGCCGGAAACGAAGAAATGTCACCAATACTATGGAGGTTGTAGCAAAAAGACGAAAAGTCGATGAACCTGAAATTATAAGCAGAAACAAAAAGGATTCTGTTGAAGATGTTGTTGGTTTTCAATTTGAAAACAGTTCTGGTGTCAACTGCTATGCTAATGTAGTGGTTAATGTTTTGTTTTCTCTAGAAAATGTAAAAGAAGAGATTGTGGTCAATTCTGATCAAAGATTTTGCAGTTTGTTAAATTCTGTGTTAGAGAAATGTAGCACTGATAAAACAAAAATAGAAAGTGTGTCTGAAATTCGAAATCTGTTAGACAGATGTTCAGGTCAAACACAATCCTCTCAAAATATTCAGCAAGATTGTCAGGAGTTTTTAATGTATATGCTTGATGTATTGCATGCTGAAGGTGTAGATGTAGATCACCTGTTTGGGCTTTCTTATCAATGGCAGCATGACTGCGAGAACTGTAGGGTATCAAGTACTACTAGTGTAGACTCAGAAAGATTTATATATTTAACTTTGCCAGACAGTAAATCAGTCTCCTTTAATAAGCTAGTAAAAGCAGCTGATCACAACATGGAGTGTAGCCAATGTAAATCTGAAATGATGTCAACATTATTTATACGGACATATGGCCAGTATGTCATTTTAATGTTCCAACGATGTAGGCCTGATGGAACAAAATTGACAACTTTAATTAAAAATGTTGTAGCTTCGCAGTTGTCAATATCAGGAAGGACTTTTGTAACTGCAGCAATTATATATCATTACGGTCCTTCAATAACATCAGGACATTACACAGCTTATTTAAAGTCTAGAAACGGCTGGTCATTCTGCAACGATTCTGTTTTAACTTTAAAAAAAAAATTGCCGTATGACCTTAAAAATTCTTACCTGGTGTTTTTAAAACCAAAATTTTAGGGAAAGAATCTCGGGATGTGCTCTGAGGAATTTCAAGAGGTTCTAATGGCTCCTACACGATTTGGCCTTGAGGATAAGTGTAGTACAGAGACAATAGTTCCTGGAAAAAAAGAAGATTTTCTTACAGAAAGTGGTGGGCACAGATTAGTTGAAGGACAACAGAGTATTTCCCAAAGCAAACAGTCTTCTTACCATAACACTTGACGTCATGGAAAAATAACTGCACTTTGAATGAGTTCAGAAAAACTGTTTCTTTTTATAAGCTAATTCAAGCAGCCAATCAAAACATGGAGTAGAGGGAATGTAAGTCTGCAATGCTGTCTAAATTATTGGTCCAAACTTTTGATTATAATGTCATTTTAAAAATCCAATTATATAAATCTGATGAAAGTAAGTCTTCAACTTTAATTACAAATGTTGTGGCTACACAGTCGTTGATTTTAGGAAGAACATTTGTAACTGCAGCTATTATATTGCATGATGGTCATTTGACAAGATCCGCTTATTAGACAGGTTATTGAAAATGTTAAAAAAATTGCTGTTTCGGAAATTATTGCCATTTGACTACGATACAATGTTGCCTTTTTACTAAAAAATATTCTTACTTTCTGTTTTCAGAAAAGAGAATTTAGGGTAGGTAACTGGCGTATAATGATTCTAGGGGTTGATATAATTTTATCTACTGTTTTATATTGCTTTGTGATTAAAAGTGATGTAGAGAATTAAATAATTGTAGTAGTCATAGAGGTACTGTAAGTCTGCTTCATAGTAAGCAGTTTCAGTGTCATAGGAAATGTAGAACATGAGTGAGCAAAAAGGGTAAGATATTACTAGTCTAGGATTGTGAAAGTGATCTTGAACGTTTTCTTTCTGAAAGTTGCGGAAATACAAAATGACGGGATTTGCTTACAAGAATTCCAAGAGTTATAAATGGCTCTTACACGATTTGGCCTTGAGGAAACATGTGGTAGAGAGCGAGAAGTCATTTATTGTATGTAACATATTTTTCAAAACAATGGAGCTTTTCTTTCAGAAAGTGGCGGGCTGAAAAAACAGCACAACCGAGTGTAAGCTGTTCATAGGACATCCTTCGACGTCATGGAAAGTAAGTTACTTTTGAGGAGTTTTGATTTCTGATTGGTTATGTTATATGGGTTTTTTAAACACAATCATTTTGATTGTGTTTTTTTTTCCCCGCTGTTATATGATGAATACCTTCAAGTCACTGTTTTTAGTGAAATTTGATACATTCTGAGAACAGCAAAAATAAACCATTTAACATGTATAGTTAATTCTGTACTGTTTGTATTTATGATGTACATTTAGAACTGTGTAGGAGGCATGGAGAAGGTGAGGCTTCTGTAAGTGTCAAAGTTGTTGCATTCAGTGCGTACTCTTTCATATTCTGGACTACATCTGCACAATGAGATACCTAACCAAAGGAAACACAAGTGATGTGATTGTGAAATGAGCAAAAGAAATTGAATATTTTTCAAATACATTACCTGTGTTTCGTAACATTACGAATCAAATTGTGCAGATGAAGTTTAGGCCTCTCCAGGGAAACAGAGGAAGTCTGAACTTTATTGGTTGCCCTGCACATGTATTATCTCCTCTGTACTCTTCAACAAGGCTAAATTTGATCTGCAACCCTGAGTAGGCCTCACCTGAAACAAACGTCTGGATAGGACACACCTTATTGCCATCCTGAAACAATCATTTAAAATGTTAGGAACAGTTTTATGATGATTGTGCACCTCTTTTGCGCTGCCATTGCGTCACTTTTGTGAGACAACAGCAGTGCAAAAGATGCACCATGTTTCAAGATAGGCCTCAGTTCATCTGCATCAAGATACTGTTAGTTTAAAATGTATATCTTTAGGACTGTGAAGGGGGCCTGGAGAAGCAGAAGCTTCTGTAACTGTCAAAGTTGTTGGAAAAGTGTTTGTCCTTCAATCTTTTCCCTTGTCTTTTCTAATTTTTAAATACATGTTTTAATATTTTTCAAATGTTTGTTCTCTCTTTCACAGATTGAAAGTATAAAAATAACAAGTGACTAAGTTAACGACAATTATAAGGTAAATGTTTTGTACTCTTTTCGTTACATTTCTGTCACATTTAACTACTATTAGTTCCACTGCTTCATTTCTTTAACCCTAACTTTCCTGCCTTTGCTACTTCCCTCATTCCTTTCTCTATTACTTATTTACTTACTCTACTCCTTCCACTCCTTTTCTCAGTCCCTCTCCTCATAGTTCCTCACTCTTGTTCACTCACTCCGTCTCTATTACTCTTAGTGTCTCTGACTGATCACTCTTTCACTACTTGTTCATTATGCTTTCTCTGTGTAGTTGAAGCACACTAAGGGGCATGTTATGAACACAGCCAATAAAATTATTGCTGCTTTTATCGGCAGAAAACTGCTGCAAAAGCGGCTTTAGCGGCAGTTTTCTGCCGCAAAAGCGGCTTTAGCGACACATTTCTGCCAATAAAAGCTGCGAAACTTTTATTGCCTATGTTGATAATATGCCCCTATGTTATTTACATTTCTTTGCTGTTTCAATTATTCCTTTTCTGTTACTTCTTCTTTTCTGCTTTCTGTTTTTTCTCTCTGTTATTCCACATGTTTTAATCTTATTTTGAACATTCACTCACATTCTCTAAGAAACTCTTCTTTGTTATTCTTCTACTCTCCTTTTTTTCTTTCACTTCCTTATCTATTTTGTTTTTCACAATTATATCCTCTTCCATCTTTTCTTCGGTAAATAAATCAATTAAACAGTATCTCTGGTTTAGTCCCTATAGCTTTTTTATGTAGGGGTATATACCCAGGCAGACTTACAGGACAAGAGCAATGGCTAAACAGAAAAACATTTTATACAAATTTTATAAAAATAGAAATGAATATAGAAATGCAATGGACTGAAATGATATCAACAAGAATAAATTTAATTTTCATAAAAATAGATACATTTGTATACACAATAAAAATGATAAAAACTATTGATTCATTGTGTGACCTTTCTTTTTAACACATCTTATGAAATCATAGCAATAAAAGGTTACGTTTCCTTAATTATAAATCTCTGATTATGAAGAAATGGGGGCTGTGTGTGTCAACGCGTTTCGACAAGATCTTTTGTCTTCATCAGGACAGATGAATATTCAGCCACTTTTTCTAAACAAAAATGAAACAATATTTTTACAAATGACATCAAATTAACAGTGCATTGCCTCTCTTTTTCTTAAAAAAACAATTTTTTCTTTAAAAAAACAGTCTTTCATCTGATAACAACATTGTTTTTCATTTCTTAGCCAAACTTGTATTATTAAAACGTATCTTTTCAGATAGAAAGTGTTGGAAAAAATACCTATCTTATAGAATTTAATGTAAATAATGCCGATATAAAGAAATACAAAAACTAGCCTTATATGCAAAGTCTAGTTCAAGAAAACATTACCGAGTTTACATACATTTCGAAGTTTGCAAACATTTCGATCTCAAAAATAAATAATTGGCGTAACATTGCATTTTTGCATTTATTAAGTTAACCTGATGTTCATATCTATACTACCAAGGAGTATCGACTGCAACAATGAGAAGCATTTATTGCAGAAATAGGAAGCATTTAGTTTTAGATTTTTTGATTTCGAGATTTTTCTTAATTTACCCTGTCTTTTGTTTCAAGTTTTTTGTATTGACCGGCTTAAAAAGTAAGATTTTACTTTCAGACTCTGTTTGTCTGTCAGATACTTTTTGTCCAGACACACAAAAGGGAATGTTTATGCAAACGGTTTTAAGGACATATTATGGAAACGACGTCCCTATAGCTGTCTTTCTTTTAACATTACTCCCTGTTTACTTCCCTTATACTTACTCTTCTTTTTAAAAAAAAATAATTCTTTTGGTTCGCTCCCGGTTCGCGTACCGGGGAGCGAACCGGGGAGCGAACCGGGAAGCGAACCAAAAGAAATAGATGTTGGCAGATTGCTAAATATTCTACCAATTTTTTTATAAAGGGGAGGTAGTTCTGATAAGAACTTTTTTTTTATTGTTTTTGTTGTTTTATATTTTTTTATTATTTTACTGAACATTTTTTTACTTTTTTTGTATTTTTTGAACGGTTTTATATATTTTTTGGTTTTTTCGTGGAGGGGGAAAAGAAAACGATTCATTGTAAAGGGCTCAACAGGAGCAACAAAAAAAAAAGAATTTATTCTCTGGGGCGTTTTGGACAATCATGATTGTGTATAGCTCTGTTGATCAGAGTGATGCTACTTTCTCTGTAGCAAAGTAATTGGTTACAACGCACGCAGACTTGTTTCACTTCCCCGAACCTCATCTGTATATTTGGGACCGTCTCCCTCGCCTCTGGTCCCGTCACTTCCTGTACAACTGATCTTCTGGCCATAGAAGGGGGATTATCTTGCTGGTCACGTAACTGTGCAGCACTGTAGTTGATAGGATGCCACCTCTCCATATGGCGATGCATAGTATAATTCCCGTAACTGTACTTCTTATCTGTCCCTCTGGACAAATCCTTCTTATAGATCAGGCAAGTTACGTACCGTGCATTGACTTTTTTTTGGCCCCGAGGATATTAAAAAAATTGCCAAATAAAGTTTTCTTTCAGATGAGACCTCCTGGGCTCCTCAGGCAAAAAATGCCTCTCTTCCTGCTGTTCCTCTTCTTCTTCTTCTTCCTCCTCTTGCTGAATGATAACTTCAGCAGGTGGTCCTCTCTTCCTTGAAGGTGGTGGAGGTGGTGGGGGTGCACCAGCTGAAGCTACTAATGAAGCCATTGCTCAGTGATCACAAAGGGTCTTCCTCTCACAAAGATGAAAGTCAGAGTGAGGAAAGAAGGAGGGGTTTTCATCATTTGGGAAAAACAATACTTCTAAACCAATGAAAAGTGTTACTTTTAGGTCACATGACCTAGTCTTACATCATTAGGAAACCAAAAGTGAAATGAACCAATGAAAAGTGTTATTAACAAGTCACATGACCGATTGTGTTTACGTTACGCGCTTTGCGCCGCGTCCCGGATCGCTTCCGGGAAGCTGCGCTTCGCGCCTCGATCGCGTACCGGTTCACTTCCGGGTACGCTAACGCGGCGCGTCATATGACGTTTCACGCGACAACGCGATACGTCACGCTGACGCGACGCGTCACGATGTTGTTTTCTAATGCGGCAGTTGCGCAAACGGAACGTTTACCGGTTCGCGGACCGGGTCGCGGCACCATTTTGAGCTAACGGGAAGCAACCCGGTTCGCGGACCGGGAGCGAAACAAAAAAAAATAATTAAAAAAATTATTAATAAACATATAAAATATATTTTTTGATTTAAAGAAGAATACATTTTACAGCTATAGATATTAGCTTTTAAAAAACCAATGAAATTCACTGAAAAAACCATAGGTTATAGACCATATATAGTTAGGAATTAGCATTTACAAAACCTTGAAAATTCACTGAAAAAACCATAGGTTATAGACCATATATAGTTAGGAATTAGCATTTACAAAACCTTATTTTACTCACACAAAACCATTGAAATTCCATATATAGTTAGTTGTACTAACTATATATCGCGCACCCGCAATCCACTGCTGATCATGTCACATATTACATCATTCATGACATGGTCAGTGACATCACTGATGACATCACTGATGACATCTCAAATGACATCACTGATGACATCACTGATGACATCTCAAATGACATCACTGATGACATCACTGATGACAACATCCAGTGACTGTATGTTTCTGTAAAGTTAAAATATGTCTTACATATTAAAGAATGAGTGGATGTATAAGTGTCTGGATGAAGGATTTAGTAGGTGCATGACTGACTGTATGAGTGAGTGAATAAATGTGTGTCACTGAGTGCGTGGGTTAGTGACTAAACTGTCTTAATTTGTGCATCATTATGTCTGTTGTTCTGTAAACTGCTGCATGTGTTGATCAGTAGCTATATGAGTAAGTATATTGGTTATTGTTTGGTTGCCCAAGTATTTGTATGGGAGACTGAGTGTGTGTGTGTGGGTGGCTGGGAGGTATATGACTCTGTGCATAGATGTGTGAGCAGTTGATTCACTAGATGTATGGGTTCAAAAGTGCATGTGGAAACACCTGTATGGGCGGTTGACTGAGTGCATTGGTGAGTGAATGGATATCTCAGTGCTACATGTCAAAGTAAGTACATATGTAAAACACAGTACATGTGACAGTTGACATATATAAATAACTGTGCATAAGAGCCAGTGAATGTGTGAGTGGCTGTATTGATCATTGTGAACTTGTATCAGGCATTGTAAAAGAGAGTAAATATGTGTTAGTATATGTTTGAATAAGTAAGGTGTGTATAACTGTATAGTTGAGGAAATGGAGGTGTGATTGATTCTTTGCATGACTGACTAAGTGTGTGAGTAACTCCATGGATGAGTGACAGTCTGTGAGTGTCTGTTTACACTGAGTGTATCTAAGGTTATATTAGAGTCTGAAAAGGTTCATCGTATTATCACATGAATGATGTCATCAGTGATGTGATCAGTAATGTCAAATGAGATGTCATCAGTGATGTCATCAGTGATGTCATTTGAGATATCATCAGTGATGTCATCAGTGATGTCATTTGAGATGTCATCAGTGATGTCATCAGTGATGTCATTTGAGATGTCATCAGTGATGTCATCAGTGATGTCACTGACCATGTCATGAAGGATGTAATATGTGACATGATCAGCAGTGGATTGCGGGTGCGCGATATATAGTTAGTACAACTAACTATATATGGAATTTCAATGGTTTTGTGTGAGTAAAATAAGGTTTTGTAAATGCTAATTCCTAACTATATATGGTCTATAACCTATGGTTTTTTCAGTGAATTTTCAAGGTTTTGTAAATGCTAATTCCTAACTATATATGGTCTATAACCTATGTTTTTTTCAGTGAATATATATATATATATATATATATATATATATATATATATATATATATTCTGCTCCTGGGTTTACCACACACTTAGGGAGCATGCAGGCAGCTGAGAAAGTTTAACCCTTAACCTTTAATCACTGGTATGAACGGCACACAAACATAGGAAAAATGTAAGCAGTTCCTTCGTATCGCCTTACGCGTTTCGAAATCCTTCTTCATCAGAGGCTTGAAAACGAAGATTGCGTGCACACTCCCACAAACTGCTTCACTTAGCCATGACACACTCCTGGATGGGCTGCCCAGATGGAACCGTGTCTCGTAGCATTGTGGGAGTTGTAGTTTAAATCCGTAGATGGAAGCACTGTTAGCTACATTCAAGGCTCTGTATGAGCCCCCCATGCGCCTCCGTCCTCATCCAGCTCGTATGCCCCACAGTGAGGTAGGTAAATACCACGCCTTGTGGCCCCCAAGGTTCGTGGGGTGGTGCTCTCCTCGCGGCTGGGCTGTCGGTATCACATTCTGCTCCTGGGTTTACCACACACTTAAGGAGCACGCAGGCAGCTGAGAAGGTTTAACCCTTAACCTTTAATCACTGGTATGAACGGCACACAAACATAGGAAAAATGTAAGCAGTTCCTTCTTATCGCCTTACGCGTTTCGAAATCCTTCTTCATCAGAGGCTTGAAAACGAAGATTGCGTGCACACTTCCCCAAGCTGCCTTACTTATATATATATATATATATATATATATATATATATATATATATATATATATATATATATATTCACTGAAAAAACCATAGGTTAAAGACCATATATAGTTAGGAATTAGCATTTACAAAACCTTATTTTACTCAGACAAAACCATTGAAATTCGCATATATAGTTCATTGTACTAACTATATATCGCGCACCCGCAATCCACTGCTGATCATGTCACATATTACATCATTCATGACATGGTCAGTGACATCACTGATGACATCACTGATGACATCTCAAATGACATCACTGATGACATCACTGATGACAACATCCAGTGACTGTATGTTTCTGTAAAGTTAAAATATGTCTTACATATTGAAGAATGAGTGGATGTATACGTGTCTGGATGAAGGATTTAGTAGGTGCATGACTGACTGTATGAGTGAGTGATTAAATGTGTCTCACTGAGTGCATGGGTTAGTGACTAAACTGTCTTAATTTGTGCATCATTATGTCTGTTGTTCTGTAAACTGATGCATGTGTTGATCAGTAGCTATATGAGTAACTATATGGGTTATTGATTGGTTGCCCAAGTATTTGTATGGGAGACTGAGTGTGTGTGTGGGTGGCTGGGAGGTGTATGACTCTGTGCATAGATGTGTGAGCAGTTGATTCACTAGATGTATGGGTTCAAAAGTGCATGTGGAAACAGCTGTATGGGCGGTTGACTGTGTGCATGAGTGTATTGGTGAGTGAATGGATATCTCAGAACTACATGTCAAAGTAAGTACATATGTAAAACACAGTACATGTGAGAGTTGACATATATAAATAACTGTGCATAAGAGCCAGTGAATGTGTGAGTGGCTGTATGGATCATTCTGAAATTGTATCAGGGATTGTATAAGAGAGTAAATATATGTTAGTATCTGTTTGAATAAGTAAGGTGTGTATAACTGTATAGTTGAGAAAATGGAGGTGTGATTGATTCTTTGCATGACTGAATAGGTGTGTGAGTAACTCCATGGATGAGTGACAGTCTGTGAGTGTCTGTTTACACTGAGTGTATCTAAGGTTATATTAGAGTCTGAAGAGGTTCATCGTATTATCACATGAATAATGTCATCAGTGATGTGCTCAGTAATGTTATCAGTGATGTCATCAGTGATGTCATTTGAGATGTCATCAGTGATGTCATTTGAGATGTCATCAGTGATGTCACTGACCATGTCATGAATGATGTAATATGTGACATGATCAGCAGTGGATTGCGGGTGCGCGATATATAGTTAGTACAACTAACTATATATGCGAATTTCAATGGTTTTGTGTGAGTAAAATAAGGTTTTGTAAATGCTAATTCCTAACTATATATGGTCTATAACCTATGGTTTTTTCAGTGAATTTTCAAGGTTTTGTAAATGCTAATTCCTAACTATATATGGTCTATAACCTATGGTTTTTTCAGTGAATTTCAATGTTTTTTTAATAGCAAATATCAAAAGCTTTAAAATGTATTCTTCTTTAATTCGAAAAATATATTTTATATGTTTTTAATACAAATTTTTAATGTATTTTTTAATTATTTTTTTTTGTTTCGCTCCCGGTCCGCGAACCGGGTCGCTTCCCGTTAGCTCAAATTGGTGCCGCGACCCGGTCCGTGAACCGGTAAACGTTCCGTTTGCGCAACTGCCGCGTTAGAAAACAACATCGTGACGCGTCGCGTAATCGCGACGTATGGCGTTGTCGCGTAATGCGTCTTATGACGCGCCGCTTTAGCGCACCCGGAAGTGCTCCGGAGCGCGAACCGAGGCATGAAGCGCAGCGCCCCTGAAGCGATCCGGGGCGCGGCGCGCAGCGTGTAACGTAAGCGTAACAGGTCCTATAACTTGTTATCAAAAGTTTTCATTGGTTCATTTCACTTTTGGTTTCCTAATGATGTAAGGCTAGGTCATGTGACCTAAAAATAACACTTTTCATTGGTTTAGAACTATTGTTTTTCCCAAATGATGAAAACCCCTCCTTCTTTCCTCACTCTGACTTTCAACTTTGTGAGAGGAAGACCATTTTTCATTACTTACAAATGGCAAGTCTTGTAGCTGCAGCTGGTGCACCACCACCACCACCTCCTAGGAAGAGAGGACCACCTCCTCAGATTATCATTCAACAAGAGGAGGAAGAAGAGGAAGAAGAGGAACAGACGCAAGGGGAGAGGCATTTTTTGCCTGAGGAACCAAGAATTTCTCATATAAAGGAAGATTTTATATGGCAGTTTTATTCATTTCACCAGGGCCAAAAGAAAATGAATGCCCGCTATGTAACTTGCCTTATCTGCAAGAAAGATCTGTCCAGAGGGACAGATAAAAAATATAGCTATGGCAATTACACCATGCATCGCCATATGCAGAGGTGGCACCCTAATAATTATAGTAATGCACAATTACGTGACCTGCAGGATAACCCCCCTCCTCTACCCAGAACATCAAATGTAGAGGCAGTGACGGGACCAGAGGCGAGGGAGACGGTCCCAAATATACAAATGAAGTTTGGGAGTATCAAGCAAGTCTGCGTTTATTGTGGCCAATTGATATGCTACAGGGAAAGTAGCATCACTCTCATCAACAGAGCTATCGACAATCATGATTGTCCAAAACGCCCCAGAAAATAAATTATCTTTTTTTTGTTGCTCCTGTTGAGCCCTTTATAATGAATCATTTTCGTTTCTCCCCCCCCCCAAAAAAAGAAAAAAAATATAAAATCGTTCAAAAAATACAAAAAAAGTAAAAAAATGTTCAGAAAAATAATAAAAAAAATATAAAACAACAAAAATAATTTAAAAAAAAGTAATTTTCAGAACTACCTCCCCTTTATAAAAAATTTCTAGAATGTTTAGCACTCTGGCAACCTCTATTTCTTTTGGTTCGCTTCCCGGTTCGCGCGCCGGTACGCGAACCGGATGCGAACCAAAAAGAAAAATACAAAAAAAAAAGAAGAGTAAGTATAAGGGAAGGAAACAGAGAGTAATGTTAAAAGAAAGACAGCTAGAGGGAGTAACACAGAGATACTGTTTAATAGATCTATTTACCGAAGAAAAGATGGAAGAGGGTATAATTGTGAAAAACAAAATAGATAAGGAAGTGAAAGAAAAAAAGGAGAGTAGAAGAATAATAAACAAGAGTTTCTTAGAGAATGTGAGTAAATGTTCAAAATAAGAAGAAAAATAGTAAAGGATGTGGAATGAGAGGTAGGGATAGAACCGGACTAAAAGAACAATCATGAGGGAAAGTGTTAAGAAAACAGTGAGCAAAAGTAAATAGGAATAAAACAAGATGTATGATAGTGACTAAGGTTAAAACATGTGGAATAACAGAGAGAAAAAACAGAAAGCAGAAAAGAAGAAGTGACAGAAAAGGAATGATTGAAACAGCAAAGAAATGTAAATAACATAGGGGCATATTATCAACACAAGCGATAAAATTATCGCTGCTTTTATCGGCAGAAATCTGACGCTAAAGCCGCTTTTGCAGCAGAAAACTGCCGCTAAAGCCGCTTTTGCGGCAGTTTTCTGCCAATAAAAGCAGCGATAATTTTATTGCCTGTGTTGATAATATGCCCCTTAGTGTGCTTGAACTACAGGGAGAAAGCATAATGAACAAGTAGTGAAAGAGTGATCAGTCAGAGACAGTGAGAGTAATAGAGAGGGAGTGAGTGAACAGGAGTGAGGAACTATGAGAACAGAGGGACTGAGAAAAAGAGTGGAAGGAGTAGAGTAAATAAGTAATAGAGAAAGGAATGAGGGAATTAGCAAAGGCAGGAAACTGAGGGTTAAAGAAATGAAGCAGTGGAACTAATAGAAGTTAAATGTGATAGAAATGTAACGAAAAGAGTACAAAATACTTATCTTATAATTGTCGTTAACTTAGTCACTTGTTATTTTTATACTTTCAATCTGTGAAAGAAACAACAAAAATTTGAAAAATATTAAAACATGTATTTAAAAATTAGAAAACACAAGGGAAAAGATTGACAATCATCCAATTTTACAAAGAGATAAAGTTAGAGATAAACATGCAGAAAAAAAAGAGAAAGAAACGGTGATAGACAGTCAGAGACAAAAAAAATTGAAATAGAGTAAATTACTAAGAGAAAAAAAAAGAAGATACTTTCAGTGACAGAAAAGAAGGATAGAAGAGAAAACTAAATTGAAGTTGTGAAAGCTACTAAAAGAAACTGAGTAAGGTAAACTATATAAGGAAAGGGTGAATGAGGAAAAGAGAGTGAGGGAGAGAGGAGACAGAGGAAGTGAAGGAAAGAGTGTCAGATAAAGACTGAGTGAGGCATCTACACAATGTGATTCATAATGTTAGGAAACACAGGTAATGTAATTGAAAAACTTTCAATTTTTTTTGTTTATTCCACAATCACATCACTTGTGTTTCCTTTGCTTAGGTATCTCATTGTGCAGATGTAGTCTAGCATATGAAAGACTACACAGAAGGTGACCACTGTATGCAACAACTTTGACACTTACAGAAGCCTCTGCTTCTCCATGCCCCCTACACAGTCCTAAATATATACATTTTAAACTAACAGTATCTTGTTGCAGATGAAGTGAGGCCTATCTTGCAACATGGTGCATCGTTTGCACTGCTGCTGTGTCACAAAAGTGACACAACGGCAGCGCAAAAGAGGTGCACGGCCATCATAAAACTGCCCCTAACATTTTAAATGATTGTTTCAGGATGCTGATAAGGTGTGGCCTAACCAGAGATTTGTTTGAGGTGAGGTTTACTCAGAGTTACAGATTACATTTAGGCTTGTTGAAGAGACAGAGGAGATAATACATGTGCAAGCCTACCAACGAAGTGAGTCATGTCCACTGCACTCTTGAACAAAGGCCAGACCTCCTCTGTCTCCCTGGACAGGCCTAAACCTCATCTGCACAATGTGATTCGTAATGTTAGGAAACACAGGTGATATAATTGAAAAACGTGCAAATATTTTTGCTCATTTAACAATCACATCACCTGTATTTCCTCAGCTTAGGTATCTCATTGTACAGATGTAGTCTAGCATATCCAAGAGTACACAGAAGGTGAGGACTGTATGCAACAGAGCAATGTACATTACTCACCTCCCTTGACACTTACAGAAGCCTCAGTTTCTCCATGCCTCCTACACAGTTCTAAATGTATATCATAAATATAAAAAGTACAGAATTAATTATACATGTTAAATGGTTTATTTTTGCAGTTCTCAGAATATATCAAATTTCACTAAAAACAGTGACTTGAAGGTATTCATCATATAACAGCGGGGAAAAAAAAACACAATCAAAATGATTGTGTTTAAAAAACCCATATAACATAACCAATCAGAAATCAGAACTTCTCAAAAGTAACTTACTTTCCATGATGTCGAAGGATGTCCTATGAACAGCTTATACTCTGTTATGCTGTTATTATTTTCAGCCCGCCACTTTCTGAAAGAAAAGCTCAATCGTTTTGACAAATATGTTACGTACAAAAAATGACTTCTCGCTCTCTACCGCACTTCTCCTCAAGGCCAAATCGTGTAAAAGCCATTTATAAGTCTTGGAATTCTTCTAAGCAAATCCCGTCATTTTCTTTTTCCGCAACTTTCAGAAAGAAAACGTTCAAGATCACTTTCACAATCCTGTACTAGTAATATCTCACCCTTCTTGCTCACTCATGTTCCACATTTCCTATGACACTGATACTGCTTACTATGAAGCAGACTTACACTACCTCCATGACTACTACAATTATTTAATTCTCTACATCACTTTTAATCACAAAGCAATTTAAAACAGTACATAAAATTATATCAACTCCTAAAATCATTATAGGCCAGTTACCTACCCTAAATTCTTTCTTCTGAAAACAGAAAGTAAGAATATTTTTAAATAAAAAGGCAACATTGTTTCATAGTGCAATGTGAATTATTTCTGGAACATCAGCTTCTTTTGCATTTTGAATAAGATATGTAATAAATGGATGTTGTCAAAGGACCATCGTGTCATATAATAGCTGCAGTTAGAAATGTTCTTCCTAAAATCAACGACTGTGTAGCCATAACATTTGTAATTAAAGTTGAAAACTTATTTTCATCAGGTTTATATAGTTGGAATTTTTAAATGACATTATAACCAAAAGTTTGTTCAAAATATGTCGACAGCATTGCAGACTTACATTACCTCTACTCCATGTTTTGATTGGCTGCTTGAATTAGCTTATTAAAAGAAACAGTTTTTCTGAACTCATTCAAAGTGCAGTTATTTTTCCATGACGTCAAGTGTTATGGTAAGAAAACCGTTTGCTTTGGGAAATACTCTGTTTTCCTTTAACTAATACGTGCCCACCACTTTCTGTAAGAAAACCTTCTTTTTTTTCAGGAACTACTTAAAACTGAAAAATAACTTTTGACTCTGTACTACACTTATCCTCAAGGCCAAATAGTGTAGGAGCCATTAGAACCTCTTGAAATTCCTCAGAGCAAATCCCGAGATTCTTTCCCTAAAATTTTGGTTGTAAAAACACCAGGTAAGAATTTTTAAGGTCAAAAGGCAATTTTTTTTAAAAGTTAAAACAGAATCATTGCAGAATGACCAGCCGTTTCTAGACTTCAAATAAGATGTGTAATGTCCTGATGTTGTTGAAGGACCGTCATGATATATAATTGCTGCAGTTACAAAAGTCCTTCCTGATATTGACAACTGCGAAGCCACAAAATTTTTAATTAAAGTTGTCAATTTTGTTCCATCAGGCCTACATCGTTGGAACATTAAAATGACATACTGGCCATATGTTCGTATAAATAATGTGGACAACATATCAGACTTACATTGGCTACACTCCATGTTGTGATCGGCTGCTTTTACTAGCTTATTAAAGGACAGTGATTTACTGTCTGGCAAAGTTAAATATATAAATTTTTCTGAGTCTACACTAGTAGTACTTGATACCCTACAGTTCTCGCAGTCATGCTGCCATTGATAAGAAAGGCCAAACAGGTGATCTACATCTACACCTTCATCTTGCAATACATCAAGCATATACATTAAAAACTCCTGACAATCTTGCTGAATATTTTGAGAGAATTGCGTTTGACCTGAATATTTGTCTAACAGATTTCGAATTTCAGACACACTTTCTATTTTTGTTCTATCAGTGCTACATTTCTCTAACACAGAATTCAACAAACTGCAAAATCTTTGATCCGAATCGACCACAATCTCTTCTTTTAAAGTTTCTAGAGAAAAGACAACATTAACCACAACATTAGCATAGCAGTTGACACCAAAACTATTTTCAAATTGAAAACCAACAACATCTTCAACAGAATCCATTTTTTTTCTGCTTATAATTTCGGGTTCATCGACTTTTCGTCTTTTTGCTACAACCTCCCTACTATTGGTCACATTTCTTCGTTTCCGGCCTACCACACGTTTCTCAAACAAAGGATATTGAGGCAAATATGGCGCATACTCTCTTCTTAACCTATTGTATTCCTTAACACAATCTAGATCCGCACAAATGTTTGTGACATCACAATCAATCAAGTACAATCCCGATAAAGTTCTGACTCGTGACAATGCCACATATGCCATACCCTCCTTGAACACAGAACTGCCAATATTCACCAATGCACTGTCTACACTTAAACCTTGCGATTTATGGATTGTCACCGCATATGCCAAGCAAACAGGAAACTGCTTACGGCGAACATATAAGTCTTTTACAAGCAAAAACCTAGCAGAGCAACGACCAATTAGCTGTACTTCCTCAATGCCATCGAATATATTTTTTAAAAATTCAATTCCATCTCTATTTCTGTATTTCTCAAAATCAACAACATTACCCATTTATCCATTTACCAGACCTCTTTCAACATGTAAATTCCTTCTTAAAATTATACGGCAATTTAAGCACACATTCAGAGTCTTTTCAAAACCGGCAGTTTTAGATATAGTCTTCTCTAATGAATCCAATTTTGATTTCAAATTTTCAGACAAAATAATTGTTGCTCCCATATGCTCTATTCTGTCAATAGCTTCCAGTTTCACAATCTCTTGGTTTTCTAAATTCAACATTTTGTTGTTGAAGATGGCACATTCTGCAACAGTTGGCATCAAACATATTCCAGATTTCTTCTCAGTAATTTTCCGAAAAATATTCTCAGGCACAACGTCTTCTTCTGGATACAATTTTGACAGTAATCGTGCATGTAAAGCTTCTTTCCCATGCTCGGTCACTTTTCCGATTCTAACATCTTGTAGAATATTCTTTTAATCTTCATCCTTCGCTTGACGCATATTTTCACGCAGTTCAGCATAATTGAAGTTTAACCATATATTGACGTTGCCAATGCTCCCTAGGCACTTCCTGGTATCTTCATGCGTGAGCATTTTGAACACAGGTTGTCCTTTCACTGGTGTCAGCTGCAGAAGATCACCGAAAACAATGATGTGTTTGCCACCAAATAACACATCATACTCTGTTTTCAGAACTTCTTGCATTCTCAAATGCACAAAGGCAAGCATGACATTGGAAACCATGCTTACTTCGTCAATGATAAGAAGTTTCATTTTCCTCAAGACTCTTGAAACTTCACAACAAGCCTCTCCAGATAACTTGTGGTATTGTAATTTGTTATCATGCTCCACTGGCAGCATCAGTAGACGATGCAAAGTAATACCTTTAATGTTATGTGCTGCCAGTCCAGTTGGAGCGGTGACAACACAAGACAGCGATGACTCAGTCCTTTTCTGCAAATAACATGAAATTGCTTTAATGAGGAAACTTTTTCCAGTTCCCGCTTCTCCACTCACGTACAGTCGGACAGGCTTCAACGACGTACATGAGCACACTTTCTTCTCATGACTTAATCCATGATCTATTTGGTTGGTAACTTCGTCATATATTTTCCTCTGCTCAACGTTGAGTTGTCTTTCCAAGTCTTCTAAGTTAACCGCATCCTCCTGAGCATGTGCCATGTCTCTTTCCACTTCAATCATGGCAGTGGCAGCTTCATTTTCGATAACTGGTCCTCCTAGTGGATCCTGACTTAATGAAACAGAACTCTGACTGTCCTGAGAACTGTCTCTAGCAATCTCGGCTGTAATCGTTGCTTCCTGCTCGATTTCCGCATTCAACATTTCTAGATATTTGGGAAAAACAGGACATTCTATGGTCTCCTTGGCGGCATTGAAAGAGTCTTCGTAACTGAGGAAATCTCCAAGCAGTTCCGCTTCTGCACGCCAAGGCTTGAAAAATTGCAAAAGTGCTAAATAGAAAAACTCTTTTCATTCAGGAGATTCGCCACTCAATTTTCGATGGTTTACCAAGTGGCATTTTCTTTGCTTGACCAGACATCCCTCACTTCCAATTACAGCATACACTCCTTTATCAATATCTGCTTTGATGTTCCTCTTGAATATGTAATTTTGTAGAACCTCATACAGACAAACATTCTTGAGGTGACTACTTCTATTTGGATAATATGTATCCAACATGTTGGTCTTCAAAATATCTGTACTGTTTGGCTCCTTTTCCGCCAAATACTCAATTTCCCCTACAGGTTTCAGAACTCGATTACGCGTTGCAGCAAGACCAAGACTCGCCCAAATGATACTCCTGGATTTGGCATAGAGACTTGCTGAAGATAACCAGTCAGAACATTCGTAAGCTCCGATTTCTCGATGCGACAACATCTTCAGACTGAAACTGTACAACTTCTTACTGAGGCTCTTTTCATGGGAAATGTCCTCCCACATTCCTTCAATTCTGTCTTTTCTTTTTTGGTAATGTAAGATGTCACATACCGAGCCACAGCCATACAGTTATCAGCCACAAACTGTATATCCATGTTAGCATTCCACATGGATAAAATCACTGGGTTGTAGTCGTTGATGTACTTGGACTCTTCGTTTCTTTTCAAATTGTACGTATTTTTGGGTGATTTCTTCATCACATTATGTCGCAGCGAAGACATCAAACTGTTCACTCTTCCTTTAGAAATCACCGGTCGTGGAAAGGCGAAACGACATTTTGTGTAGAACTTGTCCTTGTTTCTGAATTTACGACGACAGTACTTTCCACAACGATGGCTTTGGAAGCGTAAAACTTGTTCTCTTAGGCTTTTGTCTTCCTTTGCCTTTGGAACAGCACATGTAGAATACTGTTCTATGAAACTCATCACTAAGTCATCCGGATCTGTTCCAAATTTGGTGCATCTTTGATCCACAGCAGCATATGTATATGAGGAGCACCTCTTGCTTGGTACTCCTTTTTCCAGAAGAAATCCAACACCTCTCCAAGAGGTGGATTTTTCTTGTTCATGATGAAAGACATCATAGCTTCAAATCTATGATTGAAGTGCCTGCATACATTCACTGGATCCAAGGAGCACAGTTCTCCGGGTGTCTTGAATTCGATATTTTCAATGTTTCCATTTGCCTCTCGTAGAAATTCAAATAAGTCTTCCCAGCCATACTCGGCACAGCTGAGAGTGAGGAACCATGTGGGAGTTCCTAAGTTCCTCAGCATACATTTTAAATCACCATGACGACGGTACCAGTACTCATTAGTACCACGCTGACACGCCATGAGATTAATCAGGTGAGAATCCAAAATACTGTCTTGCACATTGACTTTATCCATAAAGTCCCTTGCCGAGATATTTTGCATGTGTACACCACTTTTCAAGATGTGGTTCACTGCATATGACAGTCCAGACAGATCGCTTTCAAACAGTAGATGAAACAAATAGGGAATGCATTGACGAAACCTAGGATCTTCTGCATACAATCGTAAAGTCCGATATTCAGAAGCAGGAATTTGATCAGGTCGCTCATCATATCTTCCTCCTTGACCTGTTGGAAATAGCTGTGGGAAACACCGAGCTTCCAAACTTTCCTCCCAAACACTAATGGGACTTCCTTTGGCTTGTTTCATTTGAAACAACTCAATAGCATTCCCCATGACTTCCTTGGAATGCAAAGGATGAACACTATAATGTTCATATATTTCTTCATTTTTAGAGGCTTCTACTTTCTCAATTTGACCAGCACACAAATCGCTATCCTCTTCTTCACTTACTTCCTCTTCTGCAACATATACATTCTTGTAGTACTTATTGTTTTTCTTCAAATACAATGTTGCCTTTTTGACTTTCCTAACATCCACTAAATCTTGCCAGATTTTCTTACTCTTTGTCGGAACCCCATTAACTAAGATAACCAGAGGTTCCTCTTCCACTTTCTGTACTCCAATTGTACTAATGTTTTTCTTCAAATCTAGAGGCAAATAAACAACTCTTCCCTTTAATCCTCTCTGTAAATCTGATGGAGGCAATTTCCCTGTCTTTGGCTCCATTCTTACAATAGCCTGAAAGGGATGGATACTTTGAATCAAAATAGATTCATAAGTATTTAAATCCTTCAACTCAGAAGGAATCTCAACCAATTCCAGATTATTATGAACCGCTCTAGCAGGCATCCGTTTTTGATTTAATTTGTTACAACAATAAGTACACACATGTTGATCCGATCCCAAATCAAAACAATTTTCTACCATCAAGTATGTTGCAAAATCCTTCCATTCACTATTATTTTCCCTTTCACTTTTCGCATATAGATCCACTAACTTAGTCTGATTCTTATAATAAGTGCGTCGACAACACACACAAGTGAAATTAGGCCTCTCACTTGATTTCACCTGAAACGTGGCAATTTCTTTCTGAAAATTATCTGTACTGGAAACCTGTACACTATCTTCCACATTACCTTCTTCTTCTGGGTCAATTTCAACATTCTCCTCTTTACTTGCAAAGTAACAAAACTCAATTTCTTCACAAATATTTTTCACATCTACTTCAGAACCATGCAAAAGAGCAGTGCATAATTGTTTAAGCATAATTGCTGGACTCTTAGCATCATACAACATTCTAACTAATTTCCTCACTTTATTATGATGCACTGCTAGCATCCTAAAATGATGAAAAACACTCTGGCATACTCTCCTGGGAAGACAAGCCAGTGAATGACCATGCAAACCTGTCACTTCTCTCACTCTGCAAGGATCTAATTCTTGCAACAACTTCATTTTCTGTTTTAAAGTTTTCTTATTAAATGTCCGTACAAAATCACAAAGCAAATTGATGGAATCCTGTCGCACACTGCAAATACTAGTACACTTCCAGGTATACACTGGTCCCTTATGACGTCTTCCTAAAACCTCATTACCTAACACCTCTTCTGCCTCTGTTGTCACAAGTTTTTCTTTTTCAACTGGACAACCATCTTTCACCTCATAAGCTCGACCACTGGTGTCAACTGCATGCACCAAATCATTATCCTGGAAATAACTCTCCTCATTAAAAAATGCCTCACAACTTGAACTATGCATCCATTCTCCTGAAAAAACTTCACAAAAATTACTACGATTAACTGTTCTCTTCCATCTACTATTTCTTTTGAAATCATAAATTGCCTTGTTTAGTTTCCTAATTCTATTGATTATCAAAATAAATAACTTTCGCTTAATTTCAAATGCCTGATCAATAATTTTCTCAACTTTTTTTTTCTCTTATAAAAAAAAACAGTTTCTGTTGACCTTTCTTAATATTTTTTAACAAATTGCCAATTATCCTGTTGCGGAACATTCGTCTACGAATGTCCCTAAACTGATTTTTCCTTCTACTACCATGCACAGAGTTATCTCCTGCTCTAGCAGTAACATTTTTGATTGGCCTTTCCTTTCCGTTTAAATTGGCTCTCTTTTTCTGGACTAAAACATGTTCTGTAGTACTACTTTTTTTTCTACAAATGTTTCTTAGGAATGATTTCGTTGTCTTACCCGGAGCTTTCTTGGTGACTTGACGAGTTTTTATTGTAGAGGACTGCTGCAAGCATTTAGTAATCTGCTGTCTTTGACGTTTTGTAGCCTTTCGGGTTCTTTCTTTAGATGGCATAATGTAGTTTTGAAATGATCTGCAGTTGAATCTGTGGTAAAATATAATAAAAAATGTTATTAACCACTATTACCAAACAGTAAATCAATAACAGTCGTCAAAAAATTAACACACTACTTGTCAATACAATACAATAATTTTTAGTGCATTGGCAAATTTAGTACTCACAAATAGTAGCAAAGAAATAGAATGCTTCTACATTTGACCTTTGCTCTTTTATATGTGAATCTGAACTAATTTTTATCAGCATATTTCCCTATTTTATTAAAGACACTTCACACAAGCTCTTTTTGAAGATGTGTTTAATTTTAAATGAAACGGTTAACATGTTTACTTTTCATTTCCAGTAACTTTTAAAAATAAATGTTTATAGTTCCATAGGCTCAAGCAGGTCAGCTTCCCACCCTATGTCATGCAATTCTGACAAATCGGCATCCTCATCATGTTCTTCATCATCCTCAGGATTTAAATCATCCAAGGGATCTACTTCCACTGATGTTTCAATCACAATTTCAATGATAATATCGAGATCAACAGATTGCTCATTATCACTCATGCTTGATGTTGTCGTTATCTTTAAAGAAAGAGAACAACAATGAGATGTTGCAGAGTAAGAGACAAATCTCAGAGACTATAATTGTAAAATTGTTTAACAAGAGTATCATTTTGCAGATATTATTTAACCATGTCCAGCGATGCTGAGGAGGTGAGGCCTATGTCCAATTTTTCAGTAAACAGGACTCATCTCTTCTTAACCTTGGATAAGCCTCACCAACACTGTGTCCCCTGCTAATACTTAAATTTAAAGGAGCAGATTTATGTTAACTGGCGCATCCCCAGGGATGCACCAGTTAACGTGCGCCACTGCTCTGCCACCCATGATGTGCTGCATTTACAATGCAGAGCACCATTGAGCAAAAACAGCACAGATGCGTCACGCATCTGTTCCACAAAAACGGCGCATTGCACGAATCACGTCGTAAGCGCGACATGTCTACTGCAATGCACAGGGGCAAGCCACACATTGCATGGTGCATCACTCCTTATGCCTGTTTCAAACAGGCGTAAGGATTTGATTCAGCAATGCCATAAATGTGACTCAGTGAAATCTTCTTAATTTTACTGTGTTAGTTTTACAGGGCTTTCATGCAAATGACTGGCCACCCTACAACAAAACGCTCACATGAAATCTGACGCAGGTTTCATGTGGCACAGGACTTTACAGCATGACACATCTGCCTAGATGCATCAAGTTGTAAATATGTCGCAACATAGCAAATCTTTTGCACCGCCGCTGCGTCACAAAAGTGACGCACAACGGCGCAAAAGAGGCACACGGCTATCATAAATCTGTCCCTAACATTTTAAATGATTGATTCAGGATGACGATAAGGTGTGGCCTATCCAGAGGTTTGTTTGAGGTGAGGCCTACTCAGGGTTGCAGACGAAATTTAGGCTTGTGGAAGAGTACAAAGGAGATAATACATGTGCAGGCCTACCAATGAAGTGAGTCATGTCCACTTCACTCTTGAACAAAGGCCAGACCTCTTCTGTGTCCGTGGACAGGCCTAAACCTCATCTTCACAATGTGATTCGTAAAGTTAGGAAACACAGGTGATGTAATTGAAAAATGTGGAATTTCTTTTCCTCATTTCACAATCACATCACCTGTGTTTCCTTTGCTTAGGTATCTCATTGTGCAGATGGAGTCTAGCATATCAAAGAGTACACAGAAGTTGAGCACGGTATACAACAATTTTGACATTTACAGAAGATTCAGCTTCTCCATGCCCCCTACACAGTCCTAAATGTTTGCAGTTTAAACTGACGGTATCTTGTTGGAGATGAAGTGAGGCCTGTCTTGCAACATGGTGCATCTTTTGCATCACTGCTGCATCGGTTTCATGTGGCACAGGACTTTACAGCATGACACATCTCCCTAGATGCATCAAGTTGTAAATATGTCGCAACATAGCAAATCTTTTGCAACGCCGCTGCGTCACAAAAGTGACGCACAGCGGCGCAAAAGAGGCACACGGCTATCATAAATCTGTCCCTAACATTTTAAATGATTGATTCAGGATGACAATAAGGTGTGGCCTATCCAGAGGTTTGTTTGAGGTGAGGCCTACTCAGGGTTGCAGATGAAATTTAGGCTTGTTGAAGAGTACAGAGGAGTTAATACATGTGCAGGCCTACCAATGAAGTGAATCTTGTCCACTGCACTCTTGAACAAAGGTCAGACCTCTTCTGTGTCCGTGAACAGGCCTAAACCTCATCTGCACAATGTGATTCGTAATGTTAGGAAACACAGGTGATGTAATTGAAAAATGTGGAATTTCTTTTCCTCATTTCACAATCACATCACCTGTGTTTCCTTTGCTTAGGTATCTCATTGTGCAGATGGAGTCTAGCATATGAAAGAGTACGCAGAAGTTGAGCACTGTATTCAACAATTTTGACATTTACAGAAGATTCAGCTTCTCCATGCCCCCTACACAGTTCTAAATGTTTACAGTTTAAACTGACAGTATCTTGTTGGAGATGAAGTGAGGCCTATCTTGCAACATGGTGCATCTTTTGCATCACTGCTGCATCACAAAAGTGACGCAACAGCGGCGCAAAAGAGGCACACGGCCATCATAAATCTGCCCCTAACATTTTAAATGATTGATTCAGGATGACGATAAGGTGTGGCCTATCCAGAGGTTTGTTTGAGGTGAGGCCTACTCAGGATTGCAGATGAAATTTAGGCTTGTTGAAGAGTACAGAGGAGATAATACATGTGCAGGCCTACCAATGAAGTGAGTCATGTCCACTTCACTCTTGAACAAAGGCCAGACCTCGTCTGTGTCCCTGGACAGGCCTAAACCTCAACTGCACAATGTGATTCATAATGTTAGGAAACACAGGTGATGTAATTGAAAAATGTTGAATTTATTTTCCTCATTTCAGAATCACATAACCTGTGTTTCCTTTGCTTAGGTATCTCATTGTGCAGATGGAAACTAACATATCAAAGACTACGCAGAAGTTGAGCACTGTATGCAACAATTTTGACATTTACAGAAGATTCAGCTTCTCCATGCCCCCTACACAGTCCTAAATGTTTACAGTTTAAACTGACGGTATCTTGTTGGAGATGAAGTGAGGCCTGTCTTGCAACATGGTGCATCTTTTGCATCACTGCTGCATCACAAAAGTGACGCAACAGCGGCACAAAAGAGGCGCACGGCCATCATAAATCTGCCCCTAACATTTTAAATGATTGATTCAGGATGACGATAAGGTGTGGCCTATCCAGAGGTTTGTTTGAGGTGAGGCCTACTCAGGGTTGCAGATGAAATTTAGGCTTGTTGAAGAGTACAGAGGAGATAATACATGTGCAGGCCTACCAATGAAGTGAGTCATGTCCACTTCACTCTTGAACAAAGGCCAGACCTCTTCTGTGTCCCTGGACAGGCCTAAACCTCAACTGCACAATGTGATTCATAATGTTAGGAAACACAGGTGATGTAATTGAAAAATGTGGAATTTATTTTCCTCATTTCAGAATCACATAACCTGTGTTTCCTCAGCTTAGTTATCTCATTGAGCAGATTTAGTCTAGCATATCCAAGAGTACGCAGAGGATGAGGACTGTATCCAACAGAGCAATGTACATTACTCACCTCCTTTGACACTTACAGAAGCCTCAGTTTAATATTTCTCAGTTCAATATTTATTTAAAGAAGCAGACACCATTATGACCTTCTCATAAATGTGAAAAGCGTTTTTTTTTTTAAAAAAAACAAACGATTTTCGGGTCATAATTTGAAAACACAACACAGGTCCTATGTAGAAGCACATCCTATCAGTACTTAAATTAGCCAAGCACACATGGGGGCGTATTTACAAGGACCTTACACCACGGGGAAATAACTTAAATTAAAATGGGGAAAATAACATCAAAGGGACTCAAAGGCCTTTTAAATATGCCCCAAGCAGCCTATGAAACTCTAGCAGTACATATCAAGAAACTTAAATGACTTCAATAAACGTTTTTAAACACATCAAGTAAAGCAGTTATTCAACTACATTCAAGGGGAAGTGACTTAAAATGCCCTAACACACATGGAAGCGTATTTTGAAGGCCCTTAAACCATTTTTCCATCACTTTTAATATGGCTATGTAACTCAAAGAAACAAAATCTAAATTTGCCAAGCACACATGGGGGCGTATTTACAAGGACCTTGCACCACGGGGAAATGTCTTAAATTAAAATGGGAAAAATAATATCAAAGGGACTCAAAGGCCTTGTAAATATGCCCCAAGCAGCCTATGAAACTCTAGCAGTACATATCAAGAAACTTAAATGACTTCAATAAACCTTTTTAAACACATCAAGTAAAGCAGTTATTCAACTACAACCTATGAAACAAAGCAACATTTTAAATACACAACTTTCTTCATAATTTTCTCCCTAAAGCATACTATTCTCTATCTAAATTAAATGAATCTTTTCTCACCTTAGCAAATACTTTTTGAGTTTCAAAACAGTCTCAGAAACACACCAATTTGTCTTCAGCAGAGCAAAAGGTATGCACTCCAGAGGCTGCAACCAATAATGGCACAGAAATGCTGTAATTCATCACACATATCTCTCATGTCACCCAATCAAAACTCTTCCCTCACTTTTTTCAAATCAACACCCTTCCCCCTTCTGCCCTTTCTGCCTTTTTTCCATAGCAACCACCTCCTGAAAGACCTCTCATGTTTGCAAGTTCACACAACAATGTTTCAATTGAACTCTGAACTCTCAGTACGCCTGCGTATCCAGTGCAATCTTTCATAAAATGATTTTTTCTTGACCATTCAAATTACATCTTTCAAAGAACTCATCCATGCACCCTAACTTTCTGTTTTCAGCAATCAAAATCCACCAATCACTGCTACTGATTAATTACCACAGAAACTCCACATTTTTTTTCATTACATACTCCTACTGTTCCAACTGCCATTTCATTCCCACACTTCATCTGACTGCAGCAGAACCTCCTCTCACCATGTTTTCTGTCTGGATTGTTGGACATAGTTATATCCACTGGGCTCAAAGGTATGCTGATAACAGAAATTTACACAACCTCAATTTACAAAATGTGGAAATCAACTGGATTGGCCACAGAGGATTAAGATGTCACCAATTGATACCATTGGTGAAAACCTTTTTGCATTTGCCAAAACCTGACCTGTTAATTGTGCACTGTGGAGGAAATGACTTGGGCACTTTGACTGGGGTAGGTCTGGAAATGCTTTTAAAAGACACCTTTGAGCAATTGATGGCACTTTTTCCTCAAACTGCCTTGGTATATTCAAATATATGCCAAAGACAGAAATGGAGGTGGTCCAACCAATTTTGTCCACAAATTGAGAAATCGAGGAAGCATGTAAATAAGTCTGTTTCAGCTTACATGAGAGACCATGGAATGGGCTCCATCTACAACAATAACTTGCGTTACTACATGCAAGATATCTACAGAAGAGATGGAGTTCACTTCTCAGATGAGGGGAACAGAATTTTCATCCTGAATTTAAGACTGTGCATTGGTACCTACTTGTAGGTACCTAAATCAGCCACAGGACCCAAAAGCTCTTTTTAGAGCTACCCTACATCTGATCACTCACAATTATTATTTTACTCTAACTTTTTTCACTAATTTTCACCAAAGTACGCTCACCGGAGCGCTACCCGGTACGCGCACCAGACGCTAACCGTGCAAAAATTTGAAAAAAATGGGTTTTTTTCGAACATATGGGCCTCCTCAGCCACCCTCAGAAAACCTAGGGGGTCAGGATACGTCTACCGTGCCCCCTTATACCAATTCTCAACATTATTTGCCCTCCATCTTGTATCTCAAATCTACCGAAACACAAAATGGAGGACTCCCGTAACGCTGCCGGTTCGCGTACTGGGGCGCGCACCGGGAAGCGCTCGCTCAAAAAAGGTGGGAAAGTAATATACAGAAAAACCACTGGAGACACTTTCACCAAATATAGATTAGCTCATACTACATACCAATCCCTACCATTTTCACAAATTTGGTTGGAATTCCATTTAGCCATTTAGCCTGTAGACCTCTCTAAATACCCTGAGGTAAATTACTTCACAAAACACATCTGAAGTGTTGGAATTGACAACCAATTAAAATATTACTTTTATTTTCTACTTTTTTTACCTGACATTTGATTGGTTATGTACCTGAATATATATAAAGAAAGAGAGAGAAACACAGCCATTTTGACTACTACTTCCTGAAGTACATTGCAAGAGCATTTTCACTGACAACTTAAACTTGTTTTTAAAAGGTAAGATGTTATTTTGTAAATTTGAAAGGAGAACTATGTCATCCACTTTAAATTAATTTGGGAAAACATTTTTAGATAGTTATATACTGTCCCTCTGTAAGAGTTAGACATTGAGAAAGGCTTGTTTATTATAATTATGGATTGATTTAGGTTTCTGTGATATAATTATGAATTTACTTAGACTTCTTCACAGGCACTTTTTAATAGTACTACTTCACGCCTGAAACCATACAGTGCCCATAGATTACTTCTCTGTTATAAACTCACAAGTACCTGTCTGAACTTAAACCCAACAGTGCCCTATCTCTACCGATATATTTATTTTTTATGCAAATTACAGCAAGAAAATGGAAGGAGAGCAGAATATTTCCTTCAAAATTGTTCTGCAGAACAACACAGAAAAAGATATTGAGGACAATGATGACTCAATTTCATGGATGAATCACGGGACCATGAATTAGTTCAATGTGTAGATGCAGTAGATTCGCTGATTGAAAATGAGGACATTTCCGACAATGTGTTGTTAAATGTTCTGTTAAATTTGGAAAAAGAATCACAAAAATAAATTTATATTTAATAAAAAAAACAAAAAAAACAAAAAAAAAAAAATGAACAATCAATAAACATACAATATTTAAAAAGTCTATCATTCTTTTTTCCTTATAGTACGCTCCCCGGACCGCTTCCCGGTGCGCGTACCGGGCGCTCCCCACGCAAAAAAAAAGATTTTTTTTTTCTTTTCCCCCGCGGGGCCCTTTTAAAGCCTCCACATCAAACCTAGGGGGTCAGGGAGGATCTGCTATGCCCCCTTATGGTCATTTACCCCTTTGTTTTGGCCTCCTCTTGTCTCTCGATCCTACCGAGAGACAAGATGGCGGCCGCTCCGGACTGTTTAGAATGTTGACAGACACCGGAGAGCCAATCAGCTTCGCTGCGCCAAGTTCCGTTACGCGTCAGGTATGCGAACCGGGGCGCTGCCCGGAGCGCGCTTACAGATATATATATTTTTTTGAACGTTAATTTCTCAAAATCCACTGGAACACATATATTGAGACCTAGCAAAGGCACATCGGGCTACCAGTCCCTACAATTTTGCCAAGTTTCGTGGAAATCCATTCAGCCGTTCGAGCTAAAAGTGAGGCCAACCGCCCTATGGAAAATTGCATGGGAAAAACGCGTTTTGGGACCCCCCTTTTTTCTTGGCCCCCCTTGACGAAACCCCCCCAAATTTTCAGGGGCTGCTAAGAAACAAAATGTTCCATTTTCCGTCCTCAAACGCCAAAGTTATTCGACATAGAATTTTCAAAAATCCCATAGAGAAAAAATCCTAACTATATATACCTACTGGCGACATATATATATATATTTGGGGAGAGGATGTGGCTCAATGTGCTAGGGCTGTGCATCTCAAACCTGGGGAACTGGGGTTGAGTCTCTGCAATGACGCTAAACATCCTGTGTTTCTTGGCAGATCACTTAGTCTCCCCGAACCTAACAAAAATGAATGTGGCCTATATATATAATGCAAACTATGTGGTTCTGCTCGGTGTGCTCAACCGAGGAATTCTAGCGTGTGGCTGAACCAAGTGGCACAATGTCAATTTTACATCCAAGAATCCGTTGAACTCTGTAAATCTGGGTTCATTTCAGATTTACAGAGTGCAGTGTTTTCGTAGATGTAAAAAAATATATAGATATATATGTGTGTGTGTGTATATATATGTGTATGTGTATATATATGTGTGTGTAAATATGTGTGTGTACATATATGTGTGTGTATATATACATATACATGTATGTGTGTGTGTGTGAATATAGATATATATATGTATATTCACTGAAAAAAAAACATTTAGAGGGATGTTATAGTTAGGAAATAATGTTAAAAACATACAAATTCACTAAAAAAACAAAGGTTACAAGGACGTTATAGTTAGGCTCAGATTCAACTCATATAAAACCAGTGTAGATCAGCAGTTATAGTTACCTGATCTAACTATAACTTAAGCCCCTGCAATGCACTGCCTATGACCTCACATATTACATCACTCATGACATTGTCAGAGGCATCACTGATGACATCTCAAATGACATCACTTAGGACATCACTGATGACATCATCTAGTGAGTGTGTTTCATAAATGTTTATGACACTTAAAGACAGTTAAACGACTATACTTTCTGTACTACTATTAAGTGTTACTATTTGTAGCATATGTCATCTGAGTGGTTGTGTGACTGTCTGTATCCCCATGTGAATAGTTGTGTCAGTGAGTGTGTGAGTTGCTGTATGGGTGAATAAGTGGGTGTGTGAGTAGCTATAGGGCTGAATAAGTGGGTGTGTGAGTAGCTATATGGGTAAGTGAGTACGTTGCTGTATTGGTGAGTGAGTGGCTATAAGGGTGAGTGAGTGGCTGTATGGGTGAGTAACTGGGTGTGTAAATGGCTGTATGGGTGAGTGCCTGGGTGGCTGAGTCGGTGTTTGGTGAACTGAGTGGGTGTGTTAGTGGTTGTACTGGAGAGTGAGTGTCTGTGAGTGTCAGTACAGGTGAGTGAGCAGTTCTGTGAGTGCTTCTATGGATGTGTGAATTAAAATATAATTGGTTGTGTGGGTGTGTGAGTGGGTATATGAGTGGTTGAATGAGTGAGTGAGTGACTCTGTGTTGAGAGGCTGTATAGGTGAGTGAGTGGGGTGTGAGTGGCTGTTTGGGTGAACAAGTAAATGAATGAGTAGCTGTAAGGTTGAGTGAGTGCCTCTGTGAGTGACTGTATGGGCAAGTGAATGGATGTGTGAGTAGGTGTATGGATGAGTGGCAGTGACTGGCTATATGGGTAGGTGAATGGATGAGTGAGTGGGTGTGTGAGCAGTTATATGGATGTGTGAGTGGGTATATGAGTGGTTGTGTGGGTGTGAGTGGATGTGTGAGTGGTTCTGTAGATGGTGTACTCAATAATGTCATCAGCAATGTCATTTGAGATGTCATGAGTGATGTCACTGACCATGTCATGAGTGATGTAATATGTGAGGTCATAAGAAATACATTGCAGGGGTGTAAGTTATAGTTAGCTCAGGTAACTATAACTGCTGAATTTGAGTGGATTTGTGAAAGTGAAATCTTAGTGTAACTATAACACCCCTGTATTATTTATATATATATATATATATATATATATATATATATATGTTATCAACCCCCTTCTCTTCGAAAAAGGGGAAACGAGCCGCACTTTCAGTAGTGAGGAGAATCTTTTTATTTGCTCACATAGGCATTCCTGACGCGTTTCAGTCATGATTGACTTTTATCAAAGGATTGAGCCTGAGGCATCGCGTGTGACAGGGTTCCACAAACCTTTAAATTAATTAACTAGTTCCGCCCTGTTCTTTTTTATGGGCTCCCTCAGTGTGCTGTTCAAATGTCTGCTGGGACTTGTGGTTTCCTGTTGCACGATTCTTTAAAACCCTCCAGTGGGTGATGCCGTAGTGTTTTAATTGAAATGAAAGTTCTTTTCTTTTTCTTTTCTCACAGCTGACTCTATAGCATTACCTCCTTTGCAAGGCTGCTTGGACACCATCCCGAAGCCAGTCTTCGGTGTCGCCTGCTGAACCCTTTTCGTTTGCACGAGTCCTCCAGGGCGGTTCACTTTCGGGCAGCAATGGCGCGCTGTGCTGGTGGTGCGAACCTCCCGGCTGAACCACGCCGTAATTATGTTAACAACCCCCTTCTCTTCGAAAAAGGGGAAACAAGCCGCACTCTCAGTAGTGAGGAGAATCTTTTTATTTGCTCACATAGGCATTCCTGACGCGTTTCAGTCATCATTGACTTTTATCTAAGGATTGAGCCTGAGGCATCGCGTGTGACAGGGTTCCACAAACCTTTAAATTAATTAACAAGTTCCGCCCTGTTCTTTTTTATGGGCTCCCTCAGTGTGCTGTTCAAATGTCTGCTGGGACTTGTGGTTTCCTGTTGCACGATTCTTTAAAACCCTCCAGTGGGTGATGCCGTAGTGTTTTAATTAAAATGAAAGTTCTTTTCTTTTTCTTTTCTCACAGCTGACTCTATAGCATTACCTCCTTTGCAAGGCTGCTTGGACACCATCCCGAAGCCAGTCTTCGGTGTCGCTTGCTGAACGCTTTTCGTTTGCACGAGTCCTCCAGGGCGGTTCACTTTCAGGCAGCAATGGCGCGCTGTGCTGGTGGTGCGATCCTCCCGGCTGAACCACGCCGTAATTATGTTAACAACCCCCTTCTCTTCGAAAAAGGGGAAACAAGCCGCACTCTCAGTAGTGAGGAGAATCTTTTTATTTGCTCACATAGGCATTCCTGATGCGTTTCAGTCATCATTGACTTTTATCAAAGGATTGAGCCTGAGGCATCGCGTGTGACAGGGTTCCACAAACCTTTAAATTAATTAACTAGTTCCGCCCTGTTCTTTTTTATGGGCTCCCTCAGTGTGCTGTTCAAATGTCTGCTGGGACTTGTGGTTTCCTGTTGCACGATTCTTTAAAACCCTCCAGTGGGTGATGCCGTAGTGTTTTAATTAAAATGAAAGTTCTTTTCTTTTTCTTTTCTCACAGCTGACTCTATAGCATTACCTCCTTTGGAAGGCTGCTTGGACACCATCCCGAAGCCAGTCTTCGGTGTCGCCTGCTGAACCCTTTTCGTTTGCACGAGTCCTCCAGGGCGGGTTACTTTCGGGCAGCAATGGCGCGCTGTGCTGGTGGTGCGATCCTCCCGGCTGAACCACGCCGTAATTATGTTAACAACCCCCTTCTCTTCGAAAAAGGGGAAACGAGCCGCACTCTCAGTAGTGAGGAGAATCTTTTTATATGCTCACATAGGCATTCCTGACGCGTTTCAGTCATCATTGACTTTTATCAAAGGATTGCGCCTGAGGCATCGCGTGTGACAGGGTTCCACAAACCTTTAAATTAATTAACAAGTTCCGCCCTGTTCTTTTTTATGGGCTCCCTCAGTGTGCTGTTCAAATGTCTGCTGGGACTTGTGGTTTCCTGTTGCATGATTCTTTAAAACCCTCCAGTGGGTGATGCCGTAGTGTTTTAATTAAAATGAAAGTTCTTTTCTTTTACTTTTCTCACAGCTGACTCTATAGCATTACCTCCTTTGCAAGGCTGCTTGGACACCATCCCGAAGCCAGTCTTCGGTGTCGCCTGCTGAACCCTTGAAATAGATTATAGTCTTTCTATCCCAGTGTTTGCAACGCAAGTATAGATAGTAGTTGTATATATACATTGGTTCACACATTGATATAAATATAGTTTAAAATACATATATTCTCTATATCATGATGCAAAAAATATATTTAGTACAAAAATATAGTTTAGTACAAAAATATGTACAATCTAGTATTAAAATCTGTAAAAAAAAATACATGTTGTATTCTCAATGTTATTTGATTTCATAATACTTGCATGAATGCAATGAAAAATTACCAATGATGCAATAATTGCATATAAATACACAATCTATCTACCATGCTGCATAAATGTGTCATACTGGGTTGTTTTCAAATTTTTGGCTTTAAATGCACAAAAAACAAAGAGTCTTACAGGCATGGGTATAGCCTTATTAATGTTTCATAATTCATCATTACTAAACAAAATGAGGAAATTAGGTTAGAAAATAGTGCAAAAAGTGACAACAGGTTAAAAAACTAACGTGTTTCAAGGTTTAAGGAGAGATATCGGCTGCTTTTGAAAAAAAGAAACATATTCAATCTAGTAAATATTGAATCTGTACAATATGTATAACTGATTCATAGTGACTCAAAAAACAGTATTTCATAATTATATTTGAGCCATATTGGAGCATAAAAAAGGAAAAGTAGGAAAAGGATTTGTGGGGTAAAGCCTAGCAGTATTGTGAAAACAAGAACTAGTTGTTTTACATGTTTATCTTGTTTTACATATAGTTCATAGGCATGTATGAAGATCTTCCGTGGTGTTTAAGCCTCCTGGGTTCTTACTGTTAAAGTTAAGGATGTATCTTGTCTCCAGTTTGCGCATTTGATGTTCCCTGTCGTCTCCCTTCTTGGTTTTGGGAATGGTATCAATTACATAGTATGAGAGGTCCTGTAAGTTGTTATTGTGGACCTCTTGAAAATGCCTGGCCACAGGGTAAACTGGGTCATGATTAACAATGGCCCGAATATGCTGCAAGACCCTCTTATTGACAGGAAGTTTAGTACTGCCCACATATTTTAATGGGCAAGTGCATTCGAAAACATAGATGGCGTATTCTGTTTTACAATGTAGGGGCTTGGAGATTTCAATTTCTTTCTCACTGAAGGCTGCCTGATAACTTTTCTTGTTTACACCATATTGGCATGCCTTGCATGAATTACATTTTGTAAAGCCATTAGATGTTTTAAACCATTTGTTGGACGACGTGGATTCAGGGCAGCTGGATACCAAGTTGTTGTACATAGAAGTTGCCCTCCTGAAAGTTATACTGGGTCTGGATGGCATGTCCGTACCTATCACAGGATCATTTCTTATTAGGGGCCAATTTTTCTTAATGATCTTGGTGATCTCTTTTTCCTGGGCACTGTAAGGTATAATTAATCTTACAGATTCTAGGTTATATTCATCTTTGCCAGCTGATTCCCTGAATTTTTTGGGGACGAGAAGAATATCCCTATCTAATTCTGATGTTTTATTGATGGCAGCTTGTATAGTTTTCAACGGGTAACCCCTTGCAAGGAATCTTTCCTTGCATTGAAGTTAGGCCTCCAATAGGTCTGACTGATTGCTACAAATTCTTTTTATTCTTTGCATTTCCCCATAGGGGATGCTATGTATTAGGTGCCTAGGGTGAAAACTAGAAAAGTGCAGGATCGAATTGCCTGCCGTACTTTTTCTATATAACTTGGTTTCCACTTTGTTATTGGCCACATAAATTTCCACATCTAGAAAATAGATGCTAGCAATGTCAATAGTTGAAGTAAAATGTAAATTAACATTATTGTTGTTAAGAACATTGACCCACTCTTTGGCCTCCTCCACTGACCCATCCCAGACAAAAAACAAATCATCAATGTACCTGTAATATAGTTTTACATGTTTGTTGTACCATTCAGCACGCGTGCCTCTGAGGACCAGCTCCTCCTTATATATATATATATATATATATATATATATATATATATATATATATATATATATATATATATATATATATATATATATATATAACCTACTGGCGGTTGCCAGTAGGTAGTTATAGTTAGGATTGATTTCCATAGGGAAATCGCAACATTCTATTTGGAATAACTTTGGCGCCGGTGGAGGAATCTGCCTGAACTTTTCAGCAACTTTGCCTCGCAGCGCTCCGGTCCTTCCCTGAAAGTTTGGGGGGATTCGTCAAGCGGGGGCCGAGATAAAAGGGGGCCCCAAAACGTGTTTTCCCCATGTAAATTTCCATAGGGCGGTCGGTCGCACTTTTAGCTCGAACGGCTGAATGGATTTTCACCAAACTTGGCAAAATTGTAGGGACTGGTAGCCCGATGTGCCTTTGCTATGTCTCAAGATATGTGCTCCAGAGGATTTTGAGTAATTTAGGTTAAAAAAATGTTATATATCTATAGCCGCGCCCCGGTACGCGCACCGGGCGCGCCACGCGACTTGCGCACGGAAAGCTGATTGGCTCTCGGGTGTCTGTAAACATTCGAAACAGTCCGGAGCGGCCGCCATCTTGTGTCTCGGTAGGATCGAGAACCAAGAGGTGGTAAAAACAAAGGGGGAAATAATCAAAAGGGGGCAGGGTAGACCCCCCTGACCCCCTAGGTTTGATGTGGGGGCCATAAAAGGGTCCCTCGGGTAAAAAAAAATACTTTTTTTTTCGGTTTTCGCGGGGGGAGTGCCCGGTACGCGCACCGGGGAGCGTACCGGGGAGCGTATAATGGGAAAAACCCAGTGAAACAGGAAAATAATAATTTAAAGTGATTAGAGGTAGGGTAGCTCTGCATAGAGTTGTTGTGTTGTTTAAGTGTTTTAAGTACCAACATGTAGGTACCAATGCTGAGTCTTAAATTTAATGTACACCGTTTCCTCTGTAGATATCTTGCATGTTGTTACAGAAGTTATTGTGCTATATGGAATCCACATCATAGTCTGTCAGGAAAGCAGAAACAACATGGAGGCAGGAGATGAAAAAGAGATGTCAAATAGACATTGGAGATAAAATATTGGGAGAAAGGAAGTATCTATGAGCAAAATTACTATGTAACATAAAAAAGTTGCACAGTATGCTATAAATCTGACTTTACATTATAATCAATTTGGTACTAGTTTATGAATTACATATAAAAATGAATAATGTCTGAAACAAGTTTAGAATTATTAAATATAAATTTATTTTTCAGATTCTTTTTCCAAATTTAACATAACTTCCATTAACAGATTGTCGGAAATGTCCTCATTTTGAATTAGCAAATCTACCGCTTCCACACATTGAACTAATTCATAGTCCCGTGATTGATCCATGAATTCTAAGTCTTCATTGCGTTCAATAACTTGTTCATTGTTGCTCACTCCTCAGTCCTGTGTCTTTATTCTGCTTCCCTCACTTATTCTTATTCTCCATGTTTACTCCAATTTCCCTATTTCCCCTCTCATATTCAACTTCACTTACCCTCTGTTCCCTTCCTTTGCTTCTTCACTCATTTTGTTTTTCCTAATTATTTATGTTACTCGTACACACATACCTCATCCCCCTCTCAACACATACACACACCTCTAACATACACCCCACACACACACCACACACACACCTCATACACACAAAAAATCCCCCCACACACACTCTTCACATACACACACACATTCCATACACACACATACATCGCACACATATACACCCCACACCCATACACTCCTCACACATACTTCACACACGCTCACCTCCACCCACACCAAAACACCCCACACACCCACACCCACAGACACACCTTACACACCCACACGCCGACCTACAGCCACTGACTCCCTATAAGTCACACACCCTGCATTACTTATCTTTCTTTGCTGTTTCACTCAAATCCATTCAGGTACTGTTTTCTTTACTCTCTTTGTCCTTTCTCTTTGTCACTCCCCATGTCTTATCCTAATTCAATTTTTCACCCTCTTTCACCCCTCTTTACTTACACTAACTGGTCTTTTCTTACCCTCACTCACCGTTCTTCATTTATCCCGGTTACGCCACTACCCTTCATTCTCAATTTTTTACTGTCCTTTCTTTTTCTTCCAACACCCACTCACATTCTCCCACTATATCTACTTTAGTCTTCTTCCTCTCTCTTTTCCCTTCTTTTGCTCCTTTAGTCATTTTACTTTTCTCACTTTCACCCTATTACACCTTCTCTGTTTTTTACTATGTAATAAACAATCCCTCTGTGTTCATCCTGTAGCTCTCTTTCTCTTAACATTACTCTCTTTGTGTTCTTCCCTCATGGTAACTCCTTCATTAATTATTTTTTTTCAATTGTTTGGGGGGGCGTGCCCCGGTACGCGTACCCTAAGAAAAAAAATTTGACAGTGATTCATTAAAAATATAGGTTTATTTTTATAAATGAAAGGTAGTTCTAAAAAGAACAGTTTTTTTTCTTTTTGTTGTTTTATATTTTTTTTAATGTTTTTTTGAACATTTTGTACTTTTTTTGGCTTTTCAAAACAGTTTTATATTTTTTTGTATTTTTTATGTGATTGTCACCAGCAAGGACGACGAGCTTCATGCTCTGTTCACCATAGGCGATGAGCTTGCCACATGCAATACATGTGATTCTAAAATCTGCAAATCGTGGCTGAATACAAGGCATCGTCTCCGTTGTATCTGGTCCCGATGGAGTGGGTTGCTTTCTTTTGGAGCTGGTCCTTGAACACTGGGGGAGGTGACTGGCCAGTTCCCTGATCTCTGCACGAGAATAATTGTTAGGATGCCTCCGGGTCATATGTCGAATCATGGTATTATTACCAAATGAATATTTTTTGTCTGGATTGCCCCTTGAGAGTTGTTCGCCACAGATTAGGCAAGTTACCTTGGCCGCATTCACTTTTTTCTTGCCCTCCGGGAGTGAAAAATACTCCCATACAATGTGTTCTTTTGGCTTGTATGGGGTATTTTGTTCAGGCAGCCATCTTCTCCCATCCTCCTCCTCCTCTTTCTCCTCCTCCTCTTCTTCACCACCAATGTATTGTTGTGGTGGTCCTCTTGGTGATGGTGGTGGTGGTGGTGCAGATGCTCCAGCTGTTGCTGCTACAGTAGCCATTTCAAAGTACAAAAGAATTGTCTCTATAGATGAAACAGGTCTTCCTCAGTCAAAGGACAAAGTCAGAATAAGGAAGAAAGGTGGGGTTTTTCATCATTTGGGAAAAAACTGTCCTGAACCAATCAGAAGTGTTATTTTCAGGTCACAAGACCTAGGCTTTACTCATTTGGGAAAAACAACTGTCCTGAACCAATCAGAAGTGTTATTTTCAGATCACAAGACCCAGGCTTTACTCATTTGGAAACCAACGCTGTTCTGCACCAATAGAAAGTGTTATTTTCTGGTCGCATGACCCGACGCGCTTACGCTACGCGCCCCGGGGCACGCCCGTAGTCCCGCTCCAGGGCGCGCCCCGGGGCGCGCGGCATAAGCGCATCGAGACGTTCCGAGATCGTATGCGCACGCGTGCTTCCGGGTGCGCTTACACTGTGCGTCATATGACGCATCACGCGTCTACGTGATACGTCACGATGTTGTTTTCGTTCGCGAGAATAGCGCTTACGGGACGCTCCCCGGGACACGCCCCAGGGCGCGCCCCAACTTAAAAATAAAAAAAAATACAAAATAAATTGACATAATTATACAATATAAAATTCGTTTTAAAATTTATTATTTTTTATACCTATAAAAATTTGCTATTAAAAAACCATTGAAATTCACTGAAAAAACCATAGGTTTCACACCAGTTATAGTCAGGAATTAGCATTTAAAAAACCTATTAAATTCACTGAAAAAACCATAGGTTTTACACCAGTTATAGTTAGCTGGAAATTTTACTCGCATAAAACCATTAAAATTCCCACGTTATAGTTAGTTGGACTCACTATAACTTGCGCGTGCAATGCACTGCTGATGACGTCACATATTACATCACTCATGACATGGTCAGTGACATCACTCATGACATCTCAAATGACATCACTGATGACATCACTGATGACATCATCCAGTGAATGTGGTTTAGTTAGGTTAAATATGTATTATATATATATTGGTATATATATATACCAATCTGTATTGACGAATGAGTGGATATATAACTGTCTGGATGGAGGATTTAGTAGCTGTCTGACTGTCTGTTTAAGTGAGTAATTAAAAGTGTCTCACTTAATACCTGGATTGGTAACTAAACGTTGTGAATGTGTGCATCACTGTCTCTGTTGTTGTATAACATGCTGCATCAGTTGATCACTAACTACATGAGTGTGTATCTTAGGTATTGATTAGTTGGGTGAGTATTTGTATGGGACACTGAGTTTGTGTGTGGTTGGATGGGGTGTGTGTAACTCTATGCATAGATGTGTGAATGAATGATTGACTAGGTGTATAGGTTTAAGAGTGCATGTGGAAACAGTTGTTTGGGTGACTGAGTGTATTTATTTGTGTGTTGGTGAGCGAATATTTGTTTTAGTTGTACATCTTCAACAAAGTAAAAAATAAAAGGCATTGTATGTGAGAGTTAGTGTATATAAATAAGTATATGTAAGAGTCAGTGATTGTGAGAGTAACTATATGAATGAGTGTATAATTGTAATGTTGATTTTTTTAACATATTAACTATGAGTTAGAATGTGTTTGAATAAATGAGGTGTTGTGTGTATAATTGTGTGAGTAAATGTAAGTGTGATTATTTTTTTTTCATGAGTGAGTAGGATGCCTGCATAACCGACTAAGTTGACTGCTGATGTGTCAATGTCTATATATATGTATAAGTTCATTTGATAGTGTTCTTTTAATTAGTGACTGCATGTATAAGTGATTCTGTTGTTGAATGGGTAGTTGTGTGTGTAGACTTAGGAATCAGTGAGTGGGTAGGTAGTAACTGGTATTGGTGTGTCAATGGTTTCAAATATGGTACTCTGTATTTTACAGTGAGTGATGAAAGGTTATACTAGTGTAAGATGAGGTGTATCAGATTGTCATGTGGATGATGTCATCAGTGATGTCATTTGAGATGTCATCACTGATGTTACTGACCATGTAATGAATGATGTAATATGTGACATCATCAGCAGTGCCTTGTGTGTGCGCGAGTTATAGTTAGGAGAACCAACTATAACGTAGGCATTTCTATGGTTTTGTATGAGTGAAATATCCAGCTAACTATAACACCCCTGAAACCTATGGGTTTTTTCTGTGAATTTCTAAGGTTTTTTAAATGCTAATTTTTAACTATAACGTCTCTGAAACCTATGTTTTTTTCAGTGAATTTCAAAGCTTTTTTAAATGCTAATTTCTAACTATAACGTCTCTGAAACCTATGTTTTTTTCAGTGAATTTCAAAGCTTTTTTTAAATGCTAATTTCTAACTATAACTTCTCTGAAACCTATGGTTTTTTCAGTGAATTTCAAAGGTTTTTTAAATGCTAATTTTTTAGTGTAATAGTAGTTATACCTATTGTTTTGTACTGATTATCTACAGTTTTTAACTGTTTATTTGTAAATATTTTATTCATTAAATAACATTATATATTTTTCTGAAAATTGCAAAAAAAAGATTTATTTTTAATTCAAACTGAAATATTTTTTTATTTTAATATATTATGTTATTTTCTTTAAAAAAAAAAATCCATTTTTTTTCAGAGCCGTGCACCCAAAGCGTACACATCACGGTGGGTGCGCAGATTCTAGCCGCCATTTTAGAAAACTCGTGAAGGATCCGCGTACGGTGTGCGATGGCTGCGTGTTTTTCAGTTACATCATATACATTTAATAGTACGTGATGTGCGTGATTGGTATACGACAGTCCGCGACTCCTGCTCCCCCGCATTAGTGACACATCCGCATTATGGTACATGACTTCATATATGTGCTGGGGAGCGCTGGGTGCGTGACTCCCGCAAAAAAATGTAATGTTCTAAAATTATATGTATGTGTATTTAATATACATATTAGGGCAAGACATTATCTAACATATTCATAAAAATAATATATTTCTGCTTATAATATTTTTTAATATATTTTCGCGATGTCCCGTCAGGTGCGTGCTTCGTGAGCGCAGATTGCGCGGATCCCATGTGACCTAAAAAAAAAAAGATTTCCTTGGTTCATAACATTTCCCACTGTAACTAATGAAGGACCCCACCCATTGTAATCATTCTTGTTGGAGCATCTTTAGAGAGACATCTCTTTTCCTACAAGAACGCTTTTTGCTTGTGTTTTTGGTGTTTTCCCAAAAATATCAAACAAAATGGCATCTGGACAGCAGCAGCAGCAGGAGGAAGTATCTTCTGAAGAAGAATTCTTGCAGGAGGCACCACGTCCACAGAGGCCGGAATCTGTTGTGTTGAAATTCTTTACTATTCCACCTAGAGAGAAGAAAGTTAATGCGAGAAAGGTGATGTGCAAAATTTGTGACCGAGTCCTGTCAAGAGGCAGTGAAAAAAAATACTCTTGTGGCACTGCTTCTATGTACAAGCGTCTCCGGACCACACATCCTCTCAATCTTGCTCAGGAGGAAATGAGGCGAGCTGCTTTGAACCCCTCACCTGCTGTGGCAAGTACATCTGGAGCGTCCTCAGGAACACCTGCAATGGACATTAGGTCAGAATTCGCCTTTCTCGAGCAACACTGCATGAAGTGTAAGAAACTTAAATGTTTCGGTGAGCAGTCGGTGGATGCAGTTTGTGCTGCGCAGCGAAACCATCGTTGTTAATTTTCTTTAGTTTTTTTGTTTTTGGTATGATAAGTAATTCCAAAAGTTTCCTGTTTTATTCTTTTTTTTGTTTATTTTTGGAAAAAACACAAAAAAATACAAAATTGTTCAAAAAATAAAATAAAAAATACAAATGAAAAAAGAAGAAAAAAGTTCTTATCAGAACTACCTTATCTGGTTAAAGAAAGAACTATAATTGCAAGGTAATGTGTGAAACTTTGGTTGGATATATGTATACAGCATGATTGACTGAAGGAATGCATTAGTAGTGTATGGTGAATTTATAGGTGAAGATTTATGAGGAAGTACTGCAGTGTTACACTGCAAGCTCTTTAGCTGCACTGCACTGTGGCACTTCCGAAGCACAGGGATGTGGCATATGTATATGAATATGTTGCAACTCTGTGCTTCCCTCTGCACTGCTGCACAAACTGCAGCCATGTGGTGACACAGGCAATTTGCACCATGGGGCAAGGATGTCTGTGTCGTGCAGAGATTGTTTTTGTACAGGAACGGACACATTCCTGCACAAAAACAATCAGTAAAGGCATTTTCCTCTTTCAATGTATGCTGTGTAATGGTGCATGTATTGAAAGAGGAAAAAATGAGGAGAATTGAATACAATTCTCCTCGTTGCACCTTGCTACACCAACTCTAGGATGGTGCAGCATTCACACACATCTCTCTCCAGATTTACAATTTCTCATAAATCTGGAGATGTGTCTTGTTCTATAGGAGTTGCGTGGGAACACCCACAGCAACACCTATGGAACGCCCCTTCAACGCAAAGGTCTGTGTATGAAGGGGTGGTATTTACAAGGAGAGGAAAAAAATGCAGGGTTGCTTTTCCTCTCCTTGTAAATATGAAGGAGTGCCTGGCGTCATCACTACGTTACAAAAAGTGACATACTGGTGGCACAGTGTGCTTGTAAATCTGCCCCATATGTGCTTTGGTATTGACAGACTGATACAATAAGAACATAGTGCTGGATGGGTGATTGAAGAATTGCATGAGACTGACAGGAGGTATTGTATGCTGCATGGGTATTACTTCCGTATTTAATGGAGTGCAACAATAGTATATATCTGCTTAGAGATTTGTAGGGATTACGCACAGAATATTTTATGTGTACTTGTGTTGGTGCCTAGGTCATTTTATAAGAACAACACTAGTAACTGGAATGAGGACAGTGCTGCAAACAGAGTGAACACTTAATTTATAAGTGCTTACGTATTGGTGGAGTGATAGGATAAGTAGATAGTGGTAGATAAGTGATTAAAGAAGTGCATGGGACAGACAGGACGATTCCTACACTGCACAAGTACTGACCGGGTATTTAGAAGAGTGTATAAATAGTATGTAGCTAGTTAGATGTCTGATTGGATAGTGTACAAAATATTATAGCTGTACTCGTGTTAGTAGCTAGGCCATTCCTTAAGTTCATGACTAGTAACTAGAATAATTACAGTATTACAAACAGAGTGTACAGTCAATTTATAAGTGCTTAGGTGGAGTAATAGGATAAGTAAATAGTGCTGGATAGGTGATTGGAGAAATGCAAGAGGACTCCTACACTGCATAGGTACTAACTGGGTATTTAGAAGAGCATATCAATAGTTTGTAGCTGGTTAGAGGTGTGCATGCATAGTGTACAAAATATTGTACCTGCAATTGTGTTAGTGACTACGCCATTCCTTAAGTATACGGCTAATAACTGGAGTAAATTCAGTGCTGCAAAGAGAGTGCATGCTAAATTTATTAGTGCTTAGGTATTGGCAGAGTGATAGGATACGTAGATAGTGCTGGCTGGCTGAATGGAGAAGTGCATGAGACAGACTGCATAGGTACTAACTGAGCATTTAAAAGACTGTATCAATGCTATGTAGCTGATTAGCGGTCTGCATGCATAGTGCACAGAATATTGTAGCTGTACTAGTTTTACTGGCTAGGCCATTCCTTAGGTACATGACTAGTAACTAGAATAATTTCAGTGCTGCAAGGAGAGTACATGATGAATTTATAAGTGCTTAGGTATTGCGGAGTGATAGGATACGTAGATAGTGCTGGATGGGTGATTGGAGAAGTGCATGGGACAGACAGGAGGATTCCTAGGTTGCATGGGTAGTACTTTACTAAGTAGCTGGTTAGAGGTGTATATATATAGTGCACAGCTGAATGTAGTTGTGCGTTGACTTAATCTTACCTTGACAGTAGTACATATAAGAGAATGCTAAACATTTCTTTCAGTTATTATAAGTGCTAAGGGATTGGTGGAGTAATAGGATAAGTAGCTAGTGCTGGATGGGTGATTGGAGAAATGCATGGGACAGACAGGAGGATTCCTACTCTGCATTGATACTAACTGGATATTTAGAAGAGCGTATCATCAGTATGTAGATGGTTAAAGGTCTGCATGCATAGTGTACAAAATATTGTACCTGCACTTGTATTAGTGGCTGGGTCATTCTTTAAGTATATGACTAATAACTGGAGTAGTTTCAGTGCTGCAAAGAGAGTGCATGCTCAATTTATATGTGCTTAGGTATTGGTGAAGTGATAGAATATATAGATAGTGCTGGATGGATGAATAGAGAACTGTATGGGACAGACAGAAGGAATCCTAGACTGAATAGATACTAACTGAGTATTTAAAAGACTGTATCAATGCTGTGTAGCTGAATAGAGGTCTGCATGCATAGTGCACAGAATATTGCAGCTGTACTAGTTTTTCTGGCTAGGCCATTCCTTAGGTACATGACTAGTAACTAGAATACTTTCAGTGCTTCAAAGAGAGTACATGTTGAATTTATTAGTGCTTAGGAATTGGCGGAGTGATAGGATACGTAGATAGTGCTGGATGGGTGAGTGGAGAAATACATGGCACAGACAGAAGGATTCCAACACTGCATAGGTATTAACTGGGTATTTAGAAGAGTGTATTAATAGCATGTAGCTTGTTAGAGATCTGCCTGCATAGTGTACAGAACATTGTACCTGTCCTTGGGTTAGTGGCTAGGTCATTCCTTACGTATATGACTAATAACTGGAGTAATTTCAATGCTGCAAAGAGAGTGCATGCTAAATTTATAAGTGCTTAGGTATTGGTAGAGTGATAGAATACATACATAGTGCTGGATGGGTGAATGGACACGTGCATGGGACAGGCAGAGGAATTCCTAGAGTTCATAGGTTCTAATTGAGTATTTAAAAGACTGTATCAATGCTATTTAGCTGATTAGAGGTCTGCATGCATAGTGCACAGAATATTGCAGCTGTACTAATATTGGAGTGTCTATGGTTTTTTCGAGAATGGTAGTGTGTATTTTAGGGAGTAAGGAGGTGCATCAGATGATCACATGGATGATGTCATCAGGATGTTATCAGTGATGTCACTGACCATGTCATGAGTGATGTAATATGTGACGTCATCAGCAGTGCATTGCAGGGGCGCGAGTTATAGTTAGCACAACTAACTATAACGGACGAATTTCTCTTGTTTTGTACGAATGAAATGTCCAACTAACTATGACGTCCATGAAACCTGTTTTTATTTCAGTGAATTTCTGAGGTTTTATAAATGCTAATTTCTAACTATAATATTCCTGAAACTTGTGGTTTTTCCTGTGAATTTTATATATATGTATTTAATCTCCTCTCACTCTTACAAAGAAGGAATCAGCACTCAGGTTGTAGTTTGGAAGTATTTAATCTGCAAAGGACGTGATCCACGCATTTCGGCTCGTCCGCAACTTGGTAACGATACACAACATCAATGTAGCATCCTTATTTAAATGTACAAATGCCTCCAGTTGCCAGCATTAACAAAGGACTACATATTACTTTAATCCAAAAAGCTGGCGGCTATATTTGCCTGGTCACGATGTGAAAATTCAGGAATTGATACAATAAAGAAAAGAAAACAAGTGTTAATATGCACACAATGTAATTTCAGCATATCTTGCCCCGTGACCGCCATACCTGTATGTTCGTCAACATGACTTAATCATAATAAACATACTTAGGATTGCAAACATCAACATAAACAATGGACTACACATAACTTTAAAGTGAAAGGCTAGCGGCCATATTAATCTGGGCACAATACGTATTATAATGGTTCTTACACGAAAGAAAATAAAAAAAGGGGTGTTAATATACACACACTATCCCTAAATAAAGTTCTAGCGATTATAGTTCCTGTCCATTGACAGCTCATTTGAGTGATGTCATGAGTGATGTAACTGACCATGTCATGAATGATGTAATGTCTGAGGTCATTAGCAGTACATTGCGGGGGCGTAAGTTATAGTTAGCTCAGGTAACTATAACTGCTGAATTTCACTGGTTGTGTATGAGTGAAATCTGAGTCTAACTATACCGTCCCTGTAATCTTTGTTTTTTTCAGCAAATTTCTAGTTTTTTTAACGTTGATTTAAATCACAATGGATGGTGGGGGATTGGAAGCAGGGCCTGGCATTGGGCTGCCCCCACCCAAGCTTGCTGCTCCTGCCTTCCCTCCTCCTAGCCATCCATTGTCCAAGTCCATGTCCTTGTTCCCTTATTACAGCCCTTTGTGGCTGTTGTTCTGCCACTGGCCTTCCCACCTTCTGAACAGTTAGCTTGCTGCCCCATCTACCTCCTACCTATCCTCTGTTGTCTGAATCCATGGACTAGCCTCCTCTCTCCTGCCATGCATGGTCTGATGTGCTACCACTACCCTCCATTTAGCATGATGAACCAGTCCACTCCTCCTGCCCTCCATTGCCCAATCATATGCCCCATTATTGGCCTCCTGCTAAGCCTCTGTGCTTAACTTGCTGCCCCTATTCTCCTTCCCCCTGCCCTCCGATGTCTGTGTGCATGCCCCTGCTCCATCCTTTATGCTTACCATGTTCCATGGACCTGCCACTCCTATCTACTCTGAGTATTCTGTTGAGCTGCCATTCCCCTCCTACCTGCCAAGCATTGTCAGATGACTGTAACCTGTCCCTGCCACCCCCACCCTGCCAGTCCACATTCCATGCCCCTATCCCCATCCTCCTGTCCTCCATGGTCCATTGTACTGCCACACCCTTCTGCCCTCCCTGGTCTGTTGTGCTGCAAGTGCTCCTCATGCCTGCCCCGCGTGTCCTGTTGTGAGGCCCCTTCCCCGGAACTCTTGTCTGTGCCCAGGTCCTGACCCTCCCTTCTATCCTCCATGGTCTTTTGTGCATACCCCTGAACCCTCCTTCTTGCCTATCATAGCCATTGTGCTGCCACTAACCCTCCTGCTTGCCATGCATGGTCTTCTGTGCTGTTACAGCCCCTCCCACCTTCCCTGTGTGGTCAGCTAGCTGCCCCTGACCCCCTCCCACCTTCCCTCCATGGTCTGTGTGTATGCCATTATATTCTCACTGTTGCTCTCCATGGTGTGTCTTGCTTCTAGTGCCCATCCTGCTTGATCTCCATGGTCATCTTGCTACTCCTGCCCTGCCCCCTTTCCCCCAGCCCTCTGTTTCCATGTGCAGATCCCCATTCCCTCCCTCCTGGCTTGTCTGTTCCATTTGTAATGCCCCTGATCCATCCCTCCTGCCCTTTATGGTCCATTATGCTGCAGCTTTCTCTCCTGTCTGTCCATTATGGTCTGCTAGCTACCATTGCCTCTTTCCCCTCTGTTCTCTGTTGTTCATGTGCATGGTCCTGTCCCCTCCCTATTGCTTGCTATGGATTGTTGTGCTGCACTCCCGTCCCGCATGCCCTGTGTGATGTATTGTGCTGCTGCAAACCTTGATGCCTGCCCTGTAGGGTCAGTTTGGTGCACCTCTCCATGTCCCTCCTGTCCTCTGTTATCCAAGTCCATGTCCCTACGCCAATTCCTCCTGCCTTCCATGATCCAATGTACCATACTTGCTAACATTTTGAACTTGGTAAGAGGGAGATTTTGAAAAAAACTGGGGTATTGATTTTCCCCTTTGACTTACATTGAAAAATAGGAGATTGTAGACAGGAGACAGATCAAATAAAGCCCATTTGGGCTTAAAAACATTGGACGTTTCCTGGCTGAATCGGGTCTGTTGGCATGTATGGTTGAACTACCACTGACTCTTCCTTCTGCCCACAATGGTCTATTATATTGCCACAGCCTCTCTGGCCAGTCCTGTATTGTTGTTTTGTTGCCCCTGCCCCCTTTCCTCTGCCATCCATAGTCTGTTGTGCTGCCACTGCCCTTCCTGCCTGCCCAGTGTGGCCAAATTGTTGCCTCTGCACCCTCCTACCTGCCTTCACCATGAATGAGGTGGAAACAGCAATGCATCAAGCTCAAGAAGATATAATGGACTTAGCAAACTTGGAAGAACAACTAAATGTTGAACAGAAATAAATATATCTGTAAGTGAGACAACAGATTGACCATGGATTTCTTCATGAAAAGAAAGAATGCACATGCACATCATTTCAACCTATCCGAATGTATGTGAGTGGACAACTTGGAACAAGAAAATGTTTCTTAATTAAAGTAATCACCAGTTTTCTACAGAAAACAACTGAGTCACATTTCTCTTGTGTTGTAACTGCTCCAACTCGATTGGCAGCACACAACATTAAAGGAATTACATTACATTGTTTACTTATGCTACCTGTGGAGCATGAAAACAAATTGGAATATCACAAGCTATCTGGAGAAGCTTGTTGTGAAGTTTCAAGAGTGCTAAAAAAATGAAACTTCTGATTATTGATGAGGTAAGCCTGGTCTCAAACTTAATGCTTGCTTTTGTGCATTTAAGAATGCAGCAAATTCTTAAAACAGAGTACGATGTCTTATGTGGAGGAAAACATGTCATAGTTTTTGGAGATCTACTGCAACTTACTCCAGTAAAAGGACTGCCAGTATTTAAAACACTTGCGCATGAAGACACCAGAAAGTCTTTGGGTAGCGTTAGAAACGTTAACATTTGGTCACATGAATACAAAGAACTCATTACAAATATGCGACAGGCAAATGATGTTGATTATAGAACTATTCTTAAAGATATAAGAATTGGAGTACTGACAGAACATGGCAAACAAGCTTTGCAGAGTCGATTACTTTCCAATTTGTTTCCAAATGAAAATATAGTTCCTGAGAAAATATATTTGAAAATTGCAGAAAATAAATCTATAATCTGCTTAATGCCAATGAACAATTTTTGAAGCTGGAAAATGAATAAATAATAAAAATGGAAGCTATTAATAAAATAGAGCATGAAGGAATCACTATTATTTTGACAGAAAAATTGAAAACAAAATTGGATTCTTTAGAAAAATCAATATCTAAAACTATTGGATTAGAAATGAATCTATATGCTTGTATAAACTGTTAGGTCATTTTAAGGAGTAATTTGGATGTAGAAAAAGGTTTAGTTAATGGGTCAATGGGCAAAGTTGTGGATTTTGTTAATTATCAGAATAAAGATGGAATTGAGTTTTTAAAAATTAAATTTGATCAGATTGAAGAAGTAAAACAAATTGGTCGTTGTTCAGTTCGTTTTGTGCTTGTTAAAGATTTATATGTCCGTAGAAAACAGTTTCCGATTTCTCTGGCATATGCAGTGACTATTCATAAATCTCAAGGTTTAAGTGTAGACAGTGCTTTGGTGAACATTAGAAGTACTGTGTTTAAAGAGGGTATGGCATATGTTGCTTTGTCCCGAGTCAGAACTTTATCTGGTTTGTTTTTGATTGATTTTTTTATAACACAAAGGTTACTGCAGATTCAAACTGTGTAAAAGAGTATAATAGGTTAAGAAGAGTGTATCCTGCCAATTTAGGTCAATTTCCTGTATTTGAAAAGCATGTGGTAGGTCAGAAATTAAATTTATAAAAAAACAACTGAAAAATGTGTAGCGTTTTTTATTTCTATTACTGAGAAGGTAAGTATTAAAATGCACAATGGCCTGTGTTTGCACACAGGTGAAGAAATGGGGGATGGATGGAGCAGATATGTGTAGACAGATGCTCAGTGGGTGTTTTAAGTTACAGGATAAAGTTAACATGAGTACTTAGTGTCCCTGGGTGCCAACTAACCCACCAGATATGTCCAGGAAAGTGCCAGACAGTTGCATTGCAAAGAAGTATAAAATGTGACATTGCTTCAGAGCACCTCTCTGCAACGCAGCTGTATGGTGTTCAATAGAGAGACATGGTGGACTTTCAAGATTAAAAGACACTAAATATCCAAACTTAAAACACGTCACAGAGTGTGTTTGCACATGTCACATCAGGCTCCATCCCTTCCCTTCACAACTCTATAAACATGTTGTATCACTTTGCCAAAACATAAGTACTTAGAACTTTATCTTGTTCTCTCTTTGCAGTACTTAAATTACTCTAATTGTTAGTCATATAGTTAAGGATTGACCTATCCATTAACCCTAGTACAAGTTAATTTCTTTATATACTATGCAAGCAGATCTGCAAGAAGCTACAAAGTATTAATACAGTCTTCAAAACACCCAGTTTATACCTATGTAGTTTTGGAACCTCTCTGTCATAGGATAACGTGTGATAAAAAAAAAAAAGATTTGATTGGTTCATAATACTTCCCATTGTACTTAAAGAAGGACCGCAATTAGTTCAATCATTCTTCTTTGAGCATTTTTGGAGACATAACTCTGTGCTTACCTCATGTCACTCTAATGCAATTTTTTATTCAATTAACTAGTAATATGTTCTTATTGTAACAGTCTGCTAATACCTAAGCACTTATGGGGCAACTTTAGATGCATCTTGTGTCAACATTATGTCACTTTTTGTAACATAGTTATTGCGTAAGACACTCTTTCATATTTACAAACACAGGAAAAGGTATTCAGTGTACCTTTTCTTCTCCATGTAAATACATCCTCATCATACACACCACTTTGCTTTGGAAGGGCGTTCTATAGGTGTTGATGCACGTGTTGGCACAGAACACTTATAGAACAAGACACATGTCCAGATTTATCATAAATCATAAATCTGGACACGTGTGTAAATGCTGCACCATCCTCCAATTGCTGTAGCAAGGCACAACAAGGAGAATTGTTTTCATTTCTCCTCATTTTTTCTCTTTCAATATATGCTACAATGCACAGCTTACATTGAAGGAGAAAAATGCCTTCACTGATTGTTTTTGTGCAGGAAGGTGTGACTTTTTGTACAAAAACAAACTCCAGATGACACAGATATCCTTGCACCATGGTGCAAGGGTGCCTGTGTCACCACATGGCTGCAGTTTAAGCAGCGGTGCAGAGGGAAGCATAGACTTGCAAGATATTTATGTACATATGTTGCATCCCTGTGCTTCGGAGGTACCACAGCACACTGCAGCTAAAGAGCTTACAGTTTCATGCTGCAGCACTTCCTTATAGTTCTGCACATATACATTCACCAAACATAACTTAACATAATATAACAAAACATTTGTAAAGCGCGTAACATACCCGTGAGGGTCTCAAGGCACAAATGCATTATTTCAGTCAATTATGCACTACACATCTGTTCATCTAAACTTTCACACACTATCATATAAATATAGCTCTTTTTTTTTAACCAAAGTAGTTAGTTCTGAAAAAAACTTTTTTTTTTGTTTTTATATATTTTTGGAGGTTTTTTTCCGAACAATTTTTTGTTTTTTTTTTGTTTTTTTTTTAAAAGGAAAAAATAGACAACTGGAGGAACAAAACAATTCACTTCAGGGGAAAAAAAACCTCTAGCACCGATGGTTCTCCTGTGCTCTGCAAATTAAGTCCTCAGACTGCTCCCGGTAACAGAGCAATCTGTTACACTCAATACAGTGTATTTTGAGGTTTCCAAATTGGGGACGTATGTCCAGATTTTGAGAAGACGAACCAGTAGCAGAGGTGCTTGTCACTGCATCTGGAGAGTTTTGAGCCAGTCTTCTGCATTCCTCCTTTGCCAAGTTCACAGGATGCTGTGTCTTTAGGTGTTTCAACATACTTGCGGTCCCGCAAGAGTATTTTTCCATGGGGTCACCTCTTGACAGGACACTTTTGCAGATCTTGCACGTGACCTTGGCAGCGTTCACTTTCTTTGGACCTTCTGGTATTGAAAAAAACTTCACACCACTGAGGTGTACCTCTCAGGACGTGGAGGTTCAGGAACAAATTTCTCATCTGAAGAGTGGTCAGAATCAGATGCTGGCTGCTGTTCTAAAGCCATTGAAAGTAATAACAGGTGTCCAATTTCCAAAAAAAGGTTCTTCTCAGTAGAGAGATGTTCCTCCCAAGAAGGTCTAAGAAGAATGATTGAAATGGGTGGGGTCCTTCAATAGTTAGAATAGGAAGTGTTATGAACCAATCAAATCTCTTTTTTGAGGTCACGTGGGGTCCGCGCACTGTGCGCACAGGCAGCATGCACCCAACGCGACTTCTCGAAATTGCATTTAAAAATAATATAGGTTTAATAAAAGTAAAAGAATATTACTTTTATGATTTGCTCAGATAATGTCTTGCATTAATATTTATATTTAATACATATATATATATATCTTTTCAGACATTAAAATTTTTTGCGGGAGTCGCGCACCTACCGTGTCGAACACGTATATGACATCACGCGAAAGCGCACGAGCGTCATGTAAAGTAATACATATATGTCGCGTATACGCCTCGAGTCGCGTACCGGTCGCATAGCGATCGCGCCCGAAAATACGTACCTATCGCACACCCTACGCGGATCCTACACAAGAATCCTAGAATTGCGGCAAGGTTCCGCGCAGTGATCGAAAAAGGTGCGCTTTGGGTGCGGGACTCCCCCAAAAAATTGAAAAAAAAAACCCAATAAATCTTGAGGAGCTTACCGTAAGCTTACCGTACGCGTACCTTCCCGAGCACGAGCTGAATGCTAAGAACCGAGGTACAAGAAAGCAGAAAAACAAATGTGCAGAACGCAAAAAGGGGGCAGGGTAGAAACACCCTGACCCCCTAGGCCTGCTCAGGGGGTCCCACAAGGACCCCCAAGGCCCCCAAAACAATATATTTTTTAAATCACGGGGTACGCGTAGGTACGCGTACCCCGCGTGAAAAAAAAAAACAGTCTGCTTTTTTTAAATTAGCCCCGGGGGACCAAATCCCGGGGGATCGCCCAATCGCCCCCCACACTGCCCCAGGGACCGCCACCCCCAGGGCAAAGTAATTATGATAGCGGGGGCACACGGCCCCCCCGCCACCCCCCCAGGGCTTTGTTTTTTTTAATTTAAAAAAAAACCTGTGTGGAGGGGGCTCAAGCCCCCCACATGCCCCGGGGACTGCCACCTCCCCGGGCCTCTAATATGTAAAATAGGGGGTCCATGATGGACCCCCTGCCCTGGGGATAACCATCCCCCGAGGCTTTGAACAGGTGGGAAGGGGGCCGTACGGCCCCCCTCCTGGAGCCCTTGATGGCCCTGGGGACCACCACCCCAGGGCCGGCTCCTGCAGTGTCCCGGGGTGCATACCCCCTGGACACTGCTGTTTGCTTCCCAAGCAGAAAAGCAATGCCAGCTCCCGCAGGATGCAGGGAGGCGGCAGGGACCTCATGAGTGATGTCACTGACCATGTCATGAGTGATGTAATATGTGACGTCATCAGCAGTGCATTACGAGCGCACGAGTTATAGTTAGCTGAACTAACTATAACGGGGGAATTTCAATGGTTATGTATGAGTGAAATGTCCAGCTAACTATAAAATGTGTGAAACCTATGGTTTTTTCAGTGAATTTATATATATATCTATATATCCAACAAAAGCGGTTTCATTCCCTCGGCATCAGGCGCTGCATACCCGGGTGCGTTGCCCTCGCGGTCGAACCGCACCGCATTACATGTCCACAAAACCTCCACGACGGAAGTAACAGGGCCGCACACCAGCAGGATTTATGTCACGATGAAGTTTATTTTCCAAGATTATTTACACAGCATGAAACAAAGCCCAAGCGTTCCGGTATCTCCTCATACCTTGTTCAAGGTGGAGGAGAAATGTGCCTTTACCTTTTTCTCCACTATCACTGAAAATCAAATACATAAATGGGTTCTGGCCTCTGGCTGTAGTTCAGGAGAAAAGGTGTTACCATCAGAATGGAGCTAGGTGGCTGTACTAAATGGAGAGTCAAGTTGTTTTGGAGTTACTGACTTTTGGGCTTGATGTTTGCTTCTTAATGGTAACCATGTCTTTAGCTTGGTGTGAGATTTCAGCATTCTTTTGTGGTCTGAGAAATGAATGTATTAGCTAGCGCACCAGATTTGGGTCTTGCAATAGGATTAGTACAGTTGCAAGGCTTTTACATTAGTGTAGTGAATCTAAAACATTGAATATGTGGCTTCTGAGAGCAGGGTTTAGCAGCCCAAGGATGTTATTGGCCAGCTTTTCCTTTACTTTTGAGATGCAGTAGTCTGCATGGACAATCTACCTATGCACATTTGCAAAATAGTGCCAGTAGTCTTTTGTTGTCTAAGAAGTTGACTTCTGATCAGTTAATGGTGCACAGAAACTGTCTGTGCTCTTGAATTGAGATGCCATTGAAAAAAATCTTATTTTGCTTCCTTAGTGTTTAATATTCAGGAATTTTCTTCAGGATATTTTTACATTTGCATTGAGTTATTATGTGCTTTTCAGAGCTATTTTAGTCCTGGACTGAAAATCACTGTACCTTTAATTTTATTCTAACTCCAGAGAAGTTTAGTGATAGGTGAAAATATTGAATATATGCGGCTGAGAGAAGAATGACAGTGCACTTAAATCCTCGATTTAAAACCCTGTCCTTTCAGACGCAAGTCAGTATTTTTCTTGCAATGGTTTTAGGCTTTTGGGTGCAGCATTTCTTGGACAAACAATGCACTCAGATGAAATAGTGTTTTCTTCATTCTTTGTATACTTCTCTGGTCAGTGTGAGTACCAGTCAGTTCATTATGAGTGCAGCAACCAAGCGGGTACGCATTTACAAGGGTATATGTGAGCAAGGGACCTGGTTGCTGGCTTGCCGTGTAGAAGCGAGATTCTTATCAATCTCACTGGTGCAGGGACATCCTCTTGTCAACGGGTTCAATAAATGAGGATTGACACTGGAGTGGGACAAAACACAAGTTTATTATATCTCATGAAATGGCTCCATCATACAGACACTACAAGTGCCTGAGAGGGAATGAACTACAATGGTTGAGGGTCTCCTTTTTATATAATTTGGATACCATAGGAGTTCACTAGAAAACCCCTTAGTCATGGTTACATCACATTTTACATAACCCTCTTATCGCATTTTTTACATAATGCTTACACAACCCCTTACACATGGCCTACATGCTGTACTGTAGAATCCTGATGAAACCCCTACCCACTTAATTTTTCTAGATAGGCAAGGGAGGTTACAGGCGTTGGTGGGCAAACTGATTAGACATCTGTGCACATAGGCCTTTCAGCAGGGCAGGGATGCTGACTCTGACACGCAAGCCTTATCAATACAACCAGCTTTCAGTGAATATGTAACTTTTTACTTCACCAGAGTCCCCACAGAAACACAAAATGGGGCTGGTATACAAAATGGCTGAGAGCAGAGGCTAATTTAACAAGGTACAATCTTTGTCCACTCAACAGCCTTGGCTGTTTTTATCATATCAGTAGGTCGTATACCTCTGGACTGAACTGTGGTTTTATCTGCGATTGCTTTGTCTTTGGGTTCACACACAATTTTGCTAATAGGGATACCGATTCTTTCACCTTTATACCACCATATAAAAAAATACAAAACATACTGATTATCTTGTTTCTAGCTGCATTACTTCTTAAAATGTACATATGGAAAGGCAACTGAAAGTATTTCACACAGATCTATCATGGGACAGCTTCCAAGTCTCCCACCACAGTAAGTCTTAAAAAAAAATCTTCACTGGGAACCCTTTAATTAGTTACCTCATATCTGCACAAGGTTTCTCCAAATTTCACAACATATGATTTGTTAAGCTCGACCAGGACCAACATCCCATGGTACCAGTCATTATTTACAGAAGTAAAATTATTCTTATTTATTTGTGTTCCAACTCATAATCTCAATTTTCTTTGGAATCTCATTCTGCCCAGAACATTTTCCAAAAATGAGGTCACATGGACAATGGTGCACAGCCTACCAACCTGCCAGATCAATAGAGGCCTTGGCTTCTCCTCCCCTAGTGAAAGACCACCCGCCATATTTTGAGATCCCAATGCCTTCTGTACATCTGCTGCTGCTGTGAATGCACAGAAGGAGGAGAAGATTTCAAAGTGAGCGCCATATTGTTATTGCCTGCTTGGCAAATGTTTTTGTTTTCTGTAAGCAAACCCCCACAAGTGTGGGGTTGTGTGTGTCTAAAAAACAAAAAATCTATATCTCTTATGCACATTGGGCCCTATTCAAAAAGGTAAGCTGAGACGAAAGTCTAACTTTACAACTTTCGCTATTCACAAAGGGCATTTACAAATAGTAAAGTTAGACTTTTGTCTCAGTTTACCTTAAGGTTTGGTCTCAATTAGATGTAAGACCAGATCTTAAGTTAAACTGAGACAAATGTCTAACTTTACTACTCGTAAATGCCATTTGTGAATACTGAAAGTCATAAAGTTAGACTTTTGTCTCAGTTTACCTTTGTGAATCTGGCCATGTGTGTTTTCTCACATACCGCCTTGGTTATTTGGATTTTTTCCCGAGTTTTCTTTTTGGTCTCGAACAGATAAAATGATAGTTAGAAAGACCACGCTAAATAGGATGTGACTTTTTGATGTGTACTAACAAATGGCCCAATGATGGATGTGCAGTCTGTCAAGGCTTTCCATCAATGAAACCAGATGATGCTCCTCTGCCTGTAAGCTAGCACGTTGCCAATCTATGAAAGATGAACCCTGAGAGTGGAGAGGGAGTTGAACCTACTCCATCAATATCTAAATGAGACCCCAAGGCTTGAAAACAGCCTCGTAGCAGTTGTGGACTTCACTAATAGTATTACTAGATCATCTGAAATAAAACCTTATGCAATGTTTTGTGGTAGATCAAAGTTAGGTGTTCTGCTCATTTCTGTACTAATTCACATCACTGTACATCTCCATACAGCTAATTCACATATTTGCAAACCTCATTGTAGTATACCACACCACTAATGCCTGTGCTGTGTGCCACAAGTCAGGCCAATCTTTAGAAATGGGACACATGCATCTAACATTAGCACCACACAGCATCAGTAGGAATACCATTAACCTTTAACACACTACAAAATTCAGTAATGCAAATAATCCCAAATTGTTCACCCATGTTAAAAGTGGCAGTGAAAATGCTACATACACTATTAGCATTGCATAGGCACACTAACAACAAGGTATCCTGCATCAGTATCAACATTCTCCATCGTACCTCATAGCTCCTCCAAATCTTGTTCTCTCGTCCTCTGTATTATGACACTGTTTCTCACAACATACCACAATAGCCTCTTCAGGAAAGTACTGTCCAACAATTTCACTTAGTGGACACCATAGTACACCCGTAGTATACATCACAAAATTACACAATTGTCTACATGCACACACTGACCTACCTTCTGTACCCATGTAACTCAGTGATGTGTAGTCGAGGTTCTGATGATGGCCTAGGGGTCCAGATGCCATTAACAGCACCCCTGATGGGACAAAACATAAAATACATATGAAGGAAGTACACACAATCTCCAGCAGCATATATAGATCCCCATCCCTAACCACTGCCATCCTTGCACATGCTTAATTTAGGGGAAGGGAGAGACGATCCACTCCTGAAGACTCTCCATTGTGATTAACCACACACACACCTTCACAATAATACCCGCATGCTGACCACTTGACAAGTAATAGATTATAATCTTGGTTCCAAATTAAGGGCACTAACTGTAGAAGACTACATTACCCAACTACTCAGCTGTGCTTAGAGACCAAGTTGGGCTTCAGAAAAATCCAAGTAACATACCGTAATAAATTCCTCTTTTTTTCAACTTTGCAATACAATGAAGCATTACAGAACCATTTATAAAAATAACAGAGTACAGGCAACAATATTGTGTCATTGTTACTACATCATTGGAATGGACCGTCTGTGTCATGGGATTTTTTCCCCACATGTTCTCAACTGTGGATCATGCAACCTTTTACCTTGAGAAGTATGATGGTCGAGACATACTTCACTACCCTGTCTTAAGAAAACACCATGTGTAGTCCTCCATCCTCTAAGAAATAATGTGGCAATTTAGTACATGGTGTATGATACATGTACATCATTGTATTTATGTTATAATAATGCTAAAACGGATTAACGGTTTTATGGTGCCTCTAGTTAAGCACTATTTTGTCACCCTCATCCTACAGCAATGAGGCCACTTCTTATTGGGACCAAGTGGTAGCTGCGTCCTGCTCCTGCCAGAAGCGGCGGCCTGTTAGTGTCTTACCCTAAATATGGTACTAGATAGCATTCTTATACAAAACCTTCTTATACAGAACCAATGTTAATAAGAGGCTGATTTTCAGAGCTACTAAGGACTGATATAGTTAAAAGTCACTAATTTGGTGACTCTTTCTCGCTCCCTGATTAGTCTCACCTCTTAATTCATTCTTTTCCTGTGTATCGACTTCAATCAATCAATGCTGTTGCTTACGCTGGGGTAGCATCTGATTCCTATCTCCTTAGACTCCTGAAATCCACATTTTACAGTAGATTGAGGATTGTAGCAACTGGGGAACACATGTAATATCAATAAAATGATTACTCGTCATTCTTTGATCTCACGGGGTCAGAAATGCACAAGACATATCCTACATCCTGGGAACCTTGGCTGCCACACAATCATAAAGCACCACTGTCATAATTCTAAACAAAACCTGAAAGATTAAGAAATGTTTTCTGTTTTCTTTCCATTTAGCTACAAAAGCACCTGCAACGAAATGTGGAATTGACAAGCAGTGCCCTGAAAATTACTACGCATTTAGAATAATAAGTGGAGCAGCTAATGTTGTTGGCCCTTCAATGTGCTTTGAGGACAAAATGTAAGTCTTGGGGAAAGAAAAGGTTTGCTGCTATAGTTGTGTTTCAGTTTAATTTTCTCTGCTACCCTTTTAACAATCTGTTCACTCTTGTTGTCACCAATTCACATAATGCGGTCAAATATTGAATGTTAAATGATGACTGATGCCTACTAAGATTCCACCTCCAAAGTATGCCTCAAATAATCTCCATTCTGGTTGAATTCCATAATCTCTCCGTTATCAATGTGCTACCAATTATGAATGAATGCACTTTTATATTTACTTCCCAGCAATAGTTTACAAAACTTTACTGTCTAATCGGCTGATATCTCCAACATGCTTTGAAACCATAGGTTGTTCTTTCCACAACTGGTGTCCACTGATTCCACTTCTTCCAAGTCGTGTATTCTCCCAATTCTATGTCTGCAGGTTCCTACCTCCTCCTTCTTCCTTCTTTTACTTCCTTACTCATTTTCCATGTTGTGGCATTTTCATGCTATGATCCCTTATCTTTGCCTCTTTCTTCTGTCAACTAGGATGTATGTTATAAAAGGCAATATTTGGAGTCCTTGGTTGAAGTATATATTGTTCACTTCAAGTAAACCTATTTTTAGCTTTTTTTGTAATAGGCCTACTTATAATGTAAGGAAGCTTCTTTGAATCAGCTCTAGATAGCCCCTCATAATATTTCAACTATATAGCCTTTGAGGTGTTCAGGGGTTTGGCCTCTTAAGAACTTATGAGCTTAAAATACTTTAAAGAACAGAGTCTGGTCCTCTCTCCCTTTACCGGTTGTGGCTTCGGGCTGCCCACGGGTGTCTGATTTCCAACCCAGCTGGACGACCAACCTCGTAAAGGGCTGCATACAGGGGACTGTGCCAGTGTCCTTCAATAGCCCACATCAACCTTCGTCCTCGGACCTTCGACACCTGCCTCTCCTCCCTACATGCAGACTGCTTAGCCAGCTGGTGGGATCCTCGCCAGGCCCACTGAGTGGTTGTGTGCCTTCCTTACGTCCGTAGTGCTGGAGATGCCTTCAGGAAAGTCAACCTACCAACTGCTCTTCACGGAGGCTGTCCCGTCCTGTGACTTCCCCTGCCTTGGCTGCCCTACCACCAGACCCCACGATGGACCACATTCTGCAAGAAATCACCGCAGTGGATAATCGCTTTGAGGGCATGGGCGCCAAGATAGCCGACCTTGCAGTGGAGTTAAGGTTTATCCGGGCCGACATTGCCGGTTTCAGTGATAGGGTGGAAGGGTGTAGCACTGCCTGTTGACCGTAGAGGAGCAGCTTAACTGGCTCCCAGGTCGGGACTCTGAACTCTGGCATTTCCGTAACAAGCTCGCTGACCGAGGTTCAGCTTACGCGTTCCTCAATAAGTCAAGCGTCACTTGTAAACTTGTAAACTTGGGGATTTATAGAGCGCAGTTGTTGCCCATGGGCGTCCAAGCGCTAGGGAAAACGTAGACCTACAGTGCACATGGAGAGGAGAGAAAGATAGCGGAGTTTAGCAAACAGATGCGAAGAGATGAGTCTTCAGTTGTTTGCGGAAAGTATTAAGGTTCTGGATGGCTCTAAGATGCAGTGGTAGGGCATTCCAAGCCTTCGCTGCGTTGTACATGAACGTTCTTCCGCCTGTTCTGGATCTCTTTATTCTTGGGACGACTGCCAAGAAGGTCTGGCTAGAGCGGAGATTCCGTTTCGGGATGTACTGACAGATCAGGTTACGGGTGATGATAGGACCCATGTTCCAGAAGGCTTGGTGGGCTATACATAGCGCCTTGAATAGAACCCTTTGTCGGACCGGTAACCAATGAAGGCTTATTAAGCCGGTCCTAACTGAGTGTCTGTGAGGGATTTTAAGTAAAAGGCGAGCAGCGCTGTTCTGAACAGTTTGCAGCCTACGAAGGGTATATTCAGGTGCACCCAGGTAGAGTGCGTTGTTAAAATCGAGCCGGGAGTGGATGAGTCCTTGGATGGCTGCCTGTTTGGCTTCCAGGGGGAGGATGGGGAAGATTTTGTTTAATACCCTCAGAATGGAAAAGCAATTAGCTGAAAGCTTAGTGGCTTGAGTATTGAAGGAGAGTGTGCTGTCCAGCCATACCCCAAGACTTTTGATTGCGTTTTTAGGGGTTGGCGGCGGACCTAGGCTGGGGGGCCAAAGGGGAAGGGGGAGTGCCGGTTCTGAGGGTCCTAGGAGCATTAGCTCGGTTTTGTCTCCGTTCAGTTTCAGGGCTGATGCCGTCATCCAGCTCCTCACTTCCTCTAGGCATTCTCTGAGCCCGCCTGGCGCTGTTCGGGATGACTCTTGCGCCAGTGAGACCACCAGTTGTGTGTCGTCCGCATATGAGATGATTTTAACTCCAAAAGGGCGGACGACACTGGCCAGTGGCCTCATGTATAGGTTGAACAAGGCGGGCTCAGAGAGGAGCCCTGAGGAACTCCACAATTTAGGGGTCTACTGGAGGAAGCTGAGTCGCCGTCAAAAACCCTGAAAGACCTGTACCTCAGAAAGGACTCAAACCAGGCCCAGGCTCCATCCATGATCCCCACACTAGACAGGCGGCTTAGTAAGGTGTCATGACACACAGTGTCGAAAGCCGCGCTTAGATCAAGGAGGATCACTGCCACTGATCCTCCCTGATCCAAGATTTTTCTCGCTTCCTCTACGACCATGAGAAGGGCGGTCTCTGTCCCGTGCTTGGGTCTGAAACCCGTCTGAGTGGGATCCAGTATATGGTGATCCTCTAAATAGGACACCAGCTGTTGGTTCACATATTTCTCCAAAACCTTGCTCAGCCATGGGAGAAGAGAAATAGGACGATAGTTCGCCAGATCAGACGGGTCCAAATTGGGTTTTTTGATCAGAGACCTGACCATGGCCTGTTTCCACTCGGGTGGGACAGTGCCGGAGGAGATGGAGGAGTTTAGAACCTCTCTGATGACGGGCAAGGTAGTGTGGGATGCTGCCATTAAGATGTCAGGAGGGGCAGGATCGGACGGGGAACCTGATTTAACACTGAGGGCCAGTGATTCTAAAGTGGAGAGATCTAACGGGGGGAAATGAGTTAGTTTGTGGGGGGTAAGGGGAGGCGGCGGGCTGGAGGGGTAGTTAGGTTGGGTAGGCGGGTCGGCGTTTAGAGGAGAAAAAGCTGAATAGATTTTGTTTATTTTCTGGTAGAAGAAATCGGCGATGTCATCACACTGGGTGACCGATTTCTCGACATACACTGCTGGGGCTGGGTTAGTTAGCTTTTTAACCTTTTCAGCGCGACCGCGATTCCCCCTCCGGTGCTGGGCCCTAATAAAAACGGGCGTGGTCATGACGGAACGGTTCCGTCATGAGCACAGCTCAACCGTAGCTCATGACGGAACCGTTCCGTCATGAGCATCGAAGGGGTTAATGATTTGAAAGATCTCTTTAGGTTTAGATCTAGCATTCAGGATATTTTCGGCGAAGAACGTCGATTGTGCTGTTTTTATTTGGGATTTGTACTCGTTGAAAGTTTCACGGTACCGAATTTTGTTATCCACTGATTTGTCTAAGCGCCAGCGTCTTTCCGCTCTTCTACAGAGACGCTTTTTTTCTCTGAGGGATTGGGTGTACCACGGGGCGCTTTTCTGAGGCCGCTTCAGTACAGTCTTGCTCATTGGGAGCGTGCAGTCAAGAGTTTGGGAGATCCAGTTGGTATATGCCTGGTTTGCTAAGGCGGGATCATCCTGTCACGACAAAGGGGTATGCAGTTATTTTCAAGAGATATAAGGGAGACAGGTCGGTAGTGAGCTGAGGAATCAACAAGGTGGGAGTCTGATTGCTCAGCAGCAAGAGCCCTCACACACGCAGAATGGTGTCATGCTTCATCATAGGAAATGCTCCTCGTTGGGCAGGCACTGCAATGCCCAACGGGCACCCACAAGGGGGCTCTTTGCTGGAGAACTTTTATTTTTGCCCATGTCTCTGCTCAACAGGGATATATTGGCTGGGGTTCTGGTGGAACAACGATTGAGGTTGTTATCCCAAGACTGATCCATCACTCCCAGGAGGGGTTTGTTCCTGAGCACTCATCACAGTACCACCTCCGTACCCTGGCCCATGCAGTGTGATCCTCCAAGGTCCTGCCCCAGAATGCCATGGCCCTTTCCCTGGACAGTGAGAAAGCATCTAACATGATTCAGTGGAGCTACCTCTTTAAGATGCTCCAGGTGTTTGGTCTCAGAGGGGATTTTAAAACCAAAGTCCAGTGACTTTATGACTCCCTCACTGCTCTGGTCAATTGAAGGGGTTTTCTCTCGGACTCTTTCCCCATCTGCAGGGCGACCTTGCAGGGCTGGCCCTTACTGCCCTTCTCTACCTACTGGTAGTGGAGCCCTTGGTCGTGTTGCTCCACTAGTCACCACAGTTAGTGGGCATCCCTACCCCTGAGGGGTTGCTGCCCTTTATCTCTATGTAGACAACATCTTGCTCATCCTCTCGAATCGCCCCCATTCGCTCCCGGCTCTATTGCACATTATCTCCAATTGCACTGCACTCTGGGGATACAAGATCAACTGGGGCAAGAGTGAGGCCCTGACGATTTCGCGGGTGACCACCCAAGCAGCCGTATCCGCCTAACCATTTCAATGGGAGCCCTCACGTCTCAAATACCTTGGGATCTACATCAGCCATGGTCTGGACCGCATGGTGGCAGACAACCTGCAACTGGCACTCACAAAATTGGACTACGATAAGTGGTTCCACCTCAGTATCTCGCTATGGGGAAGGGTGAAGGTGGTCAAGATAGTGACTTAGCTGAGATTCACCTACATTTTGGGCACACTTCCCTTGCTCATGTCTCTTTGACTGCTGCAGTCAGTGGATAAGGGCATTATGTCCTTCTTCTGGGGGTCATACCACCCATGCTAGCCAGTAGCAGACTCATAGCACACCGCTTGTGTGGCGGACTAGGCCCCCCCTCAGTTGAGCATTATGCCCTAGCCTTGCACTTAGCGCAACTTGCCTACATGTTCCCCAGACCCCATACCCCCTGCTGTGGGACACGAATGAACCCAAAAATACTGGAGTGCCTACGGGCCTGTACCCCATCTCCCGGTATGATGCTTCCACCCCAGCTCGAGAAATCCAATGCTCCAACCTATGGCCAAATACTGGGTGCGGGCACACTAACATTTCTCAGTGGATGCTTGCCTTCATGATGAGGTTCCCTTGTGGGGCAATGCCAGCCTCTTCATCGGTGGTAAGGTGCTTGATTAGGGTGCCCTGTGCAATACAGGGATTCTTACCCTCCATCATGTGCTTGCTCAGGGGTTATCAAGTCCTTTGAGGCACTACATAAAGAGTTCGGTGTCCCGCCCCGTCAATACTGGAGGTACCTCCAGCTGAGTCACTGTCTTGCTTACTGCCTAGGCCCTCAGCCATGGAGCCTCCCGCCCTCCATAGTGTTTTGCTACCTAAAGGTGTGGAAACATTTCCTGGGGTGATGTCCAGCTTTTACAGACTCCTGATCTGTCATTTGTATTCCCCACCCCTGTTGGACAGTCTGTGCACCAAGTGGCAGGCTCGCCTCCAGGTAGAGTATGAATCGGAGCACTGGGCGGAACTATTGGAGGCGCGGAGCCAGGGAAGCCCGGCTGAAGTTTTGCCTTTCTGAATTGCTCCATGACTGACACTGGATCCTGGTGGAGTCTAAGGCAGCATTGCTGCTGCTCCACACCAACTACTGGCACTCTGACGATGTACGCTACAACATGGTTCACATCCTATGTGACTTCCCCACTGTCTGGCTCTTTTGGACGACCTTCTGCTGATTCCAATGCTGCTAGCTCGACCCCTGATCCATGATTTCACGGATTCCCCACCCTTGTCCTGACACAAATGCTGGTTGCTCCAAACCGAACTTGCAATGACGAAGTGTGTTCTTCTGCATTGGGGCTCTCCCCTCCCACGCATGAAGAATGGTTCTCGGTTATGTAGCAGACGGCCTTGTATAAGCTAGTCATTTTTAATCCACAAGACAAGGCGGAGACCTTCCTCTGAACCTGGACACCCTTCCTGCAGGAAGGAGGGTGCTGAGCGCTCTGCACTGTTTCTGCGTTAAATGGGCCTTCTGGGTCATTGTGGTCCCACGATCATTGGTCCTTCCCCACTGGCTGTTTCATGGGTTACTGCCCTCATTGCGGGCCTACCTCTGGACCCCCCCACCTCTTTGAACTGCCTCCTCATCCTCTCCTCCAACTTACCCTCCCTCTTCTGATATCCCTCTTTCCTCCTCCCTTTCCCTCACTCGACCTTCTCTCCTTCCTCTCTCCTTCCTCCCTATTTTATCTCTTGCTCTTCTCTTCTTCGCCCTCTCCTCTCGTCCCTGCCCCTTTCTCTCCCCTTACTGGGGGGGCCTCTCCTCCCCCTTTCCCTCGATTTTTTTCTCCCCTCCGTCCCCACGAGATCGCCCCCTCCCACCGTCCTCCTCTTGTCCTCGGTTTGCCAGCTTGTCATCGGATGATCCTGTGGTGCTGTGTCCTACTTATGTACTATGTGTGCCCATGTATTTACTGGTTTCTGCGGGTTTCCCCTACACTGTACTGACTGGTGTGCCCTGTTGCTGTATTCCCTGATAAACCTGAATAAAAAATGTTTTAAAAAGAGTGTCCTTAAAAAAAATACTATAGGGTAAAACGCAATTTATAAACATAGTTTCACACTTAAGTAAAACACAACAAAATAATGTATGGGGGCACAAACTAATTCTAGATTCACGGAAGCAGGCATAGTGTAATTTTGCCTTTGTAAATATGATTTGGTCACATGGCTATTTGCCTCCATGGTAGAAGTTCTAGTTGAACAAATCTGCTAGTTTGTGGACGGCATTCAGTTTTTTGCAGATGATTTCCCGCCCCGTATATGCTTATAGAGTACTCCTTTCATGATACAAATTAAATGTTCATGCATTCGATGTGGGAATGTGGAGGTGACCCTCCAAAATGGTGTGAGCGACGGAATTATCTGCTGAGCAAAAACTGTACCTTGTAGAGAAACATGAACGTTTCAAAGTGCAAATGCATGTTCCTGATCGATTTTAACATGCGAAAATGTGCACCTCTATTTTTCCCTGTCCTTAAATGTTTACATATTTAGGGACTCATGGCCTTATGTGACAGATGTAATTCAATTGAACATTCCTGCTTTTCTTATTGGATTTAAAATAGTAAGATATGTGCAAACATAGTTGTAAAAAGCTCCAAATGGAGCATTTTCGACTTTACATCGGGGCCATTTGGGAATAGAGCAACAATCTTTATTAGCGCAGAAGAGGTCTAAACGCAGCCTACGCTAAACCACTTATTTCCAAAACTGGGGGTTATAATAATAATATATATCCACATTTGTAAAGCTCACAATCACCCGTAAGGGTCTCTAGGCGCTGGGGGCCGTCGGGAAGATTAAGCAAGCTATTGCCCAGAGTCACATGGTGCTGGGCTAACCTTCCGCCGGAGCCGGGGATCAAACCCTGATCCCCAGATTCCAGTGTCAGTCGCCCTGGCCGCGGCGCCACAACTCTCCACTCGGAATTGTGTTATTTTGTTTTTTAATTGATCATATATATTTGTTGTTCATTGGTGCAATACGAGATCCCTTTAAGAGTTGCATGGCCATTATTGCCCGAACCATTTACGTATATACAGTATACTCACTTCCTTTGTTTTGAAATAATCTTTGATTCATCAGGTTCTATTTACTACACTCTAATACCTTCTGAGGGAAAAAATACAAATTGCTTTATTTAAGTAGAGAAATGTGTTCGCCCCTTCCTTTTTATTGTTCTGAATTCATGAAATATATTGCAAGCAGTTCACTCAACCTTAAATAAATGATACCCCGAGAGTCGATCGTTTATTTTCCGGTTTCACAGGAATATTTACCACCCTGAGTAAAATATGTAACTGTACAAGATGCCATTGAACAGAGTAAATCTAAAGTCGCACAGATATATGACTGCATTTCTAATATTTTATTAGGCATTAACATTCTGCAGAAATAATTCTCGTTGTTTGCTCAGAAATCGTTTGTGAGCTTCCCCACAATTTCTTTGCAAAAGAGTTAATTCTTTTTGAATTCTCAAGTAAAGAAATATATACTCATTTACATCTTCAACTCTGCTTAGATTAATGGATATGCCAGAAGCAATGAAAGGTATAAAATATTATGAATTGTGTATGAAACCAATTGCAACCAAAGTAAAAAAAAGTACATTCTAAGATTTTGCCTATGATATATTTTAGACTATTTAAAGCAGAAGTTATACCTTATTAGTTTTTTAAATACTGAGCCCGCTCTGCACCTATTCAGAATATGCTGTTGCTTTAACATCAAATACCTTGAAAAACAAGAGACTCTTGGCAAAACAGGAACAGTTCGTTTAATTGAACAATGCGGCTGAGAGCACGGTCACAAGCACATTGTCTGAGGACAGTCTCAATTTATAATCCATCTAACATAGACTTTAATAAAGTTAATTGAAAGCAATAAATTGTTTCCAGCAATAGTTTTTTGGTAAGGAATGTTTACCCCTGGGTTAGGAGCAATAAGTTAAGGTATTTGATGGGGAATACAGGTGTGCCTTGACTTTGCGTGGACACAGTGTTGCCAGTGGGCAACATGTCCTGCTCTGGGGCATGCATGTCTCTTTGTAAATGGTGCAGTGCTTGGATGGCAGGAGTCAATGTCCCATTATCCAGGGGTATACATCCTTTACAACGCAACTTTTACCATGCAGTGCCTTTACGACGCAACTTTTACAACGCAAACTATTACAACGCATTGCGCTGGGGGGCGCTCTAGGATAGAGAATAGGTTTAATGTACTATCCAACACCTTCCCTACTATCCACGGGGACTGGAGTTGGAATAGTAAATTAAACTATTCACTATCCAGCGCCTAAAAGCACTATGCGTTGTAAAGGTATGCGTTGTAAAACTTGCGATGTAAAGGTAGGAGTTGTAAAAGTATGCGTTGTAACGTCATACATCCTTATCCAGGTCATTCCAGGATAAACGTGCAGCAGGACACACCAATCTTGGCACACACTCATCCCTTCATCGTGGTTGTTCACTCTAAAACATACCAATGCTGCTTCATTATAAGTAGTCACAAAACAATGGGGTAACACAAAATACCCCGAAGGACCTGGGTTACTTATGATACAGACAAGCAATGGTGCGATCGGAAAAAGCAACAAGAGGTATAGAAGAACTGAATATATCAAAAGATCTCCTACCACTGTATGGAAAAGAAGACAGTCTCGTAGATTCGATACAGTTACAACGCTAGGGCAGCAGGCACGATTTCAAACATAGAAGATTAAGACACCTACACATAATTGTATTTCTAAAAGTTTAGTTACATATAAGCCAGTCTCAAACAAAATTCTTATTTACACATAATATCGAAAACTCTTATCTCCACAAATGGATAAAGTGGTAAAGATGAGTGATCAGAGAAGGCGCTCATGTGGACAAGGAGTAGAAAAAGGAAAAGATAAAAGGGGTGGATCCTTTAGACCTTTTTCACAAATCATATTATTGTACATGGAAGCCTGTCCGGTATACAATTTCTAATAACATATATTGCACCTAGACGTTCTCCATTTGTTAAGTTATTATTGCCACTCTGCACAGATATCAAAGCGATCCATGTTTAATGAAAGAGCACCAACGTTTAAACCCAACCCATGGGGAGGGAAAGGGGCCACTGAATGCCTCAAATGCGAGTCTTCATCAGGACTAGGAAAGTGAAGGAGCAACCTGGATGCCAAAGTCATCTAACTGAGAAAATAGACCTGGATAATTCCATGACGCAGAAGGGTCCAAAGGCTCCACTCTGATGGGTGAACAATCTCCACTTTAATATGTGGTCGTAACAGTGACCATAATGGGGAGAACACAAGCCTTCAAATTCATCTTAGACACGTGGTCCAGCCTAATTTCCACTCAACTGACTATGGCTAGGAAAAGATCCACAACTGGAGTATGGGGTACACAAAATGGAGTTAATCACACTGGCCCTGCAGCGGCTAAAGCTAATGCATCCTTTCTCAAACAAAGTTGATATGAGGCAGATTACTCTCAGTTCTTCATTGATTGAATTAAGGCTGAGCTCAGTGCTGTTCATTATTTTAAGCTTTTCCTATCTAGTGATTTAAAGCCAGCAGGCATTAGCTTTCATCTGCGCGGTGAAGAAGGGCGTGGACCCTCCTGCAGATACTTGTGACTTCGGGAACAGTCTACATTCTTATGGAATGTCCCTGTACTGAGCCCAGCTAAGATAATCCGCAGTTCTTTTTACGTGTGCCTGAAGCAGCCAGGTTGTCTTCTTGTTTAGCAACTGATGGTACAAGTCCAATAGTTCTTCTCCGGTAATGAACAGGGTAGGGGTGTGTATGGTGACGAGAGAGCAAAGTCTGCACCATCTGAAGACAAACTGAGTGTCAACAAACTCGCCACACTGCCAGTACATACCCATCAGCATGGAGGAGCCACCTTCAACAGCGGCCCATGCAGGTAAGAGAGGTGGCGCCGGGTGGGGGTATATTAACAGAAAACGATGAAGGAAAATGAGTTACTTATTTAATTTTCCCTTGTGATCTTCTGTCGAATCCCCCCCCCTGCAAACCGGCTCCACTGCCCCACTGCTCTTACCTGCACAGGCCGCTGCTGGCCCAATTGTATATCCAGAAGGTGCATCGCTGCGCCACTGTTTTCATTCATACCCAGTGGAAGCGTTCCTTTACCTCTGAAACTTAAGGAATACAGTGTAAGTTTCAATACAATTCACGGTGGCCCCTTCCCTTCTAGCCAAGTGTACCTACTCAACTTGGTGCCCCAGATTTCCTGACATGGGGTGTCTATGCTTTTGTTCAACTCTCCCCAATGAGTCTAATTTCCCTTCGTATCATTGAGGTGGATGGACCTGCACAGGATCTGCATGTCGGCGGTCCACTTGTTGTTAAAGAAGGATGGCTAGGATATGCTAAGGACCACCCTTGGACCACAAACGGAGGCAGGAGTTGATATGTTTGCGCATTTTGCTACCTCTAAGAATCTCTTCTCTGGGAAGTCTCAAGGCCAAATAGTATCCTCCCCTATGGCGCCCTTCCTACGCATCCTGTCTAGCTCAGTTTGAATATCGCTAAGCTCAGTGAAAAGGTATAAAGCCATTGTATTGATCTTGTATTGGGTGAGATTCACTACTATTATGTGGTGTTCTACCTTGTTAGACTGGATTTTGGCCCAGATTCTGTATAGATATAAGTGGAGAAGGCATTTAAGTTTTTAAGGGGCTGCATTTTCGGACAAGTAAATTCTATCTGTGCCTGCTGCATGTGGTATCAGCAAACAGACATAACACAACCTGGATAATGTCTTAGAGCCCACAGCGGCAATGTGCTGATACGTTTTGTGTAAAATGGCGCTTTGTAGTGCATGTGGAATGCTAGTGTTTGGGTTGGTGTAATTAGAAGTGACATGGGAGAGATCCATTTGGCCAGGTGGCTCTTTGGCAGCAAATAGGTGCAGTAGCACCTAAACTAGACAGAGGGTACATAGAAGTGCAATAATACATAACTTGTGATTGAATATTGCAGATCTATAATATGGATCTAGGAGAGATGTCTGTGGTACTCTAGTTATTGGGTGTTTTTCAGTGGCGTACCAAAGGGAGGGTGGGGGTCGTGGGCCGCCCGAGCAGCACGAGTTTAGGGGGCAGTGGCCTTCCCCGCGCTCTTACCTGCAGAGGTCAAGGGACGGCCACCTCAGGAATCGCCAGCACCCCTCTGCTCTCATATACAGCCGCCATGGGGCGGCTGCCGCAGGGACCGCCATGGGCGGCATAATGGTGGTTACATTGGAGACCTGTTGGTTAAGACCTTGGTTCAATTTTTATTCCAGAAAAACATTGCATGTTCACCCTTGCTAATGAGCGTTTCTTCGGGGTCCTGTATTTCCCTCAGGGGTGTGTTCTCCACACTCCATTTACTCAATTTCTATTTTGTTGTGGGGTACCCGATGTTGGCCCTGGTTGCAGTGACATCTTTTTGATGGTTAAAAGCTAAAAGGTGGCTTTTGGGTAATCAGGCGAATTAATCTATTTATTGAGTGCGTGTACTTAACTGGGTGCTTGGATTAGTGTTTTATTGAGTGCACTTGTGATTATAGGCATGGATCTATCAGTTTTTATCTATGGTTGTATGGGTGTTGCCAGTTTCCCGGGACCCTGTCTCTCCAGATGTGTGCCTGGGAGCATCATCGGTGTGGGTAAATTTCAACCTACTTGTCTGAGGAACTGTACGAGGAGGGGGGTTGTCGCTGTTGAGTGTTGTTGGTGGTTTTAACATGCCCTGAGATCGGGTGTGTCTCAGCTTGTGGCATGCAACGTGCCCCTCCCTGTGGAGCAAGATATCTTGGATCCACCCTTTTTTCTAGAGGCTTCTCTTTTTCGGCTGACTTTGGGCTACTTTTGTTGGGATTTGGGCATTTCCCTAGTTCTCGCATGATCTTCTATTTTACAGGCGAGGGTGTCTGAAAGTAATTTTGTAGCTCCCATGTACCCCTGATCATTGTCTTGTGGTGTACGAGGTCGGGAATTACTGCTTCTCCAAATGGTGTATGTGAGGCCTGGTGTCCTGGTCAATTGCTGGGCCTGATATGGGCATGGGCGTAAAATCCGTTCCGTTCGCTGAATTTGCGGATTTTCTGCAATTTCGCGGTCCGCGAATCTCGCGAAATTGCAGAAAAATCCGCGAAATCGCATACGGGACGGATTTTCAAAAACTGAAGTACATGAAGCACTTACAGGGTTACGGCAGGTGCCCAAGTTGAAGCTAATTTCTTTGTAACCATTTACAAAATGGTTACAAAGAAATTACCTTCAACTTGGGCACCTGCTGTAACCCTGTAAGCGCTTCCTGAGCGGCGCCTCCAGAGTTGTTGCCTACTTGCAACTATTCTCTGACCCTGCTCTGACCCTCGAAGCAGGGTCAGAGAATAGTTACAAGTATGGCACAATGCTCCAGGCTGTCAAAAAATTAAACCACAACAGGAAGCACTTACAGATAAGGAAGCAGGTGGCGGACTTGAAGCTCAAATTCAGTAACACATTACCCAGCCCCCAGTTGAGGCTGGGCAGGTGTGCTTTCTTGCCATAATCTACAGTGGTGAACCAGAGGGTGCTGTGATGAACCAGAAGGTGCAGTTGTGAACAAGAGGGTGCTGTGATGAACCAGAGGGTTTCAGTGGTGAACCAGAGGGTGGCAGTGGTGAACCAGAGGGTGCAGTGATGAACCAGAGGGTGGCAGTGATGAACCAGAGGGTGGCAGTGATGAACCAGAGGGTGACAATGATGAACCAGAGGGTGGCAGTGGTGAACCAGATGGTGGCAGTGATGAACCAGAGGGTGGCAGTGGTGAACCAGAGGGTGGCAGTGGTTAACCAGAGGCTGCAGTGGTGAACCAGAGGGTGGCAGTGATGAACCAGAGGGTGACAGTGATGAACCAGAGGGTGACAGTGATGAACCAGAGGGTGGCAGTGGTGAACCAGAGGGTGGCAGTGATGAACCAGAGGGTGGCAGTTGTGAACCAGAGGGTGGCAGTGATGAACCAGAGGGTGACAGTGATGAACCAGGGGTGACAGTGGTGAACCAGAGGGTGGCAGTGATGAACCAGAGGGTGGCAGTGGTGAAGAAGAGGGTGGCAGTGATGCCCCAGAGGGTGGCAGTGGTGAACCAGAGGGTGGCAGTGAAGAACCAGAGGGTGGCAGTGATGAACCAGATGGTGGCAGGGGTGAACCAGAGGGTGGCAGTGATGAACCAGAGGGTGCTGTGATGAACCAGAGGGCCCTCTCAGTGTGAAAATCATACATGCTCAATTGCCTGGGAGTCCTCTGGGTGTGAGCACACATTGTGCTAAGAGCCCCCCTGCCCCCAGTACATATATACCCGTACCGCACAGCACCATTATGTTCTTACACCATGAAGTCTGGTGCCTGGATGCTCCTGATCCGTGTATGTGGTACCACCGTCTGGTGCAGTCAAAATGTAAAGTCATAACTTGCTACACAGCACCAATAAACACGTGTCCCCCCTGGCACTGGTATGCGCATGTACCAGGCGTGGAGCACCCGCATGCCACTGCACCCTACTGCCCAGTGCCAGCATATGCCTGTACGGGGCAGTTTAGTACGAGATGGGACATTGTCCAGCAGCAGCAGCTGCTTGCGCCTGAACCCACTGAGCAGGATCAGAATGGCTCTGTACCAACACGCACAGCAGAGCTATCTTGGACATCTGAAGGATTCTGGGGTCCTGTGCCAAACGTATTTTTGCATTCATGAGTTTCCCAAGCACCATCCCCGTGTAGTTCCTGTGACTAGGAGGCTGCTTTCTCCTCATCTGCTGCTCTGCTCGGTCTCTGACTCTTTATAAACAAGAAGCATGTGAACTAGCATAGAAGCCCCGCCCGTTTGGCCCCGTCCACCACACACTAGCGGTATGAAACGTCTTCCCGCCCGTCCCCACTATAATAGTCAGCTCACTCAAGGGACCTCGGCGCCTTTTGGTGCGCTGGCAAAGTTACAGGCACACGTTGTTACATATTTGTGCAAATGGCACAAAAATCCGCGAACTCGCGGATTTTTTTTGCCATTTCGCACGAATTTGCGGACCACAAATTCGCAAATTTCGCCCATGCTTAGTTAGCGCATTCTGTGTTCTACTCACATCTGGAGCTGTGATGAACTTTATAGCCTCCCCTCTCCCTTGCACCACGTCTTCTCAGGCATGTTTGGATCTGCGATTCCTGGCATGTGGCTTGGGACTTCCATCTAGCGGGCGTGCTCCACTTGCTTGTTTTGGAGGAATATGGCACAGTGATCAGACTATGGATATTCAAACAAAACCCAAAGGAAAGAGCTGAAAACATTGCCAAGTTTATAAGAACGTGGGGAACTCAGGGCCAAGGCCAGGAACTCTCGCCGAACTTTGCCTAGTGGTGATGAATGGACCAGGACTACCTCGCAACTCCGTGAAATCTGACTAACCTGACAAACCTCTTAACTGATTCAGCGCTATGCGGACACCTCGTAATTTATTGACTTTTGTGCGTGTGCTGTGGAGATTGTGGGCTCTTCACTATCCCAGGGGGCCTCCATCTGGCCATACCTCTAGTTTTTGGGGCACTATTGGAACTACATGCCATACAGAAAACACGGGTCCCGGCCCATATGCCCATGAATGGGGACCTTTTGACTTGGGTATTGGAACCCGTCCAATTAACTTTTGATTCAGAGACCTTGGTGCCTGATTTTTAAGTAATTGGTATGGGAGCAACCCCGCCTCCTCATCAGACTTTCCTCCCCCTGGGGCGTGGTCAGTCAACCCAACCCTGGGGGATCAGCAGCAAAGTGGGGCCTCGACTTCCGTAGGCACCCTTAATGGTGGACTTTAGCGAAGTTACCTGATTGACACAACACAGACAGCAGCCCTGAATCCCCAGATGCAAGTAAAAGTTTGTTTTCTCATCATCGTCTCCTTCTTTTGGCTTTGGTACAGTTAATTCTTGGGATGTGGGTGAATGGGTGGCATTTTACTCTGGGGTTTTATCTGACTGCACATTTGGACTCTGTGTTTGTGTGAAGGCATTACCTCCCTGCCGAGGCTGTGGCCTCAGTACCTGTTGGGCTGAGTTCCCTGTCTGCATTTGCTGTTGCCATGTTTTTGTCCAACTAGCTGATCCCTTGTGTGGGGTGAGGCTGACTGGCTTCCATGTGGCTGATTGTAGGGTGTATTTGGATTTCCCTGGGCTTGGTTGTGTGGATTAGGATTTTGTGGTGGCTGACCCTGGCCATAGATCTCTGTTCATGGCATGCTTTTAACCAGCATTGGTCTTCCAAGTGGCCCATCCTGTGACAATAATAACATAGTAACATTCCCTAACATCTGGTTGCAGTGCACCTCCCTGGGCTCTGCCGCTATAGCTCGGTTGAAACCCTCTGGTGTTTTACAGTGGAGCCACCTTTAAAACTGGTACCATTTGCACGTTCACAGCCAACACGGACCCCTCAAGGGTGGTCTTTTTCAATTTAAGTTGGGCCAATTTAGTGGTGTCTCACTGGGCTTGCTCTTGTTTTCCTCCATTCGTCCCTGGTTTCTTTTTGTGGTAATGCTAGATATGGACTTGTATCTCCCACCAGGGCATGGTGTCTAATCCAACCACTCTGTCCAATCCGCTTTGTATCTCGATTGGAAGCCCATTTTTGAGAATATTGTAAAAGAATGCAACTTGTGGGCCTCTGTCAGTCCACGGCTCTCCTGTCTTTTGTCCCCATCATTACCTCATTCTATACATAAAATCAGTTTCTGTCTCCGCCATTGGCCCTCCTCTGTCAGGGCAATCAGGGAACATCTCCCTCAGGATGTTCATATTCAGTGCCTCTATGAATTGAATGCGGCCCGTCATGCTCTGTGTTTGTCAGCATAATTGGTTGGATGTGAGCTCAGTCGCACACCATGTTTGTCTGCTCTCCGATGAGACTACTTATCAGACTTTTGATATCACCTATTGCTAGGTTTATATTCTCAAAGTATGAGATCCATTTCCCTGCTCCATCCAGCAATGGTGATAACTTTGTCTAACTTTGCGCCTATCTGGGGGATCGATCAGGAATTTCCTGATTGCACGTTTGTTTGCTGGCTACTTGCCACCCCACCTGTGATCTGTTAATCAGTGACCTCAGGCCTGAGTCTCAGGACCTGCCTAACTACATATTTCTGAGAGGCGGTTGACGTGAAGTCCACAACGGGTGAATTTGTCAATAAAGATGCAATATCATCTTTATACATGAATGTATCGTTATTCATATTGACATCTACTTTTTCGCATTGAGGAAGCTGTTGCTTGAATAGACTGCCTACTCGGGCAGCAGAAAGCAACAATGCCCCCTGGCATGGCGCGTGGTACCCTTTGCACTGATTTTTCCAGCATGGGACAAACTCCCACTCCTAAAAATCAGCATGAGCAGTGCACATTAGCAGACCCTGCTGCTGGCGGAACTCCACGGAGTGCGGTGGATATTTTCTGGAATTTCACGTAGTTCCATAGAGTAAAACTTCACCCAGACCTAGTGATAGCATAGCAGAGGTAATTCTACCTCCCCCAGATTTAGCACATCCTACACAAACTTGAGATTTTTTTTCTTATCATCCAGGTACATATCAAATCATACTTGGTATATGTCTGGGCAAGGAAGTGTAAGGAATACTTTTTATATATACCTAATGGTAATTGTTTATGGCCACAGTTTGCTCAATAATATTTGCTTAGAATTATACACATTTATATTTGCATGTTTATCTTAATGTGCATATTTATAGTATATAGCAAGAATCTACCTTCAATAGACAGTTAAGCACTTTACATGCCATTAGGGTTGGTGTAATCTCTTCCTTATGCTTCACAGTTTGGCTTGTTCAGTCTAGCATATATGATTTGACGCAGAATGCTGCTGGAGTCTATTGCTGAGAGTCAGTTGAGAGAATGAGAGAAGGAGGCCGAGCAGGGAGTCTGCCAAATATTTTCATCTTCTCAGTATTTGTCACTAATTAATAAAAAACTATCTGTTCTTACTTCTTAAATATACCTCAGTACATGCAAGCAAAACCAGGGCCAGCTTTAGGGAGGTGCAATCGGTGCAGCTGCACCTGGTGCTGACCTTGGGGGGAGGGGACACTGTGTTTAGAAATAACAACCTGCTAAAGAGTTCCTTGTACACCCTGTAGTTTTCATGCTGCAATCACAATGTTAAGATAACTCTAGTGATTAGAGGATTAATATGCCTGCTGCAAGGAAAGCCTACCAGGCAGATAAATGAACAAGGTTTTCAATACCTCCAATTTTGGATTTAATAATTAAATAACCCCTGCCACTGGTCGTACGGACTATTGTTTGTCGGCAAGGAGAAATAAGAAGAAGCAATCATCTACATTAATTCAAGAGCATGTTAAATCATTATGGCTTTTAGTAAACCAATAAAGAGAATTTTGTTTGAGTTGAAGGGTTTTATTCTCAGTTCTATGAATATTTAATAATTAAGCATCAGCATTAGAAAGTAACATAATTTGATAATTGATATTTCAAAATAAAGTCAAATAGAATATTAGTCAAAATAACAGTAAATATCATTATAATGCAGCAAGCATATTCCATAAAGGAAGATCCCTAATCTAAATATTTTGGAATAAGGTAAAATGAAGTATCAGTTCAAATACTCAATAAAGAGTTCTGATGAGAGAATCAATGCACAAGCATAATGCTTTCGCATAATTCGCTGAAAAGTATTCTCAGCTATAACTCACCAGACATCAAAGAGTAACAGCTAAAATGAAAAAAAAATACAATGTAGGGAGCCGGAGATATACATTTTTGAAGATTTAGCACTAAATAGCACATAGAAACCTATATAGCCTATTGGGACATCAGGTTGCTCTAGTTGGGGACAAAATCAAAGTTTCAGGCAGACCGAGATGGAGCCCTGCATGGCTACCCCTTGCGGTAGGTCTCGGTCAAAGTTTTTACCTTCTGACTTAGAAACTTTTCTTGAGCTTTTCTTCCCGGGGTCCCTTGAAGCTCTGTCAGTCCGGATTCACTGAGATTTCGCAGGCTTGCCTTGTGACAAGCTCCCGGTCAAACTTGTGGAAGTCCAAACACCGGAGCTTTCCAGCAGGATGAACCAGGGATCCAGGCAGGCTCCCGGTTTAAGGTGATTAGCTTGACTCTCGGGTTTGGTCCTGGGCACCTCTCCTACGTTCTGACGTTGAACCTTTTACGGAGTTTTTTCTTCAGGGGTCCCTCGCTGGTCTTCACAGGGCCAGATTCGGTGAGGGTTTACTGGGGGGTTTCAGCTTACTCCCAGTCAAACTCTGGAAGTCAGACCTCTGGAGCTTTTCGGCGGAAGGAACCTGGACCGCTAGCCGGCTCAGGGTTGAGGGTCGACTGCTTGGCTGGTCAGGTCAAGTCGGTCAACTTCTGGAGCTTTTTTCTTAAGGTGCTCCAAACTTCTCCAACATCTTCCTGAAAAACCTTTGAGGGTCCCAAAGTGTCCAAAACTTACTCCAAAGGGCTGGAAGCTTCAAGATGGTCCTTGAAAGTTTGGGACTTTAATTCCCACTATCCACTTGGACAAAACACTTACAAATCCACTGGCAGTACTCCAGGCTGATGATTTTTGTTGGTGAGGTTTCAGGTGAGCTCCGTTAACCTGTAGCTTGCAAGGAGTCGACTCTTTAGTTTATTTGAATCAAGGTAGGTCCTCAGGGCTGTAGTTCCAGATTGTGCGGCAGGGCCCGGTTGGTGCAAATGAAACTTCCAGCATGAACTCTTCTTCTTCCTTAAGTTTCAAGCAACAAATCTGAGAGGCTCTGCTCTTCTCAGATACTGATTACAAGTTCTCTGGATCAAGTAGGAGGGTAGTCTTGTCCAGTGGGGTGCATGGCAAAACCCGAGGGTATGACCACAGCCTATAAAGTGTGGCATTATCTTATACCAGAGAGCACCATTTCTCCAAAGTTCATCATGGCTGATTTTCCAGCAGAGAGAAAAGAGCTGGCTAAACACACCTTCAGGGTGGTTAATCTCCATAGACCCCCCCATGCATCTGCTCATTCCTTCCTTAATCCTCTCATCTGGTGGGGTTCAAAGAGGAGAGGTGTAAATGAAACTGACCATTCCTGCCTGTTGTCTCTTTCTATTGAATAATATTGTTATTGACCCCTACCCCTGCTCTGTAATTCCTATTTAGCAGAACCCTGCCTTCCCAAAAGGGCTCTATAACCCCAGGGGCTACTTATCACCTCATCAAAGGAGCCTGGCTAATCCACTTAACTCTGACCAATCCGGAAGACCACTGGAAGGCTGAATTTTGGCATACAGACGTGAAAGTCTTATAACTTTTTGTCTGCATTGTAGGGTAAATTCAACAATACCATATTGTTGGATTTATCAGTATCATGCTAGGAAGTCCTTGAATTATATTTTTAGCCCCTCCTTGATATTAGGTATTATTTAATAACTTTGTGCGATGTTAACCTATGTGGCTGGAGTTTTGCAATGGGAGAAATGACTTAGGTAATTTTTCCAACACCAAGGCTTATAAAAACATCTTTCATAAGGACCCTGTTTATATCTACAGGGCTCCACGCCCCTGGAACACCTAGGGGAGACATATTGCAGATATTCACTCCACAGATCCTACAACAAAAGCCGATTTTGGTAAGCATTTAACCACAATGTTTGGACAGAAATGTGCAATTTCACTAAACCCAAGACATATAAAACTCATTTTATAGGAGCCCTCCTTATGAATACCTGCCCCCCACCCCTAGGACACCTAGGGGAGACCCTGGAGGAACCTAATATGCCCAAACATTGTAGTTTGTCAATGTTTAAGTGCCCCAAACACCAAAGTCGAGTTTGGGCACAATTTGCATTTTAAAAGCAGTCCTGCAACACAGGGCTGCTTTGAAACAGACCTCGGGCTTCAGCAGTGCACACATGTAGGAGCAGAAAGGGCTGCTGGTCTCTAAACTGCCATGCACTATTATATACTAAGGACTTAGAGGTAGTTTCACTCCCTCTGCCCTATTATGTACTACGGCCTGATAGGGTTGGTCATGCCAATCATAGGGGTACCCTAACCCATAGTTTACCCTAGTGTATGTAGGTGTTTCACTGTATTTTAAGTGTCATCAGCATAGCACTGGACCGGAAACAAGCTTACGGGGACCGGTTTCTGGCATTCCAGCCGTCTTCAGCCCGGCTTGCTTGAATCCAGTGGCAAAGTGAGCAAGGAACTCACGTCTGAGCATACCCTGCCACACTTATGGAGGCCAAAAGTGGTACAAAAGGGGGTAGTGATGGACGGAGCATCTGAATCAATCAAACACTCACACCCAGTCAAAAGATCTGGGTTTAATCCATCACATGGCTTGGCAGTTCGGGCTGGGCTTGACTGTTCCCAAGAGGCACAGGGTCAGGCTGATTTGCATTTGGCCATGTCTGAAATGGGGTGGCAGAGTGGGCTAAAGAACGGTGATGGATTAAACCCAGATCTGTTGACTGGGTGTGAGTGTTTGATTGATTCAGATGCTCCGTCCATCACCACCCCCTTTTGTACCGCTTTGTTCGCCATAAGTTGGCAGGGTATGCTCAGACGTGAGTCCCTTGCTCACTTTGCCACTGGATTCAAGCAAGCCTGGCTGAAGACGGCTGAAATGCCAGAAACCGGTCCTAGGAAGCTTGTTTCCGGTCCAGGGAAGGCATGGCTTGGCAGTTCGGGCTGGACTGTTCCCAAGAGGCACAGGGTCAGACTGATTTGCATATGGCCATGTCTGAAATGGGGTGGCAGAGTGGGCTAAAGAACGGTGATGGATTAAACCCAGATCTGTTGACTGGGTGTGAGTGTTTGATTGGTTCAGATGCCCCGTCCATCACCACCCCCTTTTGTACCGCTTTGTTCGCCATAAGTTGGCAGGGTATGCTCAGACGTGAGTCCCTTGCTTACTTTGCCACTGGATTCAAGCAAGCCTGGCTGAAGACGGCTGAAATGCCAGAAACCGGTCCTAGGAAGCTTGTTTCCGGTCCAGGGAAGGCATGGCTTGGCAGTTCGGGCTGGACTGTTCCCAAGAGGCACAGGGTCAGACTGATTTGCATATGGCCATGTCTGAAATGGGGTGGCAGAGTGGGCTAAAGAACGGTGATGGATTAAACCCAGATCTGTTGACTGGGTGTGAGTGTTTGATTGGTTCAGATGCTCCGTCCATCACCACCCCCTTTTGTACCGCTAGGCCTGGTTAGGCAGAGCCCAAGGTCAGTCAGAGTCAGTTACCACCAGTACCAGTCAGCAAAAAAAGTTGTGGGTGACCAGGGCATACAATGACTTTGCATCAAATAGCAACATGTTTTCTTTCATCTTCTTCATCCTCCAATAGGGTTTCAGTAAACTCCTGGGAATAGGTAAACTCCCAATCTTCGCACACTTGTACAATAGTCTTTACATGTTAGTCCTTAAAAAGTTACATAGTTCACATTATTCAGTCCAGACTGTTCTTCTGATGAATCATTCTTCCTGTTGTCTCCTCCTTTCCCTGTGAGAACCTCACTAGCAGTTGTTTAATAAAAAACACAAGTGTATATTCACTAGCTAAATTAGGGCTTCTGGAAAGTTCCATTTACAGCAAAAAGAGAAACATCCAATAGAAAATATCGATTCAACGTGAAAAACAGGTCTTTGAATGTTAACCTCTATGCTGCCAAGCCTTACCCTCCCACCATGCCACACCTTTTTTGGGCTATTTGGGGAAGTTCACACTCAGGTCCCCATACATTTTTGTCCACATAGGTATCCATGCCAAATTGGAGTCATTTTCTTCCAACAGCCTGAGTATTCTAAAGGTACCTAGTGTATGTGGATTTCCCTGGAAGGGCCCTAGAAATTAGGCAAAATATAGCTACATTTTTGGTGTTTTGGTAAAAATTGGAAAAAAGGGTTTTCCCTGCAAATGGTATCAATGAAAGGCTTGAAGTACTAAAATCTCTATCTTACCAGCTTTTCAGGAACAGGCAGCCTTTTGTCAGAAAACCAAAATTATTTACACAGTTTTGGCATTTCACTTGGACATAGCCTATTTTTTCTATTTTATGCACTTTCAACCTGCTTTCAGTTAGTGGTAGAAATGGGTGTAAAACCAATAATGTATCCTGAAAAGCTATACTTTTTAAAAAGAAGACAACATTCTGAATTCAGCAAGTGGTTATTTATTGAGCTCTTTTAAGGTTTTCCTATAGAAAGTAACAGTTGAAATAAAAAAATATTTGAATTGAGTTGAAAAAAAAACAATTTGTGCCTACATTTTCACCTGTAACTATGCTAGATTTATGAAAGCAATATACTGTTTTGTCCGAAGGACCCTTTTGGTTGTAGGGATATATTGGGCTTGTAGGTTCACAAAGAACCCTGAGTACCCAGAGCCAATAACTGAGATGCACCTTGCAATGTTTTTTCATTGTGTACCGGGTATACAGCAATTCTTTTGGTACACTATAAAGAGTGAAAAATAGGTACCAAGGTAACCTATGTATTTTCGAAATGGAAACAAGATATAGAGCTTAGGAGCAGTGGTTAATTGCACATCTCTGAGTATGTGGATAGCCATGCTAGCATGTGAATTAGGGGGCACTTTTCAAAATGTCTTCTTTACAATTGAAAGGCAAAAATCCATAGAAATACAACTGGTGGTAACACTTATTCTACTATTCCATGTTCCCCTACGTCTCTCAATAAAAGTGGTACCTCACTTGTGTGGGTAGACCTAGTGCCTGCGACAGGAAATGGCCAAAAACACAATGTGAACACATCACATTTTTCCACTGCAAACTGACCCTTTTTTTGCAATGTGCCTAGCAGTGGATTTTGGGCCCTAGTTCAGCCGGCAACTAGAGAAACCAAGCAACCTGCACATTTTTGAAAACTAGACACCCAGGGGAATCTAGGATCGGGTGAATTGTGTGGCTCTCTCCAGGTTTTGTTACCCAGAATCCCTTGAAAACCTCAAAATTTGTAGCACAAAACACATTCAACTACACTGCAAGCACATGTTACACAAAATAAAAAAAAAATTGCACTAAAATCAAAGGGAGAAAAAAATGTTCTGATCACAAATGATGGCAAAACACGCAGAGCACCAGCAGAACTAAATTTAACTCCCTGGTGGTCTAGTGGCTTCTGCCCCCTTGGGGGCATATGGTCTGAAAAATACAAGGCCTAACTGCCCCCACTGGGGGCAGAAACAGCCAAAATATTTACTCCCAAAAGGGGAATGACCCTTGCCCAAAGGGGCACTCCCCAAAACATTTGCACCATAAACCATAAAATCCCTGGTAGTCTAGCGCTTTTGCCCCCTTGGAGGCAGATGGGCCTAAAAATATAAGGCTGATCTGCACCCAAGGAAGTCAGAAATAGGCAAAATATTCATCCCCAAAAAGGGAGCTACCCTTGCCCAAGGGATTGCGCCCCGTAATTGTAAAAAATTAATCCCTACCCTCTAGTGGGTTTCAACCCTCCCCCAGACTAGATCGGCCACACAAATGGCCAATATAGCTCCGGGTGGGGCAAACCACTGAAAAACAAAATTGCCCCCTGGGAAACGATCCTTGCTCAAGGGGTTGCTCTCAAAATGCACAAAATGAAATCCCCTCCCACCTAGTGGGTTTTGCCCCCTTCCTGGGGGGGAATACTGATCAGCCTAAACAATGGCTGAATCAGTCCCCTGGGGGTCTGAAACACAGCTACACATTCCCCCAGGGGAATGACCCATGCCTAAGGGGTCACTCCCCCAACAAAACAAAAAACAATCAGTGGATGGATTCCAGCACCATGATCACGGTCCTCACACACAATCATGGAGGAGGAATCCATTCAAAGCAGGCACAGGGGGAAAGGAAAAACTCTTTATTTTCCCCCTGTGTCTATGTTCCCTAAAGAACCCCCCCCTCCGATAGAAGGACATACATGCAACATTTCCTCTCTTTGGACGCGCTGAAGCAAGTGGCTTCCAGTGCATCACCGGCAGCCTATGATGACGTAGGCACACAGTGTGCGTGCCAACGTTTTCTGATTGCCAAGGGGGGACTGGGGTGGCAGCGGAACTGCTTCTGCTGCCATCTGCAATGGGGGCATGTAGGTGGGGGGCCACATGGGGAGCTCCAGCGCTTCCCCAGTGGGCCAATGCCAGGAAGTAATGGATACTTCCTCACCACAGCAGCACAGCAGGGGTTAATATATTATTTTCAGTTAGCATGGTGATGCAGCGGAAAGGGGCTTTGCCGAATTTTACCATTCAGGAACTAATTTCAACACCTACCAGTCCCTTCCATTGCATCATTTAAAACGTGATACCAAAACAGTAAGTGGTCCTCTCTCTCCGATGGATCTTTTAGAGTAGACAGGGATTGGTAAAGAATAGACGGAATCCTAACCTTATGAGGACCTAGACAAAGAAATATTTCAAACATTATAATAAAATTACATTAATAATGACAAACTCTGGTTACTTATCAACTTGCTTTTATCTAATTTTAAGAAATTGTGAATGCTCATCAAGTACAATACAGCTTGAATCATAGATCATCACACAAGAGAAACATCAATACAGTAGTTCATAATAACATCTCTTAACGTGCCATGAGTGAGTAGATAGGTAAAGAGACAAGAGAACATTTGCAAATAAGAATAATGCAAATTCAGAATATCATACAAACCTAAGAATAACTATAGCATGAAATGCTAATAGTCAGAAAAGCCACTCTGCGGCCAGAAGAGTAAGCTGGGCACCCTCACGTAGGTAGGAGGAACAAAGTTAAGGAGTCAGGATCAGCAGAACAAACAGCCAGCCAGTTAAGTAAGGAAACAGCAACACAGCTCTTTCCTCTCGCAAAGTGAAAGTCTCTCTCTAAGCCCCTCTAATTATAAATTGTAATACCTCTTAATTATACCCTTATTCACTAAATATCCAGCCCCCCATGTATCAAAACACAAGAATCCACAATTCCGATTGGACTAGGCCATGGGGTGTCTGATCAATCCACTTCCAGTGTACCTGACTCTCAACAGTTCCTCTGTCTTTAGGAAACCATTGTCATCGTCCTTCATCTGAGGAAACTCTGATAATCTCTTCTGCAGCTTGCACATAGCGCACAGTAGCATTGTATCAAAACTTTCATCATTTTTGTCCACTTAATGTTTTAGTGGCTTCCTGCTCTCCACTTACATTAATATCAGACGTTATTTCTGCTAAGTTTGGCCAGGCAGAAAACAGAAAAACCAATATTATCCCCACCGTTGCCACGGAAGGAGGGATGTGAACATAGTTAGATTGTTTTTATTATTAATATTCATTTTAGTAATTACAAACTGTTATACTTGGCATCTTTGGCGTGGTTTCCCCAGACTTTTTGCCTCTACCTCCTGTATTTTTGATGCTCTGCTGGATTTCATTTTTGCTGACTTAGATGCTTTGGGCACTTTGCCACTAGTCATCACTGTCAAAGTGCAAGTACTCTCTGTGCAAAGTGTTGTTACAATTGGCTCTCCCTGATTGGCATACTTGATTTACTGGTAAGTCCCCAGTAAGTGGCACTGAAGTGTGTCAGGGACTGTAAATCAAATACTACTAGTGGGCCTGCAGCACTGATTGTACCATCCATACGAGTAGCTCCGAAAAACTAACCCAGGCCTGCCACTGCAGTGTCTGTGTGCTGTTGTTAACTGCCATATCAACTTGGCAAGTGCACCCACTTGCCAGTTCCTAACCTTCCCTTTTTCAACATGTAAGGCACCCTAGTGTAGGCCCAAGGTATCCTCCTGGGCAGGGTGCAGTGTATGTGAAAGGTAGGACATGTACTGGTGTGTCTGACTTGTCCTGAGGGTGAAATACTGCCAATTTAGTTTTGCAGTTTTGAAGGGCTATCCTGCCCCATTTGATAGAATGGGAAATGCTGTGCAACATCTTACAAGCATAACTTTCTATTGATACAAGAGAGAGAAATAAAGTTTAGGCTCTCTGAACTCCAAATTCAATAACACATCTTTTTAGTAAAGATGGATTTTAAATTATGTGTTTAAAAATGCCACTTTTAGAAAGTAGGCATTTTCCTGTTTAATCATTCTGTATGCCTCTACCTGGTTATGTATTGACTGTCCGGTTTTGGAATGACAGGGACTGGGGATGTGCATTCACTGTGGACAGCCACTAGGGAGGTTGAGGTGTTCCTGGCTCTTCCTGGATGGCTCAGAGCTGAATTGGGTTTGGGTGAATTTAGAGTAGTGGGAGGAGATTTCCTTGCACCTAAATAGGGCCTGTCTCTGTTGCACAATGCTGTCCCCACCCCCTGTGGTCATACTGCATCAGTGAGGAGAGAACTGCTTTGCACTGGGCTCAGAGACCCTTGCACAAAGAGAACAAATACCTAAAAACCCTGAACTTTAGACTACTACTGGAATCAAGAGGAACCTTTGCCAAGGAGAAGAGCTGGTGAAACTGGAGGAGGAGTTCTGTCTCTTTGCTGTGTGCTGTCTGGGGTTGGCCTGCAGTAGCTGTTTCTGCCAAGGAAAAGACAAGGACTTTGCTCTGTGGTGTGTCCCCATGTGTGAAGAAGATCTCCAAGGGCTTGAGTAGAGCTTGCCTCCTGTTCTGAAGTCTCAGGGACCCGAACACTTCACCCCCAGCTCCCCTGAACTTACTTGCTGGGAGTTCTGACCTGCCAAGATGTACCTATGACTGTCTTGGGCCTCTGGAGGTTGTTCCTGCTGTTGGGAGCTGAAAAAGCAACACAATTAAAAGAAAATCAATGCATCGCTCTTCTTGTGGCTGTTTTCTCGACAAAGCACTGCTGTGCGAGAAGAATCTGCAGGCATCACCGCTGCTAACACCAGCGCAGCACCTGTCCCCGAGGCAAGAACTGATGCGTTGAGGCATCGCCGCTGAAAAAAACGATGCAGCGCATCTCGACGCGCCGCATCGATCGCCGACACATCCCAGACTTCCATGCATCGTACCTCTGCAGCAAGTTTTCCCGAAGCATCGCCTGTGGACCAGAGTCTTCTTGGTGTTGACTTATCACTACCCCCTACAGACCGGACTCAACGGATCGCTTCTCCTGCGTGCTGCAGAACTGTCACATAGCCTCCCCATGGTCTCAGGAACTGACGCATCTCTTTGAGTTCTTGGCTCTTCCCCTCTACGCAGCTGTTTGGCCTTGTGAATTTTGTTGCAACTATAGGTACTTTGAGAGAAATCACTCATCCATAGTTTTCTATGAACCCAGTTGCTTAAAAACCTCTGTTAAGTCCTATTCTTATTACATGTATGTTGGATTTTTGTTGTTTTGGTCTTGTTGAGTTTAGATAAAGATACTTTTTTTTTTCTAAACTGGTGTGGTGTCCATTTGTGGTGCTATCACTATATCACTGGGTATTTTAAGTACAAATACTTTACACTGTTGTGTAGTTCCTATATTCCCAATAGGCTCTGCGCATTGGAATACTATATCCTATAGATTAGACCTAGGACTGAGGCCGACTAGGTCTCTATCGAATATACTAAACTTAATAGTGAGTGCCACCTAGCTCAGAGGTCACTAGAAGCTTTCTCGAATTCACAAGAAGGGATTCATTTCTGACAACCGCATAAACATGACAACTTTGTTTCCCAAGATTAAGGAATATATCTCTAGGGTCGCGGAAACAATAGATAAGTATTTCACTCAGTCAATCGTGCATGCTTCGTTTCAACAGAGCTTGTATTGAACAGTCTTCTTTCTAATACAAGAGAAGTGAACTGCTACAATCTTTAAGCAGACTGCAAAGTATAATGCGTACAGCGAGAATCTATATATATATAAAAACGAAAGTATGTCTGTTTGTCCTTTATGCATTACTACACCATTAATCACCATCGGCATGAAACTTCGGGAAGTTGTTGAGTACACTCTCGCGAAGGTTTCTGGCCCAAAAATAAAAAATAAATAAAAAAAACAAATTGTTAAAAGTTGTTGAGTACACTCCCGCGAAGGTTTCTGGCAAAAAAAAAATTATTAAATATCGGCCCCCCGGCCCCCCAGGGCCCTCATAATCTTTCCAATACTAAACGTTTACAGTTTCCGGTGTGACTCACTTTTGCAATGAGCATCAACAAAGCACAAGGACAATCGCTGCAAGTGTGTGGACTAGATTTGGAGAATCCGTGCTTCTCACATGGACAACTGTATGTGGCCAGCTCACACGTCGGAAAACCTTCTGATTTATTAGTGTACGCACCAGACCAAAAAAACAAAAATACTGTGTATCCACAAGCACTCAAATAAATAAACAGAATTAAAACAACACTTTAAAATGTTTTCCATATTAAAATAAATTAGTTTCAATAAAAATGACACAATGTAAATTAAATGTTATCATAACGTGTTTCCTTAAATTTCCTTTCTTCTGAGATCGCAGCAACGCGCGACGGGTAAGCTAGTAGTCTTATAAAATAATACTGTAAAAGCATTGTATGGTTTCTAAGCCATATACAAATACATACATAAATAACATTGACTAAAAATACTTCACTGGTGCATCTAAATACGCCTACCCCAATGTACCTAACCTAAGTCTAGTATGCGGAAAGTATTGTGTAGCATAGGTTTAGTTCTTTTTGCCAAGAATCTACCAAAGGTTTCTCTAGGTTCTACCTTGGCTTAGAATGAAGGAGGTCTAGTATCTCTGTCTCAGATCTCGATTTCCCAACACCCCACAAGGGGAGTTTGGAAACACCGGAGCTGGATTCTTGGTGAGAGAAAGGCAGCCTCTTGATCAGTGCGTCAGCTGGAGGTTCGGCTTCCTTCGGCACTTGCTGTAGTGAGCTGAGTCGGGCAAGTAGATAGTCGAACTGCCCCGAACCACCATAGTTTGCTATAGCAAGTGAAGGTATATTTATACCTTGAGGTGTTTAGGAATGCCATAGATTGACGTAAAGTCGGGCACAATAACGTCAGGAAAGAACCCCTAGGGAATAGTTGTTCTTTGCAAAGTACATGAGTTACTGGACAAATCAATATTCAAGCAAGGGGAAGTTCCCTAACTGCTTAAGCCGATTTTCCAAGAAATCGTTGTGACGTTTGATACGGGTGGAAGTAGCCATGCCTGTATTTGGTCTACATGGGCTATGTCTAAAGAAGGGATTGATTTCTATGCCTCTATAAGGTCAATGTGAATTGTTCCTATATAAGGGCATGAATCAGAAAAATTCACTCAGAGCTCCAAACGCCACACAACAACACATTGCCTTTGGGAAAGGCCTGTCTGCTCGTACCAAGCTATCCACGCGGGTGAGCAGGGGTTATCTAAAGTGTGGATTCCCCTTACCCTGACTAGAAGCAAGGGTCCCTATTTGGACAAAGGTACAAAAAGTGCAAAAGGTGTTAGAATGGCAGTATCAAGGCGACCTAAATTACAATAGATTAGTGTACTCGATAGACGTTTTTAACTAACACACTAAGTGAATGTAACTGTGAGTATACTAATGGAATATCAAGTTCTATATATCAATCTAAAAAAATATGATTGGCAGAATATCAGCTGCAGAAATATTGTGAAGGTAAGTATATATATATACGTAAGTGTAAAACAGTTACACTTAACTGCACACAAATCTACTTATTACGGTGAAATAAATTGACCGTAACACTGGATTGTAATACTAGAGTGAGCATCTGGAGTCTCTGTCTGTATGGAGATCAATATATTACAACGTGTTGTGTAGTTGCATATATATATGTATATATACTTATATATTAAAGCTCCAAGATCCCACCTAAAACTGCTGAACTCAAAGGGTGGGTGCTGCTGTGTGCCAGGGTGAGGTCTCTCATAAAATCAAAGCTCCATCCAAAGGATATGCAGCACTCTCAGGGTTCAAACAATTTATTAAGACCAGTCCTCCAGATGCATTTCGGTGTGGTGCCTTCGTCAGTGTATGAACTGCTAGCATTTGGTACCTGGTGTACCATTGGCTTATATTTAGAATCCCCTGTTATGATGGGTCTGTTCCGAGCCAATGGGAGGGCTGCAACACGTTCTGGCTGTTCCCGGATGTTTCGTGTTACCGCATCCACGTTGGCATTATGGTCAAATGAGTCCGCATTGAACCTGTATGGTGATTCAGGGCCAAAATGGGCCAATTCAATGCCCAACGTATTGCATGGCAGGCTCTATACACCATCTTATATGTGCAGTGTCTGTTTGCCTCTCACTCGGGGCAGTGAGTTCCTCATACCCCAGGTGACCCCTCTCCAGCCGCTGGATGCCAAACAGGACGTAGCTGCAAGTGTCAATCATATGGATCAGCGTCTCTGGGCTTGGATAGCCCACGGCCTTGTCGGTCAGCAGGGATTCTAAATATAAGCCAATGGGACACCAGATACCAAACGCTAGCCGTTCATACACCGACAAAGGGACCACACCGAAATTCCGGTTTGCCTGTGTGCAGGGCTTAGTGGGTGAGGCAGACTGTTCTGAAGCTGGCTCTCAACTCAATTGGGAGCCATTTGAGTTCTTTGAGTGCAGGGGAGATGTGATCAAATTTCTTAGTTCCGGTGACCATTCTAGCTGCTGCATTCAAGGTTGTTTTCAGGGGGGCGAGGTTGGATTTTGAAGTCCCATCAGGGCTGCAATCCCATAGTCAATTCTGGAGAGCACCAGTGCTTGGGTGGCTTGTTGAAGGTCCTTGGGCGGGAGGAAGAGTTTTATTTAGTACAGTAATTTCAAATTGAGGAAGGTACTTTTTGCGGATCTTGAGATATGTTTTTTCATGTCCAGTTTCGGGTCTAAGGTAATACCTAGAGATTTTACTGAATCCACCAGGATGAGGTTACCATTGAGGGCATCAATAGCTTTGAGCCATTCTGCGATTTGTGGGTTTTTGCCCTTGTTGGAGATGAGGAGTATTTCTGTTTTCTCTTGATTGAGGTTCAGGTGATTGTTTGAGAGCCAGTATTGTACCTCTCTGAGCGTGCCGTCAAATCTATGGATGTCAGCAATGGAGGCGGTTTCCAGATAGAGTTGTGTGTCATCCGCATATAGGTGAAAAGGGATGTTGGATTTCCTGAGTAGAGTGGTAAGGGTTCAATGTAAATGTTGAAAAGCTGAGGGGAGAACACTGATCCTTGTGGAACACCCCTGTTGACGGGCTGGAGGTCGGACTCAAAGTTTTTAATTTTTATTCTTTGTGAGCGGTTGTGGAGAAAGGATGAGAACCATTGGAGGACCGTCTTTTCAAGACCAGCCCTTTCTTGTAGAGTCTTGATGAGCAGTTTGTGATTGACTGTATCGAATGCAGCTGATAAGTCTAGGAGGATGAGAAGGCAGCATTGGTCCGAGTCAAGTGACTTGTGTAGATCGTCTATGACATTAAGGATTGTGGTTTCAGTGCTGCAGCCCTTTCTGAAGCCCGATTAGTGGGGGTCTAGGAGATGGATGTTGTCCAGGTGTTGGGACAGCTACGGAAGTACCATCGCCACCCCCTTTTGTACCGCTTTGGCCGCCATAAGTGTGGCAGGGTATGCTCAGACGTGAGTCCCTTGCTCACTTTGCCACTGGATTCAAGCAAGCAGGGCTGAAGATGGCTGGAATGCCAGAAACCGGTCCTCGGAAGCTTGTTTCCGGTCCAGGGAAGGCATGGCTTGGCAGTTCGGGCTGGAATGTTCCCATGAGGCACAGGGTCAGACTGATTTGCATATAGCCATGTCTGAACTGGGGTGGCAGAGTGGGCTAAAGAACGGTGATGGATCAAACCCAGATCTTTTGACTGGGTGTGAGTGTTTGATTGGTTCAGATGCTCCGTCCATCACCACCCCCTTTTGTACAGCTACGGAAGTACACATCTTTCCAGTATTATGGACAGAAGAGGTAAGTTGGATACCGGTCTAAAGTTGTTTAAATCCTCAGTGTGTAGACCTGGCTTTTTCAGCAGTGGAGTGACTTGGCCAACTTTGAGGCAGTCTGGAACGACTCCTGAGCTCACCGAGCTGTTAATGATCTTGCACCATAGCGGTGCTAGGACGAGCTTCAGGTCCATGGTCAATTGAGGGGGTAGCTGATCCAGGGCGTGGGATGGGGGTTTAGCGTTGGAGATTAGTTTGATTATCTCCGCTTCCTCAATGGGAATATATATATGTATTCCATAGAAAAATTATTTTTGGACTTGCGTATAACTTTGGCGCCATTTGATGGATCTTCACCAAATTTTCCAAAAAAGGTGTCATATTCAATTTAGTTGTGCATGAAAAGTTTTGAGGTGATCTGTCGAGCGGGGGCAAAGAAAAAATGTGTTTCCAATGTTAATTCCCATGGAGATTTTAGACATGACTACACCTCGAACTGCTGACCGGTATTACACCAAATTTGGCAGAAATCTAACTCTTTGTCCAGTAATGGCCCATTTTTGTGATTTAGTGTAAATCCATTCAGTAGTTTTTGAGATAATAAAGGGAAAAGAAATTTGTATTTCTAGAGGCGTGAATCCTTCATGAATCCTGTGCGGTGCTCCTCGAATCCACGTCTCACCAGCACTGGTGTGATTGACTGGCTGCAACCTGAGTAGCATTGATGAGTTGTAGCCGCCATTTTAGACATCGAGGAATGGTCCTTGGTGCCAAGATTAAACATGAAATGTAGTGGAAGGGGCAAAGTAGTGGTCTGAGAGGGATTTCTGAAGGGCAAAAAATGCCCAGTACCATTTCTTTCTACGTGGGAGAATTCGCTAATTCATCATGACGCTCAGCATTCCCCTGTGTAACTTCACGATGCATTCACTAATTCCGCTGAAAAAAACTAAATATACAAACAAACACTTACTCAGACACTCACCCTCCCACTCACATACTCATTCATACATTCGCACACCCACCTACAGACCCACTCACACTCAGGCACCCACTCACAAATCCACTCAGTCACTCCTGCACCCACTCACAGACCCACTCACACACTTGCGTACCCACTCACAGACAAACTCAGACTCATGCACTCACTCACAGACTCATTCAAAAACTCAAGTACCTGCTCACAGACCCACTCAGAGACTCATGTACCCACTCACATACCCATTCAGGCATTCACATACCCACTCACAGACCCACTCAGAGACTCATTCACAGACCAAATTGAACTCTCACATATCCACTCACAGACTCACTCAAATACTCACAGACCCACCTACAGACCCACTCAAACACTCAAGTATCCACTCACAGATCCACTCATGCATCCGCTCACAGAACCACTCATATACTAATACACCCACTCACAGGCCTGCTCAGAGATTGACATACACACTCACAGATCTATTCAGACACTCACACACCCACTCACAAATCTACTCAGAGACTCACACACCCATTCAAAGACCCACTCTTACACTCACGCAGCCACTTAATAAATTGGCTCGGTCTCTCCGGCACTCATTCACAGATCTACTCAGGCACTCCCAGACCCACTCACACACTTAAGCATCCACTCACAGACAAACACAGCCTTATGCACCCACTCACAGACCCACTCAAACACTCAAGTACCTGCTCACAGACCCACTCAGAGACTCATGCACCTACTCACATACCCATTCAGACATTCACATACTCACTCACAGACCCACTCAGAGACTCACTCACAGACCCACTTGTACTCTCACATATCTACTCACGAACCCACTCAGATACTCACACACCCACCTACAGACCCACTCAAACACTCAAGTATCCACTCACAGATCCACTCATGCATCCACTCACAGACTCAATCAGATACTAATGTACCCACTTACAGACCCCCTCAGACACTATAACACCCATTCACAGGCCTGCTCAGAGATTGACATACCCACTCACAGATCTATTCAGACACTCATACACACACTCACACGCCCACTCACAAATCTACTCAGAGAATCACACACCCACTCAAATACCCACTCTTACACTCATGCGGCCACTTACAGACCCACTCTGACACTCATGCACCTACTCACACATCTACTCAGGGATTCACACACCCACTCAAGGACCCACTCTTACTCTCACACAGCCACTTACAGTCCCACTCTGACATTCACACACCCACCCACAGACCCACTCACGCATCCACTCTCAGATCCCCTCTGACACTCACGCATCCACTCACAGATCCAATCACATAGTCACTCACACACCCACATAACCACTCACATACCCACTCACAAACCCATATAGCTACTGACACACCCATAAAACCACTCACACACCCAGTCACTGACCTATAGAGCTACTCATACACCCAGTCACAGACCCATACAGCTACTCACACATCCACTCACAGAGCCATACAGCCACTCACACACCCACTCACCAACCCATAAAGCCACTCACATACCCACAAAAATATTCACTCACACACCCACTCACAGACACATACAGCCACTCTCACACCCAACCACGTACCCACAAAACTACTCACACACCAACTCACAGACCCATACAGCTACTCACACACCCACTCATCAACCTACACAACCACTCACACACTCACTCTCAAAGGTTACATGTTACAGTTTGGAAATAAATTGAAAACATCTTTGAAATTCACTAAAGAAACCAAAGGTTACAGGGACGTTATAGTTAGGAAATAACATTAAAATACCTTTGAAATTCACTGAAAAAACCAGTCTACAGGGTTGTTATAGTTACATTCAGATTTCACATGCACAAAACTATACAAATTCTGCAGTAACAGTTACCTGACTTAACTATACCTTATACCCCGCAATGCACTGCTTATGACCTCACATATTATATCACTCACAACATGGTTAGTGACATCACTGATGACATCTCAAATGACATCACTGATGACATCACTGATTAAATCATCCAGTAAGTGTAAGTGTTTCATTAAAGTTTCTGACATTTAAAGGCGTATACTAAGCTGCAGCATAAGTTAAAGTACTATGCTTTCTGTTCTACTAATGAGTGTTAATATTTCTAACATATGTCATCTGAGTGGCTGCAAGACTGTCTCAATCTGTGTGTGAGTGGCTGTCCGAGTAAGTGTGAGTCGCACAAGGTAGGCTTCTTAGCAGCAAGCATAGTGGAAGACATCAGCAGCAGGCCTATCTTAGCAGATATGGCTCTGTGTTTTTCACTGCAATACAGCGCTGCTCAGCAAATGTGGTTGCTGATCCATTTTGGGTAAAACAAAAGCAATCTAGCTGATCTAAAGAATTCATTATTTCCTTGTGCTTCTGAGCTGTGCTGTTTGCAACCTGTGAAGTAACTCCGTGATTTTTTGAGTTACTTTATATGCTGAAAATAGGAAAAAAAAGCTCTTCTGCATTGCTGTAGCGCAGAGAATGGCATCTCAATATGGCTCTTTAAATCCCCATTGTTTCTGTGCTTGGATTCTCAATCTCTTGTGCGTGTGGGACACAGCTGGAGTGCACATGCATTTGAAATTTGTATATGAATAATAATTACACGTGTAAATACTTTCTCAAAAAAATTTATTTTTGTATTTCAGAATCATGAGCAGTGTAAAAAATAACATTGGCCGAGGACTAAATATTGCACTTTTAAATGGTGAGTATGAAGTTTAATGTTTGAAAATGTCTACTCTTTCTAGCTTCCTGTAATTATGTTATTAACATAGCTGGAAACAGCATATTGTGAACCTTCTTTGGTGCTTGTCTAAAATGTTTGCACGCTAGAGGTGCTGATTCACAATCGTAAACTTACACTTTTGTGTACGTTTTGTATTTTCTTTAAGTACTCACAAACTATGAATTTAATTTTGCTAATGGTAATTTCATGACTGTGGAGATTCCACAGCCAAGGTGGATACACCACACATAAAAAGTTAGTATAAATAAATAATATTCGGCATGTCCCATTTTTTATGTGATTCTGCAGTCGTAAAATTACTATTAAACTGCAGCTCTGTGAATACCATTAAAGAGTCAATCAGGGAGGCTCTTGACAGTATTTATTTTTGAAACAATAGATTTCTAAGAATGTTTTCGGGTTGTATACAATGAAATAATGCATCACATCACAAATTCATCAGTGTTAAAGCAATAATTTTAGAGGAACATGTATGAAGTTAAGTATAGGCCTAAGAAAGGACTATATATGGGTGCTTTTTTAACATTGCCTGTTTATTAAAAGGTATCATTCTTAAAATTCCAATAAAACCTAAATTTTAATTTAAGAACTGCCAATTTAAACAATATCAAACGTTATATGTGAATTGTGAATCTTTCACCGACAATTCTGAGGCAGTTCAAAGCAGCCTCACTTTACTTGTACTGTAATAATGACCCTTGGTTCTTACAGGCAAATGGAGAGGAGTAGTGTATGGATGTATTTTTGTGTTTCCAGTTGGTGATTAAAACTCCAGGCCCAGATTACTAAGAATGTACACCATCATTATGTGATGCAAAATAGTGCAAGCTACGTACTGTTCAGTGCAAAATATGCTTGCAATGGAAAGGTGTGATTTTCACAACACAAAAAACACTTTTCCCTAAGGGTTGTTAATGGGTCAGATCAGTGCACGCAACCACAGGTTTTGACACAAAGCTTGATCTACTGAGATGACTTGACCGACTTTTTAATTGATTGACAACTACAAAGCAGACGCAAAGAAGAGGAAATATGTTTACAGCTCAAAATAGCTGCATAGAGCATGTGTGATGGAATGAAAAGCATTCATCCAATCCGTGAGATTCTTCAGGGTTTGTCTCTGCATAGGAATTTGTACTAGAAGGGTATGCTTCCTGGAAAAATCCTATACTAGACAGCACCCCCTCTCCTGCGCACCAAGGTGCAAGACTGTGCATCAACGAAAGGCAGCCTTCCTTGAATGCCATCACAGAGGATAACAGTAGCAGGCCAAACTTAATAGCTATGCAACTGTGCTGTATTTTCCCCATTGCACAACTCTGCAGAGGAAATTTGGATGTTGTGCTGCACCACATGAAAAATTAGTAAATCTGTGACCGAATGCTTAACCATCCCTTCTCCCTCTAATTTGTCTTTCTAGTTAGGGATAACCAGTCCCATTCTTTTCTGCACTTAGTTCCATATTCTCCCCTGTTAATGCATCCGGGACTGGATGCACTCTCCAGACTGCGTTGAGCAGTAGTGGTGTAAAGAAACTTGAGGGGACCCCCATGCAAAGTACATGGAGTGGTCCCTCTACGGCTCACTCAGGAGCTCTAAGGCCAGGGCATTGTGCTGAGGGGGCCCCCTGGAGCCCGCCCCCGCACTGCAGTATAGTGTCGCGCTCAGGATACAAATGTGCCGACACCGTAGCTTGGTTTTAAAGCATAACTTTATTGAGGGGCAGTCTCCCTTTCTCCCGTTGTTCCCAGCCCCCACTTATGCGACACTGCGCGCTCACGTCAGCACCACGGGGCACGTGGGTGCATGACGTGGGAGTGCACCGCTAGACTGAGACACCACATATCTCCCTCTTTTATAACAACAACTAGGGTATATCAAAGCAGTCAACTTTTATTGTAGTAGTCCTGCCGGTGGGCTTCCTGTGGTAGCTGAAAGATGGTGTAGGGCTGGGAAAGGGGTGGGGGTTTGGGGTATGAGAGTCCCATTGTGGTTTTACATTTCAAATTCACTGTATTTATTGGGACGCACCACTAACTTTCCTGTGCAGGTGCGGGTGCCTGAGGCCCGCTCCTTTTGTACCTCAGCCCTTTGAGGTGTGGTGAGCGTAGTGCTTCCAGTCTGATTCTTGTCGTGTGTGCTTGTTGCTCTTAGTTCTGTACCTGTGTTGCTTGCCTCATTAGTTTGCTGGAGTGTTGTGTGATGAGTCGGATCTGTGTTGGTTACTGGCTCTGGACAACCGCCTGTCCCTCTCCTTGTGCTGGGTCGATCGGAGGTCTGTTGCGGGTCTATACCAACCGCTTCTTCTTCCTCTCCATCGTAACCAGCTTCTTCAGCAGTGCAATCCATGGCCCAGCGGAGGACCTTATTGCACTTTGCCATGGGGCTGTGTGACCAAATCTTGCCGTCACTCAGGAGGGCGGATCGTGAGCAGAGTTCCATGACCTGCAGCGGTTTGCTGTCTTTGCTGTCTCCTTTCTTGCAGAGCTTCACTCTGACCCAGTCGCCCACCGCCTACGAGACTTCATGTACTCCATGTCGCCGATCATAGTGTTCTTTGTAGATTTTCTGAGCTTTGGCTATGTTGCCTCTGACCACTGCCGGGGACCACTTGCTTAGGAGAGTCATGGTCATCCAAGCACGATTGTCCTTGGTGAAGGGTTCCCTACCCCGTAGGATCTTGAATGGGCTGTAGGCCGTCACTGTGGGTGTTATCCGGAATGCCGGTATCGGGCCTCTGAGTTCTGTCTCCCAATTCTTGCCTGCATTGATTGCTGCTGTGACTGAGCCCATGATGACATGGTTGAAGCGTTCGGCTAGTCCGTTGCCCGCTGGGTGATACACTGGGGTGTGCTGATGCCATTCCTCTGAGTGAAGGCCTTCCATTTGTCCGAGGTGAACTGAGGACCATTGTCACAGGTGATGACCCTCGGGATGCCTTCCCTCAAAAAGGTGTTGGTAAGAAAGGTGATGATTCTGTCAGTGTCTGCTTTCTCTCAGGTCTCCACTTCAGGCCACTTAGAGTACCTGTCCACGAGGACTATGATATACTTGGGTCCCAAGATGTCCACAGACAGCTCTTCCCAAGGGTTGGCAGGAGTGGTGAATTCCCCCATGGGGGGTCTTAGCAGAGTAAGGCACTTGTCTGCATTGGAGCAGTGTTGGCATGCCCTCACAAATCTTTCCACTGATGCGTCGATGGCTGGCCACCAATACGACACCTTCATCCTCCTTTTTGATTTTAAGATTCCGATGTGGCCTTCATGGACTATGGTGAGGATGTGGTCACGTAGTGTCTCAGAGGGTACTACCTTGTCCCCTCGGAGTAGGAAGACGGCATCATCGCTGAAGGACAATTCATCACATACCTCCCAATATTTCTTTGTATCTTCTGGTACATGCCTCTTCTCGGGCCATCCTGACCTGACAAATGTTTTAACTTTTGACAATGTTGGATCGGAGTCGTAAGCAGATGTCCATTCTTGTGCACTGATGCTGCTCTCATGGTCCTCCATGAATGAGACCTCGTAGTCATCCTCCTCACTGGGCACAGGTGCTGTCTCCATGGCGGCTGAGCGACTGAGAAAGTCAGGTATTTTGTTATTTTTGCCCGGTAGGTATTCCACGTCATACACGAAATCCAGGAGTTTGAGGGACATTTTGTCGATGCGCGGGGTGGCTGTGGCATGACCGCTGGATGTGATGACCTTTATCATTGGTTTGTGGTCCGTGCGAACGCTGAAGCGGGAGCCCCATAGGTACCGGCGAAATGTGCTTATGGCCCAAGTGACCGCGAGCATCTCCTTTTCGATCAAGCTGAATTTTTCTTCGTTGGGCGCAAGTGAGCGGGACGCAAAGCCAATAGTGGTTTCTGTGCCTTCGGGCGATCGTTGCGTCAAGACGGCTCCCAACCCTTTGTCGCTCACGTCCATGGTAAGGATGCTGGGGGCTCGACCGTCGAAGCCCTGGAGAAGTATGGCTGTGCAGATGTCCTGTTTGACGGTTTCGAATTCTCGGTTGCAATCTGGCGTCCAACAGAAGCTGGCTCTGTCTTTCAATAATTGGTGCATGGAATCGGTTTTTGTAGCAAAGTTGTGGACGAACTTGCTGTAAAATTGTGCCATTCAGAGGAATGATCTAACGTCCTCTTTGGTCCTGGGCTGGGGTGAAGATTTGATCACCGCTACGTTAGCACGTTTGGGGAATATTCCTTTTTCTCCTATTTTGTGTCCGAGATTTGTTACTGAGCACACTCCAAATTTGTGCTTGTCGAGTTCAGCTGTCAGTCCACTGGCTGACAGGGTGCCTAACACTTCCCGGATGATACTATTGTGTTCCTCTCTGGTCTTCCTCATGATCAATATGTCGTCTTGAAAGTAAAGTACATTCCTGCTTTAAAGAGTTTATGAATGAGTTTTGGGTACACCGATGCTGCTGACGCCAGTCCAAAGGGCAGGCGACGGAATCTGTAGCAGCCAAACGGTGTAATGAAGGAGGTCAATTTCCGGCTTGATGGGTGGAATAAGATCTGGTGGCCCGCCGCCGTGAGGTCGATGGTTGAGAACCACTTTATGTCCTGGTCTGAGCCAGGAGGTCGCTGATGCTTGGTAGCGGACATTTGTCCACCAGGATGTTTTTGTTTAGTTCCCAAAGGTCAATGCCTAGGAGCACTTTCCCATTGGGTTTCCGCGCAACGACCAGTGGTGCCAACCATTCTGTGGTCTCTATGGGCTCTATCACTCCGCTCTCTTCAAGGCGGTGCAATTCTTGTTGTACCGCCTCACGACAGTTGAAAGGGATGTTGCCCACTTTGTGGCTGACCGGCACAGCTCCATCCTTCATCACTATCTTGTGCATAAAGTGGGATAGTTGGCCTATGGAGTCCCCGAAGACGCTTGGAAAGTCCTTTCTTAAAACGTCCTCTGTAAGGGTGTGCGTGTCATCTGTCATGAGAACCTGGATGTCACCACTTGGATTGAGTTGTATGCCTAGGGCACCTTGGTCAGCCCTCCCCAAGAGTGAGGGGCCCTTTTCCACTAGGTATAATTTTCCGGTGGCCCTCCTGCCTTTGAACTCAAATGTGAGGGTCCTGAACCCTACAATGGCCAGTATAGGTGACCGGGTGTATGTCTGTAGGGTGTAGTTAGTGCCCTATGGAGTTAGCAAAGTCCGATTCCCAGACAGCCTTTTGTATTATATTAAACGGGGAACCCGAGTCCGCCACTATTGAGATCTGTACACCTCCAATGATCACTATGCATGAGGGTTTCTTCCTGGCATTGCAATCAATGCTCCAAATCTGGTCATCCACACGGAGTATGCAGTCGTCCTCCCTGTCTCCTTCGGCCGCGTCGGGTCCGAGTCGTACATGACGCACTTCACCCATGGGTTGCTGGGTCTCCTCCGGCACGGCATGCTTTCCCAAAATGTCCCACTATACAGCAGATGGAGCATTTGACACGATATGCGGGACACCATTTGTCACTGGCCATGCGGGCGGAGCTGCCGCATCTGTAGCAGGAGCCCTTCTTGTCTGGTGTGGGTGGAATCTGCGTTGCCTGAATCTGAGGAGATCACCTGGTCTGGCGGTTGGTTGCGAAGGCGGGGGGCTTGTCTCTTGATCCCGTGGTGGCACTTACTTTGCAGACGGCAGGTTTCACTTCTGCTTCCTTCTTGGCCGCCGCTGCGCACCGTTTCGAGAGCTCTGCCTTTTTGACTATGGTTATGATCTCATGGAGGGGTGAGACACCACTCACCCATAACTTTTCTTGCACTTCGGTACCTGTTGTGTGCATGCTTATCTGGTCTCGTATTAAGTCGTCGTGCAGCTGCCCAAATTTGCAGTTTATTGCCAGTTTCTTGAGGGCAGCCACATAATTGTCCACTGTTTCAGTTTCAATGGCCGTGCAGATGACCGGCTGGTAATGGGTGTCTAATGTAAATGTAAATGTAAATGTAATTCATTTATATAGCGCTGTATCACCTACCGGTTTCTAAGCGCTTGCTTAGGGAACCCGTCCTGGTATTCCCCTGTGTGATAACCCCTTTACTGGGCATCCCCAAGGTGAAAGCCAGGCATCCCGCTGCGAGGGGCCGTCGTGGAGATTAAGCAAGCTATTGCCCAGAGTTGCAGAGTGGGACTCCATGATTGGAATAGGCACCGAGGCGAGAATTGTCAGGTCCGGGGAAATTTGAGCCCAAGACCCGCCGAGGCGGGTAATTGAACCCTGGTCCGGGCCAGACCTCTGCATCAGGGTCTGCCGCTCCAACCACTTGAGCCACACTTCTCCATGGGTGTCTAATGGGTGTCTAAGTCCTCTAATGCGTTTTGAAACACGTCGTCTTCAGTCGCGGCTCTCGGTTTCTTTACCATGTTGTCATAAACTCGCAACCCTTCGGTCCTAGATTGTGCAGTAGAATCTTTTTCCTGTGCTTGCTGGAAAAGTCTTCCTCCCCTTCATCCTCCAACGCCGATGGGTAATTTAGAAAGCACCCCTCCAGTTGGCCCACTTCATCGCCTGTTCCCCTGGCTTTGGGAGGAACGGACCGGGTTTGTGAGGGAGAACGTCTGGGCACACATGGCGATGGGTGAACCGCACCTGCTGGACAGAGAGCACCCTTGGGCGAGAACACAGGCTGTAATACCGTTGAGGTATCTTGATCTGCAGCCCCACAAGCAGTGCAGCAGGGTAGCTGCCTGACCGGAACTTTGTCGCTGGCAGCGGCTCTGTGGAGTGGCTTTCTTGTGGTGACCCCTTCCATGGTCGCAAGTGTGCAGGGGCTAAGGCACAATGGGCTCAGGTAGTGCCTTAGATCCCTGGGTAGTGGGCTGCGGCTTGAGGAAGAGTGGCATCTGGATAGGTACTTGCAGAGGAGTGCAGGCGCTGCCTAGTGTGCTCTGCTGGCCGTGTGCACACGTGCTTGGCTTCCTGGCAGGATTTCCTTGTGGTGACGCCAAGTGGGCTGTACTGGGTGTATGTGCCAGTGTTATTTCCCTGCAAAACACACAAGATGATGGACCGAATGTTGCACATTGGCAAAACATTCACCCCCAGTCACAGATCTGGATTTAATTCATTGTTATTTTGTTCACCACGCCACCCCAGTTCAGGAATGGCCATATGCAAATCAGTCTTGACCCTGTGCCTTATGGGAACAGTCCAGCCCGAACTGCCAAGCCATGTCTTCCCTGAACCGAAATCAAGCATCCTAGGACCGGTTTCTGGCTATCAGCCTTCATCAGCCAGGATAGCTTGACTCCAGTGGCGTAGGGCCCGATTCACAGAACTAACTTAAGACAAATTCCTAAACTTACTACTATTTTGGTATTCACAGAAGGCACTTACTCATTTTGGTATTCACAGAAGGCACTTACTCATTTTGGTATTCACAGAAGTTAGGAGTCCTAACTTTAGGACTCCTAAATGCCTTCTGTGAACACCGAAAGTCTTAAAGTTAGGATTTTTCTCAATTTAGTAGTAGTAAAGTTAGGACTCCTAACTTTAGGACTCCTAAATGCCTTCTGTGAATACCGAAAGTCTTAAAATTAGGATTTTTCTCAATTTAGTAGTAGTAAAGTTAGGACTCCTAACTTTAGGACTCCTAAATGCCTTCTGTGAATACCGAAAGTCTTAAAAATAGGATTTTTCTCAGTTTGGTAGTAGTAAACTTAGGACTCCTAACTTTAGAACTCCTAAATGCCTGCTGTAAATAACAAAAGTCTTAAAATTAGGATTTTTCTCAATTTAGTAGTAGTAAATATAGGACTCCTAACTTTTGGACTCCTAAATGACTTCTGTGAATACCAAACGTCTTAAAATTAGGATTTTTCTCAGTTTAGTAGTAGTAAAGTTAGGACTCCTAACTTACGGACTCCTAAATGCCTTCTGTGAATACCGAAAGTGTGATTTGTGAGCAAACCTTTAACCAAAATTAGTAAGTGGTAGGACATTCGAACAACATATGTTTTATATCTGAACCACAAGTGTTACATGACTAACAATATGAAGAGACAGTGGAATTAAATTTGTGTAACATGGCTAGAGTGACGATGAGCCTATTGGATATGAAAATATAGAGTTTGGGTTGTGTTAGCGACACAAGATGTTTTGTGGATCTTGAGCCATGTTTTGCTCCATATAGATGTAGGAAACTAAGGGCCCGATTACGATGGCGGGCAGACCCTACCTGGGATTGGGGCCACCCGACAGGATGTCGGCAGTCCCATAATAGACTTTAGAATGCAACGGCCGCCACAGCAGTCGCAAAGCTTATATTTTGCATTGAGGCTGGCTGCAGCACCCGCCACAATGCAAAAAAGGGACACCATACATATCCCTGCACAACATGGCAGGCACCATGTGATGTCTGCCACATGGTGCAGGGATGGTGCCACAGCTCAGGGACAGGAAAGAAGGGGGCCTTCTATGGGCCCCCAAAGTCCCTTTCTGCCTGCCTGTTCATGGCGGGTTGACTGCAATGAACAGGCGGGTGGAAAGAGACATAGTAATCCCTATGGCGGTGCCTGGTAGGCACTGCCACCATTGTAGGGAATATGAGGCCCTCCACCGCACCGGTGGGCTCAAGGAGCCTATTGGATGTGTGGCGGTCGGTCTTTCCGACTGCCAATAAACCGTCCACCATCCAAATGTGGTCGGCGGGAAACTTGCTCAGGATGGTGGTGAGACTGCCACCGATGGGCTGTCGGTGGCGGTCTCACCATCATCCTAATCAGGTCCTTAGTCTGTATATCAGATTCCCATTGTAACTCCAATATTGTTTTTTTGTCTAATAGCTTGGGAGGAAATGAGAATACTGTAAATACGGGATGCTGTGGGAAGGGCTGATAGCACGGGTTGTAGATTGGAATTAGTTGAGGGAGTAGTAGAAGGAAGAGTGGGACTTGAATATAGAGAAGTGTAAGAATTAGAAATGTCCTGAATCAAAGAAATATATTTATTTTCATACGAGGAAGGGCACTTAAATAGGATTGAGCTTTAGAGAAGGAAATACAGGATTGGTCTTGAAATGACTTGTGGGTCCATAATACACCTTTATCTCTTCAGGTTTTCCAATAGTCGGTTCTGTTGTTAATTTTAATGAGTTCATTATACCAAATCCTGGATTGAAGAATATGATCAATATTAGAAGAAAAATAAATATTTATTGGGAGCAATAGTCTGCAAACATTTTAAGAACAGGAAGAGACATGGAAGTAGGTTGTGGAGTAAACAACAACAATTCTGAAAAATAAAATGGATGAATAAAAAGCAATTATAAGTCCATCCACATGGGCAGTCATGTGAGTATTGATCATTTTAAAAATCACCAAAAAGCGTCTGCAATATTTTGTATAGCCGCCCTTCTGACCTGTCCACCCTGCAGCCTCTGCATTCACTTCAGTCTGTAAACCATACCAGACCCACACCTTTATCGGTGCCATGGACTAATCATTGGACCAAGAAAGGATGTTCGAGCCCCAAAGCTCTGCTCCATGACATAAAGTCTAGCCAAATATTAAAGCTGTTCTCCTTCCCTACTACCTGCTCTAACCTGGCAATTTTGATAGCTGCCTTTTCCCAATCTTCGATCTTTAAGGGCAGGGGGTCCCTCCATTTTATGCAGATTTCTCTACGGGCTACCAGGATAAGGTAGAGCAACTGTCTTCTGGGTGAATTCTTCAGCCTGTTACTGAGTGTACCATCTTCTCCAAATAAAACAAGAGCTTTATTCAAGGTAATTTTCCTACCACAAATCCCAAAAGAGGCATTCTTAATTCCACCCCAGTAATCTTTCAACGTTGGACATCAGGGAAGATATGTAGGTCATTGGCTTTTATAAAGTTACACCGTGGATACTTAGGGGGGAGGAGTGGGAGCAAATCTTGCTATCTTAGCCGGTGTCCAATACAGGCGATTAATGGTAAAGAAGTGGTTCTTTTTCAGGTTGTCTGGTTTTACAAATTTGTATTTGAGCCTCAGGGAATGTTCCCACACTGCCTCTATATCACATTCAAGGGGGGCCCCATTCCAAAGTGAATGTTGTGGTAAACACTCCTTCTCATCCGCCTTCAAGAGCTTCTCATACCACTTAGAAATTTCCTTTTTCTTAAGGTTGACATCTGGAGAGATAGCTCCAACTCCTAGTTGCCACAGGTTTCCTTCTTTTCAGACATAAACCATTAAACTAGTTGAATATATTCAAACCTAGAGAAATCATTCCCAATCTTTTCTCTTAGGGTTTCCCAAGAGTGGACTTCCCTGATGATATCAAGTCTGACCATTTTATGATGCCTGCCCTTCTGATTTGTGTGCTCAAGCTATCTTTCAGGCAAAATGGAGTCCCTGGAGATTCCCAGATTGGGACAAAGTCCGAGTAATAACCTAACCCCCACCTTCTCCTAGCCTTATACCATAGATGGAGGGCAAACTTCAATATTTTTAAGCATACTTTTTTGAAGTACATAGGGGCACCGAATTTGTACAGAAAGCCATCTCCACCTTCCTGCCTCACCATTTCACCCAAAAGGCTCCCCCAGGTTGAATCATCGGCCTTCCCAAGTAGCATCCGGATGTTTTCAAATTGGAAGGCTGCACAGTACCAATTAATATCTGGGAGGCCCACGCCTCCTTTAACAAGCTTTCGCCTAAGTTTCTTCCAGGCCAACCTTGCACCTTTATAGGCCCAAATGAAGCTTACGATCTTTTCCTGGATTTTACTGATGCCCAATTTGGAAAGCCGAGGGGGATAGCATTAAACAAATAGGTTAGTTGGGGAGTATAACCATTTTAATTAAGTTAACCCTTCCGTAGGTAGTTAGGGGGAGGTTTTTCTACCTTACTAATACTCAATCTATTTCTTTTGCAACCCTATTTAGATTGATCCATGGGATCTCCGCTATTTCTTTAACAATTCTAATGCCCAAAAATGTATAATCTTGACTAACTTTCCCCTCCCAGTCCTGAATGTTCAAGTACATCACCTCGGTTTTAGATGTATTAACTAAATATCCCGATAGGGATCCAAACTCTTCTCATAGATGTTCGGCCCTTGGCAGTGCCACGGCTGGATCAGTAGTATATATCAGCAAGTCGGCTGCGTATAGGGCGACCTTTCTGCTGTAACGGTGAGATTTAAAAGGAGTCATTAAGGTGTCTGATCTTATTGCCTGAGCTTATGGCTCTATATATAGGTCAAACAACATGGCTGAAAGGGGACAGCCCTGTCCCGTTCCTCTCAATATGTTAAAACTAGATGTTAAAGCATCATTTAACAAGATCCTGGCTGAGGCACCCTCGTGGCATTTTTCTAAAGTTTGGATGAAGATAGATCTAAAGCCCATTATTCTCAACACTTCCCACAGATACCCCCAACACACTCTATCAAACGCCTTGGCCGCGTCGAGAGCCACCACGGCCAAGGGTTTGGTTCATTGAGATGCAAGATCTATACTGCCCATGAGTTGCTGGGTCTGTTCTTGAATATATCTCTTGGGGATTAAACCTTTCTGGTCTGAGTGGATCAGTTGTGGTGCAATCTTAGCCAGTCTTCCTGGCAAAATGCTCATGAAGATCTTATAGTCTGCATTCAGCAGGGAGATCGGTCTATAAGAATCGGCTCTCGAGGGATCTTTCGTCGGTTTCAGAATAAGCACGATCATTGCCTCTTTCCAGGACCTAGGGACTTGCCCCCTTTATTGATAGATCAAATTAAACAGAGTTTCCATTATCAGGACTAATTCCTCTAGTAGGAATTTGTACACCTTGTTTGGAAGCGCATCTGTGCCTGCTGCTTTACTGCTCTTGCTTTTCCCGAGATTCAATTGAATCTCATCCCCAGTGATTGGGGCATCAAGCAGTTCGCGGCTATATGATGCTAAGATAGGTAGGGATTTTTCCCTTAGCCATATTTTAAGGGCCTCAGGGTTTGGGAAGAACTCTTATATAGCTCAGAAAATAGAGTAAGTAGGCAGGTTTGCATATCCTCTGATTTATTAGATGTATCTCCGTTTTCATTTATAATTAGTTTCTTAATATAATTCCTAGCCCGAACTACTCTGGCCTTCCAAGCCAAGAGCGCACCTGATTTTTCTCTGTACTCGAAGTTCTGCAATGATTTTGCAAGCCATTGTGCTTTGCACTTATGATCTAACTTGATCCTGTAATCCTGACGGGCCTCGCCAAGTTGCCTCTGCACCTGTAGCTTTGCCTGAGCTGTCCCCGGATTCAACCAGAGGAGATCTGCCTCTAATCGGCCCACTTTATCTTCCATCTTTTTTAAAACTTGGGATTCCTCTCTATTCTTGATGCTATGCAGAGTACCCCTCAAAAATGACTTAAAAGCATCCCATACAAAGTCAAGAGACGTCGACCCATTATTTGCTGCAAAATAATCAAGGCATTCCCGTTTGAGATCTTCAACTATCCCTGGATACGTCAACATTGATCATTTAAGTGTCTATCTAGGTCTTGATGTATGCCTGCTTCCTACTAGGGAGAAGGCAACTGCAGAGTGGTCCGATGTATTACTTGGATTGATATTTATTGATGTTATAGCATGCATCGATGATAGATCTATCTTCCAACACAGTCTATTCTTGAAAAGTGGGTATGTTTCCTGCTATGGAAAGTGAATCCATGGATATTGCACTTCTTAGCCCTACATGCATCTAAAAGTTCCAGATCGTATATTATATTATTTAGAGCCTGACGGACCTGAGGCACCCTATACAAACCTACTCTGTTTCGATCTATCTAGTAAAGGGTCAAATGAAACATTTAAGTCCCCCCCTATTATTATAGGAACAGTTGCTTCCATAAAATTCCATTGCATATGTATGTAGGGTCATCTATGTTTGGGACATAGAATGATGTGCATGCCAACTCTTTTCCTCCAAAATCTAGTTTAGCTATAAACCACCTCCCAGTTTGATCTGTTTTAAAAGATTGTATTGCAAAGCCGGCCCCTTGATTAATTAAAATACCAACCCCCTTGCAATGGACAGTCTGCTCTGATGTGCAGAAATATATTTTCCAAGTATACCGCTCAAATGTAATACAGCTTTCTGAGACATTCAGGTGAGTCTCCTGCATAAGACATATTTGGGCTGAGCTCTGTTCCAAATATTTCATTACTAGTCTCTGTCTACGCATACACCTTAAACTATCGACATTCTACGAGATTTAAATCCATAGCTCCCATTGAAAAAAAAAACATCCATTCAGGAGTCATGCTAACCATGGCTATAGCTAATGTAAAGGTCATGGACCTGGCTTTCTGACATGATAGAGGATTATTTTTTGGGGGCTTTCTCCCACTGCTCCCCATGCCTTGCTCCCCCTACCCTCCCCCATAACTGTGTCCCAATCGACCCCCCGCCCCTCTGGGGAACCCTCTCTACTATACTAGGCTGAAAGCTTAATGAGCCTCTGTCCCTCGGGCAGAATTAACTTATTGTATTTCACATTTTCCTTTCTTCTGCGCTCCCCCTACCTCCCTAAGTAACCCTCACTCCCCTCCTCGCTCCTACACACCCACTCTCTTCTTAATTTCTGTTATCAGTTCATCAAACGCCTAAACTGAGCGATGGACATACATATGGTTGTTCCACATTATACGGAGTGAAGCTGGGAACTTTACTTGCTACCTGGCTCCCAGCTTATTCAGCTCCTCCATCCTCTTGCCCATTTCCCATTGTTTCTGGGCAGTAGTGTGACACACGTCTGATCTAATGGAAAATGAAAATGATCCAGACGAAAGTGAGCCTTCCTTAAGTGCTATCGATAAGATTGCCTCTTTTATGGTGTATGTAAGAAAGTTTATCAAAAGTTTCCTCGGCTTCTGTTTTGCAGGATTTCTTTTGTATGGATCCCGATGGACCTTCTGTATCTCCGTAGATAGATCTATATTTGGGGAATTTATGAGAACTGTATCTCTTAGTAGTGAGATCACGAAGGCCCTAATGTCAGAATCTACTAGAGCTTCTGGAACGTTGATCAATCTCAAATTGTTCTTTCTAGAATGATTCTCAAGGCGCTCTAAATCATCCCTCATTTCTTTATTTTGCCTCGTTAACCTATTAATTTCTGCTGAGGTTGTATCGAGTGCCTCTTTTATCTTCGGGATTTCCTGCTCCAGAATATCAGTTCTTAAAGATACTTCTTCTAATTTCTGGGCTGTGCAGGCGGCCTGAATTGCCACGGTATTGTTTTCAGAGACTGTAAACCTATCCCCCATCTCTCTTAAGAGCTAGAAGAATATCCACCAGGGACTCATGACTTGTCTTAGGAGAATGGTGCGGGGTCGCTGCATGTTGAATTGGTGCTGGTTGATCATCTTGATTCTCCTCTTCTTGTGACTCCAGCACAAAAATGGATTTGAGGTAGGAACTGCTGGGTACAAAAATATTTTGGAGCTACTAGGATCTTCAGTGGTCATCTCAGGCAGCTGTGGAGGAACTTGGGAGGGAGGGAGGGATTGGGAAATTGCACCCGATGTGCCCTGGAGCTGACTTGTCTCCATCCTAATTTTAACAGAGCTAGAAACTACTTCCTTAGTGTGAACTGAGGCTGAGACTGGTGTAGCGAGGACTTTGTAGTAGGATTTTCAGGAGGGTGCAATCTTCACTCTTGGTGCCGGGGCCTTCTTTCCTCTGCCTCTGCCTCTGCCTCTGCCTCTACACCTGGGGCTCTTGACTCCTACAGAGAACTCTGCTCTTTCCCCTTCTCTTTCTCCCCGCTCCCCTTCTCTTTTTTTAACCCTGAGGCGACCTGGGTCCACTACATCTACTTGTGCTATTTAAAGAGGGGGGTCTTGAATTGTTGCTTCAGAGAGAGATAGAAATTGTGTGGCCCTTGTGCGGAGAGTATATCTGCACACCTTCCCTATCAATGGGTCAAATCTTGTCCGCTGGCTCTTACTCCTCTCCATAGAATGTTGTCCTCTCCCCCCTCCTGACTCCCCCACTCTCAAAGTGCTTCCCAGACCCTCCTCGTCGACCACAGGGGATGCATACTGCCAAATATAGCCAGGAGGGACCAGGGGGGAATCGCCAAACACACAGCACTAACTGCTCTGACTCCCTCCTGGACTGTCTTACCGCCTTCACGTTCTGCCGAGTGGCTTCTGGCCTCAGTGCTTGTCACCCTGCCTCCTACCTTGGGGGCTTCCCCCCTTCTTGGGATTCCAGGCGTATCCCTGCACGTTTGTTCCACAATCTCCGGTGCTGAATTTGCGAGCCCGGATCTGGAAGTGCACAGAGCAGCAGCGACGCCACTCCCAAGCTGCGCCCTCCCAACGCGAGGCTCGGACGCGCTGGATACCTCCTTCAACTATTGAGCCATCAGCCGACCGGCCGGCTATTTCACCAACAAAAAGATGGTGTTACGGGGGCAGAGGGGGGAAAAACAGAGCAGTGAGTGGGAAATGAAAAGAGGGAGGCCCTTAGGGAGTCCAGGAGTCACATTGCCCAACTAGAGGGACTGTCGACCCGTAGCCGTTTAGCTGACGGCTGCTATGTTCCCCAGAGTCCGCCAAGAGTAAATTTCAAGTATTGATTATTTTGATAAAGAACAGAATGCTTAAAAAAGAAAGCATTATGGTATGCTTGATAATTAGGGATATTTTTAATTCCTTTAAGTTTAGGACGTCATAACCTACTGAGAGACATACAAGGATTTTTATTGTTCCATAAAAAAGATGTTAGAAGAGTATATATATTTTTTAAATTGAAGTTGGGATATTGATGGGGATTACATAAAAAAGAAAAAAATAATTGGAAGCAACATCATTTTGATAGAGTCCAACCTACCCCACCAGGAAAGAAACAATGGATTCCATTGGGAAATAGAAGTAGTTAAAGAAGCAAGAGGGTGAATGAGTTAAGGGTGATTGTGTTTTTTTTAGAATCAGTAAACCAAATACCGAAATATTTAATTTTTACCAGATTCCAGAGAAATTTTGTTGATAAAAAGTCACGTTTAAAACACCATATATTTAGAGGAAGGATCTCACACTTATCCAAATTTAGTTTATTGCCTGAAGATAAAGTAAAAGAAGAGACTGTGTCTAGAAGGTTGTACGGAGGAACCAGGAGAAGATATACTTAAAAGAATGTTGTCACAATAAACTGAGAATTTAATCTCTTTATCTCAGTATTTGTATTCTTGTATACTATTATGTTGTTGAATCTTGGATAAAAATGTTCAAGTGAGAGGATAAAGAGAACAAGGGCATCCTTGCTAGACTTCTCTGTGAAGAGGAAAGGGAGTACAAATTAGGCCATTAACAAATATTGATGCTTTAGGGGGTGATTGTAAAAGTGGCACTAGATTAATGAAAATATGCCAAAAACTGAACCAAGTAAGAGTAGAAATAATACAATTCCATTGTATGTGATAAAAGGTTTTCTCAGCGTCTAGAGAGATGTCTGCTAGTGAAAGTTTAAAGGCTTTGGTATAAGATGTCAAAAAAGAGTCTAGTGTTATCAAAAGATGTCTGCCCTTAACAAAACCAGATTTTTCCTTACCAATCAAATGTGGTAGTAGCGGTTCTGAATGTAAAGCAAGAATTTTAGCAAATATCTTATAGTCCAAGTTAACAAGGGTGATGGGTCCATAGTTTTTACACATGCTTTGGTCTTTAATGTCTTTAGGAATACGTCAAATTAAATCAATCAATCAGTTCTTGTTAAGCGCAGCTTCCAACCCATGAGGGTCTCAAGGCACTGGGGGGGAGGAGGGGGGTTAAGTTGCAGGTCTGACTGGGTGCTGTGGTTCATTCGAAGATCCAGGTCTTGAGATACTACCTGAATTGTGTCTGAGATGGGGAGAACCTGCGGTAAAGAGGCATGACGTTTCAGGATTTGTCATGAGGTAGAAGAATGATCTTCCTCTGGTCCTGTGCTTGCGTTTCGAGTTCTGGTGGCCAGTTGGGCAGAGCGGATGTATCTGGTGGGTGCATGGAATGAGAGGGGACAGTTCAGGTATGCTGGTCTGGCATCACAGTGAGCGTTGTAGGCGTGTGTGAGGAGCTTGAAGGTGACTCTTTTGTTGACTGGGAGCCAGTGGAGTTGTCGTAGGTTATCCGAAGCATGCAAAAAAGTGTGGAAGCATGATGAGGCAACAGCATTGATCTAGTGAATGTGTAATTATATAATTGCACACTCCTAGAGAACTATACAAGACCATAAATGCGAAGGTTGTTTCTCCTATTGCAGCTCTATAAGTCTCCTGTTAATATTTTAAGATGTGCCACTTTGGTTTGGAGAAGTTTAATGTCTTGGGCAGTGTCCTGTATGTCACTGATCAGTTATTTCTATGTCCTCAATTCTTTTCTCCATTAAAGACCATTTGTCATCCAGCAGCTGAAGTTTCTTATTGGATCCTCCATGTAAGGATTTAAAGCTTAAATCTTCTCCGGAATTAGCACAATGGAGATAGAGGTGATAGTTTAAACAGGTGAGGGAGGATCTTTTTTAGGTCTTTTATTAGTTGGTAGAGGAGTTATTGTAGCAATTTTAGAGACAATTTTAGTGGAGGATGTGGGCGTGAAGGACGAACAGGATGGCATATTCTCATGAGGAGAGTTACCAAGAGCTTCCATTGCGGGGTCAAGAGCAGCGAAGGAGTTCTTTGTGTCAATAGAATATTGGGCAGACATGGGCATAACAGGTGTAATAAGTTTGAGGGTTCTGGTTCTGCCCATAAGGTTAAATAGTATTCATCAGGAAAAATCACCAATAACACCTGATGAATTTTATAAAAGCGAGCAGTTTGAGGCACACATTCCTATACCTTTCACACTTGAAAAAATACTATGTATTCAAACAGTCAGGAATAAATAAGGCAGGGGTAAAAGGAAGTAATACCATAAATCCTCCCAAGAAGACCAAGTGGACAGGATATGAAGCGTAACTTTTGTGCAGTAAAAAACACAAGCTTAACTGTTGAGGCACGATTTTGTATGAGCCAACATTTACGACACCACTGTTACCAAACTGCTGAGTCCGACTGCGCTGTCAGTGCCTACACAAAGTCAGCAAGCACAAGAGGCAGACAGCTCAAAATTGAACGAGACTGAGTAGAAGGGGTTCTGCTATGCTCATATCACTGTGGGTGCAGTTTTTTGCAGGGGAGCTAATGGCAGGCCGCAAATATCCCTGCTTTTGCTCTGGAGCTCCTCGTCAAGCAGTCATTCTCATCAGGTGGCAAGCCACGCCCCCTTGCTTTGTTAAGTTAATTATGCCATGTTTCTTCCCGGGTACCTCTTTCACATCACTACCTATTGTGACCTATACCACACTTTGTAAAATGCACTGTTACCCAGGCCAGAGGTAAAGTCTGCAGTATACACAACATTTAAAAATATATATATATATATATGCTGCCATTAGTGCTCACAGTCATTGTAGCACACCCAGTAAACTGTGTCACATATGCCACCATTCAAATCAAGAAACAAAACCTTATTGATAACTCCTTGAGATCAGAGCAACACCTACAGACCATATACTGTTGCTGTTCCAAAATGAAGGAGCATTCGCTTGCATGTGTTGGTGACAATACTTGGGTTGAATTGACCAGTGGCTCCAACCAAAATGATGATCTCTAATGCACTGAAGTATCGAATAAGTAATGCATGCTCGGAGTGCGGCATCCAGTTTTCCCCTATTTAAGTGCCATCAATATGCCATTTTTATGAACAGTCACATATTAATTAATAGAGTTAAGAAAACATTAAATTATTTGTATTTATTATTATTCCAAAGTGGGGAATAATTATATAAAAACTAAACATAAGGTAGAGGATAGTTACGTCTAAAAGGAGAATGATGTGAGATTATTTGAGAAAGTCCTCCAGATGATGTACTTTCCTTGTCCTTTTTGTGGGACAATGAATCATTTGTTTTGTATATCTTTACAGGATCCACTGGAGAGGTCGTAAAAACTGGTTTCTTTGATATGTATTCTGGGGGTAAGTATCTTATGATCCTTTATTTATTGGTGTGCTTGCTAAAGTTAGGGAGAGACATGTTAATGTAAACACACAACTCCAAAGAGTAAGCCTGTTGCTATTCACAAACTACACTTATTAAGTTAGTACAACAATTACAAAAGTACTCCAGCCCAGTCTTTGCTCCTGTGTGACGTATGTCAGCAAAACTTTGCAAATCTGGTGCTCCCATTTTATTCTTGTAGGCCTGAAAGTTTTAAGGCAGTTTATCAAGGCGGTGAAGAGGAAAAGGGGGAGGGGGGCATAACCAAAGCGGGCATAAAATCCAATGAATTGTACATAGACTTTTGAATTTTGCTTTGTTCGCCCTAAGTTGGCAGGGTATGCCCAGACGTGGGTCCCTTGCTCACTTTGCCACTGGATTCAAGCTAGCCTGTCTGATGATGGTTGATTAGCCAGAAACCGGTCCCAGGATGCTTGTTTCCGGTCCAGGGAAGACATGGCTCTGCATTTCGGGCTGGACTGTTCCCATGAGGCACAGGGTCAGACTGATTTGCATATGGCCATGTCTGAACTGGGGTGGCGGAGTGAGCTAAAGAATGATGATGGATTCAATGATCTCCCTAAAACAAAGTTAACCTTACTTCAATTGGGATTGGTGGTGGCGAAACGTGACTTGGCCAAGGCATGGGGGGCGGTGGTGATCCTGTCCCTGACGGAATGGGAAAAAAGTATGGATATGTATATGTTGGGGGAAAAGATGACTTATAAAGCACGGGGCTGCCCCAAAAAGTTCTGGAAAATATGAAAGCCATGGTTGGCACACTATGGGTTGTCGCTCTCTGCACACAGTGATCTCTAGCGCTGTATTTGGGGGTTATGCAGCTGGAAGATGCTCCCACTAAATGTGTAAGACTCTGGAACAGTTACTAGATTATCCACCGCTGTTGTTCTTATATGATGCCGAAGTCGCTCTGAAGGTGCCACTGTGTGCTGCTATTAATCAATATATTTGTAATGTATTACAGAAAATGTTAATAAAAATATTTAAAAAAAATAAAAAAAAGAATGATGATGGATTAAACCCAGATCAGCTGACTGGGGATGAGTGTTTGCATTGTTCAACACTCCGTCCATCATCCCCTTTGGTTTTGCTTTGTTCGCCCTAAGTTGGCTGGGTATGCCCAGACATGGGTCCCTTGCTCACTTTGCCACTGGATTCAAGCTAGCCTGACTGATGACGGCTGATTAGCCAGAAACCGGTCACATGATGCTTGTTTCCTGTCCAGGAAAGACATGACTTGGCAGTTCGGGCTGGATTGTTCCAATGAGGCACAGGGTCAGACTGATTTGCATAAGGCCATTCCTGAACTGCGGTGGCGGAGTGAGCTAAAGAATGATGATGGATTAAACCCATATCAGCTGACTGGGGATGAGTGCTTGCATTGTTCAACACTCCGTCCATCATCCCCTTTGGTTTCCCTAGAGCAAAAAAGGTCAGTCGGATTTTAAATACATTTTGAAGGATTATATATTATGTTGCACAGATGATTCTGTTGGGTACTACAGGTAAGTACCATTAGTATTTTATAAGTTGTACGTGTTTTTAATTTAGGTATATTTGTGGCTGTGGTAGTACCGCTATAGTTCTGAGGTATATAGCATTGACAAGTCATTCGCTGATTGGCTAATGACTGCCTTTGCAAAAGTTAAAGGCAGCCATCTTGTTTTCACCTATACTTTCCCTGTACTCTGCATTATGCTATACAATGTATTAGGTTTGGGATTTTTCCCATGCCTATTACCACTGTAGCAAAGTGGTAATAGATAGGAAAAATATTTATACGTTTATATATATATATTCAAATTGGGAGTACCGCAGTACAGGGAAAAATGGAAATACACTATATGACTCTATACTTTAATAATATAATGTGCTAAAGTACTTCTTAAATTCTTTACATATTTAAATATGTACAAAATAGTGTACAGAGTATCGCATTTATTAGTAATAATTACCATGCTACACTTTAAAATAAATGTAGTTCACCATACACTGGTATAAAAATATAGAAAAATTTATTTTAAAAAAATGCTAACCTTGGGAAAGAAATTTTGGGTACCGCCGCAGTACTCCCACACTACTTTTCAAAACAAATATTGAAAAACGTATAAATATTTTTCTCTACTTATTACCACTTTATTAAACTGGTAATAGTTAGGGCAAAAATGCTAAACCTAATACTTACCTACAGCAGTGGGTGTAACACACAACAAAGTGTACCTAAAAACAGCATGTCTGCCTTTAACTTTTGTAAAGCCAGTGATTACCTAATCAGCTAATGACTTATGATAACCATGTACTGTGCTGCTATAGTGACCTACCCCCACATTTTGAAAAAATATCACAGTAACAAATATCACTGACTTTAAATACATTAAAAATGTCCCTTTCTCCATGCACTACATGTACCCTTTCATGTTACGGAAGTTAGAGCATGCGAAATCACTGCATAAATCGCAACACTTATGACACCTTAAATTACATGATGTGCTTGAACACACTGCATGGTAGAGTGGCAAATTATAGTTAATGTTTTGTTGCAGGCCCCCTCACTGAGCAATATAATGGTCCCAGGGACCTCATTCCCGGCTCAGTGACAGTGTCCCGCTGTCCCTAAACGCCGGGAAGGGGCAGGGAAAATTCAAATTCTCCCACGGGGCGAGAGCACAAATCTGCTCCGGCCCAGTGGTAGAACAAAATATTTCCATGCCCACGCAGGTAAATGCCTTATTTGCTCCCACCCCATGGGAGCAGAAGAAAAATGCTTCCTCTGAGTTCGCAATGCCAGCTCCTGCTGCACCCATGATGGGCACAAGCAGAGGAGCCGGCGGGTCATTGGCGGCCCTGGGTTTCACCCCCTGCAGCCCCAATGAGGGACACACTGTGTGGTGCCCTGGATGGGCACCCCACTTTAAAAACAATTATAGGGTTAGTTGTGGCATGCCCGAGGTGGGCACCAAGGCATGCCACTTTATAATGAAAAAAAGAAAACGCCAATGACGCTGTGGGAGTCTCGATGGCCCCTCCGTGGCCCCAAATAATAATAATGGTGTTCGGTGCCCCGTGTGGGCGCTGGAGCATCGCTTAAATAACAAAATGTGGGCTCTTGCATGGCCTCATGAAATGACGTGCTGTTAGGGAGCCGGCACGCTGGCGGATAACCTGGTGCTCTCCGTGCTGCCCCTTAACCCTTTAAAAAAATACTGGGTGTCCGGGTTGGGTCGGGGCAACAAGATAAACAATTTTTTAAAAAGTGAATGATGAATGAGCAACCACAGCTACTCATTTATTATTCACTGGTCCATCAAGGAGTGACCCAAAATGCCCTGGGAGCACTACTAACATATATATTTTTTGCTGATGTCCCTTAGAGTCCAGGACATCACTAAAATTACCTGTCTAATGTTGTTGGGGGCTGTAGGAAGATCTGCATGCCCCCAGCAACACTAGAAAAAATATAAATGCCTCCTGGGTCATTGGAGAACTTTCCCTATTTTTTTAAAGCTTTCCTCAGGCTGGAGCCTAAGCTCTTTGGCTGGGATTACAGTGCCACCTTGGGCGCTATTGAATTTTATGTGCTAAAGATATATCACATAAAATACTAACTCTTTCTGTGGTTATTTTTGCCACTGCATTTTTTGGGATCTAAAATGTAAAAGGGTAGAACAGAGACATATTTGTTTTATTTTTTGCTTAAAGATAACATAGCATATCTCTGACTATTTATTATCGCATTTATCAGCGCCAAAATGTAATAATAAAAGCTATTTAAAAAGAGTCACAGACCTGTAGTTCAAAACTACTGTATCAAATATTGTAAGTCATTATTTAAATATACACTTGATGAAAATTATTTGTAATTTTTTTACTGCCCATGGGGGTTGACTGCGGGGCCTGGCCAGAGGCCAGGTCCTGTGGCTAACCCCACACCTTGTATGGCCAAAGACCGTGCATAATGTTGGGTTGGCTGCCTGCTTGTGATGGATGAGCTGCAAGCCACATGGAAGGTTGGTGATACATATGGTAATAAAACATTATATTACATTTAAAAAAGCCCTAAAAATTCACTGAAACAACCGAAAGTTAAAGTAATGTTATAGTTTGTGAAATTTTCAGTAATAGCGTAATGTTTTAAAGTCTAAAAAACACAGATATTTGTCCGTTGTACTCATCTTAAATAACTATAACTCAAGCCCTAAGGAAACTATAACTATCGCCCTCACCATGCACTGCTAATTACCACATATATTACATCACTACTGACATCTTTTATGACATTACTGATAATATCCCTGCAACATTTTCAATTAAATTATTGATGAGTAAACTGGGCATTTTTTTAAATAAAGGTACGACAATATTTGTATATCTGTATGGGTGCATCTGCGTGAGGCTCACAAGAGTTTCGCAGGAGCGACAATCTAAAAATTTTGCATTTTTTTCCTTTGGGCCATCTCGCTCCATTGGGAGTCAGACCTCTGTGGGAGCGAGCGATCTAACTGGCTGCCACCAACATGAGAAAAATGTTGTTGTCCGCTACTACAGGACGTGGTGTCTTGGTCCATTGTCCTGAACTTTTTTTAAACAAAATAATGTAACGGGCAAGCTATAGATAACCTGACCCCCTAGGTCCCATGGGGGACTCACAGAGAACCCTACCAGTGGCAAAATAAAAAAACAGCATTTTTTGCTGGAATCCCATGGGACTCCTGTGGGATCCCTGCAAAAATAAAAAACATGGTGGCTGACCACCCACCCCATATCCCTACAAAGGTTTGGTCATTTTAGGGGCACAAGGCCCTTCGTCCTGAGCCATTTTCATTCCCAGGGACACCATTTCCTGGTGTGTGATATCTTTATAAAGGGGAGGTAGCATGCCCCCCCAAGCCGAATTCAGCCCCTGGGCCCAAGGTGTTTAAAATTGGGAGGAGGGCCTCGTGGCGCCCCCTCCATGAGCCTTTAAAGGCCCGAGGATGCCATCCTCTAGGGTTGGATCACACTACAGCGGGCAGGGAAACATGTGTCTGTTCCTGTCTGACTAGAGCATTTTTTAATCTACTGACAAAGTCTACTCCCTGAGGGCGGGAGCTTTAAAAATGCTCCCATCAGCTGGGAGCAGACTGTGTTCTGTTTCCCTGCCCACAATGAAGCGGGCAGGAAAACAGAACAAGTGATTGCTCCTGACCTGAGGGAGTAGCATAAACAGCTGCTCCCTCCGGGCAGGAGAAATGCTGGCTACCGCATCATGTGAAGAGCCGGTTAGGGCAGCAGGGGCCCTAGGGCTCCCCCGTGGCCCTCAATGAGTTGTTTGTGGGTGCCCTGGGTGGGCACTGGAGCACCCATCTATTTTAAAGGTAGGCCCGTGCCCCTTTCCCTCTAAAATGAAAACGGTGTTCCCACCATTTTCCAGGCTGATGGACAGCTCAACTTACCAAATGGACCAAGCACATTCCCACCAATAATGATTGTTCATATCAATGTGAGGACATCTCCACCAAACAAGGATGCACGTACTTCATATAATTAAGGGGCAGCACCCTTGCTTGATGGATATTTAACTCTTTGATGACGATTCTGATGTCATTCGGAAAGGCTCCGAATGGGATTCAGTATCTCAGAACCCAATTTGGACCCCTTGATTCCGACCGAATCGTACACATTTCCCAACAACCGATTACAATGCCCGGAAACCATTCAGACTGTCTGATTCAGTTTCGAAAGGCATTCGGACCGGCTGAGTCTTTCGAAGCCAAATCACACAGATCTATGGACATAGTTTCCCAAAAACCAATTACGATGACCAATTCGGACAGCCGTTCTGATTCAGTTTGCCCGACACGAAACGGCTGTCGGAATCTGAATTTGGGGGCCCATAGCAGACCCCCTTCACCTAGGGCCTTCCGAATTAGTCCCTTGGGAGTACCCATGGGACCCCTCTTCACAACTATGCATGGTGTGGCAGGCACCTTAGGGTGCCTGCCACAGGGTGCAAGGTTTTGCCCAACCACCCCTTTTTTCTATGGGAGCCTGTGTTCTCGTTCGGAACAGAGGATCCCATTGAAGTCAATGGGAGTCCGCCGAACGATATTGGGCAGCATCCTAATCGGTCGTTTGGACTCACAGGACCCAGTTCACTCGGAAACGATTCCAAGACCGATTAATTGCGATCAGTTTCCGTACGATATCGGAATCGGCCCCTTTGTCTTTAGTCTCATCATCTTCTCTATATGAGGATTCATTTTCCAACAACATTTTGTATAAAGAACCTTGAAGAACAATCAAATTGCCAAAATTGCACATACACAAAGTCACAAGAGACATTACCTCATGGTCCTTTATGCAGGTGTTGTGTAGAATATGCACTAGACATTCACCCAACAAGGTAGCACTTACTAATTAACCGGTAAAAAGTACTCCAGTTGGATCCAAATTGTGTGCAAAATTGTGGACTCTTCTTGGATAAATATGCAGGTGAGGTTCCATTCTGGCTCAGATGCTCATTTCACAGTTATTAAACCTCAAAAGGAAACCCTTACAATTATGAATCTGTGATTTTGATGGTGCATTCTTGATGTAGAGGAATATTAGGACATCTCCATCAAGCAAAGAAGCACTTTCTACATATAAATAAAAGGAAGGACCCTTGTTTGGTGGAGGTTCAACACTCAGTCTGTAGTCTCATAATCTTCTCTATATATGAGGATTAATTTTGTCACTGATTTCTGTATGAAAACACTTGAGGAACAATCACATTCCCAAATTACACAAACACATTGTCACTTGAGACATTACTTTGTGGTCCTTTACGCAGCTGTAGTGTGGAGTATACACTAGGCAGAGCCAAAGGTTAAAGTAACCCTACAGTTAGGTGTGATAAAAAGATCAGCTTTTGGTTAAAATAAAATTACAACTTAGTTATGTCATAGAACATGTCATGAGTGATGTAATATGTGAGGTCATAAGCAGTGCATGGGGGTGCAAGTTGTAGTTAGCTCTCCACCTACTTAAGCAAAGATACTAGCAGTAACTTTTCACTCATAAATCCAGTAGTATGATGCTTCATCACATGATTTGAGGTGCCAGAGACAAGTAAGTCTACACATAGGTGTAAATCTACGCTCAGAAATAGACAATATAAAAATAGTGTAGCGTGAGTAGGTGTAAAATGCATGTGATTATATATACATGCATATATTTACCTTTGTGAATCGGGCTCCATGTGTCAGTAGCTTTAATTGACAGGGCCTTAAACATACTAGTAGCTTGCAGTTTAGTTACTCTGTGAACTCTTCAGTTTGAGATAAAACAGTCGCTTCCCTTCAGCTAAACGAGTCTGTGTGCAAAGAATTCCCTTGAATTAGTGATGCCTAAAATAAATGTTAAATGATTAGCATTGCAGGTCTGCAACTTTGAAAAGTACCAAAAGACTGACTCTTATTTAACATATTTGTATTGATTATCTTGATATATGCTGCAAAAATGAAACAGGTTCTGTTTTGTGCTAAAATATGTGAGACATTATCACATCATGTTCATGGGCACTTCTCCAAGATAGAAAAGGGAAGCGTACATGTTCATATGGGTAGAAGTTAGGCAGGCCAACTACAGATTGGCCTACCGCACGTTTGGAAGAATTTACATTGGTCTCTCTTGAGGAGACCTTGAAGGCTATTTTAGCCATTAAATCTGGATCACCTTTGGATCCCTGTCCCCCCCTGGCCTTGCACACTCTAGCAGAGACGGTAAATCCCATAATTAATGGGATTATAAATTCATCTCTAGCTACGGCTGATATCCCGAACGATTGGAAGTGTGCTGCTGTTAAGCCCCTCCAAAAAAAGGCACTGGCCGACCCTACTACCCTTTCCAACCTACGGCCCATTTCCCTGTTGCCTGTGCTGTTTAAACTGGCTGAAAAGTTCGTCAATATTCAACTGACGAACTTTCTGGAGATGAATAATATTCTCCATCCCAACCAGTCAGGGTTTCGTTCAAAACACTCTACAGAAACAGCCCTGCTTTATACAGCAGAGACCCTTCGAGCAGCCATGGACCAGGGAATGAAGGCTGTTCTAATTCTACTTGACCTGTCGGCAGCCTTCGATACGGTCTCACATAACATCTTAGTGGATCGTTTGGCTGCCGCAGGCGTAGGGGGGAAAGTCCTGGCGTGGCTTACGAATTTTCTGAGTAATAGACGTCAAGTCACAGTGCTGGGTCAACACCAATCTGAAGCAAAGGTCGTCAGCTCAGGGGTCCCTCAGGGCTCGAGCTTAAGCCCAGTACTGTTCAATCTGTACATGGCACCCCTAGTAGAATTGATCGCGTCATTTCAGATCAGTTCAATCTCATACGCTGACGACACCCAATTCATCTTGATATTGGATAGGGAACGGCCGAATGCCGAAGATAATCTCAAGGATTGTCTAGCAGCAACATTCAAATGGATGACTGACAATCATTTGAAATGTAATGCTGGTAAGACCAAAATCCTACCGTTCGGAAGTAACAACTTGTTCTCCCCTGGAGTGTGCTGGCCAGTGGATGCGGAAACACCTCCCAAGACTATTACATCTGCCCGCAATTTAGGCATCAAATTTGATGACCAACTGTCTTTCAAACATTAAGCAGTGACAGTGGCCGGAACGTGTTTCCAGATTATAAAAGCTTTGAGAACATTTTTTGACTTTCTCCCACTGTCGGCCAGGAAAACAGTGGCAGTGGCTTTAATGAATTCCAGGTTGGACTATTGCAACGGGTTATATGCTGGAGCCAACAAAATCGTTCTCCATAAATTGCAAATGGTCCAACATGCAGCCGCTCGGCTGGTGTTGCGTTGGCCTCGTAGGTCCTCAGCCTCAGCAGCACTCAAACTGCTCCATTGGCTACCCATAGGGAAAAGAATTTTGTTTAAAATTCTTATAATTACTTTCAGAGCTTTCCATCAACAGGGTCCAAAATACCTGTATAATGGTTTTAAGAGATACCACCCCACTCGTTGTCTGAGGTCTGCCAGTCAGAATCTGCTTACAATCCCTCGATTCAAGCTGGTAACAAGAGGTGGCAAATCACTCTTTGTATTAGGCTCTAAGGCCTGGAATAAGCTCCCACCCCACCTACGTACACTTTCTCAAGAGTCACACTTTAGGAAAGCACTGAAAACCTGGATTTTCACCCTGTCTGAAGCGACGTGTTGGGAATTGGTGTAGTGTGTAGCACAGTATTCAGGTCATTTCTTTCCCTCCAGCCCTTCCATCTAGGCTGGATAGAGCGCCAAGATACTCCTTGGAGTGAAAGTAGCGCTATAGAAATGCCCTTTACATTACATTACATTACATTACATTACATAGCTGTGTTCATAGTTGCCATAAGCACTTTGCCTTCATAGCTATAAATAACTTTATTTAAGAGGAATAATAAAAATGCTGATTACTTTAAGATCAAAAAGCTTTGGAAAGAGACCTATATAAATCAAATAAACCTAAAAATGGTAGCAAGTGATGTATGTTTAGGGGTGGGTCAGCCAAATTTATTTATATTGGGAATGGGACAGCAAAGAGTGCAGAATGTAACTGCCCATGTGATTGAGCTAACCCAGTAAGTTCCTAGCATGTTTTTCTCACTGGACCCTTGAATGTGTTGTGAATGAAGAAGTACTAATGGCGGATCTTCAGAACAAATTAAACAGGAGACTTTAAGGAAGGATTACATAGAATAACAGTCAAACAATCAGTCTTGTAGAGCACAACTCCTCACCTCTGAGGGTATTCGGGAGCTGAGTCAGCTGCCGCCTCGGTAGAAGAGCAGGGTTTTGAGTTCTCTTCTGAATTCCACCAGGGAGGGGATGTTCATAGGTGGAGGGGCATATTGTTCCCGTTTGTTTTTGCAAGTTTGGAGAAGGAGTGTCCGCCGCTTTGGATGCAACGTATGTGGGAGATGTGTGCAAGGGCGAGGAAGCTCAAGCACAGGGGTTGGTGGGTTGGTGGAAATTAATGCATTGGTTGATGTGCTGGTTCCCGGTCACACAGAGCTCTATAGGCGTGTGTCAGAAGCTTGAACTGCATTCACTTCTGAACGAGGAGGCAGTAGTGGTTCCTGAGGTGGGTGGATCCACTTGAGGATATTTTCGAACATGCAGAGGGTGTGGGGGTGATTGTGTTGACTTGACGCTTCATTGTTAGAATGCTGTCGAGGAATATTCTGAGGTTGCAGGCGTGGTCTGTGGGTGTGTCTACTAACTCGGAGGTCCATCAGCAATTCCGTTTTGTCCCTGTTTTGTTGGTACTCATCAAGTCGGCGACGCAGGTCATGGTGTTACAGAAGTTTGTTCTTGTAGTGAAGGGGTGCAGTGAGCGAGAGAATGAGTTGTGTGTCTTCTGCAAATGACATGATGTTAAATCCATGGTTTCTGATGATGAACGTGAGGGATGTAATCTATGTGTTGCATAGGGTGGTGCTGAGGAACGATCCTTGGGGTACACCACAGATCATGGTCTTGGGTTCTGAGGTGTAGGACGACATGTGGATTATCTGAGTTTGTCTTGTGAGAGAGGATGAAATCCATTTGAGGGTGTTTCCCTGGATGCCGATGTGATTGTCTATTGATGAGGGAATGGTGTGATACGGTGTCAAATGCAGCTGAGAGGTCGAGAAGGATCAGGGCTGCAGTCTCACTGTGGTTTCTGAGGGATCTGATGACATTTTGGCAGCTATTCGGGCTGCCTAGGTGCTGTGGTTTGTGTGGAAGTTGGACTGGGAGGCGTCAAGCAGGATGTTTTCTTCTAGATGTTTGGTGAGCTTTAGGTTGATGGCCTTCTGGAAGACTTTGGCAGAGAATAGAAACAGCATGATGAGGCTGTAATTTTTGAGTTTTGCTGGGGGTGGTGGAGGGATTTTTCAGGTGTGGTCTGAACTCCACTTGTTTTTATCTGTCGGGGAAGGATGCTGTGATGATGGAGGTGTTAAGGATGTTGGGGAGTTCCATGGTGATTTCTTGGGATCCGAGTTGGAAGAAGTGGTGAGGGCAGGGGTCCGTGGGTGCTCCAGGTTGAATTGAAGACATGAAGGCTGTATTGGTCTGAGTGGTGATCAGACTCCATGAGGTGATCGGTGGGGTGGTTCCTGGGGGTGGGCAGAGTTTGTTGAAGTCAATGTTGAGAGGGATGGGGATTCAAGTTGTTGTAGATGGTGGCTATCTTGCTATGGAAGTATTCATACAGGGTGTCGCAGAGTTCTTGGTGGCTATGGGGCTTGGGATCTCCCTGACAATTTTGAAGAGTTCCTTTGTGCTGTTGGGGCTTGTTGGGGCTTGTTTCGATGCGGTCTGTGAGAGTGCCTGTTTTGGTGTCCGTGAGGTGTTGGTGGTAGCTGTTGAGAGCTGATTTGAAGGTGATGGCGTTGCAGAATGCAGGTCACTGTCTAGGGGCTCTGTATGCGAGGGTGCCTTTGATGGTCATGTTGGAGGCGGGTTTGAAGTTTAGATGTTTGATGATTGGTGTTGAGCAGTCTTCGGTTAAGGTGCATAGGATAGTTTCTTAGTGGATTATGGTGATGCCTCCTCCATGTTTGTTGGTGCGGTTGTGATGGATCATCTTGTAGCCATTAGGTGTTGCAGTTGTGAAGGTGATGTCAGGGGCTGAAGAGGCGTTGAGCCAGGTCTCTATGATGAAGATCACATTGGGTGTGAGGTAGGTCATAGTGTCCCAGAGTTCCATGGCATGTTTGCAGAGGGACTTGATGTTGAGCAGGATACATTGGAGCAGTTCAGTGTGTTGATGATCTTCTGGGTGGGTTCCTGTGCCGACTAGCAGTTCCGCGTAGCATGTGAAGTGTCAGCGGTGGCAGGCAAAAGGTCATTCCATGGGGAGCTGTAGCAGTTGTTGTTGCCTCTTCAGGGGTCCAGGATCAGAGTTCAGTGGGGGAGTACCTGTGGGTCCTGGCACTGGGCGTGGTCCAGGCATGCTTGCCATTTCCAGACCTGTGGCACGTCCGTGCTGCGGCCTCCATTAAGTAGGTCCTGGGGATGGGAGGTACACTGTGCAGTGGGAGAGGTAATTGATGGGAGTGGCAAAAAATGGCAGGAAACAGGCGGAACAGTGGGCTGTGGGGGGGATATGAGGTAGGGCAGATCTGCAAGGCTGCGCTTGCAGTAAACAACAGTAACAATAACTTGACATAAAAAAATCAAGCTAGTGAATGCAAATGCACATGACCATAAGGAAATGGGATGACAAGCAACCGAAAGCAGTGAGGAATGGAGAAAGGAAGGGCTGTGTCAGCGGCCCAGTCAGATGGCAGCAGGGGCAAAGTGCACCACTCAGCAGCTGCAGGGGATCTGCTAGAAGACAACGAGGGAGCTGGCACAAGGACCAAACAATGTATTAAATATCTTTTAACCATTAAAATAGTCAAGGGAAAAACTATTCTTCATTTAAATAGCTTAGGAAAACAATTAGATGCAAGTTATCTGAAACTGTTGAAAGTTGTAACAAGTGGCGCTAATCCTTACTTCTTAATAATCAAGTATTGATGACTGAAAACAGAATAGTTAACAATTGAATAAAGTATATATGTTTCTTAGGACAGTCCCTTAAATCGATGAATGATAAAAGACAGCCTGTTTTCATGACATGTACAATACGTATGTTTGATCTGCCGAGAATTAGTTTGAATGATGATTTACTTATCTTTGGTCATTCTAAAACTATATGTGGAGCTAGTGTGCATTGACCAAAAACATAAAAGAAAGACAGGTTTGCACGGACTACAACTGAATGTCTCTCCTTTGAAAAAGTTAGGTAATGCAAATGTGCATGCAAGATTGCCAAAGTATGCAGCAATATGCAGCAGAATTAACATAAATTGGCAAAACAGTAAAACCACGCCATTGCCTTGTCTGTCTGATCAAGGACACGCATTACAATGCAGAACCAAATAAAGTGTAACATGGAGTGGGGACTATGTACCTTGTCAGGATATGATATACATAGGCCTGTAGATATCTCGAAAGAATACTGGTACCTGAATTCCATCTCGCCCCATACATTACAATTACCACATGCTCAGTAATTAAAGTGAAAACAGAAACATTGGTAGTAACTTTGGGGCATATTATCAAGGACGGGTGATACATTATCGCCGCTTTTAAAAAACGGCGATAATGGGCTTGATAATATGCTCTATAGAATTCCCATCGAAGCCCATGTTAGATGTGTTCTCGCCGCTTTTATCGGCAGGAAACTGCCGATAAAACGGCGATAATGGGCTTGATAATATGCTCTATAGAATTCCTATTGAAGCCCATGTTAGATGTGTTCACATCTAACATGGGCTTCGATAGGAATTCTATAGAGCATATTATCAAGCCCATTATCGCCGTTTTATCGGCAGTTTCCTGCCGATAAAAGCGCCGATAATGTATCGCCCGTCCTTGATAATATGCCCCTATATGTATATGATCTAACATACTACTATCTAAAATGTTATGATTCCGCACCCGTTCACCCTGCTTATTGTAATTTTCATTATGGTTCAATGTTCTGTTGTTCTGTAGGTTTTGATTCATTTAGGGGTCTGTTGGGTGTAGTAGAACATCCTTTAGTGGCGCCCTATGACACACTGTAGAAGAATTTGTAACACCTGTATTTCTTATTGCAGATATAAAGTTGCTGCTAAAGTTCTTAGAAAACATAGAGGCTGGGACACTGATGCTATTAGCCACTTTCGATGATCCAGCCACAAAGTGAGTATGCATAGAGCTTCCTTTAATTTCTACCGAGACACTCATGAAACAAGTTCAATGAATAAATGATATTTAAACACTGCTTTTGAGAAATAAACCATGCAATTGTCAAGATTTATTAGGTTTCTAAACAATAAAGGGCCTATTCTCAAAGGTAAATATATGTGTACATATTCTCATTTGTAGATTTACTGCTACACCTAGGTATAACGCACCACTTTTTGCTATTCACCTTTTTTGAGTGAGGATGTGCACCTAGGTGTACATTTACATGTTTCCAGCCCCTAAAATCAGAGCATGCATCCACCTATAGCAGAATTTCCAAGTGTAAAGTATAAAGCTACTACTAATATCTTTTCACCAACGAGGTGGAGAGCTACAAAAGGAAAAGTGTAAGGAAAATGATTAAAGTTTGTTATTCTTGAAAACAAAATCAGTAAATAGTTTCATGTACAAGATGAGTGCAAATTCATTCAATACATTTCTTATTAACCTAAAACTAATAACATAAACATCTTAAATATTAACTTGATATAATATATGATTTTAATTTATAAATAGTATTTTTAAACAATCGTTTGAAAAATTGCTCACTCCCACTTACTTTTTTATTACCTATTTACTAAACTTTGTTAAAAACGTATGTTTCCAAATATTTTAATAATAGTGTAAAAGTGTTTTTTATGTACAGTTTGAGACACTTGTGCTGTAAAACTATATATCAATATCTATATATATCTATATATCGATGTGTATATATATATACATATATATATATATATCAACATATATATATATATCAACGCAGCCTACTATAGGCATTGAAATAATATGCATTATTAATCAGCAATTCTCGACTTTACTACAAAGTGAATGTTTTTAATGTGCATCATTAATGGACTAGAAGTCCCAGCAAACTGTGAATGGCGGTGCACTTAGCACACGCCCCCGGAGGATTTGTATAAATAAATGGTCCCAAAACAAATAGTGCATCATCAAGTCTTACTAATGGCAGCCCCTGAGGAGGGGGAGGTTCCCTGAAATGCGTTGGGCACATGAAAGAGGTGAAGCGGAAAGGTGTGCTGCATGGTGAAGCCCGGAGGGCAGAGGACTGTTGTGTGCCTCCCGAATGCTTCAGGCACTTTGTGTTTCCATATCTATTTATCGATAAATATATGTGTGTGTGTATATATTATTAATAATCAAAAGTTAAACCTTTGGTATAGTTAGGAAAACTTTATTTATTCTTTTTACACAAACCAAACTTAAGATACACAAACATTAGAAGTTCTTCAGTTATTGTAATACATTACATTTATAATTTGTGAACCACATTTAGATTTATATAACTTGTTTTATTCTTTAGCGACAAACAAACGTTAAAGTACATAAAAATTTACATTTCTAAACTTACACCTTTAATTTATATTTTACGCAACACTTTCAAATAATTAAACTCCCCGTGCCATTAACGTCTCAAGGAGGGGGGCGCACGGCCCCTATCTCTCCCTTTTACTTAAATAATGGCCAAGGGAGATGGAGTCCACAGGGCCTTTTTTAAGTTTTGGGGAGAGGTACTGCACAGCCCCCCTCCCCGTTTTTTTTATTAATGCCCCAGGGATGGGCCTCCTGGTCCCTTTAGGGTCAGGGACGGTTGCCACATGGCACCAGCCCCTTTCTGTTTGAATTCAGCCCAAGGGGATGGGATTCCCAGGGTCTCCTTAGGCTCAGGTAGGAGAGCCATGTGTCCCCTTCCCTTAATTAGTACCTTGGGCCCAGGTGCTAACAAGCATTTACAATGCAACGGTTTTGCCTTTGCAAAAGTTAGAGCTATTGGCATTGTAAATGACAACATTTTTATTTATGTGTTGGTTTTGAAAACAGGTAAATAAATGGCATTGTCATTTACATTGCCAATAGCTTAATCTCTCGCAAATGTGAGACCTATTGTACCCTACTGGACGAGCTCAGGCAGAAGAGAGAGGGGAGAGAAGAGAGAGTGAGAGAGAAGAAGAGAGCAGAAGAGAAGAGACTTGTGTCTGACAAGATGTGGAATAAGACAAGCCTGCGGGGAGAGTGGCAGAGGGACCTGGTGAAAAGGGTAAGCTACAAGCAGTGGATTCCGGGTTTTCCATCATAATTAGGGGTAACTGTGTGAGCTGAGTGCTGAAGCAAGACTTCGTTTACATTTATGATGAGGGGCTGGAATGTCTGCCTCGTGGCAATCTTAAATGACCGTGGGGGCCGCTCTACCACCCAAAATGCCCCATATCGTCGGAGTCCCTGTCAGGGGACTCGAAATGTAATTATGGTACCAAGAGCCTCTCAGGGCTCGTCAACTAATATGCCCTGAGCCTCTCGTGGGCTCTTAAGGAATGCTGGCGCCTTCGGTGGAGTCCGCCCTCTGGGGACTCAAGAGAAACAACTGCCCCCTCTGAGCCTCGTGGGCTCTACACAAAGATGGCCCCCCTTCGTTGGAGTCCCTCTCGGGGGACTCGAAACAAGCAAACTGCCCCCGGAGCCCTCGTGGCTCAACAGAAGATGGCCCCTTCACCGGAGTCCCTCGCGGGGGGGACTCGAAACCAACACAATGGCCCCCGGACAAAGTCCGCACTACTAGGAGGGGGGGCGGACACCGGCAATGTGTCCCGATGCCCCCCTCTTCTCACAGGGACAACCCCGAGCCCTCACCTTACCGGGCTCCGGGTTTTTGCTTCCAGGATGGCGGCAGGGCTCCCTCACTCCGGGGAGAGCCTTGCGGCAGAGCCAGCGTCGCTCCCTGCCTTCCCCCGGCCTCTGTCGATGTCCTCCGATCTGGGGGAAGCCCTCGCGGCCCGACCAATGGCTGCGGGGCCTGGCAATGACGCGATGGGACTCCTGGGGCCAATCACAGCGCGGCCCCGCGCTGCAGCTTCCCGGCAACGCTTCCTCTGGCACCTCGGCTCTGGCGGGGTGGGCACCTGTCAGAGGTCCACAAAAAGGGGCAAAATTGGTGTTCCTTAACTCCGTGCTGTGAAGGCCACATTGGCTCAGGCTGCAGCACTCTCACTCGGCCCGGCCAAGCAGCTCCCACTCGGAAATAAGTATTCACTGCAAGCCATAAAATGATATGAATTCCGGTGACCCCGTTGCGCTAACCATTGTCAGCCGGCCTCCACTTCCAATACATTAAAATGTGGGGGGCGGGACTTAAAAAAAGACACGGAAACGCCCCCGAATCGCGTCGTGACAGGGAAAGAGTGATTGACAACCAATCTCTTCCAATGGCTAGCCTCTATTTATGGAGCTAGCCAATGGAAGAGAGAGGCGGGACAAAGCCCCATACTGTAGATCTCAAAAGATTTTGCCTGCGCGAGCACTGCTGCGTAGTGCTACGGCCAGGCGAAACCTAAAAACGGCTCAAGAAGGGAATGCGTGTCCCCCTACCCTTCAAAAATATACCTGTCCCCAAAAGATGGGGTCCCAGGAATGGGCTCAGAGAGAGCCCCAACTCATGCCCCTCTCAATATATATTAAAAAAATAGCAGCTGCCATTTTGTTTTATTTTTTTCTGCGACCCTGCAGGACTCCCATAGTGTTGTAAGGCTTATACTTTCTCGTGTAAAACTGTGCCCTTTGGACAACATAAATGTTGGACTGGGGCGAGACTGATTCTGGGCACTCCTCAGGATATATAGTCCTTCTAGGCCACAGTGCACCACCTGTATCGCTTACCTTACAGGGTGACAAATGGATGTGCAACCTCAGAACATGACAACCTTGACTCCTCAAGGCAATTGTGGTAACAGACTTAGAACTTTTTGCTTAGTTACTAATGCTTACCCAAAGAGATACACAACAAATACACAGTAAAGGGTTTCAATATTTATTGGAGCATTGTGATTCTTTAGTAAAATATGTGTGCTGCAATAATCAATAGGAGTAAAAAGAATAATGTGATTAGTGTTGCAATAATGAGGAAAAAGATGAATAGTTCAACCAATTTGATTAATACAGAGAACATATGCTTGAATACAAATACTGTACCTGGCGCATCCTAATCCATCATGTCTAGGGTGTGTATATCTCCCAAATCCCAATGGGGTGCTCTAACTCCCCATTACCTGTGGGTTAATGTCTGCAAGATGCCCATCTTGGTGTATAGTGTGTCAGCATCCCTCGCATGAAGTGAAAGCGTCAGCTGAGCTGGAATTCCGGCATGTACCAATCTCTCAGTAAAATGCTCCTCTGATTAAACAAAGGCTTGATGTCATATATATATAATAACATCCTCCAAGGTACCATGCCGAAGCCCCATTTAGGCCGCTATTGTTTATTATATTGTTATAGTCCTGTCGCCGAGCTGCCAAAAACAAATAACAACATCATGCATGCTGAACTTAGCCCTTGTGCAGAATGCCTATGATGAAAGGGGCCGAGCCCCGACCAGCTCTCAGGAATCCTGCTGTGTAGGACTTACAGGAGGTACCAGGAGGACTTCTTGGACCCCCAAGGTCCTTCAGCATACAAGAGTATTTTTTTCCCCAACCAGTAGTGCACCAGAAGATGCAGATGCAGAGTGGTGGCCAAAGGGGGCATGGCCTCCGAAGACTTCTTAGCAATCCCGCTGTGTGGGACATACTAGAGGTAGAAGGAGGGGTTGTTGGCCCCCAAGGACCCTAAGCAGCCAAGGGGACTGCATCTCTGAACTAGTAGTGCGCCAGGATGCGTTTTTGCAGAGTGTTAGAGAAAGGTCCCCATCATGAGACATATACATATGTATATGTAAAACACCCAGTGGCGATTCCCACTGGGTAGTTGTAGTTAGGAGTGCATTTTTTGTTTTGCTAATAATTTTTTGTGCCGTTTGATGAATCTTCATGAAACTTTACAAAATAAAAGAAAATTCACCTCAGTTCATTCCTGGACAGTTTCAGGATAGGGGTGAGAAAAAGGGGGGGGGGTAAAAAATGCTAATTTCCCCATGCATTTTCCATAGACTTCTTTAGCCAGCACTACCACAAAAACTGCTGAATGAAATTACACCAACTTTGTCAGGAAGCTAGATCTTGGTTGGCAGACTGTGATTTTTGTGATATGGTGTAAATCCATTAAGTAGTTTTATAGAACATAAGGCTCAAACATATTTGTATATCTGGATGGTTGGGTTTGAAGGATTCTCACGTGATTTCCTCAAATCAAATTTAAAAAAAAATAGTTTTCTGATTGGCCCATGGAGCTTTATTTCCCTTGATCCCCTTTGCTCCCATGGGATATATGCTCCCATGGGAGAGAGCACTCTGATTGGCTACCAGCAACACAAGTTGCTTGCAGTCATTACAGGACTCAGGGAAAAAATATTGAACATGTGGGGGCAGGGTAGGGATACCCTGCCCCCTTGGGCCCTGTGGGGGTCCCAGAGGGCCCCCAGAGCCTAAATACCCCAAACCGTGGGAATTCCTTTTTAGAAGTATTGCCATGGGAACGCCCAAAAAAAGCCCGCCAGACAGGAGGAAACTCCTAATCTGGCAGGTGGCCCCACGACAGGTTTGATGGTGCAGCAGCAGGGCAGACCCGCTGCCGCACTGCCAAACTTGTAATCGGGTCCTTAGCAACCGAAAATATAACTCCCATCTAAGAAGCGAAAAAAGTAAGATGAATCAAATTAACCTTTTCAGATGTTTCTGTCTCTTTTTCTTTAAGGTTGAATGTTGAAGCACGTAAAATCTTTACTGATATGGGAAGCAGTTTTGCAAGCAAATTGGGTTTTCGAGACAACTGGATTTTCGTGGGAGGAAAAGGCCTGAAGAGCAAAAGCCCCTTTGAAGAGGTATATGGACATCTTATTGATGGCTTTACATGTAAACTATGTTACTTTTCTTTGTGCATTTCTCATTGAGGAGGGGTTTCAGGTCTGAGCCATGTGATAGGCTCATGTCTGGCAAAACCAATATTGCTGTGTATCCTGTTTCTATTATTCCACACACTGATAATGTCTTCCAGTATTGTGTTCATCTACAATGAAACGTTGGCAGGAAACACCCCGAGCTAAGCCGCGCTTAGATGTTCCAGAAGTACAGTAAGATGACAAAGTGGATGGGAACAATTGTTAATGACGATCCCAATCATTGTTAGTTTTGCAAAAACAGTTACTGTACTTGTTTTTAAATAGAATCCTTCCCTGAACAGTTAATGCTAACATTGAGTTGACTGCGGGAAAAAGAGTGGAGAAGAAAGTGGTGCATCTACTCAAGGGACAAACTAACAAAGAAGAGACATGCCATTGCACTCGGGCTATTTCTACAAAGCATTGTATGTCTGCCATAGGTAACCTGCAAAACTAAAGGCTGAGGAGTGGTTGTGTGACTTTAATTGATGCAGCCATTTGAAGCGTCTCCCTCACAGTGAAGAAATCACATGACTGGTGAGGAAGAATAAAACATTTTGATGTACTATTTATTAAAGACTAGTTCATTGTTGCTTATTGGCCTCATTTCAACCGTGACCCTTCAGCCAGCCCTGGTTTATTAGCTAACATCATTTTACATTCAGGTACGCATAGTTTTGCTTTTAACATTTGGAGGAAATTGGGTTTTTGAGTGAGGAGGGTAAAGATCCTTCTCAGGCAACAACCACAATCCTGTCAGAGTGAGTCACCAAAGTCACCAAATTAACCAATGCGTATCCCTCTGGTAGCATAGCAAAAAAACAGTCAGGCTCAACTTAGGGGTGATGTGTAAGGTATTTATTCAGTACTTGAAAAGTGATGAAGTGCAAATACAACACAAGAAAAATCCCACAGCAATTTAGAACAATGGAGAAAATTGTAATGAATAAAATAACAAAACTGATAATTAGTCTAATCAGGAGACCCGGAGTTATGATTTTAAAAATCTCTTAGTGAAAACTAGCACCTAAATGATGAAAGCAGCAACTGCGGATATCTAGTCAGACGAGAACTGGGCAAAGTCAAAAGCTATGGCCGACTACAATGGAGCAGGGTAAGGTAATCAAGGCGAATTGGCCCAGTCTCTGCTTACCATCATCGTTAAAAGAATTTTTGAAGAAAAATGTCTGAGGAGGTAAAGTGTCTGAGGCAAAAAGTGTCTTTGTTGAGAAGCTGCTGGATGAACTCTAGTGGGACGATTTTGCAAGTTGTAGCCAATGAGGGCTCCACAAGCCATACTCCGGTCGTGGAGACCTCATCGTCCAGGGCCCAATTAGAGAAGTGTCCGAGGACCCCATTCCCCGGGACACTGTTGTTCCCTGCCTGGAAGAGTGTGGGAGCAGGGACTACAAATTTTTCCTGCCTGCTGTCAACCCAGTAGCTAACACAATTTTTCTTCCACCAAGTAAAAGCACAGAAAAAAGCTGCTCCCCAGCATACAACACAACTTTACTCCCACCGAACAGAACCACAGAAAAAAGCTACATCCGCCCTGGTGGGAGCAAAAGAATGGAGCTTGGCTCTCACCATACCCAGAATGGGTGCTGGCTGGGGAGCCAGCAGGGGCCGCAGGGATCATGTGGCTTCCTGATGGCTCCCAACTAGAAAAAAAGGTTGAGTGTGCCACTGGTGGGTGGCGGGGCACCCATATAAATGAAGAATGTCCAGTCCCATGCAGGGGTCTTGGGGCTTCGCCGGCAAGCCTCAAAATAAAAAAAGATGCGGGCATTGGGACTCCCCCTGGAAAAGTAAAATGTCCATCTCCCGCCAGCCACAATAAAGGGTGGTGGCTGGGGAGCCAGCAGTAATGAGTTCCCCACACAGCCCAAAGTGTAAATAAAGTAAGCTGAGTGGCAGGACCCACTCATTTTTAGTTTCCCATAATGCCCTGAGAGGGCTTTTAAATTATTTTTTTCCCTGGTGGTGCCCCTTGTTAATGTGAAGGGCTGGAGCTGCAGCACCCTCCTAGCAATATAGAAAAAAAGACTGTACGTCTGCTGGGTCATTGAATCCATGACCCCAGGGAGCATTCCACATGTTTTTAAAGCGCTCCAAGCTGGAGCTGTATGCTCTTCAGCTGGAGTGCAGTGGCCCCTTGTGGTTGATTCAATGAAAACGCTTTGTGGCCTTGCAAAATCAGGTCATTTTGGGTCCTTCCTGTTGCGGGCACTTTGCCCACCCACACAAGTGAGGTAGCATTTAAATCAGCAGACCTGTGGGAACACTGGTTGGTAGGAAATGTGTGGTTTCATATTGATTCTGGAAGAATATGGCACAGTCATGCAAGGAAAATGTGTGATTTTAGTCACATTTTTTATGTTTCCAGGGCATTGTTGGTAAAAAAAATTGGTGGGATCCACTGGAGGCAGACCACCATGTACTCCCTTGGGTTTCTACTTTATGAAAATATCTAGATTTGGTAGATTTATCCTAGAGAAAATGTACACCTAGCAGAGAAAGACAGAAAAGACAAATATTACTGCACAATCATCTATTCCTCAAGTGCACACACATATTGGTTCGATTTGGCACAAGGGTGAGTGATAGGTTCAAAATGTATATTTTATTAACAAGAGATTTTACAAAAATGAAATGCACTGTTAACTATTAAAAGGTAAAAAACGAAACCACAAACTCACAACTCGTGAGCTGTAAAGCTGCGACAAGGCATCAACCGCATTACAGGCAATTCACACACCCTTCATACGTGACATACAGAAAAACATTCACACCGCCAGCCATGGACCCAGCACACTACAACACTCACATGGAAAGACAATGTAGAGACAATGTACACCCTGGCGAAAAAGACACAAAAGACAAATATTACTTCACTTGTATCTATTCCTCAAGTACACACACACATACTGTGTCGATTTTGCACAAGGGTGAATGAAGGTTCAGAACATAATATCTTATTAACAAGAGATTTCTCAAAAATGAAATATACTGTTAATAGTTGAAAGGTCAAAAATCGGAACCAATGCCGCACAGCTTGTGAGCTGCAAAGCCATGACAAGGCACCAACCAATTTACTGGCCATCACCGTTCATACAAGACAGACACAACACCAATCACACCGCAAGCTGCTGGCCCAGCATATTACAACATTCACATCAACTGACAGCGCCATTCAAGGGCCCATCACTTTCATATGCCCACATGACTGAAACAGGAATCACACCGGCTGGCAGCTGACAGAGTGTGTGAACTAGCATTTGACTAGCAGTGTGTGTAGTGACAAGTCACTACTCACACACTGCCAGCCAAATGCCAGCTCACACATATTGCCAGCCAGGTGTCAGTCCATGCACACAGCAGGCCAAGCACCAGTCTACGTACAGCACCAGCCAAATGCCAGTACAGGCACACTGCCGGATAAGTGGCAATTAAGTATGGGCACAAAATTCGTTCCACTCGGGGAATTTGCGAATTTTCGGCAATTTTGCGATCCGCGAATCTCGCAAAATTGCTGAAAAATTCACACATTTGCTCGCGGGCGGATTTGTTTGCACGTGCCCGAGTTAAAGCTCAAATAATCAGCCCAAACAACTAGTGAGCACGGTCTAGGCTAGGCAGGTGTGCTTCCTCCCTATATCTACCGCTTACAATTAGATGTAATCCTTCATGGAGGTCTTTGCATCCACGAGTTTCTCAAGCTCAATCCCCGTGTACTTCCTGTGACCAGGAGGCTGCTTTCTTCTCATCTGCTGCTCTGATCGGTCTCTGACCCTTTATAAACAAGAGGCATGTGAACTCGCATAGAAGCCTTGCCCATTTGGCCCCGCCACACACACACACTAGGGTATGCAATGTCTTCCTGCCCTTTCCTCACTATGATGGACAGCTCACTTGAGGGACCTCGGCACCTTTCGGCACGGTGGCAAAGTTACAGACACACGTGGTCACTGGAGACAAATATTCTGGCCCTTTACTCAGCTGTAGTGTAGCAAAAGCACTATACATTTACCCAATGAGGTAGCACTTACTGATTAGCCAATAGAAAGTACTCCAGTTGAGTAGAGGTATGGCACAACACGGTGGCATCTTTGTGGATAAATTTGCAGGCAGGATTCATTCTGGCACGATGCTCCTGTCACAAAAATTAAACCTCAACAGGAAACACTTACAGATATAAGCAGGTACCCGAGTTGAAGCTCAAAATTAGTCGCATATTATAATCAGGCCAAACAACTAGTGAGCACGGTCCAGGTGTGCTTCCTCCCCATTTCTACCTCTACAATTAGATGTAATCCTTGATGGAGGTCTTTGCATCCACGAGTTTCTCAAGCGCAATCCCCGTGTCCTTCCTGTGACCAGGAGGTTGCTTTCTTCTCATCTGCTGCTCTGATCGGTCTCTGACCCTTTATAAACAAGAGGCATGTGAACTCGCATAGAAGCCCCGCCCGTTTGACCCCGCCACACACACACTAGCGGTACAAAAGGGGTGGTGATGGACGGAGCATCTGAATCAATCAAACACTCACACCCAGTCAAAAGATCTGGGTTTAATCCATCACCGTTCTTTAGCCCACTCTGCCACCCCAGTTCAGACACGGCTATATGCAAATCAGTCTGACCCTGTGCCTCATGGGAACAGTCCAGCCCGAACTGCCAAGCCGTGTCTTCCCTGGACCGGAAACAAGCTTCCGAGGACCGGTTTCTGGCATTCCAGCCGTCTTCAGCCCGTCTTGCTTGAATCCAGTGGCAAAATGAGCAAGGGACTCACGTCTGAGCATACCCTGCCACACTTATGGCGGCCAAAAGCGGTACAAAAGGGGGTGGTGATGAACGGAGCATCTGAATCAATCAAACACTCACACCCAGTCAAAAGATCTGGGTTTAATCCATCACCATTCTTTAGCCCACTCTGCCACCCCAGTTCAGACACAGCTATATGCAAATCAGTCTCACCCTGTGGCTCATGGGAACAGTCCAGCCCGAACTGCCAAGCCTCAGCTTCCCTGGACCGGAAACAAGCTTCCGAGGACCGGTTTCTGGCATTCCAGCCGTCTTCAGCCCGGCTTGCTTGAATCCAGTGGCAAAGTGAGCAAGGGACACACGTCTGAGCATACCCTGCCACACTTATGGCGGCCAAAAGCGGTACAAAAGGGGGTGGTGATGGACGGAGCATCTGAATCAATCAAACACTCCCACCCAGTCAAAAGATCTGGGTTTAATCCATCACCGTTCTTTAGCCCACTCTGCCACCCCAGTTCAGACACGGCTATATGCCAATCAGTCTGACCCTGTGCCTCATGGGAACAGTCCAGCCCGAACTGCCAAGCCGTGTCTTCCCTGGACCGGAAACAAGCTTCCGAGGACCGGTTTCTGGCATTCCAGCCGTCTTCAGCCCGGATTGCTTGAATCCAGTGGCAAAGTGAGCAAGGGACTCACGTCTGAGCATACCCTGCCACACTTATGGCGGCCAAAAGCGGCACAAAAGGGGGTGGTGATGGACGCAGCATCTGAATCAATCAAACACTCACACCCAGTCAACAGATCTGGGTTTAATCCACCACCGTTCTTTAGCCCACTCTGCCACCCCAGTTCAGACACGGCTATATGCAAATCAGTCTGACCCTGTGCCTCATGGGAACAGTCCAGCCCGAACTGCCAAGCCGTGTCTACCCTGGACCGGAAACAAGCTTCCGAGGACCGGTTTCTGGCATTCCAGCCGTCTTTAGCCCGGCTTGCTTGAATCCAGTGGCAAAGTGAGCAAGGGACTCACGTCTGAGCATACCCTGCCACACTTATGGCGGCCAAAAGCAGTACAAAAGGGGGTGGTGATGGACAGAGCATCTGAATCAATCAAACACTTCCAGTAGTGTTGGTTCCTACTCCACGATCGCGCCTCACCCGCATTCGTGGAGCAGGAATCCACTCTAGATAGGAACAAGGGGAAAGGAAAGACTCTTTCCTTTCCCCCTGCATGCACAATGTAACCCGCGTCGCCCCCGGGTGAAGACCCTAGCTGCAAAAATATCCTCTCCTTGGAAGTACTGGAAGCAAATGGCTTCCAGCCCATCCCCGGCAGCATGTGATGATGTTGGCGCACCGTAGCATGCCGATGTCATAAGAACACCAAAGGAGGAGAGGAGGGAGGTTGAGGCTGGCAGCAGAAGCATTTCTGCTGCTATCCTCAGTAGGGATATCCCTACATAGGGGTGTAGCTGGGTGGCCCACGGGGAGAGCCAGCACTTCCCCCATGTGTGGGTGCTAGTACGGAATGGTTCAGCCCTCAGCACATGAGCGCTGTGGCTGGAACCGTTCCTTTCATAGCACCAAAGGAGTTAAGTATAAATTTTGACAGGAGCGAGCTAGAAATGTCATTCAAAGACTCAAAATGATAGTTGCCATAAATCTAACAACTTGTCACTGTTTATAATAACTATTACAGAAAAAAGGTTTTCAAACTTTATTTTCTGTCCTCCAAAATCCAGCCTTCAAGCTGCCCTCCCCTGATTGACCAATGAGTCAAGCAGTCTTAATGAGGTGTGAAGTGGCCCGCGAGAGAGACAAATGATTTCATGTCGGTGGAGAACTGCAGCTGCAGAAACAAAAGGCAGGATTGGGGTGAAGTGGCCAAACTGGTCTTCAAAGGGAAAATGACACTTTAGGACAGCACAGGCTAACCCCCATATCTTGCACCCCTAGCCACACAGAAGCCCCTGTAATTATATTAGTGAAGGTGCTGGAAGGGAAGTGTTAGATAACCATAGACACACTAGAGGGTTGGCTTAGGCAGATCTAACCCTCTAGTCGAGAGTTAGACTAGTGCTTTCATGGATACGAATATGCCACATTTTGGGGGAAGCGGTCAGACCTGAAGGTAGCCCCCTGCATCCCATTGGTCAGGGATGCCCCCTGCTTGACACCCTGGAATACTGAATACATATGGAAGAGTTGCCACGCCACTCGGATCTGCTGCCTGAAACAACAAGGAGAAGAAGGACTGCCCTACCGGAACCCTGACTGGGCACCCAAAGAACTGAACTCTGAAGAACTGCACCCGGTGCACAGTCTGGAACCACAGCCCTAAATACTAAGCCTGGCTTCACATGGATTAAGGAGTGGACTCCCTAAAAGCTACAGCTACAGGTTAACAGGGCCCACCTGTATCATCTCCACCAAGAATTCCCTAGCTTGTAATGCGTTGAATGGACTTCTAAGGATTTGGACATGTGAATTGTGGCAATTGAAGTCCCAACATCCCAAGGACCATCTCAGAGACTCTAGACCCCTGGATTGGTGTTGTGGACACCTTGAACCCACAATAGGAACTTCGGGAAGACATTCCAGAAGTTTGGAGAAGTGTGGAACAACTTTTGTAAAAAGCTCCATTAGTTGACCAGGTGCATTGTGGGAAGTGTGATCTTAGACCGCCTGAGATAGAACAGAGCATCTGAACCCCTGGCTGGTGTTGTGGACCGCTTTCCTGCAGAAAGAAATACTTATGGAAGTAAGTATCAAAGAGTTACATCGTGAGTGGCCTGAACTCTGGATTTTGTCCCAGTCCAGTGCAACCTTGTTTAAACTTTTCAGTGATATTTGCTTCTAAGTGCTGTTTTACTTTTAATCTTTAAAAAATCATATCTCTGTTCCCGACATTGGATGTTTGTCATTTTGTTGTCATTTTAATCATAAACATATTTCCTATGTTTATAAATTGGTGTTGGATTTTTACTCTGTGTTGTGTATTACATATTAAATATATATTTTTTAATGCTTTACACACCTGTCTCTTAGTTAAGGCAGCCTACTTTTTGCGAGCAACCAAGGGTTGAGCAAGGGAATAATGTATTGAGACCTTTTATTGTAATTGTGGCCTTATTACTAGTGGAAGGTAACTACTTACTGTTGGAAGGTGGATTGTTGGTAGGGGTATGTGTGCACCTGCCACTAGTTATAAGGCCACCAATACAATATAATGGCCAGTCAAGATCACAATACATTAGCCCCTGGCTCAATCCTTGGTAGCTGTCTCTGAGCAATTAGGTTTAACTTAGGAGACAGGTGTGTGAAGAATGTTATTTAAAAACACCAATACATTAAATGAGCAAGACAAAACACACAATAAAAATCCACAACCTATTTATAAACATAGGAAATATTCTGTTGATTAAAATGACACCAAAGTAACAAACATTCAATATAGGGAACCAGAAATAAGAATTGGGAACCAGAGAGAATAATTTTTAAAGAATAAACACCTTCTAATGCTTAAAAACATACAGCGCCAACTTGGGACATCTGTTAGCGCTTGACCAGGACAAAGTCAAAGTTTCAGGCTGACTGTGATGGAGACCTTGTTGGATACACTAAGCGGGAGGCCTCGGTCAAAGTTTTACCTTAGCACTTAGAAACCTTTCTGGAGGATTTTCTCCCAACATTGAGCGGGCCTCTCCAGCAGGCCGGCTGCCCAGTGGCTTTGACTGCTTAGTTCAGCAGGAGCACCTAGTCAACTCCTAGAAGTCTTGAGCTCCGGAGCTTTCAGTGTGCTGAACCTGAAATCCAGTCCCATCCATGGTGCTAGGTAGTAGGCTTGACTTTCGACATCGGGTCGGTCACCTTATGGAGCTTTTTCCAAAAGTTGCTCCAAATTTCTCTGCACTTCTGGAGCTTCTTCCTGAAGTTCCTCTGGAGGGTTCAACGTGTCCACAACACAAATCCAAGGGTCCAGAGACTCTGAGTTTCTCCTTGGAATTTTGGACTACAGTTCCCACAATGCACATGGCCAAATCCTTAAAAGCCCACTGGACACACTCTAGGCTGGAACGTCTTGCGGGAGTTGGTGCAGGTGAGGTCTGTTAACCTGTTGCTTTCAGGGAGTCCACTCTTTAATCATTTTTGAAGCAAGGCAAAGTCCTTGGGGCGGTAGTTCTAAGTGTGCAGCAGGGGCAGACCTGGGTTCCAGCAGAGCAGTCCTTCTTCTCCTTCTAGTCTCAGGCAGCAGATCTGAGCTACTATGCAGCGCCCACATATGTATCCAATGTTCTGGGGTGACAAGCAGGGTGGCAACCCTGACAATGGGGTACAGGGGGCCACCCAAAAGCATGACAGCATCCCCCAAAGTCTGGCATATTCTTGTCCCACAAAGCACTGTATTTTAAAATTCAAGATGGAGAATTCCTCTCCTTGGGAGTAAAAATTGAATAAGCCAACTCACTGGTGAGGTTCATTTCCTTTAATACTCCCTTTCCAGACCTCTTGTAAATTCTATGCCTGGGGCTGCCATCTGGCTACGGTTTACAGGAAGAGCGGATAGGCCTGGCTGGCTTTCCTTACTGTCCTGCTTTCTTTGAAGCCCAGTTTTATTTATCCAGCCCATGTCCTGTTCTTTGCAGTTGCAGAGTGCCCCTCATCAGATAATTTCTGTCTCTATGCAGGGCACATCACCTCATCAAAGCAGTTTGGTTATGCCTTTGAAGGGCTGTTTAATCAGGTGAGGATGCTAGAAGGCTGGATTTTGGATCACTGAAAAGAAAGTTCTACATCTTATTTTCTGTCTTACTTATGATACATTCAAAAGTGGCAAGTTGTTGGATTTATCAGTACTCCTCTCTTAAGTCCTTGAAATATTATTTTAGCTCACTCCTATCAATAGATAATGGGCCTGACATTGAGGTTCCTGAGGATCCTCAGTGGAGGGCCCTGCATGATCTCAAGTCAGCAAAAAGGAAAGCCAACTTTGATGTGAGGCATGCTGTTGCTCATACCTTAGTTAACATAGGTGGTTGTGTGAGAGTAAGATTTCCACAGAAGTCTGGAGGTACAAAGTTCTCTTCTCCTCGCAAAGTAATTAAGCTATTTCTTAATTCTGTGAAACTTGATGATGGGCGCATTTGGAACCTGAGTAGAATTGCTCTTGTACCTTCCCCTGCTTTCTCCAATTGTCATACTCAACTTATGTCTTCCAAGTTTATTTCTCCTCTGCGCAGGAGCACTCGCACACGTACAGCTCCCATGAAACTTCATGATTATGTCCCCAACTGAACATATCAGTCATTGTTCACCATCTTTGTGTTGGGCAAAGGTGTGTGGTATTTGCCTATGTTATTGAAATGAAATGAAATACAATAAAACAGCAATTTATAGAGCGCAAAGCATTCACCTGAGGGTGTCAAGGCGCTTGCTCATTAAGACAGGATTTAGGCTAGGGGGTTTGTGTACACTTTAAAGACTGAACAGCCAAGTCTTTAGCACTTTCCTAAAAGCTAACAGATGTGTTTCCTGTTTCAATCTTGTTGGGAGAGAGTTCCACTAAGTAGTTGCGCCCACCAGAAAGCTTCTCCCCCCCCCCCCAGGAAAAAAAATTCACCCTGGAAACAATAAGATCGTGGGCTGGGGATGAGCGAAGACAGCGGGCTGAGACATAGGGTAGCAAATTCAGTTTTAAAAAGCCTGGTCCTATGTCCTGTGTGGTCTTAAAGACAATACATAGTGCCTTAAACTCAATTCGTCTTTTTATTGGCAGCCAGTGTAAATCCTTGAGCACCTTTGCCACAGATTTGTGTCTTGGGATGTTCAACAAGAGCCGAGCTGCTGCATTCTGCATAACCTGCAATTTAGACAGGCACTTTTTCCAATGGTTGATAAAAAGCCCGTTACAGTAGTCGGCTCTTGACAGGACAAGCGCTGAGACCACTAATTTACGAAGCTCAGCTGGGATGAATGGGAGGATCCTTCTTAAAAAAATGTATGTGTAGAAAGAGAGGGAGGTAACCAGGTTGACGTGGTTTTCAAATGAGAGTTTAGAGTCGAAAATGCCCCCCAGGTTCTTAACCTTGGTCACTGGCGTGGGTAGTGGCCCAAACTTCAGGGGCCAGAGATCGGGTGACCAGAAGTTAGTGTGAGCACCAAAAAGAAAGACCTCCGTCTTACTAGATTTAAGGTTTAGACAATTGGCAGCCATCCATTCTCCCAACTGACAGAGGCAAGTATGGAACTGTTTCATAGTGTCAGTGGGGGATCCTGACACTGAGACGATAATCAGCGCATCGTCTGCATAGGAAACAGCTGAAAAACCTAGGGACCTGATCAGTTTTGCCAATGGTGCAACATAAATATTAAAAAGAGTTGGGCTCAGAGAAGATCCATGTAGCACACCACATGGTAATGTAAAATTGGGTGATCTAAAGTTATCTAGGGCCACAAATTGTTCCCTGCCTGACAGGAAAGATTCAAGTAGGGTGAGGGCATTCCCTTTGACACAATTCCCCTCAGAACTTCCAGGAGTTTCTGATGGTTCACCATGTCAAACGCGGCCGAGGTCAAGTAGCATAAGTGCTTCACTGTCGCCGGAGTCAACTATTTGCGTAATCATTTCAGAAGATGTGATCAACGCCAGTTCGGTACTGTGATGTTTTCGAAACCCGAACTGGGTGTCGTCGAGAAGACCATGCCTTTCAATATCTATACTACTATTATAAAGAAAGAACTTTGAACCTTTGAGGCGGGTAAACTCGGGAACCACAGCACCAATCCACACACCTGATACGTCGTTGTAATTGTCAGGCTGTGCAGATGGACATAGGCTATATAAATTAAAAAAATATAAGTTATTTAAAAAAATTACGAGAAAAAAAAAAGTAGTCCCATGGAAGTAGCGCCAGCAGCGACGTGCATGCTGACATCAGGAGCGCGGGGAGGAGTGGCGTCCAGGAGCGAGAGGAGGAGTGGTGGATATGAGTGCAGGGAGGAGCGGCGGACAGGCGGGGAGGAGCGGTGAGGAGCTGCGGACAGGCTGGGAGGAGCCGAGAGGAGCGGCGGACAGGCGGGGAGGAGCAGCGAGGAGCGGCGGACCGGTGAACTCAGGAGCACGGGGAGGTGCGGAGGATGAGGTAAGGCTCCGGGGGACCCACGGACAATGTCGGGGCGGGCGGGGTCCCTGAAGGCAAGGTCGGGACGGGCTGCTACTCTGGGGACCCACGGACAATGTCGGGGCGGGCGGGGCAGTGGCCCTGAAGCCTGATTGCTAGCGGCGGACCGGTGAACTCAGGAGCACGGGGAGGTGCGGTGGATGAGGTAAGGCTCCGGGGGACCCACGGACAATGTCGGGGCAGGCGGGGGCCCTGAAGCCAAGGTCGGGACGGGCTGCTACTCCGGGGGACCCACGGACAAGGTCGGGGCGGGCGGGGGCCGGGGCGGGCGGGGGCCCTGAAGCCTGATTGCTCCCGGACAAGGTCGGGACGGGCTGCTAGTATTCTGATATGGTATTATTCATGTCTTTCTCTGCCATTTTTGCTTTTAGTGTAGTGTAGTTCCTATATTTCCAATAGGCTCTGCGCATTGGAATATTATATCCTATAGATGTGACGTAGGACTGAGTTCAACTAGGTCTCTATCCAATATACTTAACTTAATTGTGAGTGCCAGCTGGCTCAGAGGTCACTAGAAACTTTCTTGAATTCACAAGAAGGGATTCGTTTCTGACAACCGCATAAACATGACAACTTTGTTTCCCCAAGAATAAAACGTATCTTCAGAGTCGTGGAAACAATAGATAAGTATTTCACTCAGTCAATCGTGCATGCTTCGTTTCTACAGAGTTTGCAGAGAAATAGTGAGATGGGCGTTTTCAATAAAAAGGTTTATTGAACAGTCTTCTTTCTCAGGCAAGAGAAGTGAACTGCTGCAATCGTTAGGCAGACTGCAAAGTATATTGCCTACAGCGAGAATGGCATTATAAAATAATACTGTAAGAGCATTGTATGGTTTTTAAGGCATATAAAAATACATACAAAAATACACAGGCTAAAATACTCAACTAATGCTCCTAATTTATGCCTACCCCAATGTACCTAACCTAAGTCTCGTACGTGGGAACAAGTAAGTATTGTCTTTTGCATAGGTTTAGTTTTGCCAAGAATCTACCACCGGTTTCTCTAGGTTCTAATCAGCCCCATGCCTTAGAATGAAGGAGGTCTGGTATCTCTGTCTCAGGACTCGATTTCCCAACACCCCGCAAAGGGAGTCAGAAACACTGGAGCTGATTTCTCAGCAGAGCAGGGCAGCTTCCTGATCAGTGCGTCAGCTGGAGAGTCGGCTTCCTTCGGCACTTGCTGTAGCGAGCTGCGTCGGGCAAGTAGGTCGTCAAACTGCTCCGAACCACCGTAGTTTACCATAGCAAGTAAAGGTATATTTATATCTTGAAGGTGTTTAGGAATGCCATCGTTGACGTAAAGTTGGACATATGAACTTCATGAATGAACCCCTGGGGAATAGTTGTTAATTGTAAAACTAACGAAGTTCTTGGAGAAATCAATATTCAAGCAAGGGGAAGTCTCTCACGGCTTAAGCTGGTTTTCCAAGAAATCGTTGTGATGTTTTTTTTAATGGATGGAAGAGCCATGCCTGTATTTGGGTAGCATGGGCTATTCCTAATTAAGGGCTTGATTTCTATGCCTATATAAGGGCAACGCGAATTGTACCTATTTAAGGGCATGAATCAGGAAATCCATTCGGAATCTAAAATGGTACACAACACCCACTCTACTTTCTTATGTACGACTCTATAAAAATACTACGTTCTAAACACAGTAAACATATCTAAACATGATGTGTTAAAAAAACACCCAAAATACATAAAAATGCATTGGTACTGGTTGTACACGAAAAGAGCATAGGTGCTGTACACAATATAGCAACGTTTCATTCAAAGCATATAGTTGACATTTGAAAATGATAACTGAATGAATCATGAAAAAACATTTATGAAATAGATCATAAATACAGAAGAAAAAAGGTGCCAAAACCATTTCATGTCATATACATATAACTGTTGGTATGAGGACAAGGTCAAATATTGTCTCTGGAAGTTTTTCAAAGAATTCTAGTTCTCTATGAATAGTTCTACTTTAAGCAGATTACTTTGTGCCAAAAAATTTAAAAATACAAATTTGGAAAACAAAAATTAATCATAGGAAAAAGAGTTCCAAAGTTAAACATTGTTTTGAAAAAATGAAGGTCGAATTTAGAGTCTCTCAGAACACTGTGTGCCAAATCAAAAGTCAGTGTTATTGGTCGGAGAAAACATCAAATCTTCTAAGTCTGTAAAAAAAACTGTCTACCATTGTAGGGGAAAGTTGGATTACCTCGTTAAGAAGATCAATCGCACATAGATGTGAAGCATTGCTGACAGCATTGGTCGCATTAGCAATGTTTGTATTAGATGGTACCTGTGTGCCTGTTGTTTCTCATACCTCGACAGTAGCATATTTGCGTCTGTGAGATCTTAATGAATGCCGTCATCAGAATTGGTAGCCGTTGGGGACAACACAGTGCATGAGCCGTTACTGGTCCAATCAAAGTATCGGCATCCATTGGCATGACTGATGGGAGCGTCAGACAGGTGTCTAGCACACATTCTTCTCCGCATAGCAGGCATTGTAGAACAGGTAAGATGCAATCTTGCCAAATTGGTCTGAATGATAGAAACCATGTGGTATTCAATTCTCTTAGACGAGGTAGTCGAAAACTTTGGACGATGCGCTCACGACACTTCATGGCCAGAAGAGTGTTCCACACGGTGAACTGGATGTCGCTTGTGGATTGACTTACCATAGCGCAGTAACAGGAGAAAAAATAGTATCCCTGCAGCGAGTCCCAAAATGATAGGCAATCCGCCAAACACAGAGTGCACGAAGTTTGGAAATATTCCTAGGACTGCTTCAGAGGGTGCTAACAGTCCCAAAAAAATTGTCTTAAATACATGTACAATACCACTCGTATCAGACATGTTTAAGATACGACCTAACATTTCCAAGAAATGTATAGGGCAATTTGTTGTTAAAAAGGCATGTATCTCTGCAGAAGTCCTTGCAACTTGCAGATCATACGTCTCTTTGGCCAAGGTCAGTGGCCCAGTTTTTTGCAAAAGAATGGCTTTCATTCTGCTTAAAGTATCAATTCGTATAGAAGAGATGTTCAGTGAAGGCCAAAGTGGCGACTCCCGGTCTGGCTTGGTTTTTGGAAACAATACTTTCTTACAGCAAGTGACCATGGCTGACACAGTTACTAGATAGGGTGAACCTGGTAACATGCCACAGCAGCTGTGATCATTCAACATGAGGTAACTTCCATTAGAAGGCTGGCCAAAAATGGAATCAATCACCGCAGCGGGTGAACCTTGCAGGTGGCAGGATATGTTGTTAGAGGAACCATCACAGGCCCCGTGTAAACTAATACCCTGACAAAGGAGAGAACCGCTTAATGCATCTTCACAATTTTTACCACTAAGAAACACTTCTTTCCCCCCACTCCCACATCTGTGTGTTTATGGTAATTCCCAGGATGTCTTGATGTATTCTTTACCCAACCTTTCATATATGCCTGCTGGTATATTTTTTAAGCAATACTGAAAATGGAAATTTGTAACAGGCAGAGTGATTGTTCTGTGTATTCTCCATTCTGTGACTGGTCTTTCAGCGAAAGTTAATGGCAATCTTTCCAGTTTTTCAATGCTCAGCACCGTTTAGTCTGCTCCCCTCTGTGCCAGTTTGAACTATTTATCAGTGAGATTAAATTCTGAAAACAGTGACGTGGTATTGATTAGACGCCAAGACACATAGCCTGACGTAGGTTTTGTAACGTCCAGCCCAATAGCATGATAGAACGTAATTGCGACTGACCATGTTGCAACATGACTAAGTCCTGTTCCATTATGTCTATGGCAGAGGATACTATGCTGTCCAAAGAATGTATATTGGACGACAGAGTCGTTAACCCATTGTCAACCGCAGAGACCGTATTCCTCTAAATTAATACAATCAATTTCTCGTATTCGTTCTGCAATCTGTGCTTGCGTAATCTTCCATGCTTCATTATACATGGCATAGATACCAGCGTATATAAAACATTTATGACGCGGTGTTCTTGGTCCTAGCAAGAATTCTCTATGGTCAGCGCCATCTTTAAGTAAAGATAAGTGTTGTTTAACATCCCTAAGTGTAGATCTTTGTAGCCATTCAAGGCAGAGTTTCCCTACACCGTATGTTGTTACTATTCCTGGATGCTGTCTCTGAACATATCTTGGGTCTGGCCTAGTGAATTTGAACCCCCGTTTTATTCAGGAATCTATCTTGACATGTGTTTGTGTCTGTGGGCCAGATTAACCATTTTTTTCCAATCTGGATCTGTTCTGTTGTGTTGCAAAATAGTATGTACATCGACCACCCCTTCTTAAGTATTACCGCTATCAGGTGTAGGTGTAGGCATGGACGGTTTGTTTAGATCTTTTATCATGGCTAACCCAAGACAAGATGTCTGTTGGACAGTGTCATTCAAAAACATTATTTGCTCTGGGATGATGCAGACTCTAAATAAAGCTTCTATCCCCTGCACTTGCCAATCTTTTGTGCCCCAGACAGTTTTTGTCTCAATGTTGTCTCTCCAAAAGTCAAAACCTAATGTAGACAGTAAGTATGGGCTGAAAGTTAATTCCGCTCGTGGAATTTGCGAATTTTTGGCAATTTCTCAATCTGCGAATCGCGCGAAATTGCCAAACAATTCGCAATTTTTGCTTGTTCGCGCTTCAAAAATTCAATCTCACCCGCGTGGCATTGACTTACTGTGATTCTGAGTTCGCCGAGTTGTTTTCCTCCCGGTTTGCGTGCGCCGCGCCATTTTGGATCTGGCTGTGTGATCGCGCAAGACTTTTCGACCGTGAGTATGTCATGGAGTCCCACCATCTTGCACTGCGAGACTTTGAGAACGCGAATACGTCATAAGGGCCTGCGATCACATATCGCGAGAGTAAACAATAGCGAATACGTAGATGCGATGCGCAGCTGACATCCGGCGGGAGATTGGAACAGCTCGCTGTAGCCGCGGTGAAAAAATCCTGCGAACTTGCAAAAATAAAAAAGTCCGCAATCTCACGAAAGATCGCGTATTTTGCGAACCGCGAGTACGCTTTCGCGCGAATTCGCGTACCGCGAATTTGCAAAATTCGCCCATACTTAGTAGACAGCTGAGCATAAAAGGCTGCAGAATAAATTTAGTTGGTATTTGTCAACATGCTTTTCATTCCTGTCTTATTAACATTTTTAAAGTAGAATGATTCTGGATTGGAAGCATTAAAACTTGAAAAGTATGGCAATTTGCCATAAAATGTTTTTGAGCTACCCTTTGATGGCGTAGGGCAATGTTCCCATTGGTTATACATCAATACATTTCTAGGGTTTGCAGATTTGTGCAAGAAATGATGACCATAATGATTATAACAATACATTTGTTCATAATGTGATGAACCTTCTAAGTATTGATGATTTGTAAATACAGTAGACATTTTGTAAGTCTGACATCATATTATTAACAGTCTCGGAGTCCCAATCATCAGAAAAGGTACTAGATAAAACAAAGTCATTCAAGGAAATCTTGAACTGGTGTGGAATCTTCAACAGCTCTGATGGGCCAAAAATGCCATAATCAGTTCTGTCCCGAGCTATACCCCCTGGTATAGGAATGGCTGTGATGTTCACTGATGACAAGTCTCTTTGATCACGATGAGATGATTTGTGTGGCTTGAGTAGTAAGTTGATGTTCTTACTTGCTGTGTCCTTTTTAACATATCTTCCATTTATCAGCATCCCCAAAGATATTACTAGAGTCAACCAAAGTAGAAGAAAAAGCACACCCAACACAATCCAAAGTTCAATCCATGGTGAAACCAGATAAGCCTTTTCCAGGTGATGAAAATGTTCTGTTGCTTGTTCTTTGAAAGTTCTTTTTGATGGCGTTGTTTCAGGTTCGCTGGGATCCTCAGAAGACGTATCAAAGTTAATGGAAATAGCCAGAGGCAGTTCTGTCAATTGTTGGGATTACATCAGGATTCGTTGAAATCGCTGGAACCACTTGATCACTTGTTACATTTATATAGTCAGATGCTATTACATTGTAACAAAAAGATGGTTCCTTCTCCTGGGAGTAAATAATGCTTAAGATCCCAACTGGGCGATGATTTGCAATAAAGGAATGGGTTGCAGTGTTACGCTGATTACCAAATTTACAACTCAATATGTATGGACCATAAAGATATCATTAAAACCATGAGGCATACTTGTTAGTTAAAACATTTTCATACATTTATTAGAATAAGTAATCTTAGGTAGTAGTATGTACAAATCATATACACAATTTTATTCACACATTTAAAAAAGGTTTTCCAAGGAATAATTAAAAAACATTTAAAACTTCACTAATTTGGTACTTAAACATAAACATTACATAATCATATTCATAAAACAAAAAATTGTTACAAGAACGAAATTGTCGACGCGGCGTTTTGGTGCTTTTTTTCTATTCTGCACCTTCTTCAAGGACTCGTTCACAGCGTAATATTTTCCAGGTTTAGTCTTTCCTGGTTTCGTAGTTATAGGTATTTCTGAGCATGTATCCCTCTGCTCATGTTGCTTTCATTCTTTACTACTTGTTTCTGTGATGTGTTGAAAAACTTTCCTCGGGTTTTGAAGAAAATGGACCAACTTCAATCCGATCCTATTTCCTTGATCGTTGTAGTAGTAGGGGGGGACGCCTCTAGGAGCTACCTTATGCTATTCCGTCCACCACTTGCACTCTGTGTAGACAGGAATCTTTTAAGCGGTTAACTCTTGCATGTATTCATCATGGAATCAAGGGTCACTTTCTTTAAGCTTTTTTTTAAATTAGCTGTTCACTTCATAGATGGTAGCTGATCTGCGTGGCGTCCTCCTCCTTCCAAGGTTGGTTTCGAATTTTATTACAGCTATTACATTGTAGACAGATGTTTCTTGACGAACTTTAATGTGGGTTTCAAGAGGTACAAGTTCCATAGCTTTGTTGCTTAGTCCTTCATTTCGCACTGCAGATTCTTCAAAGGAGAGGAGTCTCTCAGTTTGAACCTCTTGGATAGTGTGCAGATTAGGGTGTCTGCTACATCGGCAGAGTCCACTTGGCCTACTGCTTATGATTGGCCACATGATGTGGTTTGACCAGGTCGATGGACACAAACCTGTTCTCCTTTTTTCCAGCAAGGGGCGGCAGTAATACTGTTCTTGATCTGTGGATGTCTATGACAGGTACTGGTTGTCTGTAAGAAGGCCCAAATTCCTTCTTGTCCACGATCTTCTCTCTGACTAGATCCCTAATCTTTGGACTCCAGACAGGGCTTGCTGGGATGGTCGGTTTATCTTCAGTGGTTGTTGGTTTCAGGAGTACTTTACTTTGTTTTTTCCTTATTTCATGTAAGTCCTGCAAAACAGCCAAACGATCTTTGATATCAAAGGGTTTTTGTTCCACCACTGAAGTCTGACAATCGAGGTCCGATATTATCATTCTTGTTCCAAAAAGGACTTCATATGGAGTGATACCTCCTAGACAACTTCTTGGCAGATTATTAAGACTACGGTGGACACTTATTAGATATTTGACCCACCCGTCACCCGAGCCTAATACCCTAGCTGTTATAGATTGCTTTATGTCCCGTTTTTTCTCTCCACTACCAGATTTCCCTTAGGATGGAATGGACTAGAGTACCGCAATGCAACGCCCAGATTGGCCATGGCCTCCATGTAAGCTCGAGAGCTAAACGGAGGACCCTGGTCAGAATGTAGCGCGCCGACTACGTATGTGCCGATAAAGACTCGCAAATCTTTCATAACAGTTTGAGCGTCAGCCGAGCGCTGAGGCCACATCCAAATGAATCTTGAACACGAATCCACTGTGACCATGATATATTTATAGTTACCATCCCTCTGTAAGGGACCGCAGTGGTCCAGGTAAACTCTAGCTAATGGTTTATCTGAAATTAACAGGGGCGTCTGCGCAGGACGTTTCACAGTAGAGACTTTCATCTTTTGGCAGATTTCACATTCCAAAACATAGTTTCTGGTCTGTTTCCTCATGCGTGGCCACCAGTATCTCTGTTTTAATAATGACACTGTGGTGGAAACACCTGCGTGTGCAGAGGCGAGCCCTTCATGTGCTGCTAAGATTAGTCCTAATCTATGTTCCATGTTTGGAAGTACTCTATCCACCACTCCAGGGATTTGAGCAAAAGGGACATTATTCGCATCAGTTATATATGAGTATTTGTGTGGAAAGCCTTTTGGTAATATTTTACCACTGTCTTTGCTTGAAGCATTGACAGCTTGAATTATTTCACTGTCTATTTTCATTTTTGAACGAGTGATTGCAGCTACGGGGGCCGTTTGCATAGCTGCCTTCACGGCTTCATCAGCCAATAAATTCCCTGCAACGTGAACGCGATCACGTTGAATACTCAGTGTATGTATCACGTGAGTGTTTTGTAGTCCTTGTCGTAACTGACTACTTGTTCCCAAAGCAACTTTTGCTTGACTGTGCCTCCTTTTGCATCTTTGAAACCGTTTTGAATCCAGTTCTGCAAGTACTCATTGTAAGATTGAACACAGTAATACGAACACTATATTTCAAGCGCCATCTTGAATGCTTGTAGTTCAGCTCGCTGAGCTGTACAATCTCCTAGAGATTGTGTTTTGGTGACCATTGGTCGGAATTTGCCATCTCGCCAACGACCTTTAACGATCGCGCACGCAGCACTATAAGCTTGTTTACCCTCCATAGCGGGCTGCGCTGAACCATCAGTATAAATTATACATTCATACTTTTCTAGAGGCAGAATTTGAGTAGGCAGAGGACATTCTTGTTCGTATTGTAGAAATTCTTGTGTTTTCAGATATGGGTCAAAAACGCATTCAACGTCTGTTGCAGCAAGAGAATTAACCCATTGTATCCATCTCGGATGTAACGCTTTAGCATTCAGAATGCTTGCTTTTGTCACTGCCTCTAAGGCAGGTACAGGTGTAACGGCCATTATGCACTTACCCTGTGCGAGGGCACTCACTTTTGCTACTGCAGTTTGAACCGCTGTCAGAATTGTTTTCTGTAGAAGTGAATGTCATTTCTGCTTGTGTGTAAAAGTGTGATTTGTAATCTATTGGTACTTTTTCTCCTTCGTTAAGGGTTAAGTACGTGAATCTGCATCGTCCTGGAATGATTCGGATCACTAAGTTGCATACGTTTACGCGTGTTTGTAAATGTTTAGTTGCTAACATGTCTGTTTGGACTGAAAGCAACATTTCTGTGTGTTTTTCTGTCCAAATAACTGTTTTGAAATCAGGTTTGATTAATGCGTAGAGAGGTTTAACCCTTTCTGCGTAATTTAGAATGTATGTTCTTCCGAAGTTCAGGAAACCTAGAATCGACTGTAAGTTTTTCAGTGTTTTTGGAGGTTGGAGCAGCGCACACTTTTCTAAAACGTTGGCTGCCAGGCTTTTGCCTTCACTTGATAACTCATATCCTAGGACAAGGATGTTGAGGTGGGCATTCTCAATTTCTTAAAATTGAATTTGTACCCTTCAGAGGCGAAGCCAAGTATAATGGTGTTCACTCTGTTCAAGTGCCTGACCAAGTCATCGTTTGTAAGATAGATGTAATTGACATATGATAAAGCTTCATCATCATACGTTTGTAGTAACTCTGTTACTCTAGCTGAGAATAACCCAGGACTATTCTTGAATCCCTGAGGGAGACGACAGAAGTGACGCTGTGTCCCCATGATTGAGAAAGCAGGCAAGTACCTGTTTTCATGTGCAATGTTTTGACAGAAGAAACCGTTAGAAATATCTAAAGTAGTTTTGTACTTTTTACGCACAATGTTATTCATTAATGCTGCACTATGTTCATTTGTCACACAAAAGTTTTGCAACAAGAGTTTAAATGTCTGTAATCCAAAACTAGACGATATGTATTGTTTGGTTTGGAGACAGGAAACAAAAGATTGTTCATGGACGAGGTGCATGTTTCAATCACCCCTTGATATTCAAGCTGATCTAAAATCTCCCTGACCTGTTTTTTAGCTACTTGCTTAACTGGATACTGCCTTTGTGCAGTTGGTTGAGTTTTCAATTGGATTTTAGGGCGAGGAGAATCCTCATTCCATCCTACATGATTTTTGTATAATGCAAGAGCCCGGGCTACTGCCCATTTCCTGGCATATGTATACTTTAAATGAATTGGAATGTGGTTGGAGAAGGCTGGCATAATGATGTCTTCGCCATGTGGGCACTCCCTGACAAATTCTGGTGGCCACTCTTGTTCAGCGAGACGAATGTCATAACCCTGCGAGAGTTGCTCCCAAAAGAGTGCTCTTATTTTTCTAGTTATATCTCCCTCCATCCGGAGTGTTACTTCATATATCTTATGTGGATTACTAACCCTGGTATCTGCAGTGTCAACTTGGATGTATTCATTCAAGTCCACTGTCTCCAGATGATCCTTCAAATTCTTGCGAGCTATGGTTACGTCTGCTGCGCTGTCCAGCATTGCCTGAGCCCACTCCCCGTTCTTGAGTTGTGTCCTCAAGATCCTCTGCATGTCTGCTTTTTAGACTTGCTTCCTTCTTTTTGGTGAATTGAGTTTTCTTGTTTTTCTGAATGTGTTTGGACTTCACGCGTTCTTCCTTGTGTTCTGATCGTCCTCTTCTTTCGGATTTCTGTGACGAAGTCTGAAAGGTACCAGAGGAACGTGTATCAGTATCTTGATATCTATCAGGTTTTCAGAGGGCTCCTATTAAGTAGACCTACCTCTGGATTGAGAGCGCTTTTCTTTAGAAGTTTGTTTAGTGTTCTCCCACTTCTTTTTTGAAGGAGTAGGAGTGTTTTAATAAAGACCTTTTCGGGACTTTCAGTCAGTTGGAGTGTAACAGGTTTACCACCCAAACTGTCTCTTCCTAATTCTTCATAGGATTTTTCAATTATTCTGGCTAGTTCTTGAGGTTGCTCAGTTACATTGAATTCCCTTAATTTCTGGCGGATCACCATGGATGCTGCTTCACCCTTAATATTAGCTAATATTATTGTTGAGACCTGTTTGAAATCTTTCAGTAATTTCATACCTAGATTTAAAGCAGGCTCTGCCCCGTATTCATTTTGAAACTGTTTCAGGACGTCTGGTATTACCACCATAGACGGAACACCGTGTGTTTTGGTGTAGATTGCAGCAAAGACTGTACCCCAAGTGTCGCAGTCCTCCAGATGTGGTGCGATCCCCATTGGTAAACAGATTGTTAGAATTCTGTGTTTTTCATGAGAGGGTAGTATCAGGAAATACTGCTTCGATTTGAGTAATTTTTTAAGCTATCCAGAATGGAATTTGTTTCCTTTTTTGCGGGTAATTTACCAACGACTGAATGTAGAGTCTGTGGTGTAATTTTATTTGTGTTCCCCTGATAAGGGGCGTGTTGTGGAATCCTAATTGCCAGTTGGACTGTTAATGTCCGCATGACATATTGGACGGTTCCATGATGAAATATCGATTACTAAAACATCGACCTACAAAAATATCGCCACAAATACATCGTCTACAAAAATATCGTAACCATATACTTAAACAAGGATTTACACAAATATCGATAATTTTTTATCGACTACTCTCATATCGTTAACAATTATATCGACTACATAAATATCGACTACTACATTATCGACAATATTTAAAATAACATTACCTTCTACACTAATATCGACAACACTAATATCGACTACCTTTCTACTCATATTAATATAAATAAAATATCGTCATTTTCTTTATAACCTTATATACACATTACCTTTCTGTTATTCACTTTTTCATAGTTATTTAAATTCAAAAAAAGCTTTTCTAACATATATCTATATACAATATGTATTATTTATTTATATATAATAAGAAAAAATAAATTAGTAATATAAACTATGTATGACGTTACAACACATACTTTTACAACGCATACCTTTACAACGAAATTTTTACAACGCAAAAACCATTACAACGCATGTATTTACAACGCATATTTTTACAACACAGGTACCTTTACAACGCATACCATTACAACGTAAGTATTAGTAAATATATAATAATTTTTTTAATATAAATTAATTAAAATGAATAGATTTTAATTAAATGTAATTTAATTTAATGTAATTTCATTTAATTTATTTAATTAATATATTAATTTTTTTTTACCCTGTACCCCTGTACCCCAAAAGCACAAAACTGAGCCTGAACAATAAAAATACCCCTTTACCCAAAAACTAAAAACTGACCCTGACCCCTTAAAATACCCCTTTACCCAAAAATTAAAACTGACCCTGAACCCTAAAAATACCCCTTTACCCAAAAACTGACCCTGAACCCTAAAAATTCCCCTTTACCCAAAAACTGAAAACGGACCCTGAACCCTAACAATACCCCTTTTCCCAAAAACACAAAACTGACACTGAACCCTAAAAATAACCCTTTACCCAAAAACTGAAAACTGACCCTGAACCCTAAAAATACCCCTTTACCCAAAAACTGAAAACTGACCCTGAACCCTAAAAATACCCCTTTACCTAAAAACTGAAAACTGACCCTGAACCCTAAAAATACCCCTTTACCTAAAAACTGAAAACTGACCCTGAACCCTAAAAATACCCCTTTACCCAAAAACTGAAAACTGACCCTGAACTCTAAAAATTCCCCTTTACCCAAAAACTGAAAACTGACCCTGAACCCTAAAAATACCCCTTTACCCAAAAACTGAAAACTGACCCTGAACTCTAAAAATACCCCTTTACCCAAAAACTAAAAACTGATCCTGAACCCTAAAAATACCCCTTTACCCAAAAACGTAAAACTCACCCTGAACCCTAAAAATACCCCTTTACCCAAAAACTGAAAACTGACCCTGAACCCTAAAAATACCCCTTTACCCAAAAACTGAAAACTGACCCTGAACCCTAAAAATACCCCTTTACCCAAAAACTGAAAACGGACCCTGAACCCTAAAAATACCCCTTTTCCCAAAAACACAAAACTGACCCTGAACCCTAAAAATACCCCTTTACCCTAAAAGCCAAAACTGACCCTGAACCCTAAAAATATCCCTTAAAAAACCCCAAACATATTACATTTTAAATATAATTATATACTTACCAATACTTACGTTGTAATGATATGCGTTGTAAAGGTACCTACGTTGTAAAAACATGCCTTGTAAATACATGCATTGTAATGGTTTTTGCATTGTAAAAGTTTGGTTGTAATGGTAGTAAGTTGTAAAAGTTGCGTTGTAAAGGTTGTATACCAATATAAACATTACCAAACACTATCATACACTCTTATCGGATTACTTTAAATCACATTTTACTAATGTTAACATTGTAATAAATATTTACCATTAAAATAAAACACATATAATACATTTGGTAATAAAAATCGAAAACTATTATTGATGCTACTAACTCTTTACAAAATAACGGCTTTCAAATTCAAACTAATGTTGTCAGCCAATGAATTTAAATTATATTTAATTGAACCAATCAAATATAACCATTAATTAACTCACTACTATAAATACAATTACAAACTTAACTTAAATTACCATTTTTTGGCCAAACTTGGAGGGAAACGGTTACCTTGCTGGAAAGAAGAGAATACACACCTACTACAACAACTACAACACAGCATACTACAACTCAAGTAAGTCAAGTCCCATTTCATTTATCATACAAACCTGTCGAAAAGTAGCTAAACTCCCTAAACTAAAAACATGGGGGCAGATTTATGAAGGACTTGCGCCGCCGGTGCGTCATTTTTAACATGGGAAAAAGTGACGCACCGGCGGCGCAAGGCCTTCATAAATCTGCCCCATGGTCTTTATATTTGTTTAAATATAACTACAACATCTTATCAACAACCACCACAAGATAATAATTAAAAGAAATTATGAACTGCCTTATCCATGTCTACTTAGAAAGCTTTTAAATAATTTTAAAAAGTAGCAAAGTAAAGTTGCAAAAGACTTGATATGTTATTACCTACTAATATATCCTAATACAATAAATAACACAAATTAACTTTCTTTTACAGAATATACAAACTTCATCTACCAATCTACAACTAAACTAACAACATCTTCTACTACATTAAGTAAGTATACCCACTGTGTCTATTAATAATGAGAAAGACAAAAAAACAACTATAAAACTAAATCATTTTTTTGTATTATTCTTTACCACAACTACAGAACATTAAAGAGTGAAAATCTACATATAAGAACAGAAAACATAAAATTAGCAGGAAAACAACATTGTAAGTATGTTTTTGCACTTTTTCCTTTTAACATACACATCTCAAGAAATGTTTTTCACTTTTACTAAAAAAACATATATATGTCTTCACAGATCTACCTTAGACATGGCAACAGGAGCTACTTTTATTACTTCTCAAAAAGGGAAAATAATGCTGAGCTACATGGGTTACACCTACACCCAAGAAAGAATAAAAGGGAATAAAACTTACTGGAAATGTAGTAAATATTACTCAACTGCATGCTATGGTAGAGCACAGACTGTTGATAACAATGTTGTAAAGGTACATGAGCATAACCACCCACCCAATGTAACAGAAGTCGAAGTAAGAGAAGCACTAGAGACATTGAGAGAAGCTAGTACAGGCTCACAAGAAACAAGCACCACTATTTTGAAAAATGTTTTAAGCAAGGTGCCAGAACATGTCACAGGACAGTTACCTTCAATACCCAACTTGAAAAGATTAATTGCTAAAACAAAAGGAGATTCTGATCCAACTCCACCAGCACCTGAAACTTTTCAAGACATTAAAATATATCCTGAATATACTATTACACACAATGAAGATCAATTCTTAATGTATGATAACCACAGTCATGATAAAAGAATTTTACTTTTTGCAACAAATAGCAATTTGCAAAAACTAAAATCGTGTGAAACCTGGATGATGGACGGAACTTTTAAAGTATGTCCCAAACCTTTCTATCAACTTTACACCATCCATGGTGAATACCAAGAAACAAATATCCCTTTAATTTATACACTGCTGCCAAATAAAACAAATGCTACCTACGTAGAAATTTTAACAACTATCAAAGATTTTACTGATAATTACTATCCACAAAGAATAATAATAGACTTTGAAATAGCCATGATTCAAGCTATACTTAAAATATATCCTCACACATCTATACAAGGGTGTTATTATCACTACAACCAAAGTATATGGAGGCACTTACAAAAATCTACTTTAAGCATAGAATATTCAACAAACAGTAACTTTGCTTATCAGATTAAAAAGTTAATAGCATTGGCATTTGTACCAACAACAGAAGTTGCTAACTATTACAATTTACTACTTGACAGCCCTTTCTACCGCACCAATGAGAAAAAATTAACTCCCTTCTTAGACTATTTTGAAGATGCCTGGGTGGGAAGATTACATCGTTCTGGCCACCGCAGACAACCTAAATTCCAAATTCCATGGTGGAATGTGTATGCTAGTACTATGGCACAGAAAGCCAAAACTAACAACGCGGTCGAAGGATGGCATAATGCCTTCCAAGCCACAATAGGAAGAACACAACCCACACTTCATAAACTAATCCAAAGCATCAAAAAAGAGCAAAGCTACCAAGAACTAAGAATAGAGCAATCTCTATCTAAAATCGGTCCTAAACTAAGTAAACAAACATTAAATATGTACGAATACCTACAGCAAAAAATAAGAATGTACCCAAGTATCGAAGGTCTTGAATACTTAGAACTAATAGCCAAATCTATCCTTTAACAAGCAACACATAAAAACATTTCAAACAATAAATAAAACAATTTTTTTTTAATGTAGTTAAATTATGTCATGTAAAAATACATGTAATCTATTATTACAAGACATAATAAAACGACATTTAAAAAAATTGCACAATATAGCACAATCCACCCCAAACAAAAATATAATAATAACTTAACTGTTCTGCAGCTGTAGAATGTGTTCCAAGAACATGGTTTCAAGACGATTAGAACCAAAATCAATCCACACGTTTTAAAAAAATCCCCACAAAATGCCAAATATACAACTGTTTTATAAGGGTCCCAGTAGCAATACTCTGGAGAACGGAACCATAAAAAACCCGAAAAATAATCACGATAAAAACTCTCCAAAATCCCGAAAAATCAAGAAATGTAGTGAAACATTTACCTGTATTTTACAAAAAATACGAGATAAAATCCATCTGCTCACCAAAACGAACACCTATAAATAAATACAAACAAAACCCACCCACAATAAATACGAAAGCCAGAAAGCCTAAACATAACATATAAAACATAGGAAAACACCTGAACTAATTCATTTACACAATACATAAACCTTAATTTCATAAGAAATATCTAAGAAAGTACGTTATCAATAACGACCTTAAATAACACGTATTTTTCACATAAACTGTAAAGTACAACACATAGCAACACGTACACACTACAACTAGCTCTATAATGTATTAAAATGTAGTTAAAATTAATGTAAAATAAACTTACATTCACCAACACGAAGCAGCTCCCAACCGCGGTGTTCCGTTTTCTGAAATGACCCAAACAACGATGTAGATAGACTAAAAAGTGAAGTTCAAAAAACAAAATGGCAGCGCAATAAAAATAAAAATAGGACTAAATACCCATTATTAAAAATAAACAATAGAGATGAATAGCAATTTATTTTCCATGTTTTGTAATAATTTACTTATTGTTTGTAAATAAACATATGATTAATGTAAAATATACAATAATAAATATAATATATTTATATATTAATTAATTATTGTATATTAAAATTTGTATTTGATTGTTAAAAAATATTTTTTATATGTATAAAACTGAGCACTATTTTATGTACATACTGTAGAAAAATAAAATTACATGTCAATTAATTAACATATTAAATTTTAAAAAAGAAAAATTAAAATTTAATATACTAATTAATGTAATATAACAATGTATATATGACTAAAATTGCAATGTAAAATGTAAACAAATAATTGAAAAAGGTGTATGAAAATTATGTAAATGTTTGCATCAACAAATGAAAGTATGAATAAAAAAAATGTGTACAAAACTATATTGCTATTGTACTTAATAAATGTTGACACTTGTGATATGTATGTAAAAATGTAGAAAATATTCATATTTGTTTATTTATAAAAATAATATTACAACATTATATATAATATTAAATCTAAAAAAAAAAAAAAAAAAAAAATTATAAATAAAAAAATATATAACATAACTCATAGAAAATACTTAACAGTAAGCAACAATAAATAACTATTTTAACTCCAATCATACATAAGTCAGATAAAGTGCTGGACAAGAAACCATAATAAATAACTATTCTTACTCCAATCCTACTTAAGTCAGGGAAACTGCTGGACAGTAAACCATAATATTTTTGATATTATAACACATAAACATCACTTTATATATATTAATAACAACTCTTATCTCTTATACTACAAAATAGACTATTAAATTACAATCACAAAATATGTTTTTTTGAACATAACAATAACAACTTTTTTTAACCAAAATTTAAATTTCAAATTTCGAATATTTTATAATTTTTTACATAATTTTCAAAATTTTATAATTTTTAACCCACATTTTGTTATTTATTTTTTCGAATCATTCTTAGCATATATTATAAGAGATACACAAACATAAAATATTACACACTTCACTTAATTTAATATAATTTAAAAATTAATTTTCTAATTTAAAATTTAAAATTTCAAAATTAAATATTGAAATTTCAAATTTCGAATTTTTAAATTTTTTACCATAATTTTGACAATTTTATAATTTTTAACCGAAAGGTTGTTTTTGTGTTTTTCGAATCATTCTTAGCATATATTATAACAAATACACAAACATAAAATATTACACACTTGACTTATTTTAATATAATTTAAAAATCAAATTTCTAAATTCAAATTTCAAATTTCAAATTTAAATATTGAAATTGCAAATTTCGTATTTTTTATAGCAATTGAATTTTTTATTAAACACTATATAAATAAAACCCACACTTAATTACAAAATTATTTTATAATACATTCAATTTCAATTAAATATAATATTTTTTCGTATTTCAATTTATAATTTTTTTTAATTAAATTTAAATTTTATGAAACATATTTTAATATACTACCCACCCTTATCCCCTATATCACCAACAACCCGCTACTAAATCTTTTAAAAAACTAATTAAATAAATAATTCTGTTATTTAAATTTGATTTCAAATTTCGCCATTCAAAATAAAAAATAAATTAAAATTTTTGAATTTTTTACCATTCTATACATATTATTTACACTACTTTTTTAAATTACTACCCACCCTTATCCCCTATAATACCAATAACCCGCTCCTAAAATATTTACAAACATTTAATTTTTTTTTACATTTTGATCCCTATAATAATAAAAATAGACATTTAATTAATAATATTTAAACATAAAACTAATTTTTCTTCACTTATATAACACATTCAATTATTTTGTCGATATTATATTCAACGATATTTCTCTAAACGATATTCTATACAACGATATTTTATTTTGACGATATTTTTGTCATTATACAAAATCGATATTTACAACAACGATATTTACTTCAACGATATTTTTTAAATTCGATATTCTTACCTCGATATTTATGCTAGTCGATATTATCCCGTCGATATTCCTACTTTATACCATATTGGACCAATTGTCTATAGATTTTAATTAGCTCTTTGAGTTGAACTAATAGTTCTGCATCTGACATTTCATTAATTTCAGGATGTGGTGTATAGCTGGCTAAAGACCGGCCATGTTACTCCTGGTCTACCTAGTGGACCGGGCCTGGTAGTGTGATTTATATGTTTTAGGGCACCTTTAAACCAGAGCGCATGCTCTTGGTATGTTAGTGGAATTTCGATATCCTCTAAAGTGATGTATTCCGTTGGTGGATCATCTTCTTTGTAGAAGTGAAACATTTTTGTTACTGGATTTGCTTTTGGGAAGACTATCCATGAATAGAATACCTCTCTCTGGTGATATTCATGTGCCTCCATCACAAAAACTACCCTACCACCTCTTACTGATTACTGCCATTTCTTATAAGTTTTATAGTGATGGCTTTCCTTAAATTTTCTGGAATGCTTATTGCATCCTCGTTGGTTTCTTGGAAACCTGTAAAGTTAAAAACTTGTTCGGAGTCATCGCCTGTAGTTCCACGGCCTCGGTTTTATTGCCGTTATTCGACATTGTTTAATGAAAGTTGCAGAGCAAGTTTCAAGGAAACAAGGTTAAGGTGCACAATATTTTGGAACACTGTATCCTTCAACGTTGAACAAACCAAAAACGAATACATAAAAAGGGGTCTCTGAGAAAAGCACAACTGAGTTACTTTAGTATCTACCGTTACATTAGTGCCTTACCAAACATTGGGGGCCATGTAATATAGTTCCTATATTCCCAATAGGCTCTGCGCATTGGAATATTATATCCTATAGATCTGACGTAGGACTGAGGTCAACTAGTTCTCTATCGAATATACTAAACTTAATTGTGAGTGCCAGCTAGCTCAGAGGGCACTAGAAACTTTCTCAAATTCACAAGAAGGGATTAGTTTCTGACAACCGCATAAACATGACATCTTTGTTTCCCCAAGAATAAAACGTATCTTCAGAGTCGTGGAAACAATAGATAAGTATTTCACTCAGTCAATCGTGCATGCTTCGTTTCTACAGAGTTTGCAGAGAAATAGTGAGCGGCGTTTTCAATAAAAAGCTTTATTGAACAGTCTTCTTTCTCATGCAAGAAAAGTGAACTGCTACAATCGTTAGGCAGACTGCAAAGTATAATGTGTACAGCGAGAATAGTATTATAAAATAATACTGTAAGAGCATTGTATGGTTTCTAAGCCATATAAAAATACATACATAAATACACAGGCTAAAATACTTAACTGGTGCTTCTAAAATACGCCTACCCCAATGTACCTAACCTAAGTCTAGTACGTGGGAACAAGTAAGTATTGTCTTTTGCATAGGTTTAGTTTTGCCAAGAATCTACCAAAGGTTTCTCTAGGTTCTAATCAGCTCCATACCTTAGAACGAAGGAGGTCTAGTATCTCTGACTCGGGATCCGATTTCCCAACACCCCGCAAGGGGAGTCAGAAACACTGGAGCTGATTTCTCAGCAGAGCAGGGCAGCTTCCTGATCAGTGCGTCAGCTGGAGAGTCGGCTTCCTTCAGCACTTGCTGTAGCGAGCTGCGTTGGGTAAGTAGGCCGTCAAACTGCTCCGAACCACCATAGTTTGCCATAGCAAACCACCATAGTTTGCCATAGCAAGTTAAGGTATATTTATAACTTGATGGTGTTTAGGAATGCCATAGTTGAGGTAAAGTTGGGCATATGAATGTCATAAATGAACCCCTGGGGAATAGTTGTTCACTGTAAAACTAACTGAGTTCTTGGATAAATCAATATTCAAGCAAGGGGAAGTCCCTAACGGTTTAAGCTGGTTTTCCAAGAAATCGTTGTGACGTTTGATGAACGGATGGAAGAGCCATGCCTGTATTTGGGTAGCATGGAATATGCCTAAATAAGGGTTTGATTTCTATGCCTATATAAGGGCAACGCGAATTGTACCTATTTAAGGGCATGAATCAGGAAATCCATTTGGAATCTAAAATGGTACACAATAGTCTGAAAGTCTGGAAGTCTGCATGCGTCTGTTGTCCCCTATCTATTCAATGTGTAACACTCATGCAGGCAGCTCTAGAATGTGGAATGTGCTTGGTGCCTAGATACCAAGTCCTCTTGTAAGTTGCTGCTGGGTGCCCTGTGGGTAGGACGCTGAAATAAAAAGAAGATCTTCATATCATCTTCCTGTCTCCTTTTACTTCTTCACACTTCTCCACAAAAACCATGGCAGTGTTTCTTTCCCATTTTGGTTGGAGTGTGAATGTATTCTAGATAAAGGTTCTCATGAGCAGGAACCCTCACCTTGACTTACCTTCATTGAGGAGGGAGGAATAAACCATCTCACTCATAGGTGTCGATTCCGATCCGGTAAAATGCGCTCCGAATGGTCGTACGGAGAGTTTTTTCCCCGTACGAATCGTATCCGTAGACGTCCCGTACGTACGATGAAGTACGATCCGTACTAGGTGCCGAACTCCGTACGAGTCGTACAGGACTCCGTACGACTCAAATCTCCATACGAATCTCACTCGGAACCTGCTGTATGCGACATCGCGGCACGTTTTTACGACCCAGCAAGTACAATTCGTGTCGGGTACGCGCCGTACGACCCTTTTCCTACGGGAGCCGAAAACAGTCGTAAACGCAGAGTTCGCGCCGAAACAGGTACGGAACGCCCCCCCCGGGTACGGCACGTACCCCCCATGATCGCAGGGGTACGCGGCGTACCCCTCTGGTCATGCGGGGTACGTGCCGTACACCCAGCGTACATGGGGTACGCACCGTACCCCATGTACAGTGGGTGTACGGCACGTACCCCATGTACGCTGGGTGTACGGCACGTACCCCGCATGACCACAGGGGTACGCCGCGTACCCCTGCGACATGGGGGGTACGCGCCGTACGGTGTGTAGGTGATCGTGCGCTTTTCCGTACGAATCGAGGTGTACCGTACGAATCGCGTACGGGTCGGCCGATCGGGATCGGAATCGTCCGGTCGTACGGCGTCTGTACGAGTCGTACGGAAACGGCTCCGGATACGATTCGTACGCCGGATTATTTACCGGATCAGAATCGACCCCATAGTGTTTGAATCCAGTGGCTTCTCGCATAGGGCGTGCTGCGGGGCGCACCCTATGTGAGCCACCACTGTTTTAATCTATTCAGTAGGCACAAAGGTGTACTTAGTTTAGAGATGCCTTGTCCCTCGGCCATTATTTACATTTGGTCTTGGTTAATGTATTTTTCTATGATTGGATTAGTGTCTGGAAGTACTTTAGTCTATACACTTATCTATACTACACTAAATTACTCACTATTACATGTGTAATTGATCTGTATGCCAAGTATGAGCTGGTATAATTCCATGCAATTGTTTTTCATTGTGTCAAGGCAAACACCTGTTTAGCAGTCTAAAATGTACACCTAAGTGACACTAGGCACATTTCAATACATTTTTCTGTAGTCTTTACCAATTTTCTTAATTTATGTTAACACTCCACTCTGTTGATTGCCATGACATTCGTTTTGCCAATTTTAACCGGCAGTGCATTCATTTTAACAGGCAGATGGTTATAGGGCTGACAGAAAAAGTTCACTTTCTTTGAGTGCGTAGGGAAATACAGCAAAGAGAGTAAGGAATGCTTATGTGCAGTGTATGGGAAGGCAACGTCTGGTGAAGGTGCAGACTACATTTGATTAATTTTGGATGTTGTGAGTTCTGTTTGGGTTGGCAAATGGTTGTAAGTGAGATGAGATGTAGGGAAAATGTATCGAGGACGCAAATGTTAGGGCATGTGGGTAAGCAATATGCACGAGTGTGTGTGGGAGGAGAGGAAGTAACTGATGTGTCTTTGTTATTTTTTTTTTGCAGCTTTACATAGAGTGACAATGACCCTAATGTACTGGGATGCTTTACATGATCACCAGTTACATTACACAAGGACAGGTTCATTTTATTGTTTTTATGCACAGGGAGATTAAGTGATTTGCCCAGAATTATAGGATGTTAGGCTGACGCTGAGACTCGAACCTTGGTTCCCTAGTTCCACAGTCTGCAACCCAGGCAGCAATGCCACATTCCCCTCCCCACCTTCATTGGTTTTCTCACTTTGATGTTTGAACTTGTTGAAATTTTAAAATATTCTGCGGTGTAGTTTAGACTCTTGTACATGGCTCTGTGCATGATCCTCACTGTTAGAAAGGGGGAGGCACATTTCCACCACTGCATGGGGTCTAGTAGTGATGTAATGTTACATTGATTTGTATAGTGCACAAATCACCCAAGAGGGTATCCAGGTGCCTGGGCATGTGTGTATGTTTATGGTCCTCAAGGTGCTTATACAAACAGCCAGGTCTTCAGCTATTTGCAGAACTCAAGAAGTGAGGAGGAGGCTCTGATTTGTTGAGGGATGTTGTTCCATGTCTTGGGTGCAATGTAGTAGAATGAGCGACTTCCAGTTTTGCTTTTGCATGTGTTGGAATTGTGTGCAAGTGACAGTGGGCCCGATTCACAGAACTAACTTAAGACAAAATCCTAAACTTACTACTTTTGGTATTCACAGAAGGCATTTAGTAGTAGTAAAGTTAGGATTTTGTCTTAAGTCAGTCTTAAGTCTGTCCTAAGTCTGTCCTAAATTTGTCTTAAGTTTGTCTTAAGTCTGTCTAAAGTCTGTCTTAAGTCTGTCCTAAGTTTGTCTTTAGTTTGTCATAAGACTGTCTTAAGTCTGTCTTAAGTCTGTCTTAACCCAAACTTAAGACAAAATCCTAACTTTACTACTAGTAAATGCCTTCTGTGTATACCAAAAGTAGTAGGACAGACTAAAGATAGACTTAAGACCGACTTAAGACAAACTTAAGACAAACATAGGACAGACTTAAGATAGACTTAATACAAAATCCTAACTTTACTACTACTAAATGCCTTCTGTGAATACCAAAAGTAGTAAGTTTAGGATTTTGTCTTAAGTTAGTTCTGTGAATCGGGCCCAGTGAGGCAGTGGATAGGTGTCTGGTGGATTGGTGAAAGTGTTTACCGCTGTTCAGGTATTCTGGTCCTGAATTGTTTAGGTCTTTGTAAGTGTGCATGAGAAGTTTGAATTGGCTGTGATTGTGAATGAGGAGCCAGTGGGGCGTGATGTGGGTGTGGCATGGGAGGTCAAGTATGAGTCTTGCAGCGGTCTTCTGGATGGTCTGGAGTCTGTGTAGGACTTGTTTGGAGATTCCAGCTTAGAGAATGTTGCCGTAGTGCAGCCTGCTGATGATGAGTGCTTGTGTGGCAGTTTGTCTGATGTACTGAGGCAACAATTTGAAGATTTTTCGCAGCATGCAAAAGATGTGGACGCAGGAGTTGCACACAACATTGACTTGAGCTGTCATGTTGAGCTTGTAGTCTAGGACTTCCCCATATTTCTTGCGTGGTCTTTGAGTGTTGGTCCTGGCTCCAATAGCCACCACGTGTAGTCCCATGGGGAGGTCTTGTTGCCGAAGATCAGTACTTCCATCTTGTCGGAGTTGAGCTGCAGGCAATTGGTTCACATCTAGTCTGCTACCATGGTCATGCAGTTGGTGAAGTGGGTTCTGGCAGTGGTTGCTTTGTCCGTGAGGGAGATGATGAGTTGGGTGTCATCAGCATAGGAGAGGCCAGTGATCATGCATGAGCAGTGAGTGATCAGATTGCATCGCTCCCATTTTTTGGCAACACATCTTCCCCAGAATCAGTGATCACATTTCCAGGCACTGTGCATTATAGTGACTCATGTGGAACTGATATAGCTGAGGAGGCAGGACTGTTCGTTGAAGGTCAAGAGCTAGTTGGTGTACTAATACAGTCAATATCAGCATTGAGGTACAGCGCTCTGCTTGTTCTCATTACTTAGAAAGTTGCATTTCTTTAATTCCACCTGTCAGTAGGCAAGTCAAAAGATTAACATGTTTCTCAATGGGTCCTTTAGCAGGCCAGTGGGCCCGTTTCACAGAACTAACTTAAGACAAAATCCTAAACTTACTACTTTTGGTATTCACAGAAGTTAGGATTTTGTCTTAAATTTGTCTTAAGACAAACTTAAGACAGACTTAAGACAGACTTAAGTTAGGAATTTGTCTTAAGTCTGTCTTAAGTATGTCTTTTGACAAACTTAAGACAAAATCATAACTTCTGTGAATACCAAAAGTAGTAAGTTTGGGATTTTGTCTTAAGTTAGTTCTGTGAATCGGCCCCAATGTGTCTAAACTGCACTGCAAATGGCTCAGATTAACCTTCTTATTGTTTATTATTTCACAGCACCTGAAGAATGAGAAACAGTCAAACAAATATGATGGCTGGCCGGAGGTTTTGGAAATGGAGGGCTGCATCCCAAGGAAGATGGGTTAATCGTATGTTTAAGTCTGGTGCTCATAAGAGTTTTGTGCCTTGCGTTACTGAACGAGGTGCAGTGATTACTGAAGGAGATGCAGTGTGTCTTTGGAATACTTCCCTTTGACAAGGACTGCTTCAGCTGTTTCAATTGCAAAGTTGATTTGCACATAAGACTTCATGGTTTAAGGCAAAGCTGCATGCAATTGGTGGTGTGAATATATTTTTGTATTTATTAAAAAAAACATCCCTTAAGTAAATCCAAAGTTTTATGTGTCTATTTGTTGTTTTATGGTCCACGTAATGCTTCTTGTACTGTGGTTCTATTTCTCCTCTTTTGAAATTAGCAATGCCAGTGCAAAGATTCTGTTCGCTACATAAAGTAGTTTGGTGAAAAATATCTAGATTGTTTAAGATCCCTTAATTTTTAGAAGGGTTCTCTTTGAGGTGCTGATGCAAAAAGTACAGAGCTTCACAATTCCACTGAATGTGCAGATGAGCATTCAGACATGCACAAAAATGAATTGGTCAAAAGGTTGTTTGATGTAGAGACGGTGTTTACAACAAGGAAGGGTATCCTTGGTCTTCTTGCTACAAAAAATATTTAAAAAGGCCTTGATTACAAGTGCCCTGTTAAATTAAATTTCAATTACCCTGTGAAACCAGCTGTTCGCAATTATAAATGGTCAGATGTTTATCGCAAACAGTAACTATCAGGTGGAATAAAGTTCTCAACCGTGTTAAATTTAGGCAGGTTAAACCTGCAGGACTTTTACAGTTGAAAACTTCCACAGTAAATACTGGGGCATGCAGATTTTATTTCGGTAACTGTCAAAATCCATGTGAACCCCCATTTTATTTCAAAACTTTGAGCCTGATTCACAAAGGTAAACGTACACCTTTATGTAAGTATATTCTTTATAAGTATTCACAAACTGCGATTTAATAGTAACTTTACAACTGTGGAGACTCCTCAGTCTGGGCAAAGTAGTCCTTACATAGAAAGATCTGCCTGTCTGTTTCACTTTGGAGAAAATTGTCTTCTCACATCAGTGGAAATTGCACTCTGGGGCAGGTTAATTAAAAAAAACATTGCACAACACAGCACAGCAACTTAGTGAAATATATTTTGCTGAGGGAAAAACACAGTGCAGCACCATACCTACAAAGGTATTTTATGGCTGTTGTCGTACACTGTGGTGGTGCCATAACACCTGCCCAGCATCAATAGTGCAAAGGTGTGTGTGTGTGATGTCTAGCATAGGATTTGGACTAGAAAGGTACAATTACAGTATAAAATACTATGTTTAGGCTAACTTTAAAACATTTCACTCAATTGATGTGTGACATACAGCAACACATTCAAAGTGGGAAAAGTTTGGAGAAATTATTAAAGGATGAATTATTTTATGGTGTAAAGCCCTGTCTGGCATTATTAGAACATTGGGTGGTTTGTCAAAAGCCATGAATGATTGCATGGGAATGCACACGTATCCCCCATGGTATGCTTCTTAAATGCAAATTACAGCAAAGTCTATTTTTGTTACTTTAACCCCTTTGCGCTGATGACGAGCTCAGCTCGTCATCAGTTGCGCCGCTCGCACGCTGATGACGAGCTGAGCTCGTCATGTAACGCGGCTTTTTAAAAAAAGCCGCGCAGCGCGAAAATCACCGCAACGCGCATGCGGTTAAGAATACTTTCCAATGCAAATGAAGTGTTGGGCTAGAAAGTAAATAATATATCAGCAGTGCACTTATTTATGTCATGTTTTGTGACTTTGCACTGGAGCAATATGTTGATAAATCTGTTGCTACATGTCGCTAAAACATTGGCTTCGCATCATGGTTAACTTGCACCATACACATTGCCTTCCCTGCAATATCTCTGTATCATAACAAGGGTTGCTTTTCCCATTGATAATCTATATTTTATCACTGAACATTAATTATGCCATTTGTAGACAATGATTTCCTAGGACATAAGAACTCGTGTTAGAAATAGGGTTTCTGTTGGGAAGAGGTATGCACCCTGTCCAAGCAGGGACCACAATCCTAGTCAGGGTAAGCTAGATACACACAAAAAAGATAACCTTAACTCACCCTCTGGTAGCTTTCCACAGAGCAGTCAGGCTTTTCTAAAGAGGTAGGGGCTCATTTAAGAGCCCTTGCAACACTTTTGCTCCACCGGTATGTCACTTTTTGTGACGCACCAGCGGCGTAAAAATGTGCCATGCTGCGCCTTATTTACAAAGTGACGCATCTAGCAAGATCCGTCACTTTGTAAACCCCTGTGCCTCATTATACCTGCCTCAGGTATAATGTGTGCTGGTGGGCATTGCCCCGCATCCAAGCCCCGTAGAAGTGGCGCATTGAAATCAATGAGATTTCAGTGCGCCACCTCTAGGACGCTACTGTGTCAATATCTTACGACTGCCTCATGGCAGGACTGACACAGGCCCTTTCACAGGGGACTTGACCCATGTGAAAGGAACATTGCTGGAGTTGCATCACGCTTCTGACACAACTCCAGCAATGCATAATCTTTACGCCAATAGATACGTCAGTAATACTGACGTAACTATCATTCCTTGCGACATGATGCGCCATACAGTAAATATGACGCATCCATCATGTTGCAATAAAGGCACAATGAGAAGTGACGCATCACTGTTTTCATGCCGCGATGCGTCACTTCTCATAAATAAGGCCCGTAATGTCAAGGTCAAGGTGGAAAGGGGTAAAACCAAAGTTCAGGCCAACCACAATGGATGGCAGGCTGACTACAGGACTCACGCGGGTCCCACTGAAAAAGTACTTTGTATTGAGTTAGGATCGAGGTTGAAGTCTCAATGCCTTGGTGATGAAGGCTTCGTTGGCTAAACCCTTTACATGCAGGCACTGCATCGTTGTCAAGTTGCACTGTCCATCGGCAACAAGTTGCAGTCTCTGTCGAAGCTATGTCATCAATCAGTTCCAGCATTGGTATAGATAGAAAGGCACTGCTTCTGTTCTGATTGGCGCAAATCATGTTGATTTTAATGGTTCTGTAGAGCAAAAGTCACCTTTCAAGTGCCCAGGACTGGATTGGCACCACTTGGCCTGGTAGGACTCACAGTCGGGGTCTCAATGCTATTGCATGGTTGAAGGAAGTCTTTGATGGCCCTGAGACTTCAGAAAAGGGGGCAAGCCCTCAAAGTCACTCTGGGTTCAAGTGAGATGGATTCAGTTCTTGTCCTCAGCCGGGCAGAGATCAGCATGCTGCAGGGCAGTACCTCAAAGCAGAAAAATTGTTCTTCCAGAGCAGCAGTCAAGCAGAGTGGCAATCCATGTAGCACAGTTGTCTTTACTCCTGGCAGAAGTCTTCACAGGTCCTATTGTCTTGGTAGGTCAGAGGCCTAGTACATATACCCAGTTGTGTCTTTGAAATGGGGGTGACTTCAAAGAAATGTCTTTAAAGGGCACACATGTCCTTTCTTCCCAGCCTTAGCTCCAGACTATCAGTAGGGGGAAATCAACCTTTGTGTGGGAAACAAGACACTGCCTATTCAGGTGTAACTGTCAGCTGTCCCTCTCTCTTCCTGCTCAGGAAGAGCTATTAGAATACAGATGAATGCATTTGAGTTCTCTGTCATGCCCATCTTTCTTGTGATTGTGGCTGACTAAAGGGAATGCACAAAGTGTAGCGGTCACCCACCCTAGATGTGTATTGGAAACAGGCTGCAAGACACACAGAGCAGTAAGAGCAGAGAAATATCCACTCTGCCAGAAAAGAGGATTTATCATTACAATTTCACTGATTTGAAACATGATGCAGCTACTCCTTTTTATTTTTTTATTTTCTCTTTATAATGCAGCTACTCCTTTTAATCATGAGAGGAGTAGGCCTCACAGTTGTCAAAAAGAATAATTTGGCTGTTTGTCACTGCCATGACATGTAAACCTAATAGTACATGTCCACCCTTTTAGATACACAGCACCATGCCCTTAGGGCTACCTAGGGCCCAACTTAGGGGTGACATGTGTAATAAAAGGGGAGTTTAAGGCTTGGTAGGGGTTTTAAATGCCAAGTCAAAGTGGCAGTAAACTGCTCATAAAGGCCCTGCAATTGCAGACCTGAGACAGGGTTGAAAGGCTACTTGTGTGGGTGGCACAATCAGTGCTGCAAACCCTCTAATAGATTTTAGGTTACAGTCCCTGGGTATATGGTATACAATTTTATAAGGGGCTTATAAAAAAAAAAGCAAATCGGGTTTACACCAATGTGCCCATGTTTAATGGAGAAGCATGTGCACTTTAGAACTGTTTAGCAGTGATGAATTGCTGAGAGTCCTAAGAACAACACAAAGATACAGCAAAAAGAAGAGGTAAGAAGCCAAAAGGTTTTGGGGAAGACCACCTTAAGTAAGATTAACCCCTCAATGAGTTATAATGAATTATCCATCCACTTTTACCTAGCCAAAATGTTTCGACTTTCACCTACGGCCTTACCATTCATCGTCCTTCATCAGGTCGTCACTTAGTTTAGTGTCCCTGCCTATATCACATCAATACATTACACTAAGGGATGCAAATATGTTATGTTTACCTGCTTTGTGTGACTTGGAACCTGCAAAAACTCAAAACAAAGGGCCTCATTTACAAGGAACTGATGCATCTGCATAGATGCGTCAGTTTCCTTGCGCCAGCACGAAATGTCCTTGCGCCACCATGGATGCGCTGTATTTTCAATACAGTGCTCCAAGGTGCAAAGATTAACAGATGCGTCAGAAATTTTGTTGGCACAAAAGTGACGCATTGCTGGAGTTGCTCATGAAAGCGACACAACTCCAGCACTGCACCAAAACAGATAGCTGAGTCCCATTCTAAAAAACCTGCGCCATTCCTTACGCTTGGTCTTAGCAGGCATAGGGATTTTGACGCAGTGAAGGCATAGTGTGACGCAGTGAAATGTTGTAAATTGCACTGCATCAGTTCTACGTGGCTTCTTGCGTGGGCCCACCCTGCATCTCCCTAGACGCGTCAAATTGCAAATGGGCTGCATTGTTTACGCCGCTGCTGCTTCACAAAAAGTGACACAATAGTGGTGCAGATGTGTCACAGTAAGTTGCTTTTCATTAAAAGCAAACACAACCCCCTGAGTACAGTGGACTTGGCAAAACCAGACTTAAAAAACAATAGATTCAAGTACATAGTGTTACTTCTAACAGTACAGCTACAGCACAACAAACTTGCGCTCATGCACATGTTCACGTTCATCCACTGATCTCACTTATCCTGGCTGGCCAATAAGAGAATCAGACAGTACCCAAACGGCTAGTCTGAATGATCCATGTGTGGGCCAGTTTTTGGCTATTTGTGGGCCTGTTTTAAGGTCTGCTGGGCAGGAGTTTACTGCTGATTTCCCTATACAGCATGTCTTAACAAGTTCAAAACTGCACCAATTACTTCTAATTCACAAATGGGCAGGGTCGGCTCCTTCATTGGAGCGGAGGATTGTTGCCCCACTTATGTGTCCCCCAAAGTCCCAGGGATAGAAAAAATAAAATGGTAATTCATTACCATTTCATTTTTTATTGTCCTATCCTGAACCGAGCATCAGGACGGGGCAGACCTGCTCAGTGAGCAGCGAGGAGTGGTGGGCAGAGGGCTGCCTTTTGCACTTGTATAAAGTGTGCATGTGTCTTTGGCCAGCCATCTTGAGTCGCCTAGCCACACATGCACACGTTAAGCCTCTCAACCCAGCTGTCTTAACACAGCTAGGTTGAGAGCAAGTGCAGGCATCCAGTACCCTCTGGACCGGTTACAGAGGCCGCTCCCACCAATCAGGGCACTGCTCACATGCTAGTTAACAGCACATGAGCAGTCATGAATTGGTCGAGGGAGTTTGCTGGGGCCTGCACTGCAGTCCCAGCAGCAGGCGAGGTCGGAGTGAGGAGGACGTCATCAGGATCGGTAAGTGCATTTATTTTTTATTTTTTATTTTGTTTGCTCGCCCCGACCCACACCCTCAGTAGATGCCAGCCACTACTGCAAATTGAGGACACTTTTATTTTTGTGTCCCGGCCTATCTTCAGTCTCAGTCTGACAATGATTGAATGTCATTTATCCGTTGCCCCAGAACCATCCTTCTTACACAAATTGCTGACTGACATGCATCTCTTTCGAAAGACATCTCAATTTTAAATTGTCTGCATGTTTCATGGTAGTCAATTTTCTTTTATGAACAATCCATATGTTGTCAATAAGTCATCAAAAGTCATACACTCATCACCAGAAATAAGTTGTTTCAGTAGTCCATGTTTCCTGAACATGGACCAGTGGGTTTCTTAAGAAAAACACTAATATTTTTCTTCACAAGAGAATCAGCCACAATATTTTCCAAATGGTGTGCCTAAATATAAATAAAGCAATCGAGTATATTTTGCAATAAATCATGACTCCATACTCTACTTAAAATGCGTATCCTATTTCTGTGCTATCTCTAACCACTGGTATGTGGGTGATTATTAAAGTATTTAATAACAAATAATTTAGTATTTATATCAAGGAAAACATTTACATTATCACATCTTATATAATTTACAATGTATTCCTTGCCATATAAATGATATTTCAACAGTTATTAATTGCCTTAGTCTACCACTGACAAATGTTAGTTATTTATTTAATTTTTTTTCCTAGAACTGTTTTGTTTTTCCTCGTTATAATAACTAAAGCTCTAGTTCCTAGTGGAAAAATAAATTACATTAATTAGTTCCACCGTATTTCCTCTTTCAATTTTGTGGATTATTACCATAAAGGAAGGCATGGCAATGGATGGTGTGTGGGGGGGGGGAACCGTATCCCAATATTTCAGGACACCCCAAAATGTATAAACCTGAGATTTTACCTCATGAGGTTCTCAATGAGAAAAAAATTAGTAAAAAGCAAACCCACCCAACCTCAGCTTTGCAGAGTATCAAAACAAAGCAACTGAGACCACTCAATAACTGAGTTCTAGGTAAGGAAAAAGTTAAAAAGATTTATCACAAAAATCTTAAAATCAAGCAGCACAGAATAAATGCTATATAGACTCAAATTGCAAAATAAGTACAAAGTAGGTAAAAACTGAAACCCTAATGAGCAGCAAAATCAAGAAATGATTGGACAGCATACCTAATGGAGTCTCTAGTGCAATGGGAAAGTTCTCTGGCTCAATCTCAAAACCAAATGGTTGTTATACACAATTCTTGCATAGAAAATTAGTAAATAGCACAGATTCAGTATGGCAAGGTCCCATGTAACAGTTATTTGGCAAATCAGAATAATTCATGTTAGCAGTCTTTTCTGTTAGCACTATCCCCTTTCTAAAAGAACATCCTGCTTTTCCGTGTCACTGTCATCCGGAGATGTTTAGAAATAAAAATGCAGCATTTAATAAAGGCTATTCATGAATGTCAAAATCAAGATAATCTATGGAAACACAGTATAAGGCACCATGAATTTTGCAATGTACTTGGCACACTAAAAGGTCTAATAATACTCCTTAGTATTCACGAGTGTTATGAAAACATTATATAAGTTGTCTGCTTTTGCTGAACCTGTTGGTAGAGAAAATGCATAGGGTAACCTGATGATAGGGGGTGAATGCAGGAGTATAAAACAGAGACAGAACCAGCATCCATTATATCTAATGAGGAGTTTTCACCAAAATGTTGCATACATAAATCACATTAATAGACACACTTCTGTACATTATATTATATTATTTGCCACCTAAAATCATAAACTTTAAAAATAATTCTACCAAGGGCTAGTGGTTGAAAAGGCGATGGAGACTGAAAATGTTAAAACGTTTCGTTTTAACATTTTCATTGAAGGAGGAAAGAAGGAAGGGAGGGCAGGGGTGGGCTAAAAGACAGACAGTGATGGAGGAGGTAGGGAGGAGTGGGCAGAAAAGCACAGCCAGTACTATGATCATGTTCTTTCTGAATTGTCAGAATCTAATCAAATGATCAAATGATCTAAACACGCTTCTAGCAAAACCAACTCACATTTACCCACGTGATCAATCTTGGCTTTTCAAAATCCACCCTAGAGTCTTCTACTATCTGCCTTGTCTTCCTATCACGCTTGTATTCAGATGGCGAAATGCATTCCAATGGCAGGCCATCCTCCATTCCCACCATCACATGCATGTTGATTTATCTTATATTTATCAGGAATCATGTTACTATGTTGAATGAATACAACTTTTATCTCACCTCAATACCTTGTCTTCTATGTGTCTCTTGATCTGGAAACCTTTGGCAGAGGGCTTTTGGATAGACACATATGTATGATGAAATTATGTCATTTGAAATAAATCAGTTGTCAGGTTGAAGAAAAAGTAATTTATCATGAATTAGGAAGGATGTGTAAAAAAAGATAGAAAGTCATTTAAGGTTCAGATGCCTGCCAGTTTCCAAAAATCTGAAAAAAATCGTAGACTAGCACTTTTTCAATAGAAAGAACAAAACAAATCCTAGTGTCCTGCCATGACATGATGGACGTTAAATGTGAATGTGACTTCCACAAAATATCTTAAGTACAAGTTCCAAACCTAATTAATCTTGAATATTATTTCAAAACTAAATAACATACAAAGGATTCAGCTCACAGGTGTTTTGCACTGCCTATTCCTCAATGCACGTGCAATATGTGACAACTCTAACATCGATAAGATGTCATGTGTGTGTGTGCAGAGCTGGAGAACTTGAATTTTCCGTTGGTTCACATTAAGCATCAGTCACCAAGGGCTAGATGTACGTACATTTTGTTTAGTGATGTCCGAATAGGGATTGCATCCAATTCACATTTGCTGTTTAGGGATTTCCAAATAGGGAATCTCTAAAATTCAATTAGTTATTTGGAAATTACAAGTAGAAAACGTTGTGTTTTGATAGAAAAATAATGAGGAAACTAATAAATACATCCCCTTCATAGTGTTTAGTAACACACTGAAGAAGGTAGTGTTTGTCAAGAGTGTGTTAGTCATTTTGGATTTTTTTACTGCAAAGAAGCCGAACTATGTCAAGGAAAGAAGGTGATAAAGATCTTGCTGCCAGAAAGCACCAGATGAGGTTTTCAGAGAAGAAGCCAGAGGTCCTTACTGAGAAGTGTCCCAAGAGGTTTTTTTTGGAAAGAGTTTCTTAAGTGTGCCAGGACCCCCAAAAATTGTAATCTGGACAGACAACCTGGACAAGCTTAATTCCATTGGTGCCACACAGCGTGCCATCCCTGAAATACACAAAAGATGGTCTGTCTTAAGATCACAAACCAAAGTGAATGTTCCGAGTCACTAGCCTGAGGTATGTGGGGCAGGTGGATGGCTAGCTCAGCAGCCAGCCCCAACACCTATGGAAACTCTAATTGAGGCAACAATTCAGCCTGAGAGTGTTGCAGGTGTTTCCAATGTTGATCCACCATCTACAACTCAAGATAACAATATAAAATGCACATGTAATTTCCATAGATGTGTAAGTATAATTACTTAATAACTTAATCATAGTGTTGAGAACCTGATCCATGTTTATGCTTTTTATAACTTTCTAATGCATTATGGAAGCTGTTGTAAAAGTGAAAATATGGAATCTTATTTTCAAGTTTAGAAACACGTATGCATTGCTTGAACTTTAAACAATTTTGCATTCAAAGTAGACATTGGTAAGAGAAGTATATTTAACACAAGTGTAATATTGTTTTAAGTAAAGAAAAACACGTATATTAAAGTATGTTTACATATTTCTCACAGACATTCCACAGATAGAGCTTGATATTGAGCAACTTGCCACTATAGGAAATCCTTGTGATATTGAGGATTCCATAGAAAGACATGCCACACAGACACCTCAAGTACCATCCAGAAGAAGAACTACAGGTATACCCATCCCAGATTTTGAATATGTAGCACATTAAACAACCACAGACAGGGAAACCACCCCAACATCCTTGAGACACAGACAGATATGTCACAAGGTGTTTAAGCAGCGTGGTAATGCCACAGCTTCTCATAATACTGATGTTCTTGCAAAGGATCATGGTTCGGAGACATCTCAATTCTTTGGAGGGGCGGAGTTTAGAGGCCTGAATGTTTTCTGTGCAAGCAAGAAATATAAAAAGTGTAAATCACAAATTGTTGTGTATGATCCGTACAATGTCACGCTTGCTTGATGGGTAAGAAAGTTTTAGAAAAATAGTTGAGCATAGTCGAATTATAATGATTAACAATTTTGTTAAACTCACAGAATATGTGGACAAACTCTCAACAATGCAACAAAACCATACAAAGTAAAGGCGAAGGCATCACCAACACATGCTGCAATTTGATATACTGAGTAGATCAATTAACCACATTATCTCCTGGTGCACTGTAAATATCCACATTGAGATGGATCACTGCTGTAGAGTTGTGGTGTATGGCTTAGTGCAGGTCACATCTGCTTTGGAAACTCTGCAAACCTGTATTATATTTGGGGCTGCAGATTTAGGTGTAGGTGAGTATGAAGAGGCATCAAGCCTCAGCAGTTTCTCTGTGTCTGATGTCTCCAACCTTAGGCACATATTCCAACATACATCATGAACAAATGTTAGTGGTACTCCAGAGGTAGATACTGCTGAGAAAAGAAGTGCAAGCAGAGCAAGAAGAAAGCACTGATGTGATTGTTGTATTTTTCATATGCTGCTTACTAATTTGATGCTTCACTAATAAAAGGCTTTTTTAGAGTTTAAAAGCAAGTAAATATGTATTTTTGTATTTATTTACCTTTTTTTCTTTTCACTTACCATAAAAATAATTTTTAATAATATCTATATGACGTGCGCTGCCCTTCATAGCGTGAAAGCCATCCTGTTGGTGTTGTGCTTGTGGTATTCCTTCCTCAGGATCAGATTCTGAATCAATTTCCACATTGTGAAGACCCCTCCTCGTAGCAATATTATGCAAAATGTCACATGTAGCAATGATTTTGCAACATATACCAGGATGGTCCTGGACGGCTTCAACGCTCTTGTGCAGACACCCGAAGCATCCTTTTAGTATTCCACAGGTCCTTTCTATAACAGAGCGTGTAGTTTTGTGAGCACAGTTGTAACTCTGCTCACTCTTACTTGGGTTTAAAAATGAAGTTTAGATCCAAGGCCGTAATGCATATGGCACTGTCTCCTAAAACGTGAAGAAAGCTTATATTAGTATGGGTTATTACTTTGCATGATAAAGTGGATGTCAAATAATTTATAGAGGCTTACCACTTAGAAAACCATAGCCAGAATCATCTCGAGACAGCCTACTATAAATCCCACTGAAGCCCAACATATAGGAATCAGGTGTGCTGCCTGGAAATTGGGCAACATGGTCTGTTAATACACAGGACGCATCACACACAAACTGCATATTGAAGTAAAATTAATTCATTCACAGATGGTGGACAAATGTACACGTGTGTGCTATCCAGACATCCTACAACATTTGGAAAATGTGCCAGATGATAAAATAAGAGTTTGATATGTTGTTAGTCCTGGGGTGATGAGGATCAAGAAACCTATGGATAAAAATGTGACAATGCACTTTGGGACACTCCTCCTGCTACTGCTATTAATTCCTGGTATTTTCCAGAAGCTACAAGGTATAGGCAACACAGTACCTGCAAATGGGGTGGAATAGCACTGCTTCTGTCTGTTGCGGTCTGTTACCTTGGATGTATATCAGCTATTACATCCAAACAACCTGACTACTAAGCAAATACTTATCAAATAAATTCTCTATTTGATCAATAAGTGTTATCCTAAAATCCTCCCCTGTCTCCTGGTCTGCATACTAGCCCAAATCCTCATCATCCTTGCCAGAACATACAAAACCACTACTGTGTAGGGTCCTGATGCTTTTTGGGCAACTTGATATAGGTTGCACCTGATGAATGCCTGTTTTTGATTTGGTGGTAATTGTAGTTCCTAAAACTGCATTGTGTGACTAGTCGCAGTTAGGAAATGCTTCATGCATATTATTTGCAATTCACTATTAGGAAATTCCTATTTGCAATTGCTTATTTGGAATTGCAAAAATAGAGATTGCCAAACAAAATAAATTGCAAATAAGAACCATCAAATTGCCTTTTGTACATTTTCAAAGGAGTTTTCCATTCACAAACTGCCCGAAATATCAATTTGGACAATGTGCAAATACAAATAGTTTTCGTACATCTGGTCCCATGTCTCTGTGTATTTAACAATGTTTTGTCTGTAAATAAATCTGGATGTACACATCAACAAAACATGGGGGTTAATGTGCAGTCACATGGAGCCTGATAGTTTATTTATTTATTTTATTTAGAAGCTTGTAAAGCGCGCGGCTACCCCCAACGGGGGTGTCCCGGCGCTGCCGACGACCAGCAACCAGAGGGATTCGATGAGAGCTAGATCATGGAGAAGTACCAGGTCTTAAGTTTCCTCCCAAACAGAGGCTCAGATGTAATAAATCTAAGATCCATCGGTAGTTGATCCCAAAGTTTGGATGTGACCACAGCAAAGGCCCGGCCCCCAGTCCGTGCAAGACGAAAACGTGGGGCGTGCATCAGGCGAAGATGATTTGATCAGAGGTCCTGTGCCGATTGCGTAATTTTAGGTTTATGTCTCAGGTATGCAGAGCCTCGTCCGTTAAGAGCCCGGAATGCAAGGACCAGGGCCTTGAACTGTATGTGGTAGCTCACTGGTAGCCAGTGCAGTTTAGCCAAATACGGTGTAATGGAGTGGCGATAAGGAATATTACAAATCAGCCTGGCCGCGGAATTCTGCACTCTCTGTAGACGATTAATGAGGTACGCCGGGGCTCCCACATACAGACTATTTGCGTAGTCCAAGTGGGATGTAATTAGGGCATGAACCACCGTTCTCTGTGAATCGAGTGGGAGGAAAGGAACGATTTTTTTTATCATTCGGAGCTTTCCAAAGCAAGATGCCGAAACTTTGTTGATTTGGGTTTTACAGGATAAAGCTGTGTCAAATTGGGAGCCCAAATTGCGGGCAGCTTGTACTGGCTCCGGGGGGGGGTTAAGTTCAGATGGCCATCAAGCATTGACTGGAATTGGAGATTTCTGATTAAAAAATAAGACCTCCGTCTTCTCTGTATTTAATGTAAGATTGTTGGTGGACATCCAAGAGGCGATGTTCACCAAGCAGTGGCGGAAATTAGCCATGTGGCTATCAGAGTGGTCTTTAAAAGAAATCACAAGCTGAGTATCATCAGCATAAAAGACCACTCTGACGCCCCAGGATTCCACCACTTTTGCTAGCGGGGTCAGATATACGTTAAAAAAAGAGGGCTGAGTGCAGAGCCCTGCGGGACCCCCCATGTCAATGGTTTCTTCGTGGAGACATACGGCCTGAGGCAGACCTGTTGTGTTCTGTCCTTCAAAAAGGATTTCACCCAAGCAAGCGGGGTCCCTCCAATGCCAACATCATGGAGACGATCCAGCAGGATATCGTGCTAGACTGTATCGAATGCTGCGGATAGGTCGAGGAGGACTAACATGGCCTCCTCTCCCCTATCCACACACTCGTGAATTGACTCAGACACTTCCAGTAGAGCCGACTCTGTACTAAAGCCTGGCCTGAAGCCCGACTGGGAGTCATGTAGCAACTGGTTAGATTCTAGATATTCGGACAGTTGCTCCTGTACCACCTTCTCCAAAACTTTTGCTGGCTTAGGGAGGAGTGAGATAGGCCGGTAGTTACTGAAACATAATGGATCAGCATCTGCTTTTTTTTAGATCGGTATCAACATCGCATGTTTCCACAAAGAGGGTAAGAGGCCTGATCACAGAGAGGTATTCCATATTTCCAACAAATGATTAATCAGTAACGGGGCCATATCACTCAGAATCTGAGCCGGGCCGGGTCAAGCGGGGAGCCCGATTTACATTTTAGGAACAGAGACAGAGAATATTCTTCAGTCAAGGGTTTAAATGAAGTAAGCACTTCATCATGAGTAATACACATATCTGCAGTTACCGCTGTCCGGTTCTGATTGATTATTGCCGTGATGTTAGCGATCTTCTCATAGAAAAAATCTGATAACCCATCACAAAGCGATTGACTCGTAGCCGTGGAGCAAGCCAATGCTGAGGGGTTAGCAAATACTTTAATAATATTAAAAAGGGTCTTAGTTGAATTTTCGGCCATTTTAATTTTTTCTGCATAGTGATTTTTCATCATGCTGCGCTTGAGTTTATGGAACTCTTTAAGAGCCGATCTGTAGAGGGCTTTGGCCGCCAAGCGCGCTCCAGTTTTTTACATCTGCTTTTATCCTCCCATAATTCCACTGTGAACCAAGGAGCCGAAGGCTTGGATCTTAGGGAGGCAGGATACTGCATTGGCGCAATTTGATCAATAGCGGCGGAAAGATCATTGTTGAATTTTGGATACCTCGTATTAAGGTCACCCGACAGTGGTCCTAATCTACTTATATAAGTTTGTTCCAGGGCCTTACGTGTGACCTTATGCCATTTTCTGCCCTGTTCTCTGATTTCAGATGTCAGATTGGGCGGCTGAGGTGAAGTCACTTCAAACGGGATCAAGAAGTGGTCAGACCACGTGAGAGGCAGAGAGGGAAGCACCTTGAGGTCAACCCAGTTGGAAAAGACCAGATTAAGGGTGTGGCCTGCTAAATGTGTAGGACCCCTGACCCACTGGGTCAAATTCAAACCTAGCATAGAGTCCAGGAAATTGTTGGCACGCTAACAGCTGCTTACATCAACATGAAGGTTAAAATCCCCTAATACTGTAAAATGGGGATGTTTTAGTGACAGATCTGCAATCGCAGCAAACTGAGAGGCCATGGCGTATGGAGGGGTTCCAGGAGGGTTATACACAAGGACACCCGAAAATATAGCAGAGGAGGCGTCTAGGATGGAGAAGAACATGGCCTCTATGGGCCCTACATTGGAAATTTTCCTGGTTGTGATTGTTAAGTGAGATAATACAATGACAGCAATTCCACCACCAGACTTCGACCCCTCACAGTTTATGCCTATTAGTCGATAGCCCAGGGGAATAGCCAATTTGATATCTGGTTTAGAGAAGTCCTTAATCCACATCTCTGTAAGAAAGAGTAGATCCCAGGCCTTCGACGAGAGCAGCAGCCATATGTCACTAGAGTGGCATGGCAGGGAGCGGCAGTTCAATAGGCCTGCCGTGTAGGTTCTTATTGGTTTGGGCTGAGTAGAGACATTTACTTGTAATCGTGGGTGTTTTTTTTATGGCGGTTAAGGAAAAGGTGCAGCTGTTACATTGAAAATGGGGGAAACAGGGAGCCGCAAAGTTGCACCGTACCTGAGGAGTACAGACCCCCTTGTTTATTGCCATGAGCTGAGATCTAGACCAAGTTCGCCTCTGAATAGAGTGGCAGCTGGCAGCGTAACTGCCCTCGGTGCGGAACTGGCGCGGACGGGCGCAGACGGGCTTGCCTTTGGCGCGCCCGCTGCGCCCGTCCGCTGCGCGTAGTGAATACCATGGGCTTAAGAAGCCTAGCCCGCCAACCCCTGACTCCACCCACGAACCCGGAGTGAGGGAGATCCGTGAAGAACGCGCCCGCTACCCTCCACAACAATCAGGGAACGCCAGCGGTGGAATGGGGTAGGGGGAATAGAACAGCAGCTAGGCAAGGTGCAAGTTTAAAACATTAATACACACCACAGCACGATTTTTAAAAGAACTGACAAACCTAAATCGTTTGCCTTCAGTTTAAAATGAACATACAATCCAGCAGCTAGCGCACAATCACCCCTCGAGGCAGCGCGCGTCCACTGCGCGGCGACAAGACCATGGGCTTAAGAAGCCTAGCCTGCCAACCCCTGACTCCACCCACGAACCCGGAAGTGAGGGAGATCCCAGAAGAACGCCCCCGCTACCCTCCACAACAATCAGGCAACGCCTGCAGTGGAATGAGGTAGGGGGAATAGAACAGCAGCTAGGCAAGGTGCAAGTTTAAAACATTAATACACACCACAGCGCGATTTTTAAAAGAACTGACAAACCTAAATCGTTTGCCTTCAGTTTAAAAGGAACATACAATCCAGCAGCTAGCGCACAATCACCCCTCGAGGCAGCGCGTGTCCACTGCGTGGCGTCAAGACCATGGGCTTAAAAAGCCTAGCCCGCCAACCCCTGACTCCACCCACGAACCCGGAAGTGAGGGAGATCCCAGAAGAACGCACCCGCTACCCTCCACAACAATCAGGCAACGCCTGCGGTGGAACGGGGTAGGGAGAATAGAACAGCAGGTAGGCAAGGTGCAAGTTTAAAACATTAATACACACCACGGCATGATTTTTAAAAGAACTGACAAACCTAAATCATTTGCCTTCAGTTTAAAAGGAACATACAATCCAGCAGCCAGCGCACAATCACCCCTCGAGGCAGCGCGCGTCCACTGCACGGCATCAAGACCATGGGCTTAAGAAGCCTAGCCCGCCAACCCCTGACTCCACCCACGAACCCGGAAGTGAGGGAGATCCCAGAAGAACGCCCCTGCTACCCTCCAACATAATCAGGCAACGCCTGCAGTGGAACGGTGTAGGGGAATAGAACAGCAGGTAGGCAAGGTGCAAGTTTAAAACATTAATACACACCACAGCGTGATTTTTAAAAGAACTGACAAACCTAACTCATTTGCCTTCAGTTTAAAAGGAACATACAATCCAGCAGCTAGCGCACAATCACCCCTCGAGGCAGCGCGCGTCCACCAGGGCCAACAGGGCCAAGAACTTGTTTTGTGTTAACAGCATTTTCAAAACCTTACAATAAAATTAAAAAGTGAGTTTGAAAATCGAGCATGTTGAAGACATAAGTAATTTAAACCAGTGTCACCATATGTTTTGCTTTTGAAAAGAGGCCTATTTTGATTGGAAAATGTATGGGATTCATCAGACGAAGAATCTGGTGTATGTTTAAGACAAATTGTGCAACAACAAAATTACTTATTTTTGCCCTTTTTGTAGACTTGGAGTGATACAGTGTTTCATCATTGCTGATTCACCATTTCTCCATCGCAGTACTAAAAAAACAGGACTGTTTTTTGATACCAAGCAAAAAACATGCATTAAAATAGGGAGGAACATATACTTAGGGCTCCTAATTTTATGGTATTTATATTTTTTAACATTGCCATCTGTTTTTATTCATATTTATTTTTTGTCTATCTCCTCATCACCGACCTGCTCTCTCCCCCAGCAGCTCCGCTGTTGTGCCGCTGCCGCTGACCCCTCCTCAACTCTGCTCGTGGGTGTTCGAGGCCATCTGTCTATCTCTGTGTCTGTGCCCATTTTGTGCTGTCCTCATTGGTGTTTGTTGTTGTGCCTGGTTGTTGTGTCTTTTTCCTCTTTTCTCCGCTTTTTGCCTTTTTCCCTTTTTCCCGTTTTCCTATTCCTGTCCTCCGTACACGGTTCTTCCAGCTGCTGCTGCCAGCTACACCTCCCTCCCCCTTCCCTATTTAATGGCAGCCGCTGCGGGGGTTTGTGAGCAAGACCTCTGACCTGGTCAGAGACCTGCTCTCTCCCGGCAGCTCCGCTGTTGTCCCGCTTCACTGACCCCACCTCACCTGTGCTCATGGGTGTTCGAGGCTCTTTGTCTGTCTCTGTGTCCGTGCCCATTTTTTGCTGTCTTTGTTGTTGTTTGCTGTTGTGCCTGGTTGTTGTGCCTTTTTCCTCTTTTTTCTTTTTTCCTGTTTTCCCGTTCCTGTCCTCCGTGCCAGGTTCTTACTGCCGCTGCTGCCCCCACGGCCCCTCCCCCCTGCTGGTTCCCACTTCCGCCAGCTACACCTCCCTCCCCCTTCCTTATTTAATGGCGGCCATGCACAGCAGGTATACCGCGGGTGTGCTGCTGGCACGCCAAAGGCAAACCCGTCTACATCCGTCCGCGACCTGATCAGCTCCAGGGACCCTGGTTCTCTGACCTCCCACTGCTACGACTCAACCACCCTCCTTGCACTCAACTCCAGAAGGAACAACTGTCAGCTGTCGATGCCAAACAATACCCACATTCAGTTCACCAGCAGACACTGTCAACAAGCCTTCACCATCCTCCACACCCCCACGACCGCTGCACCCTCACCAGACACCAGCACCACTGAAGCCCTGAAGTGTATTCTCCTCAACGTGTGCTCACTGCACCGACATGCCATAGAGATCTGGGACCTCCACGACACCCTCTCGCCAGACGTCCCCTTCTTTACAGAAACCTGGACCAACGCTTTCTCCGCCCCGACATCGCCACCGCCATTCCTGATGGTTACAAGATCCAGAGGAAGGACAGCACCACCCCCCAGGAGGAGCACTCGCCATTTCACACAAGAGCTCCCTCTGACTCCCCTTCCACCACCGCACACCTCCACTTCCAGTTTCAGGCCAACCCTGGAACAACGCTTCATGGCACCCTCACCAACAGACCCCCGGGCCTTGAACAAGGTTCACCACTACCAACGCAGACCTCATTACACCCCACGCTATCGCCTCCATGGACTAGATACTTCACCACCATCTTGGACAACCTCGCCATCATTGGACTGAAACAACTCGTCACCACCCCTACCCACAAGGCAGGACACACCCTCGACCCAATCTTCACAGGAGGGAACAACATCCACTTCAGTCGCACCACTCAGCCCCTCTGGACGGACCACCACTGTGTATACTTCTCTTTCAACTCTGCCACTGCTTTCAAACCCACCCCACACCCTCTGAGAAGGAATTGGAGCAATGTCACAGAGGAGCACCTCAACTCCACCCTCATCCACGACCCCCCGCCTCGAACAACGCCAACTCTGCAGTCAAGGAACTACACTGCTGGATCACCAACTGCGCAGACAAGCTCGCACCCCTCTGCACCACCGACACACAACACCCCCTCAAGGCCACCTGGTTCACCACCAACCTCCAAAAAGCCTGACGCTCCTGCAGATGTCACGAGAAACAATGTTGAAACAGCAAAACCACAGACCTGACCCCCTACAAGAACGCCATGACAGAAACCACCAACTCATAAGATCCACCAAGAGGACCTTCATCCGGAACAAAATCCTCACCAACTCCAGCAACTCAAAGGAACTCTTCAGCATCATCCTGCAATTCACCAAGGTCCACAGCGAAGCCACGGGCATCATACCCTCCCAGGACCTCTGCAACAAGTTTGGCTCATACTTCCACCAGAAAATCAAGGACCTCTATGACAACTTCAACAAACAGACCCCACAAACCTCCCTTCCCTCCAGCGACGACAGCCAGCCCACATCACCGTCTGAAATCCGGTCACCACCGAAGATACCACTGCGACCATGAAGAGCACTCACTCTGGAGCAACCACAGACCCCTGCCCGCCGCACATCTTCCACAGAGCCGCCACAGTACCTGAGCTAAAAATGCACCATCAACGCCTCCTTCGAATCTGGCAATTTTTCAGACAACTAGAAACGGGCAGAAGTCAAGCCCTTCCTGAAGAAACCCTCTACAGACCAGATAGACCTGAAGAACTACTGATCCATCTCTCTCCTTCCCTTCGCAGCAAAAGTCACATCAACGCCCACCTGTCAAACTTCATTGAAGAGAACGCCATCCTCGACTCCTCCCAATCCGGAAACTGCAGTAACCACAGCACCGAGACCACCCTCCTCGCGGCCACAGATGACATCTGCACACTCCTCGACCAAGGCCACGCCACGGCCCTCATCCTTCTAGACCTCTCTGCAGCCTTTGACACCATCTCCCACCGCACTCTCGCTGCCAGACTCCACAATGCCAGCATACACGGAGCCGCCCTTGACTGGCTCCGCTCCTTCCTTGCCGGCAGAATCCAAAGGATCAGACTCCCGACTTTTGTCACTGAACTGACAGAGATCAACTGCAGAGTATCCCAAGGATCATTGCTCAGTCCCACGCTCTTCAACATCTACAAGACGTCTCAGCGTGGATGAGCAGCAGCTGTCTGAAACTTATCTCACAGAAGACAGAAGTCCTGTCCTTGGACCCACCCCCTCAGCTTGGGTCAATTCCTGGTGGCCCAAAGCCCTTGGCAAACCCCCCACCCCCACCGACCACACCCGTAACCTCAGCATCATACTCTACTCCTCCCTCACCATGACCCGACATATCAAGGCCGTTGCCTCCACCTTCTCCAACACCTTCTGCATCCTCCGCAACACCTTCAAGTAGATCCCCCCGAAGCCTGAAAGACCGTCACCCATGCACTCATAACTAACAGACTGGACTATGGAAACGCCCTGTAAGCTGGAATCAACAAATCCCTGCTACACAAACTCCAGACCATCCAAAACAGTGCAGCCAGACTTATCCTCTGAATCCTATAACATCAAGCACATCAACCAACACCTATGATACCTCCACTGGCTCCCCGTCAAGAAGAGAGTAACCTTCAAGCTACCCATGCCTACAAATCCCTCCACAACACCGGAACCCAAATACCTCAGCAAAAGAGTCTCCTTCCACGTACCCAAAAGAAACCTCCACACCACCGACCTTGCCCTAGCAGAAACCCCTCACATCCGTAGAACCAGAGCGGGTGGAAGATCCTTCTCTTACATCACAGCCAAAGCGTGGTACAAGCTCCCGGCCAATGTCAGACGCTCCCCTACTCTGCACACCTTCAGGAAGCGCCTCAAGATCTGGCTTTTAAGGTGACCCGGAGCTGCACTCCCCAACCCCCCCAGCGCCTTGAGACCCTCACAGGTGAGTAGCGTGCTTTAAACTCCCTGATTGATTAATTGATTGGTATTTATCCGGCAGAATGAGAGCAGGTGGAATAGCCTTTTCCTATATCGCAGCCAAAGCCTGGAACGAGCTCCCGGTCAACGTGAGACGCTCCCCTACTCTGCACTCTGTGGTACTGAAAATTCTGGACCCGTGTCATAAACATTGTCGAATCATGACGATTTTGGTATCAGCAGACCGAGAATGACGAGTATACTATATACAGGCATTTTCGGCGTACTCGAACGGCTAGATCACCATTAAAGCAGGGATTCCGTCCTGAACCCTCGGGTCCATTTTGTGCATGGCAGCCATTTTGTGGTTGCCCTCACATAGGCTGATGACTAAGGTCAAAACGAGTCTTAAGGACACGTACACCTTTGCTGACTTTTGTGTGACCTGGGCAAGCTGACTCCACTGCCTGAAGCCATAACCTGTTCGGTCAGTTCCTTTCCCAGTGGCCGATCGAGATTATGATCAAGGCACAGCATACCATAAACCTTTCATCACACCCAAACCACGCCAAATCTTACACACACCTGTCTCTTCTTTCTGCTTTATGATCTGCTTTACGAGGAGGAGGTGCCCGATTTTATTAGGGGTCCGTCCGATATCTGATGAAAATGTTGGGCTTTGCCGGGAAATTGGTTATGGGCTGGACTAACTGAAAATGGGCTTGTCATCATGAATCTGCTTTTTCTTTGTTGTGGAAATATGTGAATGGTCAACAGTAAAATAAGGAATGTTTGCCTAAAGCATAATATTTTGTATAAAAAGGGATGGCTGGCTTTGTAAGGTGAGCAGTCTCCTGAGAATATACACTGTGTTGTACTTCTAGGATACCTGTTACTGGCTGCAGCCAATAAATTCGATCTTTGACTTCACCAAGAAGACTCTGTGTTTCTGTAGTCTGGGACAGGAAGGACTCGAAGTCTTAGGGTGTGTTCCCTGGCACCGCTGGGTTCTTAAAAACCCAGTACTTCAGTTGGCGCCCAACGTGGGACGATTTCAGCGGTACCGGTCCAAGCCAGAGGTTCGAGAGGAGCTTCGTGTGAAATTCTGGAGGAAGGCCAACCACTTCATCGACCCCTGTATGTCGTCGTGGTCCGAAAGTCTTTGCTGTGAGGTTCCCCGCTTCCCAACGGCTACGAAGGACTGCTGCCCTGACTATCGCCCTGTCTTGGACCCTTTGATGATTTGTAGAGCGAAACGATAGACGAGTCTTCTGGTGACATCATCGATACCTCAGTTAAGTATAAGTGGAGCGTCTCCCAGTCCTTAGTTTGGTTCTTAGTTTGGGTATCCCCTTGGGATCTTTGATTTGGAACTTGCAAGTACCAAAGCCGAGGGACTCGTGTATTCACGAGACTATCGTATTTCAATAATCCTTTGAAGTTTGAAGCTAGACTAGAGAGCGAAGATGCCTGGTCTTAGCAGACTTGGAAATTTGTTTTGTCTTGGTTGTAATAGGGATTCCCGATTGGAGGACTCGTGTCCGGTTCCTCCGGTTGGAACTCCAACCTATGAGCTCTATGTGAAACACGGCGTAGGCCCCATCACATATAATGAAGTATGGATCCGATACACCAGGAAGGATGGTGTTTTAAAATGGCCACAATATGGCAGTTTTGACACAGAGATATTAGATAATCTAGAGGTTAGACTTTTTAAGAAGAAAGCCCGGCCAGCAATGTTTGACTCTTTCCGCCTATGGCGAAAGGAAGCCAAACAGAAAGAAATTAAATTAGCTAAAAGGAATAAAAGAGAAAAGGGTATCTCGATAATGCAAGCTGCTATGCAGTATAAAGATGACGAAGAGGAGCAAGCGAGTGAGCAGTTGTACAGGCAACGTAAAATGGCAATCGATAAGTGCTATCCAGTTTTGTCACCTCTCCAGCAGGATGCAGCAAAGGAACTTGAGAACGATCCTTTAATGTCACATTTGTTGAATTCACCACCCCCTTATGCGCAGAGTGCTACTGCACCTCCGCAACCTTTAGTTGTGCAACCTCCGGTTGTTGTGCCTCAGATTCTTCCACAACCGCCAGCTACTCTTCAGTTGGCTCTTACTGCTACGGCGCAGCCTCCTCAAGGGCCGCCGACTTTGTTACCTGCTTCCCCTGTACTTCCTACAAGTTTGCCTACTACATCGACTACCTCTTCTGATGTTCCTCCTGTTACTGCCTCTGCATCTGCTTTGCCTCACTCTGTTTTTCCTCCTGTTCTTTCGTCAACTTCTCCTTCGGTTCAACAGAGAATGACCGACACTGTTGCTAGTCTTCTGTATCCTCTTTTTGGGGCAACAAGTATGACCCCTGTTTCAACAAGCAAACAACTGCGTAGTCAACTGCCCGACTCTAGAGAGCGGGAAACATTGAATTATTTGGCACATAAATGGGTTACAGACCCCACAAGGTATGAGCTAGATTCTGTTATGGATGTCTTCCATCAGTGGGAAGAACCGAAACAGAGATACGTTTTCGAGAAAATGTGTGCTTTTCTTTGTGAGGAATTGGAGGAAAATGATTTAGAATGCAATCCACCTGAGCTGTGTCGTGTACGGTACGAGTTTGCAAAAGGCACAATTGTGGGTTCCGATGTTGAAAAAGCAGTTGCGACCTTGTTGTCGTTTAGGAGTGAAGGTGTTTCTCGATCATTGTTTGAGCATGATTCCTCTGTTAGGAGGAAAGCGAGACAATATCCAATGAGAGAGGTACCTCCGGTATGGAAGGATGCCGTTGCAGCTGATGTCGCTAATCACGTCGATGCGGTGGCAGCACATTTTCAGCGTGTTTGGGTACATGTTCCTTGGAAGCGAGCTGAAGTTTTGGCCCTTAAGCAGACTTTGCCTGACCCCCATAAAGATCCCGCAGGGTACTATAAGGAGTTGTCACAAACTGCAGACTCATGTATTATGAATCTAGCTGATATAGACATGTTGTTTGGGAATGTTGTTCCACAGCCTTTATGGGGTTTGATTCGTCACACGGATCATGCGCAGGAGTTAGGTGATACCTGGGTTAATATTGCTGCTGCAGATGGCCGACAAGTTGGTGGTGCTAAACCTGAGCCTTTAGTTGCAGAACTTCCTGGCAAGATCGTTACTTACATGAAGACTTTAATGCCTGCTATGAGAGTAAATTGGGACAAATTGTCTGCATGTAAGCAGAAGAAAGAGGAAACCGTGTCTGATTTCTTCACTAGGTTTGAAGAAACATTTATTGACCACAGTGGTCAAGACATGAGTACAGAAGGTGGTCAACGGTTGTTCGTTGACAAATTTGTGCACAATTTGCTCCCCGAATTGTGTAAGAAATTGAAAGATTCAAAGAGTTCTTGGGCCGTTTCCTCTTCAGCACAGATATTGGCTACTGCGCAGTATTATGAAAACAGAGATAAGGATGAAAAGGATAGAGCAGACAAGAAAACTAAAGACCTGAAAATGAAGGTTCTTTTACAACAGGCGTATCCGCCTCGTAGTAACGAGCGTAATTATCAGCAGCCTCAACAGTTTCAGAGAAACTCGCAAAGGTTTGAGTTTTCTCAACAACGTTTTCCTGTAGGCCCTAATCAGTGTGCATATTGCAAACAAGAGGGTCATTTTAAAAGTAGCTGCCCTGCTCTGTTACAGCGTATGAATGGTGTTTCTAGCGCGCGAGGTCGAGGTACTCCACAAACCTTTAGAGGTAGAGGACGTGGAAATTTCACCCAGAACGCGCGTTCTTTTCCGCCTCAGAATTCAATGAATAGTTTTGATCAGCAGAACAACGCGTCTGGTAGGACGACTCAGTACTATGCTGATGACTACTATGCAGAAGATGAGAATATGGACGGTAATGATTGTTAGGACAGCCATAGACAAAGAGAGGGAGTTGTTTCAGTTCCAGTAGATCAGAGTGGACCTTATGTTGAGGTGATTACATTAGGTGTGTCAGAGCCTTTTCTGTTGGATACTGGTGCTACAAAGAGTTCTATTATGCACTCTAAACTCCCCGGCGCACCTTTGACTGGCGAAACGAACGTTTCAGTAGGTTTTTCTGGCGCCCCGGTCAGGAACCCGATTTCAAGTCCTATGTCCCTTTCTGTTGGACCTTGTGAATTAGAAGCACCCCTTATTTTGACGACAGGTTGTGGTGAGAACTTGTTAGGATTGGACCTGTTGAAAAGATTGTATGCAACATTGTATTGTTCTCCTTCAGGAGTACAACTTACACTAGGTAAGAAAGTAGACTCCCCAATGTATTTGTCGAAGGATAAGCTCCCGACGGAATTGTCGTTTCTTCCTGATGTTCTTTGGGCTACTGGTCCTAATGATGTGGGTCTTTTGGAAATACCGCCATATGTCGTGACATTGAAAGCAAATGTTAAAATGCCACGCATTCCCCAATATAAGATCTCTAGCGAAGGCGAAAAAGCGTTGCTAGTGATCATTTATGATTTGATTGAAAAAGATGTAATTGAGGGGACAAGAGGAAATGTTTGCAATAGTCCCGTTTTGCCTGTTTTGAAGCGTACTGACCCTTCTCAGCCACCTGTTTACAGGTTTGTGATTGATCTTAGAGAGGTGAACAAAATCGTTGTGCCACAATTTCCAGTTGTTCCTGATATCACTGCCCTATTGACTATGATTCCAGCTTCCGCAACTTGGTTCTCGGTGATTGACTTGAAGAATGCCTTCCTGAGCATTCCGATTGCCGAGGAAAGTAGGGATATTTTCGGCTTCAGTTTAGGAGGCCGAAGCTTCCGGTTCAAACGCGCTCCTCAGGGCTACTGTGAAAGGCCATCGATATATAGTCAGGCTTTAAAAACACAGCTTGATACGATTGTTTTACCTGATGGCGCTACCCTTATTCAGTACGTTGACGATTTGCTAGTTGCTGCAGATACTAAGGAGATCTGTAAAGAAGCAACACTGTCATTATTGCGTCATTTGTCCGATTTGCATCACAAGGTGTCCCTTTCGAAATTGCAATATTGTCGACAAGAAGTGACCTACTTAGGTCATCTCTCGAAGGAGGGAAGGAAACTGACCCCAGAAAGAATTCAGGCAATTGCAAAATTGAGTGTGCCGAGGACACAGATAGAAGTGCGCGCTTTCTTGGGCATTACATCCTACTGCAGACAATGGATACCAAATTTTTCTTTGCTGGCCAAACCTTTGGTAGCATTGACTTGTAAAGACATACCGAATCCCCTTCCATGGTCTGAGGATTGTCAGAAAAGTTTTACTGAATTGCGTGATGCATTGTGTTCGGCTCCTGTGTTGGGTACCCCCGATTACAGTAAGCCTTTTACACTGTATGTCCATGAGAAAGAAGGTTGTGCATTGTCAGTGTTGACACAGTCTTTTGGGGACAAGCAACGTCCATGCGCGTATTTTTCATCGACTTTGGATCCGGTAGCTAGAGCGTTGCCGAGTTGCTTGAGAGCCACAGCGGCAGCAGCTGTTTCTATTCGGCAGTCTGCTGGTTTAGTGATGAATAATATGTTGATTGTAATGGTTCCACATGCAGTGGACACTTTGTTAAACAGGACCAAGACACAGCACTTAACTAGTGCTCGATTGTCAGGTTACGAGTTGACACTTTTAGCGAGTCATGTGCACATAAAAAGATGCAACACATTGAATCCAGCTACGTTGTTGCCGATTGTAGCAGAGACAGATGTTTCTGAACAGCATGATTGTTTTCTCAGAACAGAAGAAGAAACGAAAGGGAGAGTAGATCTTAAGGACACCCCTCTTGTAAAGTGTGATGGTACCCTATGGGTGGATGGTTCATGCTTCAAGCTTCCGAATGGTGATACGACTGCGGCATATGCTGTTACGACTTTGCATACGATTGTTGAAGCCGCACGTATCCCACATAATTCAGCTCAAGCAGCAGAGTTGATTGCACTTACAAGAGCGTGTGTGTTGTCAAAAGGAATGAAAGTGACCATATATACTGACAGCCAGTATGCATTTGGTGTGGCTCATACTTTTGGACGATTGTGGAAAGAACGTGGGTTTCTGACTTCGCAAGAAGCCAAAATACAGCATGGTCAGTTGGTGAATGAGCTTCTTGAGTCACTTACCTTGCCATTGCAAGTTGCGATTGTGAAATGCAGTGCACATAAGAAGGTTACTGATGATGTTGGTCGTGGTAATGCATTTGCTGATGAAGTCGCGAAAGAAACAGCAAGAGATTTGATGAGTCGAATGTATGTTGCAGGCCCTGCAAGATGGGTTGGTGACGTTGGAATGTGTGAGGATACGATAGAGAGTGTGAAATCTATTCAAGCTGAAGCTACAGAGAAAGAGTTGCGTCTGTGGAGAGAGAGTACGGGTAAATTGGATGCAAATGGTTGTTGGGTTGAATTGTCAGAACATCAGCGATGGTTATTACCCGATGCGTATGTGCTTGCAGTGGTTACAATGGCCCATGGAATGGCTCACATCAGCGTGAAAGGGATATGTAAGTTGCAGGCTCCAGTATGGCAAAATCCCGGAATCCCCAAGTGTGCAGAGAATGTGGTCAAGAATTGCATGGTTTGTCTGAAATACAATCCTGGTAGGGGAACCCCAACTCCAGCTGGTCATTTTGAGCCTCCGACGTATCCGTTCGAGGTTTTGCAGCTAGATTTCATCCACATGGAGAGGTGCAACAACCTAAAATACGTACTCGTTGTTGTTTGTGCCTTTTCGAGATGGGTAGAAGCATATCCCCTGAAAGACAACACTGCCTTGTCCACAGCTAAAGCCCTTGTTAAAGTGTTCTTCCCTAGGTTTGGAATGCCGAGAATGGTCTGGAGTGACAATGGGAGTGAATTTGGTGGTCAAGTGATGAAGAGAGTATGTGAAGGGCTAGGAATCCAGCAGAAGTTTCACGCTGCAAATAACCCCCAATCAGCTGGACTAGTAGAGTGCTACAATGGCACGTTAAAACTGAAACTGGCCAAAATACAAGCAAGCTCTGGTCTTAAATGGCCCGATGCCCTACCATTAGCACTTCTATCAACAAGAATGACAGTGCATTCGCGAGTAGGACCTAGTCCATATGAGATCGTGTTCGGCCGCCCGGCCAACATATGGGGAGTGCCTAGGCCGACAAAATTCAGTGAAATTGAACACCCTGTACTGCTTGATTATTTGTATGATCTGACAGCTAAATTGCGTGTTTTTCACCAACATGTTCACGATACTCTGCCTCAGGTCTCAGAAGCTCCAGGACACACTATCAATCCTGGTTCGTGGATTTTGGTTAAAAATTTCCAGCGGACAAAGAATGATCATCCCCGTTGGACCGGCCCCCACCTAGTCCTTTTGTCAACGAGATCAGCCGTGCGAGTGGAAGGGAAGAAAAACTGGATCCACGGTGTACATTGTAAGAGGGTCCCTTTGCCTCTGCCGTACGACCGATGGGTCCAGGAGGGTATTGCTGACTCCGAGACTGAGACTGTGCCTCGTTTTCTGCCTTTCAGCGATGCACGTGTAAAAGGAACAATTTCTGAACGTGAAAGTGACAATCTTTTGCAAGAAGCTGTGCCACCGTCAATTCGATTGGACACTACCGAGCCTGAACTCTTGTTCCAAGACCAGACATTACCTGGAAAAAGACGTTATAATCTGAGACCGAGAACTATGGACTAATAAAATTTTCTTTCCCTTGCTATTTTTTGAAAGTGCAGCTCTCTCATCTGAGAAACTTTTTTATTTTTGTTTTTCGAACCACCATCCGGGTTCAGCTGTAGGGTCGCGGGCGACAAGTCTTTGGAGTGCAAGCCGAAGACACAAGGTCGACGGTTCTGGTTGGTTCTTGGGCGTTTCCCTTGAACTGACAGGCGCATTCCTTAGCACGGAACACCCTACCTCCGCGAGCAGCAAAGTTAGAGGATGGAGTTTTTCGAGATGGAGAGACCTGCCAAAGAGATGAACTTCAAAACCAAAATGTACATAATGATGACCAAGAAACGTTTTTTGATATTATGCATTTTCATGTTGCTTAGTGTAATGATGTTTTTAATAGGATATGTTTTATTCTCCGTTCGAGTGACATTTGCACCCACTATACAGCCCATGCCTCCTTCTACTGTTTCCTCACATTCTTTTCACCCTTTACCTGAACATGAGTCCGCTAGGAGATTAGAGTTTATCAATAACTCCTTCGTTCAGCTTTTGCACCAACACCAATTAGTCGTGAACACGACTAACTGTTGGGTGTGTGGTCTTATGCCTCATACTACTGATAAAGGTATCCCTTACCTGGTCCTGCCTTTCAGCCATAATGGTTCCGTGTGGGCATACAGAACCATGTTCATTTATGCACATGAAGTCCACCCCCTACGTTCTGTAAAAGATAATCCAAAGAATAGTGCTCTGGTTAAGGGTATAGTAGATATGATTAGGGAAGATACTTCCTATGAGACTATCCCGAGAGATGAGACACTAGCATATATTGGATGGAACGTGACCGGATACGGAGTTACTCTGAGTGAGAAACAGCGAGCTAAGAGATCCTCCGCGATTTGGATTGTACCCCATCAGGGTCACCTATGTCTGCAAGGTAATGGCAAGAATCCCAGAGCTCAGTTAGGAAAGAGTATCTGCACGGAAACATATGTCTTTGCATCCCAGACTTCCCCTTCGTTCCTAGCAGCTAAGGGTACCTACTTCATCTGTCATGATAGAGCCTACACGTGGTTGCCCCCTGACTTCTCAGGCACATGTTTTGTTTCATTCCTGTTGCCTCCCACCTATACAGCTGCGGCAGATTACCATAAGACAAGGATAGCTAGAGGTGTTTTCAGTAAAGATGACACTGCAGGACAAGAATTTGGAGACTTCTTTAAGGGTTTTCTGCCGTTTTGGGGACCTATGGTTAACAGCAGGAACATAAGGCAATTGACGAGGGTGGTTGAATCCACCGTAGTTGTAACTGCCGGTGCCCTTAGTAACTTGACTGCTGAGCTCCAGTCGGATCGCCTAATGACCCTTCAGAACAGGGTCGCGTTAGACGTCATACTTGCAGACCGAGGTGGGGTATGTAAAGTGATCCAATCGAGTTGCTGTGTTTTCATTCCAGATAACGCTCCAACAGTGTACCAGGCCATCTCCAGACTACATAAGATCTCTGAATCTATTCATGTGCATAAAGGAGATTGGTCGTTGGTGGAGTGGTTCTGGGAACTGATGTACGCCTGGGGATGGGAGATTCTGATGGTCGTTGGGATGATCTTAGCCATCCTTTTCCTGTTCTGTCTGTGCGTACAGTGTGCTCCTGCTATATGTGGCCTCTGTGCTACATCGTGTGTAAGGAAACCTGTATCAAGGTACGAGCTAAGCAATAGGATGATGCTAGTCTGGGACAGGAAGCACTCGAAGTCTTAGGGTGTGTTCCCTGGCACCGCTGGGTTCTTAAAAACCCAGTACTTCAACACCTTCAGAAAGAGCCTCAAGACTTGGCTTTTTGACTGACCCGGAGATGCACCCCCCCAACCCCTAGCATCTTGAGACCCTCACGGGTGAGGAGCGTGCTTTAAACCCCTTGATTGATTGGTATTTATCAGGGGTGGGCGGAATTTGCGTAATCGCGTTAGGCAAATCTCTGCGAAACGGTAAAAAATCTCAGCTAACAAGCAGAAATTCCGCGAGCACGTGGAATTGCTTGTTCGCAATGCTTTTTTCCTGTTCGCAATCGCTGTTTGCGTGCTCGGGGGAAATATCTCGCCAACACGCATTTTGAGCACGCGAACAATCAAAACATTTCACAAAGTCGCGGACTGCAGAGTTTTGGGCAATTTTGCGTTTCCCTGGAACGCTAAATTACCCAAATTCCACGAGCGGAACGGAATTTACCGCCCAGGCCTAGTATTTATCCATGTTAATTTTGTGTTTTGAACAAATAAAGCCATAACTCATACATTTCTAAATGTATGTAACTGATTAATGTGTGTTCACACTTTGATGCCTGCCAGATTCTACCACATTATACTGCCAAATATAATAAAACAATGCAGCCATGTGGAATTATTAGCATATTAGTACAAACATATGTAGAGACGTGCAGTGATTTACAGTAGCGGCTCCTTGAGGGAGTGATGCGGGCAGTGAGGTGGGGTGGGGAGGGGGAGGGGAAGACGGAGGTGGTTATCTTTGGGAAACTATCTCCAGTCTGATCCAGTTCTTGGTGGCCTCCATCAATGGGATCTGCACCCAGTCCAGTTTCAAAGGTTAGGAACTTGGGAATAATATTTGACGATAACTTAAACTTCGTATCCCATGCCAACCAAGTTGTGTCAAAAGCCTTCCATAAACTTAGATTGATAAAAAAATAAACCCATTTTTACCAGAAAGTGCAGGGAAAACATTGGTTAGTGCTTTGGTAATGTCATCACTGGACTACTGTAATGGACTGTTTGCAAATGCACAATGCAGGGTCATCAACGGTGCAAAACGCAGCTGCCAGATTGCTTTCAAGGAACCTTAAATTTCAACCAATTTCACAAATCATCCGAAACTACCACTGGCTGGCGATTAAGAATCGCATAAAATTCAAGGCCCTATGATTGTCATATAAAGCTGCATACAATCAAGGCCCCCAGTTTCTGTCAAAACAGTTAGCTGCATATTGTCCCAATAGACAGCTTAGATCCACTACTGCTTTTCAACTAGTGGTACCACGTACCAGGACAGCGTCCTGGGGAGACAGGCGTTTCGTAGTGACAACAGCCAAACTTTGGAATGCGGTACCACTCCAGATTCGCTCCACCCCATCTTTGATCCAGTTTCGTAAAATGATAAAAACTTGGTTGTTTAATCAGTAAACTTAGCCTCTGTATTCAGCACTGAATCTGTAGCACCGAGACGCCCAAGGGCATTTGTTTGAGCTGTACAAATTTCAAAAATAAATAAAGAAAGAAAGGGAGTTAAGTAAAGAAAGAAATAAATACAACGAATTACATTGGGGAGAGGTGTGGCGCCGCGGCTAGGGTGACTGACTCCGGAATCTGGGGATCACGGTTCGATCCCCGACACTGGCGGCAGATTCGTCCAGCACCATGTGACTCTGGGCAATAGCTTGCTTAATCTTCCCGATGGCCCCCAGCGCCTAGAGACCCTTACGGGTGATTGTGCGCTTTACAAATGTGGATTATTATTATTAATATTGCTCACGCTGCATCGCAAATTGCGATGCAGGATACGCAATGTAATTTGTTGTATTTCTTTCTTTCTTTACTTAACTCCCTTTGGCCGTATGCCAAAGTCTACTACCCCCCACCCTGCCCCTGCCCCGGCCCGACTCACCGCCTACAGCACTCCCTCGAGGAGCCACTACTGGTGATTTAAGGAAATCTCATTCAATTGTTTAACCTCCCCAAGCTTTGAATCTGTATAGCTATTGACCTGACATACATTCATCAATCACAGGATTTAGAGTCACTAAAAAGAATCACATTTTCTGTATTTTACCTCTTTTGAAAATTAATACAGAAAGGAAACATGCAGTTTCTGTTTGTATTTATCTGTAGAAAATCTGTAAAAATTTAAAAGTGGAAGCCTTAGGAATACTCCTTTGTATTCATGTACAAGTCTAAGGCTCATATTTGCAAATGTTTGATGCAAAGCAGCAATGCAACCAAAGTTGTTGTGCTGCCTTACGACAAAGGGATAGAGAATAAAATCTTCCTTTGACACAGTGCGTCAACACCCCCCCCCCCCACTGTGCTGTAGTGCACAGATTCCCTAAAGGGACACTTTCAGTAATAAAACGTGAATGTAGTCTTTTTTCCAGTTCATATCTGTGCTGTACAATGCAGTAGACATGCAAAGTTTGAATGGTAAGGAGAAATAAAAATACTTCTCCTCATTACACCTGCCATGAGGGGATTAAGGTTTTCGTGCAAAACCATGACTACGAATATTAGTAGGAAGGGGTTTCAGTGAAAACTCATGTGTGGTTCCATGTGAACATCCATTTGGTGCCAATGGAACGCCCTTTGAAGCACAAAAGTTCAAAGCAGCTCATATTCCAACATTGTGTTACTTTGGGATACTTTCTAATGCAAATCCTGGTTTGTGTTGGATAATAATTCACACACCAAACACTTTGCGATGGATTTGTGTCACAAAAGTAGCACCAACTTGGTGGAAAGCAATAGTAAATCTGAGCTTAATCCTAGAGAGATCAAGCAGAAAAGATACTACCACTGCACCGTTTTACCTTCAGGTATTCCTGCACTCTAAATTAGCATAACTGTGGAACTTAAGAATTTAGAGAGATAGAATGCAAGTGTTCAATGTATTCTCAGGGCGTTTTCTGCCTGGCAATAGTCAAGACCTTTTCATTGTACTAAAATTATAAATATATAATATCCTTGCATACAGGGACTGTCAGCCAGCACTCTTAACCCCTTCGACGCTCATGACGAGCTGGGCTCGTCATGAGGTAGCCTCCTGCTACGCTGATGACGAGCCCAGCTCGTCATGGAACATGCGATATCGCAAATCCCAGCGTACGGGCGGAATTCCGCCCGCACGCATGCGGTTAATCCATGGATTTGTTGTTATGTTTGTCTTCTGGCTGCTAAAGCATACTGCATGGGGCAATGGTCAATGCACTTTAGCCATTGGCTAACCCAGAGGTCTTCAAACTGTGGGGCGTGCCCCTGGGGTGCTGTGCATGTGTTCCTGGGTGGGAGTGGGGGGGCGCAAATGGGTCTGCAATTACATTCATATGAAGATAGCCTGGACGCGTGAAAGGCGCCTTTCTAGGTTGTCTTCATTTACATGCAGCAGTCAAATCCCATAAAAAGTGTCAGGGCTGTACTACTGAGTGACATGGGGCAGGGTCAATGAGTGAAATTGGGGTCAAAGACATTGCTAAAATGAAGAAAAAATCATCATTTTATTCTTTTTTGTTCACCTTTGGGTAACTGCACATAAAAACAAGCACACACCTCAATGAAAAATATATGTGAGTTAAACTAATCAAAGGGAAATATACTCTTTAACCTTAAGAAACCTCAGTTGGCTAATGCGATCACTTTAGATGTCTTTGTGTGTAACCGGAGAGTCACAGAATTATCTGCTGGATTCATCAAAGACCCGTTTTGCGAGTCTTTAATAGCGATTCATAAGGAATCGCTATTAAGGACTTGCAAAACGGGATTCATGTAGGAATTGCAAAAAATATTGCGATTCCTACATGTTCCTTAAATGCGATTAGCAAATTGCTAATCGCAAATAAGGAATAACTCCCCATGCATTCCTATGGGCCTACAGGCTAATCGCAAATAAGGATGCGATTTCAAGGGTGCAGGGGTGTCCAAAGGACACCCTGTAGCACCCCTGAAATGTGAATTTGCACTGATGTTGTGCACACACATGTCCAAAGGACATGTGTGTGTGTAACATGCAATTTAGAAAAATGCATTTAAATGCATTTTTCTACGTTTTCGTTATTTACCACGAGGTTTGACTTCGTGGTAAATAGCGGTCCTAAATTGCGAATTTGCAATTTTTAAATGTTTCATGAATAGCATTTAAGGAATCTCTAATAGAGATTCCTTAAATGCTAATCCTCGCAAATTTGCGAATTCTTTATTAGCGATTTTTGCATTTGGGAGGATGAATCCCAAATGCAAAAATTGCACTCGCAAAGGGCCAGATTCTCAGAATCTGGCCCTTTTGCGAGCGCATTTCGCTTGATGAATCTGGCTGTATATCCTCATTGTTATTTATAGTGCTACAAGGTCCCAGTCTGTAACAAAAAGCACGGTGAATGTCATTCTTGTAAAATTGTATTACACTGCATAGAACAGGCTTCTGTTTAAGATAAAAAAAAAGCCAGATGTGCAAAATCGCATGTTTGCTATTTCCTAATTGAGAATTTTAGCGATTCGCTATTAGGAAATCACAAACTGCAATGTACAACATTGTGTTCGACACTGTTAGCAATTCACAGTGAGGTCGAAAATGGACCTGCCTCATCAATATTCTTGAGGCAGGTCGCAATTTACGACCCACTGTGCAGTCACAGGGATGGTGGCCTGCTGGGGTCAGCAGATCACCATGCCTGTGATTGCTTATTAAATAAATCAATATTTTTTTGTCTAATGCAGCCCATTTTCCTTAAAACAAAATGGGATGCATTTCAATAATTAAAATTAAAATCGACCTTTTCATTTTTTAAGAGCAGGTAGGGCTCTTAAAAAATGATAGCACCCACATTCACAAAGGGAGAAGGTCCCTTTGGGACCCCTTCCCATTTGCGAATGGGATATCACCTACTTGAAGTTAGTAGTAACTGAGAATGTTTTGTGACCGCATTCCTGGTTGCAAAACATTTATACATATCAGTGTTATTTGGTATTAGGAAGGGATGCCCTAAACACCCCCTTCCTAATACCGAATTGCAAAAGCAAAATACAATTCGATAACAAGTTACAGAGTTACATTTTGGCTTGTATACATGGAAAAATGCATTTTTACAGGTCACAAACGGTCCTATGGGACTGGTGAAATGCTTCGTACATCTGTCCCCAAGTGCTTTAATAAGACACATTTTAGTGATAAGCATATACACTATATCTAGTGTAAATATTTTCATGTGTCCATCAAAAGGGTGCACTCCTTTTAACAGACACAAATATAACCTTGTTAAAGGAATAAATATTGGTCACCATGAAGCTGAGTGACTCCATTAATTAAAATCTACACTGGATCCAAAGCAGCCTTTATATTTGATGAATAACCATTGCACACATTTACATTTCTTTCAGGTAGCCAGCACCTTGGTGCAAAGGCATGTGTTTTCCATAGTTGTCTTCTATCTGTTTCACAGTACATGAGCCCCCCTTACCCTCTGTGAGTGGGCACTGGACCCCAGTTATGGCAGTTTTACTTTGAAAAAGAACATGAGGTTCATTTTCCCTGCTAGCATTAGGGCCGAGGTCACCATTGTTGCGCACTGAACATGGCCCAAGCAACATGGGAGAAGGGGGGCTAAATGTGTTTTTTTGTTGTTGTTTTTTACACAAAGTGGCAGAAAAATCTGCTTTGGGCATCTCGCCCAGAGGTAATGACCCTGCTAAGTGGGCAGAGTAGACTGCCTGCTTTGTGGAGCTGTAGGTATCATTGGTGCTGCAGCGGCATTAGAGGCCCAGGGCACACTTGCTGTGACAATGTTTCTTTGAGCCTTCAAGCAATGGCCCAAGGGAAGGGGAAGAATGAAGCAGAGAAGACACCATGATTTGGGCATCAGGGAGATGAGAGGGAGCGGAATGCTGAGACAAGGGTGGTTGGCCCATAGAGGGCGCTGGAGCGGAGCCCCCCTAACTTAAAAAGAAAAACATGAAGACGTTTCTTTTTGCAGCTATGGCAGCAGAATGAAAACAGACAGACAAACTCACACACTTGTCACTTTGAATGTTTTCATTTCTGTTGTCTGTGTGCTGTCAGGGCTAAGTGCGCATGTCAGCAGTAAAAAGGAAAGTACTATTAGCAGAGTTCAGGTGACTGCGCATGTTTGAGGTGCTCTTTACAGCTCAGCTCCCTTCAAACATTCGCAAGCCATAGACATGCTTCTCATGCCCAAATCTGTGCAGCTTGTCTGAAAAATTAAGCCTGCTCGGTTGGAGAGGCATTTCAGCCCGCTATCCAAGCACCCTATCAGAAGACAGGTTGGAGCGGGGAGACGCAGGTTCAGACCCAGCCCTATGCTGACTTCCGATCGGGAGTTCAACAGACCCACTTGCAGTTGCATAGGAGCACACAGCTCAGCCTGCTAGATACATCGCCCTGGAGTTCCAGCAAGCACTAAAGGTAAACACAACGAGAAGCTGTTGGCCGAATAATATAAAAAGCATTGGATCAATGCATAACGTTACCTTTAACTGCAGTAGGTGCCTTTCAATGTTTCCTGACTCATAGCTTTCTCTCCCTCAAATCATACTCGTGGGATATATTCCGACCTTCAAATCGGAAGACACCGATTTTAATTCCTGCCCTCCACTTGGCTAAATTGTGTGATTCCAGGCAAATGCTCTGCTTCAATTCCATTTCTGCTAATGAACACAGAGGGGTGGTTTATTTTGCACTGACAAGAAACCTGAGTAAAGTTAAATTTATTTTTTTGTGGAGTACTTTTATTTGATATTTACAAAATCCAAAATGATGTGCCCTTTCCAAGCAGACTTGTCTTCACTTTAGTGACACTTCCCTTTTCCTCCTGCCACCGCTGCACCATCCCTTCTCAACTCTCTTTTAGCAAGAAACAGTAAACACCTTTCATGTGTCAGTGCAGTCTATTCACAGATTTGTCAGTGCCATGAACCCCTTGGTGTTTACACGCTCTGCCAAAAACCCTAAATTAAATAATATAAAAAAATAACATTAAAAAGCAATATTCAGGCTGGGATAAGATGTTCAAAAATAGACGTCTATTAAATTTGTATACATATCTGACCTAATGGCCACAGGGTTACACGCTTTTAGAATACTTGTTCCAAATCACATACAGGAAAGGGCAGTGATGCCATGCCAGTGACAAATTGTGCACTTTAAAAATCGTAACATCGTCATAACTACAAATATAAACGAGGGTAAATGCCCAGGTGATATTATTTGGTAAAACGATTTGATATAACATAAGTATTTTGTAGGTCATAACGGTTGCCCACTTGGGCATCTCAGCCTATCGAATAGTAACATGTTTTTTGTTACCTTCTTCAAGGATAATCGACCTTTTAAAGATAAAAGACTTAGTGGATAAGGCAGAATCAACAGATTTGCCTTGATTGTGCAAAGCACCAAATCACCAGATCCAGTTTGTGCACTAAAGAACTATAATGTCCACTTAAAAGAAAAACACTGCAATTACATGTAAAACCTTTTTAAAACATTCTTTCACTATTGAAATACCTTAGAAAAAATGTGTGCACTTCAGTTGTTCTAAAAGGCACCCTAGGACTACACTGCTGGGACAGAGAGTTTTAACAACTCGAAACTTCATCCCCGGGATGCACTGCAAGTGCAAAACTTGCTTTACCAACTCAAAACGTTAGCCTATGGCTGCACAGCTAGTGTAAAAGTGTTTTACTAGTTCAAAAATATTTCCAGGCCCAGGCTGTTTTCAAAGTGTCTAGAAGGAAGACCCCAATGAATCCCTTTGAAGGACATTGGCTTTGTTCACTTCGCTTACTAAATCGGATCTAAGACATGTACTTTCGCCACACCACTTCCCAAGTTCACCAGCCGCCACTGTGGCGGAAAAGGATGATGAGAGATGGGAGGTAGAGAGATGGTGTGAGATGGGAGCTCATGTTGTTAACAAACATCAGTGGTGACAGCAGGGCAGTAGCCATTATAAGTGAAACAGGTGCAGTGACTTTTTTTGCCCAGTGACCCACTCCATCAAAAGTTTTACAATAAAAAAATGGGCATGGGGGCTCATTTTCCTTGTTAGCATTAGGGCAAATGGTGCCTTTGGTGCAAAAAAAGGGGGAAGCATGTAGTAGCTCAATTTATTTCAGAAAGAGTTGTTTCGAGATTGAAGTGAATGTTCAGAGGTGGTGGGGAAGGAGTGAACGAAGAGGCGATAACCTGCTTCTCTGAGATACAGCCATCATTAATGCAGCAGGTGGAGTGCATTGGGGCCCACAGTACCCCAAATATGGGCAGTAGTGTTTTTGATTCATTCTGTTCTTGTTTGATACTGTTGCTTTTTTTATATGTCCCACAATTAGTGTGGATTAGGAGCTACAGAAAAACACCCCAGAAATGACCTCAGGATCCCCGCCCCCTAAATTCATCCCTCCACCTCCCCAAATCCTTGCCATATAGGTTTGAACAGGGTCCCAACTTAAAAACATTTTACTTAGGAGGGGGCTCAGAGCAAAAAAGGTTGAAGTCCTCTGTGCTACCCTCACTGAGGCCTGGCAGCTCCTCCAGAAATAATTTTTACGAAAGCCATGACAAAACAAACCAAGCATTGACAAAGCCAACAGGCTGGCAGTCAACACCAGACGTAGTTGTTTTGCTGTTGCTTGTTCATAACTATGCTAACGGTGTACATTGCGTAATAAAACATTTTAGACACTGATTTGATATCTCACTCATACAAATAGGATTGGACATTTAAAGCTGAAGAACCTGTGCAGGGAAATGAGGAAAAACATTATTTTTGTATTTCTACTGCAGCAACAGCGACATAATTTTCATTTGTCAAAGTAGCTGTATTACAGCGGTCTCTCCTCCTATCCCTTGGTCGGCACTAAGGGAGAAGCGCTAAGTGTGTAAGAGATTTCCACTGAGATCCCTCCAAGCAGCCTGCGTCCCTGGATGGCACTTTTCACTGCAGAGGCGCGCATGATTTATTTCCGCATATTGCGGCTTCTTCCAATGGGACCATCAGCAGGAAGAGCCGCAGAAAGTTATTGAATGCAGTTTTATTTTTCAGATCCACAAAGCAGAACCCTCACCGGGGAATGGTGGGATGCTCAAAGAGCTGTGACTGCTGTAATCTGTTCTGTAAAATCTACATACTTTATACACAAAGGCGCATTTTCCATGAATCAGCAGTGGTTTTATCACAGGATGGAAATCACAAAACGTAAGAGGTATCACGTTCTAGGAGATTGGTAAGTATTATTAAAAAAAGATGTGCACCTTCCCTGCGCTCCTTCCTTCTTACTGTTGATCTTGTTCATCATCAGCCAGGACAAATTTACCGCTGACTAAGTGGTTGATTGGCTTTCATTGCAGTTAAGAGTAGACAGCCCTGTGTGGGCTATTCACCCTTTTTAGAGGAACCGCAGGGCCTCATTTATGAAAAGTGACGCATCGCTGCGTGAAAACAGCGATGCGTCACTGTTCACTGCGCTCTCCCTGCGACACTAACGATGCGTCATATTTACAGTATGACGCATCATGTCGCAAGGAGTTACAGATACGTCAGTATTTCTGACGTATCTGTAGGCGCAAAAGTGACGTAATGCTGGAGTGTGTCAAAAAAGTGACGCAACTCCAGCAATGTGTAGTTTCACATGGGCAAGTCCCATGTTGTTAGTGCTTGCGTCAGTCTTACGCCTGCCATGAGGCAGGCGTAAGATTTTGACGCATTAGCGTCCAAGAAATGGAGCAGTGAAATCTTATAGATTTCACTTCGTCACTTCTATGACGCTTTCTTGCATCAAAACGCCCCCCTTGCATACTAGGGGGCAGATTTATGAAGGTCGTGCGCCGCCGGTGCGTCACTTTTTCCCTAGTTAAAAATGACGCACCGGCGGCGCAAGTCCTTCATAAATCTGCCCCATTATATCTAGGGCAGGTATAATGTGGAGCAGAGGTTTACAAAGTGACGCATCTACCTAGATGCGTCACTTTGTAAATATGGTGCAACAAGGCACATTTTTTACTCCATTGGTGCGTCACAAAAAGTGACGCACCAGAGGCGTAAAAAAATGTCGCAAGGGCTCATAAATGAGCCCCCGCTGTGCTTAATTTTTTTTAAAAAAAAGGATGTGTCAGGCCTCTCATGAGAAGGCCACTGCAGCTTGCACGGCACATTGCCCCGGCCATTCTGCCAATTATAGTAACAGCACAACTACTAACCATCACACTCCTTCCTACAAGTGTGTCAATTCGGATTATTTCAGGCCTCCACAGGTTTAAAAATGGTCTGGGCAGCAGGTAAAAGTGATTTTAATGTATATTGAATTAATATTTCCCTGCTGGTGCGGTCATTTCTAAATTAGCCAGACAGCACCACCTTGTGGCAGACTGTCACAAGCACCGGAAACCACAAGCTCAAATTAAATATTTAAGGCTCGAGTCCTGGGCAAGCAAAATGTCTGGCTTTTCTGTACCTTTTTCTTTGGGTCGGCTAAGGCTTCGCCAAAGCTTTCTCAAGATATTGCTCTACATATATGTAATGTTAATGGGTACCCCTCAAGGGGGAAGAATGCTCAGACACTGTAGTTGCAGGGTGAAAAGGTAATTTATTATCAGAGCGCATTAGAGAGAGCCCGGGAATCGACCGCGTAACGCGCGGGCTCCTCGCTATCTGCCGGGATCCAAAATGGCCGCTGCGTTCTACGTCATCACATCTAGGCGTGAAGACTAGAAAGCGCGCGACACTGCATATCTCCCTCCTTTGTGAACATACATTTCAAACGTAATATAAGTCTCTCTGTCTACCTGCTGGTGGACTTGTTCCCTTCTCCCATCTCAAAGTCTCTGTACTTCAACAGTCTTACCATGGCTCTGCCGGCTCGGGTACGCCTCGCAGGTGTACTGGATGTGTACACAGCAACTTCTTGGGGATTTCTTGCTCCGCTTCTTCCTGTACTCAGGGGAACACTCATTTGAGGTGTTCCCCCGGGACTCCTCGAGAATTCCAAAGTACCGGTATCATTCCCTGTCTCTACTTCCTCTTCTGCCTCTCTTTCTCTATCGCTTCTCACTCCTTCTTCTGCCGGAATGACCTGTGTGCCTTGGGCAAGGGGGATTTCTGCCTGTTCCCTTTCTCTTTCGTTCCATTGCAGTATTTTGTTGCATTTGGACATCCTGTCTAGAGACCAGACCTTCCCATCGCTCAGCAGGGCCGCTCGGTTGTACACTTCTTCCACTTGCATAGGTGCACTGAACTTGCTTTCCCCTTTCCTGCTTAATTGGGCTAGTTTGACTCGAACCCACTCTCCTCTTCCTAACTCTGCCTCCTTGACATTTCGTCTCCTTTTGAAATGTTCCGTATATATTCTTTGCGCCTTTTCCAGATTATGGTGCACTACTGCTGGAGACCACTTGCTCGTGATGCTGCGCTCCTTCCATGCAACATTGTCTTTTGTGAATGGGTCTCGGCCTCTTAGGACTTGGAAAGGGCTGTATCCGGTGCTGGTCAGGGTAATTCTGTACGCCCACAGCATGCTCTGTAATTATTTTTCCCAGGCTTTTCCCGCTCCGATCGCTGTACCGAGCCCATGATGACTCTATTGAATCTTTCGGCTAGACCGTTCCCCGCCAGATGATATATGGATGTGTGCTTGACTTTTATACTATTCCTTCCCATGTACACGTTCCACTTTTCCGACGTAAACTGAGGTCCATTGTCACTTAAGATGGAGCGTGGAATACCTTTGTCAGGATCAGCACTCTGCAGGATTCATTCGCAGCAATAAGCTCCACCTCCGGGCCTCCCAAACACCCTGACAGTAGATACACAGGGTGTTCGAGCGATACGGTGAGGGAAAAACCCCACATGGGGAAAACCCAAGGAAGGAAAGGAGGGGACAGCAGGGAAAGGATGCTGCAAGACAAAATGAAACAGATTAGTACACTTCCTATGTCTACTCTCAGTAAGGTCTCACTAGAACAGATTATCACCTGTAGAAAGTATGAATCAATCTCCAAACGACGGTACTCTTCCCTTTCCTCCTATCCCTACACAACATAATAAGCACAGTTAACACACATGATTATGGCAACACCCTGCACACTATAAATAGTTATGATTCATTGTCTTAACATACCCCCAGAGTGAGATCACTCAAAGTAATGTAATTCATACTGCCAATTGCGTTCTTGCACAGTATTCTGCTACCAGTAACCAGCAGATAAGGAAAGTACTAAACCAAAGCAAAAACTGTAGGGGGCTATTCCAATTCCGTCGACATCAATTGAAGCATTAATATCCAAGAATTTCACATAAGCCTCCTTGATCTCTAACAACCAAATACGGAGAGGTGTAGCGCCAAACCACTTGCCACCCGCTTTGGTAATTGTAATCCAACCCGAGTTCACAATCACTCGTCATTAGTTCATGACGGTAATGAGGAGGTCACCTTCCCCCTTCATTCCGCCACTTGAAGATAAAGCCCCTTCTGATCGGGGCCAACAATCACCAGTCCTGCCCTAGCCAGGGAAGGCATGAAACCAAAAGCAAATCCAGGATCGAGTCACAACCGACTCGCACAGTTTCTGTACATGAGCGCGCGGCGCTCCTTAACCGGAAAGCGAAGGCAAAGATAAAGATTTACAGAGTACAATACCAAGGCACGTAACTCTAGAGCCGCAGCGTTCCAACCAGCGCCCTTCTCCCTGGACGATGCAGGCGAACCTAGAGCAGCCGCTCCCGCTGGAAACACAGAGAATCACTAGCGCCGAGCAACCCGTCCACCTGCGCTAAATCACGATGAAAGCAAGGGTTCATGGGAGTTGTAGTTCCCGGCCCGTGATAGATGGGAACTGTAGTTTGTTAGGCAGGCGCGAGGGCTAATTCCTGACAGTACGCCCCCCTCCCAAGCACCTCCTAGGGCCTGGTTTGGACGGGAATCTCCGATGGAAAGAAGCAATTGCCCTGGGTGCATGTACATTGTTCCACGGCTCCCAAGAATCATCCTCACATGAATACCCTTTCCAGGAGACCAAATACCACAGCACACCCCTGCGCAACTTGGAATCACGAATGGACCGTACTTCATACTCAGGTCCACCCTCTCGTTCCACAGGCGGGGGCGCCCTCCTCTGTGACGTGAGAGCCTTCTTCAGCAATTGGACATGAAACACCGGATGAATTCTCAAAGAGCAAGGCAACCGCAGTTTGTAGGCCACAGGGTTGATTTGTTTCACTATCTGATAGGGACCAATAAAGCGCCGATGGAATATGCTTCTCAACTTAAAACGAATGTACTTAGTGGAGAGCCACACCTTGTCCCCCACCTGAAACTGAGGACCTGGAATCCTGTGCTTATCCTCCCATAGTTTGTACACTTCTTTGGCCTTTAACAAATGTTTCTGCGCTTCCCTATGCACTCTCCTCAATGTACGCATGCGAGCCAATACAGTGGGTTGATCGCTTACTTCAGAGGGGAAAGTAATAGGCAAGGTGTAGGCATCATAACCGTAATTAGCCTTGAAAGGAGACATGCCAGTCGAACTATGCCATGCATTGTTGTATGCCAACTCAGCCATCCATAACAGGTTCACCCATGATTCATGTGCTTCCTTGGAATAACACCTTAGGTATTTTTTCAGGGTTTGATTTAGCCTCTCGTCTGCCCATCTGTCTGAGGGGGAAAGCTTGTTGAGAGAACCGAATCAATCCCCAAAGCCTTACACTACATTCTCCAGAAACGAGCAACAAATTGAGGCCCCCTGTCGGACACAATCACCCTGGGTATACCATGTAATCGTATGACCTGAGAAGCCAGTAACTGAGCTGTTTGCCCTGCTGTGGGGAGATTTTTACATGGTATAAAATGACCCATCTTCGTCAAATTATTGATTACCACCAAGATAGCTGAACACCCCTGATCACAGGGCAAGCCCGTAATAAAATCCAGGCTTATGTTCTGCCATGGGCGAGCAGGTGTGGGCATGGGCATCAGTTGACCTTTCTTTCTCGTATTTTCCCCTTTTGCTCTTGCACACTCCTCACAGCCGTTGACCCAAGATGTAGCATCCTTAACCAACGTATCCCACCAAAAATACCTTCCAAGTAGACTCAATGTTTTAGCAATACCTGGGTGCCCAGCCATGGGTGCTATATGACACCATTCAAAAGCCTTCTTCCGTATCTCAACTGTGGGTAGGTACAAACAGTCACCCTGGAAAGGCAGACCTTTTCTTACAGATCTCCCCGGTTTTTTACAAGCCCAATTCTCCCAGGCCTGTAAAGACCGTGAACTCTGAACCTCGTCCAGGAAACTCTCAGCACGAACCACACACAATACCTTGGCGGCAGGGATAATGGCATGTTGGATTTCTTCCTGCTGTTCATCTGGCATAACTTGTCTGGACAAGGCATCCGCCTTCCTATTGTCTAGGCCTGGTCTAAAGGTCATTACAAAGTTGTACTCAGCAAAGAAAAGCATCCAACGCATTTGCCTTTGTGTCAAATGCCTGGCCGAAGACATGTATTGGAGGTTTCTATGGTCGGTGTATACGGTTACCGCATGACAGGCCTCCCACAGATATTGCCTCCACTCTTGGAAAGCACGCTTGATGGCCAACAATTCTTTTTCGGCTATAGTGTAATTGTACTCAGCAGGGCTCAATTTCTTCGACAGATATGCTACAGGATGAAGCTGTCCTGTGAGTGAGTTTCTTTGAGACAACACTGCCCCTATCGCTTCCTCCGAAGCGCCAGCTTCCACCACAAAGGGATGTTCCAGTACAGGATGTGCCAATACAGGAGCCGTGACGAACGCCTTCTTTAATGTCTGGAAGGCCTCATCAGCTTCTTTGGTCCATGCAAACTACACCCCCTTCCTCAACAACCTGGTAATAGGGACAGCCTTTTGCGAAAACTGGCCAATAAATCGGCGGTAGTAATTGGCAAAACCCAAAAAGCTTTGCACCTCCCGCACGTCCTTAGGGATTGGCCATTCCTGCACCGCCTGGACCTTCCGGTCTGACATCTGTAATCCTTGCGAGCTGAGGTTCACTCCCAGAAACTCCACCTTGTGAACCCCAAACTCGCACTTACTCAATTTCACATACAGACGGTGTTCCCTCAACCTCTCCAAAACTGCTCCCACTTGTTCGGCATGACAGGATTCCTCCTGAGAGTATATCAGCATATCATCGATATACACTACCACAAAGTGGTCCAGGTAGTCCTTCAGAACATCGTTAATAAAAAACTGGAAAGCCGCGGAGGCATTAAAAAGCCCAAAGGGCATCACCAAATTCTCATAGAGTCCAAATCGCGTCTTCAACGCCGTCTTCCATTCATCTCCCTCGCGTACCCTTACCAGATGATAAGCCCCCCGCAAGTCCAAACGGGTATAGATTTTTGCTTCCCTCACCTGGTCAAGCACGACAGAAATGAGGGGGAGAGGATAACGGTTACAGACGGTGTTTTTGTTCAAGACGCGATAGTCCACACAAGCCCTTAAGTCTCCGTTGGCCTTCGCAATGAAGAACAGAGGAGAGGCGGCAGGAGAGCGGGAAGGTTGAATGAACCCCAAGCGGAGGTAGTGGTCAATGTACTCCTTCAAATGGGCTGTCTCAGGGACTGACAAAGCATATACCCTGCAAGTAGGAATAGTATCCCCTTCAACCAGGTCGATGCGACAATCGTACTCCCTGTGCGGAGGAAGGGTTTCTGCTTTAGCCTCACTGAACACATCACTATAGGGACGATATACTTCAGGGAGCTGTACGTCCTTTTCCGCTGCCGTGGCTGCCAAATAAGGAGTGGATAGAACTGCCACATGAGCAGAAGGTCCAGACTTCATATGCGCCTGACAAAACTCAGGATAGAACTCAAACGTTTTGTTCTTCCAATTAACAACAGGATGCCGACATAACCAGGGCATACCTAAAATTACCTCATACTGAGGAGCCGCAATGATATTCAAAGTTAGAAGCTCGGAGTGAACGGTCCCTCGCAGAACAACAGACAACCCTACTTCACTCGTTCTTTCGGTGATATGACCTGATTTTAACGGCTTACCATCTACCGCCAGAACCTCCTCAGGATTCTCTCTCTGAGTACGTGGTAAGGCCAAACGAGACACCAGACCATCATCTATGAAATTGCCTGTTGCCCCTGAGTCCAACATAACCAAAACCTGATGACACTTATGCTCGCATTCTAGCGTCATTCCTATGACCAAATGGGACTCAGTTTCCCCTACCCCAACAGTCGATAGCGAGGTTAATTTCCATTCCGTTCCCCCTTCTGACCCAGGTTTATAGAGTTCCCCCTGCTCTTCTCCAGGTGCAGTGGCGGAAACCGCCACTCTCTTGAATCTACCGATACTTGAAGGCTTGGGTTTGGAGGGACAGTCTCTCACGTAATGCCCCTTCTTCCCACAGTACATACACAGGCCCTGGGTTCTCCTGGCTTCCCTCTCTGCCTTAGACAACGGGGCTCTGAGTGCTCCTATCTCCATAGATTCTGTACTGCCTTAAGTCCCTCCAGAGGCTTTCTGAGAGGGGCAATCAAAATGGAACGTTCCTCTATCCCATCTTCTCCTATTCCCCCCTCTTTCTGTCATGCGACCATCTAACCTTAGTACAAGATTAATCATATCCACGCATGTTTTGGGTTGGAGGTCAACTTGCGCCACCACATCTTTCAAATCCTCTTTCAACCCTTGATAAAAGAGGGACATTCTTTTTTCCTCAGGCCATTCAGCCTCAGCCACTAATCTATTGAACGTGGTCAAATAAGTGATCAACTCATTTTTACCCTGCTTCAACTCCATGAGTTCCCTATCCACACTAAATGAGGTAGCCCTGCGATCAAACACTTTCTCAAATTCGGTTCTAAAGGCAGCCCAGTCTGACAAAATGGGATCGTTGTTTTTGACTAGCGGAACCGCCCAATTTGCTGCGTCCCACACTAGATAGGAGATGGCGAAAGCCACCCTAGAATGAATAGTAGGGAATGAAGCGGGTTTACATGAGAAGTGGAGCAGTATCTGGGTTAAAAAAACCTGTGTTTTACGGGGGTCTCCTGAGTACCATTCAGGCGTGGCCAATGGAATGGGAGGGGGCACGGACACCTGCACTGTAGATGCAGGAGAGGAGGCGTTGAAGGGATTCCTAGACAACTGCTCAACCTTATCTCGTAAGGCTGTTGTCTCTGACTTTGACGAGGCCAGCTCCTGCTGAACCAACACCAAGGCATGCAACACATCCTCCATTGTGGCCCTTATTGCTACCAACGAACCGGGCAGAGTGTAATTCTTGGGCTAGTGATTCTGTCAGGATCAGCACTCTGCAGGATTCGTTCGCAGCAATAAGCTCCACCTCCGGACCTCCCAAACACCCTGACAGTAGATACACAGGGTGTTCGAGCGATACTGTTGAAAGGTAGGACCGATGTCGACCAAGAACCTTCAGTTTTTGCCCGGCATTAGCCGCCTCTTATACCATTCAATATTACCAAACAAAGAGGCAGGCGCTGGAGACAGGAAGGCAGGAAACAGGAGTTTATTCTGACGGAGCAGAACACATCAAATCAGACAACAGGGTATCTTCTCGAGGTGCTCTAACCGCATCTCTGAGGCCTGGCCTCTTATACACAGGTTTATGGCTTTATTGTATGAAACATGTTCTTGTCAATACTTTGAAGTAAGGAAAGGCATCCCCGGAATCCCCGGTCCAGGCCCGTTCCCACACACATCTACAGTAGAGTTCCCACCCCAATCTCAGCGTGTGGTGGTTGTCGCGCAGCTGGACATTCCGCTGGGAATGGGAAAGTGGGTGATCGGTCGGATCTGGAGGTGTGAGGGTATTGATTAACCACCGCTCCTTTGATGTGAGGCGAGGTCCTACTGTAGGGGGCAATAAACTGCATCTGTCGGGCTAGGTGATGGCCTGGGATCAGGCTGGACAATCGGGCAGGGAGGAAGAGGTTGTCAAAAAAGGGGGTGTTCCATGAATGGGATGAAAGAGCGAGGGTGTTCAGCACGGGATTTGGCTCGGAGACAGGGTCGCGTTAGAGGTGCGTGTATGGCCCAAGCAGGAGAGACCGGGGGCTGTCGGGGCGCGGGGGATGCTTGCGAGGCTGGGGAGTGAGGGGGAGAGACGCGCAGGCTATTGGCAGTGGGCAGAGAGGTCATGACACACAAAATGGCTGCCACCTACGTTCGTGATGGGGCCTAAAAGGGACAAGATGGCGTGGCTACTGTTTCGTGATTTTCGCTTTACTTTCAACAGTGGCTGTAGTGAACATAAATGAACGCCGCTTATGTATACCTAATTTTAGTCATTTTCCACAATACGGTGAGGGAAAACCCCCAAATGGGGAAAACCCAAGGAAGGAAAGGAGGGGACAGCAGGGAAAGGATGCTGCAAGACAAAATGAAACAGATTAGTACACTTCCTATGTCTACTCTCAGTAAGGTCTCACTAGAACAGATTATCACCTGTAGAAAGTATGAATCAATCTCCAAACGACGGTACTCTTCCCTTTCCTCCTATACCTACACAACATAATAAGCACAGTTAGCACACATGATTATGGCAACACCCTGCACACTATAAATAGTTATGATTCATTGCCTTAACATACCCCCAGAGTGAGATCACTCAAAGTAATGTAATTCATACTGCCAATTGCGTTCTTGCACAATATTCTGCTTCCAGTAACCAGCAGATAAGGAAAGTACTAAACCAAAGCAAAAACTGTAGGGGGCTATTCCAATTCCGTCGACATCAATTGAAGCATTAGTATCCAAGAATTTCACATAAGCCTCCTTGATCTCTAACCACCAAATACGGAGAGGTGTAGCGCCAAACCACTTGCCACCCGCTTTGGTAATTGTAATCCAACCCGAGTTCACAATCACTCGTCATTAGTTCATGACGGTAATGAGGAGGTCACCTTCCCCCTTCATTCCGCCACTTGAAGATAAAGCCCCTTCTGATCAGGGCCAACAATCACCAGTCCTGCCCTAGCCAGGGAAGGCATGAAACCAAAAGCAAATCCAGGATCGAGTCACAACCGACTCGCACAGTTTCTGTACATGAGCGCGCGGCGCTCCTTAACCGAAAAGCGAAGGCAAAGATAAAGATTTACAGAGTACAATACCAAGGCACGTAACTCTAGAGCGGCAGCGTTCCAACCAGCGCCCTTCTCCCTGGACGATGCAGGCGAACCTAGAGCAGCCGCTCCCGCTGGAAACACAGAGAATCACTAGCGCCGAGCAACCCGCCCACCTGCGCTAAATCACGATGAAAGCAAGGGTTCATGGGAGTTGTAGTTCCCGGCCCCTGATAGATGGGAACTGTAGTTTGTTAGGCAGGCGCGAGGGCTAATTCCTGACAACCTTCTCTAAGGAATATGGTTGTTAGAAACTTCAACACTTTGTCTGAAACCATGTCTTCCTGTATGTCAATCTCCGGCCACTTAGAATACCGGTCCACTAGCACGACTATGTATTTCTGGACTCCCTGAGCATCCAATATTGGACCTAAGATGTCTATTGACAGCTCCTCCCAAGGGTTGGTGGGATTGTCAAACTTTCCCACGGGTGGGCGCATCAAGCTTTGGGACTTGTCCGCTCTTTGGCATTGATCGCACTCCCGCACGTGCCTTTCTATCTGGTTATCCATAGCGGGCCACCAGTACATCTGTTTCGCCCTGAGCTTGGTCTTCACTATACCTAGGTGTCCCTAATGTATGAGGGCAAGCAACGCGGTATAAGCGCGTTGGGAGGAACTACCTTTTCTCCTCTCCCCAAGAAGATTCCTCGGTCACCAACCGATAATTCCTCTCTCACTTCGAAGAATTTCCTGAGCGCTGCCTCTACGCGCTTCTTTTCTGGCCAACCTTTCAGTATGAACTGCTTGACAGCCCCGATGTCCGAGTCGTTCTCGTATGCTTCCTTTCACTCCTGTTCACTTATCACACTTTCGTGATCTTCCATGAAGGCCACCCTGGTATCCTTGTCTGCAGAACTACAAGGAGATTCCTCCATGGCTGAGGCTCGACTGAGGTAGTCGGCCACTTTATTTCTGGCCCCCCGCATGTGTTCTACGTCATACCTGTAGTCCCATAATTTCAAGGTCATCTTGGCGATGCGGGCGGTCGCATTTGCATGTCCGGAAGATGTGAGGACTTTGACCAGGAGTTTGTGGTCAGTTCTCAGCCTGAATCTCGTGCCCCATAAGAACTGGCGGAACTTCTCCATGGCCCAGACTTCTCTAACATCTCCTTTTCTATTACAGCTCCATAGGTGACAAAGATCTGGAGGCAAAGCTGAGGGTGGCCAATTCTCCGTCTTTTGTCTCTTGCATTAGGACCGCTCCCAGACCCCTCTCACTCGCATCTGCCGTTAGTACAGACCTTGCTTGCTGATCGAACCTGCATAGGGGAACTGCTGTGCTGATGTTCGCTTTGATCTTCTGGAACTCTTCCTGTGCCTCCTCCGCCCACTCAATGGTTGTCTTGTCTCGGAGGAGTTGACGTAAGTGGTGTGTCTTAGTGGCAAAATGTTGCACAAATTTACTGTAAAACTCGGCCATGCCCAGGAATGACCTGACTTTTTCCTTGTTTCCCGGAGGTGGCGCATCGCAAATAGCTTTGACATTGGCTTGTTTGGTTATGATGCCTCAGTCGCTAATCTCATGACCTATGTATGTGACAGATGTCCCAAACCGGCCCTTGTCCCACTCCGCTGTGAGTCCGTTGCGTTCCAAGACGTGTAGGACGTTGGATAACCTTGCATCATGGTCTGTTTTGTCACACCCATCACCAAGATGTCGTCTTGGAAGTACTGGACTCCATCTACTTCCTTGAACAGCTTGTGCATAAGTTTTTGAAAGACGGCCGCTGCTGAGGCCAGCCCAAATGGCATCCTGCGAAACTGGTAGCCCCTGAAAGGGGTTATGAATGGCGTCAATTTCTGGCATGTGTGATGTAGGGCTATTTGATGGTAGGCCAAGGTGAGGTCGATGGTGGAGAACCATTTCACTCCTTTCGTTTGTGCTAGCATCTCATCTAATCTTGGTAGTGGGAATTTTTTTACTATTATGTTTTTGTTCAATTCCCTCAGGTCCACACACAGATGTACTTTGCCGTTTGGCTTCATTGCTCCCACCAACGGTGCCAACCACTCTGCACTTGTTATCGGTTCAATGATGCCATTGTCTTCTAGCCTTCGTAACCCTTGTTGTGCCTTGTCTCTGATGGCCAGTGGGATATTTCTCACTTTATGGCATACTGGTTTCGCATCTGCCTTGAGGTCAGTTTTGTGCGTGAATATTGTCAATTTGCCAACTTTGCCTCCGAACACTGTGGGAAATTCTTCCTTAAGTTTTGCGACGTCCGGATATTGCTCTTCGCCGGTCATCAGGACTTGTGTGGGGCCACCAGGGTTCAACTGTATACCCAGGTCCCCTTGGTCGATCCATCTCAAAACTGAGGGACCTTTTTCTGCTACGTATAGTTTATACTTCGCACTCCGTTCCTTGAATTCAAATTTAAGGCTACTGTACCCTACCATAGGAATGGGATCTCCTGTGAATGTAACTGGATGAATGTCCGGGGGTTCCAGGTGGTGTCCCAGCTTGCTTTTGAAGTTTTCGTCCCACACAGCCTGCTGTATTATCGTGAATGTGGATCCTGAATCTGCTACCATCTTGATCGGTACTCCTCCTATCACTAGGTCGCATTGGGGTTTCTTAGAGCGATTGCAGCCGATCCCCAGTATGTGTTCTTCTACGCACAACACGCTGTCTTCTTCTTCTTATCCTTCACCTTCTACATCTGACTCTTGCGTGACATACTTGACTGTTGGTCTTCTCAGCTTGCGTCGACATACTTTCTTATAGTGTCCTACGATTCCACAGAACATGCACTTAGCACGGAAGGCTGGGCACCGCTTATCATAGGCTGAGTGAGACATACTGCGGCACCTGTAGCACGTGTTCTTGCCTTCAGCGCCAGGTTTCTTCGCCAGTGCTGGTTTGGACGTCCATTTGGTCTGTGTCCTCGTGTCCCCTGTTGTCCCTTTGCCTCTTTCCGGTGGTTCTGCCTCAGTGCCTTTATTCACCATGGGCCTGGCGGCTGTCTCCTTCTTCGCTGCCTCCGCACATCTTTTCGATAGCTCTGCTTTCTTCACCATGGCTATGACCTCCTTCAGGGTCGCATCCCCGTTTACCCACAGCTTGTCCTGTATCGCAGAATTCGTAGTGTGCATGACTATTTGATCTTTAATGAATTCATCGTGTAGGGTGCCGAATTTGCACGTGATTGCCAATTTCTTCAAAGCTGCCACGTACTCATCTATGGACTCTCCTACAGCTTGTTTCCTTTGTTAGAAGTTGTATCTGTCTGTGCTGGAACACGTCGTCATCCGCCGCTTGTCGTGGCGTCGGGACTATATTCTGAAACACCCTGATGCCTTCTGGACCTAGGTTATGAAGCAGTATCCTTCTTCTTCTTTTGCTGGGAAATGCTTCTCTATTCTCGTCCTCCAGGGCCTCTAGGTAGTTCATGAAGAATTCACTCCAATCTTCCCACTTCATCAAGGGATCTCCTGGTTTGGGCAAAAAGGGGATCGGTGTTGTGAGCGAGGACGTTTGAGCACACATTTCTGCTCTTCGACCGGGTGGTTCTTCTTCACCTCTGGGACTGCCTGGTGCACTTTGCCTGTGCTGGCGCGTAGGACTCTGTTGCGACGCAGTTCCGCCCCCTGCACTTTGTTCTGCTTGCTCCGCCTGGGCCCCGGCGTACCTTCTATCATCTTAGAACGTGACACCTGCTGACTCTGCGCCTCAACACATGTTCCCTTGACTTGTCCCGCTTCTCACGCGTGGGTATTGGCTTCCCTGCCATGTTTGCCCCATTCCACGTCTGGCGTGCGCACAGGGTGGTGTATGGTGACTTATGCCTTCCCTTACTGCTTGCCGTGTGGGTAGGTTTCTCTGGGTGTGGTCAGTTTTCGTTGCTGCTGCTGCGTTTGGGGTTGCTGTTGCGCGTGGCAGGCTGCCAGCGATTGCCTGTGACTCCTCTGCCCCGCTCCCCATCTTTCTCCGTACCTGCTTGCGGTCTGCTGCTTCCCCTTTGGCTGCTGGAGTGTCTAAGGCCTGCTCCAGTCCCTGGGTTCCACGTGGTCCTCGTGTTTGTCCCGTTTTTTATCCGTATCCCGCCCTCGTCGCCAGTTGTGTTGTTAATGGGTACCCCTCAAGGGGCAACAACGCTCAGACACTGTAGTTGCAGGGCAAAAAGGTAATTTATTATCAGGGCGCATTAGAGAGAGCGCCGGGAGTCGACCGCGTAACACGCGGGCTCCACGCTATTTGCCGGCATCCAAAATGGCTGCTGCGTTCTACGTCATCACGTCTAGGCGTGAAGACTAGAACGCGTGCAACACTACAATATAGGGTGACCAGGCGTCCCCGTTTTGCTAGGACGGTCCCCGTTTTTAACCAGCTGTCCCAGCAAATTTCAAGAAATTTAGCTCATGTCCCGGTTTTTAGAGGATTGACTGAAAACGGTGGGTGTGTTTTTTATGTTTTACAAAGCAGGGAAAGTTAGCAGTTGTTTCTAGAAAGCAATAAAATTAACAGGCAAGCTACTGGGTTTAAAAAATACGTTTTATGTATGTTCTTTCTGCCTGTTCTGTAATTCACTGCTAAGGAGCGCTCTCATCGCTTGAAGTCAAATTGTAGTCCTTCTTCTTTTTTTGTGAAATGTCCCAGTTATTAGCTTTAAAATTCTGGTCACCCTATCTACATATGAACATTCAGATCACTGCATTTTTTTTATACGTCCTTGGATCGAGTCATGGAAAGCATCCACTGAAGCAGCAGAGAGCTGCTCTCTCAGAGTAGTTGGCAGGGATGCTTATTTTCTGAGTTTTTAAAGATTTGAATTGCATCTTGAAGCTGTAAAGTAGACGCTGGCTCAAGTCCTTCTTTGGCTCTGGTTCAACACAGCATAGAAAAGTGGCTTTCCTACTTCTGCTCCTACACCGATAAGCTACAATCAATGATGTGGTTCATGGACAATACCACAAATGTGCATCATTAAACACAGATTAGTAGATTGAGCACTTTGGGGCAGATTTACGAGCTCCTTGCGCCACCGTTGTATCACTTTTGTGATGCAGCGGCGGCGTAAACCATGCGCCATGTTGCACCCTATTTACAATGTGACGCATCTAGGGAGATGCGTCACGTTGTAAATCCCTGCGCCACATTAAACCTGCGTCAGGTTTAATGTGGGCGTTCCGGGGAGGGGGGGGCATTCTGGCGCAGTAAAGCCTCGGTAAAGTGCCTGAGTAAAATCTACAAGATTCCACTCAGTCACTTTTCCAACGCCGCTGCGTCAAAACCATGTGCCTGCTTGAAGCAGGCGTAAGGTGTGAGACACCACGTTATGTATGGGCAGGCCACGTGCATTGCTGGAGTTGCGTTGCGCTTGCGACACGACTCCAGCAATGCGCCACCCTTCCGACGTGAGATGCATCACGCATCTGTTTATCCTTGCGTCACGATGCGCCTCTTAGTAAATGCGGCACATCTGTGGTGGCGCAAGGGTAAACTTGCTTGACGCATCTTACCTGGCTCATCCCTGCTGATTTGCAGGGATGTGCCAGTCATCATAAATCTGCCCCTTTATTTGCTAAAGAAGCCAAGGAGATACTGTCCACATGTCTCGCCATATTAATTAAGACTGGATGTAAATATGCTGATTCTGGAAAAAGCGGGGGGAAGTGGAAGTGATTTCACACAATGGTATCACGATATTTACCCCTAGTACCATTCTTAGTCCCTCAACAATCTCCTGTTTCCTCCTAGGAGTGGACACTGCTTAAAACGCTGTTGTTAACTTCCTCTTTCTCCTGATGCCTTCCAGGCATCCACAGATTTTTTAGAATTTCAGATCAGGTACCACAAATTAAACTTCTCTCTGACTACCCCTCCCACCGGTTTTCCTGAGTCTCCTAGATCATCTCAGAACCATAGTTGCAGCGGAATCCCTCCGTCATTTGTATCGTCCTTCGTACTTAAAGTATTTATTTTACATTTTTTCCAGTTATATATAGTTCGAACCTGGGGAAAGGCCATTAGAGTGCTCAACGTGAGCACCAGATAACCCTACACAGGGTCAGATTCATTTTTTAGGCACAGGAAGATTAAGTGATTGGCCAGGAATCACAATATGCTGAGCCGACGCCGCGGCTTGAGCCTTGTTTCGCACTTTGAAAGTCAGCAGCTCCGGAATCTTTGACATAACCCCTCTACAGGCTTTTGTGAGATATGCAGGGAGTTCTCCATACAGATAAAAGGCATTTCTCAGCCCTGTGGAGAGACAACAAAATCGTTTCCATTTTGTACAGCGATGTGCCAGTCTTGCCGGAAGAGAGCTGAGACTCCTTTTAGTTAATGTTGCTTGTTTGGCACATATCAAATCAGTACACTGAGCAGTGTAAAACCTCTTTTTTCACTCCCCCTGATCACCTCAGACATCCATCCCAACATTATACCCCATATGGGGCCAGATGTAGGTAATTCTATTTTACCACTTATTAAATACCGAATTTTACCGATTCGGTATTTAAGAAGTGGTAAAATAGAGGGGGGGGGGGGTAGGTATTTCAGAATCGGTAAATACCGAATCGTTAAGATTCGGTATTTACAGATTCTGTAAATGCCCATTGAAGCCTTGAAGCCCATAGGAATCAATGGGCAATACCGAATCAGTATTTACCGATTCGGTAAATACCGATTCCAGCAAGGGTGAAGGGGGTGTCACTTTGACACCCTCTAGCACCCCAAATACAGGCATGTGTGCCATGTGGCACACAGACATGCCCTAAGGGCATGTCTGTCTGTCACATGGCATAGGTGTGCATGCACACATGTACATGCACACCTGGATTCGGTATTTTACCACCCAATTGGATTGGGTGGTAAAATACCGAATCTGTAAGGCCTTAGGGACTCTGAAGAGTCCCACCTACATCTGGCCGTTACCGAATCGGTAAAAATACCGATTCTGTATTTTACCTATTCGGTAAATTTACCGATTCGGTAAATTTACCGAATCGGTAAAATAGGCCCCCTACATCACAAATACCCATTTACCGGTCGGTAACGGCCGAAATCGGCCGTTACCGGTCGGTAACGGCCGAAATCGGCCGTTACCGGTCGGTAAATGGCCACCTACATCTGGCCCAAAGTCTTTGGGGACCCAACGCCCAGTAGGGATTCCGGAGCCTGAACTACTTCCTTCTAATAGATATATATATAGGCGGAACAGTCCAATACGTTATATATCAAATCAAATCAAATCAGGGACATTTGTATAGCGCACATATCACTCGGAAGTCTCACGGCGCTTGAACGCTGTTCTCCATTAAGCTTCTGTGAAAGAATGCCCTAATTCCTCTGCTTATTTGCTTTGAGAGGTGTTTCTCCATTTGGTCTCCCCTACAAAACTTACCTTATGGAGTCTAGGGATTAGATGTGAACTGTCTTTCACATTCCAGAGAAGTTTCTCACACTGACTCAGAGGGCAGGTTGCCACCCCTCGTAGAAGGCAAGTCAAGGTCCAATATCTTACCTGAGCATGCGTGCACATTTCAGTCTCCTGGAGAACAAAGGAGCACAGTTACAGCAGAATGGAGAAGTGTGGCATTAAGCAAACATTGCTAACACCACGCTTCTCCAATCTGAAAACGCAGGATGTGCCGTAATAACAAGAATGCGGCGCCCCCCTGCATTTCCCCTAGTGCTGGCGCTGAGTTCAGCTGCCTAGAACCAACACAGGCACCCTTGCACCATAGTGCTCCATAGTGCTTTGTCAATTGGAGGAAAACATATATATGTCAGCAGTTTATAGTCTGTCATTCTTTTGGCTCTGAAGGACAAAATCATACAAGTTTGGCCACCCAAACCTAATAGATTGCAGGAAGATATCCATTGCTTTTGGGAAAATAGACATGAATTGTACATCAATAATGACATGATTATGTGGGGCGACTAATACCTCCCAAGTGCTTAAGGAAAATAATTGTGGATTTGGCTCATGAGGGTTTTTGAAATTTGCAGTAACTTAGATTGGAAGGGTGCACAGCAAGTTGTGTTTGCTTGTTTTTAAATTGATTTTTTGGTTCTCCGCAGGTGACGTCCTAACCCCTTAGGCGTCTTAAATCAGTCATGTAAGTGATTCCAGTAGTTCACTGGAACCATCCCTGAGGGAACACGCAAATCTCCTCTCTGATAGGAGAATTGCGTGTTCCCTCAGGGATGGTTCCAGTGAACTGCTGGAATCACTTACATGTTTGGCTCATGAGGGTCATTTGGGTCATAGTATCACTAATGCAAAAGTTAGGGCTACGCATTGGTTTCCTGGAATGGATAGTATGGCGCCATCAAAAGTAAGTAATTGTATTACATGCTCCTTGAGCGACAAAAGTAAAATCCTAAGGAGGGCATCACTATGACCCCTAACAGTTCCTACTGAGCCACGGGCCATACTTGGGTTAGACTTTATGGGTCCTCTCAACAGTCCCAGATGGGTGGAAAGTTTATGATAGTATTGGTAGACTGTTATTCTCACTGGATTGTTGTCAAAGTAGTCAGTCGCATTACAACCCAGGACATGAATGAATTCTTGTCAGACACCTTCATGACAGAAGGGATGCCTAGACCCCTTATAACAGACAATGCTGTCCAATTAACTTCGGACAAAATTAAGGAATATTCGAAGGATTTTCTATTGTCCACTTCAATACTGCATTGCATTGTCCTAAGGCAAAAGGCCTCAGTGAAAGGGTGAACTGCATGCTAAAAAACTGCATTCATTCAGTGCATGCATCTGTTGTACCTGTGGATGTTGCGGTTAAAAAACTGTTGTGGGTAAATCATACTGCCCTTAATTCAGTTACTGGGGTTTCCCTTTTTATGTTGCTCAAAGGTAGGCTTCCTGGTACTAAGAGATCCCTTAATTGGTTGGAGGGTGGTGAAACAAGGTGGCTGCACGAAGATGTAGTGTAGGAAAAGGTCAGGCAGTACCAATATGATGGCAAGCATGGTGTGATAGATAGGAAATAGAATGTAGAAGATTGGGTGGTGGTAAAAAAAAAACTATTTCTGTTAGAGGTGGGGTCAGTAAGTAACCTAAGTAAGCACCGATGTTGTAACCTTGGAAGACGGCAATGTCTGGTGCAGGGATAGGATCTATAAGTGCAATATTGCTGGGTTGGGGAGCAGTAGGATAAATGAGCCTCAAATCAGATCATTGGTCGACATGAGGGGTAGTCATGGATAGTCAGTCAATTGACGGAGATGTATACCCCGTGTTGCTCCCGGCCAAATAGAGATATCAGCACAGGAGTGAGACTTTCACACTACCCACATGATTATACTGACTGAAAGTGGGCGGTAGATGAAATAAACCATTACATTTTAAGATATTCAGATGAACTGGGTTTTGATCAAATAAACTATCCATGACTACCCCTCATTTCGACCGATTATCTGGAGGTGCTGGACAACTATGGTCAATAGGTTGTGCCGTTTATTTATACTCAGATGGTGAGTCATGGTCTGGTATAATCATTGATAAAAATACTCGGTGGAGCAAGAAATAGAGATTTGCCCACGCTGGTTCAAATTTGAGGCTCATCTAGCCCTATTTGGTGGATTCCACCCAAGAATTTGTGTTTTACTGTGAGCTATTGTGTTTTTCCTGAAGAAGGTGATGGTCATAATATAGCACCCACCGAAACGTGTCAATGCTCTAACAAGGAAGGCCCACTACAAATCTATGTGGACAATGATTATTGATGATAAAATCTCTCAATATACACAATATTTGTTTTTTTGATCCATGCAAGAGTTAGTGGTCGTTTCCAAGACTAGGAACTATTTTCCTGCTTGTTTTACCAACTCTGTATTGTTGCTGCCACAAGGTACTTGTGTTTCTTAAGCCAGTAGACCAAAAACACTTTTTTAAGGTTTAACAATATTGTTATGATTAAATGTTTTTAGAACGGAGTTGTGATTTTTAACATATGAGTTTTAATTTTTGTACATCACAATATATTGAATACATTTGTATTGTCCATTTGATGACTTGATCTCATGGTTTCTATATTCATTGTTTTCACATTGGTGATACCGGGTTCCTAGTGTAAGTGTGGATTAGTGTATGTGTGTTTACCCAAAGCGGGTTTTTGTATGACTAAGGTCTATTTTGGTACCCTTCTCCTTTGGTGTTTGGGGTCCCTGTCTCTTTTCTTGAGAGATTTACTTGTACGTGACCTTGATCCTGTCTTGACAAGAGAGCTGAAGCATCACATGGTAGAATCTCCTCCCTCCCAAAGACTGAGTTGTTTTCAGAGGCTACAAAATGAAATAAGATGTATCTGGGACTCTATGAACCGGGAAACATCCTTTACATCGCTTTGAGTACACCGCGATGCAGTTGCAACGCAGCTGTTACATCGACTTGTGCTGGATAGCGCTATACCTAAGGAATAGTAAGATTTACTATTCCAACACCATCCCTACTGTACGTAGACTGGTGTTGGAATAGTAAATCTTACTATTCCTAAGTCCAGCACCCTCCAATGCAAGTCGTTGTAACGATTCGCGTTGTAAAAACTGCAATGTAACGTACCGCAATCATTTTGTTTGCGTTGTTTCATCACATATGACTATGAACCTCTGACTGGGTAACTAGTGATATTAGACGCTCCGGTCAACTTCTCAAAGGGATTTTCGAGTACAGCTTTGAGCCCAGAATCAGGTATGTCTTCACCAACCAATGCGCTCCAGCGAAGGTACCTTATCACTGACAATCTCAGATGATTGCTCAGAGTTATTGTTGTTTAACAATGTTGGATTATTGGCGTTTGACAGCGAGGTAAGCCATGAACTGATACATATTTGTTTTAAACAGGTAAGATTGTCTTGCAGTCCGGCTCCATTGTTAGTGTAAATCGTTAACAAATGGTTTCAATTTAAAAGCAGAGTTTCCCTTTGTGTCACTGCCTAACTGGAATCCTGTTGTTCCCCTGTGAGACCGTCTTGTGCTCCAGGATTGCCGTCATTGTTAATTCAGGCCACTCGTGACAAGAAGAAATACCTTGGGTTGTACTGTGTCTATGGCCCCTCGTGCTTTTGGCCGCAGTATTTCGCACCATTTGCAACAGCAGCTTGGTCAGGTGTCAAGATTGAAGTTGGAGTTTTCTTCATCTGCTGCTTTTGCTGGCATGTTTTCATCAATTCAATTTGATCTTAGAACGGTTATGGGCACGAGGGAAGGTTCCCAGTTCTAAGATTCAAAAATTCTAAATAATGCCCGCTGCCAAAAACAAACACTGGGCCTAAGGCCAGAACAGGGTGCCTGTAAGTTTTTAAAAGTTCATTAATTCATTTTATTGTTTTGCCAGAGATGAACCGAATTAAAAAGAAAGGTACTCATTAAAATGATCATGTTCTTTTTTTGTTTTTGTTTCTTTTACTGTTGATTACTCAAATAGTCACTGTGAATCCAGTGTATCCAGTATCCCATAACCAGTGAAATGGCACCAATACAAGTTCAACTCAACCCCTTGTCCGGCAGCTGCAAGAGGTATCAGAGCCCTCTTCTTGTAGCGCCCCATGGGGTCATGCACCGATCAGTGCCGCAAAACCTTGAGCCACCGAGTCCTGAGTTGAGTGTGTGACAGGTCTAACCTGGGGCCAGTACCCAACCACCCACCGACACTAATCCTTGCTGCCCGCACCCACCCCCTCCCAACCCCAAGAACCATACGACCAAATACAACAGCCAGCCATTCACAGGTAACCTTTGTGGCCGGTGGCGCTGGTGCTGATGTCGGATGGCGAGCGGAAGGGTAGAGGCATTACATGAAGTTGAATGGGCTAATCAACAGCCACTGCTGCAGCGAAAAGCAGGAGTGTAAGCAGAATGCATGCATTTAGCAGGGCACACAGGTGGGCCGGAACCTGTTCAGCGACACCGCAGGGCACGATACTCCTAGTGACTTCCGCAGTCCAGTGGCGGCTTTCCGCTAAGGCAGAGGAGCATCGCTCCACTACTCCGCAGCAGGAATCATAAAATGATAATAACTTGCCTTCTTACATTTTATGTGTACTTCTGCTGCGGCAGCTTTCTGGCCTGGGCGGGGCTGCTCCAAGGACAAAGGAGCAGGGGAGGAGTGGTTTGCCCACTCCTAAGTGCACATGACTGTTTGTTCAGCCCTCTCGGACCGCCCAAAACAGTCATGCGCACTGCCCATGTTCTCCATGCAGGCTGCATTACATCCTACATGGAGAACATGCCCAAGTCCCCATTCCCTGGCTGAGCACCAATCCACAGGTCTCAGACCAATCACAAAGCATATTTATTGGCTATCCTTAATCCTTTTGCAGGACCGAGCAGGAAGAAGAGAACAGAGTAGAGGCGGTGGCCGACCACCCGTCACAGGTAAGTGTTTTTAAAAAACAAGATTTTTTTTGCCCTACCCCCACCTTACCTGCCCTCACCCAACCACCCGAGTCTGCTAGCAGCCGCTACTGCCACAGTCCCTAAATCTGCAACCGCACGAGTGGGTGAAAGACAGAGGAGGAGGAGCACAGGATCTGAGGACCCACAAAAAGTTGGGTAAACCTTCCACTCTGGTATCTGGTGATCTGCGAACCCAAGAACTTAGCAGGTGTCATTATTAAGTCATCACATCCTGTCAGTACCAAATAGGACCACCTCATCTTCAAGAACTTTCCATTAAGCACCCCCATTCTAGTGAACCATAGTGCCCACACCGTCATTCGCTCCCGCCCCACTTCCCACACATCCAGCCCCAAATGATACACTGGACACATAATTATGGGAAAGAACTGCTGCAGGTTTATTTTCATACAACAAACGTATGACGTTTAGGAGGGTCATCTTACGGGCGATCCAAAGCAGGCAGCCCCTCGCTGTCCCGCCTGCCTCAAGAGCCAGCCAGCACGGTGAGTAGATTCTCTGACGGTGCAGCACATTTGCCGATCCTTTTTCAATACTCCCGCCCCCCCTGTCAGGGCGGAGCGGTGTGGCTCACCCCCGGTCGGTTCAGGCCCCCGACCGCCCGAAGGACTAACGGGGCGCCGTCGTGGTTTCCCGGAACCTCCTGCGGCTCCGGGTCATTGGCTCAGGCACCCTTACTGCGCCAGGCAGAGGTACCCTTACTGTACCAGTCTGCCGTAGAGGTACCCTTACTGTACCCGTCTGCCTCCAGATTGCCCTGTAACTCCGCCTGCAACACAAACACAACATTAAAACATTCCATTACTTTGCGCTGCTTATCGAGCCACTGGCTAAGAGGAAGGGTGGGTGCAGCGCTCGATCTAGCGGGCAGCAGGAAAAGAGGCCGAACCAGGGGCCGTTGGGGCTTAAATATCAGGTACGCCCCCCCCCCCCTGGCAGGTAAACCCTCCCCTGGCCGCGAGCTTAGCGATCGCGGGGGAGGGGCAAGGAGCCATGCATGCCTCCCCTCAACGCCCCCTGATCCTGGCGGGGAGCTATGCCGAATGGCCACTAAGGGGCTGCCTCGCCGGTGTCACCCTGCGTGGGATGCGGGCAGCGGCATAGTGCCCACACCGTCATTCACTCCCGCCCCACTTCCCACACATCCAGCCCCAAATGATACACTGGACACATAATTATGGGAAAGAACTGCTGCAGGTTTATTTTCATACAACAAACGTATGACGTTAAGGTGGGTCATCTTACGGGCGATCCAAAGCAGGCAGCCCCTCGCCTTCCCGCCTGCCTCAAGAGCCAGCCAGCACGGTGAGTAGATTCTCTGATGGTGCAGCACATTTGCCGATCCTTTGTCAATACTCCCGCCCCCCCTGTCAGGGCGGCGCGGTTTGGCACACCCCCGGTCGGTTCAGGCCCCCCGACCGCACGGAGGACTAACGGGGCACCGTCGTGGTTTCCCGGAACCTCCTGCGGCTCTGGGTCCTTGGCTCAGGCACCCTTACTGTGCCAGGCAGAGGTACCCTTACTGTACCAGTCTGCTGCAGAGGTACCCTTACTGTACCCGTCTGCCTCCAGATTGCCCTGTAACTCCGCCACAGCTCTGGAGGAGGCCACCATCGATCACAGAGCCCCCCACTTCCTTAGTTACTTACATCCTGCAGCTGCTAGTGCCTCTTGCACGTCCAGTAGGAACATATCCATTCCCACATTAGACAAGTGTACCCATCTTTATCATAGTACCCATCCATTTTGTCTTGTATTAAGGCATGCCTAATGAAACCAAGGCCTCTCCTTTCCATGAACTGCAGGGATCTGTTGACCCTCCTACGAGAATGCTCTACTGCTGACGGGGATCTCGCCCCCTTCCATTCCTTGCGAGGGACAATCTCGGACCACCATAATTCGCCCGCTCCCAACCTGTTGCTAATCGCTACCATGTCCTTCTGCATGGCCTGAATCAGTGCCCTCCTCCCTATGGTCACTAAGTCGTTCCCCCCAGGTGAACGATGAGGACATTGGGTGGGGCCCCCCGTAAAGCAAGGTGGTGATCCAGCTTGAGCCTAAGGTTGCCCCATCTCATTCCTGGGTGGCCCAACCATACAAACTGCGTCTGTGCGAAAACCCGGGTCCAATCATCATATACCATGTTCGAAATCTTTTATCAAAGAATGTCTTCTACTTACTTTGAGAGAAAATTTCTTTGAATTTGGAGATAGTTTCTATTTACAGGTGAAGGGTGTAAGCATGGGGGCGTCCATGGCACCGTCAATAGCAAATATATATATGTCGCTGTTTGAATCCAAATTTATTCACAACGAAATCGTCCCTTTCTTTGAGTCTGTTTCCCATTGGTATCGATACATTGATGACATCTTTTTTGTGTGGACCGATGGGGAACAGACTCTGGAAGAGTTTCTATCATGGCTGAATCTTGCTGACGCCAACTTGCGTTTCACCGCCCATATAGATAGATCACAGGTGGAATTCCTGGATATATATATTAGAAATAATGATGGATACCTAGAGACAGATTTGTACACAAAACCAACTGCAAGAAATACCCTATTGCATTTTAAAAGCTACCATCCTAGATGCCAAAAAGACAGCATCCCCTTTTCGCAATTTCTCAGGGTGAGACGCAATTGTACAAATATAAAAGAGTATGACACCCAATCTATAATAATAAAACAGAAGTTTCTAGAGCGAGGCTACCCCCATCGTTTAGTTAGGGAAGCCTACAAAAGGGCACGGTTTTATAACCGTGACTCCTTATTTAACACACAGAAACAAAAACAAGATCAGAAATTAGTATGTATAACCAGACATTCCACTTTAGACGCTACCGTCAGGCAGGTGATTAATTCTAACTGGCACCTTTTAAATGTAAATCAGACTGATAATAAACTTGCTAAACTCATGTTTGCCCACCGAAGAAATAAAAATCTTAAAGACCTTATAGTACAATCACGCTTCACCAAATCTATAAACAACCTCCCATATGTACAGAAATCCATTGATGGTACTAATGGAATCCGAGGTACCTCCCGTTGTGGCTCGTGCCAATCTTGCGATCAGATTATCACTGGTGAAACAATAGTACTCAAGGATAGTATTGTCCATGTGAAGGAATTTGGGCTACGTAGGTGAGACCTCACATGCAATAAAGACCCGCATGACAGAACATAGATCTGCGATTAAAACAATGAGATATACAGCACCGTTAGTGAGCCATTTTGTGGAATATAAGCACTCCCCCACAGATGCAAAATGGTGTGTTTTGGAGAAAATCCACACACCCAATGGAAAAGGAGGAGATAAAATAAGAAAGAAAAGGGAAGTCTACTGGATATTTACTCTTGGCACCTTTGATAGAGGGCTGAATAATGAACTTCCCTGGGAGAATGCGATCACCTAATTGACCATTATCTCCCATGCAGACTGCCATTATGCTTCTTTTCTGATCCCGTTGATAGTTAGGATTGGTGTTTGTCATCTTTCTTTTCTAAAGCCTTTATGTCATCTTGAACCATAGAGAGACACCTATTGTGGTCCCTGGACGTGCGTAACTTAAATCTTTGAAGCACATAAGGCTACAAGGAAATAGAGACAATTAGGGAATGGCACGTTTTTTTCTGTATCACAGATTCTTGCTGATACCTTTCCCTTTAAATCATGTTGAGATTACGTGCAGTATATAATGATCTTTTCCTTTAAGGGAGGGAGGGGACATATCGAACAACCTGTTAGAACACGACATATATAAGCGTATCGGGTTCGTACTTTAAACCTTTCTATATGGACGAGTTACCAGAACCACCCGCGACGCTGTTTCTAAGATATCGAAAAAGGTACGCAGCCTGTTGCACTAACTTATAAGTTGCCGAGAGACGATATGCCGCTAAAACATCTTCCAACAATGTTGTCTCTAATCTTTTAACAGCTTAATTAAAGAGGCACATATGCGGGTTAAGCTCTGCGGACTTCCAACTGTAATTTAACAAAAAGCCGGGAGGAGACGCCGGTTTTGACTTGTTTTGTTTATCAGGTAAAGAAACCCTTTGGAGCTCTAAGCAAAACGACTATATGGCTTCTGTTGCTGCCTCGACTATATAAAATATCTCTTAATTATTTCTCCTCAGAACAGCGTAATTACGATCCACGCGGCCCGTTAGATTAACGTATGGTACAACGAGCACGAAGTCCTGCCGTTGTTATTTGATCAAGTCACCCGATTCCTAAAGGTAACTTGATCCAATTTGAGAATAATGGGAACTAGAATAAGGTGTATTGACCTAGATTTCTAAACACCATGTTGTTCTTTTAAATATTTAGGGAAGCGAAATTACGATCTACACTTTCCTTTTGTTTTTTCGTAGGATGTAACTAGCTTGAAGCCCTGCCGTTATCACTTGATCAAGTCACTCGATTTTTAAAGGTAACATGATATATTTCGAGAATAATTGGAATTAGAATACGATGGTTTGATTTAGAATTGTAAATATAATGTTGTTCGTCAAAACAGCTTCCTTTAGGATGCGATGAACAGCACTGTTATATTGTGTTCGGAGGGAACGCTGTAAGCATTTCTCTATAAACAATAGGTAAATCCCCCGTTATTTCATAAATATCGGATTTGTAGATTTGGACTTATTTTCCAAACTATTTATTGGACCATTTTTTTTTCCTGATAAATGATTGTAAGATAACACCGGGCATTTTTTAGAAAATTATCTTCACCGTATGTGTTTGAATAGAAGATTTATTACAAAACACTACGTAGGATGTCAACAGGTATACAAGAATGCTAGAGATACGAAAATGAAATTTAATATTTAAGATCCCTATAGGACATGTATGCTTAAATATCTGGTTACTAGAATTGTCCTTAATCGTCAATTAGGTAGCTATGACATTGTATTCCTTTTTCCATTGTAGAGATTTACTTTTGGTTTTATTATTTGGTATGTCTACAATATAGGCGTACAATCCATTTAGAAATATACGGGGGCAGATTTATGTTAACTGGCGCATCCCCAGGGATGCGCCAGTTAACATGCGCCACAGTGCGCCACTGCTCCGCCACCCATGGTGCGCCGCATTTATGATGCGGCGCACCATGGTGCAAGGAAGTGAGGATGCGTGACGCATCTCTCGGCGTACGGGCGGCGCATTGCAGGAGTCATGTCGCAAGTGCGACATGACTCCTGCAATGCACAGGAGCCACCTATTCAATGCATTGTGCGTCACCCTTACGCCTGCTTCAAGCAGGCGTAAGGAATTGACGTAGAAAGTGGCTGAGTGAAATCTCATAGATTTCACTCAGCCACTTTTAGGAGGCGATCCTGCGCAGGAACGCCCCCGCCCCCTGCGCAGGAACGCCTCCTTATGGCGCAGGGGTTTCCAATGTGACGCAATAGCGGGGCAAGGAGGCGCAAGGGCATCATAAATCTGCCCCACGATCTATATAAGGGCAAACGAACAACTACATGAGAGGAAAAGATAATGAAGATATTTCCATCTGCTACTAAATAATTTCCATTTAGTTCCGAGTTATAAGTAATGTCTGTGTCTGCTTTCTCTACCACCCCCCTCTTTCCCCTTCTTTTTAGACTTTCAAATCAAAACAGGCACTACTTTTACTTATGAATTTGAGCATAAAAATTCTTGATAAATTGTCTCTTCATGTTTAAAGGTAAGATAATCTGAATACTTGCATATAATATTATTAGAAATACGGAGTCTAGGCCCAACATTAACTTTTCCTTGAGCTAAATAAAAAGGCACCAGGAACTCTCTGTCTCTATTCTCCTTACTTTTGTTTTCATTCTTACTGCTGTTGATCTTTGACCTTACATGTCAATATTAACTGATATACTGTTTAATATGTCTGTAAATAATGTAAATAGTATTTTATTAATGTATAGGTTTCTTCTTAAACGGCTCTAGCATGCTGAATTATCAATTATCTGGCAAAAAGAATAGAACACAATCATGTTAATTAATTGTTGTACTATATTGAACACAAGAAAGAGTGATCTAAATTTTTATTTGTTTAATTTTAGAAATATGCTGAAATTGTCCTGATGAAGACACATTGTATGTGTCGAAACGCGTTGACAGACTTCAGTTCCTTCAATCAATTCTGGGAATTATCAATAGTCTAACATTCCCCAGAATACTGTGTACCATTGTGATTGAAAAACCTGCTTTTGTTTTAATGAATTTTTAAAAAAAACGTACTTTCTTTCTATGTAATAATGAACATGTTTATATCAAAAACCTTTTTATAATTAAATTCTATATGCTATCATAGTATATTGTTGTTATTGCTCTTTTTCTTGTGTTTTGTTCTTGTTTATCGAATTTTATTTTATTATAATTTTATTCTGCTAGATTGTCCTTTATTTGTTTGCCTGGGTGTTTTACCTTGCCTCAAACTGCTTTACCCTGACCCAGGAAATGTATCCTATCCAGGGGGTCCCTGTTTTAACTCTAGAAGCTAATCGCTACCATGTCCTTCTGCATGGCCTGAATCAGTGCCCTCCTCCCTATGGTCACTAATTCGTTCCCCCCCCCCCCCAGGTGAATGATGAGGACATTTGGTGGGGCCCCGCGTAAAGCAAGGTGGTGATCCAGCGTGAGCCTAAGGTTGCCCCATCTCATTCCTGGGTGGCCCAACCATACAAACTGCGTCTGTGCGAAAGCCCGGGTCCAATCCTTGGATGCTGCCCACTGTTCCAACCTGGCAACATAAGAATGTCCTATCACCCACATGCAACAGCCTGCTGGAAAAGAAGTCAAATCACTGTTCAAATAAAAAGGGGGGAGGACGCCGTTATAGTTAACACACGTAGTTTAATGGTTTACACTGCACACAATTAACTGCAAAGACGTGCTGGTTAGCCTCTTACATGAATTAGCAAACATAAATTAGCAAAGTTGAGCTGATTAGCCCCTGACATGACTTAAAAACACATCTCTTAGGGAACATTAGGTCTACAATTGCCCTTCGCAGCCTGGGTTCTAGGGGCAAATGTGTCGCTGAAAGCAAGTCGAGCTCCATCGTCCTACCCTCTTGACCCCTTCTGCACCCATCCCTGCCTTGAATGCAGCCGTAGCCGCTCCAATCCTGAAGGAGTGGCTCGAGAATCTCTTCCCCTTTCCTGAAAGACCGGCTTTGGCCAAAGCTGCCCCATGCTGCTCTCTAGCTGAAACCTGGTCAATGGCGCCCCATCTGCATGGATGAGGAAATGCCCCGCTAGGAGCTGTCTGATCTTCAAATGTTCCCTGACCGTGGCGACAGGGCAGTATCTGGGGTCCCCTAAAGCCTGAAGCACTATTGTTGTGCCCCGACCTGCCTGATCTGTCTTGGATCTGCGAATGCGGAGTACTAGGGCGTCTGTCGCGCAGACATCCAGCATATCCAACGCTGCCCCAGTCCTATCTGTCTTAGCTTTAGCTACTAGCTCGCTCACCCTAAAGGCGCCAAAGAAAGCCAAGCAGAGGGCAGTGGAGAAAAGCTGAGTCTCGAACGAGGAATTGGTGACTAGCGGTAAGGTCTCTATCATGCGCTGCAATGCAGGGAATTCTAATGCCGATCTGGTATCAGCGGGCTTAGTCTCCTCACGTGCCCACCCTCTCAGCGCTGCTCTCACCCTGAAGGAGCAAGAGGGGTCCTCACCCCCATTGAGTCTGGTGTCTTGCTTCAGGGCCGCAAGGTGGCCACACACCCAGGAATGGGTCTTGCCAGTCTCATTGGCCCAAACCACAAAAGTCTCAACCTGTTCCTGCAGTCCCAATGATGTCGCTTCTAAGGACTAACACTGTTCTGAAAGTGGACAGTTGGGAGGCATATTTCCTTCGGGTCGCAAGGGCCAGGGATCGCTCGCCCATCATCTTCAGCCGCTCTCCCACCGAAGGAGTCGCCATAGATATGCCCGGAATGGTGTCATCGCCGCCCTCGCCCGCGGCCAGGCCTCTCGGAAACAGAGCCACTGAAAGCGAGAGAGAGCGTCAGCTGCCACATTCTTTACACCTTCAATGTGTCGCCCCCTATACTCTGTGTTGTTCTGCAGTCCCGCCCTGACTAATTCCCTCAGTAGACTCAAGACAAGGGGGCATGAGGGTGATAGCCCATTGATAGCCTGAACTACGGCCATATTGTCTGACCAGAATACTACCTTCCTGTTGCCCAGCCCCCCTGGCCATAAGTATACAGCCGCCACTATGGAAAAGAACTCTAGGACAGTTATATTTGCTGTGATCCCCTTCTTCCGCCATGCATTGGGCCAGCGCATTGCACACCACTCTTCTCCAAATATAACTCCAAATCCCTCCCTACCTGATGCATCTGAGAAAAGACAAAGTTCTTGGCTGCATTCCCAGGGGGCCCTCCAAATCACTGTACCATTGAAATTCTCCAGAAACTCGTCCCACATTTTAAGGTCTGCTTTCAGACCAGGGCCCAGGCGCACCAAGTGGTGCTTCTTGCTTATGTTAGCTGTGGCTTTGGCTAACCTGCGGGAGAAAACTCTGCCAGCTGGTATGACCCGTGCCGCAAAGTTCAGCTTACCTAACAGACTCTGCACAACCCCCAAGGTCGCCTTGTCCTTGCCCAATAGAGTCCGAATGTCCCATTTAAATCGCCAACCTTATCGGCAGGGAGCCTGGATTCACCCTTGATGGTGTCCAGCTCAATGCCAAAAAAGTCAGGACCTGCGCCGGACCCTCGGTCTTCCCCGGGGCAAGGGGCAAACCCAGGTGGCCCGCCATCGTCTCAATGGCCCGCAGAACCTCTGTGCACTCCTGGGTCCCTACCCTGCCGAAAAACAGAAAATCACCCAGGTAATGTGTCGCTTGGGATATGCCATGCGAGGTGGAGAGGGCCCACTGAAGGAAGGAGCTGAAGGCTTCAAAATATGCGCAGGAGACGGCACAACCCATCGGCATGCAGCGGTCAAAGAAGAATTCGCCACCCCACCTAAAACCTGGCAGGTGTTGACTAGCTGGATGCACTGGTAGGAGACGGAATGCGGATTCAATATCAGCCTTTGCCAACCACGCCCCTTGCCAGTCCTTCTAACCATGTCTATCGCCATATCTAGAGAACAGTAGGACACAGAGCAAGCCGCCTCGTCAAGCCAGTGGTTCACAGAGTTGCCTTCAGGATAGGATAGGTGGTGTATCAAACGATTTGCCCCTGACTGCTTTTTTGGCACAACTCCTAACGGTGAGACCAGGAAGTGTTCATGGGGGGGGAGGAAAATGGGCCCGCAACCCTCCCTAGGGCCACTTCCTTCCTGATCTTCTCGCTGACTACTAGCGGGAGATCTCTTGCTGACTTGAGGTTTAAAGCATCCCTGCAACCCAATGGTCCCTTGTAAGGTATCCTGAAGCTATCTATGAAACCCTCGGCTAGTAGCGCTTTCTCCCTCACGAGTGGGTACACCTTATAAGTGGTAGGAAGTTCTGCATGATGATGGGGGAAGGACCCTTGCTGTATAATTGGGGCTGGTCTTGCCTGTCGAGAATTGGTGGTGCCCTGCTGTCTGTCATCATCGTGGTCCGGCCAACACTGACACCCTCATTGGCGCGGAGCGTCTGGTCTGTGGGCCTGGGGGGCGGTGGGCAAGCCTTGGCTGTTTGTGCAGGCAATTGCTGCAGGCTGTGCACCGCATTTGCTGCAGCTGTGAGTGAACTTGCACGCCCTGCCCCAGGTGCACACCCCTCCATTGAACAGTCTGCATGTCCCAGAATTGAAACGCCTAGGCCCTGCCTTTTGGCCCCTCCCCGGCCCCCTCGAAAGGATTGCTTGAACGGTCGCCTAGGGAATTGTTCCCATTTCTTGCTGTCTGTCTCACCCTGTGCTTTGTATGATGTGTCTTTCTTGTCGCTGACTGATCTGCACATGTGCTTGATCCAAAGTTGTATTTCTTTCTAATCCCAACCTAAGTCTGGGCATATACCATTGTCTTCCGAAAATCCTGATCATAGAGGAACCAACCCATCCCCCCTGACTGTCTTGCATCCTGCTGGATGGTGCTAGTGTATTCCATCAAGGCCTCACTCTGGCCTGGGTCTTTCTGTACTATAACTGCAGCTAAGATGTTGAAAGCCTCTGTCCAATTCTCTATTGTTTTCTCAGGCCAACACTGATACCTGGTCTTCTTCTCATCTTCCTTCCTCCCCATCTTTCTCGTGTTTCCCCCGCTGTACTGTGCATGTCAAGATATCGATGTACTCTCGTTTCCATATCCCTTCTTTCGCCGCCTGGGGTACCTGCCATGCTAGTGAACAACGGCCTGAGGCCAGGGGTGCCTGTGTGACTGTCGACTTTGGTACCCCTCCTCCGCCTGCCTTTGCAATCTCAACCTGGACCTGAGCGGCCCCGGTCGGGCCGGGCAGTACCACCTCATCTGGCGCATTTGTGCCTACTGCGATGACACCAAGCGAAGTTGTTGCACTGGGTAGGGCGGGCCCCAAAACCGGTGCCACAGTAAGGTTTGTTATGCCAGTGCTGGGGGGGGGGGGGGGGGGGTCGCGCCGCAGAGCTGGGCGGGCAGCCCTACTGCTGATGTTGCGGGAGCGGCGGGAGTAGGGGCCAACCTACTGGAAGCTGAGGGCCCTTCCCCAGGGGTCAGTGCCGCCGGTGCCACCTGCTGAGCCCACACCTGCAGCACCGATGTTGGGGCCGCTGGTGCAGGAGCGAGTGGCAGTGCTTGTGATACTGTCGTCACATCATCCAAACGTTTCTGAAAGAGTGCCATTAGTCCCAGCGTTTCGTCCATAGCCTTATCCATTTGGGCCAAGTCAGTTAGGCCGGTGGCCGATTCCTGCACCACGGCTGGTACCCTTGCTGGTTTGGGGGCCCGCGCTGTGGGGGGGGGCTGCGGCGTCTGTTTCGGCTTGGCTCGCGGTGCCTCGGCCGGGAAGTCTTTACGGGTTTGTTTCCTGTTACGATTGGACCTCCTCGATTCACCGGTAGAAGGTCCCGCCGCATCGACCGGCGTGGGGGCGACTACGACTCCGGAGTCCTCTTGCCTACGCGCCTCGATAAAATCTTGGGCCCAGGCTGGACCTTTCGCTTGCACCACGGCCAAGAATTCGGCCCACAGCCCCTCCTGTGGTAGCGGGGTTCCAAGGGAGTCCATACTGGTGGCTTCTACCCCTGCGGGTCCCTATGGGCGAAAAAATACGTGAGCTGGTGCGCACCCTAGCATGGACCATAGCCTGGTTGCCCCGGGTTCCTGCAACCGACCCCCTCAATACAATGCACACCGTGTCTCTGTCGCCCTACACGGGATATACCTGTTCTCACTCACAGTTGCTGTCTGTATCCGGGCCGTCCCGTCCTTTCAACCTTCAGAGCACGACCTGAAATGACAAGGTAAAATTAACAGAGCCCGCTCCCATCCCATGGTACATGAACAGGCCATTCCTACCCAACCCCCTTTGGGGCCTGCCCAGTCCCATCTCACGTGCCAAGGCTTTGACACACACGGCCTTAGGTCACATTACGTAGGCAATGGTGGCACTGGTGTTAGTGTTTAAGGCAAACAAACAAATTGGACGCCCTATTATTACTCTAAATTAATAAAAACCCCGGCCTCAGTTAATTCTGTGTACATTGGCGTGCCATTGACGTGCTCCCCGGTAATGAATCACCATGTACGAGCACGCTGGTGGGCTGTGTCCAACTGAGACCGTGCTGGACGCGGGCATGTGCAATTGGCTGGGGCCTCGGTTTGGTTACTATCCGCGCTAACAACGCTACGTTCGCGAATGGAGGACCTATAGACAGACATGTACTTGCAGAGATGAAAAACTCTAGGATAGCCGCGGCCGCAAGCCTGCCCATCGGGTGCTTCACGCGATGCCCGCCCTTGCAAGCGCTCGATCTAGCGGGCCGCAGGAAAAGAGGCCGAACCAGGGGCCGTTGGGGCTTAAATATCAGGTACGCCCCCCCCCTGGCAGGTAATCCCTCCCCTGGCCGCGAGCTTAGAGATCGCGGGGGAGGGGCAAGTAGCCATGCATGCCTCCCCTCAATGCCCCCCCGATCCTGGCGGGGAGCTATGCCGAATGGCCACTAAGGGGCTGCGTCGCCGATGTCCCCCTGCGTGGGACGCGGGTAGCGGCATTCCATTAGTATAACGGGACATTCCACAACATTACAGTGGAGGGTCAAATTGCAGTAAATGTCACATTACCAGTTTAACATATGACAACAGAAATCACCTTTGCAAAATGCATGCCACTGCGAGGCACCACGTTTATTTAGTAACATTCATCACGCAGTCTCATTGATAAGGTCATATAGAGGACACATTGCAGCACATCATACTTGACTCAAATCGACCTTGAGGAATACAAAATACGACATGTATCCAACACTCAAAGAAGCTAGATCGATATTTGGTTTGCAGATTAACCCACAACAAATTTCTTTTAGTGAAATTAAATTCTGTTTTAGCATGTTTCCATTTCCATAATTTCCTATTACACCTTGGTGGTTCTATTTAAATCGATCATTTCAATTATAGCAGAAGCAAAAAAAATACATAGGGGCTTATTTATGAGCCCTTGCGTCACTTTTACGCCGCTGGTGCGTCACTTTTTGTGACGCACCAGCGGAGTAAAAAATGTGCCTTGTTGCACCATATTTACAAAGTGACGCATCTAGGTATATGCGTCACTTTGTAAACCCTTGCGCCACATTATACCTGCGCCAGGTATAATGGGCCTCATTGATGAAAAGTGACGCATCGCTGTGTGAAAACAGCAATCTGTCACTTTTCATTGCGCCCTCCTTGCAACACCAAAGATGCATCATATTTACAGTATGAGGCATCATTGTGCAAGGAGTTACAGATACGTCAGTATTTCTGACGTATCTGTATGGCGCAAAAGTGACGCATTGCTGGAGTGTGTCACAAAAGTGACGCAACTCCAGCAATGTATCCTTTCAAATGGGGCAAGCCCAATGTGAAAGGGCCTGCGTCAGTCTTACGCCTGCTGTGAGGCAGGCGTAGGTAATTGACGTATTTGCGTCCTAGAAGTGGCGCAGTGAAATCTTATAGAACTCCATCGCGCCAAATTTTGAGGAATCAGGGATTTATGCATGCTGCCTAATCAGATATAATTTATTTTGCACTTTGCTTACAACACCCAGGTTATTCCAATATTAAAATGAATACCCCAAGAACTGAGTCATTATGAAATGAAATTAATTTGTACTTGTAAAGTGCACTTATACCCCAACCGGAGTTTCCTGGCGCTGTACGCATACCGCTGTGGAACCCTTCCTGGCTTTTCCCTGTGAAATGTCCACTCCTGGGCACCCCAAAGGTGAAGCCAGGCATCCCAGCGCTGTTGGGGGCGTTGTGGAGATTAAGCAAGCTATTGCCCAGGGTTGCAGAGTGGGACCCATGATTAGAATAGGCACCAAGGCGAGAATTATCAGGTCCAAGGAAATTGAGCCCAAGACCCGCCGAGGGGTGAATTGAGCCCTGGTCCCAGGCCAGACCTTTTCATCAGGGTCTGCCGTTCTAACCATGGAGCCACACTTCTCCACTCCACTTCTCCATTATCCTGATCTAGTGCTGCTGAAAGTTTTCTCATGCAAATGTGTGCCAATCTCAAAGTATGCTATATACAGTGTTTGTATTCTTCACAATTGGAGGGTTAATTCTGTTTGATGTCATAACGTTGGTACTCGCAATATATATAATTCTCTCCTGCCACTTACGTAACCCCACATGTATGATTTGCCTTTTCTTTCCGTCCGCTTGTTATTACCTGACTGCACATGCCAATTATGCTTCGTTCGTATTTTCTTTGTATTTTCCTTTGTATGGTTTATGTCTGGTTGATGCAAAAATGTAAATAAAGTTTCTTTGAAATAAACAAAAGTGTTCTTAAAACTTTATTAAAAGCATCAATTGTTTTTGATTCTATGATCTATCATTACTGGGACACACATAAAAAGGCTACGGGCCTTATTATGAGTATGGCAGCCCTTGGACCTGTCCGCCCTAGTACGAGTGTGGTGGGGACACCGCCTTGAAAAGGGTAGCAGACATGCAGATAGGGCGCCCTACACCGCCATGAAAAGGATGAGGGACATGCAGTCGACTGATTCTAGTCCTGGGGTTTTAGGCCCCTGGAATTGCACTCTTGTTTCTGCATGGTGTGGCATGCACAACATAGTGCATGCCACATCATGCAGGATGTGCAGCAGGCGCTCTTACGGCAGTGGGTGCTATGCTTGTTAGGCTCTTCTAGGATCTGTGAGTGGCTCTGAGAGTTGTTCTGTGAGTGGGTGCATGAGTACCTGAGTGGGTTCTGCAATTTTTTTGCTTTTTTTTCTGCACACTTCTGACCTTTATTTTCCCTCTTTCTGCTTGTTTCTGACCTGTATTTTGCCTCTTCTGCTTGTTTCCGAGCATTATTTTACCTCATTCTGCTTGTTTCTGATCTCTATTTTTCCTCTTCCTTCTCGTTTCTGACCTTTATTTTTCCTCTTCTGCTCGTTTCTGACCTTTAATTTGCCTGTTTCTTTTCTCACCTTCATTTGACCTCGTTCTGCTTGTTTCTGATCTCTATTTTGCCTTTTTCCGCACCTTTCTGTCCTTTATTTATAATCTCTATTTTGTTATTTCTGCTAATTTCTGATCTCTATTTTGCTTTTTCTGCTCGTTTCTGATCTTAATTTAGCTTCTTTCTGCTTTTTACCTAACCTTTTTTTGCCTCTTTCTGCTATTTACCTAACTTCTATTTTGCCCCTCTAATTTGTGCTTTCTGCTTGTTTCTGACCTTTTTTCCTCTTTCTGCTTGTTTCTGATATCTGTTTTGCCTCTTGATGCTCATTTCTGTCCTTCATTTTGCCTGTTTCTGACCTTCATCTATCCTCTTTCTGCTCCCCTCTAATCTCGCTTCTTTTTGCTCATTTCTGACCTTTATTCTGCCTCTTGCTTGCTTGTTTCTGACCTTTTATTTTGCCTCTTTCCGCTAGTTTCTGATCTCTATTTTGCTATTCCTGCTAATTTCTGATCTCTATTTTTCTTTCTGCTCCTTTCTAACCTTTATTTTGCCTCTTTCTGCTATTTACCTAACCTTTATCTTGCCTCTTTCTTCTCATTTCTGACCTTTATTTTGCCTCTTGCTGCTTGTTTCTGACATGTTTTTGCCTTTTTCTGTTTGTTTCTGATCTATATTTTCCCTCTTGATGCTCATTTCTGTTCTTAATTTTTCCTATTTCTGCTAGTTTCTGTCCTTTATTTTGCCTCTTTCTGGTCCCCTCTGATCTCTATTTTGCTTCTTTTTGCTCATTTTTGACCTCCATTCGGCCTCTTGCTGCTCTTTTCTGACCTCTATTCTGCCTCTTTCTGCTCGTGTCTCACCTTTATTTTGCCTCTTTCTGCTGGTTTCTCACCTTTATTTTGCCTCTTTCTGCTTGTTTATGATCTCTATTTTGCCTTTGTCTGCTCCTTTCTGACTTTTCTTTTGCCTCTTTCCGCTAGTTTCTGACCTCTATTCTGTTATTTCTGCTAATTTCTGATCTCTATTTTGGTCTTTCTGCTCGTTTATGACCTTTATTTTGCCTCTTACCGCTCGTTTTGCACCTTTATTTTGGCCTCTCTTTTTCATTGTTTTCTCCTTGCTCTACCCTGTTGGGAACCGCGGGGGAGCCACAATGTTTCCTTAGCCCCCAGTGCCCCCAGGAGCTGGCTCAACAGGGGGAAATATAAGGGAACTGTGCGGATTTTTTCAAAATGCTTTCTAGCCACTGTAAGACCCCTGCACCATGGCTAGTGGCTCAGGGTGTCACTACACAGGCCCCTTTTATTTTTTTAAGTTTTTTTGTGGGACTCTGTGCATACCGAGTCCCAAGACGGTTACCAACACTTCCTGGTTGAAGTGTTGGCAGCCGATCAGATTTCAGCACGGGAACTTTCGGGTCCACATCCATATATATATATATATATATATATCTATATATATATATATATCTATATCGTTTCACCTTTAATATCTCTAAAACTACTGAACAGATTTACACCAAGTCACAAAAAGCATGATCTCTGGAACAAAATCTACCTTTCTGCCAAATTTGGTGTAATTCTGTTCAGCAGTTCGGACTGTAGTTGTGTTCAAAGCCCCTGGAGGAAAAGTCATTCTGAAAACATGTTTTAGGATCCCCCTTTTTCTCTACCCCATCTTGATGGATCACCCCAAAACTCTTAACACCGCAGCTGAACCAACTTAAGGATAAGTTTGAAATATTTCCTGAAGATTCATCAAGTGGCACCAACGTTATTGGCAAAACAAAAAAGACTCTACCTATGGAAACTAGGTCCTAACTATACCTACCAACTGGTGACCGTCAGTAGTTTTTTTTATATATATTTGGCAGTGGTGCAGGCATTCGCTGAATAAACCCGTTTTCTGCACCTTATACCTGGGCCTGCCTTCTCGTCTTTGAATGCTGGTGGCGTTTGCGGATATATATAGGAATTTGGCTACTTAAAGAAGGAATTTCCGGTTATACCATCGTTTTATCTACTTCCTAAGGTCAATAAGTGTATGGACAAACCACCTGGGTGCCCAATAATCTCCGCCATAAACAGTTCAACTGAGAACATTTCAACTTACATTGACTATTTTTTACAAGACAGTGTCAAAAATCTAAGATCTTATGTACAGGATTCTTCAGACTTTGTGCGCAAATTGGAAAATATCACATGGAATTCAGATTGTTTACTCATTACATTAGACGTAACATCTTTGTACACGTCGATACGCCACAATGATGGAATAAGAGCTGTCAGCCATTATTTAAATCAACGGGCGATTAATTTCTCTTCCCACAATACTATGTTAATCTCCATGATTAAGATGTGTCTGGAGCAAAACTTTTTCCTGTTTAACAACCAAGTGTACCAACAGGTCAGAGGGGTGGCCATGGGGGCCTGTTTTTCTCCCAGCCTAGCGTGCTTGCACACGGGCTGGTGGGAGGAACAGGTCCTCATGGGACAACATCGGGCTGCCATGCAAAATCATGTCCCACTATATTTAAGGTACATAGATGACCTCTTTTTGATTTGGCAGGGATCAATGGATGATGCACTTTCTTTTGTGGCAAAATTGAACAATAATGATTTAAACTTAGAATTCACATCTACAATCAGCACATCGTCAATCTGTTTCCTCGACGTAGAAGTATACATAGAATCTAGAGGGTTAGCTACAAGATTATACAGAAAGCCTACAGCAGGCAATACAGTCCTGCATGCAGCCAGTCAGCACCCTCACCATTTGATACGCAGTATCCCCTTTGGGGAGATGCTGCGCATCAAAAGAATATGCAGTACTGAGGTGGAGTGTACTAAAGCTCAGGAGGCGAGTAAATTACGCTTCCTAGCTAGGGGTTATTCAGAAAGTGTGTTACAAAAGGCAATTGACCGCTCGAGAAATATACCCACAGAACAGACACTATTACCCAAGTCACTCCCTAACATGGCTGACACAGCTTCAACATCAGCCCCTCCTAGAATCATTGTTACCTATAGCCGACAGCACAAAGAGATTCGTAAAATCTTTTCCCGCAATTTGAACCTGGTGACAGGGGACCCTGTCATCGGTGATCTAGTGGGTAAAAAACCAGAAATCTCTTTTAGAAAATCTACTTCTATGGCGGACAGATTAGTCAAGAATTATTTAGAACAGCCGATTTCAGATACCTTTATGGCTTTGAGGAAGGGGTTCAAAAAATGTTCGAGCTGCAAAGCGTGCAAACATGGCTGTAATAAGACCCAATATTTGACACCCTTTAAAGATGTACCTGTACCTATATCGAAACAGCTCACCTGCAAAACAGAATTTGCGGTTTATGTGTTGCAGTGCCCTTGTGAGCTCCGGTATGTGGGGAGTACTCGACTGCCGGCTCACAAGCGAATACTGCAACACATAAGAGCTATTAACACTAAAGACCAGTCTTGTCCGGTAGCACGCCACTTTGAAAGTGCACACAACAGCGATCCCAGACATTTACTGTACTATGTCATAGACTGTGTAATGCCACTAAAACGAGGGGGTAACAGAGATGCACTATTGCGGTTGCTTGAGACCCGTTATTTATTAGAATTAGATAGCCGTACCCCCAGGGGTCTCAATGCTAGTGAGGATCTTTACACATGTTTGTGATATCTTTTACAGATGTCATTTATAATAACTATATAGGATCCTCAAAGCTTAAAAGACACTTGTTTATATTTCACTCAAAGGCTGCTAACTGAAAAATACATCTCAATGTAATACAATTTTTTTTTGCTTTTTGCTCTTTTACTATCTGGTCGGATATTATCTTTCATGCAACTAATTATCAAAGGGAGGGGCTCCTCCTTTTTATACTTAAAGAAACAAAATTGCAAAAAAAGAAAAATCTTTTTTATTAATTGTTATTTGCACTTTGCACTTTTTTATAATTTTGCACTATGCTGAAATAGCTGCTCCTTGTCACAACTTGAGGTATACCTATGTTAACTTCTAAAATCAGTACATGTACTTTTTATAGATCCCCACTTGGGGTATATATATATATATATATATATATATATATATATAAGTTTTGTATTTCATATGAAAACAAAAGGTCTCATATGAATTTGCAGTATTATATCTTATATGATATTCACGTATCTATATATTTATGTAGATTTGAATTTATGACCATTAGCAATGTTTTGTACATTTTCCATTAAAGTCTATTGTATTATATAAATTATATAATATATTGAGACATAACTCACTATGAGTTTTATTTTTAGACATAATATGAGGGGAAAAGGGGAAATTATTTATTCGTCCCTTTTTTTCTCTTAGTCTTTCTTTTGTTTCATTGATCAGAAACCTATGACGTTTGCAGGGTGTGTACCATTAGTCCGCCCTTTGTATTTACTATTTATACCTCACCTGTGACTTTGCATTCACATCATGTGATCAAGACTGTGGATACAGTCGAAACGCGTCATGGCGGCATGCTAACCTTCAACTTGCACGAATAAAGACACCTTTGATTTGGCATCAGATTTGGGCTCCACTCTTCGTCATTTATCCAGTCTCAACTAAGAATTGGTGGCGCCGTCGGCGTCTGGCGAGTTTCTGTTCATATATACATACATGTATATATATATATATATACAAATAAATATATCTCTCAACGTTGCTCCTTCCGGACAGCAAACACCCGTGGAAGGTGGCGCACACACCAGCAGAGCACGCTGGCAATTTAATCTTCTCAAAACAGTCCAAAGTAGGTGCGCTCTCAGGATCAAAGATACACAACCCAAAATCAAGATGCAACCAGGTTTATTCCACAACGAGTTTCGACTGCGTCCGCAGCCTTGTTCATGTGTACTATGTGCACAAAATAGAAGGTGTCTATATAACATCAGACCGGGAGTCTGCCAACAAAACAAACAAAGGACACAGTAGTAGCTTACATTGGCAGCCATATTGGAGTGGCGAATACGAACCACAGGTGTTGTCATACATTATTGTATCCACGGTTATATAAACTGGATTAGATTGGATTGGATGGATATAAGTATAGATAGCTATTCATATAGATATATATATATATATATATATATATATATAGATATTACCTACTGGCGGTCGCCAGTAGGTATATATAGTTAGGATTTTTTCTCTATGGGATTTTTGAAAATTCTATGTCTAATAACTTTGGCGTTTGTGGACGGAATTGGCTGAAATTTTCAGGAAAATGGAACATTTTGTTTCTGAGCAGCCCCTGAAAATTTGGGGGGGTTTCGTCAAGGGGGTGCCGAGAAAAAAGGGGGGTCCCAAAACGTGTTTTTAACATTGAGTTTTCCATAGGGCGGTTGGCCTCACTTTTAGCCCGAACGGCTGAATGGATTTGCACGAAACTTGGCAAAATTGTAGGGACTGGTAGCCCGATGTGCCTTTGCTAGGTCTCAATATATGTGCTCCAGTGGATTTTGAGAAATTAACGTTCAAAAAAAGATATATATCTGTAACAGCGGACCAGGCAGCGCTCCAGTTCGCGTACTTTTCGCGTTACGGAGCTTTGTGAAGCGAAGCTGATTGGTTCTCTGGCATCTGTAAACATTCCAAACAGTCCGTAGCGGCCGCCATCTTGTCTCTCGGTAGGATCGAGAGACAAGAGGAGGCCAAAGCGAAGTGGCAAATGACTATAAGGGGACATAGTAGATCCTCCCTGACCCTCTAGGTTTGATGTGGAGGTTTTAAAAGGGCCCCGCGGGGCAAAAAAAAATAAAAATAATAATAATCGAACGGCTGAATGGATTTGCACGAAACTTGGCAAAATTGTAGGGACTGGTAGCCCGATGTGCCTTTGCTAGGTCTCAATATATGTGCTGCAGTGGATTTTGAGAAATTAACGTTCAAAAAAATATATATATCTGTAACAGCGCTCCGCTTCGCGTACTTTTCGCGTAACGGAGCTTTGCGAAGCTGATTGGTTCTCAGGTATATATAGTTAGGATTTTTTCTCTATGGGATTTTTGAAAATTCTATGTCTAATAACTTTGGCGTTTGTGGACGGAATTGGCTGAAATTTTCAGGAAAATGGAACATTTTGTTTCTGAGCAGCCCCTGAAAATTTGGGGGGGTTTCGTCAAGGGGGGGCCGAGAAAAAAGGGGGGTCCCAAAACGTGTTTTTAACATTGAGTTTTCCATAGGGCGGTTGACCTCACTTTTAGCCCGAACGGCTGAATGGATTTGCACGAAACTTGGCAAAATTGTAGGGACTGGTAGCCCGATGTGCCTTTGCTAGGTCTCAATATATGTGCTCCAGTGGATTTTGAGAAATTAACGTTCAAAAAAAGATATATATCTGTAACAGCGGACCAGGCAGCGCTCCAGTTCGCGTACTTTTCGCGTTACGGAGCTTTGTGAAGCGAAGCTGATTGGTTCTCCCGCGTCTGTAAACATTCCAAACAGTCCGTAGCGGCCGCCATCTTGTCTCTCGGTAGGATCGAGAGACAAGAGGAGGCCAAAGCGAAGGGGCAAATGACTATAAGGGGGCATAGTAGATCCTCCCTGACCCTCTAGGTTTGATGTGGAGGTTTTAAAAGGGCCCCGCGGGGCAAAAAAAAAAAATAATAATAATAATCGAACGGCTGAATGGATTTGCACGAAACTTGGCAACATTGTAGGGACTGGTAGCCCGATGTGCCTTTGCTAGGTCTCAATATATGTGCTCCAGTGGATTTTGAGAAATTAACGTTCAAAAAAAGATATATATCTGTAACAGCGCTCCGCTTCGCGTACTTTTCGCGTAACGGTGCTTTGCGAAGCTGATTGGTTCTCCGGCGTCTGTAAACATTGCAAACAGTCCGTAGCGGCCGCCATCTTGTCTCTCGGTAGGATCGAGAGACAAGAGGAGGCCAAAGCGAAGGGGCAAATGACCATAAGGGGGCATAGTAGATCCTCCCTGACCTCTTAGGTTTGATGTACCATTTTGCCAAGTTTGGTGTAATTCCGTTCAGCCATTCAGGCTGTAGACGTATGTAAATGTCCTATGGAAAATTGCATGGGGAAAACACATTTGAAAGTGTTGAAATTTAGAACCAATTAAAATGTTACTTTGGTTTTGTATTTGTGTGTGATGAAAGTTAATTGGTTATGTATATATCTAAAATGAGAGGAAACCACAGCCATTTTGTGATACTACTGTCTGAGGTACATTTGTGAGGAATTTTTGGTGCTCAATTTCTGGTGTTTGGTTTACACAGTACTAACACTTCTCCTACTTTTAAAAAGGTGAGTTGTTAATTTGTAAGGGGAACTATGTTGTACACTTTAAGATAATTTGAAAAATGTTTTCTGTTATTTATTTACAGTCCTTCTGTTATACTAAATACTTGATAAAGTTAGTTTTATATTATGTATTACTAAAAACGATAAATGAAAGTGATTTTTTTTTCTGCAATTTACAGCAAGCAATTTCAAAATAAAATGGCTCACAATGAAGAGACCGTGGCAATTTCTTTTGAATTATCCACTACATTTATTGAAATTGACAGCACCAATAATGAAATATTCTCACAAGGAGGAGATGACTTGAATGATTTTTTTGATCAATCTCTTGATGGCGAATTTATCGAATGTTTGGAGACCATAGAGTTACAAGAATCATCATTGCAGACTTTTCATGAGGAGATTCCAGATGAGATGATTGAAGAGGAAATTCCTGATGAGGACATGTTACTAGTTCTTTCAAATTTTGAAAATTCAGAAGAATAAATTTATATTTAGAAATACAAAAATTGTTTGAGACATTATTCATTTTTAATTTATGAGGTTGTAGCGAAGTGATTGTAGTATAAAATGAGACTTATAGTATAGAGTGGAACATTTTTATGTTACATGGTAAGTTTACTCATATTTACTTCCCTTCTTCCACTATATTATCTCCAATGTGTATTTGACATCTCTTCTTCATCTCCGGCCTCCTTTCTCTCACTGTCTGTCTCTGATGCATCTTATCGCTGCCATTTTGTGTAATTACAGAAGAGAGTAAAATAAAATAGTTCGGAACGTGAAAAGGGGGCAAAGTAGAGTACCCCTCACCCCCTAGGCCTTCTCAGGCGGTCCCAAAAGGATCAGTTTCTGCTTTCCTGAGAGATTATGGTATGAGTTCCATATACCACAATAACTTGCATTACAACATGCAAGATATCTATCTCCTATTACCAACTTTTGGAGATATTCGCGCTAAGCGTGAATATCTCCAAAAACTAACACCTGCCCTGAGCAGTTCTTAGCCATGTTATCCAATGGGAGGTGGATAACATGGCTAAGAGCATTAGCTCGGTAATGCATGAATATCGCTGACTTTTTAGCGATATTCATGCATTGCGGCCGTTTTTTATCGCATTTGCGATAAACCTTGATAATAGCAAGGTTTATCTTCGATAATTTCTGACGATGCTTAGCGGTAAAAAAATTCGTTGCTAAGCATCGTTAGCGAAAAATATCGCTTAACTTTGGAAATATGCACCCACGTCTGTTAACGTTCGATTCGAAGGAAATGAGGAAGTGTTGAAAAACATTGTCTGCGCCATCTTGCCTTTTTTGAAATGCCACACTTTTGTTGTGCACGGCAGCCATTTTAGATGCCTTGACCAGACCCACTCTCTGCACGCTGTCGATTCGTAGCATGGCTCCCCACCCTCGCAAGCATCTTCCCCAGGCACTGCTCACCCCCGCTCTCTGTCTTATGCATGGGCAATAAACCTCCCCCCATCTGCGCTGCTCTTCCCTGAGAATCACACTCTGTGCCCGCCCGACACCTCCCTTTCGCCCTATTCACTACCGCACCCTCTGACACTCCTCTTCTTCTGTGTCCGATTGTCCAGGCCGGTCCTAGGCTATCAGCTAGCCCTGCAGATGTAGTTTATGGCCCCAGCTGTAAAGAATCACCCCTCTTCAAAGGAGTTATAGTAGATCAAGGCCCACACCCGATGAGATCCGTCACACCACACGTGTTCATACTATCTGAAAACCATCCTGTATTGTGATTGGGGAGGGGACCGAGCCTGAAGCGGAAGATTCCAGGGATGACTCTTTGTACATCAAAGTTTTTACAATTATGTGTCACATTAAAAATATATAGCACTCCAACAAAGTAGTAGGAATATAAAACTTTAATAACTTATAAATATATACAACAAAACAAAAACAGTAAAAACATTTAAACAACGAAGAGACCGTGGCAATTTCTTTTGAATTATCCACTACATTTATTGAAATTGACAGCACCAATAATGAAATATTCTCACAAGGAGGAGATGACTTGAATGATTTTTTTGATCAATGTCTTGATGGCGAATTTATCGAATGTTTGGAGACCATAGAGTTACAAGAATCATCATTGCAGACTTTTCATGAGGAAATTCCTGATGAGATGATTGAAGAGGAAATTCCTGATGAGGACATGTTACTAGTTCTTTCAAATTATGAAAATTCAGAAGATGTTGCCTGGGTGCCGCACTGATTTGGGTATCCGGCGTGGGGCGTCCCGGGGGGTGGGTTGTCAGTAGCGGTCTGTTGTGCGAATAGTTCCAAGGCAGCAGAACGCGCTGAAATCTGGATGTCACGAAGGTGATGTCTAGTAAGTTGCCGCCCAGCAAATAACGGCGTGGGGCGCCGCGGGGGGGGGAGGGGGAGAGAGGCAGTCCAAAGTTCCGTTAAAAGGGCAAAGGAAAGAATCGGTGGTTTGAACCATCAGTCAAAAAGGGGAGGGGGTGCAACAATTTTTCCTACCGGGTCACACTGTGCTTTCACCGGAACTGAGGTCTGCAGGATTCTAGTCATTCAAACTGAGGCTGGCGCCAGCATGGGAGCGCCGACGTCCCGCGGCTACAGTTTCGTCACTCCACGGGCGATCATGGCAGTCATTCCCCATCGGGGGTGTCTGCGGGGGTCGGGGGATCCCGCGGCTCCTCTAGAATCTTCAAGGTCGTGGAGGACTACGGTGATGGAGTCAACCAGTGACCGGGCCATTTCTTTATGCTGGGCCCGCTCTTGCCAGGTCGACCGCCATTTTGAGAGTTCGGTAGCTACTGGAGATCGCGGGGTCAAATGAGCGGACGGGCTCAACCCTGCCGGGCGAGACGTTACAGCATCGCCACAGTGGAAGAACCCTTTTCCGGGCGCCTGGAGCGCTGAGGGTGCAGGTGGGAAGCCTCCACCTGGGGAGGCGGGAGAGGCCTGTTCGCACCGTCTCTCCCTCCCAGTGCACCCCACGGCGTCTCGCTTGAGATTTGTTATGGCCGGACCAGGCGATGAGGACGAGAGGGGGGGGGTCGGAGGCATGTGCAAGACATCCCCCCCCCAGGGTTGTTGCAGCAATTATTCAAGAAAGAAGAAATGTCCCGTCCGTCTTTGGGCCGGACCTCCGGTGGATGGCGGCCGGACGCCCTTTGCTCTGGCCCCATGAACGGGTTCCTTGGCTCATCAGCTGCAGCCGGATCCCGTCGGCCCCAGCCCCCGGCCGTTGGTGGCCGGACCGGGAGAGAGTGTGGAGGGACAACCTCCAACTCTCAAGGGCCACCGCGGCCGGACTGGGAGAGAGAGGGGAGGGTCGAGGACACGGACATTCCCCCCCCCCTAAAACTCTCCAGTGTTGTCAATCCCCCTGGCCGGGTCCCGCTGGCCTCGGCCTCTCCTCCGGCTACACCCTACGTGATGATCTCCTGGCCGAGGCGTGGCAGCAGGACCCGCCTTATATGTGTTGCTTCCGGCTGGGCGTAGCCGAAAACCTGTTGCCCTTTGGAAGTTTCTAGAATGGGGCGGATGTCTGCTGACTTCTATCTTTCCCAGTTTGCCGTTATTTGGCCGTGGCAGGCGGTGGGACAGACACGTTTTGGGGCAGTGAGGGGCGATGTTTTCAGGTTTCTTATTACGGGCTTACTTCTAACGTTTCTTGTTTCTAGGACAATAATAGGTTTTATCATTACGTATTGTTATCGTTTCTTTGTTTGTTATTTAATAAAAAGTTCATCAGTGGCCTACTGATTTTCGTTTTCCTATTCTTTTCTTTCCAGGTTGTTTCATGCTAAAGTTTCTGTTAACAGGATACAGTGATCACTTCGTTATTATTGCATATGTCCTTTTCACTAGGGGTGCTCTCTTGTTGGGCCAGATGACCTATCTCTAGTAAATGGTCCGGGTGAAACAGGTGCATCAATCAGTGGGGAGTAGATAGGCATGACAGATTACAACGGGGGAGAAAGGTCCGCATTACGTACCCTTTCACTACTTGCAAAGATTTTCCTACGTTTATTTGCAAACAGGGAATACCTCCAAAAAGAACTAATTCCCAAACAGTCAATGTTCGGACAATCAATCAATCAATGAGGAATGACATAGGTACGACGTGTTAAAGGCTTGCGTTACCTACCCTTCACTATCTGCAAAGGGAGAGAGAATATTCCTATTCTTCCTCGTTTGCAGGCAGAGAAGATCCTTAAGAGAACCAACTTCGAACAATTCAATGCTCGATTCAAACAATCAACAAGGGGTACTGTGAACACAAATGAACGCCGCTTATGTACATACACATTGCTATTTTCAACAGGTTGTTCCTAATGTTTCTATTTTAGCGAGGTCAAAAAGAGATCCCATTAGTGGCCTACTGATTTTGCTCGATTCCTTTTGTTTTTTTACACGATTTTTCGCTATCTGCAAAGACTAAACAGAGTATTGCGACTCTGTGCTTGTTTGTAAATAGAGAATGAACCAAAGAGAACAATCAATCAAATGGAGAGAGAAGCAGGCACGACGGATTACAACGGGGGCAAAGGCCTGCGTTAACTACCCTTCACTATCTGCAAAGAGAGAGTACTCCTAATAGAAATGAGGGGGGTAGCATTCAAAGCAGATCAGTGTGCATAAACACGAAAATGTTTTTACTTACCACGTACTTGACATTCGACAGCTTATGATATTTGCTATTAAAAAAACATTGAAATTCACTGAAAAAACCATAGGTTATAGACCATATATAGTTAGGAATTAGCATTTACAAAACCTTGAAAATTCACTGAAAAAACCATAGGTTATAGACCATATATAGTTAGGAATTAGCATTTACAAAACCTTGAAAATTCACTGAAAAAACCATAGGTTATAGACCATATATCGTTAGGAATTAGCATTTAAAAAACCTTATTTTACTCACACAAAACCATTGAAATTCCATATATAGTTAGTTGCACTAACTATATATCGCGCACCCGCAATCCACTGCTGATGATGTCACATATTACATCATTCATGACATGGTCAGTGACATCACTGATGACATCACTGATGATATCTCATTTGACATCAATGACCACATCACTGATGATATCATTCATGTGACAATACAATGCATCTCCTCACATTTTAATATAACCTCTGTTTCACCCAGTGTTTAATACAGAATATAATTTTTGAAACCATTGACACACCAATACTAGTTACTACATACGCACTCACTGATTCCTACGTCTACACACACCTTCACTCATTCACCCATTCAATCATTCATACATACAATCACTCATCTTTACAACACTATCATATGCACTCATACACCTATACAGACACTCACAGTCTGCCACTCATCCATGGAGTTACTCACACACCTAGTCAGTCCTGTAAAGAATCAATGACACTTGCATTTTCTTGTCTATACAGTTAAACATAGAGCACCTTACATTTTCAAACATATACTAACACATACTTACCTTGTTATACAATCATTGATACAAGTACACATTGATCTGCACAGAGTCACACACCTCCCAGCCAGCCACACACACACTCAGTCTCCCATACAAATACTTGGACAATCAATCAGTAACCCATATAGTTAATCATATAGCTACTGATCAACACATGCAGCAGTTTACAGAACAACAGACATAATGATGCACAAATTAAGACACTTTAGTCACTAACCCATGCACTCAGTGAGACACATTTAATCACTCACTCATACATTCAGTCATGCACCTACTAAATGCTTTGTCCAGACACTTATACTTCCACTCATTCTTCAATATGTAAGACACATTTTAACTTTACAGAAACATACAGTCACTGGATGTTGTCATCAGTGATGTCATCAGTTATGTCATTTGAGATGTCATCAGTGATGTCATCAGTGATGTCACTGACCATGTCATGAATGATGTAATATGTGACATCATCAGCAGTGGATTGCGGGTGCGCGATATATAGTTAGTGCAACTAACTATATATGGAATTTCAATGGTTTTGTGTGAGTAAAATAAGGTTTTTTAAATGCTAATTCCTAACGATATATGGTCTATAACCTATGGTTTTTTCAGTGAATTTTCATGGTTTTGTAAATGCTAATTCCTAACTATATATGGTCTATAACCTATGGTTTTTTCAGTGAATTTTCAAGGTTTTGTAAATGCTAATTCCTAACTATATATGGTCTATAACCTATGGTTTTTTCAGTGAATATATATATATATAGATATATATATATATATATTACCTACTGGCGGTCGCCAGTAGGTATATATAGTTAGGATTTTTTCTCTATGGGTTTTTTGAAAATTCTATGTCTAATAACTTTGGCGTTTGTGGACGGAATTGGCTGAAATTTTCAGGAAAATGGCACATTTTGTTTCTGAGCAGCCCTTGAAAATTTGGGGGGGGTTCGTCCAGTGGGGGCCGAGAAAAAAGGGGGGTCCCAAAACGTGTTTTTAACATTGAGTTTTCCATAGGGCGGTTGGCCTCACTTTTAGCCCGAACGGCTGAATGGATTTGCACGAAACTTTGCAAAATTGTAGGGACTGGTAGCCCGATGTGCCTTTTGTAGGTCTCAATATATGTGCTCCAGTGGATTTTGAGAAATTAACGTTTAAAAAAAGATATATATCTGTAACAGCGGACCGGGCAGCGCTCTGGTTCGCGGACTTTTCGCGCAACGGAGCTTTGTGAAGCGAAGCTGATTGGTTCTCCGGCGTCTGTCAACATTCCAAACAGTCCGTAGCGGCCGCCATCTTGTCTCTCGGTAGGATCGAGAGACAAGAGGAGGCCGAAGCGAAGGGGCAAATGACCATAAGGGGGCATAGTACATTGTCGCTCACCCCCTAGGTTTGATGTGGAGGTTTTAAAAGGGCCCCGCGGGGCAAAAAAAAATAAAAATAATAATAATCGAACAGCTGAATGGATTTGCACGAAACTTGGCAAAATTGTAGGGACTGGTAGCCCGATGTGCCTTTGCTAGATCTCAATATATGTGCTCCAGTGGATTTTGAGAAATTAACGTTCAAAAAAAGGTATATATCTGTAACAGCGCACCGCTTCGCGTACTTTTCGCGTTACGGAGCTTTGCGAAGCGAAGCTGATTGGCTCTCCGGTGTCTGTAAACATTCCAAACAGTCCGTAGCGGCCGCCATCTTGTCTCTCGGTAGGATCGAACAGCTGAATGGATTTGCACGAAACTTGGCAAAATTGTAGGGACTGGTAGCCCGATGTGCCTTTGCTAGGTCTCAATATATGTGCTTCAGTGCATTTTGAGAAATTAACGTTCAGAAACAAGATATATATCTGTAACAGCGCTCCGCTTCGCGGAGATAAAATTATATGTGTATTACCTAGCTGTTGCTAACACCAGTTAGCGACGGCTAGTAGAAGATAGCGACCATCTTGGGCCCCACTTTGCATGTGAGTGATATTTATCACTAATGACATGCAAAGTGGGCATGCCAAGATGTTAGCGACTGGAAACAGTCGCTAACATCGCTATCTCCTATTATCAACTTTTGGAAATATTCGAGATAAGGGCGAATATCTCTAAAAGCTACCACCTGCCCTGAGCAGTTCTTAGCCATGTTATCCAATGGGAGGTGGATAACATGGCTAAGAGCATTAGCTCGGTAATGCATGAATATCGCTGAGTTTTCAGCGATATTAATGCATTGCGGTCGTTTTTTATCGTATTTCCGATAAACCTTGATAATAGCAAGGTTTATCTGCGATAATTTCTGACGGTAAAAAAATCGTTGCTAAGCATCGTTAGGGATAAATATCGCTTAACTTTGGTAATATGCCCCAACGTCTGTTAACGTTCGATTCGAAGGAAATCAGGAAGTGTTGAAAAACATTGTCTGCGCCATCTTGTCTTTTTTCAAATGCCACACTTTTGTCGTGCACGGCAGCCATTTTAGATGCCTTGACCAGACCCACTCTGTGCACGCTGTCGATCCTTAGCATGGCTCCCCACCCTCGCAAACATCTCCCCCAGGCAGTGGTCACCCCCGCTCTCTGTCTTATGCATGGGTAATAAACCTCCCCCATCTGCGCTGCTGTTCCCTGAGAATCACACCCTGTGCCCGCCCGACACCTCCCTTTCGCCCTATTCACTACCGCACCCTCTGACACTCCTTTTCCTCTGTGTCCGATTGTCCAGGCTGGTCCTAGGGTATCAGCTAGCCCTGCAGATGTAGTTTATGGCCACAGCTGTAAAGAATCACCCCTCTTCAAAGGAGTTATAGTAGATCAAGGCCCACACTCGATGAGATTCGTCACAGCAGAAGCGTTGCTATTATCTGAAAACCATCCTGTATTGTGATTGGGGAGGGGACCGAGCCTGAAGCGGAAGATTCCAGGGATGACTGTTTGTACATCAAAGTTTTTACAATTATGTGTCACATTAAAAATATATAGCACTCCGACAAAGTAGTAAGATTATAAAACTTTAATAATTTATAAATATATACAAGAAAACAAAAATAGTAATAACATATAAACATTTTTAGGGAAAAACAACGAAGTAGCGGTCGGCTGTGCGAATAGTCCCAACGCAGCACAACGTCCAGATTTCCGGCGTGGGGCGTCGCGGGGGGTGGGTCATCAGTAGCAAACTGTTGTGCGAATAGTTCCAAGGCAGCAGAACGCGTTGAAATCTAGATGACACGAAAGTGATGTCTAGTAAGTTGCCACCCAGCAAATAACGGCATGGGGCGTCGCGGGGGGTGGGTCATCAGTAGCAAACTGTTGCGCGAATAGTTCCAAGGCAGCAGAACGATGGCACCAAGGTGATGTCCAGTAAGTTGCCGCACTGGTTTTGGTATCCTACAATGCTGCTCCGAATAACGGCGTGGAGCGCCCCGGGGGAGGCGGCGTGAACGGCCTCTCCAGGTGGAGTGTCATCTGTTGTAGTGGGGCGCCCCTTTACCGTTTCAGTTGCCATTCCGTCCGTTTTTGGTCCACTGTGTCAAAAGCCGCAATTCAGCTGAGTTGCGCCCACTCTTGCGGTGCAGCGATAGGCGGCTGTCACAGGACTCTCAAAATGGCGGCAGGCTGTTTCCTTTTTGGGCCTGGTCCACTGAAATGGCCCTGGGACACCTTGGAAATCGGACGCTTGTCTGCTAGGTCTTGGACCTCATTCTCGAAAGCGTCCCCTCCGCCTTGAGAATTCATCAAAAGTTTTGGGGGCTCCGACTCCTGCAGGCTTCTGGTGGGGAGCGGCTGCCATGATTGCTCGCGGAATGACCACGACTGAGCTACGAGATGGTGGTGCTTTCATGCTGACGCCAGCTTCAGTCTGAAACATCCAGAAACAAGGTGGGGCTTTCATCGTTTGGGGAAAAAAAAAAGTTTTCATCCTATGAAAAGTGTTGTTTTTAGGTCACATGATCAAGCCTTCCATCATTAGGAAACCAAAAGTAAAATGAACCAATGAAAAGTTTTATAAACAAGTCACATGACCTGTTATGCGGCATAGGGTGTAAAATTAGGAGAAAATACGTTGGCACGTGAGGCGGCGTCAGTAGCGGACCGATGTGCGAATAGGCCGAAGGCAACACAACGCGCCAAGATCTGGATGGCACCGAGGTGGTGTCCAGCAAGTTGCAGCACTGGTGTGGCCATCCTACAATGCTGAAAGTCGGCGTGGGGCGCCCCGTTGGCCTGTGAGTTTGCGTCAGTAGCGGACCGATGTGCGAATAGGCCGAAGGCAGCACAACGCGCCAAGATCCGGATGGCACCGAGGTGGTGTCTAGTAAGTTGTCGCACTGGTGTGGCCATCCAACAATGCTGAAAGTCGGCGTGGGGCGCCCCGTTGGCCTGTGAGTTTGCGTCAGTAGCGGACCGATGTGCGAATAGGCCGAAGGCAGCACAACGCGCCAAGATCCGGATGGCACCGAGGTGGTGTCTAGTAAGTTGCCGCACTGGTGTGGCCATCCAACAATGCTGAAAGTCGGCGTGGGGCGCCCCGTTGGCCTGTGAGTTTGCGTCAGTAGCGGACCGATGTGCGAATAGGCCGAAGGCAGCACAACGCGCCAAGATCCGGATGGCACCGAGGTGGTGTCTAGTAAGTTGTCGCACTGGTGTGGCCATCCAACAATGCTGAAAGTCGGCGTGGGGCGCCCCGTTGGCCTGTGAGTTTGCGTCAGTAGCGGACCGATGTGCGAATAGGCCGAAGGCAGCACAACGCGCCAAGATCCGGATGGCACCGAGGTGGTGTCTAGTAAGTTGCCGCACTGGTGTGGCCATCCTACAATGCTGAAAGTCGGCGTGGGGCGCCCCGTTGGCCTGTGAGTTTGCGTCAGTAGCGGACCGATGTGCGAATAGGTCGAAGGCAGCACAACGCGCCAAGATCCGGATGGCACCGAGTTGGTGTCTAGTAAGTTGTCGCACTTCTGTGGCCATCCTACAATGTTGAAAGTCGGCGTGGGGCGCCCCGTTGGCCTGTGAGATGGCGTCAGTAGCGGACCGATGTGCGAATGGGGCCAAAGGCAGCGCAACAATATTTTCTGATTTGAAGACACCACAAGGTGCTGAGATGCCAAGATCCGGATGGCACCGAGGTGGTGTCTAGCAAGTTGTGGCACTGGTGTGGCCATCGTACAATGGTAAAAGTCGGCGTGGGGCGCCCTGTTGGCCTGTGAGATGGTGTCAGTAGCGGACTGATGTGTGAATGGGGCCAAAGGCAGCGCAACAATATTTTCTACTATATTTTCGGAGTAGAAGACACCACAAGGCGCTGAGATGCCAAGATCCGGATGGCACCGAGGTGATGTGTAAGTTGCGGACGGATGTGCGAATGGGGCCAAAGGCAGCTCAACAATATTTTCTGAAGAGAATACACCACAAGGCGCTGAGATGCCAAGATCCGGATGGCACCGAGGTGATGTCTAAGTTGCGGACCGATGTGCGAATGGGGCCAAAGGTAGCGTAACAAGATTTTCTGTATGGAAGATACCACTAGGCGTTGAGATGCCAAGATTCGGATGGCACCGAGGTGATGTCTAGGAAGTTGTGCTACTGGTGTGGCCATCGTACAATGGTAAAAGTCGGCGTGGGGCGCCCTATTGGCCTGTGAGATGGTGTCAGTAGCGGACTGATGTGCGAATGGGGCCAAAGGCAGCGCAACAATATTTTCTGACTGACACCACAAGGCGCTGAGATGCCAAGATCCGGATGGCATCGAGGTGATGTCTAAGTTGCGGACTGATGTGCGAATGGGGCCAAAGGCAGCGTAACAATATTTTCTGTATGGAAGATACCACTAGGCGTTGAGATGCCAAGATTCGGATGGCACCGAGGTGATGTCTAGCAAGTTGGTGTGGTCATCCTACAATGCTGAAACTCGGCGTGGGTCACCCCATTAGCCTGTGAGATGGCGTCAGTAGCGGACCGATGTGCGAATAGGCCGAAGGCAGCACAACGCGCCAAGATCCGGATGTCACCGTGGTGGTTTCATAGTTGAGAGGCACTTCATCTGCAGTGGGGCGCCGAGATCCGGATGGCACCGAGGTGATGTCTAGCAAGTTGCTGTACTTGTGTGGTCATCCTCCAATGCTGAAACTCGGCGTGGGTCGCCCCATTAGCCTGTGAGATAGCTGTTCTTTGGATTTGGGCCTGGTCCACTAAAATGGCCCTGGGACACCTAAGAACTCGAACGCTCGATTTTTTTTTCCTTTCCTGTACATGCAAAAAAAGGTAAATGCCCGGTATGTTACACGCTTCATCTGCCACGATGAACTCTCCAGAGGAACCGAAAAAATATATAGTTGTGGTAACTATACCATGCATCGTCATATGGAGAGGTGGCACCAATTAATTATAGTGCTGCATAAAAGAGAGATTTGGAGGAGAACCCCTGACCTGCTAGTACATTCATCAAAGAAGTGGCACTGAGAGCTTCAGAGGCAAGGGAAACGGTCCCAAATATTTAGAAGAACTTTGGAAAGATTAAAATGACATGTTTAGATTGTGGTAAATTAATTTCATGTGGGCAGATGAGTGTTACTCTAATAAATACAGCATATGAACATCATCATAGTCGATGGTTGGTAGAGACATTTTGACTATATCCTGGACCTGCCCGTCCTCGCCCAAAATGGCGCCGGAATAAATGGAACTCGTAACTCCTTGTTGTGTACTGGTTGCAGAACCTTGAAATCACGAGATACGTATGCAGTTTTGAAGCACATGGCGGGCGGGGACGAGAATTGATTGAATATTTCGACATCCCTATTGATATTAAGTTCTGATGTGTTATTGATTACTGTACTGTTGAAAATTCGAATTAACGTCACCCATGGTACTTGCCCGCAAATGTATATCTAGATAATTTTATTGTAACTGGCCCTGTCGTATTTTAATTATAAAATGTACGTCCACCGATTCCGTAACTGTTAGACACCTTAGTTTTTGCAACCTAATGGCCCGCCCGTTACGTTCCTCTACAGTGTAAATGTCTATTCATCATATACGATTACAGTTTGCTCCGTGGCAGGCCCACGTGGTTATAGGCTCGTATTTGTATAATGAAATTTTCACAATAAAGGTTTTTAAAAGAAAACATGGTAGTAGTGTATACATTGGTAAAGTTTTTAATAATAGTCACTGTTTTAGAATCATTAAAAGGCAAGTGAAATAAAGCAGACCAATTACATGAAGGGTAAAAGGTATAATACGAAGGAACGCAGTAAAGATAAATGGTCAAGGGCTGTTGTGTTTTCTATTCCTGCAACATAAAGTGATCGATAAGAATCTCATATTCAGGCGTATCGGCGACTAAGACAGCAGGTCGACCCTCTTTTGCTCAACGGCTCCGTCATGGGACGAAGAAACGCTCTTTTTCTCGAAAAAAGAATATATTTTACTTGCAGGACAGTTGTAAAATTTCCAGGAGAGTACATTAGCCTGGAACATTATAACATATATTTAAGAGAAAATAATGTTCGGAAGTAATTAAAAGCGTAATTTTTAGGTGATATGACCAAGGCTTTCATCATTAGAATAAGAAAAGTAAAATGAACCAATGAAAAGTTTTATTAACAAGTCACATGACTTGTTATGCTTACGTTACGCGCTGCGCGCCCCGGATGACTTCCGGATGCGCTAACGCGGCGCGTCATATGACGCATTACGCGACAACGCAGGTCCAGAATATAGTCAAAATGTCTCCACCAACCAGCGGTCGGAACACAACCCCTTTCAGCAGGCTAAATAGTTCTGTTAAATGACAACAGAAAGGACAGGCAACAAGAACCATCAGTCAAAGAGGGGAGGGCTAGTTCTTCTCTACCGGGTTACATTGGGGCGCTACCGGAACTGATCGAATTGGTAGTCTACAGTGTTTCTGGATGTTTCAGACCGAAGCTGGGGTTAGCATGAGAGCAGCACCATTTCGTAGCTCCGTTGTGGCCATTCCGCAACCAATCATGGCAGCCGCTCTTTATCGTTATTTTGGGCGGGGTGGGTGGCGGAGCCGAGCTGTTTTGCAGCCATCATTGTGTGGAGTTCAGTTCATCTCACTAGTTTTGTATTTGTCATGAGGGGTTGTTCCTAATGTTTCTATTTTAGCGAGGTCAAAAAGAGATCCCATTAGTGGCCTACTGATTTTGCTCGATTCCTTTTCTTTTTTTTTACACGATTTTTCGTTATCTGCAAAGACTAAACAGAGTATTGCGACTCTGTGTTTGTTTGTAAATAGAGAATGAACCAAAGAGAACTAATTCTAAAACAGTAAATACTTGGATAACAATCAATCAAATGGAGAGAGAAGCAGGCACGACGGATTACAACGGGGGCAAAGGCCTGCGTTAACTACCTTTCACTATCTGCAAAGAGAGAGTACTCCTAATAGAAATGAGGGGGGGGGGGGCACCATTCAAAGCAGATCAGTGTGCATAAACACGAAAATGTTTTCACTTACCACGTACTTGACATTCGACAGCTTATGATATTTGTTATTAAAAAACCATTGAAATTCACTGAAAAAACCATAGGTTATAGACCATATATAGTTAGGAATTAGCATTTACAAAACCTTGAAAATTCACTGAAAAAACCATAGGTTATAGACCATATATAGTTAGGAATTAGCATTTAAAAAACCTTATTTTACTCACACAAAACCATTGAAATTCCATATATAGTTAGTTGCACTAACTATATATCGCGCACCCGCAATCCACTGCTGATCATGTCACATATTACATCATTCATGACATGGTCAGTGACATCACTGATGACATCACTGATGACATCTCAAATGACATCACTGATGACATCACTGATGACATCTCATTTGACATCAATGACCACATCACTGATGATATCATTCATGTGACAATACAATGCATCTCCTCACATTTTAATATAACCTCTGTTTCACCCAGTGTTAAATACAGAGTATAATTTTTGAAACCATTGACACACCAATACTAGTTACTACATACGTACTCACTGATTCCTACGTCTACACACACATTCACTCATTCACCCATACAATCATTCATACATACAATCACTCATCTTTACAACACTATCATATGCACTCATACACCTATACAGACACTCACACTCTGCCACTCATCCATGGAGTTACTCACACACCTAGTCAGTCCTGTAAAGAATCAATCACACTTCCATTTTCTTGTCTATACAGTTAAACATAGAGCACCTTACATTTTCAAACATATAGTAACACATACTTACTTTCTTATACAATCATTGATACAAGTACACATTGATCTGCACAGAGTCACACACCTCCCAGCCAGCCACACACACACTCAGTCTCCCATACAAATACTTGGACAATCAATCAATAACCCATATAGTTAATTATATAGCTACTGATCAACACATGCAGTAGTTTACAGAACAACAGACATAATGATGCACAAATTAAGACAGTTTAGTCACTAACCCATGCACTCAGTGAGACACATTTAATCACTCACTCATACATTCAGTCATGCACCTACTAAATCCTTCGTCCAGACAGTTATACATCTACTCATTCTTCAATATCTAAAACATATTTAAACTTTACAGAAACACACAGTCACTGGATGATGTCATCAGTGATGTCATTTGAGATGTCATCAGTGATGTCATCAGTGATGTCACTGACCATGTCATGAATGATGTAATATGTGACATGATCAGCAGTGGATTGTGGGTGCGCGATATATAGTTAGTGCAACTAACTATATATGGAATTTCAATGGTTTTGTGTGAGTAAAATAAGGTTTTTTAAATGCTAATTCCTAACTATATATGGTCTATAACCTATGGTTTTTTCAGTGAATTTTCAAGGTTTTGTAAATGCTAATTCCTAACTATATATGGTCTATAACCTATGGTTTTTTCAGTGAATATATATATATATATATATCTATATATATATATATCTATATATATGTATATATATATATATATATATATATATATATATATATATATATATATATATATATATATATATATATATATATATATATATATGCCTGCTTGCTCCAAACCAACAGCACGTTCCTCAGTTTCAAACGCGACCAGGAAGAAGGAACGGAAGAACCAGGATGCAAGTGAGATTTTTTTATTTGTCACAACTCGCCAGCATAACGTTTCGGCCTACACAGAGGCCTTGATCACATGACGCTATGGCTGGGGAAGGCAGTTTTTAAAGTGCAAGTGCGGGAAAACCAGTGCATTTCATTGGCTGACCAGTCAGAAGGGCTGGAGTATGTAACAATAGACATGGAAAACATACTTGTTCCAAACGCATAGTGGGATAATCCCCAAAAGTGCATAGCATTCACTTTATCACATACATTGGTTTAATCCAATAAAAGCAATATTATTCACCCTATACATGATTGATGTAAAATACTCAATAAAACGGTTTAATATTATTATTTACAAGATAAATAATTGTAAAAGTATTCGAATAAAAAACCACCATATAATGGATTTCATATTAAATACAAACATTTGGTTGATATTTATTTGCAGTGTGATTATTGATATTTGGGTGGACCATCAAGTTTTCCAAATCAGATCACACACCCCCTTTAAGTGAATTCTTTCCCTGTACGGTCTATTGAATCTTTATCATACCACCAACCATAAAAACGTTTTTAGATAAAACATCTAATTCAACACAGGGCAACCAAATTAAAGTGAAGTGTGAGAAAAACAGATTAAATTAAAATTGTTTTTTTATGAAAAATTTATAAAAAACAAGTAATGCCAGATGTTTTATGTAGGTTACTCCTAACCTACAGCATATACTTGAGGTGGCACATACTCTATAGGAACTTAAACAAGGGCGTTTTTACCACTGACCAACCTAGCTGGAAGTACATTTATAATTGGTCTAGTGCACAAAAAGTGAAACAACAACAAACTAGCTTTCTGCACATCACATTTACATTGGACCAAAAAAAACTAAACTCTTGGTTTTTATAGGCAAGTGTGGAAATCTTCCGTAGAGTTGAGGCCCCGCGGTGTCTTACTGTCCATTTCTAGAATATATTTAGTTTCCTATGCTCTCAAGATGCCCTCCCTATTGCCACCTCTCCTCAGGGGACCCACTGTATCAATGGCATAATATCTAAGGAGTCCACTGTTGTTATTGTGGCACTCCTTAAAATGCCTGGCAACTGGGTACGTGGCATCTTTGGTGTTAATTGCCCTTATGTGCTGGAGTATCCTCTTGTGGACCTGCAATTTGGTACTGCCAATATATTGCAGGCCACACGGTCACTCCAGCACATATACAACGTACTCACTCTTGCAAGTCAGTTGTTTATTGATCTTGCGAGGCACCGGGGAAAATGCTGTCATAAACTCAGTTTTACTGACACCATGGGAACATGCTTTACAACTGGAACACTTTCGAAACCCCTTACTGGATGCCATCCAGTTTTTGGGAGGAATCACCTCAGGACTAGATTTAACTAAGGCATCCTGCATTGAATATGCCTTCCTGAAGGTGATTGCCGGTTTGCTGGGCATATGTTCACCAATTACTGGATCAAACCGGATTAAGTTCCAGTGTTTGTTCACTATTTTCCTTAGTGCCCCATGCTGCCTATTGTAGGTCCAAATAAGTCTGGTTGGTTGGTGTGTATTGATTTCAATGGGTTTGTGGGCTTTCTTGTGGACTAGTGCGGCGTCACGTGACAATGCATTTGCCTTGTCAATAGCTGTATTTATTATGGCCTCACTGTACCCTCTAGCTAGAAATCTATCTTTACTTGCTGCCTGTGCCACCTCGCACTGATGATTTGTGCTACAAATCCGCCTGATCAGGAGCATTTCCCCGTAGGGGATACTCCTGATCAAATGCGGTGGATGGTGGCTATCGGCATGGAGTACCGTATTGCCCGCAGTGGGCTTTCTGTACAGTTTTGTTTCCAATTTGTCCTCTTTAATCTCTACCGTAATGTCCAAGAAATGTGCCTGTGACTGACTAATGTCTGATGTGAACGCTAGGTTATAAGCATTACAATTCACAGTTTCAACAAAATTAACTGCCTCTTCACATGTTCCTCGCCAAATCAGAAAAATATCATCGATGTACCTATACCATCGTATGATCTGACTGTTGCAGATGTCACGGTGGTCACCAAAGAGGACCTGCCTCTCCCAGTAGCCCATATGCAAACAGGCATAACTGGGAGAGAAACAGGCCCCCATGGCGACACCCCTGACCTGCTGATAGTATTGATTGAGGAACATAAAGTAGTTATTGTTTAGGCAAAAACTGGTCATAGATAACAACATTTTGTTGTGTTCCAACATTTCAATCGGACGCTGGCCCAGATAACATTGAATAGCTCTCATCCCATCTGCATGCACAATACTGGTATACAGCGATGTTACGTCTAATGTCATTAACCAGTAATCTTTGTCCCATTTAACATCCTTGATCTTTCGTAAAAAATCACTTGAATCTTGGATGTATGATGGAAGTTCGCCAACATATTCTTGTAGAAATGAGTCAATATAGGCCGTGGTATTTTCTAGCAACCCTCCACATGCAGATATAATCGGTCTTCCCGGGGGTTTAACGGCATTTTTGTGCACCTTAGGGATGAGATATATCCCTGGGGTAATCGGGTGATCATTTTTTAAAAATTTAAACTCATCCATGCTGATTAGACCAGACAAACGCCAACCCATCAACATTGAATAAAAGTCAAATTGTGCTTTTCTCACCACCCCTATGTCACAATGCTTGTAGCAGATATGATCGTTTAACTGCAAGAGGGCTTCCTCCATATATAGGTGTCTAGGCCAAAGCACGGCATTGCCACCCTTGTCCGACTGTCTGACTATCATGTTGCCATCTTTTTGAATCCTTTTGACCGGTTTGTAATACTCATTGTTTTGCCTGTAATTGTGCTGCTTATTTTTCAATGTCTTTGTGTACAAAGTCTTGACTTCCTTAATGGCTGCATCGTGAAAAATGTCAATATTGTCATATGCCATGAGAGGTGTAAATGTGGAGCATGGCTTAAATTTGGTCAATCTGCCAATGTTGGTTGTTGACTTCTCCTGTGTGCTTTGAGAGGTAGCCTGTTCCAATCTCAAGGCCTCCATATCCTGCATTAATGGAACATCATTCACTGCAAGCCCCGACCTCGTTGGTATGGTCTCTGGTCTACCTATTGTCGTGCGTGATTTGTTAGTGGCAAAATGTTTCTGCAACTTTAACTTTCTTGTAAATTTAAAAATATCTATTCTTGTATTGGCATAGTAAAAGTCACTCGGTGGGCAAAAAGATAAGCCCATCGACAAAGTACGTATTTCTGATTCATTAAATATTGCCGAAGTAAGATTAATCACAGATAGACCAGTGTCAAGTGTTGTAGACAAATTGCTTACTTCTTTTTGTTGTTGTTCCACCGTTTGTTGTAATTTCTTTTCTTTGGTATTGCGTCTTGCGTTGGATTTCCGCCGCTCTCGTCGCTTGGTACTTTTGTTTTTGAATTTCCCTGCAGTGGTACTCTGGGGCGCAAAGTATCCCGTCTGTCCTGGCGTATGCACTCTAGTTCCTGAGCCAGGGTGTACCGGGTAAACCCCAATCGCTGCTCCCCTTTGGATGCCTCTGACTCCGAACCACTGTCCATGTTCGAACTAAGGTCAGTGTAGGAAGATATATATAATACATTACGCCATCCCCAGGGGGGCACCGGATTCTTGGTGCAAATCAATGTCTGCAAGTCTTTAAAGGTGTGGGTTTTGCGTCAAAATTCATGGCTCAGTGCAGAAGAACCCCATTGCACTACTAATCGAATGCTCCCCTGACCCAAAGTATCACCAGGCAGCGTAATGCACTGCCCTGAGTTACTACTTTTGGGGGGGTTTGTTACAAAATAACGCATGTTGCCATTTGTGTTGCTTTGTAAATACCAAAAAGGATTTTGCCTTGGGTCAGCGTTAAAAAATTAACGCAAACCCGATGCCAAACCCTTGTAAATCTGAGACTAAGTATGTATGTATGTATACATGTGATATTTCTGTAGTGCAAACCATGCCAAAAGGCAGATGTGTAGGGTACAATGTAGCAGCATAAAGTCAACAGGCAAATGAAAAAGTAGCTGGTTTCTGGACTATAAATGAATTGTTATGTAATGTTCTCTAAAGAAGTGCCTCTTCAAATCTTTGCAAATTGGAACAGCAATGGGGTGATCCTGATGCATACAGGGATGTTGTTCCAGATCCTGAATGCATAGAGGGAAAAGGCCTGCTGCCTTGTTTGTTTCTCTTTCTTTCTGGAGCAAAACAACCTCTTACATTGCAATCAATCAGCTTTTTCGTCCACATCGCTGTATGGAAAGGGCCCGTCTTGAAGTGATGGAAACAATCAAATCTACTTTGGGTGAAGGGAAAAGTGCTGCTTTGAGTATGCATGATCTCTCTGTGACTTTTCATATCGTATCTCATACAGTCCTATTCCAGCAGATAGCAGAGAAAGGTATTGACAGTTCAGCCTAGTACTGATTTAATTTCTTCCTTGAAGGAACAGAACCAGAGATTTGGCTTGCCCCTATTCCGATTCTGGGAAGAGGCTTGCGCAGTGTGTCACAGGGCTCTTTTTAGAGCCCTACTCAGCTTAATGTCTATATTTCACTATTAGCCAAACTGATTGAATTGCATGACCTTATGTCTATCTCATATGCTGAGGACATACAACTGCTTCTCACCGTTGATCACTTTGGTTCTGACAAAGCCTTGGTATTTTTTACTTGTTTAAGGGATGTCTTTCATTAGATGTACAAGAGCTATCTTCAGTGCACTGTGGATAACACTGAGATGTCATTGTTTGTGAAGGCCAGAGACCTATGAACCAACCATAGTTGGCTAGAGGATCTTCCCCTGCCTCCTCCTACATCAGTTGCCAAGATTTGGGAGTTAAAATAGGTGATAAGCTGTCTCTGGGCTCCCAAAATTCTGTCAGCAATGGGGACCTGTTTTGGTCTGCTTCAGTCTATGAGGAAAATTATAGACTTTTTGCCATTAGACGCACATAGATCTGTAGTTTGCATGCTGATAACATCTAGGCTAACTATTGGAACTGCCTCTATCTTGGTGTGCCACATTATACGATCGAAAGATGGTGCAAAACTCAGCAGTCTGCTTTTGGTTATTGTTGGACTTGGCACTTTTGGCAGGTTCACCCCGAAACTTTTTGCTTTTGCCTGGCCTGTTTCTGTAACCTGGTGTTGGTGATTTTAGGCCTCTGCACACTTTTTCACTGTGGGCCGGTGTAAAGTGTGTGCGCTCTCTGTGTAGGTGTGGTGAGTGGCCTGCCCTCCCATAGGAATGCATGGGGAATATGTGTGACCATGATAGTTCCTGATGTGTGGGGAGTGCAGGGTCGAGTTTGGTATGTGCGAACTCGTGTGATTAAATGCTGTGCGATGATGTGCGCGGATTTATTGTGTCTAGTGTGGAAGTGCCACTTCTAGAAGTTGGCGTGTCTGTGCAGTGAATGTGAATTGACTGTGTCTGGCTTGTGATTGGCTGGAGCTGGCTGGTGTGCCTGGCCCCAGGAGTCAGGATGGGTCTGCCCCGGTGGTGAATGGAGAGATCTGCATGTTGATGGGAGGGAGGAGTGCACCTGGGACCTGAATAGGGCTGGGCCTTCCCTCCACAATGCTGGCTCCACCCCCTGTGGTGTGTCTGATGTCCCTGACCCACCCTGTGAATAGGCAGAGGGGCTGAGCAAAACAAAGTGCTCAGGAATCAGTTGCATCTGGTTCGCCCCTTGCCTGCACCTTTGGAAACAAAGGAAATGGTGTATAAAAGAGGGGCTTTGACCCCATGAAATGTTCTTGTTTGTGGCCTTGAATCTACCAGGGGCGTGCTGCTGCTGGGGATCAGGGGAAGGCTTGCCTCCCTGGGCCCTGCCGAGCCCCTGGATGCCTGGAGGACTTCTCCTTGGACCCCTTTTGCCTGGCCTGGGAGGGCTGGAAGTCTTTCCCTGGCTAGGAGCTGTATGGGCTCCCTCTCCTTGTCCCTGGACTGGGATTATAGCGCGTTGGGGAGTGCTGGACTTCTACCCCTATGAGCTCCTTCTATTTATCTCTTGAGAGTGCTGTGGCTATGACCTGCTGGGGTTGCGCATTATTTTTTTATTGCATAGCGCTTCCCTTATTGCCCAAGGGCCTCTCTTCGCAGCCTGCTGCATGGCCGCCTATTTTTGATATACTCATTGCAGGTGCCCACCCGGCATTATGCCCGCGTATGTTGATTGCCCAGTGCGCAGCTGCGTCTTCGTTCTTACTTTATAGCTAATGCGGGTGCCCACCCCGCTTATTGGAGTCTAGTGCGGGTGCCCACCCCGCCTCTACCGTTGTCTTTGAACTCGAGGGAGCTTACCCCTCATTTGCACACAGAGGAAGAAAATCGCCGCCGCGGCCCCGAGCAGCCGCTGATGTCATTCTAGGCTGCGCTGGGATTGGTCCCAGCCAGCCGAGACTCCGGGGGCATCACAGAGGTGCCGTGCAGGGATTGGCCCATCAGTGAGGGCTTCCCCACGCTTGGAGGCCGTGCTGAAGAGACCAGCGCCAGGCGGGGATGACGCGGGCCTCCCATGATGGATGGAGAGTCCCGCAAGCGCCACCGACAACAGCTGGGAAGCAGAGGGGGCTCGGGGCACACTGCCGGTGCCTGCCCCCACCTCGAGTAACAAGGGAGAGCCCCGCAGGCGCCAGTCGTCGGAGAGCATCCCCCACATAACCGGTGAGTGAGGGCTGAGGGGGCATCCGTATTCCTAGAGCCAGATGGCTCCCACAAGGCCACTGTTAATTGCAAGTCCCCGTGAGGGGCTTGGGCCATAATTGTATGCCGAGTCCCCAGAGCGGGACTCCAACGTGTGAGGGGCCATTGTTTACTGAGTTCCCCGAGTGGGACTCCAACGTTGGGACACAGTTTGTTTAGGAGTCCCCTTAGTGGGGCACACCAGCCAGAGAGGCCTGTGATTTAGCCCCGTGTTTTGCCCCACAGTGCTTGGGGGGCATACTTGTTTAAGAGCCTCTGGGCTCCAACGTCCTGGGGCCCTAGTTGGTTATTTAAGGAGCCAGGGTGTTCTTTGGGACTCTACAGCTGCCCAGAAAGTAGTGGGCAGCTGCAACGTTTAGGTTTGCGCCAGTGGCGCACCCTTGACTGGCGCTGCGTTTGCAGCGCGCCCTGACATTCTGGACACAGGGCATTTGAGCCCCTTCTTGATGGCCAGTTGGCCAGGGGGGCTGGTATGTGGATAGGGCGCAAGGCCCTAAATGTAATATGTGCTTTAAATGTGGTGCTAGGAAATGTAATGCATCTAGTATGTTTTACGCACCCTGTGTTGATACCTCTAGAGATGGTTTTACCTATGGAGGTTTGTGTTAGTGAGATTGTACTTCACTGTGATTTATGCCCCTAAATGTGAGTTATACTTAGGAGGTAGGGTCTAATGTGTTTAGACTAGTGAGGAGATTGCCTGTATTTATACCGGTGAGGCCTAATGTGATTTATGCGTAATGTGCAATGCATTTATGCCTGTGATACCTCTAAATGGGTTTTCATGCTTAGGAGGTTGTTTTGCCTAGTATAGTTTATACTAGTGAGTTAATGTGTCCCTGCGTGATCTATGCCTATGGTTATTAGTATTGCGTAGTGTGTACCTACCTTTTACCAGTGGTTACTGGTTGTGTTCTACAATTGTTATTTTGTGCTATAGTTACTCTTAGTGCTATTTCTACTAAGTGCTGATCCTGACAGTGGCCCTGTCCTGTGTAAATAGTCCCTTGTGAATATTGCCCGTACCAGTTGGCACAATGTATATTGTGTGATTACTATCTGATGTGTTTTAAGAATGCAAAAGTTATTTTTATATAACCTTGTGTGGAGTTCCTTTTGTAGTGTGCCTGGGATGTTGTTGCTGTGTGCATGCGCAAATGCTTTACACATTGCCTCCGGGATAAGCCTGTCTGCTCGTGCCAAGCTACCAAGGGGGTGAGCAGGGGTTATCTTTGGCGTGTAACTCCGTTGCCCTGACTAGAGTGGTGGTTTCTGCCTGGCTTTGGCGCAAGCCTTAGCCAACCAGAAATCCCAGTTCTAACAGTTATCATAGGGATTTTCATTGGCTACCTGTCAAGAAAACAATTCTGTCCAAGGTGCTGACAGTTATTCATGGAGCCTGTTATATGAGTGGCTCTACTTCTTCCTCATTTCTAGGATGTTGCATTATAACCCTCCCTGAACTCTATACTCTTCAATGGCACTTCTTTTAAATACACCAAGATTTTGCCTGGCTAGGACCGGTGTGTGGTCCTTCTCAGTACTTGCTATTAAAGCGTGGAATAGGATTCAGGTATCTCTTTGTTCAATCTCCCAGGATTCGTTATTTAGAATAGAGCTTAAAGCTAATCTTTTCTCGCTTAGCTTATAGCGGGCTTGTGAGCTTGCCTTTATGGACATAGCTCCAGAACACTTCATGGAGTAGCTATGAACTCAGTATATTGCCTCATTAATTCATTTATTCATTCTGTTACACTTCTTAGTATGAAGTTTCATAGTGAACTGGTTTTGGGAGCGCTGAAAACCACCAGAGATGCACACCCACCGTTTGCATGGTGATTACTCCAGTTATGTACCCAGGCTAAAAGGTGGGTAGAGTGAGCAGTAAGCATGGGTGTAAAATCCGTTCCGCTCGCGGATTTTGCGGATTTTCGACAAATTCGCAATCCGCGAACTCTCACGAATTTGTCGCAAATCCGCACGCGGTGGATTTTTTTGCTTGATGATACAATATTGCGGCGCGCGGCGTGGCGCGCGGCGTTCACTTTCCGTCATTCAGCGTTTGCCGAGTTGTTTTTCTCGATATTTTGCGAGAGCTGCGCCATTTTGGATCTTGCTGCGGAATCCCGCGGGAGTTTGGCGCCCGCGAATACGTAATCGCGGCTTGCCACCACCTTGCACAGCACGCATCGCGAGAGTTCGCAATTGCGAACATGTAGGTGCGGCGGGCAGGAACAATCTTGCACTCGCGAAATAGAGATTTTGCAATTCTGCACAAGAAATCCACCAGCAAACAGCATAAACCTTCAGAAAATGATGATTTTTATCAGAATCACTCCTCAGGTTGACATTTGCCTGCACTTTTTTTTGCAAGGAGTCCATTATTTGGGGGGGGGAAGGAAGTGCCCCACAGTCTCCAGCTTCCTGTTCCTGTCCAGCAGGCTCCTCCCAGTGCTTTCTTCATGTGCTGGTCACTTTCAATTGGACCTTTACCTGGAAGGATTACTTTTTGTGGGTGCTGCTGGATATTTGGATTTGAGGCCTTTTAGACTTTCTTTGGATCACATTTGGATTAGAAATCAACTTTCACAAGTAAGTTTGTTTGGGGCATTACAGTTGCTGCAACTACAATTTTGGAACTTTTTCAGAACATTAAATAAAATATATTGTGGGTAGCCACAGTATCCAGTAGGGCCAGGGTTGGTTATGGGTGCATGATACAACTGTTTTGTTGAATTTAAACATCATTGAGGCCATGGATGGCCTGGGATTCTGCTGATTTTTGTGTTTTTTGTCGATTTTTGGGGGCTGCTGTTGGGGCCTTTTGCCCAGGGGTAGTGGTGCATGGACTGAGTCTGCCTGTGGGTTCTCACTCTCTTTAATGTAAACATCCTGGATGGCATTGGATTGTGGTGATTTTTTTGTGTTTTTCGTTTGTTTTTTGGGGTGTACTGTTGATGTGGACTGGCCATGTCGGTGGTGGTGGTGGCCATCTTGAGTGCTGGTACAGGCAACATGTGCTTGGGGTTCAAGGGGCCATTTTGAAGAGAGGCAGTGTCTGAGGCCTGCACCCATTTTGCCTAGCTTTCATCCATTATGCCCAGGGGTAGTGAGTGGTGCATGGGACTAGTCTTTCTGTTGGATGTCTTCTTGAATGTAGTTCAAGTTCAAGTTCAAGTTCATGCATTTATAAAGCGCACTACTCACCCAGAGGGTCTCAAGGCGCTGGAGGGAGGGGTTTACTGTTTATCGAATAGCCATGTTTTCAGTTCTTTTCTGAAGGAGATGTGATTCTGAGTAAGGCGGAGGTGGGTGGGGAGTGAGTTCCAGGTCTTTGCAGCCAGGAAGGAGAAGGATCTGCCACCCATGGTGGTTTTTCGGATGCGCGGGACTGCGGCGAGGGCTTGATTGGATGATCTTAGTTGGCGGGTGGGATAGTAGAAGGACAGTCGGGTGTTGAGGCATTCGGGTCCTAGATTATAGAGGGCCTTGTGTGCGTGGGTAAGAAGGCGAAAGGTAATTCTTTTGTTGACGGGAAGCCAGTGGAGGTTTTTTAAGTGACCGGTGATGTGCTCTTGGCGCGGGATGTCTAATATGAGTCTCGCTGATGCGTTTTGGATGCGCTGGAGCTTTTTCTGCAATTTTGTTGTAATTCCGGCGTAGAGTGTGTTGCCATAGTCCAGTCGACTCGTGACCAGTGCATAGGTGACAGTCTTTCTTGTTTCGAGGGGGATCCAGCGGAAGATCTTTTTGAGAATGCGAAGGACGTTGAAGCAGGAGGACGATACGGCGTTGACTTGTCTGGACATTGAAAGGGAGGAGTCTAGAATGAAGCCAAGGTTACGTGCATGGTCTGTGGGTGTGGGCGCAGATCCCAAAGCGGAAGGCCACCAGGAGTCGTCCCAAGCTGAGGGGGAGGATCCTAGGATGAGCACCTCCGTTTTGTCTGAGTTGAGTTTTAAGCGGCTCTGTTTCATCCATTCGGCTACTTCTTTCATACCTTCGAGAAGGTTGTTTTTGGCGGTGTTGGGGTCTTTGGTGAGGGAAAGGATTAGCTGGGTGTCGTCGGCATAGGAGATGATGTTGAGATTGTGTTGGCGTGCGATGGAGGCGAGGGGACTCATGTAGACGTTGAAGAGGGTGGGACTGAGTGAGGAGCCTTGAGGTACGCCGCAGATGACTTCGGTGGGCTCTGAGTAGAAAGGGGGGAGTCGGACTCTCTGGGTTCTCCCGGCTAGGAACGAGATGATCCAGTCCAAGGCTTTTCCTTGTATGCCGATGTTGTTGAGGCGTTGTATGAGGGTGTTGTGACAGACAGTGTCGAAGGCTGCGGAGAGGTCGAGTAGAATGAGGGCCACTGTTTCACCGTTGTCCAGGAGTGCTCGGATGTCGTCGGTCGCCGCAATGAGGGCGGTTTCGGTGCTGTGTTTGGCTCGAAAGCCGTTCTGTGAGGGATCCAGGGAGTTGTTGGATTCAAGGAAGGCTGCGAGTTGGCTATTGACGGCTTTCTCGATGACTTTGGCCGGGAAAGGGAGGAGGGAAATGGGTCGGTAGTTTTTCAGTTCTGAGGGGTCTGCTGTTGGTTTTTTCAGAAGGGCGCTGAGTTCGGCGTGTTTCCATATTTCTGGAAAGGTGGCGGAGTTGAAGGAGCAGTTGATGACATCGCGGAGTTGGGGAGCGATGATGGAGTCAGCTTTGTTGAAGATGTAGTGGGGACAGGGGTCAGAAGGTGAGCCAGAGTGGATTGAGTTCATGAGGCGAATGGTGTCTTCAATGGTGATTGGGTTCCAGGAGTTGAGGTAGTTAGTTGGAGGGGTGGGATCTGAAGGGGGTGGGGTGAGTTGGTCATTGGGAGTATTCTTGAAGCTGTTGTGGATGTCGGCAATTTTGTTGTAGAAGAAGGAGGATAGCGCATCGCAGAGGTCTTGGGAGTTAGTGATGTCGTTGGATGCTGCGGGAGGGTTGGTGAATTCTTTGACGATATTGAAGAGTTCCTTGCTGTTATGAGAATTGTTGTCGAGACGGTCCTTAAATGCTGATTTCTTGGTGGATCGAATCAGTTGGTGGTGTTTGCGGGTGGCTGTCTTGAGGGAGGCCATGTTGTCTGAGGTTGGTTCTTTTCTCCAATTCTTCTCCAGGGTGCGGCATGTCTTCTTGGATTTTTTAAGGTCATCATTGAACCAGGGAGCTTTTTTGCTGGATGATTTCGACTGGTGTTTTTTCAGGGGTGCTAGTTCGTCCGCACTGTGGGTAATCCATTGCCTGAGGATGGTGGCCGCTAGGTCTGGGTCCTTTGCTAGGGTGGGAGTGTTTTGGCTGAGTGATGTGAGGAGTTGGTCGGTGGTGATTTTGTTCCATTTTCTTCGGGGAATGGGTTGTGGACGGTTGTGGGTCAGGGTTGTTTTGTAGCTGAAGTGAACACAGCTGTGATCCGTCCAGTGGAGAGCTGTAGTGTGATCGAAGGAGATGTGCTTGCTGGAGGTGAAGATAGGGTCGAGCGTGTGTCCGGCTATGTGAGTGGGGGTGTCAACAAGTTGTTTAAGTCCGAGATTGGACAGGTTGTCCAGAAGGGTGGTGGTGTTGTTGTCGAGAATGTTGTCAAGGTGGTAGTTGAGGTCTCCTAGAAGAATGTAGTTCTCGGAGGCGAGGGCGTGCGGGCTGATGAAGTCAGTGATGTCGTCGCTGAATTGAGATCGGGTGCCTGGGGGCCTGTAAATGAGGGTTCCTCTAAGTGTGGTCCTGGGGTCGGTGTGGATCTGAAAGTGGAGGTGTTCGGCGGTTGCAAGATTGTCGTCAGAGCTGGATGTAATTTTGATGGTGTTTCTATGGACGATGGCGATGCCTCCTCCAGATTGGTCGGTGCGGTCTTTTCGAATGATCTTGTAAGTGTCCGGTATGGCTATGGCGATGTCGGGGGTAGGAGATGCATTCATCCATGTTTCAGTAAGGAAGGCGATGTCAGGTGATGCAGTGTCGATTAGGTCCCAGAGTTCGGTTGCATGTCTGTGGACCGAGCGGGTGTTCAGTAGGATGCATTTCAAGTCGTTGGGTTCGGAGCTGTGTGTGGAGGAAGTGTGTTTGGTGAGGGTCCTGGGACGGTTGAACTTACAAGAGTGGCAGGAGAATGGGCCGTGGGTACGTCCTGGGGTAGCTACGCAGCAAAGTGGGGTGCGTCTGGCGTTGAGGGCGAGGAGAGTAGCGGCATCATAAGTTACTCTGGGGGGTTGGGAGCGGCATAGGGCAGGGGGACGGGCGCTGGGCGCGGTCCAGGCACGGACGGGCGCAGACGGGCTTACCTTTGGCGCACCTTCAGCGAGGCTGCAGCGCGTGGACGCTGCGCGTTGAGGCATTCGACATAAATGGATGTTGGAGGGGGCGGAGCGTGGGAGGGTCAGCTGGGAGGCAGGAGCGAGGCGGAGGAAGGGCCAGGGACCACAAACAAAATGGCAGCAACAACAACAAACGCTGCTTGGGGCACAGGCAGAGTGAGTAATGTGGCGCTAAGAGGGCGATGTCTATTCAGGACAATGCAGCAAGTCAAGCGTATTGTAAGCGCAGAGTCAAAGCGCTATCAGAATATGCAATTGTCAAGCAAGACGCACACAGCCAAATAAATGCCCAGAAGTGCGCTCTAGTGAAAACAAAGTGCCAAATGCAGTTAAGCGCTACGAAATTAAATATGAGTATGCAGTCAAGCGCTATGTTCTATTAAATGAAGTGAAGCAAAGTCAAGCGCTACAATACCAGTAATCCCAGGGGAGGAGGAGGCGAGGGGAGCGACCGTTCGTGTCCAGGGACAGGAGGGTCACAGCTCTTCGTGCGTGCGAGGGCGGCCTGTAGTTTCTGTGGGTGGGAGGGTCAGCTGGGAGGCGGGAGCGAGGCGGAGGAAGGGCCAGGGACCACAAACAAAATGGCAGCAACAACAACAAACGCTGCTTGGGGCACAGACAGAGTGAGTAATGTGGCGCTAAGAGGGCGATGTCTATTCAGGACAATGCAGCAAGTCAAGCGTATTGTAAGCGCAGAGTCAAAGCGCTATCAGAATATGCAATTGTCAAGCAAGATGCACACAGCCAAATAAATGCCCAGAAGTGCGCTCTAGTGAAAACAAAGTGCCAAATGCAGTTAAGCGCTACGAAATTAAATATGAGTATGCAGTCAAGCGCTATGTTCTATTAAATGAAGTGAAGCAAAGTCAAGCGCTACGATACCAGTAATCCCAGGGGAGGAGGAGGCGAGGGGAGCGACCGTTCGTGTCCAGGGACAGGAGGGTCACAGCTCTTCGTGCGTGCGAGGGCGGCCTGTAGTTTCTGTGGGTGGGAGGGTCAGCTGGGAGGCGGGAGCGAGGCGGAGGAAGGGCCAGGGACCACAAACAAAATGGCAGCAACAACAACAAACGCTGCTTGGGGCACAGGCAGAGTGAGTAATGTGGCGCTAAGAGGGCGATGTCTATTCAGGACAATGCAGCAAGTCAAGCGTATTGTAAGCGCAGAGTCAAAGCGCTATCAGAATATGCAATTGTCAAGCAAGACGCACACAGCCAAATAAATGCCCAGAAGTGCGCTCTAGTGAAAACAAAGTGCCAAATGCAGTTAAGCGCTACGAAATTAAATATGAGTATGCAGTCAAGCGCTATGTTCTATTAAATTAAGTGAAGCAAAGTCAAGCGCTACGATACCAGTAATCCCAGGGGAGGAGGAGGCGAGGGGAGCGACCGTTCGTGTCCAGGGACAGGAGGGTCACAATGTAAACACCATTGAGGCCATGGATGGGCTGGGATTGTGCAGAATTTTGTGTTTTTGTCGTTTTTGTGGGGCTGCTGGTGGGGCCTTTTGCCCAGGGGTAGTGAGTGGTGCATGGGCCTAGTCTTTCTCTGGGGTGTCTTCTTGAATTTAAACACCATTGAGGTCATGGATGGGCTGGGATTGTGCAGAATATTGTGTTTTTTGTCGTTTTTGTGGGGCTGCTGGTTGGGCCTTTTGCCCAGGGGTAGTGAGTGGTGCATGGGGCTAGTCTTTCTGTGGGGTGTCTTCTTGAATTTAAACACCATTGAGGCCATGGATGGGCTGGGATTGTGCAGAATTTTGTATTTTTTGTCGTTTTTTGGGGGCTGCTGGTGGGGCCTTTTGCCCAGGGGTAGTGAGTGGTGCATGGGCCTAGTCTTTCTGTGGGGTGTCTTCTTGATTTTAAACACCATTGAGGCCATGGATGGGCTGGGATTGCGCTGAATTTTGTGGTTTTTGTCGATTATTTTGGGGCAGCTGGTGGGGCCTTTTGCCCAGGGGTAGTGGTGCATGGACTGAGTCTGCCTGTGGGGTCTCACTCTCTTTAATGTAAACATCCTGGATGGCATTGGATTGTGGTGATTTTTGTGTGTTTTTCGTTTTTTTTTTGGGGTGTACTGTTGATGTGGACTGGCCATGTGGGTGGTGGTGGTGGCCATCTTGAGTGCTGGTACAGGCAACATGTGCTTGGGGTTCAAGGGGCCATTTTGAAGAGAGGCAGTGTCTGAGGCCTGCACCCATTTATCCTAGCTTCCATCCATTATGCCCAGGGGTAGTGAGTGGTGCATGGGCCTAGTCTTTCTGTGGGGTGTCTTCTTGAATTTAAACACCATTGAGGCCATGGATGGGCTGGGATTGTGCAGAATTTTGTGTGTTTTTTGTCGTTGTTTTGGGGCTGCTGGTGGGGCCTTTTGCCCAGGGGTAGTGAGTGGTGCATGGGCCTAGTCTTTCTGTGGGGTGTCTTCTTGATTTTAAACACCATTGAGGCCATGGATGGGCTGGGATTGTGCTGAATTTTGTGTTTTTTGTCGATTTTTTTGGGGCTGCTCGTGGGGCCTTTTTGCCCAGGGGTAGTGGTGCATGGACTGAGTCTGCCTGTGGGTTCTCACTCTCTTTAATGTAAACATCCTGGATGGCATTGGATTGTGGTGATTTTTGTGTGTTTTTCGGGTTTTTTGGGGGTGTACTGTTGATGTGGACTGGCCATGTGGGTGGTGGTGGTGGCCATCTTGAGTGCTGGTACAGGCAACATGTGCTTGGGGTTCAAGGGACCATTTTGAAGAGAGGCAGTGTCTGAGGCCTGCACCCATTTTGCCTAGCTTTCATCCATTATGCCCAGGGGTAGTGAGTGGTGCATGGGCCTAGTCTTTCTGTGGGGTGTCTTCTTGAATTTAAACACCATTGAGGCCATGGAGGGGCTGGGATTGTGCAGAATTTTGTGTGTTTTTTGTCGGTTTTTTGGGGCTGCTGGTGGGTCTTTTGCCCAGGGGTAATGAGTGGCGCATGGGCCTAGTCTTTCTGTGGGGTGTCTTCTTGAATTTAAACACCATTGAGGCCATGGATGGGCTGGGATTGTGCTGAATTTTGTGTTTTTTGTCGATTTTTTGGGGGCTGCTGGTGGGGCCTTTTGCCCAGGGTTAGTGAGTGGTGCATGGGCCTAGTCTTTCTGTGGGGTGTCTTCTTGAATTTAAACACCATTGAGGCCATGGATGGGCTGGGATTGTGCAGAATTTTGTGTGTTTTTTCGACTTTTTGGGGTGTATAACTGATGTTCCTCTGTCTTCCATTGCTTGTAGGTGCACAAGAGAACCACCAGTGCCACCAAGAAGTTCTGCTGCGGTGTGTGCAGCACAACGTCACGTGTGGCCACAGACAACTCTGCAACTTGTGCAACTGCGGCCTGCTGTTCAGAGTGACATCTGAAGAAGATGGCCCTAAAAAAGTTCCCCGTAGCTCCTCTAGCAAGAAAGATCCCAGAAAGGAGCAGAAGAAGCAAGTTACCAAGCAGACTGGTGTGCCACCCGCCACATTTTTTGGGAATAAAAACAAAAGTACGCCTGCAGCAGCAGCAGGATCTGCTGGGGACCAAGCTGGGAGCAGCTCCCCCGCTCCATTGGGCTCAGTGCCACCACCACCACGCCAACTTAGGTCCAAGCCCTTGAGTGCTGCAGAGGCCGCCAGTATAGTTGTTCAATCACCATCGACCAGTGATGTTGGCTCATCGCAAGAAAGTAGCAGCAATGTCCCTCAATCAAAACAGGTTGTTGTATCTCTTCTGACGAGTGTTGAACAACCACAGCCGCAACAACAATCACATGTGCAAGTACAAGCCCAAGTACATGTGGAAGGAGAGGCGGTGCAAGGAGAGGAGCAAGCAGAGGTGCATGGAGGGGCACAACAAGTGGCCACAATAGTTGTTCCTCCAGAAGTAGGGGCCCATCTGGAAATCGACAATCAAGCCGAGGGATCATTCGAGGAAGCCACTCCTCCTGATGATCATTCAGTGTCTTCCACATCCCGAGCAAGGAAAAGATCAAGGGTGTTGGTGTCTACATCTTCTTCAAGCCCACCTCCTTCTGATGATATGGATCTTACTTGGGAACCAGCACCACTGCCGTCTGAGAGTGAGGTTGAGGAGGCACACCATGATCTGACAAAGGTAGCTAAGCGTAAAAGGAAGGTTGTCGAAACTCTCATAGTTATGGAGTGTGATGACGCTCAACAAGAAGTGGCGTATACTCCTGCTGCTGAAGACTCTCACGACGACGACGCAGTCATCATCACTAACGTCACTGAAGCCCCAGCGGGCATGCAGCAAACAGAAATTTTGACCCTAGACCGACAAGCTGCTGAGCGTGATGATGAAGTCGACGAGGAGGCAATGGGAACACCACAATCATTGATGTTAACTAGTACACCACAACCTACCGCTTCCATATTTCTTACTCGCCAGAAGGGACCTCCATCCACCTCGACCTCAATTAGTGGTGGTGAAAGTGCACAACGTAGTAAAGTTCAGCAGTACACATCCTCCACTTCATCTGGCATTAGCAGCACGACCACCACCGTTATCGCCTCCTCCGGCCCCCACAGACATTTGAAGTCCGCAGTTTGGGACTTCTTTAGTGTTGCCCAAAAAGGGAAAACATAGCCATTTGTAGCATTTGTAAGCTTGCAGTTAATCGTGGTAAGCTTGGTACCAACTATGGGACTGGAGGCCAGAGAGGTCATCTTAAGAGACAGCACACTGTCCAATGGTTGGCGCACCTAAAGGAGATCAAGGAAGCCCGAATTGCAAGTCGAGAAAACGTTGATGTTCTATCTGATGATGACGAGGAGGAAGAAGTGTCACACACTTCACTTACACCCATTACCCCTGTCAGCACACCCCCTGTGAGCCACACTAAGAGTGTGGGACAGAGTGAGACACCAATGCGAAAAAGTTCATCAGCGAGCGTAACTGGGTCGAAGAAGTCATCATCATCATCCCGTAAAATGGTCCAGGGCAACATTAAAACCATGTTGTTTTCAGACGCGCCATATGACCGCAACCACCCAATGGTGCGTCTGTATAACACTAAGCTGGCAAAAATGCTAGCGCTGAATCTTCTCCCTTTTTCTTTTGTAGAAGGGGTTGGTTTTCTAGAATTAGTGGCAGCGCTCTGCCCTAAATGGAAGGTTCCTCGCCGGTACTATTTTGCCCGAGTTGCGGTTCCAGCACTACATGAAGATGTGCTGGAGGTGATTGGGGCAGCTTTGCAGAAGAGTGCTGTTCACACTATACATCTGACAACAGACATGTGGACCAGTGGCGCAGGCACTGATTACATGTGCATCACTGCACACTGGGTCTCTTTTTCAGGGGTTAAAGCAAAGCTAAACGCAGGTGCTGACCTGGACCAAGTTTTTAAAGCTGCTCGGAAACATTCAACACTAGCCATGTTTGTCTTGGAGAAACGTCATACAGCACAAAACATTTTGAATGAGTTCAACACAAAGGTCTTTCACTGGCTGTCTCCAAAAAAACGCGGCATTGGTTATGTTTCCACGGATAATGGTGCCAATGTAGTTAAGGCCATGGAACTGGGTGACTATTTCAGAGTGCCGTGTTTGGCGCACTTTATAAACCTGGTTGTTAAAAAATTCTTGGATAAAGACAGTCCAGCATGCCAGTTAGTGGTCACCTGCAGAAAAATGTGCAACCATTTCAGCCATTCTTTTAAGGCCCGGAAGCATCTGAGGCGCCTGCTACATGAACGTCGAATGCCAGTGAAAGCACTCATCCAGGAGGTGCCAACACGTTGGAACTCAACCTTCTACATGCTTGAGCGTCTGTATGAGCAGTTTACGGTACTCGATCAGTATTTCTTAACACTGGGTACAGCTGTGAAGGAGGACCTGAGGTTAAATGCGGCGGAATGGGAGCTAGTTAAAAGCCTGACAGACATGCTTCGTCCTTTTGAGGTCTTCACGCGTGCAGTCAGCAGGGAGGACTGTAATTTGGGAAAAGCTATCCCATTGTTGAGCATGCTGGAGCACAAACTGAAGGCGGTGTCTTCAAAGTTTCAAAAAGATGAAGAAAAGCAAGAAGCTTTTGTTTTGGCGGAGAAATTATTAGAGCGCCTACTTGGCGATGAACGTCTTCAAAAGATCCACTCAGAACAGCATTACTTTTGTGCTACTATTCTGCATCCACGCTACAAAAAGGCGCTGGCAGGCTGTGCATTATTTCCTTTTAGTGATGAAGATGTTACAAAGTACAAACGTTGGCTAGCCTTGTCAGCCATCAGGTTTGAAAGAGAACGGAAGCAAATTGAAGGAAAAGGCAGTACATCAGCATCAGCAGGCCATCCCCAGTCAAAAGACTCCACTTCTGCACCTGTGGCTGTGGCAGAAGTGACCTCTCAGCCGTTAAAGACACCGGCAACCGCATCATCTGCACCAGACACAACAGAAATATCGGGTGATGAAGAGGATTGGCTAGCTGAGATTGGTTATGGTTTTCAAAAGGTCCGAGCAAAAATTCAGCAAAGTGGAGGAACCGTGGAGAACTTTGTCGATGGTGCAGGACTATCTGAATGACTCAACAGAGGTCTATGTTAATGCTGACCCATTGGCGTATTGGCATGGGAAAAAAGAATTGTGGCCAGAGATCACCCGCCTGGCTGTACATTACTTGTCTTGCCCACTCGCAAGCGTGTCTTCTGAACGTGTTTTCAGTGCTGCTGGTGGCATTGTAACTTGCAAACGGACCCGCCTCTCGCCCAAAAATGTGGAGATATTGACAATGATCAAGATGAATGAGCACCTCATACCACCAGATTTCAAAGTACCAGATTGCACGACGGAAGAAGACGAGGAGGACAGCAACTTAGATGAGGGAATTTCTTCTGTGTTAGGTGACACTGACCTACTCCTGTCTGAATTTGCAGAGTATGAGGACGAACTCTTCTTCCCTGACACCGAGCCCTGAAAATGAGCCAATGAATTCAGAAATTTTCTTTTTCGTACTTATTCACTTTTATTCCTGTGTTTCTGTCTTTCTTTGTTTTGCACAAGTTAATATATTTAAAACTTTAATCACCTGCACTTTTGCTTTTTGGCTGTTTGGGGGTCTTCTACTTGTTTTCGCCTGGGTTGACGGCTCTGGGGCCATTGCTGGGAAGGTCTAATACCGGATAAAACTGGTTTAAACAACATCCATGAGGAAAAAGGTTTTGCATTTTCTGACTTTTCGCTCAATGTAGCGTTTTCGGGGGCCTGTTTGGGGGGCTTCCTGGTGTTTGTGGGTGGGTTTCGGGGTCTGGGAGCACTACTGGGTATGGATAGTTTAGATAGCAAGAAGTTTGAAGGAAATCCATGGAGGCAGAGGGGAGTTAGGGCCTAGCTGCAGAGCGCGCGCTGAGTGATTTTGCAAATTTTCAGAAAAGTGACTAAGTCCACATTTTTGTACTTTTGCTTTTTGGCTGTTTGGGGGTCTTCTACTTGTTTTCGCCTGGGTTGACGGCTCTGGGGCCATTGCTGGGAAGGTCTAATACCGGATAAAACTGGTTTAAACAACATCCATGAGGAAAAAGGTTTTGCATTTTCTGACTTTTCGCTCAATGTAGCATTTTCGGGGGCCTGTTTGGGGGGCTTCCTGGTGTTTGTGGGTGGGTTTCGGGGTCTGGGAGCTACGCTGGGTATGGATAGTTTAGATAGCAAGAGGTTTGAAGGAAATCCATGGAGGCAGAGGGGATTTAGGGCCTAGCTGCAGAGCGCGCGCTGAGTGATTTTGCAAATTTTCAGAAAAGTGACTAAGTCCACATTTTTGTACTTTTGCTTTTTGGCTGTTTGGGGGTCTTCTACTTGTTTTCGCCTGGGTTGACGGCTCTGGGGCCATTGCTGGGAAGGTCTATTACCGGATAAAACTGGTTTAAACTATCATCCATGAGGAAAAAGGTTCTGGCACTTTTTGTAACTTAGGGTTCGTTAGAGTAAGCCCTAGCAGCAGGATTGCATGTGTTTCGGGGTGTTCTTGATTTTTGCAACTGAGTTCTGGGGTTTTAGAGCACTCGTGGGAATGTGTAATTTTTGTTGCAAGTGATTTGAAAAAAATCCATGGTGGGAAAGGGGGATCACTTACTCTGTGAGAGGCACTTAGTGTTGAAAACATTTAGCCATTTACACTTAAAGGAAGAAAATGACACAGACTTAAGTTTCAGGAAAACAAACTTACTGTTAAACCACCACCCACCAGCCTCAAAAGCAGTAAAAAACAGGTATGCTCAGATAAAGTTTCAAAAAGTATATTTGTATAGCCCTAACAAAATAATCTCCCTCAAGACCCTCCCTAACCCCAACGATTGTCTTTCAAAAGTCCCAAAAAGAACCCAACTCCCAAATCCCACCCCCCAAAAGTCTCTAAAAAAGGGGCAAGGGACACTACGGCAGGATGCTGTTCACTGTAGCGGCCAGGGCATCATACTCCTTGCGGAGGGTGGCATGGTCGAAGCGGAGGCCCTCCACCAAGTTCTTATAGGTTAAGACCTCCTGCTCCAGGTAGGACACTCTGAGGGATAAGCGGCGCTGGCGTGCCTTGCAACTCCTGTGGGGGGCAGCTGATGTCTTTGCTGCTCGGCGGTGGCGGTTGGCTTTGGTAGCCCGGCTCCGTACCGCTGGAGCACTGCGCTGGCTGGCAGCCCGTGTGGGCCCGGAGGAGGATGCAGCTGTCGCAGTAGATGTACTAGTAGACTGCGTGTCCTCCTCCTCCAGGGCTAGCAGCCGCCGATATTCTGCAACAGTGGCATCCAGCCTCCGTTGCCGGGCCATTCGAGCCTGCTCCTTCCTTGATGGTTTGTTGGATTTGGAAGGAGCAACTATATAAAGAAAGAAAGACATAGTCTGTAACCAATGCTCTTAAGATTAACACAAAATGATTGAGCAGAAAGTTGTGTCACAGTACAAGTAGCAACTTGAAAGCACAGTACATAACTATTGAGGCCAGTATCTATCTAACCTCCCACTTCTTCATCCTTGGCTTGCTCTAACATTAGTGTGAGTTTAAGGAACAAATTCTACGAGCACTATGGACTTCCATTACAGTCGACTATGACAGTAGTACACCAGTCTTATTCTTCTTCTTCTCTCTTGTTTATGAAAATTGGTATGTTATCTTCTGCAAGCCGGCATAATGCCAGCACAGTGAACTTGCAACCGAGAAAAACAGACGCACACCACTCTGAGTGAGACAGACTTGCATTACTGTACCGGTACAGTACATGCAGGTGGTGAAGCTCATATTTTTCCATTACAGGTGGCACTGAGAATACTTTGTTAAAAGGGCTACTGCTTAATTAATTTAACTTTCACCCTACAGTGCAAATGAGTACTAGAGAAGGAAAAAGAAGAAACTAAATATTCTGATTATCTATCACTTCACATGGGATGTATTTGATTACATATGGGATGACTTTAGGTGCTTTGCTTTTTTGAGTGAACAGTGATACACCCACACATGAATGACGTACTACTACTAAACTAAAATTATTAAGAGAGGTAGGGAGGGTCCACCGTAATAACCGGATATATGCTGTGCTTGCAGTTGCATACAAACTACTGCTACTATTCATGGTAGTATTTGGACAAAATTACAACTTCTTTTCCTTGCCTTTCCTACACTGGAACAGACGTGCGGGTGCGGTGTTACACGCTCTTCAAAGTAACACTTAGTTCAGGGGTCTCCAAACCGGTCCTGGAGGGCCGGATCCATGCCAGATTTTTTGGATATCCCCATTGAGATACATGTAGTTATTTTAAAAATCTGGCATGTATCCGGCCCTCCAGGACCGGTTTGGAGACCCCTGACTTAGTTCATCCAGTGACCGTCTACTCTCTCTAGATACACATATGCTATCTAAGAGTCAGATAGTACCATGATCCAGGCATCCATCCATTCAAAGTATATGCACACATACAGTTTCTGTTTCACCCACCAAGGCTGTTCTCCTTCCACCCATTCTTGCTTCATCATTCACCCAGCCATGCACCATACCATATTCTTCTCAGCCACCTTGGGGACCAAGCAAACACATATCATTCTTCTTTGCCAGTCATCATTAAATTTCTCGTCCTTCCACACTTACTTACACCCTTCTTTCGCTTTTCGTTTTTTTATGTGCACACTAACAAAAGAATCTCTGTGACAAAAGCAGTGACCACAGACATATGCACATAAAATACTGCTTTTCGTTCATCCCATCCATCAAGTTCATCTCAGATCTGATTGGGATTCTTCTTGCCAAAAACTTCACAGCTAAGTCGAAGTACATTTAGAGGAGGCTACTACATGGTTGATACACCCGTGCAGAAAGCACACTCTGCAGGCTTCAATCTCAATAAGTAAGGAATATATAGCTTACCTCTGCCCGCCACCACCGTGTGAACCCTCACAGGCACATTGGTGTCGTCCGGCACTTGCACCGCCTCCTCCCCAGAATTGTCCTCCGAGTCCTCATCCACCACCACCACCTCCGCGCTGGCCCTGCCACCAGATGTTCCACCTACAAAGTACATTTAAGAATGTTAGAATACACCACTCACTACTATATAATATTTGGTCTAGGAATAAAGAAATGTGAAAAAAAAACTGAAAACATTGTAATAATTTGTGACTGTCTAATCTAAAGTAAAACATTTCCTTTTTCCAGGGAAGGCTCAGTGCATAGAGCTATTGCTGACTAGAATGGGAGTCCAATGGAATTGCCAAATGTGCAATCTTAGTTAGCTACACAGACAGACTAATGAGAATAATCTAGTAATACAACAGGGAGTCATAGTCGAGGCAGGATAAGAATTTAGATACAGTCTAGAAGAAGATCAAAGAAGATTTATAAAAAATCGAATGAGGAACGCTAGGAAAAAATAGGTACTCTATATTAAAATGAAAACTTACTGGGGCCACTGCCCTCGCCTGGCCAATCCTGGCCTTCTACAGCAGCAGCAGCCTCCTCCAATGCCCTCTTGTCCCTGGGGGGAGCTGATTTACAATATGAAAGAAAGAAAGACCAGAAAACATGGATGATATTTGTCAACCAAATCAAACATTTCAAAAGAACAATAACAAAATATTTTGGCGAAATAGCAAATAGACAACTATTCCACGGGATATATTGACCGATCTCATGTGGTCTACTACGTTATTGGTATTGCTTGATTTGCAGACCGTCGACTTGGAAAGTTCTTATGTAACTCACTAAACAAACTACTAAAAAGGTTCGCCTAGGCCTGGCAGGCAGCAGTCCGCAGCACGCGAAGTGACAGACAAAGTCCATCGTGATTGCAGATCAGTGAATACTCAAACTATCAATCCACCACCACTATTTCTTCTTATCGCAATGTGTACAAAGGAAGGACTGGACTTGAGTCTGTAGGGGCTGATTTAGAAGCCCCGTGCGGCTCTTTTGCTCCATTGTTGCGTGACTTTTGTGACGCAGCGGCAGAACAAAAGAGGCGCCATGGTGCGGCGTATATTAACAACGTGACGCATATGGGAGATGCATCACATTGTAAAGCCCTGCGCCATCAGGGGGCGTTCCGGCGCAAGTTTATTGCTCTTGGTAAAAAACAAAAATTTGCAATATAATAACACACAGAGCGGGAGAAAACAGAGTAGTGATGAAATAGCTAGAAATAGCTACTACTACTCACCAATCCCGGGGATCTCTACGCCGAGCACGTCCAGCAAGTCGCGTTCCCGGTCCATGAGATCCGTCCAGCGGTGGGTGGCCTGGTTATAGGTGCGCCGGACCCCAGAGTGTTCAAACATGGCCCGGCACACCTTCTCCCACCGCTTCCGGCGCTACCGGATCCCGTAGCCGGTAGCGATCTTGCTGCCTCCCATGATGGTCTTGGGGAGGCGGAGCTGGACGTGAAAGACTAGTGCGGCCACCTCCTCCGCACTAAAAATCTCCCGAGCTATAACTGTCTCCCCCCTCAAACGCCCGCATGGGAGCCGGGCACAGGGTGCGGGACCCTTCCCCTTCGCGGGCTTCTTCCCGGCTCCCTTTGCCATGGTCTGGGCAGAAAGGAAGCAAAATAATAAAGAAGAAATAGAACAGGGAAGAAGAAAAGAAAAGCGTTTAAAAAAGTAGTTTAAAATTAACAAAAAGTAGCAGAAAACACAAAAATATAGAGCTAGAAAAATAGAGGGATAGATAATAAGTAAAATAGATTAAAAAAAAATTCAAACAAGCAAAGGATGGCCGAGATTCAGAGAGGATACAGAGAGCATGCCCAGAACCATAGCAATGAATGAGAAACAAGATGGCCGCGCCCGTTCACGACCGCGTGGGTAAGTTCGCGCGAGATTTTCCTCGCGATCACACGCGAAATTGTACTAGCGAGCCGCACACTTTGCGAGATTACACATAGCGCCCGGAAACGGAATTACGTCACGCAAACAAGATGGCCGCGCCCATGTACGACCGCGAGGGTAACTTCGCAACCGTTGCGCTACAAGCAGCTTGCGAACACGCAAAAAATCACGCGAACAAACACGCCGCAAAAAAAACAAATCGTGTATTTGCATGAATTCGCGGCTTCCGAAATCGATCTCGCACGGATTCGCGCCCCACAAATCGCGCGAAATTGCAGAAAAACGATTTTTGCAAAACTGAAAGCACTCAGCAGGTGCAAAAGTTCAATCTTAACATTAGTAACCATTCACTCTAGTGCTTCCTGAGGGGCCCCTCCAGAGTTCAGTTGCCTATTTGCAACTATTCTATGACCCTGCTCTGACCCTCACAGCAGGCTCATAGAATAGCTACAAGTAGGCCATAAAGGTCCTGTGAAAAAAAATTGCACTGCAACAGAAAGCAAATTACAGATAAGGAAGGAAGCAGGTGCCAGCCAGACTGGAAGTTTAAAAATCAGTGACACATTAATCAACCCCAAATTAATTCATGGCAGTTGAAGCAGGGCAGGTGTGCTTGCTTTTTTTCACCCCCATAATCTACAGTGATAAACCAACCAGAGGGTGGCAGACAGTGATGTACCAGAGGGTGGCATGGGTGTACCAGAGGGTGGCAGTGGTGAAACAGAGGGTGCTGTGAACCTGTGATGATGAACCAGACGTAGAAACAACATAGTCGCGGCCGTTGCGAGCCGACAAGTAAGTTCGCAATTGCGAACTGGTACACAAACCTCGCGAACTGGCAGAAACCCTTGCAAACACAAAAAAACCACAAAAATCCGCAAATTCGCGAGAGTTCGCGGATTTTGCGGATTACGAATCCGTAAATACGCAAGTTCGCGTACGCGAGATTCGCAAAATCCGCCCATACTTAGTCAGCAGAGCCTGCTTGGCACAGTGTACTCTGCTCTTACAATGGAACAAGAAACAGTATGTCAACCCCATACAGGGTAGCACTTGACACAAGCAGTGTACTTGTCCAATAACATCTAACTTATGGACAGCCTGCAGCAGAATTACCTAATAATGAGCACCATGCTCAGTCATTGTATGCTCTAGGTCTCGTTCTGTACCAATAACTCTCTATTTTCCATCACTCTTTTAATGTCTCTAAAACATCAACCAAGTTTCCTCATTTATCAGCAGGCCAAGTTGCCATCCATTTGCAGAGCACTGGCATCGGAAATATCTTGCTCCTATCTTTGTTGCTTTTCCTTCCTCTCTCATGGTAGTAGATTAAATGTCCTAACTGTTTATTAAAAAATATATGAGAACGTAAGTGAGAAACTGAATTCATTTTCCCAAGAAATCTCAGACAGGGGAGAATACTACTCTAAATCCAGCCATAGGATATTTAGGTAAAACGCTTTTCCTAGGTTCTATGCAAATTTAGGATATATGCCAAGAGAACACACAAATGTGCACATGCAACAAGTTATAAATAGGAGTTAGACATGACAGACTTAGGGTGGTCCTCCCCCACATGTTTTGCCTGCTTTCATCCAATTATGCTAGATCTTTCTTCTGTTGGCCTTAGGACTCTGTGCACTTTACCACTGCTAACCAGTACTAAAGGGCTAGTGCTCACTCCCCTAAACATGGTTTGATCGGCATACCGATAATTGGCATATTTAATTTCCCGAAGTCCCTAGTAGAGTGTACTACATGTACCCTGGGACGGAAAATTAAATGCTCCTACCGGGCCTGCAGTACTGAATGTGCAACCCATTTAAGTAGTCCTTTAAACATGCCTCAGGCGTGCCAATGCAGAGCCAGGGTGTGCAGTTTTAAACTGCCATGTTGGCCTAACAAGTTGAACCTTTTGCCAGGCCCAATCCTTCCTTTTTAATACATGTAAGTCACCCCTAGGGTAGCTCTGGGCAGCCCAGATTTAGGGTGCAATGTATTTGAAAAGCAGAACATGTACTTTACCGCATCTCGGAACCGGCACATCACCTTGTTTGCCCAAATACTTTACACATTGCCTTCAAGTTTAGCCTGACTTCTCTATGCAAAGCTACCAGAGGGTGAGCATAGATTAATTTGGGGTTCACTTGTGCCTTACTGTGATTAGTATTGTGGCTACTGCTTGACCATGGCTAACACCCCGGCCAAACAGAAACCCAATTTCTGACAAATACAAGACTAAATAATCCAGAACAGTGCCATCTCCATCTTCTTCTCTGTGACTTAGTATTACCAATCTGATCCCAGCAATAGATAAAACTGGTTGAAAGCAAGTTTTGCCCACTGTGTCTCTACTGCTTTCAGGTTCTATGTGATTTGGCATTACTAAATGTTGTCACACCACAGCAGTTAGCCTCCCGTGGCAGGTATCTGAATATCAGTCACTACTGTGGTTCGTATATAGAACAAATTTAGTGTCGTCTGACCATATCTTGACCATCAATAAGATGCAGAGGGCCATTTAGGGTTTTGCGGAATGGGAGAGCCATCATAAATTGCGTGGCTCTCCTGACTTGCTAAACATGCAATTGCCCGCCTCATTTAGAGTTGAGCAACCACCAAGGTTTTTCCAGTGGAGTCTCAGCCGACTTTGACTTGTACACCCTTGATCTGTTGGTCCAACCAGCAAAGGGTCCCTAGGTTGCAGTGATAGTTTCTCCATTAACCCCAACCTAAATAGGGCAAGGTGACCGTTACTGATTTTCCATGCCTGGGTCCACCATGCCTGATTAAACCTTGCAGGGAAGCAAACAATGGTTGTTATGCAGAAAGAGAAAACTCTACCTCAGGGCCACTACCTTCTTTCTGAAACCAACTCAGACTTTGGGCATTCATCTACGTCTTCAGTGCATCCAACGAAACAGTGGATGCACTGTGAGCATAGTGACCCCCGACATAAAGGCAGAGAAGTATCTAAGTCAGCAGATGGTCCTCCACAGGATTGTAAGCTGAGGTTCTCCACTGACCTTGTGTGCTGGTGAGTCACCCATCAGAGGCTAAATGACCACTGTATTTACTAAAGTCACTCTTCAATCAGTTAAGGACTATGCTATGTGATGTTGGGGCATCAACTAGAGCCACATTATCCATAATGCTTATATTCTTCACTATCTTTTAGAAGAACAGAGGCTACCCAGTGGACCACTAGGAACAAATTGCAATTGTAATAGGTAAGCAACAGAGGGTCACTGTAGGAGAAATCTTCTCAGCATATTAAGTTTGGACATTAATTTGAAGAAAATTAAGCTACATTTTTATTGTAACTGTACAGCCAATGTCACAGTTTTTACAATACATCAGGGGCACATTTTTAAGTGCTGCACTGGCTGATGGGAGTGTCAATGTTTGAAGTGTCTAAAGCTAAAATATATAACTGGAAAATTCTCCGATTTAATACATGACTCGTAGGCAGCATGAATAGGAAATAGTGTGCAAGCACTACGTCTTTCTGTTTTTGCATGAAATGAATTGGAAATAGTGTGCAAGGACTACGTCTTTCTGTTTTTGCCGGGAAACGGGCACTACAACACGGCCGTTTCCACGAAAACCTTAACCACGCATGCATTACAACGCATGTGTGGTTACAACGAAAGCCTTTACCACGCATACGTTTACTACGAGGTACGTAGTAAAGGCATGTGTGGTAAAGGGTACAATTAAAAAAAGGGGGGTGGGATGGCTTCCCCTCCCCAAAAAATAAATAACCTGAAGTCTAGATGTGCAGGCAATCAACGTCGTATAAGAGGAAACGGAAAGAAACTTCCGCTTCCTCTTTACGACGTATGACGTCACCACGGAAAAATACGAGGAGAAGGATAAGCGTGGAAATACCATTCCGTTGCAACGCATGCGTGGTAAAGGCATGCATTACAACGGAGTTCGTTCTAAGAACATACAACCGTTTTTGCCTTGTGTTGTGTACATGTAATGCATTTAATCAGAGAGTTCCAGAGTTATATGTAAGAACTTTAGTCAGCGGCAATGCACAAAACCGGTACATGGATATGCGCTGATCCAATGCAGCTTTTAATGCTATGGCCCCTGTATGCTACAAAGAGTTTTTGCGATATACATTAGCAACATATGTGCTCACAAGGTGAAAAACTGCAGCGACATTTGTATGAATATGTACAAAGAAACAAAGCAGAATGGAGGAAATGTTGATAGGCAATGTGAATGCATTCATCCAACCAGTCTAATCAAAACAGTAAAGTATCTCATTTGATTGCCAGCAGCATCGACGGTGTTTCAACCTCTAAATCAATTTTAGATCATCATCATCAGGACATTTACGATTTGAGCATAAACAGCGTCAATGTGTGAATTTCATGAAGCTGGTGAATGTTCTCGGTTAAACAAATGCTTTCAATATGTTATATAGATATAGGTAGATATAGATATAGGAATGCGGCAAAAGGATCACTGTAGTAAAGAAGGATATGTTGGTAGTGTTATCAGAGTTCTGTGTAGTCAAAGTAATTGGCATCAGGAAGCAGTGCTAATGGTCCATTGTAGTCAGGAGTAATTGTGCTATGACTATTATACAAGAAATTCTGCAACTGAGCAACCATTCGGACTTTTGCTGAGAGGAATGCTCCTTGTGCGGATGAGTAGACTGACGATTACAGTGTCAGCAGCTAACTCAGTGTGAAATAATAATGTATTATGAAAACTGTAACATTTGTTGTATAGTTACAACGAATAAGAAATTTGATTTTGATGGAATCGATATAGAATTCATAAATCTTAAAAGGTTTATATATCAGTAAACTATGCTTGCTCGCACATTACACATTCCCCAGAGCATCAATCAAAAGCTTAAAAACATACATAAGAAATCTTTACATAAGGAAATAGTATTTTTGTATAGATAAGGGCAATCATGGGGAAAAGATAAACTTCTCTCTTGCTAGACATGAAACAAAGCACATTAAGTTGCTTTTATATGTTGAAGAGCCTCAAAGCTGTTTGCCTGTATATGAAATTTTCCTGTCAATGTTCTTACATTTCTATAACATTTTGCTATTACTGTTCCATAACTCTCTATTGCCAACGATAATGGAAAAGTAAACCGCAATATTTATTGCATCCAAAATATGCTGATTAAACCTCTCTGAAATGCAATTATGCCAAGCACAATCCATACACCAGTTAGAATGCAGATTAAATCGGGAAGTCAAATGTTAACAAGTCTCTTGGGCACACATTTCAAAACAGGATAAATAAAACAATTACAACTAGACTGTAAATCGTCCATTTCAGAGATCAGGAGTTCACGGGGCTATATATATGTAACCTGGCCACAGGGTGTTTTTAAATTCCCTTTCAACTGGTAGAATAGTATCCCGTTTATTTGTGAGAGAGGCCCCGTGGGGGTTATCATAATAGAGAATTCCACACCATCAACTCTTGTAACTCCTAACAAACTGCACTTATGTAGGGCTTTGTGCACTAAAGCTGCATAAGGAATAACATCATAGAATAAACGTATTAGCAGAACGTATTGATGCTCGAAGAACATACATCCAGAATGATTTGTATACACTCTAAAGGCAGCCTACATATGTGTTAGAACGTTACATATGTCTGTTTTAAAATAGCCCTCCTTCCAGCATTTCTGAGCCCCATTAAACATTAACATGTTTAAAACCTGCATGTGATTTACATAAAAAAGTCAAACAAACCATGAAAAGTTATTTTCACATTTTTATTTGACTATGTTAACTTTTTGTTTTTGTAAAACATGTACCTTCATTTTTATCAAGGAATATTGAACGGTTATTGCATTACTTATTGTGACGTCTCTTTCATGTTACGTCATTGTGAATTGCACATGCTAATTGGCCCCCACTATTTTTCCTAGTTCTTGTAACCTGGGCTTAATAAATGATTAAGAACAATCTGCCTGCTCACTTCATATGAGTTACAGTGTAGTAAAACATGATTTATTCCTTTGATGATCACTCCTTATTCCTTCCAACATTAAATTAATTGTATTACAAAGCTACATTCACGTGTAATAATTCTCCGGGAAGACAGGATGACAGTGTTGCATTGTGATTCAATTTCATAGCAGACAGCTAGTTAACTTGCTGAGGTTTCAATTAAGGTTTTAAAAATATGGAAAATAATAACGTTTCTAAAGATGGGCGTCTGTCTGATGCACCTACAGCAGATTGAAACCACCGAAGCCGATGCAAGATGGTTGGTTTGGACAACAATGTAATCTTGCCATTGGAGCAAGTTTTATTTCATGATCACAGAGGTAAACATACACTTTTGTGTACGTTTAATGTATTCACAAACCACGATGTATTAGTAACTTTAAGACTGTGGAGACTCTGCAGTCGGGGCGGAGAACTATGCAATAAAAAGATGGGTAAAATGATAAAAATTCTCTAAAATGCAATTATACCAAGCTCAATCCATACACCAGTTAAAATACAGAATAAATCAGAAAGTCAAATATTAATATTTAACCAAGTCCCCTATGCATACAATTCAAAATAGGAAAAGTAAAACAATAAGAACCAGACAGTAAATCATCCATTGCAGAGATTAGTACTACACAGAGACCTTGCTTCTCATGAAGAGCCACTCAACATGGCTTAATCAGGGCAGAAGTTAGGGGAGGATGTAGGTGCACGGGTTTTATTTATTACTATTATTATTATTATTATTACTGCTTTGAGAGACATCGATGCACACAGTGAGTGTGTGTGTTTCTGGTGGTTTCCAGCACACCCATAGCCAGGTCACATCAGACTGGAGACTAAGAAATGTAAAAGAGAAACAAGGCAGCAGGCATTTTTATGAGCAGAGTCTCCACAGTCGTAAAGTTACCAATAAACCATAGTTTGTGAATACCGAAAAAAAGAACAAACTTACACAACAGTTTAAGTTGACCTTCGTGAATCAGGTCCAGAATACAGACCTGGTGAATTCTACTGATTACTTCTGATGTTCCAGCTTTCTTGAGTCAAAAGCATTAGTGAAGATAAAATGCTGGACCATAATTTGCACCCTAATTTCTCTTTGTGTTATTTCAGAGAAAAGGGAAAGCAAAAGGATATAAATTATGGGACCCACAATTGATTACCCCACAGTTATGAAATTAACAGCATTATTTAAGGTTTTGTGGGTCTCCATAACCTCTACCACTGTGGTAGATGAGAGCCCGCCATATTTAGAGATGCCCACCTGTCTGTCAGAGATCTCTGTACTCCCATAGTAGCAGTTGCCCTGGCGGCAGTTTCTCTGAAGGCACTTTGGCTTTGCTGAGCAGCCATCATGTTTTATTCTGCAGCTCAGACATTATTTTTAGTTTTTCTAAAAACAAACTCCCATATCAACTTTTTTGTGGACAGCAAAAGCGACATTTATATAAAAATTCCATATGACTAATGCTCCTTATTATATTTTATTAACTAGGTGTTGTGAGATTGAAGTTTCTATCTATTTTCCAGATAGTTACTGTCACTCATTTATAACATAGCATCTAAGCTCTTGTTACCTTTTTAAATGCAAATATGGGCACACCTTATATTTCAGATAAGTACACTAGTATGCTGTGCCTAACTTTTCAAAGTGCAATTGCTGCTGGCTTACATAGCGTTCAGTCTGGTATTTTAATAAAAAAATGGGTTTGTTTCACTTTTACCTGAAGAGCGCTTCCAGGATCCCACATGGCTGCTACTCAATTAATGTTGCAGGAATGTTTGCAAATGTGAGTTGAGAAAAGCTTCTCTCTATGCATACATTTGGAATTTGACTTTTAGGCAGTTTGTGTCAAGTTGTGCACACATTACCGGTGACTTGTAAAAAACTTTTAATTTACCAATTTAACTGTACATTCACTTGTACAATGGAGCTGTTTAGTCCTTTTTAACTAGACAGAGATCAAAACATGAGATATCCAGAGTTCAAAATTCTAAACAATTCAGGGAAAACACATGGATGGATTTCCCGCTTTGACCCTCTTAAGAAGTAAGCCAGATATAGACTAATCTTCACCTGATAGTTTCCCTTGCTAAGATGATAGAACATTGACTATCCATTGAATTTAAAGTGACACCACCTAGCGAACACTAGAGCCCTCACCTCAGGGGACTGTGCTTATTGTTTGTGTATGCCGTATTTTACTTTGTGGTTGTATATAATTGCTCCTTTTTCCATAAAAGCAAATTTTTGACTGGAAAATCATTTTGAGTGGTGAGCCTGTGGTCAACCCCCCTGCATCTCCCTCCTTCCCAAGGAGCATTGCATTGCTGGACCCATGCTACTACTGAGAGTCCAGTGCTGAAAGGGTACAATGCCCAGTTGCTTAGGGCCCATAGTAAGCCAGGCCAGTAAGTCGGGTCCACGGACAACAGGAATAAAAAAAGGCCTCACTCCCCATAGCTAGGGCCCAGTAGGCCCCATGGCCCTTGTGAGACACAAAGACCTGTTTGCAGTGCCCCGTCCTCAATTGTTGGCCCCATTTTGACTACCAGATGCTGGTTTTCTGACTCTGACTGTGCACTTTGCACTGCTAACTAGACACATTTACATTAATATCACCCTAATGTCACCCCTGGGGGCCACAGGGTAGGGTTCTTTGTAACTATAAGCAGGGGCATTATAAAAGATGTTTTATATGCCACGGTGAGGGAAAAACTGCCAATTTTGTTTCTCCCCATTGTAGCACATGGCCCCGTAGGCTAACATGGGAATATTTGTATTAAAGTATAACTTTTGATATGAGTGGGTTAAAAATATAATTCAAGGACTTCTAAGAATAATTATTAGAAATCCAAAAATTTGGTGCAAGGGTGCCTGTGTTGAAATCACGCTGTTTTGTGCAGGAAAAAACACCTTCCTTCACAAAAAACAACAGTTAACACACCCCTTGGGAGGCATAGGCTTTTGATGCATTCCCACGTTTACAGCATGTTGTAAATCTGGGAATGTGTCAAATGCCATGGGCATTACGTGGGAACAACCACCATAACGCGCATGGTACATCTCCCCATCGCAGTGTGAGGCAATGCAGCGGCTTGCGCCAAGTTGCCTCACACCATATTTACGAGGCCATGAAAAATCATGCATGGTGGCTTTACGTGGCCTGTAGAAATGGCTCTGCAGAGTTCACCGCCAAAGTGTCATTAAAAGTGATGTTCCACCGGTGTACAAGGCTTGTAAATGAGCGCCAAAGGATATCCTGTGGAGGTTGAACTGCAAACTGCAGTGCAAAAGGCAGGATGGGGATGGAGTAGCCAAACTGGTCTTCAAAGGGAGAATGACAGTTTAGGGCAGCACAAAATCACCTCACATTCAGCACCCCCTAACCAGACAAGACCTCCTATAATTAGATTAGCAGAGAGGCTGGAAGGGGAGTGTTAGGGGAACTTAGCCAAGTGGGTTGGCTTAGCCAAATCTAACCCTCCAGGAGAGAGTTTCTCCATTTTGGGTTTTGGAAGAATAGCGCTTTCTGGGACAATAATACATAACACAACAGTTGTCATAAATCTGGGTGGAACCCCATACCCCATTGGTCAGGGGTGCCCTCCCTACTTGTCACTCAGGATCAATGGATAAATATGGGAGAGCTGCACAGCAATTCAGATCCCTGCCTGGAATAATCAAGAGAAGGAGGTCTGCCCTGCAAGAACCCCTGGTCTGAACCCCAAGAGGACTTCTTTCATAAGGACTGCACCTGCTGCATACTTTGGAACTACAGCCCGAAGGACTTTGCCTTGCTTAAAAAGGATTAAGCAGGGACTCCGTGAAAGCAACAGGTACAAAAGAGCAACAAAATCCCCTGCCTGACACAAGAAGAAGAAGGACTGCCTTCTTGGAATCCTGATCTGCACCCAAAGGACTGCACTATGAAGGAATGCACCTGCCCTAAGGACTTTGCCTGGCTTCATAAGGTGTAAGGAGTGGACTCCCTGACAGCTACAGGTTAACAGAGCTCACCTTCACCATCTCCACCAAGACGACTCAGCCTGGAGTGCGGCCAATTGACTTTTTAGGATTTGGCCAAGTGCATTGTGGAAAACGTAGTTCCAGGGACAATTCTCAGAGCTTCTAGACCCTTGGATTTGTGTTGTGTTGTGGACACTTTGAAGATCAAAATATTTGTCAAAAAGCTCCATAAGGTGACCAAGTCATCAACAAGTGTCAAGCCACCAAAGTCAAACCCAGCCTGGATTTCAGGTTCATGCCACTGAAAACTTCGGAGCTCAAGACTTCCAGGATTTCACTGAGGCCTTGTGCTGAGCCATGCAGTTGTCGTCGACTTGAAACCTTGCCTGACAAAGAGCCACGCTCAGCATCTAGAGAAAAAGCTCCAGAAAAAAAGACCAAGGGGCAGATGTATCAAGCGTTTTGCGACTCTCAAAGGCCGAAATTCGCCGAATTTCGGCCTTTGCGAATCGCAAATGGTCTTTTTGCATGTTTTTGAATGTATCAAAAATTAGCAAATTAAGAAATCGCAAAGATTTGCGATTCCTTAATTTGCCATAGCATTTAAGGAATCGCAAATTTTGCGATTCCTTAAATGCTATGTAAGAAGCATTTTTTTTTGCGAATTTTGGTTAAGGAATTACCACCGACTTGTAGTTGATGGTAATTTGCGAAGTCCTCAACAAATGCACAAATTTGCATTTTTTAAGGTGGCATGTGACGCGCACACATGCCCATGGGGCATGTATGTGCGCCATATGCACACATATGTACATTTCAGGGATGCAGCAGGGTGTCTTTCAGACACCCCTGCACCCTTGAAATAATTCTCAAATTGCGATTAGCAAATTGCGAATTCGCAATTTGAGAATTACTTTAAAATCATTCCTATGTCAATGTCACTGTCAAATGCTCTTGTATAGCGCACTTATCACCGGAACGGTCTCAAGGCGCTCTGCAGGAAAAAGGCATTGACCCCCCGGAGCAAGATAAGCATAGGGGACTTTATTTGGGAAAAAGCCAAGTTTTTAGAACCCTTCGAAACTCCAGATGGTTAACAAGGGATAGGATATGGGTGGGTAGTTTATTCCATAGTTGGGGGGGCACATATGAAAAGGAGCGGCACCCATTCCTAGCTGAACGAGCTCGAGGCTGGGCCAACAGGAACCTAGAACTAGAGCGAAGAGCTCCAGATGGAATATACCAGGCCAATTTCTTTATTAAATAGGACGGGCCAATCCCATGTAAAAGTTTGTGAGTTAAACTTAGGATTTTTAAATGACATCTTTGGCGCACGGGGAGCCAGTGCAACTGTTTAAGGGAGGATTTAGAAGCAGACCTGGGAGGCAGGCCCAGCACCAGCCTTGCCGCCGCATTCTCTATAGTTTGTAGTTTAGTCAGCAAGCTCGCATTAATGGAAGCAAATAAGGCATTACCGTAATCGAGCCTACTGACAATCAGTCCCTGAACCAGAGGCTTTCTGGCTTCGACTGGGAGCCATTTGAAATATTTTTGCAATAATCGGAGAATGCCAAAACAAGTCCCAGCCACATGATTGACGTGAGTCTTCATGGAGAGATCCCCATCAAGCATAATCCCTAAATCTCTTACAGCTTCTTTAGGCTCAGGACAAGGCCCTAAATCAGAGGGCCACCAGTCCTGAGACCAGAAGGTCTTGGCCTTGCCAAATAATAGAATTTCGGTCTTACTGCAGTTGAGTTGGAGTTTGTTTTCACTCATCCAGTTTTTAATGTGATTCATACATTGTTTAAAACTGGAGCAGGTCTCCTGAAGGTTAGATTTGCAGGTAATAAGTACCTGCGTATCGTCTGCGTAAGACACAATAGAGAAGCCATAAGATTTTATAATAAGGGCCAAAGGGCGAAGATAGAGATTAAATAATAAAGGGCTGAGGATAGATCCCTTTGGGACCCCAATCGAGAGAGGAGTGGTATCGGATGAGAAAGAATTCATCCTGATATAGGAATGACGATCCCTGAAATAGTCCGCGAACCAGGCCAAGGCACTGCCTCCGACACCAACCTCCCACAGCCGTGCTGTGGGAGATGGTGTCAAAGGCAGCGGAAAGATCCAATAGTACCAAGAAAGCTGATTCGCCCCTATCTAAGGAGAGTCAGATGTTATCCACTATTTCTAGGATTGCGGTTGAAGCCAGATTGTGACGGGTCCAGAAGTGAATGAGTTTCAACATAAGAAGATAAACGTTTATTAACCAGGTATTCCAGGACTTTGCCAAAATAAGGTAACAAGGAAATCGGTCTGTAGTTGGAAAAAATAGAGGGGTCACTGTTAGGCTTTTTAAGAATTGGCCTGACTTGTGCCAATTTCCAGCTACTCGGAAAAGTAGCACTCTCAAAAGAGGTGTTAAAAATACTAGTCATTCCATCAGCCAGCAATGGAAATAGTTCACTGCATTTACGAGGGAGCAAGGAATCATTGGGAGATCCTGACTTAACTTCCTTAAGAGCCAATAGCACTTCAGCTGGAGAGGTAGGCTCCCAATTCTGTCAAGGAAGGGAGCTCTATGATTCCGGGGATATGCTCAGAGTTAGAATGAGCCCCCTCACTTGCGACCACCCTTTGAGGTGAAAGAGGATATGAGGAGTATATTAGCTGGATCTTACTGTAAAAGAAGGAAGCCAATGAGCTCACCCATTCTTGCGAGGGGGCAAAAACAGATTGCTCAACCTGCGGGGTGGTAAACTCCTTAACTATCTTATATAGTTCTTTGCTAGATTGGGAAGCCTTGTTTATTCGTTGCGTAATGTAGAGAGACTTGGCTGCCTTTATATGTTTCATATAAGCATGATGGATTAATTTGTACTTCAAGTGGTCTTCCGGCATTTTGGACTTGCGCCATAGTCTCTCTGCCGACCTACAGTCAGTTTTTTCTTCTTTCAAGGTATCGGTTAACCAAGGCGAAGCAATTCTTTTTAAGTTTACCTCTCGTTCCGGGATAATTTTATCGAGCGAATTTCTGATAGACATTTCCAGTGACATGGCCATTGAACCAGCATCATTGGGATGATTGTCCGGATGCTTAAAGAACCTTATAAACGCCTCAGGTGTCATTTTATGCCAAGGTCGAATAAGCCTGGATTCTTTGTGAATGGCGGTCTGGGGCCGGGAAGGTGTGGGAATTTTAAAATGTATTAAGAAATGATCCGTCCAGATCATCTGCAATGGGGGGTCACAGTACAAGTCAGTCATATTAGAAAATACCAGGTCCAATAAGTGACCAGCTAAATGTGTAGGCCCCTGAACCTGTTGGATTAGTCCTATAGTTTCTAAAGTAGAAATTAGGTTACAGGAATCCACATCGTGTGATAACTCGGCATGAAAATTAAAATCGCCGAGTAAGATAAAATTATCTGTAGCCAACACATGCGAGACTAGTATATCCAGCAGATTATTGACAAATTCAGATTTACCTCCCGAGGGTCTATAAACCAGGGCAGCTCTACCAGCCACCACCGTGTTATATTTTATAATAATTATCAATATTTCAAGTGAATCAGATGACAACGAGTCAATACATGTAATTTCTAGTGGGGCCTTAGCAGCAACAGCGAGGCCACCTCCTCGTTTGCCCACTCTATCCAGCCTGATCAGATGGTATTCACTGGGAAATGCAATGGCAATATCGGGAGAAGCCTGGTTATGAAGCCATGTTTCCGTAAAAAAGCAGATATCTGGCTTCTGGGTGTCTAGTAGGCACCAAAGTTCTAGAGCATGTTTGGGGATAGATCTTGTATTGAAATACAGGGCAGTTAATAATTTGACGTCCATATTCAAACAGATGTTACTAGGTTCTGACGGCTTATAAGACTTAATATCCTCCACAACCCTACACGGGGGGAACTAGCAACCGAAGCATCCGGATTTTTCCTGAAAGGGCAATCCGTTAAGCAGGCTGCCTGGGGGTCTGATGAAATCTGTTGATTTAATAAAAACAATTCCTGGCGGGTATAGCGTAACATGGTAATATACAAGTCGCTCAGGCGACGTGAGAAAGTAAAATCGGCCAAGGGTTTGGGCAGCTGGCAGCGGTCTGGCGCGGACGGGCGCAGATGGGCTTGCCTTTGGCGCATCGCTGCGCGCGTCCGCGCTATGAGGTGGTTTTAAATAGGGAAGGGGCGGGCAGCTCTGATGACGCTGCTGATGCGCCGAGTGCTTCCTGTCCCTCCGCACAAACGGCACAACAGGGACCAGCACTACAGATAACAGGTAAGAAAATGCGATCTTTAGTCACCGCAGCAATTTAAAAACGAAAAGAACAAAAGTGCACACAAAGTTAAAACGCGGTCGTAGTCACCACGATCAGTAATTAAGAGGATGCACGTTCTATGCACACAAACAGCTTATTGGCTTTCACTTTGATGAATATTAACCCCAATCCCACACAATTTACAGCGCTAACTAGACTCACAGCAAGGTTGCCAATCTCGCTGCGCGCGTCCGCGCTATGAGGTGGTTTTAAATAGGGAAGGGGCGGGCAGCTCTGATGACGCTGCTGATGCTCCAAGTGCTTCCTGTCCCTCCGCACAAATGGCACAAGCCGCGGCGGACCAGGGACCAGCACTAGAGATAACAGGTAAGAAAATGCAATCTTTAGTCACTGCAGCAATTTAAAAACGAAAAGAACAAAAGTGCACACAAAGTTAAAACGCGGTTGTAGTCACCACGATCAGTAATTAAGAGGATGCACGTTCTATGCACACAAACAGCTTATTGGCTTTCACTTTGATGAATATTAACCCCAATCCCACACAATTTACAGCGCTAACTAGACTCACAGCAAGGTTGCCAATCTCGCTGCCTCCTGGCCCATAGGAATGCATGGGAAATTAATCCTTATTCGCAAATAAGGAAGTGTAAGGAATCGCAAAAAAAATAGGGATTTTTTTCATACATTCAATTTTGCGATTTCTAAATAGCGATTCCTTAAAAATCGCTATTTAGGAATCGCAAAATGGAATCTTGATACATCTGCCCCTAAGTGAAAGGTAAAAATTTGACTGAGACCTCCCACTTAGTGTAGCTGGCCAGGGCTCAATCACGGTCGCCCTCAAACTTTGACTTTGTCCTGGTGAAGCGTGACCAGATGTCCCATGTTGGCATTAGTGTTTTTTAATTACTAGAAAGTGTTTATTCTTTAAACATTCATATCTCTGATTCCCTACATTGGATTTTTGTTGTTTTGGTGTCTATTTGTTCAGAAAATTTGACCTCTTTTTATAAATTTGTGTTGGAATTTTATTGTGTATTGTGTCTTACTTATTTAATATGTTAGTGTTTTTAAATGCTTTACACACCTGTCTCCTAAGTTAAGCCTGCCTGCTAGTTGCCAGCTACCAAAGGTTGAGCAAGGGTATAATTTATTGAAATCATGACTGAACTTTTCATTGTGTTTGTGCCTTATTACTAGTGGTAGGTCCCTACTTATTACCTCTAATAAGCCACTTTCCAACAGTCCTCTAAAAGGGGTTCTGGCAAATGTAATTTAGAAGCTGGGTCAGGACAAGTCAGTCAACAGTAGTGAATTTACGATGACAGTTTGTCATCTTTGTGGACATCTTTGAGATTTAATAACAAGCCATCTTATTTCCATGCGATGTGGTGTTTCTCAAGGGTCTCTGGCCTGCTCACTATCTATGGCCCTACTTTCAGCCTCAGGACATTTTATGTTGGCTTGGCACCAAGCCTTGTCCATGGGAGGGGTTTCTGCCTTCCATTAGTGATACCATGTGGTCGCTGAATTGGCTACCAAGAAGGCGAGATCCAGAAAGCAAGCTGTCGCCTTCTTTTTGGATCTCCTCTGCAAATCTAAGGCACAGGCTTCCCAGAAGTCTAGGTTTGCTAGCCCGGTAACATTCACCAGCCTACTTAGGACTTCAGTACAGGACTAGGTAGTCACTAACAACCAGCAATACCAGAGCATTTGGTGAAAATCAGCTGGGACAGCAGTGCGGCGTGCACAGAAGACATTATATTGGTTTTAGCAGAGGATAGATGTTTGAAATACATGGGTTTGAATTTAACGCTGTGCGATACAATATGGGGATGTACAATTAACCAGTTCGGCGCTCATGACAAGCTCAGCTCGTCATGAGTTGCGCCGCTCGCACGCTGATGACGAGCTGAGCTCGTCATGTAACGCGGCTTTTTGAAAAACGCAGCGGACAGCGGGAAAACCGCTACCGTGCATGCGGTTAACCCAACCCATTTCTTATCATAGACCACTCGCTCTATTTCAGTATCCCAAGCGTCTGAGAGAGGATAACTCATTTGTAAACAAGAGAAAGCCCAAGTTACAGTACTCACAATGATGGCCAGTGCAACTTTGTTTCGAAGAATTTCAGAATTTTCTCTGCAATCTCACCTCTACTGTTTGCTGACCACTTTTGTGAGGGGCTACTTAATTCACACTTAATCGAGATACTGTAATATATTTACTTATACTTTAGTCTTTATCTAATGAAATGTCCAATATCGACATAACTCAAAGTGTATATATTGCTTTGATGAGCTGTCCATGTTCCGCTGCTTTGGTACTGTGTTTTTATTTATCCGAATTACCCTTTGTAGCACGAAACTGACTGTTACTCTAATTCTTTTGTAGCTTTTTACATTTTATGGACTATTGAGAGGACTTTAGTGTTTTTTTCAGATACATACGAACAAGGCAATATAGATCTAAGGGGATTATTTAGAGTTAAGAGCATGCGGGCCATCTGCCCAAAAATCCTTTTGTAACTGACTGCTTTCTTCAGTCCATTGTAAGTTTGAGATCATCAATGTCATTTGTTTTCTCCACTTCTAATGCCAAAGTTGAATGCCTCCTCTCTTATAAAATACACTTACTTTAACATATTACGAATCAAGACTTACTGGGAATTATAATATTGAAACTTGCATTTTGTGAGGTAATAATTGAATTGGATATCAATTCCAAGTTTCTTTGAAATCATTTAATTAATTTTTCCTGATTAGAAAGAGATATGGGAGGCGCTAGGGGGCGCACAGCGGAATGGCTGCCTGAACTGCAGCTCCGCCAGGCGACCACTAACAATGGGTGATTACACTGCCGAAAACCCCGAGAAACCACTTTGAAAACGTATACACGTGTGTAGGAAGATGAGCTGCACAGTCCGGTGTGCTGAAATACGGAGCTCGTGAGGGGCAAGTTAACTTTTTGTCGAGAGGCATGCCCGGTCCGGTCACTAGCCTGACAAAATGGCCGGCGGAGATTAGCGTACTGGGGACAGACGTGCTGACCGAGGACTGAGATCGGCTTCAAACACCAACAGGCAATTACCGGAGGTGAAAAACTGCAGATTCCGTAAGTACCGCCGAGATGGGTTGCCTGTCCTGCATATGTGCGCCCGTTGGCCTCAGGAGTGACACCGGACGAGTGCCTGACAAGATGGCCGCGCAGGGTCCCGGAGTGAAAATAGTGTTTACATCGCGCCCAGAGTAACGGGTTGAGCGGGACGGGACGATTTGGCTAGCGGATCCGCGAGGGCGCTGCTGCTGGGAGCTAACGCTGGTGAATGCCTATCAATCCACACACTTTTGCCGCCAAAGGTTCTGTATGGGCGTGGATCCGCCAAAATAGCGCTGGTAGCGCACGACACAACAGCGACGTATAGCTCGCAGAGACGGCTGAGGATCCGCGACCAGAGGTCAGCAGAGGGGACAAGACCAAAATAACGGTACTGATTGGCCGTGTAGCGCCGCATCACTGCAGAGGCGACCTGATCGCGGTTCCCCATCGCCCAACAGATCTGGCGGTAGGCTGTAGTGTCCCTACTCATTGATTACGGCGGCGGAGTCGAGTGGAGTGCTTGAGCACCCTGGGAGGAGTATCACGACGACAGCGGCAAGGGTCACGAGGGCGTCGGTGCCCGTTTACAGGAAGGCGACATCCCCATCCACAAACATGGGAAAACCAGATAAGCAGCAGCCCAAGATCTCTTTTGACAACAGGAGAGCGGGGAAGGCCACGGAGGAGGTGGTTGAAAATGGCGACGCGGCTACTCCTATGCCTAACAGCAACATGGAGAAGATCCTACTGGCGATTCAGTCAAACCTGCAAGACATCAACGGTAAGCTGGACAACCTAACTTGTAGGATGGACGGCATGGCTGCGAGGCAAGAAAAACATGGCGAGAGATTGGATGAGGCCGAGACAAGGATTGCGGCCGTTGAAGATGAAGCACGAGCCTCCACCTCCAAATGCACTGGCATGGAGAAACTCCTGGAAGTAATAAGGGCGAAGGAGGAGGATTTGGAGGCGCGCTCGAGGCGCAATAACGTCCGAATCACGGGCCTGCCGGAGACGACCAACACGGGACGGATGGAGAACTACGTCGAAAACTTGTGTAGGGATCTTTTTGGAGCGGAGGCCTTGTCGCCAATCTTCATTGTGGAGCGGGCGCACAGATCGTTGGCCCCCAAGCCGCCACCTGGTGCCACACCTAGACCAATCGTGGCGAGGATCCTGAATTATCGTGACAGGGATACTATTCTCCGACTGGCACGGGAGAAGGGAAAAATACAACATCAAGGCAACTCACTGGAGTTCTACCCAGACCACACGGTCGCGGTGCAGCAGGCCAGGAAGGAATACGCCTCGGTGAAAGCTAAACTGCGTGATTTGAACATAGTGTACTCAATGTTGTATCCAGCACGTCTGCGAGTGGTATGGAGGGAGAAGGCGATCGTACTAGCTACGCCAAAGGCGGCTCAGGACTTTATCAAAAAGGTACAGCGGGAGGTGAGAGCGGAGTCGCATAATGATCAACAGAGAGACTCAGACTGACGCCACCGAAAATAGCTTCGTCCGCCGGTGGTGAGTTCTATTATAACATTGGCAGATGGTTATTGCCACATAACCACTAACGGTTAAACTGGGCGGACCTGCCTGGTACACAGCTCAGCTGAACAGATGATGTCGAGGGTGCGGCACTGGCTATCTGTCTGAAGGGCTAACTCACACTGGGGTTAAGGGTTTTGCTATGCTTCTTTATACTTGTACTCTGTTGTTGATTGAAGCTACAACCTGCGAACTGGTCCGATTTGTGGTGTGTTTACACTAGACATCCAGCAGTGTGGAGGTAGTTTAAGGGCACATAGCCCGTTTGCGGGGATTCTGCCCAGACTATTCGCAGACACATCATGGATTTATGCGCGCAAATGAGCGACAGGGGTGAGCACGTGTAGTGCCTAATGTGACGCAGACAGGGGTTGTGAAACCGGGCGACTACATGCCCGCTACTGCGAATCTCAAATGTACAATTTATTCTCAGGATCCTAACTGTGACAGGACACACCCCGAACGTTAAACGTGAGATGGGTGTGCAGACACCTCTGACATATGAGGTTGTAGTGTTGTTATTCTGCCCATATTTCAGTGCAGCTGCGTATGTTATATCAGGATATGCATGAAAAGTGGAGGGGTGGGAGGTGGAGGATCACACATCTTAAGCAATTACACAGTTTCTGTAATGTCGCCTGCACCCATCTTCTGGGTGTAGAAGTGTGCTCCTGGCGGACCTCCGTGAGGGTAATACCCAACACGAGTTCCTAAGATGGGCACTGTGTTAATGGTTTTTTGTTTAGGGGCCTGGTGCTCTGAGGGGATATGGCTTCGGCAGATTGGGGTTGCTGGAGTGGGCGGGAAATGGGAGGGGGGGGTATTCGTATGTTTACATAGACCGACAGCTCTACATATTGATATGTTAGTAGTTTCTCCACCGGAACTGCCTAAAATGGGCATACCTGTTCGTTATACAGCGGAAAGGCACGCATCAATTGTAACATGGAATTGTATGAAAATGATATGTGTAGCATTAACTGATGTCAATGGGTTCTAGAAATACGGACAGGCGAGGATTGCACATTCTTACCTGGAACATACGGGGGTTCTCGAAGCCTCAGAAAATCAGACAGATATTTGCCAGTCTTACCAGGTGGAATGTAGATATCGCATTTCTGCAGGAATCACACCTTGCACCACACACTCGCGCAACTCTGGGAATGAGGTGGGCTGGATCTATATACAGGGCATCTTATTCATCCTACTCCCGTGGGGTGATAATATTGATCAGGAAAGGGGTCAACTTTGAGGCACAACAGGTCACACAGGATCCCTCTGGTAGGTACGTGTTGGTTACGGGCACATTGAGGGGGCAGCGAGTAACGCTTCTTAATGTGTATGGACCAAACACAGATGCTCCGGAATTCTATAGGGAGGTTTGGGACCGCTTGCAAAAACATGCTAACACGCACATAATCTGTGGGGGGGACTGGAATATGACACTGCAGGACGGAATAGATCGATCTTCTAATTCACTGGAACAGCATAAGCAATCACGACAAATGGTTTGTCACATGATGACAGACTTGGCATTAGCGGATCTCTGGAGGTTACAACACTCTGACACGCCAGGCGCCACACACATAACAGCTTCTCACAATAGCTGGTCCAGACTGGATTACTGGTTGGGTTCGAGGGACTGGGTGCGACAAATACAGGTGTTGCCCCGCACGTTATCGGACCACAATCCGGTTCTGCTACAAGTAGAAATTCCACATTACACCCCTCCCCCCTTCCAATGGCGTTTTAACTCCCGGGCCCTGTCAGACACGGTATATACAGACACCATTAAGAAAGCTATAAAGGACTATTTTGATATAAACACACAGACCACAGAAGACCCTTGCTTACTCTGGGAAGCGTTCAAAGCCGCAATCAGGGGGGTCTGCATTGGCATCACCGTAGGGGTACTTAGAGACATTAGGAGCCAGATCCACCGCTGCGAACAGCGGATGAGAGATCTGGAGTTGCAATATGAGGCGACTCAGGATGTTTCATTGCTGCCTGAGTTACGTGAAGTGCATACAGAACATGCCAACTTCCTGGAGTCTGAAATAAAATATCTGGATCGCCAACAAACGGCTAGAGCCTTTGGAGAAGGGGGTAGGCCGGGGGCTCTGCTGGCTCGGAAAATTTGTGAGGGAAGGGGGCGAGCAGCGATACTCAGAGTTGCATCGAGGGAGGGTGAGCTGCGAACACACTCTGAGGACATACTGCAATGTTTTGTAGACTCCTTTAGCTCCCTCTACCAATCACAACCTACAGCAACAACGGAGGAAATGAATGACTATCTGCATGATGTAGCGATTGGGTGGCTGTCAGATGCGCATAGGGAGTACTTGGCTAGGCCAATAACGGTGGAGGAGGTCACTGAGGTGATCAGATCCTTGCCAAATGGCAAAGCACCGGGTCCCGACGGATACACCACCGAATTCTATAAACAGTTCGCGGACAGTCTAGCTCCTCATTTAGTGGCGATGTATGGCGCCTCCTTTGAAAAAGCGTTGCTTCCCCCATCGCTACGAGAAGCAATGATTATTGCACTTCTAAAACCGGCCAAAGACCCAGAGGATTGCGACTCCTATAGACCCCTATCCCTGATTAATGTGGATTCGAAAATTCTCGCTAAACTACTGGCGGGTCGACTATCCCCCTTGATGACCCGATTGGTCCTCCCGGATCAATCTGGATTTGTACCCACCAGATCCACCGCACATAATACTAGGTCCCTATTTGCACTATCGCATTATTTGCAACCCTCGGTTAAAGCGGTAGCGGTAATGTTAGACGCCGCAAAGGCATTCGATTCAATTGAATGGCGCTACATGATCACTGTCCTAAATAGAATGGGGTTTCCTAAAAGATATGTGCAATGGGTTTCTTTGCTTTATACTCAACCGCATGCAAGGGTCAGAATAAATGGCTATGTTTCAGATCGGTTTGCCATTGAACGAGGTACAAGGCAGGGCTGCCCACTATCGCCACTGCTATTTGCGCTGGCACTGGAGCCACTAGCCTGCATAGTGCGACAGAAATATAAGGAGTCGGCGCTGAAATTCGTGGCCAGACCTCTTCACATATCACTCTATGCTGACGACATGTTGCTATACGTCCGAGACCCGGAAAACAACCTGAATCCACTGCTTAGGGAATACATTCGCTTCGGCAGGCATTCGGGGCTAGCGATTAACTGGGCTAAGTCATCTATAATTCCCCTAACTGACACTACATCATCCTTTGCAGTAGACTTCCCGCTGGAATGGCAACAAGAACCGGTTCGATACCTAGGGGTCATGTATCATAGGGATCCAGATGAGGTATTACGTGCGAATTATGGTGTAGTACTCTCTAAACTGGAGGACAAAATTCAGCGCTGGATTCATTTGCCGTTATCGCTGGCTGAAAGAATAGCAATCGTCAAAATGAACGTGTTGCCCAAATTGTTGTACCTGTTTAACAACATACCGATCACGCCACCACAAACAATATTCCGCCGTATAAATTCCCTGGTGCGGACATTGATATGGGCGGGAAAGCAGGCTCGTATTGAGTTGCAGACGCTTACATTACCATTTGCCCTTGGTGGGTTCAGTGTGCCTGATTTCCTCCTCTATTACCTTTGTGCGCAGGCGCAATATGCTGCGTATTGGTACCATGCGGTCCCATATCTCACACACACGGCCATTGAAGAGGGAGATGCCTATCCTGTCCCCCTCTCTGCAATTATCACACACACCAGGCCACCGCTACATGCACAGGATATAAACACTGTAGACACCACGGTTAAAGCATGGCATAGGCTCGGGCAGTTAGCCCACAAGACCCCGCTGTATGCACCGGCCATGTCATTGCAGCACCATCAGGCCTTATCCGTCACTAGGGAAAAGGTGGGAATGTCCTTGCTGAGCAAGGCTGGTATTGACAAGTTGGGAGATGTGTTTCAGGAGGGCACATTCGTAGGGCTAGACAAATTGCATTATATTCAAAATCAGACTCCAATGTTTCGTTTTACATACTACAGACTGACCAGGGCATTGAGGGAACACTACCCGACATTCCCAACAGAGCCAGAATGCTTTGCACCACTGCAACTACTAATTACCACAACTGATCTTTCACATTTGGTGTCCAGGCTGTATACAGCTGCGCAATCAGAGCTGGCGGGGCACACTCAGAAAGCTAAGGGGCGGTGGGATGCATTAATGGACACACCATTGACAGACGAGGAATGGAGTAGCACCTGTGCTTTGACACAGATACTGACGCCAAACGGCAATTTAAGAATTATCCACTTTAAATTTCTTCACCAAATCTACTACACACCGGCAAAAATGCTTAGGTTTGGATTGCAAGAGGAAGACAACTGCAAGAGATGCGGGAGGGAGGGTGCGGATTTTGCACATTTGGCCTGGGACTGCGCTCGGGTGGCGAGGTATTGGGAGGAAGTCATTGACACTCTAGCGGTCATGATGGAGGAAGAGGTGCAGTGTACACCCAAAATATGTCTACTGGGTATAGTGCCACAATTTAGGGCGTTAAAGCGCAGGTTCTGTGCTATAGCATTGCTGTTAGCGAAGAGACAGGTGGCACAATGTTGGCACAGCCGTAAAGTACCGACGAAGAAAACGTGGCTTCATGACATGAGCATCTGCCGAGACAGACTGCAAACGTATGAAGAGCAACTACCAGCAAAATCTAGACCGAAAGACATTTGGGGTTTCTTAACAAACTACCTTACCTCACTGCAGGACTGTGAGGAGGAATAGCTCGTTTCATATGTAGTTCTAACAGGAGGGTGTATGTTGCGCAAGCCCGAGGCTGAAGGTGGAGACGAATGGTGGACAGGGGAGCAATTCTCACATTTGATGTTTAGGCTGTGAAAGGTAGAGCTGTGAGGTCTTAGTTGGGGTATGTTAAGTTTCTATTTTACTTTTCTATACAATAAAAAAAAAATGTAAGGCTCACATCTGTTAACGGCTAGGAGACCTACGGAAATTTTACGAGGCGGCTCATGTTTGAAATACTGTGCTGTAAGTAATTACGCATACAAGTTATGCCTGAAGATAATACCAACGTGGCGAGCCGGCCCCAGGGTTGTAGGCTCATGCTGTGTAAATTGCTTTGTGTTAATAAAGGTCTTACACAAAAAAAAAAAAAAAAAAAAAAAGAAAGAGATATAACATTCTAAATCCAACCACATTTAGTAGTCTTTTAGTACACAGTACTGTAAGTGACTGTGTAATGTGTACATGTAAATCCTCAGGTCCCTGCATGTGCAATGCAGAAAATAGGCATTACATATTATTGCATCTGTACTTATGTATCTGAATTTACATAGCACTTCATGCCCTTATTGAGGAGTTGAAGTGCATTTAGGATGAATCGCATGTTACTCTGTTGGTTATGCCTGGTTGAATGGTTTTGAGTTTTAAGTGAATGTGTCAGAGGCAGTTTGGTGCCATTAGTGATGACCAGAACGTTTATCATTTTATATTCCCCAAATCATCAGCATGCAGTGGAGTGGGAAATATGTGAGAGGTTGATATGTTTTTATGGCAAGAAATTTTTATTTTTGGTTGGAAGTGTGTGGAAGTGTGAGGAAATTCAGTGTGGCATATGTGGGGACTGTTTTGGTGTTTCGTTTAGTTGGACCAGGGTGCTCATATTTTGTCACTATCGGTGTGTAGCTGCATTTATGCATCTACTGCAGCAAAAAAAAGTGAGCATTAGCCCTTCTGAACAGGAGAATCATTCTCTGTGTGCTAGGTGGAAGAACCCTTTATCATCTCTTGGTGAAGAGACAGATCTGTACCACCTTTCTGAATTCCAGGTAGTCTTGAATGTTTCTTATCTTTGCTGGAGGAAGATCCATAGTTTTATTGCATGTAAAAAGAAAATAATGCCACAAATGTGTTTCCTCTGGTAGAGTGGGACGCTAGTGGAGATGCCAGTCTATAGTGAAGAGATCTGTTAAGGAAGTCTCTTTCAAGTTTTATCTTGATGAATGATGTTTTGTTTTGTTGTGGATGGCCATGTTGCCAATTCAGAGTATTATGATGATGGGGCATAGAGAATCAAATGCTTGGAGGGTTGGAGTGATGTGGCTACATGGTTGGGGTGTAGTAGTCATCTTTGTGTTGCCATTTTGTATTCTTTGCAACCTTTAGAATAGTAAGAGCTTGGCTCCTAGATAAAGTCTGTTTGTATAGTCATGGTCAGGCAACGGTGGTCTCGGTGGTTCTGTGAGAGTCTGTAGGAGCAGAGTAATTTGACAGTGTGGATGTCGAGGCTAACCCATCCGTCTCGCACTATAGGTCAACTCAATCCATTGCAGTGGGCCAATGATGGTAATGAAGACCCAGGATAAGGGGGTAAGCAGGAGAAAGAGCGAAAAACTCCTACAGGCTGGAATTCGGAAAACCAATAATGAATTTTAGAGGCACAGCATGTCTGAGCTGAGCTATCAACTTCAAGGTTTTTACCTCTGGGTGAAAGAACACACTTAATGAAAGGTCGACACAACTTGATAGAAAATAGACTAAAAATAGCAAAGTGCAGGACTTACACGGTGCAAGCTGAAGGGACGCTACATATAGGCCCGATATACCGCAGACCTCCTTCTGGAACTGAAGATGAAATGGCCATGTTGCATACAGAGGAGTCAGGACAAGGAGACAAACTTACAATAGGGTAATAAGGCAGATAATAAAATACAGGAGATAAGGGAACTAAAGAACCAAAGGTAACTGAACAAGGAAGAAAACAACATAGCAGAAGAGACAGAACAGGCAAAGTGCAAACTGTAGGGAATTGCAAAAAGTCACAACAACCACTATTGCCAGACAAGGGAACTCTAAACCGGTGAAGCTGAAAACAAGTTTTGCCACTATTGACCTAAATGTGTGCCTGATTGTGCTTTTTGTTTATTGGCTGGGGCTGTACAAGTGCATCTGCATTGCGTAGTTTTTTCAGGTACTAGTGTGTATTTTACACTGTCCAAAGTGCCATCTCTTCCGAGTTCCCAGTATCCTATGTCCCAAAAAGTTTCGAAACCTAAAGATGGGAATGCTGGTTGAGGGATAATATGTCCGGGGCTAACATGGTGTAGAGATATGTCTTGTGATTCGACTCACTTGGGGACTGGGTAGAGGCTTCAGTTTATGATCACTTTCTTCCTTCAGTCGATGTTGCTGGTGTTGTGTCTAGTCCCTAAAGAAAGATGGCTGGAGTTTGTTAGTTCTTCATTCTTCGCAGGTCATCATACTATCTGTTTTGGAAGAGTTAATTTAAAGGTGGGGTTGGAAATTGGGTTACTGGGTGAGAGCAGCAACAACAGTCTCTGTCAGGGTGAAACACAAACAAACTCCAAATTCACCTGTGCTTTACCCTCTGGTAGCTTGGCCTAAAAGCCGTCAGGCTTAACTTAGAGGCAATGTGTAGAGTATTTATGCACAACTTCAAATAGTAATAAAGTGAAAAACACAACACAAGAAAAATCCCACATCAAGTTAGTAAAACCGAGTAAAATGTAATTAATTATTTGAGGCCACAACAACAAAAATCCAATAAGTAGGAGGCCTGGGCGGTGTTAACCCACTTTTACTCTGTGGAACTATGTGAAGTCATCAGGGCTTGATCCATCACCGTTATTTAGCTCACTGCCCCATCCCAGCTCAGAACCTGGCTATATGCAAATTAGTCTGTCCCTGGCCCAGTGCATCATGGGAACAGGGCAGACCAAACTACCAAGCCAATTCTTCACCAGAAAAGAGACAAGCTACCGGGGACCGGTGTCTGGCATTTCAGCCTCGTCGGCCCGGCTTGTTGTATCGGAAGGGGCACCCAAAGCGCTACCTTCATAGTGAAGGAAGTCTACTGCCTTCACCAGGAGTTAAGCAGCATGAGCGTGGTGATGGCAGCTTAATGTTTAGTGATCAGTAGTAGTGAGTAGGAACTTTATACCCTGTGTCACTGGAGTGAGGCCGACAGGCTAACTCACCTTTTCAAAATTTGCACTGCTTTGGGATTAACTCACCCGTGGCCTACATCAGGTAGATGTAGAGTGCTGCATTGTGCAGGAGTATTTGTGCCTGGGAAGGGTACAGTGCAAGCATGCATCAGTACTGTGCGGTACATGTGAGGTTAGTACATGTACTGAGTTTATGTATGCCTGAGAGGAATACATTACATGAGAGTGGTTGTGCTGTGTAGTGCGCGGGAACTGCAATTACTAGGTGTATGTGTGATTGCGTGAAGTACAATACATGAAGGATGAAGAGTTGTGCAGCACATAGTGATTGTGTGTGCTGGCACTGTGTGTGTTTCAAAATAATACACCCTGGTAAAGACAGAAAAGCTTCAATGCTGAACAGTGTGTGCGGACTTAGTGTGTGTGCTAAATGGATATGTGCATCTGAGGGTACAGTGCTGAACAGAAAATGTGCTATGAACATACACTGAGTGATTGTGCCTGCAATGGTTCATTGTTTGGAGGACCACGTGTTCTATTTTACGAAGCTCAAGCCTGCCAGGTGAAGACAAGAGTAGGAGAAGAATCCCTAGATGCATTTGGGGATTTCTACATTCCTGTGAGTTGGATGGGGATACACTGGAGGGAAAAGGAAGAGTCTTTCTTTACATTTCACAGGATTCAGTGATAGTTCACAAGTAAGGGGCCTGGCACATCTGAGGAATGTAGATGGGACTGATAAGAGAATCATAAAGAGTAGGGTTTGTGGTCTGGGCTTAACCTTTACATGCAAATATCCATGTGTTTGATATCCAGGTGTGAACTCTGGTCACTTCCATGAATTGTGTTGTAGATAATCAGCTTCTGAGTCGTGTCTGCTGTGACAGACATCTTTCATGAAGGAAGATGAAAAGAAGTGCCTACTTCAAAAGAAGCGGAAACTCAATATTAAATTTCAAATACCTAGATCCTAAATCAGATCTGATATCTGAAAAAGGACTATAAGAAGAGGAGGTTGAGTTTGCAAATAGTTGTCATCTGCCAAGCAGCCAGGCAGGCTGCTTGGGAAGCTCTTCAAGACGTCTGCCTGTGGCCAGGCCCAAAGGGGCAAGGCCTGCTAGTTTGCCTGCTGGGAGAGGGGACATCACACAGGGAAACCAAGATAACATGCCCTGGAGCTTAGCCTGGAGCCCCATTGCCTGGTTGCTTGCTTGCCAAGACCAATGTGCCAGATGAGGAAGAGGAGAGCGTTGATGGGAGTGAGGTCCAGTGAGGAGCCCTGCCGATAGCAATCTCTGAGCAAGGTGTGAAGAGAGTAACTGCACACCAATCAGGCCATTGTCTATGTGCAGAAATGCTGGTATCACTGTGAACAAATGTTCGGTTTGTGACTCGGACACAGGGATTGCAGCAGTGACCAGCGGGTTTAATCCACCAACCAGACCTGGCTGTGTCCCAGAGGTTCATAGGACACTGCTGAGGACACCACACCCTTGCCGGAGCTACAGTTGGGACCCAGAGAATGCCACCTCTTCTTTGCTAAGGGAAGAGCAACTTACCTTTTGTGTTCACTGTCCAGTATTTGGCTGGACATTGACTTATTGTTCGTACTTTCTGCATTTGAGTTATGAGCCATGTTTACTGACCTGTATCTACATCCACTCTGAGGGATTCTTGTCTGTTCAACCACAGCTAACACTGAGAGTCAAGTGCAGAAGGGGTACTTGGCAAGTTGACCAGGATCCATAGTAGGTCAGGCCCCGGAGCATGAGGATTAAAAGGCCTCAACCACCCACCACAGTTGGACACAAGAGCCCCTGTGTGCCTTGTTGCCCTCTAAAAGGGATTCGATAGTGCCAGACATGGTTATCAGGTTGTGTGAGGCGGGATGAGAGTCACAAGTTCAGGCAGTCAATCGAATAGTCAGCAGATTTTCATGTGCAAGGTTGTTCTGCTCTCATGTTTTCTGTTGCAAGTGCAAGGACATTTTTCTTGTTAGCTAGCAGATGCTCATTGTTTGAGAAGATAGGTATGGAGGAGACCTGATACACTGTTACATTGGAATCTCGATAATTGGAAGCACGATGGGGAAGCCTGGGACCCAAGGACAACTCAACCGTCTTGGAAGAAGTGCAAGTTGTGGAAAATCACCTGCCGAAGATGTTTGTCCAGAGGAGTGTCGGTGTGTTTTAGGAGTTGTGCATTTTGTATTAGGAACAGTGCCCCGAGGGAGGAAGGCAGATGAGGGAGAAGAGGCAGACGAGGCAGAGAGGGTCGATGAGAGTAGAGAGCCATTAGGAGGGTAACAGAAAGGTTCGATTCTAGGAATGAAGACTTAGACAGATTGACTCTTTTTCCAATGTGAATGCACTTCTGAGGAAGTCTTCACAAGCTGACACCTGTCATGGGGTTTAGGAGGATGCTATGTAGGGATGCCATTTTAGTGTTAGAGTAGGGATAGAACTAACCTACATTTTTCATTTCTGTAATCTGATGAAGACCAACTTAGACATTGGTTCAATTGTTGTTTGTTTAATCTTTTTGGAATTGCTTACTCTTTTTACCTTGCATCGAATTAGGTAATCAGGAGAATGAACTTTGTATTAGTGGCTATGTACTTTTTCAACCTCGTAATGAGGTGCTTGTATGTTCAGTTGTTTTTGGCTTTGTAATAAACCCCTTAAATCTGAGATAGAGTCAGTGATTTTTTTCCAAGTTTGCATTGCAGAGGCTTTTGATGAGGGAGACTATTGTTGATCTCCCTTTTACACTTCTTAGCAGATAAAAAGATCCAGTCGACTGAGATCCTTATAAATGGTAAGATTGGATAAAATAGAGCTAAGGATTGGGCCAATCAGGGGGAAGGCCTTAGTGAAAGGGACAAGCACAACAGGTGGTTGTTCTGCATCCACTGGTCTAGTTCTAAGGAGCTGAGGTTCCTTGGGTAGTCCCACTTTATTATGATCTTCAAGTTGATGGTGAAGATGTAGCAGGTTAGGTTGAAAGATCGGATTATGGAACTGGGTTGTGATAGATATTTAACAGAGCAGTGACACATTGAGTCTTTTAAGGACAATAACATCAGACCTTTAAGAGGGTGCTGCGAGCCCGTGTACCCCCAGTTGGAGGATTAGACCACACAGCCAGAGGGAGGCCTAACTGCCTAGACTCCCTAACCACATAGCACCGGAAGGTGCAGATTTTAAGGTGCCGGTCGATGCAGAGGTAAGACAGGCCTTGCTCGCTCGAGAGTGAAACAGCTCATGCGGCAGACAACTGACACGGCGTATGGGAAAGGAGTGGCAGTGGCACAGAGATACTCCATTTGATAGTGCATAACACAAAGGAACGACAAAGACAGTGCACGCCACTTGCGAGAGGGGCAGTGTCGTCGCAGTAATGGGCAGGGGAGACAAGACCCAATCTAAGCTGTCTTTCAAACAGAAGCGCTCGAAATCTCACGATGGAGCTTCTGGTGAGGACACCAGATCGCAACCCCCAGTGGGTGATGACCCGGACTCGGACATTCGCACCACGCTTAGGTCCATGGAGAAAACTTTGCAGAGTGGCATAGCATCACTATGCACAAAAATGGACACACTTTCATACAGGATGGATAGAATGGCGGGGTGTCTTGATAAACACGCTGAAAGGTTAGACATGTCAGAAAGGCGAATAACGGAGGTGGAAGAAGCGCATACCACCCTAGATGCGGATCACAAACAGCTGGGGAAAGTGATACGAGTCCTGCAGGGAAAGACAGAAGAATTGGAGGTGCGCTCACAAAGATGCAATCTGCGGATTACAGGCCTGCCGGAAACTACATCCACCGGTAATATGGAGCAATTCGTGGAGAAGCTGTTGGTGACTCTGCTGGAAGAGGGAGTCTTCTCCGCAATGTTCATTGTTGAGAGAGCGCATCGATCTCTGGGACCTAAACCACGAGTGGGCGCCCTGCCTAGGCCGATAAATGCGAAGCTAGTTAATTATTGCGACCTGGATGTGGCGCTGCGCATAGCCAGAGAAAAGAAAACTTTGCCGGGTGAGGGCTACGAGTTGTCGTTATATCCAGATTTCACCGCCCGTGTCCAGGAGTCACTTCAACACTTTGTACCTCTAAAGAAGAGACATGGGAATTGACTACACCATGCTATATCCTGCGAAACCTAGGGTGAACAGACAAGGGCGCTCACATATATTTACAGACCCCAAGTCATTGCAGCAGGCCATTAAACGATGGGCGACGGAACATCGAGGTAGCCTGGAAAGAAGGCTCCTGGACGAAGCGACCGGAGGGCCACTGGATGAACAGGACTGAGATCAAATGACTCTGCACACAAGATGAGTAAAATGGGAGGGGGGGAGATTGGGACAGGAGCTCAGATTTGGAACCTAGAGGGGGGTAAGCCGTGCATGTGTGGTCTGGAAAGCGCCCTGGGCTTTGAGCTTATAGGACGAGAGACATTGTAGCCTGAACTATAATAAAGACTCCATGGAACAGGGTGGGGTGTGATGCCCTAGGTGGTAGAGCAAGACAGCAAGATTTTTCACAATAAGAAATGATGGTCAGCACCTGCTAGTGGGGATAGAAGATCAAGTTATATTTTGGCGGGAGTTGGCTGACGGGAACTACTGCAAACCATGGTAATCTACGCAAGTGTGGCTGGGCATGGCTGGGTTTCTCTCTGTTGGGTACTACACCTTATCCACGGAGCTACCTCCACCTCAGAGTGCCTGGCACACCGGTTGCAATTTGAGGAGGGATCGGGAGGGGGGGAATGGTGTAGTACTTTGGGTACAAGCGCGGCCAAGTTGGGGGTGGTCAGCTGTGGGAGGGGATTGGGAGGGTGAAGAGCAGAGTTTCTGACTACGGGAGGTGGGGGACTTTTTTGGAAAGGAATGGGTTTCTTATGGTTTACAACACGCTATGTACATGCACACAGTACGCAAGTGATCACAAAAAGGTTACAGAAGATTGCAGGCTTATGGGCGATAGGCGACACACTTCACCCAAGCACACTGATGGCTGCATATTGCACAAGTACAATCCAAGCTACTGGCGGGAGATAACGGGAGTGTAGAACAGAAACCGGTAGACAGCTTGAGTGCCTTGACTTGGAATGTTAGGGGACTTAATGATTATCTCAAGGTCCGGAAGGTACTCAGTTTCCTACACAGGCACAATGTTGATGTGGCACGTTTACAAGAGACACGTTCCACAAACGAGTGCGATACTGAGAAGTAAAGGACTTATAGGGAACATTAACACCTCAGGATACACAACACACGCTAGAGGCATGATGACCTGGGTAAATCCCAAATCAGCTTATAGACTAGAATTGCTGGAATCGGACCCTAATGGACGGTATGTCATTTCAAGATGTAGGGGCTGAGGGATGGACTTGCTGATGGTCAATATATATGGTCCTAACTATGACTGCCCTGAATTTTTCTCACAGTTAGCATCCACGGTACAGAGACTACAGGGTGCATCAATTTTGTGGGGCGGAGATTTTAACATGGTCAGGGATACAGGTTTAGATCGGTCCGCAGGCCCACACAGGAAACCATCAGCAGCTGTGAGAGAGCGGGACAAGGTAATGATATGCATGGACTTAGAAGACGTATGGCGGGCACGTAACCTGCTCCCAGGGAGCTTCACACACTACTCAGCATACCATAATATACATACACATATAGATTTCTGGATGGCCTCAACTGCAGTGTTAGAAAATATTCGAGCCTGTAAGGTACTGCCGCGTACACTTTCGGATCACTCACCGGTACTACTAACATTGGCTACCCCCAAGAAAACTATACCCCATTTACCTGGCGCTTCCCACCGTACTCGCTGCTGGACCCTGTCTTTAAGGGGGAACTAGCGGAAGCTATAGAAACCTTTTCAAGGTCAATGTAGGATCGGTAGATAGTTTCCAAACGGTTTGGGAGGCCTTCAAGGTTTATATATACGCAGAATTGCAATGACCAAGCATTCCGGGTTATTGAAGGCCATAAAGCAGAGATTGACGGACCTAGAGCAGAAGCTAAAACAATTGGAGGATCAGCAAGGGATGGATGGGGAAGGGGGACGGGAGGACGAAATAAAGGCCCTATTAGAAGAATACCATGAGGCAGCGGATAGTGAGATTAAACATCTAGGCAAATACGCTACAGCTCGCACTTACGGGGAGGGGGGAAGGCCGGGCTCTATACTGGCTCAGATCCTGAAAGCAAAACGAGGGAAGACACTGATAACACAGGTGATATCTGCGGAGGGAGACTTGCTCAGAAGAGGTAAATATTGCCGAGAGATTCAGACAATATTATGCAGATCTTTATACATCAAGGTCAAAGGAAATGGAAGAGGAAATGCAGGACTACCTAGAGCATATAGCACTGCCCTCCCTATCAGACGTGCACAGAGAGTTCCTAATGCTACCAATAGAAAAAGACAAAATATTAGAAGCCCTGGCGGGCATGATGTCAGACATTGCACCGGGGCCGGATGGCCTCACGGCTAACTTTTATAAAGCCTTCATAGATATCTTACTACCCCACTTGGCCACGCTCTTTGATGATCTATGTGTAGAGGGTACGATGCCGAGATCCATGAGGGAAGCGATCCTAGTGGCGATCCCTAAGCCAGGAAAATCACTGGAGGAGTGTAGCTCATATCGCCCATTGCAACATGTGAGGCAAGCTGTTTTAAAGCGGTGGCAGTCTTCCTAGATATGGAAAAGGCCTTTGACTCGGTGGAGTGGGCGTTCATGAATAGTGTACTGACAAGGATGGAGTTAGGGCCATTCTTTTGACAACTTATTGGCACATTGTACCACAGGCCCACAGCTAGAGTACGTATAGGTAACTTAGTCACATACCGATTCACCATCACTAGAAGCACAAGACAGGGCTGCCCACAATCGCCACTGCTGTATGCCCTGGTTGCGGAGCCCCTGGCCTGCGCCCTGAGGGAATACCACAGTCATGAGGGCATTGGCTTCCCGACATATATTATAGTAATATCCACCTATGCATATGACACACTGCTGTATGTGGGGCATCCTGAACAAAATCTGACAGCGGTGCTTCGAGAAGTGGTGCATTTTGGGGCTTTATCGGGCCTAAAAGTTAACTAGGCCAAGTTCAGAGTTTTCCCGATGTTACGGTCACAGAAGAATTCGAGATGGAATATCCACTGCACTGAACTACGGACTCAGTCCGATACTTGGGGATTAAACTGCATACAGACTCTGATACGGTATTACGGAAGAACTACGGCAAGGCCATAGATAAACTGGAGGACGACGTAGAGGCATGGTGCAAGCTTTTCCTGTCTCTGATGGGAAGGATATCAATTATGAAGATGGTGGTTCTGCCTAGGATGCTATTCCTATTCACCAATATACCAAGAGTACTATCACAAGCCTTTTTCCAAAGACTTACACAGTTGATGCTAAAGCTAGCGTGGGCGGGCAAGCAGGGGATGGTTAAATGGCGGGTTCTTATACTGCCTTACAGTATGGGAGGCTTAGGAGCACCGGATTTTGAGCTTTACTATAGGGTGGCACAGTGCTCACATCTACCTGCCTGGATTCACGGTGAGGCAGGAATACCATTCCTGCATATGGAAACACTGTTTGCCGCTCCGCACTCGCCACTGGCTACAATATTCGAAGACCCAGATCCTAGAACCGGCTTCCTTGACTCAATGAATGCTACCAGACATGCATGGCACTGCCTGTTACAACAACAGGCGGGAGCATGGCTATACACAACGTCCATGCCCATAGAGTGGACTCGATGGCTGGCTCCATGCAGGGACAGAGGAGTCATTAGAGCTCTGCAAACGTTAAATATAAGGGTTGCGGGAGATCTCTTTCAAGAAGGAGTTTCAAAAACCTGGGAACAGGTGGTGGGAGGGGCAGAGGCGGCCACACAATTACAGAGATTCCAGTTTTACAAAGTGCGGGGGGCTATGCTAGAGCAGTTCGGAGAGGACATGCAGGAGCCTCCGGGAATCCCTGAGCTAACGTATGTCATCAAATCCAACTCCCCTCGTAAGATAGTAACCAATATTTACAGAATAGCGATGACGCATAGAGTACATGAATGCAGGACAGCCAGGCTGGCCTGGCAGAGGGACTTGCAAACCACAGTAGATGACAAGATGTGGCAGTACTGCTGCTCGAACACACGGCGTGTTTCACTTCACGGAAAGCACAGGTTTATTCATTTTAAATTTCTTAACAGAGTATACTACACACCAGAACGGCTATGTAGATTTGGACTTAGAGAAGAGGTGAAGTGTGAGCGGTGCCGAGCACAGACAGTGGATTTCATACACCTAGCTTGGAACTGCCCTGGTATACTAGCATACTGGGATAAGGTTTTTAGGGAACTGGGGAGGATTGTGGAGGTGGAACTGGCTCCGGATCCAGCACTGGCTTTATTGGGATATACCAAACCACTGCCCAAGGCTGTACGCAGACTTGTAGATATGGTACTTTTAATAGCGAAAAGGGTAGTGGCACTGTGTTGGATGAGGGGCCCGGTACCAACAGTGAAAAGATGGTCGCATGACATGCTATACTGCTGCACACAGACTGAGAATTATAGTGAACTGCTCCCTCCACGTAGCAGACCTAAGATTTTTGGGGGATTGTATAGGATATATCAACAAGGGGAGACTGGGGAGGAGGGTGAAGTCATGGAAGCGCATGCAGGGGAGGAGGATCGAGTGATGAGGAGATGGCAGAGGGTTAGGACGATGGACGTTGTGATAGGACGCCCCACAATAGGAAACGGAAACACCAGCCCAGGGAAAAGTGTACGATGGCAATGTGAAATAATGGTCACCTGGACGGACGATATTGTGATTGGTGGAGGTTGCTGCCTGCCCAAGCTGAGTTGTTGGCTTAAAAGCTGTGTAACCAAGTGATTCATGGGAATGTTTTGTAACCAAGAGATTTACAGGAAAATTTTCACTGAGGGATTGCAAAAGGGTGCCACATGGCGAATGTGTGCTGAAACGTTGTCATGTACTGAACCTGTATAAATAAAATAAAATTTAAAAAAATATATCCAAGTGTGTTATTATCACATAATCTCTATTTAAGCACAACTGACGGTATCAGATAGCGGCTCGGCTGAATGCGTTCCATTTCATATTTTTTTCTCTGAGTATTGTAATCTCAGTTTGCACTGTATTTAATTTTTTCTTTACCTTTTCCTTCCTCCATTAGTTCTAATATTAACAGTAATCTATCAATGTCTACTAAACTCTCCTCTTCTCCTGATTGCTTTAATGCAATCCAGTTTCTTGGATCATCTGCATGTCTTTCACCCCGCTACACTTTAAACGTGTGTGTCATCAATAATGGGAAAAGGCAAAATGGATTTCAATTCAGCTAAGCTCCTGGGTAGCAGAAGTGGTTTATACATGGATTAGTGACAGAATATCGTAACCAAAAATATTATGTGGACAGAATGTCGAGTCAAAAATATTTTGGACCAAAATATAGAGAAGATAAGTACAGCCTTGACAAATCTACTGGCCCACTCACTATGGTGAGTCAGATTTTATAAGGGCAAGCCACATTTAGGGCCCACACGCCCTTTCGGGCGGGCTCACAAACAACAGGTGTTCTGTTCACTCACAAAGTGAAGGAGCATTAAAGATGCCTTTAAATCTTGTTTTTAACTTGTCACATGTATTCTGTGTTCAGAGACAGAGGTCAAAAGTTGTTTACATTTAGAATTTGGAGGATTTTGTACTGTACAAAAAGTACGAAATGAAAGGCTGTAGGATGTCATGGTTTATTCAAAGACATATATTCATGGGAAACAACCATTACAATGCAGTCATTACAACACACTACCTTTACAATGCAGCGGTTACAACTCAACAGCCTTTACATCGCATGCCATTACAACATATGCTATTACAACACATGCCATTACAACACATGCCATTACAACGCGTGTCATTACAACGCATTCCATTACAATGCATACCTTTGCAACGCATGCCATTACAACGCAATATAAGGTTAGTAATGGAGATTTTTTATTTTAGGGTGGGTATGGGTTTTGGGGTACAAGGGAATAGTCATTTTGACCCCTACACTATCCAACACTTTCCCTGCTGTTGCACTCACTGGAGTAGGAATGGTAATTTTTACCCCTACACTATCCAACACTTACCCTACTGTTACCCTACAAGTTTTATGCGTTGCGATGGCATGCGTTGTAATGGTATGTGTTATAATGATAGTTTTTAAAAATGCCGTATAATGGCATGCGTTGTAAAATCATGCGATGTAATGGTAGTTGCGATGTAAAAGCCATGTTGTAAAGGCAAGCATTGAAATTGTTTGCATTGTAATGTCATATTTTCATATAAATAGCTAAAAAGTGAACTTTACTAACATTTTAAAATACATTTCAGTAGTTATGAAAGCTCCTGTTATGTGTGGTTAAAAAAAATATTTTAATAGGATGAAAACAAATCAGAACACTTTACTTGGTGATGTGTAAATGATCAACACGTTTACTGAAACCCAAATTCTACAGATTATTGGTTATACACTATATAGTTTTATAAGTAAAATTGCATGTTCGTGGGAACATTTTGGCCATTTCTATGGAAAATGTGCTGTGCCACATCATGCTTTAGTAATATAGTTGTTAAAAGTGAGCTTTTAAAGATAAACTACGAAACATTCCTGCCCCTGCCCTGAATTGCAATTTTATTAATGAACTAAGAGGCAAGTCAGGGGTCATGTGTACCCAATATGTGGGCTAGATTCTTATTATGCATGGAGCAAAGGTTTAGTCTATTAAATCAAACCAAATAGGTTTTTTTGTACAGTAGGAATGCTGAGCTCACATATTGGAAGTTGCTCTACCCCGTGTTAATAAAGAAAAAGGTGGCTCTGCAAAATAAAATATTTCCCTAGGTATGACATAATGAAAATAGTTTATGGGTCAAGTGCTTAACAGTTAGGTTGGGTAAATTATGCAAGTTACTAGACCTGCAGGTCTTATAACATTTTATTGACTTTTCAAGGCCATGAAAATAGATAAGTATAGATTTACTATTCTTAACCCCTCCTGTACATACCTTGAAGATATATATATATATATTACCTACTGGCGGTCGCCAGTAGGTAGTTATAGTTAGGATTGATTTCCATAGGAAATCCGCAACATTCTATTGGGAATAACTTTGGCGCCGGTGGACGAATCTTCGCAAATTTCTCAAAGAAGATGGCCCGCTCCGCTCTGCTCCTTCCCTGGAAGTTTGGGGGGGATTCGTCAAGCGGGGGCCGAGATAAAAGGGGGGTCCCAAAACGTGTTTTCCCCATGTTAATTTCCATAGGGCGGTTGGACTCACTTTTAGCCCGAACGGCTGAATGGATTTCCACAAAATTGTAGGGACTGGTAGCCCGATGTGCCTTTGCTATGTCTCAAGACATGTGCTCCAGTGGATTTTGAGTAATTTAGGTTCAAAAAAATATATATATCTGGGCGGAGCCTAACCACACATCTGATCTGATTGGCTGTCAGCACTTCATCCAAGAAGTGTTGGCAGCCATCTTGGGACCAATATACATGATAGCACCTCATTAAAAAGCATTGTAGTTAATAGAGGGGTTTAGGACTTTAGTTACATTATAAATCATTTGTTGATGGTACCATACTCATTTTAGGAATTGTGGTGTGTTCTAAGGTGATTTTACCATGTGAAAAAGCCTTCTGCTGTGATATCATGAATCATGTTTGAAAGAAAACTAATATCTCATGATTTTCCCACAGTGGTTTGGAAGGGGATCTATAAGCTAAACTGAAAGCATATTTTCTGTAAATTCACATTATCTTTCTCAGTCATGTGAGAATGAAGTCTGACATTCTCAGTAAAACATGTACATCCAACAAGGACAGAGACTGTCAGTTGATTCCTTTGTGTTCTACTGCAGCCTCCTAGAGTGTTCTAAAGAACAACTAGAGCGCTAACAGTCCTACTTATTACAAAGGTATAGCACACCTGAAGCCATTGTGATGGGAATAAAGTGGCAACTCTTAAAACATTTAATTTAAAAAGGAACAAAATGAGGGGGTATATTATGCCATAGAAAGTATTATTAGTGCTGCAAAAAGAAAAATTAGGGCACATTTTGAGTGACTTCTCAAATCCTCTTCTATTTCATTAAAAAATTCTGACATGCAGTCTCCCAAGATGGCCACCAGAGACAAAAGAGCCCAAATGTAGCCCAAATATCACCCAGATGTAGCCCAAGTATAGCCCAATGACAGAATGTTCCAGAGTGTTCTAAAGAACAACTAGAGCGCTAACAGTCCTACTTATTACAAAGGTATGGCACACCTGAAGCCATCTTGATTGCAATAAAGTGGTAACTCTTAAAACATTTAATTTAAAAAGGAACAAAATGAGGGGGTATATTTTGCCATAGAAAGTATGATTTGTGCTGCAGAAAGAAAAATTAGGGCACATTTTGAGTGACTTCTCAAATCCTCTTCAATTTCATTAAAGAAATTCTGACATGCAGACTGAAACATGCACTTTGAATACCAGCAGCAGACTTCCCTGGTGAGCAGTAGCTTTACTACAGTGATCTAATGAGCAACTAGAGTGCTAACATTCAGAATTTATGGCAAATGTGTGACACATCTGAATGCCTTCTTGATGGAACCAAAGTAAACAAGCATTGAAAATGCAATAGATCTGGCCCTCGTTTAAGTTAAAGTCATTCTGTTTGTAATGAGGTGGCTTTTTAGCTTTGCTTTTATTAGTGTTTTTTAAACTTTCATGTAAATAACATGCATCTCTATGCATATATGTATATGTATGCATGCATTTATATTTGTATTTATATAGATATACAGATTATATATGTTTATATATGTATGTATATACATACACATACATATATATAAATGCATATGCATATATATGCATATATATATGTGTATATGTGTGCGTGTAGAGAGAGGTAGAGAGGTAGAGGTAGAGAGGTAGAGACTAGTAGAGAGAGAAGTAGAGAGAGGTAGAGAGTAGAGAGTGAGTAATAGAGAGTAGAGAGTGAGTAGTAGAGAGCAGTAGAGAGAGTAGCAGAGAGTGAGTAGTAGAGTGAATAGTAGAGTGAGTAGTAGAGAGTAGTAGAGAGTGAGTAGTAGAGAGTAAGTAGTAGAGTGAGTAGTAGAGAGCAGTAGAGAGTGAGTAGTAGAGAGTAGTAAAGAGAGAGTAGTAGAGAGTAGTAGAGAGTGAGTAGTAGAGAGTGAGTAGTAGAGTGAGTAGTAGAGACTAGTAGAGAGAGAGTAGTAGAGAGTGAGTAGTAGAGAGTAGTAGAGAGTGAGTAGTAGAGTGAGTAGTAGAGTGAGTAGTAGAGAGAGAGTAGTAGAGAGTGAGTAGTAGAGAGTAGTAGAGTGAGAAGTAGAGAGTGAGTAGTAGAGAGGAGTAGAGAGTGAGTAGTAAAGAGTGAGTAGTAGAGAGAGAGTAGTAGAGAGTAAGTAGTAGAGAGTAGTAGATAATGAGTAGTAGGGAGTGAGTAGTAGAGAGAGAGTAGTAGAGTAGTAGAGAATGAGTAGTAGAGAGTGAGTATTTGAGAGTAGTGGAGTAGGAGAGAGTAAGTAGTAGAGAGTAGTGGAGAATATTCCAAAGTTTGGCACAGCACCACTTGCATAATAAGTCCAATCAAATCATATCACTTAGAGTCCTTATTGAAGCGCTGAATCTTGGTGTATATTCAAATGCATTTATTTTCCTTAAGTTTATGTACCACAGCCAGCTGAAACGTTTCGTTCTGTACAACAGAACTTCTTCAGGGCGTTCTTATTTCCTTCAAGTTATGTCGGTATCCTGTTGTCATATAACTAGATATTTCTTCCAAATGTTAGACGAGACGTAAGTACATTCTTATTCAAAGTGACTAGGTATCAATTTTACCCACACAATTCGGGCAGACTTGAGTAATTTATAGCATCCTCAAAGTCAGTCTTTCAAAAATTCCAAAGTATAGGACATGATAATCCAAATCCAAATGTTTCTCAAGAAAAGTCATTTTCAATCGTTCTGAATATCGGTGTTTGGGCAGATATGACCCAGGGACCCCCAGTATGCAAGGGGAATTAGTCCCCCCTCTGCAAACGCGCCAGTGGCCTGCGTTGCAGAGAGGTGTAAAAAGGGGCATAGCCTCATTACACCTCTGTGCAATGCAGCCCCCTGGCGCATACTGGAGGTTCCAGGTGGGCTAGTTGGCCCCCAGGGACCCCTAGTATGCAAGGGGAATTAGTTCCCCCTCTTCAAACATGCACGGGGGCTGCGTTGCAGAGAGGTGTAAAAAAGGGTGTGGCCTCATTACACCTCTCTGCCATGCAGCCCCCTGGCGCATACTGGAGGCTCCTGGTGGGCTAGTTGGCCCCCAGGGACCCCCAGTATGCAAGGGGAATTAGTTCCCCCTCTGCAAACGCGGCAGGGGGCTGCGTTGCAGAGAGGTGTAACAAGGGGCATAGCCTCATTACACCTCTGCAATGCAGCCCCCTGGCGCATACTGGAGGTTCCAGGTGGGCTAGTTGGCCCCCAGGGGCCCCCAGTATGCAAGGGGAATTAGTTCCCCCTCTTCAAACATGCACGGGGGCTGCGTTGCAGAGAGGTGTAAAAAGGGGCGTGGCTTCATTACACCTCACTGCAATGCAGTCCCCTGGCGCATACTGGAGATTCCTGGTGGGCTTTCAGGTTTTATATAGTTAGGAATTAGCATTAAAAAAAACTTTGAAATTCACTGAAAAAAACATAGGTTTCAGGCCTTATATAGTTAGGAATTAGCGTTTAAAAAACCTATGAAATTCACTGAAAAAACCATAGGTTTCACACCAGTTATAGTTAGGAATTAGCATTTAAAAAACCTATTAAATTCACTGAAAAAACAATAGGTTTGACACCAGTTATAGTTAGCTGGAAATGTTACTGACATAAAACCATTGAAATTAAGCATGGGCGGATCTAGCGGATCTCGCGTACGCGAATTTGTGGATTTACGGATTTGCAATCCGCAAAATCCGCGAACTCTCGCGGATTAGCGGATTTTTCCGTTTTTTTTGTTGGCGAGCGTTCGCGAGGATTTGTGGACCATTTCGCAATTGCGAACTTACTTTTCGGCTCGCAACGGCCGCGACTATGTTGTTTCTACGTCTGGTTTATCATCACAGGTTCACAGCACCCTCTGTTTCACCACTGCCACCCTCTGGTACACCCATGCCACCCTCTGGTACATCCTGACTGCCACCCATTAGGTTTGTTTATCACTGTAGATTATGGGGGTGAAAAAAAGCAAGCACACCGCCCTGCTTCAACTGCCATGAATTAATTTGGGGTTGATTAATGTGTCACTTATTTTTAAACTTCCAGTCTGGCTGGCACCTGCTTCCTTCCTTATCTGTAATTTGCTTTCTGTTGCAGTGAAAGCAAGCACACCTGCCCTTCTTCAACTGCCATGAATTAATTAGGGGGGGATTAATGTGTCAGTAATTTTGAAACTTCCAGTCTGGCTGGCACCTGCTTCCTACCTTATCTGTAATTTGCTTTCTGTTGCAGTGCAATTTTTTTTCACAGGACCTTTATGGTCTACTTGTAGCTATTCTATGAGCCTGCTGTTTGGGTCATAGCAGGGTCATGGAATAGTTGCAAATAGGCAACTGAACTCTGGAGGGGCCCCTCAGGAAGCACTAGAGTGAATGGTTACTAATGTTAAGTTTGAACTTTTGCACCTGCTGATTGCTTTCAGTTTAGCAAAAATAGTTTTTCTGCAATTTCGCGTCATTTGCGGGGCGCGAATCCGTGCGAGATCGATTTCGGAAGCCGCGAATGCGAGCGAATACACTTTTTTTTTTGCGGCGTGTATGTTCGCGTGATTTTTTTTGTGTTCGCAAGGCGCTTGTAGCTATACGTTTGCGAAGTTACCCTAGCGGTCGTACACTGGCGCAGCCATCTTGTTTGCGTGACGTAATTCCGTTTCCGGCCGCTATGTGTAATCTCGCAAAGTGTGCTGCTCGCTAGTACAATTTCGCACGTGCTCGCGAGGAAAATCTCGCGCGAACTTACCCACGCGGTCGTGAATGGGCGCGGCCATCTTGTTTCTCATTCATTGCTATGGTTCTGGGCATGCTTTCTGTATCCTCTCTGAATCTCTGCCATCCTTTGCTTTTTTTTAAGTTTATTTGATCTATTTTACTTATTATCTATCCCTCTATTTTTCTAGCTCTATATTTTTGTGTTTTCTGCTACTTTTTGTTAATTTTAAACTACTTTTTTAAACTCTTTTATTTTCTTCTTCCCTATTCTATTTCTTCTTTATTATTTAACTCATTTCTGCCCAGACCATGGTAAAGGGAGCCGGGAAGCACCCTGAGAAGGGGAAGGGTCCCGCACCCCGTGCCCGGCTCCCATGCGGGCGTTTGAGGGGGGAGCAAGTGATGCCACGGGAGATCTTTAGCGCGGAGGACGTGGCCGCACTCATCTTCCACGTCCAGCGCCGCCTCCCCAAGACGATCCTGGGAGGCGGCAAGATCGCAACCGGCTATGGCATCCGGGAGCGCCAGAAGCGGTGGGAGAAGGTGTGCCGGGCCATGTTTAAGCTCTCTGGGGTCCGGCGCACCTATAACCAGGCCACCCACCGCTGGACGGATGTCATGGACCGGGAACGGGACTTGCTGGACGCGCTCGGCGTAGAGGTCCCCGGGCTTGGTGAGTAGTAGTAGCCATTTCTAGCTATTTCATCACTAATCTGTTTTATCCGGCTCTGTTATTTGCAAATCTTTGTTCTTTACCAAGAGCAATAATGCTGCTGATTACATTAGGTAAATTATATTTCAAAATCTTCTATGCATTTCAGGTGCACTGCTCTCCTTCTCAGTAGCCTTGCTTGCTACTATGCCTATTTGTTTTGTATTTTGTGTTCATTTCATTGGCCTGAGAAATTATGTATGAGTGTAGTGTAAAGAACTGCGTAATGAGACACTAAGGGTCATATTTTCAATTACCGGCGCATCCCTGCAAAGTAGCAGGGATGCGGCAGTAATTGTGCGCCATGCCACCACCACCCATTGGCCCAAAACGTCACAGAAGCCTTACGCATCTGTGGTGTAAAGGCGGCGCATTGCTGGAGTTGCGTGCCAACGATGGTGCAGCTCCAGCAATGCTCTGGGGTGCCCTATCTCCCCAATGCTGCATCAAGCCGTACGTCGGCTTCAAGCAGGCGCAGGGTTTGAGTCACGCATCATTGTCCTAAAAGTGACTGATTGACATCTTGTAGATTTCCCTCAGCTACTTTTAGGATTCGTTCCTGCGCAGGAACGCCCTACCTTGCGCCGGAACGCCCCCTGATGGTGCAGGGCTTTACAACGTGATGCATCTCCCATATGCGTTTTTTTTTTATATATACGTCGCACCATGGCGACTCTTTTGTTCTGCCGCTGCGTCACAAAAGTCACGCAACAATGGAGGAAAATGAGCCGCAAGGGACTTCTAAATCAGCCCCAACAGACTGAACTCCAGTCCTTCCTTTAGACACATGGCTATAAGAAGAAATAGTGGTGGTGGTCGGTGGATTGATAGTTTGAGTATTCACTGATCTGCAAGCAGGGTGGACTTTGTCTGTCACTTTGCGTGCTGCGGACTTCTGCCTGCCAGGCCTAGGCAAACCTTTTTAGTAGTCTGTTTATTGAGTTACATAGGAACTTTGAAAGTCAACGGTCCGCAAATCAGGCAATACGAATAACGTAGTATACCATATGAGATAGGTCAATATATCCCGTGGAATAGTTGTCTATCTATTTGCTATTTCTCAAAAATATTTTGTTATAGTTCTTTTGAAATGTTTGATTTGGTTGACAAATCTCATCCATGTTTTCTGGTCTTTCTTTCTTTCATGTTGTACATCAGCTCCCCCCAAGGGCAAGAGGACACAGGAGGAGGGTGCTGTTCAGGAGGATGCAGGCCAGGATCGGGCAGGCGAGGGCTCCTTTGCTGGCCCCAGTAAGTTTTAATTTTAATAAAGAGTACCTATTTTTTCCTAGCGTTCCTCATTCGATTTTTTCTAAATCGTCTTTGATCTTCTTGTAGACTGGATCTAAATTCTTATCCTGCCTCGACTATGACTCCCTGTGGTATTACTAGATTATTCTTATTAGTCTGTTTGTGTAGCTAACTAAGATTGCACATTTGGCAATTCCATTGGACTCCCATTCTAGTCAGCAATAGCGCTATGCACTGAGTCCAGTATACAGTTACAAATTATTACATTGTATTTCGTTTTTTTTAACTTTCTTTATTCCTCTTAGACCAAATATTATACAGTAGTGAGTGGTGTATTCTAACATTCTAAAAATTTACTTTGTAGGTGGAACATCTGGTGGCGGGGCCAGTGCGGAGGTGGTGGATGAGGAGGACAACTCTTCTGGGGAGGAGGCGGTGCGAGTGGCGGACGACACCAATGTGCCTGTGAGGGTTGACACGGTGGTGGCGGGCACAGGTAAGCTATATATTCGAAAAGCGAAAGAAGGGTGTAAGTAAGTGTGGAAGGACGAGAAATTTTATGATGGCTGGCAAAGAAGAATGATATGTGTTTGCTTGGCCCCCGAGGTGGCTGGGAAGGAAAGAATATGGTATGGTGCATGGCTGGGTCAATGATGAAGCAAGGATGGGTGGAAGGACAACAGCCTGGGTGGGTGAAACATAAACTGTATGTGTGCATATACTTTGAATGGATGGATGCCTGGAGCATGGTATTATCTGACTCTTAGTTAGCACATGTGTATCTAGAGAGAGTAGATGGTCACTGGATGAACTAAGTGTTACCTTGAAGAGCATGTAACACCGCACCCGCACGTCCGTTCCAGTGTAGGGAAGGCAAGGAAAAGAAATTGTAAATTTGTCCAATACTACCATGAATAGTAGCAATAGTTTGTATTGCAACTGCAAGCACAGCATATATCCGGTTATTACGGTGGACACTCCGTACCTCTCTTAATAACTTTAGTTTAGTAGTAGTACGTCATTCATGTGTGGGTGTATCACTGTTCACTCAGTAATAAGCAAAGCACCTAAAGTCATCCCATATGTCATCAAATACATCCCATGTGAAGTGATAGATAATCTAATTATTTAGCTTCTTCATTTTCCTTTTCTAGTACTTATTTGCACTGTAGGGTGAAAGGTAAATTAATTAAGCAGTAGCCCTTGTAACAGAGTATTCTCAGTGCCACCCGTAATAGAAAAGTAATAGCTTCACCACCTGCATGTACTGGACCGGTACAGTAACGCAAGTCTGTCTCACTCATCATGGTGTGCGTCTGTTTTTCTCGGGTGCAAGTTCACTGCGCTGGCATTCTGCCGGCTTGCATAAGATAACGTACCAATTTTCCGAAACAAGAGAGAAGAAGAAGAATAAGACTGGTGTACTGTCATATTCGACTGTAATGGAAGTCCATAGTGGTCGTAGAATTTGTTCATTAAACTACCACTAATGTTAGAGCAAGGATGCAGAAGTGGGAGGTTAGATAGATACTGTCCTCAATAGTTATGTACTGTGCTTTCAATTTGCTACTTGTACTGTGACACAACTTTCGGCTCAATCACTTTGTGTTATTAATGTTAAGGAGCATTGGTTACAGACTATGTCTTTCTTTCTTCATATAGTTGCTCCTTCCAAATCGACATCACGGAGGGAGCAGGCTCGAATGGCCCGGCAACGGAGGCTGGATGCCACTGTCGCGGAATATCGGCGGCTGGTGGCCCTGGAGGAGTCGGAGGACACGCAGTCGACCGGTGCAACCACAACATCCTCGACTGGGACAGCTGCATCCTCCTTCGTGACCCCACGGGCTGCCAGCCAGCGCAGTGCTCCAGCGGTACGGAGCCTGGCTAACAAAGCCAACCCCCACCGCCAAGCAGCAAAAAGACCAGCTGCCCCCCACAGGAGCTGCAAGGCACGCCAGCGCCGCCTAGGAGTGAGAATGTCCTACCTGGAGCAGGAGGTCCATAGGTACAAGAACTTGGTGGAGGGCCTCCGCTTCGAGCATGCCACCCTCCGCAAGGAGTATGATGCCCTGGCCGCAAAATTCACCAGCACACTCTAGTAGTGGAGTGTCCCTTGCCCTTTTTTTAGAGACTTTTGGGGGGTGGTATTTGGGAGTTGGGTGCTTTTTGGGACTTTTCAAAGACAATCGTTGGGGTTAGGGAGGGTCTTGAGGGAGATTATTTTGTTAGGGCTACATAAATATACTTTTTTAAACTTTATCTGACCATACCTGTTTTTTACTGCTTTTCAGTCTGGTGGGTGGGGTGTAACAGTAAGTTTGTTTTCCTGAAGAGTCCTAGGACTTTAGTAGTACTACCGTCAATCTCTCGTCTAGTCCTAATACTCCATTATACTACCTCCCACCAAACGCTTATCTTACCTGTAATTTGTGTTAGAAATTAGGGCTAGGCCCAGGGCTGGCTCCACGTGAAATGGGGAATAAGGTTGGCGGATGAAATTTCCTCATTGCGGTGGTACTAGTGGTGTGACACAGTGGCAGTTGCATGCCTATGGAAAAAAAGAAAACGAAACCTGGTTTGTCCTTACTGTAGCATTACAACGGTTACGGTACGCTCGAGAATATAGCAGGTGACAGTACACTAGAACAGTGCCACAATGTAGCCTAACAAATGGTAAAGTATTGCAAGTATAACTAGTACTTGCGTTGAATTTATTTGACATTGGCTCCTACTACTACAAGAAATAGTACTAAAGCTGAGTAAGTCTAGAATATATCCTCGTATTCCTTCACCAGCCTGTTGCTATGACCTTATCCTCCCCAGCAAGTGTGTGGAATTATTGATGTCATTTAGTCAGACATCAAGCAAAACCACACAGCCCGGGGGAAGAAGGTTAGGGTTTGGAAAATGGATGGGAATGGGGGTTTCTTTTTGGGTAGGTTTTGTTGAGAGAAGAAAAAAAAAGCACAGCATGGACAAACTAAAGCTAACCAAATGCAGTCACACTCATAGAAGAAAACAATGGATACTGTATCTGTATTCTGTATGTTGTTGGAGTTGTCCTGTTGAATTTGTAAGTAAGTTGCATGCAGCAAACAATTCCTCTTATTAGCGGCACTCCTCCATTCCAGCTGACGCTTCGTCCATCAATGTTGGTGACCACTGACAGAAGACACCCTGTCCACTGCCTGCCTGGCGGATGTTGACTGAAACCCGGCCTGTAATTATTGAACGGAAAACAGGAAGTGCTATTACAATACCACTGATAAATAAATATAAGGTATGTACGCTGTGTGGTGCAAAAAGTCACACTTTGATTTCCCTAATAGACAGTACAATATTTTTGAAATTGCGTACTCTGCCAGAGTCACCTTTTTAAGGATAAATAAGTATGGCCAAAATATTATAGCGGATCTTTCCCCTCAAGGTAGGTGTACTGTAAACTGTGTTTTAGAACAAAATTTGACCTTCCCAGCAATGCTCCCACCAAGACCCTTACTAAAGCCAGTCGCAAATGTAGAAGACCCCCAATCAGATCTCAAAAAACGAGGCCTAGCAGAAAAATGGTGACAAAACGTACTTTAAAAGTAAAAGTAGGCCCAAATACACCCTTACCCACCGTGGATTGTATTCAAACCACTTGCAAGCAAGCAAAAGTATCCATAGCCAGCATCGCTCCAAGAGTGCTCTAAAACCCCAGAACTGAGTTGCAATAGAACACCCCGAAACACATGCAATCCTGCTGCTAGGGCTAACCCTAACGAACCCTAAGTTACAAAAAGTGCCAAAAGGTTTTGCCTTATGGATTTTGTCCAAAACACTTCTATCCGTTATTAGACCTTCCCAGGAATGCCCCAAGACCCGCCAACCCACCCGCAAAAAAGCACGCGACAACACCCCCAAACAGCCAAACAGCAAAATCTCATACTTACAATATCTCTCGGCCTTCGGTCCAAACGCGCTGTGCAGCTAGGTCATCATCATCATAACTCCTGTTTTCCACCACGGATTTCCTGAAAAGCAAATGCAATCAAGATTAGACTGTCGCAGCAGTGCTTCGACAGAGACCCCGCAACCCACCCACAAACACCAGGAAGCCCCCCAAAACGCTACATTGAGCAAGATGTCAGAAGAAATAGCAAAAAAAAGGCTTTTCCTTATGGATTTTGTCCAAACCACTTCTATCCGGTATTAGACCTTCACAGGAATGCCCCAAGAGACCCGCCAACCCACCCGCAAAAAAGCACGCGACAACACCCCCAAACAGCCAAAAAGCAAAATCTCATACTTACAATATCTCTCGGCCTTCGGTCCAAACGCGCTGTGCAGCTAGGTCATCATCATCATAACTCCTGTTTTCCACCACGGATTTCCTGAGAAGGAAATGCAATCAAGATTAGACTGTCGCAGCAGTGCTCCCAGACCCCAAAACTCACCCACAAACACCCGGAACCCCGCCAGAGAGCACCTCAAAGGCAAGCAAGTCAGCAAAAACGGCAAGAAATTTCAGCCTCATATTTGGTCCTAAACACTTTTATCCGTTATTAGAGCTTCACAGCAATGGGCCCAGAGCCGGCAACTTACCCGCAAAGAAGTAGAACACCCCCACAAGTGCTGAGTCTTTCTTCATTGGGCGTAATCCAGCCCTCTGCTTTGAGGGAAATAGGAGGAGGAGGATAGAGGAGCATGTTCTTCTGAACTTGTGAACCTGAGGAATGTAGACTGCGGCACCTTCAAATCAATAAGCAAACAAGTGAAGACAGTTCTGCTGATGGGCTTGTTTTTGGGATTAGGTGATTAAAGTTTGAATTAAATTAACTGTGGAAAACAAAGAAAGACAGACACACAGGAATAAAAGTGAATAAGGACGAAAAAGAAAGTTATTGATTCATTGTCTCATTTTCAGGGCTCGGTGTCAGGGAATAAGAAGAAGATTTCGTCATCATACTCTGCGAATTCAGGCAGGATGAGGTCAGTGTCACCGAACAGAGAACAAATCCCCTCATCTACGTTGCCTTCCTCCTCGTCTTCATGTGGCGTGCTTTCTCGTACTTTGTAATCTGGTGGTATGAGGTGCTGATTCATCTTGATCATTGTCAGCCGCTCCACATTTTTGGGCGAGAGGCGGCTCCGTTTGGGAGTTACAATGCCACCAGCAGCACTGAAAACACGTTTAGAAGACACACTTGCGAGTGGGCAAGACAAGTAGTTTATAGCCAGGTTGGAGAGCTGTGGCCACAATTGTTTTTTCCCATGCCAATACTGCAATGGCTCATCATTAAGAAAGACCTCTGTTGAGTCATTCAGATAGTCCTGCACCATCGACTCAAGGTCCTCAACGGTTCCTCCACTTTGCTTACTTTTTGCTGTGCCTGTGACATTTTTTTGAGAACCATACCCAAGCAAAGTTAGCCAATCCTCTACAGCAGCCACTGTTACTGTTGTGTGTGGTGCAGATGATCCGGTTGCCGGTGTCTTTAACGGCTGAGAGGTCACTTGTGCCACAGCCACAGGTGCAGAAGTGGATTCTTTTGACTGGGGATGGCCTGCTGATGCTGATGCTGATGTACTGCCTTCTCCTTCAATATCCTGCCGTTCTTTTTCAAACCTCTTGGCTGACCAGGCTAGCCAACGTTTGTACTTTTTAACATCTTCATCAGCAAAAGGAAAGAATGCTTGGCCTGCCAGCGCCTTTTTGTAGCGTGGATCCAGAATAGTAGCACAAATGTAATGCTGTTCTGAGTTGATCTTTTTAAGACGTTCATCACCACGTAGGCGGTCTAATAATTTCTCCGACAAAATAAAAGGGTCTTTTTTTTTTCATCTTTTTCTAACTCAGAAGACACCGCCTTCAGTTGGTGCTCCAACATGCACAACAATGGGATAGCTTGTCCCAAATTACAGTCCTCCTGGCTGACTGCACGCGTGAAGAACTCAAAAGGACGAAGCATGTCTGTCAGGCTTTTAACTATGTCCCATTGCGCCGCACCCATCCGCAGGTCCTTCTGAGCTGTACCCTCTGTTAAGAAATAGTGATCGAGTACCGTATACTGCTCATACAGACGCTCAAGCATGTAGAAGGTTGAGTTCCAACGTGTTGCCACCTCCTGGATGAGTGCTTTCACTGGCATTCGACGTTCAAGTAGCAGCCTCCTCAGATGCTTCCGGGCCTTAAAAGAATGGCTGAAATGGTTGCACATTTTGCGGCAGGTGGCCATTACCTCGAACGCTGTACTGTCTCTATCACTCAAGAATTTTTGAACTACCAGGTTGATACAGTGCGCCAAACACGGCACTCTGAAATATGCACCCATCGCCATGGCCTTAACTACATTGGCGCCATTATCCATGGAAACATAACCAATCTGGCGTTTTTTTGGGGACAGCCAGTGAAAGACCTTTTTGTTAAACTCGTCCAAAATGTTTTCTGCTGTGTGACTTTTCTCCAAGCCAAACATGGCTAGTGTTGCATGTTTCCGAGCAGCTTTAAAAACTTGGTCCGGGTCAACACCTGCGTTTAGCTTTGCTTTAACACCAGAAAAAGAGACCCAGTGTGCAGTGATGCACATGTAATCAGCGCCTGCGCCACTGGTCCACATGTCTGTTGTCAGATGTATAGTGTGAACAGCACTCTTCTGCAAAGCTGCCCCAATCGCCTCCAGCACATCTTCATGTAGTGCTGGAACCGCAACTCTGGCAAAATAGAACCGGCTAGGAACCTTCCATTTAGGGCAGAGCGTTGCCACTAATTCTAGAAAACCTACCGCTTCTACAAAAGAAAAAGGGAGAAGGTCCACAGCTAGCATTTTAGCCAGCTTAGTGTTATACAGACGCGTCAGTGGGTGGTTGCGTTCATATGGCGCGTCTGAAGAAAACATGGTTCTAATGTTGCCCTGGACCAAGCATTTACGGGATGATAATGACTTCGTTGACGCAATTATGCTCGCTGGTGAACTTTTGCGCGTTGGTGTCTCACTCGCTCCAACACTCTTAGTGTGACTCTCATGGGGTGTGCTGCTGACAGGAGTACTGGGTGTAAGTGAAGTGTTTGACACGTCTTCTTCCTCCTCATCATCATCAGATAAAACATCAACGTTTTCTTGACTTCCAATTCGGGCTTCCTTGATCGCCTTTAGGTGCGCAAACCATTGGACAGTGTGCTGTCTCTTAAGATGACCTCTCTGGCCTCCGGTACCATAGTTGGTACCTGACTTACCACGACTAACTGCAACCTTACAAAGGGTACAAATGGCGAACTTTTCCCTTTTTGGGCAAACAGTAAAGAAGTCCCAAACTGGTGACTTGAAGTGTCTGTGGGGCCTGGAGGAGGCGGCGATACTGGTGGTGGTGGTCATGCTGCTAATGCCAGATGAAGTGGAGGATCTGGATTGCCCAACTTTTGTACGTTGTGCACTTTCACCGCCACTAATTAAGGTCGAGGTGGATGGAGGTCCCTTCTTGCCAGAAAGAAATATGGAAGCGGTACGAGTTGGTGTACTACTTAACTCCAATGATTGTGGTGGTGTTTCCACTGCCTCCTCGTCGACAACATCATCATCATCACGCTCAGCAGCTTTTCGGGCTAGGGTCAAAATGTCTGTTTGCTGCATGCCCGCTGGGGCTGCAGTTACCTTTATGATGACTGGGTCGTCGTTGTCAGAGTCTTCTTCAGCAGCAGTATCCGCCACTTCTTGCTGAGCCTCATCATCACACTCCATAACTCTGAGACTTTGGACGAGCTTCCTTTTACGCTTAACTACCTTTGTCAGATCATGGTGTGCCTCACTCTCAGACGGCAGTGGTGCTGGTTCCCAATTTTGATCCGTATCATCAGAAGGAGGTGTGCTTGAAGAAGATCAAGACACCACCCTTGATCTCTTCCTTGCTAGGGGTGTGGAAGACAATGAATGATCATCAGGAGGAGTGTCTTCCTCGAATGATACCTCGCCTTGATTGTCGATTTCCTGATGTGCCCCTACTTCGGGAGGAACAACTATTGTGGGCACTTGTGACCCTCCATGCACCTCTGCTTGCGCATCTCCTTGCGCTGCCTCTCCTTCCACATGTACTTGGGCTTGTACTTGCACATGTGATAGTTGTTGCGGCTGTGGTTGTTCAACACTCATCAGATGAGCGACAACAACCTGTGTTGATTGAGGGACATTGCTGCTGCTTTCTTGCGATGAGCCAACATCACTGGTCGATGGTGATTGAACAACTATACTGGCTGCCTCTGCAGCACTCAAGGGCTTGGACTTAAGTTGGCGTGGTGGTGGTGGTGGCACTGAGCCCAATGGAGCGGGGGTGCTGCTCCCAGCTTGGTCCCCAGCAGATCCCGCTTCTGCTGCAGGCATACTTTTTTTTTTACTCCCAAAAAAAGGGGCGGCCGGCACACCAGTCTCCTTGGTAACTTGCTTCTTCTGCTCCTTACTGGCACCTTTCTTGCTAGAGGAGCTACGGGTAACTTTTTTTGGGGACATCTTCTTCAGAGCAGGTCAGAACAGCAGGCAGCAGTTGCACGAGTTGCAGAGTTGTCTGTGTCCAGACGTGACGTCGCGTGACGTTATGCTGCACACACACACCGCTGCAGGACTTCTTCCTGGCACTGGTGGTTCTCTTGAGTCTTGTGCACCTAAAAGCAATGGAAGACAGAGGAACATCAGTTCAGTTATACACCCCAAAAAATCGACAAAACACAGAAAAATCAGCACAATCCCATGCCATCCATGATGTTTACATTGAAGACACCCCACAGAAAGACTAGGGCCATGCAAGTATGCAACACTCACTACCCCTGGGCATAATGGATGAAAAGTAGGCAAAATAAGTGCAGGCCTCAGACACTGCCTCTCTTCAAAATGGCCCCTTACACCCCAAGCCAGTCCACATCAACAGTACACCCCAAAAAAACAGAAAAACAGCCAAAAATCACCACAATCCAATGCCATCCAGGATGTTTGCATTAAAGAGAGTGAGACCCCACAGGCACACTCAGTCCATGCATCACTACCCCTTGGCAAAAGGCCACACCAGCAGCCCCAAAAAAACGACAAAAAACACAAAAAACAGCACAATCCCAGCCCATCCATGGCCTCAATGGTGTTTAACTTCAAGAGGACACCCCACAGAAAGACTAGGCCCATGCAACACTCACCACCCCTGGTCAAAGGGCCCCACCAGCAGCCCCAAAAAACGACAAAAACGACAAAATTCAGCACAATCCCAGCCCATCCATGGCCTCAATGGTGTTTAAATTCAAGAAGACACCCCACAGAAAGACTAGGCCCATGCAACACTCACTACCCCTGGGCATAATGGATGAAAAGTAGGCAAAATAAGTGCAGGCCTCAGACACTGCCTCTCTTCAAAATGGCCCCTTACACCCCAAGCCAGTCCACATCAACAGTACACCCCAAAAAAACAGAAAAACAGCTAAAAATCACCACAATCCAATGCCATCCAGGAAGTTTACATTAAAGAGAGTGAGACCACACTACAGGCACACTCAGTCCATGCACCACTACCCCTAGGCAAAAGGCCACACCAGCAGCCCCAAAAAAACGACAAAAACAACAAAAAACAGCACAATCCCAGCCCATCCATGGCCTCAATGGTGTTTAAATTCAAGAGGACACCCCACAGAAAGACTAGGCCCATGCAACACTCACCACCCCTGGGCAAAGGGCCCCACCAGCAGCCCCAAAAAAACGACAAAAAACAATAAAATCAGCACAATCCCAGCCCATCCATGGCCTCAATGGTGTTTAAATTCAAGAAGACACCCCCCAGAAACACTAGGCCCATGCAACACTCACTACCCCTGGGCATAATGGATGAAAAGTAGGCAAAATAAGTGCAGGCCTCAGACACTGCCTCTCTTCAAAATGGCCCCTTGCACCCCAAGCACATGTTGCCTGTACCAGCCAGCACTCAAGATGGCCACCACCACCACCCACATGGCCAGTCCACATCAACAGTACACCCCCAAAAAACAGAAAAACAGCCAGAAATCACCACAATCCAATGCCATCCATGATGTTTACATTAAAGAGAGTGAGACCACACCACAGGCACACTCAGTCCATGCACCACCACCCCTGGGCAAAAGGCCACACCAGCAGCCCCCAAAAAACGACAAAAAACAATAAAATAAGCACAATCCCAGCCCATCCATGGCCTCAATGATGTTTAAATTCAAGAAGACACCCCACAGAAAGACTAGGCCCATGCAACACTCACCACCCCTGGGCAAAGGGCCCCACCAGCAGCCCCAAAAAAACGACAAAAACAACAAAAATCAGCACAATCCCAGCCCATCCATGGCCTCAATGGTGTTTAAATTCAACAAAACAGTTGTATCATGTACCCATAACCAACCCTGGTCCTACTGGATACTGTGGCTACCCACAATATAATTTATTTAATGTTCTGAAAAAGTTCAAAAATTGTAGTTGCAGCAACTGTAATGCCCCAAACAAACTTACTTGTGAAAGTTGATTTCTAATCCAAAAGTGATCCAAAGAAAGTCAAAAAGGCCTCAAATCCAAATATCCAGCAGCAACCACAAAAAGTAATCCTTCCAGCTCCAGATCCAAATGAAAGTGACCAGGAGATGGACAAAGCACTGGGAGGAGCCTGCTGGACAGGAACAGGAAGTTGGAGACTGTGGGGCACTTCCTTCCCTCCCCCCCCAAAAAAAATGGACTCCTTGCAAAAAAAAGGCCATGCAAATGTCAGCCTGAGGAGTGATTCTGATAAAAATCATCATTTTCTGAAGGTTTATCCTGTTTGCTGGTGGATTTCTTGTGCAGAATTGCAAAATCTCTATTTCGCGAGTGCGAGATTGTTCCTTTCCGCCGCAACTACGTGTTCGCAATTGCGAACTCTCGCGAGGTGTGCTGTGCAAGGTGGCAAGCCGCGATTACGTATTCGCGGGCGCCAAACTCCCGCGGGATCACGCAGCAAGATCCAAAATGGCGCGGCACTCGCAAAATATGATCGAGAAAAACAACTCGGCAAACGCTTAATGACGGAAAGTGAACGCCGTGCACCACGCCGCGCGCCGCAACCAAGCAAAAAATCCGCCGCGAGCGGATTCACGAATTTTCGACAAATTCGCGAGACTTCACGGATTGCGAATTTGCCAAAAATCCGCAAAATCCGCGAGCGGAGCGGATTTTACGCCCATGCTTAATTGAAATTCCCACGTTATAGTTAGTTGGACTCACTATAACTTGCGCGCCTGCAATGCATGCTGATGACGTCACATATTACATCACTCATGACAACGTCAGTGACATCACTCATGACATCACTGATGACACCATCCTTGTGACAGAGTGACAGACCTCCTTTCAGTGTAATGTAACCCTTGAAACACATATTCAAAAATAGAAACTAAAATTTTCAAAAAAATAGAGATACCCATACCAGTTACAACAACCAATTCAGTAATACCACCATCTATATACACATCCACTCATTCACCAACAGTTCTATATAGTCACTCATACATATATTCACTCATCATATGTAGTGAAACACCTTTACATCCTGTTACACACCGACAGTCATCCAAAAGTTACTCACACACATAATCACACATGCAAATAAACTATTGAACATCCATTTATTTGCATATACAGCTATACACACACTACCACCTTACTTCTAAGGAAACTTACACAGACTTACTCTCTTAGACAATCACTTATAGAAACACATACTTGTTTAAACAAGAACTCTTTCAATCTCTCACTCTCACATATATTCACTTATATACATCAATACTCACATATACTAGATTAAAACATATGTAGTTACTGATAAAGACACTAGTGAGACAGTCATTCACTCACTAACACACACATATACACACTCATCCATCCATACAGTCCTGCACATATGCTGTCTTCAAAACACATACAAACAGTGAGTCAGTCATTGATGCATCTATGTGCTAAGTAACACCCCCACCAAACCATACAGACACTCATACTGATACTAAAAAAACATCTAATGACCCATATACACACACATGTAGCTACTCACCAACCCATGCAGCCACTTATACACAAAGTGAAACACTGATACAAACATTTAAATATTTAAACAATACTCGCTAATATATGTATTCACTAAGATACACTTAATAAGCCAGTTAACCAATCAATTTTTAAAAAAAAAAACATCCATTAAAACACTTATTTAAAAATCTCTTCTTCCATCGACCTTTACATATACATATATAAAACATATTTATTTTTCAGAAAGACACTCATTCATTGGATGGTGTCATCAGTGATGTCATGAGTGATGTCACTGACCATGGTTGACAGGTCAGTGACAGCTGGTTGACAGGGAACTGTCTCCAGCTTAATGCCACCAAGACAGAAGTTATGATTGTCGGAAAGAGAGTGGAACTATGGGGCGACCAATGGTGGCCGGCAGAGTTGGGACCAACTCCAACTCCGGTGTCGGAACTGAAAAATCTGGGAGCTTGGTTGGATGCTGGTCTCACCTTTGTGGACCACACTAAGAAAACAGCAGCGTGCTGTTTCGGCCTCCTTAGGGGTCGAAGACCTGTTCTTAAATTTTTCGATGCCCCAACCAGGCAGCTGGTAATCCAGGCAACGGTCATCTCTCGCCTGGACTATGCCAGCTCTCTCCTGGTGGGGGGCCAACCTGGCAGAAATTACCCGCCCACAACGGGTACAAAATGCTGCAGCTAGAGCGATTGTGGGCCTGCCCAGATTCTGTCTGGTGTCAAATGTCCTCCGCTCCTTGCAGTGGCTCCCAGTAAGGAAGCGAATTCATTTTAAGGTCCTTTGCTTGACTTTTAAAATTTTGAAAGGTATAGGCCCCCAAATTATGTCCAGCTTTTTGTCTTTCTACGTACCTACACGCACCCTCCGTTCTCAAGGCCAGGCTCTTGCTGTGGTCCCTAGATTCAGGCTCTGCCGGGCGGGTGGACGCTCTTTCAGTGTTAAAGCTGCGACCATCTGGAATTCCCTTCCGGTTGAAATCCGCCTGCTGGAGGACCTTATGCTTTTTCGGAAAGCCATAAAAACTTTCTTGTTTTAGCCTGTTCTTCCTAGTGGTTTCCCATCTAGTTCCTGTTATGTTGTGTCCTACCTTGTCACTGCGCCAGGACGCCCCTTCGCTGGAGCAGCTGTGCGCACAACAAATATCTATAACATAACATAACATAACATAACAACAAAATATCTATAACATAACATAACATAACATAACATGTCATGAGTGATGTAATATGTGTCGTCATCAGCAGTGCATTGCAGGCGCGCAAGTTATAGTGAGTCCAACTAACTATAACGTGGGAATTTCAATGGTTTTATGTCAGTAAAATTTCCAGCTAACTATAACTGGTGTCAAACCTATGGTTTTTTCGGTGAATTTATATATATATATATATCACCCAGGTACATACAAGTAGAGTGATATATAGTAAAACTTTACTTACTTATGGAAACCTATCTTCATGATATTTTTGTCCTCGATATTCTTGACATGATATATTTGTCCCACTATATTTTTGGTTCCAATATTCTGTCTAAACACTGTTATACACTTTTTCACATCATTCAATGACATCACATGGTTGATCCATTAGCCCTGCTTGGATCCTCAACAGCCTCCAATTTGCTCCTCAAATGGGATCAGAGGCACCAGGGCAATGTCAGGGGTACTAGGACAAGTCAGGGATAGCACATGCATTGCTAACCACCAATGACTCTATGACTCCAGCATTTAAGCTCACTTCCCCTCCCGTCACTGCTGATAACATTAGCAGATTTCAAGCACGCATCTCATCCTTTTATCATCACTCTTAGAGACAAGTCACCAGAAATATTGTTAAACAGTGATAGAAGGGATAAAGTATCCACTGCCATAAATTATAAGGATATTGCAAGTCATTGAGGAGTTTCTTAACCATATAGAAGAAGGAGGTGGTGCGCTGAGTTCCTTTATAAGGATACTAGCAGCCCGTCCCGACGTTGTCCGGGTATGAAATAGAATGTGTGTAATGTGTGTATTTGGCAAGGGCAATTTATTTTAAAATCTCGTGGTAGACAACATTTTTTGTTTCATTAGAATAGGGACGGAGAAGGCCCAGCTACAGCCCTGATTGATGTTAGCAGGCGCGTGTAATTGGTGTAGTGATCCGCCGCCTGAGCCCGGCTACAGCCCTGGTTGATGTTAGCAGGCGCGTGTAATGTCGTTGAATGAGAGAGTTATCAGCCGCGGGTAAATCCGTTTAATGAGAGAGTTGAGTGACAGCGAGTAGGAGAGGCTGCAGTAATTCTCCCCTCAGACAAGCTCATTTGCATGTTCCCCCACTTGAGGCCCAAATGCAGGCCTGTTTGATGTTAGCAGGCTCGTGTTCCCCCGCTTGAGGCCCAGCTGCAGCCCTGGTTGATGTTATCAGGTGCGTGTAATTAGTGTACTGATCCGCCGCCTGAGCCCGGCTAGAGCCCTGGTTGATGGTAGCAGGCGCGTGTAATTTCGTTGAATGAGAGAGTTCAGTAACAGCACGCAGGAGAGGCTGCAGTAACGGTACTTACCAGGCCTTCAGGTGAACGCGTTTGTCACGCCCCAGCACACGGCCACAGCAGACGATCTTCTGATTAATGTACGACCCACATGGCATGAAGGGCGGAATGTAGCACACGCTCCCAGCGTTTCTCATGCCCCCAGCGTGCCCCTTGATGCGGCGCAATTGCGTTCATATGGCCTGAAGGCCGGACACACGCCCCCAGCATTTCTCACGCCCCAAGCGTGCCCCTTGATGCTGCGCAGCAACGTAATTGGCGCTTGTATGTACGACTCACATGGCACGAAAGGCGACACACGCCACCAGCGTTTGTCACGCCCCCAGCATTTGTCACGCCCCCACACGCCCACAGCCCACGATGTGATGGCCGTACCACACGCCCCCAGTGTTAGTCACGCCCCCAGCCCACGCCCACAGCACAACGCAGACACGCCCACAAGGGATTACTTTGCTGGAAAGGTTCTTTTACCTTTTAAATGTATAGAGGAGTTGGCCTAACGGCTAAGGCTCTCGACCTCGGACCTGGGGATCTGGGTTCGAGTCTTGGTAACGATGCCAAACATCCTGTGATTCTGGGCAAATCACTTAATTTCCCCGTGCCTAATAAAAATGAATGTGTGTCCTCATGTAACGTAACTGGTGCTATGTAAAGTGCTCTGATACCTGATTCAGTTCGGGTCAAGTTCACGCTATATAAAACTCTGCAAAAAATATATATATATGGTGGCTGTCTGCATAGCCTATGTCCTTCTGCTGCAACTGCCCTTTCCAACGCTGTATTGGGTGTTGTGATTGGTGCTGTGGTTACTAAGATTACCCGCCTCAAATGTTTGGGCTCTCTCTTTATTTTTTTTATTTTTTTTAAAGAAGTTTTTATTGCGGATTCAGAAAACAGGTCCCAGGTCAGGACAGCCAGTGCACCTGGCACATCATTGAACATAACATCTGGACAGGATATCGTACACAGCCATTCAGCCCACAACCCGAAGGTCAGGCGGCGTGGTATGTCATACAAAGAAGAAAATGCCAATGTGCCCGCCAGGCCTAGATGGACAGTCACCCACAATGTATAGTTTCCGCTTTTTCAACCCCCCTAACAACAACTCCCCTAACAACCCAGTTACAACTAGAGATTTCGGAGCCAGTATCAGTGCTGGATCTATCATGATGTGGACCTATCATGCGTGCTAATGGTGAACAGCTTGTAGGAGAAAGTCCGTGTACCTCACCGACCCCTAAGGACGGGCGCCGGAGACCCTTATACTACCAACCCCTACTAGATCCCAGCGCCCGATACTCCTCGGCCCGAGTGGTGTACCTATCTATCTCTATATGAGTGTCCTGCTCCCTCCCCCCGTTACAGAACTCAACTGCTGCTAGTGCGAGTGTAGCCAAATGGCAATAAAACCCCATCATGACACCACTCAGGAAAATCTACTGTGTAGTAATGCTCCATGTAGTCCTTGCCAGTTATCATTCGCCATCATCCGTCTCATCCCCTACCATATGGTCGCGCAGCGCTTGCACTATCGCTTCCCATGCTCTCGCCATGTCCATACATTTATCATTGTCATTCTTGGTAGCCTGCCGCATTCTAACAATACTTTCACAGCCCGCCCATTTCAACAACTCAGTCTTCCACCGCCCCACTGATGGCCCTTCCTTAGATTTCCAGTGCCAGGTAATCTCCCTCTGGGCCAGCATCAGGCCCAGATCAATAAATTTGCTGGTGATTTTCGTCCTCTTCGTGTGAGGGAACCATAGCAGCAAGCACGCAGCCATGTTGAAGTCCACCTCTCTGTCTGTAACCGTGTTTAGGAGTTCCCCCACCTCATGCCAGTACGGCCCTAGTCTAGGGCACCTCCACAGCAAATGATCTAAGTCCGCTTCAAGTGCCAAGCATCTCGGGCACACGGCATCTTGGACCCGAAAATATCGCGCTATCCTTTCCGGGGTCAGGTAAGCTCTATGGATGACGAAGAAATGTACCTGCTGGAAACGGGCATTCCTAGTTCCCTTCCAGGTTCGCTCTAAAACATGGCCCCAGACCGCATCCGGAATGGGCTTACCTATGCTGTCCTCCCATCTTGCTTTAAGCGCCAGTAGTGGTGCCAATCCCTCGCGCTGCAGTCTATTATGGAGGCAGGTCACCGCCTTGGTAGTGCCCGCGGCCATAACTGTGTATTGACACGCCATGTTTGTCTCCGGTTCCACCAGCCCCCCCTTCCAGTGTCTCTGCATCGCTGCAATCACTGCCGCATGCAGCAGGAAATCCCCGTCCGGCAGACCAAATCGGTCCTGCACCTCCCGGAAGGGGGCTAGTGTCCCTTCAATGTAAAGATCTCCAACCATTTGCAGCCCCAGTTCCTCCCAGTCCGATAGCGGGGACCAATCGCCCCCATGGGGTAGCGCGGTCAGCATCCCTAGCGGGATCTCAGGTGCGTACGCTCGGGAGATATTCGCTCTTTTCAGACTCCTGTTCCAGCAGAGTCTGAGCGTCCTTTCTTCCAGCGTTAGGTCCTTCATCTCCAGTTTCTGTTGCATGACTATGAATGATAAGACATGCCGTTGGATACCCAGCCCCCTATCGACGCCCGGGCCCCTGAATTCCCTGGCCACATGCTGCGTCAGTACCTGTAGTTGAGCTGCCAGATAGTACAATTCAAAATCAGGGACCGCCATCCCCCCCTCCAGCTTAGGCCTAGTCAGAGTCGTCAACGCCACTCTGCGCCGTTTCTGGCCCCACAGAAAGCCGGTCACCAACATCTGTAGATCTTTAAACACTCGCCGCGGTATCCACACCGGTAAGGTCCTGAAGTAATAAAGTAGCCTAGGAAGTGCCACCATTTTCAAAAGCGCCACCCGGCCCAGCACAGATAAGGGGAGAGAGGCCCAGAATTTTACACAGCCCCGCAGCGCGCGTAGGCAGCGCCCCACGTTGCCGTCCAATAGGTTTGTGGTCTCATGGTATATGCGGACACCCAAATAAGTGAAGCTGGAAGGTTCCCAGAGCACTGCCATCTCAAGAGGGGGGCAGCGCGTGCCCTCCCGCAGAGGAAAGACACAGGTCTTGGTCCAGTTCACCTTAAGGCCCGACATATCTCCAAATCTTGATAGCATGGCTACAGCTCCCTCCAGCGCCCGTTCGGGATCGGCCAAGTACAGCAGTAGATCATCCGCGTACAGTGATATATGGTGCGACTTTGCTTTTTGCGTCACACCGCGAAACATCACGCCCGTTCTCGCCAGTGCTGCCAAAGGTTCCATTGCCAATGCAAACAGCAGAGGAGAAAGCGAGCATCCCTGCCTCGTACCCCTATGCACCGGGTAAGCTGAAGAAATTGAAGGCCCCAGTCGCACCCTCGCCGTGGCTGACGAGTACAGCACCCTCGTCCACCGTCGGAATCCCTCCCCGAGGCCGAACTTCGCCAGCACCTCATCTAGGTACCGCCACTCAAGGCTGTCGAAAGCCTTTTCAATGTCAACAGATAACACCACTGGATCATGAGGCGAGCTCCTAGCACCGTCCAATATCTGCAGTAGGCGGCGTATATTCATGGATGTATTCCTGGTAGGGATAAACCCTGCCTGGTCGGCATGAACCAGCCTGGTCATGAGCGGCAGAAGTCTGGCAGCCAAGATACGACTTAGAATCTTGTAGTCCACTGTCAGCATGGACAGGGGTCGGTAGGACGTCACATCCAGCGCCTCCCTGCCAGGTTTCAGCAACGGAACCACCAGCGCCTCCCTCATCGTGTCAGGTAGGTGTCCCTTCTGTCCCGCTTCCGAGTACACTACCAACAGCCTAGGTGCTAATACATCAATAAACTTCACATAAAATTCTATGGGCAACCCGTCGACTCCCGGCGTTTTGTTTTTGGCCATCCGGTTAATAGCCAGTTTAATCTCCGCCAGCGTTATGGGTCCCCCTATATCCTCCGCATCCTCGGCAGCTAGTACCGGTAAAGCGATAGATTCCAGATACGCACGTATTTCAGGCGTGTCCACCGTGAGCTGGGACTCATATAGATCAGTGTAATATGACGCGAAGCGTGATAGGACCACTGACTGCGAATAGGCTATGTCTCCCGTCTCCGTCCGTATGCTCATTATCGGGCACCCCCTAGGCTCCGGATTAGCTAGCCTGGCCAGGAGCGTGCCAACCTTGTCCCTTTCTGCATGCACCTTGGTAATATACAGCTTATAATCGTAGCACCGCAGCCGCTCGGTCTCCCTCGCCACTAATTCCTTGGCTTCAAGCAGCTGCGCCTGTAATTCCGGTCGTTCAGGTCTACGCTGCTCCAATCCCCTCAGCACACTTTCCGCCCTCACCAGGTCAGTCAAAAGCGATGACCGCACATTAGCAAACCTGCCCATGCACACTCCTCTCACCACCACTTTCATCGCATCCCACTCCACCAGTCTTGTCGCTGCCGAGCCCTCATTCTCCCTGAAATAGTGTTCTATGCCCTGCTGGACAGCATCGCTAAACACCGGATCCTCCAGTGTGTTTGGCTGTAGCCTCCACGTGGGAATCACCGATCTCACCTGCTGCCACTGCACCGACATCAGTAAGGGATTATGATCTGAGATGGTTCTAACTAAGTATTCCGTGTGCCTAACCATGGCGGCCAGGTGATCACTACAGAGTATCGAGTCTATCCTCACATGTAATGCATGTAATGCTGAAAAAAAGGAATAGTCTCTCATTGCAGGATGTTGTTCTCTCCACACATCTAACAATCCCCAACGTTCTTGCCACTCCTTCCTCTGGGTAGCCAACCTGCGCACTGTTGAGTCGGTCAGTGGCGGATGGGACCGGTCCAGGTCTACATTAGTGATTGAATTAAAGTCCCCTCCCAAAATGATGGGGCCCGCCAGGTAATGCGCTAGTGAGCTCGTTAGTCTGTGAAAAAATAAGGCCTGGTCTGTATTAGGGGCGTACACACTGCATAGCGTTACTTCCCGACCGTACAACCTCCCCTCCACCACCACATATCTACCTTCCGGATCCACCCGCCTGGACACAACCTGGAACGGTATCCCAGCTCTTACCCAAATCAACACACCCCTGGCAAACGCCGAGTACGTGGTCCCAAACACCTGCCCCCGCCACCTTCTCTGCAGTGCAGTGCATTCTTTGTCAGTCAAGTGGGTTTCCTGCAGCATAGCAATCTGAACACCACGCCGCACTAAGTGGGCATGCACCTTGTGACGTCTCACCATCGTCCTGAGACCACGGACATTCCACGAGAGGCATTTTAACTCAGGTAACGTCTCCATAGCAGTAATGTCTGTTCAAAATCAGCACTAGTTCAACACCCCACACACAGCAGCAGTTGGATCCCCTAACCCCAACTCTCAACAAAATTCCCCGAACCCCTCTCCCCAGGACAGGGCTTAATAACCCAGCTTCAGCCCCGTTCCAAACTGGTAACATAACACACATCACACTACTCTGCGGACTCTACCACAGAAGGCCTTATGGGCCTCTAGAGGGTGGATCAGCGCCCGACCCAGAAACAGCGGAGCCCCCACCCCACACCCTTAGTCCCACATTGTGGCCTTAGTTCCCCCCCTGAGTGTACACATAGCGACCAGAGAGGCCACGGCCTCGTAAAAGTCACAGCTGGGCCGCGCCCTGGTACCTCACTCGTTAAACAGTCCCTCTGCCGTCTGTGGAGTGACCTCCGGACCCCTTGTGCTCTCCACGTCCGATTCATCCCCTCCCGTTTTCAATCCTTCTTCATCAGAGTCAGATCCTTCCAACGTCTTCTCCAGTTGCGACCCCGTGATGATCGCAGTTGCCGCCAGCGCGCTCTTCCTGTCCGCCTCCATTTGGGCCTTCTGCATCGCAATCTTAAGTTTATTCCGTTTCCGAATACGCTGAGATTTTCTGATCCGGAGGGGCTGCTGCGCGGACCCATCGCTTTTGCCAGCGCGGTCAGTTCCAGCACGGTAAAGCTCAAGCCATGCCCAAGCCTCGTCCGGGGTTAGAAAGAAGTGAGTCGTACCATCCAGGATTACTCTCAGCTTGGCCAGGAAGAGCAACGAGTACTGGATTCCCTCATCTCTCAATTCCTTCTTCACAGGCAGGAAGGACGCTCTACTTCTCTGGACCTCCTGAGTGTAGTCCGGGAATATCGTGACCTTGCTGTTTTCCACCTGAAAGGGGCCCTGTGATCGTGCTCTCTGTATCAGGAGGTCCCGATCCTTATAGTGCAGCAACTTTATCACCATTGGCCTGGGAGGTCGACCCAGCTGAGGCGGTCGAGCCGGGACCCTGTGCGCTCGCTCAAGTGAAAAGAAGGGAGAGAGGCCCTCCGGCGCCACCACCGTAGTAAACCAGTTCTCCATGTAAGCCACAGCATCATCCCCCTCAATTTTCTCCGGAAGGCCTACAACCCTTACATTATTCCTCTGATTACGACTTTCTGCATCCTCCGCCCGTTTTTTTAGGGTCTCCAAGCGGCTCATTATATCCACCAGTTTGTGTTCCGCAGTGACCACCGCCGGTTTCAATTCCTGCAGTAGTTGCTCGTTGTCTTTCACTTTGTCAGCGAGCTTCGCATGATCTGCTTTGAGGAGTCCCAGCCCCGTGGCGACCTGCGCAATGTCCTGATGCAGGGATTCTTTCGTGGCAGCGATCGCGTCCAGTATGCTATCTAGCCGTTTATGCAACCGCAGTTCCGGAGTCAGTGCGTCCAAGGGAGCAGGTGCCCCGCCATCTTGGAGTTGGGTAAGCACTTCGGGCAGTCCACCAGTAGCGGCCATCTTGGCTCCCACAACTCTACTCCGGAATCGCTACAATATCGAGTTTTCGTCCCCTATCGTACGGCTAGCCGGTCACCAGAGTCGTTCAGTCCTTGAGGCCAAAGTTCCGTAGGGGCCCACAAATTCAAGGCACTACCAGCACACTCGGCAGGGTGCTATCCACGGTTCCAGGCCTCAGCAGAAGAATGCCAGCAGCCAGTGGGAGGTGCAAGGCAGACGCGGGCTGGTAGCACAGGGGCCCAAATTCAACCAGGCGGCGATTTTCCCCAAGCCGGGTCTCCCTCCTCCAATATGCACCGCAGGGTGTAAGCGTGTCCGGTTCCAACCCGCAGCAGGCAGCCCAGCAGCGCCTGAAGGACACTCCTCTGGCCCCAGTCCCCCCAAGCCAGCGCCCGCGTCTTCTCAATGGGCCATTGCCGCCCCTCCGCCTCCTCAATAGCCAGCGATGTCTCGGGGGAGCGGGAGAGGGAGATCAGCCCCCCGCAATGCAGCACTGCGCCCACCGTCGGGCCGCAGGCCCGCCTCCTCCACTCACCCGGCAAGGGGGATCGTCGTAAGGCCCCAGGGATGGGTCCCAGCTGCGGCCGCCACCACCTCCGTTTATCCCTCCGGGCTCCAGGGGCGCCGCACCCTGCCCGGTCAGCAGCGCAGGAAGGCGGGGGGATGGGCGCTACACCCGCCCGGCCCCCGGACGGCAGCGGCCGCCAGACCACCGCAGTCAGCACCGGAGCAGTCCTCGCTCCGTCCCTCGCCCTGCACTCCGCTCCTCAGCTCTCGTCCGTCCGGAGCCTTCTGCCAGCCGAGCCGAGCCCCGTCAGGCTCCCGGCGCCGCCATCTCTCTTTGTCTGACCACTGCTCCGCCGGGACCCGGGACACGTCGGAAAAGCCGCGTCCTGTCAACCACAGCGCCGCAATCAAGCCCCCCTGGTCCCGCTTCGCCAGGAGCCGCCAAAATGCCACTCAGGGGGTAAGATCCGTGGTTATTTCAGGATGAGTAGTGGGACCTGGTGCGGAGCTGATCGCTCACGCCGCCATCTCGGTCAGCGTCCAAGCCACGCCCCCCTTGGGCTCTCTCTTTATAATATTAGTATGGATGGTACCCCAAGGTGACTTGCAATATTCTTATAATGCATGTTGGGGGTACATTCTCCCACGTAATATGTGGTCACACCATCACCTTTCCCTCAAACCACTTAAAACCTTGGTGTGTAGCTCTTTCCTATGAAAGAGTGAGCATGTTTGCAAACATGAAGAATAGAAATAAAACCTCTAGTGCAAAATTAAACACATCAAAAACCTGTTAGTTTTTTGTTGCAAACAGATATTAGAAACAGTTCAATACAAGTCAGTTTAAAAAAAATATCTACACTAGCTAAAACATGTAGATACATGCAGAAAGAATCTAGCTTTTCTCTACCTATCTAAGGAGTGCAAAAAATAAACGTGTTCTCTCTGTTTGTCATTGTAAGCTCAAAATTAGTGTCAAAAAAAGAAAAGCAACGCTCGTTTTCATTGCTTTCAACAGCTGCTTCAATTATAGCTCCATCATGTTTTGTGCCTTTGGACTTGTAATAATACATCTCTTTGGTTGGACCTGGTCCTTTTTGCAGGTTTATCCCCAAACTTTCTGACTTTTGCCTACTATTTTTCTGACCCTGTTTTTGTTGTCTTTCGGACTCTTGGCCCTTTACTAGTGATAATCAGTGCTAAAGTGCATATGCTCTCTGTGTAAATTGTAATTCTGATTGGCTATCCATGATTGGCATATTTGTTTTACTGGTAACTCCCTAGTAAAGTGAACTATGTGTTCCCAGAGCCGGTAAATCAAATGCTACTAGTAGGGCTAGCTAATGAAGCTCCCCGGAGGACGATTGGAATTATTTTGCAAGCAGTAAGAGACAATGAAGCTTTAAAGAAGGGCTTAAATCACAGAGCCTCTTTGTACAAGATCCTGGTACCACGATTTAAGTGTTTTACTTACGAGATTTATATAACAACTGTCTCTCTGACAAACTTACAGTTCCCAAGACCAAGTCCTAGTCCTGAGGAGAACCCTAGAATGATATGGGGTCCGAAAAGCGTTGGCTCATACTAATGGGTTAAGGGATTTTGGGTGTGCCACGAGGGAATGTTCTTGATTTAATTTTCCCTTTTTAGACAACACCCTTCCCAATTCGACATACCCTTAGCTTTGCACACAGGCAGGACTTTAGGCTGTAGCTTCAGTCCACAAATAATTAAATGTCCGCCTAGTGGTAGTTCAAGCCAGAACTGGTCGCTCTGTTCACATTGTATATTTTGTATGTTAAATGTAAATTTGTCTCAATGTGTTTTACTGTGTTGTTTCACTATTTAATCTATGTATGATGCTTTGAATATTACACCATATGGATTTTGTTTATGTATCAAAACAAAAAGTGCTGAATGTTATATGACATGAAAAGAATGTTAGGACATGCTGTTTCTGAACAATTTCTAAAGGAAAGTTAAATAAATCACACGTACTTTGGAAGTGCCATCCAAGGTTTCGTATCAATATTCATTTACCACCAATGGTCTATGTGGACACTATGTTTGTTTAATACTAGTGGGTCTACAGCACTGATTGTGCCACCCACACAAGAAGCCTTTCCAGTGAGTCTCAGACCTGCCACTTCAGTGTTCGCGTGCACAGTTTTAAACTGCCATGTCGACCTGGCACGTGCACCCACTTGCCGGCCCTAACCTTCCCTTCTTTTATATGTAAGACACCCCTAAGGTAGGCCCAAGATAGTCGAAGGGGCAGAGCGCAGTGTATGTGGCAAGTAGGACATGTGCTGCCAGTTTTTACATGTCCTGATGATGAAATACTGTCAATTTCGTTTTTCACTATTGCAAGGACTAGCTCTCCTATAGATTATCATTGGAGCTGCCTTGTAACATTTTACAAATGAAACTTTCAATTGGGAACAGCTAGAGATTTGAAGTCTGGACTCCCTGAGAGCAGGATTTTAAAATACATGTTTTAGTGAAGATGGTTTTTAAATTGTGTGTTTGAAAATGGCACTTTTAGAAAGTGGACATTTTCTTGCTTTAGCATTTTGTGTGTCTCTGCCTGCTTGTGGAATCAATGTGTGATTAAGACTGACAGGGGTTGTTTGTGCATTCACTCAAGACACTCACACAAAGGGAGCTGAGGTGTGTCATGCATATCCTGATGGGTCTTCCTGAGCTAGAGTGGAGGAAGGAGTTGTCACTGACACCTTTGTAAGGCTCTGTCTGCCTTTCACAATGCTGTCTCCACCCCCTGTAGTGTGGCTGGACCGGGGAGGACAGAACTGGTTCTAGTAAGCAAGATAGACTTTCTTTGAAAACAGACCACTTCAAAGGCTAAGAGTAGCATAAGTAGTGGGACCCTGACCCTAAAACTTTAAAAGACTTCAGGACTAAGAGGTCCCTGCCAAGAGGAAAAGCTGAAGAGCTGCCAGGAGTATTGCCCCTTTTCAGTGTGTTGCTTTGCTGGGTTGGTCTGAGTTGCTGCTTTGGTCTATGGACAGTTTATTTTTCTTTATCCTGCTGAAAAAGATTCTCCGAGGGCTTGAAATAGAGCTTGCCTCCTATTAAGATGTCTCAGGGACACAAAAACTTCACCTACAGTACTTGGACTCCATTGCTGGGACCCCTGAACCTGCCAAGTGGTGCCTATGCCTGTCCTGGGCCACTGGAGGTGTTTGCTGAGCTGGAACTGCTGGAAAAGAGTTGCAGACGCTGTCACCAATGCCACAATCCTGCACCGACACTGTGGTCACCACTCGCTGGGTGAGCGCAGCACCGACCTCGATGACAATGCAACACTGACACCTGCAGAAGCCTGACCTGTATCAACTCAGACTTCATCACAGAGGCCGCTGCCTACACCCAGGCCGAGGGCACCACTCATGGAGTACAGGAAGCACCACCCCAACATCGACCGATGCCAGCACCCCCAGCGCACGGTCACAGAGTCAAGAGCGGACATGAGTGGCTGCCCTACGCCGCACCGTAATAAGGAACTGACGCATCTCCGCCAATGCTGCATAATCACCCCTGCACAGTAAGGAACCAACGCCTCACTTCCTCTGTGGCAGTAAGGAACTGACGCCACCTGGCACAGGCACTGCATCACCTACCCAACTCTGTGCAATGCTATTGTTTGCATCATCACAAAAGGTACTGTTAGTCTGGGGGTCCGTGTGACTCAGTGGCCAGCCTGCGTGCCTCGTGGTCGGCACCGTACTTTAGATTTGTACCTGTCATGATTTTGAGAAAGGCCCAATTGCGGAAAGTTTTATTTTGATGTATGCATGTTGGATTTTTTACGTTTTGGCCTTGTTCTAATTAGATAAGTATTTGCTATTTTTTAAAATTGGTGTGGAGTCTTTTTGTGGTGTTTTCACTGTTACTCTATGTGTGCACAAATGCTTTGCACATTTCATCTGCCATTTAGCCTCGCTGCTCTGTGCCAAGCTACCAGAGGGTGAGCACAGGCAAACTTAGTTGTGTACTTAACTCATCCTAACTAGAAGGAAGGTTCCCAACTTGGACAGGGTTTATACCACTGCCAAATAGAGATGCCCAATTCAAACATTGGTGCCCAGCGGTGAGGTTAAGATTTCCATTTGTGCCTGACATACAGTAATTGGTGCACACTACTACTGAGTGTAGACCATTACGCAACCACATATTATTTTTCTTGGCAAGTTCTGTTTTGCCTCCTGATTTTTGTTGATACTTGGAACTCTGGTGAGTTGCTGTACCTGTGAGGCCTTGACAAAATAGGAATAAAATTCTGGCACCTGTACATCTACACTATGAATGAACTAAAAGTATTTTACAAGGAGAAGTGGTTATCTGTGAAGAGGAGATCCACAAGGAGGTATCTTGAGGCAGCCCTGTATTACTATGGGGAAACCATTTATTCAGCAACACTATCAGATGATTCTAAGGAGGAGGACCTCTCTGAAAGTAAGGACGTGGCCCTGGTAGTGAAACATAGAAAGAAGGATGGCTTCTAAATTGTGAGTGGAAGCTGAGAGAGCTAGACCATGAGCTCAAGAGGGGTGATGCTGAGAGAGCCTTAGCCAAGGAAAAAGAAATGCATGTAGCTCATGAACTGACCATGAGAGAGCTGAAGCTGGGAGCGATGAAGGCAGAGTCCAGCTCAGATGGTGGCAGCAAAAGTGTTGAGCCCAGTACTGAGTAGGAGCTGTCCATGCCCAGAGACTTGGTTCCCAACTTGATAGAGGGGTTGACATACACAAGGGGGGGGGGTCAGGTTTAAGAGGTAGCCGCAGTGGTGTGCAGGGACCCTGAGGTGGGAACAGGCACAGGGAGTCATATTCCTAGTGGAGGGAGGGACACTCCACTGGATATAGGTATAAGTGCCAGGGAGATGTGTTCTCCCGTGGTAGGAACCCTGGAAGTGAAATGTGGAGACACCCCATAAGAGTGTGGGTTGAGTTGCAGGAACAGTCAGATACTGTCTCACCAGTCTCAGAAGGGTGTTGTGGGGTACTTTTGCAAGGCACCAGATGTTGAGGTGAAGGTAGCTTGGTTAACACATGTGGGGCTGTGTGATCTGCCTGTTGGAGTCTCTGTTTTCCAGAGCTATTCCAACACCTGGTGGAGTGTGAGTTATCTGACCCCAGGGAGCTTGCATTGGAGGCAGACCTTTTGGTGGATTCCAGGGGTCTGATGAGGCTTTTGGGAGTGATCCCGAAGGGGTGGCTCAGGTGTTCCCCAACCCTAGGAGGTGGGAAGGTTTGAGGTAGCCCAGGAATGTCCCAGTGTAGTGGGATGGGTGAAGGGACCCATGTCCTGTTTCAGAGGATAGGGGATGGGGATGGGCTGAGTCCCAGGGTGTGCCAACCCCAGTCTCAGAGCATGGTTGGTTCCATGAGTGAGCATGAGAGGGGAGCCTAGTCTGTACTGGGAGACCATCCACTTAGGGGGATCCCTTAGCGTCAGGATAACTGGGGGTGGCTGTGACAAGCGTCCCACTAGTTCTGGTGACTGGCAGCACCCCCAGGTAGGAGGGTGCAGAAGGTCAGAGAGAGTGGTGAGGAGGGGATGAAGGGAGGCAGTCCTCAGTGGGAGGTCCAGTGTGTCAGGGGTTGCCAGCTCTTAGGTCAGAGCACCCCAGGACTGCCCCTGGTGAGGCCACTTCTGGCCTGGTGGATCTCTGTGCACTGTCAGATGGGCAGGAGGCAGGGGACCTACACCAGGCAGACCCTCACATAACACATGAGGAATGCCCAGACTCCCCAGACATCCTGGCTTGCAGACAGAGGTCCAGCTTCAGGCAGACCCTGGGTTGGTGGACCAGGTTCAAGGTGTCCCCCTGTTCTGGAGGTAGGGGTGACTACTAGCAGTGTTCCTACCGTTTTATCTTCTGGGGGTGGCATTCCAGGTGGAAGGGTGCAGAGCCCCAGGAGTGGGCGGGGGGAATGAAGCCTCACCCCTGACTCCTGTCTAGCCTAACGGTAGAGACCCTAGGCTGGGAAGCCAGTTGAAGGATAGCACCCCTGAACTGGTGGGAGAATTGTGCAGGACACTTTCCACAAGTGCCTTGACAGTGCAGGAGTGTGGGGTACCTTTCAACAGTAAAGGGTGCAGGACCCCGGGGGGAGGACAGAGTGTCGGAGAGCCCACCCCAGTCTCCTGTCTAGCTGTAGGGTACATACCCTGGGCAAGTGGACCAGTATCAGGATGCCATCCCAGGACTGGTGGGAGTGAGGGTGGACAAAGGGTGCCAAGTACCTGGGGCTACCGCCCCCACTCTTATATGCCACAGAGGTTAGAGAACCCTATGAAGCCTGAGGCCGGGCTCTCTTCACTGACAGCTGTATTGACCCCTGTGTTCCTGGTGCTCACAGATGCCCCTAGGGTGGCACAAGAGTCACACCCTAGGGGTGGACTGGGCCATAACACTGTGCTGGCCATGGCTGTTCTGTCTGCCTACGGGAAGACATCTGTGAGCAAAGTAAGGTTAGGTGCTGCACAGATGTATCCACAGGTGAGGAGAAGAGTTCTCCATGGTTAGCTTAGTAGGCCCTGAGAGTATGGACAGAGGGATCTGAGGTGTGCCTTGCATATCCTGATGGGTCTTCCTGAGCTAGAGTGGTGGGAGGGGTTGTCACTAACACCTGAAAAGGACTCTGTCTGCCTTTCACAATGCTGTCTCCACCCCCAGTAATGTGGCTGGACCAGGGAGGACAGAACTGGTTCTAGTAAGCAAGAGAGACTTTCTTTGAAACCTGCACGCTTCAAAGGCTTTAAAGTAGTATAAGTAGTGGGGCCCAGAACTTTAGAACACTTCTTGACTAAGAGGAACCTGCCAAAAAGAAGACCTGAAGAGTTGCCAGGAGGAGTACTACCCCTTTGCTGTGTGTTACTTTGCTGGGTTGGCAAGCAGTTGCTGATTCTGTCTATGGGCAGTGGAAAGGATTGGTCTTTTACTTTGCTGAATCCAAGTTAAGAAGATTCTCCAAGAGCTGGAAGTAGAGCTTCCATCTGTTAAGATGTCTCAGGGACATGAAGGCTTCACCTACAGTACCCAGACTCCATTCCTGGGAATCCTGAACCTTCCAAGTGGTGCCCATGCCAGTTTCGGGCCACTGGAGGTGTTTGCTGAGCTGTAACTGCAAGCCCGCATCTCCCTTGCACCATCACAGAGTCGAGAACCGACGTGGGTGACTGCCCAACGTAAGGAACTGACTCATCGATGTTGACGCCTCGTTACCTCCACTGCACAGAAAAGAACCAACACCTCACCTTCCCCTGCAACAGTAAGGAACCGATGCCTCACCTCACATGCGTAGCAGTAAGGAACCAACGCATTAAGGAACCGTCGGCTCACCGCCCCTGGGGCAGTAAGGAACCTACGCCTCTACTCCTCTATGGCAGTAAGGAACCGATGTTTGTATCATCATAAAATGTATTGTTTGTCTAGAGGTCTGTGTGACTCCGTGGCCTGCCCACGCTCCTCGCGTTCGGTGCTGTACTTTAGATTTGTATCTGTCACGACATTGAGATAGCCCCAGTTAGAGGTTTTGCATTCTGGGAACTGTATTTTTGCAACAACCTTGCTATAAGTGATATTTTGATGTATGTATGTTGGATTTTTGTTGTTTTGGTCTTGTTCTGATTAGATAAATGTTTGCTATTTTTGTAATTGTTGTGAAGTCTTTTTGTGACGTTTTAACTGTGTTACTGTATGTGTGCACAAATGCTTTACACATTGCCTCTGTAGTTTAGCCTAGCTGCTCTGCCAAGCTACCAGAGGGTGATCACAGGCAAGCTTAGGTGTGTACTTTACTCATCCTAACTAGAAGAAAGAGTCCCTACTTCGACAGTGTGCACACCACTGCCAACTAGAGATCCCAAATTCTAACACCTTTTAATGGCAAAGTTGAATTTATGATTATAACTTTAAAAAACCTCTCTCTCTGTTCCCCCGGGGCGCGGAGCACAAGATGATCGATTACAGAGACGCACAAATGCCATGGAACATCAAAGGACGGAATACGAACTATGAGACCACGAACTGGAGGATAATCTCAAGAGCTCGAACTACCGCCCGCCCCCTTTTCTTTTCTTTTCTTTCTTCTCTTCCCTTCAGCCTGTTCTCTTCCTTCCTCTTTCACTCATGTATAAGCCTCGTCCATGTATGTAAATTTATATTTTTCTATATACAATAAAGAATTTCGGAAATAAAAAAAAAAAAAAATTCCACTTTTAGAATGTTGGCCTTTTTCTGCTCTTAAACCTTAGGTGCCTGCTTGTTGTCTCCAATAGACATCTAGGGTAGGTGATAGCTGGGCCTGTGCATTCCCTCTAGACAGCCACACACAAAGGAAAGCTTTAGTGTGACTGTTGGGACATCCTGGGCAGAATGGGAGGGAGGAGCTGGGCACAACCTCACACTTACACCTGAATGGGCTGTGTTCTGTCACCACACAAAGGACTGCTTAACCCTTTTTAGTGAGTCTAGTGCCAGGCCAGGAATGGAGGATCTCTGTGCACTTCAAAGCCCCTCTTTGAAGACTCCCCATGTCAATAGCACCACTGGGTATAAAAACTGGACATCTGACCCTACCAACTCAGTACACTTCTGGACCTGTGGATACTCGGCCAGGAAGGACTGCTGTGCTGCTGAAGGACAGCCAACTCTGCTGGACTGCTGCTCTGGAAGAACTGCTTTTCTGCTGTGCTGATCTGCCTGCTGCCCCCTTGCCTGGGTGGGAAAGACAGGATCTATCCCACTTGACCTCAGAGTTGCTTCAAGGGATTGTCTGCTTGCCTCCTGTTGGAAGTTTCAGGGACATCAAAGACGTTACCCTACTCACTAACAGCAACTGGTCTCTGCCATCTGAGAATGTTACCCTTCCAAGTTGTGGCAATCCAGTCCTCGGCCCTTGGAAGTGAGTATAAAGTGCTAAAACCCCAAAACATACATGCATCAACAACGTTGCGTCGATCAGAACTGATGCATCTACCCCGACTCCAATGCATCGCCCATACCGTGAGGACTGAGGGCATCACATTGCCATCTGCGCGGCTCTTCGCCGCCAGCCCTCGATGCATCACCTACAGTCTGCGGCTCGACGATGACACATCCCCAATTTCCGTGGCTCGATGATTAAGCATGACCTGCAAATCCTGTACTTCGGGTCCGATGCATCGCCTCCTGCTCCAAGCATCTCGGCTTTATCGATGCTGCAACTAAGGTACTTTTCAGCAGGACCAACTTGGTTCCTGTATCCGACCAGCGCTCAATGACTGTCAGTCTGAACTTTCAGATTGGACCCGGTCAAGAGCAACCAGATGGCCTTGGTTGCCGCTTTATGCTTTTAAGCATTATATTTCAAGATATTCTTTACAAATTCATAACCACGGTTCTGCTTATTGGATTTTTGTCATTTTTGGTCTTGTTTTATTCAATAGATTAAGTTCTTTATTTCTAACCAGGTGTGGTATATTTTGTGTGGTGTTTTCAGTGTTTTACTTTATTGAGTGTTGCACAAATAATTTTCCACATTGCCTTTTAAGTTAAGCCTGACTGCTCTGTGCTAGGCTACCAGAAGGTGAGCACAAGGTAATTGACTTTCCTTAACTAGGATTGTGGTATCAACCAGAAATTCAGTTTCTAACACTTGTGATCTGTCTTGCCTTTCACCTCAGCTGCTGGCTCAGGCAGCAGGTATTGTGATTTCAGAACTTGTCTGTAATAACTTATAATAGTCTAGTTCTGACGTCTTTTCTTTATATTCTGCGATTGGGTGCATCCAAAGTCACCTATTATATAAAGAATTATAGTTGGGTAACAGGGATTTACAAAGATGTTCTTCACTGAGGGGTTCTGAGTGACGACAAATAGACATTGAGAGAGAAGCTTGACTTTTCTATGATGTCACTCAGACTCCAAGATGATAAATATCCCTGTAATTCACTTTTTGTCCATCTTTAATTCATGTTATGGATGGCCCCTCAAAATCATCTGCCCCTGCCTTTAACCACTGCACAGGGGCAGTGATAGTGGGAGAGCTATACATAACATGCCCTCTCTTCCCAGATCAAATGTGAAAAATAAGTATCTTACCTGCCATCCTGAACCAAAACCCACTACCTTCCTTGCCTTCCTTCCCACTCCTGCAGCTGGGCGTTCTGCTTTCAGTCAAATCAGACAAACAGAGCTGTGCTGACTGGCTCTCAGAGAAGCCAGTCACCTGGCCTGGAAGACCTTTATGACTTCGCAACAGTTGATAACCAGTTTTATTATCAACTGTTGTGTTGTCATAGCAAGATGTTATGACTTTCAGAAACTGAAATAAAGGAGATACATAGAAGAGACATATATAACAAAGAAATTAGAGATGTGCATTTATAAAGGGATTGCAGAATCCCCTATATTGAAAATGTACATTTGATATGCTGAACACCGGACAATACCACTTTTGTTAATGCTTTCTCAAGAGATAGTAGAAGACAAAATGTTTTTTTAATGCTGTTATTTTTCCCCTCAAAGAAAAAGGTGAACAGAAGCAACAGAAGTTAACAGTGAATAAGAAACACGATTAGTAAATCAGGTGAAAGTAAGGCATTCTCACTTTCGGTTTGTTTTCCTTTGTTGAATTTTTTTTTGCTAAAGCACTAACGCTGGTTAATTAGCAAAGGTGTGTTTTTTGCATGTGAAGGGCTCCCAGAATAACAATATTGTTGTTTGTTAATTACATATTTTTCTCAGTTTGTAATATTACAATGAATCCAGAAGCAACAAGGGGTCTTCTGCTTCGACTAGCATAATAATATCTGTGTACAGTGTACAATACATACTTGCTCCAGTGCAGAGCACAGCTTGAGCATAAAGAAACTTTGTTTGAGAGCCTTGTTTGTGGGAAGGAGGGAGGCTTAAGCTCGTAAAGTTCAAGAACTGCTTCTCCATGAAGTCACAAGCTGGGGCTTTGGTCCCTGCCTCACAGCTGCTAATAAAACTGCATTGTTTCTCCAAAAATATGAAGACAAATCCCTAACGCAGTGACTGTCAGCACAGCCACCAGGAGCGAGACACTGTGGGGAGCAACAGGACAGGGTAGGACTGTATCAACAGAGGAGAACCTCTTCTGGTGGGGCCAGCAACAGAAGGTCAGAGGGACATTTACTTCCCTGACAGTTGAAATGCTTGGCCTGTGACATCTTGTTCTATCAAGTGCAGTTACTCTAATCTTCCACAGCCTTTCTCTGGAAGGAGCTCAGCCCACAGGCAGGATATCCATGAATGCAGCCATTGTGTGCAAGCATCGTGTGGACTGCGCGGAGATGCTGCCCATTAGGTGTGTTAAAATGAGTTTTCTCCGCGGTTTGAGGAAAGAGGAGAGACAACTTTTGATCATCTTCCTCCTGATGCTGCTAATTGAAGCTGCTTGCCGGGTGGAATAAGCTGGAGCTGTCAGGGTGCCAGGAGCGGCGTGTTTGCATATTCCCCGGTGCTGGATGCAAAGCGACTTGCTCCACTGGCTGCTCGGAGAGCTCTGAAGAACAAATACCGTTTTCTAAATGCCGACTCCCAAATAAGTCAGGAGTGCCTGCCGTAGCGGGGGCGTCGGTGGAGGCTTCTGTGGGGACACTGCTGCCTAGTGAACTACTCATGACATGGGAGCTGCTCATGGAAAGAAGGTATTGCAACATTTCACATTTAATACGCAAGGAGGTACTGTTGTTGTCATTACCTGTGGGGAGAATGATCAGGGCCGGCTCTAGGGTGGTGCGATCGGTGCCACCGCACTGGGCGCTAACTTGATGTGGGGGCGCCATATTTATCGTTCTGAAAGCCCCCAATGCAACGTACATTGTCGCAGCAATTTTCAGGCATCAATTAAAATGACAACTATTCATTTCTTCCTGGAGAGTGACCGGAGCTTTGTCTAGTGAAAGTTTTGACTCATTACAGCCCAGAGGGTTAATGTGCCTACTGCAAAGAACGTGTCCCATTCACATCACAAAGTGCATATGATATAAATAAGTTACCGCCCTGGTCGGAGATCCTTTTGTTACTTGCAGTTTATAAGTTAAAATCCTAATATAGAGCGATGCGATATTAACTAATTCTAATCACTGATATCTGTTGCATTGACAGTGTGACATGTATAGGACATTATTTCAGTGCATATATTGCTAGATATTGAAGCTAAATAGTTTAATAAACCTCAGATGTTGACTCATTCATATTCATTGATGGTTTATCGATCACTTGTTGCGAGCCAAAGGTGATACCAGGATACACCTAGACGGGTCTGGTGGCTCGGGGAACTAATCCGTCCCATTCAGAGGCCTGTGTTCGACCTCATGGTTACAGGTGCAAATCCCCGCAGGTCCGCTCATCCTTTCATTCATCTAAGGTCGATAAAATGAGTGCCATTGTGTGGGGGTGACAACAAACATCTGTTGTTCACCGCCGAGATTCCTACGGTTGCACATGCCCTTTACAAATACGCGTGCTGTGTTATCTCAATATTAGCAAATCTGCACTATTTTATTGGAGAGGGCTCTTAATAAAGACAAAGTGTGCATGCTGTTCAGTGGACACAGACATATCTTACCTGGATGGCTCAGAGACCTGCATTTATCTTTGGCTCCTGCAGAGTGCTTCGAGTTGCCTGCGCTGCTTTCTCTGGGGAAGGCTACTGCTGATGCCTTCTTTTCTCATCTCCCTGCCGACGCTGGCTCTTTTCGATGGTAGAGCCATTTGATTCCAGAAAGATATATTTCAAACATCCCTTGAGACCGAGCGCCTATTGGAATCAGTGGCGCAGGAGCACAGGTCCCTGCGAGAGGCTCGTTACATCGTTTTCATTCAAGGTCTCCTCGTGCCCAAAAATAAAAACGTCGAATTTATCCCCTTGTAAATGGAAAAATGGTCTCTTGGTTTTCCCTTCAGAAGTTCTGCTGCATTTGTATCCGGCCCTCCTCCCTCATCAGAGGCGGCCGCCTCTGCGCCTTGGGAAATCCTTATTTTAGGTTTCTTACACATTGACACTACACTTGCTCCTTGCACTGGTATTTAGACGTCACTAGACGTGTTTCCTGGTTATGGCATTAGTGTGTACTGCTCTAGCACTGACTGTGTTTTAAATCTAAACAAAGTAAGGAAATGAGAATTCATTATGCAGAATAATATCTGTTCAGGCATAACACCAAGCACCATCGCATTTTGAAAGTGTTCCAGAATTCACACCTACAGTAATGCAGAATTCACACCTACAGTAATGCACTCTCCTATTGAAGCGCTGCTTGAGAAAAAATAGCTCAATGTCTTTTTTTAAATTGGATTACAGACAGATTTTGGTGTTTTGTAAGCGGAACTATTTTCCACATGTAACATGTACTTAGCGTGGTATTTGGGTCAGGCTTTGTTGACTGTTGTCTCATGCGTCTGTTTCAGCCTCCCATGTTCTGATTGGAAAAATTGAGGCCAGGGTAGTGGTGGTCTTAATCACACAAACCCCCTTACCAATCATGCCATTACAACAAAAGTGCGTGGTAAAGGCATGTGTGGCAAAGGAATATGTGGTTTAGAGGCATTCGTGGTTCGGGGTGCGTAGTAGAGGCATCTGTGGTTTAGCCATGCATGCTTTTGCCATACAACTGAAAGGGCGAGATTTTGATCGATACCTTATATCTATTGATCCAAACCTCGATCTGGTCGACTGAACCTTTGTTGCCTGTCTTTGAGGATAACAGTACACCTCTCTGCAAGTTAGTTCACCCAATAAAGGACTCTGCTCCCAAAGATCACAAACAACTTCTAGCTTTCAAAAGTTTATTGTAAAGATATGATAAGCTGCAAATACAGGCATCTCAGAATGAGATTCACGAGATACACAGGTCCAATTACATACATGTGCTCTCGGAAAGCCCTCAGACGAGCAACAGAAATCACTAACACAAGTTCTAAGAATAATAAAGCTATCAGCATAGACGCATATCTCTCCTTCATTTAGGTTGGAGGAAAACGCACAGGTTAGGCTGTCCCTACCCTGCTCTAGATGGTATCCCTACTTAACCAAGTCCCAACCTAACAAAGGTGTCAGCGGTGAATGACCCCCAAGGGAAGTCACTCACTCTAAGTCTCTTGGTGAAAACCTATAGTTCTCCAGTCATGACCCCTCTCTGCCTACCCATCCGCTCTCTAAAGGGTCCTCAGGTATCTGCTCTAACTCCACCCAGGGGTGCTGTCCCTAATACAAAACAGTCAACAACATTTGAGACGCCCCTTGCGAGACGCCCCTCACGTGGTGTAGCTTCTGGCTTTTTCCATGATGCTTTGTATTGGGCCTCATACGTTAGAGTTGACCTTGCTTCTCAGACTCTTCTCCGGCCCGCTGATACCCCTCAAACATTCCAGAACCCTCCTCCATGTCTGGGCCGTCTACTGAACAGACCTCTATTCATTCATTTATAATTGGATCCCCCCTTTTCCTGTGCAGACAGATATCTGCAGCCAAGAACCCAACTCTCATAGACTTCTAAAAAGGCTTGCAACATTTCTCAGCCCAGACATGTACGTGTAAATCAATGTTAAAACATTTCAGGCCTACAATACTTCTCATCATGATTATAGCATTCAACTTCTTCTTTAATTAAAGCATGTTAATATTCTTATTCTATTATTTAGTAAACATCTCTATAAATCATGGCCCATTTAATGCGATGACCAAAACATTAATACAATCTGTGTCGTGAAAAGAAACACCTTCCCTTTTAGCTCTGGCCCTGAGGCCTACCACATTCTGCGTTTAACCGCATACCATCTTATGTTTTAACCGCTACACGACATGGTTCAGAAATAATCACATCTACTAAAATCATATAATGTCACACATTTCTGTATTAGTTCCATTTCTACTTAAATCTCTACATTAGCTATACATTCAGAATATAATTGCAGATACTATTAGCACTCATGGCATTTCTCCTCATGATTTGTGCTTACTACAGATAAGTGTGATGTACTCATACATTTAAGTCAGTTTGCGCTCTCTCAGTTCCCCCCTTTGATGACCTCTCGGGGTCATCACTAACATTTAAACTGAAGTTATTGCTGGCATTCTCTGCGCTTCCAGAGCCCTCAGGCTCCGGTACTGATTATCTTGTATGGCAGCCAATCTCTGCAGCTGCTCTCTTTGGGCCCTTTCTGACCTTCTTGCTCTGTACCATTTGAATACCCTCACCAATCCCCACAATATAATCCCACAGATCAATATTATGATGATAGGCTTTAGGATATACCAAACAAAGCTTTTGCCTAAGGTGGAAAACCACCCTCCAACTGTACTCATTCCGTGGCCCACCTTTTCCCAGACATTTTCTCTACTCAAGTCTTCGATCTCCTTGTGAATATTAGTTATGTTCCTAATAACTTTCTCAAGGGGCTTCGAATTGTCTGGAATGTAAGTGCAGCATTCCTGGACCTTCAAAGCCTTACAGACTCCGCCCTCTTTTGCTAATAGGACATCTAACGCAAGACGGTTTTGAAGAACCATAGCCCTTATCGATTGCATCTCTCCTTCTACCAGCATTAAGGACTGAGCAGTGCTGGCAGACAACCTGTCGACAACTGTTGCCAGTCGTCTAATTTTAACATCATTAAGGATTACTCCCAAAAGAGGGAACATAGCTCCAAAGACATCTCCAACCATTTCTGCATCGCCTACATCCCTCCTTCCCCTCGATGATGTCTTGCCCTCAATGATCACTAAGTCTTGTGCATGATATATTTTGGGGAAGACAATTGCTAAGTAACATGATCCATACCAGTTGTCAGGTAGTCTCACGTAAGCATTTCTTCCACATACAAAATACACATTTGGAATCACTTGCATTCCCTTTAGGAAATCCTTAGTATAGTACTCTAGATTGAAAGCATGTTCACAGTCAACTTCACCCACGTATACATTTTCATAATACGTTTTGGCTCGGTGAAGACATAGCTTTCCTCTCTGCGTCTTATCTAAAGCTATTGGACCACTACTACCCTTTCTCTTGTGTGCCTTCTCTTCCTCGGTCCAATCTGTTTTCCATTGTCCTGATTTTTTCAAAATCTTTTGTCTCCTGTAACGATCATCCACCTGCCCTATGAACTTCTTCTCGACTTCTGACACCTTACATGTCAGGTTATTTCTACGGGCATGTGAAGTATCTAAGGTAATCCAAGGAATGAAGAACTTGGCCAATCTGTCTTCACTCTTCCAGTAGTCCCATTTGTTCATCTGCTTATAATTTGGGACTTCTGGCAACACTGAATCATAATTGGAGAAATAGTATTCAAAACTATCTCTCTCATAAAATATACTAAGCAATAAGCTACATGTAATGCCATATGTCAGCGGGAGGTGATGATATCGAATTCCCTCATCTACAGACGCCGGCAACTGCATGCAGACGTAGCAATCCTTAACCTCCATGGCATCCACGTATTCATATAAGAGTTTAGCATAAGCATTTGACCTAAAGTCTCCTTGGGACTCATCTACGTGTAACCTGCGGGCTTCTGCAGCCAATAACGCTTTCTCTTGAGTGTTTTCCCTTTTCTCACCAGCAACAGTAGGTGTAAGCGTTTCTACAGAATTCACATCAGTTACCTTTACCTCTTCCTCATGTCCCTTTACATAAGAAATTGTTACCACTAAAGCTATTAATATTATCACTCCTACTATTAGTGTACCTATCATACATTTAGCTCTGCGGTTCTGGGTGCCGGCCTCCATTTCGTCAGACAATATGGCTCTCTCTTATCTTAGCAAAAAGTTCTTTTCCTCTCGTTCCTTTACAGTCTCTTTTAATCCTTTTGTCTTTCGAATCCACACAACTGGAGGCTGACAACCTTCTTCGCAAAAGTCCTTTAACAGTTCAATAAAGACAACCCTAGCCCTTCTCCATCAACTCAAGGGAAGTTCCCTAAAATTCTCTGCTTCCTGGGCGCTAGGTAATCTTCTTTCTCTGCTTGCTCTATTTACAAAGTCCTTTAACAGTCTACTATCAGGTTTGTGGTTGCAGCTTCAATAGCATAGTTCAGTATTTCCAAACGAAGATTGTGCTCTTCATGTGCTGTTATCGTTGTACCAAAGTCGGGGAATTGCAATTCTGAAAGGAACATGTGTTTTAACTTGCTGAGGCGGGGAGGTCTGGGGAGCATGAATGTTAGTGACCCTTCTTGTTCGACACCGGGTACCAACAGTCGTATTTCCACGGTGATAATGGGCTCAGAACTGGACACCACCACCGCTCGGATCCTCCCTGTCTCCGGTTTCACAGACATTTGTCGCCAGATATGTCCACTCAGGAGTGGAGTATCTTCTGTTAGGCACACGCACTCTTCTTGACCTTCTTCGGTCCGGTGCTTCAGCGCCCTGAGCACCTTCTTCTGGGTCTGAGTCTTCGGATATCGGAGGAAGGGTTAACTCTGGAGTTGACCTCAGGCTAGAGCTCCTTCTTTGCGGCCAATTAGCTTCTCCACGTGCCCTTCTACTCCTTCTCCTTCTTGTCTGTTCTCGCTCTCTCTCAGACCTGTCAGGGTCTGTCTCGTACTCCCAGCTACTTTCTCCTTCTGTAGCGTCTTCTGTTTCGCTGTTGTACTGACCGTCCTCAGCTTGGTCAGACTCGTTCCCTGCTTCCGCTGGCACCTCTACAGCTTGGCTAGCCCCCTCTATGGCTTCTCGGTCCTCTGCTGGACGTCTATCCGAGAGAGGAGCTGTTTCTTCCAGAGGTGCTGGAACCCTTCGCGTATGTGACGCGTGGATCCAATTGGGCAGGCCTCCCACCTTCACAGCTGTGTTCGTGATCAGGATGATCTGGAAGGGCCCACGCCAACGAATATCCAAGCAGCTTCTTCTCACATGTTTTTTCACCAGGACCCAGTCCCCAGGGTACAGGTCATGGCACGGGCCCTGGCACGCTGGAACCTCGGCAGCCTGCACCTGAAGGGACACAGAACGAATGGCGTCAGACAGCCCCTTACAATAGTCCAGGATCATGTCATCTGTGATATTTAACAGTGCAGTAGCTGGGACAGATGGCAGCCTCATTGCTCTCCCCATTAACACCTCATGTGGTGACAACCCCGTTCTTCTGTCTGGGGTACTACGAAGGCTCATGAGAACCAATGGCAGGGCGTCAGGCCAACTCAGGGTCGTTGAGGAACAAACTTTGGCTATTCTGGCCTTGATCGTGCCATTGATCTGCTCCACAATTCCTGAGGCTTCTGGTCGGTAACTGCAATGCAACTTCTGGTCAATATTTAGCGCTACACAAACCATCTTCACAAGCTCGCTGTTAAAATGTGTTCCCCTATCTGATTCCAAAAAGGCCGGCACCCCGAAGCGCGGAATGATTTCCCTAAGCAGTAACTTGGCCACTGTGAGGGTGTCGCACCTACGTGTAGGGTATGCCTCAACCCATCTGGAGAACACACAAACAACCACTAGGACATAGCGGAGGCGGTTGCACCTTGGCATTTCAATGAAATCTATCTGCATTCGATTGAATGGACCTCCAGACCTTCCTATGTGACTTAGTGCAACTGGTGTTCTTTTTCCTACGTTCAGCTGCTGGCAGGTCACACAACGCTGGCACACTGCTTCTGCTGCTATTCTAAACTTAGGATTGTACCAAGTTTGTCTAAACACTCTCAGCATAGCATCTCTCCCTAAGTGTACGGGACCATGTATGAGTCTAGCCATTGGACTCACCATCTCATTGGGCAACACTGCTCTGCCGTCTGCTGAGACCCAAAAATGGGTCTCACCCATTACACATCCTGCCTTTTCCCATGTTTCTTTTTCAGAATCAGGAGCATTTTCTTGCATGGTTGACAGTTCATCCCAAGTATCAACAGTTTCCAGTATCATGGCTAATTCAGTTCTTACATTTATTCCACCCACTTCCACCTCTGTGAAAGAGTAACCTTGTTCCGCGCAATACCGCGCAACTTCATCAGCATATCTATTGCCTTTCGAAACAAAGTCCTCATTTCTGGTATGTGCGGTGCACTTTACAACTGCGATACTTGCTGGGCATTGCAATGCCTCTAACAACAGGCGCACAAACTCTCCATTGCGAATGGGAGAGCCTGAAGAGGTCATGAACCCTCTTTGAGACCATAACTGCCCGTAATCATGAACTACCCCATAACCATATTGGCTGTCGGTGTATATGGTGACTCGAATTTGATTGCTTGCCAAGCAAGCACGTGTCAGGGCAATAATCTCGGCTACCTGAGCGGAGTGTACTCCTTCCAGGCACCCAGCTTCCACAACTCCAGTAATTGTACAAACAGCATAAGCTGCTCTCAACTGCCCAACTTCGTCTCTTACACATGAGCCATCGACAAAGAAAATTTCGTCTGGGTCGGTCAGTGGCTCATCTACGATGTCGGGTCTGGGTTTGGTGCATAGTTCAGTCACATCGAGACAGTCATGGTCTGTACATTCATCATCATCCTCGATATCATTTGGAAGTGGCATCAAGGTGGCAGGGTTCAAAACAGAGCATCTCTTGAGGGTCACATTCTCTGCAGCAAGAATAACTTGCTCATAGCGCGTGAGCCTGCTGTTGGTCAGATGCTGTGTTTTGGTCCTGGTCATCAACAGTTCAACAGAATGGGGCACGCACACCTCTAACGGGTGCCCCATGACGATATTTTCACATCTCTCAATGCTGACACCCGTTGCAGCAACGGATTTGAGACATCCGGGCAACGCTGCGGCTACTGGGTCTAGAGTAGCCGAGAAATAAGCAACTGGTCTACGGGCATTCCCATGGATTTGGACTAACACAGACAACGCGCACCCTTCTCTCTCACAACAGTAAAGAAAAAATTGTTTATTGTAATCAGGCATTCCCAATGCCGGAGCACGACACAGGTCCTCTCGCAGCTGTAAGAACGCCATCAAACAGTCTTTGTCCCATGGTACCGGATCACTCACCTCTTTGTGCGTCAGTTTTTGCAAGGGCTTTGCTTTCAGTGAAAAGTTCACGATCCACTGTCGGCAATAACCCACCATCCCTAGGAACATCCTGACCTCTCTCTGTGTTTTAGGCGCATTCATTTTCATGATCGCCTCTATCCTGTCTGGTGACACCTTTCGTTTGCCTTTCTCTATTCTGTGTCCCAAGTACTGTACTTCTGTCAGGCAGTACTGCAATTTTCCCGGGGACACCTTGTGCCCATTGGCAGCTAGGTGATTTAACAAAGCAATGGAGTCCTCCCTGCAAGCTTCTTCTGTTTCTGACGCCACAAGGAGGTCGTCTATGTACTGGACCAGAACTGACTTCTGGGGCAGCACTAGACTTTCAAGATTTTTCTTCAAAAGCTGGTTAAAGATCGATGGGCTCTCTGTATACCCCTGAGGGATACGACACCATGTTAGGACGCGATTTTCCAGCTTAAATGCGAAAAGAAAATGGCTTTCTTCGTCCAGAGGGATCGAAAAGAAAGCCTGACAAAGATCGATCACAGTGAACCACTCAGCTTGGAATGGAATCTGAAACAGTATCACTGATGGATTCGGTACCACTGGACAACACGAAACGACTATGTTATTAATCTTTCGAAGATCCTGCACTATCCGAAATTTCCCATTTGGTTTCTGCAGACCCATAATCGGGGAGTTGCATGGACTACCCACGATTTCTTTCAGTATTCCCTGTTTAATCATGGACTCGATCACGGGTTTTATGCCTGCAATCGTTTCTGGAGTCAATTTATATTGGGGTGTTCTTGGGAACTCAGCATGCGGTTTCACTACAATTTTCACTGGGTCCACCCCTTTGACCAATCCAATCTCTTCCCCAGTGAAATCCCATACTTCTGGTGCCACTGTCTCCCTCAAGTCCCAAGGGAGCTCATCTACTGTTAAAGTAGGGTACAGCTCCACACATATTCTTGAGTTTGCAACTTTGAAATCGGCGTCATCATCATTGGTCAATACTTCCACTCCCTGAGGTGTACAATATATAGTACAATTCAATTTACACAACAGGTCTCTCCCTAGCAGACACACAGGACTTGAATCGCAAACCACAAACTGGTGCTCATCGCTGTACTTCCCTATTTTCACCTGTACCGGTTCTGTCAATTGGCTGGTTATTCTCCTGTTTGCGACCCCTACCACCTGTATGGTCTCTCCAGACATGGGCAGGTCTGGAACTGCAGCTGATCTGATCGTGGATCTAGTGGCTCCTGTGTCCACCAGAAATGTCGTAGGGCACCCTGCTACTTCTGCTTCAACATAGGGTCCCCTCTGGTCCACCTCCAAGGCTGCCCCGAGGGTGCAGTCTTCTCTTTCCACTCTCTGTCCGGTTAATGGGTCCACATAATAGCACTCTTCCCCTTCCACAAACAGGGGCATTTGTCTATAGGTCTTACCCATAGTCCCTACTCGAGGAGGTTGCGGAAACTGGGCTCGGGGAGGAGCCCCCCCCCTTTGAGCACCTTTCCTTGGTATGGCGTTCCCCCTCTTGTAGGCACGCTCTGGACCTCTTCCTCCTCTATCTCTTGCTCTCCTATCTCTACATTGTAGGGGCACTCGCGTTTCCAATGCCCCACCTCGTTACACTGGTGGCACCTAGTCGTTTTCTTCAAGGCAGCTATATCTATTCTGGGTCTAAAGGTAGAACTCTCCTCATTGCCCTTGTTCTGACTGTACTGCTTCTTTCCTCCTGTACCTGTTCCTTGCTGCTGTTGCTGCGGTCCCCCCTTTCCTGCTGCCTGCATCTGTACCACCATCAACTTTTCTTTTAGTTTCTTAGCCTTGGAGTCTATCTCATCACAGCAGTACCTGGCATATCTCAATATTTCATCTAGGGGTTTACTTTGCCAACAAATCGAGTGTTGCTGAATCATTAAACTAATATCCGGTCTCAGTCCCAGGACGAACTTGGACACAAATTGCCCTATGTCCTTTGGATCCATTACATCCAAGCCGCTATACTGTTTAAACGCCTTCAGCAATCTCTCGTAATATTCGTGGACTGTCTCTTTGGGTTCCTGTCTGGTTCGGTCTATTCTGACCCAATCTATGTCTTGCATTGGCACTTTCTCTTTCAGCCAAGTCATCACTCTCTCGAATTTTGCCATCACAATCTCGGACGGCCCATTAGTCTTAGCATCTCTCTCTGGCTCCGTTGTGGGCCACTCAGCGCTAACCTTGCATGCTGTCCACAGATCTCCTGGTACTACAATGTCAAACAGCGTGTTCAGATCTATCCAAAGGACCTTTGAGATTTTTACAAATCTCTCCACTTGCTTGTACCACTCCACTGGGTTTTCACGTAATTTGGGGAAGGAGGTGGTAAAAGCAGCTAAATCTCCCCTACTCCAAGGGACATGCACATAGTTCCCATTTGCGACTTCCCGCAAAGGGTATGCCTCTATTCCCTGCAGTCCTGGTGTCATACCAAGCGTGCTTCTCCTGCCGGTCCCTTTCTTGGACCACCTCTCTTCCCACTTATCTAGTGCCCTCCATGTCCTTATTCCAGCGATCAGTTCCCTTATGTGCGTTTTCAGCCCAATCGTTCTCCTCTCATCTAGGTCTCGATCTGTATAATGTAGCCTGTGGTTACCCTGTAATGCTTTGGTTCTTGACAAGTCCACCATATATTTGCCTGCTAGTTCGACTAACTTCTCATGGACTGCTCTCGCTTTTCGAGTAATGTCCTTTGCCATATACAGTATTTCATCCTGTTCATACATTTCCATTCTTTCCAAAGGCAGGGTACCATCTACCATGTCATCCAGGTCTGACCTTAAACTGGTGACATCGAGTCTCTTGGCTTTTATCTCAGCTCGCAATATGTCTTTCGAAGGGGGCTCACTGGTCTCCCTACCATCCCAACTTCGAGCTCTACGTTTGGGCTCGGGAGAGTTAATGGGTGCCCTCCCTTGCTCCCATCTCTCCAGGTCCCATGCTCGGCCATCCGATCTTGGAAGGTGATGGAACACGGGCCTGTTACCCCCACTCTTTCTCTGCCCACTCTCTTCTTCTTCCCTCCTTTCACCGTGCGCCTCTCTGTTATTTTCCCTCTGGTCGCTACTCTCCCTTTGCCTAGTATCGCTCAGTATCCGATACGCTCCTTCCTGGTTTCCCATATTCCCTGGGCTGCGCTCATTTCCGTCATCACAGGGACTATGATGCGACCTCTCACAACTCCCATTCAGTTCTCTGGTGCCAGGTACACAGTGTGGACACTTAAAGCTGTTTCTGTACTCTTGCGCTCTCCTCTCCCCTTCACTGAGTATTGGGCGCGCCACCCCTTCACTCCCGGGGTCCCTGTTTTCCAGGTCTGTTCCATCTCCTCTCCGGGCCCAATGGGTGACTCCCCTACTCCCTCTACAGTCCCACTCCGGGCTGCTCTCCCCAGCCCCGCAGTGAGTCCGAGCTCGGCTGTCCTGACTTTCCCTTTCAGCTTCCGCAGCTATGATGCACTTTTGAGCCTTCACTGCCTCATCCCACTGCTTCATGTACTCATTTAGCTCTTGAAAGGATTTTCGTCCAGATCCCCTCAGATCCATTGGCCATCTAGGGCCCCCGGGATCTCCTCCTGGGTCCCCTGCTGTGTGCATCGGGGTACTCCACTCTCTGGGTATCGGCATCTGACTTGGGGAATTAATCGTATCGTTCCTCCTTGCCTTCTCTGCTCTTTCTCTGTCTTTCCGTACCCGTTCTTCCCCTCTTGCTCTCTCTTGGTCATATATCGATATTATAGGACCTATGGTAACTGGTACCTGTAGTGCATCTGGTAATGGGTAGGATGTGGCGCTTTCCGTTTCCGGCGCTCTTTGTACCACAAACCTCCCGACTACCTGTTGCACCTGACTAGGCTGGGACAGCTCTTTCTTTGGCTCAGGATCCCACTCTGAACTGGGAAGCGGTCTATGCTCTCCTGCATTGCCCCCCTTGTCTCCTTCTGTATGCTCGACCTCTCCCCCTGCTCTATTATACGGGGGTGGCCTGTCTGTCAATAATCTGTTTATCAGGCTGTCCTCTGTTTCGCTCTCATCATCTTCTTCTAGGGGACTTTTATTTACAGGCGCCTCTAACACTGGGTACAGTTTATTTACTTCCAAGTTATGCACTCTCCATCTCTTAGCATCCGCATCCCACCTGGCATCCTGCACTGCCCTTACCGATCGTTTCACCCTTTCTTGTCGTCTGTTCATATTCTTTTCATGCGCTGCCCTAATCCATGCTTCAAGAGCTTCAAACTGGGTTGGTCTAGGCAAGGGTCTCATTGAGGTCATGACTGATTTTAATCGATGTAACACCTCTAATCTGAACGTCCCGTACTTCGGGAACGTCAGTTCCTCATTTCCTTCCGTAATCTTACTCCACTCTGATATCCAAAGGATCGTATGCAGCCCAACATTCACTGCCATATAACGAGCTGGCGTACCCTCCGGCGGGGCTTCTTCCCCTTCATACGATCCCCGCTTCTCTTTTTTAAACACCGCTTTCAGCCATTTAAAACACTTCATAATTATGCGCACAATATCCAGCCTCGCTACTCTGTTTACTTCCTGATGACAATCCACCAATCCTGTCGCGGCTTTGCTAGCTTGGCCTATCGCAGCGCGGTCTTTCTTCGGTCGGCCAATCACTGCGCGACACTTTCTGACGTCACTTTTCTCCGCTTCGCAGCAGCACCCCTCCTTTCTCAACTCGTCTCCCGGTTATGCATGCGTCCCATTCATACACCGAAAAATGACTACTTCCGACCAAGCGGTCACTTCTCTCGACTGTACGTCCACAGTCTATCTGTAATTGTCAACACAACTGACGAAATGTCTATCGTCTCTCTGATAGGTTGCTTACACACACAGTAACTTCCGACCAGCGTCCGTTACTCACGCACTCACTCTTACGGTCCCCCTATCTCGGTCTTTCGGGTGATCAATGGTACCTCATGACCCCCTTCACACTATTTGACAATTACTCTGGGTGTCCGATACACCCGAACCACTTAAGCTCTCCTTGAACTTAAGATTTCCACCGGTTGCGCGCGCTCACAACCTGTTCCACAGTCACTCTACAGACATTCAACTCCGCCAGACATTACAACATAGATACAATACAAAACACCGCAATCTAACACGCATAACCCTTTATACTCACTCTCGACCGATACTGCTGCTTTTTCTGTCTCACGTCATCCGGATCTTCTTCAGCGGGCTGTTCTTCCGATCATCGATCTCTAGGGGCCTTGGGGTAAGCTAACCTGGCCTAGGTCACCGTCCTCAAGAAGGCAACCATCCTCTATAGCTACCAACTGAAAGGGCGAGATTTTGATCGATACCTTATATCTATTGATCCAAACCTCGATCTGGTCGACTGAACCTTTGTTGCCTGTCTTTGAGGATAACAGTACACCTCTCTGCAAGTTAGTTCACCCAATAAAGGACTCTGCTCCCAAAGATCACAAACAACTTCTAGCTTTCAAAAGTTTATTGTAAAGATATGATAAGCTGCAAATACAGGCATCTCAGAATGAGATTCACGAGATACACAGGTCCAATTACATACATGTGCTCTCGGAAAGCCCTCAGACGAGCAACAGAAATCACTAACACAAGTTCTAAGAATAATAAAGCTATCAGCATAGACGCATATCTCTCCTTCATTTAGGTTGGAGGAAAACGCACAGGTTAGGCTGTCCCTACCCTGCTCTAGATGGTATCCCTACTTAACCAAGTCCCAACCTAACAAAGGTGTCAGCGGTGAATGACCCCCAAGGGAAGTCACTCACTCTAAGTCTCTTGGTGAAAACCTATAGTTCTCCAGTCATGACCCCTCTCTGCCTACCCATCCGCTCTCTAAAGGGTCCTCAGGTATCTGCTCTAACTCCACCCAGGGGTGCTGTCCCTAATACAAAACAGTCAACAACATTTGAGACGCCCCTTGCGAGACGCCCCTCACGTGGTGTAGCTTCTGGCTTTTTCCATGATGCTTTGTATTGGGCCTCATACGTTAGAGTTGACCTTGCTTCTCAGACTCTTCTCCGGCCCGCTGATACCCCTCAAACATTCCAGAACCCTCCTCCATGTCTGGGCCGTCTACTGAACAGACCTCTATTCATTCATTTATAATTGGATCCCCCCTTTTCCTGTGCAGACAGATATCTGCAGCCAAGAACCCAACTCTCATAGACTTCTAAAAAGGCTTGCAACATTTCTCAGCCCAGACATGTACGTGTAAATCAATGTTAAAACATTTCAGGCCTACAATACTTCTCATCATGATTATAGCATTCAACTTCTTCTTTAATTAAAGCATGTTAATATTCTTATTCTATTATTTAGTAAACATCTCTATAAATCATGGCCCATTTAATGCGATGACCAAAACATTAATACAATCTGTGTCGTGAAAAGAAACACCTTCCCTTTTAGCTCTGGCCCTGAGGCCTACCACATTCTGCGTTTAACCGCATACCATCTTATGTTTTAACCGCTACACGACATGGTTCAGAAATAATCACATCTACTAAAATCATATAATGTCACACATTTCTGTATTAGTTCCATTTCTACTTAAATCTCTACATTAGCTATACATTCAGAATATAATTGCAGATACTATTAGCACTCATGGCATTTCTCCTCATGATTTGTGCTTACTACAGATAAGTGTGATGTACTCATACATTTAAGTCAGTTTGCGCTCTCTCACAGCCGAAGGGGTCAGGGTACTTTTGGGAAGGCATAAGGGTTTTAGGACTCAGGACAGGGGGTTCAGGGTAGTTTTAAGGGCTGGGACTGGGTTTGGGGGGAAGACTTTAGGAGTGGGGACATGTTGGGGCTCATGGGGGGGGGGGCGAGGTACTTTTTTTAATTGGTGGCAGGATGCAGTGGAAGGGGTTGGGGTCATTTTATGGACAGCCCGGGGAAAGTTTTAGGGCTCAGGGCAGGGGGCTGGCGTTGGGTTCGTTTATGGTAGGGGCAGGGTTTTAGGCCTCATGGCAGGGGAGGGGAATTGGTAGTTTTAAGGGCAGGGCAGGTTTTAGTCCTCGGGGCAGGGGGGCGAGGTAGAGGGATGGAATTTTAGGGCTTAGGTTGGGGACGGGGGTCAGGGTAGTGGCAGTCTTAATCAACCATACCCCTTTACCAATCATGCCATTACAACGAAATTTGGTGGTAAAGGCATGTGTGGCAAAGGAATGTGTGGTTAAGACGCATTTGTGGTTTGGGCTGCATAGTAGGGGCATGCGTTGTTTAGCCATGCGTGCCTTGGTTATACAGCTGGGGCATATATTTCCTTGCTATCTACCCCACTGATTCTCTTTTCTAAGTGCTCTCTCTGCTTATCATTGTCCTCTTCCCCATGCTCCCATTTGTGGTCCCAGTACCTCTCCCATTTTCAAACGCATAGTTATGTCTTTATCTATTTACATATTTATGTTACACCAGCGAGACTGTTGCAAAGTGCTTCTAGGCAGCTTACCCTTTTTTGCATTTCCGCACAATAGTTTTTCACCTTTTTCAACTTTTAATCAATCAGTCTAACACGTGGGCACAGTGACGCATGCAAAATCATAGACGGTCATCTTGGAATGGGTTTTCTGGAAAAGCCATTACCAGATTGAAAGACATACGTGCACACCTGTCATAACATATAGAATAAAAAAAAGCATTGGCAAATCCAGTAACTCAGCCTGTTAGAGCAGAAACCTATTGGTTTTGGAAGTACTTGTTTAATTTTGTGACAACCCTAATTAAATCTACCTGCATTAAACAGCAGTAACGTAGTCCACGTTACCTGTCTTCACAAACATTGGGTGTGAATCGGGGCTTTTTGACTTTTGTGGTGCGTTCTCTTCTTGTATCAAATCTGATGGGAACAATGTGTGCTCATTTGAGCTATTTGAGGTCGCTCCCTTGGTATGCTGAGATAAGAGGAATTCCTGAAGTGGTGAAGTGGTTTATTGTTCTGAATGGGGCAATAGGCCAAGAAGTGGAAACCATGTATTTTCAAAGTATCGCCTTTATCATCATTAGTCCAGCAGCAACTGAGAAGTTGAAACATACTTTACCTTACAAAATTTAAAACCAAGAACAGGGGTCATCTCACATAAATTGTTTTCTGTCGACCGAGCTGAAGTTTGTCAGGGACAAAAATTATTTTCAGTTACCAGTTGTAAATTGCACAGTGCTTCATGTAAGCGCCATATATCACCCCATGCAAAGCATTCCTAATTGTTCTAAATAGTATTTTGATTAAAAAAAATTGTGAACAAAAAACGTAAACACCGCTGATGGGTTCTATCAAATCAAATTCCGCTGAAACAAGCACGTTTATATGATGTGACCTACACTGTTCACAACGTCACTTTCGACGACACGAAATAGACAACACTGAAGTTGTGATGGGACCATTTATAATTAACATTTTTCTACTCATCCTTTTATTCTTTGCAATATTTGGACAGGCCATCATATTTGCATAAGGGCATTTCCTCCACTGGATGAGGTAAATAGCAATTGATATTAGATATTTATGTTGTTATTTTCTATAATGGATAATTTGCCTACATATGTGCTTGAATGTAAATAAAAGTGGCAGGAGAAATATGTCACACAACCTCTAATAGAGCTAATAGTAAAACGTTTTCTTGCTTCCTTTGGGAAATTTAGATTTAAGACCGTAAATAATGGGGCTGTATTATATATAGGGATACAACAGGCATTGGCGCCTCCTTTTTCCATCCTGAGGCACTTTGCTATTACAGAAGGGGCTTTAGTTACTTGTGCAGCCCCTTCTGTAAATGTATTACGCCAGCACAAAATATGGTGGGGCGTGGCCGCATGCAAATGAGGGAACTTTCAACATTACACCTGCGCCTTATTACAGATGTGGGCCCAAAGGCTGAGACAGCCAGTATTGGAATGCACTCTGATTGTGTGCCACATATAGGAAGGCACACAGTCAATTTGCCTCTAATGAGGCTTCTTGGAAGAGGGGAATATGGCCACAGGGGTCCACAGGCATTCACATGCCGATGACTACAGTCATTTACTGCAAACTCCTGCGTGGGGACCCCAACCATCCTTTGAAACTAAGGCCATGTCTCTGCTTACAGTGGAAGGTAAACCGGTGGCTTAAAAGAGCAGGCCCACCTTTCACTTAGGTGCTGTTCACAGTGCAGGAAAGAGTCTGCACCTAGACTGTGAACAACACATTTGCTATAATCGGGCACACTGTCCTGGTTTGTACCCGGTGCAACCAGTTGAAGGTCTGCTTCTGTGCAGACTGGGATGTGTGCCCTATGTGTAATGTTACCCACGGCATGTGTTTTACATTTTCAGATAATGTGGGTCAGTACACTTGGCATTGTGTGCATTAATATTGATGGGCGACTTGCGTCCTTGACACATATTTGGTTGCAACAATTGCAGACACAGGCCTGCAGGCAGTGCACACTATACCCTGGAAAACTATATTCCACTAGGAAAATAATGAAAGTTTAGTAAAATTATCAATTTACTTCTTTGCATATACTTTTATCTCTGCACAATAATTAGTGAATCAAACAATTACATAATTCGTAGAAAAACTTAGGCTAACACTGGCCTGCAAAAACGATATTACTTCACCAAAGAGGGCATTTTTCTGGCATGATAAAAATATGTAAGCACTTTTATAGTATAATATTAGAATGTGGGTCTTACCACATGGTCCAAAAAAGCTGTGGTTGTCTCATGGATTTGGGGTCACTGCCATTCAGGACTCACGACGCAGTTACACATGTGGGATCGGCTTATGTTGAAGACGGTTAGTGGCACCATGTGTCGCCGGTCTTCCACAGTGTAGGCCAGAGGTAGAGGTGAGCAAGAGCCCACAGTCACGTGCATACATTGGTGGCCCCACCGGCCTGCATAGTACAGGTTCAGTGGCACCACGTGTCGCTGGACTTCTATATGCAAATATCCCTCACTGATTGAAGGGTGTCTGGTGCTGTGGTCGCTGCCATGGAATTGGGGTTGCTGCCATTCAGGACTCAGGAACCAGTTACACATGTGGGATCGGCTTGTGTTGAACAGGTTTAGATGGCACCACATGTCGCCAGCCTTCCACAGTGCAGGCCGGAAGCAGTGGTCAGCAAAGGCCCACAGGCACGTGACGTTGACTTGAGCTGCACAGATTAGGCGCATTTGGTCTTCTTAACCCATTATAGTCTTTAACACAATTTGTGTCGCTGCTAATCTTGAATTGTGAACCGTGGTAACCAGTGTAGGCTGCAGACAGAGGTCAGGATGGATGCACAGCCATGTGGCGTTGAGTTGAGCTGCGCAGTTAGTGGCACCTGGAGCACTCAGCGTGTGCGCACCCTGCGATGATTAGTGGTCCCGGCGGGCCGCACTGGGAGCAATGTCTTTTGTCTAATGAATTCTGCCTTGATAAGGTCACGTGGCAATGACTTATGGCGCAGTGAGTTATTAGCACCTGAAGCACACAGCGTGTGCACAGCCTGCAATCATGCGTAGTCTATGCGGGCCGCACTGGGAGCAACGTGTCTTGCGTACTGGAGTGTGTCATCTGAAATCGCCACTGCATCTGAATTGTGAGCCCTGCTGTCCGCACTGTAGATTGAAGGCAGTAGTCAGTACAGACATAAGTCTGTGGAGCTGTGTTGCTGGGTTCACAGGGGCCCTGTGTCGAGGAAGCCCGCGGTCATGGCGGCAGGCACGTGGCAGGGTGAGGGCCACCTCTCTGTAGACGTGTTGGTCTTCCCACAAGTGATCCACGCCTAGAGACTGGCCTATTTATTGATACTCCTACGCTGAAGTGGCGTATGTTGGACTAGCCCACTCTGCTTCCGTTTCCAGGGGGGGACAACACAGCCACATGACCAAGATCTTCCCCATTGCGTGATGTAACATGGATGCGTCTACTGTGCACTACACTGCAAGTATCAATACTATATCTCGACATGGAGAGGTTTGTGCTTTGCATAGTGAGGTCTGTGCAGCATATCACCAGTACACTTGGCATTGTCTGCATTATTATTGATGGGCAACTTGCGTCCTTGACACATATTTGGTTGCAACAATTGCAGACACAGGCCTGCAGGCAGTGCACACTATACCCTGGAAAACTATATTCCACTAGGAAAATAATGAAAGTTCAGTCAAATTATCAATTTAATTCTTTGCGTATACTTTTATCTCTGCACAATAATTAGTGAATCAAACAATTACATAATTGTTTCTACATTTGTAGTGCCTATTCGTAAACATGCATATATTCTCACATAATATATGTCCGAATAAAATTATACATTTGTGTAACTTAGTGTCTCAACAATAGCATGTTTCAAGAAATGCCAAACAAATCTCATGAATGAGCAATGTGAAAAAATCATATGCTTGTAAATTTCATAGAATCCGGAGCCCAATGCATTTCGGGAATGAAGTTTCCCTTCGTCAGGGGCGGTATCCTAGAACATAAAAATGAATTGATATGTTTCTGTGTAAGTGATAATGATAAAATCAAGAAACTTACGAGGGTATCCCTACATAGTAACAATGTAACATATTTGGTTGCCACATCTCCCGACATTCAGCTATTGTGCGGTAGAGGGGCCATGGCATTTTGGGAAGGTCCGTTGTCCTGTTTTGCACTGCCTCGGTGGTAGTGGGGGGGTGGCCCGGGAGGGAGGTTCTGGTGGTGGTGGCGCTGGGTGTTGTGGCCTTGTTGGGTGACGGAGGTGCATGATCAGTAGCTCTATCACGTGTTGGTCTTTAGATGTGGCTGTGAGTTTGGTCCAATTTACGCAGTAGATGGTCGACTTCCTTACCCCAGTTAAAGCTTGTTGTTAATTTGTTACTGGTAACTCGGCCTATCGCCTGTTTTTGGATCGCATTGCAGAATTGGCTGGTCTTGAAAATATGGGGAAGTGGTGTTTTAGTTTTTAGTTTCCACTGGAACGCTTACTTTGCCTATCAATAGCGTTAGTTGTGGGTCTCGTTTGTGGTGATTTTTTTGGGCGGAAGGTATAGATAGAAAACTGGTGAGATTTGCAGTTTTCACCAGGTTGAGAATGAGATGATCATTTAAAAACACAAAAAAATAGGTTTAATGAACATTATAATTAGAAATTAGCATTTAAAAAACCTTTGAAATTCACTGAAAAAAACATATGTTTCAGGGACGATATGGTTAGAAATTAGCATTTAAAAAAACATTGAAATTCACTGATCAAACAATAGGTTTCAAGGACGTTATAGTAAGAAATTATCCATTTAAAAAACCTTAGAAATTCACTGAGAAAACCATAGGTTTCATGGACTCTATACTTAGTTGGACATTTCACTCATACAAAACGATAGAAATTCCCCTGTTATAGTTAGTTGAGCTAACTATAACTCGTGCCCCCGCAATGCACTGCTGATGACATCACATATTACATCATTCATGACATGGTCAGTGACATCACTGATGACCTCACTGACGACATCTCAAATGACATCACTGATGACATCATCCACATGTAAATCTGATGCACCTCATCAGACCATAATACAACACTTGATACTCCCACTCTAAAATACAGACTATAATTTTTGAAGCCATTAACACCCCAATACGGGTTAGTACATATCCACTCACTAATTTGTAGGTCTACACATACATCCACTCATTCACCCATACAGTCACTCATACATACAGTTAGCCATCAATGCAGCATTGTCATATCCAGTCACATATCTATACAGACACTCACACACCGCCTCCCATTATAGAATTATTTACACATTATAGAAATAATCATTCACACTTTCATTTACTCACCTGTACAGTTATACACATACCACCTCACTTATTTAAACATATACTAACACATACTTACACTAATACAATAACTAATACAAGCCCACACTGATCCATACAGGCACTCTCGCAATCACTCAGTCTCACATATAGTCATTTATACACTCTAACACTCATATATACTGCCTTTCCCATATGCAGTTACTCACACATGTACCACTGAGGCATCCATTTACTCACCAAGACACTCATACACACAATCACCCAGCCATACAGCCCTTCACGGATACAGACTTGAACACATATACCCAGTGAATTATCCACTCACACATCTATGCACTAGTCACACCCCTCACCCACCCATACAGACACTCAGGCACCCATACAGATACTCAGACAAGCAATCAATAGCTCATGTAGATCCTCATTTAGCTGATAACCAAACCATGCAACCGCTTACACACCAACTGACAACCTAAACTGTGTGAATGTCTGTATCAGTTGGTAACACATGTATTAAGCAAGACATAATTAATCACTCAGTTATAAAGTCAGTCACACACCTACTTAATCATCCTTCCTCACTTTTATACACCCATTCATTCTTCAATACACCTTGGCATATATATGTAAAACATATTTACATTTTATAGAAACACATATTCACTGGATGATGTCATCAGTGATGTCATTTGAGATGTCATCAGTGATGTCATCAGTGATGTCACTGACCATGTCATGAATGATGTAATATGTGACGTCATCAGAACTATAACGTCCCTAAAACCTATGGTTTTTTCAGTGAATTTCTAAGGTTTTTTAAATGCATAATTTCTAACTATAACGTCCCTGAAACCCAAGTTTTTTTAGTGAATATATATATATATATATATATATATATATATATATATATATATATATATATATATATATATATATATATATATATATTTTTTTTTTCCCCCTAGTGGCAGTCGTCACTGAGTAGTTATAGTTAGTCCTGCTTTTCCATAGACTGAGGGTATTTTGGTTTGCTAATAACTTTGGCCCCATTTGACCAGCCGTGGCCCATGCGAGTAAGAGCACGTGGCGGTGGGGCCTGGTGGAGGGGTATTTCGACAGAAGACAATGAGGGAAAATTAATTATCATATGTCGAAATCCCCCCCTACCTGGCCTCACTGCATTTGATGAATCGTCCCAAAACCTTTCCCCCAAAACAGTTTATCTACCTCAGCTCCTTCCTGGAGAGTTTTGAGTTGATCCGTCAAGCGGAGGCTGCGATAGAGGGGGGGTCCTAAAATGCATAATCCCCATGCATTTTCCATAGACTTCTTTAGAGAAGGCTACAGCAAAATCTGCAGGAAGGTAGAACTTGGTCTTGTGCTTTTTATAATTTGGTGTAAATCTATTCAGTAGTTTTTGGGACATTAAGGGTAAAAAACAATTGTATATTTTGACAGTTGAGTCTGCAAGAATCTCAGAGACAATCATGGAAGCCCCAATTTATTTAAAACCAGGTCATTCTGATTGGCCTAGGGAGCTTTATTTCCCTTGGGCCATCTTGCTCCCACACGAGTCAGACTCCCGCAAGAGTGAGCACTCTGATTGGCTACCAGCAACATGAGAAAAATGTTGCTGGCAGCCATTACTGGACTCGAGGACTTATGGCCTGGTTGTGATTTTGGCGGTCGTGGATCCGGCCGCCATCCCAGCGCCCCGCTGCCAGGAGCGCTAAACTCAATCACCAGCCGCGCGCCAGATTACAAGTAATCTCATGGTCTGGCAGTGCCTATTAAATTGGCACTGCAATGGGACCACCAAAACCCGTTCCAGGACGGCATGGACTTAGAGTCCATGCTGTGCTGGAACAGAGGGTGAATGCACACAGGGGAGCACAACATGTGCCCCCCTGCAGGCACCCCTTGGCCCTGAGGAAACAGGGGGGCCATTTCTTTCCTCACCACCATAGTTTTCATGGTGGCCTCACCACCAGAAAAACTATGGAGGTGAAGAAATATGCTTGGCAGTGCCGCAGCGGCAACGCCAAGCATACCGGAGGCTCTGACCACCGCACCACTATCAGAGATTCCAGATTCCTGGCAGCTGCGGCAGTCTTGTGGAGGTTTGATCATCACACTCAAAATGTGGCGGTCAGACTGCCAGTGCGGTGGTTTCCGCCACTCCACCATGAGTTCCCACCATACTCGTAATCAGGCCCATAGACCCCTGTCCTGAAGTTGTAAAAAAATAAAGATGTATGGTGGCAAGGTAGGAATAACCTGAACGCCTAGGCCTCAGGAGGGTACCCAGAGAGACCCCCCTGGGGCCAAAAAATAAATAAAACTGCAAAAAATGCCACAATTCCTCGAGACGCAGAAAACTAAATGTCAGCCAGGTCACATTTAAAACCTGAGTGCCCATAGGAGCTTAGTCCGAGGATTACTTCATATAAGGGGAGGGGGCTGAGTGGACCATATCCCAAGCCTCCAATGGCCCTGTGGGCTGAAAACTGTTTAAATGGGAAGGGGGATGTGTGGCCTCCCTCCCTGAGCCACTGGGGGGCCTGTGGAAGGCATACCCGGAGCCAACATTACTTTTTATGAAGAGGCCTTCCCAAATCTCTGAATGCTACCAGGGGCCCACCTATAGGGAGCGGGCCATGCAGCCCCCCTCCTTGAGCCTCAAGAGGCCCTGGTGAACCCAACCACGGGGCCATAATTTAAGAAAATTGGGGTTCTTGTGGCCCCTCTCCCAGAGCCTGAAAAGGAGCCCACCTCAGGCACTAAATTCCTTTAAGGGAGAGGGTCCACACAGCCCCCCTCCCTAAGCGATTAATCACCTCGGGACCCCATTCCCCATGCTTGCTCAGATGCTATGTTCTGGTTAGCCTTCTCCCCAGACATAGCAGCTTCCCCACCAGCAGAAGAATGGGCTGGGAAACCTGTTTGCTCTCGCTTTGCAGGCCCATTTTTACATCAGGTGGGAGCAAACACCAAGTCCACTCCCAGCGAGCGGGAGCTTTAAAAAAATGAGTTCCGCCTGCCGGGAGCAGATTTTAGATCTGTTTTCTTGCTCACAGGTAATATTAGTACGCACACAGGGAGCAGCATTAGAAGCTGCTACCTGTGTACTGGAGCAATGCCGGCTCGCGCTGGATGAGGGGAGCTAGCTGCAGGGGTCTTGGTGCCACTATGGTGGGTGCCCTAGGTGGGCACCAGGGCACCCACTTTTTATTGTGCTGGTCCCTGGGTGATGGGGTCTCCGGGCCGAAGAGGGCCCAGGCAGGTGGAAAGCATGCCCCCCTCCTAATAAAAATTGTGCCGGGCCCTAGGGGATAGGCTCCACTGGGCCAGAACTGGCCAGCGAAGGGGTTCAACGTGCCCCTCTCCCCAAACAGGCTTCTCCGGGCCCCGGGGGACAAGGTACTCTTGGCAGAAATTTAAGATGTCATCAGTGATGTTATATATGATGTCATATGACATGTCATGAATGAAATCATTTGTGAGGTATAAGCTGTGCATGGCAGGGGCGCAAGTTATAGTCAGTCCTGCGGACTATAAGCAGTGAATTTCTGTGTTTTTTTAGTTCAAAACATACATTTTATCACTGACATATTCACCTAAATATACAATTATGTCACAACTGCATCTCCATACATGACTACAACACATAGGAGCAATAACTATCTGAAAACCTAGTAAAAAGAGACTATTCCCCACATTGTGTCAAAATGGCCAAGAATCCAGCCAAAAATAACAATAAAGATGCCCTTTTGGAAATCAACAAAAAAAACACCAGAAGACATATTCACTTGCGTAACCACGTATACTGCTGATTCCAACCTGATATGCAAGATTATTAGTAAACACTGGGACATTTTACAGACAGGTAACCTCACAATACCACGACCTAGGTTTGCCTTTAAATGCACTCTCAACATTAAAGATATGCTGGTACTCACAAGTCCCTGATATCTTGGACCAAAGAACCATTTGGACCTTGCCTCCGGTGAGGGGCTAGGCCAATTTCCTTGTGGTTCATGTGCGGTTTGAGGGCTCATCTCTGCATCAAAAGAGATCAAGCTAACTGATAGGTTTACCTGGATACAAAAGGCACATATTAACTGCAATACTTCAATTTGCATTTACACAGTGACATGTCCTTGTAGCAAAAGGCATATAGGGATGACAACCAGACCAGTAAATACACTTATTACTGAACTCCTCAGTATTGGTATATGTAAGAAGTCTAGCACTGAGATGTGTACACATTTTTTAAATCAAGGCCATTCACCTGAAGATATAGGATAGACATGCCGGAAGCTCTTTTACATCTCAGAAAAGGTGCTCTCTTTAAGAGAGAACAAAATTAGATTTTTCAATTGTCAACCCATGCTCAGGGGCTTAATGAGGAGATACCTTGGGGGGGGAAGTGAACCTCTGATACCAACCTTCCATTGATGTGGTTGGCAACCACATGTTTCCTCTTCATGCCTTATTATCGGCAACACATCACACATGCCAACAACTATATGAATCCTCCACATGCTGTTTGAGTATTTTTCCACACTACATTAAAACATTGTTATCTTGATCCTCCATACCATCATTCCCTAGCTATCCATCATTCACCTGTCTCTTTGTGCCCCTCCTTTTGTCCTATGTGGAGTTACATACTTTCACTTACGCGTAAGGATGGAGGCAACCCCTCCCCCGTCCCGCCATTCATTACTTGGGCCCCGGGATTCTTGACTAGCATTGACACCACTATGCAGATGGCTTGTCCTCCACACCCCACTCACCTGTGATGTGGGCTATTTGGCCCGATGCCATGACCAACTGGACCACCTCCATGCATGAGTTGGTCCGTGATGCTAGGCAGCTCCGCCGCATGATACCGCCAACTATGACGCAGTGAGTGGTTCTACATGGCGGACGGAGATTAGGCACCTCAGTCCAACCGTGATGGGCCTCACTGCTCCTCAACCCCATTTTTGCTGCACTACAACATCAGGCCCCACATATTTGAATACACCACAGCCCTGGCTGGGATCATTACACTATGGACATACTTGTCCAATATGGCGCTCAAGCATGCCTGCCAGCACTGACCATAGAGCACACCAATCGCCACCTGAAAGTGAATTACAGTCAAAAGACAGATATCGACAATATCAACCACTGACCTTCCCCCTTGCTCTCACTCCTGAGACGGGGTAGGTCGCTGTGTGCTATCACCAGGACCACGTAAGTATCTCAATAGTGCATGACTTATTTTTTATCAGGTCAGTCGCTAGTGCCTTTTCTAAGTTTGGTTCCAACAGAACGCTTAAGAATTGCGTGTTTCCAGCGCTCACGGGAGGAGGCAGAAAAACTACTCAAATTGGGTAAGTGATTCGTCCTTGATGTTTACATTGTTTAAAACCATATATGTTAGTCACCTGCTTGACACTTGTTTCTCCTTAGTTGTTGTTATCACCTCTGTGTGGCATAATAACGGTTGGTGGCATGCCAAATGTTGTATGCCTTGCCAATAATGTTTTATCTGATTCGATGAGTCCACAATGCTACTTTCCCATTACCATTTCAGGTCAGCCTCTTGGCATCTATTTTTAAGGTACACAGATTTTGGGTACTGTGTGTTTGGATTCCATACATTTCACCTTTGATCCCAAATACTGTGTAGATTACATTCACCTGGCCCACTTATCATTATTGACTCCATGATGGCAAGAAACATGTCGACTTTTTAACTTACTTTTTGCCACCACGGATCATTTTCTCTATTGGTGGCTATCACATTTTTTGATTGGACAAGAAAACTCATTGAATACAATTCTTTCCAGAGATTTGCTTAGTCTACCTTAAGTCACTATTCACTATACACTCACACCTACTTTCACCAATCTACACCCAGGGCCCCACACTTGCACCCTTGAGGGTGCCCGTCAGACATTGCAGCCCTGGGCCCAATGAGGAGCAAGTCCGATGATGAAGCATGACACCTATATGGGTGTGTGAGGGCCCTACTTCCAAAATGAACTATCTCCCCCACCTTTGGTTCCAATATGTCTGGCGTGATACCCTCCCTCTTAGGAACTGCATATCTTTAATTGATTACGTTTAACCAGGAGCACGTATGCTGGACCTTAATGAGCTCTTGGTCCCCACTTGTTGTGATTGAAATTGAAAATGAGTCAAGAGTAGTGTCCCTATTTGCTAGAAAGATATTACCAGACATGCTTATCATGAAAAATATCCTGACCTGCTGTATTGCAGCCTGTTAGATTACATCTTGCACACACACACAATTCTGCCAAACTTCTCAAACCTGATATACAGAATCCACCCACTGCTGTTCTATTACTGGGACACATATGTAGGTCTGCTATTTACCTCCTGATATGCAGCACCTCCACTTTCTTTTCAGTACTGGGACTCACAAACTGTTCAGACATACACCTCAGTCCTGCTATTCAAGAGCAGATACCCAAGTAGAACTCTGCCACTAATCTTAAGCTATATGAGTAATATACACCCCTATTCTTTCAATACTGCCACCATAATCCTGACCTATAGCACGTCATCATATTCCATAACTTCTTGACTTGCAGACACACACACATACACTTCAATCTGACCTAAAGAGCCCACTCAATGTACTTGCATCACAGGAACATACAAGACACCCAGCAATTCACACACAAACGAATCCAGCTGTACTAGGAACCACAAGAAGCTCTGCCTCACACATTAATCTGGAACTCCAACAACCACCACTGCTACTCCAGCACTGAAATCCACATGCAGGTGTGTCATACACTTCAGTCCCTGAATTGCTGCACCCATTCACTGATTTCTAAGCACTGAGACCCACATGCAATTGGTTCTTAAACATCAATCCTGACTTATTGCACTACTCCTGGTTCTTCCAGGAGTGAGACACACATGGAGCTCAGGAGTTTAGTCATACACTTCTATCTTGAGTTACAGCTCTGAGATACTACACTTGCAGGGCTGGGATCAGCAATCCACTCTGCTGCATACCTCAATTCTGATCTGCAGTATTGACCATTGCTATTTATTTAGTGAAAACCACAAGCACCTCTGCCTGATGCCTAATTCACCTGCCAGGGTGACTGACACTGGAATCTGGGGATCACGGTTCGATCCATGGCACCGGCGGCAGGTTGACCCAGCACCATGTGACTCTGGGCAATAGCTTGCTTAATCTTCCTGACGGCCCCCAGTGCATGAAGACACTTGCGTGTGATTGTTTGCGCTTTACAAAATGTGGATTATTATTATTACCGGGTATTTTTCAAGTATACCACAATCCATAAAAAAAGAAGTGTGAATGCCGGCAGGTTTCACCGGCCACTCCTCTTCCAGTACTGGAGCCCATATGCTGCTCGGCCATAGAGCTAATGACGATAATTAGAGTTTGGCAGAAGGGTACTCCATTACAATGTGATGGATATCCTGTCCTCCTTATTACAAGTGCAGTCGAATATAATGTACTTGTAGAAAGGGGATTGGATATTTGTCCCATTTTTTAAATATTTATGACAGAATACCAATCTGCCAACCTTTAAATAGGCCTTAAGTCTTGATCTATAGCACTGACCACTCCTCTTTCAGTGCTGGGAGCAAAATAAATGTATGTCGTACATCTAAATTTTGAGCTGCAGCACCTATAATTAATCTTCCAATACAGTTACCCTCACACAACTCTGTCATTCAGCTTCATTCTGACCTGTACCCCCACCCATTGTTCTTCCATTACTTGGATATCAGGTAGGTCTGCCATACAACTCACAACTGATATGCAACACCTACCCAGTCTCTTCCAGTTCTGGCACCCACTCACAGGGTTGCCATACACAACAGTTCTGACATGGAGCCCTTATCTACTGGTCTTCCAGTACCATGACTAGGGTGAAAACCTTTCTCAGAGACAAATACCAGTCCTTACTTTAGACCTTGAGGTTCTGGGAGGGCCAAGAGAGGGCACTTCAATACAGGTTTCTGTTAACTTAACTGCATTCTTTTTTTACCACGGTAATTCTTCTTGTAGTTGATGTTTTGACTTAATTTTCCGAACATTTGTTTATTGGCATTGGCATGAAAATACAGACTAGGCAATAAAATACTGTGCAACCCTAAACAGGACACAAAAGCAGCAATATCATTCTGCTCAATCCTGACTTGTAGTACCTCTATATATTCCACACGCACCCATAACACCTGAACTTAAACTCCCACTCTTTGACTAAGATGTTGATCCAGAGACATCCTTTTAGTTTAAGCTCAATTTGCTGGATACAGTTCACAGGCTCAAAAGGCTGACTTGAACAGAGTTCCAGGAAACACTTAGCAGAGGAAATGACTGAGGGAAAGTCCATCTCACATAGTTCCTCACACCAGGCAGTGGACACTGAAAGCCTATTTGCCCCACACAGAACTTTTTATACCAAGTCAAGGAGAAATCCCACTTAGTGTATCTGAGATCCTGGATTCTATGGGCTTGATGTACTAAGTTTACTTTACGGTCTCAAAGATCAAATTTGATCCATTGAGAACAAAAAATATTTTTTTACTGTAAAAATCGAAATTGCCATTCAGTAACATGTTGCAGAAACATCTTCTATTATGGGTTATATATGTATACTGTGCTTGGCTCCCATCCACTGTCAGTAACCCAACTGACAGATAACTTAAATACACAATTTAATGGGGAGCCATTAAATAAATCAAATATACAATTTAATGGGGAGCCACAGTCTGCTTATTGAATATATTATACTTCATACAACTTTGCTTGTTACAAAAATGAACTTAAATATAAAATGTAAAATGTAAATGTCATGGTACTTATAGAGCGCACTGTCACCAGACGGTCACCTTGCGGTGTCGCCTATTCGGCTTCCTGGCGCTGATACTCATACCGCTGTGGAACCCCTCCTGGCTTTCCCTGTGAAGTGTCCACTCCTGGGCACCCCCAGGGTGAAGCCAGGCATCCTTAGCGCTGTTGGGGCCGGTGTGGAGGCTAAGCAAGCTATTGCCCAGAGTTGCAGCGTGGGGCCTGTGATTAGAATAGGCACCAAGGCGAGAATTAACAGGTCTGAGGAAATTGAGCCCGAGATCCGCCGAGGCGGAAATCAAACCCTGATCCTGGGCCAGAACTCTGCATCAGGGTCTGCCCCTCTAACCATTGAGCCACACTCCTCCACCTAAAAGATTTTCTGAAATGTAATCTTCCTTCAAAAGACTCCTTTGTATTCTGAAGACTGACTAATTTCATTCACAGAAATACTTCACATTGCAATTTGCTATACAAAAGGCAAAATATTTTCTCTTGAAAAGAAAAATGAAAGTCTCATGAATTCATTCTTGAACAGACACAGTCACAGTCATAAATACATGCTTGATATACAGATACAGTCAACACACGTTTCGCAGAAGAGCAACCACTTCTTCAAGGCTTAGATAAAAAGGGAAAAAGCAAAGAAACCTGACTACTGAGTCCCAAAAAGTCTCATATTCAATGATGTACAAGGTATAATATCAGAAGTCCTTGATGTGCTGCTATTCTAGTCCCTTCGTAATGGCATTATATTGGGATAAGTCAAAATATCGCTCCTCCAAATGCTCCATCATTATCTTCGTCTTATTGCGCTTTGAGTCATCGTTGAGTCATCGTTCCAGAATCACAATTGTGTTTTCGAATAAATACAGAATCAGTATTTGGAAGAGGCATATAATGGGCATTCCTTCAAATACCAATTCTTAAGCATATGTATTGAGGTTTTGCCACCGAAATCCTGTCGCAAAATATTAATATTTTACAACCAAATCAAAATTGGTGGTAACCTTTTGCAAACAGGACTGGGTCCCCAACAGACCTCATCCCCTTTGTGAATGTTGACAAAAACAAGTTGTGTAAGCAGGGAATGGACAAGTATTGCTGGTTGGTTTCCCACCAATGACCAAAACGGACAGGAAAATCTTCATGAGGTGAAACTTTATAAACAGCGGCTTCATTTAATTGAGCACACTTGCTATTGAACTGGGGTATGGGCACCTAGGAGGAGAGACACCTGGTAAGAAGTGGAAATGAGACCTGTTGCCAAAACTAAAGGGGGAAAGGATGTGGCCTAATGGCCAGGTTGGTTGATCTCAAATCTGGGGAACCAGGTTTGGGTCTTGGCAATGACGCTCAACATCCTGCGATTCTGGGCAAATCATTTAATCTCTCTGTGCCTAACAAAAATGAATGTGTCCTTGTGTAAGCACCTGGTGCTCATGTAAAGCGCTCTGATACAAACCTCTGAGAAAAAAAAAACTCAGAAACTCAAGGGGCCTCATAGGTTTGTATCTGCTCCTGTTATATCTGTGATATTCCGCTTTAAGTGTGTGCCTTAAATAATTTTTTTTCTACCAAAGTAAAGCACAGGGTTGAATATTCAATAAGTGCACTGCTGGATGGTTGTTGAGTCCTAACTTTGTGCACTCCACACTACCTCATTGGGAAGTCTGTGACTGCTCACCATAACTACCACTGTGAGTCAAATGCTGAAAGGGTCGTACTTGGCCCAGAGCCACAGCAGGAAGAGCCCCAAGACATCAGAGGCAAACAACCCAGGCCCCATGGCTGAGGCCCAGTAGCCCTGGCTTGCCCCGTGGTCTCCTCAATGATGACATGTCTGAAACAAAGCATGTCTGATATTGAGACTGTCTATAGTGAAAAAAAGTTGGGCAAAATGTTGATTACCAAGTGTATTCAGTTTCTTCATCTGGATGATAAACATGTAATAAGTTTTGAAACTGATATGCATGTGTACCATCTCAGGTCTACTGTGTCCTTTTTTTCATAGAGAAAGGTAATTGGACATTTCACCTGTTCCCAGATGACATTAATCTCAGAGGTCAGTTTTCATAGAGAAAGGTAATTGGACATTTCACCTGTTCCCAGATGACATTAATCTCAGAGGTCAGTGCTACAGAAGTAATTGCCAAACCACATCTACGTGTTGGCATGAGTGCCTGAAACCTTATAGAAACCCTATTCATTGTTGCACTGATTACGGAGCTATGGAGAATATGCTAAGTGATTGCAATAATCGTATGTTGTGACTCGTCGCCAATCTTAATTATCTTTTAACCTTTTGTCCTGTTTGATTTAGAACATAAATCATGAAAAGGGAAAATAACTGTATTGTCAGGCATGAAAGCTTTGGCATTTCCCCTGAAAAGTAAGATCAAAAGATTTTCTAAGGATTGATCAACAAATTATCCATTAACATTAATAGTGGGTTGTTACCTACATCAAAACCCTACATTGAATTAACTATTTCGCCATTCAGCAATTCCTCTAATGTCTTCAGTTCATAATGGAGTTTTGTTTTTATAAATAGGTGATGTACAAAAGTTTTAAAAGCACATTCACCTCCCTCACTGCAGTCTCACTTCAACTACATCATCATCATAGCTTTAAATTTATTTTTGGACTAGGATGACGTTTCTTCTTGTGTTGTACCTGCTAACATTTGAGAAAAACAACCTTATAATCAGTTTTCCTGAAAGAACAGAGCAGCTTAGCAAGGGTTTTGATTTTACTGTGTACAAAACAATAACTCGCATGTTTGTCCTGATGGAGCTTTCAAACAGGAAATCTTTCACACCTGCTTCTGGGATTAAATTGCAGTGGTCCAGTACCATGCACTTGAAATACTCATGTTTCAAAAGCCTCTTTCAGATTGTAGATATTGCTGTACTGACTTAGTAACTTAGGAGAAAGCACCACCCTGAGGCCAAACCCTATTGACTTACCTATCTCGTCAATCACACCAGATCACTTTCAGGCTGACATAGAGTTTTGCTGCTGGCAGTGAACTGTTGACTGTAGTGGGGTTGCGTCCATCGAGAACGCTACTTAAGTGCACCTAAAAAAAGCAATTCTCGATTGAAGACCCTGTTGAGACTAAGAACGGTGGCATGAAGATTGATTTAGTTAGGTACAGCTCAGGGGTTAGAATGGTGATTGCCCATCTGTCATTAAGCAGCACACATAGAAGTGACAAAATGGCATTTCAAGATTGTTTATGTGCATGCAGACACCCGTGCACTATGGTTGCACTATGGCAAGGGTGCCTGCATTGGCGCTACAATGCTAAGTGTAGCACCAGCACAGGGGGAAATGCAAGGCTGCGCCATATAATGTAAATATGGTGCAGCCTTGTGATTCTGAAGTGACAGAGTGAGGCGTTAAGCCATGACAGCTAACAGCCCACTCCGCCACTTCTGTTGTACATATCCCCCAAAATCTCCAGGGCCCTGACTGCCTTTGCTCAGTTCACCATATTCTAAATCAGGCACCAGATCTTGGCTCTCTTGTTAATTATTAAATTGGTTGTGTTGAGACTTCTCTGCTAGAAACATCTGCAACATTTACATTGCCAACATTAAGGGGCAGATTATTAGTCTAGCGGTCCACAGACTAGTGGGGGCGCAGTGGTGGCGGTCTCCCGACCACCCTAATACAATAAGGGCGGTCAGACCACCATTACCCCATCGCAGCCGCCAGTGAACCGCTGATTCCTGGCAGTGTTGCGGTTGTCAGGAGGCAAGAATATGCTTGGCGGGTCCGTCACAGTCCCGCCAAGCATATTACAAGTTTCCTCTCTGCCACGGTTTTCATGGCTGTGCCACTGCCATGAAAACCATGGTGGAGAGGACACAAAGGGGGCCCTACAGGGGCCCCTGGTGCCTCAAGCCCTGTGGATACACACAGGGTGACACAGCATGTGCCCCCCCTGTGTGCTTGTACACCAGTTCCTGCATGGCATAGACTTCACAGTCCATGCCATGCAGGAACTGTTTTTGGTGTTTCCATTGTGGTGCCCATTTTCAGGGCACAGCCAGTGGAACGTCAAAAATAAAGCCCACCAGATAGGAGGAAACTCCTTATCTGGTGGGTGACCCGACCATGGCTTTGGCGATGCAGCAGCCGGCGTGCCCGGCGTCCTACCTCCAAAGTCGTAATAAGGCCCTAAGTGCTGGAATGGTTGAATGGATAACTCAACACTTTAAGCAATGAGAATTGTTTTTGCCAATGACAGATTACTATGCCTATGCTCCAGTAACTATTGGTTGGAGGACTGGAGGATGGGAGACCCTGTCACGTTTAGAACTAGGAGGTCCCAGAAGAAAATTCCTTTAAGAACAGCCTAGTCTTCATTTTTTTTCATTTGAAGAACAGCAAATATGGCTGGTTCCTCCACTGTGGTTAGTGCATTTTTTGGGATTAGTCTACAGCATTCATTCTTAACCTGTAGTCCAGGGACCTCTTGGGGGGTCCGCAATGCCTACTCATGGGATAACGACTAGCTAGAAAATTAAATATTGTCACAGATTAATAAAGTGTTTAGAAATAAAGAACACAAATGTCATAATTGAAAAATGCAAAACATGCTGTAAATGTGAAGGAATTTGAAAGTGGAGCTGCACAACTAAGTTTGGTATCCTCAGATTGATTCCTGGTAGCAATGCAAATGCTTTAAACAGAATACAATATGGATGATGGGTGGCCTCAGTTGAATTTAGAAAAGTCCCAACCTTCCCTTCAATATGTAAATTTAGATTTTTATATTTGTTTGTGAATTTGTAGTGTAGTTCCTATTATCCCAATAGGCTCTGCGCATTCGAATAATACCTTCAATAGTATAGGCCTAGACCAGACGTTAACTAGGTCTACTACTGTCGATATTAGACTTAAAGTTTTGGGTTTGCCAGCTAGCTCAGAGTTCACTAGAAACTTTCTCGAATAGGCAAGGAGGAGTTGAACCTCCCTGGATAGACAAGAAGGGATTTAGTTTCTGACAACCATAGAACATGACAACTTTGCTCTCCCCTAATCAAGAGTGTATCTCTAGAGTCGTGTGAAAACAAAAGACGACTTATTTTACTCAGTCAGTACGTGCATTCTTAGTCTCACCAGATTGTAGAGAAAAGGAAGAGACGGGCATGTTCAATAAAAGATGGTATTTATTGATCAGTCTCTTTTCTCATACAAGAGAAATGGATCGATATTATTGCAATACTTATGGTTAAGTAAAGTGCATACATTAAAAGCAGAAGTATAAAATAATACTGTAAAAACATTGATATGGTTTCTAAGCCATATGATGGTTTAAAATGGATAAAATAGATACATACACATATACATTTGACTAATCGTACTCAACTGGTGTTTCTAACTATGCCTACCCCAGATGTACCTGACCTAAGCCTAATACGTGGGCGGGAATAGAAAGTAGCAGTTTAAGTTAAGTTTGTTTTGCCAAGTGACTGACTAAAGAATTCTCTGCAAGGGGTTATTCAGTTCTGTACCTGGAATCTAGGATGAATGAGGGATGGTATCTCTCGTCTCTGGTCTCGATATTCCAGGCTGCCTGCGAGGGCTACCCGGAAGCGCCGGAGCTGGATTTCTCGGCAGGAGAAAGCAGCGTCTCGTTCTCAGCGCATCAGGAAGGCGGGGCTGCGCCAGCGGGGTCTGCTCTGCTCTGGGCTTCGGCAAGTCTGGCTGCTCCGATCTCGTCACCACCGCGTGTGTTTGCATAGGGCAATATCGGTGATATTTATACCTTTAAGGTGCCGAGATTGACGTAAGGATGGACATAGATACGTCAATAAGGATGTCATATGACCTGGTCGTTAGCACATTCTTTTGCTGAAGTTCTCGGTGAAATCAAAACAATGGCCGCAGGGTTTTTCCCAGGTTGTCATAGGTTTGATTTGTTTTGAGAACTCCGTATGCCTTATCAGGGGCTGGAGGAATTATCGCTTGTCTAATTAGATGGCAAGCGTTATGACCTAATCAGATAACACGTTCCTGTGCCGTAGTGTGGCTTAATCAGATAACGGTTCCTGCATCATGGGGGTTTTCTGCCTCATGGGATGGCTGCTAGTTAACTTGTTAACCAGAATAGGGTCAGGAATAGGGGGATCGATACAGAACCTATAGGAATACATCACACCCACTCCACGCTAACTATGGACATATTTACGAATCTATGCATAGTAAAACATACTGTAGAGTATTGTGTATACCTTACCACCCCAAAATACATAAATGCATTTTGAAATTATCAAATATACGGAAAAAACAGTCACATGTAATATATGCACTCAAGCTGTAGAATAATGCTAAAGTAATCACGCATATCTATACATTATCACTAATTTGTATATGAGAATTTACACATGAAATGGCTCTTAATACAGAAAAAAGTTTCGAGACCATTCCATCACAGAATAAAATAATTATGAACATACCAGCGGGCAGCTAATGTCTATAAAGTATCTAAATATAGAAATTTTAGTTCTCTAAGAATAGTTCTTACTTTAAGCAGAAGATAAGTGTCCCGAAAAATACGTAAAAATATTTTGGGGCTGCTGAAAAAATTGCTGCCCGTGAACTGGAGGGAAAATTGTTCATGGTATTTTATTATTCTAGTTGAAGGCCAAATTCAGGGAACGCCGTGTGCGAGCTTGCTCAAAAGTCTCTGTTTCTGCTCTGGTGAGAACATCATATCATTTAGACTGTCGAAAAAGCTGTCAACAGCTTCCTGGGAGAGTTCCACTAACTCGGAAAAGGATGTAACCATGCATTCGTGCGCATGATTGTCTCCATTGACGTTTTGATTAGTATTGCTGACAGAAGGTCATACCTGATCAATGCTGCTTTCATCTTCAACTTCACTACCCCTTAATCGTAGTGGTGAAGCTTCCACGAATGCCGTCATCAGGATTGGTAGCCGTTGAGGGCAGCACAAAGCATGAGCCTTTATTGGACTCAACAATGTTTCTGCATCCATTGGCGCATCCGATTGTAGCGTCAGACAGGTGTCCAACACGCATTCTTCTCCGCATAGCAAGCACCTTAATACAGGTAAAACACATAGTTGCCACATTGGTCGAAATGAAAGAAACCAAGTCATGTTCAGGTCTCTAAGCCGGGATAGTCCCAGGATTCTTGATATCCGGTCCCGGTATCCAATGGCTAGGATTGTTTCTTCCCTTGTCGCAGGTGTTTTGTCTGTGACATGGTTTGCCATAACGAAATATAAGGACTAGGAATAGGATTCCTGCAATTAGTCCCAAAATGAGGGGAAGTCCGCCAAAAATCGAATGGACGAAATCTGGAAAAATACCCAGTATGGCTTTGAATGGTGTTAATGCCATCGAAAATACTGTCTTAAATACTTTTGAGACTCCACTGGTATCAGAAATATTTAAGATTTCATTCAGGATTTCTGCGAAATGTATGGGGGAATTAGTTGATAACAATGAGTGAATCTCTGCAGTCGTCCTTGCGACTAGGAGATCATACGTTTCTTTTGATGACGTGAGCCTGGTCGGCGTCTGAAGAAGCACTGTTTTCATTCTGCTTAAAGTATCTATTCGAATAGAAGTAATTTTCAAGTTGGGCCATGCCCTTGCCTCCCTGTCTGGAAGGGAGCTGGGGAACAATAAGCGTCCACAGCACTTGACCTTCGCAGTCGTAGTTACGAGATAAGGAGTCCCGGGCATAAGACTACAGCATCTGCGGTCCACAATTAGAACGTAACTCCCATTATAGAGTCTTTGAAAGAATGGTTCTATCTCTGTTGCAGGTGCGCCTAGCTGGTGACATGAAAGGTTATTTGAGTTCCCTTCACAGGCTCCATGCAAACTAATTCCATTACACAGAAGTGTACCGCTCAGTGACATCGCACAATTATTGCCACTAAGAAACACTTTCTGTCCTTTATTACTGACACATGCATGTGAATAGGGCAAGTTCCATGTTGTTTTAATGTACCCTTTTCCCAATTTTTCGTACATGCCAGCCTGTATATATTTTTGGCAGTATTGAAACCTGAAGGTTGATATTGGAATATTAATTATCCCATGTATTATCCATTCACTGACAGGTCGTTCTGACATTGTCACTGGTAATCTCTCGAGTTTCTCAATGCTCAGGATTGTATAATCAGCACCCTTTTGTGCCATACTGATTTGTTTATCAGTAAGGTTAAAGATATTGAATAGTGACGTTGTGTTGATTAAACGCCAAGGCACATAGCCTGAACGCAGATTTTGTAACGTCCAGCCAAGCTGTACAATAGAACGCAATTGGGACTGACCGTGTTGTAATAACAGTAAGTCTTGCGATAATATATCGATTGCTGAAGACACAATGCTGTCCAGAGAAAAAATTCTGGAGGACAGAGTCATTAACCCATTGTCCACTACAGAAAGTGATTTTTCCAAATTAATACGGTCAATTTCCCGTATACTTTCTGCTGTCTCAATTTGAGTCACCTTCCAGGCCTCGTTGTATGCTGCATATACAGAGGCTGCTATGAAACGTTTCTGACGCTGTTTGCGCGGTCCCATAATGAAATCACGCAAGTCAGCACTATCAGTAAGTAAAGTTAGGTGTTGCTTAATTTCTGCCAGTGTGGAAGTTTGTAGCCACTGAAGGCATAATTTGCCCACACTGTAGGTGGTTATTATCCCGGGGTGTTGTCTTTGGGAATATCTAGGGTCTGGCCTGGTCATTTTGAACCCCTGTGTTTTGTTCAGGAATCTGTCTTGACAGTTATTAGTATCTGTGGGCCAGATCAACCACTTTTTCTGTAGAGCTATTGCTGTTCATTGTTGGTTTTGGAATAGACGGTTTATTTAAGTCTTTGATTTTGGCTAGGCCGAGACAGGTAGTTTGTTGAACAGTGTCATTTAAAAATATAATTTGTTCTGGGATCATGCAGGCTCTAAACAAAGATTCTATACCCTGTACTTGCCATTCTTTTGTACCCCAAACACTCTTTACTTCAACATTTTTGTCCCAATAATCAAAACCAAAAGTATTCATTTGTTCAAAGAATGAGTCTGAATATATAAATTTCGTGTTTGTTATCATGGTCTTTGTCCCTGTCTTATTTGACAATTTGAAATAAAATGTTTCAGCATTACTTGTGTTAAAACCTGAAAAGTATGAATATTTGTCATAAACGGTTCTTGAGCTTCCTTTTGGAGGGGTTGCACAATGTTCCCATTGATTATAATTTAAAACATTTCTAGGTTGTGCAGATCTATGTAGAAAATGGTTACCATAGTGGTTATAACAGTACATACTATCATAATTTGTCGAACCCTGCAAATAATCATGTTTTGTAAATTTAGCAGACATCACTAAGTCAGACATCATATTATTTATACTTTCAAAGTCCCAATCATCAGCAAATGAGCTTGCTTTTACAAAGTCACTCAACGAGATCTTAATTTGGTGTGGATATTTCAGGATTTCAACCGGACCATAAATTTCGTAGTCAGTGTTGTCCGATGCTACCCCACCCGGTATAGGATTGGCTGTGAAGTTGACTGAAGAAAGTTCTCTTTTCTCGACGTGTGAAGATGTGTGTGGTTTGAGGATCAAGTTGAGTTTCTGACTTGCTGTGTCCATTTTAGCATATTTTCCCTCAATGAAACGTCCCAAAGTTAGTACCATGATGAGCCAAAGTATGAGGATAAATGCACCAAAACCCACCCAAAATTCAATCCAAGGAGAAATCAGATATGTTTCTTTCAGTTGTTTCAAAAGTACTTTAACTTTATCTTTAAAGGTTTTTGTTGATGGCTGTGTTTTTGATTCACTTAGGTCTTCAGAGGAATCATCGAAGTTTATGAAGTAGCCGGATGCAGTTCTGTCAATTGTTCCAATGGCTTCAGGATTACTGTTTCTTGCATATTCGTTTGTTACTTCATTGTAGGTCGGTGTGTCTCTACTAAATGTTTTTATTTGGGTTGTTAGAGGTCTGAGTTCCAATGCATTGTTGCATATTCCTTGTTGTTTTTCTGTAGGCGTTTCGAATGTGATTAGCCTCTTAGTTTGGACCTCTGTATTTGTAGCAAACCTTGGTGTTCTGCTACTTATCGGGAGTCCACTTGGCCTACTATTTGTTATCGGCCACATGATTGTGGTTTTACCAGGTCGATGGATACAACTCGGTTCTCCTTTTTACCAGCAAGCGGCGGTAGTACAACTGATCTTGTCCCGTTGATAGACAAGACAGGAACTGCTTTTCTGTAAGAAGGCCCAAATTCCTTCTTTACCGCGATCTTTTCTCTGACTAGATCCCCGACTTTTGGAATCCAGACAGGTCTTGCTGGGACAGGTGGTGATTCTTCAGTGGTTGTTGGCTGCTGTTTCAACTTTATGTTGCTCAGGTCTTTTCTTGTTTCGTTTAAGTCCTGCAAAATAGCCAAACGATCTTTGATATCAAAGCTTTTTTCCTTCACCACTGAGTCTGACTGTCGAGGTCTAAGACTAACATCCTAGTTCCAAACAATAATTCGTACGGACTGAATCCCTTCAGAGAATTTCTTGGCAGGTTATTTAGACTACGTTGGACACTTATTAGATGTTTGACCCACCCAGCTCCCGAACCTAATATCCTTTCTGTTATAGATAGCTTTATGCCTTGGTTTTTTCTTTACACCATCCCGTATCCCTCAGGAAGGAAGTGAGAAGAGTCCCGCTGTGCTATGCTCATTTGGCCATGTTTCCCCTCAGGCTGGAGGGCTAGAGTGAAAACAATGGTCAAACGTAGCATGCTTCTAGCGTATATGCCATTTAGACTCGCAAATCTTTGTATAACAGTCCAGACGTCAGCCGAGTGCTGGTGATCTACATTATAAGTGGAAACTAGCCTGTATATGTTAATCGGACGCTTTGCTTTTTACTGTTGATCTTTTCTGGAGTGAAACGACACGGTATTACACCGTTTCTCTCACCACTGCGATTTCTGTTACAGTTTGGGCAGTTTTTTACAAACATGGTATGATGCAGGCTCATGCCTGGCCACCAGTACCTTGATTGTAATTCTTCCACAGAATCTTTTAGTTTGAGGTGTCTGAGACCCTCGCCCATATGTGCGTCTGCTATTAACAAGGTTCTCCTGTCCATGTTTGGAATCACTCTATCCCCCACTCCAGGGATTCGAGGAAAAGGGACGGAGTTTGCATCGATTATGTATGTATAATTGAGTGGATAGTTGATCGGTAGCGCTGAGCAGTCGCCTTTTGATGACATTTTCACCGCCAGCACTGTTTCACCGTCAATATACTTCACTGTACGCTTTTTTCGAGCTACTGAAGCCGATTTAGTTGCTACCGCTGTGGCTGTCTCAGCCAATGAATTCCCTGCAACGTGAACGCCATCACGCTGATGACTCAGTGTATGTATCACGTGAGTCTTTGGTAGTTCTTTTTGTAACAGAACTGTTTGTTCCAAAAGCAGTTTTTGCTTTATTGTTGCACCTGTGTCATCTTTGTAACCGTTTTGAATCCATGTCTGCAAATCGTTGTTATATGATTTGACGCAGTAATATGAATCGGACACTATAAGTGTCGGGAATTCGCGATCCGCATTATCTAGCGCCATTTTCAATGCTATTATTTCAGTCTGTTGTTCTGAATTAGTTTCTACTGAGTGTGTTTTTGTTAATAGAGGTCTTAGATTACCTCCGCGCCACACTTCTTTTGTAATCTCACATGTGGGGTTGTATGCTTGTTCTCCCCAAACGGAGGGTTGAGCATGTCCGTCTGTATAGATTACACAAGCGTATTGTCGTAAGGGCAGAATGTCGATTGGCAGAGGGAATGTTCTTTCATATTCTAGATTTTTCAATTCCTTTAGTTCTGGATCAAAGTAGTAGTATACTTTGTGCGTTGTAATTGAATTCACCCATTGTATCCATTCCGGATTCAATGTTGTTGTTGGTAAATTACACGGTGTTGTTAATGCCTCAAAGGCTGATTCTGCTGTTCTGACTGTGATGTGTCTACCGTCCGCTTGATCTTTTTCTCTAGCTATTGCGGTTTGAACTGCATGAACAATGTTTTCTTTAATGCTGAATTTCTTTTCAGCTTCTGTGTACAAGTGTGATTTGAATGCAATTGGTACCTTTTCTCCCTCATTAGAGGTCAGGTATGTGAATCCGCATCTTCCTGGGATGACTCGAATCACAAGATTGCGTGTGTCATCACGTGTTTCTAATTTTGTTTTAATTAACATGTCTGTTTGTAAGGATCTCAGAATTTCTGTGTGTATTTGAGTCCAATTGGTTCTTTTAAAATCTGGTTTTATTAGATCATAAAGGGGTTTGACCCTTTCTGCGTAATTTGCAATGTATGTTCTTCCGAAATTTAGGAAGCCTAGAATTGACTGTAGGTTTTTTAGTGTTCTAGGTGCTTGGAGTACGGCACATTTCTCTAGGAAATTGTCAGCCAGGCTTTTGCCTTCACTTGATAATTCATATCCTAAGAACAGTACTGTTAGATGGGCAATTCTCGATTTTTTAAAGTTGAATTTGTAACCCTCTGCTGCGAACCCAAGTATTATGGTGTTCACTCTCTTCAAGTGAGTATCCAAGTCATCATCTGTTAGGTATATGTCATCGACATAAGATAATGCTTCGTCATCATATGTTTGTAGTAACTCTGTTACTCTCGCTGAGAATACCCCTGGGCTATTCTTGTACCCCTGGGCTAACCGACAGAATTGTTTTTGAGTGCCATTTATTGAGAACGCAGACAAATATCTGCTCTCTGGTGCTATGTTTTGACAAAAGAATCCATTAGAGATGTCTAATGTTGTTTTGTATTTTTTGCGCACTATGTTATTCATTAGTGCAGCACTATGCGAATTTTGCACTGCAAAAGTTTTGCAACATGAGTTAAGGTGTCTGTAATCCAAAACTAGACGATATGAATTGTCTGGTTTGGAGACAGGAAACAAAGGGTTGTTCATTTGTGAGGTGCAAGTTTCAATCGCCCCCTGGTATTCTAATTGATCTAGAATTTCTTTTACCTGTTTTTTAGCTTCTTGCTTGATTGGATACTGCCTTTGTGCAGTAGGTTGTGATTTTAACTGGATTTTGTGAGGAGGAGAGTCCTCATCCCATCCTACATGATTTTTATATAAAGCAGGAGCTTGAGCTACTGCCCACTTTCTGGCAAGTGTGTATTTTTTATGAATTGGGATATGATTTGAGAAGGCAGGCATAATTATTTCTTCGCCATGAGGGCACTCCCTGACAAACTCTGGTGGCCAGTCTTTTTCAGCTAGAAGAATGTCATAGCCCTTGGAGAGATTATCCCAAAATAGTCCCCTTAAATATTCTAGTCTTATCCCCTTCTATACGTAAAGTTATTTCATATATTTTGTGAGGTTTGCTAACTCTGGTGTCTGCAGTTTCCACTTGAAGATATTCATTCGTGTCCACTGTCTCCAGATGATTCATAAGGACTTTGCGAGCTATGCTCACTTCTGCTGCGCTGTCTAGCATTGTCTGAGCCCATTCTCCGTTTTTCAGTTGTGTCCTCAGTATTCTCGGCATTGTTTACTACCTTGATACTGGCTACCTTCTTTTTTGGAAATTGTAGTTTCTTTTTTAGATGAGCAGATTCCTTGTCTTTGGACTTGGCGTGCTCTTCTCTTTGTTCTGATCGTCCTCTTCTTTCCGATTTCTGCGAGGAAGTCTGAAAAGATTGAGAGGGACGTGTATCAATGTCTTGATATCTATCAGGCTTCTTTATATTATCCCTATTTCTAAGGTTATATCTTTTCCCAGAGGGGTCACTTTGGGGTGACCTGTGTCTTTGGTTTGGAGATTTTTCTCTCCGCCGAGGAGACCTTCCTCTGGACTGGAATTTCTTTTCTTTAGGATTGGATTGTTAGTTTCCATCCCAGCTCTTTTTTTGTGATGTTGAATTATTATTAAAAAATATTTTTCCAGGACTTTCAATCAGTTGTGGTTTTACTGGTATTCCACCTAAACTATCTCTACCTAGTTCCTCATAGGATTTTTCTATAATTCTGGCAATTTCAGCTGGTTGGTCTGCTATATCTGTCTCCTTTAACCTCTGGCGGATCGCCACGTTTGCTGCTTCTCCCTTTATGTTGGCTAATAATATAGCCGAGACCTGCTTGAAGTCTTTTAGTAATTTCATACCAAGAGTTAAAGCGGGTTCTGGACCGTATTCGTCTTGAATTTGTTTTAGCACATCTGGTATTACCGAAATGGATGGAACACCGTGCGTTTTTGTATAGATGGAAGCAAAGACTGTACCCCAAGTGTCACAGTCCTCCACGTGTGGTGCGATTCCCATTGGAAGACAGATAGTCAGAATCCTGTGTTTTTCTAACGGGGTGGTGTCTGGAAACACCGCCTATATTTGGGTGATTTTTTGTGCTAACCAGAATGGTATTTGTTCCCGTTTAGCTGGTACCTTACCTAGGCAGGATTGTATGTTCTGTGGTGTAATTTTATTTGTGTTCCCCTGATGAGGGGTCAGCTGTGGAATTTTAATTGCTGGTTGAATTGTTGAAGTCCGCATCACATATTGGACTAATTGTCTATGTAATTTTATTAATTGTTTTAGCTGTGTTAAAAGCTCTGGTGCAGACATCCCATCGATGTCTGGATGTGGTGTGTATCCGGCTAGAACCGGCCACGTTGCTCCTGGTCTACCTAATGGACCGAGCCTGGTGATGTGATTATTATGTTTTAGGGCGCCATTAAATAAGAGCAGATGCTCTTGAAATTTAAGTGGTACTTCCACCTCCTCGAAAGGAGTGTACCCATTAGGAGGTTCCTCTGTTTTGTAATAGTGGAAGACCTTTGTTACAGCATTAGCTGCTGGAAAGTTTATCCATGTGTAGAATACCTCTGTCTGCCGATATTCGTGTGCCTCTATTACGAATATGACTGTGCCACCACTAGGTGTCAGTCCATTTTCTATAAGTTTTAAAGTTATAGATTTTCTTGTGTTGACCGGGATGATTATTATACCCGGGTCTGCTTCTTGCATAGCAGTATCAGCTGCTGCGAGTTCAGTTGCTATTCTAACTGCCTCTCTTTCTCCTTCACTGTCTGACATTGTACTGTCCAGAAGGTTATTTTGTTTGTTTGCAGATCAGGTTCTTATGGAAACAAAGATTAGATGCACAATATTTTGGAACAGTGTATCCTTCAACGTTGACTACACCAAGGACCATACATAGGAGTTTCCTCCTGCGAGGTCTGGCGGATATTACCTTTTACCCACTCCAGACGTCTTTGGAGTATTATGGGAAAAAAAGGGGTCTGAGTGAAAAAGCACGACTGAGTTACTCTAAATGTCTTACGTTAGTTTTATCGCCTATCCAAACACGTTGGGCGCCATGTAGTGTAGTTCCAATTATCCCAATAGGCTCTGCGCATTGGAATAATACCTTCAATAGTATAGGCCTAGACCAGACGTTAACTAGGTCTACTACTGTCGATATTAGACTTAAAGTTTTGGGTTTGCCAGCTAGCTCAGAGTTCACTAGAAACTTTCTTGAATAGGCAAGGAGGAGTTGAACCTCCCTGGATAGACAAGAAGGGATTTAGTTTCTGACAACCATAGAACATGACAACTTTGCTCTCCCCTAATCAAGAGTGTATCTCTAGAGTCGTGTGAAAACAAAAGACGACTTATTTTACTCAGTCAGTACGTGCATTCTTAGTCTCACCAGATTGTAGAGAAAAGGAAGAGACGGGCGTGTTCAATAAAAGATGGTATTTATTGATCAGTCTCTTTTCTCATACAAGAGAAATGGATCGATATTATTGCAATACTTATGGTTAAGTAAAGTGCATACATTAAAAGCAGAAGTATAAAATAATACTGTAAAAACATTGATATGGTTTCTAAGCCATATGATGGTTTAAAATGGATAAAATAGATACATACACATATACATTTGACTAATCGTACTCAACTGGTGTTTCTAACTATGCCTACCCCAGATGTACCTGACCTAAGCCTAATACGTGGGCGGGAATAGAAAGTAGCAGTTTAAGTTAAGTTTGTTTTGCCAAGTGACTGACTAAAGAATTCTCAGCAAGGGGTTATTCAGTTCTGTACCTGGAATCTAGGATGAATGAGGGATGGTATCTCTCGTCTCTGGTCTCGATATTCCAGGCTGCCTGCGAGGGCTACCCGGAAGCGCCGGAGCTGGATTTCTCGGCAGGAGAAAGCAGCGTCTCGTTCTCAGCGCGTCAGGAAGGCGGGGCTGCACCAGCGGGATCTGCTCTGCTCTGGGCTTCGGCAAGTCTGGCTGCTCCGATCTCGTCACCACCGCGTGTGTTTGCATAGGGCAATATCGGTAATATTTATACTTTTAAGGTGCCGAGATTGACGTAAGGATGGACATAGATACGTCAATAAGGATGTCATACGACCTGGTCGTTAGCACATTCTTTTGCTGAAGTTCTCGGTGAAATCAAAACAATGGCCGCAGGGTTTTTCCCAGGTTGTCATAGGTTTGATTTGTTTTGAGAACTCCGTATGCCTTATCAGGGGCTGGAGGAATTATCGCTTGTCTAATTAGATGGCAAGCGTTATGACCTAATCAGATAACACGTTCCTGTGCCGTAGTGTGGCTTAATCAGATAACGGTTCCTGCATCATGGGGGTTTTCTGCCTCATGGGATGGCTGCTAGTTAACTTGTTAACCAGAATAGGGTCAGGAATAGGGGGATCGATACAGAACCTATAGGAATACATCACAAATTAAGTAAAATATTTCATAATTTGTGTATTTGTGATTTAATGACTGGTTTTTCTGTATTGTTGTGTATTATTGTGACATTCATATCATCGATATCGCCTAAGTCAAGGCCCCTGGCTTCCAGTAATGACTCAGTAGGAATCCCCGGATTCCAATAACGATTCAGAGGGGTTCCCTGGATTCAATAAATTATTAAGTGGGGGTTCACCGAAGTCAAAAGGTTAAAAACCACTGGTGTAGAGGAATTGCCAGGGAGCACAATAGCCACTGCTCTCCTTAAGCCATATCTCAATAACAGCAAGAATTTCTTGGTGAATTGGCAATATTAGTAAAATATCAAGACTCACCATAGCTAATGCTACTACCACTCACTGCTTATGACTTTACATATGACATCACTTATGAAATAGTAAATTATATCAACGATGACATCATTGATGACATCTCATGTCATTTGACATGTCATCAGAGATAACAATGATGTAATTTAACCTACGATGAGCTGTCCTTTGGCAGCTCTTGATAGGAGTTGCAAGTTAGGATGTAGTTCCACATCTCATTGAAGATCTATGAATCTTGTTATAAGAAATTTGATCAAACAGCGTGACACAGTGCACCTAGCAATAATAGCCACTGTTACAGTGCAGCTCAGAATACATGCTGATGTTAGCAACATATTTGGGACCAGTTTTATAATATACTGGGTATTGCATTTTTGGGCTTTCTAATTTGTTCTTGGAGCAGTGAATTCTGGTAATATTTTTCTATTAATTACAATGATGCCACTTGCTCTGAATAAATGTTGATAAATATTTCAGTAATATCATGAGGTTTAAGGTCATACAATACCACCTTGCTGTGACTTCATTCACAGGAAAGGGGCAATGTTGTCAATTTTGCTACTCCTAGAATTTTGGTTTGTCAATATGGATGACTACCAAGCATTGCTAGGTCAATAGGTCTGACCCTGGTAAGACTGATATCTTTTTGCAAACCTGTGCAATAGACATTAAATGCGTAATTGTAATAAAAAGCAAAAAAGGTGTTGTGAATCTGGTTGTAAAAAGAATTAAGTAAACAATTGACCGGTTGAAAACTATAAACATAAATGAAGTAGAGATTGACCAGCCATTGCTGACACTGAAGTGGTCTACTTTTTAGGCTATTGTGCACATGTGCAAGAGCCCAAATCCACCAATCGCAGTGAACCAATGGCTGAAGTCGGCTGAACCATTGTCCCATGCTGTAAACTGTGGTGGGCGGAAGCAAAATGTGAATGAGACTTGAGCAGACCAATGGTGTAAGACCAATGTTTGAAAAGGCTGACCAAAAGCCGAACTGTGTGTATAAATATGAATGATTTTTTGGTGGAAAAGAGGAAGCCAGCTAAACAGTTAAAGCAGACTATTTGCCAGGTCAAAAAATGGTACCTTGTTGTGCCTTTCACATTACAGTTTCCTAGAACATCTGGCCTATATGCAAAGTACCAATAATTTTGGTATGAAATTTCAAAGAATATATTATTATTTTTCAAATATTGGAAAAAATCTTTGTTTCCGTTAACTTTCCTCACCTTTTCATCTCCCCATTTAGATACTTACTAGCTTCTTTGAGCATGGGCATATTATTGTACTACAACCAATCATCTACTTTAAGGTAGGACACAATTAAAACATGATCATATAGCTCAGTCTTTGTGGAGCAGAGCTAATATACTCCGATTAGTCATTTTTAAATGGATCACTTGTAAAGCAAGGTTACACTGATCCAAGATGTTTATGTCTCAGAATATGTCAGCTTGCAAACCTATACATTTATTTCCTTCTTTTCATGCTAGCATCGGACCAGAAGCGGTTTAGTCCCTTCCAGACTTTGGTGCTACCCGCTGGACCCATCTCTGTCAGTAAATTGAGTGACATATGTGCATAAGACAGGGATAAAGCATATCTGGTAAAGAACGATAGACAAGGATTTCTGTTTTAAGAATCACTTAAGAATTGAAGTACATCCTTTTATAGGGTTTTGACAAAGGGTTCACACATTCACTACATTAGTACATGGTTCACATGCTCACAATCAATAGAAATTAAGAAAAGAGCTTCATTTCATAATGAAAAACATTCAAAGATGTTCTCACTAGTCTAATATATGGAGTTCTAGAGCCTTATTTACAAAGGGCCTCAGCACTCGTGGGGGAGGCCCCACAGTAGTGGGGGAGTCTCCGCACTCGGGCGGAATCTCCACAAAGAGATTTCTCATGGCACGAGTGTGGCAGCCCTTTGTGAATCAGGCCTTTAGTGTTCACAGCATCTGTTCTCAGTATATGAAATGTTACTTTGTGATTCAGCATGGGTCCGCTGCTCTGTATTTGGGAAAGTACACTCTGCTCAGGTAGTCAATCATTTCTCAATTAGTGAAGTCTATGAGTCTTTATTATGACACAGAATAAAACATTGGTTCAGAAGATCACATGTTAAACAGCAACCTCACAACAAGGATGAACTAAGAGGCCTGCATTGTCCTAAGTTAAATAGACATAATTGAAGTCTTACTTTGTAAAAAGTGGCATTTTGAATTCTAAGCAATCCACGCTATCAGGTACACGCACTGACAATTAGGTTATAACGTGGGATCAAATAGATGAGGTACATGAAATAGCCACCAGAGCATCAAAATAGTCGGCCCTTGAAAACTTATTAACAACTGAAGCAGTATGCGCCTCCATATGAGTATGAATTATCATTCACAATAAAATGTAAATCATTGTAAATGAGCTTTTATCCGCTTATATTTTTCAGAATTTACAGCTTTTCTCTTATAATAATTATTTAGAATGTTGGTAGACAAGCAATTTTGTCCTCAAACAACAGCTTGTAATTTTCTTAAAATGCACTAATTTTCTATTATTACCTAAATAACATTATTATTAAATATCAGTTTGCCAGTTTAGAGAAGTGAAGTAACTGCCTACTTACATATCATCTTGTCATTTTAATTGCACCAGTCATGTGCGTAGGCAGTCGTTCATGGAGCAGTCATTGACATCAAATGCTCCAGATGTCCTCAAAAATCCAGCAGTGCTACAATGTAACACAGTCCCCATTTGCCCGCCATGCCATAATTTGCCCTTTTCCCAATGTACCTACTATATCATTCTGTGACTTTTTCATCCATGTGCCAAGCGTGTCATCCTTTTTCCATTATCTCCTTACACTAGAAAAGCAGTGGTGGGCCTATTTCACCCATAGCCAGACATATATGCTTTTTATTTTTTTTATTTGAGCATAGCATCTGGTTCATGATAGATTATATACTTAAAAATAATAAGACAGTTTTTGACACAAACAGTTAATCTCATAATCATTCAGAAGACAACCTGCAAAGTGCAAATTTATGCTTTTTACTTAGCAGCAATACGAGAAAGACATTTCCAAATACGCATAAAGTGCAAAGACAGAAAAAATGGTAAAATCACTAAACCTACAATCATTCACCCTATAAAGTGGAAGGTGCAAATCTATAGAAAGCTATAACCACTAATCATATAGTCATTCACAGAACAAACCTACGATCATTCACCCTACAAAGTGCACAGTGCAAATTTATAAAAAGCTAAAGCAGCTAATCCTATGATTATACACAAGACAAAATACAATTTATCTAAATTATATAACAATAATATCAAGAAGCCCTACTAGGCCTAAAGTGCAATATCAATAAAGTGCTAGTGTGCTCTTAACAATAAATTCCTACTTAGCTACTCGCTTTTAACGCAGTAAAATGTAGCTATAACAGCATATCATATACATATACAATAAATAAATCTACCATGTATCTTGGCTAAAAAAAGTGCTAATACCCCTAAAATACAATCACATAAAGATGCACATGTCTCCTAACAAAAAGCTGCTACATTGGTTTAGTACTTCCAGTATTATGATCTCTCTATAATCTTCTCTAACTCATTAAAAAACTTCCAATTATTTTCAAATTTTTTAGTAGCTCCTACCCTCCTGGCGTAGGCTTCTCTAAATTTCCGTGTCCTTTTCATTTTATTAAATCATTTCAGATGAGAGGGAGCTCCCCTAGATCTCCAATTTTGTAAAATTATGGAGCGGGCTACCGAGCTTGAAATAAATGTAAAAGCTGTTTCGGATACAGATTGCGTTATTACCCCATTACAAATTCCGAATAAGGCAGTTTCAGCCTCGATCGGAATTCTCTTTCCGATTGCTTGCTCGATATCTAAAAAAACTGTATCCCAGAAAATCTTTAAGCCCGGACAGGTAAAAAAGGTGTGGTGCCACCCACCTTCCCCCTCAACTTGACATCGGAAGAATTTGTTTTCAACCCCCGGGAATCTTTTACTTAAGGTAGCCGTAGTTAGATAGGAGAGCCATCGCGATAAAAAGGCTATCCTTTTGTAATTCGCAGCACGTATTGATTTACTTCCCAGGCGGCAGACGGACTCCCACTCCTTCCCAGACAGCTCACATCCGGTTTCCCGAATTATTTTCTCCAAGTGATTGTTTAACACAGGGGCTTGTAGTAATTTGTGCAGCAGCCTACACCAATTTCCTACCCCTCTTATTTTAGCCACATATAGAGCAGCCACCAAGTGGTTGGGGGAATTCAGCATACCACTAGCATTTCTTTAACAAGGAAACAATTAGTAAATATTCAAGAAAGGTCGGCTTCTGATGGTTCTCTGCCCTTGCCAATACCTCCTGCCAGGAGATCGGCCTGTTTTGTATTATAAAATGCCTTAACTCAGACAGTCCACAACCTTCCCAAATATTTATGTGTCTTAATTGTAGCTGGATACCGAGACTGGCACATTCTCTAATTTTTAAGTGCTGGGGACCCGACGAGCTTGTCTTTTTATAAAAGGACTGAAGTCTAAAATGATAGCCTTTCAATGTTTTATATCGTGTTTGTTTTTAAGTTTTTAAAAATACTGGGGTTAGTGATCCAATTTCATGTGTCATTGTATCTATTAAAAAGCTGTCTCTAGCAAAATTTGATCCTATCAAGCCAGACACCAACTCTAAACAGGCAGTTTCATAATATGTTCTTAAATGCGGCAACGCCAAACCCCCTTGCTCTGTTGGTTATTGTAAGACATTTAGTTTGACCCTTGGAGCTTTCTTACCCCAAATAAATTTCCTAAATAAGGTATCTATCTCCCTAAAATATGACGGGTTGATTTTTATCGGGACATTAGAGAATAAAAAAACTAGCAGCGGTAATATGGACATTTTAATTAGTGATATTCGACCTACTATCGATAAGGGGAGTAATGTCCATTGTTCCAACAATTTCTTGATCTTACTCTTCATTCTCAAATAATTTAATTCAAATAGTTGATTAAACTGTGTAGATACGTATATCCCGAGATATCTTATAGGGTCAGTTTATGTAGCTTTAAGTTTCAAACAAGGTGGAAAGGAGTTCAAATCGGCATTAAGGGCTTGAACTTCCGTTTTATTTGCATTAATTATGAACCCGCCTATTTTTTTAAACTCATAAAACTCCCTCAGGACTGTTTGAAAATTCACTCTATCAGGAGTCAAGTACAAAATGATGTCATCCGCAAATAATTTAAGTTTAGACATATCAGGGATCGGGGATTGGATAGCAGCATTATTCTGTATCATTAAAACCAAAGGTTCAATAAAAAAAGCAAAAAGTAAGGGCGAAAGTGGGTAGCCCTCTCTGGTCCTGTGGTTTATTTTGATGGATCCTGCACAGTTAGCATTAATAATGATCTTAGCTGTAGCCCCCAGATAGATATTAGGCAGCATATCCATTACTTGTGCAGGAAACCCAAACCGACCAAGGGTAACAAACAAGTTTCTCCAGTTCACTGGGTCAAAAGCTTTTTCCACATCGACCATTACAATGCTCGCCGGAATGCAATTTGTGTTAATATAAACCAGGGTACGTATTAAGAACTGGGTATTAGCAGCCATTGATCTACCCGCTATGAAACCTGTTTGATCTCTATGTATGACTTCATGAGCGGCCTGTAGAAAACATTCTGCCCATACTTTCATCAGAAGTTTATAATCAGAATTCAAAAGACTGATGGGCCTATATGAATTCATGTCTTCTGAATTTTTATCTTTTTTAACAAAAGAAGCAATTATTGCTTCTTTAAAGACAACCGGAACCGGGCCCCCCTCTCGAACAAAATTAAATAAATTTCGCAAAGGAGTAGGACGCTCTTTTGCAAAAACCTTATAAAACTCAATGGGGAAACCATCCTGCTCACAAGCTTTAGCCCCGGCTGTTGTTTTTATAGCTGCTAAAATTTCACAACTCTCCACTTCCTTTTCCAATTCACCAATCCGATTCTCCGAAAGTTTTGGGATATTCATGTTTATAAAATATTCTTAGATTAACTCCTCCTCCACTGAATATTCGGTAGAATACAACCGGCGAAAATGGTCCATGAAGGTTTGAGAAATCTCACTACTATCAACTACTTCTAAACCAGACAGAGTATCCAAGATTTTCAATATTATAGCTGACACATGCTTCTTTCGGGTGGAATTCGCCAAGAATTTACTGATTAACTGACTCTCCTCATAGACCCTCTGCTGAAATAATTGCGAATCACAAACTTCTTCTGAGATAAAAAATTCCTTCAACGCTACTCTTGCCTGTTTGTATTTATTTGGGAGGAACTGGAGTTGGAGAGCATATTCCTTATCCACTTCTAATTGCAATTGAGCTATTTTACCCCTTCAAGCCCAGAAATGTATGTTTTGACTGTAAATCCATGATATGGCTGTTTCCTCCATGACAGTGATGCCAGGATGTACCCCTTTTCCCCCATATGCAAGTCATTCTATGACGTGCCCCTGACCAAATTTGAATTTAATTGGTTACCCTCTGTAATTTTACAGGGAACTAAAATTCAATTTAAGCAATATGATCAAAGGGGGAGGGCAGTCCCCGGTAGTTAATAAGCAGGGTGGAGTCAAAGAACCTGACAGTAGCGGCTCCTGGAAGGAGTGCTGCCGGGCGGTGACTCAGGGTGGGGAGGGGCAGGGTGGGGGTAGTAAACTCCATATTATGGCGAACGGAGGTAAGTATACAGATAAATAAATAAACCAAATTTTGTTGCGCGTGCTGCATCGCCAAATGCGATCCGCTAATGGGGCATGAGGCGATGCCAAAGGCTGCAGCTACCTCATGTCCCACCCAAATCATTATAAATGTCACCCTTGTAACACCTTAGCATACCCTAAAGTGTAGGGCAGTTGAAACAAGTTGCTCATGGGCTACACAGATGGGCACATTCCTGGGGCGGAATGGTCTATTGTCTTCTGCAAGGGTTAAGTTTGATCTCCTGATAAAAAACTATTTAATCACACTCATTTGCAAGAGTGTAAGCTGGCATTTGCCTAAATCATGGCATGGCTTTAAATAGTATTACATGTGGTTTGCAATATATTACATAACCTGAGACTGTGAAGAGACGTCATGTGCGTTTTTGAAGGAGTAAAGCCACCCTGAGGTGTTTGTAACCATGCCCCGAAAGAAAAGAGTAAGTTTCCATGATGGAATAGTACTGGTGTGAATTTGCTTATGAATTATCTGTCAAAACAAGTTTGAAGAGTGTGCCATTGACTGCAATGTGGTTATTGGGCGTGTGAAATATTTCCAGAAACTGGCACTGACAATGGGTACATTGAGCTACAGAATGCTTTTATATGGAGACAAGGTGTCTTCTAAATGCACAGGGAGTGGAGGGTCATCATGAGCTGCTCAAATCTTAGCGCCAAATTTATATTTTGGCGTCCTAATGGAGGTGCTGCCTGTCAAATTGAAAAAATGTCTAGCAGCTCAGCGGACATTTAAAGCATTGGTAGCAATCACGGTCATAGCGGTTCCTGTCAATGCATTGCAACTTTGACGGATAGCTCCATCAACAAGACTGATGTGTACAGCAAACTAATAATGGTTTTCAATTTTCAAAAAGGAAATCTCTAAGCAGAGTATTCTTTTTCAAAATAGAAAATACAGTGTCCCCCTTGCCATCAGAGTTTCCTCCTATGGTCAGGGGGGAATCAAACTCTTTTCAATGCCTCTTACCACTAGGTGTTTCCTGGGGATGATGGGCATTTAACTTTGGTTGTTTGTTCACCCATCTAAACTAGATGGGTGGGCATACAGCTGAACCTCCACCTGCCCTTAATCTGTCGGGCTGACGAAGATGTTTCGCCAAAGCAGAGTCAGAGTAGCTCCCATCGTTGTCATACCTATGGTCCGCCCAATTCTAAATCGCGTAGGCTGACCATAATATTTCCGGGGAGAGAACTTCCTTGCTGTTGCAACAGAGTTCCTTCTCCACTAACATTTAAATCTGGTCCTTTGTCTCTTGTCAGTCATGGCCCACCACACACTCAACAATGGTAATAAATAGCATATTACACTCTGCACATTTCCACATGTATAGTATATATGCAGATGTGCTGAGTGGAATATATTTATAATATGCTATTTATAACCACTGTTGAGTGTTGGGAGAGACCGTGACTCACGAGAGTCAAAGCCTCAAGTGAGTCAAGCACTAACTAATGGTAACAAATTGCATATTATACTATGCACATCTGCAGATGAGTAGCTGTGCTTTACAAACCCTGATTGATTGACTGGCACAATGTGTGTGTGTGTGTGTGTGTGTGTGTGTGTGTGTGTGTGTGTGTGTGTGTGTGTGCGCGCGTAAGCGCACTTGTGTGTGTACATGTGTATGTGTTAAATTCAGCAAACACAATCTCTGTGAAAACCAACGTTCTACTGTGAAAAGTCCCTGTAGTCAGTTTATGTACTTTCAATCAATTGTGTTACCTGAATGTAGGCCTTGTGTAATATTAAGTGAATACTCTGTTTCCCTGATCGATAAGTCTACCAAGGTTTGTTACACAATCCCTGGTAATTGAAGGACAATCACAATATGTTATCCTGTTCTACTTTTCCAATCTAATTTTAGTTTTAAACTAAATATTGCTTTTGTGGAAAATCGATGTTCCCTGCTTGGAGTTATTGCTTTGTTATTTTCTCAATTAATGTGTATGCTTATTGCATTTTGGATGCTGATGCTATCAATATAGGATCCTAAAATGTTCTCATGCATAATGCATCACTGCTCCTAACTTCTAATCACAGCAGAACACACAGACCTAAGCCAGTGTAGCACATTCTGAATAAGAGGAGTCTGGAGTCATGAGGTGGTGGGGAAAAAGGCACAGTGTGACCATAGCATATTCTCCCCTGCCTGCACTCAAATGTACTTGGTGCCCACCCTGGTGGTGTCTGTAAAATGGGGTGGGGGAAGGAGCTTATTGCATTGAACACAAAGAGCACATTGCAAAGAAAATGAGTTCAAGCTGTTGTTAGCCACAGAGGTTCTATACATTTACAGAGGTTCAGAGACGTGAACTACGAGTCTCATGAAGAGTTTGGTGTCATTTTTGTTTTGTTACAGTAATTCTAATTAGTGTGATAAATGGTATCATCAAGACATAGCAGGGTTATGACAGCATTTTTGACACTGGGCATCAGCTCCTGCTCACTGCTAAATTACTACGGTCAGAAATACCATCCACAGTGTTAAAAGCCACAGTTTGTTTTAAGAACTATATAAAACATCAAAAGGTGCTGCACAACTTTCATACAACATTTCCATTTCTGCAACAGTTAAAAAAATATATTTTTGTCAAAGAGCCCTCATTTGATGACTGATTAATTGACCAATTTTGCGATTACAATCTATTGCACGTACAGGGACAAACAAAGCTGCATCATTTTCCCTCCATGCTTTACGTTTGATGGTTCATTATTGGAGCTTGAGAGCAAGTGTAACGCTTTATTGGTATTTGAGGACTGATCCACCATGCATTACAAAGCAGTGGGCTTTGTCTGTTATGCTTTGCTACCATGAGCCACCTGGGCATGGTGATGGGACTCGCCAATAGGAGGTTACGCACTCTTACAATTTCCTTTGAAAATATATAAATAATATATAAAGTAAAGAGCTGACACTGCCAAAGCTGCCTGAAGCTAGAAGCCCGGTAACCGGACTTTTATGTTTAATTCCCAGAGTTCCAAGGCCCTGCTTAGTTTGATTGTGATTTGGGGGAATGGGAAGTAAACCTGAGGGCTGTAACGCAAGGGCTGTGAGCTGAGATGACGAGTTGCACAGGAGCTGTGTAAGTGGCCAGGGTGCTCATACGCGACTTGCCTGTCAACTTGGAGCTGGCTCTTTTAGTTCTTCCAGTTTCCTCTGAAATCTGGCTCTCTATGTGCCCTACGCCTAAGAATCCAACTGCGGCCACCCTGCTTGTTCTGCAAATGATTCTGCTGTGAAGGTAACTGATGAGTCACGAGTAGGGGGTTGGGAGGGGCAGAGTTGCATAGGCCTGAATTAGTTTTGGGTTGTGTTGGACTTGGCCCTTTATGCAGGGTCATCCCTGAACTTTTTTCCTGCCTCCTGTATTGTTTCTGACCTGTTTTTGTAGGTTTTAGGACTCTGGGCACTTTACTACTGCTGATCAGTGCTAAAGTGTATATGCTCTCTGTGTAAAGTGTTATGGCAATTGGCTGTCTATGATTGGTATGTTTGCCTTTGCCTTACTATTAAAGTCCCTAGTAAAGTGCACTATGTGTGCCAGGGCTGGTAATGCAAATGCTAATAGTGGGCCTGCAGCACTAATAGTGCCACCCACACAAGTAGCCTTAAGGAAAGAACTCAGTCCTGCCACTGCAGTGCCTGTGCGCAGTTTGTTAAACTGCCATGTTGTCCTGACAAGTGCACCCAATTGCCAGGCCTTACCTTTCACTTTCTATGCACATCAGACACCCCTATGGTGGGTCCAAGGTACCCCCTGGGCAGGGTGCAGTGCATGTGAAAGGTAGGACATGCACATAGGTGTGTACCATGTCCTGACAGTGAATTACTCTACATTTCGTTTTTCATTGTTGAAAGGCCATATTGCCCATAGGACAGAATAAGGAGGCTGTGTAATATGTTTTTCAGCCTATCTTCCCAAAGGCTTAAGATGGAGAGGTGAAGTTTAGTGTGCCTGAACTCACAATTCAATAGCACATCTTTTTATGAAGGTGGTTTTTGCATTGTGTGTTTAGAAACCATTATTTTAGAAGTGGCTGGGTTTTTGTGTTCTAACATTTCTGTCTGTCTCTGCCTGGTTGTGGATTGACTGTCTGGATTTGAAAGTGATAGGATCTTGGGAATGTCTTGCCCCAGGGGAGGATGTGAGACAGCAAAAGGCTGACCTGCATCTGGGGTGTGGGGGGAGGAGTAACCCCTAGAGGTGAAGATGCCTGGGTTGCTGCCATAAAACAATGGTCCCAACTGAGTGATTGGAAATCCAGACTAATCAAAGGAAAAAGGTGTCACTGGCATGGAGGCACCCCGAACTAGTTAGAACAGGGATCAGTGCCCCCTGAACACAAAGACTTCAAAGATATTGAGGGGTATAACTATGAGAGCTGAAACCCCTGAACTTTGGAAGGGAATGGTGAAATGGAGTGATCAAGACTGTAAAGGATTGAACCACTTTGTGGTCAAGAGAAACCTCTGCCAAGGAAGAAACAGCTGAAGAGACTGAAGGAAAGGACTGACCCTTGCTGTGTATTCTGGGGCTGGCCTGCAGTTTGCTGCTTTAACCAAGGAGAGGCTAAAGGGACTCTTTGCTGTGTGCTGTGTCCCCCTGCTTGAAAGGACTTTGTTGTGTGCTGTGTCCGAAAGTATCTTATCCCCAAGGGCTCGTGGTGAGCTGGCCCCTGCTGCAGAAACTCAGGAGCTCAAAAGTTTCCAGGAGAGTCTCAGTGACGCTGTGTGCTTGTGCTTTTTGCAGCCAGAGACCCTTGTAAGAATTGCCCGGTGATCGTGGGCACCTGAGGTCCAAGCGAGTCTCAGCAACGCTGTGTGCTTGTGCTTTTGCAGCCTGAGTCCTTCTGTGCGTGTCCTTTGTGCAGCCTGAGACCTTCGTGAGGATTGCCCTGTTATCCTGCACCCGGAGTCCAAGTGAGCCTCAGCGACGCTATGTGTGCCCTGTTGCAGCCTGAGATCTTCGTAGCACCAGCATCCTGGCAGCCCCAGAGGAGCTGAGCCACCGGCCCGAGCTCGCCGTTGCCAGAGCGGGACCTCAAACTAACCCCGTCGAGGGAGGGCCTGACTTTTACTGCCCGGAATCCACAAAGTTACATCGGAGGCCCAAGTTGCAGGAAGAGGAGAGGCGAGTGAGTACGCACCCCCCAGGTGACATGTGTCACCGCCTGGGGAGGGGTGCGGGCTCGGAGAGAGATGCTCTTGACCTCTCCCAGTCCTGCAGCGCGAGCCTCTGCTTTGGCTCATATCGCGGCCAGTACTTGCCAAGGAGTGGCAGTACCGGAGCCGAAGTGCGGAGCTGCACTTTGTTTACACCATACCCTTGTGGGGGCATCTGTTGACGGAAGCTGACCGCGAGTCAGTACAAGTGGCGGAGAGAACGCTTAAGGCACCGTGATCGGTGCTGGAGTGTATTATGCATTGCATTATTTCTGCATTACGAACTACCTGATTGTTGTATTATGCATTGCATTATTTCTGAATACCAAACTACCTGATTAGTGTATTACGCATTGCATTATTTCTGCATTACGAACTACCTGATTGTTGCGTACGCATTGCATTATTTCTGCACTACGAACTGCCTGATAGTTGCGTTACGCATTGCACTATTTTTATATAACAAACTTCCTGACTGTTGCATTATGCATTACGCATTGCGTTAGGTTGCATAACGAATTACCTGATTGTTGCGTTATGCATTGCATTATTTTAGCATTAAGAACTGCGTTATTGTTGCATAACAAACTGCATTATTTTTACATTGCAAAGTGCCCGATTCTTGCATTACAAACTGCATAGCATTGCATTAGGACTGCAGTGGTTCATTTAGAATTGCTCATTAATATCGCCGGAACATACAAGGGCTGGCTGGCCTAACAACCGGCCAGGAGGAATATTACAAATACGCATATGTTGGATTTATGTTGTGTGGTTTCATTGTAAATCTTTTTATATGAATATATACTTGTTTTTATGAAACTTGTGTGGAGTCCATTTGTGGTGTCATCATTGGGTTACTGAGAGTGTGGTTGCAAATACTTTACACACTTGCCTGGAAGATAAGCCTGGCTGCTCGTGCCAAGCTACTGAGGGGGTGAGCGGGGGCTATCTGAGAAGGTGTCCTTCCTTTCCCTGACATGGAAGCAAGGGTCCCTATTTGGCCTAAGGAACCTTATGAGTCAACTAGCAACCCCCATGTCTAAAAGGGTGTTTTGAGGCATGCATCTGGGAGGAGGAGTTTGCCTGTTGCCTATTTGGGCTTGTCATCTGGTGACCCTGGTGCAGCTTGCAGCGTGCAGCCAGCAGCCATCAGACAATCCTTTTCGCCAACACTGTGGGCCCAGTGTACTTAACCTGGCTGGCTGTTGTCATCAAGCCTAATTACCTCAATTCAACATAATTTGGCACCCTCTGGTATCTTCTGACATGCTCAGACAAATTACCGAACTGAGTCTTTTCTCTACCAACCTCTTAGCACAACCCTCTTTGGATTATTGCTCATCACTCTTTGCTCTGGGGGGCACCCAGCTGTTCTGGCATGGCCTGGTTGATCGTCGTAGTTTTGTGATAAGCCGGAAGTACCTGAGTGGAATATATGTCATCAATCAATCAATCAAGGGTTTATAATGCACGCTACTCACCCGTGAGGGTCTCAAGGCGCTGGGGGGGAGCGGCTCCAGATCAGTCGAAGAGCCAGGTCTTGAGGTCCTTCCTGAATGTGTGCAGGGTCGGGGAGCGTCTGATGTTCACAGGGAGCTCATTCCAGGTTTTGGCTGCGATGTAGGAGAAAGCTCTTCCACCAGTTCTGTTTCTGTGAATGCTGGGGACTTCTGCCAGGGCGAGGTCGGCGGAGCGGAGGTTCCTCTTGGATAGGTGGAAGGATACTCTCTCGTTGAGCTATTTGGGTCCGATGTTGATGAGGGATTTGTAGGCATGAGTGAGGAGTTTCGAGGTCGATACAACGCAAAGCAAAACAACGCATGTTTTTACAACAATGTTTTTAGTCCGCAAGTACCATCACAACTCACTGTATTAGTACGCGTACCATTAGTTCGCAAGTGTATTGAAATGCAATTAAACTGACATTACAACAGATCCAAATACCCGCATACTGTTACAATGCATTTTTTTAATTAAACACCCGAACACTACGCTAAATCCTAAATCCAAATACACTACCCTACACAACACAAACTCCACAACACTACCCTAAACCCTCTAACACTACCCCAGCACGACTCTCCCCTTCCCCTAGTGCGTTCCCTACACTCTAACACCACCATGCAGAACCACGACATTACCCGCCTCAACCCTAAAACACTACCCTACACTTCACAAACACCACAACACTACCCTAAACGCTAAAACACTACCCCCAGCATGACCGTCCCCTACCCTCAGGCCGGTCGCTACACTCAAACTTTACACTGTACGACCCCCGACACTACCCTAAATCCTAAAACACTACCCTACACTACACAAAAACCCCAACACGACCCTAAACCCTAAAACACTACCCCAAGCATGACCCTCCCCCTACCCCAGTCCGGTCCGTACACTCAAACACTACCCTGCATGAACCCTCTCCACTACCCTAAACCCTAAAACACTATCCTACACTACACAAACACCACAACACTACCCTGAACCCTAAAATATTACCCCTTGCATGGACCTCCCCCTTCCCCCAGTCCGGTCCCTACAATCTAACACTACCCCGCACGACCCCCCGACACTATCCTAAACCCTAAAACACTACCCTACACTACACAAATACCACAACACTACCCTAAACCATAAAAAACTACCTCCGCACGACCCCCATTCTGGCCCCTACAATCTAAAACTACCCTGCACAACCACCTCAACACTACCCTAAACCTAAATACACTACCCTACACTACACAAAACCAAAACACTACTCAAAACCCTAAAACACTAACCCCAGCACGACCCCCCACCTACCCCCAGTACGGTACCTACACTCAAACACTACCCTGCATGACCCCCCCAACACTACCCTAAATCCTAAAAAACAACCCTACACTACACAAACATTACAAAACTACTTCCACACTACCCTAAACCCTAAAAAAGTAACCCCCACCCCAGGCCCAATCGCCCTTACCTCTCTCTCCTGGGAGCAGTGCACGTCGTTGTGAGGAAATGGAATAGCCTCAGTTTCCTCACAAGGATGTGGATAGCCATAACATCGCATGCGTTGTAAAAGCACATCCGATGTATTGGTATGCGTAGTAATGGCTATGCGTTGTTACATTGTATGCATTGTAACTCATGCCATGTAATGACTTGCATAGTAACAGCCTCGTTGTAATGGCTGTTTACCCCTGAGTGTAATGTTAGTATGTGCATATTCCTTTAACCTGTTTGCTGCTGCCATTGGGCAACGGCCGTCGCGAGCACTACCTACGTAGTGCTACGCATGTCCGTTGGCCGACGCGGCCCTGCCCGCACAAGAAATCACCCGCACCGCGCGGAATTTACGCCGCGATTAACGGGTTAAATCACGAGTATGCTTGCTAACTCTTATTCAACAACGCATGCACTGTTTACTCTGGTTATGTTTCCAGGTTCTTTCTCCAGGGTTGCCAACTCCAACTCGCTCAGTTGGAGTTGGGAACCTGTTGAGAAAGGAATGGCAGGCACCTTTCTTCCAATAAAGAAAACTTTGTATTTTTGTACTCCCACAGCCTTCGCTTGCATTAGTTGTGGGAACCCATCAGGGTACATTTTGGCAACAAGTACATTGCAACATTTTAGGAGTCCACTGCCTGCGTCTCCATTTTGCCTGGTGAGGCAAACATATTCCTGTTCTCAGGTCGCTTCCTACGTTCCGGCTGTTTTGTAACCTGCAGAAAACTGGATCCGGCTCATCTTCTGATGGAGCCATTTGACGTCATCAATAATCTATTTTGGCAAAGCCTGTTGATGCGAGCGCCTTACCACATGACCAGACAAATTTGTTTATCATTCAAGTCTGTGTGATGCACGCATGTGTGCTACCCTAGCAATGAGCCAGCATGCCCTTAGCAACGGGTGCTGCGGTGTCTTGTAATACTTGCGATTCAGCAGAGAATTCATTGTTACACAGCAAGAGTGCAAAGACAGGTATTTATTGTATTTACTTGGCCTTCCACCAATTTTACTTGATTTAAAGAATGATTCTGCTTACCTGTACTTGCTCTTTCTTCAATCTTAAATTTAAAAAAAAAGGAAGAAGGGGAGGATTTAATGTACAAGAACCTTATCCCTGCACTCTTTACAAAGCACATTTGGATTTCTCTACAAGCATGAGTAATCTAGGGCAGCTAGTTCACTTGCAGCCTTTTCTGCAACTGCCTGGAAAACCTTGTTTAACATGGAAACCGTGGTTCATGTTCTTTGAAAGCCACTTGGTGGCATTGAAAGTTGACAAATATTCAACGAAAAGGAAATCAGCCATCCTCTTCAATAACTTGGGCACAGAGGGTTGGGGGATTTGCCCAAGATAATTTCCTCTCCTGAACTAGAAGGTTGGAATGAATATTTTGAAAACATAGCAAGGCTTGAATAGAAGTTTACTGAACAACCCAGTGCTCTTTTAGAGCATTTCAACTTTTTCAAAAGGAATCAGAATGTAGAAGAAACTGTGGAAGACTATGTATTGGCCCTTCGTCACATGCAATTTTGGCATCAGTCTAGTAATTAGTTTAACCCCTTCGCTGCGGCGGCAATTCCGCCGCAGCGCTAGGGGGGTGGGGCGGCCGCTCAGCGCTCCCATGCTCGTGACGGAACCGCTCTGTCACGAGCCTCGGGTGCGCTGTGCTTATGACGGAGCGGTTCCGTCACGGCCCCGCCCGCTCAATGGAACGTCCAGCGCAGGCGCGGAATCCGTGACGTGCAGGCGCTCCGAGAGGGCCGTGACGGAACCGCTCCGTCATCAGCACAGCGGATCTGTGGCTGGTGACGGAGCGGTTCCGTCACCAGCATGGGAGGGGTTAAGGGACCAATTTGTTTTTGTTTGCAAATCTGAGAAAATCCAGGAACACCTGTTAAACTGCAGGGATCCAACTCTATCTGAGGTTATAGACTTGGCTAAGGTGATTGAAAGGTCGATTTTTTCTAGTGAGAGGATGACAAATTATCTAAATTCTCACCCTGTAAATGTAGTTCATGTTGCTGACACTGTAAATGTGTTATCTTTTAAGGAGAAATGGAATAAGTATTATTACCAAAAATGATTCTGGATTTTGTTTCAAGTGTGGTTTAAAATTTCACATGAGCAATTTTACAGGTTTTCCTGCGCTATTTAGGAAATGTAAAAAATGTTGCAAAGTGGGACATTTTCAGGGAGTATGTAGAAGCAAAGAAAATACGCGAGTGCACACTATTTATGTAGACTTATCAATTTCATATATTTCATATGATCTTTCGAAAGTGCTTCTTACTGTAGACTCTACTGATTGTAAGAGCACGTCTGGCAAGGGACCCCTGTGCTAAGCAATGGTAGGGGGAGTCATGTTAGAAATGATGGTTGACTCTGGAGCACCCATTACCATAATTTCTGACATGTTGTACAATGTACATTGGGCTAATTCTAAGGTATTGTCACCAATGGACGTTAATCCCAAAGGCCTATGGAGACCAAGATATCATTATGCTTGGCTTCTTTCTTAAAAAACTAGACTTTTGGGGTAGGAAAATAACCAGAAAGATATATGTTGCTCTGAAAGGTACAGTTATTACTGCCTGGCAAGATTTATCAAAATTAGGCCTTATGCTTATTCCTGGTTCATGTGTTCCAGTGTTTGTCAATCTTGCATGTTTTGCTGCAGTTTGTGAATCGTCAGAAGAGGCTGAAGAAATTAAAAGTGTTACAAATGCTTATCCAGATGTGTTTGAATCTAAAATAGGGATGATTTCTGATTTTGAGCACAAAACCAAATTGAAGGCAAATGGTGTGACTATCTCTCATAAAACCAGGCCTCTACCATTATCAGTAAGAGGAGAGCTGCAGAAGTTATTGAACAAAGTGGGTGCAGAAGCTATAATCACTCCCACTGACTCTTCTGAATGGGTCAGTCCTATTGTTATAGTACGAAAAAAAGATGGCAATATTCGTCTATGTGGGGGTTTGCGCACACTTAACAGTAATATACTGGTTGCAGAGGCACATTATTTTTCTCTTCTGGATTTACTTTGAGCTTATCACCAAGTAACACTCGCTGCAGATTTGCAAGATTTAACCACCTTTGTGACCCCATTTGGAGCGTACAAATTCCTTAGGCTTCCATTTGTGTTGGCATCTGTTTCCAATAGCTCCTTGATACAATATTGGTAGGCATCTCAGGTACTCAAGCCAATCAAGATGAAGCGCTCATTTTTGGAAGGCCCATCAGGGAGCATAATTATACTCTACTTAGGGCTTTGGATGTTTAAAAAAAATATGGAATCACTTTAAAATATAACTAATGTCGCCTCCCATCGCAAGAACATAATTATTTAGGTCATCGTGTATCTGTAGATGGCAACAAACCAAAGTTTTCCCTGGTGAAGGCTATTTCAGAAGTACCACCTCCCAAGGATAAAGAGGAATTAAAATCCTTCCTTGGTATGAGCGAATACTACTCACGCTTCATCCAAGGGTATGCCTTCATTGTGCAACCTCACTGTGTCCTTTTAAAGAAAGGCGAGGAATTTGTCTGGGACAACTAAGCAGCTCAAGCCTTTGAATTCATAAAACAAATGATCATTCAGGCTCCAACCCCCCTCTCATAACAAGACTGGCTGCGCGTGTACATTGATGGTTGATGCTAGTCAAATAGTTCTAGGTGCTGTTCTTTCTTAAATGGTGCAAGCAATGAAGGCTCCGTTGTGTTTGATTCTCGCCTTTTGTTACAATCTGAGAGGACGTACAGTAATATTGAAAGAGAGGCATTGACTTGTTCATGGGCAATTGAAAAATGTAGGAGTTTTCTCTGGGGTACACATTTTACACTATACAAGGATCGTAAGCCATTGCGCCACATGTGGAATGGAAATGGTTCAGGTAAAGCTTCTTCAAGGTTGGTTTAACTCCAGGAATACAACTTCACAATTTTACATATGTCAGGAGGACAAATGTCAGGGCTGATTACCTTTCAAGGTTACCATTGACAGATTTAGAGCATGGTGACATTAACAATGATGTTGAATGTGTGGTGGCTATTCTAGATGATACTCTCCTATCCTCGTCTGGTACTATTTCGCAGCTTCAGTGGATAGAAGCTCTAGGTAAAGATGAAGTACTCTTATTGGTTAAAGAGTTTGTAAATAAGGGTTGGCCTAAAGAAAGGTCTTTACCAGCACATTTGGAACCATTTACACAAATTCAAGAGGAGCTTTCAAAATTTGAGGATATTCTTATGAGAAATGATGTGTGTGTTCCTTCAACTTAAGGGAGATAAAGCATTATTGCAGCAGCACATTCCAGTCATCTAGGAGTGGGTAGCACATAAGAAAATATTGAACAGTTCTTTTGGTGGCCATCTTTAGACACACATGTCGCGAATTGGGTTTCGAAATGTACTACTTGTCTGATGTCCAATAAACATTGGGCAACTAGCATGATACTGTGCCATTCAGTAGCGCTCCCAGATGACGTTTGGTCTAAAGTGGCTATGGACTTTGCTGGGCCAGTTGTTATTCTACCATTGTTCTGGTGGACTCTATGTGGGTCTATTTTGATTGTGTTCTGGCTCAGTCTACAACTAATGTCAAGTTTTTGCAAATATTCTGGCCGTAGAAGGTCCACCCAGAGAGATGGTGACAGACAATGCTATCCATTTCACTTCTACACAAATTAAAGGGTTGCTAAAAGGGTTGCTGTCCAAACATTGCATTAAACACCTTCAGGTTACACTGTATTCACCTACATCCAATGGTTTGGTTGAGAGAGTGAATCGGTTTCTCAAGGAAGATGTTTAAAGGCAAGGAGCAAACAAAATCTTTGTGGAAGATTTTTTGAGAGAGAAAATGTGAATATATTCCTTCACACCACATAGCACTACTGTATTGTCGCCTTTCTGTCTTTTAAGGAGAAGGATGCCTGTTGGTGTGAGCTCAATGATCTGGTCAAGTCAAGAGTGTCTCAGACACAAGATAGTCAATGGAAGTACAATGATGATAAGCATGATGTTAGATGTGTAGCTTTTTGTGTAGGTGATTTTGTAATGATTAAAACCCCATATAAAGTGAATAAGAGAGAAACTAGATTTTCTGTTCCTCTCAGAGTGATAGGAGTTGCTAAAGGTTCTCTTCAAATTGATGGCAGAGGGTGGTAGAAATAAAAGGGCAACAGTGAAACGTACTCAATGCTATAAGCAAATGTGGCTCTGATCAGAGCATTGGTGACGTTTAGTTTGCCACTCAATCCGCATACTCACCTTGTTGTCATTCTAGTTATTCTGACACAGCATAATAGTACTGGACAGTGGTCTGCTGATGGGATGGCAGCCGGTCATTCTAGTCAAGAGAGTCTGACACAGCTGAATGGTACTAGAGAGTTGTCTGCTGACGGGATGGCAGCTAATGTTCAAGGTGTGCCTTCTCAGAGGGAGTTGTTTGATGTAAGGGATTGTACAAAGGTTTTACATGTCTCTGGCATCCCTATTGCCGACAAATGTGATGTTTCAACTCATGGTTCTATAGCTATACACACAAAATAGCTTTACCTATCAGATACAAGAGTTATTGCATGACTTCATGTGTAGCCTCTCCAGTAGTTTTGGGTTGCAAAGGAGGGAGATGATGTAGTGTTAGTATATGCATATTCCTTTAAATCACTAGCATGCTTGCCAACTGGTATTCAACAACACATGTACTGTTTACTCTTGTTATGTGCTCCAGTTTCTGTGTTCTTTCTCTATGGTTGCCAACTCCAACTTGCTCAGTTGGAGTTGTGAACCTGTGGAGGAACACAAGACGTGGGCTCCTTTCTTTCAATAAAGAAGACTTAGAATGTTTGTGCTCCTCAGCCTCTGCTTGCATTATTTGTGGGAACCCATCACTCTTCACTGCCAGCAGATGAAGGATTCCACCATGGCATGTCCAGCATAGACACCTCTATTGATCTCAGACCAGCATATCGCTTGAGTTTACCTGGACCACTGCGGACCCTTACAATCAGATGGGGCTTACAAATAAATCTTGGTTGCGGTGGATTCTTGCTCTTGCTTCCTATAAGTTTGGCCAGAGCAGTCAGCTGATGCCCAAACTGTTTGAAAAGATTTGCAAGTCTTTATTGGGATAGATGCCGTAGCCTCATTAAATTTTGACCAGGGTCCAGCATTCAACTCAAAGGCCTTCAGAAACATCATCGGAAAATTGGGTGTGGCTGTGTCATTCTCCTCCCCCTATCACCGGAGGGGAAAGGGGTTGTGGAAACGAACAACCACGACCAAAAGCAGTCTTTAACTTTAACAGCGAGGGTATTAGGTTCAGCTCACTGTTGGTTTTATAACCTACATAGGCTCCAGAGAGCCCTAAACAATCTGCCTGGAAAATCACTGAGTGGTAGGACTCCCTATGAGGTCCTGTTTGAGGTTTAGATGTGGGTACCAGACCTCAACAGTAACAGTACAGTGGCGGGTGAAACACCATTTGACAACAGTGAGCATTTGACTGTTTTACAGGATCTGAACAACTTTCGAGAAGCTCAGAGTAACATCCAGCAGAAACGATATGCCACAGGAGAATTGAAGGAAGCACAGGAACCTCCAGGTTGGATCCCCAAGATTGGTGAATTAGTCAGAGAGAAAATTAAGGAAAAGAAAGAATTCAGGCCATCTTACAGAATGCCTGCACCTTTCATTGCCATTTAAGGTACAAGAACTGTACTTCTCTCTCTCCTTGCTGGTTATAAAAGACAAGAGATTTTTCTCAATAGATCTCCTCAAACCACTGTTGCTGGTTCTACACAGTATGCCAAGAGGACTTTTAGGTGAATATCTGCCTCCGCTCACAACCCTACAGGAAGTCCTAATGGAAGCCTTGATCAATGATGAAGCCTCTTCTCACCTTCAGGGGACAGCTAACACTGAAACATCACTTCTTTCTGTTACATCAACAAACTCTTTGCAAACGTCATGCACAGAAACACAAATTTCAATTCGACAAACAGACAAAGAAGATGTATAGTGCAACGTACCTCCACAAGAGTCTACTCCCAGTCCTCCAAATAATATAGAGCTGAAAAAATAGATCGAACAGCCTCCAGCACCTTCATCAATTTTTTTTAGGTCTCTTCAGATTCATCTGACCCACCACCACTACCTCCCAGAGGTAGATTGTGTGAATTCTACATTTGGCTACAAAATACAGACTTTATCCCACCATGGATATACATTTGGATTACAATTTTGATACTTTTCCTTCTCCTTTGGATTTGTTTTGTGATAATCTGTTTCCTGATTCTCAACAGACAATATCTCACAGAAAGCTCTGCTGTTTAATTGGTGAACTTGGTTTTGGAACCGCATTCTTCTTCACACAAAGCTTGAAGAGATTTTTTACTGATGAACATTTCTGCTGTTCCGGTTCCTGATGGAATTGTTTGGGATAAGGTATCCTATGATATATTTGGTCCTAATGAACCAATTCAAATTCCATATGTATTTAAAATTTCTCTGCATGGTTTCATCACCCCTAGTTCTATCTCTGATGATTAGGACATTGATACAGTGCATGAAAAGCTAGATAATCTGCAGCTTTCAAATGGTTTTAATGATAACGAGATATATGAGGGCATGGCTAATTAGGATAAAATGTTCTGTCTTCACCATTATAATTACCGTTTGCACAGACGTTTTCATATTTTTCAAGTTATACCGCTGACCCACAGTTTTACTTTTACAAATGAACACCATCAGAGGCTCTGAAAACGATGTTCACTAGCACCAAGCTGATATATTCTGCATCCTTCATTTCCCAGCTGTCTACACCTTTGTACTTTTGTTAAGACTATGTGTAGTAAATAGGTTGGCATTAAATCCAGGTTGAGTTGCAAATCCTTGTATTTAGTTCCAGAGATATAACAAGAGCAGACTCTCCTCTACAGCAGCAACCAGTAACTGCCATAGAACAGAACCCACATATCATAGGAAAACATAGAACATAACATTGCAGTGCATTCTACATATAAAAACATTCTAATTACGTATTCTAGAAACACTAGAGCGAAGCTCTATGTACTACACAATGTTAATTTAAAATCCATTTGGGGAAGTCAAGATTGACAGGTTCAGGGAAACAAGTCTATATTCATAGGATGAATTTTACCACTACAAATGATTTTCCTTGGCAAAACTGTGCAGCAAACATCCTGTACTGGCTTAGCTAAGGTAAAAGTTTTAAATGCACCAAATATTTGCACGATTTTCAAACTGGCAACTGTTCACAAATTACACGAAGGAAACACTAGACTTCATGCTTCTTAATGGCTCATGCAATTCTTCAGACACCAATCATAGTGGATGGTTAGTGTGGTCATTAGCTACTAAGGGATGTCAGGCTCATTTTCTGGGTAAGACTGGCAGGTTTAAGAACAGTAGGCCCAACCCACGATACGTGCAGACATAACATTTGGAGGTGGTAACAATTTACAGTGTTGAGAAGTTATGCCTTGACTGGGTAAAAATCTCAACATTGTCACAGGTGAAACAACAGTTGTCCCTCCTTTCTGATGGCATGGGACTAGAGGTATTTTTACTAGGTCCACGATGACGACGTCAAAAGCCCTTTTTGTATGCAATATACAATGAAGTGTGGAAACATTCACAGAAGGAAACTGATTAGAGATTGCACGAAATTGACAGGGCAAATTTAGAAAGGACTCTGGTAGTAGTAGATAATACTATTACTATATATCCCAGAATATACTCTCTGGGTAACATAGTGTCATCTGTAATTGACATCATTCAGACTGACATGTCTTTTTTACAACATGGGCAGTTGTAGCTTAAAGCTTTAATGCTACTGAGTTGGACTTTGCAGACACTTCAGATTGGTCATGTTCCATGGAGACGCCTTAATGCCCCTAGCTTGTTTTTGCCATATAATCTCACCAAAGAACAGTCAGTAATGGTAAAGAAGGACACAGGTTACGCCATGTTACATACAGAGAGGCTAGAGAAACTGCAAGTCACTGTTTCTCAAACACCTTTTGCGAATTGGATAATCCACTGATTCATTCCTCTGCCAATTTCGACATTTCACTTCCAATACTGCTTACAACACCACCATGTGGGCAGTTATGAGGTGCTAGGAGTGGGATATGTACATGAGTCATGGATCTTACCTTTCAAATACTGATGTCAGAATACCAAGACTGAGGTTTTTCTTAACGGGACTGACTGCAAGAGTACCTTCGGACATTCCTTAGTTTGCAGTGAAGTTTCTCCTCATGGTGCATGCAATGTGTCTATATCAAACTTGTCACACTATTTGAAATCTTTCCCAGCTGCTGTGATCCGTCTGGCTTACAGGTTACTCTCAAATAGGAGTTATCTGGTAACGGTCTCTGCAGTTGTGACTTGCTGTACACAAGTACTGTTTCCAGCTGCCCGCACAGTTAGGGATGCAATGCTTTGGCCTTTGATAAAGCTTAGCAATTTGTGCTTTGCCGCTTTAAGCAGACTGAAAGCTTTATTGTTCCAGAAAGATGTAGCCTTAACATTTGTATGGGAGACATTTGATCTTCAAGTTGCAAGGTCCACTTCTGAGATACAGTCTCTACTATGCACTAATTTCCCAAACCATTTTTGGGAGCTACTGAGATGCATTTTTTATGTCTAATACAGCGGGAGCAGTGCCATTTTTCAAGTCAATTGCCTCCGGGTTGGTTAGCACCTTCCCATCATTCATACACTCTATGCTTGGAATCATTTTTGGAGGCATACCTCTTGTCCTGCCTAATTATCGGGACTGTGCTTTTAATTTTTCTAACCCACAATGGATGTCCCACTACAAAGTCAAATGGGGATAGCAATACCACATGCGCTCCTGTGTTGTGAACACATGATACACTGCTTTGGCGCCCTCTCACTTCAGAAACTTAATGACCATTGATTCTTGTCCTTTTGGCCTGTCTGGCTACACTGCATGCAGTCCATTTTCCTCTACTACCGTGCACTTTTGACTGTGCCCTTGACATATGCTTGGGATCACAATTTGTTCAACCCCCAGACATTGCCCAACTGGTGAACCAGTTAACGGCTCACTTGTCCCTTTGTCCCTTGTGCTTGCCGTTGCACCTGAATGCATATTATGAGCCTTTCCTGGGATACTTTGGCTCCTGGTGATCTGGATCCTGGCTCATCACCTGTCTAATCAAGGTCCAGCTGTACCTCCCTTGGCAGACACTGAGTGGAATGTATGGGAACATCTTTGCTCTATAGACCTGATTCGTTGGGTGCCTCTAGGATCATCGTCGGCGGTTGCTGGTAGCAGCAATGTTTTGTCTCCTCCTTGGAACAAATAAACAATCTGGCAGTTTTGAGTTGTGGTAACACTTTTTTAATTTGGACTTGTTTTCACATCCAAAACTGTTTTTAAATTGTTTTATACACTGCCTTTTTAACACATTTAAACAATTTCGCCTTTATACTTTCTAAATATGGCTTTCTGTATGCTTTTATCCTCAAACTGGTATAAGTGTCTTCATAATATAATGAGTTTTAAGAAATGCCATTTTTACATGCTCACATTCTTAAGTTGCCTTTTCTCCCCTTAAACACAAAGACATTTGACACACATTTATTTGTTGCACACACAGGATAACATTTCTCGAACTCAATTTGCTTACGATACCACTTTGTGGGCACTATATCAGGACACCTTGAACACTCTGTACAAAGGGTAAGTTCAGCACACAAGATGTTATTTGCTTTTGGCTGCTCGGCGACAGAGCTATCCTAATAGAATAAACAATAGCGGCCGGACTGGGGTTTTGGCATGGTAACGTGGAAGATGTTATTATATAAATTACATCAAGCCTCTGTTTATTCAGAGCAGCATTTCGCTGGCATTGAGAGGTGGCTCCATTCCGGAATTCCTTATCAGTTAATTCCTGTCACCTCATGTGAGGGATGCTGTCTAGCTCTACACCAATACGGGCAACTTGCTGACACTTACCCACAGGTAATGGGAAGTTAGACCACCCGACAACGATTTGGCAGATCCACTCACTTTAAGCACAATAGGGTAGAAAGCACTAGGTAGGAGTACACTATATTGCAGCACTTGTATGCAAGCATATAGTTTCAGTAATCAACAAAATAGTTGAACTGTTCATCTTTTTGGCCAGTCTCGTAATGAAATCACATTATTCTGTTTCTTTCTAATAATCATTGGAGCACAAGTATATTACTCAAGAATCACAATGCTTTAATAAATATTGAAACGCTTCACTGTGCATTTCTTGGGTATGTCTTTGGGTATGCATAAGTAACTGAGTGAAAGAGTTCTAGATCTGTTACCATGATTTCCTTGGGGGATCAGGGTTGTCATGTCCTGAGGTTGCACATGCATTTGTTACCCTGTAATGTTAGGGGTACAGATGGTGTATTGTGAGCTAGCCGGACTATAGGCCAACATATTCTGAGGGATTACTCAGAATCAGTTTCACACTAGTCCAACGTTTCTGTTGTCCAACAAACGCACAGTTTTATTTGGCAAAGTACAAGCTGCATGACAGTCTGAATGTAGAAAACTTGACCGGGTGAAGGCACCAAACGTACCTGGCCGGTGAGAGGACTTCTCCGGGCGTGAATTTCCCCACTCAGAGCTTTTCCCACCTAAATCAATCGCTTCACTGGGACCTCGTTCAATGCCTATCTAAGGTTGTTAATCCCTTCTCTGATACAGCTTGCTGCCTTGCTACCTTGCCTCGCTGAAGGACTTAGACTTCCAGAAAGACTAAGTCTTAAGGTAAAACCTTTTGGTGGAACCTGGTTGATGTATCCCATCCGCTCTCCATCGCGGTAAGCCTCAAATAGCGCCTATTGCTTCCAGTAGACTTGCATTGGCAATTTCTGTTTTTTAATGCTATTCTTACTTAAAGCTTTAACATTTTATAACTCCAGGCGGCTTCATCGGAACGGAAAACATGGCGGCCGCTAGCTAACGCGGGGCGCTCGTTCCCGACGGTGTCTCCTGCAGAGATGCCCTGATTACTAACTAAGCGTATCGGTCACAGGGTACCTGTTTTGTGGTGACTTCTGGCAGCTTGTGGAAGCGGATTTGGACCTGTGCGGTCCTGTGCGGACAGGCGGATCAGCGGCTGAGTGTCTCACGATCAGGGGTCAAGAGGTCCAGAGACGCCGACTCATACCAGAACGCCAGAGCGCCGCGGTCACAGCCGAAGCAGCCGATGTGTTTGGGGCGGGTTCTCCTTCCTGCGCCCTACCGCTGGAAAGACGCAGCCGTGAAGCTGCGAAGAAGCCGGAGAGTTTTTTCGAGGAGAGTAACCTCGCTGGCTGTGAACACACGGGGCGGTAAGGAGGATCAACAGGGTGGGAGCTTGTTGCTGAAGGGAGAAAAACAGCCTACATCAAAAACCGGCTCTTTAGTTAACCAGGACTCTAACTCTGGGCAGAATTTTGAAAGAGGGTTTCACCCAGTCCTTTCGCCAAATCTGTTTTGCTTTAAGGGTAACCTGCAAGTTCCCCCTATGTAGCTCCCACCCAGATTAATATTAAAGCACTGCCTCAGGAAGAGACCTCGGGAGCGAAGAAGGGATTTGCCGCTGGAACCCTGGGGAAACGAAAGGCGAAGGGGAAAGGGAAAGGGAGTAACAAAGATAAAGACTTAGGAGCTTCTACGGAATTTGGGGATATAGGTCAGTCGCAAATACCCGTTAGAAGTCCAGGGAAACAAACTGTTATAGAGTCAGAGACAGAAGCTGTCCTAGAGTCAACACAACCTTTGACCCAAAGAGCGCCAAGGAGAGGCAAGAGGCACCAGCCACTGTACACCAGCCCGAAGGAATTACCTCATAAGGAGAGTCAGAACACGGGTAGTTCCAAAAAGATTAAAGCCTCCCGGATTACACCTTCATTGAAGTCTTACTTCAAGGTCCTGCCTCAGGTTCTCAATATAAATCAAAAATCTCAGGAGCTGAATAATACGCAAAACGTACCTACCCCAATTGAAGTTTTTGACTCGACACCTGCATTTAGCAACCTCGGGGTGATAGCTGTGGAGGCAATAAGTACGGAGGAGCAGGCAGGTGTCGTTAAGATGGGTGATCCAGCTAAGCAGGCTATAAATATGATGCCCCCGGGGGACCACCAAGTAGCCGACCTAGTCGAAACAGAAAGGGCAGCTGAAGACCCAGATATATGTGCAGGAGATGTAGTAGAAACGGATGGCGATGACACCCTCCAACACATACTTCTTAGTATGAGGAAGGAGATCAGGAATGGGTTTGAGGAGTCAAAAAAGCGCTTTGAGGAATCGAGACTAAATCAGTCAGAGATCCGCACGATGTGTGAGAGTCTGGAGACCAAAGTAGACGGGCTTTTTCAGAGAACTGGAAGCCTAGAGGACACCGTTGGTGAACTCAAAGCAAAACTGGACCATGCAGAAACTAAGATCCAGACCCTACGAAGAGAGGGAGAGGCAGTTAAAGAAAGGGTAGAGTCCCTTGAAAACTTCTCAAGAAGGAACAACCTGAGGCTATTAAAAATTCCGGAGGGGAAAGAGGGAGGGGAGATTAAGAACTTTGTGGCAACCATACTCAAGGACTCCCTTAATCTTGAGGAATCTGTGTCAGAACTGGAATCTGACATACAGAGGGTGCACCGTGACCCCTTCCGCCTCAACCCAAACAGAACCAAACCGAGAAAGATACTGGTAAACTTTCTAACATATTCATTGAAAGAAAAGATATTGAACCTAGCACTTAAGACCAAGACCCTGAAATCTCCAGACTTCCCTTTCGAAGTCAGATCAGACCTATCCAAGACTACATTGGACAGACAATGGGAACTTGGTCAGCGGATGGAGAAGTTTAGAGGACTTGGAGCTACTGCACAGATGCGATTCCCCGCCTTCTTAAAGATAATGTACAATAATAAAATGTACAATATCAAGTCACCTCTCGAGGCGGATGAACTAATAGCCTCCATCAGCCACTCTGCAAAGACCCCCTTGACACTCAGCAGCAGCTAGCAAATAGTAAAAGAGAAATACAAGGGTTAGCAGCGGAGCTAAAGAGTCAAGGAGATAAAGAATCCAGGAACCACGAATAAAAAAATAAAATAAAGGGGAAAGAAGTAATGTGTATCTTGGAAAAATAAAAAAAAAATAAAAAAAATTAAAATAAAAAATAATAAAATTAAAAGGCGGGGAGGAGGGAAGGAAAAAAAAGAATAAAGAGGAAAAAAAGGGAAGAAAAAGAAAGTTAACTGTTAAAGAGGAGAAAGTTAAATAAAAAAAAACGGAAAAGAAAAGGGGGAAAGAAAAAGAAAGGAAAAGAAAGAGGGGAAAAAAAGGGGAAGGGTGGAGGGGAAAGGGGGAAAAAAAAGGGAAGAAAAGAAGGAAAAAAAAAAAGAGAACCCCATCACCGGACCACCCTCTGCCTTTTTTCCGTTAAGTCAACTTTGATAAGAGGATCTGTGCAAGACCAAGTCTTTTTTACAATCTAAGGGAGATCAATAGCAACAACATATTTATCATAGATAATACATAGATAATACAAAACAAAATCAAACTCTCATTACCCATAAAACATCGAGTTTATCGACCGATAAAGGTGATAACGAGGGCAACGGACAGGAGCACGTCGGAGGACGATAATCTGGCAAGACACCCAGCCAGAGTAAGTGGGGGGGGGGGTTTCCAGGGGTGGGAGGGGGGGGGGAAGCACAAAAAAAAAGAAAAAAGTTCTCATATGCTAAATGTTAAAATGTTAAAAAATATGGATCCGAAGGCGCAATACAATAATTGTTTGGTTAAAACAGGAAATGGTAGGCAGACAACAAGTAAAAAAGCAGTAGGGCAGTGGGATGGTAAAACTAGATGACGGATATCGGATTTCTATCCTTGAACGTTAACGGTCTGCGAGTAAGGGCGAGAAGGCACAAAATCTTTCAGTACCTTAGAGACTCACCCGCGCAGATCTTGGCGATCCAGGAGACACATCTAAATAAACAGGAGATTACGGACATTCTTAAAAAATTGAAATGGGTCGACAAATTTGTAAGTACACATCACAACGCCAGTATTCGTGGGACTGCCATCATTTTAAAAAAAGGAGCAAGGGCTCATATTATGGATTGGAAAACAGATGCGAGTGGCAGATGGCTGATAGCTACTGTCCAACTGTACTCAAGATGTCTCACTATTGTCAATTACTACGGTCCTAACCAGGACGATTCCTCTTATCTAAACATAATACAGAACCATCTGATTACCTGCTCGAATCCTATAATATGGTTAGGAGATTTCAATCTAGTGCTAGATCCAAAATTGGATAAATCTCCCAGTTCTAGGGCCGTAGTGCAAAGCAACATGAAGGATACGCTCCGGAGCTGCATGTCAAATCTGGGACTAAACGATCTCTGGAGGCAAAGAGCTGGGAAAACCATGGAAGTTTCCTTCCATAACTATAAGTACAAACACAAATCACGAATCGATTACGCCCTGTTTAGCCTCTCTCTTAAAGACCAGATTAAAAACTTAACATATTTACCTCTGCACTTGTCAGACCACTCAGCTATCCTCTTTTCGCTAAAACTAGAGCAGGGATCCGCTCATGTATCATGGTCCTTTGACCGGACTATATTATTAGAGGAAGAGGAACGAAAACATCTCACATGCGAAACCGTCTCCTTTTTAGAGTGGAATATAGGCTCTGCCTCTCTGGTAAATGTATGGGAGGCCTGGAAAGCGTATATAAGGGGCTGCATTACTAACAGGGCCTCTTATAGGAAAAAGAAATACAGAGACGAGATCTTAAAAATAGAGCAAGATTTGACTCGCTTGGAGGCGGCAGACGAAGTTCCGTCAGCTAATCCAGAGGAGAAAAGAGAATTAAAAGGTAAATTAGATAAGCTATTGCAAGAGAGACTGAATAAACGATGGCAGGCCAGTAAACTCTCGCATTTCAAATATGGCGAATCTGCTGGGAAACTGCTAGCCTGGAAAATAAAAGCTGACCAGACAAGAAATTATATCAAAGAAGTGAGAGTGACTGGGGAAACGACCAATAGGACAACTGATCTTGACATTGGGGAAGCCTTCAGTGATTTTTTTCGAAGCATCTATACAGAAGTGATTAATGCTAACTCTGAGGAAAGCTTCGAATGGCTGGATAAAACAACTCTTCCAAAGCTAAATAGGTCCCAAAGGGAAAACCTCGATAAAGAAATAACAGAAACAGAAGTCGAAAATGTCATCAAACAACTAAAACAGGGAAAGGCCGCAGGGCCGGTTGCTCTTCCAGGGGAATTATACCGGATACTTAGCTCTACTATCACCCCGGTTCTAACGTCCCTATTTAATAATATATTAATCAGGGGCGAGATACCACCTAGCTCCTGGGGGGAAGCAAATATAGCCCTAATACCAAAAGCAGGTAAAGACCCAGCTGAGTGTGGATCTTATCGTCCAATCTTGCTACTCAACAATGATTACAAAATCTTTGCCTCAATCTTGGCTGCACGATTGGGTAGCGAGATTGGATCAATTATCCACGACGATCAAAAGGGGTTTATCAGAGGCCGACAACTGGCTGATTTAACATACGATTTAGTGGGAGCCATTGACATCGCCTCAACTTTTTCTTTACCCCTTGCAACCATGACACTTGACGCCACAAAAGCCTTTGCCAGGGTCAATTGGGCATATTTGAATAAAATAATGGATACATTTCAACTTCGTCCTATATTCTGCAGAGTGATAGGCCTAATATATAATAACCCCAGTGCTTGTCTGTTGGTCAATGGCTCGCGAACAAATCCCTTTAAAATTAGCAGAGGGACAAGGCAGGGGTGTCCCCTCTCCCCCCTCCTTTTTAATTTGTACGTAGAGCCATTTGCGCAGTCCATAAGAGAGGATATTAACATCCCGCACTTCTCTTTTTCCGGGTGGGAGAAGAAAATCGGGCTATATGCCGATGATATCCTCATCTACACAACGGACCCGGCCCTGGCATTCCCAGCGGTTATAAAGAAGGCGGAGGAATTTGGGAAATTCTCTGGATACGAAATAAATGCCGGGAAGACAGAAATAATGACCTGGAATATCACAAATCTCCAACTCCCGGTAAAATCCTCAATGAGATACTTGGGAATAACAATCACCAAAGACTTGAATATTCTGGCTCAAAACAACTTAGACCGGATTTCCCGTGAATCTAAAATCTTGATGAAATCCTGGTCCTTTCTCCCGCTTACCATCTTTGGGAGAACTAGCCTGGTAAAAATGAGCATTCTCCCCAAATATACATTAATCTTCAACACCATCCCACTAACCTTTAAAACTTGCAAAATGCCAACAAAATATCAATTCATTTATCTGGGGCTACAAGTCAAGCAGACTGGTGTGGAAGAAACTAAGAAGAAGAAGAGAAAAATGGGGGCTCGCCTTGCCAGACTTGGAATGCTATGCTTGGGCGTTCCACTTGACTCACTCCAGGATGCTACTTAAGATCCCTCTGGATAACGCAAATGGCAACATGTTTAAGGCAATGCTATTGGGTTCTGACCTTCCGCTGAATGGCTTCTTATTCAAGTTCGGCCACCAGAAATTCTTTTAAAAAGTCAGGCTAAAGTCACTACTCGGCCCCATAAAAGAATGGACTCAAATTAAGTCTAAGGCTGGGATAGGGTATCTCTCCAACCACGCACCGATTTGGGAACTACCCGGGCTCTCACCACAATATTCTAAAACAGTGAAAACGGTCCTATTGGATGCTGGTATAACACGGTGGGGGGAACTAGTGGTAGAAGGATCCCTTACGAAATGGGAATCATTCAAAGCCAGGGTAACAACACCACTCTCCTGGATAGTGTACATACAACTGGCCAGCTGGCTTCGAACTCAAACAAAGAAAAAAACGATACTGGGCCAACACAGCCCCCTAGAAAACAACTTAGTGGAGAAACCCGCGGGAAGGAAGGAAGTCGCACTTTATTATTGGAATATCATAGAGGATGGAGAGAGCGAGTTCAACCTTCCAATAAAACTGTGGGGTGGAGAGGGAGAACCCCAGGTAGAGGACACATGGGTAGAATCTTTCACCCTCCTCTACAAAATCATAAAGCCAGCATGGTTGAGGCGTAATCATTTCTTTACATTACATCGGGCGTATTACTCCCCCAAGAAACTCTCGAAATTCCAACCCGGGAAATGTTGTAGTAAATGCTCTTTCCCAGCAGCCTCAGACCTACATATGTTTTGGGAGTGTCTGAACATCGCTACTTACTGGCAAGAAATCAAGACATCACTTGAATCAATTCTCAGAATCCCTATCCCACTGTCATGGTCTTTAATCATCTTTGGCCTTGACGAGAACATCAAGGGATTAGAACGAGGTTTTCTATACTATGCTATTCTACTAGCTAGATGAGAAATTTGTAAAAACTGGGTTAGTACGAGCTCCCCGACACATGCTGAGTGGCTGTCTTCATTATACGTAACATCGAAGGTAGATCTAGCTAGAATATGCAGTCCTCGTTCTGTGAGATTCTGGGACTTCTTGATTGAGTGGAGACGGTCCAGTTAGCCAACCCTGGGTTTTATGTTGTTGTTTTTTTTCTTTTTTTCCCCGGGTCCGATGATTAGGCCTAAATCTCCTTGTCCAATGGGAGGCACCCCAAGCCCTATTGTTGTCGGACTACCTGCCTACAAATGGCTCGAACGAATGCAGGGTTCTTCTTTCCCTGAGATACCTTGTCTGCCCTCTTGTGTACTAGGTGACCATTTATTGGTCTCTCGGTGTTACAGAGGAGATTGGGTCTCGTGGTTGGAGCGCCCCTGGATTGACTACGTGGCTAATGAGGACAAAAAAAAAAAAAGAAAACAGAAAAAAAAACATTTTATAACTCCAGTCCTTAAATTATGCTCTATTTTTATAAATTAAAGTGGGATTTTTATTGTGTTATGTTCTTTGATTTTTTTAACAATGTTAGTACTTCAAAATGCTTTTCGCATTTTCTCCAAGTCAAGCCCGTCTGTCCTGTACAATAGCTACCAGAGGTTGAGAACAGGTTTAAATTACTGAAATCTTTACTCTAACCTGATAGTGTCAATGTTACTTGTCATGGACTCCCAAACACCCCAACCAATAATCAACGTTCTCACAGAATGCATTTCTGGATTCCTTTTTAAATTAACGTGGCCTGATCTTAGCTACGGGCGGATGAGTTAGCCATAGTGTTTTAAACACAATTTTCTTCTCAATAGGAAACCAATGTAAATGTTGTCTGTAAGATTGTTGTCTAAGACTATAAGGAGTGACACTAGTCTCTCTGTGCAAACTGTAGATTATATGAATTGCAATATTCTGAATCAATTGTAGTTTGGCAATAAGCTTTTTAGGAAAACCAAGGTATAACATATTTGGGTAATCCAGTCTAGAAATGATCATTGCTAGCAATACATGTTGTAATATAACAATGTTAAAGGAGAACTCTTTGCAACTATTTTTAAGAAAAGAAAGCAAGCAAAGGTTACTTTATTCACCTGTGTATTTAAAGTAAGAGCATTCTCTAAAAAGCCTAGATTTTTTTCAATGGTACCTGGAATTTCTAGAGGTCATAGTTCAAATGGGCATAGTCATTAGACCAAGTGCCTTTAGATTGTTCCAAAATGAGAATCACAGTTTTATTTGTGTTGAGATTCAGAGCATTGTTGCTGATCCAATTGGTCACAGGTAAACAACACTTACATTTGCTTATGTGTATTCCATTGGGCCATCCAACTGAATAACTAGTTAAATTTGATCAGCGTAAGTAATGAAAGTGATTCTTAATGATCTTATCGGGTGGGCAACATAGATATTAAACCGCTTTATTCTCAAAGAATAGCCAAGGAGTACCCCGTGCTTCACTGATTTAACATCCAAAAAACAAAAGGCAATTTTTACTACGTGCATCCCGTTGTGTAAATAAGACATCACCCAAATGTGTGATACTAACGTCATACAATTACCTTTTTAAGATATCATACAATATTGTGTCAAATGCAGCAGACAGATAACATGGATACTAGAATCAGCTGAAGACATTTTTGAATCAAGAACTATTGTGTGTTTCCAGAGAAGAACTACAGCCTCGTTGTAAGACGCACTGCCCACTGCTGTAAGAACAGAGAATAATACACACATTTTTAAATGAACTATCTAAGCTGGACGAACTTCAAGGGGAGAGCCTGATTTTCTAGTAGAACAAACTCTTTCACCTGGGTCGAAGTAAGATGACCAGATTCTCTGAGATGCAGAGGTGTTTGATACATGTCTGTGTGGGACTCATTATGATTTACAAAGTTAACCACCTAGACAAAAGACAAAAGACAAACATGTATCTATTTTTCTCAGATAAATAATGTTCAAGACTGTTACAAAACGCTTGTATTGGGTATTTCATTAACATTACATTTAAGAGGCTAAACAAAACTACAATCCTAAAAAATGTCTTTAGTAGAATTAGCAGTGGATTGAATTTGTTGTAAACGATATTTGGCTTTGATTGTCCTGATAATCTTTGGAGCTGATTTAATGTTGCTGAATACAATGTCGTATTTGCATCACTGTAGTATTGTCTGCAAATGTGCTCTCATTGTCAACATTCTCCCTATGAGGGCATGTATTCTGGCAAGAACAGGGTTCGAAGGACTAGAACAATGGATAGGAACATCTTCATAGAGGCCAAAGAACCATGCTTTATTTAGCAGGCTCTCTACCTCATCATTTAAGAGGCTAACATTAGCATAATCATGTAATTTTAATTACCTCAGAGGTCCCAATCGATTTAATTCAATGAGGGACAGACCTGGAATAGGGATCACTCTTAACCCTACCAGCATTGCTGAGTGAAACGAAGATAATGTCAAGAGTTTGACCTTTAACGTGGGTAGGGCAATTCAAGAATTGAGTAAAGCCCATAGTTTTACAAGCCTTGAAGAGATTCTTAGGAGCTTATTTACAAGCCCATTGCGCTGCCGGGGCATTACTTTTATTGACACATATGCAACGCAATGGTCTTCCCCATATTAACATGGCCATGTAAAGTCACCCGGAGTGACTTTTTAGGGCCTTGTAAATATGTTTCCCTTTTACACATAACTCTGCGTGAAAGAGGACTTTCATGGGTGTTTGCTGTGGGTATTCCCATGCAGCATCAATGTAACTTGACACATTCCCAGATTTCCAACATTTTGTAAACCTGGTAATGTGTCAGAATCCTAAACCTCCCCAGGGGAGGCATAAGGAGGCACAACAAGGAGAATTATTTTTATTCCTCCTACTTTTTTCCCTTTCTATGTGTGCTGCATTCTGCAGCATGCATAGAAAGAGAAAAACACCTTTAATGATTGTTTTTGTGCAGGAAGGTTTCTATTTATGCACCGGCGCAGGGGAGAAGGACAGGAATGTGCTGTATTTTGTAGATATGGTGTATTCCTGCCCTTTTATTTTGACACACGGCAGCACAGCATGCATAAAACTATTGTAAACTATTGTAAATGAGGCCCTTAGTGTCTGTTAAAGTCCAATCTGAGGTCACATTTCTATCACTGGATTTAGCCTTAGCCATGCACTGAACTACGGTGATGTGGATGGATGTGTGGCCCTTATAAAGACCTTTTGGTTCTTGGAATTGAAAGAAATTGTGAATCTAGGAAAGATTTCAGAGAATTATGATCTACATGATATTCAGTTATGTTGAGCCCTAACATGATTACTCGAATTGTAGACACTCCGAAATATCTATTTGTATGGGTTCAATCAGTGGGCATTCCCCTTACCCCTTGTATGGACTTTTGAATAAGATGGACAAGAAGATGCCATTTATTGTGATTGTGCTGACAGTATGCACGCATGCTTCCCTGCATCTGACTTCCTTGGATTGTTCAAAGAGAGACAAACATTGCTCACAGGTTCCCAGCTGAACTGTCTCAAAATAAAGCATAACTCAGCCAAATATGGGTTTAAATGAGTATGCTTTACTTCCTGCAGGCACATCAAACAAGCAGTCTGCACTGTACCTTAAAGTCCCATCATGCCAAAACCCATGTAGTCTTCATGTAGTTGCACCCTGAAAACTGCCCTGTTAATTAGACCAAAATTACTGTTGTTTAAGTTTTGCTTTATTGTGTGGAAAAATTAATAAAGACTTTAAAAAACACACTATTTCCATAGTGTGGAAAGCTAGAGGTATGACTGTTGAGCTAACAGCAGGATAACTCTCTCGGTGTTTGTTAAATGCACCCATTATAGTAAAAATGCTTATAGGGTTGGCATGTATTTCCCATGCAGTTAACAAACTGATGAACTGTTATTGGACTTTTCTCATTATCAAAGCCTCTACTTATGAAATTGCTTGTCACACTCCTTGCACAGCTGATGCATTTTAAACGACCCTCTAAGGCGTGGTGCTGTGACTATTAATGCTCACCCACAGGCCTGGAATCACAGTAAAGGAAATGCTGCTCAGTAAAATGTTTCTGAATCCTCCCAGTCCGCCGGCATTGGCTGCATTCCACATTAAAAAGATCAATTCTGCGCTTATCTGCAACCTGCGCTTCCAGAATAGAAATAAAACATTCGGTGAAAATAATTCAACTGATTTTTTATTTTTTAAATGATTTAGGAAAGAGGAAATATCAGAATGCATTCAGTAAATGAATATTTGCACTATACGTTATCGAGTTTTTGAAGCACAGAAAACCGAATCACAACTTTTTACTAGATCTGAAGAGCACTTATAAAAAGTTATGAGGACATTTTAATTACATTTTGTCACACATAAATGGCAAAGCACAGAAAAACATCATTTGCCTTACGTGCCTGAGTGAACCTTAGTCTGGATTCATCTCAAATACTATAAGTAACAGAAATCTGCAGGACTGGTGCCAGGCCATTTGAGACTCAAAGAAAAAAATGCGTGCCTGCCATCCACAATTACTTTGTAAGGAATCCATTTTTATTATCCGACGAAGGCAAGCAGACTGCATTTAGCGCGCATCATGCTCCTCACTGCAGCGGAATGGAACGTGTAGTGCCTTAACCACGAATATATATAAAACTAAAGCACTTCTCTTATGCAGGGGGTCAATACGTGGATCTCATCAAGCAGAGACAGCTCCACCAGTTGATCTTTTTAAAATTTATAGCATTCTTGGATGGTGGCGCATACTGTTCAAAACAGTGACCATCGAGTGCTACGCATAGGAGAAGGGCTGGCGATAGGCATGGGCAGTGTGGGCAGCTGGCCAGGCCCTCGCGCTCAGCTGAAAAACAGGGGGCCAGCTGCACTGTGAAAGGCCACACTTACACAGTTAGCCCAACTGCTCCTCCAGGGCCCCTGCCCCACACAATCACATTACGAATGTGAGATGTCGACTTGCTGGTCAGGGTATGGTGGCATTCCTGGGGGTTTCTGGGGCGGGAGGACCAAACAAAATGGGGCCGGTACAGCAGCTGGGCCAGCAATTATGTTGGCTCACAGTGTCAGGGGTGGGGCAGCGCATCTGTTAAGTACCGACCATTCTAGGTGCCCTTTCTGGATTTTGTTGCTAGGTGACAGAAGGCCCCTTTGTTTCCAGGACCATCCGACACAGATAAGGGGAGGTGGGTGAGGGGTGGAGGGAGCCGCCAGATCAACTGGCTTTTGTAACCTTTGCATCGCCCATAGCAAAGTTTGCTTTGATGTGAATATGCATTTAAAATGTATGTAGAACTGCTGGTGCTAGGGCAGTGTTGTGCAAGATGCTTCACTACTGCTTTGAGGCCCAGGGGAGGGGGACCCCCTTTCCTGGGCCTCGAAGCGCAGGAGCGAGCTGTAAGGTCTAGATTTGAGGGCCGCCTTCCCTGGGCCTTGTAGCCATTACTCCCTTGTTTCCTCTCCTTCCATTTATTTATTCCTCCATGAAATTGACCAAACAAGAAAAACACTTTGCTGGAGATGTATTTTTGGGACATTTTTCTACTGCACAGTGCAGCCTCGGGACGGTGAGAAGTAAAAGTTTCAAAATGTATGCCAGTGAAGCGTTACTTCTATTTTCTTTTCTTTTTTTGAACAACATTGTTTTCCCAGGGTGGAAAAGTGCACCATTCCTGGAGGTAGTGCAATACCTGGTTGATGGGTGGATTGGAAAATAAAATGTGTAACGCGGCTCTGAGTTCACGAATGTGGTCTTTTTCAACCATACTGCTTACGTTTTGTAATGATATAAGTAATGGACATTGAAATGGGCCCCTTCTGGTCCCTGTAGTCCTGTCCTTAACTTTTTTGGCAAAAGCACTCACTGATTTCTGAATAATAAGTACAAAAGCGTTAAGGTAACCATGTTGTTCCTTCCTACATTTCAACATTTCACATGTGTTACTTAATCTTGCATTCCCTAGGAGTGTTTGCTTTTTCCAGGATGTTGTTATTTTTTTTTTTAGGCAGCATGTTACTCTTGTCTTGTGCGTAATTTGAATTGTGTCACATCCAGGTGTTTATAGCGCAGCACAATTGGGTTGTAGTTGAAGGCAGTTCCAGTTTCTCTCAGTAGGGCAGTATGGTGTTCAGGGGGAGAGGATGTGGCACTATCGTCAGAGCTGATGAATATGGGACTGGGGAACCAGGTTCAGCCATCATGACCAGTCCCCCCAAACGAGTCTCTTGAGGGAGCACATTACTGTGCTAGACCATAGAAGCCCTGGTCTCTTAGCACCAGCAGGTGGACCATAGCGGAGGCAAGTGTGGGTTAACCTGATAATGAATGTACTTTATTCGATAAAAACATTTTATCGTAAAAGTCTGTACATCCCTATACAATCGTAATTAGAATTCCATCAATCCATTGTACATACAAGCATACATAGACCATTTAAAAGACAGATAAAAATATATATATACAATAAAACACGTAAAAAATCTCATAGAAAATCTTATGTAAGTATAAAACCTTTAACAGTCCACAGCCGGGGGGGAGGGGGCTGCTTTTAACAGCCTTAAACGAGTCTGCCAAGCGCTACCCAAAAACTTTGCTACCCCGCATACAACCATCAGGGAAGACGTGTCGATGGACAAGACACGTAAAGCCATCTTGTGGCATCTGAGGCCCAACTCATTACAGATTGGTTTTATCCAAGTTTTCCTAGCGGCCTTGTAAGCAGGGAAAGCAAAGAGAAAATGGGCCACAGACTCATTAGGGGCAAAGCAACCGGGGCAAGAAGAGACGGGGGAGCCTGACATTTTCCAACCGGCAGTGATTGCATTCACCGGGAGGGACCCAAACCTCAGCTTTAAGTAGAGAGATCTGCCCCTGGGTTTTCTATAAAATCCAGGAATGGCTCCCAACTCCTCACAGGTTTATGTGACAAAAATTTCTCGGTGAGGGACCCCCATTTACAATTACATAGTTCTTCCTGCTGTACCCAGTTACAATATATCCTTTTTAGTATTTTTTTCGAGGGAGGGCATTGGCTACCCCAGGCTTCACCCAGCCCAAGTTTCACGACCAACTGCCTGAGGTTGCCCAACCACTTGATCTTATTTCCGGTGTTGAGTTTGATTCATTCATCAAGGACAGTTGCGTAGTTAGCCAACTCAGGTGTTCGTCTGAGGCGAGCCCAAAAGAGTAGCGGACGCAGGCAGACTATGTCTTTTAATGCTCGCTTCCCCATATCATGGAGCAAAGGTTTTACAGGAGTAGAAACGGGGAGTGAAACCAAGTCTCTTAGAAATGTATGTTCAGATCTTACTAGATCGACACTGTTCTCCGACACCCATAGCTCTGATCTGTAGATTGCCGATGACAGTGCCTTCCCTGCATACATCTCAAGGGCCGGGGCTATGGGTTTGCTCATAGACTCTCTATGTACTCTTGAGATAGCACCTGATGCTCTCTTATGATTTAACAACATTTTGGCCAAGTGATCTTTCCAGTTCATCCGGCTATTCACCCTTACCCCCAAGTAATCGAAAGAATCTACCATCTGCAATGGAGCACCATTGAGGGAGATGTTGTTCCTGAACCTCTTTGAGGGTGACATGGCCATCAGCTTTGTTTTAGAGGTGTTAATAGTAAGGCCATTCTCATCGCAGAATAAGCTGAAATGATCTAACAACTTTTGGAGGCCTGCTGGGGTTTTTGATAACAGGAGGGTGTCGTCAGCAAAGAGCAGGGTGGGCATTTTCTCCCCCACCAGGACTGGGGCATCGGCCGAGATCTCCCTCAGATGGTCCACCACCCCGTTTACGAATAGGGAGAACAAGGTCGGCGCCATCACGCAGCCCTGGCGGACCCCCCTGCTCACAGCTACCCTCTCTGTCAGCTGCCCATTATCCCCCATCTAATCCTAGCATAATTGCCCTCATGCAATTTCACTATGAACTCAAGAAGGGCGGTGGGAAAGCCAAGTTTTTACAATACCTGCCATAGTTTATGGCGTGGCACCAGGTCAAAATCCATTCTGAGGTCTATAAATGCCAAGTAGAGGCTACCTTTACCTATCGTAACGGTCTTCCAGTACACAGCAAAAACTCTGAATACTTGGTCCATTGTGCCCACCTTTTTTCTAAAACCCGCTTGGAAATGGGAAAGAATACTCTTTTCTTCTAGCCATAACCCCACCCTAGCGATAATGACCCTGCCAACCACCTTTTGGATCACATCAATCAAGCTGATCGGACTGTAGTTGGCAGGGTCATTTCTCTCCCCCTTTTTAAATACTGTCACAACCTCTGCTCCCTTCCACGAATCCGGGACTAGGTTAACCTTGAAGGCCTGTCCATCACAATCCATACTGAATTTCACCTCTAGTCTTGCGGGCAAGCCTATGAAACAGCACATCCTAGAGCACCCGTGACTCTGCCACTGAGGTCACAGGACCCTTGAGAAGGGCTGGATCTAGGGCAGTGTGACCGTTGCTATCGCACCTGCCGCTGACTTCGGGTGGGGGCATATTGTTTGCAAGTATATTCTGTTATTAAAAGCACTTGCTGCCTCCTTCCTGGCCTCCAGCAATTTTTGGCAACAGTAAAAATGTCATGTTAACTCCATTGAATAATGTTCTTTTTAGAGGGAGATGGAGTTTTGTCAAGTGGAAGTTTTGACTCCTGAAAAGAAAGCGCAAAGGGTTAATGTGATGCTGCAAAGAACATGTACCATGCAGATCACAAAGTGCACATAATGTAAATAGATCAGTGGGTTACTGCTTTTGTCTGTGAGATCCTTTTGTTACTTGCAGTTTATAAGTCAAAATCTTAATATAGAACAGTGAGCTATTAACTGTCATCTTAAAACTGCATGCAAACTACAAGGTATAAATTAAAATATTATTGTTATTTCCCCTGCCTTTGATTATCCCAATGTTGCAAAAAGGATTCTTTTGGATAGAAATCAATTCTGGTAATTAAAGAGAACCCCCAACCATGATAGTATGTTCTAAATTCATAGTTTGTGTTTCTCCAGACCACTCACTATTAAATTATACTGCCTACTAGTATGCTATGATTGTTATGTGACTCCTACACCTTGTAGTCCTTTGTCTTATCTAACATTTCCTATACCGTGTTTTGCATACATATGATTGATTGTCTCTGTGTAATGTGTGTGATGTAAAGTGGTCTGACACCCTTCACTGGTATCAGTGGCGCTGTAAATCAGATTAAATGTATCTGAGCGAGAATGTGGATGCGGAGACTTGAAGGGCACTGTTGAGGGAATCTGAGGCAGAGGGAGTGATTGGGCGGCACCAACAAACATTGTCGCACAGGGCTCCAGCAGCTAAAGCTGGCCTCTACCACTTCCTTCGGTTCCAACACCAAATCAAAAATATTGATTTGAAAAAACCTTGAATCTGCAGAATACCTTCAAGTCAATGTATGATTTAGTAGTGGTCTTGGTGGTCCTAAGTCTTTTTTTAAATGTATGTACAATCTGTATTTGTTTGTAATATATGTGTTGTGTTTTTGCACTTATAATTCTGGCGAGTAAAGATCCCACACACAAAAAACAATTGTCCTATGAGTCTTAGCATGTGTGTGTGGGATACTGGTGAGAGGATTTAAATTAAAACAACTTACTAAGTATTAATGTCACCCTTAGGTGGCACAATAATTGCACTGAAAGATAACAGAGCCTTTTGAAATTTGCGATTATATCCATGGTGTGAGGGTTTTTCTATTGTTTAATTTTATATTTTGAATGATCCCACCCCTCATTACCTCATCAGGATCTCTCCCCTTTCTGAGACAACTGGATTTTTTTATCATGCACTCATCTGGAAACAATCATGAAATAGGGAAACATAGAGTAAAAAATATCCATATTTTTGAGACCTGCACCTAACTTTTCCATCAAATGTAATCCATTTAATACAGTTTTCAAATATATGGACTTATTTCACTTGTATATTTATATTTTTGTCCATGTTACTGATATCCACAGTAGGTCTCTTCAGTGATGCCAAATAAGATCAATAGTCCTGCGAGGTCACTTTCTGTGATGTCACTTCTTGTGATGTTACATGTAAATTAGAGGGGCCTCACATTTTCCCTCTCGCCCGGGCCCCAGAAGTTCTAGGACCGGCTCTGAATGGAGAACAGATGTTTTTCAGGTGTTTCTAGGACTGTTGGCCCATTTATAAGGACAAATGCCAACTCTACTGGTGCAAGTTTGAAGCCATCAAGACCCAAGCATAATCTTTCCCTAGGCTTGATTCTACCACAATGTGGCATAGCCAAATATTATGGTTGGGAAAGTCCAAGTAACACTTCTCCCATTCCCTCAATCCCAAAATGGCATAGAATTCTGTTTCACGGAAAGTGCTCTTTAACTGCTATGACTCCCACCTGTCTACTTCAATGGAATAACGTCTGTGAGTCACTGGTTGAAATGCAGCCGATTGCATTGGAGCCAGCTGTCTGCTCAGCTTCTTCTGAGAAGAATAGCACTTATACATGTTCAAATTGATATGCTGATAGCCCCTTCTCTGACGGGTCAGCTACGGTATCCCAGACAGTGATTATGGCAAAGCAGGGCTGGTGCCTGTGCCTGTGCCTCAGTGCTGGCCTAGTCCATGCTACCATCATGGAATCAACTGTGGGTGATAGTACTAGGATCTAATAATGGGAGAACAGGCAAATGGCTTTGGTGCTTTGGCCCTGTGACCCTTTCTCGGAGGAGGCAATTTGGTTTTAAACCTGGGATTGGTAAAGTAGCTGGTGAGGGCATTAGTGAGGACCTTAATTTGAGGGCCATGAGGCAACTGGTGGAATTGGGCAATGAGAGTTCTATTCACCTTCAGTGCTAGACACTTGTCAAAAGGTAACATTCTGGAAGGATGTTCTACAGAATCCCCAGTTCTTGGGGAGGGTCAAAGAACTGTGGCCAGACTATACACTTGATAACATGTTATCATTATCCTCAGTCATTTGTGAAGTAAATATCTGAGGTTTTCCAAGGAAGAAACCTTTGCGGCGCTAGCCCTCTTGGAATGGGAACTGGCTAATTTACCTAGCTGGGATATTTGAGACTAAGGGCCTGATTTATCGTTTGGCAGATGTGTTAACCTGTCACAAACTTAATGGATGTCCCTTCCACCTTATCACAAGTACATTGTATCCTATTGCATTTGTAATAAGGCGGAGGGGATCTCAGTCACTTGTGCGATGGGCCCTAAGTTTCTGGTTACTTCAAGAAGTGGTGGAAGTCAATCACAAACTGTTAACTCTAGAACTTATAATTCCTAGAGCTATTAATAATGAAGGAGTTCGATGACTGATTTGGATTGCCTGATTAGGAATAAATGGCATCTAGATTGGAGTCCATGTCTATCTCTGAAGTAGTCTGAGAGGAATGGTTATGACAAAAAAACTGGAGTAACTACAAACTCCCCAAGTGGAAAAACAAATGAAAAAGAAGAGCTGAGAAACAGGCAGCTGGATTAAGAGGAGACTAATCGCATTTACTCCAGCAAAATAGAACTTTGCCTCAGGTACATCCACTTTAAAGTTCCTGTCACCGACCTGTCCTAACAGTAGCCTCAGTACCTGCCTGTCTGAAACGAGGTATCTTTGTCAACAATTGTTGCGCAATTACAGGCCACATAGTCTACAATACTGTGGTTCTACACATCACAGAGCAACAATGAGAAACCCCCAAATAAACCTCTAATTTGTGATGAAATATTGTGAGCAAGCGCTCATGTGCACAAGATTATGGCTGTCATTGTGATTCTCATCAAACCTATGTACACTTCACCCAATTCGGTGACGTGCTTCTCAAGTGAACATATGCACACATGTGTGGTTGTTCACTTAGAATAGACTAGTGCAAGTTGCTGTGGCTCCAATCCTGACTGAGATGAGCACATGCAAAACTATGGGCAGATGCACAAAAGTATTGGGAACAAGAAAGGCAACTTATTTTATTGAGTTGGTAAAAGGAACACCAGTTAGTTCCAGAGATAGTGTTCAATGCATGCTAGCAGTGCATGCCATTGGGTGTCGGAATGAAAGTACAAACAGTGCAAAACACTGGAATGTGCAAGTGCAATCACAGCAGAACACTGGAAAATAAAGTTTAAAAAATGCAGAACATTGAGCTTCTAAAATAAAAAGCAAGAAGCACGGGACAACGGATATAGGAAATGACACTAAATCAATACAGGACATTGGACTACAGGATGGTATGCTAGCCTATATCTCCTTTTGTTCTGCTGTTTTGGGTCCATTCCTAATTGATATTAAATCATAGGATATAACAGTTTATGATCGTGCCTTTCAAATAGGTATTTCCCCTCTCCCGTATGGGATCATTCTGCTTGCCTATTTCATTTGGGGGAAGGTCAGTCTTGGGGTTTGAACTTTGCAGGCTATAAACGAGAGAGGTCCCAGTCAGAGGAAAAGCTTCTACACTCCAACATCGTCTAAGCAGCAGGAATCATAAAGACAGTCTGGTCTAGTAAGGGCAATCAAGGTTCCCCTTAGCTTTCTTGGCCTGAGTAGTAAGGGAAACTCACCACAGGAAATGTGAGATGTTGTATGTGACAATTTATTTTAAAAAAACAAAGAACTTAAAGGTCCAAACAACAGCTGATTCAATAAATAAATATTGAACAAAAACGTTGCAAAAATGAAGAGAACTGTATAAGGTTTTTGTAGGACATGGGGCTGCCTGTGGAGGGGAGTGAAACCCTATTCAAAAAGCTATCACAATTCCTATCAGGGTGAAGTCACAAGCAAACGCCAAATTAACCTGTACTTAACCCTCTGGTAGAGTGACACAAGCAGTCAGGCTTAACTTAAAGGCAATGTGTAAAGTATTTATGCAGTACTTCAAACAGTAATAAAGTAAAAACAAAACACAAGAAAAATCCCACAACTATTTAAAAAGTAGAATGTAATAAATTATTTGAGACCAAAACGACAAAATCCAATCCGAACCAGGTATGCAATTTAAAGATCTAGGTGAAAATAGTGTAAAAAATCACAAAGCGCCATCTGTGGTTGTCTGGTCGTGCCAGACCGGGACAAAGTCACAACTTCCGGCTGACCGCGATGGAGTGTGGGACGGATACCGGGACTAAGTCAGGCCAGCTGAGCAAAGTGCCTTAAATCCCTGTTGCACAGAGATCTGGTGCGGAGGATAGGTAGCGCAGAAGCAGTTCTGATGGGCTGTGGGGTGTGATGCGTGGTCCTGTGTCAAGGATGCGTTGCACAGCAGCGATTCCTGTGATCTGTGGTGCTGCGATGTGAGGTCCTGGGTTGAGGAAGCATAGCACAGCAGCAGTTCCAAAGAGCTACAGGTTCCTGTTTCAGGAATATGTCACGTTCAGGTGAGAGGCTACCAGGTGATGCATCATGCTGCATCGGTTCTGTTTGGACCACAGCTGGGCTGGCAGAGCACCTTCAGACCCACTTCCAAGGGTCCTGGACTGGGGTGAAAGCACTTTGGGGGTAAGAGACACAGCAGAGTTAAGGCGCTGGGTTAAAGGTCATTGGAGTCTTTCCTGATTGTGTTACTGTGATCAGGAGGCCAGCCAACTAGCCTTTGGAGTCACTCTGGTGGTCCTGGTTTCAAGATGAAGAGTCAGTCCTTCTCACTCATGCAGTAGAACAGCAGGGCAGCAGAGTAGGAGTCCTTGCCGAGCAGCACAGCATTCCTTCTGAGGTTTTCACAGGTCTAGAGGCAACACTGAAGAGCTGGACTAGAGGGTCCATTATTTATTCTTGGGGCCCACTATGAAGTAGGAGATGGTTCTGGAAGTTTACGCCCCCAGAGGTGCTTAGAATTTCCTCTCTCCCTGCCCTGGTCCCAGTTTGCTGGGGACACAAAAGATATCTATCAAACCCCTTTGAGGGTGTTCTGGGCAGAACGTTTTTGATGTGCAAGTGTGGTAGGTGACAGTTCCTACCTCTCATGAAGTCAGAGATGGCCATCCTGCCAACATCTATTCCCCTTTTGTCTTGCTTTCTTTGTGCAATACACAAAGATCAACTGCCAGCTACACGTAGTCATGTGACCCAGGATACAGGCACCAAATGAATGGTACAAGAAAATGCCAACTTTCTTAAAGTGTCATTTTCAGAATTGTGAATCAAAATCCAACTTTACCACCAAAGACGGTTTTAAATTGCAATTCCTTAGACACCAAACTCTATATCCTACCTTCTCCTAATTGAAAGTAACCCCTATTAAATGTAATGTTAGCTTAGTGTTATCTTATAGAAGAGGCAGACCTTGAAGAAGTAAAAAACACATTTAAGAGTTTTTCACTACTGGAACATATAAAAGTTAAAAGTACATGCCCAACTTTTTAATTAGACTGCACTCAGCCCTTTGGGCTATTTACTGCCTACCCCAGGTGGGACCGAGATGTATTAAAAAGAGGGGTTTAGGCCTGGCAAAAGGTGAAATGTTAAAAACTGCACACACAGACTCCAAAGTCAGGCCTTAGACATTTTTTTAGGCTACTTAAGTAAGTGGCACAATAAGTGCTGTAGGTCCTCTTGTGGGACGGGTATGCCCGGACGTGAGTCCCGTGCTCTCCATGCCACTGGAGTCAAGCTAGCCTGGGAGATGAGGGGTGAAATGCTGAAACCGGTCCTAGGATGCTTGTTTCCAGTCCAGGGAGGACCTGGCCTGGCAGTTCGGGCTGGACTGTTGCCATTTGGAGCATGGTCAAGACTGATTTGCATATGGCTGGGTTTAAACTGGAATGGCATGGAGACCAAAATAACTATGGATTTAGGCCCAGATCTCAGTAGTGGGGTGAATGTTTGATATTGTTCAACATTCTGTCCATCAATTTTTGTTTTTGCATTTGTCACCCTGAGTGGGAACGGTGTGCCTAGACGTGGGTCCGTGCTCTCCATGCCACTGGAGTCAAGAGAGCCTGGCTAATGAGTTGAGAAACCCTGAAACCGGTCCTAGGATGCTTGTTTCCAGTCCAGGGAGGACCCGGCCTGGCAATTCTGGCTAGACTGTTCCCATTGGGAGCAGGGTCAAGACTGAGTTAAATATAGCTGGGTTTAAACTGGAATGGCATGGGCAGAAAAAAAACGATGGATTTAGGCAGAGATCTCTGTACTGGGGTGAATGTTTGACAGCGTTCAACATTCTGTCCATCAATTGTTGTTTTTGCGAAGGTCTAGTAGCAGCATTTCATATACAGGCTCAGGGTACATGTAGTACCACTTTACTATGGACTTACTAGTAAATTTAATGTGCCAACTGGGTGTAAGTCAATTATACTATGTTTAGGGAAGAGAGCACAAGCACTTTAGCACTGGTTAGCAATGATAAAGTACGCCGAGTTGTAAAAGCCAACAAAAATGGTAAGAGTGAAAATAAAAAGCTTGGGGATGACCCTGCAGAAATGGCCAAGTCCAACAGTTTCAAATGTTATTGTGCAAGATAAAATTACCCAATTGCAATTAATGGAGACATGAGCATTCAAATTTAGTAGATGTTTAATTAGAATGATATGCTAAGGTGCCAATGTCAAACCACGAAAATCTTATCTGGCATGAATATATGTCATTATAACGCATGTGTTACATCGCATGCCATTACAACCCAGTTGTTACATTGGCCGCTTTGTTACATCGCATACGATTACATCGCAAGTCGTTACAACGACTTGCTGTAGGGGGCGTGCTGGACTTAGGAATAGTATAATTTACTATTCCTACTCCAGTTTGTGCAACAGTAGGGAAGGTGTTGGATTGTAAATCCAACACCTTCCGCCCCCTACAGTAAGTCGCTGTAACGACTTCCGATGTAATCGTATGAGATGTAACAACGCAGTCGCTGTAACAACAGCGTTGTAATAGCATACGATGTAACGTATCACTGACTAAATATCAAGAGACAAAATATAGACTACCCAAAATACAGATTACAAAATATCGACAGACAAAATATTGAATTCATATCTACAAACAGGTAAGTACCAAAATATCGAACCCAAAATATCGTTTATATATATATATATTTTTTTTCTTAAAAATAATGTAAAATTAAAAAAATATAAAAAATAAATAGCTAAAATATACTTAAATATACTTAAATTACCTTAAAATTATTAAATAACTAATTTAACTTATAAAAAAAATATACAATCATATCTGTTAAAACATATATATATATATTAACATAATATTAATACAAAATACACAATATTATTACCGTAGGAAAGCGTAGGGGTAAAAATTACTATTCCCACTCCAGAGAGTTCAACAGTAGGGAAAGCGTTGGATAGCGTAGTAGTAAAAATTACTATTCCCACTCCAAAGAGTGCAACAGTAGGGAAAGCGTTGGATAGCGTAGGGGTAAAAATTACTATTCCCACTCCAGAGAGTGCAACAGTAGGGAAAGCGTTGGATAGCGTAGGGGTAAAAATTACTATTCCCACTCCAAAGGGTGCAACAGTAGGGAAAGCGTTGGATAGCGTAGGGGTAAAAATTACTATTCCAACTCCAGAGGGGGAAACAGTAGGGAAAGCGTTGGATAGCGTAGGGGTAAATATCGACAGACAAAATATCGAATTCATATCTACAAACAGGTAAGTACCAAAATATCGAACCCAAAATATCGTTCATATATATATATACTTTGTAAAAATATCGAATTTCTTAAAAATAATGTAAAATTAAGAAAAAATTAAAAATAAATAGCTAAAATATACTTAAATTACCTTAAAATTATTAAATAACTAATTTAACTTATAAAAAAAATATACAATCATATCTGTTAAAACATATATATTAACATAAGATTAATAAAAAATACACAATATTATTACCATAGGATAGCGTAGGGGTAAAAATTACTATTCCCACTCCCGAGAGTGCAACAGTAGGGAAAGCGTTGGATAGGGTAGTAGTAAACATTACTATTCCCACTCCAAAGAGTGCAACAGTAGGGAAAGCGTTGGATAGCGTAGGGGTAAAAATTACTATTCCCACTCCAGAGAGTGCAACAGTAGGGAAAGCGTTGGATAGCGTAGGGGTAAAAATTACTATTCCCACTCCAGAGAGTGCAACAGTAGGGAAAGCGTTGGATAGCGTAGGGGTAAAAATTACTATTCCCACTCCAGAGAGCGCAACAGTAGGGAAGCGTTGGATAGCGTAGGGGTAAAAATTACTATTCCAACTCCAGAGGGGGCAACAGTATGGAAAGCGTTGGATAGCGTAGGGGTAAAAATTACTATTCCCACTCCAGAGAGTGCAACAGTAGGGAAAGCGTTGGATAGCTTAGGGGTAAAAAATTACTATTCCCACTCCAGAGAGTGCAACAGTAGGGAAAACGTTGGATTGCGTAGGGGTAAGAATTACTATTCCCACTACAGTGAGTGCAACAGTAGGGAAAACATTGGATAGCGTAGGGGTAAAACTTACTATTCCCACTCCAGAGGGGGCAACAGTAGGGAAAGCATTGGATAGCGTAGGGGTAAAAATTACTATTCCCACTCCAGAGAGAGCAACAGTAGGGAAAGCGTTGGATAGCGTAGGGGTAAAAATTACTATTCCCACTCCAGAGGGTGCAACAGTAGGGAAAGCGTTGGATAGCGTAGGGGTAAAAATTACTATTCCCACTCCAAAGGGTGCAACAGTAGGGAAAGCGTTGGATAGCGTAGGGGTGAAAATTACTATTCCCACTCCAGGGAGTGCAACAGTAGGGAAAGTGTTGGATAGCGTAGGGGTACAAATTACTATTCCCACTCCAGAGAGTGCAACAGTAGGGAAAGTGTTGGATAGCGTAGGGGTAAAAATTACTATTCCCACTCCAGAGAGTGCAACAGTAGGGAAAGCGTTGGATAGCGTAGGGGTAAAAATTACTATTCCCACTCCAGAGAGTGCAACAGTAGGGAAAGCGTTGGATAGCGTAGGGGTAAAAATTACTATTCCAACTCCAGAGGGGGCAACAGTAGGGAAAGCGCTGGATAGCATAGGGGTAAAAAATACTATTCTCACTACAGAGAGTGCAACAGTAGGGAAAGCGTTGGATAGCGTAGGGGTAAAAATTACTATTCCCACTCCAGAGAGTGCAACAGTAGGGAAAACATTGGATTGCGAAGGGGTAAGAATTACTATTCCCACTACAGTGAGTGCAACAGTAGGGAAAACATTGGATAGCGTAGGGGTAAACATTACTATTCCCACTCCAGAGGGGGTAACAGTAGGGAAAGCATTGGATAGCGTAGGGGTAAAAATTACTATTCCCACTCCAGTGAATGCAACAGTAGGGAAAGCATTGGATAGCGTAGGGGTAAAAATTACTATTCCCACTCCAGAGAGTGCAACAGTAGGGAAAGCGTTTGATGGCGTAGGGGTAAAAATTACTATTCCCACTCCAGAGAGTGCAACAGTAGGGAAAGCGTTGGATAGCATAGGGGTAAATTTTACTTTTCCCACTCTAGTGAAAATAAATTAATTTAATTCACATAATTATCAATTAATCAATTAATAAAAATTAATTATCAATTAGGAATTAATTAATTAAAAATTAATTAACAATTTATTCTAAATAAATACCAATTAATTAATTAACATATTTAATTAATTATAATTAAATTACTTCCCACCCTATTCCCCTATAAAACCACAACCCGCTACAGAATTAAATTACGCAAAACTTAAATAACATAAAATTAATTACTTAAAATAAATTACAAAAATATATACTTTTTTCACACATATACTAACATACAAAACACAAATTCGATAATATTAAAAATTCGATATTTTTAATAAACTATATTATGTACTTCGATATTTTGACTGTCTATATTTTTAAAATCGATATTACATTACTTACCTTCAAAACGGTATTTTTGATGTCTATATTCTGTCCATTCGATATTTTGTCCATTCTATATTTTGGAGTCGATATTTAGGTTAGTCTATATTTTGGAATCGATATTTTGACCATTTACCGATGTAACGCATGCGAAGTAAACAATCTCTCCCATCTGGCAATATAGACCCTAATCACACTAGAGGATATAATGAGCTAGTTGTTCTCAACCAGAGATTCTGCTTTCAGCTTTATAAAAGTTCTTTGGGACACCATTCTTATACTGAAATGAAGAGAAAGGCCGTGTCTAAACATAGCTCGAGGACCTCTTATATGTCGAGTAGGAGCAGATGGAGAACTTTGGAGATGTGTGAAATCTCAGAGAGGATGAAAATACTTCCAGTGCCCAATGTGAGGATGCTGGATGCAAGATGGAGTCTTTTCTTTTCACGTGGACTTATTGAACCTTGTGTTTATTGCATGGTTGCTTCTCAAGGCTCGTCATTTATCAAGACTCCATGACCTCACCCGTTATTTTCTTGGGCTCCTGCTGAATGAATTTGCGAAGTTCAGGAAGGTACAGAGTAGGACAAGACATTGCTGCATCCAAAGTAGTTGTGCCATTTGCTTAAGAATGTTCCTAGGTTCCTCAGTTGTTCTTGAACACAAAATCTGTTTTTTTATAGTGCAACAATGTAAAGCAAATGTACATTTCTAATGCAAAGATATTCTCAAGCAGTTCTTTTTACTGATTTCTTTTAGCCTGGACCCAGTGACCTCAGTTCATTTGAAATTAGCTGTAGGTGTGTTTCAACAAACTAAATGGGTTTCCAAAGATCCTCCTGGAGCCTATCAGTTAATTAGGAAACCTTTAAATTGGCTACTTGCTTCCTCTGGATCACAATCTCCTCTGCCTCCCAGCAACTTACAGTCTAAATTACAAATGTGCCAGAAGAGAAGCAGGCTATGCCCAGCAGGACCAACTTTAGGTATATTTAGGATCAATTCAGGAGATTATTTTGATACAAACCTAGGACAGTTTCTGTGTGACAGAGATTCAAGATAAAACATTTAAAAAGTCCTGCATTATTTTCTCCAGCAGACATCCGACATAGCACAAGAAACCCCTAACACAACACTCACCCCATTGTATCAAAATCCTTTGAACTGATAGCAGAGGCAAATGGTCAGTCAGGGCCATTTACATAGTATAATTAGGTTGGGCATTTTTTGTGTTTCCTAGCTGTTGACTATAAATGCAGTGATGGTGACCTACAAGGGACTGAAGAGCTTCATCCCTGCATTCCCATTACTGAATGGGATAGCTAAGTTTTAAAGCACCCCATGTTTCTTAAAGTAGCAGGGGGTGCATTAAATAATGTTTCGCTGTTCATGAAGACATTAGGGGAAACAGGCAATTGTCCCCTGGACTAATGCCTGCTTCTTTCAAGGACACCCAATCCGATTACCACTTCCTATGTGCAACTGAGTTACCACCTCCTCCAAGATGTCAATATCTTTTCAATGTTTTATGACTCCAATTACAACGACAAACTGTTGATGTATACCAATGCAATGCACATTTAAGAGGTAATCTCCATTTCATTCCCCATCTTAACTGTGATTTGATACAACTGCCCTACCTGCGAGTAGCACCCACGGAGAAGATTAAAGCACAACAGATTAATAATGGATATGGTCAAACACGTGAGATGCACACCCAAGGAACTTAAGATATGTGTGTGTGAACATCTGATTTCAATCGGTTGATGGACATGATTTATTTTTTGAAACATTATTTTGGCAACATCTTTCAAATATCGAACATTATGTGTTATATGAAGTATTAACATCATGAAGAGAATGTTTATTATTGGAGTTACGGCGCAACAGTAAACATCAAAAGGGAGGTCGGGGTAAAGTATTGTTTTAACTGAGGAATGACCAAATTAGAAAAGTGACAAATGAAGGATTTACGATAAACTTGAAGGTTGACAGACTTACGCAGAGGTGAATTATGGGGAATGTAGGCAGGAGCGATAACAACAGTGTTAATTGAAGGTTTGAGATAGGTTCAGCTTTAAGAGGTAAGGCAGCTGATCAGGTGATAAAGTAGTAGAAAAACACGGCGTGTTGTTAACCGCCGTTAGTGAGAGAAAAATGTTGGAGTAAGAAGGAATGCCATTTCAAGTTGCGGAGGTACGATGTTTTATGAACGATATCTGGGGAATGGAAAGCCGGTTACACGTAGAAGGAGGGCGGTGGTAACTAGGGGTAAAGATTTGTGGTGTCACTTAATGTAAAGGAAGGTGAAAAACACAGGGCAAAGTGGTTTGCTAGAGTAGTTCTCAATTTTTATCACGGAGGTATTCTGCTCCGGGTTTAGAGGGAAAGCGCTGTAAATAGAAACATAGTATGATGTTGCTTGAATGTAAATATAAAGTGTTAAATGATTTGAAGTCAGATTTTAACAGCCACGTTTTTTAACTTTGCAGAGAACCCCTGACGAAGGACTTTATAAAGTCCGAAATGCATTGGGTAATACATGAACTTGCAACCAAGGATGCTTTATGTTTTTTGATGTGCACGGAAAAAGGCCTGGATGGGCATATCCGGTGCATGAGAAGTTGTTAAAACATAAGCAAATCATGTGTGATAAGAACTAAGAAAATAAAATGGCATGAAGTGAAAGTTTTGGATTACATGTAGTAATTATTGTCGAAAGTGAAAGAGCTATTGAAAAGGATTATGCGATAATCACAACAGCTGTGCACCTGGATTGTAGTGTAGTACTGCTCCCTCTGCGATGTGGATTTCTAATGGCAGATTCTAAACCAGAGGAGAATCCTCAGTCTGTGGATTTTGCATTCATTGTTGAAAATTAGTGGTAGGACTCCTAGTATTTGTTGCAGCTTATAAAAGTTGATAATAAACTCCAACTCAAGGAGGACACATGCAAGGTTAGACTTCTCATGGAATTTAGACTTCCTTAGCCGCTAAAATAAGTCACAGAGGTATCTGAATGACTTGCACATAACACATATGAATCAGAACATGATTAAGTGATGCAGACTACTTAGGATATTACCAACTTCTGTTATGATCAAATCAAGAAGCCATAATAAGGAATCAGTATGCACTGGAATGAAAAACAATGCAATCTATGATCATGATAATGTTGATTAAATCACAGTGTTGCATTATAGCTTTGTCATGTGTATATATTTATTAGTATCCTGTGTTGGTCAAAGACCTTCATCTGCTTTGGTATACCTCACGGTCAATGACTGGGTAGAGGTTGAGGGACTTAGAAGTAATGCCTTGATTACTTACCAATAATCTTCATCACTCTTAGTCTTACTTGTAATTGAAAAATTAATTACATACATTGCCCACCCTCCCTGGTACCGTGGCCTATGGCAAAGAACTTTGGATTACAAGAAGTACTGGGAGTATGCTACTCTCTTATAGCACCTAGTTGAGGGTGGGTGGGACAGCTTCCCCAGTGTGGAATCCCACCCCAAGGAGCTTGCATCCGTTGTCAAGATCAGCTGTGGGATTAGGGTGCAGTGGGATTCCTTGACAAAGATTGCCTATGTTCTGCCACTATTCAGGAGCCAACATGACCTCCAGAGATGCAGGAACTTTCACCTCTAAATTCTTTGTGTGTAACGCTCCATGTTTCCGTGGGATCCATCAAAGAGTTCTCAAATGCAGCATTACCCACTAAGCCATAACTGCCGAAGCTGCCATATTACCTTTGAGTTCCCATGATTTGGTGACTGCTGCCTCTTTTTGTTTTAACAAAGACTTCAGTAGGTTCTGAAGATGGGTGACTCACTCCATAGGGAGATATACCTTGCCTTGTTCTGTGTTGAATCTCGCACCTATGGACACGAGGTCTTTCAAAGGTTATAGTTGACATTTGGGAAAAGTGAGAACCAACCTAGGTTGATCTAGCATTGGTACAATCTTTGTTAAGTAAAGATCCCACTTTTAAGTAGAAGGGGCTTGAATTAACCAATCATCCAAGTTGAGTAAGATTGATATCGCATGCAGATGGAGATGGGCGGCCAAAGGAGCCACCACTTTGGGAAACATCTTGGGGACAATTAAAGGCCAAATGGAAGAACTTGGTACTGCCAGTGCTGACATTGAACACAGAACCTCAAGGACTTTTTAATGGGGTTTGAACACTGGGACATATAGATAAGCATTCATCAAATCTGTAGTCACAAGAGCATACTCTTTCAGAATTAAAGGAATGATCCTTTAAGAGTTTCCATTTTGAAAGGAATATTCTTCACTGATTTGCTCAGGTCTTTCAAATTAATCAAACTCCCAAATTCTCTTTTCTGCTTTGGAACAAGAACACAATTGAGTAAATCCTTTGCCAGTCTTCTTTCTCTGGAACAGGAACAATGGCTTTCTTCCGGAGCAGAGACTGAATACCCTCCTTCAAGGCTTCCATTTTTTCTTGGGACTTTGATAAGGAAACATGAACGGTCCCGGGGAGGATCGGGGGAGAGGAGAACTCTATTTGTAGCCCCTCTAAATTATGTCCCAACACCACTTGTTGGTTGTGGATTATTCCCATTTGTCCTGATCATGCCGCTCACTTCAGCAGCCCTTTAAACATGTCTCAAGCCTGCCACTGCAGAGCCACTGTGTGCAGTTTTAAACTGCCATTTCGACCTGGCAAGTGCACCTACTTGTCAGGCCTAAAACAACCTTTTTATTGCATGTAAGTTACCCCTAAGGTAGGATCTAGACAGCCCTGAGTGCAGGTGCAGCATATTTAAACAATAGGGCATGAACCTTTAGGTTTTACATGTACTGGTGGTGAAAAGCCTTGAATTCATGTTTCACTACTGCAAGACCTATCGCTATGATAGGCTAATATTGGGATTACCTTGTTCCAGTTTATAAGTCTAATTTCCAATTGGGAAAAGATAGGAATTTGGAGTTTGGAGTCTCTGGACTCACAATTTAAAATCACAACTAATGGTGAAGTTGGATTTTAAATTGTAAGGCTTTACATGGCATTTTCTTATTTTAACCACTCTGTCTCTGCCTGTTTCTGAATATACGTCTGGGGTAGTTGACAGCCGGGCTTTCTGCATTCCCTCTAGAACGTCAAACACAGGGGTGTGACACTCACATCCTGATGGCCCATCACCAGCCTGATGGGACTTCCTGAGTTAGATTGGGAGAGAGGAGCTGACACTTGCACCTGAATAGGACTGTGCCTGTCTCCACACAAAGAGTTTCATACCCCCATACTAAGACTAGAGCCAGGGCAGGAAATGCAGGGACATTGTGAACTTCAAAGTCCACTTTGAAGTCTCCCCCACTTCAAAGGCACAACTGGGTATATGTACTGGACCCCTGGTACTACCCATTCAGTACACCTCTGGATCTGAGTGCATTCTGCCAGGAAGTAGGACTGCTGTACTGCCGGGAGAGGCTGCCTCTCTGCTGAGCTGCTTAGCTGTGTTGACCTGCTGCCTCTTGTCTAGGAGTGAGAAGGACTGAATCTGCATCTCTACATCCTCTGAGAACTTAAGTGACTCCAATGGCTTCCTGGATTGCCTCTTGTTATGAAGTCTCAGAGGCATCAAAGACTTCTTTAAGTCTGCTTCAGCTGATGGACTCTGCCAACGTTCTGCAGCTGTTTTTCTGCAAAACTCGATGCAGTAACAACTCTGTGCCGATTGGAACTGACGAAGTGCCCTTCGAAGCTAATGCATAGCAGCTTCAAGGACATCCCAGCATGGGTCAACGGCATTGTGGAAACCAACTATGAGCCTTGATGACAACACATCCTATGCATCGTAAGTGGTTCGATGACGACACAGAACGCAACTGCGTGGCTCAACGACAATGCATTGACTGCACCGTAAGGGGTTCAACGATGAAGCAGGACCTGTCTGCAAAGCTGGTTGACAATGCATCTACCTGACTGCGTGGATCAGAACCAATGCATCAAGTCTTTGATGGAGATGCTTTCTTCATCCAGGGTACTTTTCAGGGGGACCTGCATGAGTTCTATTGCCAGAGTGCCCTCCATCACAGTTGGCCTGAAATTTGGATTTACTCTGGTCCAGTGCAACCTCCAACCCAAAGCTACCAGAGGGTGAGCACAAGTTAATTTAGAGTGTGTATCTGACTGACTCTGTCTAGGATTATGGTTCCTGTTTGCACTGGGTGCATACCTCTGCCAACCAGAAACCCAGTTTCTAACATTAGTGATCAGAGGTGAGGATAGGACTTGTGTTTCTGCAGTACCTCACATTAATTTGGTATATACTACCATCCACATCTAAGACTAATTTGAATCAATTGTCGCTGACCACCAGTGATATTTTTCTCCTACTCTCTTTAATTGACATTTTTACTTTTTCTATTTTCTCTCATTGGAATAAATACCTAACGTTCTGCCTCAAATCGCTCGAAGCGGGGGACATATGGTCTTCTTCTCTGTCCAACGAAACGAAAGGAAAACTCTTAATCAAGCAAGCAAAAATCCTTTCAAACCAATCGGACACACAACTGGTGCTTAAGCTCTCTCATGGCGCCTGGGCCGCCAAATTATACGCTCCGAAAACCCTTCCATCCTATCTTGCATCAGCAATGAAACCGTATATTAAACACCAGCTAATGAGATTTCGATTTGGCCTAATTCCACTGAAAGCATACAAGTTTGGGCAAGGATATAAGATAGGAGCCTCCTCCCAATGTCGGTTTTGCAAACGGGGAGAGGAAAACTTAATTCACATTTTGTGTATTTGTCATCAATTGCGGCCACAAAGAATATTCTGGCTGAGACCAATTTGGCTACTTCTAGGTATCAGGACATGCCAAGAAGCACTCGAGGAATGCATGAGGGGGGATTCGCCTCAAATGGCGACCCGCTTTGTCAAATTCATTACCGAAATTAATTCCATGACTTTTCCCTCAGTGCAATGCCTGAATTTAATCCCTGGCAAGTAATCGATTTTTGACTTTCCTTGCCTTTTTACTTTTCCCTCATACCCATTCACTGTTTTAGTTTTTAACAGTCTCAAATGTTTTTACTACCGTTTTTTGTATTCTTGTATATTGCAATGATTTTAAATAATTGTGCAATAAAAACTTTATTATTATTATTATTATTATTTCTCTCATTGGCATTTTTTGCTTTTTCCTAAAATCATTTCTCTGATTAGAGGTCCCATAACTGCACCTGTTAGGCCATATTAACAAGGTGAAAAGTGTCTGTAATAGGGTTTGAGGAAAATGCATCTCTCTTGCTGATACATATACATAGTAAACAGTGGGGATAAACTACTCTGTTTCCTAACACACGTTTTTTGCATTGTAACTGTGCATACTATAGTGTAGGAGAGACCAGTTTCTCTCTTGTGACATGTCTCTAGAATGATGGGTCTGAAAATTAGGGTGTTGAAAGTGGCTTACGTCTCTGGTAGCAGCTCTCCTCAGTATGGCAGGTGTACAAGTAAAGTCTGGAGTTGAAATTGCCTATATGCTGAGACGTCTGTCTTGCATAACAACTATAGAGGCTATGATATGAAAATATATTGACCTCCCAGGTCCCTAGAGTAACATATCTGCAAAGTAGGCTGTGGGTTAAAGCTGTTCTATTTGGACATACCTCTCTTCATACTGATTAATGTGCATTTTAGATTATAACATGGAGTATCCTCCCTCTCATAAGCTGTGTCTTGGGCAACTGATGCCCATATTTGATTTTGGAGACATACTCACCTCTGTTTCAGACGCCTCCCAATGGTAAAACCCATATGTAATAGGGTGTGCACAGCAGCTGATAGGAGTGTGCATTACAGTGTGAAGATGCACTGCCCTCTGTGCCAAGACCTCTCTCTTCTATCGGAGTTCTGTGGTAAATAAATAAATAATACCCTATTTTTGAATGTATAAATGAATAACAGATAGCTCAATAAATAAGAGTCAAAATTCGAGGTAGTAGGAGTTTCGCAGGTTTATTACAGCATAAAGGACAGGAACAGGACAACCTGCATAGGAATAGGATGGCAGGGCCCAGCAGCGCTGCTGGTGTCAGGATCGGGACAAGGGGAACGGATGACTTTTTTAATAACAGTGCATGAGCATATATACATAACGCAAACACATAGCATTACATTGCAGTAGGCGTAGCAGTGGGTGGAGCAGAAGGTGTGACGCGTAGCAGTCGCGAAAGATAAGGGTGAAAAGAGGTGTAACAGGGCGTATACATAGACATGTGATGCAAACGTAACAGAATATGTCATGAATGGGGCGGAAACCATGGAGGGGACTACCTAAGGAGCCGGGACCTCTAACCTGATGGTGCGCGCAAACTAGCAATGACGTATCACTAGGAGAAACTGGGGGCTATGAACTCTGTGCTAGGAGCAGAGACTGAAGTCTGGAGAGTCAGGGCGACATGTACCTAAACAGTATCTAGTATCTGATGTTTAGAGAACATGTTGATATAAACTAGAAGTCAGGAGGGGAAAAGCTAACTTGATTCTAAGACTGGACCATGCATTATTCTACATGTAGTGCGTGATGAAGAATATTAAATGACCATTAAATGCAGTCTTTCTCTTACATGGAGCCGGAAAGGCTAGACAATGACGGAAACTATTGATGCAGTTCAGTAACTTAGGAATGCAGAGAAGGAGGACTGAACTGATAACTGGAACTATAACATACTTTTGGCAGACTCAGAGGCAGAGCCAGGCTGAACCGGGCACTGTGAGGCAGGAAGTAAGTGAAGGGTCGAGGATACAGGTGGGGGCTGTATCGCTCCTCAGCGAGGTTCAGGAGACAGGAGCTGAATCTGGTGTCCAGGCCCTTTTGAGGCCTAGAAACGGGGACTTTACAATGGAATAACGTGCACACTGAGAAACGTGGCAACGTAGCTTTACATAGGCCTGATATTCGTAGTATTCACGAGGACTGGAAACTGGCATATTAGAGATGGACACAACTATAATTGCGTCATTAATCGAACATGGGGAATGCATATGCATATTTAATCATGCACACATAACATATGATGGATGACACGTAGGGACACAGAACATGGCAAAATTTACTTTTCCACATTCCCTCCTTGTCACTACGTTTCCATCAGGAAACATCAATATTCATGATACCATCTATCATTTCATACAGTATCATTTGCTCGTCTCGAATTATCCTGGAACGGGATTTAGAACGGGGCTTGGGACTAGGAATACAAGAGGTAGCACAAATGCCGCAAATCGCAGGGCCACATTGTATACAGAGACAGCAGCTGAATATGATCGCTACTGCAATACCTAGGAAGGACAATATTTTCCATCCCCATGCGGAAATTATATTCCAGAACCAACCGGACCATGTCCAGGTGCCTGGATCTTGGTGTAACAGATGGGCAATTTTATGGAGTCTGGTTATAGCTGAATAAACAGATGGCGCGTTATTTGGAATGAAAATGCAGCAACTAGATCTGATGACTCTACAGGCCCCGCCCCTATCGGCCAGTATGACGTCAAGGACGAGACGATTCTGTAAAACGACAAATCTCATAGCAGATTGCTCTTCAGTTAAATTACCTAGAGCAGAAGCAGTCTCATTTACTACAGCTTCGAGGGTTCTGGTTAACCTACGGATTAGCTTACTATTCTGGATAGGTCCTATAAAGAAAAAGAAACCTCTGTTGAAATCTGTATACTGTTCTAGAGTAGTTTCAGTATAATCGACAATTGGGGACTCCATTCTATGTCTAACGTGTACTAGATGTGTGTTTCTATGATAATCAGGTGGGGCTAGGAAAACTGGTGGCAGTAGGAAGGCAATGTAACAGGTTCCCTCCCAACCGAGGGGCAGACGAACATATGCAGTTTGACCACAAATAAAATAAGAATGACGTGAAGCTTTGAAGATAGATTTCCCACTGTCACTATACTTGACAATAGTAGTACAATCACTATGTCCTACATGTACAGAACCATAATTTCGGACACATAATTCGCCTTTGACTGGTAGTACTGAAATAGCAGGTAAGTCTGGAGTAGTATCAGACTGAACATTCAAGACCATGAAATTCGAAGAATAATTACCTAAATTATACACTTCATTTTCTAGATCTAACCCTGTTCTGTGGGGAAGACCTTGCTTGTCTGGAAAACATGTACTGTTAAGAAAAGACATATCTGTTGAGGATGACGTTAACGTGGACCATGCTCCACACGAACCATTATGTGAGAATGGATAAGGAAAAAGTGGCAGAACTCCCTTCGGTGTCTGGAAAGGGGGGAGTCGACCACACACCCAACAATTAGTGGCATTGCTGGTCTGATGTGAGTAATGTAACATGCGGATGAATGAGTTATTTCGCATAGCGAGGCGGTAAGAGAGTTCATGAGGAGGCAGATCACTAAACGTGTGCTCTACTGTAGCATTAGCAGACTTATTTACATGAAGAACTGGGAAATACAAGAAAAATGCATAACTGGTGCAGGAAATCATAATGCTGAGAAACAATATGAAACATAGAAAAACGATACATCGAATTGAGTTTTGACTAACTCTCTCACCATGGGGGTCTATTTTATACATGTCAGAAACAGTCTAACCGTTTCACCTAGGGGAGGACTTAGACAATCAAACTGACTGACTTATTTTACTAGACCGGAGTTTTAACTTATACTCCTGTTGCGGAGTTTTCTCTAACAGGGGAGGGTTTGTAGCAATGTCTTTTGCGGGACAGTCCTTGAGAACAATGCTTTGGCAATCCTTCAAATCCTGGGAAATGTTCTTTAAGACGGGTTTCAGTCCATTAAATTGTTTTACATGAGAAAGGTGCACCCAGCCTTTGCGACCTTCCAACTTCACGGCTGTACGGGTGGTGAGGAGGACCTGTCGGGGCTCTTTCCAGCGAGGCTCCAGCGGACTTGATCTGTCAAAATTCCTCACCATCACCATGGATCCTGGAACAATTTCATGCGGTGCCACCTCGGTATTGTCTGGAAATGCGGCGGCAACCTGTGAACGACATGAGTTGAGGGCAGACATCAAGGAAGCTAGGTAATCTGTCAGCATATTACTTGAAACATCGGTAATACTTCGGGGTCTAGGAGTACCCCACATGTTAGGGGGGCGGCCGAAAACGACCTCATACGGGGACAGACCTGATCTGGAATGTGCGACCATGCGCATATAAAATAAAGCGACTGGCAGAGCTATTAGCCAGTCCACACCTTTCTCTTTACATACTTTGGCGATACGGATTTTCAGAGTCTGATTATGTCTCTCTACAAGACCGGCTGCTTCAGGATGGCGTACACAATGAAACTTCCACTGGTACCCTAACAACAGGGAAACATGTTTCATCAACTCAGATGAGAATGGCTGACCGTTATCAGAATATACGACTCTAGGGAGTCCATAACGGGGGAAGAACTCACGAACCAACTGCTTGGCAGTGGTCGCGGCTGTGTAATCTGGAACTGGATATGCTTCTGTCCACCTGGACAAAGCGCATACAACTACAAGAACATACTTGAAACCTCGACATCGCTCCATCTGAATATAATCCATCTGGAGGACTTCAAAAGGGTGGTCAGGGGGCTGGAATCCACCTCGTTCCACCGGGACACTTTTACCTGGATTAAACTGACAACATATCATACAGGTACGGACTTTCTGCTTGGCTGCAGCTCGTAAATGCTTGTTGAACCAAATGTTCTGGATACTGTCTAACATAGCTTTTTCTCCTAAATGTGCTGGACTATGTGCGGTATTAATAATGACTTGAACCATAGAGTCGGGGAGAAACCATGTGGCTCTACCCTTTGTTAACCATCCTTGATCTGTCTGGACCCCTCCTTGTTCGGACCATTTCTTGATTTCTTCGGGAGTAGCGTGTAACTGGATATCTATGACATCTTGTGTAGGGTCCTTAACTGTCATGCATGTAATCGGATCTGGAGTGTGTGTCATGTTAACTGGAATGTCTAGAGTCTGTGCTGTGAGCTTGGCTGTGCGATCTGCTAGATCGTTACCTTGAGAAATGGTGTCAGTAACTTTCGTATGTGCTTTGCACTTCATGATAGCGATAGATGTCGGTAAATGTATGGCATCTAACAGAGCTTGAATAAGGAGACCATGCTGAATCTTGGTTCCATGAGAAGTCATGAAACCTCTCTCCTGCCAGAGCACTCCGAAGTCGTGTACAACTCCAAATGCGTAACGTGAATCTGTGTAAACATTAACTTTCAAGTTCTTGGCGTGTATGCAGGCTTGTGTCAGAGCAACTAGCTCTGCTGCTTGAGCGGACAGGGTGTCAATACGGTGTGTTTCAATAACTTCAGTGTCAGTAGTCACTGCATACGCGGCGACTAGTTCTCCTGTACTTGTTCTCATACATGAACCATCCACATAAAGTGTCAGGTCGGGATCTGGTAACGGAGTATCTGTCAGATCTTGTCTTGGCTTTGTCGTAATGTTAACTACTTCCACACAGTCATGTGTGGCAGAATTCGAAGTAACTGATGGTAACAATGTAGCAGGATTTAAAATGTTGCAGCGTCTGATTTCTATGTGTGGCTGGAACAGTGTCAATTCATAACCTGTTAAACGTGCAATTGTCAAGTGCTGAGTTTGTGTTCGGTTTAAAAGAACTTCCACGGAATGTGGAACTTGTACTATCAAGGAGTGTCCTAAGACTATGGAATCACTTTGTCTGATAGCTAGTGCTGTGGCTGCAACTGACTTGAGGCACGCAGGCAGAGCCTGGGCTACAGGATCTAATGTGCTCGAAAAATAAGCACAGGGCTTGTATTGTCCTGCCTGATCTTGTGTGAGAACAGATAATGCTGTACCTTCGCGTTCAGTAACGAAAAGTGTAAAAGGCTTACTGTAGTTCGGTGTAGCTAGAACTGGAGCTTGGCATAGGGCTTTCTTTAACTCATTGAAACTAAGTGTATGTTCAGATGTCCAAGGGAGGACAGTCGATACGGCTGCCTCCTGTGTCGTTAACTGTATCAGTGGCTTGGCTAGAAATGCATACTGAGGAATCCATTGTCTGCAGTAAGAAGTAAGGCCAATAAAAGCACGTACCTCCTTCTGGGTCTTGGGCTGAGGAAGACCCGCTATTAACTGGATACGGTCTGGTGTCAATTGTCTACCCCTCTTGGACAGTAAGTGTCCTAAGTAGACCACTTGCTGGACACAGAATTGAAGCTTAGAAGGGGACACCTTGTGCCCCATCTCGGCTAGGAAATACAGAACTGTCAGTGATGCTCGCTCGCAAGCACGTTCAGAACGGGCTGTGATCAGTAGATCATCGACATACTGGAGCAGGGCAGTGTCAGTTGGCATGTGAATGTTGTCTAGTTGTCTTTTAAGTGCTTGACTATAAATACTAGGACTTTCTGTGAAACCTTGAGGAGCGCGTGTGAACATATAGCTCCTTCCATTTAAACAAAATCCGAAAAGGAACTGGCTGTCTGGATGAATAGGGACACTGAAAAATGCGTTCTTGAGGTCTATGACAGTGAAGAACGTGGCTTCGGAATCAATGGCCGTTAATAGGGAAGAGATGTCTGGGACAACTGGGTACTGCGGAATAATACATTTATTAAGCTCTCGTAGGTCAATCACTAATCGATATACTGGGGGTGCATTTGGATCAGTACGTTTCATGACTGGAATGATCGGAGAATTACATACGTTGGAGTCAGTTTCTACAACCACTCCTTGAGCAATAAGCTCGTCAATAATTTTGGATAAGGCTGCTACAGCCTCAGGTGGCAATCTGTACTGTCTGATTCGTGGTAACACTACACCTGGCTTGAGAGTCACACGATAGGGTGTGATTTGCATGTAACCTACATCAGTTGGACCTTGCGCCCATAAGTGCTGCGGAACATTAGACAGTCTTGAATCAAAATCTCGTAATACATAGTGACCCTTAAAGTCACGTAGGAACAATCGTATTCCCTCTGGGGAACAGCATATAACTGCACCTAACTCTTTCAGTGTTTTAATGCCTAATAGATTTTCTGGACATGACTTAGTAAGTAACAGATCAGTAGTGCGGGACAATGGACCTACTTCTAGAGAAACTGGTTTTGAAATCTCATTTACGATAGGTTTTCCTGAGAATCCAAGGGAAACATTTCTTGAGCCTGAGAGCGGAGCCCCTGGAACTTCGGCGTGACTAATTGTGGTCCTACTTGCCCCTGTATCAATCAAAAACTTTCTGTCTTTCCCTAATACTTGACTGTGAACATAGGGACCTTCTTGATCTACAGGTATCTCGATGAGAGGCAAGCCTACCTCCCTCTCTAGGCTGTTTCATGAATACTGCTGGTACTCTGGATACTCAGACTGTGCATACTGGTACATCTGCTGTGTAACATGCTGTGTTGCAGCGATAGGCTGCGGTGCTGTAACTGTCTGTGGCGCATTCTGTGGCTGAGGAATCTGTGAAACTTGTTCTTGTCTAGGCGGACGTGGTCTTTCTTTAGTCTTACCAGTAGCTATGTTGTGTTTCAGAACTGCACACTCATTTATAAAATGACCTGGCTGTTTACAATAATTGCAGTTCCCTTTAACGGGAGCTGCAGGATGACTGGCTTGATTCGGACCCCTCTTCTGACTGTCTTGAGGAACAGATTGTGCAACTAGTACTTTCATCTTCGTGTCTTTCATACGTTTTCTTTCGTGTTCTTGTTCTTCTCTGATTCTATTCTGGTGGTATTGAAGCATCTGCAACATCTGGGACGGGGTATTAGCTTGCCAGGTACTTTCGACTTTCAAAACTCGATTTTTAATTTGTGGGCTTGAATTCTCGACTAATTTAGTAACAAAAAGGTGAGGGTATGACTCACTACTTGTCTTGAGGCCACTGTTGATGCTAAAGCATTTTTCGAATCTAGAATAAAAATCACTAATATCTTCGTCTTGTTTCTGTTTACAGGCTGAGATTGCATCCCAGTCTTCTTTTCTAGTTGTCAATAATCTAGGTAAAACTTGTATTAATAATTCTGGTAATTCTTTACATTTATCTCCAAGACCGGTACCTGGTACTCGTGCCTTATCTTCAGCTTCTAGAACTGCCCAATCGATCTTTTTCTCCCCCACCTCCCATTCTTTTTCCTTGAGCTTTTCATACACCCCTGCGGGCAGCAGAACCTTTAACATTTTAATTATATCTGGATACGTGTATTCTCCCATACGGAGCATGTCTTTTAATTCTCTATGGAACCCTGCTGGATCTTTGTCATGACAGGGAATTAATTTCTTCATCTCGAGGAGTTCCATCTTTGTAATCGGAGTGTAAACAAACACTCGTTCTAGTTCGCCACCCGTTCCTCTGACTGGGTGGACTTCTCGTAACGGATTCTGTCTCTCCATGTAAAATGGTTTACTTTCTGGGGGTGAGACATGAACAAAATGCGGGTTCAGAAACGTTCTATATTTGTGGCGCTGTTCTAGAATGACACTAATTAAATCGGTACCTAAACCTTTCCATCTATACTGGAGTAACTCGTTCAGGACATCATGTAACGGGCCTGGATCAGAGTGCTGACCCTCATACAAAGTAATGAGGTGCTGAATCATATACATACCCACCAGTCGTTGTTCGGCTGGGGGCATTTTCAGAAACATTTGTGCCACTATTTCTTCTGGAAAAGTGATAGAATCAGTAATCCATCGGACTGCTGATCGGGCTAGTTCTTGTTCATGCATGGTACTTAACTCACTGTAACCGATTCGTGATTTCAGAATGTGATCGGTAGCTTGGAATACTTGTTCTAGAGAACCTTGTTCTGGTGCTGGAGAATGAAAAATAGACTTGTGTTCTAGGCGTAAATGGCGATCTGGAAATCTAGATTTTCCTACATACGCTATTCTGGCGGGATTCTCGTCGTCTAACTCTTCAGGATCAGAGTTACTTTCTTTCTCGCTTACTTGTGCTTCTTTACGCTGTTCGTGTAACTTTATTATTTCTTTACGGATTTTCTTGTACATACTCTCCATAGCACCGACGGTCTTGTGCTTACCCTCGGCTATATTATCACTCCACCTTGTCAGGATTTTCATTTCGGCCGGATCTTTAGACGGGTAATCTTGTTCTCTTATTAGACAATTGATCAGAAACTTTAATATCATGAGCTGGATCTCGGCTTTCCTTTGAGACATGGCCTCGCTAATGCTTTCTGGATCATCCCCTGTACGGATGAAACGATATATTCTGTCTAGATCTTCTTTCATATTCGGTAAGGTGACTAGATACTCGGCCACCTTTCTTACGCGGAATGAATATAAAACCATATTATCCTCGCCTGGGACTGGATCATAGCCGCATTCGGCAAGGGATTTTCTTATTTCTGCTACAGTCTGATGTCTGGGCGTACGCTGTGACGCTTGTGCATGTAATTCGGCTGTCGTTAAACGCTTGTGTGGCGGCGGGGTTTGAGGAGTACCTCCCCCTGCGGCCCCTAAACTAGAGTCGTCTACTGAGGCTCTTCGTCCTGGCAGAGTGGGAAATGGAAATGTAGGCTGGACTTGTATGGCGGGCTGGACCGGGGGTACCGTAACAGGTACTCCGGTGTCTGGAGGAGCGGGAAGTGCCTGATTTACAGGGACTGGCGGAGCGCGAACAGGATTTGCATATTCTGGAACTGTGTCGTCCAAATAGGACGAAATAAAAATATCAGCTGCGGTCTGTTTGTGACGTAGCTTGGTCGGAACTAATGGTAGCGGGAAATTACTGGATGCCTCTGGGGTCGCTTTTGGCAAGCCCTCGGCAAGGAGAGGATACATACCCCTAATAAGGGCATGCCTCTGTCTGTCTGACTGTTCGGCTCTGACTTGTTCACCTATCTCGATTAGTTCTTTTTCTTGTGCTCGTTCTAAGGATTCTCTACTTAATTCTGACTTTCTGATTTCCTTTTCAGTTCTTTTATGAGCTTCTTTGCGCCATAACTCGATGGCATCTTTCTGTGACTGTCTGGCTTTCTTTTTCCATAATGCTTCTTCTACTCGCATGATGCATTCGGCATCCCATGTACCCGATACGGGCCATCTATACTTTTCTTCTAACTGTTTGGTATACTCTACCCATAAATCTAGATACAATATGGCGCTTATGCCATGCTTCTGATACATAAAATGACCTGGACTGTCCCTAGGCGGAACTGGAACTGCTGCTTCCAGCAGACCCTTTCTGGTTTTTAACTGACGTAATTTCGAAAAGAGCGGCATGACTGAACTATAATCTAGACACAATACAATACACAATAAACACGATACTTATTCCCCATTCATACCACGACATTAAAATACATGAAGAACATTTAAAAATAACAGTTCGAACAGAATACTACCTGGAATACGGAACACAGAATACATGAATTTTCTCGAGAACAGAACTGACTAGAACAGGAACTAGATGCACTGCTGAAACAGTACGAAACTTACCGGTCTCATAAAGAGACACGTCAGGACCCGCATCCACCGAAGTGGATACTTCGTTTGTGGGTCTGTGTACCACCAACCCACGGACCAGAGTCAATTAAATTGACCCTGTCTAGATACCACCCCAGTAACGGTACTCACCGGGCAGCAAGAACGGAAGGCCTCGGACTGGACTGGACTGCTACGACGACGGACGACGAACTACGGACTTCAGTTACGGGTGGGCCTCCGGATACCTCGGACCTTGGACTCTCGGCTTGGGCTCTGGTCGGGACTCGCCGCGTTCCTCCACCGTCTCGTTTGGATGCTGGACCGCCTCCTCCGTCTCCTCCGTGGGCCCGAGGGATACTTGAAGCAGAAATATCTGCCGGTGCGCAGAAGAGTTCCGTCACGACTGCAGAGGGTCAGGGGGTCGGCGTGGCTTCACCGACGCGTGGGGAAAGGGCAAGTCCCTATTCGGGCGCCATTATGTGGTAAATAAATAAATAATACCCTATTTTTGAATGTATAAATGAATAACAGATAGCTCAATAAATAAGAGTCAAAATTCGAGGTAGTAGGAGTTTCGCAGGTTTATTACAGCATAAAGGACAGGAACAGGACAACCTGCATAGGAATAGGATGGCAGGGCCCAGCAGCGCTGCTGGTGTCAGGATCGGGACAAGGGGAACGGATGACTTTTTTAATAACAGTGCATGAGCATATATACATAACGCAAACACATAGCATTACATTGCAGTAGGCGTAGCAGTGGGTGGAGCAGAAGGTGTGACGCGTAGCAGTCGCGAAAGATAAGGGTGAAAAGAGGTGTAGCAGGGCGTATACATAGACATGTGATGCAAACGTAACAGAATATGTCATGAATGGGGCGGAAACCATGGAGGGGACTACCTAAGGAGCCGGGACCTCTAACCTGATGGTGCGCGCAAACTAGCAATGACGTATCACTAGGAGAAACTGGGGGCTATGAACTCTGTGCTAGGAGCAGAGACTGAAGTCTGGAGAGTCAGGGCGACATGTACCTAAACAGTATCTAGTATCTGATGTTTAGAGAACATGTTGATATAAACTAGAAGTCAGGAGGGGAAAAGCTAACTTGATTCTAAGACTGGACCATGCATTATTCTACATGTAGTGCGTGATGAAGAATATTAAATGACCATTAAATGCAGTCTTTCTCTTACATGGAGCCGGAAAGGCTAGACAATGACGGAAACTATTGATGCAGTTCAGTAACTTAGGAATGCAGAGAAGGAGGACTGAACTGATAACTGGAACTATAACATACTTTTGGCAGACTCAGAGGCAGAGCCAGGCTGAACCGGGCACTGTGAGGCAGGAAGTAAGTGAAGGGTCGAGGATACAGGTGGGGGCTGTATCGCTCCTCAGCGAGGTTCAGGAGACAGGAGCTGAATCTGGTGTCCAGGCCCTTTTGAGGCCTAGAAACGGGGACTTTACAATGGAATAACGTGCACACTGAGAAACGTGGCAACGTAGCTTTACATAGGCCTGATATTCGTAGTATTCACGAGGACTGGAAACTGGCATATTAGAGATGGACACAACTATAATTGCGTCATTAATCGAACATGGGGAATGCATATGCATATTTAATCATGCACACATAACATATGATGGATGACACGTAGGGACACAGAACATGGCAAAATTTACTTTTCCACAGTTCCCTATAATACAGTATACACAACAACTAATCTCAGTAGGAATACCTCACTGCTGCATGGCAAGTAACCATAGCTGCATAGCAAAATAAGCAGGTTCTCCATTACCAACTCTCTGTAGGATAAAATATGTGCATAGTGCCAATGGCATAAATATACATGTAGTAGCATATTCACAGTCGCTCAACATGGAACCGCCAGTTTTAGTGAATATTGTAATACTATAATACACTTGAAATTTTAAATACATATTAAGGAAAGTAATTTAAAGCAACTTTAAACTTTTTTATTAGAACAATTTAAAAACATTACCAAACTACAACAACTATATTAACAACATATATGAACAACCATAATACAAAGAAAACGAACAGTTTTAAAATACACCATATTGTTTCTAACACTGATAAGCAATACACCCCACTTTTTTGCCTACTGGATTTTGATCTTGGTAGCACTTCTTTTCCATTCTTTCAACCTCTTCAATTTTCTGGTATGTGATGGCAGGATAGATGGTAATAACGTCTCAGTCTCAAAGCAGCATATCTATAAATAACAGTTCACAAAGCCTAGCTCATGCAGTTAGCTTGTGCTTCTGAACTACGCAATTGGACAGGCGCTTTCACATCCTTTCAACCTGAATTCACTGTGCCTGAAGAGTAGTTATTTGCTAAACAACCAATAATCCTGCTTATCTTAACAAGGCTCTTCTTTGCTGCTTATTTGAGCAGATAATTAGTTCCTCAAAGACAAGTTTTAATTTTCCTCCTAACAAAGACAAAAAAACCTGAAAGATAATGTTACATAATGGTCAATAAATGGTAACGGTGATACATCAGTATATTCTCTAAACCTTTCTATAGTTGTCACCCACAGTCACATATATACATTTAATGCACCAGTAACTTGTTATTCTTTTCTTCTGAAAAATTATACAGCCTCATCCAGTGCACTTTTGTTCACAAACACATTTTTAACATGCCATCAAACCTCATTTCATAAAACTTCATAAAGTAACACATTCCTCTTGAGACACCTTTGGTAACAATTGCCACAGCTTTTCACTCTACAAAAACAAATATCACCACACAAACCTTTCACAAAGCTAAAGTACATGGACAATCAGACTCATGAGAACAATACAGCTTGTATTATTACATTCTCTGTATGAAAATTTCAGAAACGCTGCTTCCTTTACTTACAGTTTGTACACTTCATTTTTTAACACAATCTGCAAACCATGCTCAGTGTGTTGTGGGATCGACCCAGCTTCATACAGCAAGGTTCACTCTCCGAAGCCTGCACACAACTCTTGTGAGACTTTTGTGCTATTGTAACTTAATTCTAGGGACCTCGTAGTATGTAGAAGTGACTGGCATCTCTACTGAGAACCCTTTCTTGGATAATGGTTGTCCACAAAAGGGTGTGGGAGGGACAGCCCTCTCCTTTCAAACTTCTCTCTCAGATGACAGCTCTGCATAGTAGGGAGTGTGGATGGATTTGCCTATCCTGTAAGACCTCTGTCTTAGATCATGGGTGTGCATACTAGGCCATCATCTCTCAGATCACAGGGTGTGTGAAGGGACTTGCCTTTCTGCTGAGACCTCACCCTATAACAATGCATGTGCATAGTAGGGTGTGGAGACAGATAGACCTTTCTCTCAAATGATAGGTGTGCATAGTAGGGCATGGGGAGGAACTGCCATCTCATTTCAAACCTCTCTCTCGGATGAAAGAATGTGGGTGGAAGGGTGTGTGAAGGGATTGGTCTCCCTGATAAGACCTCTCTCTTTAATGATAGGTGTGTGTAGTGGAGAGTCGGGAAGGACTGAGCTTTCCTTTCAGACCTCCTTCTCAGATGACAGGTGTGCATAGCAGGGTATGGGGTGGAGCTGCCCTCTCCTTTCAGACCTCTCTCTGAGATGACGGGTGTGTGTAGTAGGGCGTGTGGATGAGCCTTAACACTATTCACAACTCTTTTCAAACCAATGGCAATACATAGTAGAGTCCGATAAACACCACCATCATGTAGACTCCTTCTTACAGTTACAAGTGTGTACAATAGAGTGTATACAAAGATCACCTACTCCTTTCTCCTTTTCATGATTCTGGGAAAGTCGGCCAAGATCATAACTTAAAAAAAAAAGAATTCACCATCTAAATATCAAAGTACTTATCTCTTACACACAGTCCCTGGGTAGTGTAAAAATTAGTTAAAAACAATATATATGTATTTTCTTCACAGTAGTTATCCGTTAGACACCTCATCTCTAAATCTAGGTGGACAGCATGCTTTTCTGCGGCCTACTTACATAACTTTTTTTTACTTCATTTCCACACCTCGAATTTTTACCAGTGAACAGGAATAGCGGGCATTAATTTCCAGCATTCCAACAGCCAACCAATCAGAGTGTTATCTCTTGTGGCACTCAATGGTTCCTCTTACTCCCTCGAGAGTGTGAAAGCTCACAGGAAAAATAGGCCTCCTGGTGATTTTGCACCCTGTGGAAGGCCTGAGGGACTCTCGCGAGCCCAACAGCCAAAATATTTTTCACCCTCAATTTCTAAAAAACTGCTGAACGGATATACACCTAATTACAAAAAACAAACTCTTCAAACCTAGATCTTGCTTCGTGCCAAATTTGGAGCAAATATTTTTAGCAGTTTCTGCTGTAGCCTTGTCTAAAGAAGCCTCTGAAAAATGCATGGGACTTTTTTGTTTTGGGCCCCCTTTTTCTCTGTGCCCACTGGATGGATCACCCCGACACTTCAAAGTAAGGGGCTGATGTGGCTGAACTTTTTTTCTTGAAAGCTTCATGAAAATTTGTCAAATTGGGCAAAGTTATTTCTAAAGCAAAACACACTCCATCCATGGAAATGCAGACTAAACTATAACTACTCACTGGTGACCATCAGAAGGTAATATGGACATGTTTAAAATGCAATAAATAACTATAAATAAATACCCATCAAATTCAAAGAATATGCTTCATATTTTTTCAGCCATATGTAAATGATAAATAAAACCATTCTGTAGAGAAAATGTTATTTCCGCTATTAAAAGCAAAACTGTGTTTCATATTTCCATAAGGTAACCATACTTAGCTACTTATTCCTCCCATTGACACATCAATGACAGAAAGATCATGAGTATATGTAATTAGTTAGCAGCCACTGGACCTAGATTCTTCTCACAAAAAGCGTGTGTGAATGAATGAAAGGTGTTTTGTAGAGCGCGACTGCTGCCCGAGGGCGTCCAAGCGCTAGGTAGAGGGAAAAGTACTCTGAGGGACGGGGGAGAGAGCCAGGGGGGGAGTATTTAATTTCTGCCAAATACAAGCATTTTTTAAAATTGCAAGCGTTTCTCCCGGCTTCCGCCTCAGGAGACAATATCCTCAGTGTGTGTGTAAGGAACAATTTTAAGCAAATTCTCTCCACTTGCCCCAGTTTGACAGCTGCACAAACGTTCATTCTGCTTAAATTCTGCTGCAATTACAATAATCGGATACATAGAAGGCATAAACTGATGAATGGGACAGTAAGTTTTTGAATTTGTATCATATGTCACTGTACATGGTAGGATATGTCTATAGTGCTTAAAGTTTCGTCTTTTTTTCTATTATTTTTTGCATAATGTTTCTGTCATGTCACCTCTGTGGGGGTCACAGAGATGTCAGGGGTGGGTCACAGTGCATTGAACCTGCTGACAAATAGTGTCTGTGTAACCGATATAAAGGCCCAGACTTACTATGAGTTTGATTTGAGTTACATCACTTTTGTGGTGCTGCCCATGTACAGAAGCCTATTTGGAATTTACAGAGCCATGCAAAGTTGATTTGTGTGGCTTTGCTTAGTTTAGTAAATACAAAAGGAACCCAGCACATAGCGTTGTCTTGCGATACTTTGTGTCAAGTAGACTGTCAAAGGGTGGAGCATGGGCGTTACAATGCATCCACCTGTGTATTTTGATGCAATCTACAAAGACTTGTAAGCCTGGGTTTGCACCAAAATGGTGCACCAATCCGAAAGTGGCGTTATGATCAATATCTTTATTTCTCCTCATTACTTTCCCTTTTCATGTGTGATGCATTCTACAGCACTCATCGAAAGAGGAACATGCTCTAAATATTGTTTTTGTGTAGGAAGGTACTCCTTACTGCACAAAAAAAATCCTGATTTCTGTCCAGCTATTCTTTTTTTTTTATATAGCGCGTATTTGATCAGAAGGTAACAGAACGCTTTACCTGAGCATCAGTTGTGTTGCATTTATTTTTGTCAGGCATGGGGAGATTAAGAGATTTGCCCAGTATCACAGGATGTTGAGCGTCCTTGCTGAGACTCGTACCCGGTTGCCCAAATTTGAGGTCGACCGCCCTAGCCGTTGGGCTACACCCTCTCTTTGGTTGGCAGTGTGAGTTGGTGGGGGGTAGTAATTACTTTAATAAACACAATGAGAGCAGTAAAAAGCAGGAGAGCAGAAAGAGACGAAAAGAAATTAATTCTTCATACAGTGCAACGTTAGGCACCATCAGTAAAAGAATACATTCATCTAATCAAAACACAATTGGACTCAAATGCTCCTTGATTGGGACGAAAACACAAATAGGGAGGACAGTAATTGATTCAGGAGCAGAGAAGTGAGAGGGACAAGAAAAACACAGAATCGCGAGCAAAGGATGGACACAAGCGCAAACCAAGTCTACGTTGGATGCATTAGGTCTGTTTGACAAGGGACTGCTGAAGCTGTCTCTAGGTGAGGTCTACAATGGCTTCAAGGTGAGTTCAGTGCACATTGAAAACTTGCCAAATTCCTACAAGCCCATGCATGCAGATCAGCAAATAAGAGCTGGTTCTAAATGGACTGTACACGAGGGAGTGCTAGGGTGAAGATATCATATCAGAAAAATAGAGTGGGGTGAAAAGGGCACCGTACCCAGCAGCAACAATGCACTGTGTGTTAAAAACATCTGATAAGATCAGAACATTCTTGTAGAGAGTTGGATAAACATGAAGTTGCTTTTGAGTGATGAAGACTCAATGTAAGAAGCTAAGTGTCTAAAAGCATAAACACAGCTGGTGATCAGGTGTGTCCGTGTCCTGGAAGGCATGGGGTGAAGCAGTTGTGGAGTTAACAGATGCCCGTCTGTTTCTATGTATACATGTGTTTGTGTTCATTAAAAGCAACGAACTGCCGCACATAGGAGTAAGCAAGAGGGGTGTGTTGGGGGACAGTATGGAGATTCCAGCTGCACAGAGCACTTTTTCTTTTTTGTAGTGCTGCATTTTGGATTTTACAAAAAAAAACATGTAGCTAAGGTAAGATAGTGAGAGAAAAAGGACAAAAAAGAAAGAAAATGACGAGGAGAGATAGAGAGATAAAGAAAAAGGGGCAGGACGAAACAGTGTGCATAAAATCGGGTGGTAGCACAAAATCGTCTGATTTCTGGAGGAAATGATAATTTTGGAGGTGAATGCACCGCTGGAATGTCCTCCACTATGCTACTCCTGGAGAGGAGTACATATTTGTCCCGGTGATATTCCTGCAGTAAAAAATGTCTTCAAGAAAGGGGAGGAATTTCAGATGATGCACCAGAAGGGGTTAGATGTAATAGATGAATTAATATGGGCAACAGACCGCACAAACATATTTTATACAAGAGTAGGCGGCCTACACCGGGACAATATGTTAACCTGTTTTCAGCAGAAATTACATCTCTTATGGGTTATAGGCATTAATCTGTGCATGGTCCTGTGCAAAACAATCACCTTAACTAGCCAGTGAAAGTATGTACAAATCACCCTGCCCGCCTTGGTATTCAGCCACACTTGCTTGCACTCTGTAAAGCAAAAAGAAACTAAACACAAATCCTATTAAATACTTGGTAAAAAAAGATTAACCCCCCATTGCAAATGCAGGGTATTACAAACTTACCACCATGATGTGTGTAACTTAAGATTCTGAAACATGTCTACTACTCTTGGGCATGAAGGGTGTTTCCACTCTTCAGTCTTGTGTGGTGCGAGCATAAATACATTTTCATTTCCTACTCACACAATTTCAACTCTGTGTGTGGGTGAACAAATAGTATATGCAACAAAAATGTAGAGAGTATTGTGTCAGTAGATAGGCAATACTTCAGAATGGATTTATTTTTCAATAAGAATGGTTGAGGTGAGATAACAAACGCTGGTAGGAGGCATCCTACAGAGGTACACACCTTTTAAAAAGATCTACTAATGAGAGCAAAGGAATGAGGAACAACCTTATAATTCTATGGGGACGGGAGCACACTGTTTGGCATACTGGAACAAATTTCTCTCAGATGCAATATGGTAAATGTAGTGCATGATACCACTCTATTTAGTTTACTCCCAAGTATCAAGTGTTCGTCTTTGTTGGCATAGCTGTGCGGAGTATCTCCGGACACATGTTTGAGAGTAACAGGTCAGTGTTGGGGTGCTTGGAAATCTGCTCAAAGTTTGCACATGTTAAGTAGTACTCCCATAGCACAGGAATATCCACTGGATTTTCAGCCCAGTAACTTCAAGACAGAGCCAACAAAACGGGTAGATAGAAGTGCTTAATTTGAGCCGGTGGTTGCCGATGAGCCCCACTGGCAATCTTTTTTGTGGGCTGATACTTATTTTCCTCATCAGACTTTCGCCCAGAGGAAGAGAGAAGAACACACAAGGGGGAGGGAAGAAGGAAGAGAAAGACAGAAAACAGTTACAAGGGAAGAAAGCAGGAACAAAAAAGAACCCACAAGAGTGAGAAAAAAGGGGCACAGAAAGTAGATTAGTGTGAGAAAGGGGGTTGGGTGGAATAAAAGCTATATGGCTTTGATATTTGGCAACCCTGATATCTATAACACCAGCTGCAGGCTTCAGAGCAAAACCTAGGGCCCCTAGCACTTATTGTTTTACAAACCGAGCAGGGAAGAGGGGAACACACAGCCTGGCATATCAACACACATGTATCCTAGATGCATTATGGAACATGCAGTGCTCTCTATCTGTGAAGGACAAAATCAAGAGATAACCAGCAATTGAACTTCCAACAATGGTGAACATTTTTCTACTTGTGAGTAAACTTAAAAGATTGTTATCATGCAGAACATTTGCCATAATATATCTGGGAGAAATGTGGTCTGCTATGCCAGGCAGTGTGCGCCCTCCACCCCTTTCATTGGCTCCTCCTGGGGGATACTGGCTGAGGAGCACCTGTGGATGCAGCTGCACTCTATGGGTGGTACTTCACCGAAAAAAAGACTGAGCTGCATTTCCAAGCACATCTAAACCAACATGTTGGTGTTGATGGACAAAAATCCAGAAAAATATGCCCAGAGATACCTAGCAATAGCTGTGCCAACAGTGATGAAAACCTTGATACTTGTGAGAAAATGTAAGAGACGGATTCACCGCAATGCATATGGGACAAATGTGCTGGTATGCCAGGCAGCGTGGCTCCATTACCCCACACTTATATTTATGGTAAATATCTTTTTTAATCTATGTCTATGATTGGGTGTTGTTTCCTGAGAGCTATTAGGGTTCAAAGAAATAACTGCATTTATTTCAGTGAACCAATTGTCGGTTGTTCCAATTATTTGTCTCCATTGGATCTGGCTTGTTTGTGTCTCACTTGTTGTAGGGACCAGCCTGAGCTGGATGCTCCTCTCAGAGCCCTCCTCATTGTGATAAGGGTTTTCAACTACCATCCACCCCTTAAGCACTCTCTGAGCTTCATTGCACTGTGCAGCAGATACATTGCAACTTCACTGAAATGAGTACAAGAAATCAAAATAACCAAAATGAACTCTGAGCACAAAGAGTCCCATGTACAGCCTCCTTCGGAGAACTTTCAAATGTATGATTGAAAGAAAACTGGCAGTGGTGTGGCAGGACTTTCAGTGACAAGGTCCTGCTTTGTTTCTGATCTCTGGTGTGATCCTGAGCAATTCTCTTAATAGATTTATGTTTAGTAAGTCATAGGTCATTAGGTGCAGTGCACCTTGAAGGATAACTCTTCTGTTTAAGGCTTCACACTGCCAGTCTGTTTAATAATTGCTACAGCACTCCTGTCTGAACCAAGGTTTTATGCAGATGGAACAGGTATACTGTATTTTCCAATATCTGTTTTGAGTAACCTGAGAGATACCTCGGCTTTGTAAAGCTCCTGCCTGTAAAATATGCATACCCATGGGATAGCCTTGCTCTCTGTAGGCACAGAATAAACCTTCTTCTGTGACTTGAGGGATAGCTCCTCTATGTACGTTTTGAGCATGCGATGCTTGTGAAACTTTGGTTTGAGCTTTGCTTTCTGAAGACTAATGTATGTAGGAGTTGTGTATATTTAGGGGAATAAATATGCAGGGACAGACCCTATTATGTTTTGTCTCACACTCCTCAACAATAGCGCTTTGGTGACATGCCTTAACATATACATTGTATGCCTCTTTAAGAGATAGCTTTACTTTTTAAAGCCAATACCTATGGGTCTATGTAACATGTTAGAAATTTCTAGTGTGTGAGGGTTGAGTTCGTAAATTCATTGTCATAATATTCTATTAATTATTAGGACATAGGGGATAAGATAGATTCTGGAAAGATACTACACCCACTTAAAATGTGGGCACTTTAAAACAAATTCCTTTGATAACAGATCCTCCTCCTCTTTAAACATGAAGCATTTGCCCCTGACAATTTACTAAGTCCGTCAAGGGTATGATACACTATTATCAACAATAGGGAGGGATTAGAAAGGTGAGAAGTTCATCTGATGGGCTACAGGCTGGAAGAGCAAGAGATCCATATCAGGGATTTATGAAGTGTTTCCTGAATTTGCAGGTTTTATTCTCTGCCATGACATGCAGGGTTGAAGATGCAAGCTCATTCAAGGAAGAATGTTATTCCAGATTGTTGGTCTGTAAATGGAGATGTCTTGATTGCTGTATTTCTCCCTTTTTCTCCTTGATTTCAAGCTTGACAATGTTATGACTTTTTGTGTTACATTGGTCCAATGTAAATGTTTTCAATTTGATAAGTTGGCGTGGTTGTTCTTTAAATGTGATACAACAGATTCCGAAATTAATGCAGGCCTGGAGAGGTAACCAGTTAATGTCCTTCTGGGTGGGTGTGATGTGGGTGTGTTTCTTTGATATGTTGAAGCAATGGCTTGTGCGATGGTCATCCATTCAGTGAACATGGAAGCTGAGACACCAGCAAACATTGTTTTATTTCCATCCTGGTGGATCCAGGGATAGAGCTGTGGCTTTCTTTCTGGAGTTAGTTTCCGAGAGCTGAGGCTTGCCTTTATTTAAATGGGCAAGTGCATTTCATGCGTTTTCTTTCTTCCTGTGTCTTAAAGGATTGAGAGTGAACGCAAGCGTTACGGTGTGAATAGCAAGTTGGGTCGGAACCCACATGGTATAAAATCAGCCAGCCATTTGTTTGCGAACAGGATAATGTGTTTTTGCTAAGGTTTAATTAAAAGTAGGCTCTTGACAAATTTACAGTAATTATGAAAAGATTGTAATGCACCAACCACACTCCAGAATGGATAAGGCCTTGGTGAAAAAGCAATAGGAAAACACTGCTCACACCATATCTCAATAATTGCACCTCCACCATAGGAACCAGAACCAATATTAAACTACGATGTAAATGACCCAATCCGAGATGTTATAAGACTCTGTCTCATCACATCATCAAAAATGCCAAAGAATCTGATTGTTATCATCAGAAAATTGAGCAGAACACCCTAGGTCTGTCACCCAACCAATATCCTGAAATGACTCCTTTTTTACCTCACTTAATCATGAAAATTTCACCAAAGGACATTTACAGATGTTGGAACAAGTACATTAATGGTGGACCCATGTAAAGCTCAGTCTTCAAGGACATCCTCCCAAAAAGCTGTTGGACTTTCTCCAACAGGGCTCTAAGAAACCATTCTGTAATGATTAAACTCATCTCAAGAGAACTTATAATGATTCACATTAAATCTACAGTAAAAAATGTGGTGTGGATCCCTCTGAGCATTGCAACTACTAGCAATAACAAATGTTCATTTTTAGGCAAACTCTTTTCAAATAAACATCAACATTCATTAAAGATAACCTGGTATTTCACTATCAAAATGTGTTTTGTCTGGACGTGGCTCCGAGACCTCACTGACTGTGACATGGATAATATCAAAATCACTGTTGACTTATGTGGAGCAGCCGCCCTCGTATCTGACTGATCATTGATCTTGGACACATTTTACTGTCTTGTACTCCTAGTGCGTCTTCCCGACATAAATATTCAACAAACAATCCTAAAATCGATTCAATCCTAGCTTTAATACAGGATGCTCACTTTATTACTTTGCCCGACACCCGCGAAGCATTCGACTTTTCAGCAGGTGTACCTCAAGGCTCAACTATTGCTCCGCTCCAGTTCAACATGTATCTCAGTCTGCTACATACCTTTGATATCTTCCTTTAATCTCACCTGCTGTAACTATGCTGATAATATGCAAATCTGTCTAATGCTTACATTTTGTATCTTATCTTGACTCCATCCCATGCAAAAATGTCTAGAAGCAAGTGATCTCTGGTTGCTTGCTAGCCATCTCCAGCTCAATACTAAACAGAGATTCTTGAATCTGGACACTGGGTGACACACCAGTTTAAACCATTTGGAATAGAACCATCAACACAGCTCAAGTCTAATTCTGTAACTTAGTAGTGACCATGGACTCTAACTTATCCATTATACCTAAAAATAAATAAAGTGGCTAAACAAAGCTTCCACGTGATGAGATGCCCGCAGTGGAATCAGCAGTATCTTGGGTTTGTCCAATAAATCCAAGGTAAGATTGTATTTGTGCTCTCACTTCCTGACTATGGCAAAGTGAAATATCTTAGAGCTTGCCTGTCAGTGCTTTGGAAACTACATAGTCTAAAATGTGACTAGCGAACCTCTTCTCAACCTACTAATGTGGACCCATGTTAAGCCAGGTGCATAGTTCACAGGGTAATCCATGGGAATGGATCACTCTTCAGCAAAACCGCCTCATGTATCATGATGCAAGACATCTGTCCTCAACGCTAGTTCTATTACTGACTGGAGACATTTTTGCAGCGAGGGACGCTTTGTGGTGAGAGCAGAGAAGAGACCAGAAAGCCCTGATTCCCTTTGCGCTACGAGTGCGCTGTTGGCAGCTTGTCCCCCCAGCCGCCGCAAAACTACCAGCACAGCGGCAGCAGCGTGGGGGGACTACAATCCCCAGAGAAACTAGCGGGACTGCCACGCCCACCCGCAGCATTTCAGCGCCCGGAGGCGCTTAAGAATCCAGCCCTCCCCTGGGGGAGCGGGAGACATTTTTGCAGCGAGGGACGCTTTGTGGTGAGAGCAGAGAAGAGACCAGAAAGCCCTGATTCCCTTTGCCCTACCAGTACGCTGTTGGCAGCTTGTCCCCCTCACCGCCGCAAAACTACCAGCACAGCGGCCGCAGCGTGGGGGGACTACAATCCCCAGAAAACCTAGCGGGACTGCCACGCCCACCTGCAGCATTTCCGCGCCCGGAGGCGCTTAAGAATCCAGCCCTCCCTTGGGGGAGCGGGAGACATTTTTGCAGCGAGGGACGCTTTGTGGTGAGAGCAGAGAAGAGACCAGAAAGCCCTGATTCCCTTTGCGCTACGAGTGCCCTGTTGGCAGCTTGTCCCCCCCCCGCCGCCGCAAAACTACCAGCACAGCGGCCGCAGCGTGGGGGGACTACAATCCCCAGAAAACCTAGCGGGACTGCCACGCCCACCCGCAGCATTTCCGCGCCCGGAGGCGCTTAAGAATCCAGCCCTCCCTCCGCGTCGCGGGACGCGCGCGGGCGGCACCGGGCTAAGCCCGGGCAAAGGGCGGGCCGTTTTGTGGCCGTTCGGTGGCTGGAGGAGGCTGGGCTGGGCCCACTCCCTAAACATCGTAGGACTTTCACCACGTGATCCAGTAAGTGTGCCACCTCTTTGATATTGAGCATCCCGTTTTGTGTCCTATGTTGCCCCTTCAAAGCTCCTGTTCTTCTTATTGTCACTCTTCACCAAGACTCACCTGGATAGTGATCATTTATGGGGCTTCCGTTCTGGTTATGTCTTAATAATATTTAACCAGCAGCTATTACCGTTGGAAGAGGAATTTATCTAGGGGTTGTGTTTTAACAAAAGACTATCACCAGCAATAATGCCGGCCAATGCAGAAAAAACTGAAGCACTAGGAAATGCCAAGGGCACTTTGGATGACTACTTCAAGAAACCCCATAATGATACAGAAAGGGACTGCTCATTGGCAGAACGTAGGGCTGAGCGACGCCGCTCGGTTGAAGCTATTAAAAACAGACTTTCTGTTGATGTTCTAATACACTCTAACCCAGTAGGTGCAGGCTCTACATCAGGTAATGAGGACGAGTTAAGTACGCAGGGAATCCCTATGCTATTGCGAGATTCGCCACCCCCAATGACACTTATTGATGTCGTGGAACAAAATTGTTCCTCAACTATTAGTAATACTAATGTTATCTTGGATATTATACCTGATACTCCCCGTGTAGTGGTGAGGAATACGCAAAAGACACCAGGGAAACGGGAAGCCGTTAAAATCTTTGGCCCACCACCCAATAAGAGAAGGAGGAGAGGAGGTATGCCTCAAAGAATTAAGATCAGCCACACTGATTTTGGGAAGGGCAATAAGGCCCGTATTACAACTGCTCCCACTACAAAATCTAGACTACCACCCGAGTCAGGTCAGGAGGCCATACGCGAGGTTATACCGCTCACAGATAGCCCCACACTGACTGTATCTGGCACTAGTTTAACATCTACTAGGGATGGCACAGATGAGAAACAACTATCCGCAGTCTCCCTTGGAAAAATTGAACATCTATTCAAGTCATTTACCTCTCCTATACTGGAGAGGCTGAAGAGGATAGAACAGTGGCTAGGGGATTTAGAACACGCAATTACCACCAAAGCAGGTATTTCTAAAGCTCCATCTAACCAGCCCTTACTCCCCGAAGCCGTAGCTCCATCTCCTAGCCTTGTAGCCCAGAGGGATACAAATTCAGTTAGTAAAACAGGGGCAGGTATACATGGTGGGGCGAAGTTGCAAAAAGTAGACCATCAACCCGCTCCACATATACTTAAAGAACTACCGAAGAAGGCAACTACAGTCCATGGAGGAAATAAGTATGAGCATAGGGGGCGGGCAAACACTGATAGATCAGGATTCACTAGGGACCGTCAAGTTGAATAACCACCGGACGCGGTCCCCTTTGTGGTTGCACTTACAGGCGTCCCTATTCTACAAGCGGGCAGGAGAGAAGGCTTTAGCCAATTAAAAAATAAAGCCATGCATTGGCTTAGCCAGTACAGACCGCTCCCATATAATATCAACGGCGACATCGTTCACGTACGCCGACTCTCCTGGCTGGGGAGTAGATAGAAAGATATTGAGGGCGATCTCATTATCATAAATTTTAGAGATCCTGCCGCAGTTAATCACATCTTAAACTGGAATATAAGAACTAATGCTACAACCATTACTCCTTATGATCTAACTTATTTTTATCCAAGACCTCAGGTAACTTCCTTGATGTCTTTAGCCCCCCCCTCCCGTATATGGAATAATCTTCCTATAACATCTAACAATCAACATCCTTGGCAGATTCCCTATCCTATGACCCAAAAAAATGCTTATGGGTGGAACAACATCCCATACAGGGGACATAGAAATAACTACAGTGGATTAGATCACTCACAGGGAATCAGGGGACTGGACCATTTATTGCCATTCACCCCTTTAGAGTATACTAACAGATTCGCAGCACTTTCAGGTCTGGATGACTGCAAATGACGGTCGGGGGTACTTTCAAACAGATTATCAACTTACAGGACCAAAGATAAACAATATAATGTTAGTGCTCAAAGCAATATTCCTGTTCCTGTATATATTACGTCTGAGTTAGACCCCTGTCCTGTCACAGTCCCTTATCCCAAAATACAACCTACTGGGGTGAAAGTGCTGGCAACCCCTCAGTTACAAAATCTGCCTGGGATTATTCCCCCTGAAACAATGGACACAATGAAACCATCTTTTGAGATGTCCACAATTGTAATATCCCCAGCTGGGACTACACTCTGTGATATAACTGAACCAACTCCCTTGATATCTAGGGAAATAACATCCCCAATAACCACGGAAGTTCCTGGTAGCATAATATCATGGAACATAGCTGGTCTGGCCCCAAAAATTAATGATACAGACTGGCGGTCAGTAACTATGTCCCATTCAATTATAGCTCTCCAGGAAACATGGGCTAGGGAAGAATCCCATTTGCTGGGCTTTAAAACGTTTTTTACGCCAGCAATTCCCACCAAAATGGGTAGACACAAAGGAGGGTTGGCTATGTATTTGTCTATCTGTACAGGTCCCACGGTTTTAGGGAGTTTCTTGGATTCTCCTTTTTTCCAGATCTTAAGGGTATCTTGGGGAGCTTTGGAAAATCTAGCCATTATTAATTTCTACAATAACATCCCAAGATCACAACTAGAAATTACAATTAAGAAATTGTCAAGTACCCTTAAGTCTGTTACAGATAGCTGCCCAGGCAACATGGCCCTCTTGTGGGTCGGGGACTTTAATTGTCCATTGTGCCCTAAGAGCTCACAGGGAGTGTGTGGCTGGGAAGATGAATCCATAGGACCAATAAGCCATTTTGCCCACACAACATTAGGAGATATACTTAATAATTTAATGGTGGATCACTCCATGGCATTCATTAATGAGGTTTGCTCTGAGCCAAAATTATTTGCACCTACATTTAACGCAAGGGGGACACGATCAATTATTGACTTTACTTTACTATCTTCTCGCTATGCCTCACTGGTTAATGCCTGGGAGACAATTACAAGTGGCATTAGTGATCACTACCCCATTTCAGTTACCTTTAAACTAAATCTGGATACGCGGTCACTTAATATTCAACGTAACTACGTTTTTAATCCTATTTTTGGCCAGCGTAACGGATTCTGCATTAAATGGGAGAAGGTAATACCAGAGAGCTTCCAACAAAACCTAGTGAATATCTCCCAAAAATAAATTACTAAGTGTTTGACATTAGAAGAGAATGATGAACAAGTCTTGAACTCTTTTAATAAAATTTGTTGTTTAATTAAGCACCTTCTGACCAGAGACTTTCATAACACAGTTAAGAAAATACCAGGGTGGTTCGATCCAAACTGCTCTAGGGCACTGCGGGAACTCAAAAATGCTTTGCATGCTATCCCATTAGATAGAGTTCAGATTCAAGGGGCTAGGCGTAAGTACCGTGCCGCCTTGATTAGAAGGAAGAAAGACCTAAAAGCTGAAGCTTGGGAAGCCCTCCACACAGCAGCAATACAAAAAGACTCTGCTGCCTTTTGGAAGGCTGTGAATGCTCCTTTTTATCAAGAAAGTCAAGGTCCTCGTCTAGATAACGCTATCACGGCCAGGGAATGGGTATCCCACTTCCAGGCCCTGTATAGCAATAAGGCGCTGCCTATAACAGCTTGTGAAATATCATCAGAAGAAGTGGACTCCCCGTTTCCTCTAGACATCCAATTCGAACTAGAGGAAGTATACAAGGCCCTAAGGAAGAGCTCAGCCTCGAAAGCTCCAGGCCCCGACTCTGTCCCGATTGATGTTTTTAAAATGTACCCAGATTTGTGGACTCCTCTACTCACCAGAGTTCTGAATTGTATGACAAAAAGAGGTTTTATCCCAACCTGGAAGGAGGCTATCTTAGTCCCGATATACAAGAAGGGGGACAGGAATGATCCTGCCTGCTACCGTCCCATCTCCTTGTTAGATGGTTTTATGAAGCTGGCAGGCAGGGTCATTCTTGCTCGCATCCAAGACTGGGTTGAGGGTCAGTATGTGTTGTCTCCTTTTCAGTATGGGTTTAGAGGAGGGCGGAGGACAATTGAGCAAGGGCTAAATCTTTCACTAATTATTTCTAAATATATCCATGCAAGGAAAACAAATTTGTATGCGACCTATGTGGACCTCAGCTCTGCTTTTGACTGCGTTTTGCACGACAGTCTTTGGCAGACGCTGAGGGACATTGGGCTGGATAATAAAATAATTGTATATATCAGAGAACTCTATGTGGAGGCAGGTGCCCGAGTTAGATATGGTCAGAGGGGGGAATGTACAGACCTTTTTAAGATTAGCAGAGGGGTAAGGCAGGGCTGCATCCTGGCCCCCCTGCTTTTTAACTTATATATTAATGGAGTGGGTTCTTGCCTAACACACCAGTACTATGATTACCCCGTAATCCAGGGCAAGCCCATTCCTATTTTACTCTATGCTGACGATGCGGCCATCCTTTCACAGACTAAAGTTGGACTCCAGAAAGCCGTACACAGCTTCACCAATTTTATGAACGATAGAGGGTTATGTGTAAACGTCTCGAAGACGTTTACTATGTCGTGTGGCCCAAAAAAACATAGACAACCATGCCCAATTGTTCTGAATAATAGGAAGGTCGAGTTAGCCGACATCTTCTGCTATCTGGGGATCCATTTCGATAGACAAGGCACCTGGAAGCCGGCCGTGAAAGCACGGGCTGTGGCTTTTAATAGAGCAGCCGGGGCTCTCATGAATTTTGCGAAAAAAATAGGAAATAGGCCAGTAATGGAGCTCCTCCGAATATTCAAATCGAAATGTGTGGCCATTGGGACCTATGGGGCTGGTATCTGGGGCTGGCAGCAATTGGAGGAGATCCAGCGAATTGAGAACAGGTTCCTCCGATTCATAACTGCTATGCCAAGGAGCACCACGATATATGTATTACGCCGAAGTTGCTCTCAATTTTATCATGGATACCATAAAACTTGCCCCAGTTTTACTTTGGCACAATGTTTGGACCAATCTTGCCACAGAATTGAATAGACTTATTATAAAGGACTGCTTGAACTGTGATGGGTGGAAAAACATCATATGGCTTATCTATGTTAAGAACTTTGTAGCCGAGATTGGTCATCCCGAATACTTTACGGACCCAGCCTCATTGGAAACTCTCTCGCGATTTACGTTGAAAAAGACATTGCTGGAACACCTGGAAACACAAAGGTGGAAGGGCGTAAGGACAAAAAAATCGGTCATGAGCCACGATGAAGTAACATCTCAGAGGGGTTTACAGTTGTATCTTGTATTAGAACACCCCCTATATCACCGCAGGCTCCTGACTTACTTCCGCCTGGAAACTTTTTATAGACTCATTTCATTCCCAACCTGCAATGACTGGGCGAGGGGAAAAAAGCTGTGTCCTTGTGATGACAAATCATTTCAATCAAACATACATTGCACTTTGTTCTGCACTTTATATAGCCATCCACGACGACAAATTTTAAAGCCTCTATTACTAACTTGGGGCCTAAGGAATTCAAGAGAAGCTAACAATAAACTTAGGTCCTTAGATGAGTGCCTCACTATTAGTACAGTGAGCCTTTTTCTGAACACTATTTTAAGAGTGAGAAAGTCTATTGTCATGGGATAATAAGAGTTAGTGAAATGTTTCTTTTATAATCATATTTTATCTCACTTGTCTGTACTGTTTTTAGCCTTTTTTCTTTTACTCTTTTAGAAGAAGTCAAACCTTAGCAATGTTTAAATTAGAATGAAATATTTGACATTTTAAAACTGTGATTTGTATTTGTATACTTTTATGAATTGTTACTTCAATTCGTATAAAGTTTATTTGAATTTGAATTTGACTGTACATCCCTCCAAAATGACACGAACCTTAGTACCTCTTTCGCCGGTCTCTTTAGCCACACTTCAGACCTCAATGCATGCTCAAATTTGGAGAATTGACAACCACCTACAGTTCACGAAAACATTCAAAGCATGGCTTTCTCCATCAATATAACCAAACGATGCCGAGTATGAACAATACACATTTAATGTGTAAGGAGATATGCATGACTTTGCCTATTGTCATACTCTCTAAAACAAAATAAGCTTGTACTCTGTGCTGCATGCTTCACCACGTTTTCTTATATCCAAGGCCCTGAATTTTAGTAATCAGAGAATCCTGCCTAATGGATTTTCGTATCATGCAATAATTATTTTAGGAGTTGAGTTAGGCAAAAACTTGGTAGACCCAAAGAGATGGAATTTCTTGCAAGAAATCATGGGACGGCTGCTCCTTGTATTGTCTGGGACTACCTTAAGGCATATATTTGTGGCCTGGCTATAAATAAAGATGCGGACAGTTTTGAGAAAGAAGAAGAGCAAATCTTAGAACAGAATGTTCAGCGGTGCTGTGATACCTTACTTAGAAGCCCTTCAGCTTCCAATCAATGAAAGCTCAACCAGGCTAAACAGGTTCTAAACACGGTTTATTATTTAAAATGTAAAACCTCGAACTGTAACTATATGCAAAAGATATACGAAGAAAGTAATTTTACAGGGAGGTTTCTCGCAGGCCACAAGTAAACGGATCAGCATACTGAAATGCCCGGTTACCGGTATCCGAAGGGAGGATCCGCCTAACATAGGGGATATAATCCTGGAACATTATAGGGGCATCTATGGTCAAAAACAAACAATTATTAATGCATCCCTGGACATGGTCTTTTGAGAACAGAATATCTCGGTACTCTCCGAGACCGATAAAGTTAATGTGATGCGCCCCTTCTCTAAAGAAGATGTGGGGGAAGTTATAAGGAAACTCCTGAATGGTAAAACCTGTGGACCGGACGGTCACCAGCAGAATTTTTTAAAGCATTCCCCAGGGTTTTATTGGTGGCCAATACAATCCTAGAGGGAGGCCGATACCAGCATCATTCCGAAAAGGGAATGTAGTCAGCTTTTAAAAAAAGGGGAAGGATGGCCAAGATCCTAACTTATATCGCCAAATCACACTTTTGAATTCTGACTACAAAATTATTACAAAACTTTTAGCGAATAGATTTGATATAATAGCTTCAAATCTGGTCCACTCTGATCAAAATGGTTTTATTGCAGGGAGGCAGCTTGAGACAAACACGCATTATTTAGCCAAAGCACTAGATTACTTTAAGACCAAGAAAATGCCGGCCCTGGTCCTCCTGCTGGATGCCAAGAAGGCATTCAACTTCGTGGTCTGGGAGACTTTATTCCATATCTTGTCCAGGTTCGGTATACCCCCCCAGATCACGGGGTTGATTCAGAGACCGTATCACAATGCAGAAGCCAGCATTATTGTTGAAACCTCCGAGGTAGGACAAGTTAGTGTTAAACAAAGTTGTCCACTGTCTCCTGTTCTATTTGCTGTTTTTATTGAGCCTCTGGCTATTGCCATCTGAGATAATGTAGATATTCGCTCTCCTCTACCATCTGTGGGGAAACGAAAATTATACGCCGACGATATCATGCTAATTCTGGACTGTGATACGGGGGTTCGAGCAAAGGTCTTTGAGATCTTTGCACAGTTTGAATCTTTCAGCAGGTATAAAATTAATAAAAAGAAAACAGAAATATTCTAGTCTGATGTCTTGCATACTGATATCATGTCATGCATAAACTCTCAACCCAAAAATACTTGGGAATTAATTGTTCGGCACGAATTGCTGACTTATATGATCTAAATTTGTCTCTTTGCTTCTCTTGAATGTATAGGATTTATTGCTTCGCTGGAACTCTCTCATGTTAACTATTTGGGGAGGGTTTCGCTGATTAAGATGTCTGTTCTCCCGCTGTTCAATTTTTTATTCTCTGCAAATTCCGTGTGTTTTAACAGCACCTTTTTTCGGTAAACTGGAGTCTATGTTTACGTCTTTCCTCTGGGGGAAAAAAGCCTCCCGAATTGGACTAAGCACTTTATACGAGGATTTGGAAAAGGGTGGGTTAGCCCTCCCTAATATCAGGGATTATTATTTTGCATACTTCGCACAATACATGTCCAGGTTCAAGTCAGAATCCCATACAGGAGTACTTGTGAATTATTTCATGAGCTTAATCTGTATAGAGCACCAGATACGTATACCATTAAAAATTACGAAATCACCAAAACTAGTGCGCTATAAGTGTATGAAGTGGTTCTTTCACAAACCTCAGGATTTTTATAGAAGATATACAATCCCAGTTATAAATACTTTAACCCCCATATCCAAACTTACTTTGGTATTCGTGATTAGAGAATTGTCCGAAATGATTAAAAAATGGGCCAAGGCCGAATTTGGGAAAATCTCAGGCTTTATTGCAATTGATAAGTGGCTAAATATTTCCAAAATGCATGATCTAATTCCAAATGATTTCCTTATTCTTGGGTCCTACAGAATGCTCCACAAGTTACTTGGGGGATCATTATGATGACGGGCGGACTTTGTCCTCCCGTCACCATAGTGGGGAACGGTACCGCTCGCCATAAGGGCGGGGGTCCCGTGGGGGGAATTAGGATGTGCCCGCCACAGTGGAGGGCACATCCTGTAGTTTTAGCATTGTGGCGGGCGGTGCACTCTGCACCGCCCGCCACAATGCTAAAAATGCTTTTATGCATTTGCATATGCAAAGCGGCAGGCACCGCGCGGTGCCTGCTGCTTTGCATATGCAAATGTGGGGGGGTACCATAGGTACCCCCCATGTGCCCCTCGACAGTGGTGGCAACCAGGGGGCCCTGCAGGGGGCCCCCGCAGCAATCCCCGCCTGCCTTTCCGTGGCGGCATTGCCGCCGCGGAAAGGTCTCTACTTTGTGCCATTGTAATATGGCTGGCGGTGTCCTTTGGACACCGCCAGCATAATAATCAATTACCGCCGCGGTCGCAAGTCGACCGCGGCGGTAAAGCGGCGGACGGTCTTTCCGTCCGCCGCTGTCCCCTCCGCCATCCTAATCTGGCGGAGGGGAAAACGAGAGTGCTTGTCGGGCGGATTGCCTCTGCCAGGGTGGCGGTGGCCACCGCCACCCTGGCGGAGGCAATCCGCCCAACATCCTAATGGGGCCCTTGGTATCTGGATCTGACGCAGATTAATGAGTGTAAAAATCTGGCGCTCGCGCTATTTGAAGAAAGGGTAAATAGGAAACCCGTGGAGTGGAGAAAACTTTTGGCACCTATTAAAGGTGCGGATCTCGCTCAGAAAGCAATAATAAAATGAGAAAAACATGAAGGGTTGGAGGTAACAGCAAGAATGTGGACCGAAGTGAATAAACTTAATTTCAGTTCGTTACAGTGAGCTAATTGGCGCCGGAATCTATTTGTTAGCAAATGGCTGCTTTACAGAACCCCACACTTTCTATCCAAGGGTTCTCCTAGTCAATTTAGTCAGTGTTTTCACTGCTCAAATCAGTCGACAGCCAACTGGACACATATCATTGCACAGTGCCCTTTAATTCAGGTGTTTTGATAATATTTTCCGACATTTGGAGGCCGAATGTCTAATTAAACCTTACTCCAACAGTTGGCTGAAAGTCCTGGGTTACGATCCCTCCCTTTGTTTATCTGATAAATGGGTTAAATTATTATATATTGCAATGGCAGTCAGTCGGTCGCTGCTGCTTCAAAGATGGCGATCAGGTCAGGTACCAACAAAATGTGAGTGCGTTCGGAATATGAAGCAGGTCAGAAATAGTGAAGGCTTGTTTGCAATATGAAGTGGGGGGATTAGAAAATTTGAAAAAGTTTGGGAATCATATTTTGATTAAATACTAAAGAGCTCAAAATTTAGATGCATTGTTAATATGATGAAATACTATCAGATGTCTCATATGATGACACATTTGTATACTTTATTGCACTTTAATGCACCACAGACACTTTAGTTACTCTTAAAAAGAAAGTCGATATTTTACTCGGTCTTTTATGGTGAAATACTAACAGAAGCTCTATCTTCTGACATATCTCTATACATCATTCCGATTTGCACTTTAATGCACCATAGGCACTTTAGTTACTTTTAAAATGTGAATTGGTACTGTATCAGGCCTCTTATGATTTTTAGTCCAAAGATTACTCTGGCTTTTATTCTGATTGTGTACTCTTTTTTACTCCTGAATATGCATGCTGTATTTACTGATTGGAAGTGCATTACCTGACATTGACACTGTGATATATGGATGAATTTGTAAATTTGTATGGATCTCAATTAAAAAAAAAGAATGCAAAAAAAGAGGTCAAGCAGGATTAGCAGACAGGGATCAAATAGTGAGCACATAATCAGAATAGCATAGCAAACTTGTATCCCTGAGATTCACAAGAGGTGGATAATGAGGACTTACACATAGCATGGACTAACGTTATCTTAGGACTATCCGCTCATTAGCCCTTCACATTCTAGACTGACCCCCAACCTGAAGCAGGCATTGTCATTATTGTAATCATCAGAGTTAAATTTCTATCTCTTTATTTGTGCTTGTAACTATCTTGTTTTATAGCTACAAACATGCTCTGGAGTAGGATCGCCATGACCTTTGAACGAAATCAATAGAAATGCAATTGATGCAAAATTCCAAGGCCAGCATAACCACCTCATTTGCACACACATCAATTGGCAAACAACTGACTGAATTTATTATGGTTTCCAGCTCATTTTAGTCACTGGATCTGTGCTCGGCACACTTCAGGAGCTGGGATCTTACATATCTCTTTCCACAAAAAACACACTATGGGGTCAATTCCGATCCGGTAAAAAGCACTCCGAATCGTCGTACGGAGCGTTTTTTCCCCGTATGAATCGTACCTGTAAACATCCCGTACGTACGACGTAGTACGATTCGTACCAGGAGCCGTACTCCGTACGAGTCGTACAAGACACCGTACGACTCTAATCTCCGTACGATTCTCCCTCGTAACCCACTGTACACGACATCTGTACGGTTCGCGGCTGGTCTTTGCGACCCAGCAAGTACGATACGTGTCGGGTACGCACCGTACGACCCTTTTTCTACGGGAGCTGAAACAGGTATGGAACGGGCCCCCCCGGGTACGGTGCGTACCCCCCATGATCGCAGGGGTACGCACCGTACCCCTGCGATCATGGGGTGTACGAGCCGTACCCCCATTGTACGATCCGTGTACGAGCCGTACCCCCATTGTACGATCCGTGTACGAGCTGTACCCCCATTGTACGATCGGTGTACGGCTCGTACACCGATCGTACTTGGGATACGGCTCGTACACCGATCGTACATGGGGTACGGCTCGTACACCGTTCGTACAATGAGGGTGCGGCTCGTACACCGATCGTACAATGGGGGTACGGCTCGTACACCGATCGTACAATGGGGGTATGGCTCGTACACCGATCGTACAATGGGGGTACGGCTCATACACCCCATGATCGCAGGGGTACGGTGCGTACCCCTGCAATTATGTGGGGTACGGACCGTACGGTGTGTATGTGTTTGTGTGCTTTTCCGTACGACTCGCCCTTACCTGACGTGGACCGTACAAATCGCGTCCTCATACCCCGGTCCGGATCGTACTCGTCGGGTCATACGGCATGTGTACGAGTCGTACAGTATGTGTACGGGTCGTACGGTTCACGGTTTCAGCCTTGCAATACGTACGGATCGCGACAATTCGGACGGATTCACGGAATACGGATCGTACTTCGCGACTCGGACGGATGGGTACGATTCGTACGGAGAGGGCTCCGGATACAAATCGTACGGACGTTTTTTTTCCCGAATTGGAATCGACCCCTATGTATCTCAATTCACAAATTCGTCTATAATCGTAAAACAATATCCTTTCCTTACAAGAGTTCAGCTTTCAACACCACAAGACAAGCAAATGCTCTGAATGAAAAAAGCCTTATTTCAACAAAAAAATCATGAAATACAGACAAATTTGTATTATTTCAATGAATGTTTTCCACTGAAACAAGTGTTTTTCTTTAATATAAATAAGTGTCCAGTGGTGGCTGGTGGATTTAAAATGTGGTAAGGCAAATATTATACACCATAATGTGTGAGAGCAGCACGCAAGATAAAACTGAAAAAGGAGGGTGCGGGGATTCTCCGCCCGCAAAAAAAGTTTTGAAAAATGTATTGAAATGGGGGGTTTACTACATACCATTAGTCAACTTTTCACTCCAGTGTAAGCAAACAGCAACATCACAATGTGCAGTGTTTTCACCTAGATATAAGTGCACTCATAAGTATGCACTGACATAAGAACACTAAGATCTCAGTAAAAAATGTGTATTTGTGTATGATACCTTCTGCTAGCAATTGCTTTTTAGGTCTCCTCTGAGCCAGCTCATGCACTGTCACCTGCAAGTCTATTGTTCCTTAAGAAAAAGGGCTAAGAGCCCATCCATTGCTTACCATTAGTTGGCTTCCTCATCATTCTCATTTCTTTTGTTTTTGTTCGTCAGTGGCAGGTGGTTTCATTTTGCTGGTTGCTCCAGACACCTTTGGGAGGATTTTGGTTTCACTCCTTTAGATTACACACACACACCTACTCACACACATAAGCACACATGCACTCGCACATAAACACTCACATGAACACATGCACACACACAGGTTCACTCCCGCACATCACATCATTTGGCTCTACATTTAGTTTCAAAGGAAATAAACCCCTCAAGCATATTGTTCCATTGAACCAAAACAATTTCTGTGTGTTATTTGTTCATGTCATTTGTCAGAGGACAGCTCCTGAACGGGGAGTGCCTGTTTGAGTATACTAAGGCAAGCCCAAGCAGCTCGAGGCTAGCTAGTTAATTAACTTCTTCCAAAAGATAAAGAGATTTGCTACCAGGCCAGGAGAGGAAAGCTTATTTGTGAAACAGCATAAACAGGGCCGTAGCTTCAAGGCGGGTGTTAGGAGTGTCACACCTCCCCTAATAAATGTATTAATTAGTAAATAGTTGTGTACAGGAACTTTTAGTCGTGTTTGGTGATGTGTCTGTCAGATTTCGTCTGGAATGTTTAAATACTCACTCAGACAAAAACACACGCACACACTCTCATCTCTGTTTTGAAAGTCTTAAAACACGGCTATTTTACAAAATACTGTGTTTTAAATACCCCCTCACAATCTGCACTCATTTCCCTTCTCATTGGCCCTTAAGCCCCCTAATGCGCTGCTTCTCTTATAATACTTAACATTATGGGGGCGGATGTGGCCTAATGGCTAGAGCAGTCGACCTCGAAGGCGGTTCGAGTCTCGACAACGACGCTCAATATCCTGTGATTCTGTGCACATCACGTAATCTCCCTGTGCCTACAAAAAAAGAATGTGTTTGCAACACAACTGGTGCTCATGTAAAGCGCTCTGATATCTGTTACCTTCAGGTCGAGTTTGCGATTCCCCCTTCAGTCTTGTTGACCAAGCTATGCCCCTGAGCATAAATGTATTTTGCATTCCGCATTTCTCCAAAGTGCACACTACATTTTTTGCAGTGAGATGTCACGTTGAGCTACATTTGTCATTCTAAAGAAATCATTTGAACACCAACCCTTTGACATAAGAGACCTATACTGAATTCCGAAAAGCCCATGCCATGCAGTTCTTGAGTGGCGGCATCGGTTTGGTAGCTAGCCTGCTTGCTGTCTGTCATTACCAGAGGCTTCCATCTTTCACTCATTCTGCTGTGCTAACCGTGAACTGAAATACAGGCTGTCTCCAACCAGCACACCATCCAGTTCTCCAAACCCTTTCATTCCCTTCCTACCTGCTTCAAACTCCTGCTCGCTTTCTGATTCTCACACTTTCTGGTCTCCATTGCTGCTATTACAGAAATCTATTGTTTGTTTAATTCTGTTACTCGTGGACTCCGGCATCATCTCATAGCAACAGAAAGCGATTATTCTCCTGCAGCAACGGAAACTTTCTTCAGTCTGCCTGTACTAGTGATCCTATTTTAATAAGTATTGCCTATGCGAGATCTATTGGCTTTGTCAATTTTTTAGCTGTGTTGTACAGCAGCGCATGCATGTGTTGCATATCTGAAAGTTTAAAAAAATTGCACTACGATGCTGTCAATGCTGGCCACATCATTGCACTTTATTCTATATTTTTTTGCTATCAACAATGCTGCACAGCAGCTGTGCTAGTCCAAAAATTGACAAAGCAAATAGATCTTGCATAGGCAATACCTATTGACTTTGCCAGCGCTTGCTACTGTTTTATTGCATGTTTCAGCCTTTCGGCTACTTAAAAGAGACTGAAGCTAGAAGAAGACAAGCAAACTTCTCTCATACTAAGTGGACACCCTAATAAGAGAGGCAAGCCCCTTATTGTCTACTATACCCACTTATTGCTGTCCTGACATGTTGTACCATTCATCCTATTCATTTTCCACCAAGATACTCAGTGCCTGCTAGAGTGGCAATATAAGTGCCATGCTCCTCTGTGTTTGCAGAAGCCACCTGGCCATTGCCTCCTGTTGTGTTCGTTGTCCTTTCTTCATCTTTTGCCTTGTGTGTGCTTGCCCTTATATGTGCTAATGTCACACACTGCCCACATTAAATACATTTCCATAAATTGTACACACACATGCGTCTTTGAAAGGCTATTGATGATGCTTTTATGTTGTAACTGTTTCTGACAATGCCTCACATTGCGTTTCAAAATGTCTTTGAGCTTTAAAATTGATTCAGGATAAGCAATGAGTGCATACACTTTAAAACCATTTGTTTTTACAATTGATTTAAAGGGGCTGCAGCAAGGGCAGTAAGTGGGCATCAGGCACAATTCACTCCCTAATAAGTGCCTTCTGCTCCAGCCAATGGTAGCTTCCCACGTGCTCCGAGACAGAAAGTGAGGGTTAACACGGCACATGCTGTCGAGATATGAATCTACATGGGAGGTAAAAATGAAGGCCCAGAAACTCATGTGTCAGCCTCACCCACAGGTCTACCTGGATGAAGGAGTTCCATACTAGTGCTTTAATACTCTTTCACCATCGAGGAGCGTGTGCGCACATGCAGGCACTCACACACATACACATGCACACAGCTGGTGGTCACAGCAGTGGCCTCCCTGGTACCAAAACCAGCCCCCATCAATCCAGCTACACAGGCCAAATCCCTCTGCCGTGCTTCAGTAAGAGCTGGGGCCACAATTATTAAAAGTGACGCATCGCTGCGTGAAAACAGCGATGCGTCAGTTTTCACTGCGCTCTCCTTGCGACACCAATGATGCGTCATATTTACAGTATGATGCATCATGTCGCAAGGGGTTCCAGATACGTCAGTATTTCTGACATATCTGTAGACGCAAAAGTGGCGCATTGCTGGAGTTTGTCACAAAAGTGACGCAACTCCAGCAATGTGTACTTTCACATGGGGCAAGCCCCATGTGAAAGGGCCTGCGTCAGTCTTACGCCTGCCATGAGGCAGGCGTTAGATTTTGACGCATTTGCATCCAAGAAATGGCGCAGTGAAATCTTATATATTTCATTGCGTCACTTCTATGACTCTTTCTTGCGACAAAACGCCCCCCTTGCATACGTTATACCTGGCGCAGGTATAATGTGGCGCAGGGGTTTACAAAGTGACGCATCTACCTAGATGCGTCACTTTGTAAATGTGGTACAACAAGGCACATTTTTTACTCCACTGCTGCGTCAGCGGCGTAAAAGTGACGCACGGGCTCATAAATGAGCCCCCTAGTTGCTTTAAATGCTACTCTACCAATCAAAAAAATGCATCTTTCAATAAATTCCAACCACAATGTACCCAGTTAGCACTGCTATGATTCGCCAGTGTGAGCAGTGCTTGTCCTATCAGATGGTAAATAAAGGTACATTATACCTTTCTCAGACCTTCTTACACAACCTCCATCTTCCCACTCGAAGTACTTGCCGAGTTTGGAATCAAATATGAAAACATTTCTTCTTGTTGCACCTCCCCACGCATCCCCTGGGCGATTCTCATAAATCTAGAAATGCGGCAGAAGCCATTGATGTTGTGTTGGAACATCCACAGCAACACCCATGGTACGCCCCTTTCAAGCAAAGTGTTGCGTGTAAAGGGGCCATATTTAAAAGGACTCCAAAAGCCACGCAGGGTGGCTCTATTGTTGCAGCGCTACTCCAGAAATAATTTCTAAAACCATGTCACCTTTCCCTGAAGTACAAAATCATACATTTTCTCATCAGTGGGGCCCATAACACCGCGAGTCACTCACAAAACACTTTCATCCTACTTCATGGATCGGTGAGATTCAAAGGAGAGCTGCTATATCATAGCAGAGTGTCTAAACTAAAACTGGATATTTATACTATTTACACCTGCAGTTTAAATGAGTTTACCATGTTTTTTATTAACAAAACATTTGTTTAGACACACCACCACTGTGGTCGACGAATCTGCTAGTAAAAAATTAGGCATAGGAAAACTCAAGACCAGCTTAATTCTCCATTTATCTAATATTTATTAAAAAGCAAATTTAGCATGGATCTAGCAATGATCACAGAACGCACAGTGTATGCAACTAGGGGAAACCCGCGCAAATGGAACAAAATCTGGGCAGCCTGGAATGCATTCTGCGGAGGGATATGTGAACCATTGGCGGAGACTAATGTAGATAGTTCGGACAACGAGAAAGAAGGGTGAGGGGGATAGAATTAGCCACGGGAAATGATATCACTGGAAATCGAGGCATAATGTACTACTGTCAAGACAAGAACTGTATAATTGTAAGGATTTGGAATGGCTGTCTAATAATTGTCATGATTGTCAAGGCAAAGTTTGATTTAATAAAAACATCTTTAAGAAAAGAAAAGGCAAATTTAGCATGTCTAAGTGTTTATTCACTTTATTTCTTTCTTTATTCAAAAACAACATTTAAAGGAATAAGAGTTTTATCTCAAACAGTTATTTTCATGTATTTTTAGAAAATTCAGAAATAGACATTTTATTTAGATTTCAGAAATGCAAGTATTAGCAAAAGACATACATGCATCATTGTAGGATTTTGCACTTCCTAAATTGCGAAAATTAAGGAATCGCAATTTAGGAATTGCAAAATCCTATGCATCAAGAAATCCTAAAAGTTTTTAGGATTTCTTAATTTTCGGAAATTGCGAATCCTTAATTGCGAATCGCAATTAAGGAATGGCATTACATTGATTCCTATGGGCCTAGAGGCCCATAGGAATCAATGCCGTTTTGCATTTTTTTTTTGCACTCGCAATTTGTTGATGCATTGCAAGGGTGCAGAGGGGGGTCCAAATGACCCCCCCCCTGCACCCCTGAAATGTATTTTAAAGTGCATGTTTCACACACACATGTCCTAAGGACATGTGTGTCTGTAACATGAAATATTAAAAAATGCATTTTTTTGCTTTTTTAAAGATTTTCGCAAATTAACACGAGGGTCAACCTCGTGGTAATTTGCACTTCCTATTTCAAAATTTGCAATTTTTAAAAAAAATGATGCATTGCATTTAAGGAATCGCACAAATGCGATTCCTTAAATGCATTCGCATTTTTAGGAAATGCAAAAAATAGCGAATTTTGAAACTCTGTTTCATGCATCCCAAAAACGTATTTAGGAAGCGCAAACGGCCGAATTTACCGATTCGCACCGTTTGCACTTTCTAAATAGGTTGATGCATGTGCCCGATAGTTCCCAAAATTAGTTTTTTCTCCTAACTTTCCTAACTAAAACCCTCAGCTAGAGTGTATCTATCATTCAAAGAAAATTATTCAGAGTCTTACATCTCAGGAAAATCAGCGTACCAGCAGCATCTCGGGAGGAAATCGAAAATAAGTTTTTTCCTCAGTAAAACCAGCACTTTTTATACCTTTTTCACTAGCTCTATCTATCTAAAAAGAGTAACTTTCAGCCTAAATTCAAGTTCTGATTGGACAATTTCGGGTGGATGAGCATCACCTCATCATTACAATATTAATTTTTCTTCCGTCAGCTAAATTTTTAAAGGTTCTTTGTTTAAGCAATGTCCGGCCTAGTCACATTCCCAATTAGCAACTTCATGGAATCTTCTCACGTTCAGAACCATTGTGCTCATCCTTTTTGGCAGCCATCTGGACTTCCAGGCCACACCGTCCTTGAACTGCCTTCACTTCAAACACAAGCAGCTCGCATTCGAACTCGGACTTGGGCTGCGCATGCTCAGTTCATCTTCTATTCGCAGTTTAATAAAACAGACATGTTTTCACTAGGCCTCACAGGCCAGAATGGGAACTATCTTAGAAACAAACACAAAAGAACGTTAATTTTGGAAATCTAACCCTTCTGTTTACCTTCCCCTTACTAAGGTTTTCCCTATTAGTAGTTACCTAGTGGAATAAGCAACATTTATGCGTAATATGCTCACCTGTCTTCATGTTTTGCCACAAAATATGTAATCAAAAAGCACATTTATGCCGCATTTCATTATCTCAAAGCTGCTTATTAGTTCAAGACACGACAAAATCACATAATTAGTTAATTATGATTGCAACATAAGCAAAATTAGTTCCCACGTATGTCTGTGTAGGTGCAACTTTTTATTCTAGGTTGGTTAATTTCACACATCACTCAATTAGTTCAAGGTATGATTATGGAAGTGTGATTTTGCAAGGGGTACACAAAAATTTGTTTCTCCACCTTGCTCCATCAACTCCCCCCTTTGGTGATTTTATCACCAAATATCTCCCAAAAGTTTGCAAATTTTATCAAACATGTTTCAAGTTCTTCAGATTTGTATGGATTTATACTCTAGTATTTTTTTCTCTAGTCTCTTTAAAGACCTTTTCTCGGATCTCCTCCATTTCTATATCACCTTTTTCTCTCTCTCTCTCGTTTTTCTTGGATTACATTCGTTAATGACTTTCTAACATTCTTTCTTTTTCTGTATATGCAACATAATCTTATCATTAAAATCACTAATATTATCACTGTTACTGGAATTAGTATTTTGCCTATAATTGAACTACCTATTTCTTGAAACCAATGTTTAACTGCTGTGAAACTTTTATCAAGGCGTTCAAGAATACCATCAACCTCCAGTGGTTCAATTTCTACAAGCAACTCTGTAATATTTGTGATGTACGTTTCACGGTTTTGACTTTTTTCTGGAATATAGGTACAACAGTGCTGAACCTTCAAAATTCCACAAACTCCTCCTTGTTTTGCTAATATTATGTCAAGAGCAAGCCAATTTTGCATTACCATAGCTCTCATAGCAATAATTTCGGCGTTTACCATTAAGATTCCACCTGCTGTGTCTGTTGACAAACGATCTACTATCGGTGACAATCTTCGAATTCGATTTGCATTGAAAGATATTCCCACTGTTGGTATCGGTGCTCCAAAAATATCACCTATTATTTCTATTACACTCTCCCCTTTTCTACAACTTAAAGGTTGACCTATCTCATGTATGTCATTAGTACCTCTATCTACATGAAAGATTTTAGGAAAGACCAAGCCCACGTTAGCAAGTCCTGTACCAGTGGTCAGGTAATCTATAATAAGCCTTGTTTCCACAAATGAAATAAATACCAGGAACAACTGGATCTTTTTCCCCTTTAAATCCCCAACCCCCTAGGATTCTATAAGTATCTTTACATTGACTTGCTCCCACAAAATAATTGTCATACACAGTGTTGTCCCTTCTAATACAAAATTTCCCTAACAATGGAGTGTCTATATTTATAGCTACATTCACATTTCTTTCATCAAGATTTTCGTCATCAAATGTCCAATATTTGGATTTCTCATGCTTTACTTTTTCTTTACGTTCATAGGCAATTCTTCTTTCCTTAACCATATCGAAAAATGCTTTCTCTTCCACTCTCATTTTACATGTCAAAATATTTTTAAAAGCATAATCGTGGCTCAATTCATCTATTTCTAAAAAGAATCCTCCCATAACTGTGGCGGGCTTTTTCTTATTCAGTGCATAATCAATTTTCAATTTTGTAAAACCTTCATCTGAATTAGAATAATGATATTCTAATTTTCTTGTTTGATAAGACAGGCTTGCAATCACACTACATGTGACTCCATATGTAAGGGGAAGGTGGTGATATGTCACCCCTTTGGAAACAGATGCAGGTAACTTCACACATACACAACAGTCACTAGCATCCATTGTCCTGACATATTCAGACAATAACTTATTTTTAGTGTAATCACTAATGGATCTATCCTGATGTGTTTCTGGCCTATATACATGCTGCTTGTTAGACTTTGATTCTACATTTTGTTCACTTGAACTGAAATTATGTTTCAATTTCACTAAGCTATGCTGAAAAGGAATGACGACAGCTACGATTATCACTTTTCTCTGTGATTCAATTCTTTACTCACTTTTCCCATTTGTCTTTAGGCAGTTCAGATTCTCTTGACTGCTGTTTACTTCTTCAATTGGAGGCAATATTATATATGTCCATTCAGGTGATTTGTACTTCTGATTTGGTCTTCTCACTCTTTTTGGCCTTTGGACAACTTCTATTCTTTTTCCCAATGACTCTCTTTGACTGGTTATTTCATTAACGTGGTCCTCTGGCTTTCTTTCTTTGTTAACCAGTTTAAATCTCAGTCCATCATTTCCTTTAAGCCAATTATCTCCTTTACAAACTCTTTTTGTCTTAGGCTCCGTGGTGTTATGTTCCACTCTCCAAGCCCTTTTACTTGGACTCTTTCTCAATGAAGTTTCATCTGCACTGTCATCAGTCTCACTTTCAGTGTCTTCAACAGTTTCATTTATGACAAACTTTACGATGTCTTTCCCTTTTTCAGAGTCAGTTTTCTCTTTTGACAGGTTTTTCACTCTGTTAGGAACATCGCCATAGCTAGTACATGGAATCTCATCCTTATCGTGAGTTTTTCCTTCTTTTCCAGTGTCAGGATTTTCGTTCCTGCTTCCAGAGCTTTCAGACTGTTCTTCAGAATTTTCTTGGTCACCAATTTTATCTTTGCTTTGCTCAGTGTCCTTACTGGTGTTATTCTCTACCAATTCTCGATCTTCAGATTGATCTTCAGAATTCGGTACTTCAATAATTTCTCCTTCTCCTTCAGACGCAGAGCTAGCATCTGATACTTCCAGATATCGACATTCCTGTCGATCTTCAGTATCTGGACTTCTCTCTTGTTCACCTTCAGAGTCAGAATCAGTTGTGCTTTCACCTTCTTCGTTTGGATATTCAGGTTCAGGCACACGGATAGTGTGACTCGCATGCACCCATCTCTTTACTCCACCACATTTAACTGCAGTGGTGCTAACCAATATGACCTGTCTCGGTCTCTGCCAACGAGGCACCAAACAGTTTCCTCTGCGGTGTATCTTTATGCGGACCCAATCTCCATGAACTAGATCATGAGCTGGATTTTTCTCTTTCGTGTTCGATTCAGTTCCCACCTGATGGAACACAGAAGTCACCACGTCAGACAGGTTTTTGCAGTAATCCAGTATGATGTCATCATTAATAGTTAGCAGTTTATCAACTGGTACAAATCCTTGTCTCATCACCCTGCCCATTAAGATCTCATGTGGACTCAGTCCAGTTTTTCTGACGGGTATGCTTCTTAAGGTCCTCAATACAAGTGGCAAGGCATCTGGCCACTTTAGTCCTGTTGCCAATCACATTTTTGCAATCCTGTTTTTAATTGTTCCGTTTACTTGCTCAACCACTCCTGAAGCCTCAGGTCTGTAAGCACAATGCAGTCTCTGGCGAATATCCAGTGCTTCACATACCATTTGCATGAGTTAATTCTGGAAATGTGGGCCACGATCAGTTTCAATGGTCACTGGAAATCCCAATCTAGGAATTATTTCCCGTAAAAGCAATTTTGCAACAGTTATCCCATCATTTCTCCTCGTGGGGAAGACCTCTACCCATCGAGAGAACAAACAGATGATCACCAAAACATATGAGTCGGTTACAAGGTTGAAGTTCTATAAAAGCCAACTGCATTCGTGTAAATGGACCTCCCTCCCGTCCTATGGTTCCCAGACTCACAATTGTTTTCCTGTTTGGATTAAACTTGACACACTAGACATCTTTGACATAAGCTTTCAGCAATCATTCTAAAATTTTGATTGTACCACGTCTGTCTGAATATACAAAGCATAGCATCTCTCCCAACATGAGCTCGACCATGGTACATTCGGGCCATATTTGAGATCATGCTATCGGGCATTACTGGTCTCTCATCTTTGTAAATCCAGATTTCATCTTCCTCTCTTTGTCTGCATCCTGCTTTTAACCAGATATTTTTCCCTTCCTCATCAGCTTCTTCCTGCACTTGCCTCACTTCCTGCCAAGTTTCAACTACTGTGGTTAGCATTAAAGGATTTGAAATATGTTCCTTTTCTCTGTCCCTGTTAATTGAGGCCAAGTTTTTAGCACAATACCTTGCAGTTGAGTCTACATACCTGTTACCTCGGGTGATGTAATCATCCCCCTTTTTGTGAGCTGCACATTTCACCACAGCTATTTTGTCAGGCAGTTGAATTGCATTAATCAACATTCTCACAAATTCTGCATTACGTATGGGGGATCCTGCAGAAGTCAAATAACCTCTTTGGGACCACAGCTGTCCATAGTCATGGACAACCCCAAAACCATACTGACTGTCAGTCACTATGGTAACCTTGATTTCTTTTCCCAGTTCACATGCTTGAATCAAAGCAATCAATTCTGCTATTTGAGCAGAACGAATCCCTTTCAGACAAGAAGCTTCCAGTACATCTGCCACTGTGCAAACGGCATATGCTGCACTCAAAACACCCTCATCTGTTCTCAGACACGAACCATCTACGAACATCACATAATCCGATTCAGGCAATGGCTCATCTCTGATGTCTGGTCTTGGTTTGGTACAGTATTCAAACACATCTAAGCATTTTTGATCTCAACCTCATTTTTCACCTCAACTTCCATGGTATCAGGCAATAATGTGGAAGGGTTTACATGTATGCATCTAGAGATTGTCACATTTTCTGCTCCCAAAATTGTCTTCTTGTATTTTGTCATCCTATTGTTGGTCAAATACTGTGTTTTCGTCCTAGTGAGGAGAATCTCCACAGAATGAGGTACATACACCCTCACAGGAAATCCTATCCCTATCCCTTCACTTTGTTCTATTTTGACACTTGTAGCTGCTACTGCTTTCAGACAACCTGGCAACGCTTTTGCAACAGGGTCTAAAACAGCTGAGAAATACGCAATTGGCTTTCTCAGTTTTCCATGTCTCTGAATCAGTACTAACAATGCACATCCTTCTCGTTCACTGCAGTACAATTCAAACTCTTTTTCATAGTCAGGCATCCCTAAAGCTGGTGCTTCACATGAACTCATTTTTAACTGTTCAAATGCTTCCATCTCAGTTTTGGTCAGTACTATAGGGTCTCTGATATCTGCTCTGGTTAATCTCTGCAATGGCTTTGCAATCAGTGAGAATCCACTAATCCACTGTCTACAGTAACCTACCATTCCCAGGAACATCCTCACTTGTCTTTGAATTTTTGGTGGCTGCATCCCTTGTATTATTTTAATTCTTTCTGCAGTGACTTGTCTTATTCCTTTGGCAAACTTATGACCTAAATATTGCACTTCTTTCCGTCAAAATTGTAATTTAGTTGGAGACACTTTATTTCCCTCTTCTGCCAAATGATTTAGCAATGCAACGGTATCTGTTACACATGCATCTTTCGTCTTCAATGCCACTAGGAGATCATCAATATATTGAACCAATACTGACTCTCCAGGCATGATCAAACTTTCAAATGATTTCTTTAGCAACTGATTAAAGATAGATGGACTTTCAGTATACCCTTGAGGAATTCGGCACCATGCCAAAATACGATCTCCGAATCTGAACGCAAATATTGGCTGGCTTTCTGGGTGCAATGGAACTGTAAAGCATGCATTACACAGATCTATTACAGTGTACCATTCTGCATCATGGGGAATTTGATATAAAATCACTGCTGGATTTGGTACAATCGGACAACATGGGACAACTATTTTATTAAACTTTCTCAAATCCTGTACAATTCTAAATGTTCCATTTGGCTTTTTCAATCCCATTATCGGTGAATTACAAGGACTACTCTCTATTTCTCTCAATATGCCTTGCTCAATCATTTTGTTTATCACTGGGGTTATTCCTTCAATTATTTCTGCGGTCATTTTGTACTGGGGAATGTTCGGGTAATTCGCACCTTCTTTTATAGAGACTTTTACAGGATCTACATCTTTCATCAACCCAATATCTTTTCCTGTAAAATCCCACACTTTCTCTTTCACTACCTTTTTTTTAATTCATCAGGTATCTTTTCTCGATCAAACACAGGGTACAATTTATTTTGTTCTGCCTCAATCATGAGCATAATCATTTTATACAGGCTGTCTTCATCTGGGGTTTGCAACTCTATGCCATCCAGTGAACAATATATGGCACAGTTCATCTTGCACAAAATGTCTCGTCCTAACAGATTTACAGGGCTACTATCACACACCACAAATAGGTGCATGTCTTTGAAATTTCCAATTTCTACTTCAACTGGTTGTGTCAACGAAGTTTTAATCTGTCTATTAGCTACACCTACAACTTGGATACTCTCTCCCGAGAGAGGAAGATTTTGGACTTCCACTGATCTAACAGCAGAACGCGTAGCACCAGTGTCCACTAGGAAAGTTATTTCTACATCATTCACTTTTCCGTTCACAAATGGACCAGACTGATCTACCTCAAGAGTGGCTCCAAGCACACACTCTTCTCCCTCTCTCAGGCACCGTCAGAAACTTTCATCTGACACTCCCGCCTTCCTCTTGTAACCCATACTGGGGACTCACATTCACTCTGGACGATCTATTTACCTGCTCGCCTCTGCTGAATCCTGTCTCTGCACTCTATCTCTGTTGGTTTACATTGTGTGGAAGTGGCGGTTGTGGCACCTGACTTTGCTGATTAACTAATCTGCTGCTGTTGTGGTTTCTGTTGAATTACCTCATGCTGCACGTGTGGATTCAATGATGTATTTCTGGATTAACTCTTGGTGGCTACTTACACTCTTTCCTTCAATGCCCTATTCTGCCGCAATTATGACAAGGGAACTTTTTCTTGAGCTCTTCTATATTTCCTACTAATTTCGTTTTGTTGAAATTTCCTTTAAATTTTCCCTGACTTGCATCAGTATTTTTATTTTCCAATTGTGCCACGTGGTGTTCTGCTACCTTCACTTGTGCCCACATAGCTTTTCTTTCAACTTCTTTTGTTTGGCATCGATCTCTTCACTAAAATATTTTGCTTTTCTTAAAACATCATCTACAGTGCTCGATTGCCATCCTCTCACACTATGACTAATCATATCTCCAATTTCTGGTCTTAATCCATACACAAATCGATATATAAAATGACTCATCTCCTTTTCGCTCAACTCTTCATATCCACTGTATTGTTTAAATACCTACAACAATCTTTCATACAATGCATGTACAGATTCTTTCGGTTCTTGTGTAGTTCTGTCTATTTTGACCCAATCTGTTTCTTTTGGCGGAATTTTATTCTTTAAAACCACTATCACTTGTTCATATTTTCTCATTACTTCAGGTGACGGGGCACCTGTTACTTTGTCTCGAGGATATTCCTCCTTTGGCCAATTTACAGTTATTTTACACTCAGTCCACAAATCTGCTGGCACAACTATATCAAATAATCCATCCAGATCAACCCATAGCACTTTTGAAACTTTCACAAATCGATCTACCTGTCGATACCATTCTACTGGTTTTTCTCTCAATCTGGGGAAATCATTTGTAAATGATAATATATCCTGCCTACTCCAAGGGACATGCAAGTATCCTCCTCCAGGTATTTCTCTCATAGGGGACTCATTTGCGACTGTCTCCTTTTCTCTGACTGGGAACGCTAATGTGGATTTATCACTAGCCTCCTCTTTCTTCTTTGCCCATTTCACTCTCCATGTATTCACATCTCCGTAACGGCACAATTAATTCTTTTATTTGGGTTAACCTTCCGGCAGTATTCATGTTTTCAATATCTTTTTCTGAAAAATCCACTCTATAGGATTTCTGCAATGTTTTATTCTTTGCAAATTCTACTTCAAATTCATTTGCCAATCCTTCTAATTGATCATGTACAGACTTCGCTTTCCATGTTATGCTTTTACACATGAACACAAGTTCATCATCTTGGTGCGTTTTTAATCTGTCTGTTCCAATTGTTCCAATAATTAATTCTTCCATATCAACGTTTAATCTAGCTACATCCAGTACTTTGGGTTCATGCTCTTTTAATTTCAGAGTTTTAATCCAATCACTTAATTCTTGCTCTGATGGTCCTACAGGGGTTTGCGTTAAATCTATTTTCTCTATGCTCTTTTCAGGTGTAGCAGAGTCAGATTCTTCTCCGGTAGCATACTTATAGGGTAAAGTCTGATTGAAAGTTAATGCAGGCGGATTTACATTATTCGCTCGTCTGATTTCTGACAAATCTGGATAAATATTTTCCTTCACCATTTGCAAACTCTGTTGTAAAGGGATTGTCAAATTTGGTTATTTTATTCTTTGGTTTTCAAACACTGGAATTACAGGTCCTATCATTACTGGGACTGTTGCTGCTTCTATGTTTTTCGTAAGCTCTTGTATCTTTTCTGTCAATGCATTTGTAGTCTGTATATATTCAGCAGTACCTGCTTGTTCTTCAACTTGTTTTTCTACCCTTTTACACTTTCTCGTTCGTTAATTTGCTTGGGAGTACCGGTAAGTCTTAGTTCTGTTATTGAAGTACTCGGATTATATCTCACTTCTACTCTTTCTGGTACATCTCTAATATTAGAAAATTGCCTTGGGGTTTCATTAATTCTTTCATCTACGGGTGGAGCATTAGGTGTAGTCCATAAAGAACCTGGTTGATACGGTGGCGGTCTCCTATTTAATATTTCTTCTAGCACAGCATCATCTGATTCACTGTCACCATAACCTTCTTTCCCTGCTTCTACATTTTTCCTCTTTTCTGTGCATTTCCGCCCTTCATATTCATCCACTAATCTGACTGGATACATGCCATCACACATGTCAGCATTTCTCCATCTACGCATTCTACTCTCATGTGTCTCTCCCCATAAATTACGAAATCTACCTCTTGGTCTGATATTTCCTTTCAACCTTTCACTTTCCAGTTCATGCATCTCATCTTCCCATTCAATTAAAGCTTCATAGCTAGGTCTTGGGTCATGTTTCATCATCTTTTCTCTCAAATTTCTCAAAACTGCCACATCAAAAGATCCTCATTCTGGGAAAGCTAACTCACCATCATTTCTGGTATATCTTACCCAATTCTCTAACCAAACACACGTATGGTAACCATATTTTGACAACATATAGGAAGCAGGCGTTTTCGGCGGAGGAAGTAATTTTCCCTCTCTTGTGACTATCACCTTGTCCTTCACAAACACATTCTTCAATTTCTTAAACCATGAAGGTTTCTTCTTTTCCTCTTCGTAATAGTAATCCATTTTTCTGTAAATTCCCAGTCTTTCAAAAGATCGCGTACTATTCTGTTGCTGTTCCGTAACACCAACCTATCACAGCGCGGTTCACACTAACGCACCAATTAGAACAAGAAACGTCTTTTTAGTGCTTAACCAATAGTTTAATGCTTTTCGTGATGCACCAATCAGCCTTTGCTCTGTCCTGGTCACGAGGACCAATCCCTGCGCGACACTTTTGACGTCACCAGCGCTCCGGCTCTGTAGCGCCGACTGACCCCTCCTTTATAAGGTTTATCGAGAAGCTGTATTTACAAGATATTCAACTGAATCGGTTAGTAACTTACACAAAACAACTCCATTCATGTTTCACTAAACAAAGTGATATAATTTTCTCAATCACTCAAGAATTCTGTATTTCCAGTAGACAGTGCTTACCTCTTCTCTACCACAGAATTTTACATTCACCGATAAAGTAGCACCACTTCCTCTACTTTACCCTTCTCTCAAGCTCGGGTTAAGCTCTATTACTCTCTCAGCAGTAAGTTTTAAATCAGGAATACGCAATGATCCCTGTACTTGAAGGCTAAGATTTTATAGGCTGTCCTTGCTATGCTTTTATCCTTTCATACGAAAAGTCCCTAAACCAGTGATGTGCGACGACACCACTTGTGATATACGACGATACCACTGCAGTATACGACGATACTACATTTTTTTAAACAGATTATGCGATGAGCGACTTCACTTGCCACACTTCCTCTGCCTGCAGACAGAGTGACCAGCTTCATGCCATGCTCGGAAGCCTTTTCAGGACTGCATGTAACATAATACGAACTCAACAGATGTTAATCATAATTCTGTACATCAAAAACCCTTATATAACGCTTTATACATAATCCTAGCTAATTCTATAGCAACCAATGCTCTGCTACCAAGCTAATTACTGATGCAGCGCTACTCCAGAAATAATTTCTAAAACCATGTCACCTTTCCCTGAAGTACAAAATCATACATTTATCCATCAGTGGGGCCCATAACACCGCGAGTCACTCACAAAACACTTTCATGCTACTTCATGGATAGGTGAGAATCAAAGGAGATCTGCTGTATCATAGCGGAGTGTCTAAACTAAAACTGGATATTTATACTATTTACACCTGCAGTTTAAATGAGTTTACCATGTTTTTTTTTTATTAACAAAACATTTGTTTAGACACACCACCACTGTGGTCGACGAACCTGCTAATAAAAAATTAGGCGTAGGAAAACTCAAGACCAGCTTACTTCTCCATTTATCTATTTTTTTATTAAAAAGCACAGTTAGCATGTCTAACATTTTATTCACTTTATTTATTTATTTATTCAAAAACGACATTTAAAGGAATAAGAGTTTTATCTCAAACAGTATTTCCATTTATTTTTAGAAAATTCAGAAATAGACATTTTATTTAGATTTCAGAAATGCAAGTATTAGCAAAAGACAGATAGTTCCCAAAATTCATTTTTTCTCCTAACTTCCCTAACTAAAACCCTCAGCTAGAGTGTATCTCTCATTAAAAGAAAATAGAAAATTATTAAGAGTCTTACATCTCAGGAAAATCAGCATACCAGCAGCATCTCGGGAGGAAATCGAAAATAAGTTTATTCCTCAGTAAAACCAACACTTTTGTGATTGAACACCAACCTTGCTGGGTGTCCTTTGCCTGTTCGTCTGCTTGCCATCCACCTTTCTGGCCACTCTGCTACACCCTGCAACGCCTCGCGGCCCCCGCTTCGCGGGTGCCGCTCGCAGGCAAGAGACCTTGCTGAGGAGCCACTTCCTGGGTCTACACTGTGCATAGGAGCACCAACGCGCTTCCAGGGACACTGTAGCTGACCCCAAGGACAGAGGCGGGACTGCGAGGACCAGCGTGCTTAGCGGCGCTGATCGGCCGCAGCTGGTCCTCTTCCCGCCCCCTCCTCCAGTTAAAATCGCCACGGAGTGAGAGCATCTTGGGATTGAACACCAACCTTGCTGGGTGTCCTTTGCCTGTTCGTCTGCTTGCCATCCACCTTTCTGGCCACTCTGCTACACCCTGCAACGCCTCGCGGCCCCCGCTTCGCGGGGGCCGCTCGCAGGCAAGAGACCTTGCTGAGGAGCCACTTACTGGGTCTACACTGTGCATAGGAGCACCAACGCGCTTCCAGGGACACTGTAGCTGACCCCAAGGACAGAGGCGGGACTGCGAGGACCAGCGTGCTTAGCGGCGCTGATCGGCCGCAGCTGGTCCTCTTCCCGCCCCCTTCTTCCGCTCTTCCCCCTGATAGGCAGTGAGAGCAACGCGCACGCGGGACGCGCGCGGGGCTAAGGCCGGGGCGAAGACCGGGCAAAGAGCGGGCCGTTTAAGGCCGTTCAAGGACGGCAGAGGACGGCCCTGGCCCTGAACCCCTGTCTTATCACCCTGAATTCATCGACAAGGTAGGCGGAACTGTGTTTTCTATCTCTTCCTCAAACACTGGTGGCCGCCTCCCAGTTATATCACCATCCTCTACTGCCCTTGCGTCACAGATGTCAGCCATGCGCAACAGAACTAGAAGCTGTACTAAAAGAGCCACGGCGGTAGCACAGGTGACTGGACCCATAGATCTCTTTATTTCACGGGTGAATGAGACTATCGACAAAAGCATTGTATTGCTGGAAAAAAGAGTCTCCCTGGATCTCGCGAACGCTAAGCGCTCGTCTTTGGGTTCTCTTGCAAATGCTAAATCACCCTCCCAGCAGCCCTTGAATAACTGTTCCTTACCCTTATCCTTGCCCACCGCTGGCGCATTCATTGTACCGAATGCTGTCGATCTGTCAGTTACCCAATCTGACTCGGATCCGTCTTATGTCGATCTTGAGGCTACCCCAGACCTAGAAGCCTGTCAGTCACCCGGCAAAGCGGAGCCGAGTCTAGATGGGCCAACTGATATGGAAACAGCTCCTGTACTTATTGATTCTGGGGGAAGGGTTACTATCCCTCTAAAGGTTACATCCAAGAGCAAGACTAAGGAAAAACCTAAAGTTAAAGTCAGGAATCATAACCTGATATCACCTACCCCGCAATTGGCGCCAGGTATACCCTGCTGGGTTCAAAATATGGTAACAGATCTTAAACTGGACCTTGAGGCCACAATAGCAGCACAAATTAAGCCTTTAATTTCAAAACTTGACAGACTCACGTCATTAATGCACTCGAAATGGCCTAATAAGACGAATGGGCCAGGGTCTGTTCAGCCGCAAGGGATCAAAGAAGCAGTCCCCAAATGCTTATCTTGTGTCCAGCTTTCTAAAGATGCATCAAATAATGCACAAATAACTATAGTTTCCAGGGATCCAGCTACACTACATCCGTCCCAAACAGGGAATAACTCTGTCCAACCCCCACCCCTATCTACTCCGAAGGTGGTGGGTTCTACTTCGGCTTATCAACATTCTGTTGATGGAAATAAAACTACTACCTCACAAGCAAAAGATGTCGCAGGAAAGTCTATCAACCCTTCAGTTCCTCTCTCGACAAACAAGCCTGAAGGCTTTAAGCCAAAGCAGGCACGCTTTAAGTCAATCAGCCTGCCACCAGAAGTCTCCCCTTTTGTGGTTGTGTTGACAGCTGTTCCCCCACTGAAGGAGGGAGTAAAAGAAACCTTTGTAGAGTTAAGAAATAAATGCGCCCAGTGGCTCCACTTACACAAACCTTTACCTAGTAATATGAGTGGTGAAATTCTTACTGTGCGTAGAGGGGACTGGGTGGGCAGGAGTAAGAAAACAATAGTAAGGGATGTAATTACAGTTAACTTTAGGGATATAGGGGCAGCCAGCTACATATGTAATACACCCAACAGCGGTCCTGCTACCCAAATTAATCCACTCCCTTTGTCCTACTTTCTTCCCATACCACCAAGACCAAATCCTTCTCGCCCTACTTTCCCAAGTAATAGAGGGTCTGTGTATCCCCCGCAACATACCATCAAACCTTGGCAGCAACCACCACATCTTTCATCTTTTCTTCCACACCATGTTAGTCTTCAGTGGCAACAACCTCCCCATTATCCACCACCTTTATATCAGTCTGCTCATCAGTGGCAGCAACCTTTTCAGCTCCCACAAACTGTTAAACCCCAGTGGCAACAATCATGGCAGGACTTGCCTCCTCCTCTTGATCCCTCGTATTCACAATTCGCTCATCCTAACAGATATGGTGTGTTAGATGAGGTAGACTGACTCAGCTTTATTAAAGCTTCAGATTCAAACCTCACTACCACCAATAAGGATATGGAGAGTGTTTTTCCAGCCATACCTTTCCCCACACTTCTTGAATCCCCAATAGCGGCATCGTCAATACCACTTTCGCATACATTAACTAGGGATAGTCCTGATGCTTGTACATCTACCGTCACCCCCAGACTAGGCCCAGATATCAACCTCCAGGAAGATAGTCCTACCTCACCTTGTGTAATCCAGCCAGAGTCGGCTACTGTCGTCGACACTGGTAAGCCTGCGGGACTTTCTCTTATTTCCTGGAATATTGCTGGCCTTGCCAGTAAAATAGGTTCACCCTTCTGGACCAGGTTTATTGGGGAGGGATTAGATCTAATCCTCCTCCAGGAAACGTGGTGTTTGGACCATATCAATATTGAAGGGTACACATCTCACTGCCTTAAAGCTACTAAATCCAGCTCGGGCAGGGCCAAGGGGGGCCTTTTGATGCTTTTGTCTAGCAAGCTGTGTAATTGTACAGTTAGAAGTAGTACGACAGTTGGGACCCACAGTCAGGTAGTAAGGGTGGAGTGCAGTAAGAGTATTGACCTAGTTGTAGTAAATTTCTACAACAATATTTTTGATGCCACTAGAGGAGATATTTTACCACCCCTGGAAAAGGAAATTGCCAAGGCCATGGGCATTTCGAAAAGAAAGGCTGAGGTTATTTGGGCAGGGGATTTTAACTTACAGCCCTGCCATTTGTCCAATGGGAATATCTGTGGTTTTGGAGCGGCTATGAGCAGTCATTGGGGGGGGCCGGGAGCGAGGGAGGATTTTCTCCACTTCCCACACTGCAGTTACGGTTCTACATTAAACAACATGCTAGTTACACTAGACTTGACCCTGTTAAACTGTAACATAAATAATCAGGCAATAACATGCCCCACCTTTACAGGAAGGGACGCAGGGTCATTTATAGATCATATTCTTTTGTCTAGTAGTGGAGACTTTACTAACTTGTATGTAAATGAAGAAAGTCTCAGTGACCATAACAGCATTCGTGTTACCCTCCTAGGGCATGGTACCCCATCAGCTTCAGGTGAAAAGTGTTCTACTGACCTAGTACCCATCAGACCGAAGGGTCTAAGGATTAGATGGACTGGAACTAATTCCAAGGCCAAGCAGAAGGAGGTTCTTACCAGTTGTAAAAACCAAATTAGTTCCTGTCTAGATAAAGAAAGTGACCCTGGTTGCTTATTACTACACTTTGTCTCCATTAATAGTATTATTGATGGTATTTTTACTAAGGCCCCGATATCCAATAGTGGTCCGAAGCAGGGGTGGTTTGACAAACCCTGTATACTTGCCCTCCGAGAACTCAAGAACGCTTTAGGTACTAAACCACGTGATAACGAGGGAATAAAACACCTCAGGTCTAGATATAAAACAGCAATTAATAACAGGAAAAAGGTATTACAGACTGAGGCGTGGGATAAGTTGAAAGAAGCAGCCGAGACCAAAAACTGCAAACTTTATTGGGAAACAATTATTAGTCCTTTTCTCAATAAAGAAGATGTTCCAGAATTAACATCATATGTTGCATGCAGCGATTGGGTCAGTCACTTTTCTAAAATCTTCAATCCAGAAGGGTTATCCCTTGAGTCACCGTCTCCTGAGTTTACCTCTTGGCTACCTCTCCCTTTGGGAATAACATTAGAAGAAAGCCATGAAGGAATCTCTAACAGCAAAGGAGGCAAGGCCCCTGGCCCTGATGGGGTCCCGCTGGATGTATACAAAGATGAACCAGATTTGTGGGCTCCCATCCTGGTGAGGATATTCAATTGTGCGGCAGAAACTAATTTCCCTTCTTCTTGGGGTCAATCAGTCATTATTCCCTTACATAAGAAAGGTAATAAATCAGAGGCTTCCAATTATCGGCCAATTTCCTTGTTGGACGCCTCTGTAAAGGTAATGAGTAGGATTTTGCTCAAAAGGCTAGAAAATTGGGCAACTGATTCAAATATTTTAACTAGAGTCCAATATGGTTTCCGGAAAGGCTTGGGCACATTGGATCAATGTGTAAATTTGGACCTTTTAATTAACAAATATACTGTGGCTAAAAATGGCAACCTCTTTTTATGTTTTGCTGATTTGAGCAGCGCTTTTGATTTGGTTAACCATGCTATTCTTTGGGAGGTTTTGCTTGAAGCAGGGGCACCGAGGGAAATCGTCCATTTCCTAGCTAGACTTTATGAAAAACTCTCCTGTAAAGTCCGCTATGGCACCCTAGGCGAATGCACCCCTTTTTTTAAAGTCTCACGGGGCATACGCCAGGGATGTGTTTTGGCCCCTCTTTTATTTTCCCTCTTCATTAATGGTGTTGACCGTTCTTTGGTTGACATCCCAGCAGACGCTCCCTTGATTGGAGGAAAACCCGTCCCGCTATTACTTTATGCGGATGACGCTGTTCTTTTATCTCGTACACAGATTGGCCTCCAGCGTTTAATTGATAGTTTTATGCAGTTTATCCAAATTAGGAGGCTTCGAGTGAATAAATCTAAGACGTATGTTATGTCATGCGGTCAGGCAGCAAAACAGTCAAAGCATACCTTTTTTCTGGATAAAGATAAATTGACACATGTTAAATCCTTTTGCTATTTGGGAATTACATACAACAACAGTGGGACTTGGACCTCTGAATTTGACTCCATTAGATTAAAAATGCTGCGGTCCACTAGCAGTATTTTTCGATTTGCTTCCAAACTTGGCTCTAGAAGCATTCCAGACATGATGAATATATATAATGTTTGTTGTGTCTCTTCTGCTCTGTATGGGGCAGGTGTATGGGGCCATAGTGAGGGCACATCCTTACAAAAGGATGAAAACAAGTTTTTAAGGAGGTTGTTATGTGTCCCCCCTTCTGCCTCTGTCCAACTGATCCACGAAGAGGTCGGGGTCGAGTTTATTTCTGACTTGGCAGCAGTTCGGCCACTTTTATTGTGGCGTTCTATTTGGGCTAAGCCAGAGACTCGATTCACTCAAGATATTATTCTTGACTGTATAGGTTTGGACCACTCTTCACGCATACAGTGGTTGAGATACATTCACCGCTGGTATCTTCTTCTTTTTAATATCGATGTGTTTCTTGAGCCAGAAGAGGTTGTTTCTATTCCCAAAAAAGAAATTAAGACAACGTTTCTAAATTTTCAAAAGGCAGAGCGTGATAAAATATTTGGTAATTTAACCACCGTGAAATTTTACAAGGATCTGAATTTAACCTCGGGGTTTCAACCTTACCTTGTGTACGTGACTCGACCCTCTCACCAATATGTATTAACCCGTGTCAGACTGGGTATTGTTCACCATCTGGTTGCATTCCCAAACCCGAAAGCCAGATCAGAGACACTCTGCCCGTGTGACAGTACTTCTCGCCAGAGTTGTTGCCATTTTTTACTTTTTTGTAAATTTTTTCATTTCCTTAGGGTAAAATACCTTAAACCGATTCTTATAAAGTATAATATCCGTACCACAAAAACTGCATTGACACTATTATCCTCACTGGAGAATGAGGATATTTGTTTCTTTTTGGCCACCTACATTTTGAAGTGTACAGCTGCCAGGAAAAGTATTGTACTGTAAAATCTTTTATACGTACCTGTCTGTACCCATGTTATACAGCTGCCAGGAATTGTATTATGCTGCTATTACCTTTTACATCCCTGTCTGTATATGTATGTTTCCAAGTTTTATATCAATCTTTGTAATTAAGGTATAATTTTACTCATTGATGTCCACAGTATGTACTGTATGGTCTCCCCTTTCTTTTACTTTTAAATCATTTTTATGCTAGTCTAAAAATGTCCAGAATCATTTTTATCGGAATTATTTTACCGAAATGTACAGCTGCCAGGAAATTGCCTATCAAGTAAACCTTTTCGATTTCCTGTCTGTACACCTATGAATGCTTTGTATTGTCGTAACAGTTTGTTGATTTTAAAGGGAAAGAATAATTTTTAACTGTTGCACACTAGCCGTTTGCACATTTCCTACTCCTTTTCTTATTTGTGTCTATATGGTGATTTAATATTATAAATTATGTATTTTATTATGCTTGTATGATTTGTATGTACAAATCGAATAAAAGCTTTTGAACTGAACTGATACCTTTTTCACTAGCTCTGTCTATCTAAAAGAGTAACTTTCAGCCTAAATTCAAGTACTGATTGGACAATTTGGGGTGGATGAGCATCACCTCATCATTACAATATTCATTTTTCTTCCATCAGCTAAATTTTAAAAGGTTCTTTGTTTAAGCAATGTCCGGCCTAGTCAAGTTCTCAATTAGCATCTTCATGGAATCTTCTCACGTTCAGAACCATTGTGCTCATCCTTTTTGGCAGCCATCTGGACTTTCAGGCCTCACCGTTCATGAACTGCCTTCACTTCAGGCACAAGCAGTTCGCATTCGAACTCGGGCTTGGGCTGCGCATGCTCAGTTCATCTTCTATTCACAGTTTAATAAAACAGACATGTTTTCACTAGGCCTCACAGGCCGGAATGGGAACTATCATAGAAACAAACAAACACAATGAACGTTAATTTTGGAAATCTAACCCTTCTGTTTACCTCCCCCCTTACTAAGGTTTTCCCTATTAGTAGTTACCTAGCGAAATAATCAACATTTATGCGTAATATGCTCACCTGTCTTCATGTTTTGCCACAAAATACGTAAACAAAAAGCACATTTATGCCGCATTTCATTATCTCAAAGCTGCTTATTATTTCAAGACACGACAAAATCACATAATTAGTTAATTATGATTGCAACATAAGCAAAATTACTTCCCATGTATGTCTGTGTAGGTGCAACTTTTTATTCTAGGTTGGTTAATTTCACACATTACTCAATTAGTTCAAGTTATCATTATGGAAGTGCGATTTTGCAAGGGGTACACAACAATTTGTTTCTCCACCTTGCTCCATCACTACCTGTACGTATATATATGGAGCAGTAGGTTAAGCCAATGGGGCTTCAGTGGCCCAAGGGGCTTGTAACTAAGCACCTCTGTAGCTAGTTTGGTGGTCGTTCTCCTTTAGGTAACTGCATATAAACTAACACACACCTTAAATGGAAAAAAATGCAAGTTAAATTATTCAGTTGGAAATGCACTATTTTACTTAATGAAACCGCTACTGGTTAATTTGATCATTGCAGGGATGTGTGTGGTTGTGCAACTGGAGAGCCACTGAATGGAATCCTGATTGGCGCAGTAGGGTTGATTGACTTGTGCATTTTAGTGCTATGAGACCGAGACTTGCAATACACAAAGTATTAGATAGGTTGCCACAAAGTTCGAGAAAAGATTAAGTGATTTAAAAATATAGGTTTTAGTAACACACATTTAGACTGTACCCATTGCAACGATTTTTATGAATGTCATATAAAAGCACACGCTCAAAACTCAGTTGGTAACATCCTTAAAATACCTTTCACAAATAATACCTCTTTGTCATCAGAAAGCTTCAAGTGACTCCATCAATTACAGCTAATAGTGGCTTATAAAGAGCATTTAAATTTGCAGGAAAAACAATTGAACACATTTGCATTTCTTCCAGGCAGCAAGCACCCTGTCAATAAGACTTGTTTCTTTATTTAGCTGCCTGTCCCTCCCTCGGCTTCAAAGCACAAGAGACTCGCTTTCTTTTTCTTCAGCTCAGGTTTCTAAATTGTTGGTATTAGCCGTCCTGAAATGGTTATCTTTTAACAAATAGTAGGAGAACTGTTTTTGTTCAATTTAAAAAGCATGGACATGTCGTGCCCCATCATGCCCTCTGGTTGCAGCTCTGTTATTTCAGTTTGTGAATACAATGTTAAATCCCTCTTTCCACTTTAAAGATTACGTAAAGGAGTACTTCCAGAATGTCCTGGTAGTAAAATATAATTGCGTTTACCATCCTGATGAGTTTAAATGTTCAACCCCTCATATTGAAATATAAATATGGTTCAAAGGGACATTCTAAACAGAGCTTTGATCAAACGTAGCATTAGTTCTTCTTGGGGTCGATTGTTAAAAAAACATAAGCTCTTATTTAGAGTCTGGTGAATGAGTAATACGTCACAAACGTCATGGATATTCCATCCGCCTTATTACAAAAGCACTTGTAATAAAGCAGATGACATATCCGTTATTACAGATTACCCTTCGGGAAAACTCAAAATCCCAATATTATTAAAATTGGTTTTGAAATTTGCACAGTGCAGCAAAGGTATATCTTTTTCCATCTTACAGGCAATAATCACAGAATTCTTTCTTCTTTGCCCCAGTCCATTCCTGGCATATATCACACTGCAGCTTGGTAAAAGCTCTTGGCATGAGTCTCCTTGGTTCAGAAGGATGAGGAAGGTTAATTTCCTCAGTCACAACTTTGCTAGATCTCTGATAAAAAAAAAACATAAGCCAAGAGCTGGTAATGAGAATGTTGCTTGTAATAAAGTTGGGTACGAGCCGTGCAGGGTGTGAGGTCTGCGCAAGTAATAGCTCCACAATCGTCTCCTTACTGGGAACCCAGGGCCATATTATCAAGAAAGGGCGATACCTTTTCGCCGCTTTTATCAGCAGGAAACTGCCGCTAAAGCGGCGGTAATGGGTATGATAATATGCCCTTGTGAATTCCCATAGAAGCCCAGGTTCTGGTGTTAACCTGGGCTTCTACTGGAATTCACAAGGGCATATTATCAAGCCCATTATCGCCGTTTTAGCGGCAGTTTCCTGCCGATAAAAGCGGAGATAATGTACAGCCCTTTCTTGATAATATGGCCCCAAGTATCCTATTGTATCACATGACTCTCAGGATAGCGAAGCAGTCTAAGTCCTACTGTGTGGGCTAGTAATCTTCATTTCCTAGGACACAGTAACACCGCTCAACTGAATGTCCTATCAGTCCTTACCTTTGAAAAAGGAACAGGAAATTTGTTACACACACATTACTAAATACTACATATCAATTTACAAATATATAAATAAGGTGTATGGAAAGACATTTGGTGACATTCTCAAATCACATTTGCCACCTGGTGGGTCAAGACCCCCATAATCACAACACCCAGGGCCGGACTGGCCATAGCGGGCACTGGGCGTTTCCCCGGTAGGCCGGTAGGGTGGGGGATGATTTTGGGCCCCTGGCGGCCGTTTTTGTTACCGGGGGTCGGCGATATCGGCCCCCGGTAATAAAATCGGCCGAAAACAGCCGTCGCAAACTGCTCGGCTGCACTACCCCTCAGCCCAGGGGGAGGCAGCTGAAAAGTTTGCCAGGGACGGTTTCTGTTCCCAGTCTGGTCCTGACAACACCCCTCCACCTGTATCAGATGCAAAATCATAATATATGAGGTCACTTGAAATAAAGCAGGCATATTGGGTTTGTAAAGGGGTCACCATATCAATAAATATAAGGCAAGCCAATCAGCTTAGTCAAAGGGTCACAAAATTATAAGAACAATAACAACAAGTTAACATACTTCCTTTAACCTCAAGGTAAAATGCATACATCAGAAACATAACTATTGCAATATTCATCGTCAATAACGCATTTTAAAGAAAGCATTGCAAATCAATATAAAATGTCAGAGTCTTTATTTACACCCATCAGGCCTCACAATGCAACCATTAGACCCACCACTAGCAGATCCTGAGCTACCAAGTAAAAAGAGCACCAAGCTTCAGCTCTGGAAATGCTTAAACAATGTTGAGAAGTCTTCCCAGACCATGTATCCTGCGACCTGGAGACATGGGGCCTCATTTACGATGATTTTGTGTAGGGCAGCCACCGCGAGTGTTTTTGTTACACTGGCCTACGTCAAATCAAAAGGGCAGGAATCCACCGCATTTCCTAGATACAGTGCATTCCTGTCCTTTGAGCCAGCGCAGGTGCACAATATGGTGCCTAATTCCAATGCAGGCACCCTGTTGTTGGCAGGATAGTTTTTGTGCAGGAAGGGACAGATTCCTGCACAAAAACAATCCATGGAGGCATTTTTCTCTCTCTATGTGTGCTGCACGATGCAGCTCACATAGAAAGAGGAGTAAAGTTGGTGAAATAAACATATTTCTCCTCATTAAGCCTGCCCTGGAGAAGCGTACAGGTTGAAAATCTGGGAATGCATCAAAACCCATGGGTGCGGTGTGGGAACATCCACTGCAACGCAAATGGAACGCCTCCCTGATGTAGTGTAAGGCAACGCAGCGGCTTGCGCTGCGTTTCCTTACACCATATCTATGAAGCCATGAAAAGCCACTCAAAGTGGCTTTGGGTGGCCTTGTAGATATGGGTCAGCAATCCGCGTCGCCGAAGCATCATAAAAAGTGATACACCGGTAGTGCAAGAATTGTAATTCCTTTTAAGTACCTGTTGCTTCATAGTAAGACCAAATTAGATTTTACAAATAAACTGTATTTTGAATAACTATAATAATGAGTCCTTGAATTATCTCCCTAGCTGTTACCATTGCACATTTAGCATTTAGCCCTGTGCGCCCCCCCTCCCCCCTTTTTCACAAAGCTCTGCTGCGCCCAGGACCTGGCCCACCCAGGGTCTTTCTTTGAAAACAAGCACGAGAGACAGAGATTTCTATAACGAATATAGTTGTAACTAATAATTTATTAATATTGCACTTGAAACAATTTTATTTAGACGTTTAGCGCTGTGTATATTGCTGACGTTCAGTTAGGCCACCTTTTAAAAGAGACACCATTTTATTAAAATGCTACTGTTTTGGTGTTCTGCTCATTTTGCTCTTGCTCATTACCACTCTCAACCAATGTCCTCCTGTGTGCCTTCTCTCCTCACAGTTTTGGCGGAGACCAGGATACTGTGATGCAATTGTTTTTCCTGAGAGAGCACTGTTTCTCCTCTCCTTGGAATGTTACCATATGTGTACCCTTATTATTGGTGTGTAGGCTTTCTCATCTCTCCAATGTCTTTCACCATTGAGGTCCCGCAATGCAGGGTTGGAGGTAAAAAAGAATGTAATGGGCACTGCATTCACTGCTCACCAAAATGCTTTGAAAGTTATTAACCCAATAATGCACACCACAAGATACTGGTGACAGTCCACAATGTGTTGGATATACACCTATTCATACACCCAGAGGCTCCCTTATTGGTGAATGCCAAACTCAGAACTGGGGCTAACCTTTTTTTCAGGGAGAATGGCTAGAGATGTGCAGGCAATGTATGGGAGATGTCTTGGCTGGACATGCCCTCATAACCATTCCTATCCTTCAACTTGAATATTGTGACAGAAATACAGACACATGCAACTAGCACACTGTCCTTGAGCCACCTTCCTATTCAATCTGGTCATAATTACATATGTTAGGTCAGTTGCAAAAGTGGTTTCAGGTTCGTATGGGACTCTCATTGAGATACTCCACTCTCTGCTGACAGCTGCTATGCTTCGCAGGACCTTGGGAACCGATTTTTTTGATGAGGAAGGGTCTACTAACTTGTATCACAATGAGGAGGGTCTGCCGTAGGCTCAACCCAAGCTATGTTTTTTAGGATACTTAACGACTGACACCAAAGTGATTGCACCGCTTTGATCTAAGTCCTAACTTCAGGTCTTGGAGGAGTGGACATTCAGACAGTGACATTTTTCACAGTGCAACTGTGACATTATTTTGGTCCACTCCACTCAATAAAATGAAGACATTTTGTGGTTATGACTTTTATTTCACAGCCGGGATGGTCATGCTGCATAATTGTTCTGACATCAAAGAGATGATCTCACACTGGTGGAGGTGGTTTGCCAAATCATTCGCAGGTGCACAGCTTTGCATACATATATCGTGGAAGCCTGCTGTGTCGCATTCTAGGTATGACTGTTTGGCCATAATAATAGCCATGGCAGGCTATGAGGGGCTGATCTAGACTCAAAGATCAGTTGTCTGTCTTTGCCAATGTCTTGTACTCCCAGCCAATTTGATTGACTCGGAATATACTTGCTTGTCAATTCAGGTCCAGCATGGGTGATGTGGGGAGGAGTCCCCACTTTGTTTATCTTGCAGCATATTGGGTGGGCAGACCTATGTGTTACATCTGAAAGGTCTGATGCTTTCCGATTATACTTGTCCTACTCTTTTTATGAATCTCCTTTCCATTGTAGGTTTTCTCGATCCGTCCACCCATTCACCTACTTCAACTCCTGTGGGTTGTGCTTTTGTGAGACCTTCCTTGTCAGACTCTACCTAATCCAGGATGACTCAAGCCATGTGGTTGACTGCTGAATGTTGGGATTGCTGTACTGATTACTAGGGTCCTACACTGCAATTCTAGAAACTGGCAATCTTTTCCCTACTCCTCCTGGGGGCTCCAATTGTGTTTCCTTTTCCTAGGCTTGGGGGGAAGATGGACCTAAGCTGTGCTTTAAGCATAACATGTTGCAGGAAATGTGATGGCAACCATTGTCACAGCTCTCCACCTCCCATTCTCCTGGGTTCTCTGTTTCTTTCCTTTGGTGGGTAGGGAGGAATGGAGGATGGCTTGTGATGATGTGAGCGTTTTAACCACGAGCACTAAAACAGCTGCTGTGACTTACACTATTTTCCTCTGCCTCTCTAGCATCCCTTTCGCTGTTTTGACGAACCGCTCATGATTATGCTTCGTTCGTATTCTTAACGATGTACATTTATTTTGGATTATGCTTTGTGATAAGGAGATTCTTTCTTCATAGTACCTTGTAATGTGAAGGTGTTGATTAATGGCGGTAGAAAATGACTGGTACATAAAATAAATTAAGAGTGTGCAATAAAAAAATAGCAAATAAAGTCACGCTGGGTAGATACTGATGGAGGGCGTTGCTGCACTCCGACTTCAGGGTCCCACCAGAGTGATGTCAGAGCAGCCAGCATCAGACAGTAATGCAGCAGATACTTGGTACCAGAGCAGGCTTCTCCAACTAGTAGCTTGTGAGCTACTGGTAGCTCTCCAGCTTCATGCAAGTAGCCCTCATGTGTGTAGGCCAGCCTACTAAATGTAAGCTTTTGCTTGGTTGACTGAATAGATGTGTACCAAAATTCTGAAGCAAGAATTATGAAATGAATATGTATTTAGTTTCAGAACTCCTCAGCTGAAGTTTTGAGGAAAAATAGATTACCAAAATATATTTAAAGTTGTTATTTGAGTGATAAATCATGCAGCTTTGGAGAGACTTTGTATTAATCTTATTACGTTAGGCCAGGGGCATAGCAGCTATGGCTGTCATGTGTTACTCATGAAAATACATTTCAAATTGCTGGTAATCCTGCATGAGATGGCCACTACTGAAATCGTGTCTGACCTGGTCACTATTGCAATACAAATAATAGTAGATGTGGATGCTTTACTTGAATCAAAAGTGGCCCTATTACAGAAAAAGTTGGAAACCCCTGCTCTACAGGGTTATGCCACAGAATTCTGGGGCACCTCTTAGCAACCTGCAGGAGCCTATCTCTGAAGTTCGGCCACTTCCCACTTGCCCCATGGATATCAGAGACCTACATGACAAGAGAGTTCAGAATGGAAAATGAGTAAGCTGATCACAGACATAGAAGATGGACTACAAACTTGCAGCTCTCATCGAATCTCAAGGCGCAAAATAACATCATCTATCGACATTCAAAATGAACTTCAATGGCAGAGTGCGAAACACTTTTAGTGTTTAGCTATATCAATAGTAAGTATTTCAACTGTAACACACCCTCTTTTCAATACGTTTTTACTGTCTTATTTCACACAAGTTGCCTCACACCATCCGCCACTAACTCAGGTAGTCCTAGTTTTAACTTTACATACTGGTACTTGTAGTTTTGACTTTAACAATAAACTTATATTACTTTAAGAACCACAGTGTATAGAGCACTATGGAGCGGGAGGAACTATTTGAGCCTAACATGGAACAACACAAGAAAAGTACTCTACCTTTTAGATGTCAATTGTGATGAACGGTAGAAGTCCACTTTATATATTATATTATATTATATTATGCCTAAATTTTTCAACTAATGAATTATACGTAATTCAAAATCTGGCATAATAATTTTGAAGCATGCGTTTAGCAAACCCCGTTAATAAACAATTTTACAAAATAAAAAACTTGATTACATATTATTCGTATCTAAATGGAGAACTAGACAACCACTGTGTGGTGAGTCCTTGATTGAAAGTGCCCAGACCGACCTTCTCGACAGATGCCCCTTTCAGTGGTTAGGGACAATCGACCAGCGCTTCTTGGAAACGTACAGCTAGGCAGACGACATGAGGGTGGCCAAAGGACAGTAAATATCACAGAGGGTTCTGAACGAACTATGCAGGCCTCTGGGCTGAGTGGAAAGTATTATTGTGCAGCAAACACATATTTATTGATGGCGATGTTATTATTAAAAGCACAGATGGCTGTGAAACAAACGAGTACTATTTCTGAATTATCAGACTGAATATGGCAGTAGTATTCTACGACCAGATGAGGACGTGAGCTTGGAAGAAATGCAAGGCTTGCGGGAGTGCCATTTTCAAAATTGATTGGCCCAGGGAGATTTTTTTCCCTGTGGCCATCTCGCTACTGTGGGAGTTCAACTGCTGTGGGAGCGAGCGCTCTGTTTGGCTGCCAGCAACATGAGACAATTGGCAGCCATTGCAGGATGTGGGGACTTGCCCCCCTGTCCTGAAGTTAAGAAATAGCATAACATGAGGGGGCAAGGTAGGGATACCCTGCCCCCCTGGCCCTATGGGTGACCCAGCGGGACAACAAAAAAAGCTTTTCCCTGGGAATGGGGTCCCTGGGGCCTGAGAAGGCTGGGGGGGAGGGGCCTTTTAAAAGATTAAGGTTCTCAATTATAATTGTTGCTGAGTATGCTGAGGCACCAAATCACCTACAAACTCTGCCCGTTTATTCCCTCCCCTTCCACGTTAGCAGTATGCAATGGTGTTTACGCCATTTTCCATGCTGATGGACACCTCAATTTACCAAAGTGACCCGAGCGTGTTTCCTGCCGAGTTTGATGGCATGTTCTTGATGCAGGGGAATATGAGGACATCTCCATCAAAAAAGAAGCATTTACTCCATATAATTAAGAAAAAGTACCCTTGTTTGGTGGAGATTCAAGTCTGTCTGCCGTCTTGTTGCCTCCACTATACAAGGATTAATGGTTTTTACTGATATCTGTAGGAAGTCAATCGAGGAATAATCACATTGGCAAAATTGCATGTCTACAAGGTCGATGGAGACATTACCTCGTGGCCCTTTACTCAGTTGTAGTGTACAGAATGCACTAAACATTCACCCATAATTAAGCAGTAGAGAGTACTCCAGTTGGGTAGCCCTCTTATTTAAATTTTGAACCCAGGTGATGGGGTCTCCAGGGCCTAATTAAGCTTAGTTTGGGGAGCTGTGCACCCTCCTCCCTTCATTAACTACTTGGGATGGGGGCCCTGGGACCAAGAAGGCTCTGAGAGGATCGACACATGCCCCCTCCCCTTTTTTTTAGATTTTGACACAGGGGATAGGATCCCTGGAGCATAATTTGGCTCAGGGAGGGGGCTGTCCCCCCTTCTTTTTATTGATTACTCATAATGGGGTTCCTGGGGCACAGGAAGACTCGAGGAGGGGGGTCCGATTGACCCCTCCCCATTGTAATGTACTTTGGCCATGAAAAATGAGGTCCCAGGGTCCTGAAAAGGATCTGGGAGGACGGTGAGAAATGGACTTTAAGTTCTTCATCCCCGGGACATTTTCATACGTGGGAAGGGGCCCCCACATGGCCCCCTCCCCTTTTTATTCGAACTGCCCCCAGGGAACTGGGTCCCGGGGACAATTAAGGGTTGGGGAGGGAGGCTGTTGCCCCCTGCCCTTAATATCTATGTTTTGGCTCCAAGGGATTGGGTCCCGGAAGTCCGAAGGCCAAAACTATGCTGCCCATGCCAAAAGCTGTATTCGGTATGTGGTTTGCAGCCACTGGGGGTTTGGCTACAGGGCCTAGCGGCAGGCCAAACAATGTGGCCAACCTCCCACTGAGCAAGGCCAGAGGCTGCATGCAGCATAGTGTTGGCTGCCTGCGGGGAGCATGGAAACAGGGCCTGGCTACACGATCAAACTCACACCACGCACAACCAAAGCCTGCATGAGGCAGGGGGTTTCCTTCCTCTGGGTGTCAGCCTTTAGGGAGTTGGAAGCAGGGTCTGGCTGGAAGCCAGGCCCTGTGACCAACCCCACACCATGCAACATGACACAAGGTAACTTGAAGCATGGGGTCGACTGCCTGCAGGAGGAGTTGACTGGCTCCGGGTGAGTTAGCTACATGGCCTGGACGCAGGCGAACGGTTGGCTTTACGTATGGTAATAAAATATGACTTTATGTAAAAAAAAAAAAAAGTAGAAATTCACTGAAAAAAACAAATATAGCAAATATAACACAATTATACATAGCTGTGATAAAAAGGATCTGGATTAGTTAAAAGACAAAAACCAAAGGTTAAAGTAACATTATAGTTAGGTGGATATGTCAGTGACAACATTAACATTTTGAACTAAAAAAAACAACAGAAATTTACCAGTTACACTTAGCAGAGATACCTATACCTTGTGCCCCCACCAATGAACGGGACAAAAATTCACTGTGACCTTTTAAATACGAGTTGAATTTGCGGAACCCACTGTGGGTATGAACAATGAAAAACTGTCCTTCAATTACTTAAGAAAGCCACCAAGCAAACTACGAATACCATAATGCATGGCAGTGCTACGAAGCACGGAAGGCAGACTAAATGCCAATTAAGTGAATGAAACACACGTGGGACAGCATCCGCAAAGCCTCCACGCCCAGAAGAAAAAGCAGACAGCTTTGAAACGCGTCGGCGGAGGGAAGTAATTACGGAAGAAATGCCACCTTGCTATGCAAAATAAAAATGGTTTTACCTACCTGCTGTGGAGTGCGTCCTTGCTGCAGAGCTTTTGGAGGAAAATATATATATATATATATATATATAAATTGATGTCCCTCCCATTGTTCATAGAATTTGGCTGTGCCCAGCACAGGCTTAGGCTCCATCCTGGACTTCATTCAGGCCCAGTACCCAACTCCACCCATAGGATACCCAGCCCCCTCAGTGCCCAACTGTCCATGGGCATCCAGCACCCAGAGGATGGACCACCCCCCACAGCGCATTGGCCTTTCCCACAGGTGCCCACCACCCGCTGTTCACAGCCTTCAGTTGTGTGCAACGGTGGGTTGGCCCTTTTAGGACAATCCCCGTTGCACACAGCCATTAGCCTGCACAATGGCAGTTGGCAGCAGGGTATAGTCCTTCTCAGATTTTTTAAATTGTTTTTCGCTACCATGGTACCGGTACTGGTACTGGCCCGTCCAGATCTAGAGGGCAATTATAATGGATGCTGGTAGAATTGTTCAGGGGTTCGCCACATGGCTGGTGTTTGGGCTGGCCCTACGTCCATTCCTCCACCCACACATGCATACATACACTTAAGGTTATTTCACTTATAACTGAAAGAACATACTTACTTGCAAATACAACTTCCACAAGACAGTAAAAACCCACTTTCTAAGTACCTATCTCCAAAGTATTAACTGTGATGTACTTCTCTGTGATCTAATGGTAGCACTATTGTAACAGGGGGCTAGGTCACAGGTTTGTACAGACCAATTGCATGAGTGTAATCCTTCAACAAGCAACACCAGCACAGTGGTTTTGCTAATGGGTTTCTTAAGCTAAAAAAATTCTCTGCAAAGGTTTTGGGCAGGAGTTTCTGAAGCTGCACATATTTCTCTGTAAACTTTGTGAAGTTTCCCTTTACAACTTTGCAACATTCTGTAAGGTTGGTTGTGAAGTGAAAGTTCTTAACATAAACCCTATTTTATAGGATGATTGTCCTATCAATAAGTTGTTCAGATTTTTTTCCCGGCATATCGCTAATTTATTGTGAGAATGATCACTCTCATGATACCAGTTGACGAACTTTGCAGTTTTCACAAAGAGTGACGCTTGCAATCTGTGTGAAATCTTGAAAAAAACGTATCACTTACTTATACCCCATAGTCGATGGAACAGAGAGAAGCAATATCACGCCATGCCATGTCTCCGACATCATTTGCAGTAACCGACTTTTTGTTATGCCCTGGAATCACTCTTAAATGGTGGCGTGACCCAGCTATGCCACAATGCGAAGTTTCACATCGATACAGTGATCAACATAAGGAAACATGCCCGAATAGCAACATCGCCAAGTCCAGGGTTTGTATGCAGGTGTCATCATCCCCTGATACAAATCCTTGGATCACCTGATCTGAAAAAGGAATTGGTTTGGAATTTGAGCTCACATTCGTAAACAGAAAAAAATTCTAAGGAAAGGGAACAAGCTATAGAGTAGCCTTTAGATTCTATTTCTAAACCACGAGGAATTGATTTAGTCATGTTTACTAAATGTTAAATGAATTTTTCAATGGTATTTGTCTATACCGAGTCTAATGACTTGGTGGACTAATGCGTCCATTGTAGGGGCCTCTCGGTCACAGGCTCAAATCCTTGCTGGTCCACTCAGCCTTTCTTCTTTCTGAGGACGATAAAATGAGTACCATTGAGTTAGGTAACAATACAATTCTGTTATTCAGCGCCAAGATATCCTTGGGTAGCATGTGCTTTGTTGTGTTATACTATTTATGGAAAGTAGTCAGAGCATACAAGCCATGGTCTGCAGTCAAACCCATGGGCAGATTTACAAGAAAGTGCTGCAGTGCAGCAGCGCAAACTCTGTGCCTGCCCCATGCTGCAGCACTTTCAAAGCACAGGAATGTGACATATTTACAATAATATGTCGTCGCATTACAGTGCTATCCCCTGCGCTGGCACACAAACAGCTGCCATGCGTCGGCGCAGGCACCCTTGCACCATGGTGCAAGGATGCCTGCATCATGGGGAGATTGTTTTTGTGCAGGAAGGGGCACCTTCCTGTGCAAAAACAATCACTACAGGCATTTTCCTCTTTCAATGCGTGCTGTAGAATGCAGCACGCATTGAAAAAGGAAAAAACGAGGAGAAATTAAAACATTTCTCCCCGTTGCCCCTTGCTACGCCACCCGTAGGGTGGCATATAAGTATGGGCGAATTTTGCGGATCTGCGGCTGCGAATTCACACGAAATCGCAAACAAATCCGCAAACTCATGGATTTTTTTGCGATTTGCAGAAATATTACTGGAGTACTTTCTACTGTCTAATCCAGTAAGTGCTACCTCGTTGGGTAAATATATATGTTAGTGCTTTTTCTACACTACAGCTACGTAAAGTGCCAGAAGAGTTGTCTCCAGTGACCATGTGTGTGTTACTACGTCCATCATAGTGGGTAAATGGCGGGAAGACGGTGCACACTGCTTCTGTGTGGGGCAGGGCCAAACAGCGGGCTTCTATGCGAGTTCACATGCCTCTTGTGTGTATAAAAGGTCAGAGACCGATCAGAGCAGCAGACGAGGAGAAATAAGCTCCTGGCCACAGGAACTGCACAGGGATTGCGCTCGTGAAAGTGAAGCATTGCCAGAATGAACCCTGCCTTTCATTATTTATCCAAGAATACGCCATTGTTTTGTGCGATACCTCTACTCAACTGGAGTACTTTCTACTGGCTAATCAGTAAGTGCTACCTCGTTGGGTAAATGTATAGTCCTTTTCCTACACTACAGCTGCGTACAGTGCCAGAAGAGTTGTCTCCAGTGAGCATGTGTGTGTTACTGCCATCGCGCCGAAGGGCGCAGGGGTCCCTTGAGTGAGCTGGCCCAAAAAAAAAAAAAATCAGCCCGCGAGCGAATTTGCGAATTTTTGGCAATTTCATGAGATTCGCGGATTGCGAAATTGCCAAAAATCCGCAAATTTCGCGAGCGGAACAGATTTTTGGCCCATGCTTAGTGGCATAGCATTCCGACGCATTTCCAGGTTTTCGATTCCTCGTAAATATGGAAATGTGTCAGGTTCCATGGGTGATGCGTGGGAACACCCACAGCAACACCTATGGAACCCCCCATTCACGCAAAGTGTTGCGTGTAAAGGAGCTGTATTTACAAGGACAGGAAAAGGCACGTAGGGTGGCTTTTCCTGTCCTTGTAAATATGGGGCTGTGAAATGCGCTGCCGGTGCATCACGTATAGTGATGAACTGGTGGCGCAAGGGACTTGTAAATCTGTCCCCTGTGTGTAACAGGCATGCACGTTGGCAGTGCACCTAGGCTGACAGCAGACAATTTTGTGTTTGTACAAGCCAAGGCCATAAGTACCCTACCCATAGTCGGCACAGTGTTTGTACTATGGCCATGCCCAAACACACTGGGTACATGGAACCTTCAGCCTAGTCCTGTATTGCACTCTAGTCTGATAGGAAATTCTCAAAGGATTTGATGAAGTTCAATATCAAAGATTTATTGTGACTTTTCAAACTGTTCCTAGTCGATTTAACACAGTGATTCACCTCAGGGTTAACTCACAGGCTTGAGAATATCACATATGTGACCCAATCTCTCTGAAAACAGGTGGATATAATAGAAAAGGCCATTTTGTTTTAAGTGCCATTGGCAAAGCCAGTGGGTCTGGTTAATAACTGTAACTGAAACCCAGACCTATTGCTATTTTAGGCATGTTGTCTTTTTAAATCACTCCTACAACATGTTATCATGGTAGCAAAGTAAACCTAATGAATGCGCAAGGATGATCAGTGAATAACACTGTTTTATATGAAGGCAAAGTTATACAAACAGCAACCACGTCCTAAATAAAACAACCATAAATCAGCACATTAAATGTCAATCATGCCAGAAAGAAAATACAATAGTTTTCATTTTCAATCTACAGTGTGTAACAAAAGAACTATTTAATTGTACATCACCTAATCCAAACTGGAGCATTAGTGGGACAATGTATCCATCCGCAAAATGCCATGGCCCTCCCAAAGGCGAACCATAACAAGCATTTACAATGCAATGGCTCTCACATTTCTGAAAGTTTGAGCTATTGGCATGGTGCATAACAATGTTTTTGTACTTATATTTTTTCGTTTGCAGTGCAGTGATCATTTAGAAAATGGGAGTTAGAGCTATTGGTATTGTGAATATAAATATTTTTGATTCATATGTTCCTCGTCAGTCTAGATATTCACTGAAAGTGCGAAGTTCTAATAAGGTAAGTCATCCTCCCCAGTAGTTATGATTTCTACTGTTCTCTTTCTGTATTTAAGTGATATTTTCAAAGAACAACCATTTTAAATGTACTGTTAATGATGTTACTTGTTTGGAGTAAATTTACACTTGTTTTAGGAAATAGCCAAAAAATAGTAAACCTACTCAAAAGTGAAAAATCACTTAAAAGTGTAAGTTACCTTTGTGAATCAGGCCCTGAGCGATAAAAGCAACCCAAGTACACATATATTATCAGAGTGATGCCTATGGATTTCTTCATCAGAGAAAATATGCATTTGGTGGAGAAAAAAGACCAACAAAGTTGAATGTGTAAATACACATTGATGGAAATTCAAACTCAAGTATGTTGGCCTCGCTGCACTGTGGACAATACACCTGCTTAAGGTTAGACAGCAGGGGTACATATTGACATCTACCACTTGCTTCGATCTCCGGAGATATCAGAAGACTTCACTGGCTGCCTGTTAAGAAACGGGTACAAATCACTCTGTACAGTTTACAAAGCTCTTCATGGTACTGGGCCAGAACATCTGAAGCAACAGTTTCGGTGGTATGTCCCCAATAGACCACTTCTCTCTTTGGGAGCAAAATTGGTAACGGTACCTATCTCTGAAAAAGCCAGCTGGAGAGGTAGGAGTTTCATAGCAGGTGGAGCCAAGGCGTGGAATACCCTACCACTTCATCTTCGAAACAGTCCTGAATTACTGGCATTCAGGAAAGCCTTAAAAACTGGCTTTTTGGTGTATAACTCTGGGCTCTTCAACTATATCTCATCAGGTTGCGTATAGACAGCGCCAGAACACCTTCGGATAGCAGTTTGCGCTTTAAAAATACTTTAACATAACATAAGATAACTTGCACACATTCTTGATCAGTGCACCGGAGAAGCCTAAAATAATTTCTGACTTCTTAAAAGATGTTTTGAAGAGGCTCCATGGTGATGAATTCATGAAATTCAATGAGAAAATTGGCATGGTTTTACATGTTACCAGATGGCTTTCACCTACATGACAATATATTTATCATCTCTACATTTGTTGGGATCCAGAAATATAATTTATATTGGATTTTTTTCACATGCACCGAGGCACTGCAGCTGCTTTGCAGTGATAAGGTGCCACATGAAGTTATATGCCTTCGAAAAAAATTGATAATGTCTCAAGTCAATGGCATTTGATTCAGAAGCGTCATATTGAATTCTATTAAGGACATTTACAAAGCATTCACCTGCGATTTCCTGGTGCTAAAAAGGGCATGGGAAACAGCTCAATAGATACTCAGACAGAAGCTCACAGAACACCATGAGACAAAATATGTTTTTTTTATGTACAGGCCAGGCTGCTAGTTATCTGTCATGATTAGCAGTAACTTTGTAAGGAAGATGAATAAGCCCTGCGGAGCTAGTAAGCCGCAGAAGAATTGAGTTTATTGTTAACCAAGCTGATAAATGGAGTAGGATGAAAAATGGTTCTGCCATTTTAATACAATATTGTGTGCTGAGGCTCACGGTGAAATTAATCATTTAGCAGATCACATTCAATACTGAGGGTTGGCATGCAAAAACCAGAAACACAGTCAATTTGGAAGAAGGCAGAGCAAACATTCACAGAGAGAGTAGAAGCAAAACTGCATACCTTCCCAAGAACAATGTGCAAGTCAATGCTCATTGAAGAACAGCTGAAGAAGCCAGCAGGGGCAATAGTTTAATGTAAAGGCTGTTTTTATTGTAGACAGCCTTCTTCATAAGTGTGCACATCACAAATTGGAAAATAATCAGAGTTTCTTCTACCAGGTCTCTTGTGCAGGCATATATGAAAAGTGTTTTTTTTTCACAAGGATTACAGGTCACAGATGGGCTAGGATAACATTGAACACAATGAGAATTACTAGATCATTGCAATGCTGCTGTCCTAGCCAAAACAATGGTAAACAGTGTAAGTGTCCTTCCCTCAAAATGTCTCTTTTTACCCTGAAATGTCATTCACTACTATTAATGAAAGTTTAAGTTGTTCTGGGAGGAAATTCCAGAAGGTCAGCAGGATGTCTCCTTATGTTAACCCGAAAGAACAAGGGCTCCAAGGTCTAAGAAAAGTAGTGTACTTGCATGGAGGTGTTGTGCATGGAGGGATTGCAGGGTAACACGGAGCGGGTCTATCCGCTCTTGCGCTGTCAGTGAAGAAAGTTGCCAAGAGCTTTGTCTTTCACCATGGCATGCGCAGTGTGCCAGTATGACTGGAGCCTGAGCAAAGAGCCTGCCTGATGGTCGCCCACCTTTGCAAGCATTTTCGAGCTTGAGATGGGCACCGGGCATCAACTGTGTCTCAAAATTTCTGCTTCCTTCGGCCTGGAGGATGTAGGTGGAATCTGAGTATTTTAATATATATGTTGTTTCCACTCAGGTTGCCAGCCTTGATTGCTTTTCTACTTCCTTCCTCCTTCAATGGGTACATATAGTCAGCAGCAGGAAACATGCCTGTTTAAAAAATTGATGCATTAAAAAAGTAAAATAAAATTGTGCACAGCTCCTGCATATGTTACTGTCCTTTTACTCATTCAATAGCATCTTTACTGTTTGCATGTCACCATATGTTTCATGTTTGTCTCTCAAATGCCTTCACCCATCTGAACACTAAGCAGTGTGTTTCATAACGGGATAACCACACATCGGTGGTCTTCACACTCGACATGAAAACACTTCCCACATAGGCTCAATCTAAAAACTACACCATTCCTAACCCAAACCCAACCCTGTGTAGCCTCAGCACCCCACATAGGGGTATTAAGATCTTTATAAATAAGATAATACATTACAATACAAAATATTGTGCTCTAGACAAAGTGCCATTTTGTGGTTAGTCCTAATAAAAATTAAATGTGGGTCTTTTTATTGTAATTTGGCACGATCTCCTGATGGTGTCCTAATATCACCAGTCATCCTCATTATTGCTCTTTCAATTTTTGAAGAAGTGACTTCCAAAGATACACACAATAGTCAAGGGGACAGAGCACATAAAGTGAGCACTGGAGGCACTTCATTAAGACATATGGGCACAGAACATAAAGCAAGCACTGTGAGTGCTACGTTTGTACTCCGGTCCTGATTTAGATATTGGCAAACTGGTTATTCCGTCACAATGATGATGGATATCTCGTCTGCCAAAATATAAATCCCACTATATCCAATGGGATTTCGGCGACCGTCACTGTTGTGACGGAGAAACCCATCCGCCAAGATCTAACTCAGTCCCGCAGTCTCTGTCACAGTTTTGATCTGACTGGTGTCGTTCAGGAGCAGGGCTATTTTACCACCCTCGAGAGCTGGAAATGATTGCTTGTCGAGGGAAGCCTTAAGGTATGTGCTGCTTTTGGCTGGAAATCAAGATATATTATTTGCCATAACTAAAGTAAACAACAGAGCATAACACAAATAAACATAACAACACGCTTAAAACATATCAAGACACATCACAATACAACAATCAAAACAGAGCACAACACAAGGACTGCAGTGCAACACAGTACTAGCATAGTGCAATAATGCAGCAGAAAAACACAAAAGCACAAAAAACAACACAACACCACCATAACAACATGCCACATAAGAAATATGCACAAATGTTTCAGTCAAACAATACTGTCTTCGAAATTCCTTTTCCATCATATGGCGATAAAAATAGTTTGAAGCCCGACTAAATGTTTTGTTATTCGGCACCGCATGAGACAGAGTTACTGATTTGTGCAGTATTGCCCTTGCCAACCTCATCCCCTTCTGCTGTTTGTAATAACTGGTATCCATCTAAATATTAAGCATGCTCATTCTCTGCAAATGGCCTGGAGGCAGCAATTTTGAGGTGAGTCAATACCAAAACCCTATGTATCATCATTATGATACATCTACACACCCATTTCTCCAGCCATTTAAACACAAACACTGTTTATATTTACTTCTAACCACCCACATCTAAGTTCTGCTCTTCCAAACCCGTTCAACTCTCCACCAACAACATTATCCTCGCTGACTATTTAGTTTGTTGATTGATGGTTGAATTTTCCTTACCCTGTGACCATTTTTGTGTTTGTCAAGATGCAAAAGAATAATTAATATGCGGCTCAGCACCTCACACAGCATGACCTTTCTGGGAAAGAACGCTTAATTGTGCTTTTCCAAGCGTTACATATGACTAACCCATCCCACGGGGCCACCTTGAAAGTTCATGCGTGCAGATGCATTATATTACATTCCTTGTTTTCGGGAATAGTCTATATTTATCATAGGCTCAACCTGCAAATACAATTATGTGAGATGGCATTCGTTTTATTTAAATGTAATTATGTGTTTGTTTAACTGCTCTATAAGCATGTTCTTATTACTATTGTAGAAAGTCCTTGCTTTTTTTGTCTGGACCCTGAAAAACTTTCGACTTGTTTATATATGGCGTAGGCTGGATGAAGCGTCATATCCTGTAATTTGCTTCTCATGGGTAGTGACAACGTCTCCCCTGCGATGCTACAGCTTTCATGGACTGTACCATCACTGATCAGCAGGGGTCTAGACCTGCTACAGTTAAGCTCTCACAGAACTTTCTCTGTGTGACTTTCCACATTGAAAGCTAAGACTGGTTAAACAGAAATATTTTATTAATTAATTATCGGTTAAGACGGAAGACACTTCCAAAAACCATTCCAATGTACGCTCGCACATGGGAGCCCATACGTATTAGGGCTCCTTTAAAGTAAAAAAAAACAACCAATAGATACAAGTAAAAAGCATGGAATAAAAACGACGAGGGACTTTTCAGCATGAGTTTGGCTAAAGAGTTCTCACTCAAAGTGCACATAGTCAGATACAAATAGCTTTTTTGGGCCAAAGAACCAATTTATCCCCCAAATCATTTATTATTGGATGATATGGAGAAGTCCTTAAAGTTAGGGTAGCAGTGCTAAATCTACAGTAGATTTCGCCAGTGAAATTTCGTCGTTGATAGGGATCATTGACGGTGGAGATTTTTCTCAGAATGCACCAATTCCACCAGAAATCAAAGTATTTTCTATTGCCTACCACATCTAAATGAGGTTTTTGAAAGTGCCATTTGATGGCTAAAGCTTTGAAGCTTTAGACTGCTCTTCTTGTTGACTTTCCTTTCATGGAAATTATGAAACATTTCGCTCGAGTTGGAGGAGGAGGGCACCAGGTTTTGGGTAAGACTGACCCAACTTCACTTTGGAAAAGTTAACAGAGAGTCTAAAAAGCTCTAACTGGAGTGTAGTGCTGTCAAAATCAGAATTTTCACCAAGTCAATGCAAACACCGTCACACATCCTCCAGTTGTTTTCCATATATTCTCTAAAATTGGAAATTCTAAATTTTGCAGTCTTAGATTACTGCAAGGCAGGTCGGGACCGGCAGATAAAAGTCTTTCACTAGTCCCTTATCGCAGCCAGGCCAACAGTGGAGGCCTTTGAGAGTCTTGTGCATCAAAGCGTGCCTACAGCAGCCTATGACTCCACTCTACAGCTTGGCTTTCCACAGCCTGCAGGTCACATAGGCTTCCATGTTAGTGCTCCAACAGGAGCCAAGCTGCTTTAGGTCTAAAGCATCCGATCTGGCTTCCAATCATTTTTTATTATTCATATACAAGATATTTTCATGAACTTAAAACTTAAAATTTCACAGGCTGTAACAAATGAGTTCAATGGCTTGGGTGCAAAATCTCTGCTGATCTTTATCTACCTCAAATGGGAGCCATGTGTTGATCCGAAGGTGCGAGGGGTGCAATGTAGTGTGTGTATCCCACCAGTGTTGCCCTGGCCCCTGTGAAACAAATGATTGACACTGTAGGTTATTATAGCCTATTTGGAACTAGATCAATGTGGGAAATATCACTGGAACATCTCAGAAAGGTCAATTGCCAATATGGAAGTCAATCCCAGACCTGGCAGTTTTTACTAGAGATTACTGAATTAATAATGCTAAATGTTTCTTCTAGTAAACAAAGTGCCACCGAAATAATTCCAATCGCCTTACCTAGACCTTTCAAATTTCATCAAGATTTTCCCTACTAAAGGAAGGAAATACAATAATTTAAGCACAGTATTAGAAAGATACGGATGATAGGCCTTACTTTGCTAAAACATGCTACAAAGTCTAGGCATGAATGAGATATAGCACAGGAGAGCAAAGTAGTGATTTCTCCATGATCTATTTAACAGTCTCGCCTGGTGTGCAGAGGCTGATGTTTTAAAGCTGTAATCAGGAATATACCTGACATGTATTGTCCTGACAAAAATATAATTACACTGAAAAAATGTTTTTCCGGAAACAAATTCTTGCAGTCATTTAACCAGTAAAATGTTTACAGGTGCTGAAAAGTGACCAATCCTGTAGGATGCTTTTTTTAGAGCATTCTTCCTTTTATGTGGAGCAAAAATCCACATGAGACCAATATACAAACATCTGATCTGTTCTGAGGACAACTGAGGTATTGAAAAAGTGATGGGTCTGGTCACCAGGAACCTATGTGATAGTTTAGTATCGATACACTACTAAAGGATTCTTTGCATTGAAAAAGGCTTTTTTTGTTTAATTTACTTAGGATAGAAAAAGCTTTGGCTAGTTACTGTATGCACACTGGATCAAGGGTGATCTCACCCTTTGATGAACTCATAGTTATGGATTACTTTCCAAAGAATGCTTTGCAGTGTGGTGAATGAGCATGGAGTGAACAGGGATGGACCTGTATTAATGAGATGCAGTATAGTGTGGTGAGTCTCTGAGGGCAGTGCATTGTCTAGATAGTATCCCTAGGAGTCAGTAGAGTGTGCAGGGGTAATTTGGGAAACATCCTTTACAACGCAACTTTTACCACGCAGTGCCTTTACGATGCAACTTTTACAACGCAAACCATTACAACGCATTGCGCTGGGGGGCGCTCTAGGATATGGAATAAGTTTAATTTACTATCCAACACCTTCCCTAGTGTCCACGGGGACTGGAGTTGGAATAGTAAATTAAACTATTCACTATCCAGCACCCCAAAGCGCTATGGGTTGTAAAGGTTTGCGTTGTTAAAACAGCGTTGTAAAGGCATGCATGGTAAAAGCATGTGTTGTAATGTCATACATCCGGGTAATGTACATTGAGTGTATCATGATGAGTTAGTTTCCCTCAGAGCATGGTAACTACAATACAATTCCAAAGGGTTAGTGGTCCTAGGGTGCAGTGCAATGTACTGGTCTAGTGCCCTTTCATTGCATACTAATTGGTTGGGTTAGAGTTGTTAGAATACACTACAGTATGATTGGATATTGGGTGAATATCCATAAAATGCAACAAAGCGGGGTAGGTTATTACCTCTAGGTTGTATGCAGTGTGTTCTTATAGCCTCTAAAGGATGCAGTACAGTTAGTTCCACTATGATGTGGTGGGTTGTTTCCCTAGGTGGGTTAGTGTTTTTATGGTGCAGTGCTGTGTGGTGGATTAATATATGCAAGAGACAGTACATTTGATCGGTTAGTTTGCCTACAGCGTTGTGGAGTGGGCTGGTTTAGTGCTCCAAAGATGCACTGCAGTGGGTTAATGTCCTTCAGATACAATGCATTGCAGTGATTCTGTTTTCTAGACTGGAGTTCATTGAGAGGGGCAAGCACCCTAGGATGTAGGTGTGAGTCATGGGGATTCCAGGATTACTGGGCAGTATCCAAGGTGGATTCTGTAACTTGTCACTGACACCCAGGGCCACAGCTACTATTACACTCCAAATGACCAATAAAGGTATTCCCTCAATGTCCAACAAGCCCTAGTAATTATAAAAGAAATAGGTTTGTTTCCTCACGTAGACGTGATAGGTCAGGTATGCTACCTGCTCTGAGAATGTTGTTAATCTTAGCAGGGGGTTGGGGGTCGGAGGGTCAGAGGAGGGCCCAAGAGGAGGGTAGGTCAGTAGATCATGTTTCTCTGTTCGGTTTGAGAGTGGTAGTGGGGTCCTGGGTTGTGCCTGTGCCCACAGCCCTTGTTCCCTTCTGCCAGCAGTTATAGAAGATGTGGATCACACTGGGTAACACTGGACCACTGTTCCTGCACTCAGTGTGTAGGGGTGAAAAACATCAGGCAACTTGTACTCTGGTGGAACAGTATCCTGTCTCGGATTCTGCAGCTGCGGCCACTGCAGGTAAGAGCGGTGGGACGGTGTGGCCGGCTGGGGGGGATTTCGAGAGACGACCACAAGAGGAAATTAAACAATTAATTAATTTTCTCTTGTGGCCGTCTCTCGAAATACCCCCCAGCCGGCCCCCCGCTCTTACCTGCATCAGCCGTGGCTGGAATTCCCCCCCACCACACTCCTACTGAGGGCCTTATCACTTGATATGGCTCACCATGAAGGTAGAGTAAGGCCCTGGCCTGGGAGACAAGTGGAAATTGACATTTTGTTCTGGATCTGCACTGGAAGCGTAAAGAACTCTCAGGAAATATAAAGCATGTATGGGGAATAAGTCCTGAACATGTGGACTAATTTCTACCACTTTTTTTTGTAGCAAACATTTATTGGGCAGTTAGGTAGTCTGCTACAATTGAGAAGAGCATTTCTGTTTTTTTAATGGATCTATTCTACATACATTTTCTCTTCGCCTAATGTAACTGCTTGCAGCATTGCTTCCGTTTAGTGAATGCCCTACTACCACCATGTGTCTGTTTTAAAAAATACTGATTTGTTTTCTGCCCAAGACTAATAACATGCCATACCTGCACTTTAGTAGCATTTTGCTTAGTAAATTGCCACTCTTTCAACTAACTTAGATTGGATCATTTACGTTTTTTCCAAACTGCTTTGTTGGTTTTGTTATTTGTTACCCACATATCCTTTGACCTCCCGGGCATAATCTAGCGCTTTCTTCTCTTAAATCTGGGCTGGTGACCCCAGAATTCAGTGCAATGCAGTGCGAACGGATGTAATAGACTAGTGTCCCTGGAATGCAGTAAAGTGTGGTGATCTAGTGATGCTAGGATAGAATCCAGTGATTTATTGTTCATAAGCTTCTTGTGAAGCAGTTCTTTCTAATGGGATATTGTTTTCCTGATAAAGTGCTGCTTAGCGGGTTGTGTCGCTTGGATGCGATGCAGTGTTTCTATTACTGTACTAAAAATGCATGCAGTATGGGGTATAGTGTCACAAGGACAAACTGCAATAAGCTATTCTATATTCTAATGGCGCACCATTTGCACCCTTGCACCATGGTGCAAAGGTGCTTGCATTACAGACGGGATTGTTTTTGTGCAGGAAGAGAGCCCTACCTGCATAAAAACATTCCTCAAATGCATTTTTCTCTTTCTTTGCGTGCATTGTGAAAAGAGGAAGTAACACAGGGAGATAAAGATATTTCTCTGCATTATGCCTCGTTATGCCTCGTTCAGGGAGGCATAGCACTTTGATGCATTCCCAGTTTCACTAGCTTTGTTATATCTGAAATATGCCAAAATCCACGCATGGATGCATGAGAACGGCCATGCTCCATTCGGGGAATGCCTAACTGACGCAAAATAATGCAATGCAGACCTATCCCCCGGATGCAACAACAACCCATTTTGCGATTCCTTAATAGCGTAAAATACCGATTCGCTATTAAGGAATAGCAAAATGGAATGCATCAAGAAATCACTAAAGAAATAGTGATTTCTTAGAATTCCTTAATTGCGACTCGCAAATTGCGAGTCGCAATTAAGGAATGCTTAGAGGCCCATAGGAATGAATGGGAAGACAATCTCAATTTGCGAATTGCAATTAGCGAATCGCAAATTGAGATTGGTATTTCAAGGGTGCAGGCTGTCCAAAGGACACCCTGTTGCACCCCTGAAATTGATCTGTGCACATATGTTGCGCACATGCCCTTAGGGCATGTGTGTGCACAACATGAAACTTTGTGCCTTTTTCAAAGTTTTTGCAAATTACCATGAAGTTGTACTTCATGGTAATTTGCGTGCCCTATTATTGAATTCGATATTTTTAAAACGTTCATGCATTGCATTTTAGGAATCTCAATTTGAGATTCTTTAAATGCAAATAATCGCAATTTAGCGATTTCTCCATTTGCGATTTTTGCATTTGGGATGATGAATCCCAAATGCAAAAATACCGGTTGCAAAGGGGCAGATTCTGAGAATCTGCCCCTTTGCGAGCGGATTTTTGTTTGATGCATCTAGCTGTATGTGCTTTGTTACTTTGTTTTTACTAAACTACATCAAAGGCAGGTAAAGTGGCATTGCGTGGCTTAGCAAATCTCTAAATTATTTGTGCGTCAGAGCTGCGCCACAAAAGTGATACATCAAGAGTAAAAATCTTAGCAAATCTGCCCCTTAATGCATTCACCATAAAGAAAGTGTTATACCTGCTGCTGCTTTAGCTGTCAGAGCATATACTAGAACATAGGATTGGGATGCAAGATAGAGCCGATATGGAATTCTGATTGGTGTTCATTCTCGACATGGAGATGCCATCCCTCTAGAACAGTTCGATCAAATGGTGCGCCACTAGAATTCCTACAAGCAGTCTGCCTGAACTGTTCAAGGGTGTATGCGGAGAGGCAACATTTTTCTCAGCAAGAGAAACAAGCATTTACAATGCAACGGTCTCGGCATTGCAAAAGTTAGAGCTATTAGCATTGTAAATGAACGAGTTTAAGGTCTTGACATTGTAAATGACAAGGTCTTTTATTTATGTTTTAAAAACCAAAACATTAATAAAAGTCATTGTCATTTACAATGCCAATAGCTCAAAGTCGCGTAATGTGTATGGCAAACTACAGTAGCCTCCTGACGAGTGCCCTTTCACTTAATTTTTTACAACTGAAAGCCCTGGCATTTTTTTTTTTACAAATTAAGCACGGGTGGTGTCCATGTCTGCATGGCAGTGGTGGTGTCCATGTGTGCATGGGAGTGGTGGTGTCCGTGTGTGCATGGCAGTGGTGGTGTCCGTGTGTGCATGGGAGTGGTGGTGTCTGTGTGTGCATGGCAGTGGTGGTGTCTGTGTGTGCATGGCAGTGGTGGTGTCTGTGTGTGCATGGCAGTGGTGATGTCTGTGTGTGCATGGCAGTGGTGGTGTCTGTGTGTGCATGGCAGTGGTGGTGTCCGTGTGTGCACGGCAGTGGTGGTGTCCGTGTGTGCATGGGAGTGGTGGTGTCTGTGTGTGCATGCCAATGGTGGTGTCCGTGTGTGCATGGCAGTGGTGGTGTCCGTGTGTGCACGGCAGTGGTGGTGTCCGTGTGTGCATGGGAGTGGTGGTGTTTGTGTGTGCATGGCAGTGGTGGTGTCTGTGTGTGCATGGCAGTGGTGGTGTCTGTGTGTGCATGGCAGTGGTGGTGTCTGTGTGTGCATAAGAGTGGTGGTGTCTGTGTGTGCATGGCAGTGGTGGTGTCCGTGTGTGCATGGCAGTGGTGGTGTCTGTGTGTGCATGGCAGTGGTGGTGTCTGTGTGTGCATGGTTGTGGTGGTGTCTGTGTGTGCATGGCAGTGGTTTGACCGTCGTGTCTTCGTTGCGCAGCTGTTTGTTATTGTGCCACTGCTAAATCCGACGGTTTCCGAAGCCTGTGATTAGTAATGGCAGATCCTGCCAGCACAGGGGGCCCCGGTGGGATTCCATGGGGTCTGTGCATTAAGTATATTTAACTTTGTGGTGTGCTGAAAGGCAGCGCGCTGTAGACAGAGGGCTGCAGCTCTGTGAAGAATGTGGTGTACTGTACATGCCTCGTGCCCGCCTGTGGTTCACAAGAAGCTGCTGTTCTCTGTCAGTTTTCACATCATTAAAAGTACTGCTCTTTCCATAACGTTGTGTTACTTCAGACAACAATAGCGTGCGTCTATGGGTTGCACAATTCACTGTGTGTCTAGTGCCGACATTACTAACATGCAGACAGACGACCTAAAAAAAAAACTAGTGCGCAAAGATGAAGTAACCTATCAATGCTGCAAGGTGCTGCCCTTCTAAACATAAAAATGTCTGGGAGAATAGAGGGTCCACATCGGGCTACAAACCTTGCTCTGCTGACTATAGCTATGTATATGTTTGTTAACTCACAACTGACACGATTCTATTGTATTACTTGACTCAGAGTTCTCTTTGTGATAAAAATCAATAAAAATCAGTTTATCACAAAAAAGTAAGGCAAGGGCCTTCACGATACAGTGGAATTGGCAATAGGAATAAAGAAATCGTTTTACGATATGCTACCGCTTTCAGGGTGTGAAATCTGCAGCCATCAAATACTGTTGCAACAAGGAGGAGTTAACAGCTGAAGAGGGAGAGGCTGAAGGTGGGAGGGCGGGTGAGAGAAGAGGCAGCCAGCTTGTTCGTGAACAGCGCCGCGCGCCCCTCTGCAGACTCCCCCTGCATTCCAGAGAGGCGCGCGACGCGATCCTGTCTGCCCTGCGATGCTGTGGAGACAGGACCTGGCCACGCGCACAACGTTATCCTATGGGGAAACGCTGCGCGCGGCCAGGTCTTGTCTCACTTCGGCGTCTCAGACTGCTGAGACGCCGACTATAGTTCTCGGCGAGAACGCGCTTTCAGCGCGTTACTAGCCGAGCCCTAAAAATGCGAGGAATGCTGAGGGTGGGGATCCGGTGAAAGGTAGAAAACGACTCGAAGGCCACAGAGGGACTTACATAATTTAACAGTTTCAGGCATTGGTAGAATACTTCAAAGAAGCACGGAGCAGCCGGGATAAGTCTGCTCGAGCTCTAGTTACCTAAGAAGGGTATACCCAAAACTAGCCTCTGGGACCTGGGTGTAAAACAGTACGCAAGGACAGTGGTCTGCATAGCCAGCACTAACAACAGATATTTCATATTGTGTTACTGTTGAGATCATGGCTGTAAACTGTTTCTGCTGAAATTGAGATTTATAGGCTTTATGAATGAGGCTCATGTGTTCTAAGTAATGTACTGTTTCTGATTGACACTCTATCCCTCAATCACTTCCTTATCCTCACAAAACCACCATTACCCGACCCTCCCCCCTTTTCCTCTCCCTCACCATGTTCCACCTGGGGACATTGTCACATGTAATAATACGAAAATATTTTCATTAAGAGATCGTTGCCCAATGTGAATTAAATACTGAGTATAACAAATACCGGGGGCCTCATTTATGAGGCTGTGCGTCACTTTTACGCCGCCGGTGCGTCACTTTTTGTGACACACCAGTGGCATAAAAAATGCGCCTTGTTGCGTCATATTTACAAAGTCTTAAAGCCATTATCTGACCCAGGGTGGTGTGGAGTGCAAAAAAACGATGGATTTGGGCCCAGATCTTTTGACTGGGGGAGTGTGTGACATTGATCCACATTCAGTCCATCACTTGTTGTTTTTTGCAATTGCCGCCCTAAGTGCGCTGGGGATGCCCAGACGTGGGTCCCAGGCACTCCACACCACTTGGAGTCAAGCTAGCCGGGCTGAAGAGAGGTGTTACCTCGAAACCGGTCCGGTCCTCGGATGCTTGATTCCGGTCTGGGAAAGATATGGCTGTTGTAGTTCGGACTGGACTGTTCCCATGGGGCAACAGGGTCAGAGCTGATTTGCATAAAGCCATTATCTGACCCAGGGTGGTGTGGAGTGCAAAAAAACGATGGATTTGGGCCCAGATCTTTTGACTGGGGGAGTGTGTGACATTGATCCACATTCAGTCCATCACTTGTTGTTTTTTGCAATTGCCGCCCTAAGTGCGCTGGGGATGCCCAGACGTGGGTCCCAGGCACTCCACACCACTTGGAGTCAAGCTAGCCGGGCTGAAGAGAGGTGTTACCTCGAAACCGGTCCGGTCCTCGGATGCTTGATTCCGGTCTGGGAAAGATATGGCTGTTGTAGTTCGGACTGGACTGTTCCCATGGGGCAACAGGGTCAGAGCTGATTTGCATAAAGCCATTATCTGACCCAGGGTGGTGTGGAGTGCAAAAAAACGATGGATTTGGGCCCAGATCTTTTGACTGGGGGAGTGTGTGACATTGATCCACATTCAGTCCATCACTTGTTGTTTTTTGCAATTGCCGCCCTAAGTGCGCTGGGGATGCCCAGACGTGGGTCCCAGGCACTCCACACCACTTGGAGTCAAGCTAGCCGGGCTGAAGAGAGGTGTTACCTCGAAACCGGTCCGGTCCTCGGATGCTTGATTCCGGTCTGGGAAAGATATGGCTGTTGTAGTTCGGACTGGACTGTTCCCATGGGGCAACAGGGTCAGAGCTGATTTGCATAAAGCCATTATCTGACCCAGGGTGGTGTGGAGTGCAAAAAAACGATGGATTTGGGCCCAGATCTTTTGACTGGGGGAGTGTGTGACATTGATCCACATTCAGTCCATCACTTGTTGTTTTTTGCAATTGCCGCCCTAAGTGCGCTGGGGATGCCCAGACGTGGGTCCCAGGCACTCCACACCACTTGGAGTCAAGCTAGCCGGGCTGAAGAGAGGTGTTACCTCGAAACCGGTCCGGTCCTCGGATGCTTGATTCCGGTCTGGGAAAGATATGGCTGTTGTAGTTCGGACTGGACTGTTCCCATGGGGCAACAGGGTCAGAGCTGATTTGCATAAAGCCATTATCTGACCCAGGGTGGTGTGGAGTGCAAAAAAACGATGGATTTGGGCCCAGATCTTTTGACTGGGGGAGTGTGTGACATTGATCCACATTCAGTCCATCACTTGTTGTTTTTTGCATATTTACAAAGTGACACATCTCGGTAGATGCGTCACTTTGTAAACCCCTGCGCCACATTATACCTGCGCCAGGTCTAATGTATGCAAGGGGGGCGTATTGACGCAAGAAAGGGTCGTAGAAGTGACGCAGTGAAATATATGAGATTTCACTGCACCACTTTTAGGACGCAAATGCGTCAATATCTTACGCCTGCCTCACAGCAGGCGTAAGACTGAAAAGGCCCTTTCTCATGGGACTTGCCCCATGTGAAAGGACACATTGCTGGAGTTGCGTCACTTTTGTGACACACTCCAGCAATGCGTCACTTTTGCACCTCACAGATACGTCAGAAATATTAACGTATCTGTAACTCCTTGCGACATGATGCGTCATACAGTAAATATGACGCATCAATCATGTCGCAAGAAGGGTGCACTGAGAAGTCACGCATCGCTGCTTTTACGCAGCGGTGCGTCACTTCTCATAAATGAGGACCCTTGTGTTTTATGCTTTGTTTTGAATATTTGTTTTGATTCTTTACATTGTACTGTCACTTTCTGGGACCACTGTCCTTACGTACTGCTCGACCTCTAAGGCACACGCTGCTCAGCCGGCGTGAGTCCGGAGCTGAATGAGTAGACAGGTGTGAGGGACAAGCTTGATGCTGATTAAGCGGTAGCAGGGTGTCAAATGGTGGTGTCTAGGCAGCACATAGTGATCTGCATAAGCAGACAGCAGAAATGTGACATATCTCAGTAAATATGGCACATTTCTGCTGTCTCTGTTTCATCCAACACAGCACTGCAACTTTCCTTGCTCACCTGCGCTGCATGAAAAAATTGTAAATGTCCCGCTCAATGCGGTTGAGGAGATTGCTTCTTTACATATACTGTATTGTTGGCACTGCCTCTAGGTCAGGGGGCTGGAGTTGGTCCAGGAAACTTTACACAAAGCCTGTAATTTTTTTTGTAACAGTTTTATATTGTGCATACCTGACCCAAAGGTATGGGACACTTTATATGAGCACTAGTCACATTGCACAAGAATGCATTATTTTATTAGGCAAGGGGAGATCAAGAGATTCGCCCAGAATCATAAGCTATTGAGCCAACAGCGAGACTCAAACCTGATTCCCTAGCCCCAGAGTTCACATCTCTGGCCGTATTGCCACATCCTCTGCCAGATTCAGGGGCGTACCTCCCAGTGGTGCAGAGAGCACAGTTCAACAGGGTCCAGAGGTGGAGTGGGCCCAACTAAAATAGCACCTTGAGCCCTGAGAGGGCATGTAAATATTCATGCTGTAGTTTGGAAAGTTAATGAGAAATAGAGAAGACTTTACATTTTATTTTAATATTGTCACATTTGCAGTTCGTTTACTGATAGAGGTCAAATGTCAGTCTAGTCATCTGACAAATTGCTGCAGATACTTTTAACATAGAGACTGGTGCTTACTTTCCTTTCTCTTACTGCAAAGTGTGAGGGATTTTTAAAGTAAACTATGTGCCAATCTTGCTGTTGGGATAGGAAGGGCTAGAGGATGTTGTTGTCTTCTAACATATAGCAACATTTAAAAACCTATAAATGAATTGTATAAATATTTCTAAATAAATACAGTTAGGAAAGCACAAACTTAAATGCCTTTTTTCTAATTCTGAAGTGTGATAGAAACAAACATTTTCATAGGATCAAAAGAAATCAAGACACTTTACTTGGTGATGTGCAAACGACAAAAAGTCACTAAAACTCAATTTTCACACATTATCATGTGCACGTTAAGGAGCTTTAGCAGTAAAACTGTATGCCTCGGCACATTTGATGGCAATCTCAGTTACAAAATGTGCCATCTGTATATGACAGTGTCTACCATACAATGCTTTATTAGCATATCTGTGACAGTACGTTGCTAAATGAACCACCTTGAACATACTACAGCAGTACCTCTCTTATGCTAAATGGGTGTGGCTCATTTGCAACACTAGTTCTTTTTGTGATGCTTGGATTTTTCAGATTCTCTCTGAGTTCAGTGATTGTTCCAGCATCACTTCCTTCTAGGCCATCAGGAGCTCTTACAGCTTCAGGAGTCAGACTCTGAGTAGCAGAATCTACTAAAGAACCTGTGGGGCACTGTGAAGGCCTCATTGCTTATGCATTGAATAGTTGATCAATTTGCATGCTAACATTTGAAAATGGATAGTGCTCCACCCGGCCCTGGCTGACTGCTGCCAGCAGAGGTCCAAGAAGGTATGCCCATGCTGCTAAATGGCTTATGAAGACAAGACAGTCACAGTAATCACTGCTCTCATCCTGATGGGTGGCATGCTGACGAGGGCAGTTAGTAAAATAACATAGAATTATGTAGGGACAGTGCTGGCATTGTTTGTTTCATTTTATGCAGAAAAAGCACATGTAGCTTTAAAACAACTTGTTGGGTTTGCTAATGAACAATTCCTTCCTTTTCAAACCTGAAGTAAGAACAGTTATCCTTCTGAGACTCGTTAAAATTAGCCAGAATCTCGGTAAACATGATGTTGCTCCCAATAGAGAGCTAATGAAAGAGGGGGAACTCGAGCAACTGTTATACACTGTACTATAATAGAGGTAGGTGATCTAACAAATAAGCAGAGAGAGCCAAGTTAAGGGTCTGCCTTGGCTCAAAGAACCAGTCTTGGCTCTAACAGCCCAGGCATGTGCTGAGTGATAGGAACATTTGGCATGGAAATCATGCAACAAATATTATGTAAAAATATTATAACATTTGTTCAACATTCAAAAAAGTATGTTTCTTTGACATGCATTTCACCTGGGTGCATCAGAATAATTCACTGCATTCAGAGGCATTTATTAAAAGGGATCATTTTTAAACATGAACTTAGAAACATTCATGCCCTCACCCCACTCTGACAATAACACCATTAGGGAACTAGACAAGTCAGTTGTCATGTGCACCCTAATTGTGGGCTGTATTCTTATTTTACTCGGAGCAACATTATAGTCCTTTAGGTCAAACACAAGAGAGTTTTGTACAGCACACATCCTAACGTATTTTAATGTTTTCTCTTACACAATAATGAAAGAAATTGGGGGCACAATCCAATAATTACATATGGTCACACAATTTGGTCAAGTGGCAAGGCTGGTATTATTCCCACGTTTTCGGGTCTCACATTGTGTAATTTACCTACTAGTTTGGTATCCCTTTCTCGCTCCTGTTGGACATCAAAGTTTAATGCCTTGTTTTCATTCTTGGTGCAAAATGTTAGAGGGTCGGTAGCAGGCAGGAGCCACAAGAAAGCTCAGCTCGTTTTTGATTTCAGGACTCAAGTGGACCTCGAGCTGAACCAGAGCCGAGCATCTGGCTCAAGCATTCAGTGACTCATCCATCTCTATACTTTACTCCAAGTATTCTATGCCTGAAATAAGATTTATGTGATACCAGTATCGTATGTGAGGATAGCTTACCTTGCACTGCTGATGACCAGCTTGTGCCCGTACTCCATGCTAGAGGAACGTACACTGCATCCAAAAGCTGTACAGTGTGTGTGTGGTGTGTGTTGGTGTGTGTTTGTGTGGGTGTGTGTGTGTGTGTGTGTGTGTGTGCACGCATGTGTGTTTACAAACAGGCTTGGACTGCTGCTGCTTATGCTATCCATTTCCAATACATGAAAGAGAAGCTGGTATTGTTTCTGCCCAGATCAGTATGTGTTCTATGGGTGTAAAGGAAGCACGTACTCCTGCCCGGTACTGTGCCTCTATTATGTGAGGAAATCTTGCAATGCATGTGAGTCGAGATTGCACCCATATACCTAGTGCTGTTATTTAGACTAGTATCAAATGTGAAATGCGGCTTGTTCTCTAAGGGAGGCGTTAATTGGTGCTTCCTAGTGCCATGCTTGTTCCATGTCTGTGAAGGAAGCTTCCACTGGCCCTGAAGTACCCCATTTGTTCCATGTCTTTAAAGAAAACTTGCACTGGTTCTGAAGTACCACATGTGTCCCATGTCTTTGAAGGAAACTTGCACTGGTACTGAAGTACCACATGAATCCCATGTCTTTGAAGGAAACTTGCACTGGTTCTGAAGTACCACATGTGTCCCATGTCTTTGAAGGAAACTTGCACTGGTACTGAAGTACCACATGAATCCCATGTCTTTGAAGGAAACTTGCACTGGTTCTGAAGTACCACATGTGTCCCATGTCTTTGAAGGAAACTTGCACTGGTACTGAAGTACCACATGTGTCCCATGTCTTTGAAGGAAACTTGCACTGGTACTGAAGTACCACATGTGTCCCATGTCTTTGAAGGAAACTTGCACTGGTTCTGAAGTACCACATGTGTCCCATGTCTTTGAAGGAAACTTGCACTGGTACTGAAGTACCACATGTGTCCCATGTCTTTGAAGGAAACTTGCACTGGTTCTGAAGTACCACATGTGTCCCATGTCTTTGAAGGAAACTTGCACTGGTTCTGAAGTACCACATGTGTCCCATGTCTTTGAAGGAAACTTGCACTGGTCCTGAAGTACCACATGTGTTCCATGTCTCTCAGGGACATTGGGATGTTCTTGACTGATGCTGTATGCCTTATACGTGTGAGCCAAGGACACCCTGCACTCTTGCTCCCTTGCCCTATTTATGTGTGTTTTAGGTGTGACCAAAAGACTGTCTTAGCTGTCTCATTAACCTCATGTTTCCTAAAAAATAATACATAATCTTGCTTAGAGAAAATAGGTGTTATGCATCAATTAGACATAATGTTATTCACATTCATACAATTTGACAGTGGATCAGCCCTCTTCAAACACTGGCTTTGTTGCCAGTGTTAGGATCTCAGGTACTCTAAGTAACAGTATTTTCCCTGCTTACTCTGTGTAACTCTGCGCCAAGAGGAGTCCGATCTTGGTAGATATTTCCTGCAATTCACCCCATAGCAGTTTAACTGCAAATTCAGACTGCTAGCGCTAATTGGGAAATGAGAATACCAGTAGCTTCACTGCCAGTCCTACTCAATCACATCTTTCTTATAAAAGAGTATCAGGCATCATTGCTGCAAGCTTCAAAACCATCCGACCATCTTGATACAGTAGTCTGCATAATATATCATTTTTCACTCTTCCAAGATGGCAGCTCATTGTGAAGCTTTACTTTTTAAATTATTTATTGGAGTACATTTCCTTAACGTTTAGTTGGCATCCTTGTTTCTTTTGCTTTTCTTTTTTTGGTTTCTTTATTTATTTTAGCGTATGCTTGCACTACAAATACAACCACCAACTTATTTTTTAGAAAGCAAGTGGGATCTTTTTTGCAAACCTCTTCCCGTAAATGTACACAAAGATCAGACTCGCATAGACTGGAGTGTTGGTACAAGTGTGGCCGACAGGTTAGATAACCTCAGTAGACATTCAGGCTTCAGTGTTTCTTAATGTGAATTGTACTACTGGACAGATGCACCAGATACCAAACTTATGTCTACTATGCTGCCATCTGTCCAAATTATGCTCCTTCCAAGTGAACAATGCAGTTTTGTATGAGCAGTGTGTTTATGTGAGTGCAGGATAGTCACCATGTTTGGTGAGTGCATTGTGAGGGGTGTGCCTGTGTGACTAATAATAATAAATCCACATTTGTGAAGCGCACAACCACCCGTAAGGGTCTCTAGGCGCTGGGGGCCGTCGGGAAGATTAATACAGGATTAACATAGTCTTTTGTGAGTGCAGGGTAGGTGGTTTACATGTTTAACATTAAACCTATTTGAATGAAGTGTAAGGCATATGCCTGTGTGAGTGCAGTGTGAGGGATGTGCCTCTCTGAGGGCAACAGTGGGAGTGTGGGGTCCGTGCATGTTATGTCTTTTTGTACATGCTCTTTACAAGGGCTAAAACTATTGGCTTTGGGAATGTTTTTAGAGTTCTGGCTAATGCAGGGAGTTAAAATTCAATAGTGTGTGCATGAAAATGGTAGTGAGTTTTGATAAGTCAGATGTAGACTTCGTTGAAGGAGGTTAAGGAGTGTAGAGGGCAGCTGACAGACCGAGATTTTGCCTTAGTGACGGAACCCAGTTGCTTTATTTGCACTAAGGCCCATGGCAACCTGTGTAGGCTATTGGCCAGCGTTGTGTTGCGTCACAGCATGAGATTGCTCTGCTTGCATAAATTGGTCAGAAAAAAATATTTAAATCATGGTGAGTCATTACATAACAGATATTTCACTTTCCTGATAGAAATATTTCAAAATGTAATTACATTGTATTTCGTTGACAATTCCTTTTATAAAGGAAAAATACGAATTACCACTAGATGGCAGAGCAGACCTATCCAATGAATGAAAATTGCTTTTCCCTGTTTCTAAAATCAGAAAGGAATTTGTTGCAGTTTGAAATTGTATGTATAACATTGTCAGATGCTAACAATGTGAATTCGTGTAACTCTAAAAGGACAACTGTTTGGGGAGATGTAATGAATTTTGAGGCATTCATGGCAGTATGGTATAGGAAACATTATCTGATTGCACTGTTGATGGTCAGTTAAATTACATAGAGGCAATGTGTGACAAACAATACGAGCGTTGGTATGCGTGCTAATTTACAAACATCACGTTAAATCTGGGGCACGACAATGCTGAAGGAGTGAAGACCGCTAATATCGCTAAAGATTAAGGGGCATAATATCAAGACAGGCGATAAAATTATCGCAGTTTTAGTGGCAGAAAAATGCCACTAAAACGGCGATGATGGGCTTGATAATATGCTCTATGGAATTCCAATTAAATCCCATGTTAGATATGAAGGACATCTAACATAGGCTTCAATTGGAATTCCATAGAGCATATTATGAAGCCCATTATCGCTTTTTTGCCGGCAGTTTTCTGCCGCTAAAACAGCGATAATGTTATCGCCTGTCTTGATAATATGCCCCCAATTGATCTTTTCTGTCTTTGGACCGAACGCATACGTGTTTTTGGCATGCAGGTGTGTGCTGCTAAACACTGATCTTTTCTGCTGATGTGTGAATCATAAAACAATACATACATGCACCTACAATCATTGGGGGGGTCATTGGGCCTTTGGTCTGTCTAAGTATCATTATATATGCAACAGAAGATCGCAACTGATAAACAATGAGCCAGCAGTAGACAATCACTTTAAGATGTTAATAGAACACTCACTCACCAACCTAGTTGGTGACATGCTTCATCATTGGGTTCCCACCAGAGAGGCCGAGTGCCTCCCTGGTGTGCTACTACGCCTGTTTACAGGGAACTGGTTTTTGTGGAGTGTGAGTGTGCAAAAAAGTGAGTGCAAAAATAAGTGATTTAAAAATGCCTTGGTTTTATCCCCCAAAAAAAACTTCATTGGCAGAAAACCAGGCAAATCTAAAAAGGATATCTAGTTCCTGGTTAATTATACCAGAAGTATCCTTAGGTGAAAAATAAAAATGGTTAACATGTTTCTGCCTCTAAGAGATATTGACGAGGTATTCATCAGGACCAAACCACCCCGGCGGTGGGCACGGGAAACATCCTTTACAACGCAACTTTTACAATGCACTACCATTACGATGCAACTTTTACAACTCAAGTTATTACAACGAATTGCGCTGGGGAATAGTTTAATTTATATCCAACACCTTCCCTACTATCCACTGGGACTGGAGTTGGAATAGTAAATTAAACTATTCACTATCCAGCGCCCCCCAACACAAGTCGTTGTTACGACTTGCGTTGTAAAACCTGCGTCATGATGGCATGCGTTGTAAAAGCATGCGTTGTTGTGTCATACATCCGGTGGGCACACACTAAGGCGCACCCTGACCGTTGGTGCTGAAAATATACTGGATAACTCACGGTTTCTTAGTCAATGTCTTCAGGATTTCTGAAAACTGGATCATTGTGAAGCGTGGATTGACCTAACAGCTAGTGCTCACACATTTGTCAAAGCGACGAGCCCGTAGGATTCCTACAAACTCCCTGCACAAGGACCCCGACGATCTTGTGCAGGGAGTTTGTAGGAATCCTATGGGCTCATCGCTTTGATGAATGTCTCATCACATGTGCACATTCAGATGATTTGAGTGTGCTTCATTGTCATGGCTTTTGTACCAGACCTTTAATTTTCATTTCCTTTCTTATAGATCACATTTTTTTATTTCCTTCTCTTTTTATTGTGTGTGTGTGTGTTTCTTGGGGTGCAATGGGGACACTTATGTGCACTTCATCTGGAGTGCTCCACACCTAGGTAGGCTCAACTGGTGGGCATCAAGAAATGGTATTGTACATTGCATTTCATTGTTTTACCTATCCAGGTTGGTAGTCAGATTTAGAAACTGTATGTTTGCCATCTTGGATTCGTGCAGCAATGATATGCTATGCACAATACCATTCCCAGATGGTGACCCACTACTGTTTATTAATTTTACTTCTTCTTTGTTCCAAATGCACGCCACTCACATGTACGGGATACCATTTTTTATTTTTACTACTCTTCTTTTTTAATTTTATTTCATATGCGTGTTTGTGTGTGTGCTTTATTGTTGATGGGTGTTAGTGGGTAAATACAAGAACAACTCAGTAAGTACATGAATTGATGCAGGAGTTCAAGGATGAGTGACAAAGTGCATGTCTGATGTGTTATTCAGTGCCTAAATTGACCAGTGATTCAGGAGGCACTTTCATTTATAAGCCAGACCTGTTGTCATTGCCAATGCTTGCATGACTTTGAAAGCTTTGCGCTCATGATTCTTGATAGGTTTAATAAAGAAAAATGCCTAAAATTGTGATGCGGTTGACTTTGGCACATCTCACACCACTAAAGAAAACTTGAAAGAGCTTAATTGCATTAGCAAGAGTCCTCCCTAAATAATATGGGGAATTTTCTTTTGAAAGGCAAAGCAACCATACAATCTATTACAATTAGACACATATATTCATTACCCTCATGAAGCTCATTGTAGTGGCATCTTGTTCTACAAGCTGTACTTGGTGTTGTCCTGGGAGGGAGGGGGAGAGAGTAGGCAGAAATGTGACAGAGAAGAGTTGCATTGTAATGAAGTCTACCAGTAACTTATTAGCCAAATCCTGGTTTGACCCACTTCCTTGTCAGTCTTCAACAAGTGAGGATTTCATAAGCAGTAGAAATATGGAATAAACATGAGTAACAGACAGTAATACTTATCTATGATTACACTAGGGCTTTAAGTTGGCCGGGTCTCACCGGGTCTGAGCACAATCAGTTTTTTAAAGTGGCCTAGAAACGGGTCTCTATCGGGTTCTGTTTTGTTCCCTGGCACAGGCGGTCAGTTTTTTCCAGACTGCAGTGACAGAAGGCACATTGATGTGTGCTGCTCACACTGCTCACTTCTCACTATGGTGCGCTACTCACACTGCTCACTTCTCACTAGTAGAGAAGTTGCGGCATGACGACACGCCAGATGAGCATTGTAGGGGAAGGGAAATCCTTTCAAGAGAGTCATTTGCTCTCTGGATTTCCCTTCTCTTTTTGAAACTCAGGAGCAGCAGCATTGTCATGGCGTCACCAGGGCTTTAAATTGAAGCTTTTTAAATATATTATATACAAGCCAAAGTTGCTGATTATTTATCTTATGCAACTAAAGTAAATTCTTTATTGTTCGGTTAATTAAAACCATTACAATTTGTAGCATACTACAGCATTTAAAACAGAACTCTTAAAATGTTGGCAAAGAAATAAATAAGGAGAAGGGGGAAAGGAGTTAAAAGAAAGGTTTGTGTTACAAATAGTCCAACCAGTCATAGCAAGATTTAATGCGATGCAGGTTTATCTAACTGCAATGTTCTTAGGTCTCAAATGGGGGTCCGGCAAGTCGCAGCGTGCCTTGTTTTTTCAGTGAAACTGTCCAGAAATTTTACTAGTCTACAGATCAGTTGGGCGTCCGCTGAACATAAGGCCTGGACTATCGCGGATCGGCAATTATGGACTCCCAGCTCGTTGAATTTGTCCTTAAGCCAGTGCCGCCGTCCATGGTACATGGCTGGGCAGATACAGACTATGTGTGTAAAGTCTTGGTTACCTGCACCGCAGAGATCACATTCCGTTGTAACTTGTGGTCTCCATCTAGGTTGGTCTAGTCGCGTGGGTAAAATACCCAGCCTTAAATAGAGGAATTTACGTTTAAGGTGCAACGAAAATGCAGTGTCTAAATAAGGTGCTGGTGCGGGCCTTATGTACGATTTAATAGTCATCCAGGCGTGAGACCGGGTACTAAAAATTATTTTGTCTTTGAGGAGCGAGTGTTTCTTAGCGGTCCTTTTGACTACTTGGTTAAACGAAGGAGCTGGGAGTTTTGTTTCCCACAGTGCTCCGAGCTCAGTTTTCTCTAATGAGAGCTTTAGATATTTTGAGTACTCAGAGTTCGGGCTTGTCTGGATCGCTCCCCAAAGTGCACCATTCATTTTGTTCCCCTTATTCCTCCAGACATGGTACCAAAATTTAATGGCCTCTTATGCAACTAACAACCATTGACAAAACCAATAGTCCTGAGTTGTATGTATGATCGTCCTTGTTGAATCATATATCTGGATGCAATGACAGAAACAGCAAAATACAAGTCAGGCGGCACACTATGCTAAACAGATTTTTAGCTCATGTTTTTTAAGCCACTCCCTTAAGTACATTGGCCATGCCCCTTTGAGAGACCTCCCCCTAGGTTTTACATACCACTTAAAGCCCTGGATTACACAATCTTTCCAGAGACACTCAATTAAACACCACCAGTCAAATAGGTCGGATGGAAAACAACTTAAAATAAGCTGATCATTTTCTATAAAAGTATAAGGAAAAGAAGACTCTTTTATGAAAGTGCCATATCGGTTGTGGAAATATTTAACGGTATGATGTGGGCAATTCCAGGAATATTTTGGTTTTATTTCAATAACCTTTTTGCTCACTTACTTGAACACACAACTTACATTTGTCTCTTTTTCCTAAATAATTATTATGTGTGAATTCTCATAGGCATATAATATTCGTCTTAAAAATGTCAATATCATGTGGTAGCCCCCCCTTACGATGCAAGTCGGTGAATAGATGAATCCTTGCATGTTGCGCCAGGTCAAAGGACTGAATCCTTGTAGAAGTGTATGAGTGCTCTGTATGCCCAAATCTTGTTAGCCCAATAGGTGGCATTGCATTGTACATAGTCTACAGAGGCCAGGGTATGTGTGGGAACATGCACGGGGTCTATGTGTGTATGTGGCTGTAGTGTATATGATTATCTGCGTGAGACACAGGTTCTGCCTGAAGAGAGTGTTTACACAATCTTTACTGAAATTCTGAGTCAGTTTGACTTCATACAATTGATGCAGAGAAGAGAACTAGCAAGGAGACAGAAGAACTTGCTGCTGTGGCATAGAAAGCATAGGACCCATGTCTGGTCACATGCTTGGCCACTTAAGGTGTTACATCAAACACACAAAAAGCAATGGGTGGAATGCTTGCAAATAGTCTAACCACTGGCAATCGCTCGGGTAGTATTCTAGCCCATTGTTTTTTGTTGTTTTGTTTTATCCATGAAGCTACCTGGGATTAGACCCAGCCATATGCAAATCAACCTTGGGTCTTCTCCAGTGAGAACTGCCAAGCCAAGTCCTCTTCAAAATGGACCACCAGCCACTTAATACCAGTTTTGCCTTATTGAGCTTCTTCAGTCATGGTGCTGCTTCGCTCTAGTGGCAAAGTAAGCACTGGGGCCCACGACTTGGCATACCTTTCATCATTTAGGTCATTACATTCAAACATGCAACAAGTGATGGGTGGAATGCTTGCAAATAACCTAACAACTGGCAATCACTCGGCGTTACATTGTTTTTTACCACTCATGCCACCTCACCCAGCCATATGCAAATCAGCCTTTATCCTGCTCCAGTGGGAACAAAACAGCCCGCACTGCCAAGTTAGGTCCTCTCCGAACCAGAACACAACCAACCAAAGACCAGTTTTGGTCTAGTTGGGCCTTTTAATTCGGGTGCGACTTGTTTCCAGTGGCAAATTGAGCAGAACACCCACGTTTGGTCATAGCTTTTGTCATATAGTGTGTTACATTAATTGCACAAACAGGGATGAGAGGAACAACAATGGCAGTGCACAGGATAACATTCCACTCCAATGTTCTTTTGCTCATGATTCACCCCCAGATTTTACCCTCCCATATGCGAGAGGTGGACATGGGATATTAAGCCTCACTAAATCTATGTTGAGGGCTCCCTGAAGAACAGAGAATCATATTCTAGACGAAAAAAAGGAATAATGGATCTAGCAAGATGAACAGTATACAAATACCTTGCATGGCGCACCTTTTATTGGTATATGTAAAAGGTGGAAGGAAAAACGTGATATGTCCATATTTGGCACTGTGAGATCTGCATTAGCATTGTGGGGAGTCTGCCTCTCACTAGGGAGCTATTGCAATAGGAAACATATGGCTTTTGTGATTGAATGTGTTTACTGTTCAGACATCAATAAACTCCATATTCTTAGGCATCTCTTCTGATGAATTGCACACCAGATCATCCTTGAGCATAGAAAAGTGCCTTGCCCTTTCAAACAATTTGAGGCCATTTTGTATGTATTTTGTACAGTGGCACCTATATCAGAAATGTTCCAGTAAGGTGTTTGAACACATTGTAGAAGCTTCTTACAAGGTATTTCAGGATATTTAGATAATTAATTTCTCCCCTTTGTAATAGCCACGATACTCATCATTGCTTGCTGATTCCAAATGGAAATCTGGGAACATGTGGCAGTGAACCTCTCATCTGCTGCACTCTTTCCTTTGTAGTACATTATAAAGGAGACCATCCACTTAGGGAGTTTAAATCAAAATGAAATATGTTGTGGCAACAGCCATGTTTAGCATTATGGGACCCATGGGCTAGTACTTTTGTTCTAGCCTTCGGCCATGTGGCCATCTACTTTGTGGCACTGGATTCAGAGTTGGACTGGCCATTAGGGCAATCTGGCATTGCCCAATGGACTGGTCTAACAGATCAGTGTGCAGGCTGTTTTTTGGCAGTTTTTGGGGCTGTTTTATTACTAAGTGGGCTGGTTTTTACTGTTGATTTCCCTGATATTGTCACAAACAATGCCTGCAGCAAATACACATGCATGCTGCCTCCCATGCCTTTCAATATAACTATACAGCATGTCTTTTCAATGTCAAAACTGGCCTGATTTGCAAATGTGAGATACTTTTTTAGCTCTCTGGTTCGCTAACAGGAGCTGCTTTTATTCTGGTGCCCAGGCTTATTTTTTGTCCCAGTCCAAACCTGACTGGAATCGCATTAGAACTGCTGACAGCATTCCACATCTGCCCTTTCATTATGTGAGGAGACTTTATCTTATAAAAGTACATAGGTAACACCAAACTACCTAATTATGTTACTGATTTATAGTAATGACTACACTACTACAGTGTAATTGTGTTATAAAAATGTAGCTCAAAGACCTCTGAAACTTAGGAAGAAATAGAATTAGGCATGTAAAAGAGATGGATGAAGAGGCATAGAAAACCATTACAGTAAATTAAAAGAAACCAATGAGATTTCATGATTATGTCAATTTTTTCAACTCATGAACATTTGATTGAAAAGGTAGCAGTTCAATGACTGTGGTCGTGTTTTATGGTGCTTAGGTATTTATTTTAATATCTTTTCAAATGTAAGTAGAATGCATTGTGTACTTATAAAGATTTGTAATTGGTTTGCCGTGGCCATGCGCAGTAGGGGCACTGGCCAGGCCCTGCGGTCAAACCCCAAAAGGCAGCTAATTCTTAGGCCTGTGGGCATGTAAGTGCCTGTGAGATCTCCTGTCTGGATCTGATTGGCTCTCTGGGCTTGTGAGTGGGTGTGTGAATGGCTGTATGAGTGTGTAAATTGGTGTGTGAGTGGTTTTTAGGTCTCCGGCTGGGTGTGTGAGTGGCTATATGGGTGTGTGAGTTTTTCTGGGTCTGAGTGGTTGTGTGAGTGGCTGTATGGGTGGGTGAGCAGTTGTATGGGTGTGTAAGTGAATGTGTGAGTGGATGTGTGAGTGCCTGTGTGTGTCTGCGAGTGGGTGTGTTAGTATTTCTATGGATCTCTGAGTGGATGTATCAGTGACCGTATGGGTAAGTGAATGGGGATGTGAGTGGCTGTATGGATATGTGACTGGGTATGTGAGTGGCTGTATGAGTGTATAAATGGGTGTTTGAGTAGCTTTCTGGGTCTCTGGGTGGGTGTGTGAGTTCCTGGGTGGGTGTGTGAGTGGCGCTCTGGTCTCTGAGTGGATGCTCAGTGGCTGTATGTATGTGTGACTAGGTGTGTGTGTCTCTTTATGGGTGTGTGAGTGGTTTTCTGGTTTTTTGAGTGGTTGTGTGAGTGAGTGGTTGCATGGGTTTGTAAGTGGGCATGTAAGAGTGTGGTGGGTGGGTGTATGAGAGATGTGTTAGTGGCTGTATGGGTGTGTGTCAGTGGCTTTGCTCAATGGATGTGTGAGTAGGTGTGTAAGTGGTTTTGTGTGTCTGTGAATGGGTGTGCATGTGGCTGTATGGGTGTGTACATGGCTGTATTAGTGCCTGTGTGGGTCTGTGAGTGGGTGTGTGAGTGGTTCTCTGGGTCTGTGAGTGGATGCTCAAGTGACTGTATGGGTGTGTGAGTGTGTATATGGATGTGTGAGTGGTTGTGTGGGTGTGTCAGAGAGTATGTGAGTGGGTGTATGTGTTCTTTTAATTGGGGTCTGGATCTGCAGATCCGTAGATCCACCACAGATTAACACAGGGGGCTACGCTGAGCAACGCAGTGATCTATGGATCGTCTGGACAAATTCTTGCCCATGAAGGGCCCCACACAGACCCCTCCATACGTCCCATGGGTTCAGGATGCCTCTATCCTGACCCTTTGTATCCTATTTTGACTATATTCCCCACCCCCCCTGAAGAACTGTGTCCCAGTTCCAAAATGGCCAGCCACAACTTTTCTCTCAGGTTGGTGCGAGCCAATCATGGCATTGCTGTTGGTGAATGGATCCACCATGTGGATTCGCATCTCTAGATATACAGAAATCTTTTTTCTTTAATAACTCCAAAACTACTGAACAGATTTTTTACCAAATTACAAAAAGCACTCTTTCTGAACAAAGATGTAGCTTTCTGCCAAATTTGGTGTAATTTAGTTCAGCTATTCGGTCTGTAGTCGCGTTTTGAGACCCCCCTTTTTCTCGGACCCCGCTTGACAGATCACCCTGAAACTTTTCAGACAGCAGCTAAAATGACTGGCACACTATTTTTGAAAATTTTGTGAAGATACGTCAAACAGCGCCAACGTTATTAACAGAAGAGAAAATTTTTCCTATGAAAACTGGTCCTAATTATAAATACCTACTCGTGAAGTAATAGAGTGGTGAAAATAGTAACTATAAGTTGTGCTATGACTCGCGGCCCTGCACAGTTTTTTCATCAATAATTCCATTGCAAATGTTGAAGTGATGTTATCAATGATGTTATAAAAGAAGTCATGATTGATTCTATCTGTGAGGTAATTAGAAGTGCAGGAACTAGGTGGCTTATTTATGAGAACCATATGTCACTTTTGCACCATGTAAAGTGGTAAAGATTTATGAAGCCATGCAAAGTCACCCTATGTGGCTTTGAGTGGCCTCATAAATAATGAGTCAGATGATACAGAGCAAATTGCTGCATCACCTTACTCTGAACCCGGGAGGCGTTCCATGGGCGTCGCGGTGGGTTTTCCCACACAACACCCATGGAATTTTACGCTGCCTCAGATTTACAAATTGATGTAAACCTGGGGAAGCATAAAATCCATACACCTCCAGAGGTGAGGCATAATGAGGAGAAGTATGTTAAGTATGTTAATTGCTCCTTGTTTTTTTACTCTTTCTCTATTCTGTAGCACACATAGAAAGAGGAAAACACTTTGTAGGATTGTTTTTATGAAGGACGGTTCCCCTTCCAATAAAAAAAAAATCTGCCTGCAATGGAGGTAACCTTGCACCATGGTGCAAGGGTGCCTACACTGAAGCTAGGCTTGCAATACAGAGCCAGTGCAGGCAGAAAGGGCATGAATGCAGTGCATTTCTTAAAAATATGGTGTATTCCTGCCCTTTCACTTTGGCTTAGGGCAGCGCAGCACAGTGCTGCCCTAAGCCGACACAAACAAAGGATGGTGGGGTGGGTGAAGGGAACATGGGAGGAGCATCGCGGTGGGTGTTAGTAACAATATATATATTTTTTAAGAATATACCTGAAACAGGCCCCTCCCACGTCGTGCCTCCTATCCTCTTCCTGCTCCCAGCAGCCGCTATGACAGATTCCCATCCAATACCAGTGCTGCAGAGCAGTGAGGGGATTGGCCTGAGTGGGCTGGCTCCACTCAGGCCAGGGAGTCAGTGGGGTTTCACCAGTCCAGCTGTTCAATGCAGCCAGTCTGGAGAAACCTAAGTGCGCATGTGTGTTTTGACTGGACTGAGACGCCCGGCCAAACACACATCCGCACTTAGGTCGTGCACATAGCACTTCTTCTCCCCATCCCATGCCTCGGCCCGCCCCTTCCGACAGCGCTGGCTCAGAGCCAACAAAATAAAAATAAAACAATGCTAGAACATCGTTTTATTTTTCATTTGCTGGCTTTGAGACAGGCAGTGGTACGACACTCCTCCACCCTTGCGGAGGAGCCGCCGCTGGCGCCGCAAGGTGCATTGCTGCACTGCCCTATACAAAAATGCCATAAATGAAGCCGCATGTTCTCAGGCGTCCCTTCTGATGGGTTACACACTGATTATCCTTGAGCATATACATTTGTTTTCCACTGACAATCAATCTGAGGTTCATGTGTATGTATTTGGTACTGTGAAACCTACATCAGCAATGTGATGACTGTGCCTTCTTGATGCCCTTTGACTCAAAGACAAATAAAGCAGTTTTCCATTGAAAAGTACCTTTTGAGCTGGAAAGTAAATATTCTTGCGGTTCTTTAAATCAGAACCAATGTGTTTGTACCTAGCTGATTTCATACTTCCTTACTTCATGTCCTATACCACCTTTACTACTCTTTGGGAATACTTTAATCTGTGGTACCATAATTTACCTGCAGAAAAGCACAATGTGTTTTCTGCTTTGCCCTCTAGATGTCAGTCTTTCACGAATAATACTGCACAGAAATCTGCTATACATAAACTTTCCATGATAAAAGGGGTTTTTGAGCTATCGTGTTAATAATAACTCTGCTTCACAATGCTGAGAATTATAAAATGTAATCTATCACTACTTTCTGTTTTAGAAATCTCTTTACTCACATTGGTTTTAACTCATCACAAGCAGTTTGTCTTGTTCTCACGCTGAATTTGATTTTGCAACTCATATACGCTGCGATAAACTTAAATGGGAGAACAACATTATGCAAGATTCTGTTAGTTCTGACTGTAATATCACCTTGCATAGATTGTTGCAAATGTTTCCCTGCATTCCTTCCTAGAAACCCGAAAGCAAAAAGTACAAAATCGAGAAGCGCGATTCTAATAATTAATACAAATGCACAAAAAGTAATGTAAATAGAAGGATTGCGAGTCTCGAAATGCAAAGGGCGTTTGCAAGTAATACTAATAATAAAAATAATAATAAACATAACAGCCAGTTTTTATAGCCCTATTAAATCGTCGGTGATGTTTAGAACGAAGGCATGTTAGTAAACATCTGTTACTATTACTCTGTTAAATAATATAGAAAAATTCTGCTTCACGGAGAAGCTGGTTCCATTCCCGTGGAACAATGTGGAAAAGTGATTCCAGAAATGGAATGATGTATCGCAGATTAGGTGCTATCTTTGGGACTGTCGGACTAAAAAAAAAATAGTCACACACATCTTACCCCTCACGGGTCTATCCCCAAACCTCCAAATGTAGACTTCCAATTCACTGGGTGCTGGAGTCGGGCATCACCAAGGCCCAAGCTTCAATTCTGCAAAATGTGCCAACTTGGTTTCTAGTATTACCAACTTCATTTATATATCTTTCATCACAGCTAATATATCCCTCGAATATTAAAAATGACTCGACTCAGATTTAAGCCTTCCTGCAAGTGTCACTGGTCACTTGTAACCTGGCCGCACACTGAAGAATTTATCACAAATTAGGTAATTCTTTCATTTATTTTAGACTATCACAGTAGGGCACATTGTTTTCCGACCAACATTAGTCCGTGTTTGTACAGGTTTTATACTAGCACATTTTGTAACATTTGGGCATGTGGCTCCTTTCATTTTGGTGTCTCCCACCACACACTCACTGCCAGACTCCACGATGCTGGCATACAGGGTACCACCCCCGACTGGCTCCGTTCCTTCCTCACTGGCAGAACCCAAAGAATCAGACTTCCACCCTTCCTCTACGAACCCACAGAGATCAACTGCGGAGTACCCCAAGGATCATCGCTCAGCCCTACGCTCTAAAACATCTACATGGCCCCTCTCGCCACCATCGTCAGACAGCACGTACTCCGCATAGTATCCTATCCCGACGATACCCAGCTCATCCTCTCCCTCACCAAGGTTCCATTCACCGTCAGACTCAGCTTCCAGGAAGGAATTAAAGATGTTACATCCTGGATGAGCAGCAGCTGCCTGAAGCTCAACTCGGAGAAGACAGAGGTCCTCATTCTCGGACTCTCCCCCGCTGCATGGGACAACACCTAGTGGCCTACTGCCCCCCGCAGTCCCCCCATGAACCACGCCAGGAACCTCAGCATCGTACTCTACTCCTACCTCTCCATGACTTGACAGATCAACGCCGTCACCTCCACCTGTTTCAACACCATCCACATCCTTCGTAAAACCTCCAAATGGATTCCCGCAGAATCAAGAAAGACCGTCACCCACGCACTCATAACCAGCAGACTGGACTACGGAAATGCCCTCTACGCCGGGACAAACCAGTCTCTGCTCCGCAAACTCCAGACCGTACAGAACACCGCAGCCAGACTCCTCCTCGGCATCCCTCAACACGAACATATCACCCAACACCTGCGGAACATTCACTGGCTCCCGTAGAGAAGAGAATAACTTTCAAGATACTCACCCATACATACAAATGCCTCCACAACAATGGACCCCCAATATCTCAACAAAAGAATCTCCTTCCACATACATACCCAAGAGAAACCTTTGATCCACTGAACTTGCCCTCGCTGAACCCCCGCGCATCTGCAGAGCAAGAACAGGTGGAAGAACCTTCTCCTACATGGTGGCTAAGACCTGGAACGAGCTCCCGATAGACATCAGATGCACCTTCACTCTGCACATCTTCAGGAAGACCCTCAAGATCTGGCTCTTTGACTGAACTGGAGCTGCAGCCCCCCTAACCCCACCCCCAGCGCCTTGAGACACTCAAGGGTGAGTAGTTGTGCTTCAAATCCCGAGTGATTGATTGATCGTGGTGGTAACTTGATTCTCTTGTGGTACGCATGATCATGTTTCTATTAAGCACCTCTTCTTTACTGCATTGGTTCTAAGAGCGCAGAAGAAGTTTAGCAACTTAAATTTTAGGCATGTTCCATATGTGTCTTCATAGGTGGGAGAACACAGTATCAGAGACTTAAGAGTCTTGCAATTGAATATAAATTATTGAGGTTTTGTGAACTTTCCTCCCTCCTCATTTTTGTTTATTTTCCACAGAGGCCCCTGAAGGAGGGATAGGAATCCCAAAAGGCATTGGGCACCTACTACCTCATTTTAGACAGTATGCAACACACCATCGAAAAGATATTTTGTTAAATAGGCTATTTGTTTGTTTTCTAAATGTTATTTTCATATTACATTCTAGAATATAAAACCTGTAAAAAGTGTGTTGGAATGTATCTCTGATAGTCCACATTATCAAAAAAGTAAACAAGCTGATAAAAACATAAGATATTTGAAAAAACGTTTGTGGCCCGTAATTATTGTGTAAAATATTTGTGATAAATTCTTTAGCTGACCGGCCCGGTTACAAGTGACCAGTGACACTTGCAGGAAGGCATATTATTTCTGTGTGATAGGCAGTCATACGCACCCGAACAGCATGCTTAACATATTAATAGTGCAGAAAAATACTCTTACAATAATATCTCCGATCACAGATTAAAAAATAGGTTTGCTCAGTACACATAACTTTATTACAGTGACGACTCAGATTTACCTCATGCTAGACAAGCAATGCTGACACATCATCATGTAGCAAAGTGTTTGAAACAAAGTCAAAATTGGAAACACCAACATTGGCTTTACCTGAACAGTCAAAAGGCAGAATTTCCTCTTTTGGGTCCTCTTAACCCTTTGCCTCTCCCTATCAATTGACCAGACTCCAGGGGCCTGTCTCCGACTCTTAAGAAAGTTCTCAAACTGGGTGTTATCTTTGGTAACAATCTCAACTTTACACCCAATGTGAAAATTAGGGTCTGTTTCAGAATTCAGCGGCAGGAAACCCCATCACACACATGATGGATAACTCACCCGCTGTTTTACGAGTAGATTATTTCCAATGGCACTTGTACTATGGCGGACGGACATCCTGCCCACTATATTATGAGTACATGATATCTAATGGCACTTGTACTATGGAGGACAGACAATATCCCTCCCCCTGTATTATGAGAACATTATATCCAGTGGCATTTGCAATATGGCAGAGGAATATCCGTCACGTTTCTTACAGAGTAACCCATTGAACAAATTATTTATTTATTTATTTATTTATTCAAAGTTTTATATAGCGCGAACAAGATCCTTACAGATATCAGAGCGCTTCACAATGAAAGGGGTAGGGGCAGTAGGAATGAACAGAGGTAATGGGAGCAATGTAGTAGTCACTAACATGAAAGGCTAATAATAACATATATAAAACATATCAAAATACAGTCAGGTAAACAAGTAATATAAGACGGTACAAGTCATTGATCCCACTACAGAGGTGTTTAGGTACACTTTGGGTGTGTGGAAGGCTTATAGCCGTGTTTTTAGTTTAGAGAGAGCACTGAGTGGGGGCACCGGGAGGGTGAAACAGTGACCCAACGTGTATCATATATTGGTTGGAAGTAAGAAAGTAGCGTAGTAGTGTCTCCCTCAAGTAGAGGTATAGTGCCAAAGGACAAGGTGAGCATTGTCACAAAGCAATGCAGAGTCTCTGATCCAACACCTATAACGTTCAGGAGATCTTGGCCAGAAGGATGGTTTTCACCTCTTTCTTGAAGAGTGCAGTGGAGGAGATACGCCTGGTTTCAGGAGGGAGCACATTCCAGATCCTGGGTGCCATTCCTGAGAAGGAGCGCTTGTAAGTTTTCTCTTTCCGGAATCTACGGGGTTTCAGGAGTAGATTTTTTGAGCTTCTGTTGGATCTCGAACCTCCTGATATAGACAACTTTTGAGCGAGGTAGTTGGGTGCATTGTGGTGCACTGCCGTGTGTGTCATAACTGCAATTTTTAGTTGTATTCTGGCTTCAAAAGGCAGCCATTTTAGGGACTTTAAGTCTGGGGAAATATGCGAATGTTTTCTTGAGCCAGTAATGAGTCTTGCGGCAGCGTTCAGGGAGGCTCTTAAGGGTGCTGTTGTGGATAGCGGGAGTCCGCTGAGGGCCACAATTCCGTAGTCTATTCGAGGGATGACTAACGCTTGTACAGCAGTTTGGAAGTCTTCAGCAGGGAGGAAGGGTTTAATTTTCCTCAGTGTGTTGATTTGGAAATTAGCTGATTTTGTGGCTTTGCTGACGTGCTGCTGCATGTTGAGCTTGGCATCCAGTGTGATGCCTAGGGATTTCGCTGAGTCCACGATGGTGGGTTGGACATTGAGTGCTGTTAGGTTGTTGAGCCATGTTTGGGTGGTTGAAATTTTCGCCGGGGGTGAGATGAGAAGGAACTCAGTTTTCAGAGCATTTAGTTTGAGGTGATTATCGGCTAGCCAAGATTGGGTGTTAATAAGCGTGGAATTCAGAAGTTTGATATCTTCCGGGGATTGAAGCTTTAGGTATAGTTGTGTGTCGTCGGCGTACATGTGAAATTGGACTTTAGAAGCTTGGAGCAAGGTGGCGAGCGGTTCCATGACGAGGTTGAACAATGTGGGGGAGAGGGAGGATCCTTGTGGAACACCTAGATCTGCAGGCACAGGTGAAGATAGCACATTGTCGATCTTGAACTTCTGAGACCGGTTGTGAAGGAAGGACGAAAACCATTTGAGAACCGTTCCCGATAGTCCCATTCTAGTGCTTAGCAGCTCCAGCAAGTTCTCATGTTTGACCGTGTCAAATGCTGACGAGAGGTCAAGGAGGATGAGGAGGCAGGACTCATTGCGATCAAGAATTTGGAGGGCGTCATCAATTATGTGTGTCATAGCTGTTTCCGTGCTATGTTTCGCTCGGAAGCCTGATTGATGAGAGTTGAGGAGGTCAAATTGGTCAATGTGTCTTGTTAGTTGGAGTTGGACACATTTCTCCAGCAGTTTGGCCAGGGTGGGGATATTGGTGATGGGCCGGTAATTGTTTAGGTCAGACGGATCAGCTGTAGGTTTCTTGAGTATAGGCGTGACTTGCCCCACCTTGAGGGAGTCTGGAATGAGGCCTTGTTGCAGGGAGCAGTTGATGATTTTGGTCCAGAGAGGGAGGAGCAAGGGGATGAAGTCTTTTACAGCATTAGCAGGTAGAGGGTCTGTGAGGTGATTAGAGGGCTTCAAGGTGTAGAGCAGATTGTGTATTGTTTCTTCCGAGTAGATATCGAAGTACAGCCAAGATGCCATGTTTTTGGGATGAGTGTTAGCCATTCTGGTGTGGTTGGGGAATCGGCTTACATCCATGATGAGGTCATTTCTTATGTTGTCAGTCTTTAGCTTAAAGAAAGCAGAGAAGTCTTCACAGTGTGGGGAGTCGCTTGTTGTGCTATTTGATTGTAAGGGTTGTGCCTTTGTTTGGGTCTTGATTAGTTCGAACAGTTTTCTTGGCCTGTTTTTTGCTTGGTCCAACTGGCGGCTGAAGAAGTCCAACTTTGTGCGCTTTATTTTCCTGAAGTAGGCATTTCTCTTGTTTTTAAGCCTTTTGAGGTGCAGTGCTGAAGGGTCCGCTCTCCAGGTGCGCTCTGCCATTCGCATCGAACGCCTGTCGTCATTGAGTCTGTCGTCATACCAGGGGGTTAGAAGTTTTGGTGGAGACTCTCTTCAGTTGCAGTGGGGCGACTTCATTGACTAAAGTATTCATAGATTCAAGGTAATGGTCAGTCAGTGATTGAACATCCAAGGTACATGAAGGGGGAAGGAGGAGATTGCCGATGTGGGGAGGCAGAGTAGAGGGGTTGAGATTCTTCATGTCCCTTTTCCATGTTTTGGATTTGATTGGTTGAGCCGGGTTAGGTTTAACTTTTTCATTTATAAAGAAGGTGATAATGTGGTGATCTGACCAGTCGCAGGGTAGAATCGTCTCCAGTTGTGTAGAATACTCTTTGGCAATGATGAGATCAAGTATCGCACCTTTGTCGTGTGTTGGTCTATCGCATATTTGGGAGAGGTCAAGCGCATTAAGGAAAGTTTTGAGACTATTCACCACTGTGTCTTTCTGATCATTCCAGATTTACCTCATGCTAGACAAGCAATGCTGACACATCATCATGTAGCAAAGTGTTTGAAACAAAGTCAAAATTGGAAACACCAACATTGGCTTTACCTGAACAGTCAAAAGGCAGAATTTCCTCTTTTGGGTCCTCTTAACCCTTTGCCTCTCCCTATCAATTGACCAGACTCCAGGGGCCTGTCTCCGACTCTTAAGAAAGTTCTCAAACTGGGTGTTATCTTTGGTAACAATCTCAACTTTACACCCAATGTGAAAATTAGGGTCTGTTTCAGAATTCAGCGGCAGGAAACCCCATCACACACATGATGGATAACTCACCCGCTGTTTTACGAGTAGATTATTTCCAATGGCACTTGTACTATGGCGGACGGACATCCTGCCCACTATATTATGAGTACATGATATCTAATGGCACTTGTACTATGGAGGACAGACAATATCCCTCCCCCTGTATTATGAGTACATTATATCCAGTGGCATTTGTAATATGGCAGAGGAATATCCGTCACGTTTCTTACAGAGTAACCCATTGAACAAATTATAAATCAGGCCCAAAATCATGAAATGTTTCTTCTATCATCTACCTTGCTTCAGTATATTCTCTCTTTCCTCTTTTTTCCCCCGAAAAAATTGTTTTGGTTCAAACTTTGGTGGCATCTTGCATCGATTGTTACACGTGTCCCTAACAAAGACCAGAATTATGCAGCACAGTTCATTTGTGGTCCTAGGAGCAAAGGGCCAGATGTACAACCCTTTTTTGCAGCCGCAAACTGGAGATTCTCTCGTTTGCGACAGCAAAAAAGGGTGACGGCATGTACAAATGCTACTTTGCGAGACACTGATTTGCAAAATAGCATTTGCGACTCCCGCTATTTAGAAGGGGCATCCCTTCCTAATAGCGAGCCACCATGCCATGTACGATTGTATTGCGTCCGTATTTGCAACCGCAAAACACTTGGGGCCCGATTCACAGAACTAACTTGAGACTCAATCCTAAACTTACTACTATTTCGGTATTCATAGAATGCACTTACTACTTTTGGCATTCACAGAATGAACTTACTACTTTTGGTATTCACAGAAGTTAGGATTTTGTCTTAAGACAGACTTAAGACAGACTTAAGTTAGGATTTTGTCTTAAGTCTGTCTTAAGTCTGTCTTAAGTCTGTCTTAAGTTTGTCTTAAGACAAATTTAAGTCAAAATCCTAACTTCTGTGAATACCAAAAGTAGTAAATTCATTCTGTGAATGCCAAAAGTATTAAGTTCATTCTGTGAATGCCAAAAGTAATAAGGGCATTCTGTGAATACCAAAATAGTAGTAAGTTTAGGATTGAGTCTTAAGTTCATTCTGTGAATCGGGCCCTTGCAGTTTACCACCTACTTCAAGTAGGTGGTAAACCACTGACAAAAGGGACAGGGTCCCCAGGGGACTCCTTCTCCTTTGTGAGTATGTGAGAAAATATTTTTAAGAACAGGCAGTGGTCCTATGGACCACTGCCGGCCCTTAAAAAATTAAACTGAAAAGTGTATTTTTTCTTTTTTTAATGCATCCCGTTTTCCTTTAAGGAAAACGGGTTGCATTTAAAAAAAAAAAAGACTGCTTTGTTTAAAAGCAGTCCCAGACATGGAGGTCTGCTGACCCCAGCAGGCTACCATCCCTGGGAGTGCTAGCCATTTCTAGCGGGGTCGCAAATTGCGCCAGCCTCTTTAATATTCATGAGGCATGCAATTTGTGACCCCATTAGGAATAGCAAACAGTGTCTGAGACACTGTTATACATCCCAATTTGTGAGTTGCAAATGCAACACAATTTGTGAGTCGCAAATTGGTGGGCCGCGCATCTGGTCCAAAGACCATATCACCTCTTCACTCCGATCACTACACTGTCAATGAAAGTGAGAGCCCAAAACACTGTACAGAAGGAAGGAGGGGTGTGTCAGATTCAAGAGAGGCCATTTCACAGTGCACTGATGCAGACCCATCTTATGGGGCAGTGAATAGCGGATGTGGGAGAGCGAGTAACTAGAAGCTGCCAGATAGGGGTAGGGAAGGTATTTCTGATATCATTCTGAGAATTTCAGAATGAATATCGAATTCTGTGGCAGAAGGTACCCTAGTGAGTGACGTCTCATAAGTACACATCAACGACTCTTAAATTATACTAGTCTAGCCTGTGGTCTGGGGGAAGTGAAAGATCCAGATGGCAGTGACTAGGATGCTACCAAAGGTGCTGGTGGTGTTATCCCATATGATCTCCAGAGAAGGATGAAAAGGCTCTCCTTTTCAACAGTGATCAGCAGTAAGCCACAATAACCTGCACTGAATCTCTCTATGATGTGGCTATGATGCCTGGATAATTATATATGTTATAGACCACCCTTGGCATGATTGGCTGAAGTTGAAAGGAGAATAGTGTAGACTTGGCAAACTCGTTAGGAAGTGAGTACTCTAGACTGACACAATGTCATACCATCTAAGCAAGATGGATGCAGGAGTAAGAACACAAAATGAATTTGAGATTTGAGCACGCTTTTACAAACCAAGAGCGGTGGTGTTCCCTGTGAGTAAGGAAAAAAGTATTCTTAAGGGGGTAAACCTAGTGCTCATCACACAGTGATTTTGGAGGCTCTCTATAATCTGAAGCACACAAGTGCAGCATGAATTTAGGGCCACATGCATCAGGGGAAAAAACAGTCGCAAACGGTTGCGACCGGTATTTTTGCATTTGGGATGCATCATCCCAAATGCAAAAATCGCAATTTAAGTAATCACAACATTGTGATTACTTAAATTGCGATCCCTAATAAAAATTTGCGATTTCGCAAATCGGAATCGCAAATTACTGCCAATCTAAAGTTGATGGTAATTTGTGATTTCTTTGAAAGATGCACTAAGGTGCATTTTTCAAAGTCACCTGTTACACACACATGCCCTTGGCCCATGTGTATGTGCAACATGTGTATAAATTGAAATTTTAAGGGTGCAACAGGGTGTCCTTATGACACCCTAAAATTGCATGCGTAATTTGCGAGTATCTATTGGGTACTTTCAAATTGTGCATGCAATTATCATTCAATCCTAGAGGCCTCTAGGCCCATAGGAATGAATGGGAAGCAATTCCTTAATTGCGACTCGCAATTTGCGACTCGCAATTACGGAATGTGTAGGATTCACAATTTTGTTTGCGATTCCTACATGCATAGGCAACAGCAATTATTTAATTGTGATTCCATGAAGAATCGCTATTGACTATTTTGTTGCATGTGCACCAATGAAAGCAAAGTGACCTCCATCAATGAGGCCCTGGTAGCAGTAGATTACCATTTAGAGTTGTTATCCCTACAAGTGGCCATGTTAAAGGAGGCGGCTATGGAATCTACAGTGACAGAAATGGGGGTAGAAAGAAAGCCACAATGTGAGTTTAGGGGCTTTTACCTTACTGTGACAGATCATCTAAAGATCAAGTGGAGCACCTGGGAGATCCAGCGTGGATCTTAAATACAAATACATATACTTGTGCTGCAGCAGATCATATATTCTGAAACACTATTGCAAATGTTCAGGAAAAAAGATACATTAACACACTCCTTGGATAGAAGTAATATTTCTGGTGGCATGTACAATGCTGCATATTATTGGGAGTTGTATGCAGTCCTGTGTGAGCTCCTGTCTCAGTCCTTGAACTTGCCATGTCTGGGCATTGAGTACTAGTTCCTTTTATTGCACCAAAAAGGGACCCAATTGATTTAGCAAGTTTACATTTGTGCATCTACTCACATATAGACCCACACATACATCTCGGTGCGACTCTCCGCTTGTTGCCATGTACAGTTTCTGAATAGAGATTTCCACCTGTAGATTTAAAATATGTTATGCATTGTAAACAAAATTATGTTTTGAAATAAACTGAATAATTCTAAACATTTTAGATTGTATTAATAAATTGCAAATATATAATTTAGGCATTCGTTATATTTAAGTTTTTTTAACTTAAAATATATAATTATAGTTTAAAATCAGAATTAATTTAGTTTATTTCATATTATTTCCTATGGGATGGTAATGTTACCACCTGCCTCAATTGTTTTCTATGTTGCAGGCTATGTGTGCTACTTGACCTACTTCATGGCGGATCTGAAGAACATGTTGTCCCTTTTTTTTCACTCTTAAGGATATAGTTGAATAAGAGGTGTATTTCGAGAACCCCCCTGTTTAGTTGTATTTAATCCTCATTCCCCCTCCCCCACGTTGCTTTGTCTCAACCACAATTGCTACTAAGATGTATACCTGGTGGAGATCTCCATCACCAGGGTGGACATCTCTGCACAAAAAGAAAGGAGAAGCAGAGATTTCCATCTGTAGGCTTGTGAATTGTATTTTGTGGTCCACAAAGTAGTAACTCCAGAGCACTGCTTTATGTGTTCCAAAATACCTTTAGTGAATCGAGTCCAAATAAACTAATGGCACAGTTAGCCTTTCCAATGCTCTGCTCCACAGACACCTTCAACTGATGACTCAGGGTTAGCTAGGGTTAGGCGGTAATGAAACAAAAAATCAGTAGTTGTTTCCACCACCTCATTTAGAGATAGAGAAATATATGGAAACACAGTCCACGACCATTACCACGCATCCTTTACAGATTTACAATGTACATACTTTTACCACGTATGTCCGATTTCATATTTACTGTAAATGCTTCGTAGTAACTGACATGCAGGGTAAAGGCATGTTCGTTGTTAAGAATACATGGTAATGGTCATGCTGTGCTATGACCGCGTCATAATGGCTGTTTCCCATGCCATGGGCATTATGGTGGGTGTTCCCATTCAGTGCCCATGGAATATGACACATTCCCAAATTTACAACACAACATAAATCTGGAATGTGTCAAAACCGTGCGCCTTCCCAGGGGAGGTATAACAATGGTTTCTTTGCAGGATGATGCTCCTACCTGCCCCTAATCATCTGTGCCAACATTGCAGACACCCTTGCGCCTTGGTGCAAGGGTTCCCCCATTGGGCTAGGCACCGATTGGTGCAGCAGCACAGTGGAAGAGGATAGGAAAGCTCTGTTTCTCATAGATTCGGTATATTCCTGCCCTTTTTTTTATGCAGGGCAGCGCAGCAAAGTGATGTGCAGCGCTGCCCTGTGTCAACAGTTGTAAATGAGGCCCTGATTGCCAAGGTCCACATAATCTGGTCACGTTCAAGTGGTAATTAATACAAGATTTCCTGGTTACAATTGTGATGTTTAGCCACTACCTGGCTATTTCTTTCTTTCTCTTATTTTATATCAAAGCCTAATACTTTGTGCTTAATTCTTTGACATGTTAAAACAGCCCAAAGCATTAAAACATCCAGGCTATGCATGTTTTACAAGATTTGGTGGTGGGAGGGTTTTGGAAGGGGGATGTTTTAATGCAGAAGCAAAAATGAAAACCAGAGCACCCACCATAGGTCAGCACATTGAGACCTTTTGATCCATGTAACTAAAAGTCTTGATTCATTGTCATTTATTCTTGAATTCATTCATCCACCCAATCCTCAACAATCCAATCCATCTATTAATACATTCATTTGGTAAACCATGCCACTATGTCTCCAGTCTCCATCTATCCATCTATTTAATGATTGAATAATGTGTTGTAAAATGCACCATATTTGTAAAAGCTTTCTTGGGAGAGGAACAATCCCAAACCCATCCTACAGTGGTCAGGCTCGCCTGTGCTTGCTCGCTAACTGTAGTATGAGGTTGGTCTGAAAACTTTACCAGGGCTTCTTTTGCTTCCTAATCCAGCCCACTGGGCCTGGAGTACAACAGGCTTTGGACATGACAAAGAAAGTATCCCCCGAAGCGTTGAGGAATACTTAAGAAAACAAAACAATATTGAGTAGTGCAGATAACCCTAAGCATGACCTGGAAATACATCCTAGCAATCTTGTATAAGCTGCCTCTTGGGAAATAGATGCTATTTCTTATAGCAGGATTGTCCTTGCATAGAGAACTCCAATCCCTAAGGGTCCTTCTAACTAGGCAAGATACTCGAAGCCTCTTCTGTTCCACCATCTCCATCTGTCAGATTTCAAAGTGTGGAGCATCAGGTTCTCCTACCAAATGGCCCAGAGGTATGTATGTCCAACACATCTTGCCATGCTGTCAAGGTGACACCCAAAACCTTTTGGGAGAGTTCTGTCCCTCACTCATCGTGCACTAGTTCAGTGTTTGCTGGAATCCACCGCGTGCCAGACTCCACAGAGTCCGCGGAGAATACCAGTAGGTCGAAAATTCTGATGCTGTATTTTTATGTTCACAACCCCCTGATCGGTATGTCTATGTCGAAGAGGAAACATCAACACTAACCTCCACACAATGGAAAAAGACTCCTGTATGTGGGTGGTTTGTCTCTTACAGGGGTTATATGAGGCGGTAGAATGTAGTGATCATTCACAGTGGTGACCTTCATGGAAATGACAGTAGTGCTGGTGAGGTTAGTGGCCAATGACTCTAAAATGTCATGGTCAAGCAGGAAGCAGACATGACTGTGACTTCTAGGGTAATGAGTCACCACCAGGGAGGGAAGATACATGGGACAAAAGAGCTGAATGAGGAATCAGAAGAGATGATACCGGGGGCGTGGCTTGCGCCCGACGAGGACGGCGGCTCTCATGTGAGCGCTCCGGGTCGCTGTGGGATTCCGCCACCTTCCTTAAACCCTCGACGCCTGCAAACGCCACATTTTCGCATCGGAAGCCCAGCGCAGTGCCAGGCTTCTCAATGCGGTGACTTTTGAGCGGCGGAACGTCCGCTATCTTCATTTTCTCGGCGGACGCGGCTCCCTGATTGCCGCGACCGCCATCTTGGATTTCTACGGCTTCAGCTACGCGGCACCCGCTGACAGGACACGAATGTCGTACGAGGAGCCTCCTCTAATGCTGGCCACTCCTGCTCAGCTTCCAGCCTCAGGTTAGCGACTTTGCTGAAAAACCTTTGGGAAGCGCTGCTTTTGTCAGACTTTCACTCGCATTTTCGCTAGAATTTCACATCGGCGGCCATTTTGCGCAAGTGGGCTTCCTCACAGAATCTACATGTAAACGCAGCTTTTGCAGACTCCCTCATATTACTGCAGTACTTTATTATGCTTCTATGCATACATTCTCTCACAACTGGTGATGCACCTCTACAATAAGATGGTGCATTTCTCTCTGCATGCACAGCTTTATTCATCGCCTGAAGAGTTTATTATGCTGTTTACTGTGCCAAGTATCAACACTTCATTGTCATGCTGACTTCCTGCGTGCCTCACTCGATTCTGGGACGTTCCCACCAGTTAAGTGCATGAAGGCTGCTCTAATTGCCACCTAACCCTTAGGCACTTCTGATTTTCAACAGATAGCTTCTTTTCTTCTCCATCTCCGACCTCTGAAGCTTGTATACTCTACCTTACTCAAGTGCTCCTGACCAGACTCTGAGGAATTCACGAGTGTGCGCTGGTCCTTACCGGACCCCCTTCCTCTCAAACATTACCGCTCCTGTATGGAACGGAGAGCAACTCCACGAACTCTCAAAACACCGCGTCGTGTTTTCATCAAAAACTCGAAAGTCTTCTCAGCGTTGGCGCACCTTGAGGCTTCCACAGCGATCTCCACCCAGATGTCACAGTCCAGCACAGAACGACCTACCAAACCTACGAGGAAAGAGACCACGAAGCGCCTCAAAAAGGACCCTCCGTCACCGACTGGTTCCACGTCGACTGTCTCCATGGAGCTGTTATTAGCAGAGATCCGTGCCCTCAAGCCGTTCATGGAAGAGACTAATTCTAAATTGCAAGTTCTCACTGATAATTGGTCTCAAATGGATGCTAGGGTGACCAACGTAGAACATTCTATCACGTCTCTTCAGGAGTCATCCTCCAAAGTGACACACATGCAGTCTCAGCTTTCCTCTCTCCAAAAACAAGTCGAAGAATTGGAGAACCGAAATAGGCGCAACAACCTTCGCCTTTATGGCCTGGAGGAGAATTGTGAAGGGACTGACCCCATTGCCTTCTTCAAATCATTTTTACCTAAACTTCTCCATCTACCTGAAGGCACAACGCTTAATATTCAGCGCGCTCATAGGCTGGGTCGCTTACCTTCCTCTCCTTCCCCCTCGTCACGACCAAGAGGTGTCATCATGTACTTCTTAGAATACACTGATCTACTCAAAGTCATCTCAGCGGCCCGTGCCTCACCTCGTCTCCAATGGTCAGGTTCCAATCTCTTCTTCGCGCAGGACTACGCCAAAGCCACAGCCAGCCGCCGCAAGGCCTTCCTGGATATGCGACCAGAGCTTCGGGCCCTTGGAGCTAGATACGGCCTTTTTCACCCCTGCTTGTTTCGAGTAACTTACAACAACAAGACTACGACCTACGAGGATCCTGTTCGTCTTCGAAGCTTCCTGAATGCAACACAAGCACCTGACATGGACTTTTCTAGTTCTTCATCAGCTTTCCCCCCATGATTTCTCATGGCACGATTTAGATGCTTTACCTAACCTATATGTTTTATACTTATAGCAGTTTGTGCTGTCATTTTCCCTCTGCTAGGTCTCCTAGCGACTTTAATTCCTATGTTCCTTTTTCCGCTTTTCCCTTATTTCTCATGTCTCCTGGTTGAATGTTTATAACATGATTTCTGCATGGCGCAGCAATATAGTTTAAATTAGTACGCGCGCTTATCACGCACTGCTGCATGTATTACTGTTTGTTCATCTCATATTTCCAATGACTCTACTTTTCCAGATTTTCCTCCCACTCTTCCTCGCTTTTCCTGTACTCCTGTTAGTTAGTTAATATTGCTTCCGAATGTTTTTCCTCGCACACCTTTATGTCTACTCATCATTGTTTTGTTCTCCTCCTTTCTTACTACTCTCATGCGTCATTGTTTTCCCCCTTTTTCTTTGCAGGTTTTATGATTCGTATGACGTTTTCCCCCCGACCTGTTGGTTCGCTTGCATTGGACGCTTGCTTCCTCTGCCTGGCGCTCCCCCCTCATTCATTTCCTCGTGCATCCTCCCCCTGGTGATCAACCCTCCCCGTCTCTACCCTTCGTAAGTATGTTCTCCCTCTCCTCCCGGTTGTTCACTTTCCTTTTTGTATCTCTATCATTTTTATGCTCCCAAATTTCCCTTGTCATACAGGTGTCTCACTCTTTTACCTTTCAAATACTCTTCTCTTATTTTCTTCTTTTTATCACACTGACTATTTTTTGGACTACCTTTCCACTCTTCATACATAGTTCGCCTCTGTCTTCCTTTTCCTCATTCTATTCTCTCTTTCCTCCTATTACTTCACTTATTTTTACTTTTTTCTTCTTGGATTTTCTACCTCTACTGCTTCTATATTTTTCTTCCTCACGTTCTCCCCCCTTTTCTCATCTTCTTGCTCATCATTATCATGTGCTGGCGTTCATTGATCTTTTTGCTCTTCTTGCTTTTCTCACTCCTCTGGATCCCTCTCGAATTTTCTTATCCTCTTCTGCTTTTCTCTTTTTCTTCTTCTTTGATATGATATGTCTCTTAAAATAATCACTTGGAATGTTAAGGGCATCAACTCACCTATCAAACGACAAAGAATCTTGTCTCATCTTTCACGTTTAAATGTAGACATTGCTTTTTTGCAAGAAACCCATTTGTCTGCCGAAGAATCTGTTAAGCTGAAAAGAAGCTGGGTGGGTGATGTTTATTTTTCCCCTGGGGATGGTAAACGCAACGGAGTTGCTATTCTGTGTCACAAAGCTCTTTCTTCTTCTATGATTGCTCAAGAGTCAGATACTGAGGGCAGATGGTCTTATGTTAAGCTTTCTATTAAGAATGTTCCAATTTCCCTTCTAAATGTTTACGCCCCTACCGCTGGTGATCCCACTTTCTGGCATTCATTCTCCCAACATGTCACCAGATTCATGGATGATAATTTCATTCTAGCGGGAGACTGCAATCAGCCCTTAGATCCCTTTTTAGACAGGAACTCCAAGGCACATTTCACCCCTAACAAACCTCACAAACTCTTCTCCCACACCATCTCCCAACATAAACTCACTGATGCTTGGCGTCTTTGTAATCCAAATCTCCAAGAATTTACTTTTTACTCCCCTTGTCATCACTCCCAATCTCGAATCGATTACATTTTTGTTACTCACAACATTGCCCAAACTCTTTCTTATGCAGAAATAGGTCCGATCTTACTTTCTGATCATGCCCCTACATTAGTTCAATTGGATCTCTTACCCAAATCGATAGGCCCTAAACGTTGGCGTTTCAACAACTCTCTCCTCCTAGATCCCAAATTTACTACCTCCTTCACCTCTTTCTCCCATGAATTCTTTGCCCTAAACGATAACTCCCCTGTTCCTAAACATACCATTTGGGATGCTTTTAAAGCGGCAGCGAGGGGTTTTATCATTGGCTTTGTTGCTAAAAAACGTAAAGCTGCTCGAGAAGCTACTAAGACCATCCTTCTAGATATTAAGAAATTGGAGCATTCTTATTTTACCTCTCGTTCACAGCAAACTCTAACCGCCCTTATCAACGCTAAGATGAACTTCAACAAAAAATCTACAGATGATGCATCATTATACTTATTAAAGTCTAGTGCCAAGTTTTATGGGGGCAAAAATAAGGCTGGCAAGATCTTGGCTAATTATCTGAAGGTGAAACACAACAAGCTAAACATTGAATCTATTTACGACAATGACTTGAACCTCAAACACACAGACGCAGACATTCTCACTACATTCTCTAACTTCTATAAAACCTTATATTCTTCTGAAACTCAACCATCTTCCCACTCACTGGACACATTCTTCTCCACCATACAAAAACCTTCACATTTTCCACTTGACCTTTCTCAATTGGAACACGATATATCCCAACAAGAATTACTCAAAGCACTTCAAACCCTCCAAAAAGACAAAGCCCCTGGGCCTGACGGCTTCACGGTAGAATTCTTTCTCCACTTTTCAAAGCTTCTTATACCCAGACTCCATTCTCTTATCAGCACCTTCCTTTCCTTGGGTTCTTCCTCTGGCTCCTTTTCAGACGCTCATATCTGCCTCATACCCAAGGAGGGGAAGGATCCTCAATATTGTAAAAATTACAGGCCGATTTCCCTGGTCAATATTGATTACAAAATTTTCGCAAAATCTCTTGCAGCTCGACTTGAACTTCTCCTTCCAGACTTATTGGGTGAAGAACAGTCCGGCTTTGTCAAAGGCCGATTTATCACTGACAACACCAGACTCTTATTTAATATTCTTTCTAAATCCCGCCCTTTGTCTCACCCTCTTGCGGCCATTGCTTTGGATGCTGAAAAGGCGTTTGATAGGGTTGAGTGGACTTATTTGTTTCATACCCTCCAATGGTTTGGTTTTGGTCCTGTTTTTACGTCTTTAATTTCATTGCTTTATTCTAACCCACGCGCAGCGGTTTGTGCTAACGGTCAAATCTCTTCATTTTTTTATTTAAAAAGAGGTGTTCGTCAAGGATGTCCCCTATCCCCCTTTCTTTTTAACTTGGCTTTAGAACCCTTCCTCTCCAAGCTTCGTCAAAACCCCTCCATCCATGGTTATCAACTATCAGATACCCACATCAAACTAGCTGCTTATGCAGATGACATTCTGTTGCTTGTCTCCAACCCGTCTCTCTCCATCCCTGCTTTTCTTACCGAAGTTCATGCTTACTCCCAAATCTCTGGTTATAAACTTAATAATGATAAATGCGAGATCCTTCCGTTAACCAAATTTACATTCAAACCAGATTTTGCCGCCTCCAACTTCACATGGAAACCCTCTCATATCAAGTACCTTGGATTGCATGTTGCCCCCACCATCCCGGATACCGTTTCCCTATGTATGTCCAAATGTATTCAAAAATTGACAGATCTCACGTCCAAATGGCATCCTCTTTACCTCTCCTGGTGGGGCCGCCTAGACACTATAAAAATGATGCTGTCTCCCATTGTTTTATACACGCTCTCTAACATTCCGGTTCCTATCCCATCCAAATTTTTCAAACAGATCACATCTATTTTAACCTCCTTTCTTTGGAACAAAAAGAAACCACGAATGTCCTTGGCGCGCTTGATTCGTCCTAAATCAGAGGGTGGGGTCAATTTCCCTGATTTTCCAGCCTATCACAAGGCGTTCCAATTGAGACAAGCCTCTTTTTGGCTCCAAGACCCTGACACCCCATGCCCATTATGGACCAAACTCGAACGCCTTCTTCTATCTCCCTTCTCTTTTTCTGAATACCTCTCCTTCCCTCGCAAACCCGCATCTGTTTCTACTCCGATTCATAAGTTTACCACAAAAATACTCCTTTCTTCCTCTCATTCACCCCCTACCACTATTGCCGAATTCCTATCCTCCCCCATATGGCATAACACCTTCATACTTATCCGGGACAGACCCTTTTTCTGGAAATCGTGGCACACTCGAGGTTTGCAATGGATTTCCCAACTTTTTTCCGACTCCTCCTTTTTATCTTTTCATGAACTTCGCACCCTCTATGATTTACCCACCTCCTCTGCACGTCAATATCAATCCCTTAAAAATGCAGTTTTATTGAAGCACGATCTCCTAACTCAACCCAACCCTCCTCCCCCCCCATCCACCCTTACTTCTTCTCTTCACTCCTTCTTATGCACTGCACCAAGGGCTACTGCTATTTATAAATACCTTCACGCTAGTAAGACTTCGAGACCTAAATCCAAAGTTGAGGAGGCCTGGGAGCATGACTTGTCTGTCTCTTGGTCAGTTCCCTTCTGGGACAGACTCTGGACCAAACTCCGCAAATCTTCAAGAGCAGCAACACTCACTCAGACTTTATTTTTTATTTATAATAGACTCCTCTTCACACCTTCCGACCTGCACAAACGCTTCCCTAATACTCCTCACACATGCTGGTCTTGCTCATCTCCACAAGCTGATTTATTCCACATGTTATTTTTATGTACTCATGTTCGCAGTTTTTGGCTGCAGGTTTGGGCTCAAGTCAATGTGATTTTCCACACTTCTATTCCTTTTTCCCACACACATATTTTTATGGGTAGCCTTTCCCCCTGCTGGGATGATGTTGAATTGAAGCCCCAAATTGTTGACCTTTTACTTGCTGCTGCTTTCCAACAATTAACAGTCAACTGGAAGGATCTCTCCAAAATTTCTTTCAAAGCGTGGTGGTTTAATGTCTGCCACAACCACAGGCTCGATACCACTCATGTTTTCCCGGCATGTTTGGCTATCAAACGCATGGACTTATGGACCCCAGTTACACTTTATTTGGACTCCTGCAGTAAACGTTTGTTTCATCCTCTGCCTCTGCAACAAGAAGTTCCCAAACCCCCTTAATCGCCCGACACATTCCATTCATTCTTCACTGTATCACTTTCTCAAAATTCTCTCAAAGTTTTTATGATTGCTATATTTTATGCTCATGTATTTTTCCTATGTCTTTTCCTTATTTTTCAATCTGTATCCAGATTTATTTCTTATTACAAATGCATTCGTATACTTATGTTCTTTTTTTTTTTTTCTATTGCTTAGGAGTCTTTAACTTTGTATTCCATTGTATTTTGCTTGACACCTGCTTTTCCTTTTTTTATTATTATCAAATAAAACTCTTTTGAACTTAAAAAAGAAGAGATGATACCAGCAGGGAAAGGAAAGCCATTTTAAATGTTGCCTTTTTTCCATGCCCACAAGGAACAAGCAAAAAGCCAACTCTGACAAATGTGGAAGATGGCCTTGCGGTGCCTTTGCTTATTACGCTCACCCTCAGGCTGGTGTACTTTACCTGTAATTAGGAGTGCTTATGTCATTCCACAGCTTGGTGATGCAGGGACTATTGTAATTCAATGTTGAAATGCTAGCGTCTTGGAGCTAAACTATTACACAACTTATTTGTGCCTTATAAATAAAACATGTACCAATACAAATACTCATGCAAGTGACCAGCGTGCCGATACAACTCCCTTATGATACATTTTCTAGTGCATCTGCCTGTGGGAAGCAACAGTTGGTATGAAGTCTAGTTTTAAAGTTGCAAACATAAGGCATATGTCGTTCCATGACGTTAATATACTGATTTGTAATGAAGCACAAAAGGGCAACACAATATAATGTGCTGAACCTGAGTAAAATAGAAATAATTTAATATCTGCCATTCGGACTCCTTTGGCAGTCACTAGCGTGCATGCAGATATGATCTGACTCAGAGATGGCAGCTACAGGACAGAGCTGGAACGCTTGAATAGGGTACATTCTGTGCTGAGCATTGGCAAGAGGACAGCTGTAGCTTCATAGTCACACTGCGGCCAGATGGTTCCTTTGTGGAATATTCCTGTTTCCTGCAGCAAAGCCGTCTTTTCTGCATGTTCTCTCCATATTTTCCGCCTTTTTCTGGACCCTAGTTTTACTGGTTTGTGAACTCTGTGCACTTTACCCCTCCTAAATAGGAGTAAAGTGTCTGTGCACCCTGTATAAACATGGTTCATTTGGCTTACCCATGATTGACATATTTAGCTTGCCTATAACTCCCTATTACATAGGGTAAGACATAAGCCCAGGGCATGGAAGTAAAAGAACACCTGTGGACTGCCGCACATATGAGGTCATCCGCGGGTTTTTTTTAATTTTTTTTATTTAATTTATTGAGTGTTTTAGAAAGAGCATACATGATCTAGGGTACCAGAGCACTGTACAGTGTAATAGGCAAGAACAAGTTACAATGAGAATGATTTCAAGGATAAATACACCATGGTAGAATATGTACAAGGGTTAGATGCTGGAGAGCGAGGGGAAGAATCATTTCAACACCCTAGAGGGGTTTGGGGATAGCTACTGTCAGTTATTTTCATATCTTTCAAGCAAAAGCAAGTCAAAGTGTTTCTTGAATGAGACAAGGAAGGGGCTTGTTCAAATCTCCTGAGGTAGTGAGTTCCAGATCCTTGGAGCATTTCCAGTATGTGGTGTGGTGTTTCTCTTACTTGAAAATATGTGGCTTTGTTGAATACTCATGTTTCCTGTAGCAAATCTGTCTTTTCTGCATGGTCACCTCATAAATTGTTTGGAACCTAGTTTTGCTGGTTTCTGGACAGGAGGAAAGTGCCTGTGCTCCCCCTTCAAACATGGTTAAATTGGCTTACCCATGATGAGATATTCAATGAAGGAGCATAAGTGGGATTTCTCTTTCTGGAATCGAGGCGGCTCAAGCACTAGTGAATCAGAGCTGCACTGGGAGCGGCTGCCTCCAAAGAGGGTGAGTTTGCTGGCCAGGTATTTAGGGCTCCCTAAATGGAGTGCTTTGTGAGTAATGAAGACTACTTGTAATGTATCAGGTTTCAATCAGAAGATATTTGCGAGTGTTCAGTAAGGAAGTAAAATGGTTAAAGCATCTTGCTCAAGGGACGAGCCTTGCAACATTTTGGAAGTCAAGTGGTGGAATGAAACATTTTTTTCCAGATATCTTAGTTGGTATAATGCACTTTTGGACTTGGAGTTGATATGGGTAAGCATGTTTAGGTTTTTATCCAGTGTTATTCCAAGCGATGAGGTGCAGTCAATGATTTTGGGGATTAATTCCATCTTCAGAGGGTTCAGGTTCCAGTGCTTGACCACTAGCCATGATTGATAATCTTTCAGAGTGCTACTTAAGTGAAGTACATAATCTGGAGATCAGAAGTAAGATTTACTAAGGGTTTTCTTTTGTTGCTCCTGTGTCACGCAAGGCAACACAAGCCCTTAAAGTAGGATTTTTCCGAACCACACTACTCCACCTTGCATGCTTCTCTGTGGTTTAGTAAATCCAGAGAAGCGCAAGGCATCGCAAATCACTGTCTTGTGTTACTTTGCGTTAAGAAGGTGTTCCATGGACCACCTATAGGGGCGTGGTTTCACGGCAAACCAAAATGGCCTCAACCTAGGGCTGCTCCGAAGCCCTCCCGTCCTACCACATTGATCTGCCACAATCATTTGACAGAGAGGTGCAGAACCTGCAAAAGGAACACAAGTGACGCCCGACAAAGCTTCCCCGTGCAAAATCGGAGGTGGTGGGCAGGAGTTTTATCGAGCGGCAACTCTGGGCCTGTAGCTGGAGAAGCCGGGGTCTTGATTGCTGGAAGTGGCCCTCGGGGGAAATGAGGAAGTGGGCATGACCCCCTCCCCCACCCTCAGGGGGTCGATGAAATTCTATCAAGCGGCTCTCAAGCCGCCCGTAAGCCCCCTGCGGCCGTGACGGTGTCGCCTGGTGCACTGGACTGGGGACTGCAGCCCCGAGCGGGCTGCGCCATGACGGCTTCGAAACGCACACATCCGTGCGGAGGGTCAAGTCAACTGCCGGAGGTGTGCAGAGAGGCCCTGCGACCCAGCTACTGTGAACTTGCTGGTGACTGGGGCCGTGTGTATCTTTTGGTGCCCTACAACGTCGACGGCACATTAACAGCCTGATCTGCCCCCACAGACACCTAAGCGGGAGGAGCGATGCCCGCGAACGACTGACCCCAACGTCTTTTTACCGTGATATAGGGTCCGGAGTTGGATGGTGACCGTGATCTTTGGGTGCAGAGCGCACAGCAATAACGGGGCTGCACCCACTGTAGTGGAGACTGCGGGGGGCCTACGGGCCTCCGCTGGGCAAAGTAGGAGGTGAGCTGCATTCATACAGAGACTGGGCAGGGTCGTTGTGAGAGCGGCCAATAGTGATCTTGACCCTACCGGATCGGGCCTCACTAACTGGGACGACCCCCGGGACTAGCGGAGCATGGGAGGATTTCTACTGTGAACTTTTGCTGTAGTCCGTGTGGGCATGGAGGAGTGAGCTTGGAGCGGTCTCCCTACTATACCTGTGTCATTGAGGCCGTCTGCTTGGGGCCACATGAAGTGATCCACCGTGCTCCCCCACCTTTCCTTGGCACACCAGTGGTCCTTGAGTCCGCATTGCAGTGGATGCTCCACATTACCTGGAGGGTGTTTAACAGCTGGCAACGTCCTAGGCCTGGGCGGCGTCTGGTCCGAGTGGCAAACTAGTGGCCCGTGACTGAGTCATCCTCCGTGGCTGTCATAGCCTGCAGAGGTCACCACGATAACTGCAAACAGTGCCTTCACAGCCGGCGACGCCCTGGGTACCCACCTCCATTGCTTGCATCCAATTCCTGGGTTCCATCAAGCATCCGGATACGACGGAGCTAACACAGCGTCATCCACCTAAGTAAGCGACTGGCCCGGCACTCGGCAGAAGACCTCAAGGAGACCTTGCCAAGGACAACTCTATCTGACATTTCATCTGAGTATCCATTCTAAGGGACTACAGGGGCCTCACCATGTCCAGCGCCAAGGGCTCCCGGGCATCTCAACAAAGTAGATTTGACCGATTTACCTGCCCGAAGGCGGACCTTACTGAGAAGAAGGGGGTCAGCGACAAATCACAGAGTGGAGGCGAGCACGACCCCACCGAGCCCACAATGAAGGACTTAATGGCAGCTATCATAGGTGTCCGCATGTCTATTGACACCCTCTCCTCGGAGGTGACGCTGATCAGAGCGGATCTCACAAAATATAGAGAGAAGGTCAAACAGTTAGAGATCACCACCGCCAGTCTTGTGGAGGACACTTCCCAACTCCAAACAAACATTGGGGAGCTTCAATCATTTCACAAATACATGGAGGACAGGCTAGATGATTATGAGGGGCGCCTGAGACGCAATAACATCTGCGTTCTTGGCGTGCCAGAGAAATCGGAAGGTCCAGCTGCTGACCTGCTCATTGAGGAATTGATCTCAACAAAGTTACAACCAAAGGGCCTTTCTAAACTGTTCGTAATTGAGAGAGCCCACAGAGTGCCTGGGGGTCAACCAAAGCCTGGGGCCCCCCCTCGTCCAATACTGGCCCGGCTGCTCAATTATAGAGACAGAGACTCAATCCTCCAAGCGGCAAGGGTTGCTCCTCCAATCCACCTAGACAACTCGTAAATCACCTTCTTCCCCGACTTCACCCGCAGATGCGGTGATGCTCCTTCCTCAATGTCAAGCGAAGGTTGAGAAAAAAAGGTTTCAAGTACGCCATGCTTTTCCCAGGGCGCTTGCGAGTTGAACTTGACGGAAAAACCCGCTTCAGACGTGGCATCCGACTGGCTGGACAGCCTTAGACCCTCGCCGGAACAGGACTCCACCGACCATTGAATCCTGCGCTGATTTCTCACGGAAGGGACTTCGCTGCTTCAAAAACGCTTTGCTTCAGCCGCTCAAATACCTTGAGCCACCAGCCCTCGGCCCATGCTAGTATTGAACGTTGCACCGATCCCTTGGGAACTCTTTTGGTGACCTGAATATCGGACATGTCCTGCATCAATAATCTGCGATGGTAGGCGGGGGGGCCGACGCAGCTCTCAGGCCTCCCCCGTGTGTTTATTGTTCTTTCAGTAGAATAGTTGGGCGACAGGCACTCTGCATTTAAATAACATGGGCAGTTCTAAGCCCGGAGTGCAGGGGAGCAGGGTGGGGGGATGTTGAGAGGGACTGTTGTTTATTTTATATGTTGTTTCTTTGTATTATCTCGACGGTACAATGTATACATGTGACCCCACTAGTGGGGATCTACCTAGCTCAAAATGGGAGTACAGTACAACAGGGAAGTCAAAATCTTAAACTGGAATGTTAACAGGTTGAGGGACAAGATCAAGAGAAGTGTTGTGTTGCTGTATATTAGGAGAAAATCGCCGGATTTCGTTTTACTCCAGGAAACACACCTCGTTGGCAACACATGCAAGGCAATGCACAGGTGGGGATATTCGATAGTGGTAGACGCGGACATCACCTCTAGCTCCAGCGGAGTAGGCATTATGCAAAGAAAGTAATTTCTTTTCTCTCTCACCTCTACATACATAGATGACCGAAGCAGATAGGTTTGCCCTCCCAAAAGCCTGTGATTCCAACATATCACCTTTGTCAATATACGCTCCCCCCGGTATGCAGGGCACAACATTCACTGACCTGAGTGCTATACTCCTTATGTTGCCTGACGGACACCTGGTGCTCGGAGGCAATTTTAACTCAAACGTCTTGGGCGCTTTAGATAGACACCCCCCTCGGACAACCCCTCAAGGCGCGCATGCGTTTTCCAGTTTCTTAGAGGCAATGGGACTGATGGATGGCTTGAGAGCATACAACCCCGATAAGATACAACACACCTTCCATTCAGGGGCGCACAACAGCTTATCCCACCTGGATTATATACTTGTCCCGGCATCGCAGATTACAGATATACATGAAATCCGCCACCTGGCAAGAGGTATCTCCTACCATTCCCCCTCTATGGGTTCATATAGTTTTAGATCATACGCAGGTGGGATGGGTTGCCCCAATAAACCCCTGGTACCTCAAGAACCCCAAAATACAGAAAGGCCTAATTAAAACTATTGATGAATATTTTCTGGAGAACGAACACACAGTGGAGTCACCCCAAACACTATGGGAAGCTTTCAAAATGGTGGTCCGGGGACAGGCCCTTTCCTTGGTGGCGGGCTCCAAAAAAGACAGGGTGAGAGAAATCTCTGACATAGAGAAGAAGCTATACCACCTAGAACAGGATGTCACCTCAGATGCCATGCCTGAAGCCCTCCACTCCCTACGCCTGTGGCAGGAAGAATACCTGCCGTTGGTCAATGACGTGCCAAACTAATGGGACAGGACAGGCTGGGACGGATATATGACTGGGGCGACAAGGCCGGCAAATTGCTCGCATGGCTAGACAAGAGAGAGCAGGCCAGCAGGTTCGTGCCAGAAGTTAGGGGCACTGATTGTTCCTCAGTGACAGATCCCCAAGGCATAGCTAATCGTTTTGCAGCTCACTTCCAAACCGTATGTAGCTCAGTGGCGCCGTCCCCCGAAGCAGACTTTACTGATCTTATTAAAGACATATCTCTTCCGAAATTATCGGACTCAGACTTTACATTCATGGACAGTGTACTAACTGCTGATGAAATAGCTACGGCAATAAGAGCGCTACATTCGGGGAAAGCTTTGTGCCCAAATGGCCTTCAGATTGAGCTCTACAAGCTTTGAGCAGATAAACTGGCCCCCTATCTGAAGTCTATGTTTGAGGAAAGCCTTAAAGAGGGGATATTGCCACATGACCAGAGAATTGCCACTATAGTCACAATCCACAAAGAAGGGAAGCCCAAAATGGAATGTACCTCCTATGTGCCTATATCCCTGCTGAACGCAGAACCCACAATGTTGGCTAAAGTACTTGCCACCAGGCTGATCAAGGTGATAGTCGACCTAGTACATCCAGACCAATCAGGGTTCATGCCTAAAAGAAACACGGCTCTGAATCTGCGCCGGCTACACGGAGTCTTGGGCAGGGTACCGACGATACGAGAGGACGCCGTTGTGGTCTCCCTAGATGCCACCATGGCTTTCGATACACTGGAATGGCCCTATCTCTTTGCAGTACTTGTCAAACTGGGATTTGGGCCAAATTTCTGCCGCTGGATACGAGTGTTGTACAGCTCGCCGCTAGGTCAGGTAGTGGTAAATAACAGAAAGTCTGAACCCTTTGAACTCAGCCGAGGGACCCGTCAGGGGTGCCCTCTTTCTCCCCTACTGTTCGCTTTGGCCCTTGAACCACTCGCAGCGTGGATGCGTAAAGATGTAATGATCCGCGGAATGCGCTGGTCGGAGGAATGGCAGTACCAGATATCCCTGTACGCTGACGATATTCTTTTTATCTTAAATCCCCTGAGAGATCCCTTATAGCAACCTTTGACATATTAGATATTTTTGGGAGGTACTCTGGGTTTCTAGTCAATTGGAAAAAGTCACTCCTGTATGTCCTCTGGGGAACTTCTCCCCCTTTGCCCCAAAACTGCCCATTCCAGTGGTCTCAGACGGCTTCAAGTACCTGGGCATATTTATATCTTTAGACCCATTGGTTCGATACACCAGCAATCTGCTCCCCCCACTGCAACGGCTCAAAAGCAACATAACACACTGGAAGTCCCTCCCGCTTTCGCTACTGGGCAAGGCTGCACTTTTTAAAATGATGTCTTTACCCCGTTTCCTACACGTGCTACAGAACTCATCCGACCTTGTCCCAAACTTGTACTTTAAAGATCTCGAGAGGCTCCTGAGAGACCTCCTATGGGGAGGTAGGCCACGTATTGCTATGAAAAAGCTGACACTCAGTTGGTATGATGGGGGAATCGGGTTGCCTGATATTAAAAAATATTACTGAGTTATACCCGGGGTTCCTGATGAATCGTTGGCTTTTACCCAAAGGGGCCTTTTCGAGTGCTCTATATTCAACACCAAGTAAATATCCGCTCATTGGGCCCACTGCCAACACAGTTAAATTCTGGCACTCTGCTACTAAATTAGTCGGCTGGCAAAACAAGTTGACGATGGCCACACCCTTGTGGGACTCACAAAACCTAGGATATATAGGGAACTCAAAAGGATTTGCTAAATGGGACTTAATAGGGATTTCCCATGTCAAAGACCTTTGGTGCGCTGGGGGTGTGAAACCCTTTGACACCCTACAAACTCAATATGCCATGGCGGATTCCGAATATTATGGGTACCTACAAATCAGACATTCGCTGCAAACAGCTATTCCAGAGGACTCAACTCCGCCGGACACCTCCCCACTAGAGGACAGACTATTGGATGGTCACCTGCCTGACAGGGCCATCTCCCTAACATATCGGAAACTCATCAACAATATTGACAACCCCCTATTAAAATTGCGAGACAAATGGACTGAGGATGGAATAGAATTATATGATAAAACCTGGCAGGAAGCGGTCTCCTCTCCTAAGACGTCGCTATCCCAGCGAGACTCAGACTGGTGTAATTAAAGATCCCCCACAGAATTTATATAACTGGTCCCCAGCTGGTACACATGGGTGGGCTGACAGACAGCTCTTGTAGGAGGGGATGCGCACAACTGGACACATTCATACTTATACTATGGCACTGTGAGCAAATCCAAGAATACTGGCGAAAAATCCATACGGTCATGAGTGAAGAGTTGGGGGTAAAAATCAGATTGGAGGCACCCTGGTGCCTCCTTAACATCTGGGAACCTACTGACCTCAACACCAATATAACAAAATGGTTCACCCTTGGCTGCATAATCGCCAAGATAAATATTGCACAGCTCTGGGGAGCCCCGCACCTGCCCAGGGTCGTAGCCTGGGAGCAAGATCTAGACTGGTGTATGCTGAGGGAGAAAACAGTCTATGTGGCTCGGGGTTGTCCCTGCAAAAGGTCTAAGGTTTGGGCCCCCTGGAACGCATACCGGGGAGATATATGTACATCCCCCCGTGAAGCCGACGATGATGATGACCCTCCATCCCCGTGAATTTCAATGAATTGTGTTGCTGTATTGTGTGTAACCTGATTTTACTGTAAGCCCCAATTGATTCTGTGATTTGTACCTTCATGTTGAGACTGTTTAATATAAAGATTTACAAAAAAAAAAAGAATGGGACAACCTCAACAGAAGAGCACAGCCGAGGTCCCCCAGCACACACCTAGACACTTTGCACACAGGGACAGGACCTCACCGCACAGCACATGACCCTTGCACACACACATGAACACAAAACAGAAATTACATTGTTCACCTCAAGGCACTGGGCAAATTTAAGGTAAGTCCAGATGTGAGGAACGTTCCAACCAGTGCCCCAGGATGCAGCACGTGAGGCTGGGTACACATGGTGCACAATATAGAAAAGCCTGCTGGAGATGCGCTCTCTCGATTACAGTGCCTCTATCAAGCCTTGTTTCCTGCGGTGCCCAACCAATCAGAAAATAGGCACTGGTGCGAGGATAACTCTTTGATGTCTCTGTTCCGTGCTGGGGGATATTTTGTTATTAATAATTTAAAACACTTTCCTTGTCCACTAGCTGTTATATTTTATCTCGCCGTGAAAGTTGTTTTAAAGATGGTCTGAATAAATTGACCTTTATGTTAAAAAAAAAAGGTGTTCCATGGGTGGAGCATGCGTGTCCCATGCATACACCCATGGATTATAATGTAATCCCAGATTTACTACGGTCAGTAAACCTGGGATTACATTAAAATGGTACACCTACCAGACAGAGGTGTAACGTGGAGAAATATCTTTCTTTCTCCAAGATATTTCTACTTTTCACGTGCGCTTTATTCTGCAGCACTCCTAGAAAGAGTAACATGCCTCTAAGGATTGTTTTTGTGCAGGAAGGAATCCATGCACAAACACAATTCTGCCTATAACACAGGCATCTTTGCTCCATTGTCCAAGGTGCCTGTGTTGATGCTGGGCTGCACACATGGCACCTGTGCAAGGAAGGATCAAAAACAGCCCTATCTTTGAAGATATGCAACATTTCTGCTCTTTCACTGTCATGCCATGCATCGCTGCAAGTTGTCTTGCTGCATTGCGTAACTTCTTATTATTCTGCCACCAGATTATTAGGTGAAGGTATAGGTCATCCGCATACAGATGATATGCGACATTGGTTTGTCAGAGTATCAGTGTAAGAAGCTCCATATAAAGGTTGTAGGTGCAACAGCATAGCCCTGGGCAACCCCTTGACTGACCGGGGCAGGGGTTGACATGGAGTCCTTTTATTTAATTTGTTGGATGTGATTATTGAGATATGATGAAATCCAATTGAATACTGTGCCATCAATCCTCACACAGGACTTTAGGGTGTTGAGAAAATTGGTGTGCTTGACTGTGTCAAAGGTGAGGAAAGATCAAGTAGAGCATGCTGACCTGCAAAACATGTGTATATCCTGACCGCAGCACCTCAAAACCTGCTGTAAAAATAAAAAGATTTACCAGGCAGAAAACCTTGCTTTTAAATATTGGCAAGTCATCCCTATGTATGCCTTGTTGCCTACAAGGTAGGGTTTTTGAGATTTCAAAATAAACACATGCTAAATAAAAGTTGGCATGTTTCTTCAGTGACTAGAGTTCAGAACCTATTTTCACTGTCAGGGCAGTAGCTGGATCACTTAAAATGTCAAAATACAGATTAGAAAACTTTAATCTGTAACTTTTGACATGAAACAGTTAAAATGACCATTCAAAGATTATTGTTTATATTTATTATAATTCCAATTTAGTGGCAAATTTAGATTTTTAATAAATATTTAGTAAAAGTAACTGTAAGAAAGTTCTTCTTTCCTGACTGAAAATCCTGAAGGTTGATAGCAGTTGTCCAGCAAGTGCTTGACCTTGAAAAAGTGTGAAAACTGCCCCAAAGCAGGAACAATAACTTAGGCATTGTGTGGCGATAGAATGAGCAAGCATGGGGCATTTCACCCTATCAGCCCCGGGGGGACAGTTGGGGTGGACCCAGGAAATTCAATAACTTGCAGAGGTAGAGGTAAAGCCTGCCAATTCATCGTTTATAGTAAGAAGAAACCTGAAGAAGAAAAGCCTGTCCCCTAAGAACTAAGCCAGTCAGTCTGACTCTGAAACCAGTGGAAGGGAAGCTATCCCCAGAACTGGTATAGAGATGACACAGGGGAGGAGACTGCTCATTTCCCTGGCCACACCTCTGGGTGGACATCGGAGATCTGCACACAATCTACTACTCAACGCAAATACTCATAAACCAATCAATTTTTGTCTGTTTTGTTCTTTTGGGCTAATTGTTCTATGTGGATCAATCATAGTGCCGTTTGTCACAAGCAAAAACTGTTATTTAGGTAACTACCTCACTTAAGAACAGATGTGGAAGCATCTGTATGCCCAATTTCTCCCTAGTCTGCAGAAGCTGTGCTTAGCATGAGAAAGTGCATATGCTTCAAAACACCACTGCACATTGTGCTCACTTCTACCTTGCTGTGTGCTAAAGCACTAATAGCTTACTACAGGTAACACTGAGTGTAGGTGTGAAAGGACAGTGCATTCAATTCACTGCTGTCATACATCATTCCCCTGACCTCAACCACTGAGCATTCACCTATGTAAGAAAGTCGGTTTAATGATATTGTAACTGAAGACAGTAAATATTGCTAATTAGGGTTCTCTGACAAATAATGTCTTAAAAGCCTGACAATGCAAACACGGCAGTTACACAAACTGCTCAAAATGAAGAAATATTTTTGTAAGAGACAAACATTTTCTTCATAAAGGTAGCACTTTGTTCTTTTATTTGCACTTTCACAGTTCTTTATGTCATATTAGGTGTTTTACGGATGCAAGAGTTAGCTGGCATTTTGGACTCATACCAAGTTGCCTGGAGTTCTTTTGTCCTTTTTATTAACTTCTCATGCATTCAAGATTGCCTGTGAAGATAAGGTTGATTGTCACACTTCAGAAACAGAATGGGGTTTGTCTTACCTAGATGCCTTCTTCAACCTTCATTCGAAGTAATCAACCCCTATATAGGTCAATACAACCATTTTTATCTCCCCACCTATGGTTCATTCCTGATTGACTCCTCACTGGGTAGTCTTGTCTGAGCAGCCTTGTCTTTCTACGTTGTCCAGATCTGCCATTTTAATATCTGGGGTTTTTAACAGAGCAACTGTGGAACCGGTCTTTTGCTAACAGTATATATGGAGCGGGCTTTAGGTCTGCCTATTTTCATATTTGATTTTTTTGGCCAGTCTTTTTTGGCCATTTGTTTTGTCAGTCATATTTAGGCTCTGCCCAGTGGAGTTTTCATCTTTCACCTAACAATAACGGCTGCATAGGTGTATCCTTCCACCTCCATGCACATGCTTGTATTGAACTGCATGACACACTACTTAACAACTATAGCCTTTCTAGACACTACTGTGGGCTCTCTCTCATCTGTCTCCCTCTAATGTGATAATGCTGCATATGTTAACATTTCTATGTCAATGTTTATTGTACTAGTCATCAGGGGACTACTTGCTTCATTGTTTCAGTTAACAAAAATATACAAGGCTTTCCTGCAATGTCAAAGTGAAATTGGAGAACCTAAAATGTTGAGGTGTAAGTCAAAAAATAATTTTTTTTATATATTTTATGATGAGCTGCATTGATAATTATTTTTTTCTCCAAATTTCACTTTCTAGGATTCACCATCCATCTTTATTTGCACTAGTCTTGGTCCTTTGACTCACAGGGCCAGATTTACTCTTTTTCACACAACGCAATGCAGCGCAAGTTTGCTGCACTGTATTGCACAAGGAGGAAAACTGAGCACATAGCCATTTCTACCATGATTGGCCTGCTGCTAGTGTCATCACTGGTGCTTGGCCTCAAACAAGACACCTTGTGTGACACACAACCTCACACCATCATGCAAAAATGAGTGTGCATTGTCGTCGGGAATGGGCAAAATATTCCTTTCCACCAGTGGACTTGGCAGAATTTTGGTGACTCCCAGTTCGAGCCAAATTCCACCATTTCTGCCTGTGGCTCCAGCACGGTAAGCTGGCAGGCGAGATTTGGCACCCCATAGCGGAATTTCCAGTCACTAGGAGGACATCAGGTGCATTATGTCTAATGGGGCGGTCACAGGAGGTCACGACTGTTCACGGTCAGAAGGCTGCCACTCGTGTAGAGAATCTACTTGAGCGGGAGCAAATTTTTCAGTGCGGAATGTGCTAAATCATAGCGCAAGCAGCGCAACATTGTACATGGTCTTAACAATGTGGGCTGTGACATGGGTGCCATTTCCCAGCAAGCAGAACCACGCATGCCTTAACCATGCATATGCCTTAACTACGCAAACGTGTGGTTAAGGCAGTGCACGGTTTAGATGTTCAGCTGGGCAGGGAGGGCAACTGAAAGCATCAGACAAAAAGCTCGACGCGGACAGGTAAGAGGGGTGCTGAGGGGGGGATAGTATTTGTGGAGGGGTGGAGTTAGGGCTCAGGCGCGGGGCTGGGATCGTTTTTAGGGCTTAGGGTTGGTGTGGGCTCTGGTTCCCCGAGTTTAGGGCTCAGGGCCCATTTGTTTTGTGCATATAGGAGTTGGCAAGGTTTGGCTAGGCTTGTTTAGGGCTAAAGGATTGTTTCAGTTTTGTGCACATACGAGTTGCTTGGCTGCGATTTGATGTGTTTGGGGTAAAAGTTGTACGTTTTTCCATGATTGAATTGGAATGGGGCTTGGTGAGGTAGTCAGGGACAAGTGGAACTAGCGTCCCTCCAAGTTTGATAAGGATCGGTCAAGTGGAACTGGTATAAAAGCAGTTGTTTCTGAGGTGCTGGTGTCTTATATTATCAAATAGCCCCGTTTTGAAGGTTCTGGATAAATGCATTTGGGTAGTTCTAATTGCTCCAGGTGAAAGGGGTTTCTGTCACTGATGGCTATGGGTGTCTAGTGTATGTGTGATTTGTTTGGGGATTTACCAGGCATATTCCTTTAGCAATCATGACTTTTCAATGAAAATCATTGGAAAGGCATGCGCTGTAAAGGAATGTGTGATTAAGACACATTTGTGGTTTGTGCGACCTCGTTGTTGAGGCAAGCGTAGTTCAGCCATTCGTGCCTCTGGAAATATATTATTCCAGTACACATTTTTATGCCTAGACAAACTCAGAAGGATTCCATGCATTCGATGTGCTCCTTGCATTGCAGCACACATGTAATGTGTGGGTTTTAATTTTTTTTTAGCAATGTCTGCTTTAAAAAGGAGTTAACTTTTGATGCAAAACCTAGTCTGGAAAATCTTAGTAGATTGGATTTTCTTTGATAGATGTTCGTTATTATTGTCGTCAATCGAAGAATATGTACAAAAATAATAGGATAACATCTTGTGATACCTCTTCTTGGTGTGGTTATTACTGAAGACAAACACCTTCAGAGTTTGCCTTCAATAATAACTTAAGTCTAGTTGAGGTAAATTCCAGACTTATTATGAAACAGCCACCCTAACTCCCATCCACATTCTTGTAGCTACCTTTCTCACTCAATCTCAAATGAGTAAATAACACATGCCCACAATTGGTAGTCTTCAAAATACCCTTAATATAAAACGCAAAACAGACAATCTTACCCCTGACTTCACTTTCAGACATATTCGAGAGAGACTTAAAGGTAATGGAGTATCAAAAATCAATTACCTTTGCATGTCATTCAGGATCATCTTGCAAATATGAGCAGTATAGCGATAGGAAAAACCTATTCTATGGACATGGAAGCAAAATAATGCTGAAGCCTTCTTCAAAATCATACACTTATTTTGACAGAAACCTTCCCCAAACTGCTTAAATTTTTTTTTATTTTATCATTCAGGGCCTGATTTTGAGTTTGGCAGATGGAATTCTGTCTGTCGGATGAAGAGCATTACCTATGTCGTCCTCAGGGTTCTCTCCACACTACCTCCAAAATTTAGAAATAACCACTGGTCCTGCGGTCGTCTCTATACAGTGCAAAGAACCACCATTCAACTTTTGAAATTGTTCGTTTTTCAAAAAAAACTCCTAATGTGAGAGTTATTTTTTGAAAAACAAAAAACTATTGACCTCCACAACCTGGAATTTTTCTCCCAGTGAGTGGAGGTCATTATAGTTTTTTTCTTGTCTTTCACCACTAGGTTTTTCCTGGTGCTGACGGACAAGGAAAAAAGGCATTAAACCATCCAGCCTAAAGAGAGCAGATGCTGGAATACACTACATTCAATGGCCCGTGTTCCAATGATCCGTCGAAGGAAGTATTCTGTCAAAGAATCCTACAGGGGCTCTATTGACGGAATACTAAAGGGGCCATTAAGATGGCGGGCGGACTTCCGTCCGCCCGCCACCCTAGCGTTGCTGGGACCGACCGCCTGTGGTTTGCGGTCCCGCCCCGACGATTATGATGCCACCGCCACCGTGGCGGTGGCATTTTCCATTCCCAGCATAATGGCGGGCGGTGCTCAAAATCACCACCCGCCACAATGCTGGTAATGCACTGCGTGCATTGTCATGAACAAGGTGACAGGCACCGCGAGGTGCCTGCCACCATGTCCATGGCAATGCAGGGGGGTACCATAGGTACCCCCATGTGCACCACCCAGATTCCCTGGGGGCCCACAACGGCCCCCCGTAGGAGAACTGCGCATGCCTTTCTGTGGCGGCAACGCCACCACGGAAAGGCATGTTTCCGCCCCATACTAATATGGCTGGCGGTGTCTAGCAGGCACCGGCACCATATTAAACCCTTTTCCGCCCAGTCAACTTGTCATGTCATACTAATGTGGCGGGGGGTAAATGGGTGGCGGGCGGGGAAGGATGTAGGGCGGATCGCCACTGCCATGCGGGCGGTGGCAATCCGCCCTACATCCTAATGACCCCCTAAATGTCCATTGGTCTCTAAATAAGGGGGCAGGCATTGGGATTCCACTACATTTGAGACAGTACCCTTTTCCTCAAGCTTAAAATCAGGCCCTCTGTGGATAGTCTTTTCATATGATGTCATATTGTGTATGTCATTCAACCACGTATCATAAGAGTGGATTGTGGGTGTTTTCCATAATCCTAGGATACTATTGTTTCCACCGCCAGGAAAGCAGCAAACGATCTTCAATTTTGAGAAGTCACTTCCAGGAATGTAGAAATGTTGTGTAGTACCAATGTTCATTAGATGGCCCAAAACCTCCAAAGTGTTTTTCAACGCAGACCAAACTTTCTACTAATATTAAGTCAACATATTACAATTCAATAGTAGGTGCACTATATCACCTACGGTTGCAAAAAATCCAACAAAGAAATCCCATATTAAAAATCTTCCTATTTCTCAGAAGTTAATTAATGGAGAAATAAACAAACTAACAAGAGAAAATTATTTGAAGCACAACCCTTTAAGTTATCAGAGATTGGCGTTACTAAAAAGAAGGAGGAAGAGATTAAAAATCAAGCAAAAAAAGGAAAATGAGGATTCGATATGGATCAAACTGCGGGAGGCGGTAGTTAATGGCCATCCTAGGATATTCTGGTCTCTGATCGGGGAAGGTTGTGGTCATTGACGTAGATCCTTGCCTATCCCGATTGGAGAACAGAAATGGGTAGAATATATTCTGAACTTGTATGCTGAAAATGATAAGGTTATAGCCCCCAACAGGGAAAAAGAGAACAACTCCAGTCTTATTCCTCCCTCGGAAAAAACCATCGAATTGGCCATTAAAGGTATGCGTTCATCTGGTGCAATGGGCCCTGACGAACTCCCTATCTCTGTACTAAAACAGAATAGTGACATCTGGAGTAAGATCCTTTTTCCAATCTTTAGTTTTTGCTTTTTACACACTGTAATCCCTCCCTCCTGGAAGGGTAGTATATTGATACCCCTGTATAAGAGGGGCGATAGAAATTTACCCCAAAACTATCGACAGATTGCCCTCCTTGATGCGATCGGTAAAGTCTTCTCCAAATGCATCCTGCAATTAATTAATAAGTGGGTAGATGAGAATAATATCTTGCCCCTCGAGCAGACGGGGTTCCGAAAAAGGCATGGCACCTTAGATAACCTGACCGCACTACATGTCTTAGCGGAGAAATACATCAAGCTCCGAGGAGGGAGTCTATACGCAGCATTCATAGATTTCTCCACAGCTTTCGATAAGGTGGATCGCCATTTGCTGTGGAGAAAGTTATCGATCCTGGGTATGCCTCCCGCGCTCTTAAATCTGGTTCGGGAGCTTCATTCCGAAACATGGTGCAGAATACTTATGGGAGGTGAAAGGGGTCTTTCTCAAGCTATCCCATCTGCCAATGGGTTAAAACAAGGGTGCCTGTTGTCCCCAATACTGTTCTCACTTTATCTATCTGATCTTCCCCAATCTCTTTCCTTAAGTGATGGTATTGCCCCGTCCCTGGGTGGCAAACCGATAGTATGTCTGCTATATGCAAATGATATACTAATCCTGGATTTGACCCCCACGGGATTGAATAATCGGTTACAAGCGCTCCACGTATTTGCAGAATCCCATCACTTGAGGATAAACGTAACTAAGAGTAAAGTCATGTGTATGGTTGGAAGAAAAAAGCAAAAATTTGGGAACTTTTTTTGGAATATAGGGGGCCTTCGTTTGGAAGTTGTCCAATCCTATACTTTTTTGGGAAAAATAGTTTCCAGTTCATTAAGTGAGAACGCCCATATAACCAATACCGTTCGGAAAACCATGTCCCATGAGATGGGTCTTAATACCCTCTATAGATCTACTGGCCAGAGGCATTTTGCCTATCTATTGGAGGTTTTTAGAGCAAAAATCCCAGCTACCTTACTATATAGCATAGAACTACTTGAAGTGGGGAGTTGGGGCTTTTTAAATACCACAGAGGGAAAAATCCTACGGAAACTGTGTACGGTCAATACTATGTGCACTATTGCAGCTTTTAGACTGGAATTTGGCTTACGCAGTGCATGGGTCCAGGGTCTTGCTGGGGTAGTACGCTGGGTTTTTAGCTTGGCCAAGGGTGAATCGGATACCTTAAGATACTTGATCCGAAAAGAACTTCTTGGTCCCCTAAATGAACACTCTATTCTTGTAAAGAATTTTAGATCAGCAGTTAAACTCCTGAAACTAGATGAATCGACCCTTTTTTCTTTATCTACCTATCAGCTAAAACTGACTCTAAAACTGGCCTCCTGGAACCTAAGCTTTGAATTAGATAAAGGGGCCCTTATCGTCAAAAGCGGTCCGTCTCCTCTTATTAACCATTATCAAATTGGAATCCCCCAACCTTTTGTTTCATGGAATATCCCCCATGGTGTGCGTCGCTTTATGTTTCTCTTGAGACAGGACCTTCTTCCTCTAAATATGCTGTTATCAAAATGGTATGGCTCTTCAGTAAAGTGTAACTTTTGCTACAAATACAACCAAGATGTTAAACACGTGTTATTTGTTTGCCCGGCTTTAAAAAATTATCGTTTAAAATGGTTGAGACCTATTTGTCTAAAACTAAATATTCTCTCCTCTTCTGCTTTCCTCGATGCCATGTATAATCCACCAAATGAGAGATTTTGCTGTATAATTTTTAATTTTTAAAAAAGTTTCTTGAATTTATACTAGATGTATTTTCTCTTTGTAACTTCCTCATAATGAGTCAAATGTTGTTGTTGGAAGATTTTATGTGGACCTCTGCCTAGAGTACCAAAACATAAATAAATAAAAAACTTGGATGTGCACTATATCACAGTCGGTTTCATTATAACTACAGTATCTCCACTGGCGGCTCCTCTGCTTAGGCGGAGGAGCGTCGCCCCACTGCTAATGCAACAGTGAAAAAAGAAAATGATAATACAAGACCTTATAATTTTCTTATCTTTCGGGAGTCAGACGGGGATGACGCCAGAGCAGGGGAGGAGAGGTTTGCACTCCTCTTAGTGCACATGATGGTTGGCCAGTCCTCTAGGGTCGGCCAAACCGTCATGCGCACTTGGCACGTTCTCCTTTGGACTGTGTTGCACAGCCCCCTGGAGAACATGCCCAGGCTCACAGTCTCTGCCTGAGCATCTAAACAGGACACTCAGACCAATCACAACACTGATCCTGTAGCGTAGTGATTGGCTGGGAGAGTCTGGAAGCGTGGGTGCTTCCGGTGCTCCCAGCAAACCTTCCTTCCAGGACAGAGGAGAGACGTGACGCGGCGCAGCAGAGAACCATTCTGAGCGAGCAGCCAATGAGCACCTTCAATGCCATGAATGTGTGATTTTGAAATACCCAAGCTTCAATCTCGCTTTATTAAGGTTTTTTTTTATTTGTGGCTAATAAGTCCTCATAGGTAAATGCAATGTTGAATCAGTGAGACCATTGCTCTTTTAGGTCCAGAGAGGTAAGCTGTGAATAGTAACTACCAGATTTGTTGACAACAACCCTGGGATTGTGTGTTTTGCCTCCACCTGCTTAAGATTGGAGGGTTAGTAATGTGCCAGCTTTCACCCCATGGCCATACTGTCTCTGTTTAATATAAAATAGGGTTGCCTCCTCTTTGGTCATGTGAAGAGACTTTAGATCATTTTTTGCTTTAATTAGTGTTGTAAATGTGCTCATTGTAGTTAGTCTGTGGATTTCTGACTCGAACTGTTGTGCCTGGTCTCTTTTTTCTATGGATGGATGTGATTGTCATCAGCTCTCCCCTATAACAGCTTTGCTAATGCCGATAGTCCTTGCATAGACATTACAGAGATCTCGGTTTTCTGTAAATATCTATCTGGGATGGATCAAACATGTTCTCTTTGTGCAGGTGGTCTATAGCAGAGACAATTTCATCTGATATTGGTGAGCAAAGGGGTTATTAAGTTTAGATTCATGTCTATCTGTCCTGCATCATGATCTGATACTCCATTTTTGGATAATAATAGCAATGTTTGATATTCGACCCAGTGACCAAAACCATAAAATAATGTAATAGTGAGTGTGTGCCATGATTGAAAGAGGTAAAGATGTAGTCCCTCTCTGTAGGGTAGGATATTATGATCTTCTATGAGGTCCCTTAGTATCAGTCTTTCCCCGGCTTTACACAAGTGGTCTTACATTTCCAGAAAGGAGTCCAAGACCAAGTTCCAATCAACTATCAACAATGTTGACCTGGGTATTGGTGTCCTACTGAGCTGTACAGAGTAGTGGAATTAAGAGTTGGTTCCAGGCTTACCAGCCAATGGTGGTGTTATTTCAGGGATAAACCCAACAGCATCATCGGGGTTGTAAATCTGTGTGACCTTTCCTGGAGGAGAAAAGGCACACCAGCAACATGAGGGGTTAGTAATAACCATTCTAGATAGCTCATAAGCCCATTCAGTATAGTTTGCAGCAAAGGGGTTATATTGATACCATGGTCTCTTACTCTTATGGGCTGTGGCCAGGGGTTAAGGACGTCTATCACCTTCCATCATGTTTGTGTAACTCAAAACGTAGCTCAGAAGGAGAGGAACATATACAAGCTACAAAAATGGAAAGAGCATCATTGCCTAAATGTTATGGTTATTTGACAAGCTTGGTGCTGTCAAAGAAAGCATTCTGTCACCTGTTGTGGACCATGTCATGCATTAGACTTCAGGGGTTTGATCCTGTGCACTCTTTGTTGTTCCAGGGGGGAGTTAAATTGTATTTTTGTTACTTCTGGTATAAAGCTGATCATGAAGCTCATCACGTCATCTCTTTCAAAGTTCTTGGGACACACCAACACACATTGTCCTTCCTGTTCTGTCCTCCAACTTTTCAACTTTCCTAAGCGTGCTCCAATGATACATGGCCAGGAGTTGTGCATTAAGAGAAGTAATGTCAGTCTTAATGAAAAAGACACCATTTGGTATTTTAGACATATTTTCTTCCACCAAGCCGATAGTGAGTTCCTTCAAAATTGCTTCAGTAGGGCCCTTCATTGTTGTGGCTAACATACTTGTGTTGCTCTTGTGCCTTTTACCAGCTGCAGCTTCTGTGAAGAGACAGCTGTCTGGTGGGTTTAAAGTGGGGCATCTATGCAGTCTTCCTGCACTCTGTTTATCACTGAGGACCAGAGATTTAAGGCAGTAAGAGTGTGCCAGGAGAGGAAGAGCTCCAGTTGCACCTCTGTGATACGTTAAGAGTAGCCAGGGGAGGGCCAGGCAGCAGAAAAGCCTGTGACTCTTATTATGTGGCACCAGCAAACACACTGTGAAGATAATGCTTGCACATAAAAGGCGTGTATTGTCCTTTGACATGCAGCAATCAATGATGTGAGACAGTCAAGCATAATCTATGGCTACAAAGTACTTCATATCATGATCACTTGTAAACATTTCTGAAAGTGTATCTTTAATTGTCCTTTGTAAGATGGCCACCACTCCGTTGTGGTCATAGTCCTGTTTCTCTGCATATGATACAGGGCGGTTGATCACCGGAGCTGTCCAAGCCCGGTGGTGCAGGCACAGACAGGACAGATGCTCCCACCAACTTCTGTGCCAATGTCAACCCCTATTTTCTGGTAGGAGGCCGCCTAATGTCTCTCCTTCTTAAGGCTCCTGCTGCTTTGCTTGCCAGGTCAACGACTACTGCAGTGCTCTTCTGTACAGGCTCCATACCATTCTCTCCCCCACCAGCTCATCCCTACAGTCCAAGCTGGTGGATTTCCACAGGTGAGGTAGGATTCTTGCGATCTGGAGGGGTTAATCTCCTGCCTGAGTATAACATTGGGGGTGTCTGGCCACATCCTAAGGCCCTCTTATGCCCATCACTCACATCATTTTATTGTAGCATTTTGGGGTGAGGGATCCTCTCATGAAGTGACACAGATCGGTCTTTCGGCTAGAGTTGATTTTTGACGGTTATGCCTCATTTGAGCCAGTCTAAAGTGCTGTGGCAGGCAGACCTGAGAAGAGGTTCACAGAATCACCATCATGCTCCTTGGCACCAGGCCACGTCCCCCGCCAGGCTATGCCCAAGTTGATTGGGCTTTAAGATAAAACAAATGTGTATTTGTGCGGATCCATCCCAATAATGCCCCAGTAAAACCCACTCAAAACAAAGAAACACAAATCGGATCATAAGTGGATTTCCACAGAGGAAACAATACCTAAGAAATGAAATATATGTTTTGTACTGGATAGTATTTACTGTTTCAAAACTTGCTGCTCCTATTCTTTCCGCTGATACCATTTGAGTTATGAAGCGGGAACTACTGGAACCCACACAAGTATCAATCATCTATCCTGGGCTCAGTAAGCGGTTGCAGAGCAAAGTTTACATCATATGACTCGGTGCCTCCTCCCGAATTATTTATATAAAACAAATGAAATGATTTACTATTCTAGCTCAAATAAAGTAGTGTGGCATTTTGGAATCGTCTAGTAGATGATGGACTAAAGTTTGCTTTCATTTTACTAAGGTATTATAAATTTGCCATGCATGCACCCATCAAACCTGATGTGTAGTGTTTTATTGTATTATCGGTAGAGCTATTTGAAAACTCCTCTCAATTGATAGTCCACAAAATATTATACTGGAAGCACTATGCAGTAATATACAACTGAGGTTATTAAAAGTGCCTAAGAAACCCAATAAGTATGAATCAGTTCTCAAAATCAATTCATTTAAATTTAAGTGATTCATTCCTATTAGGTTGGAAGGTTCCATATCTGTACCACAGGGTTGTGTCAGCCATAATTATTTAGGGGTATGTTTTATTTGGAGTCCATGTAAATCACCTTGTGAGTGCCGCAAAGAATGTTGACGTAAGATACATAGATGAGAGTTGATGGATCAAAGTACTGGATTGATTACCATACAGAAGGTTAGCAGTAGTACTCAATCAACTAAGATAATCCATTGTCAATCAGTGCTGATAAAATAAATTGCTAAACTTTATAGAAGAATCAATGAGTCAGAATTGATGTGGGAAAATGAGGGCCAATATTTGGATTTAGGCATCTCATCAGCATGGCCCAAGACTGAGGTCCTTTTTATGAGTATGCCAGTTTTGGTGCATTGATGCTACAAGGCCAAAATCTCCGATTCAGGTCCGCTACCCTGCACCATTCAATTTATTATAGCCGCGAATGGTTAAAATGTTGACATATGGGATCCAAATCTGAGGTTCTGATAAGTAGAGGTCTCTTGGAATTTTCCCAGGTCTTGGGGCTTTAGCCTTTTTTTATTGATCTTATAGCTTCCTCGGTGTTGTGCAATAAAAAACATTGGCCGGTCAATATTGGTATTAAGAACTAACTTAAGTGTACAATAGCCCACCCACACACTGTCTAATTACGTTGTGTCACTATTTTCTGCATCAAGGGTAGTAAAGTGATTGTCCCAAACCTTGGGGCAGGGGGCCTGGAATGAGGGCTTCCACTCAGGTGTTGGTTTGTATGCAGCTGTGAGCTTCAATTTCTTTTTTTATTAATTAATTATTAATTGGTGGATATTTTTTATTAAATAATTAATTGATAATTATGTTAACTGTGTTATTTGTTTTAGGAGTGGGTTGTGGGTTTATAGGGAAATAGGGTGGGAAAGTAGTTTAATTTGAATACATTTAATAATAAGTTGTATATATTAATATTTATTTAATTTTGTATTTATAGTGTTACTTCTGGGGATTCATGTATTAATAATGATTTAACAATTGTTTGTTAATTCATATTAATTAATTAATTAAATATTTTATAATTATTTATGTTAATTGTGTCACTTTTTAGGAATGGGTGGTGGGGTTTACATGGGAATAGGGTAAGAAGTAATTTATTTAAAAAAAATGTATAATCAATTGATAATTAATGGTAATTCATTTATTGAAAATTAACTATGGCAATTGTGTAATTAATTTGAGATGTGGGTTGGGGGCTTATAGTCGTAAAGGGTGTGAAGTAAATTATTTCCAAATAATGAATATGTTGTTAATTTAAAATTAGTTATGGAAATTGTATAATGCCTTTTATGTGTGTGTTGTGGTGTTTATTGGGGTAGAGGGTGGAAAGTATTTTATGTTTTATTAATTAATAATTATTTGCTCATTATGGTTCATTCTTTAACTGATAAATTTTTATGGTTATTGTTTACTTTTGTGTAGTGTGTGAATTTTGGTTTTATAGGGGTAATGTTTGGTCAGTAAATTAATTTTCATATGTTTTCATTGGATTTTTTTAAATAATATTTATTTATTTGATAATTAATTATGTTAATTATGGAGGTTCCATTTTCTTTTTTAATTTAGATGAGTGAAGTGAAATGTGGTGTTATAGGGTAGGAAATAAACAATATTTATTTTATGTAACAATTAATGTTTTTGATTATAATTAAATCATAATAAGTATAGTTATTTATTTGTAATTGTTTTTTAATTTTTTTATAAAATGTTTGCTGGTAATTTTTAGATTTGTTTAACATTAACATGCTTCCATTTTTTTAATATTTTTAGTATTTTTATATATTTTGTGTTTTTAACCTTTTTTTGTCTTGTAGTTAATCTTTTGTTTGTTTTTATTTATTTATTGACTTTATTGAGAATATTTATTTTAACCCTCTGCTATCCAACACTTTCCCTACTGTGTCACTGTTAGACGGGGACCTAGAGGGTCGGCCGAGCACAGTGATCGCACAGACAGGTAACTTCCCCCCCACAGATGGACACCACACAAAGTTCAGGGTAACACCTTTTATAGGCACTTCTGGGAGTAGAGTGGTACGATACAAGGCAATCAGGACACGATGATCCTCTCAATTCTAGTCTCTAGTAGGGGAAGGGGGTAGCGGGGCAGTCTGGGTACCCACGGGTACGGGGGTGTAACGGTGATGGCTCACAATCCTCGAGCTCGGTGTTCGGAGGGGTCAGACCGCGGCAGCGCCGGCAGGTCCCGAAGAGGTCGTAGGTGGCAACGGGCCGCGGCAGCGCCAGCAGGTCCCAACGAGGATGAAGGTTACAACGGGCCGCGGCAGCGCCAGCAGGTCCCACGAGAATGCAGGTTGCAACGGGCCGCGGCAGCGCCAGCAGGTCCCACGAGGATGAAGGTTACAACGGGCCGCGGCAGCGCCAGCAGGTCCCAACGAGGATGAAGGTTGCAGAGGGCCGCGGCAGCGCCAGCAGGTCCCAACGAGGATGAAGGTTGCAGAGGGCCGCGGCAGCGCCAGCAGGCAGGACAATAGTTCACAAGGCAGGGCTGTGGCAGCGCCAGCAGTCCGTCAAGGATGAGTTCGTCGCGGTGTCTCTCGACTCCAGGATACAACTGCCTTCCTGTCCTGGGGCTGCCTCAGTTATAGGTCTGGCGCCCTTTGATGTCCGGACCCTCGCTCTTGGAGGTCGGGAGGTCTGGGATGAGGGAGTCCAGACACCCAGCAGGGGGGTGGAGCCAGCGCCCGAGGAGGCTGGGGGTGCTCGGCACCTGGCGGGGGAGAGCCATCGACACTTCGTACTCCCATTGACCTGCCAAGTGGGCCGTTCACCTCCTGGGTGGAGGGTGGTGCCGGGATGTCGGGGCCTGGCCAGGCCCAGGGTTGGGGTCGGGCTGAGGCCGCACGGCCGCGTGGTGCCGTGTCCAAGATGGCGGCTGGGCCGGGCAATGGTGCTGACGGTGGCCCGGGCCCTGTCCTGCGGGGAGGGAGCGAGCCCTTCATGTGGCCTGTCCAACATGCGTCCCCCCCAGCTGAAGGCGGGGAGAGTCACCCATCTTCTTGGGGACTTTCCTCGTCGAGGCGGAAAAAGCGGGACAGGCCATCCGCGTTGGCGTGGTCTTGGCCGGGTCGATGTTCCACAGTGAAGTCCATCCCCTGCAGGGAGATGGACCAACGTAGTAGTTTCGGGTTTTCCCCCCGCATCTGCATGAGCCATTGCAGGGGTCGATGATCGGTCTGGACCCGGAAGTGGGTGCCGAAGAGATAAGGCCGGAGCTTTTTGAGGGCCCACACCACGGCGAAGGCCTCCCTCTCGATGGTGCTCCAGCGTCGTTCTCGGGCCAGGAGCCGTCTGCTGATGAAAGCCACTGGCTGGTCAAGTCCTTCGGGGTTCAGCTGGGAAAGGACTGCCCCAACGCCATGGTCGGAGGCATCTGTTTGGACGATAAATTCCCGGCTGTAGTCGGGGGCCTGGAGCACCGGGGCGGAGCACATGGCGGCCTTCAGCTTCTCGAAGGCCGCTTGACAGTCTGGGGTCCAGTTGACCTTCTTTGGTTGGTTTTTGGAGGTGAGTTCCGTGAGGGGCCCTACGATGCTGCCATAGTCCCTCACGAACCGTCGGTAGTAGCCTGTGAGTCCCAAGAAGGCGCGGACCTCGGTCTGGGTGATGGGGGACTGCCACGACTGGATGGCAGCGATCTTGAGTTGCAGAGGGGCCACCAGACCGCTTCCCACCTGGTGCCCGAGATAGGGCACGGACCCCTGGCCAATTTGGCATTTGCTGGCCTTGATCGTGAGGCCAGCTCGTTGGAGGGCCTGTAGCACCTCTCGGAGGTGGTGGAGGTGGTCGGACCAGTGGTGGCTGTACACAGCGATATCGTCCAGGTAGGCGGCGCTGAATCCTTCGAGTCCTGCCAGGACCTGGTTTACTAGCCGCTGAAATGTTGCTGGCGCATTCTTCATGCTGAATGGCATGACCTTGAAGTGATAGTGGCCATCAGGGGTAGAGAATGCCGATCGTTCTTGGGCCCGGGGTGTGAGACCGATCTGCCAGTAGCCCGCTGTCAGGTCGAAGATGCTGAGGTAGCGGGCAGCTCCCAGGCGGTCGATTAGTTCATCTGCTCGGGGGATGGGGTGTGCGTCTGTTCTGGTGACCGCATTCAAGCCCCGGTAGTCGACGCAGAACCGGAGCTCCGGCGTGGCGCCGGGGGCGGCCGCTTTGGGGACCAGTACCACTGGGCTGGCCCAGGGGCTGTCTGAGGGCTCGATGATCCCGAGTGTGAGCATCTTGGCCACCTCCTCTTGGATGCAGGCCCGTACCCGATCTGGTACGCGGTAGGCCCGATGGCGGATAGGGGGACTGTCTCCAGTGTCCACGTCGTGTAAGCACCAGGGGGTGACCCCTGGGGTGAGGGAGAACAGGGTGGAGAACTGGAGCAGGAGGACTCGGCAGTCTTGGCGCTGTTCCAGGGTGAGGGCCTCCGAGAGTCGGACCCCGTCCACGGAGCCGTCCTTCTCCCGTGACCGTAGGAGGTCAGGAAGGGGTTCGGAGTCCTCCTCGGTTCCATTGTCGGTTGCCATCAGGAGACTGAGTTCGGAGCGTACAAAGTGGGGTTTCAGTCTATTAGCGTGGAGGACCCGGAGAGGGTTTCGGGAAGATCCCATATCGATGAGATAGGTGACAGGGCTCTTGCGCTCGATTACTTTGAAGGGCCCCGTCCATTTGTCTTGCAGGGCGCATGGTTCGGTGGGAGACATTACCCACACTTGTTGGCCGGGTTCAAATTCGATGGAGGATGCATTTTGATCGTACCACCTTTTCATGTCCTCCTGACTGGCCTCCAGGTTTGCTTTTGCCATCTCTCTGAACCTTCTGGTCTGGTTGCGGAGGGTTAGGAGGTACTTGAAAACATCTGGAGGGTTCTTTAGAGGGGGCATTTCCCAGCCTTCTTTGACTAGGCTGAGCGGGCCTCGCACCGGGTGTCCATACAAGAGTTCGAAAGGGCTGAAGCCGAGGGACTTCTGGGGGACTTCTCGGTAGGCAAAGAGAAGGCACGGTAGTAGCACATCCCACTGGCGACGGAGGGGCTCTTCCAACCCCCCAATCATCCCTTTGAGCGTGCGGTTGAACCGCTCAACCAGTCCGTTCCCTTGAGGGTGATAGGGGGTCGTGAATCGGTAGGTGACCCCACACTGTTGCCAGAGGGACTTCATGTATTTTGAGATAAAGTTCGTACCCCTGTCGCTGACGACTTCCCGGGGGAAGCCCACTCGAGAGAAGATCCCCATCAAGGCTCGACCCACTACTGGGGCTGTTATCGTACGAAGGGGGACCGCCTCAGGATAGCGGGTAGCGTGATCCACCAGGACCAGGATGAAGCGATGTCCCTGTGCTGTTCGGGGGTCCAGGGGCCCCACAATGTCTATTCCCACCCTTTCGAACGGGGTGGTCACCACGGGGAATGGGTGTAGGGGTGCCTTGAGTTTGCGGCCGCTCTTCCCACTGGCCTGGCAGGTCGGGCAGGACCGGCAATGGTTGGATACGTCATTTCTCATTTTGGGCCAAAAAAAGTGAGTCACCAGGCGGTGGTAGGTCTTGTCTTGGCCCAGGTGCCCGGCCAGGGGGACATCATGGGCTAGGTTCAACAGGAAGTCTCTGAAGTGGAGGGGCACCACCAGCACTCGCCCGGCCCCCAGTTCTGCGATTTTCTGTTCGCTGTACAAGAGATCATTGTCCCAATAAACCCAGTGGGCCCCGGTGGTGTCTCCTTGGCTCTGGGCGAGCGCTTGCTGTCGCAATCCCTCGAGGGAGGGGCAGGTCTTTTGCTCCTGCCGGAATTGTTCCTGGGTGGGCCCCCCTTCTTGACGCCACTGAGCCAGGTCGGGAAGCTCGGGGGGCTGTGTGGACCCCTCTGGGGTGGGGTCCGGGTGGTCGGTCTGGAGGAAGTCTTCTTCTGGAGTGATTGAGGGCGGAGGTGCTGCCCATTCTGGTTCTTCTGGTCTAGGGATGGTGCGGGTGGCCATGGACCGGGTGGTTACACACGCCCAGTCCGGGAGACCCAACATCCCCAGATGCTCTCTTCTTTCCACAGCGGCCCACGGGGAGCTCTCGAGATCGTTCCCCAGGAGGCAGTCTACGGGGGCATCGTCACGGACAGTTACTTTCAGCATGCCGGACACTCCTCCCCATTCGAAGGGGACGCAGGCCATCCGACACAGGCTCTCCGAGTTATCTGCCGATCGGACGGGGCAAAGTACGTTTGGTAGGATTTGTTCTGGGGTCACCAGGTGACAGCGGACGGCCGTCACACTGGCCCCGGTGTCACGCAGGGCCTCGGCCTTGCGCCCATTGATGCTCACCCATTGGCTGTACTTCCGAGTGTTGGCGGGCAGGGGAGTCCGCGGGACCATGTCTCTTCCTCCTAGGCATGCCAGGGTCATGGCGGCGGGTTCCCACTCGAACTGCTCCGACTCATAGGTCTCCGTGTCTTCGGAGACTTGTTCTTCTCCCAGGGCGGCGGCCGCCATCTGGCGGGGCCCGGGGGCCTGGTTCTTCGGGCAGGTCGGGTCACTGGCATAGTGGCCGACTCGCTGGCATCGATGACACGTCACGTTAGCTCGGAACCCCGGGCGCATCGGGGGGTTTCCCCGGCCTGCTGGGGCCGGGGTGGCGTTAGTGGGTGCGGCCGGGGCGGCGTCTCTGCCCCGGCCCGGGCCTCCTCCTCCTCCTCGGGGACGATGGTGACCTTGGTTGGTTCTGTTCTGCTCATTCGGCCCACTCCGGGCCACTCGGGTGCTCTCCCACCGGTCAGCCTCGGTGGCGAGCTGCCGGGGTTCAGTCAATTTACTGTCGAGGAGGTGCTGCCTGAGCTCGACAAAGCAGTTGTTGGAGAGGTGCTCCCACACAATGAGATTGAAGAGTTGTTCGTAAGTGGTTACGTTGTTACCCTTGATCCACCCCTCGAAGGCTCGGCTGAAATAGTTCACGTATTCCAACCACGTCGTACCTGGGATCCTGGTGCAGTTGCGGAACCTCTGGCGGTACATTTCGGGTGTAAGTCCATATCGACTGAGGAGGGCGGCCTTCATGTGGTCATAGGACGTCATTTGATGGTCCGGAAGCTGCAGCAGGGCATCACGACCCTCGTTGACGAATCTCCCCCATAGACCGGCTCCCCAGTCACTTCGAGCGACCCGGTGGGCGGTCATGGCAATCTCATAGGCCTTGAACCACTGCTGTATGTCGTCGTTCCGGTGATATTCTCGGACCACATCCTTGGGGATGTGGACCTTCTGCTCGGTAGGACCCGGGGAGTGCGGTTGCTCGGGCACCCCTAGGTTTTTGTTCAGTTTGCGCATTTCTATCTCCGCTAGTTTGCACTCGTGCTCGTATGCCAGTCTTTTTTCTTCGAGGTCTCTCTGTCTCTGTTTTTCCTCTCGCTCTTCTCTGAGCCGTAAGTGTTCTAAGTTTATTTTTTGTTCCGCCAGTTTCAATTCTCCGTCTAATCTGAGTCGTGCCAAGTCTAACTCGTGTAATCTATTTTTTTCCCGCTCTTGGATCTCTTCATGGGAGGGGCCTGTTCTCCGTTCCTCCGTCCGGGTGGTGTTGACTTCCGGGGCTGCGGGGTCCCGGGGGGTTGCGGTATTTGTCTCTGTCCAGGCCTCTAGGGCGTTTTTGAAGTCTTCTTTTGTGCTTAGCCCGGTGGTAGCAATGCCTAAGTCCATGCAAAATTGTTTGAGCTCTCGGTGGTTGTATTCTTCCAGCTTTTCCATCTGGAACTTCTCCGCCGATCCGCTCTCTTTGGTCGTCATTGTGGTTTTAGTCGTAGGGTGAGTTACTGTCTGTACGGTACGCGTTGGTTCGGATCGCGCCGCTAGCCACCAATGTTAGACGGGGACCTGGAGGGTCGGCCGAGCACAGTGATCGCACAGACAGGTAACTTCCCCCCCACAGATGGACACCACACAAAGTTCAGGGTAACACCTTTTATAGGCACTTCTGGGAGTAGAGTGGTACGATACAAGGCAATCAGGACACGATGATCCTCTCAATTCTAGTCTCTAGTAGGGGAAGGGGGTAGCGGGGCAGTCTGGGTACCCACGGGTACGGGGGTGTAACGGTGATGGCTCACAATCCTCGAGCTCGGTGTTCGGAGGGGTCAGACCGCGGCAGCGCCGGCAGGTCCCGAAGAGGTCGTAGGTGGCAACGGGCCGCGGCAGCGCCAGCAGGTCCCAACGAGGATGAAGGTTACAACGGGCCGCGGCAGCGCCAGCAGGTCCCACGAGAATGCAGGTTGCAACGGGCCGCGGCAGCGCCAGCAGGTCCCACGAGGATGAAGGTTACAACGGGCCGCGGCAGCGCCAGCAGGTCCCAACGAGGATGAAGGTTGCAGAGGGCCGCGGCAGCGCCAGCAGGTCCCAACGAGGATGAAGGTTGCAGAGGGCCGCGGCAGCGCCAGCAGGCAGGACAATAGTTCACAAGGCAGGGCTGTGGCAGCGCCAGCAGTCCGTCAAGGATGAGTCTCTCGACTCCAGGATACAACTGCCTTCCTGTCCTGGGGCTGCCTCAGTTATAGGTCTGGCGCCCTTTGATGTCCGGACCCTCGCTCTTGGAGGTCGGGAGGTCTGGGATGAGGGAGTCCAGACACCCAGCAGGGGGGTGGAGCCAGCGCCCGAGGAGGCTGGGGGTGCTCGGCACCTGGCGGGGGAGAGCCATCGACACTTCGTACTCCCATTGACCTGCCAAGTGGGCCGTTCACCTCCTGGGTGGAGGGTGGTGCCGGGATGTCGGGGCCTGGCCAGGCCCAGGGTTGGGGTCGGGCTGAGGCCGCACGGCCGCGTGGTGCCGTGTCCAAGATGGCGGCTGGGCCGGGCAATGGTGCTGACGGTGGCCCGGGCCCTGTCCTGCGGGGAGGGAGCGAGCCCTTCATGTGGCCTGTCCAACAGTCACTCACTGGAGTGGGAATAGTAATTTTTACCCCTCCACTATCCAACACTTTCCATACTGTTGCACTCACTGGAGTGGGAATAGTAATATTTACCCCTCCGCTATCCAACACTTTCACTACTGATGCACTCACTGGAGTGGGATTAGACATTTTTGCCCCTCCGCTATCCAACACTTTCTCTACTGTTTCACTCACTGAAGTGGGAATAGTATTTTTTACCTCTCCCCTATCCAACACTTTCCCCACTGTTCCACTCACTGGAGTGGGAATAGTAATTTTTGCTTTTCCGTTATCCAACACTTTCGCTACTGTTGCACTCACTGGAGTGGGAATAGTCATTTTTACCCCTCTGCTATCCAACACTTTCTTTACTGTTGCATTCACTGGAGTGGGAATAGTATTTTTTACCCCAATACTATCCAACACTTTCCCTACTGTTGCACTCACTGGAGTGGGAATAGAAATGTTTGCCCCTACGCTATCCAACACTTTCCCTACTGTTGCACTCACTGGAGTTAGAGTAGTAAGTTTTAGTTCTCCGCTATCCAACACTTTCCCTACTGTTGCACTCACTGGAGTGGGAATAGTCATTTTTCCCCCTCCGTTATCCAACATTTTGCCTACTGTTGCATTCACTGGAGTGGGAATAGTAATTGTTTCACCTCCGCTATCCAACACTTTCCCTACTGATACACTCACTGGAGTGGGATTAGTAATTTTTACCCCTCCGCTGTCCAACGGCTTACCTACTGTTGCACTCACTGGAGTAGGAATAGTAATATTTACCCCTCCTCTATCCAACACTTTCCCTACTGACGCACTCTCTGGAGTGGGAATAGTAATTTTTACTTCTCCGCTATCCAACACTTTCGTTACTGTTGCACTCACTGGAGTGGGAATAGTCATTTTTACCCCTCTGCTATACAACACTTTCCTTACTGTTGCACTCACTGGAGTGGGAATAGTAATGTTTACCCCTATACTATCCAGCACTTTTTCTACTGTTGCACTCACTGGAGTGGGAATAGAAATATTTGCCTCTACGCTATCCAACACTTTCCCTACTGTTGCATTCACTGGAGTGGGAATAGTCATTTTTTCACCTCCGCTCTCCAACACTTTCCCTACTGTTGCAGTCACTGGAGTGCAAATAGTAATTTCTATCCCTAAGCTACCTAACACATTTCTTACTGTTGCACTCAATGGAGTGCAAAATGTAAGTTTAAAATGTTTTAAATATATTAATATTTTAATTTAGAATATAATGTTTTTATTAGATTTTGTGTTATAGGTATATGTATATTTATATATATTTCTTTGTTAATGTTTATATATTTACAACATTTTAATTGTTCTAAAGTAAATCTACATTTATATATTACATTTTATATATGTAGATTTACCTTTTTATAATTACATGTATTTAACATATTTATTTGAATGTACATTACATCTAAAAAAAAGTTACTTTTATTAAACATATTTTTTATATATAAACATAAAATCAATATTTTGTACATCAATATTTTTTACATCTATATATTTTTTTCAATATCTTTGTAGTTTACATTTTAAAGATAGGATGTCGATATTGTGGAAGTCGATATTTGTGTATGGGGATATTTTTGTACTCGATAATATGTCAGTGATCCCACTTGAGCTTCTCTTAAGGTATGATTTCCCATAATTTCGGAGGGAGAGTGTCCTTTACATGCCCTTAGCCCCTTGTAATTGTCAGAGAAAGAAGTTGCTTTACTACTTTTGGATAGTTCTTAATACTTGGGACTTCTAATTGAGGTATACCCCACTCATTACCTTCCCATTCCATGAGGGACTAAAGACTCATAAGTCAAGTTACAGTCACCAACCGAAATCACTGGACAGTTAGAGTCCGAGGAGTCCAATAAAACATCCAACAAATATAATGCAAAGGATTCACCCTTGCCCTGAACACTGTGAATCTAGATGTTCATCAGTATAATGAACCTATGTCTAGAGCCTGAAATAATGTCAAATATGGCCCGAGGGTGTCTGAAGAATCTGATAGAAGCATTTGAATCTTACATCTACTGGTTTTCATAAATCGAATTAATAAACTTCACGCAGCTCTACCAGCCCTAGACTGAAAAGCAGAAGCAATAAAAGTGTAATAAGCTGGTCTATACACAGGTTCAACAGTACAGGTCTCTTGGAAAAAAACACATATGTGGTGATCGCCCAATAAATCCCCCGAAGTAGGGTCATTCAATTTTGCTTTTATCCCAGCTACATTCCGAGATAGCATCTTTAGCTCAGAGTGGTAGTTGGAAATCAATTTAAAATTACTATCTGAGAACATCAAGGAAGGTACTTCGCTAGTCCTCTGGTCTATTGTATTTTTACTATTTCAAACACCTATGTCTCTACTTAGGAAATACATTGTTAACATTCTCGCTGACACTAATACTTGCACCAATACAGGGAGCCAAGCCCTCCTGATAGTATGCTGTAGGTGTCTTCTGTATTTTTCAAATAAATTCATGGGGATAAGAGGGTAATTTTGCCTATAGTGGGTGTCTCTGCAGTATTGTTGAGCGGTGGGTGCCCAAGTCTCGTTTTTACTAGGATCTGAAATCTGAAAAGGGGATTATGTTCAAATTACATTCTAGAGCCATGGCTAGGGAGGGTATGGAGATCTAGCACGATCATTGCTTCCACTAAAGCTTTACTAGTTAATGTAATTTTAATGTAATCTAATGGCTCAATGTGGAAGGTGTACCTCGACACTGAGATGATGGTCTCAAAGATTACTGATCTGCAACTATGTGCATGCCTTACCCAATGAACAGCTTTATTTTTCAATAATTCTCCATCATCTCTTACAAGGGAATGGAGTTTTGGAAATGTTTGTCATTTAACTTTATCATATAAATCCTATCATATAAATGTCCCTACCTTTATTCCTAAGGATTTTATTCTGTCAGTGTTAATTGTTCCTGGATTACATAGGTATGATCCCCTCAATGGAGTTTTATAAACTAGGCTTTCTCCAACTAGATTTCTTGCTCGCAGTGCCGGCTGGGCTTAGAATTGGTATACCCCTCCTATTGTCACCCACAGTAGGGATCTTATTAGGTGAATTGCACTATCGAGAGAAAGGTGTATCTTGCTTAGTTAGCAATTTGCTGCAGAAAGGTTATTACACCATACACAATTCTTTGAACTGAAGCGGGTATAATTCTCCATCTCCAGTCTATGACTTACCAGTCGGTGTTTTAACCCATAGCACAAGAACCCAGTGAATAAACTACCCTTGGAGACCATTGTAGCTATTTTTAAAATCACACTCACTCTATCCCACCTCTACTCACTACACATAACCCCTCTCAAGATACTCTTAGCTACACGACAGCAACCGGAGAAGACCTCCGGCAAAGAGCCCCATCGCGGGGCCCGTTGGACATTGCAGCATTGGCCCAACGAGGAGCTGCCCTATGATGAAGCATGACACCGCTCTGGGTGTGTGAGGGCCCTTGCTCCTAATTGGAGCTCCCAGTGCAAATACACATTCTTGTTTTTCAGCACCTGGTTATAACTCTCTATTCTCTAAATTCCCCCGTTATCCTTCTCCCTTGTCTCCCGCATAGGAACAGCATACCCTTTTTTGTTTCACAGTCACTTGGGGCCTGTGTGCTGGACCTCCCAAGCCCCAGTCCCTCCTTGTGATATTAAGGTTATTATTATTCTCAGGTCCCAATAATGATAGTCAGTCCTACGCCCTGTTTGGGGTCGGTGGAATAACTTTGAGCATTTAAGGAAGCAGCTACAAAGGGTAGCTGATTTACCAGACTCGTCATCCACAAGATCTACGGTAGAAGTGTTTGCTGTAGAAGTAATAATCACTAATTTGCCTGCATTTATTTTACTGATATCTCTAATAATGCCCTTCAGATCAATGATCTAATTTGAAGTAGACTCGATTTTTCCCTCCAAAATTTCAGGAAGCCAGTCCACTTACTACCAGTCTGGATTTTATGGCCTTGGGGTCTATTACGATGGTGGGCGAACTTTGTCTGCCCACCATCGCCCTGGGAAATGGGACCGCCCACTTTTTTTGCGGTGGTCCCGCATGCGCAATTAGGATGCGCCCGCCGCATTTTTTGCATTGCGGCAGGCGGTGCTGTCAGCAGCACCCGCTTCAATGCAAAAAAGGCATGTGTGCATTAGCTTGCACAACGTGGCAGGCACCCTGCAGTGACTGCCACATCGTCCATGCATGTCCATGTGCCCCCCTCACCCCCGCAACATTCTAGGGACCCACAACGGGCCCCCAACTGAGGAATCTGCATGCCTTTGCCACCACGGAAAGGCTGCTTCCTGCTCCCATTGTAATATGGATGGCGGTGTCTAGCAGACACGCCACCATATTCAACCCTTTTCCACCCGGTCGACTCATCGACCGGGCGGAAAAGCTGCGGACAGTCTTCCCGTCCGCTGCATAATATGGCAGAGGGGAAATGGGAGGCGGGCAGGGGATAATGTCGGGAGGATCGCCACCACCATGCGGGCGGTGGCGATCCCCCCTACATCGTAATAGACCCCTTAGTCTATCAATTTGGGTGTAACTACATATAAATCTATACCTTTGTTTGTTGTCAACACCTGATATCTGTTTTGGCAAACTATATAATGGACCAGGTGCACATGGTTTATATGAAACCTTCACAGCCCACTGAATTTGTCCCAGCCTAGGGCTCTTAGACTTAGCACCATCATATATTGAAGCAATAGTTGTCTGTGGGGTCTCGTGACCACCTGTGTGTAGGGTTTGCTAAAAACTTTCTCGAGGGACCTAGTATGATGACTTGAACATTGCCCCTTAACATTTAGAAACCTTCAACTTCCTCAAACAGTTCATTAATTTAATTTAGGGTACAGTTTTCTGCAGCATGCTTAGCTGATTTTTTTTACTATACCGTCCTATGCGGGATTATTAAATACTTGAATTTTTCCTATTTATTATATGAGACAGATACACTACAGAGTCTGATGCAAAACCTTTATAACCAAGCAATAGAAAACAGTTGTTGTAGCGGGCTTTCTTAATGCAGGACAATAAGTAAATCAAAATATATTCATTCAAATTACAATTTATCAACAATTTATATGAGAACTGTTTAAACACAATGGGATTAAATCAACCTATCAGTTAAAAAAATTTGCTTTAAACTCCTGACCGTTTTTCTTCATCGGTGCAATCAGTCAATGTGGGACTTGAGACCATATGAATACCCTTTTAGGGGTTGCGATTTCTGAATTGCAATTCGTTGTGAATCACAATTAAACCCTTTGGATTTCATTTACCAATTTATAATGGGGGCGCAATTGCCCTACCTCATGAATATTAATGAGGTAGGTTGCAATTTGTGACCTGTTAGGAATCACTGCCATCACAGGAATGGTGGCCTTCTGAGGTCAGCAGACCACTATGTCTGTGATTGCTTTTTAATAAAGCAATCTTTTTGTTTTTAAATGCAGTCATTTTCCTTAAAAGAAAATGGACACAGAATGCGTTTATAAAAAAGAAAATGAAACTGAGAGAGCACAAGTTTGAAAAAAATGTATAAGTACGCCATATTTACAAGCACGTAGTTAGTTTAAACATGTTTTGCACACGAGTGTTTTATATCCAGGAGTGAAATATACAGAGTGTTTTATATTCAGTAGTGAAATGTATAGAATGTTAAGTAGAGTAACTATAATTATAACGGTGTGAGATTAATGTAGAAATGTTGGAATATATGTGAAAACCTCATGTTCTCATGTTAAAAGAATCATGTCCGAATTAAATGTAACTTTAAAATCCAGTATAATGTGTAGGCCTTAGGGCAATTCACAGCAAACCTGAACGTGCTGCTAAATTAATGTGAGATAAGGTTGACATGGGTCTTCCAAATGTACTATTGAACTTAGGGTTAAAAGTATATGCTTTATAGATGTGTTATTTTAGAAACGTATGCTAGTTAAGAATGTTTGCTGTTTAAATCAAGTTAACGTTTTAAGAGTGCAGGGACCTGCTGCATGTAAATCAAGTAGGCCAGAGGAGATAATGTCATGTCGTTTAAATCGTCATGTGCTCGTTAGAGAAGAGGTCGCGAGGTGTCCAGCACAGAGCTTTGAGAGTGTTTTACGACTAAAGATATGGTGGAGTCTGGAATTTGAGGCCCACTGCAGGACGAGCTGTATGCAGGTGCGAGGGTCCTAATCAGCTCGAATGAAAGGGACTTTGTTCAGTGGCGCCTTGCGCAGGCCTGTAGGAGTTTCCAGGAATTTCAGGGGGTATCAGCGCACTGGAGAAGAAGCCTGGGAACCAAGGTCAACTTTAACGAGGGTCTTCAAGAGTACCATCATGGAGTTTGCCGCGCAAAGATGTACCACGTGAGGGGCGTCCCAAGGGGCGTTTCTATTGGAAATGTGATTTGGTATTAGGGAAAGAGACCCGGGAGGAGAGCAGAGCAGATGATTTTGGGAGCCTGAGGAAGCGGATGGGTAGGCAGATAGGCTGATCAGGAGAGACCCATTATCAGAGAAGAGACAAAGAGAAGTGCGTGATCTTCTTAGGAAGTCACCACGGCTGACACCTAGAGGGTTAAGATCTTGCTAAGTAGGGATGTCACTTAGTATAGTGTAGGGACAGACTAACCTTAATTTTCTTTTCTGTAATGACTTTGAGATTGCAACTTATATCTATTTTGACAACCCTTATGGTTTTTGAGCTTGTACTTATTATTTTGTTCTTCAGACTTAGATTATTCAAGAAGTTCATGTTTATAGTGATACCAATTTACCTTTTGAATCTCATTTTGAGAAGTTTGTATCTTCAGTTATCTTTGACTTTATATTAAATCTTTAAAACTTAAATTTGGTCAGTGGTCATTTAGAGTGGTGTAAGTTCTTAAATTGATTGACTTATTGCGAGATTACCTTTTACTCAACGACAGGTACCAACGATTCAGTCGACATAGTTTGGGATTTGGTAAGATAATTAGTAACCAGTAATCCCGCGTTAGCAGTTGGTAGCGGAGTGAGGATGGTTATCTTCTTGAGGAAGGTAATCTAGAGAGGTTAGTTTACCCCAAGGCCCGAGACGCCGAGAGACGAGCAGCGGAAGAATCGTGTGCCGAAAGGTGCAGACGGTGCGAGAAAAGCAGCAGTATCGGAGAGTGAGTATAAAAAGGGTCATGCGTGAACAGATTGCGGTGTTTTGTGTTGTATTTGTATTGTAATGTCTTGCGGAGTTGAATGCCTGTAGTGTGAATGAGAGAAGGTTGTGAGCGCGCGCAACCTGGTAAGCTGGTAACCTGGTAAACGGGTGAACTGGTGAAATCTTAAGTTCAGGCCAGAGCTTAAGTGGTTTTGGGTGTATCGAACATCCAGGGTAGTTGTCGACCATAGTACGGAGGTCACGAGGTACCATTGACCGCCGTGGATCCAAGATAGGGGGAGTGTAAGAGTGAGTGTATGAGTAACGGACGCTGGTCGAAAGTTACTGTGTGTGAGTACCCTATCGGAGAAGGCGATTGTCTGGAAGTAAACGGAAAGACATTTCGCCAAGTTAAGGTGACAACTACAGAAAGACTGTGGGCGTACAGTCAAAGAAAGGTGATCGCTTGGACGGAAGTAATCATTTTTCGGAGTATGAATGGGACGCGTGCATGACCGAGGAGACGAGCTGAGAAAGGAGGGGAACTGCTGCGAAGGGGGACGGGTGACGTCGGCTAGAGCCGCGCTGTGATTGAGCGGTTGGTGTGACGTTAGCTAGAGCCGCGCTCTGGTTGGGCGACTAGAGTGACGTCGGAGGAAAGTCGCGTACGGATAGGCCCGTTAGTGAGAACGGCGCTGAGATTGGTGGATTGTCATCAGGAAGTAAATAAACGCGGAGAAAAGAGAAATCATGAAGTGTTTTAAGTGTTTGAAAGGGATTTTTAAACGTAAACGAAGTGAACATTATTACGGGGAGGAGGCTCCGCCGGAGGGTACGCCAGCTCATTATATGGCAACGAATGTGGGGCTGCATACCATATTGTGGATTGGGGCTTGGAATAAGCTTACGGAAGGGAATGAGGAAATGCAGTTCCCGAGGTACGGGACGTTTAAATTAGAGGTGTTACATCGGCTAAAAGCAACCATGTCCTCATTGAAACCCTCGCCCAGACCAACACAGTTTGAGGCTCTTAATGCATGGATTAAGGCTGCACACGACCGAAATTTGAATAGGCGTCAACAAAGACTGACGCGATCGGTAAGGGCAGTGCGAGATTCCAAATGGGATGAGGAGGAAAAGCGTTGGAGGATACAGACTATTGAGGTGGAGAAAATGTATCCGATGAGGGAGGTGTCAGGAGGAGGAAACCTCATGGAAGAAGACGAGGAAAGCGAGTCGGAGGACAATCTGATAAACAGATTGTTAATGGATAGACCACCTCCGAGAGTTGAAGAAATTGAAGATAGAGGGCTTGCAAGGGAAGATGGAAATGACATAGAGGGATATACACCACTCCCTATATCGGAATGGACACCTATCAAAAGTGGAGAAACACCTCCAAACAACACTGTACAGAGTGTAGTGGGAAGGTTTGTGGTGCAGAAAACGCCAACCACCGAAAGGGCTGAGTCTGTGGGATTACCAGACGCTCTTCAAGTGCCTGTGACCATAGGACCCATAGTTTCGATCTATAACCCTGAGAGAGATAGGGGGGAACAACAAAGGCAATTGGATAGAGAAAGGATCGAGATGGAAAGGAGGAATAATGTGACAAATGCATGGAAACAATTGCCAGGATCAGTAACATGGAATACCCCATTAGACATAACTGTCGGTCCCAATTCAGAACAGGGAGGTCCGAGAGGACCAATGGATCTAAGGGGACCACGGCCAAGATCTTTTTCAGAGTTAAGAGCTGATTTGAGGGAATGGGACGGGTCCATAGTATCTCCAAGTAACAGGACAAGAACAGAACCAGAGTGGGAAAGCAGGGGTAACGGGACTGTATCTCATTTTGGGGCCAGCGAAAGCAGTCAGGGCCGGGAAGGCCAAAGTCAAGAGAATAGAGGGGATGCATGTCCTACAAATCAGAGAGAACAGCCGGAACAAAATACTAGGATTGTAGAATGTGAGGAAATGTCCCGTCTCTGGGGGAAAGGAGGAGATGAGGCGGTACGGGCTTTTCAGAATAGGTTTAGGTGCCTTCATCATACACTTGGGGAAGACGTTCAACATTGGAGAAAGGAGAACAGCGATAGGTCCCGCCACGCCTCGAATAATCAGGAATCACAGGGAAGTAGGGAGGAAAGAGGGAGTAATGGAACATCTTACCCTGCATCCCGTGAAACTAGCCAGGATGGGGAGAGAGAGGCTAGGAGGCATGAAGGAGTGTTTCACCACCCACCCCGAGAAGATGGAAAGGCATGGGACCTAGAGAGATGGGAACAGGGGAGGACTCCCTATAATTCACCAATACCTAAACGTAGATCTCGGAGCTGGGATGGGAGAGATGCGGATGGAGGAGCTAAATTGAGTGTCTTAAAAGCTGAAATTAAGGCAAAAAGGCTTGATGTTACTAGTTTAAAATCAGATGTTGATGAGATAATAGATGGAACATTGCCTTTGGAAAGGATAGAATTGTATGAACAGGTTGAGTTATTGTTCATGGCAAAGGATATTACTAGGAAAGCTAGAGCGTTTCATGAGAAACTGACTGATTTGGCAGATAGATATGCCGTGGATTTGTCTAGGACAAGGGCATTACAGAGTAACCACAGATTACAGTACGCAGACCAGGATCTAGATGAGAAGAGAACTACTGGATTAAAAACACACATAAGAGAGCCGGTATCAGGGATAAGAGTGTGGAGGGAACTGGATAAATGGGAAGAAAGGTGGTCGAAAAAGGGCACGGTTAGACGAAGTACAAATGTGATGACCCCAGAGGGAAGGGTAATGCATATGGAGGCATTCCCTTTGCGAGAAATATCAAATGGAAATTATGTACATGTGCCCTGGAGTAGAGGAGACTTAGCTGCATTCACCAACTCATTTCCGAAGTTGCGGGACAATCCAGTAGAGTGGTATAAGCAGGTAGAGAGGTTTGTTAAAATTTCGAAGGTATTGTGGATTGATTTGAACACGTTGTTTGACATCGTGGTCCCATCTGATCTGTGGACCCCTTGTAAGACTAGTGTTGAATGGCCAAATGCTGAACCATTGAGGGATGCTCGAACAAATGGACCATCTGAGATTGTCATGCAAAAGTATGAAAGGGTAATAGCATGGCTGAAAGATAAGGTACCACCACAGGACATAGATTGGGTAAAAATAGACCGAACAAGGCAGGAACCCAAGGAGACAGTTCACGAGTTTTATGAAAGGTTATTGAAAACATTCAAGCAATACAGTGGACTAGATGTAATGGATCCCAAAGATATAGGGCAGTTTGTGTCAAAGTTTGTCTTGGGGTTGAGACCTGATATTTGTTTGATGATACAGCAACATTTAATATGTTGGCAGAACAAACCACTAGATGAGATTTTACGTTATGCGAGGTACTGCAGTGACGAGATAGATTCTAAAGCCAAGAATCTAAAGGAGAAATTGATGGTGGTGCAAATGCAGTCCGCTGGGAAGGGTGGCCAGCAGAAACAGGGGATGGGACGAAAGCCAAACGGTCAGAATAAGGACAATGAGGAAGGGCAGAGACCTAGGATAGACTTTGCCACTCTAAAGAAAACGACAAAGTGTCATCAGTGTCACCAGGTGGGGCATTGGCGACGCGAGTGTCCCTTTAACCCTGAAAATGGAGAGTTGGAAGTAGAAGAGCAGGTCCAAGAAGTCCCAGTGCAAAAGGTGACAGTCCCAAGTAATAAGGTGGCCAAAGGGGGGACTTCGGCTCCACGGGCCCAATTCCCACAGCCACCGAAGATAGCAGCTGGGGGAAAGGTCTTTAAACAAATGCCTCTGTTTATCGAGGAAGAAAAGTGTTATTACATTGATCCATTGACAGGACAACGGGTGAGCAGTGAAGAGGACTGTACCCTTGGGGCAGTCCTAGAAGTGGATCAGAGAGGGCCATTTGTTGAGGCAGAAGTGGCAGGGTGTCCCACTACGTTCTTAGTGGACACTGGGGCTACCCGATCAACTCTGAGATCAGCGGTGGTTCCAGACTTGCCAATGTCAGGGGAAACTATTCAGGTGGTAGGAGTCGCAAATAAAAGAATGACTAGTCCTTTGACAGAACCAGTGTCTGTGAAAATTGGAAACCACATGAACGAACATCAGTTTGTGGTTTGTGACTCGAGTCCGGTATGTCTGTTAGGAAGGGATTTGTTGTGCAAATTGAACTGCACCATATACTGCACCCCGCAAGGAGTGGAGGTACAGACTACCGACGAAGATGCTACTTTTAAGGTGGCCAATTCGAAATCTTGTGTAGAACTATATCCTACTCTGACAATAGAAGATCTTCCCCAAGACCTACGAGATGCAGTGGCGTCAGAGGTATGGGATTTCACAGGAGAAGAAATAGGATTGATTAAAGGGGTAGAACCGGTAAAAATATTGGTAAAACCAAATGTTGAGTTTCCAAGAACGCCTCAATACAAATTGTCCCAGGAAACGATTGCGGGAATAAAACCTGTGATCGAGTCAATGATACAGCAGGGAATACTGAAAGAAATCGTGGGTAGTCCTTGTAACTCCCCGATTATGGGTTTGCAGAAACCTAGCGGGAAGTTTAGGATAGTTCAGGATTTACGAAAAATTAACAACATAGTCGTTTCATGTTGTCCCGTGGTACCGAATCCATCAGTGATACTGTTTCAAATACCATGTCAAGCAGAATGGTTCACAGTGATAGATCTTTGTCAGGCTTTCTTTTCAATCCCATTGGATGAAGAGAGCAGGTATCTTTTTGCTTTTAAAATGGAAGATCGCGTTTTAACATGGTGTCGAATCCCACAAGGATTCACAGATAGCCCATCCATCTTTAATCAGTTGCTGAAAAAGAATCTTGAGAATCTAATACTGCCACAGAATTCGGTTCTGGTACAGTACATAGATGACCTACTTGTTGCGTCAGAAACAGAGGAAGCTTGTAAAGCAGATTCAATTGCCTTACTGAATCATTTAGCTGAAAATGGACATAAGGTATCTCCGAGCAAGTTGCAGTATTGTCTGACAGAAGTACAGTATCTAGGGCACAGGTTAGAAAAAGGGAAACGTAAGGTGTCCCCAGAGAGGATTGAGGCGATAATGAAAATGAATGCGCCTACAACACAGAGAGAAGTTAGAATGTTCCTAGGAATGGTGGGTTACTGCCGACAGTGGATAGTTAACTTCTCACTGAAAGCAAAGCCCTTACAGAAACTGACGCACAAGGAGGTGAGTGATCCGGTACCATGGGATGAAGAATGTCTGGTGGCGTTTTTACAGCTGAGAGACGATTTATGTCGTGCTCCGGCTCTGGGAATGCCAGATTACGAAAAGTCATTTTCACTCTATTGCTGTGAGAGAGAGGGATGTGCTTTGTCAGTCTTGGCACAGACCCACGGAAATGCCCGTAGACCAGTTGCATATTTTTCGGCTACATTAGATCCAGTAGCCGCAGCGTTGCCCGGATGTCTCAAATCCGTTGCTGCAACGGGTGTCAGCATTGAAAGGAGCGAGAGTATTGTGATGGGACATCCAGTGGTGGTGTATGTACCACATTCAGTTGAATTGCTAATGACCAGGACGAAGACGCAGCATCTGACCAATAGTAGGCTCACGCGCTACGAGCAAGTTATTCTTGCCGCGGAGAACGTGACCCTCAGGAGATGCTCTGTCTTGAATCCTGCTACTTTGATGCCATTACCTACTGTAATAGAAGGCGAAGGATGTGAAGACCACGATTGCCTTGATGTGACTGAACTATGCACGAAACCCAGACCAGATATTGTGGATGAGCCATTGTCAGACCCCGATGAAATTTATTTTGTTGATGGCTCATGTTTAAGAGACGATACTGGTCGGTTGAGAGCAGCTTATGCTGTTTGTACCATTACTGGAGTTGTGGAAGCCGCTTGCCTGGAAGGAGTACATTCCGCACAGGTAGCAGAAATTATTGCCCTAACTCGTGCCTGCATAGCAGGAAACGGAAAGAGAGTCACCATCTACACGGACAGCCAATATGGTTTCGGTGTGGTTCATGATTTCGGGCAGTTGTGGTCTCAGAGGGGTTACATGACCTCCTCTGGTTCGCCCATTCGAAATGGAGAATTTGTGCGGCTGTTGTTAGAAGCATTGCAAGGTCCAGTTGATATCGCAATAGTAAAATGTGTAGCTCATACTAAGAATACAGATTTTGTGTCACAAGGCAACAGATACGCTGATGAAGTCGCACGCTATTGTGCGGAACAAAATTATTCTTTCTCAAAGGTGGAAATAGAAGGTGCAGAAGAAAAGACTGAATTAAGTATGATGTTAGAAACTGTAGACACTTGGGAGGATTTAAGAATAATGCAGGAGAACACACCTGAGACAGAGAAAAAGGCATGGGAAATAGCAGGTTGTGTGCGAAGTGAAATGGATTTTTGGGTTTCAGCAGATGGGAGAGCTGTGTTACCTGAAGAATTAGCTAATCCCATGGCAAGAGAAATACATGGTCCAGTACATCTAGGAAGGGATGCTATGATGAGAGTGTTTAGGCAAACTTGGTATTGCCCTAAATTTAGAATAGCAGCAGAATCAGTATGTAAACGATGTGTTACCTGCCAACAACTGAACGTAGGCAAACAAACACCAGTTACACTGAGTCACATTGGGAGGTCGGGGGGGCCTTTCAATAGAATGCAATTAGATTTCATCGAAATGCCAAGAGTCAATCGCCTTAGGTATGTGTTGGTGATTGTATGCGTATTTTCCAGATGGGTTGAAGCGTACCCTACACGTAGGTGCGATACACTCACAGTGGCAAAGTTGTTGCTCAGGGAGTTGATACCGCGCTTCGGGGTGCCTGCCTCTTTGGAATCGGACAGAGGAAAACATTTTAACAGCGAAATAGTGAAGATGTTGTGCTCCACACTGAATATCGATCAAAAGCTGCATTGTAGTTATCGACCAGAAGCTTCAGGAATTGTGGAACAAGTGAACGGCACGTTGAAGAATAGATTGGCTAAAGTAGTGGCATCCACATCTTTGAGTTGGCCAGATGCTCTTCCTTTAGTGCTCATGAGCATGCGCAGCACACCTGATAGGAGGACAGGTCTCTCTCCCCACGAGATCCTGATGGGGAGGGCCATGAGACTTCCTACAGTTCCAACTACTGCCCTATTGAATATTACAGATGATCTGATCTTGGATTATTGTAAAGGACTGTCTGACGCCATCCATTCTGTGTCCCTTCAGGTGCATGCGGCTGAAGTTCCAGCATCGAGGAACCTGTGTCATGATCTGAACCCAGGGGACTGGGTCTTAGTTAAAAAACACGTCCGGAAGAACTGCCTAGATGTTCGCTGGCGTGGGCCCTTTCAGGTAATCCTGATAACGAACACCGCGGTGAAGTGCGGGGGGCTGCCAAATTGGATCCATGCTTCCCATACTCGAAGAGTTCCAGCACCTCTAGAAGGAACAGCTCCCATCCCAGACGAAAGCCCGGAAGTGGAAGAAGAGTTGCAAGAAGGGATTGAGGCAGCTGAGGGGGTGTCAGAAGAAGTTGGGAACGCAACGGATTCAGAAGAAGAGCGAAGGCAGGACGGCAGTGAGACAGAAGACGCAACTGAAGGAGAGAGCAGAAGTGAATACGACTCAGACTCAGATCCGTATCAGAGCGACCAAGAACCAAGTGAGAGGACAAGGAATAGGAGAATAAGGCTTGGAGCTGCCACTTGGCCAACAAGGAGAAGAAGGCTAAGTTTGAGGTCGGCCCAGGAAGAAACGCTTACTCCTATATCCGAAGACTCAGATCCAGAAGAAGATATCCAGGATCAAGCCGAGGAGGGTCTTAGAAGATCAAGGAGGGTGCGAGTGCCTAGTAGAAGATACTCTACTCCCGACTGGACCTACCTCGTTGCAGATGTCTGGGAGACACAGAACAGGGAGGATCAGGGAAGTGGAACTGATCAGAACTGACCCGATCATCACAGTGCAAATAAGGTTTCTACTGCCAGGAGCGGAGACCGAAAGGTTGCTGACACTCAACATCGTTCATCCTGCTCTCCTGAGTGGAATAAGAAAATTGATTTTAGAGACAGTTGAGTTTCCAGTTTGCTGTTCACGATATCCAATATTGGAGGGAACTCTTCTTCGTTTGGAAATGCTTGAGCGAGTAGTAGAAATGCTAGGAGCGCTTATTGTTGTGGATTAATACCATATTGTGAATGTCTTCAAAGGGGCGCAGAACTGGAAAGGTGAAGAAAGTGATCTTGATTAGAACGGACCCCTTTGTGATTGTGGATGTAGAACTGATAGTACCAGGAGTAGAAATTGAAAAAACGCTAACTCTCAATTTCGTCCGTCCACTTGTCTTGAGCGAAATAAGGAGAATAATCCTAGAAAAAGTTGACTTTCCATGTTGTGGTACGAACTGCCCAGAACCTGAGGGAATGATACTTCGGATGGACATTTATGAAGACGTAGTGTCACTCCTTGAGTCATACATAACTTCAGACGAAAATAAGACTTTTGAAAAGAAATTGTAAACTTGTTGCAAGATAACCTAGCGCCGAGTGGAAGAAGAAAAGTGATAGGGGATTCCTTTTAGTGGATGGAGAAGGGCTAGGGTTGTCTATTCTCTACTGGACTTTGAACTGTTTTGTGGGAATAAATTGTCAAGCTTCCAAGTGTTCAAAAGAAAGACATTGCGAGAAAGAAAGACTTTTGGCTCAGAAAGGAGAAGAAGTGAATGCTGGAAGAAAGTCAAGAACTACACTGTTTGAGAACATGGAGGCTGGCAACCCGAACCGCAGGGCAAAATGTATAGCTGTTACACTTTTAGGAGTAGTGGTTTCTCTTATAATTTTAGTGGTAACTGTTTCATTCCTAGTGGGACACGAAGGGGATGAAACCGCAGTAAAGGAGGATAAGGAAGTATCAACCCCGAAAACTACCATTATTAAAGGGAAGGGAAACATCAATGAGAAAGACAAAGCGTTGTTAGATGCAGAAATAAAAAGGCTTCACACAGATGAGTCACAGGGAAATTACAAGTCAAATGCTTATGCTAAATTGCTTTATGAATATGTTGATGCCATGGAAGTGAAGGATTGTTACGTTTGTATGCAATTACCAGCTTCAGTGGAGGAGGGTATCAGATACCATCATCTTCCGTTGACATATGGAATAACGTGTAGTTTATTGTTGAGCATGTTTTATGGACGGGAAGGATTCGAGTATTATTTCTCGAATTTCGACTCGACATTGCCAGAGGTTCCGAATTTCAAGCATTTGAACAAATGGGACTACTACAAAAGCGAAGACAGATTACACAAATGGTTTATTCCATGGAAAACGTTAGATACTTCACATGCTCGAAGGAACAATCTGACTTGTCAAATATCAGAAGTTGAGAAAAAGTTTATAGCACAGGTAGATACTAGATACAGGAGGCAGAAGATTTTGAAGGCATCAGGACAATGGGAAACAGATTGGACCAAGGAGGAAAGGGCACATCAAAGAAAAGGTAGTATTGGTCCAATTGCTTTGGATAAGGATAAACGGGGAAAACTGTGCATACACAGGAGTTACTCCTATTATGAAAACTTTTATGTAGGTCAAGTCCATTGTGAACATGCCTTTCAATTGGAGTATTACTCTAAGAACTTTTTGAAAGGGATGCAAGCAATTCCAAATGTATATTTTGTATGTGGAAGAAATGCCTATGTGAAGCTACCAGATAATTGGTACGGATCATGCTATCTGGCTGTTGTCTTCCCTAAAATATATCATGTTGAGAATTTAGACACGCCTAAGAAGGAAATATCAACTAGATGGAAACGAGGGCTGGGTGCAGCAGAGGTAGTTGGAGATGTACTAGGCGCTGCATTCCCTTTCTTAGGATTGATAATGAATGACATCGAAATTAGGAGGTTAGCTACAGTCGTAGATAGGCTATCTGCCAGTACTGCAAGATCATTGATGCTGATAGAAGGGGAGATGCAATCGATTAGGGCAATGGTTCTTCAGAACCGACTTGCTTTAGACGTTCTGTTAGCTAAAGAGGGAGGAGTCTGTAAGGCCTTGAAGGTCCAGGAATGCTGTACTTACATTCCAGACAATTCAAAGCCTCTAGAGAAGTATATACAAAACATCACTGCCATACACTACGAAATTGAGGACCTAGCAAAGGTAAATGTGTGGGAAAAAGTAGGTCATGGAATGGGTAAAGTTGGAAGTTGGTTTGCCAACTTAGGAAAGGGTATCGTTTGGTACATACTGAAACCCATCATCATAATAGTGATTTGTGTAATCACTTTGTGGGGATTGGTGCGTTTGTATCAATGTTATAGAGCAAATAGGTTACAGAGAGCTATGAAGAAACAGGAAGAAGAGTTGACAGCGATGCAGGACACTCAATATAAGAGTCTGAAAGCATTAGAGAGTATGAAAAGAGGTGGAACTGCCCTGTCTTCACTTTGAAGGGTTCTACATTTTTAGTGTCTTGGTGATGATGACCCCTGAAGGTCATCAAAGGGGGGACTGAGAGAGCACAAGTTTGAAAAAAATGTATAAGTACGCCATATTTACAAGCACGTAGTTAGTTTAAACATGTTTTGCACACGAGTGTTTTATATCCAGGAGTGAAATATACAGAGTGTTTTATATTCAGTAGTGAAATGTATAGAATGTTAAGTAGAGTAACTATAATTATAACGGTGTGAGATTAATGTAGAAATGTTGGAATATATGTGAAAACCTCATGTTCTCATGTTAAAAGAATCATGTCCGAATTAAATGTAACTTTAAAATCCAGTATAATGTGTAGGCCTTAGGGCAATTCACAGCAAACCTGAACATGCTGCTAAATTAATGTGAGATAAGGTTGACATGGGTCTTCCAAATGTACTATTGAACTTAGGGTTAAAAGTATATGCTTTATAGATGTGTTATTTTAGAAACGTATGTGTCACGGGTCTGACTGTCAAGAGACCTCTGAATATAAAGACTGGTGGTGCGCCACCCACCTTTCACCTTGCGTCTTGTCTCAACAGCCGCAGACATCTACGTGGCGTGAGGAAGAAGGAGACCCCGACACGGAATGGCCATCAGGCGTGAATGTATACGGCTCCTTTAAGGCCGACGGCTGGGATTGTGGAGTCACGCCCCTAGTGACGACAAAAGCAGGAAGCACGGCATCGAGGACGAACGGCGTTTCCCCCGCGGAGGAGATCGAGGAGGAGAGCAGCGCGGAACCAAGTCCAGGAAGAGAAGCAGACGGAAACGACAAGCCAGGAGGCCAACGGTCGGACGAGTCGCCCTGCCACGCGCCCACGGGAGGAGCGTGGCTTAAAGAGGTACGGGGCCGGGTCGCGGGTTGGGTTGGGAGGCGGAGACAGCCCCCGGTGTAACACTTCCTGCAACCAAACCCTTCCCTGAGCACGAGCACCTTCCGTCACTCCCGTTGTTAACTGGAGCACTTCACGGGGTTTGCGTGTCCCTCACTCCCGGTCCTTGTGTGTGTCCAACCAGAGTGCAGGCAGTAATTCGCCTTCTCTTGATTTCCTTTGTCTTTCCGGTACCACGTGGAATCCTGTTGTTGAGACGTATCAAGATAAAGACTTCCACGACCAGAAGGCACCGCGGCATTCAGCGATACCCAGAGACTAAAGACTACTTACCTGTTCATGAAGAAAACGTATATAACAATAAAGCCCTCCTTAAAACCTTTAATCAAAGCCCCAGTGTTTCTCTTTGAGCCTGCCCCTCCCACTCCAGTGGTCGAACCTCCAATCCTTCCTGAGCCCCCGGGACAATTGGTGTCAGAAGTGGGATTCACTTCATCATCCATCAGTGAGATCAAGATGGAGACCCTGATAGACCACCTCATAAAGGGGCAGGAGAAGTTAGAATGGGCCGTGGAGAACCAGCTGTCCATTGCACAAGCGGACCGAGAACTTTTTACTAAAACAATGACCGCACACGTAGAGGGTCTTAAGTCCATACCCTCTGTCCAACAGGCAGCCACGGGCGAAGGACGTGTACACACGCCACATCCGTCAGGAATGGCCCTACAAAAATATGTACCCGGTGAGGATCCTGACGCCTTTTTGGTAAACTTTGAAAGGGCGGCTCGGGCTATGAGCTGGCCCGAAGAAAAATGGCCGTTCTTTCTCGCCCCTCTCCTGACTGCCGAAGCCCAATCTGCATATCAAGCGGCGAATCCCCTGGGGACAACCCCTTATGCGACTATTAAAATGGTCATATTGGACCATCTAGGTTTGGACCAGGAGGCCTATAGAGTCCGCTTCCGCAAAGAGAAAGGGGTTCCTGGGGAAAACCCAAAAACATTGTTCTTCAGGCTAAAAATGGCGGCGGACAAATGGCTTCGCCCTGATGTATGTACAAAGGAAGAAATACTGAATAAAGTCTATGTAGAGCAGTTTATGGAGGCGTTACCATATGCGACCCAGCGTTGGCTCAAACAGCATGTTGGCCTGACAGTAGAACAAGCCATAGAGATGGCATCCCAATATGCCAGGGCCCAACCCAAGTCTATACCGTGGGAACCAGAAAAAACCTCCAAAGGTACTCCTACCATCAAAACGGACAAAAGGCCAAAACCAGTACTCGAGGCTCCCCGACCCTACAGACCTCCCGGTATGATGGTTCCTCCAACAAAAGGACCACAGTGTTTCGAATGTGGCGAGTGGGGCCACATCGCCAGGATGTGTCCCAAAAGGAAGAGCCATGAGGAACCCATGGAGGTGGGGTATCTGCCCCGGACTGTGATGTATTCGGCCGAAATGGGCAGCACGTTTTACGTGAGTATAAAGATGAATGGGTTCCAATTGAAAGCATTGTTAGACTCAGGGTGCAGGCAATCTGTGGTACAGTCCAGGTTCGTAACCCCGGATCAGATGAATCATAAGACTCCCGTGTATATCAGGTGCGTCCATGGGGACGTGAAGCCTTACCCCGTGGCCTCCATCACTCTCACACCGCAGGATAGGGACCCCTGTACTGTTAGCGTAGGGGTAGTTGATTCCCTGCCTGAAGATATGATCCTGGGGACCGACAATCCAGAATTCCTGTCCCTATTTAAGGAACACCTGTCCACAACCAGGAGTGGGGTGCATATACCATCCTACCTATCCCCCGAACCCTGGGTTATTGATCGCAGTTTCAGATTTGCTCAGGCTGAAGACAAATCCCTTTTCAACGCCTGGGAAATCGCCCATAGCTCAGACAATCAGACCGCTCCAGTATTTCCCCGCTTTTTGATCAAAAACGATTTGTTATACAGACAAGCCAACCAAGAAGCAGAAATGCAGCTATTGGTTCCCCAGTCTTTTAGAGAACAAGTGCTATTCTTTACACATGCCCACTTGATGGCAGGACATGCCGGCAAGGAAAAAACCACTGACTGTATCCTGCGCAACTTCTATTGGCCGGGTATTTACAAAGATGTTCAAGAATTCTGTGCCCGGTGCGAGGTCTGTCAACGTAGAAACACACAGCGCCCTCCGGCTGCCCCCCTACAAAGGATGCCCTTAATTGGTGTCCCCTTCGAGCGAGTGGGCATGGATCTGATAGGGCCCCTACCAAAGACGGGGAGAGGCTTTCTATATGCATTGGTAATCGTGGACTATGCCACTCGGTTTGTTGAGGCTTTCCCCTTAAAGAACACTACCACGGCGGCCATCGCTGAAAAATTCGTGGAACTTTTCAGCAGGGTTGGTTTTCCTAAAGAAGTGTTGACCGACCAGGGGACTCCCTTCACCTCAAAATTAATGAAGGAGGTGTGTGCCTCACTGGACATAAAACACTTGAAAACCTCAGTGTATCATCCCCAAACCGATGGTTTGGTGGAAAGATACAACCAGACTCTGAAACAAACACTAAAGAAAATGCTGACGGCGGAAGGGCCCGCCTGGGATCGGCTCCTACCTATCGCCCTTTATGTGATAAGAGCACAAAAGCAAAGTAGCCTAGGGTGCTCATCGTTTGAGTTACTGTATGGGAGGATGCCCCGGAGTCTCCTAGACATCACTAAAGAGATGTGGGAAAACGAAACGTCCCAGGAGCAAAAATCCATGTTGGAATATACCTCTCAGCTCCGAACTAGACTTGGTAAATTAAGAGAACTCGCCTATACCTCTATGGAGCATCAACATGAGAGATACAAGAAATCTTATGACAAAGGGAAAAGATTAAGATCCCTGGACGTAGGAAAATGGGCTCTAGTGCTACTGCCGTCCATCAGTACTAAGAATAAACATGAGTGGCAAGGCCCATATCAGATCACGGAAAAAATCGGAAACACTACGTATAGACTCCGGTTAACCCCTCACAAATCACAAATCTACCACATCAATCTCTTGAAAGAGTGGTTGGGACCCCTACCCCGGGTGGGACACTTCGTAGGGCAGATGGATGTCTCTACTCTAGAACAGTTGGTGGTGAACCCAGAGCTGACTCCCCAGGAAAAGCAGGAGTTAACAGAGTCTCTAACCCCGTATACAGCAGTGTTTTCCGACCTACCAGGAAGGACAGAGTTAGCAGAGCACTGCATCGAAACTCTTCCTGGCGAAGTGGTAAAACAAAGACCATATCGAATTCCCGCAGCAAGAAAAGAGATTGTACGGAAGGAAGTACAGGACATGCTCGACTTGGGCGTCATACGCCCTTCCCAGAGTCCTTGGTCATCCCCGATTGTTCTAATTCCTAAACCTGATGGCACTAAAAGGTTTTGTATGGACTTTCGGGCATTAAATGCTGTCTCGCATTTTGATACGTATCCGATTCCTCGAGTCGATGACTTGATTGAAAAAATTGGAGACGCCAAATTTATCACCACCATTGACCTCACGAAGGGGTATTGGCAGGTCCCCCTTCGGGAGGAAGATAGAAAAAAAACAGCGTTTGTAACGGATGAAGGTGCTTTTGAGTTCACCGTCCTGCCTTTCGGATTACACGGCGCCCCGGCAACATTTCAGCGCCTGATGAACAAAGTCTTACAACCCTATTCACACTTTAGTTCAGCTTACTTAGATGACATAGTCATTTACAGTCAGAACTGGAAGGAACGTTTGAGACACTTACAAACCATTCTGGGAGCCCTACAAACAGCTGGACTACACATCAATGCAAGAAAATCGCGAGCAGCTTTTCAAAGTGTGAAATACCTGGGCTACGTGTTGGGTGAAGGTACCATCGCTCCCCAAAGCGAAAAAGTAAGAGCAATAGCAGCAGTCCCGTTCCCCAATAACAAAAGGGACCTTAGAGCCTTTCTTGGCCTGGTGGGTTATTACAGGCGCTTTATACCAGGCTTTGCAGAGTTGGCAGCCCCCTTAACCAATCTGCTCCGCAAAGACGTCAAGGCCAAGGAATTTAGTAACCCATCGAGAGAGGCCTCACAGGCTTTTCACCTTCTTAAGTCCACGATGACAACGGCTCCTGTTTTGATATCACCGGATCACAGCAAACCATTTGTGTTGTCCACGGACGCTTCTAATCAGGGGATAGGTGCGGTACTATCACAAGTCAAAGAAGGCGTTGAACATCCGATCCTATACGTCAGTAGGAAATTGTTCCCCAGGGAGTGCCGATACTCTACCATCGAAAAGGAGGCCTTGGCAATCAAATGGGCAATTGACAAATTAAAGTACTACCTGGAGGGCAAGCCCTTTGTTCTACATACAGACCACGCTCCCCTGAAGTGGATGCACCGAAATAGTAGCCACAACCCCCGGGTGTTACGATGGTTTCTGTCCTTACAACCCTATGCATTTACCGTGCAACATCGCAAAGGAAGAGACAATGCAAATGCAGACTTTTTATCCCGGGTGTTTCCTCTCCCCGATCGGGAGATGCCAGGGGGGGAGGTGTGTCACGGGTCTGACTGTCAAGAGACCTCTGAATATAAAGACTGGTGGTGCGCCACCCACCTTTCACCTTGCGTCTTGTCTCAACAGCCGCAGACATCTACGTGGCGTGAGGAAGAAGGAGACCCCGACACGGAATGGCCATCAGGCGTGAATGTATACGGCTCCTTTAAGGCCGACGGCTGGGATTGTGGAGTCACGCCCCTAGTGACGACAAAAGCAGGAAGCACGGCATCGAGGACGAACGGCGTTTCCCCCGCGGAGGAGATCGAGGAGGAGAGCAGCGCGGAACCAAGTCCAGGAAGAGAAGCAGACGGAAACGACAAGCCAGGAGGCCAACGGTCGGACGAGTCGCCCTGCCACGCGCCCACGGGAGGAGCGTGGCTTAAAGAGGTACGGGGCCGGGTCGCGGGTTGGGTTGGGAGGCGGAGACAGCCCCCGGTGTAACACTTCCTGCAACCAAACCCTTCCCTGAGCACGAGCACCTTCCGTCACTCCCGTTGTTAACTGGAGCACTTCACGGGGTTTGCGTGTCCCTCACTCCCGGTCCTTGTGTGTGTCCAACCAGAGTGCAGGCAGTAATTCGCCTTCTCTTGATTTCCTTTGTCTTTCCGGTACCACGTGGAATCCTGTTGTTGAGACGTATCAAGATAAAGACTTCCACGACCAGAAGGCACCGCGGCATTCAGCGATACCCAGAGACTAAAGACTACTTACCTGTTCATGAAGAAAACGTATATAACAATAAAGCCCTCCTTAAAACCTTTAATCAAAGCCCCAGTGTTTCTCTTTGAGCCTGCCCCTCCCACTCCAGTGGTCGAACCTCCAATCCTTCCTGAGCCCCCGGGACAGTATGCTAGTTAAGAATGTTTGCTGTTTAAATCAAGTTAACGTTTTAAGAGTGCAGGGACCTGCTGCATGTAAATCAAGTAGGCCAGAGGAGATAATGTCATGTCGTTTAAATCGTCATGTGCTCGTTAGAGAAGAGGTCGCGAGGTGTCCAGCACAGAGCTTTGAGAGTGTTTTACGACTAAAGATATGGTGGAGTCTGGAATTTGAGGCCCACTGCAGGACGAGCTGTATGCAGGTGCGAGGGTCCTAATCAGCTCGAATGAAAGGGACTTTGTTCAGTGGCGCCTTGCGCAGGCCTGTAGGAGTTTCCAGGAATTTCAGGGGGTATCAGCGCACTGGAGAAGAAGCCTGGGAACCAAGGTCAACTTTAACGAGGGTCTTCAAGAGTACCATCATGGAGTTTGCCGCGCAAAGATGTACCACGTGAGGGGCGTCCCAAGGGGCGTTTCTATTGGAAATGTGATTTGGTATTAGGGAAAGAGACCCGGGAGGAGAGCAGAGCAGATGATTTTGGGAGCCTGAGGAAGCGGATGGGTAGGCAGATAGGCTGATCAGGAGAGACCCATTATCAGAGAAGAGACAAAGAGAAGTGCGTGATCTTCTTAGGAAGTCACCACGGCTGACACCTAGAGGGTTAAGATCTTGCTAAGTAGGGATGTCACTTAGTATAGTGTAGGGACAGACTAACCTTAATTTTCTTTTCTGTAATGACTTTGAGATTGCAACTTATATCTATTTTGACAACCCTTATGGTTTTTGAGCTTGTACTTATTATTTTGTTCTTCAGACTTAGATTATTCAAGAAGTTCATGTTTATAGTGATACCAATTTACCTTTTGAATCTCATTTTGAGAAGTTTGTATCTTCAGTTATCTTTGACTTTATATTAAATCTTTAAAACTTAAATTTGGTCAGTGGTCATTTAGAGTGGTGTAAGTTCCTAAATTGATTGACTTATTGCGAGATTACCTTTTACTCAACGACAGGTACCAACGATTCAGTCGACATAGTTTGGGATTTGGTAAGATAATTAGTAACCAGTAATCCCGCGTTAGCAAAACGTTACAGTTTCGTTTTTGAAGATTTAAGAGCTCTTAAAAAATAATTGTTTCAATATTCATAAAGGGGGTCTCCTTGGAGACCCCACCCTTTTTGTGAGTGGTTACCACTACCCTTGAAATGTCAGTAAAAAATTAATGTTTTGCAACCATAATTCCGTCGCAAAGCATACATACATAGCAGAGCAATTCGGTATTTGGAAAGGACTCCATTAACACGCCCCTTGCAAATACTGAATCACTAAACACTAACTGTGATTCGGTAACATGTTTCCGAATACAATTTGTGTTTTGTACATGACGAAAATAATTGTATTGTGGTCAGAAACAACCTGTTTCTGTGTTTCTGGCCATTACAGACCGTACAAATGTTTTTGTATGTATGCCCCAAAGTTTTTAGAGCACTCCAGCACAGAGACAAGTTGCTATGGCCATGCCCTGGCCTTTCTAGGAGATGTTGGGCACACCCTTGGCCCCGGCTTGTCCTGCCTCTGTCCCACTCAGTGGGAGATGATAGAGCTCTTTACAGCATGTGTTGGTGTGAGGGTCCCTCCTCCTTGGGCCCCTCCTACTGCCTGCACAGGATTCTGGGACTGAAAGTTACTCCTTGGAATGTCCTTTATAAAATTCATTCACCACTTTCATCCTCAACCTCCACAGAAAACCCAGCACCACCCCTCACTCAAGGGCCTCCATTGGTTCCATGTCCAGAAAAGCTGCCTTTTTAAACTCCTGACACATTTCTACTAGGCCCTCCACAGCTCCGGACCCACCTACACCAACCACCGCCTGACATTCCACTGACCGACTAGGGAGCTCCGCTTCACCACCCTCGCCTTGGCACACATCTCCTGCATCCATCGGAGCTGCTGTGGAGGTCGTTCCTTCTCCTACCTTGTTGCCAAGTCCTGGAATGATCAGCCCTCCACCTGCGAACTACTTCCATCGAAGAGTTCAGGAGAAGCTCAAGATATGGCTTTTCGACAACGGCTCACAGAATCTCTGTGACTGGAGAACCCTTGGGGTAACAAGCCACGCTATAAAAGACTGATTGATTGATTGATTGACCTCAAGCAAAGACTTTGAATTGTTAGTCATCCTCAGCTGCTCTCGAACCTCCACTTGTGATGCTAGATCATAATTGCTAACGTTCCTTAGCCCTGCCTCCAGCTACAGGTGAACTTCCTTAGGTAAGGCCACACTGAGGACGATGCAGACCAGGGTGCCATGTCACAAACAATTTCATGTCTGCAGAAGGTGAATTTTTCAGTGGATTTGGCCACTTCATGTAAAAAGATGTCTGGCAATGGTAGTTGACTATATCAACTGCTAGAACTGCCAACTGTATTTCAGTTTGTTGTTCAAGCAATGTCAAAGCCAATCAGTCTGTCTTTAATGTGGCACAGCGTGCATACACGGGCATTTACAAACGCCTTTTTACTTGCATTTATCACATTGAAACCTGCCCAATTGTCTTTGCCAATCCTGGGAGAATGGAGCAAAAAAATATTGTTTTCTTTATAGAATTTATGCAGAAGATAAACTGCTGAATGGGACAAACAGAATGATGGTTAAGTACTCTTTTCAGGTGTAAAATAGTCCCTCACGCAAACCAATGGAAGAACTTCTGAAAAAGCAAAATGATGGGTCAAACAGCCAATAGCATGAGGTGAGATAAAAATCCTCCTTAAAGTCTAGCCAACGACCATGAGATGTATTTTTTTAAGAATTAGTAACTATGGGTGATACGACAGTAGTGTTAAGACAAACTTAAAAATATATTGTGGGCGTCATAGCGAGCGCTTCTCAGACAGTCCTGTTAAACCTGCTCCCTGGAGTTGTCTATGCTAGGAGCATCAGTCACTACCAGGGTGGATATAATAGGGATTACAAATGCAACCCTGAAGTAATGAAGCATTAATGGGGAATTGCTAATTCCTGTTCATATTCCCCTGGTTATTCCACATTACTTCCTGATATCTCTCCCAGACTTTTTGGTTTCTTTCAGAACCTGTCACTGACATTTGATATTCACCGAATCTGCAGATTTACAGAAATGTACCACATTACTGGCCCCATCTGGGTTACAGTGGCACTTGTAAACAGTCCTTTAGCCTGTGGTTCCCGAACTGTGCGCCATGGCTCCCTGGGGAGCCATCAAACCTAGCCAGGGGAGCCGCGCACCAAGCATTTTAATGCATTTAATGTTGAAGGGTCAGTTGGTTTCAGTTAAACTAATTAGATTCAAACGTATGATGTTGATGATTCGTAAGTGACATGCCTAAAGCTGTAAATGTAGTGCTTAATTGATGGCATGTCGAAGGAGATGACCTCCATATTTCACTGGATCACCACTTTCCAACACTCCCAAATTAAGCAGAAGATGACTGAATTATTTTGTTCAGCTTGTTAATAGTTTTGTTTTTTTCCAAATGCGTTTTACACCAATGTACGTTATCAGTAAAGTACAGTTGTCCTGTCTATTAAAGACACTAAGGGGCACATTAGGATGGCAGGCGGACTAAGTCCGCTCGCCATCCCGGAGCAAAACGGGACCGCCCACCATAAGGGTGAGGGTCCCGTGGGGGCCATTAAGATGCGCCCGCCACACTGGCGGGCGCATCCTGCATTTTTAGCATTGCGGTGGGCGGTGCTGAAGGCCCCGCCCTCCGCAATGCTAAAAATGCACATCATGCATTTCAATGCACAACGTGACAGGCACCGCGCGGTGCCTGCCATGTTGTATTTTGAAATGCAGGGGGTACCATAGGTACCCTCCCATGTGCACCCCAGGATCCCTGGGGGCCAGCAACGGGCCCCACAATTAATTTCCGCATGCCTTTGCCACGGAAAGGCATTTCCCCGCCATTATGCTAATATGGATGTGGGTGTCTGAGAGAAAAATGCAAGTACTTCAGAGTCCGGGCTTACCTCCACCCTACCCTCCAAAAAAAAGTAAGAGTTGAGAGTCACGGGCAATGCGTCAAGGGAGCCACTGGTTGAAAACATTTGGGAACTACTGCCTTTAGCAGTGGGATGCGCTGCTAACATTAAGAACAATTGAAAATACCTTTGACAGCTTCCACCACCGACACTTTAAAATACTGCTGACACAAAAAAGCAGCATACATGACTCTTGAAGTTAGATAAAGCTTTATTGCTTGACATTTTCAGTTCTAGATTTTGGAATACAGACACGCCCCGAGCAGCAAAACAATCAGACGTTACATCATTTTGTCGGGAGATATAAGTGTTTTGCAGTAAATTAAATAAAGTAATTAATCATACCTTAGATTCTATAGAAGTTATGATTAATAACGAATGCGAATTGGACATTTGTTAGCCTTATCTGCGCGGTTTGAAAACCTGGTACACAGTAATGATATAAAAGTGCTAAACCTCTGAGTTTGTAAATGTGACGTTTATAAATTTGAAGTGCACTCAGTTTTATCTACACAGAATCTTCTTCCCACACTCACATTATGAAGCCTGGTGCTTACTCATAGAAGACGTACCGTTTGGCCTTTCTTGGTCTGACCCTAAGCTTGTCCTACAAGTCCAATAGTTCAGTTCATCATTCATCTGTGTCAAGGTGTGTTTTATTTATGAATAAAGTGATACAAAACGCTAGTTGGAGCATTTCTAATTTTGTACCTGAATAGCTTGTAAAGTGTCTCCATGGCTGACATCCTCAGATGGCTGTGAGCGGCAGTAATGTGATAATCGCCCAGTAATGAGATCTTGAGGCTGGCCTCGGAGTGGCAGCACACTTTTTCTTATTGTTGGTGAGAAGTCAGAGGGCGCGCGCTCCTTTTTTCAGAAATTAATTTCCGCAGACACCTTCTCCCATCAGGACTGGGTTCAGATCTAACCGAGAACAATCTTTTGTGACTTCAGATGTAAAGAGATTGGCAATGAAATGTTAAGCCACATCCCTCACTCCCCAGGAGCCCAGTGCAATATGATAGTGGAGCCTGCTATGTGTTGGAAAGAGACTGGAGGTAATATTATCTTCATGCATCATTTAAAAACTAATCAAAAACTTTACATTCTTCAAGACGTGTACTACCTGAAGACAATAGGAAGTAAGACTTTGTGTGGATCCCTCTGTAGCCACAGGCAAGTAGCAAAAGGACTGACGTAATTTAGTAATATTGACTGTAGACAGTGCCACTGGAATAATACAACAGGGAACCACATTATGCGGCAGGGGTGACTGCATACACAGCAAGGAAAGGCAAATTATGTGGCATAATGCGGCATATTTTGTGACAGTATAACTTCAATATTTTGACATTTTTTCATGTTAACACTATCTGGGCAAGGGTTTGACCTCATTAGTTCCAGTTTAACACCCATATATAGCAATAAGTAAATGAAAGATGGCCAGTCAACTTTTACAAATGGCCTTCCACTGCACAGCAACACACGTCTCTGCATCTTTAGTAGCTTTTGATCTGTTTTAGCTAGTAACATTTTATGGCTCACATCTTAAAATTATACAGCAGATGATGGATTATGAGGCAAATGCGGCAAATCGGTATGCTTACAACATTGTAGTCTCTAGGGCAGGGCATGTGAAGCCACCACATAACTCTCCTTTCCTCCCTCCTGTGGTCATCTGGAACCATGTGACTGTGAAGGCTGCACAGTGGAATATCAACTCACAAAACCTGAACTTCCCGCCAGCAGTGCTGGACACAGCCTTTATCCCTGAGAAGTATCACTGCAAGATACTAGGGGATATTATTAACTCTTGAATGGGTGGTCGGTTATTTTAGGGTAGGATTCTGCACCATGCACGTGCATTAATCCACCCAAAAGATCAGCACCTCACAACAGAGCACACACCTCACATCAGTCACTTCCGGTAGTATCTGCCAAAATCTGACACAAAGACCATGAGCACCTGTCACCCCCCAACAGCTACGGAGTACTACAAGCGTAAGAAGCAATGGAGCAGCACAGACCTTAGTGCTCACAGTCACAATCACGGTACAAAAGGGGGTGGTGATGGACGGAGCATCTGAACCAATCAGACACTCACACCTAGTCAACAGATCTGTACCGCTTTGTTCGCCATAAGTTGGCAGGGTATGCTCAGTCGTGAGTCCCTTGCTCACTTTGCCACTGGATTCAAGCAAGCCTGGCTGAAGACGGCTGTAATGCCAGAAACCGGTCCCAGGAAGCTTGTTTCCGGTCCAGGGAAGGCATGGCCTGGCGGTTGGGGTGGACTGTTCGCATGAGGCACAGGGTCAGACTGATTTGCATATGGCCATGTCTGAACTGGGGTGGCAGAGTGGGCTAAAGAACGGTGATGGATTAAACCCAGATCTGTTGACTGGGTGGGAGTGTTTGATTGGTTCAGATGCTCCGTCCATCACCACCCCCTTTTGTACCGCACAGTCACAATCAAGCACCATAGACACAGCCACATGACATGAGCTAAAAGCTTCTCTTAATGAAATTCCATAGTGGTATTTCGAATGAAGGTAGAATTGGGAGAAATATGTACTTAGAAGATCCCGGAATTTGATGAAAGTGTAACTTTGCAAAACATTGCTTTTTACTGTATTATTTTAAGTTCATGTAAATAAAGTTGTGTTCTTTTTTTAAAATTATATAGCACTAAAAGGAATATCTATTTATTGAATGCTAAAATATATAGCATTGAATGAAATATTCATATATTGAATGCTGAAATGTATAGCACTTAATGGGATATCCATTTATTGAATGCTAAAATATATAGCATTGAATGGAATATCATTTATTGAATGCTAAAATATATAGCACTGAATGGAACATCCATGTATTGAATGCTAAAATATATAGCACTGAATGGAATATCCATTTATTGAATGATAAAATATATAGCATTGCATAGGATATTCATTTATTGAATGCTACAATATATAGGACAGCATGGAATATCTATTTATTGAATGCTACGTATCTATTAACTAATCAATAACTCCACCCACCAAGGGGTGACAGCTTAACCTCTCTGCCCACCTGACAGCGAGTCAAAGCCGAACATTGAGGATCTTGACATGTCAATGAACTGACTTTAAGTGACAGGCGTTTCTAAATATGAAAGCATGCTGTCGATTACAGATGTGCTTGTCTGCATTTACCACACTTTGAGAATATTCACAGAATTCATCTTACCACATGAATATTAATGATACTGAAAGTGCTTGTGAATGGTCCATTTGGTCATCAAAGACCGGCAATGCGAGATCTGCACTTAGCACTAGTGCATCGACAGCCTCAGTGACCGGCAACTCAAATCTCTAGCAACGAACATTGGCAATGCCCAACATGATCGGCACGCTACAGTGACAACCGTCCACTTGCTCAGCCTGCTCTTCAAACTACAGTGACCGCCAGCAATGATGTTCTCCCTGCTCCTCATGGACTCTTCCAAAATGAACAGAACTATTTACCCTGGACTTTAGAAGGTAACTTTTTCAGGGGAACTAACCTGGTCCCTGTATCCAGGCCAGCGCTCCATTGCGGTCAGTCTGAACTTGTGATATTTGCCCAGTCTCCCATAACTAGGCAACCTCAAGTGGCACGTTGTGCTTTTAGGTGCTATACTTCACCTTAAATCTTCAATATTGAATATCTCTGGTTCTATCTATTGGATTTTTGTAGTTTTAATATTAAATAAGTTATTACATTTATTAAATTGGTGTGAGATGTTTCTTGTGCTGCGTTTTTACTTTATTGATGTTAGTGTTTTGGATAAATACTTTATACATTGCCTTTAAATTAAGCCAGACTGCTTTTGTGCCAAACTACCAGAGGTTTAAGCACACGTTAATTCAGTGATTTTAGTAGTTCACCATGACTGGGCCTGTGTCCGTTGCTTGACAAGGGCTCACAGCATCCTCAACCAACAAACAATTTCTCACAATCACAGGCACATCTTTCCAATTCTACCTGCTCAATAACACTGCTGGTCCAAAATCAGTAAGTATACCTACAAAAACAGACGCATAGACGTTTATTAAATCCTTGGGAGATACAAGAAGGCAAAAGAAAAGACAATTTTAGGCTTACCTCTGAAAGAACAGTAGCTTGCAAAAGAGGCAGGTGTCATCTTTCTCAGACAATTGCAAAAGAAACAATTGACGGACTGAATGCTGAACAATACAAACATTCACCCCCAGTCACAAGGATCTGGGTTTAATCCATCATTCTTTTGCACACCACACCACCCCAGTTTGGACCCACCCATATGCAAATCAGTCTTGACCCTGTTCATTATGGGAACAGTCCAGCCCGAACTGCCAAGCCAGGTCCTCCCTGGACCAGAAACACGCATCCTGGGACTGGTTTCAGGGCATCACCCTTCATCAGCCAGGCTAGCTTGAATCCAGTGGTGTAGTGAGCACGGGACCCACATCTGGGCATACTCTTCCCACTTAGGGCGACATATGCAAAAGAAACAATTGATGGACAGAATGCTGGACAATGCAAACATTCACCCCCAGTCACAAAGAGCTGGGTTTAATCCATCATTCTTTTGCTGACCATACCACCCCAGTTTGGACCAAGCCATATACAAATCAGTCTTGACCCTGTTCCTTATGGGAACAGTCCAGCCCGAACTGCCTAGCCAGGTCCTCCCTGGACTGGAAACAAGCATCCTGGGACCGGTTTCAGGGCATCACCCTTCATCAGCCAGGTTAGCTTAAATCCAGTGGTATAGTGAGCACAGGACCCACGTCTGGGCATACCCTTCCCACTTAGGGCGACATGCAAAACGATGGGTGACATATGCAAAAGAAACAATTGATGGACAGAAGGCTGGACAATGCAAATATTCACCCCCAGTCACAAGGAGCTGGGTTTAATCCATCATTCTTTTGCCCACCACACCACCCCAGTTTGGACCCAGCCATATGAAAATCAGTCTTGACCCTGTTCCTTATGGAAACAGTCCAGCCCGAACTGCCAAGCCAGGTCCTCCCTGGACTGGAAACTAGCATCTTGGTACCAGTATGTTATGTTATGTTATATTAACTTTATTTTGTATAGCTCAACGGCTACTCCAACGGAGTGTCCCGGCGCTTTATAGTGGCAGCTCATAAAAAACATAACAAGTATCAGGGCATCACCCTTCATCAGCCATGCTAGCTAGAATCCAGTGGTCTGGTGAGCACGGGACCCAAGTCTGGGCATGCCCTTCCCACTTAGGGCGACATTTGCAAAAGAAACAATTGATGGATGGAATGTTGGACAATGCAAACATTCACACCCAGTCACAAGGATCATTCTTTTGCCACACCACCACTAACTACTGGGACATATAGATACTAAGGAAATGTTACTGAAGTACTGAGCAGCCCTTCATCCCAAAGGATCCTTTCAAACTGCAAACTATCTAGCTATCCAGTGGGGATACCACTGAGGCACAGCTATGGTGATTATTGAGAGGGTCAGACAAAAAAGAACCGAGTGTCCCATTTTGGGGTGGAGTCTTACCGTTAAGCAAGCTACATCATGTAGAATTCGCAACTGTACAAATTTTCATTCTAACATACCCCAGGCTCACTAGTGTAGTGTCAAGAAGGGTCAGCACTCATGTAAGTGCAAAACTGCTATCGCTGGCGGCTCTACCATGTGGGTATTCTGGGTGGTGCACCATCAAATGTTTCTATGCCAGCAGTGGGTCTGAAGTTGTGAAGTACTGCCTTATAGAGGAGGCAGTGTACTGCTCTAGAAAGCAGTGCTCTAGGCCACTGCAGTTGCAAAAAACACAGTTGATGGACAGAATGTAGAACATTGTCATACATTCACCCCAGTACAAGGATCTGGGCCTAAATCCATCGTTTTTTTGCACTCCACACCACCCTGGGTTAGACACTGGCTATATGCAAATCAGCTCTGACCCTGTGCCTCATGGGAACAGTCCAGTCCAAACTACCAAGCCATGTCTTTCCCAGACCGGAATCAAGCATCCAAGGACCGGTTTCTGGCTATCAGCCTTCATCAGCCTGGATAGCTTGACTCCAGTGGTGTGGAGAGCCTGGGACTCACGTCTGAGCATCCCCAGCCCACTCGGGGTGAAATTGCAAAAAACACAGTTTTCACCCCGAGTGGGCTGGGTATGCTCAGACGTGAGTCCCAGGCTCTCCACACCACTGGAGTCAAGCTATCCAAGCTGATGAAGGATGATAGCCAGAAACGGTCCTTGGATGCTTGATTCCGGTCTGGGAAAGACATGGCTTGGTAGTTCGGACTGGACTGTTCCCATGAGGCACAGGGTCAGAGCTGATTTGCATATAGCCAGTGTCTAACCCAGGGTGGTGTGGAGTGCAAAAAAACGATGGATTTAGGCCCAGATCCATCTACTGGGTGAATGTATGACATTGTTCTACATTCTGTCCATCAACTGTGTTTTTGCAAATTTCACCCCGAGTGGGCTGGGTATGCTCAGACGTGAGTCCCAGGCTCTCCACACCACTGGAGTCAAGCTATCCAGGCTGATGAAGGCTGATAGCCAGAAACCGGTCCTTGGATGCTTGATTCCGGTCTGGGAAAGACATGGCTTGGTAGTTCGGACTGGACTGTTCCCATGAGGCACAGGGTCAGAGCTGATTTGCATATAGCCAGTGTCTAACCCAGGGTGGTGTGGAGTGCAAAAAAAAAGATGGATTTAGGCCCAGATCCTTGTACTGGGGTGAATGTATGACATTGTTCTACATTCTGTCCATCAACTGTGTTTTTGCAATTTTCACCCCGAGTGGGCTGGGTATGCTCAGACGTGAGTCCCAGGCTCTCCACACCACTGGAGTCAAGCTATCCAAGCTGATGAAGGCTGATAGCCAGAAACGGTCCTTGGATGCTTGATTCCGGTCTGGGAAAGACATGGCTTGGTAGTTCGGACTGGACTGTTCCCATGAGGCACAGGGTCAGAGCTGATTTGCATATAGCCAGTGTCTAACCCAGGGTGGTGTGGAGTGCAAAAAAACGATGGATTTAGGCCCAGATCCTTCTACTGGGGTGAATGTATGACATTGTTCTACATTCTGTCCATCAACTGTGTTTTTGCAATTTTCACCCCGAGTGGGCTGGGTATGCTCAGACGTGAGTCCCAGGCTCTCCACACCACTGGAGTCAAGCTATCCAGGCTGATAAAGGCTGATAGCCAGAAACCGGTCCTTGGATGCTTGATTCCGGTCTGGGAAAGACATGGCTTGGTAGTTCGGACTGGACTGTTCCCATGAGGCACAGGGTCAGAGCTGATTTGCATATAGCCAGTGTCTAACCCAGGGTGGTGTGGAGTGCAAAAAAAAAGATGGATTTAGGCCCAGATCCTTGTACTGGGGTGAATGTATGACATTGTTCTACATTCTGTCCATCAACTGTGTTTTTGCAATTTTCACCCCGAGTGGGCTGGGTATGCTCAGACGTGAGTCCCAGGCTCTCCACACCACTGGAGTCAAGCTATCCAGGCTGATGAAGGCTGATAGCCAGAAACCGGTCCTTGGATGCTTGATTCCGGTCTGGGAAAGACATGGCTTGGTAGTTCGGACTGGACTGTTCCCATGAGGCACAGGGTCAGAGCTGATTTGCATATAGCCAGTGTCTAACCCAGGGTGGTGTGGAGTGCAAAAAAACGATGGATTTAGGCCCAGATCCTTGTACTGGGGTGAATGTATGACATTGTTCTACATTCTGTCCATCAACTGTGTTTTTGCAATTTTCACCCCGAGTGGGCTGGGTATGCTCAGACGTGAGTCCCAGGCTCTCCACACCACTGGAGTCAAGCTATCCAGGCTGATAAAGGCTGATAGCCAGAAACCGGTCCTTGGATGCTTGATTCCGGTCTGGCAAAGACATGGCTTGGTAGTTCGGACTGGACTGTTCCCATGAGGCACAGGGTCCGAGCTGATTTGCATATAGCCAGTGTCTAACCCAGGGTGGTGTGGAGTGCAAAAAAACGATGGATTTAGGCCCAGATCCTTGTACTGGGGTGAATGTATGACATTGTTCTATATTCTGTCCATCAACTGTGTTTTTGCAATTTTCACCCCGAGTGGGCTGGGTATGCTCAGACGTGAGTCCCAGGCTCTCCACACCACTGGAGTCAAGCTATCCAGGCTGATGAAGGCTGATAGCCAGAAACCGGTCCTTGGATGCTTGATTCCGGTCTGGGAAAGACATGGCTTGGTAGTTCGGACTGGACTGTTCCCATGAGGCACAGGGTCAGAGCTGATTTGCATATAGCCAGTGTCTAACCCAGGGTGGTGTGGAGTGCAAAAAAACGATGGATTTAGGCCCAGATCCTTGTACTGGGGAGAATGTATGACATTGTTCTACATTCTGTCCATCAACTGTGTTTTTGCAATTTTCACCCCGAGTGGGCTGGGTATGCTGAGACGTGAGTCCCAGGCTCTCCACACCACTGGAGTCAAGCTATCCAGGCTGATGAAGGCTGATAGCCAGAAACCGGTCCTTGGATGCTTGATTCCGGTCTGGGAAAGACATGGCTTGGTAGTTCGGACTGGACTGTTACCATGAGGCACAGGGTCAGAGCTGATTTGCATATAGCCAGTGTCTTATCCAGGGTGGTGTGGAGTGCAAAAAAACGATGGATTTAGGCCCAGATCCTTGTACTGGGGTGAATGTATGACATTGTTCTACATTCTGTCCATCAACTGTGTTTTTGCAATTTTCACCCCGAGTGGGCTGGGTATGCTCAGACGTGAGTCCCAGGCTCTCCACACCACTGGAGTCAAGCTATCCAGGCTGATGAAGGTTGATAGCCAGAAACCGGTCCTTGGATGCTTGATTCCGGTCTGGGAAAGACATGGCTTGGTAGTTCGGACTGGACTGTTCCCATGAGGCACAGGGTCAGAGCTGATTTGCATATAGCCAGTGTCTAACCCAGGGTGGCGTGGAGTGCAAAAAAACGATGGATTTAGGCCCAGATCCTTGTACTGGGGTGAATGTATGACATTGTTCTACATTCTGTCCATCAACTGTGTTTTTGCAATGTTCACCCCGAGTGGGCTGGGTATGCTCAGACGTGAGTCCCAGGCTCTCCACACCACTGGAGTCAAGCTATCCAGGCTGATGAAGGCTGATAGCCAGAAACCGGTCCTTGGATGCTTGATTCCGGTCTGGGAAAGACATGGCTTGGTAGTTCGGACTGGACTGTTCCCATGAGGCACAGGGTCAGAGCTGATTTGCATATAGCCAGTGTCTAACCCAGGGTGGTGTGGAGTGCAAAAAAACGATGGATTTAGGCCCAGACCCTTGTACTGGGGTGAATGTATGACATTGTTCTACATTCTGTCCATCAACTGTGTTTTTGCAATTTTCACCCCGAGTGGGCTGGGTATGCTCAGACGTGAGTCCCAGGCTCTCCACACCACTGGAGTCAAGCTATCCAGGCTGATGAAGGCTGATAGCCAGAAACCGGTCCTTGGATGCTTGATTCCGGTCTGGGAAAGACATGGCTTGGTAGTTCGGACTGGACTGTTCCCATGAGGCACAGGGTCAGAGCTGATTTGCATATAGCCAGTGTCTAACCCAGGGTGGTGTGGAGTGCAAAAAAACTATGGATTTAGGCCCAGATCCTTGTACTGGGGTGAATGTATGACATTGTTCTACATTCTGTCCATCAACTGTGTTTTTGCTAGGCCACTGCAGTGGCATGGGGAAAACTGTGTAGGTTTGATGTGCCAGCAATACACATTTGGCTCATCAGACTGCACACTTTATGCCCTTTGAAGCCCTGGAGCGCCTGTGCCCTGTTAGGGAGGTGGGACCTGAAATTGTAGGCTAGAGATCTACAACAGTACCCTGTACGTCAGCATGTCAAAACCAATTACCGGCAATGCATTGCATTTATAATGTGATTAATTTACAGTGCAGATCTCGCACTACAGCCAATCAATATGCAACAAAAATCTTTAGGTGATTGACTGTATTACAGGCCATGGACTGTCAATCACGCTGTAAGGCTTTGTGCAGGACCTGTCAAAGGGCCAGAACTGAGAGTCCAAGATGAGACATCTATGAGAGGCATGGGAGACCGAGCCAGAACACCACCCCTTACAGCCGGGCTGGCTGGTGTGCTCGCACAACTCTGTGTGCAGAGTGTGTGTGTGTGTGTTTCTGAAATGGTGTGTTCTGCCCACCACTGGTTATATTTATGCCCTGGCTTAATGGCATAATGTTGCAACCTCGGATTGATAGTGCCTTCCCCTGATATAATATGTGTCCCTTGTGTGATGGTGGCAGTTCTTGGTATATTGGCAATATCCTTCCCATGATGGTGCTGAGCGCTGACAAACTGCAGGCCCTGGCACAACAGTGGTAATTCTTTGAGCATGAAAGGCATCCCTGTCACAAACTGCTGATGCATGTGCATGCAATGGTTACAGTAGAGTACAGAAGTACTTGTGAGTGACTGATAGAAATGAAAAACTGAGGTTTGTACATCTGGGGCCGCATTATACATGTGGCGCATTTTCCTTCATTGCGCTGGGTTGTCCTTTAAAACGTAGGCCCAGAGCAATGAAGAAAAATGATGAATGCGCTGCCCCCTTAGGGCAGCCACGAAAGCAGCACATCCATGTGAAAACCTGAGCAGCTACTTTGAAGCCGCTCCGTATTTTCACAGTGCAGGTGGCTACCGCCTGCACTTTTAAAGGGGATTAGAGATCCCCTTGCAGGCGGGTGCAATCAGTGACTGCACCCGCCTGAAAGGGGATGTCTGGGGAGGTCCATGGGACCCCCTTTTCCCCCCTCCTAATGGTTGCTCTCAGGGGGCACACTGACAGTGTGTCACCTTTTAGGTGGTACACTGACAGTGCGTCTCCTGAGAGCTTCTTTGCCTCTGCGCCCTCATTGCAACTATAACGTGCCTGAAACCTATGTTTTTTTTCTGTGAATTTCAATGGTTTTTAAATGCTAATTTGTAACTACTACGTCCCTTAAACCTATGTTCTTTCAGTGAATTTCAAAAGTTTTTTAAATGCTTATTTCTAACTATAACATATCAGTTGTGTTTCCTGAGTGGTGGAGAAAGGTGAGCGTGGCATCCGAAACACCTCTTAGCAATCCCACTGTGTGGGATTTACTGGAGGTACCAGGAGTAGTAGTTAGCCCCCATTGTCAACCTTGGGGGCCAACTATCCCTTATATTACCACTAGTAAGTCCCACACAGCAGGATTGTTAACTTCTTATATCAGGCCCACCCATTCCCTGCTCCACTGTGCAAATGTGCCCCCTAGCACGTTGTAAGTTGGGGGATTAAGTCCCCTTGAATCCTGAGGGTCCCTGGGGGCCAACTAGCCCACCAGGTACCTCCAGTAAGTGGTCCGTAATGGACCCACGCATTTCCATATTTAGTGCCCAGGGAGGTAGTGGTCCCCGTCGCATGTGGGGGGGCTCGAGCCCCCCCTCACAGGTTTTTAGTTCTTTAAAATAGAGCCCCGGGGAGGTGGTGGTCCCCGGGGCAGAGGGGGGGGATTAGGACCCCCCACACATTTTTTCCACAGTCCCAGGGATATGGTGGTCCCCAGGGCTGGGGGACTGTGTGCACCTCGCAGTTGTTTCTGAAAGCCCCTGGGAGGTGGCAGTCCCCAGGGCAGCATGGGGAGATTGGGACCCCCCCCCCCACACATTGTTTTCACAGCCCCGGGGAGGTGGCGGTCCCCAGGGCTGCTGGGGCCCCCGCTAATTGATTGGCAGTGCCCCCGGTATCTGGCCCACCAGGGGCATTTTGAAAATTATTTTAAAAAAATGCTTTGTTTGGCCCTGGGGTCCTTGTGGGACCCCCTGAGCAGGCCTAGGGGTCAGGGTGTTTCTACCCTGTCCTCTTTTATTGTTTTTTAACCTCTTTTTTCTGTTTTCTTGTGACTCGGTCCTACCGAGTCACAAGATGGCTACCAACACTTCCTGGTTTGGAGATTTGGCAGCCAATTAGAATAAAGCTTGTGGTCAGGAAGGTTAGCAAACCCTCCTCGGCCACAGATATCGAAATGTTTTCCTTTTCTAATTTCTCAGGATCTACTGAACGGATTTACACCATTTAGAAAAAAGGTCTCTTTCTGGGGAGAGGGGTTGGCCTAACGGCTAGGGCTGTTCCCCTTGAATCTGGGGAACTTGGTTTGAGTCTCCAATGACAGCTGAACATACTGTGATTCTGGGCAAATCACTTAATCTCCCCGTGCCTAACAAAAATTAATGTGTCCTCATGTAATGCAACTGGTGCTATGTAAAGGACTCTGATATCCAATTTGGGTCAAGTTTGTGCTATATAAAACTCTGTAAAAAAAACAAGACCTACCTTTTTGCCAAATTTGGTGTAATTCCGTGTAGCTTTGTCTAAAGTTTCCTGTGAAAAATAACATGGGGAAAACGTGTTTTGGGACCCCCTTTTTTCTTGTCCCCCGCTTGACGAATCACCCCGAAACTTTCAAGACAGGAGCTGACTGGAGCGCCCCACTAGTTTTGAAAATTTCGCTAAGATTCGTCAAACGACGTCAAAGTTATTGGGAAAACAAAAAATGCTATTCCTATGGAAAGTAGGTCCTAACTATAACTACCTACTGGTGACTGCCAGTCGGTAATATATATATATATATATATATATATATAGAGAGAGAGAGAGACAGAGACAGAGACAGAGACAGACATATAGACAGACAGACAGACAGACACAAGAAGGCAAGGTTATACTCAAAGTATAACTGAGGCCACTAAACAACACAGATCAGGAGATAGACAAGAACAAGGTATGATCAAAGTAAGGGGTGTACTGGTATATGAACAAGAGGTTTCTTGGTAGCTTAGGGAAAGCCCTTTGGACTGACACAACAGATCGCAGTTAACAGGAGTCGTACAGCGAAGTCATAGTGAGGCCCCCTATATAAACACTGTTGTACTCAGTGCTAGGTAGACCTAGATTAACAACAACACTGAGACTGGCAAGACTTCAAGGGCCAGGGTGCAGCAACGGAAATATAAGCAAGCCAGAGGTCACACTGTAAACAGATATGGACAGCAATAGGCAGTGGACTGAATTTTGAATGGAACAGAAAACCAGAGTGGAAAGAATAACCAGAATACAGGGTAGCAAGACAGCAAAGAGACAGGGAGAAAGCCAAGATAAGGAGATATGAACAGGGCTTTAGAAATCAAAATCAAAATAAAGTCTGTGTCACGGGCTTTATTTTGCCTAGATGTCTCCAACTCCCGTCAATAAAGCCTGCGAGAAACAGGAGCACTTGACTGCACGGCAAAATACAGCCCGTGACACAAGGCACAAATCAAATGCTCAGACTGTTTGGGATAAAAGAAAAGAAATTCAAACAGCCTCAAAATATATCCCGTAGTAAGGGGCCTTACAAATTGCAATGAGTGCCAGAATAAAGGAATATAATCAGCATTTTACCAAAAAATAGAATAGTGAATCACCTTGCCACCACCCAGAAATATTGGAGATTCAGAACCTGTTTGAAGTTAAAACGCTCACACTTATCAGATTGCACCAAGTCAGATGCCCTGAAGAGAGCCCCACAAGTACCCCTGGGACTCGAAACGTATCTGTAATCTTTTTTTTATCGTTGAGGAACGGTTAATTCATTAATGTAAGCAGCTTTGAGGGCGATGTAGCGCTGACTTCGCCCTAGCTGTTATAACACGGGTTCCCAATGTTTGGCATTTCCCTTAGGACTACATGAACTATTTAGAAAGGGGGTGCCACATGTGTGAAATATGACTGGTGTATTCTCTGTATTAAAGCCGTATTGTTTCATGTGTTAATTGTAGAGTACAGTATCTGTCATGTTCACTTGTTTGTAGTGAATAGTGTATCTTCCATTTCAGGCTTTTTATTAAATTATAAAAAATTATGTATGACATGAACAAGGAAAAGGTTACATAAATAACCAGGTCCAATTAATTTGGATATTAGCCCTTTGTCTGTCTAAGTAGATAGCAACATATAAAAAGGTAGCTAAGTTTCTCATTGTGTTACTTTTAGACAATTAGCATTTTATTGCCTTGGCCATTTGGTGCCCACAGCCTGTCTCTGGGTCACATAACTGGGTGTAGTTGACAGTTGAGCTTTGTGTATTTCTCCTACACAGCAGGACACAATGGGGAGCTTAGGTGTGACTGAATGGGTCATCACTGGCAGTGTGTGAGTGAGAGCTGGACCCAACCCCACTTACACTTGAATAGGCTGTGTCTTTACTCCACACAAAGGGCTGCTAAATCCCCTGTACTTAGTCTGGAGCCTAGGCCAGGAAGGCAGGGCACCTGTGCACTTTGAAGGTGTGCCTCTAGAAGCTTCTCCCCTCTTAAAAGGCACAACTGGGTATAAATACTAGACCTTAGATACCAGCCATTCAGTAAACGTGTGTGGCTGTGGATACTCTGTGAGGAAAAAGGACTGTTGTGCTGCTGAAAGGACTGCCACTCTGCTGGACTGTTGCATTGAAGTACTGCTACCCTGCAGTGCTGACCTGCTGCCCTCCTGCCTTGCTTGGTGAGAAGGACTGGACCTTCATCTCTTGGACACAGAACCCAGCTCAAGGACATGACAGGACATGACAGGCTTCCAACAATCTTGCACTTGCATCTGGACCTGGACTCTGCCAACAGTGAGTCATTCCTGCCAAGTGGTGCCCAGTCTTGGACCCTTGGAAGTGGGCTTAAGGTGCTCTGCCATTCTTCAAGGATCCAGCAGAACCGATATTGAGCGGCGCAAACCCAAGCAGAACCCACGCATCGCCGTTGCTGAGACCATTGCAGACCAACAGAACAGCCGCGGAGCGCTGCATCCTCAGTGCAGACTCTCACATTCTTCGTCGATGGCAGCCTACACGACAATGCTGGACTTCACATCGCAGCCTCGCAGCTCTTTGTGACCGAGACATCGCCCCAACTGTGTACTACATCCTCGACGGTGAACTTTGCATTCCAAGCCCTGACGACAGGATCCTTGATAATAATGCAGGCCCTCGCTTTGCAGACTTGGTGCATCTTAGAACCAACGCATCGCTGCAAATATTCAACACATCTTTGCCTCACATCCTTACATAGCATTGCAAACCAGGATTTAGGGTAATCCGTTCAGCCAGCCTCACAGGTAGTCTGTTCAGCAGGCCGAACTTGGGCCCAGAAGCCGGCCTGCAGTCATCACAGTCAGCCTGAGCTTGTGACTTTGTCCTGGTCAGGCGCAATCAGATATCCACATTTGGCTTGCTGTGCTTTTTGGCGCTATTTTCTCCAAAATCTTTAAAATTTCATATCTCAAGTTCTACAGAATGGATTTTTGTCAAATTGGTCACATGTTATGTATTAGTGGAAGTTCTATTTTTCTAACATGGCATGGGATCATTTTTGTTTGGTGATTTCATGTTACACTTTAACGTTTTGCACTAATACTTCTCACATTGCCCCTTAGTTAAGACTAACTGTTCTGTGCCAAGCCACGAGAGGGTCGAGCAAAGGATAATTTAGGGTTGGCTCGTGCCTCACCCTGATAAGGACTGTGGTTGCTGCTTGACCAAGACTCCCACCCCACTCAACCAATAACCCGATTTCTTACAATGAGAGAACTAGTGGAAACAGAGAATGAGATGGTGGAATACAAATGAGTCAAGAAGGTGTGATAGAGATCATGAATACTGAAGTTGCTGAGGAAGGAGGTACAAAGCTTAAGCAACAATCTAAATCTGTACCAGCTGTGACACATGATAATATTGATATGTTCTCTGATACAGTCTTTAGCGAATTGAGTGATTTATATAGTGAGGTGGGCAGATGTAAACTGAAAATGAAAAAAAATATTGTCAAATTATGGAAAATGGAGTGAGAACAAAAACTGTGTGATAAAAGTGCAAATAAAGGTTGGAATGTGGTGTTGTGGCTGCTAAAAATTAATATGAAAGAGGCATGTACCCAACCAAAGCAAAGAATTAAATCTTTTGTGATTTGTTAAAATTGAGAAGTCTCCTTAAATGAGATGAATATAGCTTCTTGAGAAATTATAGTCCTAAATTACCTATTTTCAATATAATTCCCAAAAGATACAAAAATGCCTTTAACCCTTGGGGTGGCCTAATTGCAACAATAAATTGAAGTGGAAATAATGTATGTTAATGTATGTTAATGATGAGTCTGGACGTGTTAGTGCTATACACAAGCATTCACCGCGAAGATGGCATGAGGGTGATATCAATTATTGTTGCAGTAAGACCCATCAGATTTTACAAACACAATATAATCTTATTGAAGATGATAAGGTGTTGTTTGATCCAACAAAAAAATTCTGTTCAGTGAGAAACTTTTTGAGCAGCAGAAAAGTATAGATATGGGCCCCTGTTTTGCTCCCAGGTTTGCTAATTTCCATATGGTCCGGGGGAGAAACAGGTGCTCAATAGCCCTGAAATATAAGAATGGCCAGCAAACATTTTGTTATGTGTCTGGTACATAGATTACCTTTTCATCATCTAGTATAGCAGAGAAGAACCAGCTAATAACTTTGTGGAGAAGATTAACAGCAATGGCCTCCATTTGGTATTACTAGTAATATCAGTAATGTCGAATTAGAGTTTCTGGATGTAAAAATTAAGATTGAGGTACAAAGACTGACTACCTCCGTTTTCTGAAAACCCACAGAATAGAATAGCATTTTACATGCTAAAAGTACTCACTTCATATGCCTCTCCAATAGAATCCCATATGGAGAACTAACGCGAGCCAAAAGGATCTGCAGTACACATGAGGTGTTCTGTAAGGTTCAAGAAGAAATTATCTCAAGGGGGAGAGATACGGGTTACTCAGAGTAGGCATTGAATACAGCTGAAAGCAGAGTGTAGGAATGTAAGAGAGAATATGTCTTGTTTGGGAGCAAAAAGGGGAATAAGGAGAACAAATACAAATTCATAACTGCATATCACACAGATCATGGTGAGCGCTATATTGAACAAGTGATGGCACTTTATTTCAAAACGATCCTGTTTTAGGAAAAGAAGTAACCAGGAGGCCCGCAATTACCTTTCGGCTGGTCTTTTCTATGAGACGAATTGATGAAAAGTGAGGTCAAGGTGGTGAAGGAACATTGGCTGAAAGCCAAAGAAGGATTTGTCAGTGTGAGCCTTGGCTCCAGACACACCACAGGGGGCAGAGCTAGCATTGTGGAACGCAGGCACAGCCCTATTCAGGTACAGTTGCTACTCCTCCCACCACTCCAAATGTAGATCAGGCCTATTCAGCCTAGTGCTGACTTATCCAGATTCCTGAAGCCACTGCACCTACCCAGCCCCTGTCACTCCAAAGCCAGACAGTCAATCCACAAACAGGCAGAGGCACACAGGTGGTTGAACAAGAAAATAGGCAATTTCTAAAAGTGGTATTTTCAAACACACAATTTAAAAACCATTGTTTCTAAAATATGTGTTATTAAATCCTGAGTTCAGGGATACCAAACTCCATTTTTCCATCTTATCCCTGTGGGAAGATATGCTTGTAAAATGTTACGAAGCATTCCCCATTCTGTCCTATGGGGCAAGACAGCATTTCAATTGTGAAAACCAAAATTGGTAGTATTTCACTATCAGGATATGTTACACACAACTGTACATGTCCTGCCTTTCACATACACTGCACCCTGCCCAGGGGGCTCCCTTGGGCCTACCATAGGGGTGCCCTCTATGTAAGAAAAGTGAAGGTTAGGGCCTGGCAAGTGGGCGCACCTGCTAAGTTGACATGGCAATTAACAAGCTGTGCACATGCACTGCAGTGGCAGTCCTGACATTTTTTTTCATGGCTACTCATGCGGGTGGCACAATCATTGCTGCAAGCCCACTAGTAGCATTTGATTTACCAGCCCTGGCATACTAAGTGCACTTTACAAATTAAATATGCCGGTCATGGATAACCAATCAAAATAACAATTTACATAGAGAGAATATGCACTTTAGCACTGATCAGCAGTGGTAAAGTGCCCAGAGTCCTATAACCAACAAACACAGGTCAGAAAAAAATAGAAGGAAGAAGCAAAACGTTTGGGGATAACCCTGCAAAACGGGCCATTTCCAACAGTTCAGTAAGTGTAAAGCTTGTCAAAATGGTATTAATATTAAGGAGATCAACACACCATTTAAAAGGAAACTCAAGGTCAGAGAGATTTTACGGTATACATGTTAAAATATCCCTGCTTCAAAACCTATATAGGCAGCACTATCGTGCCCTTCCATCAACTCATTCTTTAACACCTTAGGGCTATATGAAACAACAACACAAGTTACCCTGTGGCATGTCATTTTCAGCATCTCCATAATGGGTGTTGTGAAACTGTAGATACAGTGTAACAGATGATGTTCTCAGAAGGCCCCTTGTCCTTCTGAGACGAGAAAAGGAACTAAATAAATTAGAGTCCAAATATATTTTATAAAAGAATACAAAAGGGTAACAAGACCTCAATATTGATGACGAAATGTAGGTTTATCTGTAATATGCTTTCTTTCTAGTTGGATATAGATTGATATGTCGCTGTAAAATTTTAAAGGATTTTAAATGTGTTTTTCAGAATTACTGCCTTAGTGGACAAGATCATGTCATGGATTTGACAATAGGCCTGATTATTAAAAGCAGCAGAGAAATGTGCATAAATGCAACAATTTTAGTGTAATGGGGAAATGAGTTGCAGTATTGCCAATTGAGCCCCTTGGGGCAGTCTTGTTGGTCCCTTTACTCTTACCTCTGGTTTAATCTAATAATTGAATTGGGTGTTAATGTTTGACAGTATGTACTTTAGAAGTACACAGAGCGTCTATGCAAGTAGCCAACATCAGCTTAATTGTTGGCACTAATTGAGGCACCTCAACAAATGTAATTTTGTAAAGATTTAACAGATTTAATTTAGCTATTATTTCGTATATTATAATGCAGGGTTTGAAACAAATTAGGCTAAGTTATATATAGGATTTTATGTTATGCATAATATAGAAGTTCAGATGAATATATTAAATTGTTTGATACACACTGCCATGGTTGATTACCTATGTTGTTGTAGCCGACTTTGCCAGAATTGTCAAGTCAGTCTTGATTAGAAAGTTTGTATATTTCAAAGTGCTTGGATCTTTTTAAGTTGATAAACATGTGAAGATCCCCAATATAAAATGTACATGTTACACAAAATATTGATGTACTAATGAATTATGAAATGTTAGTTTGGGCCGAAAGAATATTACAAAATGGTGCCTGTTCTGGCATAGCAAGGCAGTACATCGTTTATGTTCACAGTATGTTACTATTTGTATTTAAGTTGTAAGAATATGGTGTCCAGTGTCTGCTGTCAATGTCCTGATATTGTGAGATTTTAGTGAAGGTGACATTTGGTTACCTCATATGACTGAGTATCTCCTTGAATGAGGCAGTTTTGAAAAATAGAAGGAAGTTAAATGGTAAAGTGAGGGATGATAATAAGAATAATTATGAGCCACTTGAAATTGATTTTCCGGCTGTCCATAGGTCTGTCTTCCTTGATATTTGTTTAAGGGAATTGAGCTTAAAAGTGCAACATTTGTGCACCATTTTGTAACATTTAATTTGATTAGGATGAGCCACTAACACTCCTGGGGAGAGTCAGGCTTTCTTGCTTAGTACAGGTTGGCCCAGGCCCTGCACAGTACATGGATGTTCACCCCTGAGTGACCCAACTGTATGTGAAACTGGTATGCTGCCTTTTTACAGGACCAGCTATCATGCTAATCTCATATGTGGGATGTTGCCTAGTCCTGTCCAAGTTAATACAAGGGTTGAGAACTGGTTTTATGACCTACAGGAGCACACCAAGCAAGCCCTCTTTTGTCATTGTAGGACTACTGTCCATGCCCTGGGTTGTTAACTTGAAACAATAGTGGCAGCTTACCAATTTCATGAGAATTGAAAGTTCTGAGCAAACTTTTTTTCTGTAGCAGAGAGGAGTGTGTCCTACCGGCCCTAATCAGGTAACATTTCCACCTCAATGTGGGACCCAGACCCTTGTTCTGACATTCTATGTGCATTATCCACACATATGTACATTGTGTATGTATAGCATGTATTTGACAGTGAGACTGTGTGCTATGTGGATAGGTTTGCTGATAGCAGTGGGATCTATTTTGGCTGATCCCTGGTTTGGCATGACACAAGATGGAGAATGAATACATCTTCCTCAGACAGTAGAAGTGTTCTGTAGGCATTCCTGTGGCCAAAGGGTGGACACCCACACATGGATGTGAGGGAGAATGAAGACAAATATGTGTGTATATACATCTCTATATCTCTATCGATAGATAGATAGATCGATAGATCGATAGATAGATAGATAGATAGATTCACTCGGAAAAAACAAAGGTTAAAGTACCATTATAGTTAGGTAAATTTGTTATTGACAACATTAAGGTTTTGAACTAGAAAAACACAGAAATTTACCAGTTATAGTTAGCAGAGCTAGCTATAACGTGTGCCCCTGCCATGAACTGCTTATAACCTCACATATGGCATCACTCATGTCATTTTCTATGATATCATTTATCACATCACTGACATCTCAAATTGCATCATTGATGACATCACTGATGACATCATCCAACCTTCTTTTGTACACATAGCTCCTTAAAAGAGTATACCATTAGAGCTATGAAAGTAAATGCAAAATAGATCATAATAATAGGAAGTGTCTTAACTGCTATTATACATACACGCCCCATAGGTAAAGCAAACTTGTTTTTATTTGCAACAATAACCCTAGGGGTGGGCATAATTTGTGTAATCGCGTTATGTAAAGTCCACAAAATGGTAAAAAACTCTGTGAGCTACGCAGAATTCCGCCAGCTGGCAGAATTGCTTGTTCAGCCCATTCGTGATGCGTTTTTCCTGTTCAGTGATGCTGTTAGCATGCTCGGGGGGAAATATCTCAAGAACTTGGCCATGCTTACTGGACAAAAACCTCTCCTGCACAGCGCAGGTGAACCAAGTCACTTCAGCTTGTTTTCATATGATGAAGGTACTTAGAAAGATCTTGCCCTTTATTCTACCTACCTTAAAAAAGACTGTCATTGCTGCCCTAGTAATGTCTCGGGTTGATTATTGCAACTCTCTCTATCTCGGTACGGGAGAGAAGCAATTGATCAAGCAGCAGGCTATCCAGAACGCGGCCGCCAGGGTTCTTCTGAACCTGCCAAAACGTCACCCCACCTCCCGGGCCATTCGAGAGCTGCACTGGCTGCCAATTAAGCGCAGAGTCCAGTTTAAGGCCCTCTGCTTGGCCCACAAAGCCGTTCACGGAAAAGGATCAGACGATCTGGCCAAACTTCTCCCGCGCTATGTGCCTAACCGAACTCTAAGATCGGCTAACCAAGACCTGGTCTGCGTGCCTAGAATCCGGAAAGTGCGTTGGGGTGGAAAATCATTTTCTAATCAGGCCTCCAAACTCTGGAACTCATTGCCTGTCGAACTTCGCTCACAAGCTTCCAAACTGAGATTCAGAAAATCCTTGAAAACATGGCTGTTCTCCCTGCCCTGATCTGTCTCACATCACCTTCTATCCTACAGCGCCAAGACGCCGCGGCATTCGAGCGCTTAATAAAAACTTCAGTCAGTCAGTCATGCGGTCGCGGCCATCTTGTTTTACTTGTCCCGCCCGCTCATGATGCGTGTTTCCTGTTTGCGAACGTGGATGTCCGATGGCTCATCCGAATGACGTGTTCGCGATCGCACACTCTCACAGGATCGCGCGGCTGTCTACCGAAATCTCGTGGCATACGGATAGGAAAACTCATCGGTGAATGCAGGGATCCCTGTAAGTCGCTCCCGCACATGCGAACGAGCATTTTTAAAGCGCGAACAAGGAATAAATTCCACGGCGCAGCGGATCTCAGAATTTTGGGCAATTCCACGTTCTCTGTGATACAAGGAATTGGCTAAATTCCGCAAATTCCGCGAGCGGAGCAGAATTTACCACCCAGTCCTGATACCGTACACTTCCTGGGTAGCCAAGTTCATGTTAACACACGGTGTTAAATCTGTATACAACTGTTCAGGGAAAACCAAGTTACTGAAGATACTCAATCCCTGTTACACAACTAATGCCCTACTACAAACACTCTTTACCTGCACCATGCCCCTGACAGTCACTGACCCTACATTGAGAAATGAAGTGGATATGAGTAGAAACGTTGGTACTGTTACCAGTGTTTATTCTGTGGAGAAAGTTTACTCTGTACCACAGTCTGTAGACAGTGAAACTATCATGAGAAATACAACACAGAGCATTTATTAGCACAGTGTACACTCTATGCAAAACATGTCCAAAGAGTGACTATTCACCTAAAATAACCAAGTTCTGAAGGTGCTAAAGATCACACAATCTGCAGACTTCATATTCTGGTGAAAACTCTACAGATAGCACATATTCTAAAGCAAAACAAGCACATGTACATTGGTTAGTACCTGGTTCACACTGTCTTTTATGTTAAGTAGAAATGTCATGCTGAGACGATTCTGTCTCAAGGCTGCTTACAAAAGTTAGTATGTAGTACATAGAATCTTTGCCCTGCTTGAAACTTTTTCTGCAGTACCAAAAAACGTGTGTGGAATATAATGAAGAGAAGTCAACTGTCACCTACACACAGAGCTACTCTTCAATACAAAGAATTATAACGTGTTCAATAACTATACACACCGATGGGGCATTAGGAGTACATGCATTTTGCAAACACACTGATAAGCTGGACGCAGGCTGGACAAAATTAGGTAAAAAAGTAATATGGTAGTTACCGCCACCATGTAAACTATAAAACAAGCTAACACACTTGTATGATGTTATTCGTGATTTTATCAGTGAAGTCTTCAATGATGTCATTTGAGCTGTCATGACTGTCATAAATAATGTCATAGAACAAATCATGAGTGATGTTATATGTGAGGTCATAAGCTGTGCACGGCGGTGGAGCAAGCTCTGTTAACTAAAACTGGTGAATTTCTGTTTGTTCTTTTAGTTCAAAACATTAATGATGTCACTGACAAATTCACCTAACTATCACGTTACTTTAACCTTTGCATTTTTTCAGTTAATTTTTAAGGGTTTTTTTAATATTAAAACAGACCTGTTTATCACAGCTAACTATAACGTTACTCAACATTTGATTTTTTTCCGGGAATTTCTAGGTTTTTTATTATGTAAAGTAATATTTAATTACAATATGTAAATCCAACCCCCACATGCAGCCAACTGCATGCTGCTCATGGTCTGCCTGAAGCCAGCCCCTGTGAAGGCAGCCAACCAGACATTGTGCAGGGCTGTCTGTCGTGCACAATGGATGATTGGCCACAAGGCCTGGCCTGTATCCAGATCCTGCAATCAGGTCCTGCAGTGAAACCCCCAGCATGCAGCCACCCCCTCAGTGCACATGACCTCCAGCTGTGCACAGTTAGGGATTGGCCACAAGGCCTTGCCTGCGGCCAGAACCCTGTGTCCAACCCCCAAAGGCAGCCAACTCCTCACTTCACATGGCCTTCGGCCGTGCACACCGTGAGGTTGGCCACAGCACTTAGCCCTAGGGACACCATCCCCCAGGTCCTTTTTTTTTAAAGGGGAGGGCAGCCATTTGGCCTTCCTCCCTCCTGAGCCTCATTCGGCCCAGGGAATCCCATCCCCCAGAGCCTTATTTATTTTAAATGGGAGGGGGCCAAATGCCCCCCATCCCTGAGCCTTAATAGGCCCTGGGGACCCCATTGGTCCCCATCACCCAGGGCCTTTTTTTAAATAATGGGCAGGGCCTGTGTGGTCTTCCTCCCCAAGTCTTAGTAGGCCCTAGGTACCCCATCCCCAGGGCTGTTTATTTGCATTATTAAAGGGGAGGGGGTCCGCGTGCCCCCCAAGCCTTGTTAGGCCCTGGGGACCCCATCACCCAGGGCAGTTTATTTTTATTAAAGAGAGGGTGCCAAGAGGCCTCCTTCCCGAGCCTTGTTAGGTCCTTGGCATCCTATTCCCTAGGATAGTACATGAAAAAGAGGAGGGAGCCATGCAACGCTCCCTCCCTGACCCTCTTTAGGCCCAGGGGACCCCTTCCCCCATGCCATATATTGAAAGGGAAAGGGGGCTGTGCGTCTCCCCTCCCTGAGCTGTTATCTGCCCTGGGCACCCCATCCCCAGGGACCATGGGCCATGTTATCAAGCAAGGGCGATACATTATCGCCGCTTTTATCGGCAGGAAACTGCCGCTAAAGCGACGATAATGGGCTTGAGAATATGCCCTTGTGAATTACCATAGAAGCCAAGGTTAACACGAGAACCTGGGCTTCTATGCAATTCACAAGGGCATATTATCAAGCCCATTATCCCCGCTTTAGCGGCAGTTTCCTGCCGATAAAAGCTGCGATAATGTATCGCCCTTGCTTGACAATATGGCCCAGTGTTTGATAAAGGTAGGTGCCTGGTGCCTACCCAGTAGTACACAAAAAAGGAAGGGTACCTGGTTATCTGTTTCACTGCTATTTATTTTATGCAAGGAAAAACAATGACCATTAAATTAATCTGTTCTTGCTATGTAATTTACATTTTTTTCAGAATACATTGAAACATATTTATAGAAGACATTCATTTCATGCCTGAGATGCAATACAATTCATGTACAAAATGTATAGTTTGGATACATCAACCATGTGAATATATACAAATAAAATAGTGCACAAATATTAACAAAAACAATATAGATTAGACAAAGTGCATGAAATTACACCAGCATAACACAATCATTGAAAGATACCCATTTTGCCACCCAATAGGCGTTTTTTGTGGAGGAGCTTGGGCCACATGGGAAATGTCTCTCTACTCCTTAGTGGTGCATAATACATTGTACACCCATATTATGGAGCATGGAAATTAATAAATTGTGTGATAGGGGTTACCCTAAGAAACTCGTGAAGAGCTGTATGAGGAGAGCACAATGGACACCACGTGAGACCACCCTAGAACGCAAAACTAAACCTGAACTGAAACGACAGGTTTGTGTCACGACATACTGCCCTAATGCCAATCATCTGAAAAAAGTCATAAAGCAGAATTGGCATCTAGTGAAAGATCTGGATGACAGTCTTGTAGATATGCCTCTATTTGCTTTTAAAAAGGAAAATAACATTGCCAACCACATTGTTCGGGCTGCTATGCCAGCATCTAAACCTGCGACACTGCGCCAAATGATGGGGATGCCCCCCATTCTCGGACACCACAGATGTGGCACGTGCCTGTGTTGTGAATCTTCTATTGAGGGTTCATTGTTCCAGCATAACGGTATCTTCTGGAAACACGAATCCTTCAGTAACTGTAAGAGCAAGTTTGTCGTTTATGGCATTACATGCCCTTGTCACCTACTGTACATAGGTAAAACCAACCAGGAGATCCGTCACCGGATCTCGCAACATAAATCGAGAATCAAAAGGAAGGTCGAAAACGCCCCTCTGGTGCTCCACTGGACGCGGATGCAACATGCTGTCAGTGACCTTAAATGGACTGTGATTTCCAAAGTGGAAAAAAATCCCCGTGGTGGCGATCAAAATCTTGCATTGTCGAAACGGGAAGCTTTTTTAATAGTCAAATTTGACACTGCTGTGTCTGGGCTGAATGAACTAAGTGAAATATTTAAATTATAAGCAGGTTTGTTTCACTATCATTCACTCCTCCTATGCATGCAAATTCCGTTTTTTTCTAGTAGACCACTGGAAACCTTTGCGGACCTGCTAATCCGGCCCTGGTTTTCTGTTTCCAAACTGACTACCGGGAAACGTAGTGGGCGTATACCAATTATTGACCTGTATATATGGGCGGTCGCACGGCAGCCCAGCTAGCTAAGGCGCTTGTGCCAGAGTGCTGCCTCCCCGCTACGCCGTCGCCTGAGGTTTTGGACTAGTGATTCATTTGTGAGTATTACTAGACGCATGTCTCGCAGTGTTAGCCATTTACACTTTACCGCCTCGTAACTAACTCTTACCCCGTTGTTTCTACCGCAGTAATTATCTTCAAAATGCCCTCAGCGTGCAGCGCCGCGTTTACGGTAACACGCCTACAACCTTTTTAAATTTAGTCATACCCGTTCCAACGGTCCCCTGACATTTGCCATGTTATATTTTGCAGGGCCTGTGATTCGTTTGTAATCAGCGAGCCGCGTTTGGCGGACCACGCCCTTTGCAATTAACTACGGTAAGCCGCGTTGCTTCCTTCAAGCTTTATTGAATTACTGGTGGGTAGCATTCCAAATGTACTGACGGGCGCAATGTTGGTTCTCCCCCAGGTTCCCCAAACTACTCTAAATAAAGTGTCGGCTACAGTAATTTCAACATTGAATGTTCAGTTTTTCTGGTAAGAAATGTCAGCAGTTACACATTGATACGTTAGTATCCTGAGGCGGTTGCAGTTAACTGAAGCTTTTGCTCCATTACTTTTTTATAGACATCGTGCTTTGTTTTACTCTCATTTCGACGGCGGTTGCACTCTAAAATAAAGGCTCAATAATAATAGGTAAGGACTGTTGCAGCTATTTTAGAACTTCTAGCTCTTTACCAGCGAGAAACCTGCCCTGATTATATACGTGTCCACTGATTTATAGGTACCACAATCGTTCTTCCAAGTGACTCTGCCTCTAGCATAGCATTCCCGCCTACTATCAAGGCAGGTAAGACTATACGTTTTCCAAGTCTTTCATTCTTCAGCCACCCTGATTAGGTCACGTAGGTAACTCTAGTCTGCCTTGATCATTTTCAGGTACAGGTTTTTTTCCCCCCAGCCATGATGCTGTGAATTTGATTATCTGGATGTAATTTCACCATTTGGGTAAGCTGTGGAGGAGGGGGTGATACCTGAGTGAGGAATCTGATGCTGATTCACTGAATACACATCTTGTATAACTTTCCCCCTCAATCTTTCTTTTCTTCTTTTAGATATAACCAAAGGCCCTGAAGAGAATCCTCATAGACCAGTAGGATTCGAAACGCGTAGGCCCATTGCCACTCTCGAGTCTGCATGGGTGATAAGCTCATCTGAATCGCCCTGTTGCTTATCACCACTCTTTGTACATTACTTTGTTCATTTTTTTTTAACAAAAAAACTGAGAATATCTGAATTTGTTTAAGGAATGTACTTTTTGTATATATAATTTTCTAGTAATACCCTCCAAAATACTTTGCAGACCGTGGCCTTCTCCAGCATTCTTGTGCCTGTTCGTTCACTGTAAATATTGGTCACTGTAATATATTGCACATGTTATAATTTCCTGCTGTTCCTGAATGGTTGAATGTCGTATGCTTGTGACATGTTTGATATGATGAAAGATTCCCTTATCTCTTATTTTTGTACTTAGCATGTAATATTGTCTACCTTTTTGAACAAGTTTTTCTAAAATATAGCTGTTCTTTTGAACAAAATAATAAAAGCTACTAATCAGCTCCCAGTCTTGAATTACTCCTTCAGGTTCTGTGTTTAAACATTTGTTAATTATTCTTTTGCATCAGTACTGGCATTTTCATTTTGTTTTTCTTGTTAGGTCCTTGGCATCCTATTCCCTAGGATAGTACATGAAAAAGAGGAGGGAGCCATGCAACGCTCCCTCCCTGAGCCTCTTTAGGCCCTGGGGACCCCTTCCCCCATGCCATATATTGAAAGGGAAAGGGGGCTGTGCGTCTCCCCTCCCTGAGCTGTTATCTGCCCTGGGCACCCCATCCCCAGGGACCATGGGCCATGTTATCAAGCAAGGGCGATACATTATCGCCGCTTTTATCGGCAGGAAACTGCCGCTAAAGCGACGATAATGGGCTTGAGAATATGCCCTTGTGAATTACCATAGAAGCCAAGGTTAACACGAGAACCTGGGCTTCTATGCAATTCACAAGGGCATATTATCAAGCCCATTATCCCCGCTTTAGCGGCAGTTTCCTGCCGATAAAAGCTGCGATAATGTATCGCCCTTGCTTGACAATATGGCCCAGTGTTTGATAAAGGTAGGTGCCTGGTGCCTACCCAGTAGTACACAAAAAAGGAAGGGTACCTGGTTATCTGTTTCACTGCTATTTATTTTATGCAAGGAAAAACAATGACCATTAAATTAATCTGTTCTTGCTATGTAATTTACATTTTTTTCAGAATACATTGAAACATATTTATAGAAGACATTCATTTCATGCCTGAGATGCAATACAATTCACGTACAAAATGTATAGTTTGGATACATCAACCATGTGAATATATACAAATAAAATAGTGCACAAATATTAACAAAAACAATATAGATTAGACAAAGTGCATGAAATTACACCAGCATAACACAATCATTGAAAGATACCCATTTTGCCACCCAATAGGCGTTTTTTGTGGAGGAGCTTGGGCCACATGGGAAATGTCTCTCTACTCCTTAGTGGTGCATAATACATTGTACACCCATATTATGGAGCATGGAAATTAATAGTTGCCCTATGTGGGAAACAAAATGAGAAAGGCCGACGCATTTCTAATCCCTGCGGTGATTCACGGGATTGTCATCAGGGCGTTGGGGCACGGTGTAACCTACAAGTGAAATTAAATAAAACTAATTAAAATGTGGGGAGTCTCCTCTTCTGTACATATTTACAATGTGCTGTTTTGAAACAAGGTACCTGAAGTTGTTGGTGTTGCTTCATAGAAGATGGAAGCTTTCTACACAGGACCTGAAATAGTCAAGGAGATGCCTATCATTTAAAGGGTACATTTTGTGGTATGGTACCTGCAATTGGAGGACTATTTCAAAGACAACTTACATGAGAAGTCAGTGGAGGACGCAGGCAATTGTTTACTTGGACCAATCTTCGACCGACAAATAGCCATCATTCATTAGTATTATGCCACCGGTCATAAACTTCTTTTATATCTGTAAAAGTGAACAGCAAATACCCAATCATATGTGGTAGGTCCACCGTGATTAACACTTTAAGTAGACCATGCGTTTGTCTTCTACACTTACTGTCAAGAGCGTCTTTTTATGTCAGTGTCTTTTGACGCTCGACATTCAAAATGACTTGAGAACGCCGTTTTTTGAACAGATAGTGAACAAAGAGTAAAACGCGGTTAGTGTGTTTAATCTTTCCTGCCGGATTACGCTGTATTGCACAAGATTTAGGGTTCAACAATTCACTTACTTGAATAACGGGCGTCAGATTCTAACTGCGGGTCATCCTCCTGTCCGTTTATTTCGGAACTGGTGACCACGCCGAATGTAGCTAAATAAAGTCGGAAGTATAAGCGGTGTATTTACCGGTGGACCCTAGGAAATGTTGTTTATTTAAAACAAGTTTAGAGTTGCCTAGTTCATAACGTGTGAATTATGTAGTTTTTATCAGCTTCTGCAGGCCGCGAATGTTGCCAACAGACAATTTTAAAGGACTTCATTGCGCCATGGTCTCCATTGTGAATGAAAATTCCGAAGTCATTTCAGCACCGGAGGTACATGCAATCTATTTGCTAATGTATTATGGGAACTGTGGGGCATATTACCAAGGGCATTATCGCCGCTTTAGCGGGACTTTTTCCCGCTAAAGCGGCGATAATTTTATCGCCCTATTACCTAGCTGTCGCTAACACCAGTTAGCAACAGCTAATAGGCGATAGCGGGCATTTATGGGCCCACTCTGCATGTCAGCGATAATTTTACAGCGATATTCATGCATTTCCCACGATTTTTACCGCTTTTGAGATAAACCTTGATAATATCAAGGTATCTCAGCAGTAAAAATCATCGGAGCGCAGCGATATTTTAATTCCCGCTAACCAAGCTTAGCGATAATTATCGCTATAGCTTGGTAATATGCCCCTAAGGTTTTTAATAAAGACCAGGTGGCATACGACTCGTCCATGTATAAAACAAATTATAATTTGGGGATGTTATCACCAAGGAATTTTTCGTGCAACTGCATAAATAATGGGTTTTAAAGTACGATTATGAGCCTGAGTGAAAATTCAAATGCAACCTCCCAATTGAAAGAATTGAAATTACTAGAAACCAGCATTAGTCAGTGTGGTTGCAGGCCGATTTGGCAGTGTGTATCTCAACAGAGGACTCAGGGCAGTCGGTCAAGGTGACTATGTCAACTCATTCAAACCATCTACCACACAATTGTATTTCATAATAAGGTACGTTTCTTTATTTCTCAGGAGTGTGTCAACCTCTCCACCCCTCTGTGGAATTTTCACTGCGGACAAGAAAGTCCAGACGAACTCCTTTTCGGAATGATGCTTCTCCACGAAGTGAGCAACCAATGGTGCTGTCAGTATTCTTTGTCTGATTCTTGATTTATGTTGCGTCATTCTCTGGTTGATTTGTTGTGTGGTTTTGCCGATGTATAATTTAGGACACAGGCATTTGATGGCATATATGACGTTCCTGGTTTTGTAATTTGTAAATTCATTGTGTTTCCACTTGACATTGTTGAACACAAATTCAGAACCCTCTATGGTGTTGTCACAAGCAGAGCATGAACCGCATTTATGATGGCCAACGATGGGAGCCAGATTCCATAATGCTCGCAAGTCAGGCTGCACTTTATTCTTGCGGATATCAGCGCAAATGATTTGTTGACCGATACTCTTATTTCTTTTCATGGCAAATAGCGGTTTTTCGATCGGACAAATCAAGCCTGTTAGCAGGTGCCAATCATTCAGAATGATCATTTTAAATGTGTTGGTATGACGGCAAAATGTTGACACACTTACTAATTGATCGAATGGCTTCTTGATCTTTTGGATCAATAATTCTTCTCTAGGAGTGTACCATGCCCGCTTGGTTGAATGTTTCAACATCTTCTTCGGGTACCCTCTCTCTTTGAGTTGTTCACAGAGTATATCAGCTTGAGCGATAAAAACTTCTTTTTGTGCACAATTCCGTCGTATTCTTAGAAGTTGACTGCACGGTAGAATATATTTCAAACTTCAGGGCACCCATCATACTCTCACTGGTGGCTGCAGGTGAGCACTAATGCCTCCAAGGCCGCAGCTAGTTCCCCTCATGCAGCACGAGCCAACAATGCTTGTGGCCACAGGGAGCAGCTACTAATGCTGCTCCCTGCGGGCAGGAGCAATATTTTGATCTGTTTCCCTGCAAGCATCAGCGCCGGCCGGGAAACAGTTCAAAAGTACGCTCCCACCAGGTGGGAGAATTTTCAAAGCTTCCACCGCTGGAAGTGGACTTGGTGTTTGCTCCCGCTCAGCAGAAAATTTAAAAATGCCCCTGCCACTCGAGACCAAATGAAGGTTTCCCTGCCAGCGCCACGGCAGGCAGGGGAACTGCTATGTCCCGAGGGTGGGATCCCTAGGACATAGATACTGAGCCAGCCGTGGGGGAGGAGTCAACAGGGCCATTAATGGCTCAGGAAAGGGACTGTGTGATGCCCGTACCTTGAAGTTTTGGACCCCAGGGCTGGGCTCCGCGGAACCTTTGCCCGGGGCCTTTGGAACTCACCTAGAAGGAGTGCTGAGCGCCCCCTCTCCCAATATAAATAAATGTCAGGTCCTGGGGTGGGCTCCCTATGGCCTCTAGAGGCTCAGAGAGGGGGCCAAGCATCCCCCTACCCTTTACAAATACAGCTGGGTGGCGGGCTCCGCAGGGCATAAGCTTCATAAAGGCAGCCTGGCTGGCATTTTGTTTTTGTTAATGTTAATGTTAGTGATATTTATAGAGCGCACTGTTGCTCAAGGGCATCCTGGCGCTATTTTTGTTTTTATTTCTATCCTGTAGCAGCATTTTATGTAGATTTTTAATATTTTTTGGTCCAAGGGGGTCATTCCGGTCCCCCCATGGGGTCTAGGGGAGCAGGGTATCCCGGGGGGTCTCCTCCATTAGGGCAGTGGAGCATCGCCCCATAGCTTTCTGGCAGTGCGAGAAAGCAGAAGGGTTTGGTGGCGGGAGGGTGAGCAGGGGAGGAGTGGAGTGGTATGCCCATTCCTGAGTGCGCATGACTGTTTTGGTCAGTCCTCTGGGGCCGACCAAACCAGTCATGCGCACTCTGCTCTTCTCCATGCAGGCTGCATGGCCGGGCTATAAGCCCCTGGCTGGGCTGCGTTCCGGCCAATCACAACGCTGCTTGCAGCATTGTGATGGGCTTAGGGGTGGAAGCCTGGCTGCTTCCTGTCGGAGGCAGGAGTGCAGGAGAGGAGCAGAGGAGCAGAGGCACCGCGGGACCCGGCAGGAAGGTGAGTTACATTTTTTTATTATTAAATGAAACCCCTCCCCCATGTGACCCCCCTCACCACGCAATGTGTACAGGAATTTATATAGCGCAAATCACCAAGCGGTTTCTAAGCGCTTGCTTAGGGAACCCGTCCTGGTATTCCCCTGTGAGATAACCCCGGCAGGGTATCCGCAAGGTGAAAGCCAGGCATCCCGCCGCGAGGGGCCATTGTGGAGATTAAGCAAGCTATTGCCCAGAGTCGCAGAGTGTGAACCCGTGAATCGAGTAGGCACCGGAGCGAGAATTGTCGAGTCCATGGACATTTTTTTTTTTAGGACTCAAGACCCCGCTGAGCCGGGAATTGAACCCTGGTCCCGGGCTGACCTCTGCTTCCAGGTCTGCCTCCTCTAACCAGTGAGCCACACTTCTCCCCAATCCCCCTGCCCTCTCAGCCGTGAGTCATGCCAGCCATGGCTGAGGGTATCCGTACCCTGCTCTCTTATGTTATTGTAACTTCAGGGAGGAGGACTAAGTCTCCGAGCCTTGTAATGTCTGCCTGCGATGATTTTCTCATATTGCTGGCAGCCAATCAGAGCTTATGCTCCCGCTTGATTCTGACTTCCACCGGAAGCGAAATGGCCCAAGGGAAAGTAAGCACGCTTGGCCAATTTTTAAATTGGTGCCCCTGTGAGAGTCTCTTGAGACTTTCGCGGCCCCAATCAACCTGAATTATAATTGTTTTTCATCCTTAATTTCTCCAAAACTACTAAACGGATTTACCCCAAAACACAAAAAGCCCGTTCGGCGGACCATGTTCTAGCTTCCTGCCAAATTTGGTGTCATTCCATTCAGAAAGTTTTCGCTGTTGCCTTGTCTAAAGATGTCTATGGAAAATACATGCAGATTTTTCATTTTGGGACCCCCTTTTTTCTCAGCCCTCCTCTTGACGGATCACCCTGAAACTTTCCAGGAAGGAGCTGCGGTTAATGAACTTTTTGGGGGAAAGTTTTGTGAAGATCCGTCAAACGGTGCCAAAGTTATCAGCAAACCAATAAACGCTTTTTCTATGGAAAAGCAGACCTACATAATGGCGACTGCCACTAGGTAATGTACATGGGAAACAACCATTACAACGCAACTTTTACAACGCACTACCATTACAACGAAACTTTTACAACGCAAAAACCATTACAACGCATGTATTTACAACGCATGTTTTTACAACGCAGGTACCTTTACAACACATACCATTACAACGTAAGTATTGGTAAGTATATAATTATATTTAAAATTTTATATGTTTGGGTTTTTTTAAGGGGTATTTTTAGGGTTCAGGGTCAGTTTTCAGTTTTTGGGTAAAGGGGTATTTTTAGGGTTCAGGGTCAGTTTTCAGTTTTTGGGTAAAGGGGCATTATTAGGGTTCAGGGTCAGTTTTTAGTTTTTGGGTAAAGGGGTATTTTTAGGGTTCAGGGTCAGTTTTCAGTTTTTGGGTAAAGGGGTATTTTTAGGGTTCAGGGTCAGTTTTCAGTTTTTGGGTAAAGGGGTATTTTTAGGGTTCAGGGTCAGTTTTCAGTTTTTGGGTAAAGGGGCATTTTTAGGGTTCAGGGTCAGTTTTTAGTTTTTGGGTAAAGGGGTATTTTTAGGGTTCAGGGTCAGTTTTCAGTTTTTGGGTAAAGGGGTATTTTTAGGGTTCAGGGTCAGTTTTCAGTTTTTGGGTAAAGGGGTATTTTTAGGGTTCAGGGTCAGTTTTCAGTTTTTGGGTAAAGGGGTATTTTTAGGGTTCAGGGTCAGTTTTCAGTTTTTGGGTAAAGGGGTATTTTTAGGGTTCAGGGTCAGTTTGGGGTTTTTGGGTAAAGGGGTATTTTTAGGGTTCAGGGTCAGTTTCGGGTTTTTGGGGTACAGGGGTATTTTTAGGGTTCAGGGTCAGTTTTGGGTTTTTGGGTAAAGGGGTATTTTTAGGGTTCAGGGTCAGTTTTGGGTTTTTTGGGTACAGGGGTTTTTTAGGGTTCAGGGTCAGTTTTGGGTTTTTGGGGTACAGGGGTATTTTTAGGGTTCAGGGTCAGTTTTGGGTTTTTGGGGTACAGGGGTATAAGGTAAAAATAAAATAAAATTACATTTAAATTAAATCAATTAAATTAAATTAAATTAAATTATATTATTTTCAATTATTTTAAATTTAAAAAAATAATATATACTTACCAATACTTACGTTGTAATGGTATGCGTTGTAAAGGTACCTGCGTTGTAAAAACATGCGTTGTAAATACATGCGTTGTAAAAGTTTTGCGTTGTAAAAAATTCGTTGTAATGGCATGCGTTGTAAAAGTATGAGTTGTAACGTCATACATCCAATGTACATATGTATATACATATGTGAATATTTTGCAAATGTATTTGCAAGCTACATAGTAAATATTAACACTTTTTAGCCTCATTTCATTTTTTCTAACTATTTTAATGAGTTCACATGGAAGAAATCAGAATGTTTCCTGGATGCAATTCAGGGCAGGTGTTTACAACCTTCCACTTTCAAACCTTCCAGCTGCCAAGGGATATAAGCACTTTGAAGGTTTGGAATGAAAGTTAATATGGGCTAGTCATCCAGCCCTCAGAAGGATCCCATTCTGAGAGCAATACATCCTGTCCAGCGTGTCCATATATAATTGTTTGCCAGAAGTTAACTAAATTGAGGTACGCTGGGCCTCTCTGTTGTACACTGATGGTCTTAATATGTATTGATGGGTGGTGGCGTGTGTGTGTGTACGTGCCAGCGCTTCCTTTTTCCCTAGGTAAATATTTGCAGAATGTAGGCCAGAACTATAATCGGGTTGAAGCACTAACTTCTCTATTAAGAGTTATCATTCCCCAATGACTCCTGCATTAACTGACCTTGTTTCTGTAAGGAACAATTGTCCATGGAATTATGTAACGAGGCAACATTCAGATCTGTTGAAATTGAAACAGGTCCCTGGGAAATGTGGTGACATTTCCAATTAAGGGAAGCTCTGCACTTGAAACACAGGAGGGATCAAGGACAGGATGACGTCGGAGCAGAGTGGAGCGCGCGTGCCGTAAGTCACTTTACTAGATACAAGAAGAGAAGAAAGGATGACCTTGCTGCTGAAAGACAACAAAAAAACACCGCTTCTAGGCTGACACACTTTTCTAAGGGAGCTTTGAAAAATAGGACAAAATGGTGGGTGTTTAAGTGACCTTTTATTATTATTTTTTTTTGTAGCTTATATTAATACCTTTAATTATCTTGATGTATACTTTTGCTTGTTATTTTCTTTGTCTTACTTTGTAAGCTTATGTCATATTCTTTCAATAAAATCTTTCTGAACTTAAAAAAAAAAAAAGTGACCTTTTTAGCAATAGCACGGTTGCATATTTCAAATCCCGCACGTAAACTACTTGTAAGAATGTGAGCTCTGATTTTTTATACTTTTTCGCGGAAAGTGTGTCATTTTCAAAACGGTGGCATCTATTTTAATGTGATTATGTACACAATGGTATTGAATGTATTTATTCTGGGATTTGTTTTCAAACTGAAAAGGCAGCATTTGCATGAGTAATGCATGGCAAATCCGTCTTTATCCCATTTATCCTGGCAAAGTGTGTTCTTGATTAAATGTCATCATTTTAGTTTGGCCTTAGGCTGTAGCTTGACGTACCCAAATGGTACACAAACATTGGACGGAGTGAGCTATGGGACCGATTGTGAACTCGGCGGAACAGTAAAAAGAAGCCCAGTAATCGTGTTGTATGGAATTTTTAAGAAAAAAACGAAAACTCAACTTTTTGTAATCCTACAAGACTTTCTAAACGATTTTATGATCGTATACTCCACGTTCAGTTATTCTACACTAATCTTGCTTCCAATGAGCACCTCCTCTGCAGAACAATAAAAGTAAAACAATTGCAAATAAACATAGTCATTCTTTTAATTAATTCCAAAATGTGTAAATTGTGGGCAATATTCCATGACAGCAAAGGCTGCTGGGTAGTGTAGCGCCCTCCCCATTCCGGAGCATGCAAATAAATACTCCATACATGGAGCTCTTTACTCTGTAACATACTTCTTTATTCCACAGAATACAATCAGACACTGCCTTCTGATTAGGCCATAACCATACCTTAACACCTCCCAGCAAGTTACAGAATTCCTCTGTTGAGTCTGCCCAGAACCACAAGGGTCCTAGCACACATAGTCTCACGATACCACATATCCCCATTTTTTAAAATAAAAAATATAACCAACAGTTACATCATAGTTCTTCAATAAGTTGTGGAGAAGCTTGAGGTAGTCGGCCATATCGAGTTGTATGAGAAAGTTGAGGTGCACTCTGATTGTGGACAAATGGCACAGGTTCTGATGCTTGATCTGGGCTATCAGGAGGAGTCACCTCATTCAGGATTGCAGGAGCTGGCTAACATCGAGGTAGGTGCTTTAATCACACCCTGGAAGATTTGAAATGGCTTATTCTGGAGAAAATAAAAAACCCCAAGGATGGCAACACTGACGCTATTAGAGCTAAAAGAGAAGTGTTCTGGATTTTTTATCTTGGGACGGCTGTCTCAGGATTAAACGAATTTATACCCTGGGAGAATGCCATTCATTGAATGACCCTGAGATGTAGCATCTCTTTCTGTTCTCTCTCATCCATCTAGTTTTTCTGTTTGCAATCTATTTTGGAGAGAATCTTTGTTTAAGTTAGAGTGTTCTGGGTCTCTTTATTGCTCTTAATTGCCTCCTTGTACCTCTAGCTGATTCTTATTTATTCCCTATTTTTCTTTATTGTGTTCATAATATTTGGTTTTCGGTTATTACTTCATCCCTGGTGTTTTTATTTTGTATTTTTTTGGTTTCTTAATTCTTTTTTTCTTTATTTATCATATTTCATTTTTCTGTCTGCCCCACCTCTAGTGTTGAATGTTTTGAACCTTGCCGTGTGGTCTATCTACATGTATACCTCCATTTCAGCTGGCTCGGATAGTCTGTTCTCACTGTCTCCCACGTTGGAGCTGTTTATTTTTTGCCCTTCGTCTCTTTTCATTTCTCTGCGTTATCGTGGTAGTCCCTCTTCGATCATGACGGCGCCCAGGTGCTCTGCATTTCCCCTGGAACACCTGTATATAACTCCACTTCCCTTTCCGGTTTTCCCTTCCGACCTACCGTATCACAGGCAGGTGAAGGAGTCACCCGGTTCCGTCGACCCAGGACACCTCTTTACGTGCACTGCCGGGCCGTTTTTCAGGTTAGTGTTATCGGATCCTGAGTTCCCCCCTGCGGGCCCCGTGTGTTCCATCCCCTCGATCCGTCTTATCACGCTATCTTTCCCTTATTATTCCCACTTTTTATTCGTATTTAAAATCCCTCTGCCGTTTCTGTCCCTACAGGCCCCCTATTCCCCGGGATTGAAGCTGGGCCTTATCATGACATTTCCGGTGTTCGTCTCACCTCATCCTAATGATGGCTCAATTTTGCTGTCTTGAGGTAGGTTGCAGTTCGCTGTGTGTTAAGTCTGCTTCATGTTAGAGTCACGACCTTTTCAAGAGTTGTGTAGCTCATTATGGCTTTTTATTGCTTCACAGGTCATCTTTCACTGTCGGCCCCGGGGTTACTAACTGCTCTACATCAGTGCTTGCTATTCGTTTTGAGGTAGTTTTGCCCTTCCTTAAACCACAATTACTTCATTTTTGTGTTGTCATTATGCTAGATGTTTAGATGTGTTACCCCTGTTTTTATTCTTATATTCCTACTAGATACTTGGAATTTATTTCATGGTATTGCTTTTATTCCTGGTTCCCTCGTACATTTGGATCCCTTGTGGACCTATTCTAATATGCGCTATTCATGACCGATGAAACCCTGGGATTGTGAACCACATATATAAAGGGGCTTCGTTATTGTTGGGTATTTAGGTAGGTTACCATTATTTAAAAATTCTTTGTCTCTGGCTACAGGTGTACCAATTTTTGGGCAACCGACTTATGCTTTTTCCTTTAATTTCTCTTTATCCACTTATGTTTATTTTGATATTCTTGACACACTTTTCTTTAATCCCTGAATATTCCTTTCTGGTGCTTTTAAAATTTGGGGATATAAGGATAGTTTATCTTCATTGATGTGCATGCCCCTGACTGATTGAAACCCTTTTGTCTTGCTGACTCTAGTCTTAGACTAGTATATGTTTTAATTATTGAAACAAATAATTTTCTCTCCCGAATTGCCCTTTATTCTTCCTTTTTGCCCACAGAATACCCACCCACAGCTTTGCTGCTACTAGGACCGCTTGTCAGGACCGTGTCACAGACATTATCTATTCTGCTTGTCTGTACAATATTTGAAGTGCGCCCTGATGAAGGAAGCCTTTATTGGCACTTGTCCGAAACGCGCGTCGGCGCTTTTCTTGTCCTTGTGTGTAGTGATATGGATGTGAATGTCTGAGTATGAATTTGATTGTATAAAAGGTATGTTTGGATGTATGAGTGGATTTAATTTATTGTCCGGTTTGAAGTGTTTTTGCGTGTCCTAGTTTTTAGACTATTTTTGTATGTTTCTGATTATGTATATTTTTTCCAAATGTTATGTATTGTTCAAATGGAATCACTTTATTTATTATCCAAAAAAAATCGTGTTGATTGTCAAAATGAAAATTAAAAACTTTTTTTGAATATATTTACTCTCTTTGTGAATTGGTGGGTATTCTGTTAATATTTATTAAACTTTGATTTGTTCTATTTGGGAAACACCCCTTTCATGTTGTTCTCTCATGTTCTCGCCCTGGCGGGTTGTTCCCCTGTTGTAGTTTTTTCCTAGATTCAGGGCCCCTCTTCTGTTTAAAGAAGAGTCTGCCCAGAACCACAAGGGTCCTAGCACACATAGTCTCACGATACCACATATCCCCATTTTTTAAAATAAAAAATATAACCAACAGTTACATCATAGTTCTTCAATAAGTTGTGGAGAAGCTTGAGGTAGTCGGCCATATCGAGTTGTATGAGAAAGTTGAGGTGCACTCTGATTGTGGACAAATGGCACAGGTTCTGATGCTTGATCTGGGCTATCAGGAGGAGTCACCTCATTCAGGATTGCAGGAGCTGGCTAACATCGAGGTAGGTGCTTAAAGTGTGATGAGTCCTGTGTGATGGACATTCTGGGACTATGCGCCATCATCAAGTGTCCTTTGCATGTCACAACCCTCAGAGGATTGACAGTAAAACAGAGGGTTGGTTTTTCGCTCTCGTTTCTGCTTGACCAGGACCCAGTCACCTTCATCGAAGACTGTTTCCTGTCTGACTGGAGCTATTTTATTCATCACCCGGGCCTGCTTTAAACAATTTCAAGGAAACAAGTTAGAATACTGTCAAAGCAGGATGACATAGCGACTATAGAGTCCTCCAGCAGCAATTCTTTGCTACTGAACTGCAGACCTTTGCCAGATTTAAGAATGGCGCAGATACCCCATGCTACAAAGATGTCATATAGCCTCTCATTGACCTTGTCATTGGTTATTGATGATAACTCCTCTGCTAAAGGACAGTGTGAATACTCATCAATGACTGCCATGAGAAAATGTCAATTTCCTAAGTGCCCACAAAAATCAACTGCCACTCTTTCCCAGGCATGTGCAGGAAGGTTATACATTGTCATTGGATGCTGCATCACATATGGGGAAAGGCAGTTGCAAAGATGGCACTCCTTTAGTTTCCTCTCAACTCGCTCATTTAGGTGCAGGAACTATACTCGGTCTCTTAGGACTCAGTTGGTGGCTAAAATGCCATGATGTCCTTCATGGTCTAGTTCAATTACTTGCTGCCTTATGCTCTCAGGTATGATGATTCTCAAGCGTCTCAATACAACACCTTCTCTGGTAATGGACAGATCATCCTGCACTTTTTTGAATTTTTGAAATTCAACATTGTTAGCAAAAGGTTGAGTACTCTTCTTCAATGAATGAGTTTGAATAATGTCTTTGAGGATAAACCTGTTGTTGTCAGCATTATTAGCAGCAATAATCTGTTCAATGGATAGGGCTGCTGGCGTGTTGGACCTCCCAATTAAGTTGATGTACTCCTCCGCCATTTTGGATGTCGAACTGTGACGATTTAGCAGTACTCGTGAAAAGTAATCAGCAGGCTTCTGTTCTTTACATGCCTTGTGTACAATTGCATAGTCATACTCTCACAAATCCCATATCTCTATACAATGGGACATCTTGGCATTTGGGTTTCCAAAAATAGTGAGCAACGCTTGGTGGTTTATAACAATAGTGAAATGTTTTCCACATAGAAACGCATGAAAATGTTTGCAGGACCACACTACAGCCAAATTCTCCTTCTGCGGCTGAGAATAGGCATGATCTGTGTCAGACAGCTTCGACTGGCATAGGCCACAATACGTCTCTGAGCATTCAGATAACCATTATGTTGAGCAAGTATTGCCCCCAGCCTCACCGGGCTCGCAATCACATATGAATGCAGTATGTAACTTGGGGTCAACATAGGCCATTTTGGTTGTATTCTCAGTTTTATTCTTTCAAAACTTTGTTCACATTCAGGAGATCACTGTAAAGGTACATTTTGTTTTGTGAAGACTCTCAATGGGGCACTCACAGTAGCAAAGTCATGAATGTACCTTGAGCAATAGCTGGCCATGCCTGCCTTAGAAGGACTGCAGCATGGTGACATATATATTGTAGTGGGCAAATAGCTGACAGTGTTGGCATTTTATCTGGGTCAAGAATCATTCCCCCAACAGAGATATGTACCCGAAGAACTTTATTTTGGACTTGTAAAAGTCACACTTTGCTGCATTCAGAGTGAGACCTGCGTCCGCAAGTAGCTGGCACACTGGTAAGGGCCTTGTCATGCCCCTTTTGTGTTGTCCCAAATACCAGAATGCCATCAATGTAGTTAAAAGTATGAGTAACAGGTTGAATTGTTTTGGCGTATAACATTTCTGCAGCCGACTACACTCCAAAACTCAACTTTTTATATCTGAACAGCATGAGTTAAAAAAGTAGCAATGTCCCTACAGTTCTCTTCCTGCATGAGTTGATGGTATCCTTTGCTCAGGTCAAGACTGGAGTAGACTTTGGCTCCGTTAAGCTGCATGATCATGTCCTCTTTGTGTGGACCAGGATGTCTTTCTCTCTCAATTGCATTTTTGGCTGGCACATATCAACACAGATGCACATTCACCCCCACTGTTCTTTTTTGGCACCACCATTATGGGTGAGACACAGGGTGTAGGACCGGTGGAGTGCTCAATGATGTAATGCTTCAACAGCATTTCCAGTTCTTTTTTAACAGCTTCTTGCAAGTAAAAAGCAACTCTGTAGTGCCGCTGGGCAACAGGAAAAATATTTTCGTTAATATGAAACTGAACTTTCATTTTCTAAAGCCTTCCCATGCCATGAAACAACAATGGTAACTGGCTCACAATTTCACATTGAGTATGGAAGTTATAGTTGAGGGATATGATTACTATGTCTGCAGCAGTGCAAAACTGAGTAAGCATGACCTGGATAGAGTTCCCTGCAGAACGTCAATTGGCGCTTGCACTGATGTTGTTTTATGTCGCATGGTTGCTATGAACGATCCTTAACTCTGCAATCGTTTGGCGGCAGCCCACATGTATACCAGACAGGCTGTTAACTGTTTCGACTTGCATGATATTAATTGACGAAACCACTGTCTATGAGAAATGTTATGGGGCAACCGTTGACTATTATTGTAATTTTGGGTCAGGGTCCAAATATATTCATTATTTTGGGAGGGGCGTGGCCACGGAGGCGACTGAGATGGCCGCCTCCGCTTGAAGCTCCGCCGGCTGGACGCCTGTGTACAGACATCGCCATGTAGCTGCGTGTGTCTTAGGCCGCCACAATTCGCCATCCTGTAGCTGACCGGCTTTTCCACCTACTGGCGCGTGTGCAGTCCCCGAGGATACCGGGAAACGGAGTTTAGGCGGAGGGGAAAGAGGGCCCTGTGCCCTTGCGGTGGAACTCCCTAGCGGCGCCCGGCTGGTGAGTGGCGCCGCGCTTGCCGCGTCCCTGTCGCTTAGTTTGCCCCACGCGGCGCTCTCGGTGCGCCCGGTCCTGTGCCCTTGTCCCTGCCCCCCCCCTCTGCTGCGGCGACGCGGCTCTGGGCCCCAGGAGAACCTTTCCTGCCCTCGGGCCTGGGGGGCCACCGCGAGCCGGGGCCTTGAGTTGCGGCCGTGGCCGCTGGGGCTCGGGTGCTGGGCTGGGCGGTCTGTGGTGCTGTGGCGGCCCCGCCCATTTGCCTGGATGTCCCTGCGGTCTTGTGGTGCTGCATAGCTCATCAATTGCGCCCATACACCCGAGGGTGATCTACCCACAGGCACTGGCTCCTCCTGGATGTGCATCTTGTTCGGCCCCATCATTATCCTGCCAACTGAGCACGCTGGCCGCCCCCAGGATAGGTTGCTGGAGCCTTGCCTCGTGCCTGTTTCTGTTCCTGCGGGGCAATATTGATGGTCTGGGCATCTGCCCCTAAACCAGCCTAATGGCCTTCATACTACCAAATTCACTGTAATAAGTAGCCTGGTGCCGGGGACAACTCCTGTCCAGCTGCTCGGGGTGCCCTTGACCTCACCGCTGTCTGTTAATTGGTCCTTGCGCATCTTCACCATCAATTGCGTGGTGTCCCCCGCGCCAGTGATTGTCTCCCTTACAAGTTGCGCTGCTCCGGCGAGCCTCCTGCGCAGCCATCACTCCTCTTGGCTGATTGGTGTCCTCGCCCTCTGCCTTGTTGCCACATACTCACTTCTTGCTCATCTGCTTGCCCACCATGGGGAAAAAAGATCCCAACCAGCGTAAACTTTCCTTTGATAAAACTTCCCTCCTCACCACGGACGCTCCCCCGAGCTCCACATCGGGTGCGATGGGATCAGCGGATCGCAACGAAACTACCTCTCTGGTCACGGCCATGATGACGGAAATGAGGGCGAGTTTTAAAGCATTGGATCGTCGTTTCGACAGCCTGGAACAAAAAATGGCGGACATGGGGTCCAAGATACAGGCCCACGACCGTCGGCTGGATGTGGTGGAGTCTAGGGTCTCCGACATTGAATCGATCTCTTCGTCAAAAAGCTACTGGTCGAATTGTTCGGCAGGGAGGTGTTTACACAGGGGTTTGTGGTGGAGCGAGCCCACAGATCCCTGGGGCCTAGGCCTGGTCCTGGTCTGCCTCCTCGCCCATCATTGCCCGCCTTATGAATTTCCAAGATCGAGATGCTGCCTTCAGGGCGGCACGTGAAAAGGGGGAGATACAATGGCAGGGCAGCACCTTATTATTCTTTCCGGACTTTACCTTTATGGTCCAGGAGGCCCGTCGAAAATACACTGGTGTTAAGGCAACGCTTCGTAATTTAGGCCTCAAGTATGGGATGCTTTATCCAGCACGTCACAAAGTGGAGGTGGCCGGCAGATTCCGCATTTTTGAGACACCCGCGGAAGCTCAGGAGTTCTGCCAACAGTACAAGAAGCAGGGATCCAGCTCTGCTTCTGCGGCTGGCTCGCTTTCTCCTGCCCAGGGAGACTCGCAAAACAGTGTAGAACTTTTTACAGAACTTGGGTCTGGCTAAAGATACATTATTGTAATCCTCTTGTCTTTTTCTTGCAGCTACGTGAATATATACATTTTTGTCATTTGTATGTTCTGACGTACGGGTATGTCTGACCGGCGCAGCGTTGCTTCCTCCCATGGAGGATGCCTTTGTTTTTTTTAATCTTGGGGTTTCCTTTCTGGTTATGCTGTATTTCCTTTCTATTAATGCAGTGACTAGTACATTGGTTCTTATGTTGTTACGAGCATTGTGGGTTTGCCTCTGTGGGTTTGCTGTGAGGCTGGGTGGGGGGTGTGGGGGGGATTTGTTTTGTTTATTATTATTGGTTATCTTCACAGTTTGCATTACGCATCCGAGTCCCGAAAGGTTGGCATGCAATCTAGAGCAGTAGAAAAGTGGTTCCCCAGATGGCCAAGCTAGGTCTCCAGACTGGCCCATCTGGGCTGGTCTTGATGTCTTGGAATGTTAGGGGTCTGAATGACAATAGGAAATGCAGACAGGTATTTAATTACATCGCTAGGCATAGGGTTGATGTTGTTTTCTTGCAGGAGACACATCTGGCCCCTTCTGATTCGTCATGTCTTGCCAGGAACTGGGGTTCCCATCAGTTTTTCTCGCACTACAGCAGATATTCAAGGGGGGTGGCCATCCTTATTCATAAGCGAGTACCATTTGCTTTGTCTTCTGCCATAGAGGACAAGGAGGGCCGTTACCTGATTGTTTCGGGATCCCTTTTGGGACACAGGGTCACCTTAGTGGGAGTATATGGTCCTAACATGGACACTCCATCCTTCTTTCAAGACCTCCAAGTAAAACTCCTTACACTTGACACTGGCTTATTGATCATTGGTGGGGAATTCAACCTTCTACTGAACCCGACCAGAGATAGTACCTCATCCTCGCCTGATGCTAAAGCCAGGTCACGCTCCATCCTGATGGACTTATGCACTCACTTCTCCCTCATTGATATAGAGTCACAAATGCACCCACAACTCCCAGACTATACACACCACTCCGGATACCACAACACCTGGACCAGTATTGACTACTGGCTCATCGCTCCGGGGGTCGCGGATTGGGTGGAAGACCTTCTTACCCTCCCGCGCACACTTTCGGACCATTCTCCTCTATTGCTGAAATTGAACATTCCTCGACTGGGTGGGTATGAGAGGCAGTGGCGCTTCCCTGGGAGGGCTTTGACTGACCCGGTGTTCACAGAGGAGATACGACAAGCAATAGAGGACTACTTCGAAATAAACACGGGGTCTGTGGAGTCTTGGGCAACTTTGTGGGAAGGATTCAAGGCGACCATTCGTGGCGTATGTATCGCCAAACATGTGGGGGCTTTGAGGGAGATCAGGTCCACATTGTCCCGTATTGAAATAGACATTTCAGCTTTAGACAACGAGTTATTTCTTAACCCATCTCGAGAAAACGAGGCGAGACGCCTGTCTTTATTAGTGGAGTTCCGTGAGGAGGCTGAAAGGGAATTAAAGTTACTGACCACTCAACACACCGCACGGCAGTACGGAGAAGGGGATAGACCCGGTAAATTATTGGCACAATTACTCCAGCCCCACGCCACCCGTCATATATCACGGAAATTATAGGCCAGCGGGGAGAGGTTCTCCGCTCCATGCCTGAGATATGTGAAACCTTCTTATCTTATTACAAGGAACTGTACACGTCCACTCTGTCTGGGGACCTGGCGGACCGGGGCGCATATTTAAATGAGATAGCGATGGTGTACCTGGAAAAGCATATGCAGGAGTTTTTGGCATTACCTATTACCCCAGACAGTATAAACGAAGCCATTGATGCACTTAGGGGTTCGTCTGCTCCCGGATTAGACGGCTTTTCAGCCGACTTTTACAAGGCTTATAAAGAGGAACTCGTTCCCCGACTGGTGGAGGTGTATGCTGAGGCGCTCGAGTTGGGATATATGCCGCCTACGTTCAGAGAGGCTGTAATAATTCTTATCCCCAAGCCAGGCAAGGACGCCACTTTGTTTGGCTCATACAGGCCCCTCTCTTTATTGAACCTTGACTATAAGATCTTGGCCAAGGTCATTGCTATTCGGCTTTCCCTGTTGATGGAGTCCATAATATCTTCGGCACAGTCTGGGTTTATTCCTCATCGTTCCACCTCTTTGAACTTAAGGACCCTGTTTTCGGTATTGCACCGCATAGACCCGTCTACTCCGGCTGCCGCCATCCTTCTTGACGCGGAGAAGGCATTTGACTCATTGGAATGGCCATTCTTCCTAACCATCATGAGGCGAATGGGTATGCCAGAATGTTTCGTTTCTACAGTCGCCTTACTGTACACTTCGCCCACGGCCAGGATACGCCTGAATGGCACCATAACGGAACAATTCCCCTTAACACGCGGCACGCGACAGGGATGTCCGCTGTCCCCCCTACTTTTTATCCTGGCAATGGACCCCTTGGTCCGCCATTTCCAGGAAAAACATCTGTTTCGTGGCCTCCAGTTTCTAACTGGTCCACTCTTGATCTCGCTATATGCGGACGACACGATTCTTTATGTCAGAACGCCCCACATCAACCTGGAACCTCTTTTGTTAGAAATAACTCGTTTTGGCAAGTTTTCTGGACTACGTATTAACTGGCATAAGTCACTCATTTTTCCACTTACCCCCTGTACCACTGAGTGGGCTTGTCCGTTCCCGCTCGAGTGGTGCAGCGACTCGGTCAAATACCTGGGGATACATGTCCACCGTGACACTGTGTCCATCATCAGGCTGAATTATGGCAAAGCCTTGGACTTCTTGGAAGACCAAATTGATCGCTGGATCCTTCTCCCGCTATCTATGGTGGGAATGATTGCCATAGTCAAAATGATTGTACTCCCTCGATTTTTATATCTATTCAACAACATTCCGATACCCCTCACTAAGATATTCTTCACGCAGCTGCGTTCACTGCTCCTGCGATTGGTCTGGGGGGATAGGAATCCGAGAGTGTCGTGGAGGGTGCTCACTCTCCCACATGAGAGAGGTGGCTTGGGAGTCCCTAACTTCTATTTGTATTTTCTAGTCGCCCAATGCTCGTTCGCATACTCCTGGTCCACCCGGATGCCCGTATATTATACCTAAAACCTGAAGCGGACCTGGTCCTACCCGGAACGCTCTCCACTGTCCTCCCTAAGGGGCTCCCCGAGACCCACAAGACATACAAACAGTGTCATCTACCTGTTGGGCGTGGGATAAGGTGCGCAGACTTCCCGGCCTGGACAGACTGTACTCTCCTGCTCTTCTTCTGCCCAATGCAAACTGGCTTCCTATTACGGGAGAGGCAATAGTCAAACACACCTTAACCAAATTTCATATCCACTCTATTGGTGACCTTTTCCCAGAGGGGCATGCATTTTCCATAATGGAGGACCCCCGTTTCTCTGACCGCTCCTTCATGGATTCCTTTGTGCTGACCAGACTGCGCTCCATGTTGCGTGCATCGTTTCCCACATTTCCAATCGCCCCTGAAGAGCCCCCCTCACACTTGTAATCCAGCACCCCTTGGGGTCACACTTAGTCGCTAGATTGTACCGTTTGTGCATCGCGGCCCTTCCCGCCTCAGACACTAAGGTTCGCAAAGCTTGGGAGGAAGATTTGGGAAAGACCATATCGGACGATCAATGGGCTCAGTGTTGCAGGGCCACGAGGGAAGTCTCTATAAATAGTTGTCTCACAGGATAGACCCTGGCCGACCCCATCAATGCCCCAAGTGCAAAGCCCCCCACGCCGACTTTGCCCACCTATCTTGGACCTGTCCTCTGTTGCATGCATATTGGTCCCAGGTACATCAAGCCTTTGTGAAATGCTGGTTATTCACCTGATCCCCACCCCCGAAGTGGCATTGTTGGGATATGTTTCCAACTTTCCCCAAACGATTCGCAAGCTTGCGGCATTGAGTTTTCTATTGGCCAAAAGGGAGATTGCATTGCTCTGGTGCGCCAGGCGACCCCCTAGTTTGAAGTCGTGGCTCAGGAGCATGGCATTTTGTAACATCAACAGCGTTGAGTATTCAACACTGGTCCCGACCCCATCCCGTCCTGTGGATATTTGGGGCCCCTACCGTTCCTACATTGCCAAGATCACTACCGCCCAGCAGTCTCAGGCGGAGAATAATATAGACCCAACGGGAGTGGGCTGAGGAGATTTATTGCCTGAATTATCGTGTGTATGTTCCTTGATTATGGTTGGGTCATTGTATGGCCCCTGGCTCTTATTGATTGCTTGGCAGCAGGATATGCACGATCACGTCATTCTGTCAGTTCAGTCCTCAACTCCTCCCCCCTGTTTGTTTGTCCTGACTGCTATGGTGAATCTGGACCAGTCAGTGGTCCACAACAAGTCCAGTCGTTTCCTTAGGTTGAGGACCCCCCACGACGCAATACGATTTGTAGTTCTTACTTGTCATGATGCTCTCTGCTGATATGATATGTATGCCTGCTTTAATCTTTGTAATGCAATGTTCATGCTTTATTGTGAAACTCATGATGCAACCATGGTTCTTTTTTTTTGTTCTTTTCCTAATTTGGAAATAATAAATAAACTTTAAAAAACAAAAAATATTCATTATTTTGATTTGTTGGTTTGTCTTTGTCCTTTGTTAGTTTCTGCAAGTAGTCAGACCTATATGTGCATGTCATTCTTCTGTCAATACCATCATTGCACATCCATCTTCTTCACTGGCACTTTATAATGACATTTAAGAGCCTTTGTTGGACGAACTTGATGATGATTACCTTTATATGGTTTCTACTTGTCGTTAATGATGTCACTTTTTGGCCTTGTGGGCATGGTTAGAAAGCTTCTGAAACCTTCTGGGTCCATTGTCTCATCTTGCTGTGGCGCAGCTGGTTTCTCTTCTGCCTTCAAAACTGTAATGAAGGTTTTTTTGCTGTGTATCTGCATCTGTTCCTTCTGCAAGCACCAGCCTTGTGCTTGACCTTGAGGCGTCATGCCCGCTGGGAGGTCGTATAGCACTTTTCTCATCATTGTTGGTGAGTGATATTTATGTTCCTCGCACCTGGTTGTTTTTGCTGTCTTCTCTTTGTTTTGTTCGAGTTTTTTCTCCATATTATGGCACAGCTCAATATCGCTCCTTTAGAATTACCAGCAAATTCTGTGGGCTTTTTGAATGTGCTCCTCTGTAAGACCTTCAATTTGTCCAACTGCTGTGTGTGGGGTGGAGCAGGGCTTCAACTCCACATACGTCAATTTCAGGCTGCTTTCCATCCACTTGGGGTGCACGTGGCATGCACGAGCAGTTTGATGTACCATTGCAAACTCTCATGGAGAGCAGTCTAATTTCTACGGTGCATACATCCCCTGCCCATTGGCAGAGGTAGCGTCCTGCAAATGCAAATGTATACACCATACAAGGAGATTTGTAACAGACGTATTTATTCTACAGCGTACAATCACACACTACATTCTCATGACATCATATCCTTTAATAACCACCTCCCAACTAGTTACGGAATTCCTTTGTTGAGTCCGCCAAGAACCACAAGGGTCCTAGTCCACATAGTCTTTACAACACTACAGTAATCAAACATTTAAAAAGATGCAGTAATGTAGTAAAGGATGTGGAGTAAATGGTGTATTTTAAAATGTGTAAGTCTCCGATCACGAATGTGAAGTATGTTACCCTTGTTTTCACGGTTTGGTCGAACGAAGTTTGGTCGTTGGACCCAGTATTGGGACATAATTGAGTTATTTGTATTTATTCCGCATGGTCTGAGGCTTGTGGGTGGGTGTGTGTGGGGTGGTGGGTGGGGGTGGGATCTAGGGGGATTTCTCATTACTTTCTCAGGTTCTCAGGTTCAAGTCTCCTGAGGCAAAATAGCCGGGAGTGTGTTTTTTTTAACTGTAAATTCTGTGTTTTTGTGATTTAAAACTTACCCTTCATTGCCACTGATACCTGCATCTCGAGGGCGCCGTGTAGCGGATTTAGCGCTCACGTGACCCCCTCCCTCCGGCTTCCTCCACGGCTGGCCACGCCCACCTAGAGTCCACGCCCCCTTCCCGCCCTACTTAAGCGCTGAGCTGCTAGCGCTCGCTGGGTTCAAGTATCCTGAGGCAAAATAGCGGGAGTGTGTTTTTTTAACTGTAAATTCTGTGTTTTGTGATTTAAAACTTACCCTTCATTGCCACTGATACCTGCATCTCGAGGGCGCCGTGTAGCGGATTTAGCGCTCACGTGATCCCCTCCCTCCGGCTTCCTCCATGGCTGGCCATGCCCACCTAGAGGCCACGCCCCCTTCCCGCCCGACTTAAGCGCTGAGCTGCTAGCGCTCGCTGGGTTCAAGTCTCCTGAGGCAAAATAGCCGGGAGTGTGTTTTTTTAACTGTAAATTCTGTGTTTTGTGATTTAAAACTTACCCTTCATTGCCACTGATACCTGCATCTCGAGGGCGCCGTGTAGCGGATTTAGCGCTCACGTGACCCCCTCCCTCCGGCTTCCTCCACGGCTGGCCACGCCCACCTAGAGGCCACGCCCCCTTCCCGCCCGACTTAAGCGCTGAGCTGCTAGCGCTCGCTGGGTTCAAGTCTCCTGAGGCAAAATAGCCGGGAGTGTGTTTTTTTTAACTGTAAATTCTGTGTTTTGTGATTTAAAACGTACCCTTCATTGCCACTGATACCGGCATCTCGAGGGCGCCGTGTAGCGGATTTAGCGCTCACGTGACCCCCTCCATCCGGCTTCCTCCACGGCTGGCCACGCCCACCTAGAGGCCACGCCCCCTTCCCGCCCTACTTAAGCGCTGAGCTGCTAGCGCTCGCTGGGTTCAAGTCTCCTGAGGCAAAATAGCCGGGAGTGTGTTTTTTTAACTGTAAATTCTGTGTTTTGTGATTTAAAACTTACCCTTCATTGCCACTGATACCTGCATCTCGAGGGCGCCGTGTAGCGGATTTAGCGCTCACGTGACCCCCTCCCTCCGGCTTCCTCCACGGCTGGCCACGCCCACCTAGAGGCCACGCCCCCTTCCCGCCCGACTTAAGCGCTGAGCTGCTAGCGCTCGCTGGGTTCAAGTCTCCTGAGGCAAAATAGCCGGGAGTGTGTTTTTTTTAACTGTAAATTCTGTGTTTTGTGATTTAAAACTTACCCTTTATTGCCACTGATACCTGCATCTCGAGGGCGCCGTGTAGCGGATTTACCGCTCACGTGACCCCCTCCCTCCGGCTTCCTCCACGGCTGGCCACGCCCACCTAGAGGCCACGCCCCCTTCCCGCCCTACTTAAGCGCTGAGCTGCTAGCGCTCGCTGGGTTCAAGTCTCCTGAGGCAAAATAGCCGGCAGTGTGTTTTTTTAACTGTAAATTCTGTGTTTTGTGATTTAAAACTTACCCTTCATTGCCACTGATACCTGCATCTCGAGGGCGCCGTGTAGCGGATTTAGCGCTCACGTGACCCCCTCCCTCCGGCTTCCTCCACGGCTGGCCACGCCCACCTAGAGGCCACGCCCCCTTCCCGCCCGACTTAAGCGCTGAGCTGCTAGCGCTCGCTGGGTTCAAGTCTCCTGAGGCAAAATAGCCGGGAGTGTGTTTTTTTTAACTGTAAATTCTGTGTTTTGTGATTTAAAACGTACCCTTCATTGCCACTGATACCGGCATCTCGAGGGCGCCGTGTAGCGGATTTAGCGCTCACGTGACCCCCTCCATCCGGCTTCCTCCACGGCTGGCCACGCCCACCTAGAGGCCACGCCCCCTTCCCGCCCTACTTAAGCGCTGAGCTGCTAGCGCTCGCTGGGTTCAAGTCTCCTGAGGCAAAATAGCCGGGAGTGTGTTTTTTTAACTGTAAATTCTGTGTTTTGTGATTTAAAACTTACCCTTCATTGCCACTGATACCTGCATCTCGAGGGCGCCGTGTAGCGGATTTAGCGCTCACGTGACCCCCTCCCTCCGGCTTCCTCCACGGCTGGCCACGCCCACCTAGAGGCCACGCCCCCTTCCCGCCCGACTTAAGCGCTGAGCTGCTAGCGCTCGCTGGGTTCAAGTCTCCTGAGGCAAAATAGCCGGGAGTGTGTTTTTTTTAACTGTAAATTCTGTGTTTTGTGATTTAAAACTTACCCTTTATTGCCACTGATACCTGCATCTCGAGGGCGCCGTGTAGCGGATTTACCGCTCACGTGACCCCCTCCCTCCGGCTTCCTCCACGGCTGGCCACGCCCACCTAGAGGCCACGCCCCCTTCCCGCCCTACTTAAGCGCTGAGCTGCTAGCGCTCGCTGGGTTCAAGTCTCCTGAGGCAAAATAGCCGGCAGTGTGTTTTTTTAACTGTAAATTCTGTGTTTTGTGATTTAAAACTTACCCTTCATTGCCACTGATACCTGCATCTCGAGGGCGCCGTGTAGCGGATTTAGCGCTCACGTGACCCCCTCCCTCCGGCTTCCTCCACGGCTGGCCACGCCCACCTAGAGGCCACGCCCCCTTCCCGCCTTTAAGATCTCCTATATTAATGTGTAACCCCAGAACGCGCAGCGGACGTGCGCAGCGGGCGCGCCGTTTGCGCGCCGAAGGCGCGCCTAAGGCAAGCCCGTCTGCGCCCGTCCGCGGCCGGACGGGGCTAGGGGCACGATCCCATGCCAAATTCACATCATACTCCCCTGAGGAGCTTACCACCCTCCAAGGCCACTGGCCTCTCTCAGGAACCGTCCGCAGGCACATCGCCTCATTAGGGCTTGCCTCCTCTTCTATTCCTACATTGCCGCCTTCCGGGTTGGCCTCTCCGCCACATGGCTCTCCCCCACCTGACCCCCCCCCCCTACTCCGTCGCTATCTGTTCTCTTACTCAACACCAGGTCAGCGGTCAAGCACCATCACGAGCTGTTTGTCCTGCTTGATACTGAGAAGCCTGACTTACTGCTCTTGACCGAAACCTGGTTTTGTGATTCTTCCCTCCCCGTTCTCTTGGCTACCCTCCCCCTTCCTATGTTGCCCTGCGCGCCGATCGTTCGGCGGGCAGGGTTGGAGGTGGTGTGGCGTTAATCGCTCGGTCTGATTTGAATTTTCAAACCCTCCCCTCTCCCCCATCCCCCTCACTGAGTTCCTTGTAGCTCGTTCCCTCTCCTTCTCTCCCCCTATTACTTTACTTCTAATGTATCGCCCACCCCAGTCTTCGTCTCTGTTCTTACCGGCATTTCAAGACCTGCTGGCCAATTTGGTGGTCAACTACGCCTCGGTTCTGGTGCTAGGGGATTTTAACTACTGGCCCTCGGACCCTTCTGAGTGCACCGCTTCGAAAGAGTTCACAGAATCTCTTTTTTCTCTGAACTTTGTCCCGCACATAACCATCCCCACTCATTCGCACGGTCACATACTTGACCAGGTTTGGTCCCTCAATCTTCCAGTCTCCTCGGTGACTATATCTCCCTGTCCCTGGTCCGACCATGCCCTTATTGCTTTTTCCATCTCTTCCAACCCTGTATCCAAAGCCCCACACGCCAAAAATACCTGGGCGCGGAATTGGAACAGAGTCGATTTCCTTTCCTTGTCCTTTCTGCTTCGGAATTCCACTCCAACCCTTTCTGGTCTTTCATCCGACTCCCAAGCCAACGCTATCAATACCTGGCTGACTGGAGGTTGTGACTCAGTGGCTCCCCTGCGTCACATTTCCATCCGGCGACCCAAGGATTCCAACAGGTGGTTTAACGACCACCTAAAAGAGCTAAAACTGACCGCCAGACAGGCAGAGAGGCAGTGGAGAAAAAGTTACCACCCCTCACTAAAAACCCTCTATCTTACATCACTTGCCGTATATAAAACTGCAATTCTCTCCGCCAAAACCTCCTATTTTTCTACAAAAATAATGTCAGCCGAGAACAAACCTAGGGAAATATTCGGTATAGTGAATGACCTGGCCTATTCCGACAGAGCTTCACCCCAAATCCCCCCATTTCAGTCACTATGCGACCAACTCAACATTTACTTCTTGGAGAAGATCGATACCATCAAGGCCAACATCCCCCCTCCTTCGTCTGCCTTTGTTGATCCCTCCCCTCCCACTGTTCAATGTCACCTTACTTCCATCCCCCCCTTACTGAGGCAAGATTCCGGGAGATACTCCCCAAAGTAAAGTCGGGTTCTCCGGCAGACATCTGTCCGGCACAAATCCTGCTACAAATGTATTCCTCTTGCCCTGAATCCCCCATTACTTTCCTCAACAACTCCCTTGCGCAGGGAGTAGTGACCCCTGCGCTCAAATCAGCCACCATAGTGCCTATCTTAAAAAAGCCTGGCGCTGACCCGTCCATCTCAGCCAATTACCGCCCCATTTCCCTGCTGCCCTATCTGGGCAAGGTGCTGGAACGCCATGTCACCGCAGTATTCAGCACCCACGTAGAGGTTAATGGGGGACTGGCCTCCCGCCAGGCCGGCTTTCGCCCCAGGCACTCGACCGAATCAGTTGTGGTCTCAGTCCTGGACAACCTCAGGAAGGGTATGGATAACAACAAACATCAGGCGCTGGTACTCCTCGATCTCTCCGCCGCCTTTGACACGGTGGACCACACTATCTTACTGTCCCGTGTCAAGGCGGCTGGAATTGAGGGATCAGCCCTGATCTGGCTTTCCTCCTTCCTGAGGGACCGCACCCAGGCGGTTCGGCTAGGAGACTTCACGACCACTCCACTCCCTGTCACCTGTGGTGTTCCCCAGGGCTCCTCTCTTTCCCCTCTACTTTTCAATCTTTATATCTCTCCTCTTATTTTCGCTCTTCAGCAGCTGGAGGTCACCGTGTACAATTATGCCGATGACCTCCAGCTCATCTTTGACCTGTCTTCTTCTCCTCTCTCTGTTTCCAACTTCCAGTCTTCCATGACATTCATCAGGGACTGGATGAACCACAACCATCTCAAATTGAACCCGGATAAAACCGAGTTGGTTCTCACCGGTGGTTCTTCCAGTCCCTGGAATTCTCTCTTCTGGCCCCCCTCTCTTGGTCCCTCCCCCACTCCTTCTACCGCGGTCAAAACACTGGGTGTTAAAATGAACAACCAGCTCACCCTTCATTCACAAATCAGCGCTGTAGTCTCCTCCTGCTTCCTCACCCTCCGAACCATCCGCACTGTTTCCCGTTTTTTTTCCCCCCAGGCACTCAAGTTGATCATGGCCGCACTGGTGATATCGCGGCTGGACTATGCCAATGCCCTCTACAACGGCATCCCAGCATACAGCCTGCGGAGGCTCCAGATGGTCCAGAACCAGGCGGCCCGGTTGGTCTTTGGTCTCCCACGATATCATCACTCCACACCGCTCCTCAGGGAGCTTCACTGGCTTCCTGTTAAGGAACGCTCCCTTTTTAAGACCGGCTGCATGGTCTTTCAGGCCCGCCAAGACACTGCTCCTGCCTTCATCTCCTCGTTAATAAAAGAATACGTCCCCACTAGAGAGCTTCGCTCTTCTTCCAAATCTCTCCTTCAAATCCCACGTTTCAAACGTAAAAAGTGGGGTGGAACCAACTTTTCTACCTTAGTCCCCACGTTTTGGAACTCCCTTCCTGATCACCTTCGTTCTGCCACCCACTATCTTTCTTTTCGTAAAGACCTAAAAACGTTCCTTTTCAAACAGGCTTTCTCCGTGTAATCTCCCTTCTTCTCTACCACAGGTTAATTTTGCCTCTGTTGCCGAACTCCCCACTAGCGCCAAGAAACCGTACGGTGCACGCTGCGCTCTATAAATGTTTTAAATTAGAAATTAGAATTTCTGATGATGTCTATTGTCAAATCTTTTATCTGTTGGAATGTTCGGGGTATGGGGACTATCACTAAATGGCATAGAATAGCTGCACAATTACACCGTCATAAAGCCCACATAGTATATTTTCAGGAGACTCATCTGGTACCCTCCGAAACTATGAAACTGCAAAAAAGATGGCGAGGTCAGTTTTATGTGACTGCATTTTCTGGCTTTTCTAGGGGGGCTGCAATATGGATTCGGGCGGGGATCCCTTTCTCCCTTAGGGAGAGTAAAATTGATGACCAGGGTCGGTTTGTCCTCCTTCTGGGAGCGTTAGATGGTAGGCAGGTAGTTGGGTTCTCTATGTGCTCTGAATTCTGTCCAAGAAGCATTCTTAACATGGGTCTCTAGAGCACTTGCAGACTGGTCCCACTTCCCATGGGTATTGTGTGGAGATTTAAATGTAGTATTTGATGTAAGTCTTGATCACTCTCATCCCCCCTTATCTAATACTATAGCGAGGTTGCAGTCTGGAGCCTTAACAAGATGAGCACAAGGCTGGAATTTATTGGACGTATGGAGGTTCTTGCATGTAAATATGAGAGAATACTCCTTTTATTCTTACCCACGCAAGTTACACGCGCGTTTGGATTATTTCCTTTGCTCTCCAGACTTATATCCTTCCATTACACAGTGTGAGTACCTGAGCAAGACTATATCTGACCATAATCCCATAGAATTATTGCTGACCTGAGGCCGTTCACCCGCTCCTATTCCAACGTGGAGAATGCAACCTATACAATTGGAGGACCAAGTGTATTGGGCCACTTTGGCTGCAGCTATCCATACATATTTTGTAGAAAATGAGAGTATTGTCTCGTCCAGATCCTTTCAGTGGGAAGCCTTTAAAGTGACTGTTCACGGGGTAGCCATGGGAACTTTATCGGGTTCGTGGAGAGAAACGATCAGGGACATAACAGACCTGGAGAGGGACTTGCAAACTCTGGAGGTGGCAGCCCAGAGGAGCACTGAAGGCGTAGAGCCATTGCAGTCCGCCAGGATTAAGTATGCTAAATTACTGGAACGCTTACGAGTGATAGATTTTAATGCCTACACACTGTGTACACACTCCGAGGCGGATAGAGCAGGCACATTATTAGCACAACTGATTAAACCCACGGTGACTCCTACTCCCATTGTAGCGATACGTACAGTTCATACCACATTGGTTACCTCTCAAGATGCGATCAATGCTGCATTTCAGGAACACTATGCTCGTTTATATACCGCTCCCCTCTTCGATATGTCAGCTCCTACAACCTCCTTTCTGACAAGGCTCCAACTTCCCACTGTTTCTGATTCGACCGCAAAAGACTTGGCAGTGCCGATTACTATTGCAGAGATTCGTATGGCTATTAAGGCATTGGCCTGTAATAAAACGCCGGGCTCAGACAGCCTCTCTGTGGCGTTTTATTCAACCTTTGCTGATACACTGATTCCTAGGTTATTGCAACTTTATACATCCTTAGACGACTGTGAACCGACTGAACTTCTGTCTTCTAGACCTCTCTTGATGCTTAATACAGAATACAAGATACTCAGTAAGGTTTTAGCATCACAGCTACATCCACTTCTTCCCCGATTAATCCATACGGATCAATGCGGATTCATCCCCCAAAGCAGTACCTCTCTGAATATTCGTCGGCTCGGCTTCATGCCCTACTACATGCGGCAAAACAAGAAATGGGGGGAGAAGGAGGGTAAACTAAACTAGGTCGGCCTCCAGTCTATATCAGAAAATCATGGCCCCAATGATGAAGCATGTCACCGTGGGGAAACCCCGGTGAGTGAGGGGACTCTAGAAAGAAATTTTTCTTTCTTATCATGGCAAACACTGTTAAAATTTAGCAGTAACCATACACACAAACTAGGTCTCCGAACCCATCACATGGGTTCCTGATTTTCTTTTTCTACTACATGTGGCGTCAGAAATTTCACCTCTTGCTGGTTCCTTGTTTTTGGACGTGTGCCAGGGCTTTGATACCCTGAGCTGGCCTTATACGCTAGCTGTATTTTCCAAATTCGGCTTGCCCCAGTCATATTGTAATAGGATCAAATTGTTGTATACTAGCCCCACTGCTCGTGCTAAGATGGGTACGACCATCTCTCCCTCTTATACTATCTCTCAAGGAATGCACCAGGGCTGCCCCTTGTTCCCCCCGCTCTTTGTGTTAGCCCTCCAACATCTTGTGCAATATCTGCATCGTTATGTTCCCTTATGGCATCCCCTTGTGTGGAGTTATTCACTCTGTATGCCGATCATATGTAATTATATTTCCGAAATCTAGATGCCAATAAACACACTATAGCCGCTGTCTTCTCTCGTTTTGGGGATATGTCTGGCTTATGCCTTAACGCCTCTAAATCAGTCCCCTTCTCCTTCTATATTACTTATACTTCTCCCTATTTACAATTTGGTCAAAAGCAATTCAGAGTTGAACCTGTTACTTTTCAATATTTAGGAGTTTACTAATATAGATCCAACGCAGATACCATAGATGGTAATGTAGTGTGCACCATTAATTCACTACGTTCCCAGATTACCTTCTGGAATACGTTACCATTGACGGTGGCGGGCTGCAAAACGGTTTCTAAAAAGGTTATGTTGCCCCGACTCCTTTATCATTTTGTGAATCTTCCAGTTGTCCTCCGGACTGGATTTTTAAAACCCTCGACACTTTGTCGTCGTCTTTGATATGGGGGTGGGCAGACACAGATTAGCGTTGGCTAAGTTGCAACTACCTAGTGCTGCAGGGGGAATGGGGGCACCTGATTTTAAAACATATTGTATAGTTAGTCTATTACTGTGGATGGCATATTGGTTAGCGGGTTAGAAATTATTTGAAATTGGCACTCCCCTGATTTTCTAAAACAAGGAACCCTTCAATCATTATTATGCCCGGGTGAGAAGAAGCTGTGTGATCTTCCTTATCTACTGCATGTTGCACTTAATTATTGGAAACAAGCTCATAAATGAGCAAAACTGCCATTTCCGTACGCCCCAAACATCCCGCTCTGTGGATTGCCTACCAGGCGTGGGATAATATCAATGAATCGGATAAGAGGGTGGACGCAGGTGGGTGTGGTGACAGTTGGTGAGTTCTTCTTGGAGGGCAATCTGATGTCCCACGAAGAGTTTGTACGTACTTGTTCAGTGCCTGGTACCTTGTTTCTCACTCATGCAGCAATTGTACACTTTATTCGGAAATATTGGTTCATAGACCAGGGAGAGCCCTCAACTTTTCAATTATTGAAATCACTTCACGTTATGGGACACGGCCGACACTTGGTACGATGGCTCTATCGGGGTTTGAGGGAGCATTTAAATACCCCGTTATCGCATCTCAGGCAGAAATGGAACATGATATTAAGGCATGAGTTAGACGACAGAGAATGGGCACTAATGTTAGAACACCCTCGGTGAGTCTCTCGTAATTGCGTTTAAAAACAGTTCAATTATTCATATTGCATAAAGCGTACCTGGCCCGACAACGACACAAAGGATGTTCCCAAATGCGTCCTCGGTATGTCCAAGATGTAAGGCACGAGAGGCTGATTTTATTCATATGCTATGGTACTGAAGGAGTTTTGGTCGGAGGTTGTCCAGAGTCTGACAGAGCGCACACCATGGGACACAGTTGAGGCATGTTTCCTGGGGCTCTTCTCCCTCCCCAAGGAGGCGAAATTGTTACGTCGATTTGCAGGCTTACCTCTGATGCGGGCCAAACGAATGATTACGCAGCGCTGGAAGTCTAATTCAGCGCCCCGTGAAGGCAGATGGCGTGAAGAGGTTATCAGGTGGGCGGTTGCCGAGAGGGAGGCTTTACCACATGAAGAATATAGGGGCTGTGAAAACAGCCAATTTTTTTTGATTGGGCGCACTTATATGAACTATTTAAAGCTGACGCAGGGGATGAGTTGGAGGACTCACAGTTTACAGTGCAGGAAAGTGGAGAAGATGTCTGATTGCTGTCTATGTATTGCTTATGTTCCTTGTTTCTCAATTTTCCCTTGCACCTCCCTTTCCTTCCCTTTCTCCCCCTCTCCCCCCTTTCCTCCTTTTCTGTTCTTCCCCTTCTGAAGTCTCCCACCATCCCTTACCCAGTGGTATCAGACATGACGGTCACCGGATACAGAACATCTGTTGGGTGTAATGTCTTTGTAGCGGAAAAAGGGCTTATTGTTTGTGTGGGTGTTGTTCGGGGTGGGATTCAGTGGGTGGGGTTTAGAAGGGTACTGCGACTTGTCGATTATATTTGTGTCTTTATTCAGTATACAAGTAAAAAGTATGCACATTGATGTTTTATATTGCTGTTGTACTTAGTAAAGAGTTGTTTAGCCCTTTACATGTTGTAACTCAGGATACATGCATGACTAATGTTATCTTGTTATAGAAAAAGTAAACAAAATGATTAATCTTGATTATGTATATGCAATTATCTTCCGCAGTACTCAATAAAAATATTGGGGAAAAAAAAGTCTACGATCAGTAAAGTACTTTTAACATTACCACTTCAGTCTAAGAAAAGACGTATGCAATAAAAAGGTGTGTATCACTTACAACGCAACTTTTACGTCGTAATGCTGTTACAACGCAGCTATTACAACGCAGGATCCATTACATCGGATGCCATTACAACGCATGGCATTACATAGCAGATGGTATTACAACGCATACCATTACATCGTAAGTATTGGTAAGTATATAATTTTTATTTATTTTATTTAATATTATATAATTGATTTAATTATTATTAATTATAAATAAAAATAAATAAAAATATTTATTTATGTTTTTAAATATTATAAATTAAAATTAATAAATTAAGTAATTTTTTAAATAAGTATGAGTATAGGAGTATATGTTTTGGGGTACTGAGGTATATGTTTTGGGGTGTTTGGGTATTTTTAGGTTTTAGGACAGGGTTTGGGTTTTGGGGTACAGGGGTGTTTTTAGGTTTTAGGGTTTTGGGGTACAGGGGTGTTTTTAGGTTTCAGGGTAGGGTTTGGGTTTTGGGGTACAGGGGTGTTTTTAGGTTTCAGGGTAGGGTTTGGGTTTTGGGGTACAAGGGTGTTTTTAGGTTTCAGGGTAGGGTTTGGGTTTTGGGGTACAGGGGTGTTTTAGGCTTCAAGATAGGGTTTGGGTTTTGGGGTACAGGGGTGTTTTTAGGTTTCAGGGTAGGGTTTGGGTTTTGGGGTACAGGGGTGTTTTTAGGTTTCAGGGTAGGGTTTGGGTTTTGGGGTACAGGGGTGTTTTTAGGTTTCAGGGTAGGGTTTGGGTTTTGGGGTACAGGGGTGTTTTAGGTTTCAAGGTAGGGTTTGGGTTTTGGGGTACAGGGGTGTTTTTAGGTTTCAGGGTAGGGTTTGGGTTTTGGGGTACAGGGGTGTTTTTAGGTTTCAGGGTAGGGTTTGGGTTTTGGGGTACAGGGGTGTTTTTAGGTTTCAGGGTAGGGTTTGGGTTTTGGGGTACAGGGGTGTTTTTAGGTTTCAGGGCAGGGTTTGGGTTTTGGGGTACAGGGGTGTTTTTAGGTTAAATTAAATTAATTATATTATATTAATTACATTTCTTAATTAAAATAATTAAATTAAATACATTATTTTAAATAATTTAATTTAATTACAATCAAAAAAATATTTAAATTAAATTAATTTAATTATATTAATTAAATAAAATTAATTAAAATTTTTATTAAAATTAATTTAAATAAATAGATTTAAATTTATTAAATAAAAATAATTACTATTTTAAAATGTATTTTAATTAAATTAATTAAATTAAATTAATTAAATTAACTTAATTACATTTTTTTTAAAAAGGTATACTTACCTATACTTACGATGTAATGCCATGCGTTGTAATAGCATCTGCTATGTAATGCCATGCGTTGTAATGGCATCCGATGTAATGGATCCTGCGTTGTAAAAATTCCGATGTAACGGAATGCGTTGTTATAAACAGCGTTGTAGTGACACCAATCCAATAAAAATACTGACACTGAGTCAGAAAAAAGTATAAACCTAGAATTTAAGAAAAATGTATATCTCATATCGGTACTTGCATTATAGAATCTACAAAAATAGATTTTTTAAAGGTACTCATTTAGAGTCATTCACAAAAATCCAAACTTTATACATGAAAATCAGCAAAAACATCATAGATTTCCTATGCGTCTGTCACCCTGTACATTCAGCTTTTTCATTAGCATAAACGGATGTACGTTGTTACAACGCAGGTTGTAACAACGCATACCTTTACCACGCGGCCGCTACAACGCAAGTCGTTACCACGACTTGCGTTGGAGGGTGCGGATTTAGGATTTTTATAATTTTATATTCCAACACCAGTCCCCGTAACAGTAGGGAAGGTGTTGGAATATAAATTTATAAAATTCCTTATCCCACAGCGCCCTCCAGCGCAAGTCGTGGTAACGACTTGCGTTGTAACGGCCGCGTGGTAAAGGTACCGCGTGGTAAAAACGTCGTGGTAAAGGTTGTTTACCGCATAAACCATGCTGGTTGATGATGATTTTTAATATGTAAATGCTTGCTCTGCACCCCCATTAAATTTATATAGGGGTGTTGTTATGTCAACCGAATTTTCAATCATTCTCCATTCTTTTGTGGTTCTAAGAGTATGTGAACAAAACGAGTGTGCAAAACTCGTAGGGATGTTGGTGATTACACACATGGTGCCTAGTGCCTTATTATGATGGCTTTGCGCATAGGCAAACACATGCTTTTCGTTGTGAAGTATTACAAGTTCAAGTATATAACTCAGAATATTTCGAGGTTTTGTTTGAACATTAAACATCATAACCCAGAAACACAGAAATGCAATCTCTGTTCATGGTTTCCGACTTATTTAAAGTTTATGCAATATTTCTCAGAAAATATGAGTTATATTCTTTGAACCTTAGAAATCTAACATGCAAAAAACAGATGCTCATGTCTGTGTAGAGTAATCGTGCTTTGGCCTCAGATGTACTAAGTAGTTTTACAGTCACAAGCACACTGATTCAGCCTTTGTGACCAGAAAAATGCTTTCATCTGGTCATAAAACACTGAAAGGTTACCAAGAGCTGTTCACAAAACCTTTGTAAATTAAACAAAAAAAAGTTTCATAGAATCTTAAAAGATCACTGCCAAAAGTTTACCTTCAAGCAAATAGGACTTTATTTTTTTTGTAAACAGTTGCTTTATTTAGAAGGGATAATACTTGTGTTGATCTGCTGACCAAGAACAGGCCATCTGTGATGGCCTGTTCTAGTGAATTGGAACTTGAAACCCACCTCAATAATATTCATGCAGTATATGGGATTGCAATCCACTACAATTCAGAAATGCTGGTCACAATTTATGATCAGTATTATTTTAACAGTTATTTGTACATCTGGTCCAAGGTTCTGAATTTGTGTGTATCTTCCACCTTCCCGATTCTGATTTCCCTGTTAATTCCCTGGGACCAGAACTATTCCCAATCTTATACCAGTTTTTTCCACTGTTGAAAATCTGTTGTTAGAGTTGATTGTCCAAAGTGAACAGTTTTTACTTTTGTGTGTAATAATCCAGGCATCCAGGTTCAGTAAATCCACTTCCACATCTATGCTCAGATTAGGAGAACATGCAACAACTTGGAGATTATTTTTCTTGAAAGTGTTCTTGGGAGACGGAAGTAGAATTCTGATGAAAATTCTAAAAGATCAAGTCCTGCTTAGAACAAACGTTAATAGTATAAATTACCTTGAAGGGTTATAGAGCTATATTTTCACGCACCTTATTAGAGTCGAAAAAAGGGAATACTTTGCTTTACCGTAAGTACTATAGACCTATTCACATTGAACATATACTATATTCGAGGTAGTGGTCGGTGTTTAAGAAAGTAATATGATGAACATTTCTTATATTACCGTTTCACAAAAAAACATCTTCAATGTATATCAGATCCAGAGAGTTTTTGCTCACAAAAATAGAAGGTAGTAACTTTCTTAGAGAAGAGAATATGATGTAATGAAAAGTCTTTCATTACACTCATTACATAAATATGAAGAATGTTTCAGTTTCAGGACTATTAGTATTTCACTAAAAAACAGAAAGAATGAGATGCAGAAATATTCTGAAGGTTTATCATTTGTGTGTGTTAGATTATTCTATGTTATTATAAGGGACTGAGGTTATTGTCTTGTCCTTAGATAAACATTCTGACCCCCTTTTGACAGTGCCCAGTAGAGTGATGAGCCAGAGTGATGAGCCAGAGTGACATTGTCTCTGTTTGTTTGATTAATTAATTCATTGGCATTTGTAAAGTCAATCCGGTGCTATTTGTGAAAAGCAAGAGATGACCAGAAAAATCTAGTCAGTCTGTGAAGAAAAAAGGTGTGCCTTGAGATGTTTCTTGAACATCAGATAAGAAGAAACGAAGTGAAAAGTGTATGAGGATTTATTCAAAAGTGATGCAATGAGGAAACAAAATGAGCAGCCACCAATCGTTGATTTATTTATACAAGGAATGGAGAGCAGGCTGGCAGACGGCACCTCAGAGGGCAAGCGGGGGAGTATCTATAAAACATAGTTTTATACAGGTGCTGCCCTGATTATAGAGATTTGTACAGATAAGACAGGATGGATTCATGTTTTTTGGCCATACAAAAGGCAAGCTGCACAGTTTTGAATTATCTGGAGCCTATAAAGCTGTTTTTAGGTAGTCATAGGAAGACAGAATTGCTGTAGTCTAATCTAGAATGATTGTGGCCTGTAGAATAGTTTTCCAGCAGTCCCCTAGGAAGAAGATGAAGGGTTTTCATTAGAACTTTACGGAGGAAAAGTACAAAGAAACCTTTTTTGAGATACACTCCTAAAACAAAAGGTTGGTATCAGGAGGGATTCTCAAGTTTCTGAGAGCAAAAGTGTGGGGAGGATGAGGTGTTAGCTCTTCTTGCCATCAATTTTTGTTCTAGATGGATGTTTCACTAAATTGAAGACCTTTGGTTTTAGAAGAATTAGTCTAAGAGGAGGTTGGTTTATCCAATCCACTAGTCTAGATATACAGTATCTGAAGCTAACTTGGAGAGTAGACAGGTTCCTATCAAGTCTTGTGATGAGCTGAGTTTTACCAGCGTAAGAGAAATAGAAGAAAACAAGCTCCTGATGTTAGATTGAAAAGGGGTGATCACATTGATCTAGACATAGGTAGAGAGAAAAGTGTCAGTCATTCAAGGCCATCTCTCACTACTTTTAGAAGGCATTGGATTAAAATGGGGTATGAGGCATTGTAAAAGGTGGCTGACAGGTCTTGGAGGAAAACAATAGCAGAGGTGTCTGAGTCCAGGTAGAGACAAATCTCAGTAGTGCCATGAAACCTCTCCGGTGTACGTGCGCTCTATAAATTCCATTTTAACATAACATTTTAACATCAAGTGAGATAAACAGCACCTATTATGAGTTTCTGAGGAATAACATTCAGATTTGTGGTGTTTAACGCACCAAACTCCCCATGATACAGTAAATACCACATATTTTTCCTGGTTACTTTTGATAATTATGGGATGCGATAAATAAATTCAAACTCATAATTCCTCCCCATCTGTTTAAGGGGTTTAAGCATGGGTCTGAATATAAAGAGGAACTTAACCTGTAATCAGGGTCTAACACTGTTTCAACCTGGTTAATGGTTAACAAGTGAAGTCAACAATACGTTATTCAACTATATAAAACCACGTAAAGTCCCAAGTGCAAAAACAGCATTAAAAAGCAAGTAAAATCAATGACAACATTTGACCATATATTCTAATAAAAAAATCCATTTCATAAAAATAAACATGTAAAAACACATACCATGTTACCAACATTCCATAAAACCTATATAAGTATGTCTTCAAATTTCATGAAGCCAACCATACATGCACAAAAGTTAAAACAATTATCATAATACTGAAGGGATTTAAGATGAGAATCTATAGATAATGAACATATAGCTATTATGTATGGTTGGCTTGGATACGGATAGGTGGGAAACATTGAGCACTCTGGTGGGATTGGGACTATAAATTGAGCGCTTTCGGACACTCTGGCCTTACTCTGTGTTGGGCGGTCTTGGAGCGGGCCGCCATTCTAGTGCCCCACTACAAGACCGCCAAACACATAAGTAAACCGGCTGCCGTATTCCGACTGGAATCCAGGTCAGGATGTCCTGCGGTGGGTGAAACACTATTGCATATTCCTGTACAGGAATTGGGGGTGCATGCAGATAGGTGGGTACACCATGTGCATATATTCCCTGGCACAGAGGCAACAAGAGGGCCTTGTAAGACCCTCTTAGTTTCCTCACCGCCACACTTTTCATGGCAGGCTCACTGCCATGTAAATGGTAGCGGTGAGGAAGCTTGCAATATGCTTGGTGCTGCTGCAGCGGCACCCCCAGCGTATTATGGCCTCAGACCGGTGCGCCACCGTCGAGGGAGTTTGGATCTCCAGCGGTAGCAGTGGCCCAGTGGCCATCTAACAGCCATAGTCAGAATATGGCGGGTGGACCCCCATCACGACTACTGAGTTCCAATGGACTGCTGTATTCGTAAAAAGACCCTTAGACAGGTGCATGCTCAGTGGTTAAGGTCATGAGATGATATCAAGATGTGCAAATGTTGAACTTTCAATTCACATTCCCATAGGGTATTAATGAAAATTGAAAATGCAAAACAGTTTGCCTGAAGACTTCCTTGGTGAGTACTGTGGGCAAGGGATTCCCGAAGAACATTTATTTACTTATTTTTGTAGTTTTATAAAGTGAGAACAAGATTCAGATGCGTATCAGAGTGCTTTATATGACAGCAGTTTCATACTGCATTTAGCAGTTTACATAATACTAGTTTCCATAGCAATGGTCCTAATCATATCACTGTTCAATTTGCATCTCATTATTGAGGAACAGTATCCAGAGTGCAAGACGTACTTCATGTTTATTATGAAATTGAAAAAGTATTCCCAGAAGTCCCAGACCTTCATATTTCATGTGCTGGTCTTCTTTATAGATCAAGTAATGTGGCTGCCAGAGGCTTGAGGGGCTTTGTATGGAACTAAAGCAATAGCAAAGCTGAATGGGGCATGGAGCCAAAATGTGTCCCTAAAACGTAGAGGGTGTTGGGTTACTAGCTTTACAAAGATTAATGTTAGAAAAAGCTTACATTTAAGAACGTTAGGGTTGCATAATCAACTCATTAATTTCTCAATATAATAATTAATACAGCATTACAGCTCATGAAAGCACACATGACAGATACGAGATATATAGACATATTTGATGACAGTGCCCTGCACAATTTACCCCTGTATTCAGAGCCCGCATGCATGATCTTTGGCGTAACCCAGATTGTTTTGAGCATGAGGAAGGGCCTTCAGCAATGCCCCATGCTCGTTCCCTTGCAGCCTTCATCCCATTGTGACCTAACTCTGTGTGCAGTCATTCTGTGGGTCACCCCCCATATCATGAGAGCCCACCAGCCTCTTCAAGGTGCTGATGGGGGGAGGGGTGTTGCTACTGCTCGCATCCTTCACCCAGATAGATCTGGGTGAAGGATGCAACTTGAGCATGAACCCCTATTGTTAGAGCTAACTGTGCACATCCTTTTCTTCGGTATCAGGAATAAAATGCAAAAATGAGAAATATAATTTGATGTATTCACTATAGGACTTTATCCTAACATCTTAACATCCAAAGCAATGAAAATATCGATGAAATAAAAGACCTGGGCCTTGATTAAGGGTGATGTAACTTAAGCTGAACAACAGATTAAATTCCACAACCTGCAATTCTGATCGTTTCCAAGCCTAGAATGATCAGGTGTGTGAACTCCACACCCAATAATTCCGGGTCTGGAGACACCTGACCTATCCTTGTTTCTGCAGTGGCTGAAGTTGTGGGCTACAGCACAGCACAACCCCTACCCAACCTCAAGGTCGACTGGGACAGAAAATAGGTTTAATAGAGAGAGCACAATCACATTAGCACTAGTTAATAGTGGTAAAGGGTACAGAGCCTGAAAGCCAGCAGAAACGAGGTCAGAAAAATGGAGGGAGGCAGGCATAAAGTTAGGGAAGATCACCTTAAGGCTGTTAGGTCTAACAATGTGGAAGACTGCATGTATTTGAGCTTGTTGCAGACAATGCCTGTATTAAATGTCATAGAAATCAACAATAAAAGTGGTCCTGCAGACCATAAACAGGCCCCAATACAGCCAAAAAAAGGCCACCCACTGACCTTTTAGACCAGACCCATAGTACCTACCTAATTACCCAATATGCAAGTCCGACCCTGCCTAATCCCAGTTGTAGCAAGGGGAGAGCAGACACAGCTCCCACCGGATAGGCTGAGACCTGCCTTTATCACTCCCCGCCCCCAACTTCACTCTTTGATATATATCATAGTAATAAATGCCATTATAAAGGCTATCATTAAATATCTTTATAGCCTTGTTTCAAAGTATGCACTAACATTTATATCTATGAGGCTGTATTATCACTGTATGGATATACAGGTTGGGTTTTTATGTACTCCTATCCTATTTGGGAAGTCAGGAACCTGAGGTACTTTTACTGCTTTGTGAGAGATGGCAACACTCACGGGCACTTTTCGTTAATATTTTTTTTTTATATGCTAGCCGCAACCTGCAGAGCATTTTCTGTCTCCAGAAATGGTGGTAAGCAAGGACAGCTGCAGGCAGCTGTCATGCACTCCTGATGACATGGTGAGGATCCCAAATACAGCATTGGGGTCTGCAGTGTACCGGTGTCATTGTCAGTAGACAATTAGTTATGGTCATCAGGGTCACGTCCTGTTGCGTCTGAGACTAGAATACCAGGGTGAGCTATGTCAGGAAGGACAGAGCCAGAATGGACAGTGTTTGTATTCAGTGCAGGGGGACATTTCCAGGATGTGTATTATCATGTTTTGCACAGTAAAAGTTGGCAATGTGTGTATGTGCGCGTTGCAGCAAGGTTTGCAGAGAAATGTGCTGTAGTGCCAGAGGGCATTGCATATGAGGACTGGGAAGGTTGCAATGCTAATGTGGGTAATGGCAATGTGTATGAAGTGTTAGGGTTTGCAAAACTAGGGAATGTGGTGCTATATGTTTGTCTTTGCCATATTTTGCATAGTTTTGGTGCCTGTAGGAAGATGAAGATTCCACCAATGTATTTCTTAATGTAGTTGGGGATGATCAGCTAAATGTCCCAGCCTACAGTGAAGCATTTTACTCTGTAAATAACTTTGCATTTTCTTTTTTGAATGAAGAATGGGCATTTGCCATGGATGGTCCTGTGGGCACCTCAGAGATTCTTGATTGAGGAGTATCTGACTGCTGGTGCCCACTAAAGCACTCGGAAGGCAGGTGACATGTGATCCTGTAGGCTAAGGAGTTCAAGTTGTTTTGCTGATGTCCTTTATATTCTTGCTTTCTTTGTAAAAGTAAGATGAGGTACCCTATGAGGCAACCATTGAGTAGCCTGGAGAAGACATGAAAAGAGTTATCATGACCTGTAACTTCCATACCAAACCTAGATGATACAAGATGGATTGATGATTTGCAATGTGTGGAACAAATTTCTAGTGACATAGTTCATTTTGGGGGACCAGTGAAAGTCTGGCATCCATGATCACTCCCTAGTTTGTTATTTTAGTTGACGTTGCTAGTGTTGTCCCTCAACAATGGCATAGGGTGGATGGAGGCTGGTAGCTCTTCCATTATGTGCAGGTTAGAAACTTTGTTTTGGAATAGTTCTGTTAATGGTGATTACTCAGCATCGCTTGGTTGACAGCTCTGAGGAAGTCATCTAGACCCAAACTGAGTCCCTCTGGTTTTCTGGCAGTTTTTAGTGTAGCTGTAGCAGGTTGCTTCATGGTACTTGATTAGATCTGGTAGCAGGCTGAAGTAAGTGCTGAAGGGGAGGATGTGTGATATTCGAGCCCTGAGGAACACAGTTTTGGTTGTGAAAGAAGGCGATGTAAAAGGTGGCATCAATATCATGATATATCTATCGGAGTGGTAAGGGGATATCCAAGATAGAATGGTTCCTTTAATAACAAGTTCCTTTATTCTTAGTAGAGGGGGTGTTGGTGGACCATGGCAATAGCCATGAACAGGTGCAAGAGATGAAACGGTCATTCGAGATCAATATTGAATATATTTGTGCCTCTACCATGAAGGAATCCTACAACTTGTTTTCAGGAAATCACATGTCCGGTTGAAATCAGCTCTTTTGATGCATTTTACTCAAAATTAGCCTTGGGAGATTGCTAAATAGCAGGTGAAGTATGCTAGATCGAGGTTATTCTACAAGATGACAAGTCTGACGTAGGATATTTAATATTATAGGTAAACATTCTTGATGGGCGTTTTCAGCTGGACATGGATATGATGGTCAGCTTGCTTCCTCTGCCTTTTTCTTTGACCATTCTCTTGAACTAGGAGACATTTAGCTGATTGAAGGGTGACAACGTCCAATGTCTGCCAGTGGTTGTAGTTGCCACAAAGGTCTAGATGACAGGCATTTTGCTCCTGAGGTATTGAGGCATAATTTTTACTTTCAAAGGAGATGGCATTGAGGAGCACAAAAAAGCGATGCGCAGGATGCTTGAATTAATCTCAGGCACTCGAAATTACTTCCGCCTCATCCTAGTTCATCATTTGTTTTGCCTACGGTACCACCTCTGACAGGACCCGGTCATATGCAAATCAGACTTGGTCTTGTTCCATTAGAAGCAATCAAGCCTGAACCACCAGGTCAGGTCCATTCTGAATCAGAACACAAGGATCACCAGACTGGTTTTCATCTATTTGCACCTCTACAGTGAAGCTTGGCTTCAGTGACATCACAGTGATTGTTAGTAGTTTAGACTATTTGGAAGCATTCCTTCCATCACCTTTTCTGTGTTTGGTGTGGCTCTACTTGTCAGTATGGTCTCTGTGCTGATGGTACATGCCTCAGTGTGCAATGTAGGGGTGTGCTTTGTCAGAGTGGACTCTGTCACAGCTGATGAAGTCTACTTAGACTTACTTCATCAGTGAATATTGTCAAGATCTGCAGTTCATGATCAGTGATGTCAGTGTGCAGTGTCAAGATGAACAGTATATTCTGCAATACCAGGGTATGCCTTGTTACAGTATACAGTATTATTATATGCAGGGTCAGCTTGTCTAGAGCCACAATTGACAAAGGGAAATTTCAATAAGGATTGTTACTGTGCAGCATCTGGGAGACCAATATCAGTGTGCAGTGTCTCATTCTGCAGCATCAGAGTTTATTGTTGGATTGTGCAGTCTCATGGGGTACATTTATAGAGTATGATCTATTGGCAGTTTCATTTTTCTATGGAAGTAAAATTATTTTTATGAAGCCATTCACCTTGAGAAAATAGTGCTTTTAAAAATACGTTGTGTGGGTGCTTGCAGGTCAAAGTCTGTTTGTGTAGGGAAGAGGGTCTGTATTTGTGAGTGTGTCTGTATGTGTAAGCATGTGTGTGGAATTGAGAGTTAGTGACAGATAGCAAGCGAGATTAAGTATTAGTAAATGACAGTGTGAGTGAAAATAAGTGGTTGAGAGAGTGACTACAAGAAAGTAGGGTTGGGTTAACGAGAATGAATTAAAACAAGCGAAAGTGGGAGGGAGTGTTAGAGAGTGTGAGTAAGAATGAGAGTGAGTGACCATGAATGAATGCATAAGAAGGAGTGAGTCAGAGCATGTGGGAATAAGTGAGAGTGAATGAGAACGAGCGTGTAAGGGTGAGTCCAAGTGAGTGTGTGTGTAAGTGTGTCAGAGAAAAATGCATGCAAGTGAGTGGGATAAATGAGTATAAGAGGATGTGCAAGAGTGCGTGAGAATGACTGAGTGCAAGTGAGTGTGGATGTTTGAGAAAGAGTGTGAGTGAGTGAATGTAAGGGATGTATGATAGTACAACGCGATCATTTTGATCGCGGTACTTTACATTGCGGATTTTACAACGCAAGTCGTTACAACGACTTGTGTTGGAGGGCGCGGATTGAGGATTATTATAATTTTCTATTCCAACTCCAGCCCACGTAACAGTAGGGAAGGTGTTGGAACAGAAAATCACAATATTCCTTAACCAAGAGCGCCATCCAGCGCAAGTCGTAGTAATGACTTGCGTTGTAATGGCAGCGTGGTAAACGTCGTGCGGTGTAAACACTGCATTGTAAACGACGTTTACCAATGTAAGTGAGCATGAATGAGAATGTGGTGTTAAGTTTATGAGTCTGCTGATGAACCTGACATGCTTAAGGTAATTCTAAGCTGATAAAAGCACAGCAATAATAAGTATGACAGGCACCTGTGACTAAATGTAGGCCCTGGCATACTGGAGGTAATTATTGGCATATGAGGCACACATTGAAGAATGTTGGCACTGATATACTTGTCGAAATTCATGTAATGGAGGCATTGGTAGTATCAGAAATGGACATTTGCCTTTGTTGTCTTATATTATTCGTACACTTGTTATAGAACTTAAACTATGCCAATTGTTGTGACGTCGTCAGGGTTATAGTCTTGAGACAATATTTCCTGAGAATATTCAATGTCAAATTTTGTATGATGTCAATTCTTCTGATGTCATTAACATTAAAGGATCTGTGATGTCACTTTTGCTACCCCTGGCATTTTGGTAAATCAATGTTCATGGAGTTATGATGTCTCAGGGGAAAAGACCACTTCTGAAAGTTAATAATAACTTATTTTTCATATACCAATTCATACCATATGACTGTCTTTTAAAATTACAGCACAAAATAGACCTTATAATTTCCAAATATAAGGATACACAATTTAGCAATCTTAAAAGATGGAAGGCTGAGTTGGCCTTGCATACGTGATGAAACATGCAGGGGTTAATTACTAATGTTTTGCACTGGATTTGCATCACAAAAGTAATACAAACAAGCACAACGTTTTCATGTTTAATTTCCTTTTGTGCTGGAAGTTACCTGGAGGCAACAGAAAGCAGTGCTCTGTGCTGCTTTGCATTACTTTGCTGCAGGGGGTGTTCCCTGAATGGTAAATGGGTGTTCTTGTGCAACTACACATGGGTTTTGAGGCAAAACCCTATCTACTTTTGGACCCAAAAAATGCCTTTTTGAGTTTGCCATTTACTTGGAGAAATACTTTTAGTTCTCCAAACTTCAGACTTTGCATGTGTTCTGCACTGTACAGAACACATTCCAAAGTGGGAAAAGGTTTAAAGTTTGTCTAAGCATAGTATTTTGTTCTGTTACCCTTCCAATACAAAAACTATGCAAAACTAACACAAACACCTATGCACTATGGTGCTAGACAGCCTGATTGTGCACAAGAACCAGGGAAAGAGCAGGACAGTATCACATTTTAGTAGATATGGCACTTTCGTGCTCTCTTTTTCTCACGCAAGACACCAACTTTTTTGGTAAATCTAACACCCAGTACCAAAAATGATAATACTGTGTATTTTTTAATTTTTACATGGCACTAGGAGGTATATTTACAATGCCTCGTCTGCACTTTTACACCGCCGGAGCATCACTTTTGTGATTCTCTGAAGGCACAGTGTGCCGACCCATAATGACAAGGCCACATAAAGCCACCCTGAGTGGCTTTTCATGGCATTGAAATTATGGAGTAAGGCAATGCCCTAATCTGCATGGAAGAGGCGTTCCATGGGTGTTGCTGAGGGTGTTCCCACGCAACACTGATGGTTTTTGACACTGCCCCAGATTTACAACATAGCATAAATTTGGAGCAGTGCCAAAACCAAGCCTTCCCAAAGCAGAAATGTTTGTATTTCTCCTAGTTTTTTTCCTCTTTCCATGTGTGCTGCATTCTGCACCACACATAGAACGAGGGAAATGCCTTCTTTGATAGTTTTCATGTAGGAAGATGTACCTTCCTGCACATTCTCGATTATGCCAACAACACAGACATCCAAGGAGAACATTGGACCCCATCCCCACATCCTCACTTTGATGATCAATAAATACTCTGGCCCGAGAATTCTTGACCATTCATTCAGAGGTCTAAAGTTACTCTTGAGGAATACAATGCGGGTTCAATTTTACCAATCAGGAAAACTGTCTTTTCCTTTTTCTAGCAGGTTTTCCTTTGCAAATCCCTTCAAGTAGTACCTACAAATGTTTGCGTAAGGAAGTTCCTAATCAGAATGTAACACGCACTCAACTCAGAATCTAAAGTAGGTGGTAAACATTGCCCCTGATTTTAGTTTTTCTGCGGTGCTCGGTATGAGCCCAATAGTGTGAAAATGATCATGTTTAGTAACAAAACCACATAGTAAGATTCTAAAGGCTTCATTCTAGAACTTCAAAACACCAAATGCGTTCAGAAACAAGCACTAACAAAGCCAGTTGGTCTGGCTTTGAAAGCTGGCGTAATGGATACATACTCGCAATGAAAGTTTTAAATTAAAGATAAGCACCGCATAATTGTTTCTTCTTCTTTTTATTGCATTTTTTCAAAGTGACCACACACAATGATAAATATTACATGAACTGTTACTTATTTAATATCACTGCACAGTGTAAATCGAGACGAACCCTCTTTGCAATTGCAGAAAAAAATGGAAAATTGCATCAAAAAACAAGGGTGCAGCGTTTTTGGGTTAGCAAAACAAGTGCTTCTCCTGATGGTATGGACCAAGTAAGAAGGATTACATGGCTTACACTGCTTGAACACGGTTACAGGTTACATCAAATGTGAGTGTATGACCACTGGATTGTTGTGACACTCCAAGCACCCTTCAAAATACATTTTATGAGCATTCTTGTGAATAGCTGGGCAGATAACAGCATTGTGACCTACTCCAGAAAAATGCCCGCTGTCTATCCCTTCGTTCCGACCTTAATGACAGCCAAAACATACTTGAGATAACATCGCAACTACAAGCAGGTAGCTGCGTTTTTAGGTCGAGCATTCAAAACCTCTTGTATATACTTAGTAGATACTTACACATGCTTTGTGGGCTCTGGAGATCAGCCCTAGGACCTGTCTGTTTCCACCTAAGGACTTTTTTTTCTGCCTCTATTTAACTGTCTTGATAGAAAACGACCAGTAGAGGTCAGTAAAATACCAGAAGTGCTTTCTGCTTGTTCAACTGCCTCTATTTAACTCTATTGATAGAAAACGACCAGTAGAGGTCAGTAAAATATCAGAATTGCTTATTGCTTGGGGATTTTTTTTTCTGGCAACTGCCTCTATTTAACTTTCTGGATAGGAACGATCAGCAGAGGTCAGTAAAATACCAGAATCACTTTAGCATTCTCTAGATTCCAGTCCATAGAAATTGTCTTCCACGAGCACCCATAGACAATAATATTTTTTTCAATGCTTCTATTTTTAGTGATATGACCACCGAAGGTCCTGATTTTATATTAAAAACAGAGCTTTGCACTATACCATTTCCCGCTGAAAGGCAATATTTCTCTTCATGTGTTCTCATATCTGGCATGTCATGCAGTGTGGTGCTTACTTTCCCTCCATGTTAAAGAACAGTAGATGTTTCAGCACCCAGGTAAATGTGCTGCATAGCTAAATACATATAGGGTCCCAAAGGTGAGACCGATTGCATTGCAAATGCTTGTTTTCTTTCCTTACCACAGCACTTTTTAGCACATTCCGCCCGACAACACCGTTCTTCTACCAGTGATACCATTAAACTGTTGTAACACTCCATGTCCATATGCCTGATCTCATGATGGCACCGCTGAGTGAACCATTTGTATCGATTCTGGCCTGATAAACAGCACAAAAGTCATAAAAGCTAATGTTACCCTGATTTCACAGCGCAATCATACTAGCCAACACCACCAACACTGCTCTTCTACCAGTTACTCAAATGCACTGTTGAAATCCACCGCACATGCTGACAAGCAGATTTGCCTGTTCTCAAGATGACGCTGTGGAGCATGGGGTGTGTAGAGATTCCGGCCTGATAAACAGTACAAAAGCGAATGTCACCCTGACTTCACTGAGCAATTTTGGACCTGAACTAACATATGTCCACTTATCCTGCTAATTCTAAACTCCCGCACCTGTGACGACCCCAGGTGCCTATTCCTGTACCTCATGTGAGTATTTCTGTTTCTCCTCCAGTTTTAATAAAAAAAAGTAAAATAGTTTAAGACTTCCTCTTTGCTGATAAGTGACTGGAATCTGAATGTCGGGAGGCCTGTCAGGTCGGCTGCTAGACTTCTGCCTTGTCAATTACGCTCCTGTATCACCAAGTTGCACAAAGAGATTATGACACACAACTACAAAAGAGTCCTCTAAACTCAGCGATAACCTGCCTCTAGGTCTGCTAGGTCCCGTCTTCGACTGCAGGTCTGTGAATAATGGTTACAACAGTAAAATCTCATTGTGCCCAAACAAACACATCGGAGCTAAACTAAAATTTCAGGTCACTTTTCCTGCTGACCATTCTGTTATCCTCTACGCACCCCAGGCCTCATGTGGTCGCTGTTTGGCCTTCAAACTAGGGTCTGGTCCTCCTGAGGTTCTCTACCACTCGTGAATCTGCTGGGGCCTAAATCATGGCAGAAAAAAACTCCAAAATCATCACTAAAATGATGCATGGCTGATCACCCATCTTCAGACTTGCTGATAAAAAGGGAAAACAGACATTAAAACTACTATAGAAATGATCTTAAAAAGACTGGCTGAAGTCCATCATCTAGCCAAGTCAACCAAAACAAATATGTACGCAATGCAACTAGAACTAAGTACTATAAGAGCAAATTTCAGTATTATTAGCGTCAAACTTTCAGATGCCGAACAGTAGATCAGCGTTGTGGAAGACATATCATTCAAAGTCGAAAAAGAACTCAAAACCCTCCAAACATCCACAAAAACCCTCAACAAAGAAGTTGCGGAAGTGGAAGTCAGGAACCACAGAGGCAATCTGCATATCTTTGGCATCCTGGAGGGATGGGAAGACTCTGAGACCTCTTGCATCACATTCCTGGAAAAATGTCTTCCACAAGCCATTGGCATAGCTTTCGGCAAAGGCTTGAACTTTAACATGCCCACTGCATTCCTTCATTCAAGCCAGCAAACAAGTCAATCACACAGCAGATCATCTGTAAACTGCTCCACTTCCAGCACACTGAGTTGATCCTTAACTACATGTGCAAGCATAATCATATCTTCTGGAATGACCCAAAAACAAAGTAATATGTTTCCCCGCTGTGAATAAAAAAAACGGGGTCATAATGGTCATCTGAAAGAACTCTAATCTCACTCTAATATTTCATTTAACTGGTGATGAGGGCACACTAGCGTACACAAAATTCTACCAGAATGGAAAATACAGTCCCCTCATCAACCTTAATGGCCCAAACGCTGATGTGCCTGACTTTTGGGAAATACTGAGTAACACCCTAAAAAATATTCCTGGAGATGACCTAATGATATTGGGTGGAGATTACAATGTCCCCTTTGGCTTAACTCTAGACAGACAACCGGAAACCCCACGCCACTCTTCAAAATCTCACAAGTACTTGTTAAATATCTGCAATAGATTTAACCTGAAGGACTGTTGGAAACTCATCACCCTGACACCAAGGATTACATCTTTTTCTCATTTCTACACTCCTCATACTCGAGAATTGACTATTTGCTTTTATCGACCGCCTACACTCACATCATTGACCAAAGTGACATACTCCCCCGACTAATATCAGACCAATAATGTATATCTTTGACAATCTCAGGGACTAATACTAAACCCAAAAACAACATTTGGCATTTCAGTGACGAATCTATAAAAGACGACACACACAGATCGCACATAGAATTGACTATACTTAATTACATCAAAGAAAATAAATCACCTGATATCACAGCCCTTATCTTTTGGGACTTATAAAAAGCAAAAATCAGGGGCACACTGATAGATATTTAAGCGAAACTAAACAAAGAACATATCAATAAGAGAGGCACTTTGGAAATTGAGATTAAGAAACTTGAAGCTCTTCACATCGCGAATCTTGAGCCTAGCACCCTCACACTTCTAATGAACAAAAAATATGAATACAACAGACCATTAAGTGAGAAGGCAGGGGTCTGGATCAACAAATTCAAAGGCATAACAATCTGTGAGGCAAATACATAAGGGAAAATGCTTGCATCTCATCTGAAACAAGCAAAACCAAAAGCAAATCAACTCCATCAAAGATAAACTGGACAACATACAAACGGACTCACAAAAGAAACTAGACATGTTCAAACAGTTCTTTGAATTTTTATACCAGGATGACCCTCAGCCCTCGCCCCAGTCCTGCAGACCCTAACTAGATAAATAAATCTACCACAGTCCTTCCAAGAAGACAGAGAAAAACGTAACTCTGACCAAAGTGCATAAGAAATACAACTAGCAATTAAGTCCTTTAAGTCAAACAAAGCCCCAGGCCCGAATGGCTTTACAGCAAATTTTTACAAAACATTTGCATCTTCATTAATCCCCACATTGGTAGATCTATTTTACCACGTTGCAGAACATATATCTGCACCTGGGGCAAGAAGTCAAGCTACCATAATAGTCCCCCCAAGGACTGCAAAGACCCAAACTTAGCAAAAAACTACAGGCCTATCGCCCCAATTAATTTAGATGCCAAGATATATGCCAAAATCTTATCCAAACATCTCAAAGGTAGGCTTTATGAAAGGTCACATGTCTAATGATAATACCCTACTACTTTGCCATGTGCTAAAAAGAGACAAAACAATGTCCTCTGATACAGTGCCCATCACACTAGATGTCGAAACGGCATCTGATAAAGTCTTGTGGGGTTTTCTTAAAGATACCCTGTCAAAATTCAATCTTGGCAATGACTTTATCAAAATGGTTATGGGCCTTTATAGCAACCCCAGCACTAGAGAGAGGTCAGGAGGCATTATCTCTTCATCTTTCAAACCAGAGAAAGGGCACTAGACAGGGATGTCCTCTCTCCCCTCCTTGTTCATCCTTACCCTAGAGCAACTCCTCTACAATATACAGAATAACAATTTAATATCAAGTGTTAATTACAACAACATCATAATTAAAGTAGCGGCATACACTGACAACATTCTGATTATGACAGATATTGCTTGCCCATCCATTGTAGCACTTTTTTTTAGAATTTTATATAGCGCAAACTCCACCCGAAGATATCAGGTATCAAAGCGCTTTACATGAACACCAGTTTCGTTACAGACGGACACATTCATTTTTGTTATGCACAGGGAGATTAAGTGATTTGCCCAGAATTACAGGATGTTGAGCGCCGATGCCAAGACTTGAACCCGGTTCCCCAGCTTCGAAGTTGACCGCTCTAGCCGTACGATCACATCCTCTCCCCTATTGATAGTTATGCTCTGGTTGCAGGCCACAGCCTCAATAGAGACAAATCTGAAGTTAAGACCTAACTAGCAACTGCTCTAAAGAAAGCCTAGGAAACTCAGGTCTGGCATGGCAATCTGGCTACCTAAAATATCTAGAGATAGAATTTGAATCTGACCAAATGGATACCCTACAACACTATGGAAAAAAGACCCTACAGAAAGTTCAGAACCTTCTCAATAGCTGGAATCCCTAAATCATTACGTAGTAGGGATGCATCGGGACTATAAAAATGATGATCACATCTATAGTAAATTACCTTATATCCATACTCCCACTTACCCTCTCAGATGCCTTCCACTGCAAGCCAAACAAACTTTTATGCAATTTTATTTGGCAAAGTAAAGAATGCAGAATCTCGATCAAAAAACCACATCTCCCTACTACCCTTGGAGGAGTAAATCTGGCAAATTTTGGAATCTACCAAACAGCCTTTCTGGATCCATGTGGTGTTACCCTACACTGGACTACACTCCATCCTGGCTCCTAGTTAAACAAGCAATTCTAGAAGACCCTCAACCCATCATGCTTCCTTACCAGCTAAAAAAATTCAAAACACTAAACAGGCATTGCTAAAACTAGATATACGGCTGGATGTTCCAATAAAGTCCTCTAACATGTTATGTGGAATAATACACTATTCAAGATCGAGGGCGCCCAAACCCAATTGGAATTCTTTGTCCTTTGAAGACACCCACTTTTTGTCATAAGTAAGTCCTAAAAATGACAAACTTTCCCATCAGAGAGCTCCATATCCAATTGCACCTTAAAAACATGGATTTGTTCGATTTAAACTTAAATACTGTATGTCAAGGCCAAACCACTTTCCCAAGACCATTCTCTTCCTCAACTTATTGCTGTTGCCAACAGAAGTGGTCACCAGATCTCAAGATACTATAAACTCTTACAACCAGCCACCACGTGACTAAACCTAGGCATACAGGAAAAATGGGATCAACATAACTCTATATGCCAAGAGAAGTGGAACTTGATTTGGAAATCAGTCGTTTTGTCACAAAATCATACCAGCGCTTTCCGAAACTAAGTTCTGGCTCCTACAAGGAATTTTTTGGACCCCCTCTCCATAAAATTGGCCTCAACGATGACCCAACGTGTTGGAACTGTAATAAAGAAACATGTGATTTCCCGCACTTTATCTTTTAGTCCAGCGCTATCAATACGTTTTGGAATAGAGTATTCAGGTTTCTCTCAAACCTGTTTGGCCTTCAGATTAAATTCAAATTTCAGTTTATCACTGTGGAGTTTCTAGACTCTTGCCTAAGTTCCTCCAATGATGCACTACTTCTAGACATTCTCCTAGCAGTTGCTTGTAGGTCAATCCTTACCCATTGAAAAAAACACTGCATCCACCTCCTTCAAGTCATGTTTGAACTGTGTTACACATGTGAGAGGTGCTGAAAACATTGCCTTACAAGACACCCCTCGGAAATTACAACATAGATCTTTATGGGGAACTGTTGACACCTCCTTCACTAACAGTAAACCCCCATGAGATCTCACCCTCAATATGCATCCTACCCCTCTACTGCTTGTCTTCGTAAAATTATTCGTAATCACCTCTTTACGTTATCCCTATCACAGTGAGTTGAGCACATATCCCTCTTTGCGCCTACGATCCAGCAATATTCCAAGAACTATGAGCCATTGTCCTTATCTAGTGTCTCTAAATATGTTATTATGCAAATATGTAATGATCTTAAAGTTTTTTACATACATTGTTTGTATATTTCACAGTTAGAGTGTTTTTACTGTATCATGTCATAATATAGGGCCATATGTATCAACATACCCTTTTGCGATTTCTTAATAGCGATTTTTAAGGAATCGCTATTTAGAAATCGCGAAATGGTATGTATGTAGAAAATCGCTTTTTTTAGCGATTTCTTAAAATTCCTTAATTGCGATTAGCAAATTGCAACTTACCACCAACTAGAAGTTGGTGGTAATTTGTGATTCCTTAAGGGCATTTTGGATTTTTTTTTCCTTGATACATTGCTTTTAAGGAATCGCAAAATTTGCGATTCCTTAAATGCAATCGCAAAATAAGGAATGGCAAATTTTGCGATTCCTTATTTTGCACCCAAATTTTTTCATACATACCATTTTGCGAAAATGGGTTCGCAAGCACGAACCCATTTAGCCTTCATACATATAGCCCATAGTTACTTGCAATGTATATGATTCATCACGATCCTACCACACTGATTCTCTTCTGCCAATTGTGTTCTCCCACATGTATGATTTGCTTTTTCTTTGTGTGCTCTTGTTTTGTTTTTTCCAGACTACTCATGCAAGTTATACTTCGTTTGTATTTTCTTTGTTTTATCCTTTGCTTGCGTTGTTAGGTTCATGCAAAAAATGTCAATAAAAGTTATGAAATGAAAAATAAAAAAAGATTATCATTTGAGAAATCAAGAATGGATTGGAATTCCACCAAAAGTGTATCCTTAAACTGTGATAACATGCATTTAGCGATGATCACAGATTTCTTCCCGTCTTAGAGCCTGATTACAAGTTCATTGGTTAATTCGGTCTGGTGTGGAAACCGCTGTTTACGTTCAGGTTGGAATTACTAGTTTGCACGTATTTCACACATCCGATAATTATCGTATGCATCAAATACCTCAAGCGTTACTAAATTTCATCAGATCAAATCTGCCAAAATTTACTACAGTCGATATGTACGTACGTTGTTTACAGTACCATGCGGATTTTCCTACATTAAACTCCAAAATCCCATTTTATTTCCCACAAACTCGTGATAGGTCTTTTTTTTCGCCACAATAAATAGTTAACACTTTGGTATTGTTATTTATCAGATGCGATAAGTAGCGCCTATTCTTGTAATTAGGGTGTGCGTGCTTTGCTCTCCAACTATACCCAGGACAGTTCCTCTCTGTGCCATTCATGGATGTCAGGGGGTCACTGGCTTTCCAGCTTCGCAAGTATTAACCCCTTGCCTGCTGCACAGTGGAGCTGTGCTCATGACGAGCTGGGCTCGTCATAACGGCTGCGCCACTCCCCCGTGAGGTGAATTCCACACCTGTGCGGACGTTCTATGGGAGTGGGCGGAGTCATGACGAGCCCAGCTCGGCATGAGCACAGCTGCATTGTGCATCATGATGAGCTGGGCTCGTCATGAGCACCGCTGTGCCACGCGCGGCCCCCCTCCCCCCACACAGGAGGGAAATTACACCCGCGGTTAAGGGGTTAATGACTTCCTACTTAGATTTTGTTGCTTTACGGCTCGTTGACAGTATCCTAATTATTTTGTCAGATTTTTTTCTCCCTGCTAGCATGGATTTTTGGTTCCGTTTCTGAAGTACTGACAATATGCAGAGCTTGTTCATTCTTCGAGGCAGATTTACAATGAAAGTGACTCAGTGCATTCTGCAAGTCAATTGGCTGCGCCACACTGAGTTACTTTCCAAAGCACAGGGATGTGACATATTTACAACAATATGTCGCATCTCTTAACGTCCCCCTGCGCTGGTGCACAAACTGCAGCCATGCGCCAGCGCAGGCACCCTTGCACCATGGTGCAAGGATGCCTGCGTTGTGGGGAGATTGTTTTTGTGCAACAAGGGGCACCTTCCTGCACAAAAACAATCACTACAGGCATTTTCCTCTTTCAATGTGTGCTGGGGAGGCGTTGCATTCACACACATTTCCAGATTTACAATTCCTCGTAAACCTGGATTGTTCCATGTGTGTTGCGTGGGAACACCCACAGCAACACCCATGGAACGCCCCTTTCACGCAAAGTGCTGCGTGAGAAGGGGCCATATTTACAAGGACAGGAAAAGCCAAACAGGGTGGCTTTTCCTGTCCTTGTAAATATGGAGCAGTAAGGTACACCACCAGTTCTGTAGTGTTGTCCCAAAAAGTACCCTGGCATGCAGGACCTACGACGATTACGGATAACATATACTGTGGGTCTGGTGGCAGACTGACTCTGTACACCCCCTCCGCATATATTAGCCTGTGGTTCGCATTAGCTAGCTCACAGTGCCACTAGAATCTCCTGTTATCAGAGAGATTAGTTTGTGCAACTTTAGAACACTATAACCTCAGACTTGTGGGAACAATATATTACTTTTCATCCAATCGCTCATGCTTGCTTGTTTTTGCTCTCAGAGAGATACAGAGAAGAAACAGCCGAACGTGTTTACAATAAGAATTTATTGTACCGTAGTTCTTCTCATGTAGACTAATTGAGCTGTTACGACTGTGACACAGTAACAGAAATATAGAACCAACAGTACAGTGAATAAAAAGAAATAGTATTGTTCTACCATTTTGCAATAGTCACGAACATATACATGAATATGAAATGCATTTATAACATAAAGTGCGTACTCCTAAGATGCCTGTCTAGATGCACCTAAGTGTACCTAGCATGTGAGTAGGTGCGAAAGAGCTAATGAGCCTAAGAGCCTAATAGCCTAGAATCTAAGAGTCAAAAACCCCGCTAGGATTTAGTCGAACCCCTATACCTTAATAGTGAGAGTGTGGGACTCCGTACTGGGCTTGAGTTGGACACCCCGCAAGGGATGGTTAGACCACTGTCAGCTGGAGCGATGGCATGTCGGAGCCTCAGCGTCTCTGGTCAGTGTGTCAGCCTTGAAGTCTTGGTTCCCTCCTGCTTACTGATAGCAAGAGGTGCTGTATTTATACAGTCTATGTATGTGTGTTACCCATTGTCCAGTATGAGGATGACGTTTTGGGGGTTAAACCTAGTGCGTCGATGGGAGAGGTGAAGTGTACCTCCTGAAGAGTGTACTCATTAATTATTCATATGTGCTAAGGATGACGTCTTAGCAATATCGATCGGGCAGAACCCACCCTCGTCATGAACTAGGTGAAAGGTTTAGTCCATAAAAGCTGCAGACCTTATAAGGCGTTATGTCCATACAAGGCAGTCTTTCCTTATTTGGAGGTATGTCCTTATAAGGCTCGTTCATATGAAATGACAATTGCTGATGTAGGGAAAGTGTACAATGTTCCCTGGACCTATATTAGGGTGCCGATATGAGACATGATAGTACGTCACAAAAAGCGATGTACTGGTGGCGCAGGGGGCTTGTAAATCTGCCCCTTTGTTTCCAAGTACTGCAAGTGTTTGTCATTACATTAGGGTATATAACACTTCCCTATGCGGTGGCCTATTAACTCAGGCATCTTTGACCAAATTACAAACATTAGGGCCTGATCCACAGAGCTCAGCATGAAAGAGTCGCACATATTCTCCCTTAGGTTTCCTTGAGTGGACATTTTCGAGTTTTGGGGGACTCACAAAGAACATCAAGAGTGCTACTGAAAATCACAGGTATTGATAAATTGAAGAAAACAGTAAAGTGGGAAAGTGGTCCCCCTCAAGAAAATCGGTCATGGAACATTTCACCTACCAAAGATATGTGACCGTGAAGTACATATTGGTTTTTTTCTTTGTGAATCTGACCCTTAGTAATTATCAGTTATTTGAAAATTCTGGTATAAAGTGCTTGCCGTCCTTTGTGCACTTTCGATTGTGTAGCCTTTCGAGTTCTCCCAAAGAATATCTTGCACTCGTAAGACCCTTTGCTTTCACCTTTCCTCATATTTATCAGTCCCCATAGATCTTTAAAAGTCCTCCTAACATGCCTACCATTTTTCGTCAGGCATTTTACACTAACGAAGTATCCTTTAACCTTTTCTGGTAGCATGAGGAACATGTACTGTCATTTACTGTTTGTGCAATGTAAATTGTAACAGCCAATTCCATGCTTGAGCTCCGACCCCAACGCTCACACCTTCCTAGAATATGTCTTACGTATCTATAGGGTTAGGAGAGAGAGAGAGAGAAACAGAAAAAGGGAGAGAGAGAGAGAGAAACAGAGAAAGAGAGAGTTTGCATGTGTTTATTGTCAAAGTGAATTAAAAACACGAGTACCTACATGGCGATGCTACCCATGTATTGATGTGACACGTTGTTTTAATAAATTAACAATATTTATCCAGGCATGTAGGGCGGCGTTCGACCAAATATAAATTTCTTTTAAGCTCTATTTATTTACTTGCACTGATTGACTCTAGTGGACAAACCTGCTGTCAGCATGGGTGTAATTTGAGGGCAGTAATGCACAGTTAATTGTTCTGAACTAAGTGTGCTCTGTTTGAGAAACGTATAAAGACCGCTTTGCTGAACTCACGGTATTATGTTGCTAGGCAAAGCCAGAAATAATTAAATGGAAAAGTAGCTGATGTTAATCGGATAGATGGGGAGGAAAGTATGCAACATGCGCGGTGTATAATATTGCTCATCGTTTACAAAAGGCACGGTGTAATCTCAGAATTTATGAAAACCTCAAATGCTGAAAACATGACTTACTAAAACAACAATTTTCTGGACCAAACCCAAGAGCTTAGCAGCCGCTGCCTCTGTGTTGTTTGTTTGAGGTAATCTCCCTGCTTGGCTCTGGTGGTGGGAAAGGAGAGAGGCCAGCAGCAATGGAAGCTCATTCTGCATCCAGGCCTGTTACCGGAAACACATCACACACAAGGTAAATTGACTAAATGAATTGGGCTCAGAGGCTTTAAGGGCGTGACACCAATGTTTAGATCTCAGATCATTTGTGTGACAACATATAGGAGAGCCGTCTTTCAAGGAAAAGCTTTCATGCAAGTTATAGAACCTGTTGGGACGCTGCCAAGGAATTAATTGGACGAGGTGTGCAAATGTATTTAGCCTTATAGTGTCAAAAAATGATAAAATATGTGACATATGTTCCATGTTCATGTTCCAAGCCTTAAGATGTGCATCTAGTCAAGCGGACACCATTTCAGCTCCAGCTGCAGTAGGAATAGGCGCCATTGCACTAACCACAAAAAGCACACAGATGCAAAATACCTATTCCATGGTGTAGACATTTAATCAAACTTTGGTCTGATGAAAATGAAAAAAAGAGTATGTCACATGGGTTGATGGCCACCGTAGAAAACGACAGTAAATGGAAGGACATAGGCACAGGTCAACCTGACTGCAACTGTCATTCAGTGATGAAGAAATTACATTAGCAAGCAATTCCAAAAGTGGAACACATTCCAGATTTCTTTACTTCGTGTGTGATAGCACAAATATCTTATTCAGTTTGGGAAACTTATATCTTGCGGTGTTCTGTTGTTTTTATGTTAACAGATTACTTTGACCTGGAGTATTTCAGTTTACCAAAATTGGATACTGCCAGGTCGTTTGTTAAAACTTTAATACAGCTCACTAGTTTGTAGGTGATCTTCTGTGCTTCCTAGAAAACTCCTACATTCTAACAGCTTACTATCTAGCCTGAAGGTAGACATTTCCAGTTTTTAGATAAGGATCTTGTGAATGTGTACCGATTTATCATGCGTCACTGACATATTACGTGAGCATACGTACAAAATGAAGCAAAAAGCTTCAATAAAACACATTAATGCAGGGGAAACAACATTTACAACGCAGTCATTACATCGCACTACCCTTACATAGCAGTCATTACATCGCAACATCCTTTACATCGCATGTCATTACAACGCAGGTATTACATCGCAAGTCATTACAACGCATACCATTACAACGCATAGTACCATTACACTATCCGACACTTACCCTACTGTTGCATTCACTGGAGTTAGAATAGTAATCTTTACCCCTACACTATCCAACACTTAACCTACTGTTGCACTCACTGGAGTAAGAATAGTAATTATTACCTCTATACTATCCAACACGTACCTTACATGCAATGTAATGGTATGCAATGTAATGGTATGCGTTGTAAAGGTATAATGCGATGTAATGGAATGCGTTGTAAAGGTAGTTTCTGGAAATGCGATGTAATGGCATGCGATGTAAAAGAATGCAAGGATGTTGCGATGTAAAAACTGCATTGTAAATGTATGCGTTGTAACGTCATACATTCTGTAATATTATTTTTTATGCAATTTCTTGAAAATATAGGTGATGTACATGCTGAGTACAAATAAGCATATACATGTTATTTATGAGTTTTGTAAAGTACATCATCACTTTTAGGAATTTTGAAAAGTGGTATGTGTCTCTTTTTGGTTACTTTAGATTTCTTTTAGAGGAAAAACATACAGGTTAATAGAAGCAAGGAGACACTGGGAGTCCAGTTGTGTGTCGTGTGCTGCCATTCCCAAAATTCTTCAATCACAAATGTGAAAAATAGTCTCCGAGCACTCAATGAATCAAGTTTAAGTTTGTAGTATCAACAGTTATTTTCATTGTTTCCACAACAGTTTACAAACTTCACCCTGTGTGCTGCTAGTGTTGCAGCAGACTTCTTTCCTTAGGGCTGGTCTTGTCGTGATGTAACAAGACAGGCCTAATGATATTGCAGGTTTTATTGTTTCTTGAACGCTCCAACTTTAGTGTACATGCCAAAGAAAAGCCAGTGAAACAGCGTGGGAGTACACTTCTGAAGATACTACGGCACACCTTTAAAATATGCACCTCAGACTGAACACACGTTTAGTGTGCACGTTCAAGAAACTGTAAGACCTAAGATAACATTAGGCCTTTCTTGTTGAACCAGACCAGCCTTGAAAAAGTCTGCTGCAACACCGTCAGTATAGACGAAACACATGTTGGCGAGGGCAAAGTTTGAAAACAGATGTGAAAATTAAGAACATAACTGTTGATTCCACAACTCAGCCTTGATCCATTGAGTGCTCAGTGACTGTTTAGACATAGAAGTCCACGGACCAAGGCTACTGGAAGCATTCGGTCAGATTGCTAATCTGGTTGATGGCTTATTAAAAACTAGTGCGCCCACAAGGAACCATGGCAACCCTCGATGGTTTGATAAAGACTGTTCAAAAGCATTGAGGGAGCTTAAAAGCAGCCTTAAACTCAAACCAAGGGACCCCCAAAAAATTAAGGCGTGTAGGGAGAAATATAAGAACGAGACCAAGAGGAGGAAACTCGCTCTGCAGGGAGAAGCGTGGGCAGACCTAAGAGAAGCAGGGGAAAGAAAGGATTTAGCGGGTTTTTGGAGAATCATCAATAAACCCACTTTCCAGGAAAACGACACCCCGGAGATAGGGTTTAACATCCTTCCAGAACAGTGGGTCACTCACTATAGGGGTCTGTATAACCATGAGTCAGGTACCCCCGTGAAGCGACCTGAAATTCCAACTCAGGTTTCAATGGTTGTATTCACCATCAAGGAGATTACTGCTGGGATAGAGGGTCTGACCAGAAACAAAGCCCCTGGCCCTGACGGAATCCCCCCGACCTGTTTCTGAGCAGCATAGATCTTTGGGCCCCTTTAATGACCAGGGTTATAAACACTGCTATCACCTGTGGATTGCCACCGTCCTGGTCCAAAGCTATAATTGTGCCGATTTTTAAGAAGGGCAAAAGGGACGACCCTAAGTGCTATCGTCCTATATCCCTGATTGACGTATCGGCTAAACTCCTGGGTAGGGCGATCCTCAATAGACTGTCCGAGTGGACCGAAGAAAATAATATCTTCTCGGACACTCAATATGGATTTAGGAAAGGGAGGTCCACCAGTGATCAATGCCTGAACCTTTATATGCTGACTGCCAAATACACCAGGGCTAGTGATGAATCGATCTATATGGGATTCATAGATTTGGCAGCGGCATTTGATCACGTCAACAGGGAGAAACTGTGGGACATGATGTCCCACATGGGGATAGAGAGTGGCTTAATCAACATACTTAGGGAACTGCATAGTGACACCATGGCTAGGGTTCGTTTTAACAGGGAGGTGGGGCTGACCGACTCTTTTCCCTGTATGAGTGGAGTCCGGCAAGGCTGTATTCTTGCCCCTTTTTTGTTCTCCCTTTATATTAACAATCTGGAGCAGTATCTGTTAGGTTTAAAGACAGATTGCCCAAGGGTGGGGTCGCGTCATATTCCTGTTCTGCTTTACGCAGATGACGCGGTCCTGATCGCACGCACACACAGGAGCTTACAAATCTTGATTGATGGATTTGTTAAGTTCATGGGTGCCCTAGATCTCTCTGTTAACCTGGGTAAATCCTATGTGCTCCTGGCTGGTAAAAAAACTTCTTCAAAATTCACTTACACAATAGGAAGTCATATAGTAGAAGAGGTCAAAACGTTTCCTTACCTAGGTGTAACTTTTGATGGTACCTTACGGTTTAACTCCCTGGTGGAGGAGCGTTGCTCTAAAATGATCGCTGCTAATGGGGCAATAGCAAGCTACGGCAGGAGGTTAGGTAGATGGAGCCCGGAACAGGTGATGAACCTGTACAGCTCCGTATCATGCTCTAAAGTAATCTATGGGGCAGAAGTATGGGGCTTCGTTAATACCACTAGAATCCAACGGGAGGAAAACAAATACCTAAAATCCATCCTGAGGGTACCCCCAAGTACTGCTGCCTGCATAGTACACAGGGAATTAGGGAGGCCATACCTAGATGATTTGGTAAAACTCAGGCCAATCGTGGCCTGGCTAAAAATCTGGGTTAATCCTGATGCGTCTCTAAGCAGAGAAATCTTATCGGATTGTTTAGAGAGGGACAAATGTATGCAAATTCCCTGGCTCAATTACGTAAAGAACACCCTAGAGGAACTAGGCTTTGGGAATCTCTTCACTAACCCTGCAACAATTGTAGCCCAGCATAAGATGCAAGTAAAGAAAATCTTTCTATTGTTGAAATGTCAACGTAGAGCTGAGGCTGAAGGGCCTAAAAAGACAGTGAGGGCCCACAACCTGGTGAAGAGCGTTGAGGGAATGGAGCCATATTTGTACCTTATGCACAATGCACAGGATAGATTCTTGATGTCTCGTTTCAGACTGAACCTACTCCCATTTATGTTGGCATCACCAGCAGGGTTTGCAACATCAATTGATCAGAAGGGATCCTGCGGCTGCGACAATAGGTCTCCGCAGGATTCCCTTCACTTTGTTTTACTCTGCCCTTATTTTATAATGCCCAGGCGCAGATTTCTTGTAAAAGTTTTAAAACAAGCTAAACTGGAACATGCCAGGGAGGCATTAGTCTTTTTACAAAAAGCATCGGACCCGTTTACACTGTGTTGTATAATGAATTTTATTAAGGTAGCGGTCCGTTTAAGGCTAACTAGGGGTGATGAATGATGTGTTCCCGATTTTATGTTCCCAAAGTGTTATATTCTTTCTTCGCTTGTGTTCTATGTGAACACTAATATTTATGTATCAGGATCTTGAAAATGTTTATTGACTTTTTATTCATGTAATTATGTATGTGCTTTTATGGTGATTTTTAATCATCGAATAAAGATTCCTTGAATTGAAAATTGAAATTGAGTGCTCAGTGACTGTTTTTCATATTTGGAGTTTTCCATCAGGGGAAGACCTGGTGGCTCTTTCTCCTTCTAGAGCACCAGATACTTGTGAACATTCAAATGCTACTAACTTTGACATATTGCATACTTTGGTGTGCACCCTGTGTCCCTAGCCACCACTAGATTGAATTATTCAGTTCAGTTCAGTTAGTCTTTATTCGATTATGAACAATCATAAAAGACACATGTACAAAACAGCATTAAAACCAAATTTGTCTTAATAAAACATATAAAAATATCAAAAGATAAAACTCATTAAAATCCAGTTATTTGTCTAATTCCAAAATCGTATAGGAACTTTTATCATCAAAGATAAATAAAATCATACTGAAAAAATGAAACCTCAATTAATGTGGCAAAATTAGTCACAAGGATATGGCATATGTTAGCTTCTTTAGGTTGGAAAAAGACACCAGAGCTCCAAAACACCTATTACAAGATGGCAAAAAAGGTATTAAAGTACATACATGGTTACATAATGCCCTGTATCCTAAACCTTCTTATGGCCCATGTCCAGCTCCATAATTTTGCCATGGCAACAACTATGAGTGCGCTGGTGTCAGACTTTAGTATACGCAAAGCCAGTTGAGAAGACCTTGTTCCCATTTGTGCACAAACTGGCTTAAGCCATTTTATGCGAGGTGCATTATATGCAGGGCAAACAAAAAGGATGTGCAGCAAGGTCTCTTCCACACATGGGCAAGAGTGGCAATATAAGTCTAAGTCAGTCCCCCAGTTTTTCGTGAACGACTTTATGGGGAGGCTTCCCACTCTAAATTGGTGGTATAGCTTCCTGTCCCCATAGCTTGTGATGGTGTCCCAGTAGGCCTCCAATCTATATTCCATTTTATGATCCAAAAAGAGGCCTGTTAAGAAATCTCCATTCACCTGGGAAAAGGACTTCTGCCAAACCAACTCCCTGTATAGGGCTTTAAACTCCATTTTTGAGGGGAAAGAATTCCACTTCTGGGTCCAGCCATAAGTGGTTAAGGCTCATGTCCGATAGAGTTACCTTGATCTTGTGTAACCATGGAATTTTGTTGGATTTATCAGCTTCTCTGATATACTTAAGTGCCTGCGCACAAGGAGCCAACTCCGGGGTAGTCCAGAGCCGTCATCAATAGGTAAGAGGTCTTAAACCCACTGCCTCTTCAGAAGAAGTACACCCCAGATCGATCAATAGCGGCCTTAATGGTGTGGACTGCGGGAGACCAGTCAATGCCCTAAAAACCTTATTCTGTACTTGAACTAAATGTGATAAGTTTTCAAATCCCCAGAGTTCAGCTCTGTAAATTAATGAGGCTTTAACCTTCCTTTGATAAATAGCCATGACCGGAGCGACTGGTTTGGTTAGTGATAGACGATGTTCTTTTAGGAGGGCCCCCACTAGTTGATTATGCTTTACCACAAATAAATCCATCTGTGGCTTCCAATTTAGTCTTTTGCCTATTATGACCTGTAAGTAGGCAAAAGAGTCAGTTTGTTCAAGGGGCACATTATTCTTTTCTACTCTGGCTTTGACAGATTTACTTCTGTGTAAAACCATGAACTTGGTCTTATCAACATTGACTACAAGCTCATGGTCATCACAGAAAAGAGCAAATCAGTCGAGGGCTCTTTGCAGACCCACTTGAGTTTTAGACAAGATTAAAGTATTGTCTGCAAACATTAATAAAGGCACCCTCGAACCAGCGAGATTGGGAGCATCCATGGGATAGTCAGAGTAGTAGGAGACCACTTTATGGATGTACAGGGAGAAAAGGGTAGGGGCTAGGACGCACCTCTGTCGCACTCCCTTGTTTACCAAAAAGCGTTCTGTTCTCTCCCCCTGTTGTCCTCATCTAACTTGGGCATAGGTAGAATCATGTAGTTTGATGATAAATGTGAAAGGATCTCTGCGTGCATCGCAGCTTTGTTAAGAGTGTCCCAAAGTTTGTTGCGGGCACTAGATCAAATGCAGACTTAAGATCTACGAATGCTGCATAGAGGGTGCCCCCGCTAAGACCACGGTGTTCCAATACAACATCATAAATCTAAAGACTTGGTCAGTAATACTGACATGGGAGCGAAATCCTGCTTGATAGGTGGATAATATCTCATTATCATCAATCCGCCCATTTACCCTGCTTAACACTAATCTGGCCACCAACTTTTGCATAGTGTCAATAAGACTGATGGGTCAATAGTTGGATGGGGAGGCTCGGTCCCCTTTTTTATATATTGGGATTATCTCCGCCCCGTGCCATGATTCTGGGATGGGGGCGCCTCTAGCTAAGCCATTGGCAAGAATAAGGATATATTTCAGCCAGTTCTCCCAGTCAGATTTGAATATATTTGCCGGGATGCCATCCGGGTCCGGGGCTCTACCGGCAGCCACCCCGTCAAGTGCATATTCTATTTTTAGAGGGGTAAAAGTTATTATTCCCTCTGAATCTACACACTGGAACTGTCCTGGGTCATATGTGCTAGAGGAGAATTGTGTCTAAAAATATGTGACACAAGCTTCTGGTGGAACATTATTGGCAGGTTGCGGACTGAGGTGATAACTTCCCCACTTAATTAGATGCCAAAATCTACACCAGTGTTTCCCATTACATGCAGCTAGCAACTCCTTCCATCTATTTTCATCATGGGCCTTTTTTGCTCGTTGTTGGATAACCTTGTATTCAGATCTCCTACTCCTTACCTCCTGAGTAAAACCTGCCCTTATTGCACTGGACAGTGCCCTGTAGGCATTCCTACATGCCCCATTATACCATTGTACTGCCTTGTGCCCTGTACCCCTAATGCTTTGCACTCCAGGTTTGACAAAGTAAGTTCTAAGCTTGGTAAATAGAGCCTCATGGTGTACTGTAAGGGCTGATAAATTATCCTCATTAGGATCTAGTTGCCAGAGGGCTGCAAGAGAGTCTTCAAGTGTCAGCTTGATCTGAGATACCGTGGCCTCATACGCGACAATCTGACCCCATTTTAACCTGCGGGAGTTGTTGGACACAATCTCATCTGGTGGTACATTGCTCAAACTACCACCCCTGTTCTCAGGGAGAAACACATCTAATGTCAGGAGAAGATAGTCGTGGTCGCTCTCTTGTCTATTCATGACCTCCATGTCCCTCATCCTTTGCCAGAGTTCTAAATTGATGAGAAAATAATCAATCCTACTTTACCTTGGCCCACTACTATAAGTAGGTTTGCCTTTGGTGTCTGATTTAGATCTTCCATTAACTGCACGGAGCCCAAACTCCATTGTTAGACTTTTGAGCTGGAGCACAACTTCAGACCATTTCTTAACTGGGGCGAGCGTTAATTACGGGACACCCCAAACCGCATCTTCAACACTAGTGAGGTTCCCCTCTTCTAACCCAAGCGGCTCGAACGTGCAGTTAAAGTCCCCCGCAATGATCTTGTTACAGGGCCCATTAAGGGTTTTCAATAAAGGAGTCCAATATTGAGATGGTCGGCGAGGCCTTTCCGCCTACCTGCCCTCTGGCATAGACATTTATAAATAAACACTCAGACTCATGCTCGGGGATTATCCTAATGACCTGAATATCTGGATTATCAATCGCTATCTCTTTGACCTGGAAACCAGCCTGTTGTCTCACCCACATTAATAGGCCCCCAGAAGGACGCCCTTTGCTACCAGAAGTTGCAGGCTTGCCAAATGCCAGATAACCTGGCCGGAAAATCCACTTCAGAATTATTCAATCCCAACCCCTGTTATGACCTGTTCAGTTGAAACTGGTCCATTGTTACCCCTGCAGTGCTGAAATAAGATGAAATAGAGTCTCTCAAGTTAGGGCGTTCCAAGGTCCAGGCCAATAATTTCCTAGATATCCACCTCCGAGATGTAGACCAGCCCATTGGAAGTTGCAGATTAGAGTGTTCAGCTTCAGAAACCACTGACTCAGAATATTGAGCAGGAAGTGTTGAAGAGTATACAAAAATGTGGGTTGAAACATCATTTTATATAGGCTCCACACAAGATCGGGGTCTCTGGCAGTACAAAACCCCAAGTATTGAAAACTGAGTCTTCAAACCTGAATGAAGGATTGCCATTTAATGGTGCTGTAGTCCCCTTGAAGAGTCATCAAAAAAAACTTTTTCCAATGTACCTTAAGGCCAGATGCTTACCTATTCAAGGACAGAAGGTCCAGGGCTCGAGGGCCAGATAGATGCGGGTTAGTCAGAAAGAGAAGGACATCATCGTTGTAAAGGGCTATCTTGTCCTCTTCACACCAATACTCTAGCTAACCCTGACCTTCGGTGTCACAACAGATAAGACACGCCAGGTACTCAATGACAAGGGAGAAATGAAGTGGGGAGAGTGGGCAACCTTGCCTGTTTCCCATACAAATCTGACAAGGCTAAAAAATATACATTTCTTTGGACCCAGGCCATTGGGGCAGTGTAGAGTAAACATACATAAGCTCAGTATCTAGAGCCAACGCCCATACATTCTGGGACTTTAAACAAGTAGGGCCAGTCCACCGAATCAAACAACTTCTTGAAGTCAATTAAGAGAAGGGTGCACGGAACTGGTAGAGCCTCAACATAGCCAGAGCTGCCTGAACTCTCCATATACACTGCCTAGTGCTGCTGCCGGGCATGTAGCTAATCTGGTCTGAGTGATTCAAGACAGGAAGGGCTCCCTGTAGGTGTATGGCGAGTATTTTAGCATAAATCTTGAGCTCCACATTGATCAAAGAGATCGGTCTGTAAGAAGAATACCGCACAGGTGGTTGCCCAGCTTTCAGGAGGACCCCTATTGTGGGCACATTTAGCTCTGAAGCCAACTGGCTGGTGTCTAGGGTCTCTTGTAATACGTCCAGGAGATAGAAGCCGAATGGATTGCAAAATTATTGGTAAAACTCTAAGAGCAACGCAGCCGTCTCATGTTTTTCCCCTGCTTCAAATCTGTAACCACGTCCATAATCTCCTCTTGCGTTAGTGGCTCGGCCAGGTCTCCACAGAAAGACGCTGGGAGTCGCAGCAGTGGAATATCATTGATAATGGAGTGATCTTGTTCAACTAGAGGACAGGGATGGCAAGAGTAAAGCCATAAATAGCAATTGGCAAATGTCAATGCAATCTCGCTGATGGTGCAGTTATGAACATATGGCAACTCTATGATTTCGGGAACAATCTTTGAAGTCTGGTCTCTAGTCGCCAAGCAATATAAAAGCTTGCCATTTCTGTACCCCATTTGTACATTCAGTGCATAGATGCCCTCTAGCATTGCAGAGCCTCTTCAAGCGAGAGGTGCCTCAGTGAGGTTCTGAGGATGTGCAATTGCCTATCCAGGGCCACCGATGGAGCACGTAGGAGCTATTTCTCCATACTCAATATCTGGGTTTCTAATGTGGTTATTTAACTTATTTGAACTTCCACTTTACATCAAGAAAAGCTCTGCACAAAGCCCCTGATGGTAGCCTTCCTGGCCATCCATAGTGTCCCTGGGGAAGCGACCGTCCCCCTGTTATGAGCAAAGTATGCTTGGAGTTCAGACTGTAAGTATTCCAAGGACTGGGCATCCACCAGATGCCAGGCGTTGAGCCGCCAAATGGGGCAGAGTGGGATGCTCCATCGCCCTAGAGAAGTGGTAATAGGAGAATGATCTGCAATGCCCCGAGGAAGGATCGTAACATCAGACAAGTGCAGAATATCAGTTGCAGGGAGTAGGCGGAAGTCTAAGCAGGAGAGCATTTTATGTGCAGCAGAAGTGTGAGCAAATCCTTTGTCCCTGGGGTGTCACACCCTCCAAGGTTTGCGAAGCCTCATAGAGTTCAGCCAGGCTGAGAATTGCTTGACACAGAAAACATGGTGTACCAGAGGGCAATCTGAACAGTCAATAGTAAGGTCAGGGAGTCATTAATGTTCCCTCCTATTATGGCAATACCATGTGAAAACGCAATGTTCAGTATTTTAATCACATCTACGGCATGGACAGGGAGATGAAGAGGCACATAAACACTCAAAATATTATAGTACTGTCCTTCTAGGAGACCTTCCAACCTCAGAAAGTGGCCTTAGTTGTCTAAAATAGTGGTGGTAACCATCAAAGGGAAGGCCTTATTTGGAGTGAAGGACAACCCCAGGAGCCACAGGCGAATCCTGCATGAACATTCGATCAAACCCATATCGCTTAAGAAGAGGACAGTGGGCCCCCAGCAAGTGCATCTCTTGGAGGAGCAGTATGGCTGGTGCGAAACGTCTAGCATATCAGAGAACATCGGTCCCCTTAACATTCCAAGATAAAAGCCAATTATGTGCCATTGAAAGCATGTGGATGCGTCATATTGTTGTTAATATGACGCACCTGTGTGCGTTAAAAATGATGCAGCTGGGAGCAGCAAAATGGCTTGCATCGCCATGTAATTTTCTTGTAAATGAGGCTCTATGTTTATTAATTAAAAGTTAATAGAGTATGCAAAGGTAGGCAGAGAAGAGGTGACTTCAAATATGGATGTATGACGGTACGACGCAGGCTATTACCACGCGTACCATTACAACGAGTGTTTTACAACGCAAGTCATTACCACGACTTGCGCTGTAGGGTGCGGACTTAGGAATAGTTTAATTTACTATTCCAACACCAGCCCCGGTGGATAGTAGGGAAGGTGTTGGAATAGTAAATTAACTATTCCTTGTCCTTGAGCACCCTCCAGCGCAAGTCGTGGTTACGACTTGCGTTGTAAGAGACGCGTCGTAATGGTAGCACGGGGTAACATCCGCGTCGTAAAGGATGTTCCCCTCCAAATATTGTACACACAAGTGGCAACACTTGGATAGCCGTAGCTTTACGATTGGGGGAAGCATATTATTCCATCACATTTAAGAAATCAAAGGATTTGCGAACACTAAAAACCTTAGTACGAGGCCCCTGGTTCTCTGTCCCAGCAGCAGTGTAAAAAGAACTCTTGACTTTTTGTGCTCCATCTAAAGTCATGTGGTCAACCTTGTGCCCTGCTAACCAGAGGAATATGTCTGGCAAAAATGTAATTACATCGTGGCGGCCCCTTTAGTGAAATAAAGACCAGTTTAGACATGTTTGATGCAGCAAGTGTATGTCTTTTTTTTTTATTCAAATCATTTTTATTGAGGAAAAAGGAAAACAAAGAGAATACAGTACAAAAAAGCTTCAAATACATAGATTGAATCAGATGCGTTGCTCGACAACAATACACAAAACTGAAAGAAAATCAAATCACGCTTGTCTGGCGCTGCCTGTAACAGGACTACATGAGGATAATTACACAGACAAAATAAAGAAGTAGAAAAAAGTACAGTTACATGACAATCCAAGCTATCAATAATGAGGTCAGGCTCAGGACTCCGCAGTGAACAGGCCCGTCACGGGACTATATAGCATGAAGTATTACATCACGGAGGATCAAAATGAAAAGAAGACCTATCAAGTGATTTCCAGAGTCTCTTATTGGAAGGTCGCCAGGTGGCAGATTGCAGCGCCGGATTATCTGCTCCTCTCAGGAAAGAGAGCCAATCCTGCCAAATTTTAAAGCTGACTTCTGATGTGTTTTTCCATTTACACAAAATCACCTTACACGCCAGTGTTAGCATCAAATCCAAGAGTTGGCGATCCTGTGCGTTCGGTAATTGTGGATCGAGAGCTCCCAATATAACATATACAAATTCCCTCACAGGGTTGAGATTGAAAACATGGTGTACGCAGTCAAAGATCTTCCCCCAGTTGGTCTGCAGGGAGGGGCAGTGAAAGAGCATATGGGCGAGATCACCAATCCCTGACTGACAATTCCAACAAGTGGGGGTATCTCTCAAGTGGCACTTAAAAAGTCTATCCGGGGTCCAGAACGTCCTATTCAATAACATATATTTAGTCTGGGAGAGGATTGGGGACACCTTATTGGATAAGGCAGTTCTATGGATCATGTCCCAGTCAAACCCCACCCCAGTAGAGTTGGGTTCTGTCTCCCATTTGAGTTCAACCTGTCTGTGGGATTTCCTGGGCAGAGGGAGTAGGAGCTTATATACTTTAGAAACGAAGTGGCCAGCGGATATGAGACGTGGCAAATGGGTCACAAGCCAAGGTGTGTGAGGGACAAGGCCGCGGGCTGATATGATGGCTTTTAATTTCAAGAATCCGTAAAAGTCCATGGGTATTAGGTCATGTGTTGCATGTAAAGTCGAGAAAGGAAGGGGCTGTGTCCCCTCATATAGGTCTGTTACCATGTTAATGCCTTTCTTGGACCAGGATTCCCAATAGAGAGTTTTGCCATCAGATTTAAGATAGGGGTTTCTCCATAGGGCCATAAACGTGGATTTTCTGATTGTTAAGTTAGTGTTGTGGGTCTGATCGAGTCTTAACAGAGCTCGCCTGGTATTCAACATAATATATTTTGAGTGAGGCAAGTGAGACAGATCCATGGTAAGCAGGGTCGGCAAAGGCGCATGAGTGATGATAGATTTCTCAATGTTTAACCACATTGGAACATAGGATGGGGAGTCTACCAGCCATTGCGCCCCCTGTTTGCAGAGGAATGCTGTTTGGTAATTCCTGAACGAGGGAAGACCCAGGCTGCCCTTTTCTTTCGCTAGTTGCAGCTTTTTCAGGGATATCCTGGCTTTCTTGCCCTGCCACAGGAATCCGCCAAACAGTTTATCCACCTTATTGATGAAGTCATCAGTGAATGTCATAGGGAGCATGCTGGCCAAATAATTCATCAGCGGGGTGGACATCATTTTAAGGGTTTCTGCCCTGCCCCACCAGGAAAGGAACTTGGGTGACCACCCGTCCAGTAATGAGGAGATCTTTTTTAGGGTTAGTTCCTCATTGATTTTTAAAGTGGAGATTAGATCTTTATCAAAATCGAGTCCTAGATATTTAAAACAATGTGGTTGCCAAGTAAAACCTGAGCTTCCAAGGATATCTCTATTACCAATGTTATTAAGGAGTTTGACCTCCGTTTTGTCCGTGTTCAGTTTGTATCCCGAGACCCGGGAAAACTCATCGATGGTTGTCATAAGTGCGGGAATGGCCTTATCTGCTTTTCTGACATTATAAGCACATAATCCGCTAGCAAGTGTATGTCTAGTCCCAAATCATGCTTTCCCTGCGACGCTGCTTGAGGGAGAGCTCATTTAACTAGTACATTTCTTTTTACAGGGCAATGCTAGATCAAATTCTTGTGAGTCAGGCTTCCACTTCGGTAGAGGTGATAAACCCCCTCTAAGCCATGTACTAAATGATGTGAGCCGTTGGCTGCGAGAGATACTGTCTGCGCCCTTGTGTTGTTAGCTCTGTTGACATTGATTGACACGATTAGCTGTGCTCTTCTTTTAACCAGATTTGTGGATTAGTGGAAGTAGGTGTGAAATGCTAGGTACTCTGAAGGTTTAGTTAATTTCACTCTGGTAAATAACAAACATCACACTTCATCCTATTTTATCGGTGCCCACCAAACTCTGTTGCAGGTTCCACAGGGGTCGGACCTGCTACCACCACTTACTAATGTGTCCATTCAGTCACCACTTTTCTTCATTGAATATGCCCATGACATGCAATAATGTTGTTGGCCAAGACTATGGAAGCTAGAACAACTGGCTGGTCTTTCCTGACTGGCTCGTGGGACTTGGCAGATGGATGTGTTGGCATGTTAGTCAGCTGGACCCAAGGAAATGAAGATAATGCTAGTCGTCAATCTAGTTATGTCTATTTAGCTCTTGTGTCTTGCCAGACTTGGATGATCCTGTAGAATTTGTGTAAAAATCTGATCTGGATTAAACTGTGATCTGTAGTCCTTCAAATGACACTTATGGTTAAGATGTTTCTCCCTGTTAAAGCCTTCTGAACAAGACGGATAGACATTTTCTGGAAGCCCAGAGCTACCCAATACTCATTTTATTAAACTATCCTGTTGTGCCCGCTAGAGAGCAGTCCTGAATATTTGTCTTCCTAAAGTTCTTCTGGTCAAAAAACAGATAACCCCTTTTCTGCCTATGATATGCTCAACCCATGAACTTACCCCAGATTTATCCTGGGGTCCCCCACCTTTCTAGTAAGGTACTGCAACCCTAAGTAAGTATTGATCTGGGTATAATTTTATTACTTTTGCATTAATGCTTCTACTTAACTACGCAATAACGTTTGCGGACACATCAGCAGAACCGCTGGGTTTGCATGTTTTTTATGCTACTAAGTTTCTTTGTCTTGCGGGATCAATGATAAAAACTATCATCTGTGATTTATGCAGCGTGTAAATTTATACGAATCTGGTGCCCTTGGCTGCTATAATAAACAATACAATTAAATAAAGAGTTGCGCACCATAAAACCTGCAGACATCCGCCACAGTCCCAAGTTCAAGCGACTCCTGGATGCCGCTTCTCAAGAGTAGCCCTATAGTCAATTAGAAGTCCAGTGGGGTTGCAGCTGCTACACCTGGGGTGACCTTTGATACCCCACAACTGATCTTCCTACTCTAGGCCATGGTGTCAGGGTCTGACTAACGTGCCTGCCTAGAGGATAGACTACATCACCCAGAATGCCTTGCATGTAGTGGGACGGCTTTAGAAAGCATATAGTCCTATGGATACCTGCAATTGGTGCTCGTGATTTGTCCAATGAAAGCTGTTGTTAGCGGACGCCCTGTCCCCGCGGAGCTGCTGGGAAGGTGTGGTTCGTTTTTGCTCTGTGGCTGTGGAGCAAGTTTGTACTGAGACGATGATGACAGTTACCGGCTGGTACTGTCTAACAGTTTTCCCGCGAGGCGTGTGAGACGCTTGGATTGCCCCCTCCTTGCGGTAACATCTTGTTTTGTTTGCTGAGTGACTCCGGAGACGCCCAGATTGCCCCCTCTGGTTCACTCACAGGACGCGGCCAAATAACCGCGTTGCAGACACCGGCTGGTGCTGTGTTTCATGATAGGCGCGTGAGATGCTGGGTTTCACCCTCCACGCTCTTTATCTTTTCCTTTGGCTCTTTCTTTTGGGTGTTTGGTGGAGACGCTTGGATTTCCCCCTCCACTTTACACCGAGACTATTTACGGTTCTCTCGGCTGAGAGCATCCTACAGGAGCCGCTGGGATTGCACCCTCCTGTTGTTTGTACTTATTCTTGCTCCGATTATTCCTTTCATGCAGGAAGAGCCGGCTGGCTACATTTAAGTTTGGTTTTCTTATTATTTATGAGGAACAGTGGTTGCTGTCTTATTCGACTGATCAGGAACTTGGAGAGAGATTGATCTACCATTAGTACGATTAAGAATACCTTTACAGCTCCCTTCTTTTGGCACCTGCCTGAGGAAGAATTCAGCAGAGGGAGGGGTCGCTTCCTGAGCCTTATCAGGTCCCTATCCCTGCTGTTCCTATTCCTACCTTTTTTCCCTCGCCTGATTGCCTTTGCACTCTGGAGGTTTTAGATAATCAGAGTGCAGGGACGTCTGGAGGTGGACCACATTTGAGCATCATTCCGACCCTGAGGAATAGCAGCCGTGACACATGGTGGCCATGAAGCTATTGTCAGACGCGGAAAGTAAACAGAATTAAACCTTAAGGTGCTCTCAGTGTACCATGGATGCTTGATGTCAATTTATTTATCTCTGGACTATTGATGGCCCAGGTGAATCTGGACACTGTACCTTGAGTGATGTTACACTAGTTTTTCTTACAAAGTATATCAACAGCAACCTCGCCTGAGTTTTGAACAGGTCTGTGATCTGTGCCATGCAACATTTTCCATAAGGCATTTTCAGTATATTCCCTCTGCATGAAAACATTGACTTATTTTATTTGTATTGTTTTCGACTCTTGTGACCTCATTATGTGTACACGTAGAATGACATAAAGATGGTAAATGATAAATTTGATGCACTGCATCAATCAATATATCCATATAAATGATTTTCCATAGCAAGCAATGCCTCTGAGATGCGGTTGATATCTGCTGGAACAGCAGTACATGAACTTCTTTTCAGTAAGTTTGTATCGCTGCATGATCCGCATCACGTCCTTGAGCAGACTCTGTAGTCATAGGAACGGGTAGCAGACAATGATTGATTGCCGTTGTAGAAGAAAAAAAAAAGTAGAAAAAACGCCCACCGCTTCTACTTGCTGTGGAACAAAAACATACGGAAAATGTTAAACTTTTACTGCAAAACAATTCCGAGATATAATTATTCTGCAGGCTGACAAAGGGCAGCAAACAGTGTCTCTATGGTTAAGCCCAAGCATGCAAATCTAGTTGTGTGCTTCTAAAAACACTGAGCACAATCGACCATCAGCCCATTGTCAGTTTGTTCATACCCTAAACCCATGGCACTCATGCAACAGCCCATCAATCTGAGTCAATCTGCAGACTCAGAAGGCAACATATTCAGCGTGTTGAAAAAACTCCAAAGGAACAAAAACAGCACTTAATAAATACATTCTAAATGAATAACTTCAGGAAAAGCAATAGCCCTAACTGGGAAACCCTTGATGCAACCAGTAGAAATATATAATAGAGCTTAAAAAATCACATGGTTTGGACCAGAGCAGCAGATTGAATGGTAGGTTAGCTTCTGCTAAAATTTACACCATCTAAGGGGCATATTATCAACTGCCAGCGATAATTATCGCTGGCCGTACAATTATCGCTGGCCGTACATAGTGATATTAACATTATCGCTGGCTATCGCTGAATATTATCGCCAATATAACGCTATATTTACAACGCATAGCGCTATGGCAATAATATTTCAGCGATAGCGGTGTTTTCAATGGAACAGCGCTGGTTTTCCAGCGATGTACCATTGAAAACAGCAATAACATTGCTGATACGACCCTGTGGTCGTATCAGCATAATCCATCTCCCATTTAAATTATGCCTCAGTCAGAATTTAACAGACGTTAAATTCCTGCGGTAAGGCTGAGGTAGCGCGATTTTCTTTATCGCTGCACCTCCGTGTTAATATCATGAAGCTGCCTTCACAATAAAAACGTGCTGTATTCACAGCCACGCCTTCTTTGCATCTAATTAGCGAGGTGAGTCTGTGAAAAAACGGGCTCTACGTCAAGGAAACACGAGCTAGCGTGTCCTTGATGATATTGCGATATAATTATTGCTGCTTTTCGCCCAAAAACGGATACTAAAGCGGCGATAATTCACGTTTTCACTGTACAGTTGGGAAATGTTTCCTAGAAGGGTCCCCAACTACTCTGAGGAGCACTTTTTGTGAAATTGCAATGTCAGCTGAGCCACCAAGTCATAAGCATCCTAGTTGGCATGTAATTGTTTTTCAGAAACAAACCTCAATGCTGGGATTTGTTTCTGTAAAATAGATAAACAATGTCTGTGATGCACTGGAGGTTTTCTCCAAGAGCGTGAGGAACATTGTTGCTTTTTTCCTGTTTACAACTGGCATGCCTTGCAAGGTGGCCCTGACAGGAAAACAACAGCAACAACACAGAGCCTGCCCTGGACAGGGTGTGCCTTCCGCTGTCATGGCAAAGATGATCCTATGGTGGTTGGCCTGCTGCAAAGGGATTTTCTATAGTGCCGTTGGTTGAGGCCTCGTCCTAGAAAGCTAATTGTCCCCACCTCTGCCTGAGGCGGGGAAACTGAGAGTCAGGCAGACAGCAATATTGGGACAGATGTTGCAATATCGTTTGGCTCCAGTGCTTTAAATGGGCAGCTGCTGTCCTTTAATGAGTACCTGCACTTCTTTCATTTGAAGGGGAGAGTACCAGCACTTCTCAGCACTGCTTCAATACATTACAATGAATGAGTACAGGCACTTCTCAGCAGTAAACATATACCCTAAAGAGAGAGTACCAGCACTTCTCAGCACAGCTTCAATACATTACAATGGATGAGTACTAGCACTTCTCAGGAGTAAACAGATACCCTAAATAGAGAGTACCAGCACTTCTCAGCACTGCTTCAATACAATACAATGGGTGAGTACGGCACTTCTCAGGGTTAAACAGATACCCTAAATAGAGAGTACCTGCACTTCTCAGGAGTAAAGAGATACCATAAATAGAGAGTTCATGCACTTCTCAGCACAGCTTCAATACATTACAATGGATGAGTACTGGCCCTTCTCAGCAGCAAACAGATACCCTAAATAGAGAGTACCTGCACTTCTCAGCACAGCTTCAATACATTACAATGGATGAGTACTGGCCCTTCTCAGCAGTAAACAGATACCCTAGATAGAGAGTACCTGCACTTCTCAGGAGTAAAGAGATACCTTAAATAGAGAGTACATGCACTTCTCAGCACAGCTTCAATACATTACAAGGATGAGTTCCGGCACTTCTCAGCAGTAAACAGATACCCTAAATAGAGAGTACCAGCACTTCCAGCACTGCTTTCATATGTTACCATGGATGAGTACTCAGGAGTAAACAGGTACTCTAGAAAGAGTGTACCTGCACTTCTATGTTTCCTTTTAAAGCACTGCTCGGCTCTAAATGAAACCCTAATAATGCTCTGCACTGAATCGTTTCACATTGGGGTAGCAGGGCTACCTAAGAATAACTGTCCAGCATGCATTTATACAAAACATTGTGCCTTTGCATAATTTCTTCAAGAAATTCAACAAAGGGTATCAATTGATGCCCATCGCAATAGGCAGCCACAGTGACTAACAGATGTGGGATAAAAAAAATATCCTCCATGTAGAGCACGGAGTTTGTTAGTAATGAAACAAAAATAAATATCTGCAAGAGCTCTTTCTGTTGGTCAGGGAGGAAGAAATTACTGAAGATAACATTAAATAAAATCTCTGCAAGTACAGGATCACTTTGGTTCACTTCGTTTGGTCTTAGTGAAAGATGAGACATTTGTCTAAAAGTGCTGAATAACTAGCAGCAGCAGTTTAAACCAGCCCGACACTGCAGGAGGCTTTTACTAGAATGGCGCTTTGGGGGCAAGGTTGGTCCCCAGCAGTCTGTACAGTTTCATGTAAACAAACATCCTAAATAAAAAATATATACATACATACATACTGAGGGTCTTAGGATCAAACATCTTAATCCACTGGTCCGTTCAAGTGCCTTTCAAATTTTGCTCCCTCCCACTACATTATGCAGTAATGGCAGGGCTCACTTCAGTAATTCGCTCTCTTGTACCTTGAATGAGGGCATTTTTCCTGATCACATGTATACCTAAAAAGCTGTGCACTTCAGCGGGAGGGCTGGTAAATTCATAATTTACTTTGCCAATGTTTTTCTCTGTTAATTCTTTATACCTTTTGTATTTTCTAAATCATATGTTTGTTTAAACTTTATTCCCAAGAAATAGTATTCAAATCCAAGAGTTTCAGTTTTTTGCCAGTAATATTCACATTTCCTGTTATGTACATTGAAACAAATAGAGTTTCTAACCCTGTTCTAAGTTCACCTGCTTTATAGTCAGCACCTATACTGTTCTATTATAAATATATGAGGTGCATCATCAGCAAACTGATATGCATTTGGGCGGGAGACTTTCACTTTATAAACTGGAACATGAAGGGAATGCGTAATGCTAGCAAGCGCTATGCTATGCTCGCTTATCTAAAGACACAGGGATACATATTATGTTCCAACAGGCTGGAATCTCCTGGCTATTATTTGGGGACTTTAATTGCGTAATTGACGTGCTTATAGACAGATCATTTCCTCTGCTCCCACAGCACCCAGTCATAATCCAAGTCACAAAGGGTTATGGTCTGACAATGCCCTACCCAGGAAGTCTGCATGTGTCACTGAGCGACCAAGTGACATGGAGCCCACATCCTGTTGAGTCTGACATGTAAACCATGTGAGGTACAAAATGGCAATTTAAACTGCGCACACAGGCTCTGAAATGGAAGGCCTGAGTCATGTTTAAAATGCTCCCTAAGTGGGTGACACAATCAGTGCTGCTGGCCCACTAGTAGCATTTAATTTACAGACCCTGGGCACACCATGTTTTAAGGAGAGAGTGCAAGTCTTTTACCACTGGTTGGTAGTGGTAAAGTGTGCAGAGTCCTAAAAGCCAACAAAAACCGGTTCAGAAAACAAGAGGGCAAAGGCCAGCAAAAACCAAGTCAGTAAAAACAGGAGGTTTGATGGCAAAAGGTTAGGGGAAAACAATGCCAAGGATGCTAGGTCTAACATTGGCTCAAATCATGCCTGTTCCCCACCTCCCTAACACACCTGAGGTGCATTTGAAAATTATTGGCGGGATACTACAGTGGCAGGGAAGCATATTTCACGATCTGGGTATAAACATTTACCTTCAGGAACAGGATTTGCAAGATAGCAATGTCATCAAGACGATGACAACCCTCCACAGCCAGATGGCCCTATGGAGGACGTTGCCGCAGTCGGTGGCGGGCTGTGTTCCTCTTTCCAAAATGGCTGTGCTCCAGCGGTTACTGTGCTATTTTAGCAATCTCTCGTTTTACCTCCAGGTGAAATTCTTTTGCACCTTCAACAGCATTCTAAGTGAGCTACTCTGGTGCTATGGATGCCATAGAATGGCCCTAGTAGAATTGAGGCTCTCTATGGGTAAGGGGTGCCCTGCATTTTGAGTATCATTACTGAGCAGCTCAGTTGCAGTGGATGTGTCACTGGACGGCTATATATCAATTAGAGGGCACAGTCACAATGGAATCAACATATAGACTGGCACAGGTAACACAACTTTTCCTCCTGTTGACAAATGTTTTGCCATCTAAACTCACAACTGTTGCGTGCAGCACACCTGTGTATATCACAAGTTTTTTTTCTCGGATTAATTCTTTTAGAATTAATTACAACCCTGCCAATGAAAATAGCTTTTGGGAACTAGTCACTGGGACACACAAACTTTAATTTTTCAAAGGTATAACTTTTAAATGCCATGCACCCTAACTTTGTGAGTGACAAGGCGCACTTAGGGGTGGCATATTAATATTGAAAAGCAGAGAAAATAGTTATTTTGACACAATTGACAGCAGGGTTTTAGACTACTGCTGTCAAGCTACACAGGATTGGCTGAAGCCATGTTTTATATGCCTACTCTGTGGATGGCGCAGTAGGTGCTACAGGCCACATTCACAGGTAGCATTTAACTTCCAGGACCTAGGTTTATTTCCTATACCATATAGTAGGGATGAATCGGCAACTTAAATATGACTACCAAGGGTCTACCAATTTAACCATGTTTAAAGTGGGAGCACATGCACTTTACTCCTGTTTAGAAGAGGGGAATTGACAGAGTTTAAAAATCATGATAGAGAAAAAGGCAAAAAATTGAGTGTGACCATGCAGAAAAAGCAAATAGGTTACACAAATTCTGTGTTGCGGTTTTTAAGATTAATTATCTTCGTACTATACTTTCTATTGAAGAAGTCAAACGGCAACGTGTCAAATCTAGGCGGGTGAGAATTTGGCTGTTTGGGGGCTTGCAGTGAGAGTGAGAGCTGGGCCGGGATCTACTAAATGAGGTCATGCTTAAGTGGGTCCTGGGAGGAGGGAGGGGTGCTGGTTGGTTGTGGGCAGGGATAGCTCGAAGTAGGAAATGGATGGCTAGAGTGAGAGCTGTAGTTTATAATGCAACATTACCATAAGAGAGTATTTCTCATTACGATTCCTAAGATATCAAACATGAATTGGTTACCTGTTCCCAATTGGAAGTTACAGCCTATCACATGTAATAATGTAACTCGAATGTTCTCTTATGGGACAGGTAGGCCTTGCAATAGTGAAAAATGTAAACGTTTTTCACTACCAGGATATGTAAAGCTTAAAAGTACATGTCCAACATTTTAAATACACTGCACCCTGTCCTGGCTGTGCAGGGCCTAACCTAGTGGTGACTTATATATATTTAAAAGGAAGGCTTGGGCCTAGCAAAAAGTTTATTTTTTCCAAGACAAAATGGCAGGTTAAAAATGCACACACAGGCTGCAGTGGCAGACTTCAGACATGTTTAAAGGGCCCCTTAAGTTGGTTTCACAGTCAGTTCTACAGCCCACTAGTAACATTTACATTACTGGCAATAGGCGTAGCAAAATTCCTGGCCTGGGCGTGGTAATAAGATTACGTGCTGCTAAAGCCTACTAGCTAATATGTATTAATAACTGCCTCCTTTAATGATGTATGTTCTTTTAAACTTTTTTCACATGATTTTTTTAATGTATGACTACATATTTTAGATCTTATTAGCATTCGACTTTTCATGTTTAATACGCTCTTAATTAACTGTTTTTTATGTTTAATATTTATTGTACTATGGTTAGGAAGTTGCTTTTATGACTCAAAGTCGAATAAAGCTTTGAAATGAAATGAGTAACATTTAATTTGCAGGCCCTGGGCACAGGTAGTTCCATTTTAATAGGAACTTGGAAGTAAATAAAATGTGTCAATTGGGTATAAGCCAATTCTATGATGTTTTAGGGAGAACGTACAAGCACTTTCACACTGGTTAGCATTAGTAAAGTGTGAAGTGTCCCAAGAACAGCAAATAGCAGAGTCAGCAAAACAGGAGGGTTTAAGACAAAACGTTTATGGGAAAGAGACACTCCAAGGATTCCAGGTCTAACATCATCCATCAAAACCTTTTAGAGGATGCCTTTCTACAAAAGTTCTGTTTATTAATATCAACCATTTTCCTGAACTACCCATGCTCTCCCCCCCCCCCCCCCCCCCCACCACCACCTACCCAAGCCTCGCACTCAGAAGCAGTGCAGGGAATGCTGATGCGTTTCACCTGAATACCTCTGCAAGTGCCAAAGTTTCCTTTCTGTATCCAAGTTCTGGCTGCATTCTGCAAATTAAGTGATCAGGCGAAAAATACTACCCAAGACACAGGATGGATAATATTATAATGAGTGTTCTTTTTTACATATCGCCTGCTGTCTCCAGATATCAACTGCAGCACAGGTATTTTCAGCTGGCAAGATAATAATTTCGTGTGCTTCTAAAATAAGAAAGGCCTTGTCATGCAGAAATTCTGGACAAATATTGCTTAGCAACCAGTGACATTAAGAAAATAACCTTCAGGGAGCTGTGGAGAAATACAAAGGCTTTTTGTTATTCCAGCGAACTCTAGAGTGTAGGTGGAAATGGTCGGCTAATGTGCATGCCGACAGGAGTCTAACGCATGAATGCTGCTTCAAAGCCTTCGGAGCCCTAAAGAGAAGTGCAGTGTTTCTCTTCGTCTACTTCGTGACTTGCATGGTAGGGAGACCAAAAGAAAGGGAAGGAAACGCTTATTACATGATGTACTTAGCTACTTCCTCTTGTTAAAAATGCACATCCGCAGAAAGTTTCTCTCTCCTCTATTATCATAAAATCTCAATACTTCGAATCATGTATTCAGTGCAAAAATATTCGCTTATCATAAATTGTCATCATATAATAATAGTGTTGGGTGAAAACATATTGTGCACAGTTGGTACCTTTCATACAAAATTAGAAGAACAGCTTGCATCCAGCATTTATGCAAATGGCCTGCTTACTTACTGGTGGTCTTCCTAACTTATTTAAAAGCACCTTGTGCCACCGATACGTTACTTTTTCGCATTTAAAAAGTGATCCGCCAGTGACACACAGGGCTTATTCACAAGCCCCTTGCGCCGCCGGTGCGTCACTTTTTATATGTGAAAAAGTGATGCACCTGTGGCGCAAGGGGCTTGTGAATAAGCCCCCTACATGCCCCTTGCACCGCCAGTACGTCACATTTTCGCATTAAAAAAGTGACCCACCGGCGGTACAAGGGGCTTGTAAATAGGCCCTCTTGCACCACTGGTACATCACTTTTTTATTGCGAAAAAATGATGTACTGGCAGCGCAAGGGGCTTGTAAAAGCATTGTGTCCCAATTTAAAGACAATATGAGTGGTCCTGAAGCTATCGACTTCTCCTACTCTAGAAAAACAGGAAGCCACCCCGTGGCACTTCCTGTAATAACAAGTTAGGGGAGCTGGAGAACTAAATGTAAATGTAAATGTATGTATACTTGTAAAGCACACTGTTACCCCATCACTCAGGGCGTCCTGGCGCTGTATACCGCTGGGGAACCCGTCCTGGCTTTCCCTGTGAGAGGGCATCCACAAGGTGAAGCCAGGCATCCCCAGCACTGCTAGGGCCGTTGTGGAGATTAAGCAAACTATTGCCCTGAGTTGCAGAGTGGGACCCATGGTTAGCGTAGGCACCGAGGCGAGAATTATTGAGTCCGCGGACATTGACCCAAGACCCTGCCGCGTCGGGAATTGAACCCTGGTCTCGGGCCGACCTCTGCTTCAGGGTATGCCGCTTCTAACCAGTGAGCCACACTTCTCCACTAGGACTGTGACAAGGAAGACTAGGACTAGGAGTATTAAATATTACCACTAAAAGTTGGTCATTGCCTCTGTGTCTGTCTCCCTCATCTCCTGAAGGCTTAAATAGCCACTCACTAACTACATAGAGTTAGAGTTGAAACTGGTAGGACTAACAAGCCTCCATCCGTCACAAAAATCTAAAACCTTAAATGAATCACAAGAGGAAACTTTCAAACCCTGGGTTGTACACCAACTCTCAAAATTACACTAATGATTGTAGTATACATTTCAGGTCGAAGCCTTCCTAAATTGTTGAATACACAAGCAACCTCAGCTGAAAAATTCAAGGCATGAAGGTTCAATCTCTCAAGATCCATATACTCAGCAAGATGTGAGTTAGGGATGGCTCTGGAAGACAAGAACCGTGAGAGGAGATGGGAAATTATAAAAACTCATTGAGGCTGGATTGATATCTCCAGGAGTAGACAGCACCATGCATGCCATTTCCAGTACTGATCTACCAGAAGCATGTCTGCATAATAATCCTAGAAATCTTAGGTAGTCTCAGAATCAATGTATTCGGAGGTAAGTGGACAGCAGACCACAGGGCCACTCTCCAGAAAGCATATCCACTCCTATGCTCTTGACAATGGAACTGAACTGCAAAAGGTTGGAAAGCAAATCATTTTCCTGAGTTGAAAAGAGATGCAGCAAATGTCTGCTGAATGTCTCCACTATCTGCTGGAATAGAGATAGACTGAGACAAAGAAATATTGATTAGGGAAAGGCGCTTCCTATGTGATCTACAGGCGCATTCTCCCTCCTCAAAAGGAATATTGCAGAAACAGACAGAAGATTCACTTCCACCTAGGAGTATATCTCCTGGGCTAAGATCAACAGTTTTGCGACTTTGGTAACTCCCTGGTCGTTGCTATATTATCAGACCACATGATTGTTAGGTGGGTCTGACTCTAACCACCTGATTCTTGGACAGGGGGGTCAAATGGAGTAAGGTCAAATGAACTGCTTTCAGCTCCATCCACCTAGATGAGTATTATTTTTGACTCACACCTAGAGGCTGGGTCGACCTGTCCTCTAGAGTTGCGCCATACCCCAGAAAATGTACCTGGGTTGTCTGAACCATTGGAGGAAGATGATCTTTAGGAGGAACCCTGCTTAAATTGTCTTGAATAAGCTATCGAAGAATGAACTGAGTGCTGAATTTGTTGTCATTAGTAGATCTCAGAAGTGTACAATGTTGACAGCAGAGGCTAAATTTGAAAACAAGCCAAAGGGAGGATGGTTAATCTTGAAGCCATATCCCCCTGAGCTCTCAACCATTTTCCAGGGGAGAGAGATGTACTGCCAGGGCGATAGGACAGATGGGATACCAGGTTCTGTTTTCTTGCTGCAGGAAGAAAGACCTGACCTAAGTCTGTTTGGAAAATGGTCACAAATAATTGATGATTTGAACCAGCAATAACTGTGATAGTTTCAAGTTAATCAAGAAGTTGTAATTTAGAAGAATACTGCAGACTTGAAGTATGTGCACACATCCCTTTAAGAAAGGAGAAGACATCTAATTCCAGAATCTAACTATCTGAGTATTTAATGTTCTATCTCCTGCCCCATACAACAGACTCTCATCGGATGAACTTGTTTTACATACGGATTCATTTCTTTGGTGGGTGAGGCTAGCAATCTTTTAAAAATGTGTTGCCTAGTCTTATTTAGGCGTATGGGTTAACATTTAGATCTTGAACTTTGACCTTTCAAGCACCTTGAACCAGGTGAGACAAGTTCACTCAGAACAATGTTGGCCACTGCTCCCATTCCTTAATTTTGGATCACCTGCATTTTGGAAAATATTCTTTCTAGGTGTACTGAAGATAAGAGCATTACAATAGTTTACCTTGTCCCCAATAATCGCTCTAACATTCTTCCATCTGCAGTCTACATCTATAAGGTAGGAGTTTGCCTCAGCAATGTCAGGATGGAAATGGGCCTGAAGGTACTTTGCCAGCCCATCTGTGAACCCAGCAGAACCAATGCCTCACCTCTCCTGCGTGGCTCAACACCCAGCTAAACCGATGTATCACAACTCCTGCATGGATTACACCAACACATGGAATTTGCATCACCCATTGCAGCTCTTTGGAACATCTACTCTTAACTGCATCGCGACGCAAGGACACATGGATATTGCATCTCCCAGAGCCATTCTCCAGAACTGCTGCTGCGCCTCGCATCTCCACACAAGGACATCTCATCACCCGTCGCATCTCCCCATGACCACCGCCACTCAGTACATCTTTTCGCCCAGACCTCGCACCGCTTCAGCTGCACGATGCATCCTCTATGCGGGACTCCACATCTCTTTGCAACCAAAATTAAGGCACTGTGTTCAGCAGACTGAAGTGGGTCTCTGAAGCCAGCCCGTGCTCCATCGCGGACAGCCTGAACTTGTGACTTTGTCCCGGTCTAGCGTGACTAGATATCCACTGTTGCCGCTTTGTGCTTTTTGGTACTATATTCACTGAAAGCTTTAAAAGTGCATATCTCTGATTCTCCTGTTTTGATTTTTGCCATTTTGGTCTTGTTTTATTTATTAAAAATCTACTCTGTTTTTCCAATTTGGTGTGGGACTTTTCTTGTATTGTGTTTTCACTTTATCACTGTTTGAAGTGCTGCACAAATACTTTACACACTGTCTCTAAGTTAAGCATGTCTGCTCCGTGCCAAGCTATAAGAGGGTTGAGCACAGGTTAATTTGGGGTTTGCTTGTGAATTCACCCTGACAAGGATTGTGGTTGCTGCTTGTTGACCCCCATCAACCAGTCACCCAATTTCTTACAGAGTGGAATTCTTTTCTCTCCAATTTGAATGGACTCATATATTTCCTTTACTTTCTTGAACACATTGTTAGGCATGACCAGTTTGCCTCTGTATCTGCATGTGAAATAAAGTGCAAGGACAAAGGTCTCTCCAGTTTTGCAAGGGTCACACCCCAAGTAAATGAGGAAAAGCTCCTTGAGATTTCATGGCTGTAAAATGTGCACCAGTACAATCTGTTTTACATCAAAGGCTGCTAAGGCATTTGCAGCCCCTTCTATAATGCAAACATGACCCAAGTGCACCCTTATGACACATACGTTATAAGGCCACATGTGTAGAAAGGCGGCAACATTGTATGAGTCTTTCAGCAAGAAGGGTTTAACGATGCCTTTTATGTGTGTGCCTATCGTATACTGGCACTTTCTGATTAGGGACAATTTTCGTGCATGGGAAAAAGAAAGTTAAAGGACACTTGATGTTATGGTATATTACAGAATGGTAATGTTTAACCTGCTTATCACACTCACCAAAGTTTCTCGGTGGCTAAGAAAACTGTACAGAATAAGTACAGATCGAAAAAATACACAAATCGTGATTTGTTTTATTTAATTCACAAACAAAATGTAATTTTAATGGGAAGTTTGGAGCTTTACATTTTTTTCATTAAAAGAGGAAGACATATGTTAAACTGTAGCTTATCACTTTGTCTTTTTTCCTCCTTATGCATGCTTTTCTTTGTGGGAACATACCAGTGCTTCAATTGGGTCCTCCAGCCGTTCATACTAGATTATGGTTGCTGTACTTGCACTGCTCCCAGAAATCAAGCTAAGGATAGGGAATACATTTTAACCTCAATTTTAAACTCCTTCACATTTAGAGAGCCTTTTACATTTTTCAATTTTCAATTTTGTGTTATATCTATATATAGTTAATTTGTCTGCTAATATTATTTAATTTACTAAAAAGTCATGGCCCCTTGAAGAGATGTCACGGAACCCCACAAGTCTATGGACCACAGGGTAAGAATAGCTGCTTTATGCAAAGGAAAGTCTGAGGAGCCAATTACTAGTCATGTGAATCAGTATTACCAGATTGGATGCTGCTCTAGCTGTCTGTGTTCCTGCAGCTGGGATTATTTTGAATGCAGGACTCGAATTTACATGAAAGTACTTGGGAAAATTGAGTGCAGATGAAAGTACTTGGGAAAATTGAGTGCAGAGCTTCACTGGAACTCAATCAATGGCACAGGTAAGCCACAAAAGAATACCCCTATCTGACAAAAACCTGCCATGCCCTCAGATGCCCTCAATAACTTTCATCCCGCATCCCTTACCTCCACCCGACCTGCAGCTATCCCTCCCATTTTAATTTACCACCTTCTCAACTAAGGCGGTAAATGGCAGCAGAGATGGACAATTTTTCTGTTTAGAAGGGGATCTGCTTGTCACGTGTAATCCAGTAAAACTTGGTCAACATTATTCTTCATTTTGGGCAGAATAACTCATGATTATAGTGTTTTGGTGCTGGGATGCTTTCCAAAAAGTTTCATCTTTCAGATATAGGATTTTTAAAGTGCATTGGCCACTTCAACGATTGTCCTGGCGCTATAAAGCAAATCTGACCCTTAAATAACAATGAGACTAGAAAGCCGAATTAAAGAGTCAGGTCTAAAGGAGTCTCTTGAAAGTCACAATGTCTCTAGAGATGCAAAGCTAAGCTGGAAGTGCATTCCACTCCCTGTCGGCTAGATAAGAAAAGGAGCATTCTCCCCACTTTTTTCATCTAAAATGAGGCATCGCTGCCAACAAGGCAATGGAAGAATGCAGAGTGCTGGTTAGTAGGGAATGTGTCTATTGGACTAGGGACTGAAGGCCATTAAGGTAGAATGCTCTGTGTGCCAGGACTAGACCTTTAAATTCAACCCATTCTTTTAAATGCAACCTGTAATGTTCTTTTCAGCCTTGTTGGGTATGGGCTCTCATAGGAAGACGAAATAGGAGTCTGGCTGCAGCATTCTGCACCAGCTGTAACATCCATTAAAGATATGAGCAGCTTTAGTGTAATCCAGCCTTGATGTAATCAAGGAGGGGATCAATGTCTTTTGGTGCAGCACGGGAAGGAGGTAGAGACATTTTTTCAGCACTTTCAACAAGCCAAAACATGTGCCTACCACCACTGCTGCCTGCAGGTCAAAAGAAGTTGTGCTGTCAAATATAAGCCCATGGTTACAAGCTACAGTAGTGGGTGGGGGAGGCGGGGGAACATCCTTTACCCAAATGTTGTTGTCCCAACTTCTGGTTACCCGGAATCACTGCACCTAAATCCAGTCTACTTGTAAACGGACCATCAGTAGAACATGACCATTGAGTGGAACTGCTACAAAATCTTTGTGTAGCTTTAATACTTAGACGCAAATGTTCTCTTAGTAACAATATAAGAATACTGTTTGAAACAATCTTACTTTTAGTGATAATCGTGTGTGTTATATTTCAGCTTTGTAAAGTCAAGCAAAGCCTGATTACAAAGGGTAATGGAATGCAAGCAGATATATTTGCTCAAAGCAACCATACAAAAGATACTTAGAAAAGTTCAAATTGTTGATACAGGTACATTTGAAGCTTATCATTGATCAATCAGTGACCAAAGTGATAATCTCCAAAGCTACATAGATCAAACAGTGGTTGAAGGTGTTTATCGCAGTGCAACATTTGGTGTGGTAGCCACGGATCCTGAGAACAATAAACATGCCATTTGTATTGGAGTTGCGACAAAATGTAAAGGCCCGGATTTGTAATGACTTTGCACCAGCGCAGGCATGACAAAAAGGGGTTCATGCTACATAGTCTTCAGAGTAAAAGATATTTTGCACCAGAAAAGTGACATTTTCACAACAAACAAAGAACAGTGTCACTTTGCCTTAAGTCGATGTTACTGGAGCACATTTTTTTAAGGAACCAATAATACGAATTTATTGTGTAGTTAGTTAAAACCATTACAATTTTAGCGTAAAATCATCAAGTGTGACAAAATTCCTATTTACATTTTAAATTTGTTAAAAGTTAAAAAGTTCATTTCAACTTCTTACATAAAACCTTGATCATGGTGTATCTAATTCCAAGCCAGCACATTTGAGTTCAAAATGTGGATAAGTCTGCTGGCTGCTTCACAGTGATTGTGTTGAAGCTCTGAGTCCATACTAATGATTGGAAACAGTTCTTAGCACCAATCTGAGAATGTACATCTAAAACCAGAAAGGAAAGTGAACAATGTGCAAGTTGATACCAGAAAACAATCGTCCTCAATTACAATGTCATTTACATTATCGCAGGGCCTTTTTTGTTTTGTTTTATTCATTTTTATTTATTTTTGCTGCCAAGTGGTTAATGTGCAGAAGTGCAAATGTGCAAATCAATGTAACGCATGATTGAAAACACCCATAGGGTTGTTGTAAAACCCAACCAACAAAAGTAGCCAAATCAGACTTTCTGTGCTTAAAGTAGGTGCAACCAAGGGGAAGTGTGTTCATTTCTCAAAAAGAAAAAGAGCACATTGTAAGGCTACTGCAGTGCACAGCACGCATGTTCTAAGCTTATCCACGCTTAGGAATTTTCCACTTAAAGAGTATGAATCCAGTACAAATCCAATGCCAGGCAGCGCACCTTCTCCTCTGCACCATGGCACGGGGCTGTGAGGCCTGTAAGACACCCTTGTTTGCAGGGCCATACGGGCCGCAGCGGGCACCAGGCGTTTCCACGATCGGCCACAAGATTGAGGGCCGGTTTGGGACACGTGGGGGCAATTTTTGGTACAGGGGGACAGTTTTGCAGCAAGGCTGCAATATCGCCCACCTGTACCAAGAGCAGCTGCAGTGATTTCCTCGCACACCACGCCCTCCACCCCATATTCCCCTCCCACTCACCCACCAGCCCGTAGCCGGGTTGACTCAATAGCCAGGGGCGGTTTGCGTTCCCATCCGGCCCTGCCCGTTTGGCTGCCAGAGCAGGGAAGGCGGCAGCAGCAGGTTATTTTAGTAGATGTGTGTCTGCACTGTGCTCACCCCTTGTGCAATGCAGCACAGCAAATGTGGATCACGTGCTGCGTGGTGTTAAAAATTGGTAAAATTGGCCTGAGTTCGAATGCAAAGGGAATTCTCACTTGGATTTACCTTCTGAAATGATACAAAGATAGGTAAGATAAATAGAAACTACTCCACAAACTAAGGTATGCAGAAAAACTGGTTCTTCTGCCCTTTGGGCATGGAAACCTGCGATACATAAACAAACATTTGCTTCAGAATGACAGTGCGCAGGCATGTTAATGCAAAACTTTCTCAGGTTTTTAATCTCGCTGGCTGTGTTTCACTTCCTTGGGACTGCAGCCTGCTTAGCAGCCAGCTAAATTCACTTCAGAGATGCAGGAACCGAATTCTTAACAATCACATTTTATCACTGTATAGATTGTCCCAAGGAGAGAAGGGAAGGATAATTGAACAATCATGATGGTGAGAAATGAACATTTATGCGGTATTTGAGAATATTGGTAAAAACAGGTGAACCTTCTCTGGGAAGAAATTTCAGAGCATGCAGCAGAACATCTAGCATTAAGCGCATTTTACGATGACGCTACAAAAAGATGATTTACAATATTCTGGAGAGACAGAAAAACAGGAACATGTCTAATAGTGGTCTAAAGGGCCAGGTACCACTTTCTGCAATGTAAATAGTTCACAATACGTGGTCCCTTTGACTAGGCTGCTTCACACTGTACCTTGGTCATCACATGGTGACATGAGCTTTCTGTCATGATTCAGGCCTTATTACAGATGTAATACCGTCAGTGGTAAATAACCACTGCTGTGAGAGTACTACTCAGGCAGATAGTACACAACATTTTCTGGTTTCATGAGGTAAAACTGGTGTTTTTAGGACCAGCATTAAATCTTGAGCTGCTGGTAAAAAAGTTCTAGAGGCAATTAATAGAACTGTAATGAGCAGGGGCATTGGAAGTAACTCGGTGTCAAAAGCATTCATCTGTTTCATCCCAAGTGTGTAGTGGCTGTACTTGAAATTCATTTTCAAAAGGGGAAGATGGCTCTTGCTTGAACAGTGTTTTACACCGGCACAGGCCTGATCTAATTTTCGGGAATAAATGTTATAAATGGACTATTTTTCATTAATGAGAGTTAGTGCGAATGAGCTTGCTACAAAGTAAAGTTTAACCACTGACAGTAATATTATTACAAACGAGGTAATATTGTATTTGTTATAACACGTTACATCACCGAAAATCTATGCATAATTATTACTAACAAAACAATGTAGTAATTCTGCAACATAAATGCTTCATATGCAGTTTATTCCTCATATACTGGTAGACGGCTCCCATTCTAAGAGTAACAATGCACTTCAATATAGTGAATGTGTTGTTTTTACGTTACTCCTGGATTTAGCAAGCCATGAAAATAAGGTAGTTAACCACGTGCGTGGTGGGGCTTGACTCAGTGGTCAAAGAAAAGTATTATGTGATCTGAGCTTGGAGAACCTAGTAAACAAAATGCAAACTGCAGTATACACAAATGTCACATATAGGACCTTATCATGATGTCGGTAGGACCGCCACTGAGAGGCCATCGGTGGCAGCCCCACTGACCTCCAGGATAGCAGTTCGATTGCTGCATTATGATGCAGTTGGTTGGACGCAGTGGTCGGAGGGACAGACCGATGCCTCTGACAGGCTCAAGGAGCTTGTCGCAGTGGCTGCCAGACCGTAATCCCTACAATGAAGGCAATGGCTGCGCAGGCACTGCCGTAGGCATTACAATGTCCTATTTCCCACAGCCTTTTCATGGGGGTCCCACTGCCATGGAAAGGCTGTCGGGAAGGGACTTAGGGGGGCCCTATGTGGACCCCTGTCCCCCGTGGGCCTCCACTATGTGGCCAGGGGGAACATATGGTGCCTTCCCAAACATCCATGCTCTACATGGTGCCAGGCACAGGGTGCATGCATGTTTGCACACATACCTTTTACCACTGCGGCTTGTGCTATGACCCTTTTATGGACCGTAGCACAAGCCACAATAGTAAACTGCATGTTTCCAATCGCCTTCACAGTGTTTGTACCATAATATGGCGGGTGTTTTCAGTCTACTGTTTTCCCCCACCCTTTCTGACTTTAGTTTGTTAGTTGCTGCCTAGTAGCCTACATCGCCTTGATGACGGGATCGCTTGCCATTGGTGCCCTTACATGGTGGCACTAAAGGATGCTGTCTGCTTAGAGGTAATGGAGGACCTTCTGTCAATGCCCTGCAAGGACGCTGCTTGCTAAATTAATCTACTATAGCCATGTTTTTCATTTCTTCTTTTTGATGGCGAGGTTCCATACTTTGGGGCCTATTAGGATTGCGGTTTTTCCGCATCCTCCGGGCTGGCGGAAGCCACCGCCGGCCCAGAGGATGCGGAAAAACCGCAGCGGACCCACCAGAGACCCACCGCCACATTAGGATGGCGGGTCCTGGTTTCCGTCCGCAGCAATTCCGCCGCGGTTGGCTTACAACCGCGGCGGAAAAGCTCTAATATGGTGGAGGTGTCTCTCAGACACCGTCCACCATATTAGGAAATGCTAGAAAAGATGCTTTTCCGCGGCAGATTTTCCGCCGTGGAAAAGCATGTGGAACTTCACTGCGGGGGCCCGTTGCAGGCCCCCTAGGTGAAGGGGGGTGGGGGGTGCACATGGGGGTACCTAAGGTTCCCCCCTGCATTTGTATGCAGAGATCGGCAGGCACCGCGCGGTGCCTGCCGCTTTCTGCATACAAAAGCAAAGTATGCATTTTTGACATTGCGGCGGGTACAGCTTGAAGCTGCACCCGCCGCAATGTTAAGGATAGAGGATGTGACCACCACCCTGGCGGTCACATCCTAATCTTCACGGGGGGAACGCCGCTGCCCATGCGGACGTTCCCCCCTACTCTATGGTGGCGGACGGACTCAGGTCCGTCCGCCATCATAATCGGCCCCCTAGTGTGGAAACCTTATTATTTTAATTCAATTTCATTTACTTATTTTGCGTTTTCCATTGCGATTTGGGTTTAGGTATATCTTTTTTGTATATGGCACTCAGCAGTTCCGGAGCTCTATTTTAAATTGGCTTCTGCCTTCACTTTCCTGTTTTTTGCTTTTGGGTATCTCTGTCTCCTTGACTGCGTTAGCATTTTCTATTGCTGCTCCCACTGGGCAGCATGCTTACGGCCGCCACATATACAGCCATGACAGCAGCCTCCCAAAGGCAGGCTCTTTTGTGCTTTGGATAGGCTTTGTGCGCAGACCACTGGCTGCTCTTCTATCCCCTTCAGCAGTCCACCTCACACTGAAAGCAGAGAGGCACTCCTAAACCTACAACCGAATTACCTCTCCAAGGTCAGCTCATCCTCCATCTACTGGGCTAACAAAATACTGCCCGGGTCTCTCACTGTCCTATAATCAATCAATCTTTTCAGTCCTCTCCTGCTAAATGGAAGAACTCTTCACATGTATGCTTAATAATATCCGTTCCTTCCCTCCCTAAACAGAACATTTAATAACTGACCAAATAGCAGTTGACAATCTGGATATTTTATTTTTGATTAGAACATTAAAATGTTGGGAGCTACAATGAAAATAATAGAGTGCTGGAGGGGCAAGATGGCCGCTAGTGGGTTGTAGAGCACAGTCGCACTCTACTCCCTCTCCCGAATAGGAGTATGAAGAAGCAGCCCTGCGACAACTATGAGGCGAATATGCGGGTGATCGCGAGGATTACAAGGAGGCATCAAAAGGCCATCAGCACCACAGGACTCCACGTTCAATATCAATTTTTTTCGGCATTTAACATTGTGAGAGAGTGCTGGTGGAATCTATACAGCAGCCTGCGCATGTCCCAACGAGTGAGAGGCGAGAAGGAGAAAGATAAAGAAAAGATGGTACCGGCGGCAATCAGCACAATCAAGGCGCTGGGAACGGGGACTATCCCCAAAATGCCGCCACCAAGCAAACGATCGACCCCGGCTGCAAGTGCTGTTCAGAAGGCACAGCAAAGGAGAGCCGAGAGAGAAAGGAAATTGGAGACTAGGGCGGCCCAAAATGAAACGCCGATTGCAACACAAGGATTAAATAAAGACCCTGCCATCTCCGGGCGCAACAACAGATTGATGGCTGCCAAAGACGTAAAGGACCCCAACATGAGACAGCCTACCTTGACGGAGTCGTTTAACACGAAAGCAGCAGCAGGAGCAGCTTCCAGGACTCCGGCGAGGCTTTCCCCTGCCGAGAACGCTGTTGTAGATACCGGCATAGGTGCCGGCATAGACGCGGGGGGAGAGAGAGCCGTCCTCGAGGACGTCGGTGTCTTGGTTACCGAGCAACCAGAAATGACGGACACAGTTTGCACGCTTCCCGCGGACACATTGGAAGCGGGGGAGACGGAGACGGAGGACATGAGCAGAAAACAGCGGGTGAGCAGAGCTACTGGGGGAGGGGGGGCGGAAAATACAAATAATGCCCAGATGTTAGATGCTCTGTTGCAAGTGGATGCTGAATTAAGCAATGGTAAAAGACAAAAGCAGTGTGAAAACTGGGGGAGCCTGACAAGTTTGGACTCACAAAAAGAGCGCGAAGGGGATACATTATTTTCGGTAAACGAGGGCTCGGACTCCACCTCGAGCGAGGGGGAAGGTAAAGACTCCACAGAGATCAGCTCGGACTCAGAGGGGAGTAGCGAACTTAAAGATAAAAATACACAGAAAAGGAGAAAATCAACAACAAAACGAGGAGGAGGGAGTGGAGGTTCCCCAGTAAATACAAATAGAAAACTCCTATGTGATTATTCTGCAACCCCAGTGTGCACCAGGACGGCACGCAAGGAGCAAGAGCATCAGGAGGGGGGAACAACACGCTACATTGGATTTGATGTTTAACACATTAAGACAAATGCAGGCTGAAGCCAGGGCAGAGAGTCGGAGAGCCAGGCATGACACTAAGAAAATACAGGCATCAATCAGGAAAATGAATAAAAAGTACGAGGAGGTTGAGGAGCGAGTGGAACAGGTAGAGGAACGGACGGGCAGACTCGAGGATGAGATAACGGATTGGCAGGCCTTTAAGATGGAGCAGGCCAAAATGGTGGAGGATCTTCAATAGAAAATTGAGAATTTTGAAAATCGCCAGAGGCGAAGTAATGTGAGACTTCTTGGACTAGAAGAAGGGATTGAGGGGCAGGATGCAAGAGGCTATGTTGTTAAGTTGTTGAAAGGTGCCTTCCCGGAAGCCCAGTGGCAATGGGAACTAGAGGTCCAAAGGGCACATAAATTTCCTCTGTCAATTAAAAAGAAGCGGGATGGGGGCAGGATAATTTGCCGAGAGCTATGTTAGTGTTTCTTGGAAACTTTTTGGCAAGACAGGAAATCATTGAGAAAGCCAGACCAGACTCTAAAAAATCCTTTCAGGGGGTAACGTTCTTTTCAAGGCCTGATTTTTGCCACTTAACTGTGGAGAGGCGGTGGCGACTCAGGCAACTAATTGCCCCCTTTCAGCATCAAGATGCAGAGGCCTACCTAATGTTCCCAGCAAAGCTAAAAGTTATCGTAGGAGGACGTACTAGGATGTTTGTTTCAGAAGTGAAGGCAGGGGAATTCTTAACTGAACTTACTGAGCCGCACAGGGGGGGAGGAAAGAAATGATAAGGTAAAAGGGAAAAAATCAAGATACTGTTAGAAGACTGGGGGCACAATACAGATTCGGGGCAGCGGGGGTAAAGAAAGGGATTGAGTAATAATGGGGAGAGGGAGGCGACACTACAACACATAGTAGCCACACATAGGTCATGTCTGACCTATTTGCCTGTGGAAGGGGGGGCGGGGGGAGGCGGGGGGAGGCGTGGGGGAGGGGGGAATGGTGGTGTTGGGAGTTGGAAAAAAACAGCACAAAATGACAAAAAACACAGAGAAGAGAATGCTTGGTTAACTACTTTTAAAGGTGGTAGCACCAAGATGGTGATTTGGAAGGAAAGTCTCAGCAAGTATAAATGGCATTAAGGGTTGTCTCCATGAACATTTGTGGTCTTAATAACGGAATGAAAAGACAGAAGGTGGCTGCCATGCTAAGAATGCTTAGGCTGGAAATAATATGCCTTCAGGAGACACATATAACAGGGAGGGAAAAATACATGCTGGAGCAGATGGGGTTTGATGTCCTTGCTCACACAATGCAAGAAACTAGGACAAAAGGGGTTGCTATACTGTCTAAGAAAGGAGCTGTTAAACTTAAAAAGAAAAAGGAGGATCAAGAGGGGAGATGGGTTATCGTGGAAGTGGAAACACATGCTGGATGTTTTACAATTGTCTCTGTATATGGCTCCAATGATGATGATCCGGAGGTTTTTAAATATTTAGATATAGAACTCGCATTGTGGCCAGAACCTGTATTATGTTGCGGAGATTTTAATGTTAATGGCCTGGATGGGCTGGGTTCGAGGGGTGGGGGAGGCTGTGCAGGTCGGAAGAGGAAAACATGCAAGGCTATACACAATTTGGTGCAACACAATGCTATGGTGGACGTGTGGGCGAAGAACAATCCAATAGGGACAGGGAGCACCTATTACTCAGCACCTCATAGAATGGTTGCCAGGCTAGACTACTTTTTTATTTCAAACTCAATAATAAGTGGAGCCCAATTAGAATGACTGCCAAGGATAGTTTCGGATCACAACCCGCTGGTGTTGACCCTGCCACTGGATAACAGGGGTTGTAGAAAAAGCAACACATGGACTTTTGAGAGAGGATTGCTGAGGGAACCAGGATATATTAGCCACATGCAGGAATGGATTCCACAATTTTGGGAGATTAATAGGAACTCAGCTTCAGCTGACATAACTTGGGATGCGTTCAAGACTGGAGTTAGGGGGAAACGTTGAGTTATACATTACAGAGGACCAAGAAGGAGAAGAACAGGATGGATAAGAGGCTGATAGAATTGGGGAGGCTAGAAGAACGTATAATTATGGCTATAATCAAGCAAGAAGCAATAGAGGGGATATTGCTGGAAATAGAACTGAATAAAGCAGAGGCAGGGAAAGTCTGGCGCCGAAGGCGGCGGGAAACTTTTTGGCTACAAAAGAAAAGTGTTATGAATATAACAAAAGAGTAGGTCACCTATTAGCAATCCGGACTAGGCAAAACTTAGCAGCAGGCGAAATAAAGGAAATTAGAGATGCCACAGGAAAGGCAGTCAATAAGGTGGAAGAGGTGCAAGAGGTTTTTAGGAAATTTTATGGAAATCTGTATGATCAAAACATATATAATACAGATCTGGAGATTACGGAGTATCTGGCAGAGATACCACATCCAATGTTAAGTACAGAGGGGAAACTGAAATTAGACCTCCCTTTAACCTTACAGGAAGTAGGTGAGGCTGTGACCAATTTACCATCGGGGAAAGCCACAGGGCCGGACCAAATTCCGGCAGAATTTTATAAAGCCTTTTGGGATATAATGGGGGAGGATATGCTGGAAACTTTTAGGCAGGCACAGCTAGGCAGGGCAGTCCCACACTCTTGGGCAGGGGCGGATATCATAGTGATATTAAAGAAGGATAAACCGCCACTAGAGCCAGGGTCTTATAGGCCAATTACTCTTTTAAATGCGGACGCAAAAATGTTCTCCAAATCACTGGCGCAAAGATTGAGCAGGGTCATTGAGGGATTAGTCATTACCTCTCAACACGGATTCATTCCAGGGAAAGGGACAACCCAGCACACCAGACAAATGATTACCATCTTGGATGCCGCGGAGGTTGCAGGAGACCCTGTCGCGGCCATATTTCTTGATGCAGAGAAGGCCTTCGACAGGGTCTCCTGGGACTATCTGTGGAACGCCATGGAGTGGCATGGGATAGGCGGGGGCTACATCAAAGCAATTCAAGCCTTATATGAACAGCCAACGGCAAGGATAAGAATTAATAGAAGCTACACAAAGGCAGTACAGATAAAACGTGGGACTAGGCAGGGCTGCCCAGCATGGCCCCTGCTGTTCGCCTTATATCTGGACCCTATGCTAAGGAGATTAGAAAGCAAAAACAACATCTCTCCGGTTAGGTTGCAAGGGAATGAGTATAAACTTTTCGCAAATGCGGATGATGTGGCTATTGTAACATCGAAACCAGGGAGAGCGATAATTGAAATAGAGCAAGAGGCAATGAATTTTGGAGCGATAGCTGGGTATTTGATTAACAAAGGGAAGACTCAGATAGTGCAGAACAGTTTTACAACACACCAGGATGTTAGAGTAGTACCTGAAGCAACATACCTTGGGATAAAAGTGACTACAGATTTAGATAGCCTGGTGAGAATAAACATGGAACCACTATTATAAAAAGTAAAAAGAAATACATAAAGGATCAATAATTTACACTTGACTTTAATGGGTCGCATAAACGTGATCAAAATGATCACGTTCCCGAAATTTTTGTATTTTTTTAGAGCGATACCATTATTTTTTGATCATGTATGGTTTAGTAAGCTAGAAGTAATACTCAATAGGCTTATCTGGGCGCAAGGGAAGACCAGAAGAGCTTATCGGTTTATGGTACTCCTGAGGGAAAAGGGGAGATGGGGGGGCCACAGACTTCAGACTTTACTATTGGGCAGCAGCCCTGCAATACTTTCAAGGGCTCATAGGAGGAGGGGGAATTGACCAACGGGATGGGAGACCTGGATTCACGAATGTATATAGAGCACTGATGGGGGGGAATGCTGAGAACGGCTTGTTAAATACGGTTGATTATGGTTACTTTAAACATACCAGGTTTAAGACTCTACGAGCAGCTTATAAAGTGTGGAAGGTAGTGGCAATAAAGCTTGGAATAGGCAGATATAATAGATACACCCGACTGTACACAAATCATTCATTTCCAGGAGATATTTTTAGAGATACAATTATGAAGGAATGAGATAACAAGGGGATCAAGAAGATAGGGGACTTATTGGATACTAAAGGAGTGGTTTTGCAATTCCAGGAAATACAAAGGAAATATGAGATAATGGGTAACAATTTTTTTAAGTACCTGCAGATAAGAAGCTCTCTGGCAAACAAAACGGGAGGCCTGTTAGGGTTTAACCACTGCAGAGTGATGGACTGTATTGAACGGAGTAACCAGTGTACAATCCGGCAGTTATATGCGGAGCTATATGTGTTAAAAAAATGATGATAGAGAAAAATACGCCAGCAAATGGACGGAGAAAGTGGGAACTGGCCCCAAGGGATTACAGACATCTTTAGACTTAGGGAGGACAGTTCTATGCTCAGCGACGCTACAAGCGCAGCATTACAAAACACTGTATTCTCTATATCACACTCCGGCCAGAATTGCACAGTGGGGGGGATACAGGAATAACTTGCCCGCGGTGTGATTCAAGAGATGCGGATATTGTTCATATGTTCGCGCAATGTCCACAATTGCATACAGTAAAGGGGGCAATTGAGGAATTCTTGGAGAATTCACTGGGGATTAAGACCAAAATGACAGATGAATTAATAATGTTAGGGGTGGCGGCGGGTGCAGAGGAGCTCCCTATAGAATTTTTGTTTATGGTAGCAGCGGTATATCGGATTGGTATTGCAAAGGCGTGGCTAGATAGGGTACCACCGACATTTCAAACATGGATAGCCAGGTTACTTTCCACATATAACCTGGAAAAAGCTATATATGAAAAGAAGGGTAGAAGGGCGAGAACAATGGGAGGAAGGATATGGCAACCATTAGACCGGTGGAAAAAGAGGGCAGAATAGTGGAGGGATTACAGGGCTAGGAGAGGAAAGGATATGTATTAAATGTACTGTATCAAAGTATGTCTTCATTTCTCTGGGGGGGGGGTTAATATTACTTGCATTATATTCTTATTGTATTCTTTTCTGTATGTGCATTTATGCTGTAACCTGTGTTGGAAAACAAAAAAAAAAAAAAGGAAAAAAAAGAAAATAATAAAAAAGAAAAAAAGAAAATAATAGAGTGCTCCGGGCTTCTAATGGCTGGTACAATCCCAGAGCTCCAACATTCCAATGTTTGTTCACAGATGTTGCTGTAAACAATGGCCTTGCAGAGCCCCGGGGGATTTAAACCCTTGGGCTTCATGAAGCCTTTGTTTTACAAATTAGAACATTCTGCCCTCTAGGGGTGGAATGTTCTAATAGCCTTAGAGCCCTCCGTAGCAGGCTCAACTGTCCACTAAAAGCCTGCTCTCTTGTTAAAGGTTAATGCTGGAGCAGGCCTTTAATGGCCACGAGAGCCCTCTATAGCAGGCTCTAAGCCTATAATAAATCCTAGTAATGTGAAACCCCAGGTCTACATATTGCACTTGCAGTCCCAATTTCCTTTAAGATCATCTATCTCAACAGGCACACTAAGTTCGGTAGAAGTTTATCCTTCTAAAGAAAATGTTATGTGTTTACTTAGACTGAGTTTCTGGTGATTAATACCAAGGTCTCCCTGGCATGCAGGCACGCTTATTTCCTTGTTTATCACCCTCCAAGGCATGCTCATAACTTTGGTCTTAAGTGTGCAGGCCAGGCTTGCTGTCCCTTTTGCTCTTCGATCTTCCAATGTTGTGGTGAGAGGTGAATTCAACTTCTCGAATGATATATCTGATTGATCAACTGAATTCAATATGATCGATGACTGTTACTTCTGAGGTCTTAGTTAAAAAGGGCAAGGGCCTGTCTCTAAGGCAGGATACAGGACTGAGCTGATTTTTCTCTTCTTTTGAAGAGATATTCTTGGCAAACGGCCTCCTAATTTGGCAATTCAGTTTGTCCTTCTCATTGAGCTTCTCGTCTGTGTTAAGACCCACTTCCCAAATACTGGAATAGGTACAGCATGGCCTAATATCATGGCGTAGAGACATTTTATTTCAGTAGCAAGCAAATACTATATATGAGCACCTGATTTATTTTCCAATTCAACTCTCTTTATTTCCTCGATAACTGAGGCACTTTACCCTATTCAATTTCTTATTTTTCACATATCAATGCAACTCACATTCATTGGCTCCGCAGTTTACTTCTAGGCCTGGAACTAACTTTAATTACACCAGAGTAATCAGAGTAATTTCAGTCATTCTGTGTCATTTTTTGGCGCAGAATGATCAACAATTACACCCACTTGTGTAATTAAGAGTAATTTGGGGGAGAATAGGCAGACAGAAAGATAAATAGCGTGCGGGAGAGGCAACTCAAACTGCTGCTCATGTTGTTTAGTGTAAAATGTATCCTTGCATCCATTTTAGATTATCAGAAAGGAGACACCTCATAACTTGGGTAGACGGTCAGCAGGGCCAGTCTGGCCGCAGCAGGCATCGGGCGCTTTCCCGGGAGGCTAGAAGGGGTGGGCCGGTTTTGCAGCAGTGGGGGCTGTTTTTTTGTTATTGGAGGCCGGTTTTGCAGCGGTGGTGCAATATCGGTCCCCAATATCAAAAGCAGCAACTGATTCCCCCACCCCTCCCCCAGCCACAGGGCTGGTCTTACAAACTAGCCAGAGCTGCTTTGAGATCCCAGTCTAGCCAGACAGTTGGTGAAAGGGGTACTCACTGACTGATATCATGCCCACTGTATTTCAAGTGCCATAGGATTTAATGCGCCTGTAATTCAGCGGATGGAATATCCATCATGTTTGTGATGGAGTATCCTACCTGTCAAACTCTAGATCAGGCTCTCAGATGAGTAATCGTAGACTAAATAAATCAGGATCAATGTAGTTTCATGCCCAATAAGGGCACCAGGCTTAATTTACAATGGCTGTTTGGCTGCTTGGGAACAGAATGGTGCAGAAGCCAACATCAGTGTTTACCTTGGACACATCCAAGACTTTTGATACCCTGTAGAAGCAATATATGTGTGGAGTGCTGGAAAGGTTGGAAATGTGACCACATTACAGACAATGAATCCAGTTACTCTATAGGTGTCTGATGGTCAGGGTAAAAGTACAAAATGATTATTCAGACCCATTTAGGCTTTAGAGAGGCACTAGGCAGCGGTAGCGGCGTCTGCTCTCCCCTATGCTTTTTGGTTTAGAACTGTAACTCCAAGTCTGTGTTTATTTGAGAGGACCCTCTTATGCAGGGACTGAGATAGGAAGAGGGATGGGTGGGGAGAATCTCATGTATGATGATGATATGCTTTGGTATAGGGCCCTGTAAATTCGGCTGTAAAGGCCCACTTGCTATCTCTACAGGAGATCAGGAGAACCACAGAAACTTTTCTGGCTAGGAATCTATATATCCTCCTAGACAATTTTGGGAACAATGTCAACCATTGGAGATCTTCCATTATCTCTGTACGGATGCAATGAAAAGTTTAAAATGATAACCTTGCCAAGTTCCTTTATGACCTCCAAAACACACAGTTTAAAATAAGCCTAGAATTCTAGGAAGCTAGAGGCAGAAATGCGGCTATTACCCTGGAATGGAGAAGCAGCATGGATTGCCCTTCCTAAACATTTCAGAGGAGTCTACGATGGGGGCCTACCACTCTGGGATGAAAAGTAGTACCATTGGGCATCACAGCTTGTAGTAGTTCATGAATGAGCCGTTGCACCAGAGAGCTGATGGAATTGCAATGGGAAGCAGAGGGTTTACAAAGCTAGCACACTTAGGGGGTCTACCCACACACAAACAGCTACAGTTTAGAGGGCAAGAACTAGACACCTAGGGTGGTAAAAGGTCAACGATATACTCCAATGGGATAGCCACATAGTTGCAAAGGTTGGGAAATTTCCAGGATACATTTGTTGGGAACAAGTAGGTATAAATAAGCTGGGAGACGTACAGAAAAACAGAGCTCCAGTTCCTCGGCACTCTCTAAAGGCGGGTTACCAGATTGCTCAGACAGCTACCTGCAAGTGAGACATGCCCTGCCATCCCATGTAGCGATAAGAAGGATTTCTAATGATGCCTCCCCACTGGAAGAATGGCTCCTCATGGAGCCCCTCCGTAAGAAGGACATCTTATTGGCATATAGGAAAATTATTAATAATTTCCCCAATGTCCTGATAAGCTTAGGAGGAATAGGAATAAGGCATTGGGGTAACGGCAAATGAAGAGTGGAGAGAGGAATTAAGAGACCCCGGAGATATAGCGATTGGAACAGGATTTAGATTAGTTAAACTACACATCCTTCCTAAATCCTAGTGGTGTAACAAAAAACTATGGGAGCCCCCTGCAGACTGTGATGAGGGGACCTCTGAGTCTCATATACCTTACAGATATTCATTGTTCTTGGGATGAATGGGGGCCCCTTAATGAGATAATGGCCTCTTGAAGAGTTAAGGGCCCCACTGCTCCACAGGGGCCTTTGTTATGCCCCTGCTTTATCATATTATCACAGAAGTATGCTTCAGAAAATTGGGACAATAACAACAGACAACTATGCAAGAGTCTGTAGTCAAAAGGGTACTTTCCTTCATATCCTATGGTCATGCACAGATATAAGGCTTTACTGGTAGGGGCCTGCTTGCATAAGTCACTAGGGGCCAGATGTAGGTAAATCTATTTTACCGACACTTAAATACCGAATTTTACCGATTCGGTATTTAAGAGTCGGTAAAATAGATGTACCGAGATGTAGGTAAATCCAGATGTGGATTTACCGATTCTTTAAAAGTCGGTATTTACCGATTCGGTAAATACCGACCTGTAATGCTCCATTCATTCCTATGGGCTTTGAAGCCCATAGGAATGAATGGGGCATTACAGGTCGGTATTTACCGATCGGTAAATACAGATTTTTGGCAAGGGTGCAGGGGGTGTCACTTTGACACCCTCTAGCACCCCCAAAAAAGGTTCGGGGGCCATATGGCAGGCAGACCTGCCCTAAGGGCAGGTCTGCCTGCCATATGGCACAGGTGTGCATGCACACATTTGCATGCTCACCTGAATCGGTATTTCACCATCAAATTGAATTTGATGGTAAAATACCGATTTCTTAGGCCTTGTGGGACTCATCAGAGTCCCACCTACATATCGATTTTACAGAATCTGTAAATTTACCGTTCTGTAAATTTACCGACCGGTATATTTACAGATTCTGTAAAATTACAGATCGGTAAATTTACAGAACGGTAAAATTACCGATTCTGCCCCCTACATCTCAAATTCCTTTTACCGGTCGGTAACGGCCGAATTCGGCCGTTACCGACCGGTAAAACCCTACCTACATCTGGCCCTAGAGCTCCAAATTGAGGTATCAAGAGATCATCCAAATTACTCAAGCTGAATATCTGGGAAGAGGGAGGCCTTCCAAAATAGAGACGATTGCCCATCACTCTAGACCTAATAGTAGCAAAAGGGAATGTGACCAAGAGTTGGGGGGGGGTTGATTACCTCCAGAGCTAGCCGAGTGGCAAGTGGATTTAGATTGGCGATGTTTGCTAAGAAGCTAACCTATGAAAGGAGAGTATACCCGAATAAATGGAGGAAGATTTGGCATTCATGGCAAAATCACACTGGGGTAGTGTTGACAGTGGAAATTATTGAATGGGCATTTGTATGAACAGCTGACTGATTTATTAGCATCTCATAGGCCATCATAAAGTCCCTTAATTTAGTAAATACAGACTTGAACATGTGGAAATTATTGAATGGACATTTTTATGAACACTGTTATGGACACCTGACTGATTTAATAGCATCTCATAGGCCATCATAAAGGCCCTGAATTTAGTAAATACAGACTTGAACAATAGACTTGACAAATTGCCTTTCACATTCATGGAAAAGCTCTGTATTCAACATAGATAGCAAAATCAGTTGCACAGTAAGTATACATGCCTTTTATGGCACTTTTCCCATGGACATCCTTATGGACACCTGGGAGCACCTAATATACTGAGTAAGAACCTACTGGCATTCTATGCATGAAGTAAGAATTGGCCAACTAAATGAACGTTAGTGATTATGGTAATTCTGCCAATGTATCCTTTTGAACGCTGCAGAATATACTTTAACAATGATTTTTACACTAAATTGTTCTTTTTCTGTTTTGTAGTGGTTTTATCAACATTTTGCAATGATATTAATTAATCATACAATACATTTGAAACTGAAAATATTGCCTATCCATCTGTATCTTTGGGCTAACATTTGGAGACTTATAATCCTGCCGCCAATAGTTAGTCAAAATCTCAAGAAAATGGGGCCCAGATTTATCAAGGGCTTGTGCTGCCCTTGTGTTGCCCTTGTGTTACGCAAGGTGATGCAATGCAAGCCCTTAATTCAAATTTGGTAAGCCATGCAGAGCCACCATGCATGGCTCTGCATAGCTTAGTACATCTGGAGTAACGCTATGCACCGCAAGTTGTACCTTGTGTTACTCTGTGTAGGAAAGGCATTTCATGGGTGGAGCATGGCTGTTCCTATGCATCCATCCCTGGTTTTTGGTACATTCCTAGATTTACTAAGATAGTAAACTTGTGAATACGTCAAAATGCTATGCCTTCCCAGGTGAGACAATTACGAGTAGAAATATTTTTATTTCTACTTGTTATTTCCTCTTTTACAAGCACACACAGGAAGAAGAAAATATGTATGAGTATTGTTTTTGTGCAGGAATGTATACCTTCATGCACAAAAACAATCCTGCCTGTAACACAGACACCCTTGCACCATGGCGCAAGGGTGCCTGAATTGGCGCTTGGCAGCCACATGTACGCCCTCGGAGAAAGGGAGTAGAAATGCGCCATATGTTAGTGTTGGAAAGTGGATTAATAGTAGTGGCAGATATGCATTTACCACTGGCAATAATGCTACTAACACACTGTAGGGCTCAGAACAGGTCTTAGAAAATTATTTCCATACTCAACCCTTGGTAGCTTGGCTGTGAGCAGGCAGGCTTAACTTCAAAGACAGGTATATAAAGCAATTAAAAACGTCAATTCAGAAGATAATTAAGACACCACACACAATAAAAATCCAACACCAATTTATAAAAATAGGAAACAGTTTTCATCTTTAAAATGACACCAAAACTAAAAAATCTACTGTACGGAACCAGAGGGATGGATTTGTTAAGATTAGTTACTTTCTAGTGCATAGAAACTAATAGTGCCACGTTTGGACATTTGATTGCTTTTGTCATGGACAAATAAACATTTAGCAATTGTTCTGGAGGATTTCTCACCAGACTTGTGCAGCCTCCTCCAGCAGGCTGAATCCTGTTAGGATCTCCTTCCCGAAGTTCCTCTTGCGGTTCAAAGTGTCCAACACCCAATCCAAGGGTCTGGAATCTCCAAGAGGGTCCTTGAAAGTTTGGGACTTCAGTACCCACAATACACTTGGACGAAACCCTTAGAAATCCACTGTTAGTACTTCAGGCTGAGGATTCTTTATGGTGATGGTCCAGGTGAGCTCTGTTAACCTGTAGCTTGCAGGGAGTCCACTCTTTAGTCCTTTTGAAGCAGGTTTGATCCACAGACCTGTAGTTTCAGATGGTGCAAAAAGCACAATCTTCAGAATGCAGGGCCAGGTGAATGCACATCAAACTCTTCAGCATGGGCACTTCTGGTTCTCTTAGGTTTCAAAGCAGATCTGAGAGGCACTGCCCCACTCAGATACTTATTCAGTGTTCTCTGGGGTCAAGCAGGAAGGCACTCCTGTCTAATGAGGTTCAGGCCAACACCCCAGAGCATGACCACTTCCTCCAATGTGTGACACAATGTTAACCCAGTAAGCACTATTCCTCCAAAATTCAATTTATCAGGATTTTCAGCAGAGGCAGCAGAGCTGACTAAACCAGCCCACAAGATGGCTTCATCTGCATAAATCCACTCCCCTTACATCTGGGAATTCCTTGTTAATCCCCCATCTGGCTGCGGGGCAGAGGGGAGGGGTGTAAATAAAAACTGGTTTCTATAGTGTAGTTCCTATATTCCCAATAGGCTCTGCGCATTGGAATAATATATCCTATAGTTTAGACGTAGGACTGAGGTCAACTAGGTCTCTATCGAATATATTAAACTTAATAGTGAGTGCCAGCTAGCTCAGAAGTCACTAGAAACATTCTCGAATTCACAAGAAGGGATTAGTTTCTGACAACTGCATAAACATGACAACTTTGTTTCTTAAGAATAAGAAATGTATCTCTAGAGTCGTGGAAACAATAGATAAGAATTTCACTCACTCAATCGTGCATGCTTTGTTTCTACAGAGTTGCAGAGAAATAGAGAGACGGGCGATTTGAATAAAAAGGGTTTATTGAACAGTCTTCTTTCTCATGCAAGTAAAGTGAACTGCTACAATCGTAATGCAGACTGCAAAGTATAATGCGTACAGTGAGAACAATATTATAAAATAATACTGTAAGAGCATTGGATGGTTTCTAAACCATATAAAAATACATACATAAATAACAATGACTAAAATACTCAACTGGTGCCTCTAAAATACGCCTACCCCATGCACCTAACCTAAGTCTAGTACGAGGGAAGAAATAAGTGTGGTGTTGCATAGGTTTAGTTTTCTTTGCCAAGAATCTATCCAATATTTCTCTTAGGTTCTAATCAGCTCCATACCTTAGTTTAGAATGAAGGAGGTCTGGTATCTCTGTCTCGGGACTCGATTTCCCAACACCCCGCAAGGGGAGCTTGGAAACATTGGAGCTGGATTCGCTGCGAGAGAAAGGACGATAAGTGCTTCAGCTGGAGGGTCGGCTTCCTTCTGCACTTGCTGTAGCGAGCTGCATTGGGTAAGTAGATAGTCGAACTGCTCCGAACCACCGTGTCTTGCTAGGGCAAGTGAAGGCATATTTATACCTTGAAGGTGTCTAGTTTGACGTAAAGTCGGGCATGATAACGTCAGGAAAGAACCCCTAGGGAAGAGTAATTCTTTGCAAAGTACATGATTTCTTGGACAAATCAATATTTAAGCAAGGTGACGTTGTGACGTTTGGTACGGGTGGAAGTAGCCATGCCTGTATTTGGTCTGCATGTGCTATGTCTAAATAAGGGAATGATTTCTATGCCTATATTAGGGCAATGTGAATTGTACCTATATAAGGGCATGAATCGGGAAAATTCACTCGGAGCCTAAAACGCTACACAACACCCACTCCACTATTATGTACAACATTACTAAGTTCTAAACACATTAAGACATATCTAAACATGATGTGTTACAACCCCCAACCAAAATACAAAAAATGCATTTGAAATGGTTGTACACGAAAAGAGCATCTGTGCTGTACGCATTTTAAATGTTTCATTCAAAGCATATAGTATGACATTGGAAATGCTATCAGAATGAATCATGAAAATACATTTATGAAATGGCTCTGAAATACAGAAGAAAAGTCGAGACTATTCAATGACAGAATATATAAATTGTTTGAGTGTGGAAAAGGTCAAATGTTGTCTTTTGGAAGTATTCCAAAGAATTCTAGTTCTCTATGAATAGTTCTACTTTAAGCAAATTAATTTGTGCCAAAAAATGAAAAAATACAAATTTGGAAAAACAAAAGTTTGATCATAGAAAAAATAGAGTTCCAAAGTTAGAAACTTGTTTTGAAAAATGAAGGTCGAATTCAGAGTCTCTCAGAACACTGTGTGCCAATTTCAAAAGTCAGTGTCATTGTTTGGAGAAAACATCAAATCTTCTAAGCTGCTAAAGAACTCGTCTACGACTGTAGGTGAAAGTTGGACTACCTCGTTAAGCAGATCAATAGCACATAGATGCGAAGCATCGCCATCAGCGTCAGTCGCATTAGCAATGTTCGAAGTAGATGGTACTTGTTCGCCTGTTGCACCACGTCTCTCATCGTCAGCATGTTTCATCTGTGAGATCTGAACGAATGCCGTCATCAGGATTGGTAGCCGATGGGGACAACACAGTGCATGAGCCGTTACTGGTCCAAGCAAAGTATCAACTTCCGTTGGCAGGACTGATGGGAGTGTCAGACAGATGTCTAGCACGCATTCTTCTCCACATAGCAGGCATCGCAGAACAGGTAAGATGCAATCTTGCCAGATTGGTCTGAATGATAGAAACCACGTGGTATTCAATTCTCTTAAACGAGTAAGTCCCTGAATCTGTATTATGCGCTCACGACACTTCATTGCCAGGAGAGTGTTCTCCAAGGTGATCTGGGTGTCAATGGTGACTTGACTTGCCATATCGTAGCAGAAGAAACAAAAATAGTATCCCTGCTACGAGTCACAAAATGAGAGGCAGGCCGCCAAATATTGAGTGCACGAAGTTTGGAAAAATACCTAGGACTGCTTCAAAGGGTGCTAACAGTCCCGAAAAAACTTAAATACATGTACAATACCACTGGAATCAGACATGTTTAGGATACAACCTAACACTTCTGAGAAATGTATAGGGTAGATAAAAGGGCATGTATTTCTGCCGAAGTCCTTGCAACTTGCAGATCATACGTCTCTTTGGACAAGGTCAGTGGCACAGTTTTTTGTAACAGAATGGCTTTTATTCTGCTTAGAGTATCAATTCGTATAGAAGAGATGTTCAATGAAGGCCACAACGGCGGTTCCCCGTCTGTCTTGGTTTTAGGAAACAATACTTGCATACAGCAAGTGACCCTGGCTGACACACTTACGAGATAGGGTATTCCTGGCAACATGCCACAGCAGCTGTGATCATTCAACATAATATAACTTCCATTAGAAAGCTGCCTAAAAATGGGATCAATCACTGCAGGTGGAGAACCTTGCAGGTGGCAGGATAAGTTGTTTGAGGAACATTCGCAGGCCCCGTGTAAGTTAATACCCTGACATAAAAGTGTACTGCTTAGTGCGTTTTTGCAGTCTTTACCACTAGGAAATACTTCTTTTACCCCACTCCATCTGTGTGTATATGGTAAATCCCAGGATGTCTTGATGTATTCTTTACCCAACCTTTCATATACGCCTGCTGGTATATATTTCAAACAATACTGAAAATGGAAAATTGTAACAGGCACAGTGATAGTACTGTGTATTATCCATTCTGTCGCTGGCTTCTCAGAAACAGTTAATGGTAATCTTTCCAGTTTTTCAATGCTCAGCACCGTAATGTCTGCTCCTCTTTGTGCCAAAGTAATGTGTTTATCTGTAAGGTTAAATTCAGAAAACAATGACGTGGTGTTGATTAGACGCCATGGCACATAGCCAGAACGAAGATTTTGTAACGTCCAGCCTAAAAGCATATAGAACGCAATTGTGACTGACAATGTTGCAACATGACCAAGTCCTGTTCCATTATGTCTATGGCATAGGATACTATGCTGTCCAAAGAATATATCCTGGATGACAGAGTCGTTAACCCATTGTCAACTACAGAGAGAGATTTCCTGAATTAATACAATCAATTTCTCGTATTCGTTCTGCAGTCTCTGCTTGCGTAATTTTCCAAGCCTCATTATAAATAGTATAGATACCGGCGTATATAAAATGTTTATGATGCTGTTTTTTTAGTTCCTTGTAGGAAGTTCCTTAAATCAACGCCATCTTTAAGCAAATATAAGTGTTGTTTTACCTTTTTAGTGTAGATTTTTGTGGCCATTCAAGGCACAGTTTTCCTGCACTGTATGATGTTACTATCCCTGGATGTTGTCTCTGGACATATCTTGGATCTGGCCTAGTGAATGTGAACCCTTGTGTCTTATTCAGGAATCTATCTTGACAGTTGTTTGAGTCTGTTGGCCTGATTAACCATTTTTTCCAATCAGGATCTGTTCTGTTTTTAAGTAAAATAGTATTTACGTCGACCACCCCCTCTGTAGTGTTCTTACTATCAGGTGTAGGTGAAGCTATGGACGGTTTGTTTAAATCTTTTATCTTAGCTAAGCCAAGACAAGATGTCTGTTGAACAGTGCCATTTAAAAACATTATTTGTTCAGGGATGATGCAGGCTCTAAATAAAGCTTCTAGTCCCTGCACCTGCCAGTCTTTTGTGCCCCAGACAGTTTTTGTCTCAATATTGTCTTTCCAAAAGTCAAAACCTAATGTGGACAGCTGCGTATAAAGGGCTGCAGAATACATTTTCTTAGTATTAGTCAACATACTTTTCATTCTTATTAATATTTTTAAAGTAAAATGATTCCGGATTTGAAACATTAAAACCTGAAAAGTATGGAAATTTGTCATAAAATGATTTTGAGCTACCCTTTGGTGGCGTAGGACAATGTTCCCATTGATTACATTTTAGTACATTTCTAGGGTTTGCAGATTTATGCAAGAAAGTATGACCATAGCGATTATAACAATACATTTGTTCATAATCTGATGAACCTTCTAAGTATTCATGATTTGTAAATTTTGCAGACATTTCTAATTCTGACATCATATTATTAACAGTCTCAAAGTCCCAATCATCAGAAAAGGTACTAGATGAAACAAAGTCACTCAAGGAAACCTTGAATTGGTGTAGAATTTTAAACAGCTCTGCAGGACCAAAGATGTCATAATCAGTTCTGTCCCAAGCTATACCACCAGGTATAGGAACTGCTGTGATGTTCACTGATGACAAGTCTCTTTGTTCACGGCGAGATGATTTGTGTGGCTTGATGTTCTTACTTGCTGTGTCCTTTTTACTAAATCTCCCATTTATAAGCATTCCCAAAGCTAATATAAGAGTCAACCAAAGTAGAAGAGAAAGTACACCCAACACAATCCAAAGTTCAACCCATGGTGAAACCAGATAAGTCTTTTCCAGTTGATGGAAAAGTTCTGTAGCTTGTTCCTTGAAAGTTCTTTTAGTTGGCGTTGTTTCAAGTTCACTGGGATCCTCGGAAAACGTATCAAATTTAATGAAATAGCCAGAGGCAGTTCTATCAAATGTAGGGATTGCATCAGGATTTGATGAAATCGCTGGAGCTACTTGATTACTTGTCATATTAGTATAGTCAGATGCTATATCATTGTAGACAGGCATTTCTTGATGAACTGTGATTTGGGTCTCAAGAGGTACAAGTTCCATGGCTTTGTTGCATAGTCCTTCTTTTTTGTACTACAGATTCCTCTCAGTTTGAACCTCTTGGATAGTAGCCAGATTTGGTTGTCTGCTACATCTTTGGAGTCCACTTGGCCTAGTACTTATGATCGGCCACATGATGTGGTTTTATCAGGTCGATGGACACAAACCTGTTCTCCTTTCTTCCAGCAAGGGGCGGCGGTAACACTGTTCTTGATCTGTGAATTGTTAAGACAGGTAGTGTTTGTCTGTATGAAGGCCCAAATTCCTTCTTGTCCGCGATCTTTTCTCTGACTAGATCCCCAATCTTTGGTATCCAGGCAGGCCTTGCTGGGACGGGTGGTTCCTCTTCAGTGGTCGTTGGCTTCTGCAATGTGTTGCTTTGTCTTTTCCTTGTTTCATTCAAGTCCTGCAAAACAGCCAAACGTTCTTTGATATCAAACGGTTTTTGTTCTACCATCGAAGTGTGACGATCAAGGTCCTGGACAATCATTCTAATTCCAAAAAGGATTTGATATGGAGTGATTACCCCTGGAGAACTTCTTGGCAGATTGTTAAGACTATGTTGGACACCTAATAGATGTTTGACCCACCCATCACCCGAGCCTAATACCCTAGCTGTTATAGATTGCTTTATGTCCCGATTCTTTCTTTCCACAACGAAATTTCCCTAAGGATGGAATGGACTAGAATACCGCAATGCAACGCCCAGATTGGCCATGGCCTCTTTATAAGCCTTTGAGCTAAACGCAGGACCCTGGTCAGAATGTAGAGTGCCGACTGCGTATGTGCCGATAAAGAATCGCAAATCTTTTATAACAGTTCGAGTGTCAGCCGAGCGCTGAGGCCACATCCAAATGAATCTTGAGCATGAATCCACTGCGACCATGATATATTTATAGTTGCCATCCCTCTGTAAGGGACCACAGTGGTCCAGGTAAACACAAGCTAATGGTTTATCTGAAATTAACAGGGGCGTCTGCGCAGGACGTTTCACTGTAGAAATATTCATCTTTTGGCAGGTTTCACATTCCAAAACATAGTTTCTGGTTTGTTTCCTCATGCGTGGCCATCAGTATCTCTGTTTCAATAATGCCACTGTGGCAGAAACACCTGCGTGTGCAGAAGTGAGTCCTTCATGTGCAGCTAAGATTAGTCCTAATCTATGTTCCATGTTTGGAATTACCCTATCCCCCACTCCAGGGATTCGAGCAAAAGGAACATTATTTGCATAAGTTATGTATGAGTATTTGAGTGGAAAGTCTTTTGGTAATGTTTTATTATTATTATTATTAAGCGTTCTTATATAGCGCTTGATTACCCGTAGGCATCTCGGCGCTTGCCTTGGGAACCCGTCCTGGTTTTTCCCTGTGAGATACCCGTACTGGGCATCCCCAAGGTGAAAGCCAGGCATCCCGCCGCAGGGGGGGTAGTAGTGGAGATTAAGCAAGCTAATGCCCAGAGCTGCAGAGTGTGAACCTGTGACTCGAGTAGGCACCGAAACGAGAATTATCGAGTCCGTGGATATTTGGGCTCAAGACCCTGCCGCGTCGGGAATTGAACCCTGGTCCCGGGTCTGACCTCTGCTTCAGGGTCTGCCGCCTCTAACCAGTGAGCTTACCACTGTCTTTGCTTTAAGCATTGACAGCTAGCATTATTTCGCTGTCTATTTTAATTTTTGAACGAGTGATTGCAGCTACGGAAGCCGTTTGCACAGCTGCCTTCACGGCTTCATCAGCCAATGAATTCCTGGCAACGTGAACGCCATCACGTTGATGACTCAGTGTATGGATCACGTGAGTTTTTTTAGTTCTTTTTGTAACTGAACTACTTGTTCCAAAGCAACTTATGCTTGATTGTGCCACCTTTTGTATCTTTGAAACCGTTTCGAAACCAGTTCTGCAAGTATTCATTGTGAGATTGAACGCATTAATAGGAATCGCACACTATGAGTGTGGGGAATTCGCGATCAGTATTTTCGAGCGCCATCTTGAATGCTTGCAGCTCAGCTCGCTGAGCTATACAATCTCCTAGAGATTGAGTTTTTGTGACCATAGGTCGGAATTTACCATTGCGCCAGCGACCTTTAACGATCGCACACGCAGCACTATAAACTTCTTTACCCCCAATTGCGGGCTGTGCTGATCCGTCTGTATAAATTATACATTCGTACTGTTCTAGAGGCAGAATCTCAGAGGGCAGACAACATTCTTGTTCGTATTGTAGAAATTCTTGTGTTTTCAAATATGCTGGTCTCTCTTTCTCTCACACACAAATGCTTTCACACACTCTACCACCCTTGGGGTATATGGTAGCTGACAACAGGACAAACAGATCTCAGTTGAGAGTTTAAAGGAAGATTAATAGATCCTATAACCCTTTTGGAGTTTCTCACTGAAACAATCTTCAACACGCAAACTCAATTATCATGTCCAAAGGGATTGTACAATAGATCATGTGTGAAACACCAGCTTTCTAATTTGATGGATGTTCATTTAATCAACTTTTCCCCTCATATAATACAAACTGATCAAATACAACAGCAACAAGAAGGATGTTCAGAAGATGATTAATGTCTCTTAAGCCCAGTGCAATGGTCTCACTCAGCCAAGTTGAATTTGCCTCTCCACACAGCATCCTCAATTTACAACACACGCTATAAGTTTACAAAACAGTGATTAATGGAATGCTTGAATTAATCTCAGCCACTGGTAATTACTTGGGCCACATCCCAATCCATCATTATTTTGCACATTGTATCACCTCAGTTTGGACCCAGCTACCTGCAAATTTGTCTTGGCCCATCACCAATAGGAACAGTCCAGCCCGAACTGCCAAACCTGGTCCTCCTTGAATGAGAATGCAAGCAAGTTATGGGCCCTCTCGCCAGGTACAGCTTGTCTCAAGTGACACACTGTGCATGGGACCCATGTCTGGGTATGCTCACCCCACATAGGTATACAAAACAGTGATGAATGTAATACTTGAATTTATCTCAGCCAGTGTTCATCACTCACGGCCGCATCTCAATCCATCATTATTTTGCACACCATGTCACCTCAGTTTGGACCCAGATATATGCAAGTCAGTCTTGACCCTGCTCCAGCAGAAACATTCCAGACAAACTGCCAAGACAGGTTCCCCCTGAACTGGAAAACAAGCAACCTCAGACCAGTTTTGTCCTAGTAGTTATGAGCTCATCAGCCATGTACAGCTTACTTCCAGTGACACAGTGTGCATATCACCCACATCTGGGCATACCCGTCCCACTTAGGGTGACACAATAAGTATACAAAACAGTGATGAAAGGAATGGTTGAATTAATATCAGGCAATGATGATCACTGGGGCCGCATTCCAAACAATCATTATTGTGCACACCATGTCATCTCAGTTTGGACCAAGATATATGCTTATCAGTTTTGACTCTGCTTCAATAGCAAAGCGAGGCCACCAAAAACATACTGTACTCGGCAAAACCGGTGCTGGGTTGCTTGTGTTCGGGTTCAGTGAGGAATTGGCTTGGCAATTCAGGCTGGACTGTTCCAAATTGTAATTAAAGGCCTTTGTTAATGGTAAAGTCCGATTTTTAATCACAGTTTTGAAGATGCCACTTTTAGAAAGTTGCCATTTTCCTGTCCCAACCATGTGGTGTTAGCTGTCTGTGTCCTGGGTCATATGACTAAGTGGTGTTAGCAGTTTGTCTTTGTATAGTGCTCCCAGACAGCGAGACAAATGGAAACTAGTTTTTGGGAGGATGGGCCACTCTGAGTTAACAAGGGGTAGGAGCTTTCACCTATCACACTTGCACATCACAAAGGCACTGCCTGAGTACACTCACAAAGGGATTTGACACTAGCATTTTGTGCTCCCAGTCAATCTGGAGCCAGAGCAGGTATTGCAGAAATTCCAAGCACCTCAGGGGTATGGAAACATTTAGAAGTTTCTCCTTCTTCAAAGTGGACATCAGGTATAAATATTAGACATCAGACCGCAACACTTCAATACACTTCTGGACCTGTAGACTCTGCCAGGAAGGACTGCTGTGCTGCTAAAGGACTGCCACTCTGCTGGACTGCTGCCCAGAAGGACTGCTGCCCTGCTGTGCTGGGCTGGACTCATGCCTGGGTGAGAAGGACTGGACCTGCACCTCTAAACCCAGGAACCAAGAATGACTCTAAGGGCTTGTTATCTGGCCTCCTGATCAAAAGCATCAAGGTCAGATCAGGCATCCAACAACCATGAACCCAGCTCCCGGCCCCTGCCATCTGCGAGCCCTGCCCTCCTAATTAATCGCACCCCAATCCTGGACCCTTGGAAGTGGGTCTGAAGGTGCTCTGCCAGCCCATGTGTGGATTGGGCATTACCAATGCATCCCCTCTGCAGCGCATCTCCCACAGAACTGGTGCATTACCTCTGATGCTTGTTGCATCACCCTTGGAAATGATGCATAGCCAAATGCAGCCCATTAGACCCGTCGCTATGCCGTGCATCACCATGAAAGGACAGTTCCTCGTCCCTTGCAGCCCATCAGAACTGCCATGGCGCGACACGTATTCATATAGCAGAACTAATGGGACCCCCTCAAGATTAAATTAGGCCAGGTTGTTCCCTAAACCTTCTGCTGTGCGATGCATCCTAGACATGGGACTCTGCATCTCTTTGCAACCAGAATTACGTCTCTGGTGATTTTCATGATCTTCCAGCTACCATTGTATGTCAACCAACTGGGATTCATGTGCCTCCAATGGTACCCGAGTGGCAGCAAGGTCTGTCTCTGTTGTGGTAACGCTTGTTTCAAGCTCTGTCAAGCATTCCCCAAAGGTGTTGCACACCTTAGTGAGTTTGCTAACCACCCTTTGGACTTTCCTTAATGCAGTCTGAGCCTTACGGCTATCTTGACGTGTGATGCATTAAAAGTGCCTGATAAATAGCATCCAGTGTAGGGGAATCAGAACGACCGGTGTGTAGAGTTCCTGGAGGGGAGCAGGATAGGCGTTCTGTGGGTGAATAGTCCCAAGCTAAATCCTTGCCCTCTAAAACTCACCAGCCAGCCTTCTTGCCCATCTTTCGAGCTGTCAAAGCACGGCTCCTCTTGCCCTCTTCCATGTCACTGTCATTCTAGCTGAGGTCGGAAGAAGAGTCAGACCCATCCACTGACCACTCGGCCCCATCGGACAGCGATAAAATGCAATCGCTCTGCTCATTTTCCAGGTCGCATTTACCAATCTCTGCCCCCCCCCCCGCTGTAGCCCTTGCTGTGTAGAGCTTGTAGACTGATCATGAATTGCCAAATCAGGGGAATTATAGTTGCATACATCGGGTGAGGGTAAGCTCAAGGGAAAAAGCCTTTGAATTTTGGTATTAATACTAGGATTATGGCGCCTTCTAGGTAGAGTTACACAGGTTATATAAGGGTTTGTAACATTGATATGGGAAGGTGCTGTAGGGTGTAGAGAACCACAGACCTCTACAAACTTTGAGCCTAAACCCAATACACAAGATACTTCGCTCCCCAGCACACGTCAAGTTTTTAAACAGGTTTCCCTATTTATGATTAGGAACAATGCATTATATCATCATCATGCAAAATAAATTATGAACAATTCCATCCAGTTCTTTTTTCTTTTCCATTTTCTTTCCATGTTCTTGTCCTTTAGTTGTCAAACGCCACAGCCAACACGTGTTTCGTTGCTTTTTTTCGGGGGTATGTTCCCGCGACTTTCTCAAAGCTAAATGCTTCAAATCCTTAACTTTTGAATTGTGGTGATACTTCCAACCCACATTGGGGTTCCACTTCATGCGACGTGTCCACAAATTCCCGTCCAATTCGCATTATCCTCTCAATAACAATTCAGGTTTCTTCTGTATGTATCCACGCGAAACAACACGCCGCTCCAGTCTGTTACCGTGTTCGGTTGCAATTGTAAAAGACCAGAACACGAAAATAAAATGGAAAAGAAAAAAGAACCGGATGGAATTGTTCATAATTTATTTTGCATGATGATGATAAAATGTATTGTTCTTAATCATTAAATAGGGAAACCTGTTTAAAACCTTGACGTGTGCTGGGGAGCGAAGTATCTCGTGTAAGCTCAAGGGAGCAAGGCTCAGAACAGCCCTCAAATGCAGATAGACTACATCTTGGACCCCAATCGCAGAGAGCCCCTCCCCGCATTTCCTGTATTAAGGGCACAATTTGCAGCCTCCTCGACCATCACAGTAGATGGAGCAGTTGGGCCCCTCTTTCCCCTTCCCTTTGTGAGGGCTGGGGACAGGGAGAGAGAATGCACTGACATACCTTCATCCTGGTCGAGCTTTTTGCTATCCAGAGTCCCGGGTTTGTCCATATCCTTAGGCGTTTGTGGTGCTGTAGTTGAGATGTTTGGCTGATCTGATTCACTTGCTCTGGGCATTCCCCTCATCTGCAGGTCTTGCCTCCCTGCTGACCTCCTTAGGAGATCAACCACCGTAGGGTCAGTCGGATGTGAGGTAAGGTAAGTATTTATTTGTTGATTACTTAAAATCATTACAATCAGCAGAGTACACATACAAAATAAAATTAGATTAAAAAGATGCCGCTATGGTGTACATTTATATCCAAGCAAAATCTACAACTAAACCCTAACATAGTTTATTTGGCTACAAATGATCATGCAAAAATAAAGTACATTGTGCCAGCAGCTATAGTTTACAGTATACAATACATTACTCTAAAAAAGACTTTAACCCCTTCGACGCTCATGACGAGCTGGGCTCGTCATGCAGTAGCCTCCTGCTACGCTGATGACGAGCCCAGCTCGTCATGAAAAGGGGCATTTGCAGATTTCCGGCACAGGGGAAAAATCCCCATAGCGTTCAAGGAGTTAAGATAATGGTAACTGCAAAAATAAAAAAACACCCAATAAAATAACATTTAAAACAACTTTAGCAATGAAGTGCAATTGTGCTAATAAACTTTTAGCAGCAGAAACTAAAGTACCTTGTGCTAGCAGCTACAGTTGTCAGTGTACCAAAAAACTTTAGAATAGTGAAAGATACATAAAAAGAACCAACCATAATAAAATTGCATTAGGAACGACATTGGCAATAAAGTGCATTTGTACTAATAGACTTTAGCAATAAAAATAGAATGCTTAATGCTGGCAACTTTAATTTACAATATAACATAAATCAGTCTAAAAGGTACTTTATAACAATGTAAGCAGAGACAAAAAAGAAGAAGTCCTAGTAAAATACAATTGTTCAAACCTCAGAAATGGTATGTGTTTCCGCTGAGCAGACTTTTACTGTTTTAATTTAAAGGATGCCAGCACTATCCCTAAAAACATTTAATAGCAATATAGCAAACAGCAACAGTACACTTGGGCTAGTAAACCTTAACGACTATGATTTAAAGACAGTGCCATAACCCATGAAATACAGTACAGCATTATAAATAATTTTCGTATCGTAAATATCTTCACTTCAATTGTCAATATTACAAAGTTTCTTTTCAACTATTAAAATAAACGTAACAAAACGGGAAATAGGATGGGTGGTGGCTCCATTTAGACATAAGATGATGGCGTTTCTACAAGATCTTACCCCCAGTTCATTGAAGATAGACTTTAATATAGTTTCCGCTCCTCTAACAATTTCGGGCATAAAGTTACTATATGCACTAAGGTTTCCTCACAAGAACCACATAACCTACACAATTTAGAGGGCCACTTGTTTTCCCATTTTGGTATTCCATCTTTAGTCAGATATCTCCCGAACCGTAGTAGCATAAATGTATTCTTAATTAAGGCTTTTAAATGGAACAACATATATGGTTGGGGAATCAGTTTACCAAAGGAATTTGCAATTGACCATGAGTGTTTTTTTTCCCTAAATTCATCTTTATCTATTATAGTCAACAATAAAATAGCTGATTGGTTAATTGATTTTTTTATAAACCACTTTACTCCTGATTTCATCTTCTAGGTTTGGACAATCAAAATTACGTAGACACTCATTTAAGTGTGTTTGCCAACTACTCGCGTATTCACCTCTCATCATCTCATACCAACACTGATTTGCAAGGGAACCCTCTTCAGCACGAGACAATGACAATAAGGTTTTTAAAAATGTAGATTGTCGGGCCAATATTTGTCTTTTTAGATCAAATTCTAGTCTTATATTGGCACAACTAATATATATGTGAATCCTAAAAACTGATTTATATATTCTTATTTCAATGTCATCCAGATTTTCGCGTCTTTGCCGCAGAAAATAATCGAACCGTTATCCAAAGATGGAATTAACTTTGCTTTCATAACTTTCAACAGGTGATCGTAATTTGGGCATGATAGCTTATCTCTCAATATTCTAAAAGCAAATGATAGTGATGTTCCCTTAGCTTCAAGGTTATTAAAATGCTGCCTAAATGACATACTATCGTCAAATGTGATTCCTAAATATTTGTACGATTTTACACATTCAATGACCAAACCATTGATATTCCATTCTTTCATTCCTAATTTCTTTTCTCCTACGGTCATTATTTTTGATGTGGTTTACCTGTAGCCCTGCCTCTGTCCCTCCTCTCTGGAGAAGGCTCCGCATCCTGGGTCAACGGAGTGCGTCGCACACCTAGCTGTGGAGTCGACCCTCCTGCGATCTCCCCCTTCTGTGCTCCGCTGGCAACTTGGGGCCCCATTCCTGCCGTTGATGCCACAGTATGGCAGAAAATGAAATCTGAATGTCTCAGAGTGGCCTCTGCAAGGCACCTGAAGGAAGAAAGGCATCCCAAAATCAGCGCCACTCGAGATGAGTTCCTGGGGGTGCAGGAGTGTCCGTGATGAGTGTCAAGGTCCGTTAGTTAGAGACCACGGGTCAGCGTGCTGCTGTCGGCCACATTCGCGAACGCCATCTTGCTTCTCTCAATCATGGTAGGCATGAACTTTGTTCTGGTCTAAAGAAACCAAATAACCACAGTTGTCACATGGTGCTTTTTGTCACTCTTTTCACTGAAATCTTTGAATTTGCATATCTCCAGTTCTACTTATTGAATTTTTATCTTTTTGGTCTTGATATTTTAATTCTAAATTGGTGTGGGATTTTTCTTGGGTTGTGTTTTCACTTTATTACTGTTCGAAGTGCTGTTTAAATACTTTACACAATGCCTCTATATTAAGCCTACCTGCTCTGTGGCAAGTTACCAAGGGATTGAGCACAGGTTAATTTTTTGATTTGCTTGTGACTACTTCACCCTGACAAGGGTTGTAAATGATGCTTGAGTGGGGTAACCCAATTTCTTACCAGGAGGCACTCTAACAAATTATGAAGTCTAATTTGATATTTCTTGCCTTAGAAGACTCTCTCTACTGAAGCCATTGTTGACTGTCTGGCTTTGATAAAGGATCCTAAGAACTATAAGGAAATCATATACAGAAAAATGCATTTGTAGGAGTGACTCCAACAATGTTAATTTTGGAATCCTTTGGTATTTACCAGATAACAGAAACATACTTATTACTGCGGTATAGGCCATCAATTGGAACTCTTCAGCCATCTCTGTCCTGGGCTTTTCTTTCAATCTGACTCCAGGTGTAACCCATCTCCTTGCAGTCAGCCCCACGGCCTAGGCACCAGGTGTTTATTGGCCTTCCTAATTTGTTTGTACCTTGAGGTTTCCAGGTGAGGTCTTGCCTGGTAGTGTTTGAAGCGGGCTTGCGGTAGTTGTGACCTATCCATCCTCAGCATCTTTTCAGGATTTTTTTATGTGCAGGGTGTTGGAAAGTCTGCTCCAGTAGAAAACAGAAAATTGCATTAAAATTAGAACTGTCTAGACACAACTATTTTATTACAATCTTCATATTAGGTTTTGTAAAGGGTTCACTCAAAGAACGCTGACAGCTAACTAACCTTAGACAAAATGTTATGTTTTATCCTAAAAATGAAGTTTGCACTCATAGCTATGGCAATCCTGGAGTCAAATAATGTACCCAAATATTGTATTTTGTCCGGTTTATTTTCATATAAGGAATTAACGTTTTAACAATGCTTCTTTCAATTATGAATTGTGCTGTATTATGTTTCTTCTATGCTAAAATTGTTACGGATTTAATTAACTAAACAATAAAAAAATCAATCAATCAAACAAAATTAGAAGGCTGTAAATTGTGTGTAACCAATAACAGATCTGCTTTTAGAAAGTGTACATGCTCAAACTATGTTATGTGCTTCAAAGTCGTGTTACACAGCCATAATAAGTATAAAAGAAAGAAAGAAACAGGTTTAAACAATTAGATTTTAGCTAAGTTTAATTCTATTTTTCTTCCAGAAGCAATATTGCCTTCAGTCCAAGTTTCATAATGAGAATGGCAGGAACATTATTAATGGCTCTGGTAAGTGCAAAATAAAGATAACAGCTGATGACTCATTTCAAGCCAAGAAGCAGCATGTTTTGATCCCATGAAAGGAGTGAGCTCTCCGTTTTGTCTAGGCATTGCACGTATATGCATGTTTAGCGCCATAAACTTTGAGTCATCCATTTGTCTTTACTTTGAATATTTAGACAGCGTTTATTCATCTAAGTCTGAAAGTCCTTTCTATTACAGAATTTGATATAAGGAGATGTACAGAACAAAGCAGGGCAGAACGGAAGTAGGTTGTAGAGCATTTGCTTTGTTAAAAAGTCAGGCTTCCTGCTTTGTGAAATGAAAATATTTCAGTCATTTTCAGTCTGGCTGTGCACTGCAGTTGTCTGCCAGAGATAATTGTGTGTCTACTCTACTAAAACAATATACAGGCTGTCCCCTGCAAAGTCTATTACTCTTTGACCACATAATACTGGTTGGCTTATCATTCCTTCATCTATGGAGCGTTTCCATTGCAATACATGACAGGCAATTTTACATCTTTAAAGAAAAACACAATCATCACAGTTTCTGTCACATTTAAAAACAGAAACAATAATGTTTTACTGCAGTAGGCTTTTTTTAAAGAATTTTTCAGAACTTGTGTGTGATCTTGACCCTAACACGGCTGTCGTATTGTGCAGTTCGCTTTTGCATTAGGACGAACTTTAAGATTGCCTTCCTGGAGTTGACTGGGAAAAAAAAGCTATGATCCAGCAGGACATTGACCTGACCATCTTTGGGTCATGTGTCCTGATGTAGGAGACTAAAGCCCTAAGCTTCTCCAGTGGAGAGGGCAAAAAAAGGCTGGTAATTAGACTAATTTAAAGTAAATGTGATGCTGCCCCCTTCAAGAGAGTAATAGGAAACTATTTTAATATTTTTGCATTTCGCTATTTTCTATCAGGATTTCTTCGTGCAAAAGCAATTGCGCCCCACCAAAATATTTTCACTCTGGTCCTGGAATTTTAACAAGTAGAGTCTTCTGGTGGGGTTCCAGAGGAACATGCTATTAGGAAGAAAAGAATGGGATTATATTTATATGAGGGTAAAAATGCTTTAAGAAAACGACACTGAAAAATGTAGTCACCATTTGGCTTTTTTGACAATGCACCAGCACTAGGGGGCAGATGCACGACCGGTTTTTGCTGTCACAAACAGGAATTTGGCCCGTTTGTGACCGCAAAATAGGTCAGCCCCATATATAAACCATACTTTGCGAGTCGTTAACCTATTAAAACATGGTTTGCGACTAGCTATTAGGAAGTGGCATGCCAAGGGCATCCCATGCTCTCCACACCACTGGAGTCAAGCTATCCAGGCTGATGACGGCTGATAGCCAAAAACCGGTCCTTGGATGCTTGATTCCGGTCCAGGAAAGACATGGCTTGGCAGTTCGGGCTGGACTGTTCCCATGAGGCACAGGGTCAAGGCTGATTTGCATATGGCCATGTCTGACCTGGGGTGGTGTAGAGTGCAAAAAAACGATGGATTTCGGCCCAGATCTCTGTACTGGGGTGAATGTATGACATTGTTCTGCATTCTGTCCATCAATTGTTGTTTTTGCATCAAACAATAATGCATCATCAAGCCAAACACCCACAGCAAATTTCAGCTGGGAAGGAGACCCGAACATCCTCAGCCACCACTGGTCATCCCAGACCTGAGAGTGCTTCCCCAGCAGGAGAATTTCCATTTTATTGGTATTCAACTTCAGACAGAATGCATCAAATTAGTAATGGTGGTCAAACAATTCTGGAAGTTGACAGCACCCTCTGCAGACATCGCTGACAGAGAGACAATAAGCTGACTATCATCTGCATAGGATACCTGAGATTTCACCACATTTGCCAGTGGCCTAACATTGATGTTAAAGAGGGTGGAGCTTAGGGCCGAGCCCTGAAGGACACTGTGCTCTAAACGTCATTGCAAAGATGAGAAAGGGGGGATATCCTTAATAGTCTGAAACCTGTTAACAGAAGCTGGCAATACATCCTTTGAAGAAAAAGACCATATTTACAGATAATTTGTGGACATCATTCTCAAATTAAACTTTCAAGGCCTGTATTAAGCCTTTGTCTATTAATTTGACTCATCATCATGTGATATCTCATTCTGCATCCAAATCTCACAATATTTGATCCATGCAAGAAGTGTTCTGGTATTTTTTCTAACTATTCTATAGTAGATATTTGATGAGTTCGACAGTTCTAAATAACAAAATAATTGATGCATGTTGTCTGTCTCAGTTTCATACTTTCTTCATTGAATGAGTGCAGAAGTATCCTATGTATGTCATCACCTCAATCGTGTCATTCTTCCTCTCCCCTGTTGCTGCTGTCTATCTAGTGCCATGATGGCTCTGTGATCGAGCACTCTGTAATTTCCTTCCATGGACTATAGACCATATCCTCTTTCCTGTGAGTGCCAGCACCTTATGTCAGGGAAGGTGAGAGTTATAGGTAGCCTGTACATAAAAGATGCCACACTTGAGGCTATGAGACTCAGCTAGCATTAGGGCTGGCCATGCCCCCAACAACAGTCTTATCAACCTGATCAAAGCCTAGGATGGACACATGAGTCAGAGACCCTTTAGCTTCTCTATTCCTCATCTCCCTTAATGACCTAGGACTTGCACAGTTAATAATTGGACAAAATCATAGTAAAGGTCACAACATAAATGCAGCAATTGCAAGAGACAGCTCTAAATCCATACAAAACATCACTCTGGTTGTCTGGTTGGATCACTACTCAATCAAATTTTATTTTCTGCAGGTCAGCTATTCTTCCCATTCCCATTAAATATCTACTCTATATAAACAGGCCCAAACGGATGTATAACATTACAACGCATGCTTTTACATCGCATGCCTTTACAACGCAAGTATTACAACGCAGTCCATTACAACGCATAGTGCTTTGGGGTGCTGGATAGTGAATAGTTTAATTTACTATTCCAACTCCAGTCCCCGTGGACACTAGAGAAGGTTATTGGATAGTAAATTAACCTATTCCCTATCCTAGAGCGCCCCCCAGAGCAATGCGTTGTAATAGTTTGCGTTGTAATGGTTGCGTTGTAAAGGCTCTGCGATGTAAAAGTTGCGTTGTAAAGGTTGTTTACCGGCCCAAACTATCAATTGAGTTTTACTTAAAGAACAGCTAAGGACTCAGGAGAAATCCAGCCCAGACTGCTTCCAGATGTTTAGTACATCGTGTAACACCCAACAATCAACCAATCTGATGACACAGATATCCAGATTTCAATAATACAAAGGTCATTGTTTTACTTTACAACTAAAGTTCTTAAAGCAACACAGAGGTAAATTAGAATCCATGTGGAAGAAACACAAGTGGTCAGCCATCCCTTCTTAATTGCCATGGAGCCAATAGGTTATACAAACAAGCCATTATTAAAGTTAAACAACTTCTGATTACAAAAAAATAATCAATTGTATTAACATTGGGAACCACTCTGCTAAACTCAGCTGCCTTCATGTCACACTATTACCCACCTGTGATTCCCTCAGAGGAACTCTGCACTAGCATCAATACATTCCATTTTATTAATCTTTTTAAGAAATGACCTACGATCTGGAGGCAAACCCTCAGCTATGGCAACCTTCACAATCTCTATTTCGTTTTCTTATATTGTCTTATCTATGTTTACTTCCTCTACTTTAGATATGAAGGGAATTCTTAAAAACCTTAATTCTACTGACTCACGCATACATTTTGCACCTCCATGGTTGTTGAAAGAGTATGCCCCAATGTTTGGCTCTCAAAATAATTTTCTGATTAGTGCTTCATGACTTGATGGTGTTGTACCATCTAGCCGGACAGATAGTATAACACCACCATTGCTATGAAAATGAAAAACAGAAGTTTGGATCTCCAGAAGGAAATGCCTCTTTTTGCATAAAAACCAGCAAAGTTTTGGACCTAAACTGCTGGTTTTTTGAGAGTGCACTGAGGACTGCAAACCAGACCTCAGTGTCAGTTTTTTTTACTAAGTACAAAGTGTTTAATTGTCTATTCCTAATCAGTATAAGCTGACATACTTATAAGCTCATAGTATATGGTACCAACAGTACCCAGGGCATGTAAGTTATAGTTAACCCTGGGCGTAGTTCGCGTAGCCGCACTCCGCGACGCTACGCGAAGACGCACTTGCACTCCGCGAGCTACACGTAGCTCCGCGGACATGCGTAGTAGCTTGCTAGACCCGTTCGCGCGCCGTTTTTCGTCTTCGGGAGCGCGGTGCGCGTGTTCGGGGCGCTGCCTGCATGCTCGAGATAGCTAGCGCGCTAAGTTACTCAAAGAGGTTTGTCCCGCCCGCTTGCGTTCCCTTATTTCCGGTTCCGGGTCACAAGTAACGTGTTCGCGTTGTGTTAGACATGTTCGGGAACTCATCTTCTCGTTCGCACTGCCAAAGTGCGTGATCGCGTCAAATATCGCGCGAACTTACCGCGGCGGTCGCGACGGGCGGAGCCATCTTCGATTTCACACTCTGGCTATGGTTTTGGGCCTACTTTAGCATCTAACTCCTATCTCTTCCATCCTGGTCTTTTCACTCAGTTTTTCTAACTTTCTTTACTTATTACCTATTTCTCTCTGTGCCTAGGTTTATATTTCTCATTTTATTTTTACTTTTACAACTTTTTTTGCAACTTTTCTCTTGTTTTATATTACTTCCTTCTTTTACCTTGCTTCTTCCTTCCCCTACCTTTTTGTCTTCAACTTTTCTTCTCCCCTCCACCCAGAACCATGGTGAAGGGTGCCAGCAGCATCGGCGGCTCAAAGGGCAAGGCGGCTGTGCCGAAAAAAACCCGGCTGCCTTGCGGCAGAATGCGCCCCGCAGGAGTGACGCCCCGCCAACTTTTTGGGGAGGAGGAGGTGGCTGCCCTGGTCTTTTTTATCCAGCGCTACCTCCCCTTGACTTTGGCAGCAGGCGGCAGGCCCGGCTCCGGCTACCAGCGCATTGAAGAGCGTCTCCGGCGGTGGGCGAAGGTGCGCCGTGCAGTCTTCCGCTGCTCCGGTATCCGGCGTACCCACCATCAGCTGTCCCACCGCTGGGCCGACATTTTGGACCGGGAGCAGGACCTGTTGGACCTGCTTGGTGTGGAGGTTGTGGGTCTTGGTGAGTGGCTACCCCAAAAATAAAGTGTGTATATATATTATATATATATATATATATATGTATATATATATATATATATTATATATATAGTTTTATATATATATATATATATATATATTATATATATAGTTATATATATATATATATATATAGTAGTATAAATATTGTTATTGTATCTTTGTAAATATTGGCAGAATAAGTAACGCGATGACTGTTGCTCCTAGTTACATTTCCGATGTATTCCGGTATATCTACTGTAATTGTATGACAGTGTATGACATGTCAACACATGGCCAGGCCAACCACAGAAAGTTAATACAATGAACTCAAGCATGCCTACACACTAACTACATGGGGTACTAGGGTCAGATATTGGCTTAAAAATTAGAAACATTTTAAATTCCACAAACAGAAATTCCACAACAGACATTGCTATTGCATAATGAACATAATCCAATGCCATCCATGATGTTTGTTTACAAACTGGAATAAACATTTAAACACAGACTACAGAAACATGATTGGACCCATGGGTACCTCTTTATGTAGCCTGGATGCAAGTTAAAAAAAATACAATTTGGGACCTCATGAAAGTACAGGCCTCCATCAATAATTTAATTCCAGGATTGAATACTGTAGTTGAAAAAAAAATCAAATCAAACAAGCACAAGTCTACATCATACTTACTCATACATTACACAAACTTACTTGAAAAAGAGAATTCCAATTCAAAAAGTCCTCATTAAATCCAAGATAAATCAGTAATGCAGCCAACACAGACAGAAAGTGATCCTTCCAGCTCAAAATCCAAAGGAAAGTGAGCACCACATGGACAAAGCACTGGGAGGAGCCTGGTGGACAGGAACAGGAAGTTGTAAACTCAAGAGCCCTTCCTCCTTACTCTTCAAAACAAGAGTAGAAACAAAAAGAGGGCTCCTTCCCCCCTAAAAATAAAGCCAAAGGTACAACTTTAGGGTTTTTGCTTTTTTTTCCTAACCAAAATGGTCATTTATTATGGTTTTAACATGCTCGCGAGTTATTCTGTGCAAGAATGCAGTTTCTGCGTGTTCGGCAACTCGATCTTACCAACAAGCATCCTCGCGCATCCTTATGACGCTATCGCGCATCCAAATGACGTTATCGCGTTCGCACAGTCGCACGGGACTGTGCGAGAGTGTTTCCAAACATGGTGGCACACGCGACCAGGAAAAAACGAACGCAGGACGAAGGTAAGCCATTGCCGCGCACGCGATAATGTTATTCAGCGCGCGAGAACTACGCTACGCACCGGATCGCGGAGTAATCGACAGCTACGCGTTCTCCGCGGAACGCGGAGCTGCCGAAACTCCGCAAGCTCCGCGAACGGAGCGTAGTTCTTCGCCCAGGGTTAGTTATAGTGTCCACCTAGGGCTGTAGCACTGATTGAGCCGCCCTGTGTGTGACAAAATACAAACTGGTTCCCAGTCTACAACTGCAGCCTGGAAGTGCAGTTTTAAAACTGCTAATTCGACGTTGCCATTTAAACCAATGAAAATGCCCCAATGTCCCCAACAATATATATAGGACTCCCATAAAGAAGCCCTATAGAGCCCTGAGGATGGAAGGTGTATATTATTAGGTAGGCCACATACTTTTAATATGTCCTAATAGCAAAACTTCCTAATTGTTGTTTTTGCTATGAAAATGTTAGTGGCCCCATTAGCTAATACAGAGTTACCGGATGACCTCTCAGTCCGGCTAACTTCTGAGTAGGACTACTAAAATAGGTGCTTCAAGGTACAAAGTAAATCATGGCATTAAACCCGACTTGATGCCCAAATCAAATTTAATGATACTTCTAAGGAACGGCAACTTTTAGAAAGTTGCCACTCTATTGCATAGTCTGTCCAGTGGCCTTGCACAAATGCTGGCGACTAAACAGCCTTCTGCCCTACATGGGGTGGCGGTGTATGAATGACTCCCAGTGTCAAGAACCATAGAGGCCAGCCACAGAGGGAGGTGTCACCGCCTCCTTGCAGGAAGTCAAACGGGGTGTTAGCCCAAAAGGCGAGTTTCAAAGGGTAAGCTGCCTTCTGGTGGGCAAATGGTGATCACACTCATGGAGGGCTGCCTCTTTATTCAGTTAGAAAGGCTGGTGGTGGGAACAGAGAGAGGAGACACAAGTTGCTGAACCAGTTTTTCCATGGGTATGTATTTCACAGGTAGCCATACTTATAAGGTGGGCTACCAAGCTCCCACCGTCCAAGGAAGGGGTGTCAGACTTCTTGGGAGTGTGCAGAATAGTGCACCCTGGGATTGCTAGATGTCACACATAGTTGGACCTCATCACAGCACAGGAGGGATCCTGGTAGCCCATTGGCTAATGACAGCATCATCCCCCAGGGCACTTTCTGGGCATAGATATTGTAGTAACACACTCGCAGCGGTAAGTGTGTAAAAGCTTCTTTAATCATAAGTACATGTATACAGCTTCTCAGTAACCTCCAGCTTGCTCAACTGACAGTAATACCTAGAATTCCCCAGTGATGCCATTCTATTGTATCACTAAGTTCTACAATAGAAGAAGGACATTTCCACACATCTTCCCACCTTACAAGCGATTCCATTACAATGGATAAAGAAAAATTAATTGGTGAAGAAAAAACAAAGGGACATAAACAAACAATGTAGAGATTCCCACAATAGAAATTCAAAAGAAAAACCACTACAATGTATTCAGTCAGATTTGGAATATTAGCCTTACACAGGTTACCCATACTCCAATCTTTTCCGTCATCCACTTTAAAAACTCTCTGCGGCTGAGAAAACTTGCTCTCTTCTTTCCTAACGAAACCCATCCTTTTCACAGCAACCCAATCACCACACTTCATTCCAACATCCTTCACACCCTTCCTCCTATCAAAGCTTGTCTTGTTGCCAATTAAAAATCTGTTCCTGACACCCAATCTTTCTATAGGACTCAAAAAGTCCATAGCCAACTTTTCCCAAGGTCGATCAGGGACCTTCACACATCCCAAGGGAGGTTGACAAACTACTCTACTTTTAGAACTGTTGCTACATGCACAGCAATCTTTTACGACCTCCTCCCCCTCTCTATCCATTTCGGGCCACCAAAAACAATGCTTTAATCACCTTTTACTCATGCTCCTCCCTAAATGTCCTTCATGTACAAGCCTAATAAGTCTTCCTCTCAACACCTTGGGTGGAACAATCCGGTTGCATCTCAAGACTTTAAAAACTTGAATACCTAACTGATCTTTCACCTTAACATACTGTTTCAACTCTTCACTCAAAGCTGAGAAATCTTGCTAACCACTACTTATACCATTTTCTCTCTGTACTCCTCATCTGTACCCAATGCTTCAGCCCACTCTTCGTGCCTCAAAGCTAATTCCCCGTCAACAAGAGTAGACAAGGAGTCCACTTCAACCATGAAGGAAATCTTTTCTTCATCATCAATAGTCATGCGCGACAAGCAGTCACCTATCACATTCCTTTTTCCTCTGACAAAGTCAATCGTGAAATTCATATCCATCCTTTTCCGTTAGTCGCCGTGTTTCGAGTACTTGTCAATTCTGATGCAGTATAGCGTTTTATATCTATGAAAATAATTCCGGAGACGATATAAGACTATACTTATCACTAGATCCCGTTTATTGCCATCTTTGAGGGATATCATACATCAGACATCGAGCCGCATCTCATCTATCGATCTACATTCAAGAATCCGGTTATGCCTATTTGCTCGCTCTCAATTTATTTACCCAGTTATAATTTTAATTAAGCCTTGGCCGTACCTGTATGATCGACTGTGAACTTTGAGGGCTATGCATCTAGCTACAAGGAATTAGAAACAGAACAGTGATTAGTATCGTACTATCAGAAGCATATAGTCCATACAATAAATCAAAGTAAGAAGAAGTGTTAGAAGTTCCACATCTTGAAAAGTTAAAGTTACTAAGTGGCCTGTCCTGAAGAAGGCGCTGGTTTGCCGAACCGCGTGTCGATATATTTTTACCTCTGTGCCACATTTATTTTTTAACTCTTTGTGTGTTTTTATAGTGTTTAATTTTTGATATTTGTGTATTATTTGTTAAATGAATTGTTTTAGCTTTTGACCAATCCATTTGTTTTTAACCTTTGATCTTTTTGATGCATTGTTAATAAAAACTGTATCTTACTCCTTTGAAATTGGTTGTTCGCTCATGTATTATTGAATAGACAAGTAATAACAATTGCCTAGGTTGTTTCTCTACACTTGGTTTATCCCTGACCTAGGAATTGAACTATCTATTGTTCAGGGGGTCCTTGTTTTTTACATTGAGATTTGGAATATTAGCCTTACACAGGTTACCCATACTCCAATCTTTTCCGTCATCCACTTTAAAAACTCTCTGCGGCTGAGAAAACTTGCTCTATTCTTTCCTAACGAAACCCATCCTTTTCGCAGCAACCCAATCACCACACTTCATTCCAACATCCTTCACACCCTTCCTCCTATCAAAGCTTGCCTTGTTGCCAATTAAAAATCTGTTCCTGACACCCAATCTTTCTATAGGACTCAAAAAGTCCATAGCCAACTTTTCCCAAGGTCGATCAGGGACCTTCACACATCCCAAGGGAGGTTGACAAACTACTCTACTTTTAGAACTGTTGCTACATTCACATCAATCTTTAACAACCTCCTCCCCCTCTCTATCCATTTCAGGCCACCAGAAACAATGCTTTAATCTCCTTTTACTCATGCTCCTCCCTAAATGTCCTTCATGTACAAGCCTAATAAGTCTTCCTCTCAACGCCTTGGGTGGAACAATCCGGTTGCATCTCAAGACTTTATCAACTTGAATACTTAACTGATCTTATACCTTAACATACTGTTTCAACTCTTCACTCAAAGCTGAGTAATCTTGCTAACCACTACTTACACCATTTTCTCTCTGTACTCCTCATCTGTACCCAATGCTTCAGCCCACTCTTCGTGCCTCAAAGATAATTCCCCATTAACAAGAGTAAACAAGGAGTCCACTTCAACCATGAAGGAAATCTTTTCTTCATCATCAATAGTCATGCGCGACAAGCAGTCAGCTATCACATTCCTTTTTCCTCTGACAAAGTTAATCGTGAAATTCATATCCATCACAGACAACAACCACCTAGAGATACGTGGGGTAATGTTTCCTTCAGAACCCTTACCACCTTTAAAAATGTGCAAAATTGGTGTGTGATTTGTCCTACGCATGATGGGCAGTCCCCAAAGGTAAAAGCAAAACTGAATCATTGCCCAACAACAGGCTAAAGCTTCTCTTTCGATATCAGAATAAGACCTTTCAGCACCCTGTAGGTGACGCAATGCATAACCAATCACCCTTTCTTCATTATCAACTCTCTAGGTCAATACAGCACCCAAGCCCACATTGCTTGCATCAGTTGTCAGCATAGTCTTCATTCTAACATCAAAGTGACCTAAAGTAGGCACACAAACCAATGATTCCTTAATATCTTTGATGCTAGGCTGCAGACATATCTAAAATGGTGAAAACTTTCACGTCTCCCATTACACTTAACATTTCTGCAATATTGGGAAGTGGTTGACCATCAACCCATATGTTCTTATTTTGGTCTCTTAAGTCAATACAGAGACTAATGTTGTTGTCGTCCTTGGGGGCAACTACAATTGGGGCGAGCCATTTAGAGGCCACGAAAGGCTCAATGATCATATTCTCTAACAATTTATCAAGTTCCTTTTGAAGTGGCTCTCTCATTAACAATGGATTAGGCCTAACCTTATGTACCACTGGAACAGCTCCCTTCTTTAAAATGATACGGTGAGTAAATGTTTTCAGCATAACCAATTCATCAGTAAATTCATGAGGAAATGATAACATCAGCTTCTTTCCCCATTCCAAATCAATATCATTTATCTGGAGATTTCACTTTTAATTTCCCTATTTCAATCTCCTTCATCCAGACCACAGTGTTCTCCATACTCCTAGATATTTGTATTGCCTCATCCAACGTTGTATCTAAAGATAAAAGTCTCGCTTTAACCTTCTTATCTCTGATACATCTCACACTTTGGTCACAAATTAGAGGTTCTGTCAAAACTTGGAACTCACATGTCACTGCCAGACCACGTAATGTTGCTACATAACTCATAATGTCCTGATCATGAGCTTGTGATCAACAAAATACCGTATGTCTTTCAAAAACTACGCTTAATTTGGGTCTAAAGGTTTTTCCAACATTTGTAAGGACATGTCATAAACATTTACAGGCTGACCATTACCACCTCCTAAAGAAACTTCAGGAAGATCGTCATATATTCATCTTCCTTCTGTTCCCAAATAGTGCAACAATATGGCTTGTCTTCCCAAAGGACCATACTTGTCTCTGCCAATAGCCACCATGTAGGTGAAAAATATACTTTTCCATCTTTTCCAAGGTATACTTGATTCTCCTGGAACAGCTAAAAAACTGGGCGGAGCAGCCATTCCTTGTTCTGCCATACCTGCAACAAATTTGAAACAACAAATTACCACAACTAACCAAAAGAATAAAATACCACAACAAGCTTAAATAAAAAGTCAAAATAACAATTTAAAATAAATATCTAAAATAATAAATCTGTAGTTGGAGTTTTTCTTTTGTTTCTGCAATTTCTCTCTTATATATATATTTTTCCAGACAGCAAAACTTTATTGGTATTGCGGTGTTATTAGTAAAGTCTTGTTTCTAGTTTGCCATAGATGTTGCTAGCGAAGTCTCTTCTATCTTTTTATTGCTAGCACAGATGCCATAGCACAAACAAAGGAAGACTGGCTCACACAAATACACACTTGTGCGTGAGTGGAAGCAGGAACAAAAGTAATGTCCCTGCTGTTGTCAGCACACACGTAGCACAGCAGAATACTGGCCGACAAGGTAAGTCGACTTGAAACGTATTATAAACTCAGTTCCGCATTGGACGTCTTGAGCACAGCGGCACAGGGCTCGTGACCTCCACTTCAATAATCCTGTTCGGGTCTCGAGCGCTCAGCACAGAACAGCACTCGTGTACTCCAATTCAAGCAATGCAGGTCTCATCTCGAGCGCTCAAGCACCGAACGCAGTTCGCTCCTTCCACCCGCTCGAGACACCACAGCCAACGGCCAGCGCATACGATAAAGTGAGAAGTGGCAAATCTCCCAAATAAAGTAGACCAGACATTCTTCATCTTGTCAAACGCCATAAAATGAATAAATAGAGCTCAATCCTGTCGACAGTGCCATTCTTCACACATATCCTCTCACTCATGCTGACAGTAATGGAAAATTTACAGTGGTGAAAACACTCAGATTCACCAGAAATTTAGTAATGTTGGTAGTAGGCAGTCTCAGGTGGAACTCTCTTCCAAAAACACATATAATTTGAAGTAATTCACGGTTCCCAATAAAACGAAATTCCTCAGCAGCTCTTGAAAACAAACTGCTTTTCCAGGGGTGGAGGTTACCCTGTACTCTGCCCCCTGCGCAGATCACTCATCGCCAAAATCTGTAGAAACCACACTCATAGCGGTAACTGGGTAGAAGCTTCTTTATTCATACGTACATGTACACAGCTTCTCAGTAACCTCCAGTTTGCTCAACTGATAGTAATACATAGAACTCCCTAGTGATGTCATTCTATAGCATCTCTAAGTTCAACAATAGAAGAAGGACATTTCCACACATATATCACCCCTGGTACCCTGAACCTCAGATCACAACAGAACTGGAGTAAGATCAAAGGACTGCCCTGGTCACCCCTGGACCTGGCAAGAGACTGATGGACTGCATCTGCTGCACCTTGGGCTACCAAAGAGAAGACTGTGCCTATGGTTGCTGGCTTGTGGAAAGGTTGCTCCCAAACCCCAGGCCAAATAAGTGACTTCAAGGGTCAGTAGGCTGACCCCTTGAAACCAGCACCAGGGCCATCAAAGCTGAAGTAGCCCATCCAGGCAAGTCAGTAGTCGCATTTATTGAATCACCACTGACCGACGATGGGCAACCCAAGAGACCAATCCTTGATGGCCAAAACTTTCACTGAGTCTGCTGTTCTCTTGAGTGTTGTCTGAGTCCAGATTGGTCACAATAGATAGAAACCAGCCTTCTCCAAAGGAAACCGCTGGACCCACTATGTACAGAGATCAATAGCCCAGCTGCAGCGTGCCTTCTACTGGCTCAAAGAGGACTTCTAGGAACACCGAACCTGTGGAAAAAGTCGCTCCACCATACCCAAGGGCTGAGAAATATTGCAAGGAGAATGCCTGTCAACCGCACAGCACCTAGAGCATCTTTCAGCATCCTGCATCCCTAGCATCAGGACCACTCCATTGAAGTCTATGGCTGTCTTGATGTAAAGTGTGGAACTGGACTTGAGACTGCTTTAGTGACCAAGCAAATGTAGAAATACTCCTTATTGGCCCCCCTGACCTTCTCCCTGTTGCAATTGATCACCCAACTCAGGCCGGAATAATCTAATACAACTCTTTCAAACTTTTCAAAAGTTTTCAAACTTTACGGTTACCTTGCCTATTTGTGCTTTGGACCAAAAAGCTGAGATTTTTGTTTTCATAAAATATCTATATATCCAGGACCCTATAGTGGATTTTGCTTATCTTGGTGTCTAAAAAGCCATAAAATGTCATCAATTTTTATAAATTGCTGTTGGATTTCTTTTGTGATGAGTGACTTTCCAATTTCGTTGTTTGGTGCTTCTACATGGTTTGTACTAGTTCCTTTGTTTAAGCCTTCCACCTCAAAACCACAGCTGCACTGGGTTGATCTAAAGGTTTTACAAACAAGTCCGAATGGACCCAAGACAGTTTTGCGAGTGCATTATTTGGTAATAATGCACAACCATACCTTATAATACACCACAATCCTCACAATCTTTTCTAGTGTCTGTTCAATTACCAACAATCTGGTTGTCACCAAAATTATAGAAAAAAAGGTTGCTTGGCAAGTACAACAAATTATGGAGGAACTAAAGTATCTCTCTATTCTAAGGAGGATATAGACAGCATAATAGCATTAGCTTCTATAATGGTGCCCTAGGTTGGGCTGACAGGAGTTCATGTGCCCTACTGGACATATTAGACCTTTTAGCATCGTTTGAAACTGTAAAACACTAGCTTATACTACTTAGACTAAATGTGGTGGCATTTGATAGCCTCACAGCTATTAACTGGTATATAGCCTTCCTTAACATAGGACACAGAAAGTTTGTTCCAGCTCCTTTGACATCTCCAGCTACCTCTTGCTGTGGAGTTTCCCAAGGTTCCCCTCTAACACTGATCCCTATACTAATGATAAAGCAGTAGCACCCCATGCTGGTAAGACCGGTGAAGCAGGGTTCGGCGGGGATTCGACAGATGACCACAAGGGGAAATTAAATAAATAATTAATGTTCCCCTCCTCCTCGTCTGTTGAAATCCCCGCCATCCGGCCCACCGCCCCACTGCTCTTACCAGCACGGCCCACGCTGTGAGAAAGAGGTTTATATCCACATTTCCAAAACATTTAGCACATTCTACACCTAGCAGAAACGTCTGAACGACATTAAAATCAGGTTGAACCAAATCCAGCTGTAGTTAAATGGTACTGAAACTGAGTATTTCAACTTTGAGTCAGAATTTGTGACAATGTAAATGCCCACCATTGTTTAGTTAATCTGCTATCCTCACCACCTATGTAAAAAACCCATGTTTTATATTTGACCAGGAATACTCATTTCACACACAAATTGGAAAGATAGTAACTGCTTCTTCCAAGTGGTCAAATTAGCCCAGTATTCTCCTGATGTCAGCCCAACATAAAGCCTTAGTGGTAAATGCAGGATTAAATTATAGGTTGACCAGTTATAATAACCTGTGTCTGGGACTTCTATCTTATGCAATTAATAGACTACAGAGGGTCCAAAATGCTGTAGTCAGCAGTTATGTGCGAGTGAAATGTCAGCCTAACTATAACCTCCCTGTAACCTTTGTTTTTTGCAGTGAATTTTTAAGGTTTTTTGCAATCATATTTCCTAACTATATCGTCCCTGTAACCTTTGGTTATTTCAGTGAATTTCGAAGGTTTTTTAAATGCTAATTCCTAATTATAAAGTCCCTGTAACCTTTGGATTTTTCAGTGAATTCCTAATGTTTTTAAAATTCTGTTTCTTAATTGTAACGTCCATTTTTTTAAGTGAACCTCTAAGATTTCGTATTTTGATTCTATAATTGGATATTGTGTATTATATTTATATTATATACCACTCATTTTTTGATTTGATATGTGTTTATCACAAAATACATTAATAACTGGTTTGATTTTTAACAATTTTATTAGTTGACACAACACTGTCACATTTACTGTGGAGAATCTGTGATCAGTAATGTATTTCACATACAGAAAAATACACTTAAAGAAATTTTTTAAATAAATGTTGTCTAAATATTTAATAGGATATTGTGATCTGTGATCAATAAAGGCTAAAACCACTGTTATACTGTTAATACTACGTAACCCTACCTCACCGAGCCTGACGATATGACTATGACACAAGCCAAGCCTATGCACCTCCTAAGGCTAATGTCACAGGCGTTAGGAATATATTTATCTAATCACCCCTGATAGCATATCGCCTACTACCTCATATATGTTTGTTGTTATAATTGCTACTATAATGTCAATCTGTAATTTGTAATCTTTTTATGTGAAGCGCTCTGATACCCACGGGTCTTGTCCGCGCTATATAAAACACTATAAATAAAATAAATAAATAAAATAAACTGTTACAAAATAATTTTATATTCGCAGTTGCTGACGTTGTCGCAGTGATAACAGTAGTCACGACCGTGTGTTTTGTACAAAGTGTAATGCATATATATAGACATATTCTACAGTATATTGAACAGTAGTGCCTTATTAGTGTACTTTTTAAACTCATGTTTTTGTAGTGAATTTCGAGAAAAATCTTCTTCAAACACTATTTTCCGTTTTCTCAAAAGCAGCGGATGTCGGTAATCGTGGATACCGCGTGTTTTTCAACAACTCTGAATATCACATGACCAGGAAAGCAAAGAATATCATGTGTGTTCACGATGTATTCAGAGAAATCTTAAAACAACGGGAGTCCAAACCTATATCTAGTTTCATTTTCTTTTAATTTAAATACTACACAACAGTTTATTACATAGTCCTGAGTTGCAAATTAAAGCTTAACATTGCTTAAATTGTGTCATCACTCCTCAACTTTAAAAAAAATGATCTGTCTCTTTAACACCGTTCCCCCAATACACTCATAGCTCAAGGAACCTAACCACCCATTCGAACCAGTAGGTCACAAGTTCACAACACATTCTAGAAGGAACATGCTACTTCTAAATGAGATACAGCAGGTGTGGTTTGCTCCACAGAGTCAGAAGCATATCCGTGTCTGTATTACATTAATTTTTTTAAACAACATTCAATAATAAGACGTCTTCCTAAGGAATCTAGCATACTACCTAATTTTATTCACTTTCATGCTGACAGCATCTAATGAAATATGTATATATATAGGTTTTTAAAACACCTCCATTCTAACTGCTGCTCCTTTGGAAAACTACCTCATTCATCTCCAGCCTTCTCCTGACTACTATTGTTCCTTCACTTCAAAATACTTAGGGAGAGATTTACACGCCCCTTGCATCACTTTTGTGATGCCGTTGTGTCACTTTTTGTGACGCAGCAGTGGCGCAAACAATGCGCCACGTTGCGGCCCATTTACAATGTGACGCATCTTGGGAGATGTGTCACGGTGTAGTGTCATGCGTCACATTGTACCTGCGTCAGGTATTATGTATGCAGGGTGGGCATTCCCACACAGGAAAGTCTTGTAGAAGTGATACAGTTAAATCTACAAAATTTCACTGGGCCACTTCTAGGACACCACTGTGTCAAAACCCTAATGCATGCTTGGAACAGGAGTAAGGAGTGTTAGAAATTGGGGTCCCTAGTTGGCAGAGGTAGGTACCCTTTATCCAAGTAGGGAACCTTCTTTCGTAGAAAGGGTAAGGGAGTTACACTCCTAATATAACCCATGCTCACCCCCTTGGTAGCTTAGCTTGGCACGAGAAGTCAGTATTATCTCAAAGGCAGTGTGTAAAGCATTTGCACATAACCAACAGTAATACAGTAAAAACACTACAAAAGCAAACCACACAAGTTTAGAAAAATATCCAATATTTTTATATATTCAAAACAAGACCAAAACGATAAGAATCCAACATACAGTACTTAAGAATATATAATTTGCAGAAATAACTCAAAAACACAGTTCTTCCGAGTAAGTAGCTCTGCCCGGGGCTACCGCGATGCTTAAAACAATAAAGTCTAACAGTTCCAGCCAACCTCGTCGATACGGGCCAGCTGAAGTGTGGACAGACTCTTGAAGAGTACCTCTTTTATTGTGGCTAACACGTTGGTGCAAGCCGGGTGCGGCAACCATCACGGTTGCATTGCAAAATGGAAGTGGTGCAAGGTGCGGCGCAGGTAGCTGCTCGATGACGATCGTCCAGACGGCGTCCGTGAGACCAAGGCTTATGGTGCGAGGTGAGGTAGTGCTCGCAGGTTGCGGTGCAGGCGAAAGAGCCGGTTAGCGGGAGCTGGTGTCGGTCGGCTCAGACTGCTGTGTGGGACGAGGCAATGCGCTGTGAAACTTACGAATGGTGCCCCAACCATGATGCGGTCACGAGTGTCGAAGTCAGCAGGCAGAGACGGCATCAGTGAGACCAGGGCGGCAAAGTGAAGCGAGGCGGTGCAGAGTGCTGTGCGCACAGGTCACGGTGCAAGCAGCAGCTCAGTGGTGGTGGTGTCGGTCATCGTCAGTGATACCAGGGTTGCAGTGCGAGATGCGGCGGTTCCGTCTGTGATGCCTTCAGGACATGGAGCCAGCAACTTCAGTGATGGAGTCAGTTGCTTTTCCCTTCGACGTGGGAACTAAAACAGCGGTTCCAGAAGCGGGACCCAGAAGTTGGTGAAGTCTTTGCAGTCCCTGAGACTTCAGAACAGGAGGTCAGCTCTACTTCAAGCCCTTGGAGATACTCAGCACTAGTAAAGAAAGTTCAGTCCAGTCCTTTCACTGCCCATGGCAGAAGCAGCAACTGCAGGCCAGCCCAACAAAGCAACAACACAGCAAAGGGGCAGTACTCCTCCTGGCAGCTCTTCCAGCTCTTCTTCTTGGCAGGTTCTTTGATTCCTGTGAGTTCTACAGTTCTAGGGTCTGGGCCCCAATATTTATACTCAATATTCCTTTGTTCTCTCAGGCTGAGAGTGTCTGTGCCTAGTCCAAATCAGTTTGGTCCTCTGACCCAGCTTCCTGGCAGGGGTTGGAGACAGCATTGTCTACATTAGACCAGGACCATTCAGGAGCAAGGAAATCTCCTCCCACTACTCTAAATGCAGCCCAGGTCCATTCAGCCCAGTCCTGACTCTTCTAGGAAAGGCAGAACACACCTCAACCCCCCCCCAGTGGCTGTCTGAAGAGAATGTGCATCCCCAGCCCTTTCACTCCAAAGCCAGAAAGTAAATCCACAAACCCAGCAGATGCACACATGATGGCTAAGCAAGAAAATACCTACTTTCTAAAAGTGGTATTTTCAAACACAGAACATAAAAATCATCTTTCCTAAAAGATGCATTTTTACATTCTTAGTGCAGGCATACTAAACTCCATTTCTCTTTCTTGTATCAACATGAAGTTATGCTTATAAGATGTTATAAGTAAAACTCCCTTTCTACCCTATGGGACAGATAGCCTTTGCGTAGTGAAAAACAGAATGCACTGTAATTCACTACCAGGACATGCTACACACATCAGTACATGTACTACCTTTAACATACACAGCACCCTGCCCACAGGGGTACCTTGGGCCTACTTAGGCGTGACTTATATGTAAGAAAAGGGAAGATTAGGGCATGGCAAGTGGGTGCACTTGCCAGGTCAAATCGCAGTTTACAAACTGCACAAATGCATTACATTTACCGGGCTACTTCTGTGGGTGGCACAATCAGTGCTGCAGGTCCAATAGTAGCATTTGATTTACAGGCCCTGGCACTCTCAGTGCACTGTACTAGGTACCTACCAGTAAATCAAATATGCCAATTATGGAACACCAATCCATAACACAATTTACAACTGGAGCACTTGCACTTTAACACTGAACAGCAGTGGGAAAGTGCACAGAGACACTAAACCAGCAAGAACAGAGTCAAAACCAGGATGTCAGAAAGCAAAAAGACTGGGGAAACACGCCAAAAGATGCCAAGCTTAACAAGGAGTGATGCAGCACAATAAGTGTAGGCCTCCCCATGCATTGCTGGAATTGCGTTGTGCTTGCAACACACCTCCAGCAATGTGTGAGTTTTGTGCCAAACAGATGCGTCCGAATTTTGGACGCATCTGTCAATCATTGTGCCATGGTGCGCCGTATTGTAAATACGATGCATGCATGGTGGCACAAGGGTTTCGCATGCAGGTGCACGGAAACTGACGCATCTCTGCTCTAACGCAGAGATGCGTCTGTTTTCTGCCCCTTAGAGTATGGATTGTGGGCCACAGCTATACCTATTGGCTAAAGAGGCTGCAAAACAGAGAGGTATTGACAGGGGTTTGGGTTTCCCAAATGTGCAGATTACTTGGTTTGGCCAGAGATGGTTAAAGATTCACCAGTTGCTGGCTTTGGCTAAATCCATTGTGGATTCCCAAACTTCTCACCTCATGATTGTGCATGGTGGTGGCAATGACCTATGCACATTGACTGGGGTAGGGCTGGAAATCCTAATGAAAGAAACCTTTGTAGAACTGATGTCGCTTTTCCATCAGACTATCTTGGTGTACTCTAATATATGCCAAAGACAGAAATGGAAGTGGTCAAATCATTTCTGTCCACAGATTGACAAAGCCTGGAAACTTGTAAATAAAACTGGTTCTGCATTCCTCAGAGACCACTGCCTGGGCTGTATCTATAACAACAATCTGCGTTTTGACATGCATGGAATTTATAGAACTGGTTGAGTGCACTTTACTGATCTAAGTAACCTGAAACTCTACATCCGATCTTATGTATAGCAGCCATTTACTCACTACTAATGCAATGCTCTTGTCAGAGCCACCCTAGTAGATGGCACTGGCTTTCGTCAGGGTGTTGGCCCCTTTGTTGTAATCCTAACCCTAATTGGGTTAATATTACCTTATGATCTGTATGTTATTTTCCATACACTTTGGTTTCTCCAGAATTTCTGTGAGGCAACCACTTCACGAGTTCATATAAAATTCTCTGAACCCGGGACTCTGTGGGGACATGCTCTCGCCGTCACATAGTCACGAGAGGCACCAGAAGTTCTGCCCCCACCAGTCGTCCTCCGTTGATATCGCGAGAGCATGTCCCCACAGAGTCCCGGGTTCAGACAATTTTATATGAACTTGTGAAGTGGTTCCCTCACAGAAATCCTGGAGAAACCAAAGTGTATGGAAAATAACCTACAGATCATAAGTAAGTGGTTCCCTCACAGAAATCCTGGAGAAACCAAAGTATATGGAAAATAACCTACAGATCATAAGGTAATACTAACCCAATTAGGGTAAGGATTACAACAAAGGGACCAACACCCTGACGAAAGCCAGTGCCATCCATGTGGAGGCTTAGAGTTGGCAGAAACATGTTGGTATCTGCAGTGGGGATATAGGGATCGTCACTTTCCCTTTATACCCGTTTTCTTAGAGATTTTAATCCTTCCAGGGGCCCACAGCCAGAATAAAAATATATATGTGGACCCTTAGGTTGCTTTAAACTAAAAAATACTGCACTATATTGGTCCCGCTACAGAGGGGATGCAAATGTCCCCCTCTGGCCTTATTTGTCTAGTACGTCACGTTATTTTTTCGTGCTGTATGTGTTTTACTACACTTTCTAACTTCCTTTAATCTCACCACTAATCTTCATCTATACAAAAAACATGCGGTCCATCCAGTGTGTTGGTCTGCACCTGGGTGTATGATGCGGCCCAATGATGAAGCATGACACTGCAAAGTGTGTGAGGGCAGTATTTAGACACGTGCTGTCCCCCCCTCAAGGTCAGATAAACACTGGACTGACGTGGTTTTTGGTGTAAAGTTACATGTATTCTTTCTGTCGTAAAAACAAACAATTTTTTCTGTGCCTTATGTATTAGTACTTCTCTGTTGTGTGAGTTGACATTGATAATAAGGGAACCAGAGAAGTCTTAATACCTTGTCTCTCCTGGTGTGTTTTTCTGTCCAGTCAATCACAGCATTCCTGTTGGCACATGCATTCGCGATTACTTGCAATACCATTGTGAAATATCCGTGACCAGAGATATTGCTATAATTTTTGCCCTACATTTCACTAAATCTGCTGAACCGATTTACACCAAATAGGCAAAAGGCACTTCCTTAATCCACCATATACCTCCCTGCCTCATTCAGTGTAAGTCTGTTCTGCTGTTCAGGCTGTAGGTGTGGCTAAATGTTTCTGTAGGAATTAACATTACAAACACCCCCTTATTTTGCACCCCAAATTCTCAGTCCCCACTGCATGGATCACCTCCAAACGTCCCATGACAGCCAGAAACTAGCTTGATACTTTAATGGGAACATTTCATGAGGATTGGTCAAACAACGCCAAAGTTATAGGCAAGTCAAAAAATGATTTTCCTATGGAAAGTTGGTCCTAACTATAACTACCTACTGGCGATCTATATAGCAGTTATACATATATATATGTCAGGCCCTGAGTCACAAAAAGTCGTAAGATAGCATTGACTGTCGGGCTCTATTTGGCTGCCCGCTGTGGGATATCACTATGACTAATGTCGTCAGGGTAAAAGTAATGTGATGTGACTTCACTTCCTTTCATGTCATAGGCATGTAAAATAATATGTGATATCACATCTGCTACCTCTGTGAGTGTGCTTAATTTTTATGGGTGACTTATTATTGCTTTTCATTGATTAAGCAGGATCAGGTAAGAACTGTGGGTCAGATATAGTAAGCATTTTAACAGTTGTAAAGGCATTGATTCTGCATTTGCAACTGTTAAAATGCTTTTTCTTATATACTCATCCCATTTTAAGAGTAGGAGAAGTTTTTCAGGGAGGAGGAAGGCGGGGAGCATGACGGCCGGAAACTAATGGCCGTGACGGGGCTCCTCCCCTGTGTGTGGCGTGTCTGAATGCTGAGAGCTACTAGCGGCATGCCGGAGCGGCAGTAACTTTCCTGCATTTTCTTTCTGCAAACCTTACTTGCTTCATCCTTTTGGTTATTTTCGGATTTCTGTGCAACCTCGGCATCTTCTGCTGACGGCATTTTTTGCCTTAAATTGAAGATCACGGATGGTTGGCGAATTTCTGAAACTGGCATGGTTCCGGGGACTTGGAGCAGCCAGGGAGTGGCGGAGGGATCCAAGGCGGGTTTCCCTTACCGGATGGGCGACGCAATCGACATGCTTCCATATAAAGTTGGTAAGGGCGACTTCCGGTAAGATTGGCTGTAAAACGCCAGTTGGAGGCAATTGTCTTTGGAGTGGAGGGGGTGATGAGTCACTGAATGTGGGGCAGGAGAGTATTAAGCCGTTCAAGTGCTGTGGGGAGGATAATATTGTGGCAGATAGCAGGGGACGAGTGAGGACACAACCAAGCTCCAAGGAATATCTAGACTGCGGAGGGCATCTCGTATCAGTTCCACTGGGTGTGACATTGTGTGTACCACTGTGTCTAACACAGGATCTTTGCAGTGGGAACTGGGAGCAGGTCTGGGAGCCCTGCATGGATGAGAGTGTCAGTAACTGTGCCAGTCCGTGTTTAAGTAAAGCTTGCTCCCCCCCAAAGATACCCACTGTCAAGGCAGGAGTAAGTCGCTATACTTTACGGAATCGAGCTGCAAGTATAGTGCCTGCGCCTCAAAAGCCATTCGTCTCTCCACCAATAATACAAATTAACGCCACATCCCGGACAGGGAAGGCGAGTCACAGTAGTAACCACAGCCCTTTGGTAAAAGTGAGAGGGGAAAAAAAAGGCAAAAGGTACTGTATCGGTTGCCTCTAAGGTTACCCCTTCCTTACAATCATTTTATAAAGTCCTTTCGCTGTCTACCACAGATAAAGCGGGAAAGATGACTTCTAACAGTACTCCAACAGGTATAGGACCAAGTATTGAGGCCAACACAACGACTATGACCACCCCCTTGCCCTCCCAGCCAGACCAACTACTTCAGCCCTCGTTGTCTCCAGTGGAGGATAGGGTCCATCCCTTAATAGAACTTTCAAATAGTTTCTCTGCCTTGGAGATACAAGACTCCAGCAGGAGGACGTAAATAAGGGGAAAGAGGAAGATGGTCCCCAAATAATTGAGGAGGGCGTACATACAAGCACCACTCCATCAATAGTGCTTAATCCCTTTATACCCAGACATTCTGCTGGGTATAAAGGAGGACATGGGGAAAAGATTCGAAGAGATAGGGAAAAGATTTACAATCTCAGAGACCATTCAGGCATCCTGCGAGGTGATGGCCAGGAAGGTGGAGGAGGTTTCATCATGGACAGAGGTCCTAGTAGCAGAGCTGCCCAGGATCAAGGAGGCGTTAAGCACCACTTCAGCCCATATGGACAAGTTGGTGCAGCAAAATCGAGAGATGAAAGACGACATCGAGAGGCTTGAAAATCATGCCAGAAAGAACAATTTAAAACTTCTGAATGTTCCCGAGGATATTGAAGGTGGAGATATTAAGACATTTGTGGTGGCATTACTTAAGACTACAATTTTGAAGGACTCCACCGATTCTGATTCGGCCCTTCTAGTTGATATCCAGAGGGCCCACCGGGATCCATATAGACGAAACCCAGAGAGAGAGCGCCCCAGAAAGATTCTGGTGAATTTTCTGACATACTCCACTAAAGAAAGGATTCTGTCCACGGCCTTAAAAAGTCGGGGCCATAAAGTCAACTTCCTTCTCCAGATCATTCTCTTTCACAATTCGTTCGGACATCTCACATACAACTGCTACTAAGCAATGGGAGATGGGCAAGAGACTTGCAACATTTAACTATTTGGGAGCCCGGGCCCAGATGCAATTCCCAGCATCACTCCGCATAAGGTGGAATACCACATGTACAATATACGGCAGATTGAAGAGGCGGATACCCTTACTGAAAAAATCAGGACATGTAGTAAAGGGGGTGGTGGTGAGGCTGCAGAATAGATTCGGTAGCAGATTCTGGAGGAGGCAGGGGCCTATAAGGGGCCTGTAAGTAAAGGAAGGATTTAGTATATTTGAATTATTTTTGCCTTCTTTAAAGTGGATTCATTAATTTAGACTATTGGTTTATAGTTCTATTTTGGTAGGAGGCAATGTTCACTGCCATCAGGCATATTTAGTTTGTAATCAATAATGTATCAAATTTAAACACACAGGGTGGGGGAGCACCCGTCTAAGGGCGTATGCCCAAGAAGAAAGGGAGGGCTCCCCAAGGGGGGTGGGAGGGAACAGGGGAGGGGAGCAAGGGGGAGGTGGGTAGCACGGATGGGGTAGCAAGGGGAGAAAAGAAAAAAAATAGTCCTCATTTCATCACAACTTTCAGAAATTTCCTGATGACTAGATGGGGGTTCAGTCGGTTGGCTAAGAAGGGAAGGATGGACACTATAAATGGCCCACAATAAATTAACCTTCATTTCATGGAACGTAAATGGGCTTCGGTGTTCTAGGAGAAGGAGATTGATAATGAGTTTTTTGGAGCAATCTCAGGCTAAGGTTATCCTCCTTCAGGAAACCCACCTTAGTGCCACTAAAAGTAAAGAGATCTTCGGAAAGATAAAATGGATAGGTGCATTCTGTTACTCTTGGCAGACCGGAGAAAATAAGGGAGTTGCAATTTTAATTAAGGCCGGGATCAGGGGGTCCATAAAGTCAGTATTTACAGATCAGTCAGGGAGATGGGTTCTGGCGCAAGTTGATTTCAGTGGAAGTGTACAGACTATTGTCTACCATTACGGCCCAAATATAGATGACCCTACTTGGTTACTTAAAGTCCAGTTCAACATAACAGGGGTCCCCTCCCCTGTGATCATAGGGGGTGACTTTTACGTCCTTCTTGATCCTCTACAGGATCGATCTAATTATAGTCAGCATGTTACTACCCCACGCTCCAGACGCGCCTCGGTTAATATGATGCACGAGGTGGGTCTTATTGACCTCTGGTGAATTAAGGGAGGGGGGGACTGCACCTGGTTTTACGTATTTCAGCAAAAAACATGGGCATGCCTCAAGACTAGATTATGTCTTGGTAGACAGGCTTAATTATTGATGATCAGGGAACTATATCATGCCATCAGGAGGATATGGAAAAATATTTACTCTCTTCATTTTCTAAATTATATGACGAGGAAGAGAGCTCACTTGATTCGGGCAACACCTTACGGTGGTTGGAGAGTAAAGCGCTGCCTAGACTAACAGATCAAGGCCGAGACATCCTCAATAGTCCCTTTACTGAGGAAGAGATCGGTGTATATAGTAAAAGCATAAAGAACAATAAAGCGGCTGGCCCTGACGCCCTTCCCGCAGAGCTGTATAAGGTATTACAGGATATTCTGGTGCCACGGCTTTGTGAGTTATTTAACTATCTTTAGAGTCCGGTGGTTAAGGCACCCCCTTCTTGGAAGGAATCCACAATTGTGCTTATTTTAAAACCGGGAAAGTATCCCCTTAAGGCAGATTCCTTCAGGCCTATCTCCTTGCTAAACGCGGATTATAAAATCTTCACAAGCGTTTTGGCAGGGAGATTGGCAAAGCTAATTCCGCAACTTTTTAGTTCGGATCAAAAGGGGTTTGTCTCCGGAAGATATATACATGATTTAACCCTTCAGTTGATTGGAAGTATAGATTTAGCGGTGACACGGTCGGAACCCTTGGCAGTGGCTGCGTATGACGCTGCGAAGGTTTTCGACCGTGTCAACTGGGGCTTCCTGTGGTATGTATTGAGCTCAATGGGCTTTGGTATAACCTTCATTCAGGCACTATGGGGTTGTTATGAGGGTGCATCCGCTGCAATATTATTAAATGGTATGTTAACATCACGCTTTAGTATAAAGAGAGGAACTAGGCAGGGGTGTCCCATTTCACCCCTCCTATTCGACCTCTATATTGAGCCTTTGGCACAGGCGTTGCGGTTGGATGATCAGGTCACACCCTTTATTTCTGGAGATTTTAGCAGTAAGGTGGCACTATAAGCTGATGACTTGTTAATTTACACAAGTAATCCGGCTGAAGTCCTTCCTAGAGTGGAAAAGATAATGAAAGATTTTGGTAAATACTCTGGATACATGATAAATAACCAAAACACTGAAATAATGTGCTGGGGGGTTGATAATTGGGAGGGAGCCAGAAGTAGTCAGTTTAGATATCTAGGTATAATAATAACACCGGACCTTAACACCATACTACAGATCAATATAAAGAAGGTGGCTAAGGATATCGATCACCTTTTTCTGAGATGGCAGAACCTTCAGCTTACAATATATGAACGTATTAATTTGGTTAAAATGGTAATTTTACCGAAACTGACATACCTCTTTAATATGATAAAACTGACCTTTCCACATAAAGCTTTGGCTAGAATCCAGGGGAAAATAGGTAGCTTTATCTGGGCAAATAAAAACTCTAGGATCTCATGGAAAAAGTTAAAAAGAAGATTGTTGAAGGGAGGCCTTGCGCTCCCCGACATCCTCTGGTATGCCTTTTCTTTTCAATTGAAGAATATCCGATGCCTCCTTACCAGCCCCGACGATTCCAACTGGGGGCGGATACTGAATACAATGGTGGAACAAGAGGGCGGCGGGCCAGGTTTTCTCTATAAATTTGGCGCGCCGAAATTTTACAAAAAGGTGCGTCTGAAGGTATTGAAACATGCACTTTCAGTATGGTCCAGAGTCAAGGGGAGATGGGGCATAAAGTATTATTCAGACCTCGCCCCAATCTGGGACTCCCTGGGTCTGCCGCCATGTCTTGATGACAGTCTCTCTCTCCCCATCAGGAGAGCAGGTATAACAGTATGGTCAGACATAGCAACATCAGAGGGGGTTCTCCCTTGGGAGGTCTTGAGATCGAAAATAGGGGACTCTTTCTCTAGATTCAAGTATATTCAGATCTGTTCCTGGTTTACCGCTGAGAGAGAGAACATAGGTGGAAACTGGGCTATTGAGTCTGCTCTTCAATCTCCAAGCCAAATGAGGAAGGAAGTGGGACTGTGGTATAGGAAAATGTTGGAGGAGGAGAAATCTGAGGCCCCTCAATGTATCAAATCTGGAATTCCTCTAGGTTGGAGGAGGCATCGGCTGTTCTTTATGATAGATCTCTTCACATCTTGTACAAATATGTTAGATCAGCCTCTCTGAAGAAGAATCATTTTTATACCATCAACAGGCTTTATTATACACCATAAAAGATTGCTAAGTTCGTGACTCCATCTCCATCCTGCTCAAGATGTGGGGTAGTCGAAGCAGATCACATACATGTGTTTTATGACTGCCCTTCTTTGGGTCCCTTCTGGTCTATGGTCGAGAAGGCCCTGGAGGGCATTTTTAAGGTACAAGGGTCCTTAAATTTAGTTAGAGTTGTTTTTGGGATGGACACTGATCTTTTTTGTTTATTAAGGGGGGCACAAGTAGCGTTATTCCTCAGTCTTATTATAATTGCACGCAAGGAGATATGTAAATTATGAAAGGATACCAGTCCTCCTCTATATGAAAGCTGGCTACGGGCGGCATTGAGCACTGCACGGCTAGATTCTGGTTTGGCACAAAATGTAAATAGCACGGTGTGGGATCCTTTGTTGGAATGGGGAAGAGAAATTAGGCTGGTCTAAGGCCCTGCCAGTCCAATGATTACACTAGGCCTCGGAATAAAGGGGCAGGGCTGGTCAGCCCAGGCTATTACAAGAACGTCAGCCCTGGGCGCCCACGACAGAATGGGTTGAGAAAGTTTATTTGCACAGCTTTTGGTGGAATGAGGACAAAAAAAAAAGGAGATGTTTTTCAGATTCTAAAATGGAATTTCGAGTGGATATCGATTCTGAATCAGGAAAGGTCACGTTGAAGGCATCCCTTCCAAATTCTGAATCAGTATCAAAGTATAATAAGTGTTGGAACTGAAATGCAGTTGCAAAACATTGTTTTTTGCATGAGTGGCAACCTTTTTGTAAATTTAAAGGGTCTCCTTATTTATTTGAGAGGATGAGGTTGTCCAGAGGATAATTCCCTCACCTTAAACAAACTTGAAAAACAAAATATTTTTCTTTTAAAATGCAATCACATTTCCTTTAAAGAAATTCTACTGCATTTAAAAAAAAAGTTCCTTTATTAAAAAGCAAGCACAGACATGGTTGCTTCTGATCCCAGCAGGCCACCGTCACTTTGATGACACTCACTGTGAGTCGGACTTTGCAAACTATCTCATTAAGATGCATGAGGTAGGTCGGATTCTGACCCACGACAATCCGGGAATTTTAAGAACTGCTCAAGTGATTCATGAGCCAGTTCTTAAAATTCTTTACTGGTCATAAATATATTGTTTGCAAATTGTGACTAGTATTTTGCGACTAGTAAATACTGCATGTGGCCCTTCTTGTCTTCAAATGAGCTGCCTGGAAGAATAAATACTGGTAGGTGAAGGCTGCTTAGATTGGAAGTGCATTTCACATATTGCTTTTTAGGGCTCGGACTCCTCCCCAGTGAAACTGGGAGGAGTTTCGAGAACTAATGTTAAAGGAGAAAAAAAAGAAGTATCTCCTAGGGCCTTGGTGAGAGGAATTCCACACATTCCTTAGGGTTTTCTGTCATCTGGCCAGTGATTCGTCTTCCTTGTGTTTTCGTTTTAATAGGCTTGAAGTGATAGGGTAAATGTAGTTTTGTTCCGCCATTTTGGGCATATTTCGTTCGTGCTCGCGCAAAGAAGTACATAAATTATAATTAGGAGCTGTCAGGGTGCCTCCGTTAGTGAATCCAGATGGCCGGGCGCGTTCACAATTCTGCAGCGCTCAGCGCGCAGCTTCCTTGTTTTGTTAGGCACGGTGAGATTAAGTGATTTGTCCAGAATCACGGATGTTGAGCGTCGTTGCCGAGACACGAACCCCGTTCTTGTTTTGAATGGGACGAGCAATTAGAGGGTGGAATATTATTGTGATCTTAACGAGGCTCGTTAGAGCTAAGGAGCTGCAGGGGGTGCCGTGTGTACGGGGGTAGATAAATGGGCACCACTGGAATATACACGCCGGGATAAAAGCCCCCTGGCTGAGGCAGTTTACACATGACTTGCACGTACTTTCACTTCATTCTGCCCATCTGAGCATTAATAGTGTCGGGGAAGAAAGGAGAGATGAGATCATTTGGAAGCTGCCTCCCGGAGCCGGCGACCCCGGTGTCTGCGTGCGCGCGGCGGACCCCGGGGTGGCAGAGGGCACCGCTCTGCCCCTGCTGGGAGCTCGCAGGCGCCCCTGCACTCAGCGCAGGACACCCCTCCCCGCTGTTTGGTTTAACCCGTTGGTGTCCCGCGCCGCCCATGCCCTTTTTGGCCACCAGTGGGGCTGACAGTGTTGATCTTAGCGTGATGTCTCTTTCCAGCTCTGTCAGCTGGCAGTGCCGTGTGTCTGTGCGCGCTACGCCGACGCCTCTCCCAGCGCTCAGCCCTCACTCCAGCTCAGCTCAGAGTTACACTTTTAGTTTGTTTTAGCCGCTGCTGCTGGAGTTGTTTTCGTTGCATACGTGCAGCCAGCTCCAGCGTCTCGGCGTTTAAGGACCGGCGGCTTAGAATCGGGCTGAGACGACTCTAGCGGAGGCAGAGACTTCATAGCACGCAAATAGTTACATGTGGATGAAGTGTGGCTAGCAGACACGTGCACACCTTCTTTATAAACACCCCAGATCTTTCCATCACACACAGTACCCATACCGCACACATTCAGAATCAGGGACGCATGCACCCCTCCCCCCCACACACACACACACATACACAGGGAGACCCACACATGCGCACACAAACAGAAACATACAAAAACACAGCCACACACTGGCCCACACAGGTGTCCACAAATACGCAAACATCGACACTGTAACAACTCAGGCAAACACATCCACCCCCACGCACACAGATGCCCACACATGCCGAAACTCACAGACGCAGAAATGTAGGCACACACAAACACGCTGACAGACACACAAGCCCTTAACACAAGGGGGCCGATAAACATAAACACACGGAACCAAACAAACATGCATCCACACGCAAACCCGACAACCACCCACACAAACGGTCAGACACACACAAACACGTGCCCTACACAGTCTGACTGCCCGCTTGACTTCGCTGCCATGCAACTCTTTTTGCCAGGAGGTATGCCGCTTGTAAGCAGACTTAATCAGCCGCTCGGGCCGGCAGCCCTTTGTCGGGTTTCTGTGGCTGTGGGGGTGTGATGTGCAGAGATTTGCACGGGTCAGGAGCGCCTTTCCAGCCGCACCGTGTATATTTAGAGGGGACTTTTCCTGGTGTTAAAAAGTGTACACTCTGAATGGACCCACACACAGTAGCAAACAATGGCGGCATTGTGGGTGCATGTACAACGGGAGGAGTTTCGAGATCCTAATGTTAATGAAGAAAAAAAGAAGTATCTCCTACGGCCTTGGTGAGAGGAATTCCACACATTCCTTAGGGTTTTCTGTCATCTGGCCAGTGATTCGTCTTCCTTGTGTTTTCGTTTTAATAGGCTTGAAGTGATAGGGTAAATGTAGTTTTGTTCCGCCATTTTGGGCATATTTCGTTCGTGCTCGCGCAAAGAAGTACATAAATTATAATTAGGAGCTGTCAGGGTGCCTCCGTTAGTGAATCCAGATGGCCGGGCGCGTTCACAATTCTGCAGCGCTCAGCGCGCAGCTTCCTTGTTTTGTTAGGCACGGTGAGATTAAGTGATTTGTCCAGAATCACGGATGTTGAGCGTCGTTGCCGAGACACGAACCCCGTTCTCCAGCTTCGAGGGCGACCGCTCTAGCCGTAAGCCTACATCCTTGCGCTTTCATCCTTTTGGGATCGGGAAATGTATTACCAATTTATTGACACCGCTTTGGAGCAACAGAGCACGGTACAGAGCGCTAAAAAGAATGTGTTGCAATAAAGTTAAACGTACATATATATTTTTAATACAATACATTTTTTACAGGTACGCAACAATGCACTGCAAGGTTCACGCCTCATAAAGATGTTTATGTGTATTTCGAATAAAGTGCCTTTTGTTTTTTTCACCATTTCTTTGGCTTCCCCCGCTCGAAGCGCACTCGGGAATGTGAAAAAGTGTTCCTGAGACTCTGGCACTCGAGCGGGCTCCAAGCCGGAATCACACAGTGTCAAATATGACATCATTTTTTATTGCTCAGTCCTGCGGCACGTGAGCTGTGTGCGCGAGAAACCTCATTCCAGCCCACGGACACACGAAAAGTAGTTGTAAGAGCTGCGGCCATCATTAGCGGACACTTGGACCCTTTCTCTAAGAACAGAAAGTAGCCGTGAGAGGAGCGCCGGCAATTACTTCAGAGGAAGAGTTTGGAGCCGAGAACAAGACTTTCACTAACTCCTTGGATGGCGACAGAAGGGTTTCATACACTAGACACACATATGTCTGGAGGTGTCACAGTCCATACGTGGAGATGGACACTTCGCTGTTCTTCATTCGCAAAGATTAAAAGAAATACGAACTTGGCTGCGACATGAATGGCGGAAACGGTCGGGTGAACACAGTTCGTAAGAGATCCGTCCCGTGAAGTGCACCAAACGCGTTCTGGAGAAACCCTGTCCTGAGCCACTCAACAGCGGCGTGGGGATTCGATTCGTTTAAAAGAATATTTGTCCGACGTTGTGATTTTTCCTTCGGCTTCTGTGCACAGCATATAATACCATCTTAATTCAATATATTTAGTTGTGACTGTGTAGTTCATTGTTTGTGGACGATAGTGAAGTTGAAATATCTAGAAAAGAGAATTTTGTACATATATAAATATAATAGTGGTGGACTGTATGGAGTATGATCGGACGCCTGAAACTGCAGCTGGTGTGTGAGTGCCGGCTCTTGTGACACTGTGTCTGTCTCCTGTCGGCTCCTCCTCACACGGTGCTGTGGCTCTCGTGACTCTGTGTCTGGCTCCTGCCTGCTCCTCACACAGTGCTGTGGCTCTCCTGACACTGTGTCTGTTTCCTGCCGGCTCCTCACACGGTGCTGTGGCTATCGTGACACGGTGTCTGTCTCCTGCCTGCTCCTCACACGGTGCTGTAGCTCTCGTGACACTGTCTGTCTCCTACTGGCTCCTCACACGGTGCTGTGACTCTGTGTCTGCCTCCTACTGGCTCCTCACACGGTGCTGTAGCTCTCGTGACACTGTGTCTGTCTCCTGCCTGCTCCTCACACGGTGCTGTGGCTCTCCTGACTCTGTGGTCTGTCTCCTGCCGGTTCCTCACACGGTGCTGTGACTCTGTGTCTGTCTCTCACTGGCTCCTCACACGGTGCAGTGACTCTCGTGATTCTGTGTCTGTTTCCTGCCTGCTCCTCACACAGCGCTGTGGCTCTCCTGACACTGAGTCTGTCTCCTGCCGGCTCCTCACACGGTGCTGTGGCTTTCGTAATTCTGTGACCGTTTCCTGCCTGCTCCTCACACGGCGCTGTGGCTCTCGTGACACTGAGTCTGTCTCCTGCCGGCTCCTCACACGGTCACACGGTGCTATGGCTCTCTGACACTGTTTCCGTCTCCTGCCGGCTCCTCACACGGTGCTATGGCCCGGAATACCAGGAGGACCACCCCCCCCCCCCCCAGGCCGGAGTGGCGGTGCGGCGGTGCAGAGTGGCGGTGCAGAGTGGCAGTGCAGAGTGGCGGTGCAGAGTGGCGGTGCAGAGTGGCAGTGCAGAGTGGCAGTGCAGAGTGGCGGTGCAGAGTGCAGAGTGGCGGTGCAGAGTGGCGGTGCAGAGTGCAGAGTGGGGGTGCAGAGTGGGGGTGCAGAGTGGGGGTGCAGAGTGGCGGTGCAGAGTGGGGGTGCAGAGTGGCGGTGCAGAGTGGCGGTGCAGAGTGGCGGTGCAGAGTGGCGGTGCAGAGTGGCGGTGCGGCGGTGCAGAGTGGCGGTGCAGAGTGCAGAGTGGCGGTGCAGAGTGGCGGTGCAGAGTGGCGGTGCAGAGTGGCGGTGCAGAGTGACGGTGCAGAGTGGCGGTGCAGAGTGCAGAGTGGCGGTGCAGAGTGGCGGTGCAGAGTGCAGAGTGGCGGTGCAGAGTGACAGCAGAGTGACAGTGAGTGCAGAGTGACAGCAGAGTGACAGTGACAGCAGAGTGACAGCAGAGTGACAGTGAGTGCAGAGTGACAGCAGAGTGACAGTGAGTGCAGAGTGACAGTGAGTGCAGAGTGACTGTAGAGTGCAGAGTGACTGTAGAGTGCAGAGTGACTGTAGAGTGCAGAGTGACTGCAGAGTGCAGAGTGACTGTAGAGTGCAGAGTGACTGCAGAGTGCAGAGTGACTGCAGAGTGCAGAGTGACAGCAGAGTGCAGAGTGACAGCAGAGTGCAGAGTGACAGCAGAGTGACAGTGAGTGCAGAGTGATAGTGAGTGCAGAGTGACAGTGAGTGCAGAGTGACAGTGAGTGCAGAGTGACAGTGAGTGCAGAGTGACAGTGAGTGCAGAGTGACAGTGAGTGCAGAGTGACTGCGGAGACAGTGTGTCAGGGTGCACATTGTGTGAGTGTGCAGAATGAGTGTGCAGGGTAAACAGTGTGTGACTATGCAGGGTGACATTGGGAGTGTGCGGGTGAGCAGTGTGTGAATGTTACGGGGCAGTGTGTGAGTGTGCAGAAAACACCACACACACATACACCACACACACATAACGCACACACAAACCACACACCTCAGTCTCTCAACACCACACACTTGTCACCACTCAACACAACACACTCACCACCACACTCACTCCCCAGGCTCACCCCCACAGACTCACCACCACACACTCACCAGCACACAGAAAACAACACACACAACAACACACCCCCAGCCGTCAATTAATGCTTTCACCATGCACAAACACCAACAACCATCATCCATCTGTGCACGCTTTTACCAAGCACACACCCACCAGCCGTCAGTGCACCCTTCCACCAGGCACACACACCTCCAGCCGGCAGTGCACTTTTCCACCAAGCAATCGCAGTATGGTACACTTTACTTTTAAACATATTCATATAAAGCACAGCATGCCACTATTGGTAAAATTACAATTCAACAAACATACTTCCACTACACACCACATGCAGACACTCCATAACACATGGCAAAAAGACATTGGCATTTACAATGCCATTAGCTCAAACTCAAATAAATCCGAGCCCGATTGCATTTCTAATGCTTGTTATAAATGGGAACCAAAAGTCTGTGCAGGCACTGAGTTTATAATTTCCGGAAAAGTGGCGCTGGTGGAGATTAGAATCTGCAACTTAATGTCCTGTTTTCTAAAGCAAAGCCCTTAATCGTTCAACACACCTTCAGCTCAATCAATTGCCACTCATCCTGCCGCAGCCCACGCTGAATTTGCTTTCGCCATTAATGGGGCGCTCATCCGTGCCGCAGCAAGTTCTCTTTTGAAGCGGATTTTCTGTGGATTCTTGCAATAACGTGTTTTCCCCTTTCAAACTGTCACCTACAGTCAGAGCATGGGAAAAAACTTTGCTCGCCCACGAGCTCTCCCATATATAATAAACACTTTCAGTGTGTCTCATAATTATGCTGGTTGTCATGGTGAATCACCTATGATCGGAAGATGAGAACATGAAGTTGTGAGGCGTTTCCAGTTAAAGGGATACCGTCTAAATCCGCAGACTGGGAGATTGCTTCCAATCGGGTGCGCGTGCTCTGTTGATCAGCCTCTTCTGCTGTGCGCGTGGTGAAGGTGCACGTGAAATACGTCATTCAATGGCACCTCCATTTTCCCTTTTGGATAGCTCTGAACATGGGGCTTGGCAAATGGATTAGTTGTGAATGACTAAACAGAAAGCAGGAGCATATGAAATTACAGAGACAACAAATATATTTGTCGCTGTCACCCAAACATCCAAGCTCTCAAAGAGCACTGAAGAATTTGCAAAGTGCAGCACACAAAGATCCAGATTTTCAAGCATGTCACGAAACACAGAGCAGCACCCAAAGTTTGGGGGGGTGAGCGGAAGAGCAGGAAAGCGTCATATCTACTAAAATAGGGTACAGTACACCTGTTCGGCGCACAATAAGACTGCCTGGTTGCAAATATGCACCCGTCCTTTGCACAATTGTGCAAGGATATGTGCGGGATGTTTAACACAGGTTTGTACAAAATACAATGCCTAGACAAACTTTAAAAGTTTTCCTACTTCGGATGTGTGCTGTACAGTTCAGTACACATGCAAAGTCAGAAATGTTTGGAGAAACAAAAGCATTTCTGCTTTTTACACCTGCCTCAAAGTGGTATTATTTTTAGGTGCAAAATCATGTCTACTATTGTTAGAAGACAGGACTTTCATTCCAAAACCGTGGGTGTCTGCATGATAACGCCCATGTATCACCCAAGTATCCCCCTTGATGCGAAGTAATGCAAAGCAGCATGCTGCGTTAAGTTACTTTCTGGCAACTTTCCACCGCAAAACAAGTTATGCCCTGAAAGTAAATTCAAAATAAAAATCTTGTGCCTGTTTGTGTCACCTTTGTGACTCAAGCCTGGAGCAAAATGTATGTAAATCTGCTCCCAGAGAAACGAAATGTAATGAACCTGCAATGGATATCTGTGTTTACATCTCAGTGCAGGGCTCAGGAATCCTCAGCATTCAAAGATGAATTTAAACCCATGCTTGCCGGTGGGGGCCACTGACATTCATTTTTGTGAATCAGCACTTATTTTTGCATCAGTGGCGTAACAAAACTTGAGTGGGCCCCCATGCAACGTACTGACCAGGCCCGGACTGGCCGTTGCGGGCACCGGGCAATCCCCCGGTGCGCTGCAAGGGTGGGTGTTAGACCTGACACCTTTGGCGTGGTTCTTCCCCCATCTTTTTGCCTCTGACTCATGTGTTTTTGATGCTGTGCTGGATTTCGTTTTTGCTGGTTTAGATGCTTTGGACACTCTGCCACTGCTGATCAGTGTCAGAGTGTAAGTGCTCCCTCTGTAAATTGCCATATTGATTGAATATACCTGATTGGCATTTTTGTATCACCATGAAGTCCCTAGTAAAGTGCACTGTGTGTGCCAGGGCTGGTGATGACAGATGCTACTAGTGGGCCTGCAGCGCAGATTGCGCCACCCACATGAGTAGCCCTAAAAAGGACTCAGGCCTGCCAGCGCAGGGCCTGTGTGCAGTCAGTGACTGCCTGTCCCCCTGGCCAGTGTCACCACTGGCTGGGCCTAACCCTTCCCTGTCTGTGCACATCAGTCACCCCTATGGAAGGCTCAAGGTACCCCCCTGGGCAGGGTGCAGTGTATGGATAAGGTAGAGCATGTACTAGTGCAGGTCACATGCTCTGGTAGTGGGCAGCAGCCATTTTGTGCTCTCACTGCTGTAAGGTTATCTTGCTCCATAGAGTAACATGGAGGAGGCTGGTCCCATGGGATACCAGCCTATCTCCCCAGAGGAACAAGATGGGACATGAGTGAAAGATATCCCTGAACTCAGAATTTAATGACACATCTTTTAGTGAAGGGTGTTTTTAAATCCTGTGTTGGAGAATAGCACTTTTAGAAAGTGGCTGTTCTCTTGTCTAAACCTTTCTGTGTGCCTGGGTTTGTGGAATGCCTGTCTGGCCTGGGTGTGACAGGGGGGCTGCAGAGCCCCCGGAGGAGAGGGTCTGAGGCAGCCCGGGGATGAAAGGGCACATCTGCTGCCCGGGAGGTGGGAGGAGATAGCGCCTGACAGTGCCGGGCTGTGCTTGCCTGCCCACCATGCTGGCTCTCCCTCCTGCCGGCCAACTGACACCTCTGACCCTGAAACTGACAGGAAGAAGAAAACCAGAAACACCTCAGTGCTCCGCAACCCCCAGAACTGGTTTAGACCGGGCCCAGGGCTCCCTTGCACAAAGACTTCAAAGGACTTCAAAGACATTGAGGGGTATAAGGAAAGGACCCCTGACTACAGAAGTTTAGATTCTAAGATTCTACAATCAAGGAGGAACCTCCGCTGGAAGAAGGACGGCTGGAGAACTAAAGGAAGACTGCCTTGCTGTGTGCTCTAAGGGCTGACCTGTTCTGCTGTCTAACTGGAAGCTGAGGAGGAGAAAGGGACGTTGCTGTGTGCTGTGACCCTGCCTGCTTGAAACTGCCAAGACTCTGCTGTGTGCTGTGTCTACAACTTGAATCTCCAAGGGCCTGAGAAGAGCTGGCCTCCTGTTGGGAACCCAGGGTTAGAGGTTCCTAAAGCTTTGCCAAAAGCAGCTGCAAGATCATGCTGTGGTGACCTGGGACGCGTGGTACTCGACTGGGGAGCGTGAGGAGGGGATTGGTGTGCTCATCGGCACATTCCCAGCGAGGGTCGGAGGCTTGTGGTGCCTCCCCTCGTGAAATCCGCTCCCAAGGGGTTGTGAGGCCGAGAGGGGGGTCTATTCGTGACCCGCGCCCTCAAAAACCCTTTGCCGCCAAATCACCATCGCGGCCCAGGGCCAGGAGTACCCACAGAAGATTGCCAATCGTTGGGGGAGCTGAAACGGCGAAGAACGAAGCCGCCGCGCTCCCATTGGTGGAGGGAGCCGAGCCCCCTCACTAACGCCGCGACGGGATTGGCCCGTGCGGCGCTGCGTCATCAGCGTTATCGTGCGGTGATTGGTTGCTGGAGCGGAGCGTCATCAGCGAGGCCGCGCTGCCATTGGTTGGCGGCCTCACGTTCAGAGGGGCTCGTCAGGAGAGCCACGACGGGATTGGCTGCCTCGACTGAAGCTGCCGAGGAGCCGAGGAATCGCCGTGATCACCGCCGGGGCCGGGGAAGACCGACCTGACCTCGCCGAGGGATTCTGCAGAGTGCTCCAGCCCCCGGCCTGCCGTCTCCGCTCCCCGCTGCTCTCTGGAGGACCGAGAGAGGGTGGAGAGCGTCCGGAGACCGGCCGGGCCAGAGCGCGAGTGAGCGCTGGAAGGCGGGGAGCGTCTGAGGCCTGAAGCGATACCCAGCAAGGGGAAGGGAGTCCCCCCTCCCCCCAGCATTCCAGTGAGGCGCGCTTGTAGCGCGAAGGGCCCCTGGCATCAGGGGCTGATCCTTTCGACCTCGTTAACGCAGGCATTGTTTTCCTTGCTCGTTTGGAGAGCTACTTGAAGGCTGATTTGAGAGACTTGAGACTGTTTTGTTTTTGAGAACTTCCTATTTACAAGTACCAACATTAAGATTAAGTGCAACCTATTATTGAAAAAGTGATCATCGTGCAAATGCTTGATTTACTTGCTGAAACTAGATAAAGATATATATTTTAATAAAACATACTTACCTGTGTGGTCTCAGTTTGTGGTGGATTGGGGATTACTGTTGTGTTAAGTGCAAATGTTATCCACATTGCCTCTGTTTAGCCTAGACTGCTCGTGCCATGCTACCTAGAGGGTGAGCAGGGGTTATCTCAGAGGGTTATTCCTTCACCCTGACTAGAAGCAAGGGTCCCTACTTGGTCTAAGGTACTTACTTCTGCCAACTAGAGACCCCCAGTTCTAACATTGTTGGACAGCGGTGCGGATTTTGAACTAATAATTGCACTCGACCGGCAGTGATTTCTTGTACATCACTAGTCTAGTTTAGCAGCACAGGTTGCGCAAGATTTTTTCTTTTTGGTGAAACCTTTTAGTTGAAAAGGTTAGGAAGCATCATGTCTCAGGAAACGCCAAGCGTGAATGGAGAAGTAGAAGTGGAATTTGAAATCCAGGAGTTGTTCACCTATAACAAGGAGCAACTGAGAAAATTCTGCAAACGGCTTGAATGCCCAGTAAGGGGCAGCGCAAACAAGGAAGAGCTACAGAAAGCTCTGAGGGCCTGGTGGGAGGCCAAACATGGTGATCCAGAAGCTACTACTGGAGAGGAAGGCGCACAAGAGAATCCTTTTTTGCCCAGTGAGTTGCCAGTGACGAAGGCAGTGTCTAGGACTGGCAGCAACCACTCCGGTAGGATTATTTCTCCAGAGGAGCTGGACGAGAATCAGAGAGCTAGGGCCCATGAGATTGAGCTTTTTAAGCTCAGAGCGCAAGCCGATGAGAAGAGACTGCGCCTGGAAGTTGAGAAAGAGGCGCAGGAGAGAGAGGCGCAGGAGAGAAGACATACTCTCGCTTTGGAGGAGAAGAAACTCCAATTGGCTCATGAGTTTAGCATGAAGGAGTTGGACATCAAATTTAAAAAGGTGGTGTCCAGTTCTAATGGTGGCAGCGCACAACCGGTACAGGCGGGTAAGGTATACATACTAAAGGATCTGGTACAGAATTATCAGAAGGGTGAGGATATTTATGCGTGGTTCAGAGCGTATGAACTTGCCTTAAGGATGAATGAAGTGCCTGAGAAGAATTGGGGGGCAGGATTGTGGAAGCATTTTGAGGCCTCTGGGAGGGATGTTTTGGCACCCTTAGAAGCAGCAGATGCTTTATCCTACCCCGCTATGAAGGAGGCTTTGTGCCTCAGGTATGGGCTCACTTCAGAACAGTACCGCCAGAAGTTTAGGAACTTCAAGAAGCTTGATTCAAGTACTTGGGTGGAGTGTGTGAGTATGTACACGCATGCACTGGAAGGTTGGATAAAGGGCAGCAAAGGTACTGATTATGTGGGGTTGTGTCACTTGATTAGTAGGGAGCACTTAAGTAGTTTATGTGTCCCAGAGCTGCGCCAGCATCTTTTGGATAGCAAGTTAACTGATCCCAGTGAGCTTGCTAAAGAGGCGGACCGGTGGACTAGCACCAGGGTCCACAAGGGAGTGGTAAGTACCCCAGCCAAAGGTGGACAGGGTCCCCAGCAGAAGAGTGGGGGGGACACGGGTAATCAAAAGGAGTCTTCTAAAGGGCCCCAAAGTAGTTCCCAGGAGAAGGTGTCTCAACCCCCCAAGCCTAAGAAGTCCTGGCCCCATAAGGGCACGCAGGACAAAAAGACCCCATTTACTTGCTATTCGTGTAGGGAGGTGGGGCACATTGCCCCCAAATGTCCAAAGAAACCTCCAGCACCCTCTGGTGCTCCCGCACCGGCGTTAGCCAGTGTAGCATTGGGAGGGGATTTGATTTCTAGTGGGGAGAAGGGGTTAGCATTGATGACCCTTGTCTCTCTAGGAGACCAAGAGATGGCCCAGGAAACTTTGCTACCCCAGAACACTAAGAAATACGGGCAGAAGGTGACCATCAATGGACAGGAGGTAGAGGCTCTCAGAGACACAGGGGCCAGCGTGACATCTGTCAGGTGTCGGTGGGTGTCTGAAGAGAAAATTGTTCCCAAGGTACTCCGGCCTGTGGTGGCAGCTGACAGTTCAGTGCGCTACTGCAAGTTGGCAAAAGTTCCTATTGAATGGGGAGGAGTCTCCGGTATTTTGGAAATTGTTGTAAGTGATGCATTGCCTGTGGACTGTCTATTAGGTAATGACCTGGAGAGCTCCCCATGGAAAGAAGTGGAGCACAGGACTCACTTGGAGATGTTGGGTTTGCCTGCGTGGATCTGTGTGTCCACCCGTGCAATGACAGCCAGAGAGGGCGGTCCAGCAGAACTGGAGCCTGGAACCATGGCCCAGGAACCTGCCAAGAGAAGACGGGGTAGAGGGCGTGGGAAACCGGCCCCCACTGTTCCCACGGTCCAGGAGGAAGCAGACTTGGAAGGGGATGCCCTGGAACCTACAGGGGAGCAGGTGGCCGAACTCGGGGAAATGCCTGAGCTGTCCCAGTGGCAGCAAGAGGGTGGTCCCTCCAGGGAGGAATTCTGCCAGGCTCAGAAGGAGTGCCCTTCTCTTATTGGTGTGCGGCAGCAGGCTGCAGACCAGGCAGCAGGCCTGGGGTCCAAGGAGCATTTGATCTACTGGGAGGATGACTTACTTTATAGTGAGCCTAAGTTCGCTGAGCCCGGTGCAGCCCGTGTGCTGGTAGTACCGGAGTGCTTCAGGAACTTCCTACTGGGTCTGGCTCATGACGTGCCTCTCGCAGGACATCTGGGGCAAGACAAGACCTATCACAGGCTTGTCACCCATTTCTACTGGCCCCAGATGAAGACGCCTTTTGTAAATCTTGCCAGACGTGTCAGGCCAGTGGCAAGAGCGGAGGGAAGCGCGTGGCCCCCCTCCAACCCTTTCCCGTGGTGAGCACCCCTTTTGAGCGGGTGGGCATTGACATCGTGGGGCCCCTGGACCCCAAGACGGCCCTAGGCAACAGGTTTATCCTGGTCTTGGTGGACCATGCCACTCGGTACCCGGAAACCATCCCGCTCAGGATAGTCACCGCCCTAGTGGTGGGCCGTGCCTTGATAGGAATCTTTTCCCGGGTGGGATTTCCCAGGGAGGTGGTCTCAGACAGAGGGACTAACTTCATTTCTAGGTATATGAAGTCCCTGTGGGCGGAGTGTGGGGTGACATACAAATTCACCACTCCGTACCACCCTCAAGGAAATGGGTTGGTTGAGAGATTATACGGCACATTGAAGGGCATGATTATGGGCCTGGAAGAGCCCATGCGGCGGAAATGGGATGTGTTGTTGCCATGCCTGTTGTTTGCCTACAGGGAGGTGCCTCAGAAATCCTTAGGGTTCAGTCCCTTTGAGTTGCTGTATGGCCACCCTGTCAGAGGGCCTCTGACTCTGGTGAAGGAGGGGTGGGAGAAATCCCGTGGGAAAACCCCTCAGGATGTGTTCAGCTGTGTGCTGGCCATTCGCAACCAGACCAAGCGCTTCAGGAAGCTCGCTCAAGAGAACCTGGAGGCTAGCCAGGAGGAAATGAAGAGGTGGTATGACCAGAACACTTCACTGGTTGAGTTCCACCCTGGTCAGAAAGTGTGGGTGATGGCGCCAGTGGAGCCTTGTGCGCTCCGTGACAAGTGGTCTGGGCCATATGAGGTGGTGGAGCGCAAGAGCGAGGTTACCTATTTGGTTAACCTGAAGACTCCCAGGCAGCCCCTGAGAGTGCTACATGTGAACCGCCTCAAACCCCACTTTGAGAGGACTGAAGTGACTATGCTCATGGCTACAGATGCTGGAGGGGAAGAGGATAGTGATCCTCTCCCTGACCTCCTGGCAGTCAAGGAGCGAGATGGGTCAGTGGATGGTGTGGTCCTCTCCCCCACCCTGACCCCAGAGCAGCAGGAGGATTGTTGCCAAGTCTTGGGTCAGTTCGCCCCCCTGTTCTCCCTGACCCCAGGTGTCACCAAGTGGTGCGTCCACGATGTGGACACTGGAGACAGTCTGCCTGTGAAACCGAAGTTTTACAGAGTGGCTGACAAGGTCAGAGCCAGCATCAAGGAAGAAGTTTCCAAGATGTTGACGCTAGGGGTTATTGAGCCCTCCAGCAGCCCCTGGGCTAGCCCAGTGGTCTTAGTGCCTAAGAAAGCTGCTGCCCCCGGTGGCACCCCAGAACTTCGGTTCTGCGTGGACTACCGTGGGCTCAATGCGGTCACCAAGACTGACGCGCACCCCATCCCCAGAGCTGATGAGCTGGTGGATCGGTTGGGAGCTGCCCAGTACCTGAGCACTTTTGATTTGACTTCAGGGTACTGGCAGATTGCCTTAACTAATGGAGCCAAGGAGAGGTCAGCATTTTCCACACCAGAGGGGCACTTCCAGTTCCGTGTCATGCCCTTTGGGTTGAAAAATGCCCCCGCCACATTTCAGAGATTGGTCAACCAGGTGCTGGCGGGGCTGGAGCAATTCAGCGCAGCCTACCTGGATGACATTGCTGTGTTCAGCTCCACTTGGGAGGAACACCTGCAACACCTCACTGAAGTGTTGAAGGCTCTGCAGAAGGCAGGCCTCACTATCAAGGCCAGTAAATGCCAGATAGGGCAGGGATCTGTGGTGTACTTGGGACACCAGGTGGGGAGCGGCCAGGTGGCGCCCCTACAGGCAAAGATTGATACCATTCTGGCTTGGGAACCCCCCAAGACTCAGACTCAGGTGAGAGCCTTTCTAGGTCTCACCGGGTATTACAGACGGTTTGTCAAAGGGTATGGCACCATTGTGGCCCCTTTGACAGAGCTGACATCTAGAAATCAGCCCAGGAAAGTGAATTGGACTGAGGCCTGTCAAACTGCTTTTGACACCCTCAAAGCTGCCATGTGCACAGCACCGGTGCTTAAGGCACCTGACTTTTCCAGTGAGTTCATTGTGCAAACTGACGCTTCAGAGCAAGGCGTGGGAGCAGTACTCTCCCAGATTAATGATGAGGGCGGAGACCAACCAGTGGCTTTCATTAGCCGGAGGCTAATCCCCAGGGAACAGAAATGGAGTGCCATTGAAAGAGAAGCTTTCGCTGTGGTCTGGGCTCTGAAGAAGCTGAGGCCCTACCTGTTTGGGACTCACTTCCGTGTTCAGACCGACCACAGGCCCCTCAGATGGTTAATGCAGATGAGGGGTGAGAATCCAAAATTGTTGAGGTGGTCCATTTCCCTACAGGGGATGGACTTTACGGTGGAGCACCGCCCTGGTACAGAACACGCCAATGCTGACGGTCTGTCCAGATTCTTCCGCCTTAGTGATGAGGACTCCCAAGAGGTTGGGTAGTTCTCCCCACTTTCAGCTGGAGGGGACACGTGTTAGACCTGACACCTTTGGCGTGGTTCTTCCCCCATCTTTTTGCCTCTGACTCATGTGTTTTTGATGCTGTGCTGGATTTCGTTTTTGCTGGTTTAGATGCTTTGGACACTCTGCCACTGCTGATCAGTGTCAGAGTGTAAGTGCTCCCTCTGTAAATTGCCATATTGATTGAATATACCTGATTGGCATATTTGTATCACCATGAAGTCCCTAGTAAAGTGCACTGTGTGTGCCAGGGCTGGTGATGACAGATGCTACTAGTGGGCCTGCAGCGCAGATTGCGCCACCCACATGAGTAGCCCTAAAAAGGACTCAGGCCTGCCAGCGCAGGGCCTGTGTGCAGTCAGTGACTGCCTGTCCCCCTGGCCAGTGTCACCACTGGCTGGGCCTAACCCTTCCCTGTCTGTGCACATCAGTCACCCCTATGGAAGGCTCAAGGTACCCCCCTGGGCAGGGTGCAGTGTATGGATAAGGTAGAGCATGTACTAGTGCAGGTCACATGCTCTGGTAGTGGGCAGCAGCCATTTTGTGCGCTCACTGCTGTAAGGTTATCTTGCTCCATAGAGTAACATGGAGGAGGCTGGTCCCATGGGATACCAGCCTATCTCCCCATAGGAACAAGATGGGACATGAGTGAAAGATATCCCTGAACTCAGAATTTAATGACACATCTTTTAGTGAAGGGTGTTTTTAAATCCTGTGTTGGAGAATACCACTTTTAGAAAGTGGCTGTTCTCTTGTCTAAACCTTTCTGTGTGCCTGGGTTTGTGGAATGCCTGTCTGGCCTGGGTGTGACAGGGGGGCTGCAGAGCCCCCGGAGGAGAGGGTCTGAGGCAGCCCGGGGATGAAAGGGCACATCTGCTGCCCGGGAGGTGGGAGGAGATAGCGCCTGACAGTGCCGGGCTGTGCTTGCCTGCCCACCATGCTGGCTCTCCCTCCTGCCGGCCAACTGACACCTCTGACCCTGAAGCTGACAGGAAGAAGAAAACCAGAAACACCTCAGTGCTCCGCAACCCCCAGAACTGGTTTAGACCGGGCCCAGGGCTCCCTTGCACAAAGACTTCAAAGGACTTCAAAGACATTGAGGGGTATAAGGAAAGGACCCCTGACTACAGAAGTTTAGATTCTAAGATTCTACAATCAAGGAGGAACCTCCGCTGGAAGAAGGACGGCTGGAGAACTAAAGGAAGACTGCCTTGCTGTGTGCTCTAAGGGCTGACCTGTTCTGCTGTCTAACTGGAAGCTGAGGAGGAGAAAGGGACTTTGCTGTGTGCTGTGACCCTGCCTGCTTGAAACTGCCAAGACTCTGCTGTGTGCTGTGTCTACAACTTGAATCTCCAAGGGCCTGAGAAGAGCTGGCCTCCTGTTGGGAACCCAGGGTTAGAGGTTCCTAAAGCTTTGCCAAAAGCAGCTGCAAGATCGTGCTGTGGTGACCTGGGACGCGTGGTACTCGACTGGGGAGCGTGAGGAGGGGATCGGTGTGCTCATCGGCACATTCCCAGCGAGGGTCGGAGGCTTGTGGTGCCTCCCCTCGTGAAATCCGCTCCCAAGGGGTTGTGAGGCCGAGAGGGGGGTCTATTCGTGACCCGCGCCCTCAAAAACCCTTTGCCGCCAAATCACCATCGCGGCCCAGGGCCAGGAGTACCCCCAGAAGATTGCCAATCGTTGGGGGAGCTGAAGCGGCGAAGAACGAAGCCGCCGCGCTCCCATTGGTGGAGGGAGCCGAGCCCCCTCACTAACGCCGCGACGGGATTGGCCCGTGCGGCGCAGCGTCATCAGCGTTATCGTGCGGTGATTGGTTGCTGGAGCGGAGCGTCATCAGCGAGGCCGCGCTGCCATTGGTTGGCGGCCTCGCGTTCAGAGGGGCTCGTCAGGAGAGCCGCGACGGGATTGGCTGCCTCGACTGAAGCTGCCGAGGAATCGCCGTGATCACCGCCGGGACCGGGGAAGACCGACCTGACCTCGCCGAGGGATTCTGCAGAGTGCTCCAGCCCCCGGCCTGCCGTCTCCGCTCCCCGCTGCTCTCTGGAGGACCGACAGCGGGCGGAGAGCGTCCGGAGACCGGCCGGGCCAGAGCGCGAGTGAGCGCTGGAAGGCGGGGAGCGTCTGAGGCCTGAAGCGATACCCAGCAAGGGGAAGGGAGTCCCCCCTCCCCCCAGCATTCCGGTGAGGCGCGCTTGTAGCGCGAAGGGCCCCTGGCATCAGGGGCTGATCCTTTTGACCTCGTTAACGCAGGCATTGTTTTCCTTGCTCGTTTGGAGAACTACTTAAACATAAATCAGTGACCATATTTTTGAAGGCTGATTTGAGAGACTTGAGACTGTTTTGTTTTTGAGAACTTCCTATTTACAAGTACCAACATTAAGATTAAGTGCAACCTATTATTGAAAAAGTGATCATCGTGCAAATGCTTGATATACTTGCTGAAACTAGATAAAGTTATATATTTTTATAAAACATACTTACCTGTGTGGTCTCAGTTTGTGGTGGATTGGGGATTACTGTTGTGTTAAGTGCAAATGTTATCCACATTGCCTCTGTTTAGCCTAGACTGCTCGTGCCATGCTACCTAGAGGGTGAGCAGGGGTTATCTCAGAGGGTTATTCCTTCACCCTGACTAGAAGCAAGGGTCCCTACTTGGTCTAAGGTACTTACCTCTGCCAACTAGAGACCCCCAGTTCTAACAGTGGGGTTCCGGTATTGGGCTCTGGGGGCCGTTTTTGTTACAGGGCTTTTTTTGCAGCATAGCTGCAAAATCGGTCCTGTAACAAAATCGGCCAAAAACCGGCCCCGCCAAAGATCTCGGTCGCACCCCCAGGCGGCCAGCCGAGCACTTTGCCAGGGTCGGTTTTGGTTCTCAGTCGGTCCTGGTACTGACAGGGGCCCCACACACTCCGGACCCAGTCCGAAGCTGTATGGCCAGAGGTAGCCCCCCCCCCCGCACTGCGTGGTCTGCGGGGGGCTTTTGTAATGCCACTGTTTTGTACATCAAAGGTTTACCAAGAGCATGAGAGGGAAAACACAAAAAGCAGAAAGACGGAGGAAGAGCAAGACAGAAAAATTATCACAAGAAAAAAAACAGGAATCTGCAAGAGTAAGATAAAGGGAGGTGAATTGTCTTGAAGTGAATTAAAAGGCATGAAGTGGTGTTAAGTCTTGGCATTTGGTGTGCCCGCATTTATTTACACCAGCGGCAGGTTCCTGTGCAGAGTTTTAGGCACCAGAGCTCTTTCTTTTACAAATTAAACACTATTGGGCTCTGTCATGATGGGGTGCACTGGTCAGCACAGAGTCAATCACCTGCTTTTATGCACCTTATGGCTGTAAAGTGAGCTAATTCATCCTGAAAATATTCTGAGTTAGAGCTTCATTTTTACAAAGTACAGCTTGAAAATCGTAAGCAAGGATTGCATCTTTCAGTTTCCCTGCAGTGCTCTCTAAAATAGTGCATGGACCTGGACACATTTCGAGTCAAATGAATGCACTTTACACTCTGCAGGAGCTTGATATAGTAGAAGCAGTGCTTTGTGCTAAACCAGTGCAGACCTTCATGCAATCTCCTCAGGGGCCATACTGTGATGCTCGGCACAGAACCAAAATTCTAACATAACTCGGAATTTCTATGAGTTGATGCATGTACTTTTTGTACTGTACAAGTTGGAAACAGTGAGATGAGATTGCCTCTTTCTGTTTCCGACCAGTTCTGTCTAAAGTTTTAGTATTAACTCGGAGCAATTCTGGGTTATATATCTGTGAACTTTTAGACACAAAAGGCAGTATAATACATACAGCGCATTTTCCTTCATTGCGCTGGATGCACTTATTAAAAAGTGCACGTGACTCAATGAAGGAAAATATGGCATATGATGAATTTGCTGCCCTAAGGGCAGCACATTCAAGTGAAAAATGGAGTGACTGCTGCAAACCTGTTCCATGTTTCACTATGCAGACGGCAACCCACCTGCACTTTGAAGGTTTGGGTATAGATCCCCTTGCAGACAGATGCAGTGAGTGACTGCACCCACCTGCAAGGAGATATCTGGGGGGGGGCATGGAACCTCCTGTCTCCCCTCCAGAGGGCTGCCACCAAGGGGTGCACTGACAGTGCTTCACCTTTTAGATGGTGCACTGTCAGTGCGCCTCCTGAGAGCTTCTTTACCGCCGCACCTGCATCTGTAATACGGCGCTGGTGCACAGTATTTGCATGGGGCACGCCCCAATACAAATGAGGGATCCCCTTTGATGAAAGTGCTGGTGCTTTATGTGCACCAGTGTTATTGGTAATACAGAAGGGGTCGAACGTGCGTCTGCCAGCCCTTCTGCAATGCTAAAGTGCCCCAGGGGCGCAAAGCAGGTGCAAATGCCCGTGTATAATACAGCCCTACAAGAGCAAAAAACAGCCACTTGGCTCTGTGCATAGTCACCAGAAGAATGGCCCTTGGGCCCAGATTTTGCATCAGGGTAGAGTCACTTTTTTTATAGCAGTCATGGTGCAAAATCTGATTTGGTATTTACAAAGTCTGATTTGCGCGACTTTGCTTGACTTTGTGAAATGAAATGTAGTGCAAGGCAGCACATAGTACTGCCTTTTACTACCTTACCTCGGGGAGGCATTACATAGTTAGAGCATGAGCATTCACATGCACACACTTCTGTATTTTGAAGTAAACCCATATTTACTAAACTCAGTAAACATGGGTTTATGCCAGAATGGTGCACCTCCCTAAGGATGATTTAACAAGGAGAAATATCTTTTTGTTTCCTTGCTACTCCTCCCACAACACACACAGAGGTACGCCTGAGCTAGGAGAGATCACACAAGTTAATCCCAGCTTGAATGTTTTATTGTCATGGTGTCAGTTTCTAAAGAAGATGCAAACTGCTACTATTGACAGCCATCCTTCAATATTTTCACACAAAGCCATTAGCTTTTCTTTTTACAAAAATATACACAGCATATGTTATCTACTCGGTGTCACTGAAACTTGTGCTAAAATAACTTGACAACTGGATGAAAATGTTTTCACTTTTATCAAATCATAAACTCAATTATTCATTTAAGAGAAGCAAATACCTATGGCTTACAATAAATCTAAATAGCATATACATGTTTTCCCCATTTATGCTGTACATGTAATATTAGTGCTATTAAAAACACAACATGCTTAAAAATCCCATATAACGTCACACATATTTTGTAATCCCTGATATAGTTGAAATATAAATAACATTAAGAGTGTGTAACGTATTATTGCAACCTATTGAGTCATCAATTTGTGTTTTGTCCTTGCCTGACAGATACACCTATAGGCATGTGTGGCTGCAGTGAAATGTTTGCATGTAAAGAGATTTGAAGTCTGAAAGCACCTTGGAAATTGTAAAATTGACAATGTCCCTCGTTCAGGGTGCAACATGAACGTTAAATAAACAATGTACGTGTGTGTTTGTGGCCGACTTTAGGGTGGTGCAACCGGTGTTGACTTTGGTGGGGGGGTCCTGCGTTTATAAATAACTTATGGCTTTAAAAAAAATGTGAACTTCCTTGAGCGTATGGAAATTTTCAGGCAAAAATAAAAATGTAAAGATAATTCTAGTGGTTAAAGTTACTGTTACTGCTGGTGAGAGTCAGGGATTTTGTCTAGTGGCAGTTTTTACTCATAAAGTAGGACAGTGTGAGTGAACTATGAGTAGCACTTTAAAAAAAATTAAATGTATGTCACAGATGGGGAATGGAAAGTGGAGGGGCATCTTTAGAGAGTGGTAGTGTGGGAATTTGTGGAAAAAAGACTGTTGCGCCAGGTGTCTGTGAGCGTGGTGGTGGTTGTGTGTGTGTGCATGTGCATGCACATGCTACAAAATGAGCTGTGCAATGCTGTGCACCTGGGCATTTCCATGTAAAACAGCAAACATAATTTGTCGCCCAAAGTGTACCCATGCAGAATCCCCAACAGGTGAAAAATCCACTACACAGTTAGATGTTGTGCCAAAGGCCGGACCCTTTGAGCTTCAAATTGCTAATAACTCTGAAAATCAAATTGCAAATTGTGTTTTTTGCGCACCTAAATTTCACTCATAATCACAACAACCTTTGGCAATCTGGGTTATTTGTGATTGGTCAAAGGAGAATAAATAAATGTCTTTGCATGTTAGGCTGAAACCTCTAGTAACTCAGTTAAAGGTCACGAGTCAAGATGGCATTGAAGGGAAAGCATGCAAAGTTTAAACTAGGTTAATTGCGTAGATCAGCAAAAAAAAAGATACTATTAAACCATCCATTTCTCTGTTGTATTTTCTAATGTTATTTTTGTATGATACTTTTCTTCAAAGCATTTCCATAAGTCGGTTTTGTTCTAAAGAAAAACATCTGTGTTCTATTGTAGTTGCTCAGTTCAAGTGAGTTGTGCGCTGAAACCAAAGTGTCTTGCTCAGCAACTTTAGTTTTGATACCCTTTGGGGCTTTAGGATGCATTTCTCAGTATTCCGAGCTACTTTGCCATGGTAACATAATTCCCAAACTATTGTTTACACGCTGTAGTTGAGCTAAATTTGTTTATTCGAATAATGTTAATAATGATGACAACAATAATTTTAAGAGAAGCATAACAACAGCAATAATAACTTGTTTTTAAATAGTGCTTGGTGTTGCAATTTGTTTTATTTTGTAGCACTATAAATAAGCGTGGTTACTTAACTCGGAGGCACTTCAAGTGATAGCATAAATGTAGGTGGCATAAAAACAAATGCCAAGACAGTGTTTATACCAAAAATACAGGTGGAATTTATTTCTACCTGGTTAAGGTAACCCTTTAGAATATTCAAACGTGGTTAACAAGCAAAATGTGAATACAGAGAACTTTTAGATTAAGTAGTGCCTGAAACTAATTAGTAATTCCAAGCAATGATTGTGTAGGCAATGCTGTACACTGAATTGTGGCCTAACGGCTAGAGCGGTCAACCTCGAACCTGGGGAACCGGATTCGAGTCTCGTCAGGGACGCTCAACATCCTGCGATTCTGGGCAAATCACTTAATCTCCCTGTGCCTAACAAAAAGGAATATGCCCGTCTGTAACGCAACTGGTGCTCATGTAAAGTGCTCTGATTCCTTTGGGTCGAGTTCGGGCTATATAAACCTCCCAAAAAAACTCAGTGGTATGGTCTATGGTATTTACAGTTGATGCATAATACTAGTAAGGCTCAGAAAAAGCTGAGACCTCAACTAGGCTAGCTGTATTCTAGTGCTTCTTCACTTAAGTACAGATTTAGGTGGCGAGTGTTCTATGCACTTCCTATCACCTTAGAATCTATCCTAGCTGCCCACATATTGCCTTGTTACTGGAGAGAGACTGCTCTTGGCATTCAATATATATCAACCAGCGGCGTAACATAGGCACCCGCAGCCCCCGCGGTGCAGGGGTGCGAACTCCAGGGGTCTTCCTCAGCAGAGTACCCTGGCCTAAGATCTGATTGAGTTCAGAGGGGGACCCCTCCATGTAGGGGGGGGGTGGACAAGGCTTGTTATGCAACTATTGTCACATGGATAGTTGGGCTCATGTCCTGCCTCACTGAGGTCCAGGCGGTCATTTTGCACATATGGGAATCAGACAGAAGCTTGATTGCATTAACATGTGGAGAAACATTCTTTAGAGGCACAGTTATCATGTTTCCTGCTTTTCCCGGAAAATAAGCAGTAGTTAAAAAATCTGCACTAGAATTGGGGTGGCAAGGTGACGGAGGACTGAGGTGGCTCAGCACAGGGCTGGCAGCACTACCAAAGCGGGTGTCTTCCACTGGAACCGGACGAAGATGAAATGTACATAGGGCCATCTTTAGAGTTTGACATACTGGCTACTCCATCACAAACAGGATGGATATCCTGTTTGCCTTATTACAACTGCCAAAGGATATAATGGACTTATATTACAGTGGACAGGATTTCCATCACTTTTGTGATGGAGTGGCCCCGGTATGCCAAACTCAAAATCAGGCCCATAATATCCTGGGGTAATCGAAGGTGAGGGGTATATATCTCACCTAGCAATTTTCTTCTGTTTCTCTTTGAACTTGTTCTCATCTCGCTCCTTCCCTGATTCCAGACTAAGGGATCTATTATGATTGCGTTTTTTCCGCATCCTCCGGGCCGGCGGAAGCCACCGCCGGCCCGGAGGATGCGGAAAAACCGCAGCGGACCCACCAAAGACCCACCGCCACATTAGGATGGCTGGTGGGTCCTGGTTTCCGTCCGCAGCTTTTCCGCCACGGTTGGCTTACAACCGCGGCGGAAAAGCTCTAATATGGTGGCGGTGTCTCTCAGACACCGTCCGCCATATTAGGAAGGGCTTTAAAACATGCTTTTCCTCGGCGGGTTTTCCGCCGTGGAAAAGCATGTGTAACTTCACTGCGGGGGCCCGTTGCGGGCCCCCTAGGTGAAGGGGTGGGGGGTGCACATGGGGGGTACCTATGGTACCCCCCTGCATTTGTATGCAGAAATCGGCAGGCACCGCACGGTGCCTGCCGCTTTCTGCATACAAATGCAATGTATGCATTTTTACCATTGCGGCGGATGCAGCTTGAAGCCGCACCCGCCACAATGGTAAAAATTGAGGATGTGACCGCCAGGGTGGCGGTCACATCCTAATTGCACAGGAGGGAACTCCGCAGGCAATGCGGAGGTTCCCTCCTGCTCTATGGTGGCGGACGGACTCAGGTCCGTCCGCCATCATAATCGGCCCCTTAATACCTTCAGTCTTCTAGGGAAACCTTTGGGTGAAAGCAACAGTCATCTAGCTTGTCCCAAGAGTTTGGGCACTGAGCTTAATCCTCACATTCTGTGATCTAGTTAGCCAATAGAAAATATTAGAATATGCTATATTGTTAAATCATAGTATTTTCTCAAATGTGAAATATAGAAGACTACTTTTTTGGCTCTTCCACCACTCATATATGAGATGCCTCTTAAAAGAAATGAGATATTCAATAAGAATGACAGCTATTCTCCGTGATGCGGGTCAATATTAGCTGACATTGTCATCTGTTTGTTAGATGTCCAGAACTAGAGAATATTTGGGGTGAAATTAAACATATAGTGAAATCAAGAGTTCACTCAAATTAAGCACTAGAGGACATGTTTTTTTTTATTTAGAATGAATTCATCTATTAAAGATCTCTCCTCTGAGATCAGAACAGTATTGATGCTTGTGAGTGGTGAAATTGGAAATTGACAGACACCGGACATCTAACTTTCCACCCAGCTTTACACTTTGAATAAAGGAAGTTAACAAAGGTAGGATGGAATTAAAATTCGTCTACATGAAATCTGGTTAAATTCAGATTGTGGAAGAGGATAATTGATTAGTTGGAGTAGTGGCACTTATGAAACATGTTCTTCACAAAGCCTTCAGAGATACTTTCTGGCTTTAAGGTTAGCACCCAGTGAGATGGGTTTATTATTTTCCCATTTTGGAGTCTGAGGATTACAAAATGAAGCTGCTGTGGACTAACCTATGCTCTCAGTGGTTGCACCACTTACCAAGGTTTGGATGAGGATTAAGAAAAAAAAGGCAATCCATCATTCCTATGTCAATTCATCCAAACTAGCGGATGTAACCAGATTGCCCAGTTACGAATTCCAAAAAAGCAAATTTAATAAAACGGCCCATGTTTATAACATACCCTGTGCTATCTAGGTTATAATGGAATTATGTCATAATGTTCGAAAGGCACACTGGCAAAAATGTTAAACTTGTTAATATTGCACTACTGTTTGGCATGAATGCCGAACTCTATTCGTACCCTCTTCATATTTGCTTTTTTCTTAATTAACATACTACAGCTTTAAAAATTAAGACTGAATGACAGTGGAAAGCAAGTATTCTGCCACATTTCTTTGGATTGTGTGGAGAAGTTAGACAAATTATACACATGGATCTGGCAATCGCCTGATGAGATCAAATAGTCAGGAAAATGGGAGGAGATTGAGAACAAATTGGGCACAGACAAGGAAGAATGGGGGAAGGCAAGATAGGACTGGAGATCCTGGCACCTCAAAATATAAGATTCAGATTGTTTTCATCTGGGTCTGGTGTGTTGAAAATGCTGTATCATTCATTATCTGGTTTGCACATTCTTCTGTTGTCTATGCTTGTCGGATCAACTGGTGAAATGTATCTATAGCGTAAATATATAGATGTTTGACAAGGTCTGCCACTATGATTCCGAGGATGCCCAGTGAGGTAGGTTTATATTTGTTCCCATTAAAATGCAGGGTTTACATGATTTAACAGATGTAGATTTAGACGCGGTATTCTCAAATGCGCATCCACAAAAAAGAGGGTACCTCTTGAAATACATAAGAGGATTTGTTTAAATGTGCATTGAATGCAGAAGCATGCTATGCACAGTTACGATTAGGTGCTAATAGGTGGCTTTTAATGCAGCATTTCACCACAGTGTTGTAAGAGCAAAATGTCCAAAAACACTAACGCATAATAAATGCAGTCCGGAGCAATGGCAGGTGGAACTGCACAGCTTCATTCTCCACAGAACAGGGGTGCTTCCAAGCTGTCTGAGAAGCATAATAGCAAGTGTTCACACATAAGAAAGCTACACACTCCACTTTGGTCCAGGAAATGAAATGGAGGACACTGTGGAGGTGATGACACATTCTATTGGACGAAAACAAAATTAATAAAGAGATGTTCCAGAAAAATGCATTACTTTACTTAAAAAGATCAATAAAAATTAAATTAGTTGGAAAATACAGTTTATATGTTCAATAGTTGAGTGGGTGGATTTAAAACATAATGTGGCATGGCATTTGTTAAGTTGAGCAGATATTAAGGGAATGTAAAAATATATGTGCGAGCACTCACCTTTTCAATTTTTGGTTCAGAAATGTGTTATAATACTTGTGCCATAAAGCTATAGTCCAAATTAATGTTAGCACTACTTGACTTTTTTTAATTGTGGGTGTGCCATTCCAATTTGCTTCTGCTACACAAGACTGACAAATCTGTACATTTGGGTCCCCGATTGAAGAAATTAAAACACAAGTCACAAACCTTCCAGTGCTGACAAATCAATTTATTGAGAAAGATTCTCCTTAGTCACTGGTCTAAGGGAAATCTTTCTCGAAGAGCGTTTCTTTTTTTGTGGAGAAACAGGACTCGTGTTGTAGAGTGTATATAAGGAAAATCACACCAGAACATGGACTGCCACAGTAAGAGGCCAAGGAAATGTGAACATTGTGGAGCAGTTAAATACATACATATATTCATATATAGTGCACAACACAGTCCACACACCTCCAACCACTTGCAGCACCATTCAGCAGTGTGCTAGTGCCGCTCCAAATATCACTGCACAAAGTTCCTTTGATTCAACAACAGCCAGTGTTTGTGTAGCTGGGAGAGAAGCAGGTGTCCATGCCTGTAACTTTCATCTGTCTGTAAAAAATATTATTAAAGATGAAACAATTATTGTTCAGACAGTAGATGATCATGTCTAGGACAATTTCTGTGTGTAATAGGAGTGATAATGGTCTTGCTCATACAAATACCTGCATGTGTGCACTCCCTTTTCATGTTTAATACATGTATATAAACTGTTCAAGCAAATACTGATTAAAAAGAAGCCATTTTCTTAGTAAATCCCCTCAATGATCGAACGAAAATGGCCCGTGTCTTGTATATATATAGGTAAAGATGTGACAAAGGGATATATGTAGTGGTCAATATACCTAGCTGTAATTTCAAGAGGGGAGGCAAATGAGGAGAGAATGGGCCTCCCTGAAGGGTTGATTGCATCCTTGTGAAGTTTTGGAAACAAATATAGAAAAGGAATTTTTGTTTGGTCACATTTTAAGAATAGGTGTTCCTCCTTTCTAGGAGCCCTCTTTCCATTCTGCTAACATCTCTAAAAATGTGCAGTTGTATTGGGTAATCTCTTGCAATTCAACCTTTGAGAGCCGGTATGGTCATCTAACTGCTTCATACCTTCATGTATGTACTTCTCAATAGGGAATACCACTACTTTCCTGTCTTTATCTGATTGGAGGATTACAATTTCTTTATCAGATTTAAACCGGTTAAGAGCTGCCCCTATTCCGTGGTTAAGTGTTCCTCCCAAATGTGGGCCTAAACCTGATCTTTTTTTAGATCCTGTAGGAACCCCTTCTAAAAGACCACAATTGCTTCATATGAGACATTGGGTGTGAAAACAGATTTAGTATTGAACCCGCTAAAACAAGCGCACATCAAATTTCAAAGTATCCAAGTTAATGATTGGATCTACATGTCAAAAAGTATCAGAGTCAACAGAGGAATTGTGTGTAAAGTTTTTACACCTCTAATAATAAGGTTCGCATAGTATTTTTGTGTTCTTACTCTCCCACTAGTGATACGTTTTTGTTCAAATCATTTCTTGAGTTTCAATTTTCTCATGAATTGGAACAAATCCATCCTACTTTGAACATAGTTAGACGATGGGCTGAATGATAAACCCAGTAGTAGTACATCTATCTCTTTTTTACCTAAACACCATTTGGGAAGGTTTACCACATTCATGCATTACTTATTCATTGTGCTTCTTTTTGCTCCTTGTTATCATTCCAAGTGGAGCATTGCTGTCTTTCCTTAATCTGATCTTGATTTTTAGACCTATTTTTTCTCTGCCTCTTGACAAGTTTATTCCTTTTTTAAATTCGGTTCTTCCCCTGTTGAGCTCCCCAAAAAAACTTCCACCAACAGTTGGTTGTTCTCTTGTGAGTGATGAATCAGAAACAGCTGATAAATTGCTCACTGAAGCATCACTTTCTGTATTTATTCCAAAGGTTTTACTATTGGTACTACCACATAATGCCATATTTGCTGTGTCTTATTTGTACATACAATTATATTTTTTATTGAAGGTCAAGATCCTTCCTGCCTGAAAATTCTTAAAATCCTGTATGAATTGATGTTGCTTTTTGTATTTTTCTATTCTCTTCCACTTTGTCAATACTTTTTTGCATGTCCACCACAGCTAGGTCAAAATCTTCTTTGGAGTCTTAACTACTCCATACACAATTTTCAATATCCTCTAATAATCGTGTTCTTTCCTTAATGAATATTTAATCAGGATACGCATCATCACAATTGAGCAATTTTTAGTGTTATCATTCCATGCCTGTAGCATGTTCGGGGCAGAATCTTCATACATGGCAATTGTGAGAATTCTCAGCCCCCTAAAGACTTTTTCTACATCTATATATTTTTGCAGTGATTCTACTTCCCACAATTTTGACATTTCTTTTTTATACAATTTCTCCAATTTGTCATATTTTATTCATTTTGACATTGGTGCTTGATTTGTAATGCCACTCTGTTCGATTCTTCGTTTCTGTGAAAAAAAGTTTATTGGATGCTTCTTTCCGCCTGGCTTCAGAAAGGGAAGTCATTGTAAATCATAAAGTCAGGTGCTCATATATACTATTGCTCCTTAGTTGTCCATTTTAGAGAAGCCTGCCCGCAATCTCACAAGGAGGCTTTGCTTGCTCAAGGACAATTCAGCGTTTGTTTCTTGTGTTCAAAAACGCACAATCAGCATATAAGTATATGAAGGGCAATGTATTCACCGCAATGGAGTCAGCCACAGTCCACGGTTCATCTTGGTAGTCAGAGTCCTCCGAAACTCAGTCCGAGAAGCTCCTCAGTTGGTGCATCCACCGTCACAATCCCTCTGTAAACTTGTGTAAACTTCCTCCGATCAGAGGAAAAATCCATGCAGCTGGTTTGTATTCAAAGACAATAGTTGGAACCAAGCTTCACAGTTAGCTACATAAGACATTGGTAGGAGGAAAGTTCGTGCTGGTGCATCACTGAGGGAAGTAACCCACATACCCAACAATTTGTTTTGTTTGTGGTGCTGTGAGTCTGGTGCAACATTTCAATGAAGGCATTTTTCATATAAGTCTCTCTGTGTCTAGCCTTGTGAGGGGGCAAAGAATAGAAGAGATGCTCTTCCGGGGCAACGGTAGTTCCTAACAGCTTCTGTACAGGATGCTGAAACTCTAAATTTACAAACAACCACATCATAATTACTGTAATGATAATAATGGAGTCAGCCGCAGTCCACGGTTCATCTCGGTAGTCAGAGTCCTCCGAAACTCAGTCCGAGAAGCTCCTCAGTTGGTGCATCCACCGTCACAATCCCTCTGTAAACTTGTGTAAACTTCCTCCGATCAGAGGAAAAATCCATGCAGCTGGTTTGTATTCCTGCAGCAGTGTCCTCCGACACCCGCACCCAACACTCCAAGGGTGTGGCAGATGATCAAAGAATGATGCGCTCAGCTGGATACTTCAATGTCTTGGTGGAAATAATATTGTGGTGGGAAATAGGCTAAAGTCTGGCTGGACAGAGGGAACCTTTTAGAAATAGCAGAGAACACAGTCCCAATACCTTAGACTACTTGCAAACGGAGCCAAACTTATTAGGTAAACAGAAAATGCTTGTCCTATGTAAATGTGGTCTTAACTATGACTAGGTAATATATATAACCTTTGCTTTTTCAGTGAATTTCTAAGGTTTTTTAAATTTTATTTCCTAACTATAACATCCTTGTAACCTTTTGTTTTTTCAGGGAATTTCAACTGTTTATGAAATGTTATTTCCTAAGTGCAACTTGTTGAGGTTTAATATCTGTGAAATTAGCATCCTGTCAGAATGAATCATGCCCTGCGCATTTAACCAAGAAGAGGCATCCAATTTTTTTGCAACATCTGTACCCAACAGGAGTACTTTCTACTGGCTAATTACTGAGTGCTACCTCATTGGGTAAACGTATAGAGCATCTCCTATCACACTCTTTAAATCTCACTGTTTCAGTTACTGAGGTGGAAACTTGCTCCCAACTGTTCTACCCACCCTTAGGGATGGAAATTTCAACGATATCAAATGATTTGCATAATTTTAAAATGAACTAAAAAATGGTTCAAAGGTTCATGAAACTTGAGGAAGATTGAATGTTTGGTGGCTTGACTGGAATCAAACTCTGGGCTTGATCAACTTGAAGAACTCTATGGTAGGACGGAAGTCTGTGATGCTGGTAATTAAGGAAGTAGTACAAACCTGCTAGCCTTTCCTACCAACACTGCTTATCACAGGAACAATGACCTGTGAAGTTTCAGACTGCTTGCTCATAAAATCTCAGCAAGCTTGGACCTAGTTTTTTTTATTTTTTTTTAATGAAAATTATTCCATACAAAATGGGTGAAAAAGTCAACACAGACAGTACAAAATAAAATTACAATTTAGTACATTTCATTACATGATGATTTCATTGCCGCTTTAAGTCAATATTTTGATATTTTACAAATGTATTTACTTGTCCTTTATAACTCTGAATGCGGGAGTGTAATTAGTCACATTTTCAAATTGTGACCATTTTCACAGACCCGCATGAAAAATGTAGAAAGATGGCCACTAGCTTCAAAACTGATTCTGGGTCATTTTGATCTGGGTCGATTGATTCTGGGTCATTTTGATCATTTTGATAAGTCACACAGGCCCTGGTCTCCAGCACGCTGGACTACGGAAACGCCCTATACGCAGGAACATCAACCAAGCTCGTGAGACGGCTGCAACGCATCCAGAAAGCCTCGGCACGACTGATCCTCGGCATCCCCCGCCGCAGCCACATCACACCCCACCTGAGAGGCCTACACTTGCTCCCCGTCAACAAGAGGATAACCTTCAAGCTCCAAATCCACGCACACAAGGCCCTCCACAACACCGGCCCAGCATACCACAACAGACGAATGAGCTTCTACGCCCCTACCCGCAAGCTCCACTCCACTCCGCCGGCCTCGCCCTCGCCACAGTCCCCCACATCCGAAGAACAACCGCCGGTGGCACATCCTTCTCCCACCTCGCCGCCAAGACCTGGAAGACCCACCCCACAAACTTACGGCAGACCCAAGACCTACTGGCCTTCAGAAGACTCCTCAAGACCTGGCTCTTCGATCAGTAGCAGCAACCCACCTCCCAGCACCTTGAGACCTTCACGGGCATGTAGTGCCTTTAACAAATGCCCTGATTGATTGATCAGACTTGTTCTAAAACATAAATTTATTTCTATCCCTCACCGTCTGTGTGCAGTTTTAAGGATGGATTTCCTAAGTAAGGGCATCATCAGGCCTCATGTAGCGAAATTGTTATATTTGAGATCTGCCATCTTTGACAATAGTTTGGGAAGCCGGCATTTATTTGATTACTTTTTGTTTTTACTAAATTATAGGACAACCACCCAGGAGATACTACAGTCACCATTCTACAATTTCAGGGATCACCAATAACATTTGTTTATTATATGGTGCCATTGGTTCTAGACAGTACAGTTACAATAATACTTAATAATTCAGCAAATTATTCGATCGATTTGAATTATTGTAAAACCGTGTCATCAATTCTTCTTTATGGTGGTTAGGTTTGGGCTATCTCCTACTATGATTACCTCCCTCGCATAACACTTTAGAAACATTGCTCCATTCTTTCATTATCATACCTGGAAACAACTGAGACTTCCTGCCTCATTTCACTGTATAAAATGAGAGTGTAGTTGATCCCATATATCCCTTGTCTCGATGATGGGCAGAGTAGAGGCATACACCTCTGCCATGACATTACTACTTACTGCCCATTATGCCAACTGGCATGTACGGCAACAACAATGAACCTCCACCGCTGTCTGTCTTGGGAAAGTTTCTGTATGCTGCCCCAGCTATGGATCAGGGTCTGCATTTCTGTTTTTACAGTCTGCCTTCACTTCTGTGGGCCGGTGGAGAGATTTTCTTGTGATAGAATCTTGTTCTCTTCTGATAATGTGCACTGTCCAGCTCTCTTTTTCTCATAATGATGGTATCCATGTTCTCTTACTTGCATCTGGTGAGCAGTTTCTGGTTGGAGATGGTTCGTGGCCAGAAATTTTGTATTATTATTCTCAGGTTACTGCTGTGGAAGCCTGACAGCTTGGTGATGTTGCTTTTTGTCAGCTGCCAGCATTCTGAAACATACAAGAGTGTGGACAGAATGCATCTCTAAGCCTCAGCTTGGCCTTGGTACTGTACTGAATGGCCTCCACGCATTGTTCAGCATCCTGAATGCATTGCTAACCTTGTTCAGTCTGCTATTGATTTCACTGCCTGCCCTCCATCATGACTGATTGTACAGCCTAGGTAGGTGAACATTTCGGTCTTGATTAGGTCCTATTCATCCACCATGAGTGGAAAAGGGTTTGGGATGTTGAGTGGCATGATTTCTGATTTCTTCGTGTTGATCTTCAGGTCCACTTGCTGTTCATTGATGTGGGGGAGAGATGCATTTTCCTGCATATGCTAGTGTTTGTGAGAAAGCAAGGTTAGGTCAATGTTCTCTAGTGTAGAGAATAAGATCCATCTGATGCTTCTCCTTTGGTCCTCAGTTTTGTGTCACATCACCCAGATGATGACCATGTTGAAGAGTAACACTGACATCATGCATCCCAGTTTCACACCAGTATTGACTTCAAAGCTATACTCACTATCAGTCGTGGCTGGAAACAGTAAAATATGGTGAGACGCGGTGCCCAAAATACTTCCCTTCTATGTTGCACTTGCTGGCCTCCGAACAGTCCAGTGTGTCTCTCCTTGGCAGGATCCTGGTGTCAACAAGAGGGAAAGGGAAGAACATCCTTCCTGTTTGTGGAACATGAATCCAACCAATCCTGGAGCTGCTCTTAGGCTGTTTCCAGAATGAAAGCAGCTCCAGGATTGGTTGGAGCAGGATAACCCAGCACTCATTTTGAGGCTGGAGGCCTGTGCCAGCAATCCCCAGCCTGTTTCACAGCCCTTTAATTGCTGGGTCTACAGTGCGCCTGGAGGGCTGGCTATAGCTAGATAGCTGGCCAATCTGATATGCCCTCTGTAGACCAGTGCAGTCATCCTTAGGCCAGGACATGTAATTCTGCTCCACTCGCAGAGTTTGCAGAGTTTGCAGAGTTTGCTGAGTTTTTCCCGCTCCGCGTAGAGCATGGAGTTCCGAAAAACTAAGCGTAGCAGAGTGCAGCAGAGTTTTTCCTCTCCCGTGGCTCACAAACATTAAGTTGGCAAGCGCCAGTGAGGAAAATCTTTCTCCAGACCACCTCCCGGCTGAGATTTCTCAATGCGGGTGGATGCAGCTGGTCGCTAACGCTCACATTGAGAAACCTCCTGCTCACGTTGAGGAAGCTACTACTCGAGTAGAACATCTACTCGAGCGGCTGAAAGAAGCAGCACCCCTCTTTCTCTGCATGTGGTGCTGTCCACGCTGAGGCAGAGATTGTGGGTCACTTAGCGGAGTCAAAGGCCTTCCCAGAATCAATAAGTTGATGTATAGCTGTTTCTGCCACTCCGAATGCCATGCTATTACAGAATATAAAATCCTTCAGTGAATCAGTTATCTCGGACATGAAGGATTCAAAATTATTCTATCGGGCTATACTTACCAATAGCCCATATGCGTTTACTCTGTAATAATAAGTCAGTCGGCAATGGAGAAAGTTCAATCGTTTATTCATCAAATACAAGCCCTGGCAGGGGAGCCTCAGTCTACACGACCCTCGGAGGTGCGCAGAGGAGACTGATTACATGTTTAAAATACAAAGCATATATACGTTTCATGCGTTCGAGATGACACCCTACAAGGAAAGATACAACTTGTCAGTAAGCCAAGAGGAATACCCATATAAGGCACAATTGATTGCTAGTAGCCTAGGCCTAAGCTATTCCGGGGGCAGGTCAGTAAGGTGCCTCCCTGTCTATCTGTGGCCCAGGGAGTACAGGAACGGGCCCTGCTAGAATGTGTGCATCCCACAAGAAGGGCAGATGTGACCTTGGGTTTCCTTGAGCTACCGGCTAACAACTACAGTAGGCGGCCTGGCTGCCGTCATAGTTCCGAGCAGAAAGCGTAATCACGTGATTTCGGGGAAACCGTGCTTACACATAGAGAAACGAAACACAATGGCTCTGGTTATACCAATAAGAACCAACAAGAAAAAGTGAACCATCGGTTGATAGGCGATCACAGTACATTCTGACGATACGATTATATAATTACGAGGTTATATTGAATATATTAGGCCAATAATGCGTGTTATCAAATTTCGATCCCAACAGACGGCCCTTTTGGCCTACTATAGCCAATATACCCAGATTTATTCTACGAAAACCCCTTCATCGATCTGCATGAGGTCTGACACCTCCTTTTGGATCATCTGCTTCTCAACCTTGACTTCACAAGAAAAGTTCAAAGCAGATGTTATCCTGGTTGCACAAAATGAGCAGCAGGCCGGGCCACATTGGAGACACAGGCAACACGTAAATATTACTCCAAAATCTCCAGCCAGCACCATGAATATCTTCCAACCCCAGGTAGCTAAAAGGCCCCAGAACCAACTGCTAAGGGACCAGGTGCCGTTATCCACATGTGCTTCACTGGCTAATCGATGTAGTTTCTGTATAGCAAGATGTATGGTAGGGGCTGAATCAGGAATAAACACACAACAAGAGCTGCCAATCACATGACAGGCTCCTCCCCTATCTGCAAGGATGACGTCAAGAACCAACCGGTTCTGGAGCGAAACAAGCCTCGTCGCTGCAAGCTCCACAGTAATATTAGTTAAGATCCCAGTAGTAGTCTGGACCACGTTCTCAACTATTCGGGACAAGCGTCTAATACTGCGACTATTGAATATAGGTCTCCAAAAGGGGGTAAGACCCTTCGCAAAATCTTCGAATTGCTGCAGGGAGGTATCTGTTTGATCAGTACTGTCAGTGTCATAGCTCCTAATATTTCGGCTAACCACTACCCCTTTCTGAACTAACTGATGGGTTCTATGATAGTCGGGCGGAGCAATATACACAGGAGGGTAGAGGAACGAGAGATAGCAACTTCCTGCCCATCCCCGTGGGAGCCATGTGTATGCATTCTCACCACAGACGAAATAGACATCTGGTAGAGTAATCATAGGTGGGGTACTATATTCCTGTAAAGTATAGGTGTAATTACATCTGCTCATTCCTACCTTAACATGACCTCTTCCCTGTATGCAGAAGGGAGAGGTAGTATTAATGATGGGGATCGGCAAGGCTTTGTCATTCGTAACATTTCTTTCTTTAATATGCTCGAAGTACATAGTGTCATTAAAAAGTTCAAAATCCTGCATTTCCTCCATTAACCATGTAACATTCTTATAATCTGTATATACATTCATGCAAGCATTGGGGTCCAAAGAGCCCTCTCCCCCGTTTCCTGCTGCATCAAATCCCTGATGTTGTTCTATATACTTCAGAATGGCTTCATAATCTTTCTCAGTATATATTTTCGGTTTGGCTACATAATGCGAATACATCAAAGACAATAGTTGGAACCAAGCTTCACAGTTAGCTAAATAAGACATTGGTCAGGAGGAAAGTTCGTGCTGGTGCATCACTGAGGGAAGTAACCCACATACCCAACAATTTGTTTTGTTTGTGGTGCTGTGAGTCTGGTGCAACATTTCAATGAAGGCATTTTTCATATAAGTCTCTCTGTGTCTAGCCTTGTGAGGGGGCAAAGAATAGAAGAGATGCTCTTCCGGGGCAACAGTAGTTCCTAACAGCTTTTGTACAGGATGCTGAAACTCTAAATATACAAACACACACATCATAATTACTGTAATGATAATAATGGAGTCAGCCGCAGTCCACGGTTCATCTCGGTAGTCAGAGTCCTCCGAAACTCAGTCTGAGAAGCTCCTCAGTTGGTGCATCCACCGTCACAATCCCTCTGTAAACTTGTGTAAACTTCCTCCGATCAGAGGAAAAATCCATGCAGCTGGTTTGTATTCCTGCAGCAGTGTCCTCCGACACCCGCACCCAACACTCCAAGGGTGTGGCAGATGATCAAAGAATGATGCGCTCAGCTGGATACTTCAATGTCTTGGTGGAAATAATATTGTGGTGGGAAATAGGCTAAAGTCTGGCTGGACAGAGGGAACCTTTTAGAAATAGCAGAGAACACAGTCCCAATACCTTAGACTACTTGCAAACGGAGCCAAACTTATTAGGTAAACAGAAAATGCTTGTCCTATGTAAATGTGGTCTTAACTATGACTAGGTAATATATATAACCTTTGCTTTTTCAGTGAATTTCTAAGGTTTTTTAAATTTTATTTCCTAACTATAACATCCTTGTAACCTTTTGTTTTTTCAGGGAATTTCAACTGTTTATGAAATGTTATTTCCTAAGTGCAACTTGTTGAGGTTTAATATCTGTGAAATTAGCATCCTGTCAGAATGAATCATGCCCTGCGCATTTAACCAAGAAGAGGCATCCAATTTTTTTGCAACATCTGTACCCAACAGGAGTACTTTCTACTGGCTAATTACTGAGTGCTACCTCATTGGGTAAACGTATAGAGCATCTCCTATCACACTCTTTAAATCTCACTGTTTCAGTTACTGAGGTGGAAACTTGCTCCCAACTGTTCTACCCACCCTTAGGGATGGAAATTTCAACGATATCAAATGATTTGCATAATTTTAAAATGAACTAAAAAATGGTTCAAAGGTTCATGAAACTTGAGGAAGATTGAATGTTTGGTGGCTTGACTGGAATCAAACTCTGGGCTTGATCAACTTGAAGAACTCTATGGTAGGACGGAAGTCTGTGATGCTGGTAATTAAGGAAGTAGTACAAACCTGCTAGCCTTTCCTACCAACACTGCTTATCACAGGAACAATGACCTGTGAAGTTTCAGACTGCTTGCTCATAAAATCTCAGCAAGCTTGGACCTAGTTTTTTTTTTTTTTTTTTTATGAAAATTATTCCATACAAAATGGGTGAAAAAGTCAACACAGACAGTACAAAATAAAATTACAATTTAGTACATTTCATTACATGATGATTTCATTGCCGCTTTAAGTCAATATTTTGATATTTTACAAATGTATTTACTTGTCCTTTATAACTCTGAATGCGGGAGTGTAATTAGTCACATTTTCAAATTGTGACCATTTTCACAGACCCGCATGAAAAATGTAGAAAGATGGCCACTAGCTTCAAAACTGATTCTGGGTCATTTTGATCTGGGTCGATTGATTCTGGGTCATTTTGATCATTTTGATAAGTCACACAGGCCCTCGTCTCCAGCACGCTGGACTACGGAAACGCCCTATACGCAGGAACATCAACCAAGCTCGTGAGACGGCTGCAACGCATCCAGAAAGCCTCGGCACGACTGATCCTCGGCATCCCCCGCCGCAGCCACATCACACCCCACCTGAGAGGCCTACACTTGCTCCCCGTCAACAAGAGGATAACCTTCAAGCTCCAAATCCACGCACACAAGGCCCTCCACAACACCGGCCCAGCATACCACAACAGACGAATGAGCTTCTACGCCCCTACCCGCAAGCTCCACTCCACTCCGCCGGCCTCGCCCTCGCCACAGTCCCCCACATCCGAAGAACAACCGCCGGTGGCACATCCTTCTCCCACCTCGCCGCCAAGACCTGGAAGACCCACCCCACCAACTTACGGCAGACCCAAGACCTACTGGCCTTCAGAAGACTCCTCAAGACCTGGCTCTTCGATCAGTAGCAGCAACCCACCTCCCAGCACCTTGAGACCTTCACGGGCATGTAGTGCCTTTAACAAATGCCCTGATTGATTGATCAGACTTGTTCTAAAACATAAATTTATTTCTATCCCTCACCGTCTGTGTGCAGTTTTAAGGATGGATTTCCTAAGTAAGGGCATCATCAGGCCTCATGTAGCGAAATTGTTATATTTGAGATCTGCCATCTTTGACAATAGTTTGGGAAGCCGGCATTTATTTGATTACTTTTTGTTTTTATTAAATTATAGGACAACCACCCAGGAGATACTACAGTCACCATTCTACAATTTCAGGGATCACCAATAACATTTGTTTATTATATGGTGCCATTGGTTCTAGACAGTACAGTTACAATAATACTTAATAATTCAGCAAATTATTCGATCGATTTGAATTATTGTAAAACCGTGTCATCAATTCTTCTTTATGGTGGTTAGGTTTGGGCTATCTCCTACTATGATTACCTCCCTCGCATAACACTTTAGAAACATTGCTCCATTCTTTCATTATCATACCTGGAAACAACTGAGACTTCCTGCCTCATTTCACTGTATAAAATGAGAGTGTAGTTGATCCCATATATCCCTTGTCTCGATGATGGGCAGAGTAGAGGCATACACCTCTGCCATGACATTACTACTTACTGCCCATTATGCCAACTGGCATGTACGGCAACAACAATGAACCTCCACCGCTGTCTGTCTTGGGAAAGTTTCTGTATGCTGCCCCAGCTATGGATCAGGGTCTGCATTTCTGTTTTTACAGTTCGCCTTCACTTCTGTGGGCCGGTGGAGAGATTTTCTTGTGATAGAATCTTGTTCTCTTCTGATAATGTGCACTGTCCAGCTCTCTTTTTCTCATAATGATGGTATCCATGTTCTCTTACTTGCATCTGGTGAGCAGTTTCTGGTTGGAGATGGTTCGTGGCCAGAAATTTTGTATTATTATTCTCAGGTTACTGCTGTGGAAGCCTGACAGCTTGGTGATGTTGCTTTTTGTCAGCTGCCAGCATTCTGAAACATACAAGAGTGTGGACAGAATGCATCTCTAAGCCTCAGCTTGGCCTTGGTACTGTACTGAATGGCCTCCACGCATTGTTCAGCATCCTGAATGCATTGCTAACCTTGTTCAGTCTGCTATTGATTTCACTGCCTGCCCTCCATCATGACTGATTGTACAGCCTAGGTAGGTGAACATTTCGGTCTTGATTAGGTCCTATTCATCCACCATGAGTGGAAAAGGGTTTGGGATGTTGAGTGGCATGATTTCTGATTTCTTCGTGTTGATCTTCAGGTCCACTTGCTGTTCATTGATGTGGGGGAGAGATGCATTTTCCTGCATATGCTAGTGTTTGTGAGAAAGCAAGGTTAGGTCAATGTCCTCTAGTGTAGAGAATAAGATCCATCTGATGCTTCTCCTTTGGTCCTCAGTTTTGTGTCACATCACCCAGATGATGACCATGTTGAAGAGTAACACTGACATCATGCATCCCAGTTTCACACCAGTATTGACTTCAAAGCTATACTCACTATCAGTCGTGGCTGGAAACAGTAAAATATGGTGAGACGCGGTGCCCAAAATACTTCCCTTCTATGTTGCACTTGCTGGCCTCCGAACAGTCCAGTGTGTCTCTCCTTGGCAGGATCCTGGTGTCAACAAGAGGGAAAGGGAAGAACATCCTTCCTGTTTGTGGAACATGAATCCAACCAATCCTGGAGCTGCTCTTAGGCTGTTTCCAGAATGAAAGCAGCTCCAGGATTGGTTGGAGCAGGATAACCCAGCACTCATTTTGAGGCTGGAGGCCTGTGCCAGCAATCCCCAGCCTGTTTCACAGCCCTTTAATTGCTGGGTCTACAGTGCGCCTGGAGGGCTGGCTATAGCTAGATAGCTGGCCAATCTGATATGCCCTCTGTAGACCAGTGCAGTCATCCTTAGGCCTGGACATGTAATTCTGCTCCACTCGCAGAGTTTGCAGAGTTTGCAGAGTTTGCTGAGTTTTTCCCGCTCCGCGTAGAGCATGGAGTTCCGAAAAACTAAGCGTAGCAGAGTGCAGCAGAGTTTTTCCTCTCCCGTGGCTCACAAACATTAAGTTGGCAAGCGCCAGTGAGGAAAATCTTTCTCCAGACCACCTCCCGGCTGAGATTTCTCAATGCGGGTGGATGCAGCTGGTCGCTAACGCTCACATTGAGAAACCTCCTGCTCACGTTGAGGAAGCTACTACTCGAGTAGAACATCTACTCGAGCGGCTGAAAGAAGCAGCACCCCTCTTTCTCTGCATGTGGTGCTGTCCACGCTGAGGCAGAGATTGTGGGTCACTTAGCGGAGTCAAAGGCCTTCCCAGAATCAATAAGTTGATGTATAGCTGTTTCTGCCACTCCGAATGCCATGCTATTACAGAATATAAAATCCTTCAGTGAATCAGTTATCTCGGACATGAAGGATTCAAAATTATTCTATCGGGCTATACTTACCAATAGCCCATATGCGTTTACTCTGTAATAATAAGTCAGTCGGCAATGGAGAAAGTTCAATCGTTTATTCATCAAATACAAGCCCTGGCAGGGGAGCCTCAGTCTACACGACCCTCGGAGGTGCGCAGAGGAGACTGATTACATGTTTAAAATACAAAGCATATATACGTTTCATGCGTTCGAGATGACACCCTACAAGGAAAGATACAACTTGTCAGTAAGCCAAGAGGAATACCCATATAAGGCACAATTGATTGCTAGTAGCCTAGGCCTAAGCTATTCCGGGGGCAGGTCAGTAAGGTGCCTCCCTGTCTATCTGTGGCCCAGGGAGTACAGGAACGGGCCCTGCTAGAATGTGTGCATCCCACAAGAAGGGCAGATGTGACCTTGGGTTTCCTTGAGCTACCGGCTAACAACTACAGTAGGCGGCCTGGCTGCCGTCATAGTTCCGAGCAGAAAGCGTAATCACGTGATTTCGGGGAAACCGTGCTTACACATAGAGAAACGAAACACAATGGCTCTGGTTATACCAATAAGAACCAACAAGAAAAAGTGAACCATCGGTTGATAGGCGATCACAGTACATTCTGACGATACGATTATATAATTACGAGGTTATATTGAATATATTAGGCCAATAATGCGTGTTATCAAATTTCGATCCCAACAGACGGCCCTTTTGGCCTACTATAGCCAATATACCCAGATTCATTCTACGAAAACCCCTTCATCGATCTGCATGAGGTCTGACACCTCCTTTTGGATCATCTGCTTCTCAACCTTGACTTCACAAGAAAAGTTCAAAGCAGATGTTATCCTGGTTGCACAAAATGAGCAGCAGGCCGGGCCACATTGGAGACACAGGCAACACGTAAATATTACTCCAAAATCTCCAGCCAGCACCATGAATATCTTCCAACCCCAGGTAGCTAAAAGGCCCCAGAACCAACTGCTAAGGGACCAGGTGCCGTTATCCACATGTGCTTCACTGGCTAATCGATGTAGTTTCTGTATAGCAAGATGTATGGTAGGGGCTGAATCAGGAATAAACACACAACAAGAGCTGCCAATCACATGACAGGCTCCTCCCCTATCTGCAAGGATGACGTCAAGAACCAACCGGTTCTGGAGCGAAACAAGCCTCGTCGCTGCAAGCTCCACAGTAATATTAGTTAAGATCCCAGTAGTAGTCTGGACCACGTTCTCAACTATTCGGGACAAGCGTCTAATACTGCGACTATTGAATATAGGTCTCCAAAAGGGGGTAAGACCCTTCGCAAAATCTTCGAATTGCTGCAGGGAGGTATCTGTTTGATCAGTACTGTCAGTGTCATAGCTCCTAATATTTCGGCTAACCACTACCCCTTTCTGAACTAACTGATGGGTTCTATGATAGTCGGGCGGAGCAATATACACAGGAGGGTAGAGGAACGAGAGATAGCAACTTCCTGCCCATCCCCGTGGGAGCCATGTGTATGCATTCTCACCACAGACGAAATAGACATCTGGTAGAGTAATCATAGGTGGGGTACTATATTCCTGTAAAGTATAGGTGTAATTACATCTGCTCATTCCTACCTTAACATGACCTCTTCCCTGTATGCAGAAGGGAGAGGTAGTATTAATGATGGGGATCGGCAAGGCTTTGTCATTCGTAACATTTCTTTCTTTAATATGCTCGAAGTACATAGTGTCATTAAAAAGTTCAAAATCCTGCATTTCCTCCATTAACCATGTAACATTCTTATAATCTGTATATACATTCATGCAAGCATTGGGGTCCAAAGAGCCCTCTCCCCCGTTTCCTGCTGCATCAAATCCCTGATGTTGTTCTATATACTTCAGAATGGCTTCATAATCTTTCTCAGTATATATTTTCGGTTTGGCTACATAATGCGAATACATCAAAGACAATAGTTGGAACCAAGCTTCACAGTTAGCTAAATAAGACATTGGTCAGGAGGAAAGTTCGTGCTGGTGCATCACTGAGGGAAGTAACCCACATACCCAACAATTTGTTTTGTTTGTGGTGCTGTGAGTCTGGTGCAACATTTCAATGAAGGCATTTTTCATATAAGTCTCTCTGTGTCTAGCCTTGTGAGGGGGCAAAGAATAGAAGAGATGCTCTTCCGGGGCAACAGTAGTTCCTAACAGCTTCTGTACAGGATGCTGAAACTCTAAATATACAAACACACACATCATAATTACTGTAATGATAATAATGGAGTCAGCCGCAGTCCACGGTTCATCTCGGTAGTCAGAGTCCTCCGAAACTCAGTCTGAGAAGCTCCTCAGTTGGTGCATCCACCGTCACAATCCCTCTGTAAACTTGTGTAAACTTCCTCCGATCAGAGGAAAAATCCATGCAGCTGGTTTGTATTCCTGCAGCAGTGTCCTCCGACACCCGCACCCAACACTCCATAGGTGTGGCAGATGATCAAAGAATGATGCGCTCAGCTGGATACTTCAATGTCTTGGTGGAAATAATATTGTAGTGGGAAATAGGCTAAAGTCTGGCTGGACAGAGGGAACTTTTAGAAATAGCAGGGAACACAGTCCCAATACCTTAGATTACTTGCAAACGGAGGCAAACTTATTAGGGAAACAGAAAATGCTTGTCCTATGTAAATGTGGTCTTAACTATGACTGGGTAATATATATAACATTTGCTTTTTCAGTGAATTTCTAAGGTTTTTTTAATTTTATTTCCTAACTATAACATCCTTGTAACCTTTTGTTTTTTCAGGGAATTTCAACTGTTTATGAAATGTTATTTCCTAAGTGCAACTTGTTGAGGTTTAATATCTGTGAAATGAGCATCCTGTCAGAATGAATCATGCCCTGCGCATTTAACCAAGAAGAGGCATCCGATTTTTTTGCAACATCTGTACCCAACAGGAGTACTTTCTACTGGCTAATTACTGAGTGCTACCTCATTGGGTAAACGTATAGAGCATCTCCTATCACACTCTTTAAATCTCACTGTTTCAGTTACTGAGGTGGAAACTGGCTCCCAACTGTTCTACCCACCCTAAGGGATGGAAATTTGAACGATATCAAATGATTTACATAATTTTAAAATGAACTAAAAAATGTTTCAAAGGTTCATGAAACTTGAGGAAGATTGAATGTTTGGTGGCTTGACTGGAATCAAACTCTGGGCTTGATCAACTTGAAGAACTCTATGGTAGGACGGAAGTCTGTGATGCTGGTAATTAAGGAAGTAGTACAAACCTGCTAGCCTTTCCTACCAACACTGCTTATCACAGGAACAATGACCTGTGAAGTTTCAGACTGCTTGCTCATAAAATCTCAGCAAGCTTGGACCTAGTTTTTTATTATCTTTTTTTTATGAAAATGATTCCATACAAAATGGGTGAAAAAGTCAACACAGACAGTACAAAATAAAATTACAATTTAGTATATTTCATTACATGATGATTTCATTGCCACTTTAAGTCAATAATTTGATATTTTACAAATGTATTTACTTGTCCTTTATAACTCTGAATGCGGGAGTGTAATTAGTCAAATTTTCAAATTGTGACCATTTTCACAGACCTGCATGAAAAATGTAGAAAGATGGCCACTAGCTTCAAAATTATTCTGGGTCATTTTGATCTGGGTCGATTGATTCTGGGTCATTTTGATCATTTTGATAAGTCACACAGGCCCTCGTCTCCAGCACGCTGGACTACGGAAACGCCCTATACGCAGGAACATCAACCAAGCTCGTGAGACGGCTGCAACGCATCCAGAAAGCCTCGGCACGACTGATCCTCGACATCCCCCGCCGCAGCCACATCACACCCCACCTGAGAGGCCTACACTGGCTCCCCGTCAACAAGAGGATAACCTTCAAGCTCCAAATCCACGCACACAAGGCCCTCCACAACACCGGCCCAGCATACCACAACAGAAGAATGAGCTTCTACACCCCTACCCGCAAGTTCCGCTCCACTCCGCCGGCCTCGCCCTCGCCACAGTCCCCCGCATCCGAAGAACAACCGCCGGTGGCACATCCTTCTCCCACCTCGCCGCCAAGACCTGGAAGACCCACCCCACCAACTTACGGCAGACCCAAGACCTACTGGCCTTCAGAAGACTCCTCAAGACCTGGCTCTTTGATCAGTAGCAGCAACCCACCTCCCAGCACCTTGAGACCTTCACGGGCATGTAGTGGTGTTTAACAAATGCCCTGATTGATTGATTGATTGATTGAAGACATACTTTATTTTAAAGCGATACCTATCAGACTTGTTCTAAAACATAAATTTATTTCTATCCCTCACCGTCTGTGTGCAGTTTTAAGGATGGATTTCCTAAGTAAGGGCATCATCAGGCCTCATGTAGCGAAATTGTTATATTTGAGATCTGCCATCTTGGACAATAGTTTGGGAAGCCGGCATTTATTTGATTACTTTTTGTTTTTATTAAATTATAGGACAACCACCCAGGAGATACTACAGTCACCATTCTACAATTTCAGGGATCACCAATAACATCTGTTTATTATATGGTGTCATTGGTTCTAGACAGTACAGTTACAATAATACTTAATAATTCAGCAAATTATTCGATCGATTTGAATTATTGTAAAAACGTGTCACCAATTCTTCTTTATGGTGGTTAGGTTTGGGCCATCTCCTACTATGATTACCTCCCTCGCATAACACTTTAGAAACATTGCTCCATTCTTTCATTATCATACCTGGAAACAACTGAGACTTCCTGCCTCATTTCACTGTATAAAATATGAGTGTAGTTGATCCCATATATCCCTTGTCTCGATGATGGGGAGAGTAGAGGCATACACCTCTGCCATGACATTACTACTTACTGCCCATTATGCCAACTGGCATGTACGGCAACAACAATGATCCTCCACCGCTGTCTGTCTTGGGAAAGTTTCTGTATGTTGCCCCAGCTATGGATCAGGGTCTGCATTTCTGTTTTTACAGTTCGCCTTCACTTCTGTGGGCCGGTGGAGAGATTTTCTTGTGATAGAATCTTGTTCTCTTCTGATAATGTGCACTGTCCAGCTCTCTTTTTCTCATAATGATGGTATCCATGTTCTCTTACTTGCATCTGGTGAGCAGTTTCTGGTTGGAGATGGTTCGTGGCCAGAAATGTTGTATTATTATTCTCAGGTTACTGCTGTGGAAGCCTGACAGCTTGGTGATGTTGCTTTTTGTCAGCCGCCAGCATTCTGAAACATACAAGAGTGTGGACAGAATGCATCTCTAAGCCTCAGCTTGGCCTTGGTACTGTACTGAATGGCCTCCACGCATTGTTCAGCATCCTGAATGCATTGCTAACCTTGTTCAGTCTGCTATTGATTTCACTGCCTGCCCTCCATCATGACTGATTGTACAGCCTAGGTAGGTGAACATTTCGGTCTTGATTAGGTCTTATTCATCCACCATGAGTGGAAAAGGATTTGGGATGTTGAGTGGCATGATTTCTGATTTCTTCGTGTTGATCTTCAGGTCCACTTGCTGTTCATTGATGTGGGGGAGAGATACATTTTCCTGCATATGCTAGTGTGTGTGAGAAAGCAAGGTTAGGTCAATGTCCTCTAGTGTAGAGAATAAGATCCATCTGATGCTTCTCCTTTGGTCCTCAGTTTTGTGTCACATCACCCAAATGATGACCATGTTGAAGAGTAACACTAACATCATGCATCCCAGTTTCACACCAGTATTGACTTCAAAGCTATACTCACTATCAGTCGTGGCTGGAAACAGTAAAATATGGTGAGGCGCGGTGCCTAAAATACTTCCCTTGTATGTTGCACTTGCTGGCCTCCGAACAGTCCAGTGTGTCTCTCCTTGGCAGGATCCTGGTGTCCACAAGAGGGAAAGGGAAGAACATCCTTCCTGTTTGTGGAACATGAATCCAACCAATCCTGGAGCTGCTCTTATGCTGTTTCCAGAATGAAAGCAGCTCCAGGATTGGTTGGAGCAGGATAACCCAGCACTCATTTTGAGGCTGGAGGCCTGTGCCAGCAATCCCCAGCCTGTTTCACAGCCCTTTAATTGCTGGGTCTACAGTGCGCATGGAGGGCTGGCTATAGCTAGATAGCTGGCCAATCTGATATGCGCTCTGTAGACCAGTGCAGTCATCCTTAGGCCTGGACATGTAATTCTGCTCCACTCGCAGAGTTTGCAGAGTTTGCTGAGTTTTTCCCGCTCCGCGTAGAGCATGGAGTTCTGAAAAACTAAGCGTAGCAGAGTTTTTCCTCTCCCGTGGCTCACCAACATTAAGTTGGCAAGCACCAGCGAGGAAAATCTTTCTCCAGACCACCTCCCGGCTGAGATTTCTCAATGCGGGTGGATGCAGCTGGTCTCTACCGCTCGCATTGAGAAACCTCCTGCTCACGTTAAGAAATGAAATGAAATGAAATGAAAAAGGATTTATAAAGCGCATGGCTGCCCCGGAGCGTCCCAGCACTGAGAGTGCAATAGAAAAACTGAGGGGAGGCCAGGGGGTGAAGGGAGTGAGGAAGCTACTACTCGAGTAGAACATCTACTCGAGCGGCTGAAAGAAGCAGCACCCCTCTTCCTCTGCATGTGGTGCTGTCCACGCTGAGGCAGAGATTTTGGGTCACTTAGCGGAGTCAAAGGCCTTCCCAGAATCAATTAAGTTGATGTATAGTTGTTTCTGCCACTCCGAATGCCATGCTATTACAGAATATAAAATCCTTCAGTGAATCAGTTATCTCGGACATGAAGGATTCAAAATTATTCTAGCGGGCCATACTTACCAATAGCCCATATGCATTTGCTCTGTAATAATAAGTCAGTCGGCAATGGAGAAAGTTCAATCGTTTATTCATCAAATACAAGCCCTGGCAGGGGAGCCTCAGTCTACTCGACCCTCGGAGGTGCGCAGAGGAGACTGATTACATGTTCAAAATACAAAGCATATATACGTTTCATGCGTTCGAGATGACACCCTACAAGGAAAGATACAACTTGTCAGTAAGCCAAGAGGAATACCCATATAAGGCACAATTGATTGCTAGTAGCCTAGGCCTAAGCTATTCCGGGGGCAGGTCAGTAAGGTGCCTCCCTGTCTATCTGTGGCCCAGGGAGTACAGGAACGGGCCCTGCTAGAATGTGTGCATCCCACAAGAAGGGCAGATGTGACCTTGGGTTTCCTTGAGCTACCGGCTAACAACTACAGTAGCCGGCCTGGCTGCCGTCATAGTTCCGAGCAGAAAGCTTAATCACGTGATTTCGGGGAAACCGTGCTTACACATAGAGAAACTAAACACAATGGCTCTGGTTATACCAATAAGAACCAACAAGAAAAAGTGAACCATCGGTTGATAGGCGATCACAGTACATTCTGACTATACGATTATATAATTACAAGGTTATATTGAATATATTAGGCCAATAATGCGTGTTATCAAATTTCGATCCCAACAGACGGCCCTTTTGGCTTACTATAGCCAATATACCCAGATTCATTCTACGAAAACCCCTTCATCGATCTGCATGAGGTCTGACACCTCCTTTTGGATCATCTGCTTCTCAACCTTGACTTGACAAGAAAAGTTCAAAGCAGATGTTATCCTGGTTGCGCAAAATGTGCAGCAGGCTGGGCCACATTGGAGACACAGGCAACACGTAAATATTACTCCAAAAGCTCCAGCCAGCACCATGAATATCTTCCAACCTCAGGTAGCTAAAAGGCCCCAGAACCAACTGCTAAGGGACCAGGTGCCGTTATCCACATGTGCTTCACTGGCTAATCGATGTAGTTTCTGTATAGCAAGATGTATGGTAGGGGCTGAATCAGGAATAAACACACAACAAGAGCTGCCGATCACACGACAGGCTCCTCCCCTATCTGCAAGGATGACGTCAAGAACCATCCGGTTCTGGAGCGAAACAAGCCTCGTCGCTGCAAGCTCCACAGTAATATTAGTTAAGATCCCAGTAGTAGTCTGGACCACGTTCTCAACTATTCGGGACAAGCGTCTAATACTGCGACTATTGAATATAGGTCCCCAAAAGGGGGTAAAACCCTTCGCAAAATCTTCGAATTGCTGCAGGGAGGTATCTGTTTGATCAGTACTGTCAGTGTCATAGCTCCTAATATTTCGGCTAACCACTACCCCTTTCTGAACTAACTGATGGGTTCTATGATAGTCGGGCGGAGCAATATACACAGGAGGGTAGAGGAACGAGAGATAGCAACTTCCTGCCCATCCCCGTGGGAGCCATGTGTATGCATTCTCACCACAGACGAAATAGACATCTGGTGGAGTAATCATAGGTGGGGTACTATATTCCTGTAAAGTATAGGTGTAATTACATCTGCTCTTTCCTACCTTAACATGACCTCTTCCCTGTATGCAGAAGGGAGAGGTAGTATTAATGATGGGGATCGGCAAGGCTTTGTCATTCGTAACATTTCTTTCTTTAATATGCTCGAAGTACATAGTGTCATTAAAAAATTCAAAATCCTGCATTTCCTCCAATAACCATGTAACATTCTTATAATCTGTATATACATTCATGCAAGCATTGGGGTCCAAAGAGCCCTCTCCCCCGTTTCCTGCTGCATCAAATCCCTGATGTTGTTCTATATACTTCAGAATGTCTTCATAATCTTTCTCAGTATATATTTTCGGTTTGGCTACATAATGCGAATACATCAAAGACAATAGTTGGAACCAAGCTTCACAGTTAGCTAAATAAGACATTGGTAAGGAGGAAAGTTTGTGCTGGTGCATCACTGAGGGAAGTAACCCACATACCCAACAATTTGTTTTGTTTGTGGTGCTGTGAGTCTGGTGCAACATTTCAATGAAGGCATTTTTCATATAAGTCTCTCTGTGTCTAGCCTTGTGAGGGGGCAAAGAATAGAAGAGATGCTCTTCCGGGGCAACGGTAGTTCCTAACAGCTTCTGTACAGGATGCTGAAACTCTAAATATACAAACACACACATCATAATTACTGTAATGATAATAATAAAAGCAACGAATGCCACCTTCACTCTGGTGGACCATCCGGAAAACAAATGCATATTATCCACATATCGCCGAGGGGCTAGTGGCCTTTCATCCTCCATTGCGAATCGTGCAAAAGGAAACATGCTCTCTATAAGTCCAGATCTAACTCGGTCCCTCTCTATAAGTCCAAAACTATCTTTGTATCCACAAAGCGCGCACGCCACCAGAGGGGTTCTTCTTTCCTGTGTCCGTTTAGAGCCTCACAGGCAGACTCTCGTCATCCATCAAAAGGAAAAGACGGCAAACAACTTTCTTTATCCTGTAGAACAACCGCAGCCCTCAACTCAGTCTTTCTTTCTGAACAGAGCTACTGAACACAGTGTTCCAAGCTCTCAACGGGTTCAGTCCAGTGCCTCGCTCAGTACCCCAGTGTATCTATCCGATGTTTCTCAAATTAAGTCTTTCCCTAATTTCTTCCACGAGAGACTGGGGTACCGCGCTGTTTTCGGGGCCGCAGGTCGTAGTTAAAGTGACCAGGCTGCTCCTGGTCAGAAAACAACTCGGTTGCAAGGGCATCTGATACATTCGAACTTGAAGATGCACCAGAAACAACGGCCTCCGCTGATTGAGCCGCCGCCCTGTCACCTGAGGGCAACGCTTCACTTGGCTGTCCCTCTTCTCGGGCTTCTGAAAAGGGTACAAGGCTCTGAAGCGACTCTCCTTCTTGGCTTGGAATTCCTTCGCTGTTTTGTAAATCAAAGGGCAAAGGGAGCGGGAGGCGCTTCAGGTGGCTGGCATGGATCCAGTGTTTGCGTCCATGCACCTTCACAGCCGACCTCGTAGCGAGTATGTTCTGGTAGGGGTCAGGCCACTTTGGTTCCAAACTTGACTTCCGTTGATAGTTCCTCACCAGAACCCACTGGCCTGGTTCCAACCGATGTCCTGGACCCTCTGGTAGCGGCCGCAATGTCTCGGATACCTGTTGATGAATAGAATGCAGATCTTTAGTCAAGGCATACAAGTAATCTGTCATCAAAGGATAATCGATATCTCTAAAGGATCTGGGCATGGGGACTCCCCACACATTGGCAGGACGGCCAAAGATTACCTTGTAGGGTGATAACCCCGTTCTTGTGTGGGGTGTTGTTCTCAGGGACAATAATGCTAAAGGGAGGGAATCAGGCCATCTCAATCCGGTACTAGCACAAATTTTGGCCATCTTCAGTTTGAATATACCATTATATTTTTCAACTAGACCAGCTGACTGGGGATGCCTGGCAGCATGAAATTTTTGACTAATTTGTAAACCATCACAAACACTCTGTCCCAACAAGGAATTGAAATGTGTCCCGTTATCAGACCAGATAATCCGGGGCAAATAGTATCGGGGAAATATTCTTTAACCAAAGCTTTAGCAGTTGCAACTGCGGTGGCCTCTTTAGTGGGGTAGGCTTCAACCCATTTACTGAAAGCACAAACCACCACCAGTACATATTTCAAATTGTTCACTTTCTCCATCTGTATATAATCAATTTGTAAAACTTCAAATGGCAGAGATGGCGGTGCAAAATTTCCACTCAGGACAGATTCTCTACCTCCTGAGTTGTAATGCAAACACACAGGGCAATACTTAACCACATGTACTGTAGTTTTAGGAATATTTGGGTTATTCCAGACTGGGTCCAATACTGCACAAATACCTTTCGCTCCTATGTGTGCTGGACCATGAGCCATGGTCACTACAGCATATACCAATGCATTAGGAAGTAACCAACGCTGTTTCTCAGTTCGATCTATCCAACATTCATTCTTATCCAGTTGTCCCACTTCCCGTTCTCATCTCTGTGCCTCATCTGGGGTAGCTTCTTTCTGCAACTCTTTCACGCTTTCAATGGTATTGTCAAACACAGATGTTTCCGCCACCCACCGGGCTGAAGCACTGGGGAACATGGGAGTCATCCTGGTTTGCGCTGTTTCCTTAGCTACCGAGTCAGCATAAGCATTTCCCTTTCCCGTAGAATCAATGATTTTCTAATGAGCACTGCATTTAATGATGGCAACTTTTTCTGGTAGTGTTAAGGCAAATAACAAACGATCAATTAAAGGACCGTGTTGAATTTTCTGGCCATGCGTGGTAAAGAAACCCCTTTCCCTCCACAGCCTCCCAAAACTATGGGCAACGCCGATGGCGTACTGGCTGTCTGTGAAAATATTTACTCTCAAGCCTTTACTGATCTCACAGGCTCGTAACAAAGCTATTAATTCAGCTGCCTGAGCTGAGTGATGTGAAATCCTAGCAGTTTCCACCACCGTTTTTAGGGTTGTAATGGCATATGCAGCTGTGGCAGTACCATCTGGTAATTTAAAACAAGAACCATCAACATACAGCTCTCCTTGGGGGTCTAGTAAAGGGGTATCGGTTAGATCTACACGCCCTTTTGTTTCCTCTTCAGTTCTAAATATACAATCATGGATATCATCCTTTTTATAATTGGAAGGGAGGGGCAATAATGTTGCTGGATTCAATGTAGTGCATCTTTTAATTGTAATGTGGGGTGCAAACAATGTTAGTTCGTATCCTGTTAAACGAGCACTTGTAAGGTGCTGGGTTTTAGTTCTATTTAACAGAATATCCACAGCATGCGGTACCAAGACTGTGAGTTCTGTATTCAAAACTATACCTTCTGATTGCCGAATGGCCACTGCTACGGCTGCAGTAGCCCTCAGGCAACTGGGAAGGGCTTGTGGGACCATGTCTAGTACTGATGAAAAGAAAGCACAGGGTCTCTGTTTCCCACCAAAATCTTGTGTCAATACTGAAAGGGAACAACCGTCCACCTCGTGCACATAGAGTGAAAAAGGCTTCCGGTAATCCGGGGTACCCAAGACAGGTGCAGAACACAAAGTAGATTTCAAAGAGTCAAAGGCTTCTTGACATTCATCCGTCCAGGGTAGGGGTTCATGCACATCTTTGGTAGTCAAATACAACAAGGGTTTAGAGAGAAGTGAATAGTTAGGAATCCATTGGGGACAGTAAGAGGTTATGCCAAGAAAAGCTCGGACATCACGTTGAGTACGGGGTACAGACATATTAGTAATTACAGATATTCGTTCTGGTGTTAGTCGTCTCCCCGCTTTCGACAGTAAGTGGCCAAGGTAGGTCACTTCCTGTTGACAATATTGAAATTTAGAGAGGGAGACTTTATTTCCTTTATCAGCCAAATGATGTAACAATTTCACATTGGCTTCTTTGCAGCCTTCCTTTGTATCGGAGGCCACCAAAATATCGTCCACATACTGGATAATTGCATTACCCGCAGGCAATATTAATTCATCCAGGACTGCTTTCAGAGCTTGGCTATATATGCTGGGACTTTCTGTATAGCCTTGGGGTGCACGCGTAAATCTAAAACTTCGGCCTCCTAATGAGAATCCGAAGATATGTCTGCTATCAGGGTGAATTGGAATACTAAAGAAAGCGTTCTTTAAATCTATTACAGAAAAATATTGGGCCGTAGGGGGAATCATCGTAAGAATCGTTGTAATATCCGGCACCACTGGGTATTGAGGGACTACTATCTTATTGACCGCTCGAAGGTCGATCACAAAACGATAGGCAGTCTTATAATCAGGGGCACCATCAATTGGTGTCTTTTTCAGAATCGGCAAACTTGGACTATTACAAACGTTAGCAGCTGTTTCCTCCACCACCCCCCTATCAATGAGGTCGCGAATGATATGCAACATGGGCTGTTCACCTTCTGGTGAAATCTTATACTGGGGAATGCGTGGCATCTGTGCATTTGGTTTCAATGTTATTGACACAGGAGCTATTCTTAACAGACCAACATCGGTGTCCCCTGTCGCCCACAGTGCCCGAGGGATGGTAGAGAATTCAGGGGGCAAGGTCTCATTTTTAGCAAAGTATTGAGTCTCTTTCACAGGATGTTTCTGTATTGTCAGGAAAACACCATCAGGGGAACAATAAATACGTGCATGTAATTTCTTCAAAATGTCTAACCCTAAGAGGTTTTCACCACAATTAGAAGTTAGGAGAAAGGGCGTGTGCATGGAGATGGGACCTATCGTAAAAGGCAGAGGTTTCGAGACGGGGCTCACTACCGGTATTCCAGAGAATCCTACTGATACATTATTTTGGCCAGACAGAGCTGCCCCTGGGACCAGTGTATGGGCGACTGAACTACTCATCGCCCCAGTATCCACTAAAAACTTCCCTGATGTACCCAACAGTTCTCCTTTTACATAAGGTCCCTCTTGGTCAACTGGTACTGTAATATGGCCCCCGCTCTGTCCATGGCTGTCTCATGCATATTCCCGCTCTTCATACCTGTCATCCTGATAAGTCTCATTGTAGTATTGTCTGTTCTGAGGGTCAGGAAAATAATTCTTATGAGAACCTTCATGTCGTGACTCCTCCCTTCTCATGCTATTGCGATCTATGTTCCCTCGACCTCTACCTCGCCCTCTACTAGGTCCGTTTCTTGCCAACAACAGAGGGCAATCCGCTCTCTAACGTCCTTCCTCTTTACAATAAGAACATTGGTTTATCCCAATATTTGGAGGGCCTCCTCTACCTCTTCCTGACATCTGGCCTCTTTGAAATGAGCCTCGCACTCCTCGTCCTGAATTTTGCCCTCTACTGACTTGCTGCAATAGTACTCTTGTTTTTAGATCTTTAGTCTTTTTCTCTGATTTTTCCTTACTCTCATTTTCTCGATGCTCGTAATATTGAGCCATACTCAGAATAACGGAGGGTGCAGCCGTAGTCCACGTACTTTCAGCTGATTGGAGGCGGGTCATAACCTCCGGGAGCAAATTTGTAACAAATCTATTTACAATCAATCGAATTCCTCCCTCTGTAGAGAGGTCCTGACCACTAAAATCTATGAAAACTTTCTCAAACCTAGTAAAGAAATCAGACACACTTTCATCCTTTTTCTGTTTACACGCTGTCAATTTATCTCAGTCTACTTTTCTAGGAGGGAGAAGAGTCTTCATGTATGTAACAATTGTATCTGGTACTACTAATATTTCATCTCAGGGTTTTTCACCTGGCTTTCGTTCCTTATCCCAATTTTTTAATTGATCCCACGTACCTTCTTATTCGGGGGACATGGTCCGTATCATGTATTTGTCTCCAGATATCCACTGGAATCAGGAGACCAAAGAACAGCTCGATATCAGCTATGGTCATGATGGCGGAGTTGGCGGCTTCGGCCAATTCTTTATAATAAGCTGTAGGGTTTTTATGGGGGTCAGGGGGCTGGGCTTTTAACGTAAGGACCTCACTTCGTTTCCAAGGGGTGTATAGCCATTGTTCCTGAAGTCTAGCGTCCACTCGTGCTCTGGTGACATTGCCCCCGTTATCCTTTATTTCAGGTAGTTCCGGGAAGAAAAGAGGATGCACCTGTCTCATGGGGTGCTGGGCTCCCCATTCGGCACTCTTTCGGTGCATCCTTTCCCGATAATGCAAAAGCGTCGTCACATTCTGATGAACTTCTTCAATTTGGAGATGGAATTTATGAGCATGATCCCTGATGTCACGCAGTATTTAAGGAGGCAATCCTTCCTCAAAACACTGTTCCCATAGTGAAATCAATCGGATCGCCATGCTCTCTAGAGCCAGCTTCTGTGCAACGGGTTCAAAATCCTTCATAGTACTCCAAATGTCCTCTAAAGTATAAATAGGATTCCGCATTCCCTGGGATGCCTGAATTATAATAGCTCTCCTTTCCTCCTGTCCCAACAACGACTGAGTGAAAGCTCGCTGATCACTCACGTCAGACAACGGTCGTTTGGGCGTGGCACCCGGACTAAGTGCATTTCAGAGATCTAAAGTAGTCTGAGTCGGAGGGGAGAGAAACACAGGGTGCAAAGGAGAAGGGACAGCCGCATCCGGCTGAAGGGATATTAAGGGTGAGGTAGTTGGTCGAAGAGAAGTAGGGGAAACTGGAACATCAGGTCCCGATCTACCAACTGGGGCCGTGGCGACCACCCCCGTCTGTGGTTTGACGGCCAAAACGGCTCCCGTCTGGTCAGCTCGTACCATAGGCACGGCTGGATACAAACCCTGCGAGGCATAAGGAGGAGGTGGTCGGGCTTCCAGCAATTCTTCTAATTCATCTCCTGTCTCTGGTCTAGCCACATAGCTTTTATCGGTCTCCAACCGAAACTGCCTATCCATCCGTTCAATATTTTTTCCCACCTTTTCTTTATCATACGCTACTGCTTTCTGAGTGACTGACCCGATTTCATCTTCCCCAGCTTCTCTTCTCGAATTCATCGTCTTTTTGCTTCCTTCAACCATAAGTTCAAGGAATCAAACATTGACTGACGACTTTTCTTCATAAATAATTTATTCTGTATATAATTGATCTTTTTCTCATCAAAAGACCCCGTAAGAGGCCATTGTAAATCCGAATGATCTTTTGTATATTTGTTCCAAAGAGTATTGAATAAAATCGTCTGTAAACCATGTTTGACGTACATATCAAAACTAGGGCTGCCCTCGGGAGGGGCAGGCTGTCTTTCTTCAAGCCGTGTACCCTTCCGACAACAGCACCCAAAACATATTTTGCTAAAACAAGACATTTTGATGATACTTACACGTTGTTTAGTCACAAAATCTCAAAACACACACATACTTGGACGTGTCCTTCGCATCATTCACTCATACACCTCGTCATTCAATGGTCACAATAAAGTGTTGTAAAATAGTGCAAGGCGAACACCTCTCAGAACTTATTCTATGCAAATGACGTCTTCAAATACGAACAGAGCCTGTCGACTCCTATTCGGGGAATCAATTCAAAAGAATTCCAGACCAACAAAAATTCTCACCAAAGGGAACAGCCGTCAGACTGTCCTGAGAGCATCTGATAGGCGAACCACGAACTCTCTCACAGGCCATCCCATGGTCCTGTTCTCGTTGGGCCGGGCATCTAGACACGTCTCCAGAACCCTAGCTTACCCAGCTCCCAGGGCTTTCCCAGAGAGAATTCGGCCGAGCGAGCAACGCCGTACTCTGCTAAGGCATCAGATGTAAACTCAATTATTCACCAAACAAGTCCGTGGGGTCTCTACCCGCGCAGCCCCTTCGCCGCAACGGTAGATCCCCAGATTCCCTCGTGGTCCGGCTTCCCCGGCCACCTTCAAACAAAAACAGTTAACCGTTATTCAAAAAGAAACACTTCCTCTGAGTGATCCTCATCCAATCACAAATATCACTCACCTGGTGCACTCAGGTCGATTGCGAATTCTCCACTGCCGACACCTAGACAGACCGACACAGTCTGTTCTTCTCTCGGGTTAAGCCCGTAGGACTCCGGCGTAGGGTCTTCAGTAGCTGGGAGGGATACTGGGCTCGAAAGTGGAACGGCTTGCTTTCATACCACAAACGGGTGTCTCGAATCAGGATCCTCTTTCTGTCCACCCACTTGGCCAGAACTCCTCCTTGTCCCGTCACCCCTGTTTACAGGAGGAGACGACCCTATCGCGGAGTCCCGGCGGAGTCGCCAACTGAAGGATTCAAAATTATTCTAGCGGGCTATACTTACCAATTGCCCATATGCGTTTACTCTGTAATAATAAGTCAGTCGGCAATGGAGAAAGTTCAATCTTTTATTCATCAAATACAAGCCCTGGCAGGGGAGCCTCAGTCTACACGACCCTCGGAGGTGTGCAGAGGAGACTGATTACATATTCAAAATACAAAGCATATATACGTTTCATGCGTTCGAGATGACACCCTACAAGGAAAGATACAACTTGTCAGTAAGCCAAGAGGAATACCCATATAAGGCACAATTGATTGCTAGTAGCCTAGGCCTAAGCTATTCCGGGGGCAGGTCAGTAAGGTGCCTCCCTGTCTATCTGTGGCCCAGGGAGTACAGGAGCGGGCCCTGCTAGAATGTGCGCATCCCACAAGAAGGGCAGATGTGACCTTGGGTTTCCTTGAGCTACCGGCTAACAACTACAGAAGGCGGCCTGGCTGCCGTCATAGTTTCGAGCAGAAAGTGTAATCACTTGATTTCAGGGAAACCGTGCTTACACATAGAGAAACGAAACACAATGGCTCTGGTTATACCAATAAGAACCAACAAGAAAAAGTGAACCATCGGTTGATAGGCGATCACAGTACATTCTGACGATACGATTATATAATTACGAGGTTATATTGAATATATTAGGCCAATAATGCGTGTTATCAAATTTCGATCCCAACAGACATGGACCACGCCATCAATGCATGGCGACTCTTCTCTTAGCCATAAACAAAGCAAATGCAGTAAATGTGAGTATCGAGGTAGGTCTGTCCTCATCATATCCTAACAATGTAAAACGTGTGAGAGTTGCAGAATCAAATTTTCTATCTCAGGCATAGTGGCAATATCTCACTCCAGAAGAGTACCAATCCAAGACACCTCCAAGCCAGGGACAGGAAATCTGTCTGGAGGGATACACAAATTTCAAGAGATACACAATCTCTTGAAATTTGGCTGATAATAAATTAGTATAATAAAGCCTGTGCATGAATGTATAATGTACCACTCTGCGTCTGCTATTGAGAGAATCTTCTATGATTGAAAGCATCTAAATTACTTGTCTACATCTATAAATGCCAGTTCAAAGACTGTCTCCCACATGCTGCTAATACTCCCACAGGACCTAGCATCCCACATTGCTTTGTGTAGGCGTGACACAACATGTGAAGGCCACAGATTAGACGGTAAAGAGCATGTTTCCCCTAGAAATTATGGTTATTTACTCAGGAGAGTGCTCTGTAGATGGTGATTTAGAAAAGTATTTTTAGGAAGTGCAATCTATCCTTTCCCTTAATGTTTGGCAGACTTATAAATTGAACTTCCTGCAAGGGTAAACATCCTTTATAATGACTGCGTTACAACACAGTACATTACCCAGCATTTATTACTTCGCAAAAACGTTTACAATGCAGGGCTTTACACCACAAACTATTACAACGCATTCCCCATTACAATGCCCCAATGGAGTTATAATATTAAATTGAATTGTAAAGGATTATGCGTTGTAATGGAAAGCGTTGTACAGCCCTGCGTTGTAAAGGTTTGTGCGGAGTAAAGAATGTGGGGTAATGTACTGCATTGTAAAAGTGTGCAGAGTAAAGAGACATATTCTCCTGAAAGATATCTCCAAGTACACTTAATTCCAGTCCATCATGCAGGCCCATCACCCACAGAGACACAATCAGGAGGACAGAGGGGTGATTAAAAAGGGAATGAAGCAGAGTATACAGTTCATTCCATCCCATTATTTTAGCCAGTTAGCACCACTCCCAGTAGATTTGTGCTACTGAATTTATTTCAACTGGTAATCTGTTAAATGGGAGCCATAGCACAATTTTAAGGAGGAAGAAACAGCACTACATCTTTTCCCTCTGTCAAGTGTGGATGTGGGGAAAGGGACTATATCAAAAATGAGCTAACTGTGCCTAAGACACAAGGTGATATAGCTTGAAGAGCTGTAAAGCTTCCAGCTCTGTATGGTAATATCACATCTGCCATATAATATGATGCTGCTTACCTGCCCTGGCCAATTTTATCTTGAGTGATTTTAGATAGCTGAAACTTTTCAGAGAAAGTGCCATTGGAATATTGTAATATTGTAATTTAGGCAGGATTAATTTCTTCACTAGCACAATATAGCCAGCAAGCAAGAGCAGAAAAGGGGTCCACTGATTTGCATGATCTGATATTTTCAAGGATATATCTGCCTGGCATAAGTCCCTATTAGTCTGGTAGACCTACACCAGTCTTAAAGGATACTAATCAGGTGAAAAAGGTTTTTGCAAGATTTATGCTATCCCTGTTAATGAGGGACAATGACTTGTATGAATGACATAGAACTAGCGACCTTTCAGGTTTTCAGAGATTGGTAAAGGTAGTCTCCCGTATAGAGGGCCTAAGTGAGTTTAAGTGCACTTCTTCTAAGTGCATTGTTTAAAGATGTCGAGCAATGATGTTTATACATTTGTTGTAGAATTATATAGGCAGTCCGTCACCATCACTACCTTGGGCCCGTCTACGATACATACTGCTGACAACACCTTTATTTTGACTATGATTATTGATGAGCCTAGTTGCTCACATTGTGCATTTTCAAGCCACATTGCAGTAGCCCTTTGAAGATATTTGTGAATTTATTGTACAACTCTTTCCCCCTCTATAAACCTTACCAGTGTCAAATGTACCTATAAACGTGGGGACAAATGTACTAACCGGCATTTGCAACCGTTAAAATGCTTCTTATGTACTAATACCTTTTTAGGAGTCGGACATTTTTTTCCGACTCCTAAAATAGAATTGCGAATGAATGCCAATTCTGCATCTGTAAGGGGCATGTTGTGGGCATCCCATCCAAATAATGAATTGGTATCTAATGCAGCAATGTTTTGCAACCAAAATCAGGTCACAAAAAAATATGTTTTACCAACACCTCAAAGGAGGTGGCAATGCATTCCCAAAAAAGAAGGGGATGCATTTGGGACCCTTCCCCTTTATGAATGAAAATAGAAAGTGTGTTGAAGAGTAGGCAGTGACTCACTGGACAACTACCAACACTTAAACCAAAAAAATACAAGTAAACTATTCGTTTTAAAAGCAGGTCCTTTTAGGAAAATGGGCTGCACAGAAATTAATGTTTGCTTTATTGAAATGCAATCACAGACAAATCAGACATTGTGGTCTGCTGAGCCCAGCATACCACCATCCTTGTGATGGACTCCAACCATAGTGAGCCACAATTTGCAACCTACCACATTAATATTCATTAAGTTGGTCAGATTACAACCCAGTACAATTTGGATTTTTAAGAACTGACCTAGTTGCACAATTACTGGTCACAATTGGAGACCGGTATTTTGTGCCCAGATATTCATACATATTCTGAAAAGTACTTCACTCTTTCTAACACATCCTTGTTTCTGTTATTCTGGAGTGTAACTCATCCATAACAGATGCCTCCTGAGTGCACTCATATCGTTCCTCAAGTTGATGTATAAGGCCACATCTCAGAACCCTTGCATTAGTAGAAATACATATTTCCCAAATAACCATCATAAAAACTTTTCATCCCATAGCATGGGACAATCCTGTGTTTATACCGGACTACCACATCTAGCAAAGCACCAGACGGGCATCTCCAGTGTCAACTTAATAAAGACTAAGCAGAAAGTTTCACAGTCAGTACAACAAGGACTAGTTGGGAGTACATTCTGGCAATATATTGTGCCCTTTTCTCTCGGTTTAACACATCTTTCACCATCAACCAGAGATCTGTTCTGGATGATTTATCATGAATTTACTACTAGAATGTGAAGATCCTGTCATTGACATTTCTAGTACAGCACACATGTAATAAATAAGGTTGGAACATCAACACCAACTCTCCTTCATAGCTGCTCATTGAAGCTTGAACAACTCACTGGACATATCTACTCTAGAGTCAAGTGACATTGATTCCCACCCCTCTCCAGATGACAGAGGATGGATCCAGTCTCCAAATATGTAAAGCTCACCCTGCCAAAACATTTAACTTTGCAGTATGCAACATACATATGGGTTGCTCATTTGCTCAAGTTTATTCTCGACTGATGGAAAGGTTCTCCTGGCTACCTGCTCAGATTGGGTGAAGTCAGGATAGAAATAAGGTGAAACATCTGAATAGGACAATTCCCTCTTTGTGCATGCAAGTTTCTGTACAGTATGGCAGCCTCTGTTGTTCAACAGTATTGCTATGATAAGTATCACTGGAGTCCCTGGGACAGAGTCTGGCACCTGAGAATGATGGTCGCTTCACCACAAAGTTGCGCGAGAAGCTAGACTCATTACAGAGGTCAATAAGCATTTTCTCGGCTAAAGTTTCCATCCATTCTGTAGCGGTCAACTCTGGAACCCCAACAATGCAGATATTGGCCCAATGAAATCTGGCTTCAATAACTTCATATTTAATAAGTGGCAAGCTGTTTTCCGTTTTCAATTGTTTTTCATTTGTACCTGACAAATTGTCCTTAGTGTCTGAAATGTGGTGCTCCATCATATTTACGAGAGAACTATGTTTGTTGGGCCGCTCCTTCATGAGGTCCATACAGTGCAAAAGGAAGTCACTTGCGTGGGTGATTTCAGATACACAGTTTTGGTATCTAACAGGAGAGATTACACACCCAACTTCTTCATGATTGCTGAAGTTGATTCATGTTCCCCCCTGAGAAATGTGCTAATTATCAGTTGCAGTTGTGGGCTCCTTGGGATTAAAGGTAAAGTTTATCCTGTTTCTGATCACTCTTCCCCATTCTTACTTAAGCAACCATATAGAGGTACTAGTTCACTCAGGAGAAGCTAAGTCCTCTGAGATGTAATAGCAGTGGCCACAATAGTGGATTTCCAAGCCAGTCAAAGCAGAAACCTCTGATCTTACTCCTTCAACGCTTACAACTTACCAGATTATGAGTCAGCAAGTAAGAACTCTTACTACCACCATCAGGCAGCAATAGTGCTTATGGACAAGGGTATTGACTTGTAGTTCTACAATTCCCTAAATCTCTAACTCATGTATTGACTTGGTGTACAGGACGTACACCTGCGCCAACTGGAGCTTTGCATTAATCGGACCACTAGAGCCCAGACGCATACCACTTAGCAGAGGAAAACAGTTGCATCTTTTACCCAGACAATTTTAGATTAATGATTCATTAGTACATGAACCCTGCCATTTACGCTTTGAAAATCCACAATTTATTAGCCTGTTCAAGGTGATCAGCATAATGAGGCAATTATGAATTCAGTGCTCTGGAATGAGTAGTGTCCATTCTAATGAGATGATAGACAAGTGGCCCGTCCCAACTCATCTGAGCTTCTGTTTTGCCTCTTTCACAACTCTGTCTACAGGAAACCCTTTGGCTTCCAATGATTCCGCAGGCCCTATCCCGCCTATCTATTGAGACCTCCAGTCTGCACCATTCTGGCTGCAAGCCTCTTGTCAGTCATTTCTTTCTATGCTGTTCGATTCTGTTAAGGGCAATCAGTGCATAATGATGTAGACAAAACTGGCCACAGATCTGGTGTGTAGCTCACAGACTTGCCAGTAGCTGCATTTCCAAAGACCAAAGCAACAAAGAGAATGAGGCTGAAGCCTCAGTCTTGATTGGAGAGCTCAGAGCCATCCATGACTATGTCCTTCAGTTTTCCACCATTCTTATTTCACAGCAGTCTATTCAGGAGATGTGATGGGCACCCATTTAGGAGATGTGATGGGCACCATTCTTATTAAGAAGGCCTAGGGAGAATTACATGAAGTTAACTATCATAGATCCAGGCTTTCTATTACTCCCACCCAAAATCACTCTTTGTAGTTATCGAAGCCAAATATTGAATAGGTGGCCAAGTTGATTTGTAGCATTTCCTGAGTACATCTTGAGCTTCATTCAAAAGTTCAGTAAAGAGTACCAATGAGCTTTACCTTTAAGGACTAGCCTGCTTGCAAAAGATTTGATTACTACAGCCAAACCTTCTAAATCATTTATGGGTGGAGTAGACCGAATACTTGAAAATTGGTTGCACAAAAGCAGGGCCTACCCTTCTACTGTCTCTTACTGTGCAATTTGAGTCAAATTATGTTATTTGTCTGCCATGCCATGCCCAGAGAATCAGCCGTGCAATGCAACCTTGTCCAACTTTCCATAAACTCTACTCAACCTGAATAGGACATAGACCGAGATTGACCTCAGAGGAAAATTTGGGTAAGGGATGGTGACAAACAGAGAAATCCATTTGCTGTCCAGCAGGAAGCCCCAGTCTTCAGAGACAGGTAGGTTACAGGAACCTGAATGACAATAATATAACTGATAATATAAAAAATAGCATTTAGATAAATATTGTATGTTAAATACAAATTTGTTGATGTAAAAATTATCTGGCTTAACAGCTTTTTCCGAGCTTCAGCCTGTAACTTACTCTCTGGGAAAATGTATTTTCTTTCAATCAATTGTTTGTTAACTGAATAAATATTTGATAATTAATTATCTAAATATGTATCATATACCTGATTATGTGTTGCATTTTAATCAATAATAACAATGATAAAATGTGCTTTATATTTATTATTGATTTTAATTGTGTTTGTTTTACTTAATTATTATTTTAACATTATTATAGTTTTATTAATAATGTATTTTATATTTTTGGAGCGGAATTTGTGTTTTGTTTTGGGTAGGAGGGAGGGGAGTATAGTTATTTTAAATGTTTATATTTTCTTTCAATGTGTTTGTTAGACCTGACATCATTGGTGTGAGTCTCCCTTCCATTTTTGATGGATTGCCTCCTCTGTTTTGATATGTTTTTGCTGGATTTATGCTTTGGGCACTGTGCCACTGCTAATCAGTGCCACAGTGCAAGTGCTCCATATGTTAAATTGATGTACTGATTGGTTATTCCACAATTGGGTTATTCGATTTACTGTCAGCCCCTAGTACAGTGCACCCTGTGTGCCCAGGGCTTGTAGATCAAATGCTGCTGGTGGGCTTGCAGCACTGGTTGTGCCACCCACAGAAGCAGCTTGTAAAGTATGTCTCAGGCCTGCCATTGCAAGGCCTGTGTGCAGTCTAGCACTGCCATGTCGACTTGGCCAAGTGCACCCACTTGCCAGTCCCTAAACCTTCCCTTTGCTTCATATTGGACACCCCTATGGTAGGGCCAAGGGCAGGGTGCATTGTAAGTATAAGGTAGGACATGCTCGGATGTGTGTAGCATGTTCTAAAAGTGACGTACAGCCATTTTGGCTTTTCACTATTGAAGGCTACCCGTTCTCATAGGCCAGAATGGGCAGTGAAGATTATTACATTCTTATAATCCTAACTGACTCAGGGAACATGGTAGAAATTCTAATTTAGTATGCCTGAACTCAGAATAATAAAATACATGTTTTAGTAAAGTTTATTTTAATATTCTGTGTGTGCAAATACCACTTTTAGAAAGTAGGTATTTGCTTGCCTAACCATTTGAGCTCACCTCTGCTGAGTTGTGTATTCCTTGTCTGGGTTTGTGTGTGACAGGGCTGGGGAAATTCCAGGAGACAGTCTGGGACAGCCCAGTGGTGAATAGGGAGATTTACATCCGGATGTGAGGGGAAGAGTGCACCTGGGACCTGCATAGGGCTGGGCCTTCCCTCTACAATGCTGGCTCCACCCCCTGTGGCTTGTCTGATGTGTCTGCCCTGCACAGTGAAAGGAGAAGAGGAATCCTGTCAACAGAGTGCTCCAGAGCTGTATCTTTCCTCCCCTGTGCTGGCTCCACCTCCTGTGGGGCGGCTGATGTCTCTGCCCTGCACAGTGAAAGGAAGAGGAGAGTCATGTCAATAAAGTGCTCAGGAACTGGTTTGAACTAGGCAGAGGCCTCTCTGCCTTCAGAGAACAAAGGATTTTGGGGTATAAATATTGGGGCCCAGTCCCACAGACTTTAGATCACTTCTGGAACAAGAAACCTTTCTACCAAGGAGAAGAACCAAGGAAGCTGCAGGAGTTGGACTGCCCCTCTGCCAGTGTGCTGTTTGCTGGGTTGGCCTGCAGTGGTTGCTTCATTGCCAAGGGAAAGGAGAAGTAACTTTGTAAGGACTTTCAACTACATAACATTCTCCAAGGGCTTGAACTGTGCTTGCCTCCTGCTGAAGTCTCAGGGCCAAAAGACTTCACCTCCAGCTCCCTCCTGAATTTCCTTGCTGGGAATTCTGACTCCAGTCACTTGCGTGCCGCTGGGAGCTGGAAGCGCGACGCATCGAGAAGAAGCGTGTCGCCGCCGCAGCTGAAATCATCGCAACGCCGGAGAAGCGAGCCTTCGTCGCATCTCCCTGGAAGCGTGTGCTCACCGAAGCTGCCTGCTGTCGCATCACCGGAGAAGCGTGACGCCATCGAAGAGTCCCCATCACATAGCCGGAGAAGCTCGTCGCAGGGCCTGTCGCGGCTCCAAAGTACAGAGTCGTCGCAAGGTTGCCAGGGCGTCATCGCATCGTCATCGCATCGCCACATCAAGGGCACCATCTTCTCGCATCGTAACTGGATCATCGCATCATCATCGCATCGCGGCGCAACAGGTCGAGAATCTGCGCATCACCTCCGCACCGGTAAGGCTCGCGATGAGTCCCCTACTCTGCGCAAGCATTGAGGAAGGACGCAACCGTTCCCCCAGGTCACGGAACCGACGCATCTCCCCTTCTGCGAGTCCTTTTGTTTACTTTGCGTTACGCATCCAGGTACTTTGTTGAGAACTTTGTCGCATCTACCATCAACTTGAACTAAGAGACTTTAATCATCTTTTAAGTAATCTTAAGTGTAGTATTGTGGATTTTTGTCGTTTGTGATCTTGTTTTTAAGTCTATATAAAGAATACTTATTTTTATAAAACCTGTGTTATGTCCATCTGCAGTGTTATCACTGTATTACTGTGTATATTCACACATGCTTAACACACTGCCTCTGAGATAAGCCTGTCTGCTTGTGCCAAGCTACCAAGGGGGTGAGCAGGGGTTATTAAGGAGTGTAATCCCCTTATCCTGACTTAGAAGTAAGGGTCCCTATTTGGACAATGGTGATAACCATTGCCAACTATAGACCCCCAGATCTAACAGTGTTAAATATGTTTTTACATTTAATTGTCTTCATTGATATAGTCTATGTATTTTATTTTGAATGTTTTGATAATTTTATGTTGTTAAGTATTTAAATGTGTTTGTTCAAAATGATTAGGAGTTGGAATGGTATATGTGACCCTTCCTAAGTGCAATGCACTCTGCTCATGCTAGAGTGGGAGTAGTAAATCTAACCTTTGTAGAATCAAAAGCTTTTCCTATTGGTGCTTAGATTGGAGTGGGAATAGTAAATCTAACTCGTCCAAAGCCTAACACTTTCCCCACTGTTCCTTAGATTAGAGTGGGAATAGAAAATGTAACCCTTTCATAGTTCAAGACTTTCCTTATGGTTGCTTAGATTGGAGTCAAGAGCAAATTTAACCCTTCCACAGTTCAATTATTTCCTTGATTTTGAGTACGTTGTGGTGGAAATAGTAAATGTAGCCCCTCCAAAGTCCATAACTTTCCAGACTGCAGCTTAGATTGGAGTGTGAATAGTAAATGTAACCCCTCCAAAGTCCAACACTTTCCCTACTGTTGCTTAGATTGAAGTGGGTATAGTAAATTCAACCCGTCCAAAGTCTAACACTTTCCCTACCGTTGCTTAGATTGGAGTGGGATTAGTAAATTCAACCCCTCCAAAGTCCAACACCTTCCCTATTGTTACTTACATCGCATTTGGAAAAGTATATCTAACCCCACCAAAGTCTAACACTTTACCCTGCTTTTGTTGAGGGTGTGGGAATACATCTAGCCCCTCTAGAGTCCAACACTTTTCCTGCTTTTGAATGTGTTGGCGTGGGAATAGCCCTGCCCTGCTTTTACTTGCAGTGGAGTGGGAATCTAACCCCTCCAAACTCCAACACTTGCCCTGCTGCCACCATATGATCTAACTTCTTAAAGGTAAACTGGCTTCAAGTGAGGAATCTCTGGCTCACCCTTTGTACCTTAGCTTAAGCAGCAAGGCTTTCTTCAGACATATGAAGGTGGTGCTCCTACAAAAAACACCAAAGCAACAAAAGGACTTAACATTTTCAACCATGTTAGATAAAATAAATGTAATGAGAAAAATGCCAAAAAATGAAGAAAGCTGTTTGTAAGGATGAAAGGTTCCAGCAAAAACAAAAACGATTCAATTCAGAACAATACAGAAGTGAAAAACCAGACCTAAACACCCTTTACGTAGCTAGGTAAAAGTTGATGGTTTATCACAGTCAAACGTTTTACCTTCAGACTTACAAACATTTTTGAAGGTCAGAAATGTTCAGTATAGGAAAGTAGATCTTGTAACTAAGAAAGGGGCCAACAGTTCAAATACACTTGCTGGACCACTGCCCAGAGATAAAGCCAAAAAAGCTTCTAGTGGCAAAAATCTGTAAAATGAAGTCTTTGAGGATTCAGGATTTTAAGGATAGGTTTGGCAACTTGTTATGATCCTCCAGAGTTTACATTTTAATGAAGAAAAAGTTTCGTAAAATAAAATGTCTTGATTTTGAAAGTCTACAAACCCTTTGGGAATGCTGCTCAGACACCAGGTTCAAGGTGGAAGAGGTCTCCTTCCAATTCTTATTTAGGTTTACGTGTAAATGTTTAATTCTGAACGCTTCCTGAGATTCTCTGCAACCGTACCAATTTCCTTTGCCTCCATAGCCTTGTGCACTTTGTTTGTACAGTGCAGTTGGCATCTGTTAGAGCCCTCAGGCAGCGACTGGGGGCCTTTCTACTTTTGGTGGGTTAGCTTTAAAAGGAATTTTTCCTTGTTCACACTAATTTCTGAGATCTTCTATTGGTACTACCTGCATAAAAATCATTGTCCTGAATCCCCTTGAATCTTCTTGAAGCCAATATTGACCTTCAGGATGCCATCACTGTAGTTTGATTTACAGGGCTACTTTAGGTTTTGTTCTGCCCACCCCCCTCAGTTCAGTATTGTCCAGATATACAGCTCTGAGGGTGTGCTTGGCTTCCATCTTCACAGTCTTTTTATCCTTCAAGAGGTATCAAGAGGCTGCTCCTCCACTCCAGAGGAGAAACAGGCTAACTTTCTGAATATTTGCCAGACAGCTCTCATCTATTTAGAGCACGCTACTACTGTGTCCATATCGGGTAGTCTTTTTATGAATTTTGGTTCTATGTAAGGGGGGGGGGGTCCTGATTCTGGTTAAGATTATAAAATGTGTAAGCTCTAAAGTCTACAGCCGCATTGAAATCCCTGCTTCCCCTACACCCCAAAGATGTCAGGCTACTTTCATAGGAGTTTTGCATTCTGTGCCCTGCTGAATTTCTTTTGGTCTGTCTACTTTTTTTTACATTTTTTGTCCATAAACCAGTAAGTTTCTGTATCATGCGCTGTGTGTTGCAATTGAATCCTTTATTCAATCATGACGCTAACTGTTTGCTATGTTTTCATACGAAAAGCAGTGCAATGGGGAAAATGTATACTGTGGCGATGCCCAAGCTATACCTGTCTGATGAGCCTCTATCAGGGCAAACCCTGTCCTAGGTTGCTTGTGTTTCGCTTCTATGTGGACCAGGCCTGGCAGTTTGGTTTGGACTGTTCCCATAAGGAGCAGAATCAAGGCTGATTTACATATATCTGGATCCAAGCTGAGGTGGCATGGTGAGCAAAAGATCAATTGGTTGGAATGCTACACTGAACGTTTGCCAGTGGTTAGAAAAATTGCAAGCATTCCTTCCATCAAATTGTGTGTGTTTTTGAATGCCCTGATGGCATACCCTCCAAAACACCTAGTCATGTTTCCTCTAAACAGGGGGCCCGATTCACAGAACTAACAAGACCAATCCTAAACTTACTACCATTTTGGTATTCACAGAAGGCACTTACTCATCAATGAGTAAGTGCCTTCTGTGAATACCAAAATGAGTAAGTGCCTTCTGTGAATGCCAAAATGAGTAAGTGCCTTCTGTGAATACCAAAATGGTAGTAAGTTTAGGATTTTGTCTAAATTTAGTTCTATGAATCGGTCTAAAGTTAGTTCTGTGAATAGGGCACAGTGTCTCACTGCTCCTCCTCTCTCTGGGTCAACTTTGATCTGCACTTTCATTACTATGTTTGATGATATATTGACAAAATAGGACTGGTAGTTGGGGCGTTGTCTTTTATAGGCTCACCTAAGATGGGTGCTTATATATAAATGGAGGAGTAAAATATTTGTTTTCTTCTTACAGTGAGTGTTATTTCTCTTTCAGCTCCACCTAGACAGCTCGGTGGGGGTCTCCAGGAACAGAAGTAGTGCATAGGGTACAGACTGTGACAAGGAAGAGAAAGTTGGTGCCCATTCATATTTTCTTCTGTATTACCTATAAGATGCATCATATCTTCCCAAATCAGAATGGCATCATACGTCTTTAAATACCCTCCTCTGCTGATGATATCACAAGAATTGACATGGCACCAACTTTGCTGTCTATTGACGCACCGCGGAACACATTTCACATTCTTACTGGGGTCTACAGGCCCCCATGCAACTATTTTGTGATCCTTCACTGATCACAGATGATAAGATTTACATTTTTATTTTATCACTGTGCTTCCAGAGTAAGTTCTCCCTCTAGTGCCTATCCTCTCAAAAGCAACCAGCCCTCTGTGCTGCCAGAGTGACTTCTCCCTCCAGCACCTATCCTCTCAATAGAAACCATCTCTCTCTGCTGCCAGAGTGAGTTCTCTCTCTAGCACCTATCCTCTCAAAAGCAACAAGCTGTCTGTGTTGCCAGAGTGAGTTCTCCCTCTATTGACTATTGTCTCAAAAGCAAACAGTTCACTGTGCTTCCAGAGTGAGTTCTCCCTCTAGCGCATGTCCTCTCAAAAAGCAACCAGCTGTCTGTGCTGCCAGAGTGAGTTCTCCCTCTAGCGCCTGTTCTCTCAAAATCAACCAGCTGTCTGTGCTGCCAGATTGAGTTTTCCCTCTAGCGCCTGTTCTCTCAAAAGCAACCAGCTGTCTGTGCTGTCAGAGTGAGTTCTCCCTCTATTGACTATTGTCTCAAAAGCAACCAGCTCACTGTGCTGTCAGAGTGAGTTCTCCCTCCGGCGCCTATCCTCTCAAAGGCAACCATCTCTCTGTGCTTCCAGAGTGAGTTCTCCCTCTAGCGCCTGTCCTCTGAAAACCAACCAGCTCTCTGTGCTGCCAGATTGAGTTCTCCCTCTGGCGCCTATCCTTTCTAAAGCAACCAGCCCTCTGTGCTGCCAGAGTGAGTTTCCCTATATCACCTGCCCTCTCAAAAGCAACCAGCTCATTGTGGTGCCAGAGTGAGTTCTCCCTCCAGCTCCTATACTCTCAAAAGCAACCAGCTCATTGTGGTGCCAGAGAGAGTTCTCCCTCTAGCACCTGTCCTCTCAAAAGCAACCAGCTTACCGTGCTGCCAGAGAGGATTCACCCTCTAGCGCCTATCCTCTCTCTGTGCTGCCAGAGTGAGTTCTACCTGTGTTTTTATCTTCTCAAAAGCAGCCAGCTCTCTGTGCTGCCAGAGTGAGTTATCTCTCCCACACCTATCCTCTCAGAAGCAACCAGCCCTCTGTGCTGCCATAGTGGGTTCTCCCTCCGGTGCCTTTCCTCTCAAAAGCAACTAGCTCTCTGTGCTGCCAGAGTAAGTTCTTCCTCTAGTGCCTATCTTCTCAAAAGCAACCAGCCCTCTGTGCTCCAAGAGTGAGTTCTTCCTCTAGCGCCTATCTTCTCAAAAGCAACTAGCTCTTTGTGCTGCCAAAGTGAGTTCTTCCTCTAGCGCCTATCCTCTCAAAAGCAACCAGCTGTCTGTGCTGCCAGAGTGAGCTCTCCCTCTATTGCCTATTGTCTCAAAAACAACCAGCTCACTGTGCTTTCAGAGTGAGTTCTCCCTCTGGTGCCTATCCTCTCAAAAGCAAGCATCTCTCTGTGCTGCCAAAGTGAGTTCTCCCGCCAGCGTCTTTCCTCGCAAAAGCAACCAGTTCACTGTGCTGCCATAATTAGTTCTCCCTCTATTGCCTATTGTCTCAAAAAGAACGAGCTCCCTGTGCTGCCAAAGTGAGTTCTCCCTCTATTGCCTATTGTCTCAAAAGCAACAGCTCACTCTGCTTCCAGAGTGAGTTCTCCCTCTGGTGCCTATCCTCTCAAAACAAACAGCTATCTGTGCTTCCAGAGTGAGTTCTCCCTCTAGCGCCGATCCTCTCAACACCAACCAGCTCTCTGTGGTGCCAAAGTGAGTTCTCCCTCTATTGCCTATTGTCTCAAAAGCAACAGCTCACTGTACTTCCAAAGTGAGTTCTCCCTCTAGCGCCTGTCCTTTGAAAGCAACAAGCTCACTGTGCTGCCAAAGTGAGTTCTACCTCCAGCACCGATCCCTCAAAAGCAACCAGCCCTCTGTGCTGCCAGAGTGACCCCTCCCTCCAGCACCTATCCTCTCAAAAGCAACCAGCTGTCTGTGCTGCCAGAGTTAGTTCTTCCTGCTGCGCCAACCTTTTCAAAAGCAACCAGCTCTCCGTGCTGTAGAATGAGATCTCCCTCTAGCGCCTATCCTCTCAAAAGCAACCACCTCTCTGTGCTGCCAGAGTGAGATCTCCCTATAGCGTCTATCATCTTAAAAGCAACCATTTACTAAAAATAACAAAAGCTTTAGGCATATAAACTTGTCTTCAGAAGACATAAATCATGTGTGAGTTGCAAAGGAGTCTTCAGGGAGTGCAAGTAACAACATGAAGACACCAGGTGCTACTCCAAGCTCACACTATAAATTAGCCAGGACCTGTTAAATACCGTTTTTATGTGGACGCTGTCCTCGTCATTAATTATTAGGCTGAAATGCACACGTTGTTTGGCTCACCTTGTGGTTTTGCAAGAGTTTGGTTCATTATTTTACTGACTCTCTGTCTTCAATTTCCCCTAGAACATATATACTCAAAGTACGGCCGGGGGGGGGGGGGCGCATGTGGTCCTCCTGACCTTTAAATGCAGCCCCCTGGTCAACAGAAGCACTGGGCTGCTGCTTATTGGACTCATCCCTAACAATAAAAGATTTTATTTAATGGTTAATTGGTGTTAAAGGAAGTAGCTATGGAGACCTGCACCACTTAACTTAAAAAAACACCTTCATTTATAAAGACGTCTTGGAGCAAAAGTCTATTTAATTAACATGCAGGAACATTTCATCTTAGTACATAATATTATATTAGTGCATTGAGAATAATAATTTAAAAGTGATAGTTTTCAAATATTCATTTAGAAATATGCATGTTTTCACCCAGGCTGACAACAATGCCAATAGTGAACTAAAAAGAGGCAAGTTGGTTGTTATGTGCATTCATTGGGTTCCTGTTACACATGAACAACATTATAGTTTGTCAAATCAAACACAGGAGAAGGTTGTGTACAGTACACTTCCTGAAGTCATGCATTTCAAGATCCTCTTATATGTGATCATGAAGAAAAATTAGGGAAAGTGAAAAAAAACAATTGCCTAGGATCACACAATTTGCTAAAGTGCAGAAGCCGAGATTAATCCCAGGTTTTCTGGTTACACGTTGTGCAATTCAGCCACTAGATATACATGACTCCCTTCCCCTATGCCCACCTTTTGCCAATCCCACCCTAGCCCGCCTCCGGCTGGTACCCGTTGGCATTATTGTGGCCCTCGGTCACATCTCAAACCAAATATTTTGGCCCCAAGAAAATATTTGTGAGTACCCTTGCACTAGAAAAACAGAGCACTTTCTTTATGCTGCAAAACAAATTAAGGACTCTCAAGTTCTAAAAACTCCTAGGAGTGAGAGCTAATTAGCATATTTCATAATATCAAGGAAAGTCATGTTTTGACACTGTTAACATCAACGACAAGACAAGAACTGACAATGCCAAAGACTCATTAACGAAGCCACACCTCTTACAACAGGAGTGCAGCAGCACTACCCTCATTAACTTAAGTGGTCTTTATGAGGCCACCGCCTGTGGTTGGATGCATTTTTGAGCTCTAAACTGAGTCACATTCAGAGATCAGGAGCTGGACCTCACCAGGTGTGACATTTAACCTTCTGTGAGTGAGAGCTCAACCTAACCGCACAATGTGTGAGTCTCACTCACAATGAGTGAGGTATCTGTAAAATACATGTTAAAAATGGTGAAAGTTCAGCCTACTTATACGTTAATGTGTAAAAAACACAAAAACAAGCTCATATATTGGTCTTCTGGAGAGTCAAAAATACCAAAGACCAAAAGCATGTCTGTCTCACTCTGTGATCATGGCTGCCACATCCAGTGCAGCAGGACAGTGCAGCAGATCTAAGCAGCATTAGGTGTGAAGAAGAACATGCACACAAAAGCACAAGGTGCCATCACAACAGCCTCAAGGACTGGCTGTGGTAGATCAGAGCGTGTCTGTCAGGAGGGGAGGGAAGGGCAGGAGCTGCCGAACAGCCCGCGGAGTCACGTGACATGCATTCTCCCTCAGCTGAAAAGATCTCGGCACGAGTGAGAGAGCTTCGCGGAGGCTGCCAAAAGTCATGCTCACTTGCAGAGTGGGCTAGGTACTGCAGGAGCCGGCGGCGGGATCGGACGGTCGAGCCCCGGGAGCCTGCCTCGCCATGTCTCACCGGCTGTGGGATCAGGTGAGGGTGCCGGCCGGAGCGGCGGGGGCGCACCGAGCCATGTTGGTCAAGTCAGGTAAGCAGGTGCCTTTGCGCAAGCCTCCTGTTATGATGTGTGTGTGTGTGTGTGTGCAGCCGGGCACCAGAAACCCGATCTGCCTCCGAGAGTGGACATTCCATCCGTGACCCCTGGGCACTCCCCGCGCATGAATATTTGCAAAAGGCGGATGGGGATTTAATTAAACCCGTGGCATAAACAGAACTCAGACAAGTGCGCAGGGAAAGGACCCCCTTATCGCTTGCTGGTTATTTCTCCAGTGAGGGGGGTCTGTAACTGGCCCTTTTTCTTTTTACCATCTTAGATTTTCGACAGCCTTCTTTCAGATTCCCAACAGGCTAACATGCAAAAGGTGTCGATCACAACTTTACCTCCTGGCGCGCTGCCTAGGTACAGTACCCATTAAAGGACCCTCCCTCCAGGCTCTGCAGGCAGCGCGGACACGAGGTCAATAAAAACATGTCACCGTAAGATGAATGTGCAATCGGACCGTAGCTGTTTAACTATTTGCCTAGTGCGGCTTTGCATCGCCTTAAGCCAGCCTGTGATTTCTATTGCCATAAAAAACATGGGAGGGGCCGCACTGAATCTGCGCATTTTGTACAGTTCGCCGGCCGTGGCCGTGTTTGGAGGGGATTCGTTTTGACATTTGCATCTCTGCGATGTAACCTGGTTGCAAAGGTTTGTTTCTATGCAGGGTCTGAGCAGGAAGCAACCGCGGCAGTGTGTGAATTAAGCGCGAGGGAGAGAATGCCCGGCACGTGCACTATGAAGGGTATGTGCCGTAGGTAAACACACTGGGGGCAGCCCCCGGCCAGACGCGGGTGATAGTGAGGACCAATGCTGGAGGTTTAATTAGATGTGCTGTCAGTAACAGCTCCGGCCAGCCCCGCCCCCTCTGCGGGTCAGGAAATGGAGATTACCGCAGTGCAAAATGACACTTTAATAAGCTCAAGTTGCCAAACAATACATTAATCAGTATGTTTATTCAAATATATCCTTTCTTTTTAATAGCGCTAGACAAGTACGGATATTTTTTTTGGGGGGGTGGGGGTGTTGGAGATTTATATAGCGCGAACTGGACCCAAAGTTTATAGACAGAGCGCTTCACATGAGCACTAGTTGCGTTGCAGACGGACACACACATTTTTCAGGCACAGGGAGATTGAGTGATTTGCCCAGAGTCACAGGATGCGTCCCTGCCGAGACTCGAACCCGACTCCCCAAGTTAGAGGTGGACCGTGGACCGCTCTGTTATCCAGATGTTTCTACCTTGAGCTACCTGTTGCCCCGTGGCGGCTGGGCATTTCACTGACTGTGGTATGCAGTACTGCAGTTTTTACTGTGAACACCATTTGTTGTTTTTCTACTGTGGGTGGCATTTCCAATGGCACCGTTCTGTTAGTGACGCTTTGCAGACTCTCTGAATGCTGGCATTGAGTTAAAGTCACTGCACATTTTAGTAGCTCAAACCTGCTGCTTCAGGTGACGCACTGCCAGATCACAATTTGTCAAAGGGATTTGGAGCACCCTGCTGACACCTCACAGCTGAATTACCTCATGCATCAAGATCACAATTTGTATTTGCAAGAAATCACAGGAACTGTACACGGTGAGGTACCTGAGGCGTTCTCATTCTGGAAGCACAGTGCTGATGGATTAACCATGCCCCCAGGCCCACCTGCATGCCTGCCCAGTGGAAGAAAATCTGTATCACTGGCTGCTTTTAATTAACACCGCCATTAAATCATGTTCAGTCAGAACAGATAATGTCCGCTCGTCTCTGGTTTAAAAAGCCTTTCTCCTCAAGGTTAAGGTTTAGAGCTGGGTGATAACGGCACAGCCTCATTCTAGCAACGAATTAATTTATGTTGAACCAAGTTCATAATGGCTAAATAATCACCAGTATCTCATTGTGCAAATCATAACTGCTGGATGGAATATAACACCAAATATGGACTAATAGCAGTCTGAAAATGGCTCTACGTGTAAATAAATCTAACTTGTACTGTACTATCCAGACTGAGTTATTGCTGGCACCCTGTGTGGACTAATGAGATTAGCTCTGCCACTTTAATGTTTACCTGAATTCTAGGTTCACTGGCGAAGACAAGAAGTTGACTGAGAAAGTGGGTTTGCTTTTTTGGCCTGTGATAGGTCACATGTGGGATCAGAGTCTTATAGCCCTACTCCCACAGGCTGTTGGGCGCTAACAGCTCTTTATTTGCCCCTCCTTTCAATAGGTGTCCTCCCTGTCAATTAGCGTTTTCATAATTGCAGAGTGGGCTTCTAACAGAGGTTAATTCCCCCTGCAGGGGGCAATAATGTTTACTTATATTATTTTAAAGCGAATACTTCTCATAAGCTATCTCTGCAGCTATAGGAACAGAGTGAGATGAACTGTATCAGGGCTGGCAGGCCTGCTCTACCACAGGCTGGAATCATTATCATCCAATACTGGCATCATGCCACATTTCATGAGTAATTCATTCTCACAGATACTGATACTAACTTACAGAAAATAACTGATCCAGTTCAGGCATATACAACAGATAGGGCAACCTTGTATACCTAGATACCAAATTATTGGTACAGAAAAAGGCAATAGTTCCTTTGAAGTAGTGATAGAAATCATTGGATTTAGAGTTTAAGTTTACAACATACAGTCAATGTTAATACAATAATGATAGATGACCAAGTAAGATTAGATTCAATGCAGGTGTTGTTTACGAGTGTCTCCTACAAGTGAAAGCAAGAAGCTATATATATGGACAATAATAGTAGTGTTGCAGTGCTCAGGTGTGTAAAATATGCAACCACAGTAAAAAAAAGTTGCATATGATGTAGTACTCTGATGGTTGTCTATGTTGTCGGCGGTTCCGCCCAACCGATTATGATGTGACCGAACACTGTTTGGTCCTAGTCCTATTGTTTCCTATGGGAGCTTATGTTCCGCCCGACAACACAGGCTCCAATGGTGAAATGTGGTGTGTGTGTAAAACCCTTTGCCCTGTCGCGGGAACCCCACCATGCTAGCCACACAGTACAGGGTTTTACAGGCGGGTCCCTTAGGTACCCCCTCAGCCCCAACCAGAGGCCTCAGGATGAAGGGAGCCCTGCTAGTGGCCCCCAAATTCACCTTTTGACAGCCGTTCCGTGTCAGACAGGCCGACTCAGAAAGGCTGTCGGAAACGCTGTCCATAGAAGTGTACTATGCGATTCCGAAGAACAGAAATTCTCCAAGAGCCAGTCGGAACCGATTCGAAATGACTGCGCAGTTTACAATCAGACCACGAACATCATAATTGGTCGGGAGGATTGTAAACCGACAGAGTCGGTCAGAAGGGTTTCTACACGGTTGAGGAGATTCCGACTGTCGGCAGGAGGCTTTCCGTCCCATATCGTAATGAGGCCCTACATCTTGGAAATTATAGGCGCAAGGAAGCACTTAATATCAATCACAACAAAGGTAAGGGTATGTTGAATTTATCTTCCTAGTGGAAGAAGAAACTGCTTTTAATGAGCATCATATAAATTAGTGAGCCTGCTTGGCAGTGTCATTGTCACGATGGGGACATTTCTGCCTACATCAGAGGGATAATGTAGACAAAAGTGTTGTGGTGGAGACAGTGGTTCAGGAAACAAAAAAGCACATGTAGTTCATTGATAAAACTAGATAAACTGTTCTGTAGTTGTATGTCTGGTAGGAGCTTTCATTCGGTAGATCTGCCTATGGGCAATTTGGGCCTTCAGATATAACTGAGTGTGGGCAGCATAGATGGTTTAGATGAGTTGTGGTGCAGCGGCCTGGGCAGCTGACTTTGGAGCACAGGGTTCACGGTCCGATCCCTGGCTCAGGTGGCAGCTCAGCACCATGTGACTCTGGGCAATAGCTCACTTAATTTACACAATGGCCCCCAGCGCCTTGAGACCCGTAAGGGTGAGTTGTTCGCGCTTTACAAATACGGATTTACATTTACATGATTTGTTTGAGTGATGAGGACTGAAATCAGTCACTGAACTGCTTTATGCATAACAGGTATGCATTGATCTTGCTAATGAATATGCTGTTGGAGATGAGCCTACAAATAACATGTTTGACAATGTCTAGCGTTTTCTTCTTTATGTGGGGTGGCAGTGGTTTACATAAGTTCACGAGGCATTTAGCCCTCTGTGAAGAAATCACTGGTTGGAACAGGGAAGCAGCAGTCTGGTGCGAGATGCTCCTTTTTAAGGGGCTAGACTCATTGTAGTGGAGGTCAAAGGGTCACATGGTGTTGACCACAATCTTTGTAATCTCTCCTAGTGCCTCCATATGAAAGAAGACACGTGGTGACTATATGAAGGGAGAGCAGAGTCTGTGAGCCCTAAGAGGGGCTAGATTGCAGAGATGTGCCATTGTTTTTTGTCATTGTGCCATTTTATTTGAATGAGCTGTTGATAGTAAAACTGTTTTGGATGCTGTAGCTGAACATGGTAAGAGTTTAGTGTTTTGTATGTTAGACATCCAACTGAAATCATATCTTGGTTGTTTGGGTCTTGAGTGAAGTGTAGACACAACAAAAGTACCAGACAGAAATGAGTGCCCAGTTAATTTTATCTCTCCTACTGCATATACCAAATTCTGTGTAATATAAAAAACATACATGGAAAGATGAGCAGAGAAAAGGAAGTGCACTGGAGCACAGTCACACAATGCATAATGCATGGGTGTTCAACGAAGTTACAGGAGGGACAGATGCATAGTACATTTTCTGATTGACCACTATGTAAATGAGCTTCATTTTGATTAGCTGTATGTAAACCTGACATCTCGCTTCAAAATCTGGTGTGGCTCCTTCCTTCCCTAGAATAGGGAATATCAGACTTGGAAAATATTAATGAAAAAGATCTTAAAGAACACTCTAAGGAGAAAATGAGAGTTTGTAAGATAAACACACCAGCCTGATACATTTGTAATGGATAAGAGACATAGGTACTTTAAATGATAAAGTGGTTTATCACGTGAGTAAACCACATCCCATTCTTTTAAATATATCTTAACCCTCTGCCTCAGTGTAAACAATCATCAAGTGTACCTCAGAGTTTACCCCCTCTTGTCAGGGATTTGTTACTGTATAGCTAGGTATGCGCTCTACAAATGCTCCTCCATACATACTACTGGAACTCATTACAGTGCCACAACTGTTGCCTCACACTGGGTCATAATGAATACATAAACAAATTATGACTAGGACTCCCGGTTTTATGGTATTTATATTTATATTTATATTTGTGCAATTTCCGCCTGTATTTATAGTTATTTTTTGCTAATTTTATCTGTATTTATCCATATTTATTTTGGGTTTTGTGGAAAAATTTGATGAAATTAGTACACTTCCACATTTATTTAACCGATAAATATGCACTTATGCTTGAATGTCTGACAGATTTCAATGCTGTGAACACCCGCAGAAGGTAAATCAGGGCACTTATATGAAAATATGCAAATTTCAGTATCAACCTTGTGCATATCTACTGCTGTTGAAGCCTCTTTAGTAAAATTCCTTTCCTTTTTAACCCCCTTAACTATCAATCCACACATCTATTGACCTGGCAGTCATGGCAGACAGTATTTAGAACTACTCAAAAAGCAACCCAATTTTCGTTTGTATCCACATTTAAAAATAAATACAGACAAGAAAATTAATGTTTTCTGTCTGTATTTATCTGTAAAAATCAGTAAAAACAGAAAACAGGAAGCCTTAATTATGACCAAGTGCATGCATGTTTATGGAAAAATGACTCTCAAACAAAAATATGATTATAACCTATAAAACACAAAACAAAATAAATCACATTAAAAAAGCATGTAGATCCTCCAGTGTCACATTGGATTTTGGTTACGTCATTCTACCTGTCTCTGGTGACGTCACAAAGGGAGACACAGTTCTGGTGTATCATTTGCCAATTAGCTTGTGTTTTTCCTCATTGCTAATTGGCTCTATGGAGCACACGCTAGCCTGAGTGGAATTATTGTGTTTTTTAAAGTAATTTATTACATTTCCTTAATTTGAAAGAAGAAAAAATTACAGTTTCAAGAAGGACACCGATAACTAATTGTTTGTAGGTAAATTGCTTATTAATAACTAACAGCTTTAAAGTGTAATTTCCTTTCATGAGAACAAGATTAAAAAGAAAAGGAAACAAAGAAAAATAGGCAAGAAATAATTAGAGCTATGTCATTAAGAGTAAATTCTAATGTAATGCACCGAGATGTCTGATTAATAAAAAAAAACACCTTTACAGGGTTCACTGATAGAATATCAGCCCCCAAAATATCCCCATACAAAAAAATCGAGTTATAAATATAGATTTAAAAAATATTGACATCCTATATTTATAATGGTAAGTACAAAAACATCAAAATAAAATCAATGAAAAAAATATAGTTGTAGAAAATATCGATTTTAATATATATATAAAAATTATATTAAATATATTAAATAATAAAATTAACTTTAAAAAATAGATTAGATTTAATATACCTTTTAACAAATATAACAAATACATTTAATTAACAAATGTAAACATACGTATATAAAATGTAATATATATTTATATGTATTTAATTTAAAACATTTAATAAACTAATACTTTTAATTTATTTTATAATTTGATATTTAAAAATGTACAAATAAATATATATATATATATATATATATAAAAACATACACTAATAACTTAAAATCTAATAAAAAACATTTATAATAGGTTAAAACTTTTAACTATTTAAAAGTCTTTAAACTTAAAATTTCCACTCCAGTTCCAGTGAGTGCAACAGTAGGGAAAGTGTTGCATAGCGGAGGGGTAAAAATAACTATTCCCACTCCAGTTAGTGCAACAGTAGGGAAAATGTTGGTTAGCAGGGGGGGGTACAAATTACTGTTCCAACTCCAGTGAGTGCAACAGTAGGGAAAGTGTTGGATAGCAGAGGGGGTAAAAATAACTATTCCCACTTCAGTGAGTGCAACAGTAGGGAAAGTATTGGATAGCGGAGGAATACAAATGACTATTCTCACTCCAATGAGTGCAACAGTAGGGAAAATGTTGGATAGCAAGGGGTAACAATTACCATTCCCACTCCAGTAAGTGCAACAGTAGGGAAAGTGTTGGATAGCGAAGGGGTAAAAATGACTATTCCCACACCAGTTAGTGCCCAGTAGGGAAAATGTTGGATAGCGGAGGAGTACAAATTACTAGTCCCACTCTAGTGAGTGCAACAGTGGAGAAAGTGTTGTATGGTGGAGGGGTAAAAATTACTATTCCTACTTCAGTGAGTTCAACAGTAGGGAAAGTGTTGGATAGCGTAGGGGTAAAAAATACTATTCCCACTCCAGTGAGTGAAACAGTAGGGAAAGTGTTGAATAGCGAAGGGGTAAAAATTACTATTCCCACTTCAGTTACTGCAACAGTAGGGAAAGTAAAGTGTTGGATGGCGGAGTAAAAAAATGGCTATTCCCACTCCAATTAGTGCAACAGTAGGGGAAATGTTGGATAGCGGCGGGGTTAAAAATACTATTCCCACCCCAGTTAGTGCAACAATAGGTAGAGTGTTGGATAGAAGAGAGGTAAACAATACTATTCCCACTCTAGTTAGTGCAACAATAGGGAATGTATTGGATAGTGGAGGGGTAAAAAATACTATTCCCACTCCAGTTAGTGCAACAATAGGGAAAGTGTTGGATAGCAGAGGGGTAAAAATTAATATTTCCGCTGTAGTCACTATCAACAACTACACAAAATACATTTTAAAAAAACAAAAAAAAATACATATATATAAATATTAAAAATTAAAAAAGATAGAAACATATTAAAATGTTATAGATATAACAACTACCTACATTTTTTAAATTAAATCTATTTAAAAATAATTTACAAATGACTATTTTCAATTAGATATTATTTATAAACAAAAACATTATTACATAAATGTTTTTTTATTTCCTACCCTATAACACCACACATTTCACAACACACATCTACATTTAAATAAAAATGTACCTCCATAATTAACATATTTAATTATCAATTAAAGAAATATTATTAATTAAAAAAACAAATTAAAACAGATAAAAATTAATTTACTCCCCCAACATTACCCTATAAAACAAAACCCACACACAAAGAAATAAACAATTACCCTAATTAATTATCAATTGATGAATTAATATTAATGATCAACTAATTATGAATTAATTAAACATAAATTACTTTCCTTCCCCTACCCATATAAATCGAACTCCCATCTAAAATTAATTACACAATTGCCATATTTAAAATGTAGTTATTAATTAGCATTAATTAACAAATAATTATAAATTAATTAAGAATAAATTACTTCCCACCTTTTACCCCTTTAAACCCCACCACCCGCTCCTAAAAAAAGGACACAATTAACGTAATTACCAATTAATTAATTATTAATAATTAACCAATTAATAACTAATTAATAATCAATTACTTCCCACAATTAACACTATAAAATCCATATTAAATAAATATTAATACATAAACATAATAATTAATTTATTATAATTAAATTATTTCCCACCCTATTCCCCTATAAACCCACAACCCACTACAGAACTAAAAAACGCAAAATGTAATTACAATTTAATACATATATTAAAAACAAAAACAATACTTATACAAAAAAAATCACATATATTTAAAATACACACTAAAATACATAACACTAAATAAAAAATCCATATTTTAAACAATTTTTTTGCAAACGATATTAATGACTTCGATATTTAAAAAAAACATATTTCTGACCTTAAAGTCGATATTCTTGACCACAATATTCTTGCTGTCGATATTTCTGTGTCACGATATTTCCAACACAATATTTGTGTAAGTCGACATTTCCTACTCGATATTCTGTTTGCATACCTTTTACAGGGCACAATGACTTAATATACCCCCTGTAGCAATAATTATAAGCCATCTGAAGTTTAGAACATATGGCAATCTGGTATAGTCTTTCATGCTTTGGAGGTCACTAAAATTAGTGACAATGATTAGGATGAAAGTGACAAATATTTTCATCTGCAAAGGTTCTCTAAAGAATGCATACCTAAGGTACGCAGCTAATAAGATCACATTATTATATGGTGCTTCACACTGCACCTCTGCCATTTCAAAGAGCTGTAAGTAACATGTCTTTCTAGTATCCAGTTTAATGATGCTCAGTTTAGCAACCTCCAAGGCATGCTAGGACTCAGACGCATGACTCATGCATCACTATATACGTCAGCAGCAGGCTTTTAATTCTGCGAGCCATGCTGACTTAATTTTTATGGCTTTCTCTAGACTGAAATGGCCACTCTAAGAGCCGTTCCTTATGTGCTTTGGGTCTTCTTGCAATAGTTCCCGCCAGGCCGGATGAATATTTATGGCAGATCTATTTGAGCAATTGTGTCCTTTGATGCATTTCAGTCTTTTTGGTGTTACTTTCTCGTTTTTCTTTGCAGGGTGTTATAAATTGCAGATTCCTACACTGTCACTGACATTCCATGCCACCTTGTGAGAATCCCATTCTATTGGACCACCAGTGTTGACATACCACTAGACGTCATTGCCTTTCCACTCTTTGACCATGTCTGATCTTGTATAGTGCCCTTTGACCAAGTGATGCTCTATGAACCAATTACAAACTTCTAATGTTCTCCTTCACAAATAGTAAAGTATGTTTGTGCTGTTATGGTGTACATCTGTGTGAGATCCTAACATTGCAGGCTGTTGGGAATGGGCGTTGTAGCACAGTTCTGTGATGTTGCACTGGTTTGCGTGGTCTGTAGCATGAGCTGTCATGTAGGTCTACACTGGGGTTCCCAAACGAATAGCTCACAAGCTACTGGTAGCTCTCTCTAGCTACTCTTGAGTGGCTCCCATATGTTCAACCCAACCTAGTAAATGAAATACATTTTTGTCTAAATTAGGCATGCCCCCAAAATTGGAAAGGATGTATTTTAAAGTAAAAGTAAAATATCTGCATCTTCAGAACTGATAAGCCGGACTTTCGAGAATAAAATTGATTTAATGCTGATAGTTAAATGGTAACTCATGATGTGCTGTGGGGTTTTATTACTCATATTCTTTCCTAGGAACCCGGGGCACTGCATGTATGACTGCTATGTATGTAAAGGTATTCAGAATTAAACAGATATAGCTGTTTTTTACATCATTTCGGGTGACCTTTCCTGCTGGTGGCTCAGTGGACTAATGCGTCCACTGCAGTGGCTTGTGTTTGACCTCATGGTCACAGACGCCAATCTAATGTGAGAAAGGACACTTGTAACTACGTTACATTAGGTTTCTTAGATAGCCCTCATAAACGCTATGTCAATTTTCGTTGCGGTCTATATCGTTTCTCCGCCCCACATAAGCGTAATGGCATTTATAATCGGGTCATCTAGTGTGCTACATGCCAGCCTCAAGCCTGAGGCAACCTCTGGTGTGACGTAGTAGTGTCTAGAGATGTGTGCAGATACCCCCACAATGAAGGTTGTAGTTAAAAGACAAACTTACATCCAAACAACTCCTTTAATAATAGCATGCGGTTTGCTTTTAAAACAAATGGGTATACTCTTAGATCAAGTTACTAGATCTTCGTATATCAATTCAAACACAAAGTCAACATGTTTCTGCTCCTTATTGCCCTGCCGGGTCTATGGAGCATTCGTCAGGACAGACACAACACAATAAAATTCTACTCACACCTTTTGTGTAGTATTCAGTGGTCTTTTGTTACCCACTTTTGTTCAAAAAGGTTCAGAGGTGAAACATTTTCTCAATAACGGGGGTATATCTAATCATGTTTCATAAATCTTCTATTTGAAGGGTTTAGCACTCATTCATGCATATTTTATTCACACTCTAAGAGGCCCATTAGTATGTCGGGCGGATTGCCCCCGCCAGGCTGGCGGTAGCCACCGCCGGCCTGGCGGGGGCAATCCGCCCGACATCCACTCCCGAATTCCCCCCGCCATATTAGAATGGCGGGGGGACCGCGGCGGAACGGAAAGACCGTCCGCTGCTTTTCCGCCCCGTCGCCTTGCGGCCGGGGCGGAGAAGGGTTTATATGGTGGCGGTGTCTATTAGACACTGCCAGCCATATTAGGATAGGCATTTGGGAATGCCTTTCCGTGGCGGCAATGCCGCCACGGAAAGGCATGCGGAGTCCCCCTGCGGGGGCCCGTTGCAGGCCCCCAGGGACTCCGTGGGGGTGGGGGTGTACATGGGGGGTACCTATGGTACCCCCCTGCATTTCAATGCACAACATGACAGGCACCTCGCGGTGCCTATCATGTTCTGCATTGAAATGCACAACGTGCATTTTTAGAATTGTGGCGGGCGGTGCTTTCAGCACCGCCTGCCGCAATGCTAAAAATGCGTGAAGCGCACGCCACTGTGGCGGGCGCATCCTAATATGTAGAACAGGACCCCCGCCCTTATGGCGGGTGGTCCCATTCACCGGTAGGATGACGGGCGGACAAAGTCCGCCCGTCATCCTAATGGACCCCCAAGTCTCTACGGAAATCATCATGGTGAGTCACATGAGGAGAAAGTGTGGACGAGATCAAATTACCTTGTTTTTTGTCATTTGTTAGAAAAAGAGGAAGAGGAAGGGGGAGGGACAGATGGTTTCTGATGTTATCACCTCCTCTATTGTCACCAATTGATTTAAGATCACATAGTATCTATAGCCATAATTATGTGTTGTTATTACGCTGAGTTATGTTAGGCCACTTTAGCATAAGGTTTCTATTTTGTCGGCGAGACCTTATTGTTGGTGCTATTACAACGTGACTTCTAAGGTCCAGGGAATCTATATTGCTGGGCTGTTTTTTTTTTAAAAACCCAATGTTGGTGTCGCCAAACTCCTTAATAGCACCTTTGTTTTCGAAAAATATATCGCTGGTTACCGCAGTAGATAAGTTAATGGACTGTCTCTCAACAGCGTTAGTATACTTTGCTAAGTGCTTCTTGCAAGCCAGTTCATTCAATTACCTTGTTAGCGTGAATCAAAAGCAGGATTATGATGACGATTCCGCGTCCAGGGGCAGAGCCAGCACTAGACGCGGAATTCGCCTTTCCTTGCGGGTGAGAATGGCGGGACAGAGATTACAAGGATACCGAAGCATACAGACGGTAACGTTAACGGCAGTCTGTTGTGCTTTCTTTTCTCGCAGCCTGGGACCTCGAGTCCAGTTCCCCTAAGAATGAGAAAAATTCACGCTAGCAAGGTAGTTGAACGAACCGGCTTGCAAGAAGCACTTAGAAAAGTATACTAACGCTGTTGAGAGACAGTCTATTAACTTATCTACTGCGGTAACCAGCGATATATTTTTCGAAAACAAAGGTGTTATTAAGGAGTTTGGCAACACCAACATTGGGGTTTTTTAAAAAAAACAACCCAGCAATATAGATTCCCTGGACCTTAGAAGTCACGTTGTAATAGCACCAACAATAAGGTCTCGCCGACAAAATAGAAACCTTATGCTAAAGTGGCCTAACATAACTCAGCGTAATAACAACACATAATTATGGCTATAGATACTATGTGATCTTAAATCAATTGGTGACAATAGAGGAGGTGATAACATCAGAAACCATCTGTCCCTCCCTCTTCCTCTTCCTCTTTTTCTAACAAATGACAAAAAACACAGTAATTTGATCTCACCCACACTTTCTCCTCATGTGACTCGCCATGATGATTTCCGTAGAGACTTAGAGAGTGAATAAAATACGCATAAATGAGTGCTAAACCCTTCAAATAGAAGATTTATGAAACATGCTTAGATATACCCCCGTTATTGAGAAAATGTTTCACCTCTGATTTTCATTACAGGTAAATTGAACCTTTTTGAACAAAAGTGGGTAACAAAAGACCACTGAATACTACACAAAATGTGTGAGTAGAATTTTATTGTGTTGTGTCTGTCCTGACGAATGCTCCATAGACCCGGCTGGGCAATAAGGAGCAGAAACATGTTGACTTTGTGTTTGAATTGATATACGAAGATCTAGTAACTTGATCTAAGAGTATACCCATTTGTTTTAACAGCAAACCGCATCCTATTATTAAAGGAGTTGTTTGGATGTAGGTTTGTCTTTTAACTACAACCTTCATTGTGGGGGTATCTGCACACATCTCTGGACACTACTACGTCACACCAGAGGTTGCCTCAGGCTTGAGGCTGGCATGTAGCACACTAGATGACCCGATGATAAATGCCATAACGCTTATGTGGGGCGGAGAAACAATAGAAACCGCAACGAAAATTGACATAGCGTTTATGAGGGCTATCTAAGAAACCTAATGTAACGTAGTTACAAGTGTCCTTTCTCACATTTGATTTGCGTATCTGATTTGGGGAACTGATTGGACACCAATTCCTCCTCCCTATCTCTGATTAGAAACTCATGGTCACAGATTCAAATCCCGGTGGGTCCACTCAGCCTTTCATCCATCAAAGGTCGATAAAATGAGTACTATTGAGTTGGGTAACACGAAACATCTGCTATTCAGCGCCAAGATGCCTACGGGTGAACTTGCGCTTTACAAATACACATGTTATGTTATTATCTGAGATAATCTCTGTCAGTAATCCTGCATGCAATTGCCACTAATGGAACCTGGGCATTTTTCATATATGTATAATACTTAGTTATACAGGTTTTCAGCGGACCCTCTTCATCCATAGGTCTCTTGTCGTGTCATTCAGATTGTTGTTCCACCCATAACTGAATAAAAAGTAGATATCCCTTTCAAGCTATAGCCGTGTATTTGTACTTCTTTTTGAGCACATCAATTCAAATTTCAAGAGAGTATATGTTGGGGCTAGTACGCAACACAATTAAACATTTAAAAACAACTGGAATTCAAAAACCACTATCTCTGTCCCTTTTCCCATCCAGGGATACGTTTTATTAACATGTATTTATAAACCACAGATTCATATTTAAAAACACATTAATCAAAAACCTTGTACATAAATACAATGATTAAAATGCATAAATCATTCAATTCCCCTGGTCTGTATACAACTTGCTAACCGTCTATTCTGTATATTTGTTCTATGCGCTGCTCTAACGTATGCAGCATCTTTTGGAGTACCGCTCTATAAACGGGTCAGGGCTTTACAGCGACACACAGTCCTACAATTACAACGAATCTATACAATTTACGTTTGCCACAACTTACGACAGTGAAAATAATTGTTTCAGCAGATCAGTAACACATAGCTTTGGAAGAATGGGCGTGTAAAGAATTTTAAGTACAGGGGGATACTTCAAATTTTTTTTTATCAAATAAGAGTTAAAGTAGCCTAAAAACAAGAAGGAGCTCACTTCTGGTAAATCCAATAAAGAAAATATATGATATTGTCCTTGACAGTCATTAAACCCCTGCAGGGTAGTAATGTGGGTCAGTGGAGGTCATAGATCCTGTTCCCCTGAGGGATGACCTCATCAGCCCAATTAAGTTAAGAGATTCCAGGAAGCACAGCGCGCATCTCTTAACCTACATTGGGGCAGGCACACCAGTGGCTCAACTGTATGCTGTGAAACGCAGAGCGGCGCCATGTTCTTTCTCCTACCTCAGCATTTCTGTTTGTTTTTACACAAACTTCCGAAGAGGGAAACAAACAAACTCTCCCTGGGCCTAATACACCTTTCACCCTGTACATGGTGCCACTGAGGGGTTTTCCTGCCTGCAACTGTCCTAGGCAGTGGAATTTAGAGACAGCCTCTCTGCCCTTCATAGCAAGGGGCGACCGTCTGTATGACCTAGTGGCACATATCAATCACAAAAAGATCATGTGAGGTCCAATTAATGCCAGCACACCTCATTGTGTAGATAAAAAATATTTCTACACCACCATCAGTCCATGTTTTTTTTGTCTTGAAAAAGACCCGGTGCATTGGGTCGGAACATGTTCTGAGTGACAGAAGCCTACATTGCTGCTGACATTTGATGGCAGTCTGCTGGTGACTTTGGAGAGCAGATTAGGTGAGTAAAAAGAGAGCGAGAGAGAAAGTGTGTATGGGTGTGTGTGAGTTGCACTGCTGCTTCACTTAAAATTTCTAATTTTAGGCAGGGTATAGTAAACCCTTAGATTTCCTCGTGTGTATCTGGCTGTAAACTGTGCTCAGACACTCTATCTTTTGTTATGAACGTTGGGTGCGCTTAAAAATACATTTAGCTGTATTTTGCCTGTGTAATGTGTTTGTAGCAAAAGGTGTTCTGTTTAATTTTATAATGAAAGAGCCGCAAGAGACAGTTGTTTCTGGATTCCGATTTGTATAAATTATTGACCGGCAGACATTTTATTACTCAAATACTACCCTATTAGAATATGTCTTCTCTATCATCCGTGCTACAGTGTATATGTTAGAAGTTTTTGTATTATTAACACATGTTCCAACATTTTAGAAGAGGAAAGGGGAATATTGATAAAATAATCATCTGGGGAATGTATTTCCTCCACTGATTTCTATTCAAGCAAATGCAACTCTAGGTGGGAGACAGCAAACATAAAGCAGTTTTTGGCTTAAAAAAGTTGGGAGTCCCCTTTCTTAATCGGGTCTGGTGCCATATATGTAGTAGTGTTTACCTTCCAAGGAATACTAATTATGTTGGGGAAATTAAACCACAAATGTGATCTGCATCAAACTGAAAATAACCCTCCAGACTGCAACATGTGGAGGTTGACCAGCCCTATTGTACTGCCCCATTTAGGCTGCATACTGGGCTACAAGCCAAATGCACTTCCTTCTAGGGGCAATGGCAAACTACACTACATAAACAATAGTGGCATTAACAATGTCCTTTGCAGGGCAAATAGATAGGGAGGCCCACCACGCTGCTCCTTAGGAATTCTGTGTTGCTACATGGTACTGCACCTTAGGGCAGCAACCTACCTCAGTGTTCGACGCTACCTCACCACATTTCACTATACCTAGCTGCACTTCTCCAGACAGCTTTATCCTAGGGTCACTAACCAATCAAGCTGCTTCTTAAGGATACCAACCAACAAAAACTGCACGCCATCGGGGGCACATTAACTCACTGCACTACTTTGTCTCCTATAAACACGACCACCCATGATTAATTCTATCAACACTAGCTCACCACACTGCACTGCATATAGTGGTAGTTCCACACCAGAATACTCTGAATCCTAGGAATACCAACCACCCAAACTTCCTTTTACAGACACATACCCATTATTTGGTATCCTAGGGGCACTAACAAGATGCACTGTGCTGCATCATAGGACACTAACCCTTTCCGGTGCTCTAGAGTAGTTTACTGCACCACAATCTGGAAATAATATCAAACTTTACTGCATGAACCTTAGGAACACTAGCAGCCAACTAACAAAGCACCTTATGTGTCATCCTATAGCTGCAGCCTACCACACCTATCAGACTGCAATGCAGGAATTCTTAGTCACTGCCCTGCACTCTAGGCAGAGTAAACTACTGCACAGCACTTAAGGCTGTGGACATTAACCCTGTACAACGCAGACCCCTTAAGTGCATTAACCCACACACAGCACTGCATCCTATTACACTAACTATGATGTACTACATTGAATTTTATAGGCACTAGATCATGATTCCATACTGAAAAATGACACTTGATAAATTAATTGCACCATTGATGCTAAAATGTTACACTCCATTCTATTTTAGGGCTAGTAGTCAGTTGGAAAGCAGTCCTGTTTTCGGTGGACGGGAATTCAGAGGATTTACTACCAGGCTGGGCATGAAGCTTTGGACAATAATACTGCTGTATTCACACACTAATGGCCTAGTGAAGCAGTTTTTGGCTACACTCACAAAGACACATCAAGTTGCCAAGATCAGTTGCTGCTCCATCTCTGAGAAACTCTGGCAGACTCTACTTAATTATAGAGCCACGTCTCATGGAATAACTGGTGCCTTTCCTTCTCTTCTTAACACCAGACTCCCTTATCTTCCTGAACAGTCTGACTTCCAATTACCAAAGAGGTACAATTTTTACAGACTGTTCTAAAAACCAAGATCAATGACTATGCACATACCTTACGTTGAGCTCAATCCCCAAGCCTTTTCCAAGGAGCCCTTTTTGTTGAAGCACTCACAGGCATGCCTAAACATATGGCCAACATCTCCGCATAATCACTGACCTCAAGGGGGCCACGATCAATGCTTGGTGAGATGGGCACACCATTACTGTAACTCCTCTTATTTTCAAACTCTGCATCTTGAACTTGTGATGAAGAATTGGCACCTCTGCTGACAGTTGCAAGGGTGACAATGTAATCAACCCAAACATGTCAGGGAAGCTTCATGTGGGCTCTAGTGATTGACTGTTAATTGTTTCAGCCTAATCCTCTTTTTTTCTTGACTTTAGCTGTTTCTGCCTCCCTCCTCATTCTTCTGGATCTCCTTCTTTTCTCTCTGAACCTTGTTCTGTCATTTCTGCTTAACTCTCTCTGTCTTCAAGCTGACGTTCTCGACCCAAGTGACACGTCAAGACTGCTGTGCGCCACATCACAGTTATGGACTGACGTGCAAATATATTGATGTTGTGAGTGGATGAAGCATCTTGGCCATGCCCACTTGACCATCCCATCTCCTTCCTCATGCGCAGTGACATACCCGTGGCTGGATGGCGGTTGGGAATGGGTCAGTAGATTCTCAGTGCCACCTTCATTGGGCCTATTGTATAGCCTGATGATTTCCCTGCACTGCCCATGCACACAACACGAACTGAACCAGCTGCAAGCTCAAAATACATAAAGCATTCACTTCATAGATGTTGTCTGCTCCTGCTTAAGTGGTTCTTACAGCACATCCGTTTCTGTGGATTTCACGGATTCTCCTTTCTTGTGAAAAGTGTTGTTATCTGGTGTTTGTTGCTGTGTACATTGGGAGTGTTCTTTTATGGGGCTGTACGAGACGCTTCAATGTGTCTGCCTGCCAACTTGTCATAAAAAAACTGTCTGTCAGCATTTTGCCTGCTGCTTTTGTTGCCTTGATTGCCAAAAACAACACAACTCCTCTAGAAAAAGGTTTGGTGTTAGTTTGCAGCCCGGAGGGCGCCAGCTAACTCCACTCTGTGCCTTTTTCCTGCTGCAGTACAGAGAGTACAAAATCCTTGTATTGCTTGGAGGTTGGCTGGTACTGGTGCGCTTACGCTTGTGAGTGGTGTGCAGTTGTTCCTCTGCCTTTTATAGGTTCTGTGCCATTTGCTTCAGTGTCTGCTGCTGGGTTTTGTACCTTGTTTATGTTCTTGGGAATGCTGGTATGTGTGGGGCGACATTGCCTTTACCCTGCTATCTTTTTCCATCGAAACAGTTTGTTGCCATTCAGCATGCCTGTGCTGCTGTTGTGGGTTGCTTGGAACAGAGCTTAAAGAACGAAATAGTTGTCAAGTGAGGATGTGTGTTACACCGTGAATACACAGCACCCACGCCTGCATTTCTCCTGCTTTATAAAATGAAACCAAGCATCCTGCCATCGCTTTAGCTAATGCAACTGTTACTGTGTCTGAGATAAAAGGAGTTTGTCCATTAGAGAGGTTGTTTTCCAATGCTATATCCACATCTCCCCCATCATCGCCTGGAAATTGTCACAGCTCTTTAGTTGGTAAAAGTGGCACGTGAATCATGTTTCTTGTTGTTTTTACAACAGTGCTTTATGTAGGGCTGGCTTTAGTGCCTCCACACTGCCACTCGGAAACGGATTTGGCAGTTTGATGACTCTGGTGTTTTCCCTCTGCCACTTTCTTCAAAGAAAACCTTCAACTCTTTCTTATTAGGATGCTGGTGTTGTTGTTGTTCACAGATTGGTTCCTAGAAAAGGAGTAGGGCTGCCGCTGTGACTGCTTTTCAGTGAATGCACCTCAAGGAATCACCTTCTGTACACTGTATCTTTTTTTGCCTGATGGTGCTGTGCATAGACCTTCAATGTATCTCCCTGCCGGTGTATGTATTTTCATGCTGCTGTGTGTCTACAACCCATTATGTAATAAGAGCTACTAATATTAGTGATGTCATAGTGACCACCCCATCCAAGATTGTCAGCAGTGATCACATCAGTGTATTAGGCAGGATTTCCAGAACTAATGTAAACAATCCTTTTGAGAATTTTAAATGACTATACATGGGTAATACATAAAAGCTATAGCTGCAATGCCCCTGGCATTAAGGAAATAATATGAGTAAGCAAATACAATAAGATGATGGACGGAGTTCTGAAACCTTTCAGACACTCACCCCCTGTGACTATTAGATCTGGGTTGAATCCATCACCGTTCTTTAGTTTCTTTAGCTCACTTCGCCACCCCAGTTCAGCCCCAGCCATATGCAAATCAGTCTTGACCCCGTTCCTCGCAGGAACAGTCCCACACGAACTGCCAAGCCAGGTTTTCCCTGGACCGGAAACTAACATCCTGGGACCAGTTTCAGGGTAACACCCCACATCAGCCAGGCTAGCTTGAATCCAGTGGCAAAGTGAGCAAGGACCCATGTCAGGGCATACACTGCCAACTTAGGGCTAAGAAGAAAACACAATAAGATGAAGGACTGTCTACATTAAATCTATCAAGTACTGGTTGCACTTTCCAGACACTGCATTTCGTGTATACACAGCACTTCGTTTCAGTTCTACGGTTCTGCATGAAAATTTTAAAAGTGACTCATTGAATTTACCTACTTATTTCACTCCATAGCTGCCACTTCTTAAGGTTACTATGGTGCCTCTTTCCACACAGAGATGAGAGAGAGGTAGAGGCTTTAGAAATATAGATATTAGCATAGGGAAAACTTTATTCATAGCGTTATTAGACAGGTAGAACTCAGAATCAGGGGGAGATATAAAGAGAGGTCTATGAAATGCAGGGGAGTGTGAGAGACCTAACACATATTAGAGGGACCTCTGAGATATGGGCATGAGAGTGAAGTGTAAAATACAGAGATAACAGAAGCTCAGAGACACAGAAAACAGATACAATGCGTTGAGACAGAGAAGAGAAATCATTTGATGCACAAACATTCGAAAGAGGGAGACATCAGTGACTTGCACATCTGTAGAGCCAGGAGAGGTGATTAAAGGAGAAAGAGAATCTTAAGAGACAGGAATGAGAGACCAGACCACTGAGGCACAGATACATGACAAGGAGGTAGAGACTTTAAAGACATATGTGCTTGAGAAAATAATGTAGAATGATGATACAGATTTGGTATGGATCTCATCTCCAGCTGGTTAAAATAATTCTTATGTTTATAGATGTGGCAACTAAACTTATATCGTCAAATTCGGTTGGCTCTTTTGCCGCTAATAACCGTAAGGAGAGCTACAGGGAGATTTTGGATAGGCCGGCAATAGATGTGATTAATACTGACCATTGAGAGCGACTCTTAGCTGGATCTGTGGAAGCAATAGTTCTGGTCTGAGTTTAATTGGGAATTGCAGCCTTATCTAATAAGTCCAAATAAGGAAGGTCCTAAATAGTTGCTTCACTTTAGAACAGTGATTGAAAAATTTAAAAATATATGATTCTAAGAGGTGTATTTCTTAGTAAGCTATTAATTAATGTAAAATTGTGAAATTAATGTATATCCCGGATATTATGGTTTGATTCGTTTTTTGACTAAGTCATAATGAATGGAAATCCTTTGGCACCTTAATCAAGATTTAATGATTATATTGTCTCCCGTAAAGAGATTTTTGACACACACTAAAGTGAGAAAAAAACTGACATTGACGTTTTGTTTCACACAGCATTTTGTTGAAAAGGGCATTGCAGTATTTTTGGGCATTATTTTCAGGAGGGACAGTTATAGCGCCCTACTTCATTTCACAGATCAGTGGAATGCAGTGGCATTTTGCTAGGAAGCTCTTTGTCTTCTCTGACAGGAATCTTACGGAATCACTGGAACAAACCACACAATGCTGTGTGATCGGTGTGGCCATTTCTTTGTTTGGGTTAATGTGATAGATGAGAAGGAAACAAAGGAGGAAGGGAACACACTGCCTCACCTCCCAGCACTCAGTTCGCTAGGATGCAGTATGGTAGATTTTGTACATGGTAAAACTTACTTCAGTAAAAGTCGATAGTTTTCACCATGGTTGGTGCAGCCAGTACTGTGTATCGCTAGACATGTGTTTCGTATAACTCCCTAAAAACAAAAAAAAATGCTGGTGTAGGCTTTGGTTCTACAGGATTTCACTCCCAGCAGATGTGGGAATAACCCTCCTCCAACTCCTGTGATACCAAAGCAAACCAAGTAAGTAATAAGTTTCACTAGGACCGTCAGGAGCCTCCTACTTAAAGCTCACATGGGGCTGACGCGCAGCGGACGCGCGCAGCGGGCGCACCGATGGCGCGCCGGAGGTGCGCCAGAGGTAAGCCCGTCTGTGCCCGTCCGTGCCGCGGCCGGGACTAGGGACACTACCCTTAGCCATTTCCATCAGGATTTACACATTTCCAGGGACATGCTATACTCACTGCAGGTCCAGGATAGCTGCTGTCAAAATACTCTACGAGTAGACACCTGGAGGGGACCTATATGTTGTAAACACTGTAAAGCTGAGCTGAGCCCGCAGATACATGCTATTACACCTAACGGCTCAAAAATTTTCCAGGGTGGACTCATTAACGCTAGGTCAATGGTTAAAAATGGAGCGCATATACACAACCTAATTACTGAGAATGATCTGGATTACTTGTTCGTTACTGAGACATGGCTTAAAGCCTGGTCTACCCCTGATGTTGTCTTAGCACTACCGCAAGGGTACCACATCCAGCGATTGGATAGACAGATACAACGTGGGGGGGGGCTTGCCATCATCCATCGCGACTCGATCAAATGCACTACATTTGATCTTCCAGATATCAAGGAGGCAGAAAGTCTAGGTTTTAATCTTCATATACACAACACCACAACTTTCACTCTGTCAGGAGCACTGATATATCGACCTCCTGGTCAACAGAAGAAAAACTTCCTAGATAGTTTGGCTGAGGTGATTAGCAACCTCGCCCTCAAATTTGCCAATTTTACTGTTTTAGGCGATCTAAATCTCCACCTTGATTCTGACTCTGACACAAATGCGTCCTGTTTTAAAGATCTTATAGATATATTAGGGTTGACCCTATTGACACGGGCCCCTACGCACAGGGCAGGACACTTATTGGACTGCGTATGCTCGAACCTAACATCTCTAAAGGTTAAACCGCCCCGCCCCCTAACCTGGACCGACCACATGTTCATCCTATTTGACCTCTTAGTGGAAGGAAAGGGGATCAAAAAGGGTTTCCCTAAGGTAAACACCAGTATGAAACATGACTGGAAGAAAATAAGTAAGGACCCGGATTTGCAGCAGAGAGCTGTGGCACTTAAACCCATTCGGACGGGCATCACGGAGGTAGATAATAAAAATTTTAATCACTGGCTTGAGGAAATATGTGGTCCCCCTAAGGCCACAAACCCCAGCAAACCACTCCATAATAAAAAATCGGCACCTTGGTTCTCACTCTCCTTGAAGGAGAAACACATAGAAGTTCGAAAATTGGAGAGAACATGGCGCCGTTTATATAAGGAAGAAGACCTCAGCCAGTATAAAGAATCTAGGAGGCAGTACCATGCTCAGATTAAAACTGCTAAAAAAGAATACTACCTAAAAGCAATTGATTCTTCTAATAACAAACAGAAAGAGATTTTTAAAGTGGTCAATGATTTTATGAAACCAAGGTTCCTCCTATCAGAGATTCCGCCCTCCCTTACTTTATGCAACTCGATTGCGGATTTCTTTGAGCAGAAAATACTAAACCTTACCAAAGGCTTCTCCGAACAGCCCGCTGTCATGGCAGCAGAGGACCTTGAAATTGCCCCTGGAGTAGCACAATTCAGTGATTTCCTGCCTATTAGTTTAGAAGACTCACGTCAATTGATCCTGTCCACTAAATCTGGTTCTCCCTTTGACCCCTGCCCCCCTATGATGCTACATGCCCTAGTAGACACAGTTAACCCCATCATAAATAACATTATAAATTCATCTCTATCCTCTGCTGAGATTCCCTCGGAATGGAAATTGGCGGCAGTAAAACCCCTGCAAAAAAAATCTCTGCCAGACCCATCAACACTCTCCAACCTCCGCCCAATTTCCCTGCTCCCGATGCTTTTTAAAATGACCGAAAGGGTGGCGAATAAACAGCTGACCAAATTCCTGGAGGACGAGGATATCCTGCACCCTAATCAATCTGGGTTTCGGGCCTCACACTCAACGGAATCCGCCCTTCTGTACACCGTGGAGACACTGAAGACCGCCATGGATCAAGGGAAGAAGGCCGTCCTTATCCTACTTGATCTATCGGCGGCCTTCGATACGGTGTCCCACTCAATACTAATCAGGCGATTGAGGGCAGCTAGGATTGGGGGCACCGTGTTGGACTGGCTGAGGAATTTCCTCGACCATCGTAGACAGGTCACGGTGTTAGGAGATTACCGCTCTGAGGAAAAAGTCACACAAACAGGGGTACCGCAGGGCTCCAGTTTAAGCCCGGTACTGTTTAACGTATACATGATCCCCTTGATTGAGCTGATTTCGTCTTTTAACATCAGTACTATATCATACGCTGACGATACTCAGCTCATTCTAGTGCTAGACAGGGAAAATGGAAAAGCAGAGGAAAATCTAAAAGCCTGCCTTACCGCGATTTTCATTTGGATGCGGGACAATCATCTAAAATGTAATGCCGGGAAGACCGAAATCATACCCTTCGGCCCCCAAAACCCCTTTTCCCCTAGCCTATGGTGGCCACTGGGGGTGGAGTCCCCTCCGGATACCATCACCACGGCCCGCAACTTAGGGATCAGGTTTGACAGTGCCCTATCTTTCAAACAGCAAGCAGGGGCAGTGGCAGGGTCCTGTTTTAATATCATCAGAGGGCTTAGAAAGTTTTTTGATGTTCTCCCTCTGACAGCCAGGAAGACGGTGACAGTAGCACTTGTAACATCTCGCTTGGACTACTGCAACAGCTTATATGCAGGATTAAATCGATCCGTCCTGCATAGGTTGCAGGTTGTCCAAAATGCTGCTGCCCGTCTGGTCCTAAAATGGCCGAGGAGGTCATCTGCCTCGGCTGCTCTCAAGGCCCTACACTGGCTACCCATTCACAAACGCATACTGTTTAAAATCTTAGTGATTACCTTCAGGGCATATCACCAAAAAGGACCCAAATATTTCCTTCCCTGGTTTAAACAGTATGCACCAACACGCTCCCTAAGATCAGCCAACATGAATTTGTTGCAGACCCCCAAATTCAAACTCTCAACTAGAGGAGGGAAATCTCTCGCAACACTGGGCGCAAAAGCTTGGAATAGACTCCCTCCCAACTTGCGCTTGATCTCTGTTGAGAAGAATTTCCGTAAGGCTCTGAAAACTTGGATTTTCAACCTTTCAGACTTGGCCAGTATGACTCTGGTTTAGACACAGCGTTCTGTTTAGAGGAGATGGATGTGTGAGCTGACTTTTCCGGCCTTCCACCTAGGCTACGGGCTACAAGCGCCAAGATGCTCCTTGGAGTGACAGTCGCGCTATAAAAGTGCATACTTACATTACATTACATAAAGTATAAGGAAAGGAGGGTACGTTGTAGTGTGATAAGGAAGACTGTGGCTCGTAATATTAAAGATTACCAGTTAGTAATCTGAACATTACCTCCTCATCTATCTTCCTTGTCCCAGTCCTTATGTGTACCCAGACTGTCTTCCTGTTATACGGCAAACATTTCAGAAATAAAGATTACTCAATCAAATATATGTTACATAATGTTCATTTATTAGGTTATTCAGCCAAAACTGCAGGAAAGAACCTTTGAATTAAAAGCTGTAGATTTAGACCCACCCAACTGCAATCTATAATGCGATACAAGAGTATTTGGGGAAACCTAGATGGCCGTATTACAAATATCTTTAACAGATACTCTCTTGTGTGCTGCCCAGGAGTTCGAAAGGCGGCAAAACCTTGCCAGTCCTAGGATCTAAGGCCTGGAATAAACTCCCCCCACTTCTCCGTGCCATAGAACGGGAATCTGAGTTCCGAAAGGCACTGAAAACCTGGATCTTTAATCTCTCTGACACCTGTGCCAGAGCATTAGTATGATTTTCTTGGCTTGACTACGGAAAGCAGCCTGACCAGTGTTGAGATTCTCCTGGTCAGTACTGGCGCCAAGATGCTCCTTGGAGCGATAGTCGTGCGGTATAAATATTTGTTTACATTACATTACATAAGACTTTTGCTGACTCATCCTGAACTGAATCTTATACGACTGATTCAAACCATAAGCCACATACACAAGTTGTTTTATTCGTCCCCTTAAAGGCTCCTATTGATGTTTTTTCAAACAACATCTTCATCTAAATGAAATGAAGATCCTACCTTAGGTAGAAAAGCCGGATCAGTTCCCAACTCTATCTTATCTGGGAAAAAAGTAAGAAATGATTGATTATCTAAAAAAGCTCCAATTTCTCCTAAACATCTTGAACATGTGATAGCGACTAGAAAAATTAACACCAGGGGTTCAAAAGCAGAACTCTGTAGTGATTTGAGAACCAAGGATAAACCCCAAGATGGGATGGGAAAATGGATAGCAGGTCACCTGTAAGAAATACTCTTCAGTAACCTATTTACAAGCCATTCTACTTCCAAGAGAACTTCCTCTCTGAAGGCCTTGATCACTGCACACTAACTACATAATGTGAAAAAAGCCAATCATAGTAAGAAATCATCAATAAGGAAGTATAAAATCAATGTAGGGGTGCAAGTGGAGGGATCTAATTCTTTGGTTCCATACATTTAAAAATTCTTCCAATTTTTAGAGAATTTGTTGAATATGGAAGATCTTCTTGACTCTTGAACAAGCAACCACGTCTGAACAACCTAGTTCAATCAGACTCCTCCTTTGAACTTTCTAACCCACAGCTTAAGCTTCAATCAGGAGGATTCTGGAATTCAAAGTTTACATTTTTTTTTTACAGTTTTATATAGTGCAAACTAGACCTGAAGATATCAGGTATCAGAGCGCTTTACACTAGCACCAGTTTTGTTACACAAGGACACATTCATTTTTTGTTAGGCACGGGGAGATTAACTGATTTGCCTAGAATCACAGGATGTTAAGCGTTGATGCTGAGACTCAAACCCAGTTCCCCAGCTTCGAGGTCGACCCCTCTAGCAGTAAGGCTACATCCTCTCCCCAAGAGAGGATGGCTTGCCACTGTTAGATACATGGGTCTCCGAGGCCTGTAAGGGGCTACCAATATAGCCTGAGCATTTTCCTGCCTTACATTCTTCAATACTAAGCGGATTAGAGAAAATGCACAAATCAAACATTTTGGCCAGGAAATCACAAAAAAATCCAGAGCCCAGGCCTTCTGTGACAAACATGAGAGAAGAATTTTGGAAGTCACATATTCTACTCCATTGCAAACATATCTGTCCAAGGAAGACTGAACTTGTAGATTATCTGATGGACTATTACAGTACTGAGAGGTGAAATCCTGATAAATTGGTTCACCACCCCATTCTTCCTCCTTGGAAGATAAATTGCTTTCAGAGAGAGAAGACTAGACTCCACCCAATTCCCCATTTCTTTTCCCAGAGCAGCCAGGGTCCAGGCTACTATTCCCCCATGATGGTTCACATAGGCTAGGGCCATTTGGTTGTCAGTCCTTATTTGTACTGCCTGCTTATAAAGAACCCTTAGGATGGCTACCAAAAAAAGATCCTCAATTACAGCTCCCCAGCCCCTGAAACTGGTATCTGTTGTAATGATATTTGCATTTGGCATCAAGAGTGAAATACCCTTCTCCAGATTGATTGGATTCCACTACCCTGTCTTATTGAGTCTGTTAGAGGAATTATCTACGTCTTAAACATGTGTCTAAGGATTCCAGTGTCCCAATAAATGCTGGACTAGTGGATATAGGTGAAGATTTGACCAAGAGTGATAGCTAAACAGGATGCCACCTCCCTCTGAACTCCTAGCTATTCTCTTGGAGTAGGACAACTACTATGTGGGAGATTTGAGAGGTGGTGTCTAAACTTCTCCTCGCTTGAATTTTGAACAAACACCTTGGATTCTGTTTGAAAAATTGTTCTGATGTACTGCAGTTTCTGTTATGGAAGAAGGATGCATTTCTTCAAGTTCAAAAGGAATCTGCAATGCTGGAGAAGGCTGCATACCATTTAAATGACCTTCCTGGGCCCTTGATAAAAGATGATGCATTAATTAGAAGATCATCAAGGTACAGAGATAAATGTATACCCTTATCATGCAATCTTCCTCTCAGAGGCGAACAGTAGAACTCTAAATTGAAAATACCTCCCTAGATGAAAACATGAAAAAAAAATTGAAACTGTTTGTGAAGAGGAATATGTAGATATGTATCTAACAGAACCAGAGAGGCGAGAAAGTCTCCCCAGACATATCAAAGGAAGAATCATTTGAAGAGTTACCATTTTGAAGGATCTGAGAAAGACATAACTGTTCAGCTTCTTGAGGTCCAGGATTGTTCTGTATTTTCTTTTAGCTGTTTTTTCACCTCAAAGACTATAGAATAATATCCCTGTCCACATTCCGCCTAAGTTACTAGAATTATGACATTCTTCTGTAATAAGTCCTGGATTCCTTGCAGAATTGCTTGAATTTTTGGAGAATTTTGAGTTGCAGGATTTAAGGTGAAAAAAGTGTTATTGCGTTTCCTGAAATTCTGTTTTGCAGCCATATCTGTTTATGCCAAGCACCAAATCATCTGAGATCAATTCTCTCCATTTGCTCAAGAAAAGAAGAAGCTGACACCCTACCCGCTCATAATATTCTGGATTTCTGGGAAGCAAGTTGAGGATCCTGATGGCAAGGATTGTGGCTTCTCTGAGGAAAGAGCACCACAGTCATGCCCCCTGTAAAAAAAGTGGTTACTGGTTGTGGGGGGCGAAACCCTTCTGAAGCAGCAACCACAAATCTTCTCAGGGTGAAGTTGCGAGTAACTCTAAAGTAACCTGTGTTCAACCCTCGGATAGCATGGCACTGAGCAGTCAGGCTTAAGTCAGAGGCAATGTGCAAAGTATTTGTGCAACACTTCAAACATTAACACAGTGAAAACAAAGCACAAAAGGATCTTACAACAGATTTAGAAAATAGAGTAATTTTCAATAAAGGAAACAAGACTAAAATAACAATAATCTAATCAATGGAACCGTCCGGAGATATTCAGATGCAAAGTTTTAGTAAAAATTGCTCAAAAAGCACAAAGCATCAACTGTGGGTATCAGGTTGCACCGGGCCAGTACAAAATCACAAGTTCAGGCTGAATGCCATAGAGCGTGTGTCAGCTACATGGACCCAGTTAGGCCAGCTGAACTGTGAATCTTAAATCATGGTTTATGGACCATTGCGAAGATCCCCATAGCATTTACCGAACTAATCCATTGGTTACAAGATGCAGCAAGGCTGCAGTGTGATGTCCTGCATTGTCATAGAAAATCTCATCGATAATGGCTTGCGATGCGCAGTCCGTTTGCAAGGATGTGTTGCACAGTTGGGGCGATGCATTTGTTCCAAGGAGCTGCGAGGCTGCAATGCAGAGTCTGACGGTGTCGTCAAAGCTGGTGTCAATGATCGATGTGAGGCTCTGCACCGAGGATTTGTTTCACAGCAGCGGTCCTAATGAAGTGCCAGCCTGTGATGTAGCGCAGGTCTTTGTGATGGATCTGATCCACATGGCAGTGAGTCGGTTTTGCTCAGGGTTGTGCCGCACAGCAGAGGAGATGCATCTGTTCTGCTCAATCAACAGAGGCTGACTAGCTTCTTAGGCCCATTTCCAAGCAAAGGTCAAAGACTGGGGTGCCATTTGGAAGGGTAGACTCACAGATGGCAGATTCCAAGGGCAGGGTTGTTAGAAGCCTATTGTGTCTCTGAGGCTTCAGATCAGGAGTCCAGCCAACTAGCCCTTTGAGTCACTCTCTGGATTCAAGAGGTACAAGTCCAGCCCTTCCCACCCAGGCAAGAGGCGGCAGGCAGCAGGTCAGCACAGCAGGGCAGCAGTCCTTCGGAGCAGCAGTCCAGCAGAGTGCAGTCTTTTCAGCAGCATAGCAGTTGTTCTTCCTAGCAGAGTATCCACAGGTCCAGAAGTGTAGTGAAGAGTTGGCATCTGAGATTTAGTATTTATACCCAGTAGTTCCTAAGAAGTGGGGAGAAGATTCTAGACGTTTCCATGTGAAGTCCCCAGCCAACTTGCTTCCACTGTCGTGGCTCCAGACTAACCACGGGAGTATGAAACCCTTTATGTGGAGGCAGGACACAGGTTTTTCAAGTGTGAGTAGGGCTAGGGAGAGCTCCACCCTCCCATCCTGCCAGTGATATCCCATCTAGGCACAGCTAAGGTCTCTGTTGTGTGTGGTTGTCTAGTAGGAATACAAAATGTCCAACTGTCAGCTACACCCAGTCATGTGACCTAGAGACAGGGTGCAGGCACTATAAGGCTAAGGCAGGAAAATGCCAATTTTCTAAAAGTTTATATTATATACTAGGGAGTTGGGCTCTATCCCTACCAACCAGAATAAGTCCCTTCAATTTGATTATATAACAGAAGAGTCTGGCTACAATAATTTATAACCACTTATTGTGAAAGACCCAAGTCCAATTAATTCATTTACATGGTCTGTGTATTTATTACACATGTAATTATACAATTATTCACACATTCAATTATTGTAGTTGGAGACATGTCCTACAGGACAATTAACCTCTTTTTCAATGAAGACCTTTGGAGTCAACAAAAATTACCAACAAATATGTACAAAAACATGTATAACTGGACTTAGAAACATTTATGAAAATATATGGACTACTACATCATCATAGACAAATAACAAAACATTAACAACCTAATAGAAATGTTTTAAACATAATAGCATTTATGAAAACAGTATGACACTACCAGTCTAACATGAGAAATACACAATAATTTGCCCATGTGGGAAAATGTACATTTGAAAAGCGAATCAAGAAATTAAACAACAGATTGTCCAGCATAAATCTTGGATTAAAACAAACATAACTTCAGCACCACTTGTCAGCCACTTCATGAAAGAGAATCATACAGAAAAAGACTTCAAAGGGACAGTTTTAACTGCCATTCAGCCTAATTCTAGAGGGGGCGATGTTAAAACAAGATTGATGCAAAAGGAAGTATATTTAATTTTAAAATTAAATTCAGTCAATCAAAGTCTGAATGAGATGTCAGAAACCAAAAGACTGCAATAACCAAAAAACACACACATGCATTGTGATACAATAAGTTCCACTTTTACATTGTTAAAAACTTCAAGTACCATGAGGCCTTGGCACGATTCGATCTTGAGTGATTAACCACATGTCTTGGGAAAAACTTCTCACAAGAAATGCCGAGAACGAATAAACAGATTTTTGTCTAACTCGAGACTGAGTGGTTGGCCACGATCACTGGTTGTTTACACACGGTAGATTGAAAGAAAGTGAGACTTTGTTTTGTTTTTCTCCTTGCAACAATATTGCCCCAAGTAGGAATACAATTACATCACCCGGTAACTCATCGACAGCAATGAACGCGGTAGCAATAATGTTTCAAGTCACTAAAAATAACGGGAGAATACATCCAGCAGTGAGCTGAGCGCTTACTCAATTGTATGAATTAATGTGAAAAGGAGCTTGATCATGCTAGTCCTATGATTAAGGATACATGAAATTCACACTGTTCAAATTTACTTGAGCAGGTCTCAGTGAGTTCTAAGTTACAAAAAAATAATTTGCTTATTACAGATAAACAAATCAAGTGCACTCTTTCAACCACGCTGGCCAAGAAGAGAGAAGAATTGGAGAAAAGCTGTCTGCCCCGATACTATGAATAGAGGTGCAAACTTTCACTTTATGACAGCATAGATTCAACCTCACATGAAACGTGCAAGTCTAATATGGCGACTATATTATTTACAGTTTTCAAATCGGCTCTAAATTAATGGCCTTCCATAAGGACACAAAGAGACACAACCATCTTCGTGCTTTTTCGTGAGAAAAGAATTGAGGTAAATCATATCTTTCGAAAGTTGAAAATGAAATTGAACATGAATAGGAGTGGAAGTCAGCTAATTCATTGTATATATCATTTATTCCACAGAAAACCTTCAGTCTAGGTCCTGATGAGAATCCTTAAATTATAGGGGCACGAAACGCATCAACGAAAAAGGCTAGGGCAAAAGCAGAAGATGTTCTATGACGCCTAGTGGAGCACAAAATCAAAGCACCTACTCCACTTTCGATCATTCTTGCAAAAATCCCTGAGCAAGTTACAAGAGGGTCATATAAATCTTATAACCTGTGACATATTCCTCTGGTTTTTACAATCTTGTTAGACTGGTCCTGTCATATTATTTTTATTAATGTTATTATATTTAAAACATTTCTATTAGGTTTGTTAATGCTTTGTAATTTGTGTATGATGATCTATTAGTCCATATTGTCATAATGAACAATGGTTCTATGTCCAGTTATATATGTTTTTAATATATTTGTTGGTAATTTTTGTTGTCTCCAAAGTTCTTCATTGAAAAAGAGGTTAGTTGCCTGGGGCATATATCTCCAACTACAATAAATGAATGTGTGAACAATTGTATAACTAAATGTGAAATAAATACACAGACCAAGGTAATGAATTAATTTGACTTGGGTCTTTCAGAATAGGTATTTCCAAATGATTGCAGTCAGGCTCTTATGTTATATTATCAACTTTCTAAAAGTGGCATTTTCAAAATTGTGATTTCAAATCCAGCTTTACCATAAGTTAGGATTTTTCATTACAAATCCAAATACATCAATCGGTAACTGGAAGCCTTCTCTCATTTGGAAATCACAGCTTATTTAAGGTAATAAGGTAACTCCAATATTCTTCTTCTTGAGTGATAGGCCTTACAGTAGTAAACAACGAATTTAAACCTTTTTCACTACCAGTACATGAAATATTAAAAGTATATGTCCTACTTTTTAAATACACTGTACCCTGCCCATTGGACTGTCCAGGGCCTATCCTAGGTGTGACTTATGTGTATTAAAAAGGAAGGTTTCTTTTTCTAGGTCAAAATGGCAGTTTAAAAACTGCACACACAGGCTGCAATGGCATACCAGAAACATGTTTAGAGAGCGGCTTAAGTGGGTGGCACTCAGGTCCCACTTGTAGCATTTAATTTCCAGGCCCTTTGTACATGTAGTACTGCTTTCCTATTTTACTTATAAGTAAATTAAAATATGCCATTTGAGGATAAGCCGTTGTTACCATATCTCAAGAATTGAGCACATGCACTTTAACACTGGTTAGCTGTGATAAAGTGCACAAAGTCCTAAAGCCAGCAAAAACGAATTCAGAAAAAATGGAGGAGAAAGGCAAAAGGTTGGGGGAAGAACATGCTAAGACTGACAGGCCTAACGCCCCCTAACTTGAAAGGGCTGAAAAGATCCTCTAAATGCTCTTTGGGATCCAAAAATTCTTTTGTTAGGAAACAAACTTCTACAAGTGGGTGTGCTAAAGTAATCAACTTCATATCTTCTGCTGATCTGACTTAAGGAGGTGACTTAACATGGCCTTTTGAGCTGCATCTAATTTGCATGAATGCATCCATATATGTCTTCCCACAGATAAGTCTCCTCAGCAGAGGCTGAGCTAGATGCCAAAGCACTTAAAAATCATAAGAAATGTCCACAAAGAACCTGAACTGTTGTTCCATTGCAAAAAGTCCTTCTACACAGTCTGCACTCTCTGGTATTTCACATGTTAGGGTTTCAAAATCTCGTAACAGAGACTGGACTGTGTAGTGGGCATAAGCAGAGACTCTTAATGCAAAATCTGACGCTGCATAAACTTTTTACTGCTGCATCCACCCTTTTATAAATCATATCTGATGGGAAGACATCTTCAGATACTATGGAGCCATGTAATGCTAATGCTGCCATCAGAGAGTCTACTTTTACTGAAGAAGGAAAACTCTTCCTGAAATTTCCCCAACTGATCTTGCCTAGATAGACACTGTGAAAACGATGGCTTCTCAATGTCCTTCTATTCTCTACTCTGATATCAGCCTGAACCGGCAAGGAATAAGGATCCTTTTGCTTATACTGCACAGAACAATCTTGTTCACTTTTGGAATTTTCTAGAAAACTTATTTTGTCTAATGTGGTTAAGCAGTTCATTGGAGTCTGAGCCCTGTATAAAACAGCCTCACTGTTCAGCATCATCAGCAGCCACATCTTTGAACCCAATCTAGCTGCATGTAAAGAGGTTCCTTATTCTTTAAAGCAGCCGCAACTGCTTTTAATCTCCAGTAGATCATGGGTGGAACGATATGGCTGTCTGATGGCTTCCTCTTGGCCCGTAATCTCCACATCATCGTCTTCCTCCATATGACTTTACTTGGCGCGAGCTTAGGGGCTCCATGCAGACCAGAATTGAACACTAAATTTCCGTTAAACATTTTTATTCCTGTGAGTGGTTGTGTAGGCAGGGCCCGGTGCACTGCTTTGCCCAGGGGCCTATAATGCTGTAAAGATCGCCATCCGCCCTTCTTTCCTCCATGGTAGGTAAATTCTAGAACTGAGGAGTCTCCAAAATCGCCCCTCTTTATCTGAACCAAATCTCACTCATGAAATCACATGAGAATTGGTGGTTTTAGATACATTCAATTTCTTTTTTCACTCAGAGGAATATCTTCTGCCAGGAGCAGTAAATAAAACCCAGAATAAATAATCTTCACTGGGAATATCCTAAAAGAAATGCAAAACAACAGATTTCACTTAAATAAGATAAACAAACTAGCCAATCATACCTATGTTACTCAACAGACTAAGGAAATACACTTTGCTTTCCAGTGTTAGCCCTATTTAAAAGTGCTCTTTAGAAAAGGCACGCTGTACCTAACTCCTAAAGAAAACGGATGTATGTCAGTACAACGCGATCTTCTAGATCGCGGTACTTAACAACGCGGTTATTACAACTCAAGTAGTTACGACTTGCGTTGGAGGGGGCGGATTTAGGAATATTATAATTTTATATTCCAACACCAGTCCACGTAACAGTAGGGAAGGTGTTGAAATATAAAATTACAATATTCCTTAACCAACAGCGCCATCCAGCGCAAGTCGTAGTAATGACTTGCGTTGTAATGGCAGCGTGGTAAAGGTCGTGCGGTGTAAACACCGCGTTGTAAACAACGTTTACCAAAGAAAACATCAATGAAAGCCTTAACTATTAGGCTAAAGATGACTCTCCTTGATTGGCAGCTCTTAAGGGAGACACATTAACCGTTCTATTTGGGAGGATGGTACCCTGGCTTAGTCTTCAATAAACTTTTAAATAAAAATATAGACACGTGTGTCAAGCCCAAAGCATATATATATTGAAAAAAGAATAAAAACGTACCAGTCGGGGGCACAGGTCTTGTCAGAGACAAAAGATAAAAGGAGTTGGAGGAGGGTTAGTCCCTCATTTGTATCAATGTGTTACGATGTGTGGTCTGTACAACCAAACCATAGAATAGCATTGATTTTTTTGTGTCGACGTCTGAAACAAAAGCCTCATTAGTAAGGACTCTATGGTGTATGCCATGGGTACTCGCAAACATTTTACCAAGGTCTATAAAGTGTGGTCTGTGATGTGACCAAGGGCCACATTGATGCCAGCAGGGTGGCGTTTGGGGTGTTGGCCGTTTGACAGTGAGGTAGGTGTAGGGGAAGTAAAACATAAATATCTAGTGGCTGAATTGCACAATGTGAAACCAGAAAACCTGGGATTAATTTCGGCTACCCCACTTAACCAAATTCCATGATACTAGACAATTGTTTTTACCTTGAAATACCCCACTTAACCAAATTGCATGATACTAGACAATTGTTTTTACCTTGAAATACATGGCTTCAGGATGTGCTCTGTACAGAATCTTCTCTTGTCTTTGATTTAAAAACGATAGTATTGTTTGTGTATAATAGAAACTCAGTTCATTGAAACAGTGCATATAACTGAAAGGACTCTTAGTTCACTACTGGCTTTGTTGTTAGGGTGCAGGGAAGAATGAATGTTTCTACATTCATTTCTAAACACCATCTTTTAAAAAAATACTTCTCAATGTACTGATATAATCTGATATACTAAGGTGAAACCATCCTGCATGTTAATGAAATAAACCTTTTACATTTTAAAGAGGTTTTATTACATTTTTACAGTTTTGCTGCAAGATATCTTGAAAAATGAAGGCGTTCCTATAGTTAAGGGTGCAGGACAACGTAGTAACTTACTTTCTTTAACTACAATTAACCAGTGAATTGACTCTTGGCTATCTATTTTACTTCTTTTATTAGTGCTGAATCGAGTAAACAGCAGCCCAGTGCTGCTGTTGACTACAGGGTCGCACGTGAAGGTCAGGAGGGCCGCATTCGCCACCCGGACCATAATTTGGGAATCACTGGTGTATGCTATAAAGTTGGTTCCCACTGTTTGAAGCCTGCTTTCCATTTTATAGAAGTTATGTAGATAGCATTTGCACAAAATGTTTGTTAGGATCCATTTGAATGAATCAACCTGAATCAAGAAAAATGTTTCTATGATACAATTAATTTAGTGCACCCCTTCGTATATACTGTTTTGGAAAATGTACAGTAATACTCTAATTGTAGGTTGTGTATGAGACACTTTAATTTACGGTATTACTACAAATATACCTCTAAGGCCCTGATTACAAGTGCAGGGCTAAATTCATATTCCCGTTTATACAGTAGTTTGCACAGGGACGAGAATTATTAGTAGAATGACATTTATCACATCCTCCCAGTTATCCTCTTATAATTCTTTCCGGTAAAACCTGCTGAAACCTATTGAGGGGAAATCCCAGAAATAGGGAAAAAAAATAAAAATTTGATGCATGTAAACTTGCAGTAGGATGTATGTACCACATTCAGTAAATATCTCATAATTGTATTTACCACCCCTGTAATTACCCAAACCTTTTCTACACAACTTGCAGGACCGGACTGGCCTTAGCGGGCACCAGGTGTTTCAACTGTGGCCTGCCAGGTTGGGGGGGCGGTTGTAGGCCCCTGGGGGACAGTTTTGGTTACTGCGTGCCTGCAATATCGGCCCCCTGTAACAAAACCTAACAAACAGCTCAGCCACACCAACCTCCTCCCCCCCAAGGGGGCTGGCGAGCAGTTTGGCAGGGCCGGTTTCTGTTTCCCAGTCCGGTCCTGACAACTTGTAATCAGGTCCTACATAGGAAATGAGATGCTGAAAAAGCAGTCTTTCTGCCAGTTTTCATAGATCAATTTGCAGCTGTCCCTACTCCGGGGAATCCTACCATTCCTGAATGAATCACATAGATTATGATAACATTGTGCACTCCCGACTTCTAAAGAAACTCCTCAACACTTTTCACAGGCTCCAAAATGAAGCTGCCAAAATGTTATCTGAAGTTGTGAATACAAAATGCACGTAAAAATAGTCTTGAAAACACTCCACTGGCTCCCAGTTAACTGAAAGATAGCATTTAAAGCAAGCTTCTCCAACAATCAGCTCTTGAGCTACTGGTAGCTCTCTAGCTACCTGTAATTAGCTCTCCTGAGTACATCACTGCCTACTAAATAAGAACATTTTGCTTGGTTGAAGGAATGTATGTATGCCAAAATTGTATATTCGAGATAAACATGTATTTTCATAAGTAGATGTTTGGCGAAAAATGGCAGAATTTCCAAAATATATTTAAAACAGACTTTTGAACGATAAATCATGTGGGAAGACTTATTTTAATAGTATTACTTTCAGACCAGGGGCTCCGCAACTGTTGCTGTTATGCATAACCCATGAAAAGGCACTCCATATTGGCTAAGCCTTTTTTATATTACTGCTGGCAACCCTGTGTGATGCACTGAGGTGATTACTGCTAGTAATCATGCATAAAGTGACCAATAATGTAATCTTCTCTGAGGTGGTCACTTTTACAATACTAATAATGATGGTAGCTCGCAATAATTTTCATTAAATATAAGTAGCTCCTATTACATAAAAGGCTGAAGCTCCCTGAATTAAAGTAATTTTGTAGCAGACATTGCCTCAAAGCGTCTAAGCTGTACTCCAAAACTACTGCTTGGGCACCGTTCTATCCTGATACGGAGTCCTACTGGCTAGCTTCATAACTGGCATAGTGCAAACGCTGAAAGCACCTAATGAGACTCCTGCGTGTTTTTTAGAATGGCTTATATTGCAGACTTAAGGGGCTATAATAACTCTCAACATGGCCAACATGGTAAGGCATTCATCCACGGCATGTAGTATGCCTGGCACCGCGCTCATCAATTGCTTCACTCACCCAGTAGGATCCATCTTAAGGCGTCGATGTGGAGAAACAAGGCTCTATAGGGCACACATGAAGGTGGACTCCAAATGTTAGACTTGCGAGAAACCGGACTGCAATATTGTGCATGTCCTCTGGGATTGTACAGTTATTTCCCATTACTGGAGCTTGGTTTGGGACACGTTGACTAACACTCCGGAAATCTACCATGCACCACAGCACCCAACAGATAGCTCGCCAATGCTGGAGCAAAAATCACCAAAAACCAGCTAAACGCCGCCCTCGCCCGAAGCCCACCCGTCGACCCCACCGACCTTGACACCGCCGCCCCTAACCTTAGACAGTGGGTCGACGACTGCGGCAACACCCTCACCCCGCTCAAGAAACCCTCCAACAGACACACCAACTAGAAAGCAAGCTGGTTCACCTCGGACCTCAAGGCTTCCAAGCAAACCTGCCGACAACTTGAGAAGAAATGGCACCGCGAACAGACACCGGACAGCTACACAGCCCACAAGAGCGCCATCCGCAGACACCATCACCTCATCAGATCTGCCAAAAGGGCCTCCTTCAAAGACTGCCTAGACAACAATGCACACAACAGCAAAGAGCTCTTTCATCATCGTGAAGGAGCTCTCCAATCTCAGCTCCAATACCAATGACATCCTACCTTCACAAGACCTGTGCAACGCCCTCGCCACCTTCTTCCATCGCAAGATCGCAGACATCCACGACAGCTTCAACACCCTCACTGCCCCGACAATCACTGAGACCAACGACCTCATGACCACCATCCTCACCTACCCCCTGCTCACCTGGACCAACATAAACGACGCCGACACTATGGAAATAATGAACACCATCTACTCCGGCTCTCCATCAAACCCATGCCCACACAACATCTTCAACAAAGCCAGCTCCACCATCGCACCCCTTCTCCGCAAGGCCATCAATATCTCCTTCGAGACAGCGATATTCCCAGAAGGCTGGAAGCACGCCGAAATCAACGCTTTACTCAAAAAACCCAAGGCGCACCCCAAAGACCTCAAGAACTTCCGACCCATCTCCCTGCTCCCAGATGACATCAGGATCCTACTAGACAACGGCGAAACCGCAGCCCTCATCCTCCTGTACCTGTCAGCCGCCTTCGACACTGTCTGCCACTGCACCCTACGCACACGCTGGAATCCAAGACAAAGCACTAGACTGGACCACCTCCTTCCTCTCCAGCAGAACCCAGAGCGTCCGCCTCCCCTTTTCGTTCTGAAGCCACCAAGATCATCTGCGGCGTACCCCAAGGCTCTTCCCTCAGCCCGACACTGTTCAACATCTACATGGCACCACTAACTCACGTCGCCCGACTCCACAACCTCAACATCATCTCCTATGCCGATGACACCCAGCTGATCCTGTCCCTCACCAAGGACCTCCTCACCACCAAAACCATACTTCAAGAAGGAATGAGAGCCGTCACAGAGTGGATGAAGATCAGCTGCCTGAAGCTGAGCTCATACAAGATGGAAGTCGTCATCCTCGGCTCCACTCCCTCGGTGTGGGACGACTCCTGGTGGCCGACCACACTGGGAATAGCACCAACACCCACCGACCACGAACGCAACCTAAGTTTCATCCTCGACTCAACACTCTCCATGACGAAGCAGGTCAACGCCGTCTCGTCCTCCTGCTTCAACACCCTCCGCATGCTCTGCAAGATCTACAGGTGGATCCTCACCAAAACTAGAAGAACGGTCACCCAGACCCTCATCAGCAGCAGGCTAGACTACGGCAACACCCTCTACACAGGAGCCTCGGCAAAACTCCTGAAACGACTACAACGCATACAGAACGCCTCTGCACGCTTGATACTCGACATCCCTTGCTGCAGCCACATCACACCCCACCTAAAAGACCTGCACTGAATTACCGTCAACAAGAGGATCACCTCCAAGCTTCTCACCCACGCACACAAAGCACTCCACAACACCGGAACGACATACCTCAACAGCCGACTCACCTTCTACACCCCGAACCACCAGCTCCGCTCTGCCGACCTCGCCCTCACCACCGTAACCCGCATCTGAAGAGCAAACACTGGCGGCAGATCGTTCTCCCACCTTGCCGCCAAAACCTGGAATTCCCTCTCCATCCTCCTACGGCAGACCCAGGACCTACTCACCTTCAGGAGGCTACTCAAGACCTGGCTTTTCGAGCAATAGCAACCCCCCCCCCCACACCCCCAGCACCTTGAGACCCTGACGGATGAGTAGCGCGCTTTACAAATGCTATGATTGATTGATTGATTGACCCTGGGTTTAGCGCCACATTTGACTAGCTGACTGACCTTGCTACTTGACATCCCAGCATTCCCGGACTTGACGCGCCACAGAGAGCGATGGCTGGCCACAGCCTTCGCCATAGTGAAGGTTGAAATCTTGTGCTATTGGAAATCAGCCATGCTGCTGTCTTAAAGTACATGGCTGTCTGATATGTATGAAATGGTCACTTATGAAAAACTCAACTATAAACTCAACGACCTACTACAAAAGTTTGAGGAAAACTGAGATCCCTTCCTCAACATGGAGCTAGCTGTTCCCACAACACCAACCAGTTCTGATTTCTCTAATGTTCTCAGTACTTGGTCTAAGAAGTAGGCTACCAGTTGGGCAGCCAAGAAGCCGGGCTCTACGTATTTTCTTACCCACCCTGTAAGAAACTGGCTCTATATATACTACACCAAAATGAGGTATAGTGTGTATAGAGACCAAGTAAACCCAGAGGTAGGCAGAGGTTAAAGTTAGATAGAACCTTATTCTCTACTTGTGGTAGAGTGGTCGAGCAGTAAGGCAGAACCAGAGGACAGTGTTAAGCATTTGATGTACACACTCAGTCAGCAAATGAATTCACACACTCAATAACTGAACTCTAGGCCAATTGTGTTTGTATAAAAATATATACTGTTGTTTTATTTTTAAAACCAAGCAAGCCTGGCACAGGTAAGCATTAAATACTTTTAAGTAATAAGTTACTGGATATAGAACAGTTTGAAAATGCAATATAAATTGTACTTTGTTTGATTTACAGGATGCAGTAGGTTGCAACAGTTAGCAAATACAGTACATTGAAATGAATAGGCTTTTTCAGTAAATTCCAGGTAAGTTACTTTGTATGTTACTTTTCTTACTCAGTGCTGGATACCTGGATTCAGCACTGGGACATTGCCTGTAAACAGGTAAGTAAATACGTTTTGGTTATTTGTGCGATTTTTAAAGAATATTTTTAGATTTCAAAACTCCACACAGAAACTTTTTGGAAGAAAATTGTCAATGTTATCCTATGGAGGAAAAACAGGTTATTGGTTCACAGGTAGGTAATGAACTGTGGGAGTTAAGCTTCTGGGGTTAGACTCAGGGGTCCCCCAGGGTCAGCTATGCACTGTTGTTGCACCCTCAGCTGCACTAGGGTGGCCGGGTGCAGAGTGTTGAGGCCCAATGTTATCCAATGGGGGATAGGTGGCCTCCGATTGGCAAGCAGGCCGCTTGGTTGTGGGACCAAAGCTCCTAGGGTTAAGGTCAGGGCAAATGGGGAAACAAAGTAACACAAAAGGTGCACCCTCAGCAGCACTGGGGCGGCCGGGTGCAGAGTGCTGTTTCGAGGCCGGGTGGCCTGTTGTTTTCAATGGAGAACCTCTGGTTTGCAAAAGCACTGCAGGCATGGAGACAAAGGATTTCTGGGTGCGACCACCACTTGGAGAGGTAAGTTGGGAAGTTAAGGACTGGTTAGGCCCGTCGGTTTGGGCACACAAGGCCGTGGGGTGTTGGGTGCAGGGGTTCCTTTTGGAGTTGGATCTTCTTACCAGCTCCTGGTCGCAGTTAGGGGGCCTTCTGGATTTAGGCTGCAGGCGTCGGCTGGAGGCTTGAGGCAGGTCAGGGATCGCTGGGGTGACATCCACGTGGTGTTTTTCCACTCGAGCTCGGGCCGGGTTCGGCGGGTGCAGAGTGGGCTGAATTTGTGGTCCCTGGCTGCTGCCAGAGGTTGCAGTTGAAAAAATCCGGTGTTCACGGGAGAAGCGGTCTTTGTAAGTGAAGGTAGGCAGGTCCTCTGGGGTTTTTGAGGTTGCTGGCTGCAGGACACACCGGGATTTCACAGGAGCAGGTTCGAGGGGAGACAGGCCGGTAGGGCTGGTGCCAAGTCAGTGGGCGTCTTCCTCTGGTTAGCTGGCTGCACGGCTGTTCGGTCCTTCTTTTTCTTTTCTTCTTGTTGATCTGAGGAAGCAAGGTTCATGGTGCCCCCTAAATACTAGGGGTAGGTAAAGGGCAGGGACCAATGGGTCCCTTCCCTGGTGTGGGTACACCCCCTATCATGCCTCCCTCCAGTAGGAGGGGTGCAGGAGCCTGTCTCTGGTTGGCTAGGTCCCTCCATCCTCAAGATGGCAGGGACTCAGAGTTGTGCTTCACCTCACCTTCCCCACCTGAGTAGGGGAGTTGGCAGAGGTGGGCACACCTCTTTCCCTCACTTGTTTTTCCCACCGGCTCTCCTGCCCAAAGTGGGGGGTGTAGAACCAGTGGGGACCAGTTGCTAAAAGCAGCAAATGGTCTGGGGAAGCTCACAAAGGCGGCATGCCTTTGAAGCTTCCCCTTCTTGAACCCTGCCCATCCTGGGGGAGGAGGCTTGGCACCTCCTCCCAGGATGTGCATTGTTTCAGGCCCCTGAGAGCAGCAGGCTCTCGACCCAGGGGTCCAGCAACATGTCTGTTGCTGGCAGCCTAAGCAGCCATTTAGTCAGGGCTTTAGGAGTTGGTCGAGTTTCAGGGGCATCTCTAAGATGCCCTCTGATGTGCATTTACATTAAATCCCACACTGGCATCAGTATGGGTTTAATGTGCTGAGAAGTTTGATACCAAACTTCCCAGTTTTTAGTGTAGCCATTATGGTGTTGTGGAGTTCATAATGACAAACTCCCAGCACCATATACTCTTAATGGCAGCACTTATTTATTTATTTATTTGCGGGTTTGTATCGCGCTTGAATCGACTCCCTAGGGAGTATCTCTGCGCCCAAGAAACATAGCAGACACAGTTAGAGATGGGACCGGATGGAGCTAATTTTGAAACAGGAAGGTTTTAAGTTTCTTCCTGAACATAAGATGTTCCGAACACTGCCTGAGGTCTAGAGGGAGTTTATTCCATAGCGATGGACCGGCCACGGAAAGGGCTCTACCTCCGTGCCTGGCCTTCCTTGCGCGGGGCACAACCAGTAGGGATTGGTTGCTTGACCTGAGGGAACGTGAAGGGGTGTAGGCTATAAATTTATTTTTGAGGTATGCAGGACCTAGTCCGTTTAAGCTTTTGTGGATTAGGCAACAGATCTTAAACTTAGTCCTCTGCCGGACTGATAACCAATGTAGTCTGTCTAAAAGAGGTTTAGAAGCAGACCGTGGAGGGGCGTTTAAGACCAGGCGGGCAGCAGTATTTTGCACCACTTGGAGTTTTGCCAATACTCCCTCATTTACGGATAGTAACAGGCCGTTACAGTAATCAATGCGGCTCAGAATCAGGGCCTGTACTAGCGTTTTCCTGACTGAGTCTGGGAGAATGGGGAATATTTTCCGTAGTAAACTAATTACGTGGAAACATGATCCCACGACGTTGTTGCTATGTTGTTTTAACGAGAGTTCCTGGTCTAAGCGGATTCCTAAGTTTTTTACAATTTGTTTGGGTTCGGGGACTGGACCCAGATCATGTGGCCACCAATCTGGGGTCCAGAGAATCTTAGCCTCCCCGAACAGCATGACTTCGGTCTTGCTCACGTTACACTGCAAGCAGTTAGATGACATCCACTGTGCCACTGCTCTCATGCCTTGTGAGAAGGAATCCTTTACCTCGTCGGTCAAGGTTTTAAAGGGAAAAAGGAGCTGTGTGTCGTCCGCATAGGATACGGGGACGAAACCATATGCTCGCATAATTCCAGCCAGGGGTGCCACATAGACGTTAAAACGGGTTGGGCTCAGGCAAGAGCCCTGTGGCACCCCTTTGGAGATCTCCACCTCCGCCGAGCGGTAGGCACCCATGGTGACAGTTTGGGTGCGGTTGGATAAGAAGCTTCTGAGCCATGTCAGGGCTTTGTCTGTTAGACCGATGTTTTCCATTCGGCTAGTCAGGATGCTGTGTGACACCGTATCAAATGCTGCTGACAGGTCCAACAGCACCATGATAACAGAAAGGCCCCTATCTTGATACATGTGCAGGTCGTCCATGACTGATATCAGGGCTGACTCCGTACTATGTTTAGGCCTAAAGCCGGATTGTGAATAGTCCAGTCCTCCTGTTTGTTCGATGTACATGGATAGATGGTAATTCACATGTTTTTCAAGGAGTTTTCCAAAAAATGGAAGCAGGGATATAGGCCTAAGGTTGGACTGATCTGTCCAAGGGATAGTTGTATTTTTCCTAATTGGTCTGACCAGAGCCCTTTTCCACCCTCTGGGCAACACACCGGTATTCAGGGAAAGATTCACCAGTGTCTGAATCGCGGGCCCTATTTCGGAAGCAATCATAGGCATGATTCTTGCTGGGATGGTGTCATCTGGGCAACCACTCTTTATTTGGGATATGATAGATGCTACCTCCTCAAGAGTGATTGCGGGAAATATGGCCAGGGGGTGTGGGGTGGAGACCGGATATTCCTTACTTAGTGGAAGAGAGTTGTTTCCTCCGAAGGACAGGTTTGCGTTAGTGATTTTTTCATAGATGTTATCTATTTTTTTAGTAAAGAAGTGTGAGATGTCGTCACACAGTTGCTGAGATTCGCACTCCGAGCTCTCGCAGGCCACTGGTTTAGTAAAGGATTGTAAGATTTGGTATAATACCCTTGGGGTGCTTCCCGCAGCTTCAATTTGGGATGCAATATGGGTTTTGCGAGCCCTACGAATGGCTTTGTGGTATATGGAGAGGGATTCCCAGAAGCGACTTCTGTCATCATTCTGGTGAGACGATCTCCATTTCTTCTCAAGTTTTCTGGCCGTTCTTTTTAGGGATCTTAAGTGTTCAGAAAACCAGCACTGCACTTACAGTGCCCAGGAATGGCTGATTAAGAGCCCACCCAAAGTGTTCTTAGGGCAGGAATGGACTTGGGCACTGTAGGGGCACAGAGTTCATGAACCTGTACCCTCACCACTGGCATAGGGCACCCAGCTAGAAGGGTGACCGATGTATGCGAGGGCAGTGGTTTGTGGCCATGGCACAAAGGGATGTGTGCCAAGTCGACTCTTCACTTTGTTCTGCACCAAGACACATAGCCTGCAAAGGCAGTGTGAGAGTGTCAGGGTACAGGGCCTCAAAGGGTGGCACAATAAGTGCTGCAGCCCTTAGAGGCCTTCTCTGGTCACAGTGCCCTGGGTACCTGTGGTACCATTTACCAGGGACAGACATGTGGCAGAGATGCCAATTGGGTTTAAGCTTCAATGTAATTTTAGGGGAGCAACATCGGCCCTGGGTACCTGATTAGCAGGAGCCCAGGGCACACTCAGTCAAAGAACATCAGCAAATCAGCAAAACGTGGGGGCATACCATGCACGAAAGAAGGCACTTTCTCACATACACCCTGCCCCTTATCAGCCTGTTTCCCCTCATTCTACCTACCTACCCAATTGGGGAACTTGCCTTGCACTAGCCCCTCTACATTATGGAGAGATGTGTTCATTTTCGTCTCATTTTCATATTTATAAGGTATTATTGTTTCTGTGGGATGATTAATAATGCACCTTGAATACTTCATGTATATGTTACATGATTGTTGTGTGTTAAAAAAAATAATAAACAATTGAGATTCAAAAAAAGAAATAAAGTAATTTGTAGCATCCAGGGGATTTCTGAGGCATAAGACAGGATACCTGTGGAAAACTGTCCTCTACTTGGGATTGGCAAAGGCAAACCTAATCTGCAAACTAGACTTCAAAGACAGCAAACAAAGCAGCAGATCTTTAAAGTGAATTTTCTAGACTGTGAAATTCATTCAACCAAAGCCCAAGAACAGAGTCCAACTGCATTTGTCTCAGGCCTAAAACGGAATGGTCCCAGCTCCGTTAAAACCAAACTGCTTATCTGTAAGGTATCGTTTTAAGAATACTGGATTGGAAACCTCTGTTTACCTTTTGGAATCTTAATGCCATTCCGGCATCGTAGCATTCTTTAGCCCTTGCCGCAAAACACTGTGGAGTATCCAAAAGGAGACATATAGTGCTCCATAAAACCTCTATACAAATGAATAAAACAATAAATGTAAAGTTTTCAGTTAGCACCAGCTTTTTTCCAATTCTAGCGGGCATACTACTAATGTGGTATTAGCTCATGTGCAATGAGATAACACCACACCAAAAGCATGGCAACATTTCACCTTACTTTTTCACAGATACAATCTGTAGTTAGATCCATGATGGGGCAAATTTATAAAAATATCAAGCAGGATTGTTTTTGTGGAGGAAGGGACACCTTCCTACACAAAATAATCCCCTGTGGCATTTTCCTCTTTCTATGTGGGCTGCAGAATTCATCACACACAGAAAGAGGAAGAAACGAGAAGAAAACAAGATATTTCTCCTCGTTATGCCTCCCCTGGGAATGTGTAGCATTTTGGAGCATTCCCAGGTCTACCAGTGATGATAACTCTGGGAATGCCAAATCCAAGGGTAGTGAGTGGGTACACCCATGCTCCACCGATGTAACGCCACCTTGGAGCAGAGTAACTCAACACAGTGATTTGCACCACGTTACTCTAGATTTATCAAGCTACGCAAGCTGGCCTTGCGATAATTGATAAATCTAACTTAAGAGATTTGTCACTCTTGGGCATCGTTGCATGGTGCAAGTGCAACTCAGCTCTTTAATAAATATGACCCTTGGTGTGCGGTTGTATTTCACAAGCTCACTTCCACCTATTACGTCAACCGCTAATGCTGTGGATGTCTAACAAAAAAGTAATTGTGCTGGAGTTGTTCAGACACGAGAGGTCCACAGAGTCATGCAGACTTTTATCTTCTTTGCACCTTTTTGATTGATTTATATCTGCCCATACAATAGACTCATAATTATAAAATGCATTGAAACGTTTCTACTGTTTAATGGCCAAATACCAATCCCTCTCTTATTGTAACTTGCTGAACTGCACACCATTTCTTAATAAATTATCTTTTATTTTTTACAACTCACGTGGAGGCCTCATGCATATTTGCAGTCCTCTTACATGTTTATGACATTAGATATTCCCCATGCATGTTTCCATACAGTGTACATGCAATTTATTTGCTCTCCTTTGCAGAAGGTAGTTTGTGAGACCTTCTGAGCCTGTGAGATTGGCTGGGAAAGGATCCATTAAAGTTGGAGTTACCATGGAGATAGATTCTGTTTAGTATTTGTTCTCTCTGGCAGACAACTGCTTCATTAGATCACATGTCCTGTAAATGTCAGTTTCTTGGAAACGAGCGCTGAAATTCTGAACGAGAATGAGCTAAAAATATAAACCTCGGAGTACATATCTGCATGTTAAGATGCTTCATGCAGAGCTAACGATGAAAGTGGATGAGATCTCCAGAGGATGCTATATTTGGCGCAGTTGTCAAGAGATGGGTGGATTTGAGGGGTGGATGGATGGATCGGACATTAGAAGATAGACTGATTGTTTTTCTCCTTTTATTTCTTTGTGAATATATAACATTTCTAATGTACATTTTGTTTTCTTTAGAGCTTCTTTGCATTATTGCAAACATTTTAGAACATGTATTTCATTTTCAATAGGAGCACTATGCCTTATATAACATCCTGATGTTTTAGAGCTCATACTATGAATGTTGCTACTTGTGTGCATTAATTAGTCCTTTCACACACAATGATCACATTTATTCACTGTCTTCAGTGAGGTAGTCCTCGTCTAATTTATCAAGGGCCTCATTATGAGTTTGGGCATCCTGCACCATCAAACCCATGTACAAACCGCAGCCAGATTAGGAGTTTTCTCCTCTCTAGTGGGCGTGTCTTTGGCGTTCTCAGGGTGGCGCCTATTAAACAGTAGGGAAAGCATTGGTCTTCGGAGGGCTCTAATTTAGTATTGCTACTCCTGTCTGTGCAATATTAGGGAAAGCGTTAGACTTCAAAGGGGTATTATTTACTATTCCCACACCAGTCTGTGAAGCAGTAGGGAAAGTACTTCACTTCAAATCCATAACATATTTGGATAACCCTATTAATATACAACAAATATAAATCTCTTAATATGAACATTATTAATGAACCCAATTGTTTTATTTATATATTACTTAATTACCTTCACACACTATACCCCCCAAACCTAGCATATATAACTAAAATAAATAAGTATAACAGAATTAACAGAATAATAATCAAATAAATAAATAATAAAAAATTAACAGTTAATTGTTAATTATTGACTAACTTTCCACCCTACACCCCAACAAACACAGGAGCCTAGAAATAAAATTTGAAAATGTATAATTACTGCACAATCTGCAAAATTATCATCAATAAAATATTAATAAAATAATAATTATTGGTTAATTCATAATATCTTAATTAGCTTCCCACCCTATACCCTTACAAACTCAGCAGCCAGAAACTAATATATAACAAAAAGTTATAATTATTACACAATTTACATAATTAATAATCAAATAATAAATAATAAATGAATAATTGTTAATTAATTATTACTTAATTAACTTCCCACCCTGTACCCCTACAAACCCAGCGGCCTTCACTTAATGTATAACTTAAAAATATAATTATTGCACAATTTAAAGAATGAATAATACATTAAATAATTATTAATAAATAATTAATTGTTAATTAATTATACTTAATTAACTTTTCACCGTATATCCCTTCAAACCTAGCAACCCGCTACAGCACTATAAATTAATATTAGCAATTAAATGAAAAATTATAAATCACTTAAAATTGTAAACTATATTTAACAGTATTATTAACAATTATTCAAACAATAATAGCACATAAAATTAATTTATGAACTAAGGCCCACATGCATCAAGCATTTTTGGAGTCGCAAACGGTGCGATTCCTTGAAATCGTCCGTTTGCGAATGCAAAAGTGCTGTTTGGGATGCATCATGCTATTTTAGAAATTGCAATTGTTTTGCAAATTCTAAAATTGCGATAGCACATAAGAAATCGCAATTGTGCAATTTCTAAAATGCTATGCATCATTTCTTAAAAATGTGCGATTTTACAAATTGGAAGTGCAAATTACCACGAAGTTCAACCTCGTGGTAATTTGCGAAATTGTTCAAAAATGCATTTTTTAAACTGTTAAGTTACAGACACACATGTCCTTAGGACATGTGTGTATGTAACTTATACTGAAAAGGATATTTCATGGGTGCAGGGGGGGTCATTTGCACCCCCCTCTCCCCCCTTGAAATGCATTGATGAATTTCGATTTCAAATTGCGAATTCGCAATTCCCATTCATTCCTATGGGCATTTTGGCCCATAGGAATGAATGGGAATTGTGAATTCGCAATTGAAAATTTGCATTTTTTATGCAATTCGGTAAAAATAGCGATTTTTACCGAATTGCAAAAAAAAAGCTAAAATATTCATGCATAGGCTTTTGCGATTTCTAAATTGCGAATCGTTATTTTTCGCAATTTAGAAATCGCAAAAGCCGATATTGATGCATGTGGGCCTTAAAGACAGAAAGATAATTAAAAACAATATTTTTTACGACTATATTCTTGAAAACTATATTAACATTAATAATATTCTTGGCAATGATATTACTTACCTCATAAAATCGATTTTCTTGACAATGATATTCATGCATCACAATATTTTTATATCACAATAGGTTTTGAGGTCCTTCCTGAACTGGAGCAGTGTAGGAATTTGCCGGAGGTGGAGGGAAGGTCATTCCAGGGCTTGGCTGCGAGATAGGAGAAGGACTTTCCTCCCTTTCTGGTCTTGTAGATGCGTGGGATAGTGGCCAGAGAGAGGCCAGCTGATCGGAGGTGTCTCTTGGGTGGGTGGAAGGAGAGGCGGTTGTTTAGGTATACTGGTCCGATGTTTTGGAGGGCCTTGTAAGCTGTGTGAGGAGCTTGAAGGTTATTCTTCTTTCGATGGGGAGTCAGTGGAGATCTCTGAGGTGTTGTGTGATGTGGTTGCGACGGGGGATGTCTAGGGTCAGTCTGGCTGTGGCGTTCTGGACGGTCCGGAGTTTGTTAAGTAGTTTCTTGTTGATCCCGGCGCAGAGGGCGTTGCTGCAGTCCAGGCTGCTACTGATGAGGGTGTGCATGCCAATTTTTCTGGATTCGGAAGGGATCCATCTGAACATTTTTCAGACTATGCAAAGGGTGTTGAAGCAGGCCCGAGGATATGGTGTTGATCTGGCTGTTCATCGTGAGCGATGAGTCAAGTATGATGCTGAGGTTTCATGTGTGGTCCGTTTGGGTGGGGGGGTTCCGAGGATGGAGGGCCACCAGGTGTTGTCCCATACGGAGGGGGTGGAGCAAGCATGAGGACTTCTGTTTTCTCAGAGTCGAGTTTCAGGCAGCTCTTCGTCGCGACAGCTTTCATCCCCTCTTGGAAGTGATGCCAGGTTCTTGGTGAGGGAGAGGATGAGCTGGGTGTCATCGGCAACGTTGAGCCTGTGATTTCTGATGATGGTTGGAAGGGGGGCCTTGTAGATGTTGAAAAGGGTGGGGCAGAGGGAAGTTCCGTGGGGCACTCCACATCTGGTCTTCATTGGTTCCGAGAGGTAGGGCGAGAGTCTGACTCGCTGGGTTCTGCTTAGTTTATATTTCTGTGGAATTAAAGGAGTACAATTTCACCTAACAACTCTGGGAAGGCATTGTAAAAAGGTCCTCAAGCATTCTCAGGCCGGCCAAACAGTCATGCGCACTTTAGCATGTTCTCCATGCAGGCTGTGTTACAGCCTGCATGGAGAACATGCCCAGACTCACTGTCTGAGCACTGAACCACTGTGCTCAGACCAATCACAGCGCTCCATTGCAGCATTATAATTGATTTAAGAGAGCTAATCACAACGCTGCATTGCAGTGTTGTGATTGTCTCAGGGGAGCCTGGCCTTCGGCGTAAGAGAGATGATGTGAGACAGAGCTGCTAGGAGGTAAGTGATTTTTTGTTTTTTTTAGAATGATACCTCCTTACCCACTCGCCCCCTCACCCACCACTCCAGATCCATGCTGGCTGCCACAGGAGCCATCTAGTACACAAAATATAATTGGCTAAGCCAGTAGATTTACAGTCAAGATCTTTAGGCTTTGCCAGTTCTTGTTTTAAACTAGTGTTTCACAAGTACATCTTGGTAGTGGAAATTAAAAAATAACAAGGTTCATCACGCACTGGGAGAAAACTAAGTATGTCAGTGACATTGCCTTTTTGTTTTCCAAACACAAACTTCTGCTTAGGGGGATTGTTGCAGGAAAACAACAACAACATCTTCACCATTGATGCACACCTGTCCCAATTGCATTGATTATTTTTGCCAAAATTGGTGCTTCATGTCATTGGGAGCGTTTTCAGTGAATAAAAGCTGCCAAACGTTATGTTATAATGTTAGCTGTTTTATAAAGCGCTCAAATCTCCCTGGGCATCACGGCGCTGCCTAGAAGTAGTATTCTGAGGATTAGAGAACCAGGATTGAGAATGGATATGTCAGTTAAAACAAAAACGCTTTCAGCTGTTTACTAAAAATGCTGTAGCTCGTAATTTTGTGCAGAGCTGGGGGAGCTCATTCCAATATCTATGCGCAAGATATGAGAAGGCTCTACCCCCGGAGCTGGTAAGACGAATTTGAGGAACCTGAAGGAGATCAAGGGTGCTAGATCTGAGTTTCCTACCGCAAGTAGAGGGGGCCTCTTTCATTCACCGCATTATCTGTGAGATAACAGATTTAAATAAATAATTTTTTCTCACTGATAGCCAGTGCAGTTCCCTAAGCAATGGAATCAAGGGGGAAACTGCAGGACGATTTAGAATCATTCTAGCTGCGGTGTTCTGTACTACTTGGAGTTTGGCCAGTAGGGTCTCTCCCACGTCCGCCAACAAAGCATTACCGTAGCCCAGACGACAAATTACCATTGCCTGGACTAGGGTTCTGCGGTGGGGGTAGGCATGTAGGGAAGGATTTTTCGGAGTACCCGTAAGTTATAGTAGCCTGAACTGGTGGTGGCTCCAATGGGATCCTTCATGGTCAGAGCCTGGTCCAATTGTAGACCTACGTTTTTTACTGATTGTTTGGGGGTGGGGGCTGTGCCCAGCTGAGCAGGCTACCAATCGTCCGACCAGATGTCCGTGGCTTTACCCATTAACATAACCTCCGTTTTTTCTGGGTTCAACTGGAGACAGTTTCCTGTCATCCAGTTGGAGATTGCGAGCATGCCAGTGGCAAAATTGATTTTGTCAAGCTCTGGGTTTGATCCGATGGTAAACATAAGCTGCGTGTCATCAGTATATGATATGATCTTGAAACCCGCCCGCTCAACAATCCTTGCCAAGGGAGCCATGTGTATATTAAAGAGAGTTGGGCTTAGACAGGAGCCCTGCGGGACGCCCTTGCCGAAATGCATTTTCGCCGAGGTGCAAGGTCCTAACATGACAGTTTGGGTTCTCTCAGACAAGAAGTGTTGAAGCCACTTCAAGCCTGTCCCTTGGATACCACAGGAGAGCAGTCTCTCTGCCTGCTTTGAATGGGAGATGGTATCAAAAGCTGCGGAGAGATCTAGGAGAATCAGTATTACTGAGCCTCTTGCATCGTCTTCCTGAGTGAGTCGGTCACAGCCAAAATGGTGGCCTCTGTGCTGAAACCTGGCCGGAAACCCGACTGCGATGGATCCAGGATATGATTACTTTCCAGGTAAGAACTTGGCTGTCGGTTGATAATACTTTCCAGTTGTTTACCCAGGAGCGGAAGTAAGGAGATGGGACGATAGTTGCCAAGGATTGAAGGGTCTGCAGTGTTTTTTTTTAGTATTGGGTGTACAAACGCCTCCTTCCAGATGGTAGGGATGATGCCAGTTTGAATGGAATGGTTAAATAAATCTCAGATTACGGGGGCACAGCTCAAGGTTAGAAGCGCCATAGTTTTTGGCGGACAGAGGTCTGATGGCGACCCAGATTTGGCAGCAGCTAGGCCTTTAGCGACCTCCTCACTTGAGGTTGGTTCGAAGCTGTATAGGAAGCTTGTTGCTATCTAGTCCTGCTCCTCAAATTTGGTAGGAGATACAAAGTCTGGAGGGACTAGTGGAAGGAAATTCTCGTAGATTTTAGATATCTTCTCATTAAAGTAGGTCGCCAGGGAGTTACAAAACTCCTGGAATTTCACTGGCGACTGTCTACAGACTTTAGACCAATCTGATGGACATAGAATTAATTTATTGTGCCAGCCACCAGTGGGCCGACGGGGGCAATGGCATTGCCTCCACTTCCCCATCTGCTTTGCAGCCTACCATCCATGCTCCAAATGAGCCGCTTATACCCTGAAAATAAGTTCAGGGCTGCATTCTGACCCAGAGGCATGACACAGGCCCCCGCAGCCTCTTCAGGAGCAATCCCTAATCCATCACCCTCCCCATTCAGCAAAAGGCCAATGAATATCTGTCAGAAATAGGTGAATTAGGTGCCCTCTTTGCATTCTGCAGGGGGCACCAACATTGTGCGTTGCACCACTGTTCTGAATCTGTGGAAACAGATGTATCAATGTAAATCGGCATTATAATTTGGGGTGCTAACTAGCACACCCCTGCAAATTTGCCTGGTAGATTCTGGCTGGTCAAAACGACTAAAAATTATCAGGGAAAGGTCAGTAAAATAGGCAAAACATGCAAAGTTTCGGGTGTTAAATAGCTAATTTGTATGTTATGCCTTGTTCAAGTTGAAAAACCAGAATAGAAGGGAATTACCACACTGAGTAAATACCTCACCTCGGGGTAATGGTATTTATCACGCGAGACAGAGTGGAAGTTCTTTGACTAGGTAACTTACATTTCTCATCTTCACATTGGAAGAATCAATACTTGTGCCCCAGGCAAGGAAACTTGTCCAACCAGGATTTCAAGATTCAAGTCACGGCTTCTGCTTCCCCGTGTCGGAGCTGGCAGCATAACAACCAGCACAAAGATGTAAACACATTTGCTGGTCATGCAGAAATATTGGCTCCTTAGGAAACAGCAGGTCATCCAGCCTGGACACCATGTGGTAAGGAAGAGAGAAGACAACTGCACCCTTTCCAGTCCAGGGGGAGGAGAGCTGCAAGACTGAGTTCAGGAATGACCATGCAAACTGATGAAGTAGGAAACTGCATCATTAAAGGACAGTAATGATTAACTAAGTAGAACTATTATGAAACATGCAGTGTTCTAATTATTTATTAGTGAATATATAATTCATACGAGCAAGGCCTTAATGGGCATCTATCTGGGCACTGCTGGCAATGTGTAACTATGCAAACTTAGCTGTGAAATCACTGCATGGTTTCTGTACTTGATTTCTATTTTTAATAAATAAAACGTACAGCAACAATACTTATTATTATTTTATTACTCATCTGATTTTTCTTACCATGTGTGTTCGGGAGTATATGGCTGGAACTTTGTAATAGATAGCGCAGGACAGTCAAAAGCAGCTCTTCAAAATGACTGGTCAAGGCATGCATGTACTGCCTGTGGGCAAACAAAGCCAACACAAGGAGATAATGTTCAGAGCACTCCGTCCATCATCTCCTTGTGTTTTCCTTGTACTGCCTGTGGGTCAGCCCTGCAAGCCTGGAGTGAGTGGCAGTTTTTCTGACATTATCCATGGAGAGAGGTGCACTTTTACAGAGGGCCCTCACCCTGCCAGGAAGGACTGGGTCTGCGGGACCTCTGGGCACGACAGCCAGGGACTAGGCATTACCAAACCACCAGTGGTAAGCTGAGGCTCCTTCCTTGAGGCAATTCTTTCTTGAGACTCTCCATGCCAAGCAGCCTATCTTTGCAAGATGCAGGTGTGCAACGAAAATAATCAGCCCTGTGAGAAAGTTACTTGGTATAGGGTGGATCTTAGACTCCTAAAGTGTCTTCATCCTGAAAACATCTGCCCACACCCATTGCTGAAATCATGCCATTCCTAATTAGGGATCCTTGCAGAGCTTAATGCCACAGCTGGATCTGAGAGGAACACTGAGGGAACTATAGCCACACTGGTTTGCAGATGAGCTTTGTCTTACTGTTTCCTAATGCATGGATTGGTGTAGGATTATTCTGAGACTTTACCTCCACCAATGAAGGATTGAGGTGTCTCTGCTCTGAATAGAGTGAAAGGAGAGAGGTTCCATAGAGATGTGGGTGATTTTTATTGGATGAGTTTAATCTTCTTTAAAACCCAATTATTTGATTACCCACATTTTTATTATTCTTACACCAACAACAACTTTAACCACACAAATCGTGATATGAGCAGAACTGCCTTGTACAGCCGCTTGTGGTGCACTAGCAACATTCACCACACCATGTATGCACATATATGTCTTGCATGCATTTGCTTGCTTGGAACTTCAATGTCGAGACTCCAATTTGGTTCAAAATTATGCTGCTCTTTATTATAACTCAAGAACAATCACATTAGCACAGCTAGGATAGCACTAAACGTGCTTCCTGTCTGTCAACTAGTGATACTCACGTCCTTGTGTCTGGTTAACAAAGCCTTGTGGCAAGCACGACCATCTTTACTGTCTACCTTTAGGGTTATTCCTCATATTGCACTATGCATTGGGGTGTTATATCCACTAGGAAGTTCATGTAGGAGGTAAAGATTTTTTCATTCAGACTGCGCTACTTTGGGAAATGTGTCTACTTTTTCCATGAATCCAGTCAGAAAGTCTGTAGGTAATTTTCCAGTATTGGTTTTCTTACAGCATCAAGAATCCTTTCTTCTCCCTCTGCAATGTTTTTGTTAAAAGGATTTTGTTTCATGGGAAAACCATATGTAAAGTATACTTGTCACTCCTTGGTGGTTATTTGTATATGCCATTATTTGGATGTTCATCAGGTAAATGTTTGGTGGCCAAATACATGGAGTATTTGTGTCCATCTTTAGAGCATATTGGAAGCCAGGTACGATTCCAGATTTTCTGCATCATTTACTCACATGATGGAAATTCTACATGTGTAAATGATACACATTGGAGTACCCCTGCAATCGTAAATTGAGTGTGGATTTTCAGGGGCTCTGATCAACCTAATAACATTTGTAAATTTACCCTGCACTAAGGATTAGCCATGAAGGAGCAGATTTCTGATTTAAGGCTTGCCCTATTTCAATATTGTCGATAGTTATTTATTTTCCTTGGGAACTCAGCAAGACCATCCCCTTCCACCATTTCTACCAGGGCAGTGATTATAGCACTGGCCTTGGATTCACAGAAAACATGGACATTTCACTATAGTCTGCGATGTGAACTAAATGCCACAGTACATGACGCATTGCTCGATCACTGGGTCACGTAGGATCCCCCCCAGGCAAAAGCTTTTGTAAAAGCAGGGTGCCACATTCCTCAGAGCTTTACGGGCAAGCCAGGGATCAGTGGCCTTTTCGTCTCTCCGTCCAAACTCTCCACTGTTCACCGTAGACGACAGGGAGAAGATACAGAAGTCAGAGGAAAGGGGAATTTGCAAAATGGTTGTATGACGTTACAACGCATCGCATGCCTTTACAACACAGTTTTTCCATTGCAACATCCTGTAAATCGCATGATTTTACATTGCATGTCACTACAACGCATTATTAGAAACCACCTTTACAACGCATTTCTTTACATCGCATTATAGATTTACAACGCATACCATTACAACGCATACCATTACTTCGCATTTAAGATAAGTGTTGGATAGTGTAGGGGTAAAAATTACTATTCTAACTCCAGCGAGTGCAACAGTAGGGTAAGTGTTGGATAGTGTAGGGGTAATAATTACTATTCTAACTCCAGTGAGTGCAACAGTAGGGTAAGTGTTGGATAGTGTAAGGGTACTATGCATTGTAATGGTATACGTTGTAATGTCTTGCAAAGTAATGCCTGCGTTGTAGTGACATGCGTTGTTATGGTATGCGTTGTAGTGACATGTGATGTAATGCCTGGGTTGTAATGACATGTGATGTAAAGGATGTTGCGATGTAATAACTGCGTTGAAATGGTAGTGCGATGTAAAAGTTGTGTTGTAAAGGTTGTTTCCCTTGCAAAAGAAATAGTACCAGCCGGATGATTACTCATATGCTGCAGCCTGGCGATCTTCACCTCTCTACAATGATTAATTATGTAGAGATCTGGTGCTTTGGTGTCAGAGAAGCTCTTTAAATAAGGAAAATGTGCGTTTGAGACTGTGCAGATCTAGAATGAAACACAGCCTCATTTATATGACACTTTGTACCTGTGTATGGCCTCTTTCTTATATTACATCTTCCAATAATGTCTTATAAGGAGAAATGAATAATACTACATGTTAAATAGAGATCATGTAAGCAAGTATAATTCCGTAGTCTTTTTTCATTCATAGATAAAAGATACGCAACCACAGAAGGGGTACTTTAAGTATTGACTTCACATATGAAAGAAAGTGTTAATTTCTCACTCAAACTGCAGCTTCAGAGAATTTCTCAGGAAGTCTTAAAATGCACAGTCCATAATTCAGTGTTCTGCCTCACCCTGGCATTGTTTTGAATTGATGTACATATTGCACAACCCAGGTAACTCCTTGAGCACTCAAGCAAACTTTCTTAAGATACATACGGTTTAGAGTACATAATAAATTCCAGGAAATTCAAGATCAAAATCAAAGTGCCAAATCCAAGACAACTCGTGCGGCACAGGGCTCCAAAAATTCAAAACTCGTTTGGAAATAAGACTAAGGTATTACCTTGACGATGACATGGAGATGTTGGGATGCACTGCTGATGGGTCATTTGGACTGAGCTTTTATAGTCTGCTTGCTCAAGATGGCTACCCCTGAGTTCCCACAGACTCTGACAAAAGTTAATTGCTTATTTCCTAGCTCAATAGGGCTTCTCCTGCAGAAGCGGCCAGAAGTATTTCTACAGGCAGCTGAGCTTGTAACAGATTCTGAATTTTTTTAGCACTTTTATGCTGATTTCAATTTCTCTGATAGTGTAGTAAAGTAGACATCAGTGTGAGTTAAGGGCACTTTCAATATGGCCAAGAGTTTGTCATATTTCCAAATGCCCACGGATTTGAGTTTGCACAGCTGTGACAATGACCATTTCCACCTCAGCTAGACAGGGCAGTGAAGAGAAGACTTAGCTGCTGCCTCGGGGGCATCATTAAAGGGCAAACAGATTATCAATAAAAGTTCCAAAACTGCCTCTGTGTTGGGTATGACGGGCGTGTACACCTGACCAGTATCATACAGACCTGGTCTATATTTTAGTGTTCAGTTTCCATGCCTGCAAAAGAATGAACAAAAACTGTGACATTTGTTATTTTTTACTTTTGAAAGCTATACCTAAAACAGAAAACACATGAAGAAGTCACTCAAAACGTATTTCAGAGATGTCTTAATTATTCGTTAATGAGTATTAAATCAACCAGGGGAATAATTGCGATTTCAAGAAATAATGCTGATAATTTTTCACACATTCTTTTTCACCTATCAATCAGCTCTTGGTCGTTCAAGAACAGCAAAACGTAAAAAAACATGGCTGGTAAGTTTTTATAACGAGAAAGGTGCCATACAAGTTACTTTACCTAGTGAGTAAAACGTGCAAAGTCCCTGCTTCGTGAAGCTCGGGTCTCCCAGGAAAAAGGGCTGGGCGGTCTTCATAAACCTTTGGATGCTGTTACTAAATATTCTCTGGAGCCTTTTTCAGTTCTGGTTTTGACACGTTTATAACTGCGCCATCTTGTTAGTAGCTTGGTTCACTGCGCCTCAGGGAAATGCGTAATTTGTTAGGGCTGATTAGCATCACTTCATGATTCTGTCTGCGAGGCAGAAGATAAAATGTAGTCTTTCAGATGTAAAGTAGCAAATCTCTTAAACATGATTTTCCTGTAGGCAGCACCTGCAGCTGGCTACAGCGGCTGTAATGTACTTTAAACCGCAGCTACCAATGAATAATTTTGTCCTCTGTGCTAAGAGCTGTGTAAGAAGTAAGTACGGAATTGGTGGGCGTTTTTATGATAGTTAGTGCCCTGTGGAGCTGTTCGGCGCATGCGCGCGGTTCGTCCATTGGGGCGTGGGGGCGTAGCCCCCCCTGCCCGAAGCCGCCCGCAGCTCCCTCGGCGTTTTTCAGTTAAGACGGTGACAACAGTCATGACTGGCAGCATTTAGAATCTCTCCCAAAAAAGCCAATTTCCATTTTTATCCACATTTAAAAATAAGTTCAGACAGGAAAATAAATGGTTTTCTGTCTGTACATATCTGTAAAGATCAGTAAAAACAGAAAACAGGGAATCTTAATTATGTATTTCTTGTTCAGAGTCCACCCAGAACCATGAGGGATTAGTGCATTTAACATTAATATGCTACATCTCCCCTTTTTGTAAGTAAAAAGTGTTAGACATCACTAAAATCACATTCCCTCAATTAGTCAGCAAGATGCTCGCACTTGTCTGACGGCTCGGGTGATCCAAGGTGATTAAGGTCACCCTGATTGGGCAACGGCGACATAGGCTCAGGCACTTGAGCCAGACCTTCAGACGGGGTCGCCTCACGAATGGTTTCAGGAATCGTTAAGTGTTGCGGTAGGTGTTTAAAATGTGATGTGTACTGAGTGATGGATTGTCCAGGACGATGTGCTATCACCATATGTCCCTTGCACACCACGAACTGTAAAGTATCAGCGGCAAAAGCAGTGTCCATTTTCCATTTTCATCTCTGTTTAACCAGTACCCAGTCTCCTTCGTCGAAGACTGTCTCCTGGGCGTTAAGACGCTGGTCTGAATACGTTTTCATTTCCCTTATCCGAGTTGCTCGGGTGTCTCGATCCATGTCAGTATTCACTGATCAATCCTTGATTCATTAAGGTAGTTTTTTCTAATGGCTCACCCAAATATCAAGGTGGCTGGACTCTCACCAGTTGTTGAGTGAGGAGTTGTTTGATAGGCCCTGAGGTCCTGGCGCCTGGCTTGGTTCAGATCGATTCCTTCTATGGACTCTTGCTGACTGAACCTCTTGAGGGTGCCCATGAACTGTTGAACTACACTATTGGCTTGAGGCCAGAGGGGTGTACTCGTTTGGTGTTTAAAGGTGAGTCAGACAAGAAATTCTCTAAACTCTTTGCTGTTAAAGGGCGGCCATTATCAGATTTGAGGATTTCGGGGATACACCACTTTGCAAAGATGTCATGAAGCCATTCTATGACTTTGTCATGGTTGTCGAAAATAGGTCTTCCACCAAAGGAAATTCAAATATTCGTCTATGACTACATTGATATGGTGTACATTTGCTAAAAGCCCAAAAAAGCCAACTGCAGCCCTCTACAATGCACGGGGACAAACAATTCTAAATGTGGCATGCCTTCCGCTCCTTCTCGACTCGCTCATTTAGCTGAGGGAACCACACTCAATCTCTTAAGGCTGTTTTGGTGTCTACTATACCACTGTTTCCTTCATGGGCCAGCTCAATGACCCACTGTCTTAGGCTATCAGGCATGACGATTCTCGATCCTTGCAGTAGTACACCGTCTTGGGTGATTGCTAACTCATCCTGTACATTTTTTAACTTTTGGAATTTAATATCCGCAAAGAGGCCTGGTACTTATCCTCCATGATTGCGTGGTAATAAGTTCTTTGATTATGATCATGTCTTTATCTGTATTGGTGGCGGCAGTGATCTGTTACACACACAGAGCCGTTGATGTGCATCTATCTCACAATAAAGATGAAATATGCTTCAGCTGTCCATGAGGTTGAACTGTGACGAAGTAGTAGGCCCGCATGAAAAGTTATCGGTCTGTTTTAATCCTTCCCTGGTTTGTGCACAATCTATTGTGGTACTCTTGCAGTCTTAATCTTTACCCCCACCTCTCGATGCGAGGAGACATTTTAGCCTTCGGGTTTCCTAAAATTGTAAGCAATGCCTGGTGATCCGTGATGAGCATGAACCATTTTCTGTAGAGGAATACATGAAAATGCTCACATGCCCACATCACAGCCAGGCTCTCCTTCTCTGGCTGAGAGCAGGCACATTCTGTTTCAGGCAGGCTTCAACTGGTATAGGCCACAATATGTCTCAGAGCATTCGGATGGCCATTGTGTTGAGCAAGGATTGTCCCTACCCCTACCAGAATCGCATCAACTGTTATTTCAGTATGTAACTTGGGGTCGAAGTAGGCAATTTCAGTTGCATTCTCAATCACATGTTTAATGTGTTTGAAGCCCTGGTTGCATTCCGGAGACCACTGAGGTGGTATAATTAATTTAGTCAGGTCTCTTAATGGGGCACTTACTGTAGCAAATTTGTAAATGTATCATGAGCAATAACTGGCCATGTCTTAAAAGGATCTCAGCATGGTAACATCCTGGAGCAAGGGGGCAAGTGGATGAGAGTGCTTGCACCTTGTCTGGGTCTGGAGTCATTACCCATTCGGAGAATATGTGCCTATAAAACCTGAGTTTGGTTTTGTGAAACTCACACTTTGTGACATTCAGAGTGAGACCTGCTTCAGCAAGTAACTTACACGCTTGGGTAAGGTCTTTGTTGTGTTCTTTCTGTGTTCTCCCAGAAACCAGTATGTCATCACTTTAATTGAAAGCATTAGTAACAGGTTGGATTACTCAGCAAATAACATCCTGAAATATCTCAGCAGCCGAAGATACTCCAAAAGTCAGCCACTACATCTGTACAAACCAACTTGAGTCAAAAAGGTAGTAATGTACTTGCAGTTCTCCTCCAATTCGAGTTGATGGCATTCGTTATTCAAGTCAAATGGGAAAGCACTTTGTCTCCATTCAATTGCATGATGGTGTCCACTATGAGCTGACCAGGATGTTTTTTCCCTCAATGGCTTTGTTTGCCTGGTGCATATCAACACAAATACACACTGCTCTGCTACTGTCCCTTTTTGGTACTACTACTATGGGTGAAACCCATGGCGAGGGGTCTGTGGTGCGTTCAATGATGTAAAGTTTTAAGAGTGCCTCCAACTCTTTCTCTACAGCTTCTTGCAGATGAAAAGCAACGATGGTGCTGCTGAGCAATAAGGTGAACATCTTCATTGTTATGAAGCTGTACTTTCATTTTCTTGAGTTTTCCCTGGTCATGGAACAATGGTGGGAATCGGCTCATAATCTCAAACTGAGCTCAGAGGTTGTAGTTGAGGAATATCTACCCCGTGTGAGCAATGATGGCAAAACTGAGCAAAGAGGGGTGTGTAGAGGCACAAGGGATAGGCTGTTAAACTTTTTCACTGGCATGATATTAATTGACGCACCACTGTCTATGATGAAAGTTATTGGGTGTTCACTTTTTTTTTTTAATATTTATTTTTATTAAGTATAACACAAGAGTAGAAATATACATATCGGGCATCGTCCAATGGAACATATAACAGTGAACGGGCAGATCAAATACGAGAATACACAACAGTTATAGGCATCTGAAAGACATCAATAGTAAATTAGAGATGAGATAAAACAATACGGTACAGATAGCCTCAAGAAAACATCATCGGATCCCGTCCACCCAGAATACAGAATATGAGAGTCCAACACTCGACACCCGGATATGAGGATTCAACGATCAGGAGAATATGCCACATCTCTTGTGAAGAAGGGAAAAGGGACACAGAAAGGTCATAGAACAAAATAAAGGAAAAATATAAAACCCCACCCCCAACCCCCCACCCTACACCCCTGCAAATGGCTACGACCTAACCCCACTAGCAGCGTGCCTGTCGCCCACTAAACTAACCCCAAGGAAGGGAAAAGACGGAGGAGGAGAATCGTAGAAAACAAACACACCCACGGTCTCCCGTGCCCCCCGCCAGAAGCAATCACCCCGAAATATAGTCAAACCAACATATAGCAAATTTACAGACCAAACGGGGGAATGTAGCAATGCACCACCCAACTCCCGTCACGTTATAGGTACAATCCCGGCATCGAGTCAAGCTATATTATCGAACCCAAAACTCAAGTTCAACCCTGGCCAGTACGGTACTTCACGAGAGTCTTTTCCACTCGAACCCCCATTTCAATTGAAAATGCAAAACGAGCGTCAAAGTACACGGTGGTGGTACAGGCTCGGCAGACTGAAAGATAGTCACGATTTCCACAAAAGGAGCAAAGGATAGTGTCAAGAGATGTCAAGTCTTTCCAACAGCCACTGAGGAATTTGTAACGGCACAGAGGACTGTCCATATCCAAATGAGACGGCAGCAGGATTGAGCAGGGAACGCTAGCGACAAGCACGGGCTCGCTAGCTGTGAATTGGGAGTCAACAAAGCACAGTAAATCCAGGTTATGCCCGGGGACCTCGATCTCAGGCGTACATTGCACCGCTGGTACCAGAGATGGAAGAGAGCTTAACGGAGAATCATAGACCGGTCCCCAAATACCGTCCACTTGCATGCTCAGTGTCTGGAATACATCGGTGATCTGTGAGTGGAGCGCCTCAATGGCGGCCATGACGGCCTGCAGCGATGGCGTACCTTCCATCCGCCCCATCCCCTCTCACCAAGAGGCAGAGCTGGAGTCGTACCCCGGAGGCCGGCCTCTCCGGGGCAACAGGTCACGCAAATCCAGCAATCACAGTGGGCGCTCTCCGTCGTGTAGGATCGACATCGTCGCCAGTAGCGAGGGCCCCGGCCCGTCAACCCCGGGAGGTCAGCAGGGTCTCCGGGCATCGGACCCCTGGACACGGCAGCCGGTGCGATACGCTGTTGTGTGCACGGTGCAGACCGTTCACGATGCCACCATCCGAAAACAAACAGGTTACGAGACACTCAGGGGGACCGGGCTCAGTCCAGGTCCAGCGGCCGTTGTTGATCAACTCCAACCCGGATGAGCTAGAAATCGAGGCCCCGGCTTCCACACGATGGTAGGCCGAGAATTGGAACACGGCATATCTTCGGCATCCGATAAGATAAAAACCTCAGGATTACACCTTTAGAAGCAGAAATACTTCATGAACCCGGGAGTCTGGTGCGAGTTCAGGATTAATAGCAGGATATACGAGCTGCTGGCGGAGGTCGGCAGAGCCGGGAGCTTACGCGGCCATCTTGGTTGCTAGCGTAGCTCCTCCTTCTGGGTGTTCACTTTCAATGTGATTTTGGAACACTGTCCAAAGGAAGTATGTCTCTTGTTTGGTGATTTTTCCATGAGCTGCGATCTTCTTTAAATGCAACCAACCCCACATGCGGACACCATTCTTTGGTAGATTCTATCCGTGCACACCCATCTTCTTTGCTAGTACTTGATAATGAAGTTGAAGAACCTTTGTATGATGAACTTGACAGCGATTGGTTTTGTCTGGTTTCTACTTCTCATATTTGATGTTGCTTTTTGGGTTTTGGGGGCGTGGCTAGAATACTTCTGGAATGTTCTCACAACCATTTTCTCTTGCTGACATGATGCACTTGATTTTTCTTTAGCTGGGCGCATAGTTATGAAATGGTTCTCTTTCCCACAACCTTTGCAGACTTGTCCTATGGCAGAACATTTACCTTTGTGGGGCATAGCTTCATTTTCTTTAAAGACGAAGATTCATGTGCATCGTGGTTATACTTGTGCTTGCTTTTCATAGTCAATGCTGATTCATTGTGTGCTGTTCCTGCTTCCATGTTAGTAGCTTGTCGGTCTGCTCGTTATTCTACTCTTTGAGCCATCAGCATTTTCTCTAGACCGTTTCTTACTCTCAGCATGTGCTGTCTAAACAAATCTGAAAGTCGGCCATCAATGACACTGAGGCACATGGCTTCTTCGTCGCAGAACTTATAATGTCTAATGAGTGGACCAAGTCTTTCAACAAACTCTTCCATTGTTTCACCAACCTGTTGTCGAGCTTGGTTGAAAATGTACTTTTAATAGTCGACATTTGGCATTGGATTGAACTTTGCCTCCAACACATCTTTTACCTTTGGCCACAATGTTACATCATTGGCAACCTGGCTTGGCAGTTCGGGCTGGACTGTTCCCATGGGGCACAGGGTCAAGACTGATTTGCATATGGCTGGGTTCAAACTGGAATGGCATGGTGAGCAAAAAAATGATGGATTTAGGCCCAGATCTCTGTACTGGGGTGAATGTATGACATTGTTCTGCATTCTGTCCATCACCTGTTGTTTTTGCAATTATCACCCCGAGTGGGACGGGTATGCTCAGACGTGAGTCCCGTGCTCTCCATGCCACTGGAATCAAGCTATCCAGGCTGATGAGGGCTGAAAGCCCGAAACCGGTTTTTGGATGCTTGTTTCCAGTCCAGGGAGGACCTGGCTTGGCAGTTCGGGCTGGACTGTTCCCATGGGACACAGGGTCAAGACTGATTTGCATATGGCTGGGTTCAAACTGGAATGGCATGCTGAGCAAAAAAACGATGGATTTAGGCCCAGATCTCTGTACTGGGGTGAATGTATGACATTGTTCTGCATTCTGTCCATCACCTGTTGTTTTTGCAATTATCACCCCGAGTGGGACGGGTATGCTCAGACGTGAGTCCTGTGCTCTCCATGCCACTGGAATCAAGCTATCCAGGCTGATGAGGGCTGAAAGCCCGAAACCGGTCCTTGGATGCTTGTTTCCAGTCCAGGGAGGACCTGGCTTGGCAGTTCGGGCTGGACTATTCCCATGGGGCACAGGGTCAAAACTGATTTGCATATGGCTGGGTTCAAACTGGAATGGCATGGTGAGCAAAAAAATGATGGATTTAGGCCCATATCTCTGTACTGGGGTGAATGTATGACATTGTTCTGCATTCTGTCCATCACCTGTTGTTTTTGCAATTATCACCCCGAGTGGGACGGGTATGCTCAGACGTGAGTCCCGTGCTCTCCATGCCACTGGAATCAAGCTATCCAGGCTGATGAGGGCTGAAAGCCCGAAACCGGTCCTTGGATGCTTGTTTCCAGTCCAAGGAGGACCTGGCTTGGCAGTTCGGGCTGGACTGTTGCCATGGGGCACAGGGTCAAGACTGATTTGCATATGGCTGGGTTCAAACTCGAATGGCATGGTGAGCAAAACAACGATGGATTTAGGCCCAGATCTCTGTACTGGGGTGAATGTATGACATTGTTCTGCATTCTGTCCATCACCTGTTGTTTTTGCAATTATCACCCTGAGTGGGACGGGTATGCTCAGACGTGAGTCCCGTGCTCTCCATGCCACTGGAATCAAGCTATCCAGGCTGATGAGGGCTGAAAGCCCGAAACCGGTACTTGGATGCTTGTTTCCAGTCCAGGGAGGACCTGGCTTGGCAGTTCGGCTGGACTGTTCCCATGGGGCACAGGGTCAAGACTGATTTGCATATGGCTGGGTTCAAACTGGAATGGCATGGTGAGCAAAAAAACGATGGATTTAGGCCTGGATCTCTGTACTGGGGTGAATGTATGACATTGTTCTGCATTCTGTCCATCACCTGTTGTTTTTGCAATTATCACCCCGAGTGGGACGGGTATGCTCAGACGTGAGTCCCGTGCTCTCCATGCCACTGGAATCAAGCTATCCAGGCTGATGAGGGCTGAAAGCCCGAAACCAGTCCTTGGATGCTTGTTTCCAGTCCAGGGAGGACCTGGCTTGGCAGTTCGGGCTGGACTGTTCCCATGCAGCACAGGGTCAAGACTGATTTGCATATGGCTGGGTTCAAACTGGAATGGCATGGTGAGCAAAAAAACGATGGACTTAGGCCCAGATCTCTGTACTGGGGTGAATGTATGACATTGTTCTGCATTCTGTCCTTCACCTGTTGTTTTTGCAATTTTCACCCCGAGTGGGACGGGTATGCTCAGACGTGAGTCCCGTGCTCTCCATGCCACTGGAATCAAACTATCCAGGCTGATGAGGGCTGAAAGCCCGAAACCGGTCCTTGGATGCTTGTTTCCAGTCCAGGGAGGACCTGGCTTGGCAGTTCGGGCTGGACTGTTCCCATGGGGCACAGGGTCAAGACTGATTTACATATGGCTGGGTTCAAACTGGAATGGCATGGTGAGCAAAAAAACACTATGGATTTATGTCCAGATCTCTGTACTGGGGTGAATGTATGACATTGTTCTGCATTCTGTCCATCACCTGTTGTTTTTGCAATTATCACCCCGAGTGGGACGGGTATGCTCAGACGTGAGTCCCGTGCTCTCCATGCCACTGGAATCAAACTATCCAGGCTGATGAGGGCTGAAAGCCCGAAACCGGTCCTTGGATGCTTGTTTCCAGTCCAGGGAGGACCTGGCTTGGCAGTTCGGGCTGGACTGTTCCCATGGGGCACAGGGTCAAGACTGATTTGCATATGGCTGGGTTCAAACTGGAATGGCATGGTGAGCAAAAAAACGATGGATTTAGGCCCAGATCTCTGTACTGGGGTGAATGTATGACATTGTTCTGAATTCTGTCCATCACCTGTAGTTTCCACAATGTTACATCAGTCTGTGAGATTTTCCTTGGCTTTTCTTTCACTCCATCACCGGCAAGGTTTTTCAAATATTTGATGATCTTTTTTGCATTTTTTTACACTTGCACAACTATGAATTCATTGAATGTTTTGGTCTGCACAGACCATTTGGCACCAATGTTCTGCTGCTTAGAAGTGTCAAAAAGGCAGTGGTGGCTTCAGGGATAAGGTTGCATTTTTGTATTTTACGCTCCCCTCTGCCGCCGTTGTATCGGCACGTGCAGTTCGGGTAATAACAATGCAGGTTGGCTCTGAAAACTCCTTCAAGCAGAAGTTGCCTTCAAAGCATGTGTCGCAGTATGCTTCATCGCCTGTGACAGTGAGTAATTTCTCTGTTTCTCGTACCTTGCTGATGGGATCATTATTTCTTGTTTTGTCTGATTAGTTGCTCTGTATTTAGTGCGCAGGACAGCATCTCTGTTGACCACCTTTGCAATGGTTTTTGGCGAGCTTTTTTAATGTGCTCCTCTGTAGGGCCTTCAATTTCTTCTGTGGCATGAGTGGACTGGTGCCAGACTTTGACTCTACATGTGCCGGTCACAGACTGCTTTGCATCTATTATGGGCACATGTGGCACACACAAGTAGTTTGCTGTATCATTACAAACTCTCAGGGAGGGCAGTCTTGCTTTCCTTGGGCACATATCATCTACTTGTCACCAGCTGTAGTGTCTTCCCCAGCCTTGGACAATACAGATGAATAACACCACACTACAGCTGCAGTCAAGCATTACTTTATTCCTTAGCATGCACTCACACATTGTGCATTACATCATACTTCTCATTAACCACACCCTAACACTTCCCCGCATATTATTTGTTTCCTATTCACAGTCTGCCCAGAACCACATGGGTCCTAGTGCATATAACATCAATTTGCTACACTTTGAAGTGAGTTACTTGAAACCTACAATTTTCATGTACAAGAATAACATCTTTGGTGATCTGTCATAATCTTAAGGTTCAATCAAATAGTAGGAGGATAACAATTACATAGCTACCTTTACCTTGTTGCCGTTGGTGCTTTCCTCAATGCAGTTGTATTACATTGTAATTTTTAATTACCATTATAAAACTACAGAATAGAGTTTAGAAGTATTAAAATCTCTTATTCGAAAACTTGAGGAAAAAAGGCAACCCTTCTCCTTGGCTGTAAACTGGTCTGGCCCCAGAAATTAGATTTTAATGATTCTTTTACGACAAAGCACTGCTCTAATGTTTTAATGTCAGGGGTTGTTGAAACTCAATCTTTTTCTCTCACAAAATACGTAGTATAATTTTTGTGAAAGTTATTGCAAGATTAAACATACTTTGCAAACTCTTTAGAGGCCCGGTATTTAACGCAAAATTTGCACACTTCGAATACAAAATTCATGCAACATTATTGGGGAATGATTCAAGCACACATTTCTCATGGCTGCAGCAAACATCCGTTTCACACTTGCAGCGATGATTTTCTGATTAACTAACGGCCAGATTCATGAAAGGGCCGTTTTGCGAGTCTTTAATAGCGATTCATAAGGAATCGCTATTAAGGACTTGCAAAACGGGATTCATGTAGGAATTGCTAAATAAATTGCGATTCCTACACATTCCTTATTTGCGATTAGCAAATTGCTAATCGCAAATAAGGAATAACTCCCCATTCATTCCTATGGGCCTAAGGCCCATAGGAATGAATGGGGAGTTATTCCTTATTTGCGATTAGCAATTTGCTAATCGCAAATAAGGATGCGATTTCAAGGGTGCAGGGGTGTCCAAAGGACACCCTGTAGCACCCCTGAAATGTGAATTTACACTGATGTTGTGCACACACATGTCCAAAGGACATGTGTGTGTGTAACATGCAACTCAGAAAAATACATTAAAATGCATTTTTCTAAGTTTTCGCTATTTACCACGAGGTTTGACTTCGTGGTAAATAGCGGTCCTAAATTGCGAATTCGCTATTTTTAAATGTTTCATGAATAGCATTTAAGGAATCTCTAATAGAGATTCCTTAAATGCTAATCCTCGCATATTTGTGAATTCTTTATTAGCGATTTTTGCATTTGGGATGATGAATCCCAAATGCAAAAATCTGGCCCTTTTGCGAGCGCATTTCGCTTGATGAATCTGGCTGTAAGTCCCTTGTGGATGAACATTTTGCGAAATAGCACCACTGCAAAATGGGAAGAATTTTCATGAAATTTTTCAACATGAAACACACACATTTTGCAACATTAGGCCTATGTAATAAATATGTCTCACCTGCCTTGTTTATATTCACACTACTCTTATGGAAGCTTGAGCAACCCATTACCTACCATTCAACCATTGTATCAAAAGTACTACGTGTCTCGTGGCCTTTTTGGTGTGTAGATAGGTGAGTGAGTGAGCAAGCAAGCAAGTGTAAAAGTAAGCAAATCAGTGATTGGTTGGCTCACATCATGAGTACATTAAGTATATTACACCAGAGGCAATAGGTACCTGCAACTAAATGTCAGTATAAAAATGAGTGTGCTTTAGGTAACCTTTAGAATTTGTGATTATTTTTTAAACATTTATGGTTTTTGCAAACATCCCAAAGCAGTTGGGTCCAGATGTACAAAATTCTTATTTTGCATTTTCTAAACGGAATCGCTATTTAGGAAATGCGAACCAAAGGGTGCCTCTGGCCTTAAGGGCCCCCGTGGAGGCACCCCGAAATTCGTAGTGAAGATGTAAGTGCGCATATGCTCTAGGTGCATATATCCTCTTCATGTCACATTAAAAAATGCATTTTTAAGTACGTTTTAATTTTGCTTACGGTTACCATCGACTTTGAGTCGATGGTAATAGCAAATTCCTAAATGCCCAATCCGCATTTAGGAAATGCTTTGTACATGTGCTTTAGGAATCACAAATAGATAATCCTTATTTGCGTTTCCTAAATCGCGGTCCCAATTTGCGATTTTTACCGGGTAGAAATCGCAATTTGCAACTGGTTTTTGGCCTTTGAACATATGAAAAGGTTTTTGTATTTCTTAATTGGCCGAAATATTAATTTGGCCAGTTAAGAAATACAAAAAGCTTTCCAACATCTGGCCCCCGGTCTCTTATGTTGCTGAAATTCAATTCTATGTCCAACAGTAGATTTGGTGCAATATTTTAATGGTGTTAGCAGATTGAATGCAATCGGTCAGCAAGCAACATCCAAGGATGCGAGCTCAGTAGTGATGTAGCAAGCAAAAGAGTGTTGTACAGAGTTCCCCAGTGGGAGCTAGTGATGTCGCTCAGTCAATTTTCTCTCTCAGTTATGGTGGCGGGACAAGTGCAGGGTGTAGACCCTTATCAGAATTTTAGGATACCTCACACAAGTCACCGACAGGCCAACACCTGTTGTCCCAGTCGGTGTCCGTCCAGCGTCATCATTGGTATCCTGCTCCTACGGCAGGCTGGCGGTGCAATGCCCGTCGGGCAGCCCGAAGGGCCGCACTTTGATGGAGATCTTTTATTCCGAGCCAGCGGGTGTATGTGTGTGAGGGGCCTAGGGAGTGCAATAGTGAGCAAGGGGGTGTGTGTGTAGAATTAAAAGAAGTCAGTCGAGTCCATTAAGAATAACTTTAATGATCAGGCTCGCTGCTTTGTTAAAATTAAGGGGTATTAAGGAGTGATAGGCAATGAGACCAATCCTTATTCAACCCTTCATGTGAAAATGGTCGACATGTTTCTTGCCGTAAGGGCAATTCGTCAGGACCTTAGTGCTCATATAATTGCTGGGTGTCTACTAGATTGAGAAGACCCCCATATACGACCTGAATAGTATCGTACTGGAGTGGTTCCAGGCGGGAAACCTACTGGAAACTGAAAAATTGAATAAACAGACATACATGATGTTAGAGTATGATGGTGACAATTTACATCAGCAGGTGCCTGTGTATTAAGGTGACTTGACCGTGCATGTCCCGTGAATCCAAACGCTATGTCATCGCAATTTGAATGGTACTGTGAGAGAGAGGTGATTGATAAAACCAGTGCGCGTGGTCGAACACGCTCTGTGTGTGAGTAGTCATGCTGTAACGCTTAAAGCATGCATCTCAGTGCAAAGGGCGTGACTCAAGACTATGTAACTTGCCGAGTCCGGTATGCACCCAGTATGCCGGGCCATTAGTGATGTAACGCCCCAACCCAGTAAGTCGGTAAGGGCGGCCCGTGTATCCATTACAAAATTATGAATATACATGTATGCAGACTGAATAGTTCAGCCAAACAATCCCGAAAAAAGGGAGAAGAGAACGCAGATATAAACACAAACCATATGCATAAGAATCAGAACGCTCAAATCCAGTCCGACACTCTGTCATTAGCTCAAGGTCGGTGTTTGCGTGGTGATCGCGGTCACCGGCATGAAGTCTAAAAAGCACAATACAAGGACAGTGCCCTAATTGACGTGTGCGCGTGAGTGCGAGCAATGTCAACAATAATGACGATGCGCTTACCCGCTAGTGTTGTTCCGGGAGCCTCACGGGCTGTCCATGTGGGGCCAACTGCGAGTGAGGGGTTCCTGAGGGGAAAGTAAGGCAACCCGCGGAGTTAGCAGAAGTAATAACCACCTTCACGCAGCGTCCCTCGTGAAGGGGATCCGCTGGGTGGTGGCTGGCCGGGCGTCTAACAAAGAGCGCGCGGTCTTTTGTGAGTAGCTCCACACCTTACCTCAAGCGTCGCTGAAGGCAGGCATCTCAGCACCTACCCGTCCCACGGTCGCAAGTAGCAGGGACAGCCGGCAGGTTGCCCGGGAGTCTTCAGTCTAGTTAAAGAGAGATCGAAATCGAGCGTGCACCCAGCGGGGGCGTGTCCCACTGGTTACTCCACCCCGGCATGCAAGAGTGAAAAGTGAGAAAGGGTTAGCTCGAGGCAGCAGCTAGAATGCCCTTCAATGCGGGGGCCATTTTGGAACGTATAGTAAAAGCTGATTTGTTATCTCAGTACTCATTAAGGAATGGACAATAAAGTCCCAAATCATGCCTATCTGGCGAGGGCAGTCCAGGGCACCCCTTCGTTCAGTCCCCGTTCCTCGCACTGTAATCGATGTACCCATCTTTGTTCAAGTCGGAAGAGGGCTTGTTGATTGAAGTTAGGTACACACTCTAGTACTGCCCACCTGATGTTTTCTGGGCGATGTTGATTAGTTTTGCAGTGTTCATACAGTCTAGTGTGTGATTTTTGGCACCGAATGTTGCTGTTGTGCTCCATTATACGTTGTTTCACCGGACGCATGGTCATCCCGATGTATACCAGGTCGCAGGGGCAGATCAACACATAGATACACTTGGAACTATTGCAGTTAGTATGCTTGTTCATTGTCCATGTGAAGTCGCCAGGGAGTACAATGGTCTTGCCTTGGATGGTTTGGGGGCAGACAACGCAGGACCCACAGCGATAGTGTCCAGTTACTGGGGGAAGGTCCCAAAGAGTATTGGCAGTCTGGGTATTGGTCTTCCTAGGACGGGTGTGGATCAGCGTGTCCTTCAAATTAGCCGTCCTCTTAAAAGCAAAGCGAGGACGTGGAAGTTCCAACCCCACAGAATTGAGAAGGTCCCAATGTGAGGTGATCGTTTTTTTGATGAACGAGGAGTGTTTCGTGAAGGAAGTCACACAAACAATCGTGTCCTCTTGTTCCTTGGGGTGTATTTCCAGCAGGGCCTCCCTGTTGTTGTTGAGGGCTCTCTTAGTGGAGGTTTTCAAGAGATGAGTGGGGTAACCCCGAGCCTGGAGCTTGGTCTGCAGGGATCGGGCTTGCTGTTTGTAATCAGTAGTCGAGCTACAATTCCTCCGGAGGCGGAGAAATTGGCCGAAAGGTAAATTGTCCCTGAGGGATCTAGTATGGTGGCTGGTGTAAGATAATAGACTGTTCCTATCAGTATCCTTTTTGTACAGAGTGGTACTGATGGTGGTAGGTTGTGATGTGCCAGAATATAAATAATTTCTTGTCCTCCTCTGAAATGTTCAGCCCCTTGTGTGAACCATGAAGAGGGTCATGGGGCCAGATGTACAAAATTCTTATTTTGCATTTCCTAAATAGTGATTTCATAGGAATTATTATTTAGGAAATGCAAAATGTTATGTACAAAATTTGCAATTTCCTAATAGCAATTCCTACAGAGTAGGAATCGCTATTAGGAAATCGCAGATAGGAAATGCTATTACATTTCCACCTCTGGGCCAAATACGAAATGGTTTCCATTTCCTAAATTGCGATTTCCTACTAGGAAATCGCAATTTTGGAAATCCAAACCAAAGGGTGTCTCTGGTCTTAAGGTCCCCCTGGAGGCCCCCCAAAATTCGTAGTGCTCCTGTAAATGTGCTCTTCATGTTACATTAAAAAATGCGATTATTAATTGCTGCCCGATGGATGTCCCCTGTGCCTCCCACCCTCTCAGGGTGGCAGCGAGCAGGGCCGGACTGGATACCGGGCAGTTGTGTGTGCTGCCGTGCTGGGGGCTAATTTCGTTGATGGGGACCTGCGTGTGCAAAACGAAATTCGTTTTGCTTTTTCTATTTCAAATCGCACGCAGGTCCCCATCAACGAAATAAGCCCCCACCACAGAGAAATTAGCCCCTAGCTCGGCAGCACACACAACTGCCCGGTAGCCAGTCCGGCCCTGGCAGCGGGAGTAGATTGGTGTGCTCAACAATTCACTGTTGATTATCACAGCTCAGGCTTCTGTTACAGATATTATCTGTACCTCTCCCACACTTCCACAAAGCTGAGTAGAACCCTCTGCTTACGCACTAGAATGACCCTATACCTTCCTGGGCTGAACCCTCTCTTTCATATGTTCTAGCATAAGTGTTGAGACTATATAAGGTAGTCAGTAAATGGGTCTTGCTTTCATGATGAAGTGGGAATCAGCAAACAGATTCGCTATAAGCTTCCTGCGGTCTCTAAGTGCCACAATGAATAAATGACCTTCTATCCTTTACAGATGCATACTTAAGTCACACCTTGCTTTTGAGTTTGAGTTTTCACCACACATCTTAAAAAATCGAAATCTGCTATGCAGCACATAAACATATTCGAAATATATAGTCAGTTTATAAACAATACTAACAACATTTTAAATTGAAAGTGCGTTTTCCCCAGTATTCACACTCAAATATAAAAGACCTCCACAAGACTTTGGTTTTGGCGAACATTGCCCCTTCTGGATACGATTGGCACTGGGTTAGTTGGGTTGGCCAACATTTGACAGGAACTACGAAGATGTTTAGCAAGTGGAACCACCTATATATTGGGCTAATAGGAAGGTGTATTCTCATTAAAAATATTATTTTGCCACATTATATATATCTCTTTCTGGGCATACCTTTGTAACAACCTAAAGCCTTTTCTCACAGATAGAGGCCTTGTGGCAAAATTTTATATGGAGATATAAAAAGCCTAGGGCCAGTATACAACGGCTCCAGAGATCACAGAAGGGATTTTTTTCGCTACCAGACTTTGGAGTATATTACCTAGCGGCATTCATAACTCACCTTACTAAGGTTTTGGGGTGTGAACCATGGGTGGTAGGTCGTTTGCTTCCGGAATATCTTCCCTGGGGGCGGCGGATTTAGTCCCACATAGTGGTATTGCTGACACAGTGTATACGGGAGGATTCGGTTTAAGACTCTGAGGGACTTTTATTCTATATGGGCCTAGCTGAAAATGCGATTTCTGGACATCACCTTTGTCAATACATGCTCTTATTTAAGTTACAATCCTAACTTTCCTCGGCAAGTACATGAGAGCTTTCCTGAGTGTTGCCACCTTTCTACACTGGGTTATTTTTATGAGGGCGGCTGTTTTGGAAATGGCCGTTTTTGCAGGGTTATCCCCAAACTTTTAGTTTTTTCCTCCTATTTTTCATGTTTGTGTTGGCTTTAGGACTTTGGGCACTTGCCCACTGCTAATCAGTGCTAAAGTGCATATGTTCTCTGTGTAAATTATGATTATGATTGGTTATCCATGATTGCCATATTTGATTTACTGGTAAGTCCCTAGCAAAGTGCACTTAGTGTGCCCATGGCCTGTAAATCAAATGCTACTAATGGGCCTGCAACATTGATTGTGCCACCCACATGTGTAGCCCAGGAAAAGTATCTCAGACCTACCACTGTAGTGTCTGTGTGTGTAGTTGTTAACTGCCATGTTGACCAGGCAAGTGCATCCACTTGCCAGGCCCCAACCTTCTCTTTTCTTACATGTAAGGCGGCCCTCAGGTAGGCCCTAGGTACCCCCATAAGCAGGGTGTTGTGTATGTGAAAGGTAGGACATGTACTGGTGTGTGTCACATACTGCCAATTTCGTTTTTCACTATTGAAAGGCTATCTGTCCCAGAGGATAACGTGGGAGTTGTGTTGTAACATCTTACAAGTATAACTTTCCATTGGGACAAGATAGAGAAATAAGGTTTAGGCTGTCTGAACTCTAAATTATGTGTTTGAAAATGCCACTTAGAAAGTATAACTTCAACAAATGATGGACGGGATGCTGAATGATTCAAAAATTCTCTCCCAGTCAGGAGATCTGGGTTACATCCATCTTTCTTTTGCCCACTATGCCACACCAGTTTGGATCCAGCCATATGCAAATCAGTCTTGAACCTGTGCCTCATGGAAACAGTCCAGACAGAACTGCCAAGCCAGGGCCTCCCTGGACCGGATAGCTTATAAAGTGATCTTGTTGGCCAAGGTCTAACAACGGCCCGACCCCTTTTTGCATATGGCCACCATGTGGAGATGACAGCTTGGGGTTAAAGTTACCTATTATTTTGGAGATGGTGCAATGGGGTCTGCATACAAATGGGTTGCCTCTTGGATCAAAATGGGCTTATCCGCTTTGACAAGCGTAAAGCCGATTACTCGTTGACAGACTCTGACAGCATTCAATATTTGGAGCTGCGACACTGGATGATGATGCCAGAGAACAGGCAAGCGGTAGGAGGACCCATCCTTTTGAGAGGTGGATACTTCTAAAATCGATTATAAAAGCCTCATAACTGAATTATATGCCTTTCTGAGCTGGGAGGCTTCCCAGACAAGGTCCAAGGGGCAGACACAATGGGAGGCAGAGTTGGGAAGGATCCTTTATACCAAAGAATGGGAGGATATCTTCTAGTGGGTACACCACACGATACATAACATTTCAGCAGCGAAACTGGTTATAAAAATGTCTCTTATTGGTACCTGAACCCTGCGCGACTCCACAAGTGGAAGATGGGGAGCTCAAAGGAATGCTGGCAGGGATGTGGGAAAACTGGGACCCTCCTCCACCTTCTATGACATTGTCCAAAACTCACCCATTACTGGGGCCAAGCACTAACCGACATTTACACTGCATTTAATACCTCGTACCCAAGGTTCCCAGCATAAACTATCCTTGGGCTCCTGAACCTCCTGACATACCCTTTGTGCTCCACCCGGGGAAGGCAAATAGCTATAGCTCTAGGGGTGGCCAGCAGGTGATTCTATCACTTTGGGGTACCAATAAGAAGATTCCCGATCATACCTCTTGGCTACACAAGCTGTGGTTCATCCTTGGGATGGAGAAACTGTCCTTGTCAGTAGACCCGAGCTGCACCTCCTATCCTGGTTGATGGGCACCCAATATCCAACTTCTTTCTTCTGAGTTTAGAGAATTAACTTGCCCGACCTACCTATGGCTGCTCCGCGAACTGTTAGGTCCATACCACTGACCATATTGCTGCTGAATTACGGAGGAGTGGAAGAATTGGGGGGTTGCTTGATGGGTTGTTTTTGTTTTTTAAACTGCCTGACTTACACTGCTGGCCCAAGGGTTGTAAATGAACAGCTCTGTCATGTGTGCTATGTATCTTGTTTATCGCTGCCAGCCTTTGGTTTTCGGCGAACAGCTAGATATTGTCCTTGACACTCTTTAATAAACAGAATTGTTTCATAAAGTTACCTCTGACGATATGAGATGCCCTTAATGTTCTTTCTCATGCCGTTTTGAACATCTCCTGGGTCAAAACGCACCAGTTTAAATGTATTAATGATTTTCACTATACCCCGCATCACTTATTCATTTTTAATTTTAGGCAGGATTCAAAGTGCTTTCGATGTGCAGGAGACCAGGTGGAATTTGTTCATAATTTTTTACCTGCCCTGCTATTGCCTATTATTGGCAGACAGACTTCCGGAAGCTTAATCGGCTCTGCCTCATTACATTAGGTGGGGCCCAAAACTAATTTTTCTAGGTCACTCACCTCATATTCCTGCTCAACTGGGAGGCATTTACTTCTTCGCTATTGCATTAGTATGATTGAGTTTGGACCGCCATTGCTTAATGGCCCAGTTTCCCAATCCTATGCTCTGGTTGCATGAATTCATCAACACAGGACTTCTCAAGAGCAGGATTATCAATACCGATGAGTGACAAACTAGGTTGAGGAAGATATGGGACCCATTGAGGGGACTTTGTGCAGGCCTTGAGTCTTTTTTCATCATAGTTATCTTCCTTCTTTTTGTTTCCTTTTTAGGTCTGTGCCTCTCTTGGTTTATTTCATCCAGCTACATGACTCATGATTGTGTCAATATCTAGTTTTTCATATTTTTTCTTTATTGTAAGTAATAATTCTGGAATGTGGTAACAGTGTATTTCATCTAACAAGAAAAAGACCTTAGAATAAAAAACTTTTTAAAAAAAGGATTTTTATCTATTCCCCCAGAATAGCCAAGAATAGTCAGTGAACAGATTGACAGGCAAATCCAGCAATGGGAGTCTGCTTAATCCCCAGCTACAAAAATATGTTCATGACTTGAGGAAGGAGCAGTTGGGCTGGAGGTAGGGCATGGCCAAGTATCCTGAGTATATAGTAACTTGATTGTGGTATATAGACACACCTTTTGATTGGGGTTTGGGTCTAAAGGAGAGTTTGATAAGTTTACCAAGAAAATGAATGATAACAACTTGAATCTATCTTTTATTGTATCTGCTGGTAAGCAGGAGGCATCTTACTTTGATATTGGAGCATTAGTAATGGAAAACACAGATACACACATCCCTGTTCAAGAAGGATTTTGCAGTACCTTTCACTGCTTGTTACTGTTTGATCTGAGTAAGAAACAGCAGAACCTTTGGGGGACTGTTGCCTTTGAAACATAACTGCGGTCGCAGCCGGACCCTGCCAAAGTGGTGGGGCGGGCTGAGGATGGAACTGGGAGGGGGAAGGAGGGTGGGGGAGGGTCGGAGACTGTAATAAACAGAAAATCCTTGAGCCAGGTATACAAAACAGGATAAGTAAAAGATAGCAAAGTCCCACAAAGGAGCAGCCTCCCAGTTGCTCAGCCTGCATCCACCAACTGCCACTCCACACATCTCCAGACCCCCAAGCATTCCGTGACATCACACACAACCAACATTCCAAACATCATCAAGCACACCAGCACTCATTCTGGCTAAGCAGTAGGGAAGAGACAGCTAGGGATGAGGAATGGCAACACGTAAGTTATAACAGAGATAAAATAAAAAAATAAAACTTACCTGATCACCACCACCTTCATCGTCTGCTGCATCGCGCTCTTCTTGCTTCTGAGACAGGCTCCCAGACTGCACTGCTGCCAATCATGAGGCTGCAGAAAAGCAGTGTCATGATTCACCTGGGTCCTATGATTTTGCTCTACCAGGCAGACTGGGAGCCTGTTCCTGATTTCTCAAGCCCCAGCAACGCTGCTGGGGCCCGAGAAAGCTTCACTGCTCATGAAATGTTTGGCCGGCCTGAAACAGCCAGCCAAACACCTCATGCGCTATGAAGGGACAAGGGAGTGCACTACCACTCCCCACCACTCCCCCAACACAGTGTCATCCCCCTGTACCCGCCCCCCAAGACTCATCAGAGTCCTGGGGGCGGGTCCAGAGGGATTAAAATAAAACGATAATAAAACGGGTTAGAAACCCGTTTTATTTGTGGGTGGTGGCAGGGGGTTGGCGCTCCTCCCCCCTAATGGAGGGGGTCATCGCTGCATAACTGTAAGACTCAAGAGTTTCTTTTAACCCGTTCCGTGCTTGCGTCGGCCAACGCCCACCCTTAAATGCTATCATGAAGAAAGCAGTGAAAAAGCAGCATGGATGAATTGTTTTTGAGAGGAAGCTCCATGTTTAGAGAGTGAAGATAGTAAAGATATGATTTGATTGAGAATAGAATAGAGCAAAGAACATTTTAGTATCCACTGAATCCTAAACAAACAGTGGAATTTGTTAAAATTGGATCCGGTTATTGATGGCAAATTATCCAACTAAGTTGTGTTAACATGTAGAATACCCAAAACATTGAAAGATGACTTGCCACCCAGTCACTAACAAAGTGTGAAAAAGGGAAGTGACTGGCTGCAATAACCTTTTGGGTTTAACCGATGCAGGAAATACAAAGCACTTATGGGCTATACATACTACAATCCAGTGCTGAATGTTAATAGGAATGTTTTCAGAAGGCTTAATTGTAAAACAGACTAGTGCAATTGGAGGACCAGTCCATGCACCCCTCTCAATTTGAGCAGGTGAATAGCGGGTTCATGGCCCATCACGATCCCCTTAAAAAGCTGCAGGGATTACCTGATGCCTTGCCAATTTCAAATTAAGGTGCAGAATGATAATATAGATATTGCCTCCACCTAAGTACAACTTAAACCTAGTGGACAAAAGGAAATGGATGATTAAGGCATGGCTAGTCAGGCACACATTATGAATATTTATTGGTCATATTAGGCAAATCAGTAGTTAAGGTGGAAAGTATGAGGCTCATGGGGACATTATCAACTTATATATGGTTACAACTCAAACATGGCACATGGAGGTACTTCTATTTTTCATCTTTAACATGATGTAAACTTCACATCGCATAGAATAATTACAATACTGAAAATAAGGCATATGCAACGCTTCTGTAGAAAAGATAGTTATTGCTCACTGCCAACGCACTGATGACTTTGATATAACAATTAAAAAGCTTGTATTCAGTTGATGGCTATGCTCATTATGCAGAGGAAATGTAATTCTACGTTGTGTGAAATTTGCCATTGTTTCTGGTACTAATGTATGGCAGAAAAGGTTTCAGAAACTCAATTGGCTGTAATCAGGACAAATGGTGTACAGCTAACAAACGGGTCAAAGGGATATGGAAATCAATAAAGGGAAACTCAAGATCATAAAAAGGCTCTGCTAAGTAGAAGAGAGTCTTCAGATAGATTATCTCAGATGGCCCAAAGAGGGATTCTGTGTGAACCCCCCTCCCCCAGATCTTTACGCTGGCATTCTATGTGTTTGGATATTATGTGGGTATGTAGCAAGGGGCAGATTTAGTAAGAATTTGTTCAATGCTAGACAGCAATTCAACCTGCTGCACTGCGTTGTGTGGCAGGGAGAGAGCAGAAATGTCACATATCTACTAAGATATGATGTATTTCTGCTCTCTGCCTGCGCTGTCGCACTGTGTTCTGCCTAGGGGCAACGGAGGCACACTCACCCCAAGGGTGTCTGCATTACGAGTAGGATTATTTTTGGGCAATAAGGGGAAACCTCCTGCACAAAAACAGTCCTATGAGACATTATCCTCTTTCTACTTGTGCTACAGAATGCAGCATGCAAAGAAAGAGGAAGTAACAAGCAATACTGATATTTCGCCTTTTCTACACCTCACTTGGGAAGGCATACCATTTTGATGCAATCCCAGGTTTTCTCACCTTAGTGAATTAGTGATTGCGTCAAAATCCATGGGTGGATGCATGAGAACGCCCATGTTCTACCCATGTAATGCCTTCTCAACACAGGGTAACAAAAAACACGATTTGCACTTCCTTGCGTTACTCTGGATTTAGTCAAGCAGAGCCACGCAAGGCCGCTTTGTGTTGCTTAGTAAATCCCCTTTAAGGACTTGTGTTGCATTGCATCAACTTGCTTGACGCAAGGGCAACACAACCCCTTAGTAAGTCTGCCCCAAAGTGCATAGTAGTAACACTCCTTGTGTGATGAAAGTCTTAGTCCATGGACCAGTGAGATGCATTTTGTTTGACATGATGGAGAGTAGATATAGCTTCCCTACTCAATGGGAGTGTAGTAACTGCATCTCTGTGTATAAGGGGTGGAGACCCAGAACTGAAGTGAGAGAGAATCGAGAAAAGACTACCCTCAACAAAATCTGTAAGATCCTTTTTAGCAAAGGGCTACTGATTAGGTATTCTTGAGTGATGACATAGGTTCGATGGTAGACGTAAGGGGTAGGTCATAGGTTACTCTTGTTACAGGTGGCAAAGTTTATAAGCAGGGCTGATGTTAGAAATGGGGTTTCTGGTTGGGTAGGGTATGCACCTAAGCCAGGCAGAACCCACCACTCACACTGAAGGTAACCCCTGCTTACCCCCTTGGTAGCTTGGTAGGGCAGTCAGGCTTATACCAGAGGCAATGTGTAAAGCATTTGCGCAACACACACACACACCAGTGACACACTGGGTCCGCCACAAATAGAGTAGAGACTCCGCACAAGGTTATATAAAAATATCCTTTGTATTGCACATAAAACACATTAGACCACAATCATATAAATCACTGCGCCACTAGGCGCTTGCCATGATCGTCACATAGATCATAACTCATTTTGCCAACTAGGCAATAGTCATAACACTGCAATTGTCATAAACATACCAGTGGGTGCAATAAAGCACATACTTATAAGTTGCCTATGCTACACAAACATCATGAAACACCAATACTGTACCTATTAGGCAGCTCCTGCAGCAGGAACACGTTTTTACATGGCATCTCTTTTAGGGCAATAAAGCAAATACTTATAATGTGCCCCTATCATGCATGAAACCAAAATGCAGTAGTTAGATTCACATAACCCACTATATATCACTGTACATAAATCTGCAGTAGATAACTCCCCAGAATACCAGCAAAGGCCATAGTCATTCACATAACAGTTAGTGCTCTTAAATTAAAGAATTATAAGGTGCACATGTAATCAAAACATTAGGCATAACCTCACAGAGCACTGAAGTTAATACTCCATGCGTTGCACAGGTCATAACATCATGCAAAATACCCTCATGGGGCATGAGATGCAATAGGTCAGATTGGGGACAGACTCCCTAAATCCACACATTTCGCTGCACCTTATGCCCAGTGCTCCCACCTTCTCATCAGGGCGGGTTCCTGTCCTCTTCACTACGCTTTGGTGACTGGGCACAGGAACCGTAGCTCCCAGAATGCAGAGCAAGTGCCCAAGTTGGTGGGGGAAACCTCAGTGGGTCTTACCCGTGCCGAACTGGAGCCTGCAGCCTGCAATGGCACAGCAGGGCTGCTGCTGCAAGGAAAACGGCCTCAGCCTGCGAGAAGAACTTGCCGGGTTCCTCGCGCAGCTTCTCTAGGGGACAGGCAGCTGCCCGCATCTGTGCTGCACAGCCATAAGCTCAAGTCCCTGCTCCATTTCTGGCCAGGCTGCATCACTCCTGCTTCGTCCCGGTTACCAGGGAGGACCATAGGACTGAACGTAGTCTTCCTTTCGCTTCCTTTAGGTGCATGGCTGCGCGTAGACCCGGTGTGGCTGGGGCAGCCAGGGATGAGCTTTCCCCTTAAGCGCCTCCAGGCAGTTCTGGCGCTTGCGTTACCTTCGACTCTCCCCGGTAGTTGCTACGGCAATGGGGGCAGCTACGGGAATGCCTCCCTCTCGCAAAGCAGGAAGGGGAGCAGCCTCCAGGCCACCTCTGCCTCCGCTTGTCCCGAGCTCCTCCCAGAGCTTCTACTGCTATGCCTCACAGGGACAAGGTTTCTCCAAACAAAAGAAAAGAAACCACAAAACCACTGAATGGAGCGCTTACTCTGCGCTACTTGCGGGCATCACCACGCGCTGCACAAGAAGCGCTCCCCACGCACTTTCTGCAGGCGACAGGTGCTTGGGCTGTCTTCTTTTTCCATGGGGAGAATACAGCGCTCACCACGCGCTGTTTTGGTAAACTGGGGTAAAAGAACAATATTGTTTTCTCCCTGCTCCAGATAGGAACAACTACTGCAGGCCGTCCTATCCCACACCAATCCTCACACAGCTTCTCCAGCTGTCCTCCCAGGCAGGTTCTTTTAAAGCATAGCAAGTATCCTTCTGGAAGTCTTTTATCTTCCTGAGACTTCCTGAGACTTCCAACAGGAGGCAAACACACACAAGCCGTTGGAGATTCTTCACAAGCAGGATGCCACAGCCGGGCCAAAAGGGTCAGTCCTTTTCCTCCACCACAGACAGAAGCAGCAACTGCAGGCCAACCCACCCCTCACTCAGAAAAAGTAGCGCTCCTCACACAGTCCTTCTGCTCTTCTTCATGGCAGGGTCCTATTGTGTCTTAAAGTAATCTAAAGTCCTGGGGTTTTAGGTGTAATACTTATATCCCAAAAGGTCATGGTTCTCTGTGTGGCAGGGTCTCTGAACCCTGTCCAAACCAGTCCTGTTCTCCCTGGTGCGGTATGGCCACAGGGGGCGGAGACAGCATTGTGAAAAAGGAGACACAGTCTATCCAATTGGAAGCAAAACTCCTCCCACCACTTTAAATTCAGACCAGGCCTATTCAGCCCTGTGATGAGTCACCCAGGCAAGGCATGACACACGTCAACCCCACTAGTGACTGTCTAGAGTGAATGCACATCCCATCTCCTGTCACTCAAACACCAAACGCTGAATACACAAACAGCCAGAGGCACACAGAATGGTAAAGTAAGAAAATGGCCACTTTCTAAAAGTGGCATTTTCAAACACAGAATTTACACCAGTACATGTCCTACCTTTTACATACCTCACCCTGGCCATGCGGGTACATTGGGCCTAACTTAGGGGTGCCTTACATGTAATAAAAGGGAAGGTTTTGGCCAGGCAAGTGGGTGTACAACATGGTAGTTTACATCTGAGTGCACAGACACTACAGTGGTAGGTATGAGACACATTTACAGAGCTACTCATGTGGGTGGCACAACGAGTGCTGCAAGCCCACTAGTAGCATTTGATTTACAGGCCCTGGCACACACTGTTTACTTTACTAGGGACTTACCAGCAAATCAAATATGCCAATCATGGATAACCAATCATTGTGACAATTTATACAGAAAGCATATACATTATAGCATTGATCAGCAGTGGTAAAGTGCCCAGAATCCTATAGCCAACGCAAACAGGGTCAGAAAAATAGGAGGCAAAAGGCAAAAAATTGGGGGATAAACCTGTCAAAAGGGCCAGGTCTAACAGCTGCCCTTTTGTCTGTGCCAGATGACTACTCAGAAAGGCTGATGACAACCGATTGGTGAAATCTCATGCCTCATTTTGTCTTTGTTTTTGATACTTCTGCTTGTAGCCAGCATTATTGCTAGAGCCAGCACAAAGGTCTGTCTGAGTGACAGACAAAAAAAATCATATTTGAAAGAGAAACACCCCAAATCAGTTCTGAAACGTCAACAATGGATCCATATCAAAATGTCTCTAATTTCTTACAAAATGTATCATAGTCAATGAATAAAAATCTGTGTGAGTTTATTTTCTTCTTTGTCTTTGATGCCTACATGTCTTTTGCTGAGGAAGTGGGAAAATTCATTCATATTCCAATGGTATTCAGTTCAATTAAATATAGACCCATTTCTTTGCTTGTGGTTTCTCAACAGAATACATCAGCTGATGGCCTGACAAAGTACCGGCAATCAAAGGAAGGACTTTATACCACCTGCCCTATTTGGAGTTAAACCTGAAAAGAAAATAATGGCCCCATCATCCCGGAAGAAAACTCCCAGCATGTGGGACCATTCGTTTTTTTTGTTTTCAAAAACAAACTCCTGCTTTGGGAGTTTGTTTGGAAAACAAAAATTTTTTTTAACTTTGCTAGCCGGCCATCATGTCTGACTGTACTGTCCTTAAAATGTTTTGTGCATAGATAGGAGCCACCATGACAGCGGTTCCTGTTAATGTCTCTCCGTTCTTGAAACTCTAAATTAAGCCTATAGTTTTTCTCATTTGTGTCATGAGATTGCAATGAAGTCTCTCAATTGCACTGTGTTGGTCACTTCTTAAATGGCCCCATGCAGTTGTTTCTATTTTGATTCAAACACCCTAAATATTAGAAGTCTCAATGTTACTGGGCTACACCATTTTCATTTCTGGTTTTCGCTTTTACAAATCATTCTTTTCATGTGTTTTAGTCTGATTTATTTAGTTGAACTTAACCAAAATTAATAATTCCCAAAATAGGTGTTCTCATAGCGTGGTAGCTTGGAGTCTTTTAGTTAACTTAAATCTGCCCTTGGTACGTTCCCATGGCTTTGTTTGTAAGAGCAATAATATGGCTTACGAAGAGTAAACAGCTTTAACTAGTCTTGCAAATGTTCTAATTATCTTTATCAATTAGTCACATGTGCAGTTAAATGTAAAGAAGTAAGAGCCTTTGTGGAGAAAGAGACAGTTCCCTAAAGGGCCTTCCAAGACTCTTTGTCTTGACCCATGGTTTAATGGAGTGTTATTCTGTGGCATGTCTGTCAAAATAACTTGGGAACATTCAAACATTTGGGACCTTTAGACCTTAAAATTAGTGCCTGCATCCAACCCCGTTTTCACACTAAAGGCCTCATGTCGCAAAATCACATGGTTTGTGGCCTTCAAGGACCATTATGTACAAAACCCTTTCCATGAATTGGAAATCTGTTACGACTAGTAAAAGGAATTTTGGGATCCTGGATTGCAAATAGGAGGGCTCAACAGAGTGGTTTCCTCCCATCTTTTTCTAAGTAGGAAAGGAACTTATTGATAGTTTGTAACAAAAATTGCTGTCGCAAACCATTGATGACTTAGCACCCCTGATTAGGACAAGCAGTTGGCAGCCTCGCGGGTGGGGAGGTTCCCAAAAACTTCCAGCCAAACAGTGCAGAATCTCCATAATTCAGCCAACAGAAGGTAAATACTGACGTTTTCTACTGGTTAAATTGTGAAGATTTTTTGCTATTTGCACGGTCGCCAGTCAGACAGCACAAAGTCTGAACTATTTAGTCAGCACCCTGTTAAATATTTAGGTGTTCCTGCTATTTGTACAGCAGCCTGCTGGACAGTGCAGAATCTCTACTATTTAACCAGTGGCTGGGTAAATAGTAAAGTTGTTCCGCTATTTGTGTGGCCACCGGCCAAACAGTGTAGAATCTCTACTATTTTGCCAGTGGGCAGGTAAATAAGGACATTTTTCCGCATTAGCATGGCTGATGGTCAAACAGTGCAGCGGATCTACTATTTAGCCAGAGGCCTTGTAAATAATGACGTTTTTCTGCTATGTGCTTGGCTGTCAGACGATCAATGCAGAATCTATACTACTTAGCTAGCGGACGTAAAGTTTTTCTGCTATTTGCACTGCTGTTCCTCAAACAGTGCAGAATCTCTATTATTTAGCCAGCGGTCAGGTAATTAGTGAAGTTTCTCTTCTATTTTCAAGGCTGCCAGCCAAATAGTAAATCATTTCTACTATTAAGCTAGTGGCCGAGTAAATAGCAGAAACAATTCACTATTTACCATAAACCTGGGTAAATAGCTGATGCCCTTTTTTCTTATAAAAAAGCACCAGACCCTTTAATGAACGCTGGATACTTTACAAAAAAAGATTCCCGTTTTGGAATGCAAAGACCTGTGATGGAGGTCTGCTGTTTCTTGCAAACCATGATCCATGTGTTTGTAGCCAATCACAGAGGGTTGCAAATTGCAATCTCCCCAATTAACGTTCTGCAACCTCCTGCAGATTTTGTGATGCAACCTATTAGTACCTAAACCAGCTCACAAATAGTGCATAATTTGCAACTGTTTTTCCAGACTGTGTTTTAGTACATTGTCTCTTAATTATTTGGGCCACTTTCATGGCTCCGTGATTGTTTTCCATGTTGACCTGAGAGCAAGCGCTTGAACCATTGACACAAGGTTTGGCACATTTAGCCAATACCTATTGGGGATTTCTATAACAAAGTATGCAATAAGCTACTGATGGGAATATATTTTTTGTTGAACTTAAAAACACTTCATTAAGAACAATTTTATTGTTAGCATTTTTTAGCCTGGAATCCCTGTAGTTGCTTTTTCCAAACGTTTCTCTCAAATTTATCAAAGCTTAAATGACACTTTCCCATCGTTACTTCTTTGAAATGTATCGAGTTATCAAAGAAAACTGAGACAAATAGCTTAAAAAGACATATGTTGTCCTCTTTACTTCTAGATAACATCAATGAGTAATGACAGATTATATTAATTTGTAAGATTTAATATGCAGATTGCACTGGATTCACAGATGTCGCATTATTTAGAATATGACTACTTTTTATTCCGATGCAGTTTTGTATTAAAAATGTGGAAGGCCATTTTGACTTAAGTAGTCGATGAACAGAGATTCTCAGGGAGAATTTCAGGCCTGTTATGTGTGGGGTAATCCCTATTTGGACGGGGACACTCTGCATGCCAATGAGGCGATTCCTATTTTGTTGAGTATGTTAAAGTTACAGAACAAGAACTTTGACAAAAGTCCAGAGCATATACCACTCAGGAGATTGCATACCCCTTGTGCCAACTTCGGTAAACCTTTCAGGGGAAAAAAATATAAGGATTTTCTTTCCTGGTGGTTGGCTATGTAGAGACAGATTACCTGTTAGAAGACGATGCACCTAGTAGTTTCTACCATTCCAAGAGGGCCTGCGGAATTGTGATATGCAGGGTAGACACTTTGGACCTCTTTACGATGTCCGACGGAAGGCCACCCGACAGCTCATCAATGGCGGTCTGCCCGACATTGGAGGCACCTGTCCAGCCATCGTATTAGGATACAGGCAATCTGACCGAGGCCTGCAGGGGTGGCTGGGGGGGGGGGGATTCTGCTTCGCCGCCACAGGGCTCAGGGAGCCCGTCGGGCGGTGGGCGGATCATAATCCCCAGAATGGAGCTCAGGCACTGCAGTGGGGATTATGATACACCATTCCGACAGCATTTTTATGTTGTTTCTTCCGCCATGAAAAGGCTGGTGGAAAGGGTCTTTCAGTGCCCCTAGCAGGGCCCCTTTCCCTTGTGGCCCTACGCTATGGGCCCTGGTTTGCACCTGTGTTGCCCCCCTAAACTTCCATGCCTACAGCATGGTGCCTGCCACATGCTGCATAGATATTGCAAAAGTGTATTTTTCCTACCGCTGTAAAGGCTGTCACATCAAATTAATGGTTTTAGGACCACCAACTCCTTGTCGAGCAGTCCCGTTTTGGCTACAATGCTGGTCAGATGCTCATCCGACCGACATCGTAATGAGGCCCTTGATTGGGGCAAGTTAAGGCCTTAGGGCACCACCTACCAGAAGAGTTATATTACTACACAATAGTCCCCAAACACCCTAGAAGGCAAATCCCTATTTTGCATGGAGCCTTGAGAGCCCTAATACTTATCCTCATGCCTACTATAGTCACAAGCTATAGAGCGAAACCTATGTTGGAAACTTTTGTGCCACCAAAGGTGGCAGTTAGAAACTCTGGGATCACAGAACATATCAGTAATGTTTTGCGAATTACCATATCAGATGATTAGGAAATTTCCCCTGCAGGATCAGAGAAGGAGTTGAACAGAACTACTAGGGAGTCTCAAAGGCAGCCGGTAATGTACATCATAAGGCCCTAAGAAACAAAATATTTAAAGAAATCTAGGCCTTCTTAGAGAACCATGTTCAGTGGCTAAAAATTGACTTCAATGCTACAGAAAAGCCCTGATTTCGAATTTTGTGTTAATAGAAAATTCAGTGGTGCAAATGCCGATGTGGCGAGGCATATTCTACTCATGGGTTCTCTTTTGTATTTAGAATTTACCCTGAAATTGGAGGATTTTCGATTACTGCCCAACATTAAGTCCCTCCAACTAAATCATCTGCAATTGACTGAGCTATAACCTTCCTCCAAGTCCATCTGACAATATTTGTAGACAATGCATCTTGCAATTTTCTGTGCACTTTATAAATATTCAAGAGCAAAGTTCTTAGTGCCACTATTGCACACACGCAGTTTTAATTCACATTGTGAAGGTTTTAGATTTTTTAATCAATTTTGAAACCCATGGAATTTGTCATGCCGTGATAAGTTTAATTAGAGAAGCACTTTCATGAAGCGGTATGGCTAGTGCTCTTTTTGTGATGTTCGGGTCTGGGCTCATTTAGCTTATTTTAATGTGATGAAGTATGTTGCTGTTTTAATTGACTAACGGGATGTATTTAATTGTTCAATTTATTGTGTTTTAATCTTTTATGGTTGGGTAAGCCAAATAAAGATTTTTGAATCTGACTGAGCTATATAGCTACAGCTTTGTTCAACTTTCTGTACTCTGGTCAATTTTCAGATGTCTACTCTGCCAGACACTAAGGATCTCATTAGAGTTTGTTCTTGTTCCTGGCCCAGCAAACGTGCTGTTTCCCAGTTCTCTCTAGAGTAAGGGAAACACTGCCAAGGTTCAGGTCCCTCCATTAGTGTGACTCTTTGACCTGCCGCTCCATCAATCAAAGGGTCGCTAATTTAACAGTCATCCTCCCTACACATGGCACGAATAGACAACAAGCATTGTCAAAGCTAATTGGTCGCTTCCATTTAATGTGCTGAACTATTGACTTTGCTAACATTTGTTTTCACTGGTGCTTGTGTGTTCTTTATCTTTCATTTTTACTTTACAGGTCTAAAAATCGGTGTCAGACATTTTAGAATGGTAAAGTAACAAAACCAAAGTGGCTGCGAGTGTATCAGGACACATGCGTCTATATGGTGGCCATCATGCAATGGTCTTTCTTCCAAGAAAAACATTCATAGATTGACACCATGTTCACGCATGCATCACAGTGCATGTGTTGCATGCATCATGAAGCACCTATGCCATGTTGTCTTTTTTTTACTTTACCCTTCCAAACGGTAAAGTAAAAATAAAAAACAAAGGTTTCAGTTGCACAAAAATATAAGCAAGTGGCCCACTACCACTTTGCAACTGCAGTGATAGCGAGAAAAGGTGAAGGAGGTGATGGTTAGCAGTGGCGGGCGCCATAAAACTCAAGTGGGGAGCGAAGAAGGGGAATGGGATTAGGGAAATAATTATATTTTTTTAAACGTATCTGTTTTGCCGCTGAAGCTGCCGGCCGCCTCGGTCCTCGGTGATGTTGTCCCAGCAGTCCTTGGGACACATGCACAGGCTCTCCACCCAATCCCAGTGCTGCTTTCAATAGCATGAGAGTAGTGCCAGGATTGGTCTGAGTAGCTTGGTTTACCGCTCAGACAATGCCTAGGAGTCTGTGCTGTTTCTCCAACCTGGCTGTGCAACACAGCTGGGTTGGAGAAACCTAAGTGTGCATGATAGTTTGGCTGGCCTAAGACAGCTAGCCAAACCATCATGCGCACTTACAGTGTGCAGTACTCCTACCCTGCTGTCATCATAGCCGGCCCACCCTTACCTGGCTGACTCTTCGGTGGAGAAACTAAAATGCTGAGCAATTTCCCCTGCTAGTGTGGCGGAGCATTTACAGCCACCACCGTAGTGGATGGAAATCCCGCTGGCAAAACTCTAAAAAAACATAAAAGATTGTGCATGGAATAAATATTAAACAACAGTCTGCACATTGTGTACTTATTGCACAGAGAACTTTCAAACATAACTAGCCCTAGATCAAGGCAAATACCTTCTTTTAACCTGTATTTTGAACTCGTTATGAAACCCCTGCCCTGCACAAATACAACAACCCCTCTTTAGCTGAGAAAGAAGAAGCTACAATCAAGTTTTTTTCCACTGTCTGGGAATATAGCCAATCTATTTTGGAGATTTCTTTCAACAACAGTGCTCACCCTTGTTTCAATCTGGTCAGCGCTGAGGCGGCCTGTATCCACGGCTGCACCAGACCCATTGAAAGTGCCACAAACAAAGCCGCCTCTCGCAGAGAGAGGAAGCCTAGTTTCAGGAACCTCTGGACCGAAACTATGGGAGCACATTTGCCGGCATACAAATGAAAGGCTCTATTCTGGTGATACAAAAGGTACTTTGGGCATAGGAGAAGCTCGTAAGAAATTAAGGATCTCTCTACAAAATTAGTCACTCATGTTCTTAACAAGCCCTGCTTGTTCCCTTGAGCAGTACCATAAATTTTGATAGGTCACGCTTCGTTAGATCATTTATTTAACATGTGTCATAAGACCCGTTTTTTTACTTATTTCTATTTATTTGTTTTTTTCATAGCGCATACATTTTCCAATATAATATTAGATCGCTTTACATGGTAGAATTATTTAACTATAAATGGATACTTCACTAAATAATACTTCCGAAGTTGACAGCTTTAAGAGAAACTCAGTGCTTGGCGTGCTAAGGTGAGTTGGATATGTTTGTAGTATGGTGTTTTTCTTTCTTTGCTATTTCAACAAACTATGCTCCACCTGCTATACCCAAAAGAAGGAAACACTTGATGCCCTCATATTTAGGGTTGTCCTGAGAGGGGCTGTGCCATACAGGTTTAGGGACCTGCTTTAGAGGCTGCAGGCTTTGCGAAGATGCCCTCCATGGTGCCCAACTTGCCCTATTGGGAAACTGGGTATGCTTCTTTTTAGGTTTCACCTACAGCGCAAATGCTTTGTCAGTGAAAGCTATTGTTAACAAAATCAGCACAAAAACGGGCTTAAAGCCAGCCCATTACTTACCAATACTGACCATTGGTTGGCCTCCACGCCACTCTTGTTTCCTTGCTTCTTACTGGTCCCGCCTCCTGCTTCCTGCTGGCTGCTCGCATCCACCCACATTATTCCCAGGCTTCTGTCCCTGCTGTGGAGCATGGACCTATCACAGCTTCCTGTTTGCGACCAGTGTCCTTCCACTAATCCAGGTACTGTTTTTCTTTTACTGTTTGCCATGCACTCTATGAGAGTGAATGGAACTGTATGACCCCCCTCCCCACTTTGTGTTGCTTGTCCCCCGGCCCTGGCTGAGCTCTTTTTTGTTTTGCCATTTTATTTAGCACCAACGTGACCCAAAGGTATTGGAGCACTTTTAAAGAAGCTCCAGTGACATTGCACAAGGTCAGATTCCCGCTTGACCCTCCACCCTCTTAACACACTCCATGCTCTTTTTTTCACAGTTATACACCACGCCAACTTGAACAGAAGGTATGGGGTGCTTTTCATGGGAGCACAAGTTACATCACACAAGGTCATTTTCATTATTTTTTTTGACATGGTAAGATTAAATAATTTGCCCTGAGGCACAGGATGTTGAGCCAATGCTGATACTTGTCAAATAACTTTATTCGGTTATTTAAAAAAACAACCATAAAAGCATTACAAACAAAACATATATTATCACATGATTACATAAATAGGGTTTTTAAAAAGTGAGGGAAAATGACTTGGTTGTATTTGGCATTTATGATTATAAGATTAAGATAGCACATTTTTACAGGCAAGGCATACACTTTAGTGGTAATCAGACAAGACATCAGGGAAGTAAAAATAATTAGGCTAAAAACTATATCAGTTGCAAGAGTAGTTAGCCCTCCATACTTTTTCTGAATTTGAGTGCCATTTTCAAGAAACTACACACAAATAGAGCACAATCCCACCCTAACATCTGCAAATAATAGAGTGCTGGTTTATATTGAGAGAAGTGTAGTTTTTTAAGACAAGGTTTTAAAAAGAGCCTACGTGGCGTTTCATAAAATGGGCAAAAAAAGAAAAAGTGTTCCAGATCTTGCGGAGACGTTTCGTCGCAGCCGCAAGCCGGCAACACTTGTCCACGATAAGCTCCCTTTGGCATAGCCAGCAATAAGTGAAATAAGTCCAGCCTAAATCTTGTCAACAGGAAACGATCATAACCAGTCATTGGCCATGACAGGTACGGTTCCATAACCATTGTTGTTTTTAACACCACGTGTTTACGTACGCTTCCCTTCATTATTTCACCAGCCTCCCTATCTAGATAGCGTAAAGTGATAAAGGCCTTTTTTACAGACAAAACATCCTGTTTCGTGATAGAATTGGGGTTTTGGAAAAGTTCAGGGCGCCCAATTTCCCTAAAACAATTGTTTAAATAACTTAACCAGGGGACCTTAAACCTGTTTTCCCATGTTAATGCTTCCCTCAGTATTAGCTGGGTGAGGGGGACATCACTGTTTGTCCAACATTGTAGCCAGCATACTAAGGGTTTAGCTGCTATTTTGTCGCATAGGAATGGTACTCCTAGCTCCTCATGTACGGAAAAGTTAGCTGTTCCAACGGGGACCCTTAATATCTTTTTGAGAAAGTTATTTTCCACTATCTCAAGTGCCCCTAGTGGGACATGTCCCCATAGCTCACCTCCGTAGGATGCTATGGCGATGCTCTTAGCCTGGTAAAGTTTGAGTAATGCTGCCACTGGGCTGTTGCCCATTTTTCTTGCGAAATTAAGTATGGCAGCATTTGCCCTAATTACCTCTCCCCTTTTTTTGGACTACAGGTCCCCAATTCATTTGATGGTCGAATAGGACCCCTAGGTAGGAGAAGGTTTTAGTGGTAGGAATTTTTGACCCGTTCACGTTTAAACAGTCCGGTTTTTTACTGCCTTGGCCAACCTTCATTACGAAGGATTTAGAGTTATTTATACTCAAATCACGTGATTTCATAAATGTAAAGAAGGAGTTCAGTAATGTTTGAAGGCCATTAGCAGTTCTAGACAAGAGGACTGCGTCGTCCGCATAAAGCAGGACTGGCAATCCCTTGCGGCCGATATAGGGATAATCTGCTCCTGTGCTTAAAAGGTGCTCTTCCAGGTCGTTTATGTATAAATTAAAAAGGAACGGGGCTAAGATGCATCCTTGGCGGACACCCCGGTGCACACTGAATTCTTCTGTCACTTTTAGATCCTGTGTGAACCGGACATTTGCCCTTGTGTCAGAGTGCATATCTGCCAGAAAATGTATTATATTCTGCTCTACGCCCATTTTTGCCATGGCAGTCCAGAGGCCTCTGCGGCTCACACAGTCAAATGCAGACGAGAGGTCCATGAACGCCATGTGGATTGTACCTGCACGGGCCTTAGTATATTTCCCTATAATTAGATACAGATTCAGACACTGTGTAACGGTGGAGTGGCCAGGTCTGAAACCGTATTGAATGGGGGATATTATTTTATTTTCGTCAGCCCATATGACCAGTCTATTTAAAATTACGCCCCCCACTACTTTGACAATAGAGTTAATTAAGGATATTGGTCTATAGCAGAGGGGGCTATTGCGGTCTCCTTTCTTGAACACGGGTACGATGGTAGATACCCCCCAAGACTTAGGGCATCCAGAAATCACTGCCGCGTTTATTACTGAGGTGAGGACTGGTGCCCATAATGAGCTGCAGGATTTAAAAAGGTCCGGTGGTAAGTTATCCGGTCCCGGAGCCTTATTGCTGGTTAGCCCTTCAATTCCTTTCTCGACCTCGTTTATTGTGAAGAGCAGTAATTTTTCCTCTGATGCAGTGTAAGTGCGTTCTGCCTGTAATTCGTTGCTTTTAAAAATAGAACTAAAATGATTAACCCACTCTTCTTCTGGGATATTTGTGCCCATTGAGAAATCAATTGGGTTATCGAAAAGGGGTTAATTTATAATGTACCAGAATTTTGCACTATTTCTTAGAATTTCAGGGTCTAATAAAGACTCCCATGCGTTTTTTTTTACCTCTATTTTACGGGTTGCGAGGGCCTTTTTATGCCTAGCACGCACAACTTTTATTAGTGCCTTATCTCTGGGTTTAGTTTTTAATGCCGCCTTGAGCTCACGGCTAACCTTGGAACAGTCTTTGTCAAACCATTTCGGGTTGTTGTTTATGCTCCCTCTGGTTGTCACCGTTAATAATGATCCTACTTTAATTGCAACTCCCTCAAAGGATGCCAAGATTTGTTGTGGTGTTGATGCGGGTGATGTACATAATGAAAATTCAGTGCTACAGGTCTTGTTGATGGATTTATACAAGTTTTCATGATTCACCATTGACCATTTTAAGCGACGCTTCCCATTTATATGTTTTATGAACCCACGATCCATGTGTGGCTTTCGCTGTTCAAAAATTCCCGCATCCATTGTAATACATATAGGATTATGGTCACTATAAATACTCATTTGGATTTGGAAATTCAGGACAGTATTGGCAAGGTCAGCAGATAGTAAAATGTGGTCTATGTATGAACCAGTGGTGTGACCTTTGAACGTAGGAATAGAAAAGAGAGTTTGGTCCGCCACTGTTGACATAGCAGAAATTAAGTTGTTTTCGTTCAATAGTGAGTTCAAGTTTGTTCCACGCCGTGTGTGTTCAAAGTGGAAACCTTCCAGATCGTTACAACCTAGTTGGTTAATGGTAGTCTCTCCTGGGTTTCCGCATGGATGAGTGTTTAAGTCACCAACTAGTAGCAACTGGCGGGACAATCTATTCGCATTTTCCCTCAAAAAGTCACAAAGAAATTGGATATTACAATCACCCGAATAGTTAATTGCATTGTAAAAATTAATCAGTGTATAGGTAGTATGTCCCCTCTTCAGCTCTAGAACCTGGATATTTCGATTACCAGTGTGAAACTCAGATTTAGAACATTTAAGAGCTAGATTGACGTAAATTGCCAAACCCCCTTTTGCTCTCCCACTGGTAGAGGGTTCTGCCGGGATAAAGAAACTCTGGTAGCCCTCAATATGTACGTTTTTCCCCACCAACCATGTTTCCTGTAAACAAATTATTGCATATTGTTTAACTAAAGACAACCAGCCGTCATCATTGTACTTGTTACAGAGCCCAGCAATATTCCAAGATAACAGACTTTTGTTACAATGTGGAGATGGGAAAGAAGTTTCAATATTTATTTCTTTGTTAGATTTTTCAGGTTGGATAGCTGGTATTTCCCTTAATTCTCTGACTTCCAGTCCCTCCCCAAAGTTGTGTTTTATGTCATTAGTTAAAGAATTACATGTGTCTGGTGGGTTGGTAGAACAATTTCTCTCGGCTGGCGAGGCAAGTAAATCATGAGTATGTTAATTCATCACGATTGGATAATTCTCGTACCTTGATTCAGCGCCCTGATGTCTATAATTACCAGCGCTAGGGGGAAGGGGTGTATCAGATAGTCATTCTACCCCATCCAAACCTCCCTGTCCGTAAAGGGCGTTAAACTTGTTTGAGGTAGGGATGTTGTACTGATAGTTAGAATGGGTGGGATGTTGGTGTTCGTATTGATATGTTAATTGGGGCCTAGCCCACCTATCTATACTATGGCCCCACCTATTGTCCAACGCAACCATACCCCAACCATTTAGTGTGTCATTCCTGGTTGATCTTAAGGGAGCATGATTTATCTTAGGGTAAATCATGCTGCGTTGTTTTTTTCCAAAGAATTCTAAGGTGAGAGGGACAATAGTGCCTTTCCTGCGCTGAGGGGGAAATATATTTTGTAGGATGCTTGGCAATGTATCTGCGACTGTAAAATTTAAAATTACACAGTCACCGGTAAACCTTTTCGGGTTTTGTCCTATCCAGGGTACCCTTCTCGCTGACTTGACTTCCCCTGCTAACTGCTGTTTCCCATGGGGGGCCATCTGCATGTTGCCAGATAGCCAGTGAAGGGCCTTGCTTGACAATGATGTAGGGGTTTCTAACTGACCGGTAGTCAGAACTGGAACATTTGCGAGTACCAGAACTAACGGCGCGGCTTCTTCAAGGAAGTGTAGAGGATCATTTTTGTTGTTTCTTAATATTTCAGCTAAAACTGGAGGGGGGTCAACACTTAACAGTGAGGGATTATCATTTGCTTCTGGAATGTCACTGGGTAATTCGGGATGTACTAGTCACACTTCCCTCTACCCCAATCGTATTAAGTTATTTAGTGATATTGGTTAAGTTGGTGACCATGGTTGACAGGTTTGTTAACTCATCAGTTAGTATTTTCTGGGTCGTGCCCACTTTCTTCACATCAGTGCAAAGCTTATCAAGTCTGGCCACCACCGGTTTAATGAAAGCCTTGAATTTGCTATCAATCATGTCCGCTATCCTGCTTAGTAAATCATCATCAGCTATCTGTTTGGTGCTGTCATCCCATTTTCCCATATTCTTGTCCCTGGTTTTTGGAGGTGTTGCAACCCTCTTCCTCCCTCCTCGATTTAAGTGTGTCTTTCTGCATTTCCTAATCGCCCGTGCGTTAGGCGCTATGGCTGGGGGATCTTCAGCTGCACTATCTACCTGTGTATCCAGGTGTATAGAGGAATCGTGTGTGGCGTCATCGTCAAACTGAGACTCGGTGTCGATGACATGGGCTGAGACTTTATCAGGCTCTAGGGAAATGCTATGGTTTTGAGACTCACTGTCATGAATCTCGATATTTTGGGTTTGGTTTCCTATTTCCTGAGATATAATATCTACCCATGGGGAGTTAGGTGAGGGACTTATGGGGTGTAAAATTGGAGATTGGCTTAAGCCCAAAGACTGTCTTCTGTCACTATTTATCTTGCTTACTACATGGACCATATAATTATCCATGGTATTTTCTACAACAGTAATATTCTTTTTCGGCATTCTGTCTGAGAATATTGGGAGCACAAGTTTTAATCCGGACAGTTACCAACAACAAATGTACTAAAAGTAAAAAAAGAGAGAGTCTAGTCAATAATGCAGTGTACAACAAGGTACAGGTGGACTTACTTTAACAAAAGAACGTTCTACCAGTGCGGACAGTATAACGTGCCCAGTCCAGTCTCTACCTATCTCGGACTGTCCGCCCTTTGTCCGGGCTTCGTCCGGCGTCCCGCACGCGTCCCGCTTAGCCTGGGGGGTGTGGCTTTATAGGAGGAGTAGGGGCGGGAAGAAACTCCAGGTGCGCTGCGGTGATCCTGCGCGGAACCCTGGGTCTCACAAGCCCGGCCCCTGTTTCAACGGCCTCACGCACTCCTGACAATATCTTCACCCTTTCCACAGGGCACGGCAGGCAAGGGACTAAAAAGCAAGGACACAAGGTCTGTGAACAGCTACGAGCGGCTCCCGCGGAGCGGGGGCCGCGAGCTGTTATGAAGGCAGAGGAGGGCAAGGAGGAGCTGGCAATCAGGGAGGAGCAGGGGCGGGAAGAGACTCCAGGTGCGCTGCGGTGATCCTGCGCGGAACCCTGGGTCTCGCAGTCCCGGCCCCTGTTTCAACGGCCTCACGCACTCCTGACAATATCTTCACCCTTTCCACAGGGCACGGCAGGCAAGGGACTGTTCTTGTTGTGCTTGTTCTCGATAATCAGTTCAGTGGTAACAGCTTCCTCAATGGAATGTAGAAAAAACACAGGATAAAAGGATTTGTTTCTGTACACAATATCCCATAATGCACTGTCTTCCTTGTGCAAGTCTCCTTATAGATCCAGGGGAAAAAACTCTTATTTTCAGAGAAAAACCCCTCTCAATATAGGCAGGGTATTCATAAAAACATACTTCTATTCTATATTATAGTGGCCACTATAGTTTTCCATCAGAAACTAAGGAGAACACGATCCCAACTAGGCTGCTCGCGTTTTGGCCCGAACTCCACATAACGATGTGGAGCAACTACAAAAATACAGGAAAAGCGCTAGAAATCGTGCTTCACCGGCAAGGAGAAAATGGGCTAAATCAGCCAAAAGCCAGTGCAAAATACAAGCGGTTCTTATTTCAGAGTCCTGAGGCTCCCATTAGCTTCATGAAAGCCCCAAATGCAAACCGTTCCAAAAACACGATTTTTTGGTCCAAAAAAAGACTCAGATGCAACAGGGAAGGTGCAGTGCTCCCAATCCAGCGGTCCAAAACAAGGTTCCCAAGATGCAACAGCTTCAGGAACAGGTACGCCCAGCACGTCCACCAACCAATGCTGATACTCAAAGCAGGTTCCCCAGTTAAAGCAATCCCAGGTCCCGAGAAGGATGCCCTCTGGGACTGAACCTGAATGGTGAAGTCCAGGTAAAGAGAGACTTGAGCATTTTCCACAGCAAAGGGGCTGTGGCTGTGTGCCTGTTCCTGAAAATGTAGCTGTCAAGCTATCACTGGATGGGATGTAGTCACCGGCATGGGCGGTCGGGCAGGGACTATATGTGTGTGCTCCAGCGCATAGAACCGGGATAGACCCTCCGGGCCACAACCTTCTGTAGCCAGTCCTCCAGAAAGCCAATAATGGATTCACCCTGTACCTTTTCCAGCATGCCATCAATCCTGATATTGTTGCGACATGCCCCTTCGTCCTGATCATCAATCCTGGCCTCCAGCGTGTGCCTCATTTCTGTGATGTGGCGATCCATGCTCGCCATCTCTAGTAATAGGGTTTGGAGGGAAGGTTCAAGGGTAGACGGCTGAGCCAGCATCTTCTTTGAATCCTCTCGGATAGGGCCCAATTCCACTGCTATTGAGTCAATCTTAACCTCCAACCTCATCCCAGAAGCTTCGATCGCTAACATCAGCTTGTCAAACTTGTCATTGAATTGGGAGACCATGTTGCTCCAGACTCCCTGCTACATCCCCACTTGGGTTGTGCCAGTTGAGGCATCGTCCTTTAGTATAAGGGAACGGCCCTGGTGCAGTAGTAGGAAGGGAGGCCGTCCACCACAGGCAACAGTTATCAAAGTATAACAACATATAGAGCTTCCACAGCTTCCGTGTTACGATGTAAACCAGTAGGGATCAGCACAGTCTTCATGGAAGGCGGGGTGTATACCAGCAGGCACAGGTAGGTACATCTCCCCCTCTACCCTGTGCTTTCCAGGCACTGACTTAAATCTGGCCCCCACAACCTGTGTGCAGTTCAAGAGACGGCCGTCCTCAAATCTGCACCAGGCAGAGCAGACAAGGTGGTCATAAGCCGATCACTGCCCACAGTCAGACCAGTGACACCCTCCGTCAGGCGTGCCACTTTCCTACAGTTCCAGCAAGCTCTGTGGGGGTGTCCATCAGACTCACAGAGGTAGAACTGATGATGTGTACCAGTAAGGCATCACTGCCTTGTAATCCATCCTTATGAAGAAGGGCAGGGGAGGGTGAGCAACTCCGACAGTCCCCTGCATCTCAGTAGTGTACCAGTAGCTCAGGCTCTCATGCATTGTGCCCCCTTCACTATTCACCCTGAGTGCTAGGGGCGTTATCTACCCTCCAGCCAGCCCCATGCAAAAAGAACAATTGATGGACAGAATGCAGAACAATGTCATACATTCACCCCAGTACAGAGATCTGTGCCTAAATCTATAGTTTTTTTGCTCACCATGCCATTCCAGTTTGGACCCAGCCATATGAAAATAAGTGTTAACCCTGCACTCAATGGGAACAGTCCAGCCTGAACTGCCAGGCCAGGTCCTCCCTGGACTCGAAACAAGCATCCTAGGACAGGTTTAGGATAGCTTGACTCAAGTGGCATGTAGAGCCTGGGACCTATGTCTGGGCATACCCGTCCCACTCGGGGTGACAAATGCAAAAAGAACAATTGACGAACAGAATGCAGAACAATGTCATACATTCACCCCAGTACCGAGATCTGGGCCTAAATCCATTGTTTTTTTACTCGCCATGCCATTCCAGTTTGGACCCAGCCATTTGCAACATGGCTTTAAGTATAGAAAAACAAAGCACTGTGACACGCTCAACATAGGCCGCGCTGCTGTACATCTTGTCTGAATAAACACAGACAAGGCAAATAGAACTCCCATAAACAAAACCCACTGGCTTTGCAAATGCTTCTTGTTATTTACTCTTTCACATCCAAATTACAATAATAGTTCCCTATTACTGCTAATAAAAGAATATATAGGCTAGCATATTTATTCCGGAATTATGGGGTAGCCAAAAATATACTGTGTGAACTTTGACCCCTAATAACACCACAGAAAAGGGTATTTGCACAAAAGGAAATCATCCACACTGGACAGATAAAGTGCTGGAAAAAGCTCCATAAAAAGCTTAGAGTTAATAAATAACGTGAAGCACTGGGGAACAGGTGCATCCCATCGGAGTTGCTGAATGATGCCTGTAATTTCCTGTGCCACAGATTTTCCACACCATTAGGTGCTTGCGGGGGTCAGTGTATGGACTAGGGAGGTGATTATACAAAAAAACATTATCTATATCCTCTTGTGTGCTACAGGCTCAGGAACTACTCATTTAATAGGTGACAGCATGAAGAACACAGGTGTTGCTGGGAAAACCGCGAGGGTTTTTTGTTTTTGAAGATTTGTTGATATGAAATGTGAATGTCATGATTTCACATCAGGCATGGCTTGCCATCCATCTTTTCTGAAGGCCAGAAGCAAGCCAGTAGAAAAGAAACCCTCCATTCGACTGGGAAGTGCCTACTGTGCATTTCAAACATTATTTGCGTACATATGTTTCAGAGGCCAGATGGGATGCGTAGGCACGCCATCTTTCAGATGCAAATGGCCTCGGCGTGCTCCTCTCTCTCACGCTGGGTTATTTAACAGCTGACTCATTGACACGTTGCCTACTGTACATAAGGAGCAGCTTGCAATCACTGCCAGTCACCTATTGATATAATCATTGCACAAAATCAGCAAATGTATTGAAGCATTTTTTGTGGAGCAGCATGTCTCAGTATGCTGTGCTCTTGCAAAATGTTTAGCTTCGAAAGTCAGCGAGCCGTGAAATAAGTATTGCTTATAATTAGGGCTCCTGGTTTTTTATTTTATTGACTTTTCCATCTGTATTTATGTTTGCCAATGTTATGTGTATTTATCGATATTTATTTTGGGTTTTATGACAAAAATTAAGCTGAAACTACAATATATTTCCACATTTATTTAACCGATAAATGTGCACTCAGCTTTAATGGGCGAAAGGTATCAATGATATGAAAACCCAAAGAGGATAATCACTGCACGCAAATGAAAACATACACATTTTAGTATTAACCATGTGCATATCTGCTGCTCTTTACTAAAATTCCTCTATTTTTTTTAACCACCTTGCCTGTCAATCTGCATAGCTATTTGCTTGGCAGCCATGATTGGCAGAATTTAGAACCACTCAAAAAAATAAACTATTTACCAGCCGCGGGCCGTGGAGGGAGTTACGGTGGGGCAGGGAGGCGGGGAGGGTGAGGGGCAGGGTGGAGAGGGCTAAAAACTGGCACCTGGATAATTACAGGTAAGTAAACAATTTAAATAATAAAACGAATTTCGTAGCGCGCACTGCATCGCATTTTGCGATGCAGCGCGCACTGCATCGCATTTTGCGATGCAGTGCGCGCTACGAAATTCGTTTTATTATTTAAATTGTTTACTTACCTGTAATTATCCAGGTGCCAGTTTTTAGCCCTCGACACCCTGCCCCTCCCCCTCCCCGCCTCCCTGCCCCACCGTAACTCCCTCCACGGCCCGCGGCTGCTATTTACATTTCTATCCAAATTTAAAAATACATACAGACAAGAAAATAAATAGGTTTCTGTCCGTATTTATCTGTAAAAATCAGTAAAAACGGAAAACAGGGAGCCTTATTTATAATTCGTCATGCCTTTCGATGAGGTGCATTGATGAAGAAACTGTAAGATGGTGCCAACCACCAGTCAGAACGCTTCTACGGAACAAGGGTTACCATCAAATGAGGCTATCGTTTACAGGGAACATCTGCTCATGCGCCATCCTTGTTCCACAATTACAGAATTCTAAATGAAACCTCGGTGCTCGTGTCGGCTTACGTGTCTTGGGAAGAATTCTTCACCATACATCTCTGATTTGTCCACCTGAAAGCAAAAATTACTGAAACGTTAACCTGGTACTTGTTTGGCAATACTTGCAAGGGTTTGTTTTAAACCTGGAGTTAGGGACATAGTTCACCAGTGGTGCTGGTACAATTTTCAGATCGTTGTTTCTGACATCAATGTTACATCACTGAAGTAATAGGGACTGTGAAAAATGAAAAGTATTGAATATTAATGTATTTTTTTATATATTTATCTTAAATGCAGAACAACATAAAATATGCTACAGCACTCTTAACTTGATTTTGAAATGAATCTTTCATTAATTGAAGTCGATAAAATTAAATTACAAATATTTTTCTGAAGTTTAAATGAAACACCTAAAGAAAAACAAAACATCTATTGTCCAGTAATAATTATTAAACATGATGTGTCAGATTAATTCAAATTCATTTAGCTGGATTTTAATGTAATGCAAATTATTGGCACATTTTGTTTGCTCAATTCGTGATTTGGTATTAAAATATATTATAATAAATATGTACAGTTTTTTATATTTTTTAACATTAAATTATATCTATTTATATTTTTGTGGAGTAGTAAACCTACTCAAATGTAGGAGAGAAATGGGTGGAGGGGGTCAGGTTTTAATTTAAATTTGTTTTTCTGCTTGTGGTCAGCAAGAATAAGTTGTGCTTTTTTGTGATTTAACAGTACTAAATTGACATCCGCTGATGGATTTTTTTTACACATAGCTTGAAGATGATGATATTGTTGATGCTTAAACTTTGTACATACAATTGTGAGTCATCTGCATTATAAATGTATTGGGGGACTACAGATCCTGAAAGTTCCTTATGTCCTTCAACGTTGAACACTTCTCCCAACACCTACTGTTGAGTTATATTTAGTTCTTTATAGGTGTGATAAACTGGATCATTAGTTGCAGTGGATGGTACTCCTCTTCAAATAGTATTGGCACTATTCCTGACTAAGTCCAGTTAGGTCTCAATAGTTTAAACTTGAGCTCAACCTTGGTAGCTGTAGCACAGAGTAGTAAGTACATAACTTAGGAGAAAGGTGTAAAGCATGTGTCAGTACCCAAAACAGTTAATAAGTTAAAAACACAACTCCAGTTTATAAAAGTAGAGAACATTCCGATGAACACATATTCACCAAAACAACAAAAGTGGATATAGGGAACAGGAGATATGATTTAAAAAAGTTTTAGATGTTTTTAGCACCGAAACGCCCAAAGAGCCAACAAGGGATGGGTGGTCATGCTAGAGCACGTCAGACGTTAAGGCCACCTGCGATGCAGAGCAGGTCAGATACATGTACCAGTTTCAGTCCTGTGGAAAGTGTACGTTCTGACTTAGAGTTTTTCTTTGAAAAAATCCTCATAGATGAGGCCGTCAGCAGGTCAAGGTGTCAGCTGGAGCCAAACAGGAGATTCTCGACCTAAGCTTGCTGAAGCACAGGACTTCGATAGGAGCCTCAGCATTGGGGGGAGGTTCGAGGCTCTCGATATCAGAGGTGGGAAACTTCAGAGCGGACTAAATCCGAAGATCATGCCCTGGAAGATATCAATGGTGGTGGGGTGCTGCTCTGCGTTGGGCCTAATGCAGACTTCTAAATTCCAACTTGGAAACATTTTTGGGAAGTCAGGATGCTTTCAGCAGAAAAAACAGCAAGTTTAGTCCGACAGCAGGTCAAGTCGGCAGCTGCGGTTTGGCAGCGGTCTGGTGGTAGCCTTTGTTCTTTTGGCAAAATAACTTGAAAAAGTTTCTAAGTCCCAGATGTTTGGGATAGGCAGAAGGAGTACACTCTGACTCTTATTAAAGGGCCCCAGGACCTCAAGGTTGCCACTTGGGAGTCAGGACTAACTTCAGCGGAAGCCGCCAGCAGGGTCCAGTTCAAGCCAGTTGGAACTGGTCGTTTGGGCTCTTCAGGAAGGTTGGTATCTTGCAGCTTTTATGTCCCTGTAATTTAATACGTCATTCAACTTACCCAGTGAGTCTACTCCTCAGTCCTGGGAAACAATTAGAAGCAGCACCAACTCCAGGGGTCTCTCTCCACAGGTTCAATAGCAGATGCAGTCTTTCTTCTGTCTTCTACGGGTCCAAAAGGTGTTCTGAAACAGGTATCCAGAGGTGCCACCTTATGTTTCACACTGGCTTGTGGGTGGAGGAAACTCCCTGTCAAATAGGGGAAAGTTCCCAAAAGTAACCCTACCCAGTTTGACATCATTCCCTGAGGTTGGCTCTAAACAATCCCACAGTGCCCTGCTCTTCCAAAATCCAACATAGCATAATCTTCCTTCTGTTTGTCAGTGCTCTGGTTGGTCACGCCCCTGAGCTGTGTCTCAGGAAATGAGAACCAGTTCTGGAACAGGTTTTCCCACCACTAGGTTTGGTCCCACACTTACTTCTTGGACAATGGCAGGGGCAGGCCTAGGTATGAGTTACCTCTGCCGTGACAAGGTATGCCCCTTTCTGGGCACATTCCCCAGGCCACCCTGTCAGGAGGAGGTCACACCTCTTCCCAGCCAAGGCTCTTTTGTTATCTTTCATGGGAGCCATTCACAATTCCCAACAGGCTGCCAGGTTACAGTTGTGAATTAACTCTGAAAAAACTGAACATGTGAATGCCAACTTTCTAAAAGTGATTCAGAAAAGGGGGGTGGTGATGAACAGAGTGTCTGAATTAAGCAGACCACTCTTACCCAGTCCAAAGATCAGGGCTTGATCCATCACCGTTATTTAGCTCACTGCCCCATCCCAGCTCAGAACCTGGCTATATGCAAATTAGTCTGTCCCTGGCCCAGTGCATCATGGGAACAGGGCAGACCAAACTACCAAGCCAATTCTTCACCAGAAAGGAGACAAGCTACCGGGGACCGGTTTCTGGCATTTCAGCCTCGTCGGCCAGGCTTGCTTGAATCCTGATGGAGCAGTGAGCAAGGGACTCATGTCTGAGTATACCCTGCCACACCTATAGTGGCCAAAAACGATTCAGAAAAGGGGGTGGTGATGAACAGAGTGTCTGAATTAAGCAGACCACTCTTACCCAGTCCAAAGATCAGGGCTTGATCCATCACCGTTATTTAGCTCACTGCCCCATCCCAGCTCAGAACCTGGCTATATGCAAATTAGTCTGTCCCTGGCCCAGTGCATCATGGGAACAGGGCAGACCAAACTACCAAGCCAATTCTTCACCAGAAAGGAGACAAGCTACCGGGGACCGGTTTCTGGCATTTCAGCCTCGTCGGCCCGGCTTGCTTGAATCCTGATGGAGCAGTGAGCAAGGGACTCATGTCTGAGTATACCCTGCCACACCTATAGTGGCCAAAAACGATTCAGAAAAGGGGGTGGTGATGAACAGAGTGTCTGAATTAAGCAGACCACTCTTACCCAGTCCAAAGATCAGGGCTTGATCCATCACCGTTATTTAGCTCACTGCCCCATCCCAGCTCAGAACCTGGCTATATGCAAATTAGTCTGTCCCTGGCCCAGTGCATCATGGGAACAGGGCAGACCAAACTACCAAGCCAATTCTTCACCAGAAAGGAGACAAGCTACCGGGGACCGGTTTCTGGCATTTCAGCCTCGTCGGCCCGGCTTGCTTGAATCCGGATGGAGCAGTGAGCAAGGGACTCATGTCTGAGTATACCCTGCCACACCTATAGTGGCCAAAAACGATTCAGAAAAGGGGGTGGTGATGAACAGAGTGTCTGAATTAAGCAGACCACTGTTACCCAGTCCAAAGATCAGGGCTTGATCCATCACCGTTATTTAGCTCACTGCCCCATCCCAGCTCAGAACCTGGCTATATGCAAATTAGTCTGTCCCTGGCCCAGTGCATCATGGGAACAGGGCAGACCAAACTTCCAAGCCAATTCTTCACCAGAAAGGAGACAAGCTACCGGGGACCGGTTTCTGGCATTTCAGCCTCGCCGGCCCGGCTTGCTTGAATCCTGATGGAGCAGTGAGCAAGGGACTCATGTCTGAGTATACCCTGCCACACCAATAGTGGCCAAAAACGATTCAGAAAAGGGAGTGGTGATGAACAGAGTGTCTGAATTAAGCAGACCACTCTTACCCAGTCCAAAGATCAGGGCTTGATCCATCACCGTTATTTAGCTCACTGCCCCATCCCAGCTCAGAACCTGGCTATATGCAAATTAGTCTGTCCCTGGCCCAGTGCATCATGGGAACAGGGCAGACCAAACTACCAAGCCAATTCTTCACCAGAAAGGAGACAAGCTACCGGGGACCGGTTTCTGGCATTTCAGCCTCGTCGGCCCGGCTTGCTTGAATCCTGATGGAGCAGTGAGCAAGGGACTCATGTCTGAGTATACCCTGCCACACCTATAGTGGCCAAAAACGATTCAGAAAAGGGGGTGGTGATGAACAGAGTGTCTGAATTAAGCAGACCACTCTTACCCAGTCCAAAGATCAGGGCTTGATCCATCACCGTTATTTAGCTCACTGCCCCATCCCAGCTCAGAACCTGGCTATATGCAAATTAGTCTGTCCCGGGCCCAGTGCATCATGGGAGCAGGGCAGACCAAACTACCAAGCCAATTCTTCACCAGAAAGGAGACAAGCTACCGGGGACCGGTTTCTGGCATTTCAGCCTCGTCGGCCCGGCTTGCTTGAATCCTGATGGAGCAGTGAGCAAGGGACTCATGTCTGAGTATACCCTGCCACACCTATAGTGGCCAAAAACGATTCAGAAAAGGGGGTGGTGATGAACAGAGTGTCTGAATTAAGCAGACCACTCTTACCCAGTCCAAAGATCAAATAAATAACTTTCTAAAAGTGGCTTTTTAAAAATAGTAATTTAAATTCAGACTTGACCATTACATTGGAGTTTGAATTCCTATTAATTTTGGCCACTCAACCATTGTTCTAGCTATTCCAAACTGAAGTAATGCATTACAGGGTGTAATAATGTAACCCAGTGCTTCTCTATGGGAGAGCCAGCCTTGCTGCAGTGAGAAATGACTCTGATGATTTTTCACTTTCAGGATATGTATATCCTAAGAACACATGTCCTACGTGTTAAATAGCATGCATTTTGCCCTATTGGTATTTAGAGCTTACCTTATGGGTGACTTACAAGCATTAAAAAGGAAGGTTTGGGCATGTTTAATGGGTGGCTTTACCATATTTGAATCATAGTTTTATAACTGCCATGTTAGGCTGCTGTGGCATGCCTAGAGTCTTTTTTTATATGGTAACTTTAGTGGTGGCACGTTAACTGCTGCAGTCCACTAGGGTCATTTAATTTACAGGCCTGACACACGAGTAACCATATGTTTGGGATTTACAAGTAAGTTAAATATGCCAATCAGAGATTAGCCAATTGTACACTCTTTAGGGGTCAGATCACATGCACTGGGTCTGGTTAGCAGGGTCCCAGTCCAAGACAGTTGAAAAACTAGCAACATGAGTCCAAAGATTATGGGTTGATTATGCAAAGAGAGGCTTTCCTTATATCAGGTAATTAGTGTGGCCTTCCACCAATTCTGGTGCTATCATTTTATGCACTGACTGTGCATCATATGTGGTCCTTGTTCATAAGTGATATGATCAGTGCTGCAATTTGAGATGTCAGCAGGAATGTTATCAATAATGTAATTTGAGATGTCATCAGGGAATTGTGTGAGGTCATGAGGATTGGATGGTAAAGTTGTACATTTTGGGTTGTCCAGCGAATCTGCATAAATATATATTGATAGAGAGAATAAATAAAGGCTAACCGTGCAATATGGTCCACTAAACCAAGTGGTTAGTAAATATCATCAGAATGCTGAGATGGCAATAAAGGACTGTATTATACAAGTTACCCATTCTGGGCCTCATTCACGAAGGTAAACTTACACTTTTGCATAAGTATACGATATGTGAATACCCAACAATCGTAAACTTACACAAAAGTGTAAGCTTACCTTTGTCAATCAGGCCATGAGTATTGTTTATATCAAATGTATATTTTGGGCTAGTGAGCTTGAAAAAAATGTTTTCTTCAAAATACAGATAACAATAGGCCTGCGTTGGCTCCTCCAGTAATGCAGAGAAGCATCACCCCACTGAGTTCAAAGGAAAAATACAATGATAATAGTGCAACATTAATAACATTATCGTTTAATTTTTTGTACAGTGCCCGAGCCAGGTTAGGGCGGGGCGGGGCTTGCCTGTCCTCACGGGGAGGAGGAGTGGTTGCTGCACCATACGTGTGAATTACAGTTTGGCCGGCCATCTTGGGCCGGCTAAACCGTCGATGCACTAACTGTCTTCTCCACCCGGCTGTATTGCAAGGCCGGGTAGAGACTACGCTATGATTTCACTAGAATCCCTCAATGGCATTACTAGATTATGTCACTCAGTTTCCAAATATTTATTATCTCTATACACGAATGTTTAGAAATTCACATAAACCTAACTTCTTTGATGGCATTGCTTTCTATTTGGCAGAATATTATGTGCACTGTGCTTGTGCTATGGATGCAAATTAAAAAGGTCTACTCACCGTGTCTATGTTAATCGTTTCAGCTTCCATGTACTCAGGGCTCCCGAGGGAGCCGCCTGACATTGGGGACATCATGTCACATCCTGACTACTTGGAAGGAAGCGGTGAGCTGATCAAGCCCAAGAAACTCATAAACCCTGTTAAGGCATCAAAGAGTCACCAAGAGTTACACAGAGAACTTCTGATGAACCACAAAAGGTGAGTAAGAACACCCTTCTTTTGAATTTGCTCCATCTCTAGTTGCAATAGACGCCCATCAGATTCAGCTAAAAGATAGAAGAATGTGCTGCATTAAAAAAAAAAGAAAACCGTTTCCATTGTCTTACTATTAGAAATAAGTCATCTGAGTACTAACTCGAGAATAAACTGGAAGAATATTGTAGATGCAAACAAACCAGAATAGGTAAATATAAAATAAAAGCACATTCCTGCTCATGAGACTAACAGGGTCAAATGGAGCACAGTAAATGATCTGTCTTTAGCAGTTCACTAGATCCAGCTTTAGGGGGCAGAATTCCATTATTGTCATTTACCGTGATGTTGTCTCACGTTGTAATATTTCTTCCTGTATTCTTTCAGCAGGGGTCTAGCCTCCTCTCCAGTATTTACTTGGAATTGCTTATTATTTGAGACTGCAATCTGTTGTCCTTTATTACTGCTTTCCTCTGTTGTTACAGCTTTTTGCAGTACCCCTACATTACCATTAGTTTTATGGGAATAAAGGCCAGCCTGCAGAAGCTTTAGTGGTGCTCTGACACACCAAATGACACTTGGCCTGAATGAGTACAGACTGGGTAGCACTTGGAGTGGACATGATGCGTTGGAGTGGGTCAGAATTGATTCCTGTCAATCTAAGGCTACTTTGAGGAGTCAAAGCCTACTAAAGCCTGAGGCTAGGGCAGGAGAAGGTTTGTGGTATGGCCTGCCATCTGCACTTGGGCTATGAGTGCAGTGTTGTTCAGTCCAGGGCAGGCACTCCCTGATGTCTTGAGACATTATGACTGGTGAGCCACAATGCTTGACTATTTCTCAGAAGGCACTGCATTTAAGCCTGCAAGTCAGTTCTCACAGGATTGATCTTAATTGCTGCCTGGGGCCATTGATCCTTGCTACTGACTGAGGCCATTGATGCTAGTTACTGTATGGGATGTTCATTACACCTGGTCCTATTACTCCTCCGTACTACCTATTGCCACTGATGCATATAACTGCCTCCGCATTGATGATTCCCGAAATTAATTGGAGAAACTGATTCCTGTCAACGCGTTTCGACACATACATTGTGTCTTCATCAGGACAATTTCAGCAAAGTTCTTTGGACTTGAAAGAATGAATTTTCTGGAATTTAAAAAGTTCTGACTTGTAAGGATGAAAATTTCGTCTTTATTGCTTTCATGCACGAAGCAATATTCACCGAATCCTCTGTTTAATGCGGTGGTCCTAACGTGTTCTTAATCTGATTTTTAAAAAACACTTCTCATTTGTGAAGTTCTGCACTTAAAAATTATGCGTTTGATGGAAACAACTGATGAAAGCAGCTACAGACGCCGGATAAAACAGTTCATGGAAAAGGTCTCTGCTACCACTGCCCTGATAATAGTGCCTTTCAGATGTGATTTACGATCTGGAATCTTACAATACTTCGTTAGAAGTTGACACGGCAAGATTTCACACACAGAATTGTGTTTTCTCGGATCTCCTAGAAGCTGGATGTTTGGCGATACCAACGAGCTACCAGACGCCAGAGGTATCGCCAAACATCCAGCTTCTAGGAGATCCGAGAAAACACATTGTAAGATTCCAGATCGTGCAGAACTTCACAAATGAGAAGTGTTTTTTAAAAATCAGAATAAGAACACGTTAGGACCACCGCATTAAACAGAGGATTCGGTGAATATTGCTTCGTGCATGAAAGCAATAAAGACGAAATTTTCATCCTTACAAGTCAGAACTTTTTAAATTCCAGAAAATTCATTCTTTCAAGTCCAAAGAACTTTGCTGAAATTGTCCTGATGAAGACACAATGTATGTGTCGAAACGCATTGACAGGAATCAGTTTCTCCAATTAATTTCGGGAATCATCAATGCTTTAATATTTCCCTGATTACTGTATATCAATTGGATTGAAGAATTGTCTTTTTTAAGAAAAAACTTTTTTTAAATATTTGTATCATTGAATATGTTCATATCAATTTTTATAAGTACAATTACATTTTTCATGTTATCATAATTTGTTTGAGTTTCTTTCTCCTTATGCTGTGTTTTCCTTCAATTATATGTCCTTTTGCCAGATAATTTGTTTTTAATTTGCCTGGGTTTTTACCTTCACATATTATTGCTTTACCCTGACCCAGGAAATGTATCCCACTCAGGGGGTCCTTGTTTATTTACTAGACTTTAGCACAGCTACATTCATAACTTCTGGCAAGAAACTGTTCAGGAAACTTCTCAACACTGATATATTCACACTGGCTTTCAACTGAGCTCAGCATAGAAGAGGGATCATCACTGAAGAACACAGAACATTCTTTTAACACTACTCAATCAATCACAGTGGTTCAAATTACAGAATATCAAGCACGGTTGCACACTCTACTGATTGGACATCTGCCTCCTTTTTATAAATGTGAATTTTTGTTCACTATCAGTGTTCTAAAGTAACCAAAATATAATCACTTTATAAAACGACTAAATAAATAATAAATAGTAATCGGGTGAAGGCAGGTTAATGAGATGTGGTTGTTGCATCTTCCACATATTTATCAATCCACACTTAGTAGCCATTGGTTGATTGTTACAGTCACCCATTTGGGATTCTACTAACACCTCAAATATAGCTGTTTCATTGGTCCAGTAATAATAAAAAAACTACAGGAACAACCCGTAGACCTAGCCTGGAGATGGATACTAGTAATGGCAACAACAATGTCCAACAAGGTATTATTTGCAAGGACATAAAGAGATATTGGGTGATAGACCTAATATTCAATATCAAATAGGGAATGGATCACTTGACCCGAGTAACCAGGGTTTGCAACACATTGATTAAAAAACCCTCATTCACGTATATAGGTCAGTGGCGGTATATCTTGGTTCTCCGGCAGATTTAAAAACGTGACAGCATCATCATAGGGATTAATTTTGTATGCTTACCTCCGTCCGGAGGATGAACCACTGGTTATTGCAGTAGTCATCAGAAATAAGTGAGTTTCTAGTGAAGTGAATTAAAAAGATGGGCCTCGTATCTCCTAGACAGTCTTTTAATTAGTCGGTATGGCGGTGGCGATCCGCCTGCAGAAAACCTCCGCCCGCACTGAATTCTCCCCCGCCACATTACCATGGCGGGGGGGGCGCCGGCGGATGGAAAGACCGTCCGTTGCCGCCACGGAAAGGCATGCGGAAATCACTTACGGGGCCCGTTGCGGGCCCCCAGGGATTCTGGAGGGTGGGGGGTGCATATGGGGGGTAACTATGGTACCCCCCTGCATTTCAAAATACAACTGGCAGGCACCACGTGGTGCCTGTCACGTTGTGCATTGAAATGCATGATGTGCATTTTTAGCATTGCGGCGGGCGGTGCTTTCAGCACCGCCCGCCGCAATGCTAAAAATGCGGGATGCGCCCGCCCCACGGGACCCCCGCCTTTATGGCGGGCGGTCCCGTTTTGCATCTGGATGGCGGGCGAACTAAGTCCGCCCGCCATCCTAATGTGCCCCTTAGTGTCCAAAAAATAGATCGACATGTTTCAGCCCTTCTAGTCGCCCATGCGGATCGGTAGGGGCTTTCTTCAGGACCTTAGAGAAGTGATGGTGGCTATGTAAATTGACACAGCAACCAGAGTAAACAGGTTAAAGTTCACTCGTCATTGGAAAGGTTTTGTGGTACCTTAAAGCCCGTGATTGTGGGCTTCTACAGGGTTTTACCGGCCGGCACATTAGACCTGCGGTCGTCAGTCCGAGCGACTTGTGCTCTCTCTACTTACGGCGCCCTGGATATGCCAAAGAGCAAAATAACTTTAAGAGCATATAAACCAAGAAAGATAAGAATACTGTGTAAACTGATGGAAAGTTGCTACATATCTCAATAATATAGGACCTAAACGAAATAGTCAACACATAAAGAAACAGTTGCATATGTGCTCAGCGTGAAAGGGGTGAACACACAGTACTAGTGAGTGAAGTAGTCAGCACGAAAAAGTAATCAAATAGCATGGTACAGTGACAGACTGTCCAATTTATTCTGCAGAGTACGTAAAATGAATCAAGTCCATGTAATTCTTTAAGTTGTACTCTGCAAGGAGGAGAAATTCCAAGAATAGTCTTTGTTGTTATTCTATCAACAGCGTTTCATTCCTTGGTGTATTTGATGGCTCATCATCAGGACCAAAACAAGGTCAGCGGAGCACATGTGGGAGTAACATGCCTCTGCACTGTTTAATATATATATATATATATAAAGAACAGTCAAATTCAAATCAACTGTATTCGGATTTTTACAGAAAATCCATAAAAAGCACAACAAAACCAAATAAATACGTTTAAGTGTCTCTCCCATAGCCAGCATGACATTTTGTGAATACAATTTGCCAGCATAAAACTGGAAAAGACATACATATATAATAAAAGTGTTACATTAAAAATCTCGCACATAGCCAGTGTATATTATAAATGTAGTTTGCCGACATAAAAAGTAATAGTCAGAATTCATTTCTGCAGTTTGAAAAATACAAAATTTGAGATGTAAACATGTTCAGTGGAAAACAATTTAAAAAAGCTTCTTATAAAACCAATAATCATGTAATACTGTGCAAAGGGCCTCATGTTATTTTATTCGAGGGGGAACTTTTGTTTAGAGATAAAAATCCTGGCTCTTTCTTAATCTACCTCATAACAGTTACACAGCCTTTCTAGGTGACTCAGTGATTTACTCTTCCTAATTGAATTCTTAATAAAGGCAGCAATAACATAACAAGTGTAAATATCTGACAATTTTCAGAGAAAATCGAAGGCCAACTGGTGGTAAATGAGACCCTGTGTTAAAAATGAGGGTCGAAATACTCTTAGTATAATATCTTTATAAAATTTGCAAAACAAAATAAAGTGCATTGTGGATTGCCTAGCTTTTCCATCACATGGGCATCACATGGGCACATTTGGGAAATGCAACAGTGTGATGGAGTAACTGAAAGCGTCTGATCAAATCAAATCTGTCCTGGTTATTATCATGCTTATCAGATAACCTTGTACCCTTGTTGTATTGGGCCCTTACAATAACTCTCCACTGTGGCCTTAGGGGCATATCATCAAGAACGGTGTTAAAATTATCGCTGGTTTAGCGGCAGAAAACTGCTGCTAAAGCTGCGATAATGAGCTTGAAAATATGCCCTGGAGAATTCCAATAGAAGTCCAAGTTCACACCAGATTATGGACTTCTATTGGAATTCTCAAGGGCTTATTATGAAGCCCATTATCGCCGCTTTAGAGGCGACTTTCTGCCGCTAAACCGGTGATAATTTTTAAGGCCATTCTTGATAATATGCCCCTTAGTTCTTTTACTTAATTCTCTGTGGGCCTACCTTTTTCATAGAAAAATGGTACTTTATTCTTTCTTACTAAACTGCAAGATACTAGTGGGAACTCGGACACCACAGTTTTCCTCCAGTTCCTTCAATAAACCATTTATATATCGAAACCAAGGGCTTTTTTTCACACTGGTTAAGTTCTAGACATTTCCTCATGATGTCTTTAGTAAATGTTGTGCCTTGGTTGGTTTCTTTCCTATTTCCTGTTTTCTTTCTTTCTTTCTTTCTTGCTTGCTTTCTCAAAGGCAGAACACTATCAGCCAATGGCACAAGAATTGGCTTATTAGGTCCCTTTTTCCACTCTCTCTCTTCATCCATTAGCATTGGCTAAAGGCAAAAATGGTTTATGGTGTCAAAAAAGCACACATTACCATAATATTCCCTAGCACTGAAGGGAACTATTTTGGTGTGGATATGCTCCTTGTAATAGGACAGGATCCCATTGCTCATAGTGAAGTCAGCCTTTGACTGTGGGGTAACATGTTGCACCTTAATGCATGCTTGTGTGGGTTGGAGAAAAATGTGAATTGCACAACCATAGAAAAATGGGTTAAGTGTGGCTGAAAACTCCTGTAAATGATTACGTCATACACACAATTTTAGTAAAATCAAAAGACCTTTGCTAACTCAGGCCTAAAAAGCCAATTCTTTTGCCATTGGCTGCAAGTGTTCTGCCTTTGAGAAAGCAAGCAAGAAAGAAAGAAAGCAGGAAAAAGGAAAGAAAAAAAGGAAGGATGGAAATATGGAAATATGGAAAGAAGGCAATAAAGAAAGGAGGCAAGGAAGAAGGAACAGAAGGAAAGAAAGATGTCAAGAAAGAAGAAAGATTAGAAAAAAAAGAAAGAGCAAAGGATAGAAAGAAGGAAGGAATGAAAACAAGGAAGGAGTACAAGAAGGAAATAAAGAGATAACAGAGAGTAAGAGAACAGTAGAAAGAAAGAAAGAACAAAAGAAAGAAAGAAAGGAAGGAAGCATGAAAGAAAGAAAGGAAGGAGGAAAGAAAGAAAGAAAAATGTAATGAAGAAAATAGAGAAAGAAACCATGAAAGAGTAAATTATAGAAAGAAAGAAAGAAGCTAAGGGAGAAAGGAAGCAAGTAAGACAGTAAGAAGTAATGAAAGGAAAATAAAAGCCGGAAAGAGTGAAAGAAAAGGAAATGCAAGAAAGAAGAAAAGAAGAAATTAAAGAAAAAGGTAATCAAGAATGAAGCAAATCAGAAACAAAAGAATGCAAGAGAAAAGGAAAGAAAGAAGGAATGAATTAATGAAAAGAAGGAAAGTAAGAAAGAAAGTAAGAAAGAAAGAAAGAAAGTAACAAAACGGAAAAAATTAATGACAAAAAATAAAGAAAGAGGAAAAAAGGAAAGAAAGAAAAGAAAGAAAGAAGAAATGAAAGAATGAAAGAAAAAAGAAAGAAAGAAAGAAGAAAGTATAGAAGGAAATAAACAAGAAGTGCTGCAAATTAAACACAATAAACACTGGTTTTCTTTCTGGGCAAAGTTTTATTAGAGCACCATTAGTGAAATTCAGCTTAGAATAAATGTGTTTTGAAGAATTGCCTGCTTATGAATTCACATGTATATTATTCAAGCGTTGGACAATTCAAAGTAATACATTAGAAACAAAAACATTAACACAAAAGAAAACTATCTTGTGTGTGAATGTGCTCCTTGTGAAAGAGCAAAATGCAGTCACTCAAAGTGAAGTCATCCAATGGCTGAAGTGGGCTGACCCCCTGCCTCATTCGGTATACTGTAGTGTGCAGAAGCAATATGTGAATAACACAACAGACCAGTGGATGAAGAAAGTTGCTGATAGGCTTTTAAAAAATATATATTGTATACGCACACACACACACACACTTAAAAAAAAATCAAAAGTCTTGGCTAATGCCAGACCGAAAAACAAAGAAGGAATCGATGGATGAAGAGAGAGAGTGGAATAAGGATGTCTTCACTCAACAGCTACATCAGATTTTGCTTAGCCCTATAGAACAAGAGACTGAAATAAGATCCAAAGTACAGATAGTGTTGGATATCAGGATAAAGGAAGAGATAAGCCTAAATACGGACACAAAAGGAAGCGGAAAATAGTAAAGTAGATTTAACCTGTAAGAATCAATCACAAAAATATGGTTGGCGAAGTTCTATGTAGTTTTAAGGTATTAAAGAAAGAAATAATTTTAAGGCTGCTAAATGTTTAACAGTAGCTTGACGTGAAGCAGAAGTGGGACAGTATGAATGTTGTTTGGTGCTTTAGATAGAATCTCTCTTGCGCCAGCTTAGGTTTCAACATGAATCACGAATCAAATATTGTGCATATCAGAATGCTCAAACCCAGTGTTGGTCCAGGAGGAAAACAGCATGCTGCAAAAGCCTGGCCCTCATTTGCATGTGGAAGATGTCATGCAGTTATAATCCAATTTAAGCCCAGGGGTTCTAGTGCCAAGAATACTCATTATGTTCACTTCACAGATGTGTGGGAATTTGTTGTTAACCAGTATATATTAAATGCTACAAGGCTGGCAGTGTGCTGCTTATGTGGAAGGGGACATTTTTAACCAGACTTTTGTTTTGTGTTTGCATGTTTTGCAGATATTTTATGATATGGGGCACTGGGTCTACTGCTGTATGTTGTTCAGTGATTTCTTAAAGAAAGAAACCCAAGGCAGACAGATGCATTTGTACAAAACTGTTTTCCCCCACACACAGACATCCATGATCTTCAGTCAAGAAATCCAGTTTCATAGAATCTGTTCTGAGACAAACAAAATAGACTACTGTCTCTCCACCTAATGAACAAATCAATTAAACAAGGTTTTAAACGAACTAGGCAGTAAAATATAATATGCCAGGAAAATACTTTCATAAGATCAGTTTTGATCCTGTGGTGCAGTTTCAAAACAACATTGAAGCAAATTGAATATAGTAAAAACGTTCAACTCACCCAGCAGATTCAAAGTAAGTTCAAATTAGAGGCATAAATTCTAGCATGATTTGAGAATTACATTGATGAACACAATTTCTGGGCTACCTGAAGTGACTCACAGATTAATTGACTCCTTCAATAAGATTTACTGCCATCTATTTTCCAGATTCTCTCAAACTGTAAACCTATTCTCACTTCAGTTTCTCCTGCCAAACTCTCATTTTTCTGTGTGTAAATTGTGTTTCCTCTGTCAGAATATTTCAATTTTAATACAGGTTATTTATTTTCTGTCAAAAAAGTCAAAACCATCAAACTTTCACTTGCTGTACCTACCAATCAACCCCTCTTTCATGCCCTCTCCAGAAAACCTCCCAATAAATGAACCAATTTTAAGACAATAACTCTTGAGTTTGTTGATGAACACTATTACCATATTGAAACCCTATAATCATTCCTATGACCCCCTTCTTACTACACAGAGGTTTCAAGCACCCATATTGTGTCTTAACACACACATTTAACTAATATCTTAGTAGTGCTTGGTGGTCTTTTTGGACTGCCTCAAATCTGGACACATCACACTGGCTCTGAAGAAACGTTCTCAAGACCCCAAATGACTAAACACCTTAAGTCCCACCCCAGGCCTCTCTTCATTCGCTAAGGTACCGAAAGCTGTGTTGAGACACAACTTAAACATTTTATCAGCACAAATAGTCTCATTGATGATTTTTAATCTTGATTAAGAGGATACTGAAGCTCAGCAGTGACCATGCAGCAAGTAATTGATGTAGCCCTGTTTATTGTCAGTGGTGATGACTAACCCTGGGCGAAGTACTACGCTACGCTCGAGTAGTTTGCGAAGTTTGCGCTACTTCGCACTACGTGAATTGCACATAGCACAATGCAAACACGCGTAGCGTAGTGGTCATATTTTGCTTGCTCGCGGTACTCAACTTCAAGTTGGCGACAGCGAGCGAGCAAAATGACATCCCGGCGAGACTTTTTCCTCGTTCGCGATCAGCAACATCAAGTTGCCGATCGCGAGCGTGGAAAATAAACCTCCCGGTGAGATTCTCAACGCAGGGAGGTCAGGTTTCTCATTGTGAGTGGTCGCGTATGCTCGCGAACGCTCGCGATGAGAAACTACCAGTCCGCATTGAGAAAGCTGCTGCTCGAGTAGAAATCTACTTGAGCGGCAGAAACCAACCGCTTGCACTGTGCAAGTTGCAGTTTGCACTGATGGCACAGTGCGGACAAGCATCCAGCACTGTGCAATCAGTGCGAACAGCATTTTGCACAGTGCACTACGCAGTTCGCGTAGCTCGCGTAGTGTGAAGTGCACTTCGTGTAGCTACGCGTAGTGCTATTACGCGACCTACGCCCAGGGTTAGTGATGGCTTCAACCTAATAATGTGTCTTGTTGTGCCTGCTGCCTTAAACTCATTGAACCACAAAATGCCACTGGAAACTCTGGAGGAGTGTATAGGATCAGGGGGAAAGATCCTTTAGTGATGTCCTTCCTTATTTTATATCCCGTCCTAACACATTCAAGATGTAAACTCTGTACCAAATTCTATCCCAGACCTCCTAGGGATGTGCCAAGGTTCCATTCTTGCTCCTCTTGCTCACTGCCTCTTGAAGATGTTCCCCAAAACACCAATAACTCACCTGAACATCTCTAGCATAACTCACCACTAAAGAGCTCTTCTCCAGAGGATATAATAGATTTATCAATGACTTCAGGTATATACAAGAATGCAGGACAAACCTTTTTACAGGAACATCGCCTGCCTTCTCTCAGAAATGAAAAAGACTGCTGAATCTAGCGAACATGTTGGGAATTAGATCTCCCAAACTATTAAGTGTCTCTCTGACTTTTGGTTTTAACGTGTTATTTAACTATGTACATTACTGTTCAGATGTTAAGAGAAACAATCGACCGTTAAATAAAGAAAAAAAAACTCCCCAAAAAAACGGAATCTTGTCAATGCTTAGTTGTACTAATTTTCCCTTCCTATTCTACCGCTCCTTTTCAATCGTGTTTTCACTCTAACTATCTTAGACTGCAAACTTGGTATCATTGACATCTTTAATTTCCTTGAATCCTTTCTCAACAGGAGGCTCTGTCTTTTACAATTCTTGTTTTCTTCAGATTCAAGTGGCATCGGCTATAATGAACTTGTAATATGGGGGACGGCATACCTGTCACATTTGTGATGGAGTAACTGTAGGAAAGTAGGATCTGCTTCTATAGTTACCCCACCTTTTGCCTGGTGCTAAGCTGTTATTGACTAATCTAACTGGGAGCCTGCTAATCAGGACCCCAGTCTTGCTGCTTTCTCCCTCAATTGTTATGTTCAGTACTTAGGTACATCCCAGATTGTATACTGGGGTACCCTTATAAGTCCCCAGTATATGATACTAAGGTACCCAGGCCATAGGTACCACTGAGGTCCCCCATGGGCTGAAGCATGCATTATGCCACCCATGGGAGACCATTCAAAATGGAACTACAGGCCTGCCATTGCAGCCTGTGTAAGCGGGTGGTAGCACCCCATACTAAAGAAATAGCTTTCCTATATCTAGTGTCACTGCACTTAAACCCTATAAGTCATCCCTATAGCAGGCCTTTGCAATCCTGAAGGCAGGGTGCTTGGTTCTAAGTGAGAGGGTACCTCTACATGATCAGGACATTCGTACAGCCTACGGAGTCCATTCTCCCGGGTTGTCAGTGAAGCAGCCATAGACCACATAGAGGGGCACCGCGTACCTACGCTATGACCATCTCGAATTGACTGCAACAAATCCTATCATGTTTAGTATCAAACATGTTGGAATCATACCCCCACACTGAAAACAGTGTGGGAGGTATGATTCCAAGCACTGGAAGAGCCCTCTGTTAGGCTCTCCATGTCCCCGGTATCAGTCTTCCAGACCAGCACAGCACAAACTGGTTACTGCCGACCAGATACACGATTCTGCCTTCCTGCTGCTGAGCCAAGCACATGCAGGGGAAGCCAGAACAATAGGCATCCTTTCACAGGGAGGTGTAACCACCTCCCAGACAGGATTTAGTGTATTAAGGCAGGGTGGGTGCGCTTGCCAGGGCCACTTAGTCTGCACGAGAGGCACATTTGGTGTCCCCATGCATAATCCAGTTCAAACCAGCCCTGGGAGCCATTGGCTCCCGCTCTGGTGCAAAACTGGACAAACGTCATGGGAGTAACCTCCCACCTGTGCAGACCCTCCCCTGGGAGGGTCCCCTGAATTGTCCCAACCCTTTCAGCAGAAGCACTTTATCACTGATTAGCCCGGGAAAGGTCCACAGAGTCCGAAAAGCCAGCAGAAATGGGTTTAGCAAAGGAAGGCAAGGGAAGTCAGAAATTTGGGGTGGCCCCGCAGAAATGCCCAAGTCCAACAGAGACATTAAAATGGTATCTCCAACTACCTAGCAAACCAGAAAGGTTTGTAGCATCCACCTTATGTAGAAGCTGCCCATGACAGTTTTCGTAGTGTGTTTTCAGCCATTCACAAGGATTCACATAGATAAACTAACCTCAAGAATATTAATTATGCAGGTTGTTAGTGTATCCTTGCAAAATCTTTACACACTGCAAAAAAAGTAATTTGGGTTGTATTGCAGACTCTGTGCAAACACAGTGCTGCAACATGACTTGGCAAATAATATACACCTGGTCCATAATTATGACATGTTCCTTTCTCAACCTAATGGGTTTTTCTGGTGAAAAAATGGAATACATCTATTTAGGTGAATTTAACATGAACAAGCAAGAAGTGTTTATAGAATGCTTTGCAGTTACGGTATGGCTCTCCCAGCATAACTGATGCATAAAGAAGGATTTTTGATAGAGACTTCTAGCCACATATGTCTCCCCTTTTAAATATTACCTAGGCATCCGACTGGATAAGGGAACCTTTTCCATAGTACCTCTGTGCACCAGAGGTTTGCACCAAGTGGCTCCACACTGACGCCATTCTACTCTAAAAGTGATGTGTAGGACTTATGTAGGCCCGATTCTTGTGTGCTGACATCAGTTCCTTTCTTTCCACACCACCAGACATGGGTCCAGAATGGCCCTCATCTCCTGAACTTTCAATTGCCTAATCTCGTCTGAAATTTTCTTTTGTGCAAGGGAAATGTCATCCCCTTAGACAACAGGGTTGTAAACCATGTAAGGACTGTTGCAGGCAGATGTTTTTGACAGATCTCCAGCAGGTTTGCTTGTGGTGTCTGTGGTCAGGCCATGACTCCAAGACATGCGGAAACTGTGTTTCGATGAATGTGAAGGCCATGAGAGGGCGCACGGCAAAACCTTATATATTGCCAAACACAAGCCTCATGACCCTAACAAGTCCCGCTCCAAATCCAAAGCTCAATCCCCTCCTAGAGTTGATTGAGAGACTCTACAGGCCAGTTTTTATCACACTCCATGTCTTCCACTAAGCATAAAACACACAAGAGTCAAAGCGGAGTTCCGCTCCTTTGCACCATTCAAATTCCCCTGATGAAGCACTTGGGCTGACTTGAGAGCTGATTCCACATCTGGTTCTGGCAGAACTCAAGTTGTTGGGGACTGCTGCTATTCTACATCAAATCAAGATTTGTGCACATCTATGCTCTAGCTCTTTGGATCCCTACTGACTCCCTCTTTCGTGCCTCTGGGCCAACAGAGCTGTGATGCCTTCCCTGGCAGGTTTGCTTTCAGAGCCAGCTGGACCCTTTGACCCACTCCTTCCCTCTTCATCAATTCCAATGCTGCACCCGGCATCCAGAACCACACCAGACCCAATCAAATCGAGGCTAACTTCTCCACCAGAAGAGGTGGACCCAATTGTCCTTTCAGCCACCTATTCAATGCCAGTCATACTTTGACCGAAATCGCACCCAAATCTGACCACAGCACTAGTTTCTGCTCTCACATTACCACCAGGCAGAAAAAATTCTCCACATTATCATGTTGGGGCCAATTCTGATAACGACTATGCCCAGGTTTGTGCTGAGAATAGTTGGTATGAGGACTTGCAGGTCGCTAGTGGGTGAGAAACCCCCTCCCCCCCCCCCTTCCCCCGGATATAGTTCTTTTTTCTCCTCCCGGCTCTGTCACAGAAGAATCTGCCTCCTATTCTGTGGTTATATATAGGGCAGCTTAAGTCCTCAACTTCCACCTCCCCACCAAGGAGGTCAAAACCAACAGAGAAACACAGCGCCATGTTCCGGAGCGGAGATGGTGTAAAACCAATAATGGATCCCAGAAATCTATCAATTTATGAAAAGTAGACAAAAATATGAATTCGGCAAGGGGTTATTTGTCCAGATCCTTCAAGGCTTTCCTATAGAAACTAACAGTTGAAATAAAATAATATTGAAATTGAGTTGAAAAAATCCAGCCATTTGTGCTTACGTTTTCACCTGTAACTTCTTCTAACTATAGCAGATTTTTTGAAGCAATGTACTGTTACTTTCGATAGGGCCCTTCTGGTTGCAGAAATATATAGGACTTGTAGGTTTACCAAGAACCCAAGGTATCCAGAGCCAATAACTGAGCTGCGCCTTGCAATGGTGCGCACAGAAGATAAAAGTGAGGAAAACATAATTTTCTTTAGCTAAATTTGAAGTTTGCAGGGGAGTCTGGGTAGAAAAACGTGGGAGATCCATGCAAGCCACACCTCCCTGGACTCTAAAGGGTGTCTAGTTTACAGAACTGTCTGTGTTTGGTAGGTTTCCCTAGATGGCCACCGAGCCAGGGACTAAAAATGCAGCTGACTCCCTCGCAATTTTCAAGTCTCCGCAGTATGTTTTGGGCCATTTCCTGCTGCGGGCACTAGGCCCACCCCCACCATTTTTGTCAAGAGACCTGGGGGAACAACGAGTGATAGAAAATGTGTGTTGTCCTGGTGATCCCACAACTTTCCCCCATAGAAAAGTGAGGAAAATTGGATTTTTTAGGTAAATCTGAGATTGGTAGGGGATTCTGGTTAAGAAAACATTTACGGATCAATGCAAGTCACACCTCCCTGGACTCCCCAGGTGTCTAGTTTCCAGAACCATCTGAGTTTGGTAGGTTTCCGTAGATGGACGCCGAACCAGGTCTTTTGTGCTAGCTAGCGAGGCATCTGTGTTTTAGGTCCTGGGCTTGGCAGCCATATAGGGAAACCTACCAACACCAGACATTTCTGAAAACCAGACACCTGGCGTAGTCCAAGGATATCTGGTTTGCGTGGATCACCAAAAATTGCCTGCACCAAAGGGATATCCAGTGCATGTGCGCGGATGTTCGGAAGCCGTCCGACGCACATGAGCACTGTTGCGTCCAACGGTCCCGGCAGTCAGACACATGCAAAGGGTTAAATGCCATTTCTGCTAAGGCAACATTTAATAAAGCATTTATATCACATCAGTATCTAAAACAATACTAATGGAGAATCAGCATAAAAGCATTATGGTAACATATAAAAACATGCATTGACCAAGCCAATATACCTGGCCTTGGCAGACCTTTTTTGTCTTTTTTTGGGTCAGCCCTCTTCATCTGTTGGCCTATACAACTGAAATTCAGAATTTGCTCCCACCCAGGCTCTCTTGCGTGTGATTGGCATAATTCTTCCTGATTACATGTGAAAATCCACCTAAAAAGAAGTGCAATTCAGTGCCTGCGTTGATGGGCCAAAACATTACTTTGACAATGCTTTATTTGCATTCTTGTTGTTTTTATATGTTCTTAGCCATCCCCGGATCTTTAAACTGTCTTCTGGCTACACTAATTCTATGCTTTTGTTAGCTTTATTACACACCAATAAAGATCATATTTTCTTGTGATGTGAATTAAAACTAAACATTTGTTTTTGTAGCGAGTGTAGGTACACCTGCTTGCTGTGAAATACCTGTTCTGGTATATACAAATTATAAGCATTTGTTTTGGGGAAAAATTGTACATTTTTACTAAAGGAAATGGCTACCTTGCTTAGGTACCGTGTATCTTCTTTATATTTTCTGGACGTATGCAGGGATTAAAAAAAATGGCTTGGAGCATAAATATAGAAATTCAAATAAACACCAGTGCAGAACATTCAACAGCATGATTGGTTAGAGCCCCTAGTAAATTGTGTTATTACTGTCAACCTATCTTGTACTCTTTATTTTGTTGGATGGGTAGAAAGATAAGCTGAGTCATTAGTATTCAAAACTGATCTGCAGCTTTATTAACCCACTGTGGGGTATTCGCAAGCTCACAGTCTTAGACATTAGACACTCGAGAGGTGGTAAAAAAGATTGATTTATACACAGAAATGTTGGAAGAGCACAGATTGGATGTCTACTCCTTTCCTCCTTTGAGCTCTGCCCCTCTAAGCACCCCACCCCACCTTGCTCCAGGTGGAACTGTATGTAAGTGCTGGGCAGTCAAGTAGGCAAAAAGTCAACCCCACAGCCACAGAAACTACTTGCCGTCACAAATCAATGGGGGTAGGCACCAGAACACACATTACCTGCTTAGGCAACAGTACTCAGAACTGTGAGCCATCATGCGTGTTGGGGTTAGGGATTGTCTCATTACGTTGTGAGTGGTGGTCTGCTTTCTTGTGATGAGATGGAGACAATTGCTGACTCTAATGGACTCAGATTCTGGTTCTTGCTACATATGGGAAGCAGTGGATATGTCATCTAGTGACCAAACCATTGCACAACTTGCTGCCCAGTTGATGTGTAGGGCTGGCTTACAATCAGTCGCAACCGGTGCAGGTAAGGGCAGTGGGGCAGTGGAGCGTGGCAGTGCATGTCGGGGGGAAGTTGACAGAGATGACAGAATAGGTTTTATTGATTTATTTAATTTTACCTATTCCGTTGTCTGCCGACTCCCCTCCACCCTGCCCATATCCACCGCCTCACCCCGCTTACCTGCACCGGCCGCGACTGGAATTAAGCACTTAAAGCAGAGGGAGAGGTGGGCAAAAAAGCATGGGAACTCTGCTCTGGGGTGCAATGTGGAAGGTAAGCATTAACAGTACTGGAACTGTAGCTTTTTAAACAAAAGTATATGAGGTGTTACTGTAAAATTAAAAAGATTGAAATCGTTATTCCCAGTAGATCCAACTCATTTCAACCATTGCTTTATAGTAGAAAAGGATGGGCACCCCCTCAAAATAAATGTTACATTTCCCAAAAAAACTACCTTACAGATGTAGAAAACACCAGTGATAAACTCTACATCACGAAGACAAAAGAAAACATGACTAGTTGTTTTTTCTTGTCCAATCTGATAGCAGAAATGCACTCAAATGCACAATTGCTCTACTACTGTGTTTCGTCTCAAGACTGTGTTTCGTCTCAAGTTTTGGCAAAGTAGTTTGTTGCCAGCTTACCGGTGTGCCAGTGTCTTCTTCAGCCCAGAACAGGAGATGAAAACATTTAAGTAAACTTTTCTCTGCCTTGCCTCTCTCTCCGGAGCATGACAGCATAATTTTGTCAGGACTTGATGGTTCATATGTGTGCTGATGGATCATCAACCCACACAAAATTAAAATATACAGGGCCATATTTATCAAAGGGTTGTGTCGCGTTCGCACCATGCCAAATGATGCAAAAGTGCTGCAATGCCTAAGATGCGATTTATAAAGTCGGGGAAGGCCCCCTTGCGTGGCCCGAGTAGCTTGATAAATCTGCAGTAACTCAACACAGCGCAAATCGCTGCATTGCGTTACTCTGCCCCAGGGAAGCATTACATGGGTGGTGTGTGGGCGTGTCCCTTGTGAACGTTTCCTTGCTGAAATAAAACCTTGAAAAATAAAACATGAATGCAAAAAACGCATATGGTAATCCAGTAACTCGAGTATCTAATATACCATAGTAATTTTTAGCATACAGTGCTCACCTCTTTAAAATAAATTTTGGTTTTTGGTGTGACACTGTTTTTTAACCAACCCCCCTTTTTCGACTGCTCTATTCTTTATTCCTCTGCTGTTGTCCCCGAAATTCCTGGACACTTCTACAGTTACCAGAGGTTGCCTCGGGCGAGGCAGGCACACAGCACGTCATTTGACTACCCAATGACTACGCCATGACGCTAGATAATGGGGCGGACAAAAAGATACACCGCATCGTCTAAATCAAAGCGTCTATGAGGGTTTTCAAACTTAACCAATGGTTATGGTAGATACCAGTGTCCATTCGCATTTTTGATTGCTATAGATTCTATTCAGGGGAACTGAATGGACTTTGATTCCTCTTCCCTCCTTTCTGATGAATGCAAAAAAAGCACTGCAGTACATTTCGATCCCTTAATTTACTTAAATGTTGGACAAAGTTTATAACATGGCTTAGCAAGTTGAATGGTGCCTTGCTGTCTCAGGTTGTAACTCCCTTCAGTGGTCGGGAATATTCATTGCTGTAGCACTTTGTGAAACAAATCTAAGGTGCCTGTTCTTGGGAAGTCAGATGTTGAAGGGAGATGGGGCGCAACAGAGCCGGCAATACTCAGCTTTCTAAGCTGTTAAGGACCTTTGCCCAACATTAACGTAAATTAAACGGTATCAATGTAGCACATTTTATTAATGTATTTATGATCTGATAGAGACTTTAAGCTGCAGATTTCTTACCTTAAAATATTCCCCAGCTGTCAGACAGGATCCGAAAACGTTTGGTAAGCACTACCCCTGCGTCCCGGTTGGTGGCTTTGTTCAGCTCTGCATGGCCACATTGGCCATACACCTCATCTTTGGATGGCCCGGCTCCACTTGAGTGTCCTTAGGTCTCACAGTTCTGGGTCAGGCTTATGCTGATCTTCCAACGATGGGTTCACCCTCTGCACCAGTTGGGCCCCCGGGATCCAATAATGGATCCGAAGTGGTGCCAGTCATCCAACCTTGACCTTCCCCAGTACCAACTCCAGTGACAACACCCCCAGTGCCGCCGACGCCCAGCAGTGGTACAGCCCCATCAATATTCCTGACTTCTGTATAGAGCCGGTTGGGCGTCATCGGACATCGGCACTGACCTGGGTCATACTCCCCATATCAGAGCTAGTGGCTAACTATTATGACAGGCCTGGATTGGGTGATAAGTAGGGGGGTATGCGGACCCTTATGGTTGCCAAAAATCTTAAGATCCTGAGGACACCTGTTATGAGGATCTGGTGGATGCCAGTAGATTGGACACCTCCCCAAACACTGGCCGGGTCTCTCCCCCTACCGTGGCTATGGAGGAGGGTGCCTCATTGTAGTGGTGCAGAGAGTGGCTGAAGTCCTACACCTTTCACTACCCTCAGTAGCAGTCAAGATAAAGATCTTGGTGGAGGTGCTTCAACCAGGAGTTGCCCCCACTGACCCATTACATTACTTTAATTGAATGAAGCCCTTACTGACGTACTACTTGGGGCCTGGTCCAAACCCTGCACAGGAGCACCTGTGAATAGGATAATTTCCCACTGCCATCGCCTGCCCCAGGGGACACCAGCCTGGATTCCTTTGGGAAGAGGATGTTCTCTTCTGCCAACCTGGAACTGCAGTCAGTGAACAACATGTTCCTCTTGCATCAATACTCCCATATGATCTGAACTCAGTGGTGCAGGTGTTGCCCATGGTCTCAGAGGAGCCTGAAGACATAGTCTCCCAGGAAATTGTTGATGGGAGAAATGCAGCCATGTTCACTAAAAAATGTGGGCTAGACACGACAGACTCGCTTGGCAGAGCAATATTGTCTTCAGTGGCCTTTAGGCACCACACCTGGTTGAGGACCGCTGGCTTTTTAGGCAATTACCTTTCCTGGCTCCCCTCAGTTCAGTGAGAAGGCAAACAGCGCTGGATCGCTTTTAGGACAGAAGGCTACGGTCAGGTCCTTGGGCCTTTCTTTGGCCCACGCCCACTCCAGTCTGCCTTCTGCCCCTTTTGCAGCCTCAGAAGGGGTTTCCAACCACATCTCTACACTCCTGCCCACCACAGCCAGCAAGTTTTGCAATCTTTTTGTGGGCAAGGACGATGTTACCACAAATCATGTTAGACAGGCTGCCAGAAGTTGGGCCAGTCCACCACCACTCTGGCAGCCACAGCCTCCAAACTCCTTCAGTCTGTCCTCTGAATATCATGTTTTAAACTTACTAGGGAAACCCAAATATATAAAGGCACCAAGGGTAGTTTATCTTATAAGAAACAAGGTTCCCTAAACACTAGATAAGAAAAGTAATACTCTGGGAGCAAAAATAAAGCCCAGGAAATATCCAATCAATTGTTTTAAAAAAATCCTCCTACCCTCACCCCTTCCCTTGTTTTTACAGGTTCTTATTTTGATTAAACTTGCTTCCATATTAGTTTATGTATCCAGGCCAACACTCTGTTGTCCCGATGATGATCCCAAATGTTTAGTGGATCGAAACATTGTCAACCTAATCAGTCTGACCCTTTTGAGTACGCAAAATTGATTCTTGGGTGAAGCAGTGATGTGTTTTACAGAAGTGAGACTTTGATCTACTTTTTCTAACTCAACTAGTGGTGCACCACAAATAGTACCCTCATCAGAAGCAGGTTGTGGTTGTCTTTCCCACTGCCTTCTGGTGCCCAAGAAGGATGGAGGCCTTTTTTCTATTCTAGACCTGTGCCTTCGAAACCTCACACTGAAAAAGGAAAAATTCAAAATGCACACACATGCACAAGTTTTGTTTGCCATGGACTTGGGAGGCGCGATGGTGGAGCTGGACTTGCAGGATGCCTATTTGCACATCTCTGCCCTGCCTAAGCACAGATGATATCTGTGATTCACAGTAGACCAAGAGCACTTTCAGTTAGCTGTGCTTCCCTTTGGCATTACCAGCCCCCCTCAGCCGATCACCAAGGTGATGGCGGTCGTTGCAGCACACCTGAGGAGGACGGTCATTCTAGTCTTCCTCTAGTTAGATGACTGGCTGTTGAAGGCAGGCTCACCTCAAGGAGTTGTCTCCCACTTCCAGACTATGGGGAACCCTCTGCATTCTGTGGGGTTCACTATCAACATGCCAAAATCACACCTGACTCCCTCAGTGCAGTTGTGGGCCTATCCTCCTGAACAGTGAGTCCAGGATATTCAGGCTATGATACCAATGTTTCAGACTCTATCCTGGATTTCAGTGAGAATGACCCTGAGGTTGTTGGGCCTCATGGCCTCCGGCATCCTGCTAATAACACATGTCCATTGGCATGTGCTGGCTATGTAGTGGGACCTGAAGTCTTAGTGGGCGCACCATCAGGGTAATCTCTCTCACATGGTCCAGATCTCAGAGGGAACTCACAAAGATCTGCAGTGGTGACTAACAATTTGCAATTGGGCCCTTGGCAGACCCCACTCCCTTCCCCATTCAGGGCTGTCTGTAGTGACAGATGCATCAATACTGGGCTGGGCAGCCATCTGGGAGAGGTGGATATCAGAGGATTGTGGTCTCTGGTGGAATCCGGGCTCCACATCAACCTATTTGAGCTTCGGGTGATCTGGCCAGCATTGAAATCCTTTCTTCCTTCAATCAGGGGAAGGCTGGGACAAGTGTTCACGGACACCACCGCAATGTTGTATGGCATCAATCCTCTGGTGATCTAAATTAACTACAAAGGGGCAGATCCACAAGATCTGTGTCAGGGACTGGAAGGAATTATTCCCAACAGGAATTCCCACGCTTTTCCTTGGAAGGGCATCGTTTTGGCTCATTAGTAGAGAGAATGGATGATGGAGGTGAATATATTTTTCCCCTTTTCTGGAAAGAAGCCTACAACACAGAAGCCTGAGAACTGAGATAGCAGTGAACGTGCAAGCCACGTTTAGAAAGATCTTTAACAACAAATATAGGCAGTGAGAGGGCTTCTGCTCCACAACTGTAATCTTTGAAGGTAAGAATTCCACTTAGCCTGTCTAAGCACTTTCCAGTATTTAGCCAGCTGAATTTGACAGTCTTTTTTTCTCTTCAGCAGAGTAAGTGCTCTTCAAGTTTCTGACCAGTGTTAGCTTCTTCACTATTGCCAACTACTCCGTGCACCTAGGCAACCAGAAAATACAGAGTCAAATATCTAAATAGCGTCTTTTGGTAATTTGCAAATCTGATTGGCAAGTTTGTTATTATTTAATATTTTTCTGCCTCACCTATTGTCCAAATGTGTACATTTGTGATGATTTGGCCCTCTCTTATCTAGACATAGACAAATATGTTGTATCTGTAGAGTGCTAGAGGACATCATCCTCTGGCCATGAGAAGAAACAGAAAGGCTAGTATAATGTGGGGTACACAAAATAAGGTACAAGAATTTGCACTATCGATAGAGGCAGCAGAGTATTGAGAGATAGGTATTCCACCAGAATATCAACTACACAATGTTTTGGGGCAAAAATACTATGGCAAACGTATTGAGGACGTGAAAGACATGACGGTAAGTTTATAGGTAAGCATAGGTGTCCTATATTTACCTCTACATTTATGTACCTCGATAACATATATAGCTTCAAGGTACATAAATATGGATTTACAAATAGCAAATCTTTCCTTACCTATATACACTTACTGTCTTAATATTTTGGTCATCCATATCCTTGACACAATATTTCAGGTCCGCATTATGGGGGTCATTAGGATCGCGGATTTCCCGCATCCTCCGGGCCGGCGGATGCGGGAAAACCGCCGCGGATGCTGGAAAGACCCACCGCCAAATTAGGATGGCTGGTGGGTCTTTGAATCTGTCCGCCGCTTTTCCGCCGCGGTCGCCTTCCGACCACGGTGGAAAAGCATTAACATGGCTGGCGGTGTCTATCAGAGACCGCCAGCCATATTATGATGGAGTAGAAAGTATGCTTTTCCACGGCGGCTTTTCCGCTGTGGAAAAGCATACGGACCTTCACTTCGGGGGCCCGTTGCGGGCCCCCTGGGTGAAGGTGGGGTGGGGGGTGCACATGGGGGGTACCTATGGTACCCCCCTGATAGGTACCCCCCTGCATTTGCGTGAACAAAGCGGCAGGCACCTCACGGTGCCTGCCGCTTTGTGCACGCAAATACCGTGCATGCATTTTTCACATTGCGGCGGGTGCAGCTTGAAGCTGCACCCGCCGCAATGTTAAGAATAGAGGATGTGACCGCCACCCTGGTGGTCACATCCTAATCTACATGGAGGGACCGCCGCTGCCCCTGCGGACGGTCTCTCCTACTCCATGGTGGCGGACGGACTCAGGTCTGTCCGCCATCATAATCGGCCCCTATGTTTGTCTTCGATATCTGTCATATAACCAAGAAATAAGAGGATTTCACAAGGAAGTAGAGTAGAAATATCAAAACTAGCCTGTACATCATGAGGTGTAGGTGGGTATCAATCTTCCCACCCAAGTTCATGGAGAAAGACGCAAGAGATAAGTGGCTCATGATCACAGCTTGACTGAGAATCCAATGCAGCCCTGGCAATTTTGTCAGAGCAGCCCCTCACCACCAGGGGGATGGGGAGGGGCTGATGCAGGTGTGAAGCACTGCTGCTTTTGTTACTGGGGGCCGACATTGAAGCACCACTTTAAAACAGGCCCCAGTAACAAAACCGGCCCCCACCGCTGCAAAACCGGCCACCACCGCAGCAAAACCGGCCCCTACCTGTCGAGCCTCCCAGGGAAACGCCTGATGCCCGCTACGGCCAGTCCGGCCCTGCTCTCATGATATCTTACTGTGTCTGGACGAGGAAAGAGGTGACATAAGATCCTTATGGTCACGTCTGCGGAAGACCCCACCCATTACTTTAGACGTCACAAATGTGTATACACATGTATAATATCATAATAAATATTTGTCTCTTTTTTGGAACATGTGCATGTATATTAATAAAGCCGCCAATGATTTAGTACATCTCATGTGCCGTTTGAAAGATGGTGTGTAAAGGGTATTTTAAGAGATGCTTTTGTTCCGCTTTATGTTTTCTGACTAGGTGCGATTTGTTTAACTAGAGATTGAGTTCATTTGTATTCAATATTTACTATTGTGTGCTAATGAGCACGAGGAAAGAATTTATAAAATGTGCACATAGTAACTATGGTGCAAGGTAAACAGTGGTGTTTAGCGTAGGAAATATTTAAACATCATTTGTTTTGTGTTAGAACGCTTGATTCTGTACAGGTAGTGGGTTTCACTGAATATGTAACCATTATCGGTGGCTCCTGCAATTTGTAAAAAAAGATATATGTATTTTTGGTGTATTTAAAATTGTTTTTGTTTCTTTTTATACTACATGCACCAGCAGTGGCTACATCAGAGAACTTTACATAAATTATAATGCACAGTTCCACTTCCCAAAAATCTTAATGCTATTTGCAAAAAAGCTCTCTTTATGAGTGTGAAATACCAATGCAAGTTGCTTAAAAGAAAGAAAAGAGCCTAGAGATGTGGAACCTCATTTCAACTGGACTGCAAAGACCAATTTTAGGGCAAATTCAGGATAATAATTTGGGGCGCTAATTGCAAACCTATTGGATGTCTTACTGCAAAATTTTCACCACATAAAACCATTTTCAAATCGTGACCGTAACTAAAACGCATTTATAATTTTTGCACTTCAGCGATGGAAAAACACGCACACTTAGGCCTTACCCCGATTCCAAGGTGCAAAACTCAGAATGGTGCAGTAAATGTGTTTCCAGTAAACACCTCACTCAACAGCATAGGATATCCCTTATGAGTAGTAGAACCCATACATATTATGCCCAGTCCAAATGAGGGCCTTAAACTGACAAATAAAGTCCACCTTTTCGTGGCTCGTGGCTTCTTAATAACAAAGAGTGATTGCCCCAAATTCCTTAATTCTGGATTCTGCAAAATTATTGCACATTCAAGAAGTTTCCCCATGCACATTTTACCAGGTACTACCTAGTGAAATTTGTATGATAAATAGATGTCGATAAGGTGGAAAATGTGCAGTATGTATGTATGTATATATTTATTAATTGATTCATTAAATTCATTGCAATCACTGCGAGCATCCTAATATAAAAAATATTGAAACAATACAAAAGGCCATATGTTAAAATACAATACTATGATGATATGAACATACATCTAACGTTACTATATACCAGCAGTAAATCTTTTCCAGAAGTTAAACCCAAGCAGTATCTGAGTAATTAAAAAGGAAATCTCTCAAAAGCTCAGGGTGCCTATTAATAAACAAGTAAAATGAGCATTGCCTTCACAATGGGAATAATACAGAGATGTACATATTTGAGAAAATTACCACGTCAAATCATAGGCAAAGCATTACAAAAAATGTGCAAATGTGCTAAAGCGCATATTGATATGTAGATTCTTATTCATTTCTTGAGTGGTAGAAAATGAGTTCCATCATATGTACAACATTGCTATTGCCAATGGTAGTGTAACCAAATAGTCATTACCCATAGTTTCATCCTTGTAATACAGTATCAAAATAAGTCTCAAAGGTACATTGTGCATTTAAGTAAGGAAATATTCTAACCATTGCCTAACAATAATCTCCTCCGTCTGTTTGCTTGTGACCAGGCGCTGTTTAGCAGTAGGGCATGTGCAAAACATTCACAGGAAATGTGCAAAATATGATAAAGTGCTTACTGTTAATTCATTCACTTTGCACTTATGCATGCTCAATTCAGAAAATCTGTTAAACTGATAAACCACTGAATTTCCAGTAAAAGACATATTAAAATAAAACCAACAGGTTTTTTTTCTGCCTCGGTCAAAAATGTAACAAACCAGCAAATAGGTGGAATAGATTTGTCAGAAAAACATAAAATAAGTGCTTGATGGCATGTTCTTACCCCTGATTTTAAAAAGAATGGTTTTGGCGGGCACTTAATAAACTTGAACAAACACATATTATATGCAATAGTTGTTTCCTGTGGAAAGCTAAAGAGCCTGCAGTCACTACTTGGCCATATATGTAACTATTTCGGAGTCCCATCTTCAGTTGGATAAACACCAAGGGGCCGATTTCGATGTCCGTCTGACATCAATCTGGAACTGGGACCGACCGACCTCCTGTCGACGGTCCCACCAGCAATTAGAATACGACCGAACACTGTTCGGTAGCACTCCTATTCTTTACAATGGGAGCATGCATTTCGACCGGAATGCATTCTCACATTGTAAAGAGCAGAGGTGAAGTTCATCCCAAGGTGCCTGCCACCAGGTGTACGGATCAACCCTCGGCCGCCATCCGGAGGCCTTGCACCCATCGAGGCCCTGCTGGGGTCCCCAAAGTCGACTTCTCACAGCCTTTCTGTGTCGGAAAGGCTGGCACAGAAAGGCTGTCGGCAGGCCCGGACTGGCCATAGTGGGCACCGGGCAATCCCCTGGTGTGCCGCATGGGTGGGGGCCGGTTTTTGGCCCCTGGGGGCCGTTTTTGTTACAGGGCCGTGTTTACAGCATAGCTGCAAAATCGGTCCTGTACCAAAATCGGAAAAAAAACGGCCCGGCAAAGATCTCGGTGGCACCTCCAACCCCCCCCGCCCCCCCCCCCCGAGTGGGGAGGGGGGCGGCCGAGCACTACTTTGCCGGGGCCGGTTTTGGTTCCCAGTCCGGCCCTGGCTGTCGGAATCTTTCATTGTAATCCCTCGGGTGGAAAGAGCCTTCTTGAGATTACAGGAGGCTTTCTGAATGGCAGACTGGCTCCGAGCCCGTCGTAAGCCATTCAGAAATCCTGTTTGGATTCATTTCTGACCAACTCCATCAACATGGGTCAGCCGGAAATGAATCAAAACAGGAGATTAACAATGCCATAGAAACGGCCGAGGGTCGGAGCCATTTCCTACTGCATCGTAATCGCCTCCCATGTCTTAACTTTTGAAATCAATCTTGCACACATGAGAAGTGTAGTCAAATATGTCTGCATGCCCAAAGTTTTGTAAGAGTTCATCACTGACCAGGCACGCTTTTTGGCTCTAATCGCACCTTTATCCAAATGAACTAAAAGAGTTCTGTTGATTGTTTCAAAAGGCGCCTAATGCTTACGGCGTTCAACTGTGTCGGCCTTTGAATCTGTAATCTGGAAGGCTTGAAGAGACTCTGACATGTAGGCCCATGTGTGCCAGTGCCGGCGGAGTTGTTGATTTTCTGCCAGCACATATTTGCAAGGGAGCTGGGTTCAAATATAAACAAGCTATGTCAACATTTAAAACGTGTTGCTTGTCGGGCTAAAGCCTGCTTTGGGAGGCCAAACTCTAATTCAATTTGGGATCTTAAAAACAGATTTTACAGCCTTAATTTGCAGCAGGTCCAATATGTTGGCATCTGTCTTTCGAAAGACAACTGAGTCATAAGTAAAAGCTGGAATTAATTTAGCTGACATTATTTTCATGCCGTGATCATAGGATGAGCAAAGATATTAGTAGCATTTTTAACTCTGAGTGGGTTAAAATGGCCTCTGAAAGAGATCTTATTGCCAAACAAAACAACATGGTACTTGTAGCTTTTGACTAATTCAGTTGGTTTCCCTCTTGAGTACCAGGACTGTGATCTGACAGGAGATGCTATGAGTTGACTTTATTTTCAATTTCTTGATGTTAAGCTCAAGATGGTTGAGTGATATATATTCATCAAGGGAATTGATTAGACACTGCAAACCTATGGATGTCTGACTAATTAGAAAAGTATCATCTGCATATTGCAGGTAAATTATAGGACTATTTGCTAGATTAGGAGAAACGGGAATTATTTTTCCAGTTGCTGATTAAGATCTATCATAAAGGGGGGACGAGCTACGCTAGCAACCAAGATGGCCGCTTAGCTCCCGGCTCCTCCGACCTCCGTATCCTGCCAGATGATCCTGTCGATAATCCTGATTTAACGCCCGACCTCCGTGTAGATGAACCGATGCTCACTCCGATGGTGCAATTCGGGAAACTTAATTTACCTGGGTGACAGAGCTGCGTCGACTTGAAGTTTGCGGTCTAATCCAGCAGGAGAGCCGGGGCCTCGAGTTTTGATCTGGCCGTGTCGTAGTTGAACAACATCGGCCGTGAGAACCAAACAGGGTCCGGTCTACCGCAGTGAAGGTTTTTTCTTTGCGCGATCTCGACGACGTTCATTTTGCCTGAGCAGCATCGAGGGAGGAGTGTCTTGGCACGACAGTGGCCGGGGGTGGAGGTCCCTGACCCGCGGACCCGGTTTGGTCCGGCCGGGGTTCGGTGGGTCAGGGTCTTCGCTCGCGGAAGCGAGATACATATTGTTGCCGCAGTACCCGATCAGTCACCCTCCGACGCCATCCGCTCCGCTCCTGCCTGTTCCCCCCGGAGAAACCGGGGTCCCCGGGGGAAGTGTACATGATCGGTGTTGAGCGTGGAGAAATGGACCGGACGGAGTGTGAGCCATCGCTGAAGACAGTATTGGCAGCCATCGGGGCATTTCATTCACATGTGGATGACCTGATTCACAAAATGATGACGGGCTTATTGGAGATGGAGTGCGTGGAACCGGACCCTGTTACATCTCAGGTATTGCCACAAGATACGATTGCAATGATGACCATCTTCATTCTGAACGAGGACCCCGTGCGACAAGAGGAGCTGCAGCCCTTGGTTGGTCTCTTGGAAAATCCCGAACCCAGTGTTTTGAACATATTGTCATATCTACCAACATCGCTGACTTTGGGAGAATCGATTTGCGTACCCCTCCCGGAGAATCCTGTGGGTGACTATTCTAGGACTTCTGTTCCAGCCTTTCCCTCTTTAGTGACTCTACGATCTTGGAGGGAACTACATTGGGACTATCCGTCCATGAAGGAGTGTTCCTGTGCTGCTGAAGTTCTTGAGAACTTGCTGACTTTGAATTGTTTTGTACTGCATTTGCTCAGACTCTTTTTTCACTCTGATTCTCCTGTTGAACTAATGGTCCCACCGGGAGGGGTTCACATAATGGTTCGGAAAGGCCAGGGCTGAGAGTGATTGACTGTAGTTGGTATTACGGCCTTAATGGATGTAGAATTCGTGGCTGTTGGTCCCACGGGAGGTTGGGCGGTGCATCACGGCTCCCCCTAATTTATTTTTTGTGATTTCAGATATTATTGACTTTTCATCTTCCACTTTTTCCTCTTTTCTACTTTTAGAACCTAGTTAGTTGGGGCGACAGGCACACTGCTAGTGGGGGTTAGGCGATAGCCGTATGCAGGGGTGCATGGTGGGCGGATGGGTTTATTGTTTTCTTTTTGTTATCGCTCATATGGTTTTCCCTTTTTTTCAATCTCTTTTTAGTTTTCCTTTACTAGTAATATTGGCGAAATATCCTGATGTTGTTTTCCTTTTAAATTCTAGTGTCTGGTTGCCATGATTCTTCTGCTGTTTTGATTTATGGGTGGGAGGGTCTTGAGGGTCCGCATTTAAACTGTTTATCGTTTGTAATGTTGCAAGTCTTATTTCGTGCTCATTAGCGCGGACCTCTCAGGGATTCTTCTGTTGCTCCACGTCCATCCTGTTATCGTACCTGTTCACCCGATTATCAATGTATGTATGTATGGCACCGGATATGTCTATTCCTTTTTCCTTGTTTGAAAATAATAAAAAGATTTATAAAAAAAAAGATCTATCATAAAGGGATTAAATAAACCAGGGGTAAGTATGCAGCCCTGTTTTAGGCCATTCAGTGTTTCAATATTCCAGGTAGGACATGTTCCATCGCCAGCCTAAACTGGACCCAGGTGTTTATATAAAGGCGTATAATGAGGTTACATAATTTTGGTTGCGCACCCCATGCAACTAACTATTGCCACAGCAGGGCCCAAGGGACTGTATCGAGTGCTGCTTTTCTGATCGATAAAATAGATATAAAGTTTTTCCTTCCTTAATTTGGTGGTCACTGCCAGCGGCGTTAGGGCAAGCAAATTGGTAGATGTCCATTGACCCTTAGGAAATCCAGGCTGATTCATTGGAATAAGGTGCACTGCAGCTACCCGACTGTGACAGCACCTCTCATAGATCCATGTAGCTAGCATGGGCCTTTCAAACCCTGTTGCTACAAGTATCACAGGTCTGGCCTCCATTCTTTTTTTTTTTGGGGAAAACCTTTATTTGACATTTCAACCAAGTACAAACATGGGCCTACAACCCCCAGGGCCAGCCGCTAAGCAGTTGCAACACAATAAAACAATCAAAACCCAGACTCAGCATCCCGGGGAGCAGATTCGCCACGTCCAATATACGTACTGGTTGTAAACATATCAAGTTGGTAACAGGATAAAAAGGTTCCATTTTATAATATAAGATAGAAGGATCAGGTGCCATACAATATCTCAAGTTGCGAAAAAACGGGGGGGGGGGCGAAATAGCACATGTGCACAGCTAAATCATCTTCGTGTAAGTCAGCGGCGTTAAAACATATTATTAATGGTAAGCGAGCGTACAAATACAGTTCACGCCAGCTGAGTGCCCGCCCAGTAGCACTGAAACATCGCGAGAATTGAGGCACATATGAAACAGCAGAGATGGCCATAAAATTGAACCCATTACACTGACCCGGAAAGGAAGAAAAGAAAAGGGCAAAGAAAGATAAGAAAAAAAAGGCCATAGAAATAAAACGAAAGCAAAACACCCATCCCCCAACCTCCCACCCTGCACCCCTGCAGATGACTACGGCCTACCCCCCAGCAGCGTGCCTGTCGCCCAAGAACTGAGACCCGAAATATAGAAAGACCCAGAGAAAGACAGAAAGAAATTAAACCCCGCCCAAAGAGGGGAAATGGAGGAGGGCTATCTTCTACGTGCTCCCGGTCTCTCCCCCCCGCCCTAACAAAGGGGTCCCCCCAAAACTGTCACATCTGAATAGTCCAAACTGAAAAAACATCCCGGGGGGAACCACCAGCCCTGCCCCGGACTCCGTTAAGCTAATGAAGCAGTCCCGTTACCGATAAGACCACAATGAACAACCCAAACAACAGTCTCAGCCTTGGCCCCGTCGATCGAACTCGCCGAGTCCCTCAGACGAATAAAGCCCCATCATCAAAATGTCAAAAGATACATAGAAGTGGTCGGAACATAGTTCAGTAGATGGAAGAAGAACAGTAGATCCCAAAGTAAGCAGCTGGTACCGGCGATGTCCCTCCCCGTCTCCGAAGCCAGGCCTTATCACATCCGCCATCTTGATATACCGACTGGGGAGGGGGTTCGACACAATCCAAAACAATGCACAGTACCAATTAAAAGGTTCCAGGATAGGGACAGCAGTTGAATGTTCCGACAGCTGCAAAACCGGGGATTCCAAAAAATTAGTTAAGTCACCGATCACAGCCCATTCAAGGAGATCCACTTCTGTAGGGGCAGGCACAGCTTCCAGCACTGGGTCTAATTGCGCCACTAGGGCGTCGATCAAGAGACAAGCTGGCTGCCGGGTCTCGGGCATCGAGTCAGGATCCGGTCTCAGTCCTTTAAGTCCATCTGCCGCCGACAACAGGCCGCAGGGCTGAGCTGCCACAGTCGCCTGAAGTGCCTCTAGGGCCGCCAGCACCTCCCGCAATGACGGGCCCCTTTGGGCCTGCTCCGCCTGGTTCCATATTTCCTCAGGCATAATGGTCCCCACGGAGAGGCGCCTTCTCCGGGGTGAGATCAGCAGGAGCAGTACTGTGCGGTGAGGGACCAACCGTCAGTATGCATTAGTACGCGACGAGACTCCAGCCCAAGGTGCGCCGGCGATGCAAGTGCCGGGCCTCCTGGTCAGGGACCCCCGCGACACCGCACCGTGCGTCACTCGTCTCCTCACCTACAACACAACACCAGGCTGCAGATGATAGCAAAGCAATCCAAAAATTTCCGAAAGTTCCAGAGACCGGACCCTGACGCCCTCAACAGTCCGCTGTTGTTCAACTCAGACCCGGCTAAGCCACCACTCGAGACCCAGGCTTCCAGACTGGGTTAGGCCACAAATCGGTCCTCGACGTTACTCAGCTCCACAATGTCAGAAAAACCCCGGGATCACACCATCGGAGTGCGGATTAGTTCACATACACAGATCCGGGGCAGGAAATCAGGATAAGTGACAGGATCTTGGAGCGCAAGACGGAGGTCAGCGGAGCCGGGAGACTATGCGGCCATCTTGCTTGCTGTCGTAGCTCCTCCTTCTGGCCTCCATTCTTGTCTTTTACTGCCTGTCAGTAGCATCCCAATCCTGAGCACCTCCCGCTGTGTGGTTTAGGGAGGTCTCCACACGCCCATCTGCTCACTCTGGGTCTCAGTGCTTCCTCTCTCTCCCACTTGCACCTCTTTGCTCACTCCAAAAACCAATGCTTCATCTACCTCCAACCTCTTAGGCTTAGGGACACCTACCATCAGTGCAGCTCACCCTTCGCAGGACTTCCTCCTTCATCGCCGTCTTCCTCCTTGCTGGCCTCCACATGCAGCCCTCTGGATTCTTGGGGAAGAATCATGCAGAATCAGGAGCGGTCCATCCAGGCTCCCTTGCTGTCACTTGCATTTTAGAAAATTAAAAGAGAATTCCTTTCATCCCAAAGCCCCACCTGATTTCACACTCCCAGACAGTACACAAAGTACAACACAACTTCAGATGCACTGCCACCAGACCAGCAGACAAACAGCCACTAATGCACACAGGCTAACAAACATACAAACACCCACTCACAAACACCAAGAGACATATATACAGCATTATTGATTGCAAATCAATACACGCTGTTATGCAGATCCATTCACGCATTGTGCCGTAGACCTACAGATTAAATACATTTCGGTAGCATGGGGGACAGATCATATGCATTAGGGTGCAGAAGGGGAGCTGAAGGTATGGTGTGTCAGGAGACCATAGCTCTGTGTTCCAGATGAGCACTGCATAATATGCATCAGGAGAGAACTGGTATGTGTACAGTTCTGCTGCAGTGACAATATGCACTGGTGAGACACATAATTGCTGTAAAGCAATGGTCACATGGGGAAGCTCACATGAGGCATTTTCTGATATGCAGAAGAAATATGGTGAAAAGCAGAGGGCCGGGCCTTGATTCCTGGCAGCAAGGGGTTCAATGTTGGTTTATACTCTCACATGACTTTTTGCTCAGACTCTGATATGTTTTTCCCCACTCTACTCCCCACTTGCCTGTTTTTCACCTCCGCACTCCTGCTGCAGTCTGCTGTGCTTCCACTCCCAATAAAGCGCCATCTTTTCCATCCAACTCCCATGGCCTTTTCCTGCCAGCACTTTGTATGGGAGGTCTGGTTTGTTGCAGCAATGGTGCGTGCCTTGATCACATGAACACACCAAGGAGCCCAATCCAGATATACTTGTACCCACAAGATAGGCACAGCACTTCCACACACAAACCAAGCACAGCAGGGCAGCAGGAATGTAAGATTCCCTCATGCTCATGCTACTGTGAGTTCCCCGACTGATTGACTTCAGACGGCATAAAGAATGATATGGGGGCAGTACATAGAATATTCTGGAGCTGAGGAAAGGAATAAAACCTGCAGGAAAAACGTCTGTGTTACAAATGTTCAAATAAGGTCTTGCCAGTTAATGGTCTACAGATCTGCTGGGCACCTTACTTGGCTATTGTCTCAGTTGGCGTTTTGCAACCTCAAAAGGACGTTTTAAATATTTATTAAACACCTTTTGCGACGGCAATTGTCTCTTTGATGTAGACAAAGTGCCCAGATACCCCTTGGGGTAACAGTGTTGCACTTTACAAATGCCATTTGATTGATTTATTGTGACTCATTCCAAATCCCAATTATGAAGAGGCATAAAAGGGGCATCCTCTTGCAATTGCAATTCAGTAAGAGATGTAAAAATGCTACCAACCTCTGAAAGGTGATGGTAAGTGCTGCGCAAATGGTAAGTGTGGCCCCCTTGGACAGATTCACCTTCATTCCAGGGGGAAGGATGGGGGGAAGGACACTGCCTGTCCCCCCCTAGCGCTCGTTAGGTCGAAGCACGACCTGCTTCAATGCGTAAGCATTGTTGCAGTCTGCTTCGACAACTAATGCTGCCCGTTATTGGGAATGTGGACAGGAAAGGGTGCACGAACGCAGAGTAGCTCAGTTTTCACCTCGTGAGCGCGCACGGCGCCGTGCCCCTCTCCTGCCTCCTTCCCTTGCGCAAACACTCTACACTCACGCATGCGCACATACACAGCCATACACAGGCACACACACACTGCATACACACACTGCATACACACACGCAAACCCACGCGCACACACACACGCACAGACACATTCGAACAGACACACGCACGTCCACCACCCCCCCACCCCCACCACTTACCGGGCTCTTTCGGCGTGTTCAGTGTGTAATCTACGGCAGCGCTGGTACCAGGGGGCAGGACTTCACTTCCGGGGCTCCCTCCAGCACCTGGGAGCCCCGGGCTGCGGAGAGGCCATCAGTCGGCCGGCTCCACTTCTTCCTCGGCGGCGGCGGCGGCGGCGGGCGGGACTTCCTGCCGGATTGCAGGCCCCGCCCCCGTCTCAGGCAAAAGTGCCTGACTTCCGTTTTTTTTTATTGGCTATGAGGCCATCGAGAGGCTTCGTTGATGTCAGTAGCCGGAAGATCCTGGTTAAGTTTTGTAATGCGTCGGCGTTGCAAGCCGCCTTTGGGACACTTCAGCGCGATGACGCTAGCAGGCAGTTAGAAATGTGAAAATGAAGACAAGGGCCGGCACGGGTGCAAACATGCGCGGCACTTGCAGTGCAAGGGCAGCCGAGTGAACTCAGTATCGTACGTGCCCGTAACTCCACCAGTTGGCATCACGCCAGCTTTCCTTCCAAAGCCCAAGTCCAGGAAGGGTTGTGCAAACGCTAAGAGTATGGGCAGGTGGTACCTTTAGTGTAGTAGTCTGGATAGGTGCTGCTACGAATGAAGAAAAGGCCAGGTCGGCGCCAGATGAGAGATTCGTGATAAATGTTATAGTAAGCAGCGATAATGCTCCCCTCGGAGCAATAGGACACAGAGACGAGGGAAGAGCGCCCACTGGAAGAGACCCCTTCCCTCTGAGAAGAAACGCTCGGGGGCGCTGAGAAGTGGAATACCTGTGGGGTAGGTGTCCGGAGTCCAGGCGGAAAAATTAACCGTATTCAAACAGCTTGTGTTGTTGCGAGCTGGGGTGGGTGGCGGAGGTGGGGGCTGGAGTGCATTGAATAAGTTTCAAGGCACTATGTCAGGTAATATTAGTTTAATGTAATAATGTTCATCGTAGGTGTACTCCACTTGCGTCACATTGTATCATTAGGCGTACACACTCCACTCACCCCCTCACGTCCCCATCCAAACCCCTTCACTGCTCGCTCCGGGGATTCAGCCCCGTAACTTTCCAGAAGCACAATGGGTTAAAGTTCAGGAACTACTCTTGGCTGAAAGTTAAGCGCGACGGTTCTGGTTACGGTTTTGTGGCTGAGACAAACTTAGCATAGCCATGGGAAGTGTTCCTGTGCCTGAGTGTCTAGCACTTATTGCAGTATTATACCTCAAATTATACTCTGTTTTCTCTTATAACTGCACACTTGTCACTTTCATTTCCTCTTGTGCCCTTTTGACTACCTCATGTATTTTGGTTGCTCACAATTTTTACTCAAGTATTTTGTTTGCTCACGATTGTCACTATTACCTTATGTAAGTAACGTATTATTTTGCAATCTGTTCTTTTGTAATGTTTCTCATTATGTTTCATTTCTGTTCCTAATGTGAAGCGCTCTGACGCCTTCGGGTAAAGTCCGCGCTATATAAAAATGCATAAATAAATAAATAAAAAGTGACCACTGCGGAGGGGTCGATCACATGACCCTTCACTGACCTGTCCCTTCAGCCGCGAGGTGGGGGGCGAATCTGGTACCCCGGCAAACGTCCCTCTGGGGCGCGAGGGAGGCTCCATAGCGATGCATCCCTGGGGGAGAGAGGGGGGGGGCCACACGAAGCCCCTATCATGGTGGGCGCGTGTCATAGGCAGTGGAGCTGACAGAGCGCCAGTGCCCAGGGTGTCGCTGTGGGGGGTCTGCATGGAGGTCCGAGTGGGAGAACAGCTACGAAGCGCTTTATTAACTTCCAAGCGCATCAGTCTGCCGTTTCAAAGCCCGGCTGCTTATGTCTCCCAGTTTTAATGGTGATCGTTTTACTGGTCCCGGAAGGATAAAAGGGTGAGTCAGCCTTGCACGGACCGTGAGATCAACGGTTGTGTTCAAGGCACTGAGCGCTTGTGTTTTTTGCGGGCACCTTGCCGCGCGGGTTGTGTCCTTTGCGTGCATGTCCTGGGGCTCAGGGGCGTAACACAGGCCCCTGCTGCCCCCGCGGTGCGGGGGGTCCCTCACCCTCCAGGGGGCCCCGTGTCACTGTCGCTTCAGAGCTGCGCCCAGAGGCCGGCACTTTCGAGGCATGGAGCCCTTGCAGTGCTGCCGTGTTCCCTGGCACTTCGAAGCCCCGCTTCTTTCCGCTATCTGCTGCTATCGACGGATTCCAGTCGCCACTGAGGCGGCCGCCATATCTCTCGCCTTGATACAGAAATATGAATTTATCAGGTGCAACAAATAGCGCCAAATACTTTTGTAACCCAAAATGAGTCCTAACACGCATAGTACGGTGCTTTCCACACCAAAAACCGCAGGGCTTACATTTGCAGGTTAGTTCTTCCCTGCTAAGGTTCCTAAGGCCTGGCCTGCCGATGTTTACTGGGGTAACTGCGGGAAGTTCTTACTGCACACATTGTCGTTATTCGATGTGTAGTGTACCATAACTGGAGTTATTGCACGTGTCATGGAAATAACACAGCCTTCCATAACCAGGGCCTACACGCCTTAAACTTCTATAAATGAATCGACCTCAGTCCAGCACTCCTTTGTTTTCCTATAACAAGAACCTCTTGTTTTACTTTATAGTGCACTTAACTCGTCTTCAGCCCACACAGCCCCTGGCGGCTCTCAAGCCCTCCTTCCCACCCCCACATAGCCTTCAGTGCGCTATGACAGCCCAGGCACAGACTGCTGCCATGCGCCCACCTTCAACTTGGCGCTTCCAAGGAATAGACCTACGTTCTTTGCAAATTCACAAGCAGTCTTGCGGTGTTATGCTTCGTTACTTTAGCATTTGTGAAGCGCAGTGTTTGGCTTCTTGGCGCTTTCCTTGGCTTTTGGTCAGAAGTGAATATGGGCTACATTGTAGTGCTTCTACTGGCTTTGCTAGTCTGGCGGTGATGAGGAGCTGCAGCTAGGCAATGGTCAGGTCTTCTAATGTCTTTATTTGTTTCGCAGCTATTTCCAAGTATATCACCCTGTCAGCCAAAACTGGCAGAATCTCACTTATTTTACAATAACAAGCAATGTATTCTTGAAAATTCTAGTGTAAAATCATATATCTGCGACTGGCCCTGTTTGGAATGTCACAGCGTGAACCAGTAGCAAGTGTTTTCTCTTGCAGAGTTGGCACACCACGAACACTTGGGGATTGCTTGGCCACAACCCAGCATATTGTTCCATGTTGTGCTGTCTTGCAACCCTTGCCAAGTGCCAGGGACTGGCATCTGTGCCCTGCAGCCAGGGTGTGGCTGTTAGCTAGGCTTGTGAGAATCATACAGTGCCCAATGCAGTGACCGCTGGGTGCATACGGTGCCCAATGCAGTGACCGCTGGGTGCATACGGTGCCCAATGCAGTGACCGCTGGGTGCATACAGTGCCAAATGCAGTGACCGCTGGGTGCATGCTGTACCCAATGCAGTGACCGCTGGGTGCATACGGTGCCCAATGCAGTGACCGCTAGGTGCATGCTGTACCCAATGCAGTGACCGCTGGGTGCATGCTGTACCCAATGCAGTGACCGCTGGGTGCATACGGTGCTCAATGCAGTGACCGCTGGGTGCATACGGTGCCCAATGCAGTGACCGATGGGTGCATACGGTGCCCAATGCAGTGACCGCTGGGTGCATACGGTGCCCAATGCAGTGACCGCTGGGTGCATACGGTGCCCAATGAAGTGACCGCTGGGTGCATACGGTGCCCAATGCAGTGACCGCTGGGTGCATACGGTGCCCAATGCAGTGACCGCTAGGTGCATATGGTGCTCTGGACATTTTTGCTCACTTTGTAAAACAGGTGCAGCATAGCCCGCCATCTATCGCCCTCACTCTATCTATCGCCCTCACTCTATCTATCGCCCTCACTCTATCTATCGCTGTCTATCGCTGTCTATCTACAGCCCTCACTTTATCGCACTCACTCACTCTATCTATCACACTCACTCTATCGCCCTCACTCTATCTATCGCACTCACTCACTCTATCTATCGCCCTCACTTTATCGCACTCACTCACTCTATCTATCACACTCACTCTATCTATCACACTCACTCTATCTATCACACTCACTCTATCTATCACACTCACTCTATCTATCACACTCACTCTATCTACCACACTCACTCTATCGCCCTCACTCTATCTATCGCACTCACTCACTCTATCTATCGCATCACCACAGCATCAGTCAGGGTCACCACAGTATCAATCTGTGCAAACATTCAACAACAACTGGTTCAAATATATTCTCTCAATGTTTCAAGCTTTATTACAAATGTAACAAAAAGATGTTAATGTTTCACTTCTGTTCTTGGATTTTCGTCACAATAAAATACACTGAACATAATCTTCACAAAAGTTATTTACAAAAGTTTAAGCTATTGCCATTATAAATTACAATCACTTTTATTTAAGTATTAATTATTTTAAAAAAATTCAAAACCATTGTTATTTGTAATATCAATACATCTAAGTCACGTAAATCCAACATATTGCATTACAAATGCTATAGGTGTCACATTTGAGAAAGTTAAAACTATTGGCATTGTAATTGACAAAGCTATACATTTTGCTATTTTCAAAACCAACACATAAATAAAAAATCTGTCATTTACAAGACCAATAGCTCAAACTTTCCTAATGCGAGACCTATTGCATTGCAAATGCTTGTTTTCTTTTCCAAACATGAAACATTTATGGTTCTTAAAGCCGCAACGGTTTTTTAAGAAACGTGGGATGCTTTTGGGAACGCAAACACAAGAATGGTGGTCTGCTGTTTCTTGCAGACTACCATGCCGAAGTTTGGAGCTTTGTATGTGTGCGTGAGAAGTTTGAATTGGCTGTGCTTGTGGATGGGGAGCCAGTGAAGCCTACTGAGGTGCAGCGTGATGTGCGTGTGGCATGGGAGGTCGAGTATGAGTCTTGTAGCAATGTTCTGGATGGTCTGGAGTGTGTGTGTAGGAATTGTTTGGAGTTTCCGGTGTATATACAGCGTTGCCGTAGTACAGCCTGCTGGTGATGACTGCTTGCATGATGGTCTGTATGGTGTTCTGAGGCAACTATTTGAAGAACTTTCACAGCATTCATAGGATGTAGAAGCAGGAGGTGCACACTGCGTTGACTTGAACAGTCATGTTGAGCTTGTCATCTAGGATTATTTATAGATTTCTTGCCTAGTCTGCAGGTGGAGTCCCCTGGAGCGGGCTCATTGCCAGACACCAGTACTTCTGTCATGTTGGAGTTGAACTTCATATTCATAAAACAAGGGGCAACCCAGTAACACTGGGACCTGGGCACTACAATAATATAGAAAACAATTTGGATCACTTGCATCAATCAAATTGTAATGCTTTCCCTGTGAATAGCAATTGCGTGATTGCTAATGAAAAGATGAGCCCCGGCACACACATCTGATCTGCTTGGAACTAGTCATATGGAAAGCATTATAGTTTGATTGATAAAGGCGATCCAAATTGGTTTTGGGCTACCACTGTGTTCACTTGGCGTGGGTTAGAAGTTGGATAGGTTGTTATAGAGTTGTTGGGAGGCAGCAATGTTGTTGACAGTAGCTGAGGGGGAGGTGAAATCCTCGACATTTGAGAAGAGCTCCACGCAGCTGCTGGATCTTCCTTGAAGCGGTCCATTAGTGCTTTTTTCTTGGTGTATCTTTTGTGCTGGTGATGGCGTCTGGGTGCAGCCTTGTTGGGAGTTCTGCTAGTTGTGTCGTGGCAGGCTCTCCATTTCCTTTCTAGCTGTTTATAGTGTTGTTTGGTGTTTTTGAGGTCTTCTGTTTACCAGCTGCCCTGCTTGTATGATGTGCTATGCTTGTCAGATTTGATGGGTGGGAGGCAGTCCGCACAGTTCTTGATCCGGTTGTTGATGCCCTTGTCAAGGTTTTCTATGGGACTAGGTTGATCCGTGCTGAGAGCGCTGAACCAGTCTGCTTCTGTGATTTTGCCCCAGCTGTGGGTTGGAATGCTGAACCATGTAGGGGTGTTGACTTGAGGTGTGTTGATTTGAAAGTAGATGATGGAGTAGTCAGTACATGTGAGCTGTGTGATGGAGTTGTATTTGATGCTCTCACTTTTGGTGTAGATGGGGTCCAATGTGTTACTCTATCTTTCGAGGAGTGCTGTGGAGCAGAGGTTGCTTCAGTCTTCCAGGTGAAAGTTGAGGTCACCGAGGAGGATGTGGGCTCTGGAGTCAATCATGAGCGGAACAGCGAAGTTAGTGATGAGGTTGGTAAAGGTGGCTAGTGGCCCGGGTGGTCGTAGGCGACGGTTCCATTCAGGATTAAGTTTTTGGAGATTTGCATCTTGAAGTAAATGTAAATGTAAATGTAAATGTAGAGGTACTTGTATAGCGCACGACTACCCGGCGGCCTCTCGGCGCTTGTACGAATACCGCTGAGGAACCCTTCCTGGCCTTTCCCTGTGAAGTGCCCACTCCTGGGCACCCCCAAGGTGAAGCCAGGCATCCTAGCGTTGTTGGGGCCGTTGTGGAGATTAAGCAAGCTAATGCCCAGAGTTGCAGAGTGGGACTCATGATTAGAATAGGCACCGAGGCGAGAATTATCAGGTCCTAGGAAATTGAGCTCAAGACCCGCCGAGGCGGAAATTGAACTCTGGTCCCGGGCCAGACTTCTGCATCAGAGTCTGCCGCTCTAACCATTGAGCCACACAACTCAGGTGTTCATGGATGGGTGGCATTCTCCATGGATGATGTGCATTTGATTGACTCCTTGTAAATGATAGCGAGTCCTTCTCCTAGCTTGTGAAGTTCGTCCTGTTGAGCAATCTTGTAGCCCGCTGGGATTGCCATGACAATGTTGGGAGCCGATGAGGGGTTGAGCCAGGTCTCTGATGAAGAGAATGTCGGGTGCGTCACTACTCAGCAGGTCCCATATTTCGGTTGTGTGTTTGCTGAATGATCATGTGTCGAGAAGCATGCATGCAAGTGGGTGTTGATGTGCAGGTTTGCTGTGCCATGTTGCGTATGCTAGTGCTTGTGTAGAGTGTGTGTTGGGAGGGGGTGTTGAGGGTGTTGTTAGTATTTATGTGGGGGTTGTGGGTGGGTGGCAGCTGAAGAACCAGCAGCGAGTGCAAGTGAAAGCTTTTATCATAGTGTGAGGAGCAGCGTGGCAGCATTTGGGGGAACAGCGTCTGGGGTCTGGTGACCTAAGGAGTGCCGTGGAGTATTGCTGGGTGGTGATCGAACCAGGGTTTCTTGTGCTGGTTGCTGTTCATATGCAGATGGGGACACACTGACCTGCCTTTGGCGAACCAGTGGTGCACCGGCTGCACACATCCGTGTTGCAGCTGAAATTAAGTAGGTCCTTGGAAGGGGGCTAAGTACAGGGTGCCTTGATATCATTTCCTGTAATAATGGGTGGTAGGAACTGAAGTCCTCTTGCTTGTCTTCTTTGTTACAGCTTAACAGTTGTGCAACATAGTTTAAGAGAGGTGTCCTGTGATTTTAACTGTTTCAGCTTCCCATAACGCAATAGTAAGTAAAATGCTTACCAGTTCAGCCTTGTACGGTGATATATGGTAAGCCATGTGTGGGAAGAGCAAATGTTCCAAAGCTGAAAAAGCTAGTCTGCATTCTTCCATGGTCGACAGGGATGAAAAGTGACCTGCCCAGGTATTCTTGGTGTTTAGGAGAGGAGCACTGGTCAGGAGGTCATCTCCACTAACACGCATTTTTATTTGTGTTTACTTATCATGGGCACTGTCATTCATCATGGGCACTATGTTTTTCATTTATCTTCCACACACACATCACAGATACATTATAAGGGGCCTGATCATAATAAATAGCCTTGGTCCAGCACCCGGGTTTCCCATGTGCAGGAACACCGGACCTGAATATACCAGCTAGAGCTAATAGCACGCAAAATGACATGGAACATTGGCTGCCATTCTCATATTTTATCACACTTTGGCAATACTTTTTATATTACTTGCACCTTGTATTTACTGTTGGCACTGAGTACATTTATGTTTTATTGTAATGATTTTTCTCATTGATAATGAATACATCTATAACTAGAGTTAACATGGCAGATTGTCCATCATTTTCTAACTGTTGTATGGCTTATTGAGTATACCACTTTAAATATATCACAATTCTTTCATTTCTACACCTGTGTGATTATGGTTGTTGTTTATAGCTTTAGGCCCAGGTTTCAGTAGGCCTTTGCAGGGCTGCTGTTGTAGCTTGTTTCCATGTGCCCCAGTATTGACCAGCATCTGCAATACAGATCTTGTTGACAATGTACAAACGCCATGATTGCATTGGGTAGTGGTTTGTCTGTCTATGTTTAATGGCACTGTAGAGTACGCGATTTAGACTATGCTGCACACCTTATACCAAAACTAATAACATATACCTTAAAAAAGTACTAACAATGGTGTTAAAATGGCTCACTTCTGCCACCCGGTCTTAAACTCAAATTATTGAATTTTGCATTCCTGTAAACTAACATTACCCTCACCGGTGTAGGCCTTTTTTTTATGAATCATTCCAAATCAGGACTGGCATTAGGAACAAAAATACCAGCCTCATCTAAGAACAGTATTGTTGATATTATTTTAAACCACCCTCTGTTTTTGTATATTGACGAGTGTGATATAGGAAAAGAAATTAATAGGAGGGGAGGGGGGCGGGTGCACATGTTGACAAATAAGCCAAGAAAACATTTTTGCACAGCGCCAAAACAGATCGAAATTGATATATGTAATGTGCTCGCTTCAAAAAATACAGGATCTTATATTTTGGTGAGGGTTTTAAACAGCTTAAAAGGCCATCAAAGTAAATTGATGAGTGATAGGCATATCTATCTTTCTAAGATATCAGACATGTATCAGTCACAATAATGTGTGGGAGAATTTACGTTATTCCCATTGATAAGGGGAACATAGGCTACAACAGAGTGACACTTAGGCCTTTGCGTTAATTCCAAGGTCTATTAATAGCCGTACCGTAACCGGCATTTATATTTCCACCCGTTTTGCACGGTTCAATGTCATTATTTCGAATCCGTTAATTACCTTGAGATTAATTGCAAGGAAATAATCTCCTATTAATCAATATCGGGGGCAGGTGTTTTAAGCAAGACCACTGGACTTTTGCGATGTTGTAGCTGCTGCGTTTTCTGCATAGTTATGGTTTTGCCATATTTGGTACATAATACATTATCTGCATATTTTAACAAAAAATTGTGTCTAGCTCATAACGGATGAAAAGTTACTAAAAACACAGCAACACGGTTTACTGGGAAGTGGAAGGCCGTTTGCAGTGGTTGGCTGCTTACCTTTTTGTTGCTTATTGCTGTATTACTAGTGAGGCAAACAGTAACAAAATAATAAAGTAATAATATCACAACATGTGCCGCATCACATCACATAATCTGCCTGTACTTGCCACATAGTTTAGTCACTCCTGCCACATGATTTGGGCTTCCTCTACCGCATAATTCTAGTGGTCCTGGTTTTATGTTATTTTCACATAAATATTGGTTGAGTCATTTTGTTTTCATTTTCTATTACATTTGCTGCTGTATACTGTAGATGGCAGTGTTGGCTCAATTATAGAACATGGGTTCTTGTATTTCATGTTGAAATGTTGTCAATGTGTTTACATATTATCATATAAGTTAGTCAATGTGGAGGACGTACACCCTTGCCCCCTAATTATTTTTCTTTACACCTTTATCATTGTTTACCTCCCCATGTTGTATACATTTGTTATTTAATTTCTTAAATTGGTTAACTAACAAGGAAGTCCATTTTAGTCCTTTTCCCCTAAATTGTTTTATATTACTAAAATTCGATCTCCTCCTACTAGTCCCCTTGGAGATGGTTTCTACATCCCATTATTTTTTATCCAACATATTTATGATTCAGTGTTACTGTTCATCTTGACAGTAAAGGTGTGTACGAAAAAGACCAGTCTTTTCGTACACACCTTTACTGTCAAAACTGAATAAAAAGAATCCACCTGAATGAACTTTGGATTCATATCACAACAAGACTTGTTTCCTTCCATCTGAACGTGACCTTTTCTGCTCTTTATACTGGTTGTTCACATGAACTCTACTTTCCTGCATGTGTGCTTAGGCATTTTTGTTGTTGTTCACGCGGTGTGGTCTGTTCCACACCTATTCAACGGGTTATAGGGCTCATCCCCTTGCCTTTAGCACCATATTGTATTCATATGCTTCTCTTGTTATACCCAATAGCGTCTAATTGCTGAGCGCCAAAACAATCCCTGAACTAAAAACCCTTCCCAGGTGTAATATTATTTTTCATCTCGGTCCTGGTCCTTATAGTTTGGTTTCTCCAGGGCCTTATTCTCCTGGACATTTTCCAACTAGCTATTCTAGTTCTGATCTTCTTGATCCTAGTCATCCTTGTCTTTCTTGCTCTTGTTCTTGTCCTTTCCTTGTTTTCTAGTCATCCTAGCCCTTCCTGGTTCCTGGTTTTTGGACCCACCTGGCATTATTCCTGTCTGGTGCTCTTCTCACTGGTCATCTTGTCCTGGCACTCCTCTTCAACTACATCCAATTCCTATTATGGCAGGTCCTGGTCCTGCCGGTTCACTTGATCCATCGATGTCTTGTGTACTTGCCCTTTTAGTCCTTGTCCTTCTGGGTTAAATTTATACTGCCCCTTGGCTTTGTTTTTTTTCCTATTGGCCATGGTGGTATTGCACCCACTGGCCTGGCCCTATTGTTCCTAGTTCTACTTGTTTGGATACTGTTGAGCCTGAAATTCTGGTGTTTAGTCACCTAGTTTTTTCTGATTCTGGTTGACCATAAGCTTATATCTGATTCTCCTCACTCTACTCCTGGTACCCAAGGCAATCTATCTGTTTCATTTGGTACTCTGAGCCCTAGTTCCCTAGATCCCGATCTTCATGGCCCTCTTAGCCCTTTTTCCAGTCCTTCTGGTCTAGATAATTTTCGTCCAGCCAGTGCTTATTCTGGTATTCCTGGTGCCCTAGGCACTAGCCCCTTAATTTTCCTTTTTAATTCTGAGACTCTAATCTTCCTAGTCCCTTGTGCTGCTTATCCTGAACACCTGGTCTCACAGGTCATTGTCCTTCTAGTCCTGATCTTCATAGTCCTCCTCAGTCTGTTTGTGATTCTCATGGCCCTGGTTCTCTCAGTCCTCTTGCTCACTGTTCTTTTGATTCTGTAATATGCTGTCCTGGTTCTTCACTGATCATCCTATACTTTGCTAGTTCTGATGGTCTGGGACCTCATGTTCATGCCTTAAAACTTACCAGCCCTACCCTTCCTGGTCCTGTCTATCTGGTCATCATTCCCAGATATCCCTACCCATGGTTCTCTGGATATTGCTTCTTTTGCTTCACAGGCTTCTGGTCCTGGCCCTTGTCATCCTCCTCATCCTAATTCCCTAGGTCATCCTGGCCCTGCTTCCCTGGTTTATTTAATTCCCCTGGTTTTTGTGTTCCTAATCCTTCTCCTCCTGGTCGCCCGATTAATGTAGTCAAGGTTGTCTTAGTTTTGGTATTCCATTGGCTGGTTCTCCAGTAACTATGGTTCTGGTCCCACTGGCCTTGGTTTCCCAACCCCTCCAAGTGCCCTAGTCCTTGTGCCCCATCCTAGTCCTACTAGTAGTCCTTGTCACCAGGTTTGTCTGTTTCACCTTCTTCTTGTTCATCTGACCATGGTTCCCTCCGTCATGGCCCTCATATTGTGGTCCTCTTGCATCTGGTCTTTCTTGTCATTTTACCCTGGCACTGTCCTCCTGGGCCCTCATGACTTTCTAACCCGGGTCCCACTGGGCCTTGACTTAGTAGTCCTTACTGTCCCTCCTGGTCCTGCTGAATTTGGATATCCTGGACCTGCTATCCATGGTCCTCCTTGATTTGAAATTAGTGGTCCTGGTCATCCTTTTACTGCTCCTCCTTTCCATTGCTCTCCTGGTACTGGTCCTCTTAGATCTATCCACCTGGATCTGCTACTCCTGGCCTTTGTCCTCTCTGTCCCACTGGTACTTCACTGTCTCTCAGAACTCCTATACCTTCTCATCTTGCAGATCCAAGCCCATATTTTCCTCCTACTGCTTGCCATCTGCAAACAGAATGACAGTTCAGGTTCTTCCATAAGAAGCCGAAAAGTAATCAGCTCTCAAAAATCATCAAAAGGAGGATCATGAATATTTTTCAAAATGTAGTCTCATGAGTGAAGAAAATATTTATGTAACTTGCATTAAAAACATACTCTTTATTCTTTGCAGACAGCCAAATACTCCCAGAATACATCTCAAACTATTTGTGTGCCATGTTATAAATATGGCTGCTACCCTTTAGGGGTTGTGTTTATGTTTACAATTGTTGTGGCCTGATAGTGCTAAAAGGAAACTCATGTCCTGAAATGCCATCTAGGGGCCAGGTTTATGGTTGAAATGCAATGTCATTGCCAGTGATATTCTCTAGGGGTTGCTTTTATAATTGCAGTCTTATGACTAGAAAATGTAGAAAAAATGCAAAATGCATAATTAGTTCCCCATAATGATGACAATGATTACTGCTCACAGTATATAGTTTTATTAGCATTAAAAAAGTGCATTTACACAGGAGTATTGTTTTGGTGATTGCATTTATGTGTGAGAGGATGTTTTTAACATGTGATTTGTTGCCCTTGAACCATTGAAAAACTAATAGACTCACCTGATATGTTTTTGTGATCTCTTTAGGGGTCCAAGGTAACTATACAATGTCACCTATGGTATTTCCCTTCTGCCAATGTAATATTTGTACATTATTGCTAAGTATTTAGGAGTGTGTGTGTTTGTGTGTGTGTAATAAATGTACTGCTCATTTCCTAAAGAAAAACTACTGACTTGACAAACATTTTTTGAGTGTTATTAGTGTGTTCCAGTGAATGGTGATTACTAGCCCATATCACCTCCCCTGAGTGGGCCTTGGACTGCTCTGCCTCGCTACCCTGAGGAAGTCACGTGCTACAAAGGGGTGCTTGGTTCCCAGTAAGGACAATTGTGGACCTGTTACTTGTTCAGGCCACACAACTAATAACCCAATTCCCTACATATTAAATGTAAGATTGTTTCAGGGTGTATGCAAAGGGTATAATAAAAAACTGAAATTAGTGGAAGATGAAAAATATGTTTGAGGAATACTCAATTAATACCCTGGTGGAGCTTTGAGGGGCTAGACAGTGACTTTTCCATTTAATTCATTGGCATTATGACAATAACCAGTTCAGGACAAAGCCTTTCAGCCTTACCCATTCCATGAGGATTTTTAGGAGAGTGCAGTGAGGCGCATTGTTGAAGGTCACTGACAATATTAACATTGCTCTAGATATGTGATTTAAATTCAGACAAGGAATGCAGTTGACATAAAAAACATTTTACTGACTCATTTAGAGACACGTAAAATGCTACTATATATTGATTAATAGCAGAAACTGGACAAATGAAACTCACTAATTCCAGATACCATTTACAATCCCTGTTTAATTTCCTGGTAGGAAAATGCGGCCTGCTAATCATTTATTTAAAACAGTTACACAGGGTTGAATGCCAACATACCCGAACTGCAATAAAGGGATTGGATACAAAATATCTCAGAAAGCTTTCATATGAGGTAGACTATAGTGAGAGAGAGTAAACAAAGGCCACGTTGAATAGATAGGATGTACACTTAGTAGCCAACTGAGCATGCAAACAAAATTGCCAGTATGACAGCAAAAAATCCATAACATACTGTAAGGAGAAGATTTTACAGTAAAATTTCTAGCCAAGTCCATTGCATAACAGAGACCCACCAAAGAAAATAGATGTTCCAATATTGAACAGATCTGTATAAGAAATATCTGAAAATTAGATTAAAATAGGAATGGTCTGCTGGCAAATGTCTCTGTTTCATATGAAGCCAGCAAATCAAAATCAGCCCAAGCTGGGCTTATTCTTAGCCCATGTTACATGATCTCATATTTAAAACTGCTCCCTTTCAACAATAATATTAGGGACACCCACTACTTTGGCTGTTTCAACCACAGTTTAAACACCACAAGACTCATGTCTCCTACTTCTGTAGAGTTACTCCTTTTCTTCTCCCCTTCCCACATGCAGATTTAGTAAAGTGTTAGACATTGAGTCTCTGGTTGGTAGAGGTTTGCACCATGTCCAAGTAGGGACCACAATCCTGGGCAGGGCAAGTCAGATACACATCCTAAGTCAACTTGTGCTCACCCTCTGGTAGTTTGGCATAGAGCAGTCAGGCTTAACTTAAGAGGGAATGTGTAAAGTATTTATGCAACACTTAAATTACAATAACACAGTGAAAACACCACAGAAAGACTACACACCAATTTAGAGACATAGAGAAGACCATAACCACAAGAATCCAATAAGTAGAACTTAAGATATTAATTTTTAAAGAATAAACTGCAATATAGTGTGAAAAAGTCCTTAGCGCTTAGGAGTTACTTGAGGTCACGCTAGACTTGGGTGAATCCAAAGTTTCAGGCCGACCGTAATGAAGGGCAGGCCAGCTACAGGACCCACATATGGCCTGCTGAAAAAGTACATTGGATGGAGCAAGGGTCGGCGGCGAAGATTCGATGCCTTGGTTCCGATTCACGCAGTCGGGTCAAAGCTTCGAAGTCGAGCCTTGCAGTTGGGTTCCACGTTGTCATCAAACCCTTTACAATGCAGGCGCTGAGTCATCATCAAGCCTTGCAGTCAAGACCTCGGATCAGTGCTGCATTGTCGTCAAACCTCACAGTCGGGTCCTGCGTCGAGCCACACAGGGATGTCTTCGGATTGGCACTGCGTCAGCATCGAAGGGTACTGCATCAGTTCCGATCAGCGCAAAGTCGTCCCTTCATCACTTTTTGTAGGAAAACAGCTATAAAACCCACTTTCAAGGCCCTGGTCTGGATTGGCACCTCTTGGTAGGGTAGGACTCCCAGTTGGCCGAGCCCATTCTGAAGCAGAGATGAAGGAAGTATTTGATGACCCTGAGACTTCAAGAACAGGGGTAAGCTGGAAAGCCCTTTGAGAAACGTATGTTCAAGGATGTAAAGAGCAGGTCAAGTCCTTCTCACTCCCATTCAAGAGGCAGCAGGCTAGCACAGCAAAGCAGATAGCAAAGTGGCAGTCCCTCCTACAGCACCACAACCAGCAGGCAGCAGGCCAACACAGCAAAGCAGTAAGCAGAAAGGGAGTCCCTCCTACAGCATAGCAGCTCTTCTTCCTGGCAGAATGTACTTAGTCCCAACACAGTTCTGATTGGGTAGTGTCAGGGGTGCAGTACATATACCTGGCTGTGCCTTTGAAGTAGGAGAGACTTCCTTTGAAGAGCAAAAGGTCCCTGACTTTCCTGCCTTGGCTCCAGACTCACTACAGGGTGGTATGCAGCTCTTTGTGTGGGGACAGGTACCGCCCTTTTCAGGTGCAAGTGTCAGTTCCTCTCTCCCAATCTACCTCAGGAAGGCCCATCAGCCGAGTGATAGGCCATCAGGATGCAAATGGCAAACACAGCTCCCTTTGTGTGTGACTGTCTAGAGGGAATGCACAAAGCCTAGCTGTAACCCAAACCGAGACCTTTATTCAAAGACAAGCAGAGGAACAGAATGGTTAAAAGTAAGAAAATACCAACTTTCTAAAAGTGGCATTTTTAGACTTACAATTTAAAATCCGACTTTACCATGAGTTTTGATTTTAAATTGTTAGTCCAGAGACACCAAACTCAAAATTTCCATCTTGGAAATTACACTTATAAAATGTAACAAGGTAGTCTCAATGTTAACTTATTGGAGAGAAAGGCCTTTAAGTTGTGAAAAACAAACGTAATAGTTTTCACTACCAGTACATGTAAAACATAAAAGTACATGTCCTACCTTTTAAATACACTGCACCCTTCCTATAGGACTGCCTAGAGCCTACCTTAGGGGTGACATATGTAATAAAAGGCAAGGTTTGGACCTGGAAAGTAGGTTAACTTGCCCGGTCGAAATGGCAGTTTAAAGCTGCACACACACGTTCTGCAATGACAGGTCTGAGGCATGTTCACTAAAGTTATTGCCACAATCAGTGCTGCAGGCCCATTAGTAGCATTTCATTTGCAGGCCTGAGGGCCCATACAGTGCATTTACTAGGGACTTACAAGTAAACAAACGAGCCAGTTGTGGTTAAGTCACTGTTACCATGTTTAAAGTCCAGAGCACATGCAGTTTAGCACTGGTTAGCTGTGGTAAAGTGCCCAGAGTCAAGACAAATGAATTCAGCAAAAAGGGGAGGAAATTCTCAAAAGAGTTTGCGGGTGACTCTGCAGAAATAATAATTTCCAACATTAAGGAAAGCACCTTAATTCAGATGATATGCCCTATGCAGAAGGGATATACTAGAGGTAATTTTTTCACCTAGTGAATTCTGAACCTTGAGGTCCCAGATGCCACTGGGTACAGTAGTTGTTTCATTCCTCCATACAGTACTCATATTAAGATCTCAATATCCACTTTCTCCCATTTTAAAGCATTAAGAAAGCTTCCTCTTTATTAACAAACAACAGGGAATATTATCAAGAACTGCGATAAAATTATCGCCGCTTTAGCGGCAGGAAACTGCTGCTAAAACGGTGATAATGGGCTTGATAATATGCCCGTGTGAATTCCCATAGCAGCCAAGGTTAACACCAGAACCTGGGCTGCTGTGGAAATTCACAGGACATATTATCAAGCCCATTATCACTGTTTTAGTGGCAGTTTCCTGCCGCTAAAGCGGCGATAATTTTATCGCCGTTCTTGATAATATGCCCCAACATCTTTTGTTAGATTGGTCTACACTGCTCAGGATCTCAGTAATTAACTTTGTCCCACACCATTGGTCATAAATTAACTCCTTTGCCATTTTAGCTCTGTTATCCCCAGGACCTATGATAAGTCCACAGGTTGACCAGTAAGCCTGGCAACTTTGCCATGCCTTCAAGTTTCGTTCCACTCCTTAAGTAAGGATACTGTGCCTTTAATTCCAGTCCCTTTTTTTGCACTACTACCTATTGAAATTAGTTTACCGAAAAGAAGCCTTTTGCCTCTAAGATTGAAGTACGTGTAGCAAATATTTTTCAGAGATAATGCAAACTTAAGATTTGCTCGATTTTGCATATGTAACTCAAATACTTTCAGGTGAACTTCATGTCATAAACATCATCTGGCCAGTTTTTTTTACAGATTGACACGCTGCATTAATTATAAAAAATAATATATGTACATATATATTAATAAGAGTGTCTTATGAATCGATGATTGGTGCTGGCAGAATACCCAGGCTGCCAGTCTTGATTCCGATTCATGCCTTTTATGTCTCCCACCCTACGCTTGCTGTCTCTTTATCTCACTCATGTTGGTTCTTCCTCTCTTTGTCACTGCTTTAATATATTTTGCTTCCTCCTTCTTTCTTACGTTTTCTTTCTTGTTCTGGGGCAAATGTGATGATGAAAAATAAGTCATGTTGTCCAAAAATGAATGCTGAATTAGCACTGTACCAAAGGATGTTTATTATTGTAAAGCAACTAAGGGCCCTATTTGATGTCGGTCGGAAAGCCTCCAACCTGTGGTCTGAGGCTCTCTGACCGACATCTTCGGTTTCACTTTCGACCACCGTTTTACAACGACGGCGGTCGGAAGTGAAACCGGCGGTCATTCTGGCTGGCTTCATATGAGCCCAGTGGCCAATCGGAACTGGCACGTAATCCCCTAATGACAGCATTTACGCCTCGGGATTACGATGTCGGTTTCCCACAGGCTTCTCATGTTGGGCTTTCTGACATAAAAGCCTATCGAAAAGTGACTTTGGGGGCCCCTAGCAAAAGCAGCCTCCGGTTAAGGGCCTGGGGGTCACATATGGTGCCCCCTATCAATCCCTGCACCGAGTGGCAGGGATGAACAAAAACTCCCATTTCTCTATAGGAGCTTGTGCTGCGGCCTGTTTAAAGTCGCAGCACAAGCTCCTGTAGAGAAATGGGAGTAAGCAACTGCACCATATGCTTTTAATGTTTCCTTTACATAGGTAATCCATTTGGGATGTGATAGTGTCCCTTGGTACCATTTGTGACCTGGGAATGACCTGTAACATTAGGAGGAGGAGAATGTTTCCTAATATATGATGATACTGTACTTCAAATGGCATATATGACTCCTACACAACGTTACTTTTGAGGTGAGAGCCACCCCATATGGGTACACGGTTTGGGAGGCAAGGGGATATATACAATCTGCTGCATGAAATACGATTCAGAGTCTTGGTTGGCTATATAGTCATCATGTTCGGTCTGTATATGTATGTTTATTACTCTAAATGAATGAAGACTTTAATTGGCACTTTCATTGGTGGAAGTTAGTCTATTTATATGTTTATGTATGGTGTTTTATCTGTGTTCTCTTCTGCGCTCTATACATATGGAAATGTATTTCTTTTTTCTGGGATTTGAAATTTTCATGTGTGGCTTAGTTATAAATGATAGGTAAATGGTCTTTCACGTCTGTGTTTGTGCCCACCTATCTGATAGGTCCAATTTCCATGGAATGCATTGAAACTGGAGTGTGTTGTAACTTTTGTTTATACTTGTTACTATGATTATGTTTGTGAATTGTTTGACTAATTTGTCCAATTATGTCATGTGTATTTATGGCAACACAAAGGCCTCCTTAGTTTAGTCATATTAAAAGGAGTTAGGTTCTTGTAAAAAAAAAAAACTGGCTTTAAATAATGAAAAATGCAAATTTAATTTACTTTCCAAAGAATAATTCAGGAGTTGCCAAGAGTATTGTGAGAAATTCTACTTGATTAGATATAGACAAAGGTGTGGAAGTCCATCTGTCTACCAGTTGGTGCTCTCATACAGAAAGACTGAGGTTAAATCTGTGTATGGAGCAGAATCTGAATTATCAAACGTTTGCAACAAGATAAGGATTGAAGTAAGACATTGTTGCAGATTGGAATACATATCTAAAGGCAAACAAGAAGAATGTAGCAATCGGTCATCAACAAGCTACAGCAGTCAAAATATATGCCCTTTAAATATCTCTTTGTAGATAACTATCTAAGTGCATGAAGCTCACTTTTCTCTCAATTGAAATGCAAGTAGATGTATGTAACAATACAATGCGTAATCAACTCTCTTCCTATCAGTGATTTATACTATCTCTAATGTAATGCAGATCCGCAGTTTGTAATAGTTGGTTCTGGCCTGTAAACCTTGATATGACTGGAAAGGGTCCATTTGTCAATGCCTTGTAAACCCCCCATGCATGCAACTCATGTATCTCTTACTAGACATCACAAATACTGTAGTGTCCATAAGAGTCAGATCGTGAGAGCTGGAGCCCTTTAGGGGAATTGTACTTTTAACTTTTAACTTGTGCGACCTGTTTTTAAAATTGTGCTCACATTTCGCTAATTTCCACAGTTGTTGGGGGGACTTTAAAGTTGCCTACCTGTATATGTAGTTCTTCTCGTGTTGCCCGCCCTATTCTGCCGCGTCCATTGTGGGCGTTTGATGCGGAGGGTGAGGAGCCCATCACTTCCGGGTTGTTAGGAAGCAGGGGAGCGGTCTAGTTGCACCTTCTGGTTCCCTACATAATGCAGAGAGGTCAGCGGCCACGCAGCGGACACGCCGAAAGGCGCGCCCAAGGCAAGCCCGTCTGCGCCCGTCCGCGGCCGGTCGGGGCTAGTGGCATGAACCCCTGCCCAAAAACCTTCGGGTGACCAGCCAAGGATACAATACTCCAAAGAGTCCAAAAAAGATTTGGAGAGTATGTGCCCACGTATGGAGGAGGCCTGTAAGCATGGCCTGTGGTTGGAACAGGCTCAGCCTAGGTGTAAAGTTTGTCTATTTAAGCCTATGGAAACCCTGGGGAGCGAAAATAAAGAGGAAAAACTGAATATGATACAAGTGAACTGTCGATCCCTTAAGAAACATAAACTTGCAATTTTCGATCTCCTATATGACCATCAGCCTGATGTACTTTTTCTAACAGAGACTTGGTTAGATGGGGAGTCCACCCCGGAAATTCTGGAGGCACTCCCCCATGAATATGGTATATTGAGAATAGACCGTGGTAAACAATGGGGGGGAGATTGCTATGTTGCACAAATTGGAGGTGAGGTGCACCCTAGAAGTGGTGGACATCAACAAGAGCAAAGCAGGTTTCTTTTTCATCAAATATGCACCTAATCTGACTATAAATGGCTATTTGATTTATCGTCCACCGGGGCCTGCACTTCAATTTATAGACAGCCTGACTGAGACGATTGCGCAACCTGCCGTGCGCTATAAGAAGCTCCTAATATTAGGTGACTTGAACCTTCATTTTGAGGAGGAAGGAAATAGGGAGGCTCAAGAGGTGATAACCTCGATGGAGTTATTCAAGTTGAAACTTAAATCATGGCTGCCAACTCATAAGGCGGGACACCTTCTGGATCCCATCTTTGCGAATTGGGAGGAAGTGGAAGTCCAGACCCCGGTCCAGGTACCTTGGTCCGATCATTGGCTGATTCACTTTCATACTCATGCTTTGCCCAAAAGACCGGTGCAAGGTAGATCGGTTGCGCAAAAACGCAGACAGTGGGGGAAATTAAATCAGGCCGAGCTAGAATGTGCTTTGAGGCTCAACTGCCCCCCGCTGAGAGAAAGCCTTGACGAGGCATGGAAAATATATGAGGACTGGTTGACCAACGCCCTTGATAGGGCCATGCCGTGGACGAACAATGCCCCAGTAAGGCGTTCTAAGACGGCGCGGTGGTTTAATGCTGATTTAAGAGCAGCCAAGTCCGCCTGTAAAGGTTTAGAACGTGCTTGGCGCAAAAACCATGAGGAGACGGCCAAGTTGACCTATAAGAAGAGTATGAAGGAGTACCATGGCTTGATAAGAAGAACTAAAAGAGAATTTCTAAATCAAAAAATTGAGCAGGCAGAGAATTCATCTAAGGAGCTTTTCTCCATCTACAAGGAGCTCACGTCACTTAACCGGACCCTAGCGCCAGACACTTATTCTAAGGAGGTCTGTGAGGCTCTGGCTGACCACTTTGTAAATAAGGTAGAGACAATATATAGGTCTTTCCAGGGGTAATCAGAAGAAATATCCAGAGGACGAGCTGGTGACATAAGGCTCAGGACAGACATGAGCCTCACTCAGTTTGTTGTCCCTCACCAATTAGAACTGCTCAGGATAACCCGCAGTATCCAATCGGGCTCGCAATGGACGTGGGGCGACCAAAGATCTTTAAGAATCTATTGGAACTTTTGATAAGTCATATAGGACACTTGGCTGAGCTATCCTTTCGAGCAAGCTATGTGCCTCAAGATTGGAAGACAGCACAGGTCATTCCGATTAAAAAGAAGGCCAAACTTAATATATTCCATCTGGATAACTTTCGCCCTATCTCACTGCTACCCTTCTGTGCCAAAGTGGTGGAGAAAATTGCGAACGCCCAGTTGGTTAAGTATATGGAGGAGAGCAAACTTCTACATCCCTCGCAGTCAGGCTTTCGAGCTAATCACTCCACGGAGACGGCTCTGCTTTTCTCCATGGAACTGATACGCGAGAAAGTGGACGAGGGACGGATGGCCGCACTACTGTTGTTAGACCTTAGTGCGGTGTTCGATACCGTCTCTCACCCCATATTATTGGCCCGCCTCAGGGAGGCTGGAGTTGCAGGACCGGCCCATGCATGGCTATGTTCATTTCTCGCAGACAGAAGGTTTCAAGTCCACTGTCCCCCTTTCAAATCTGAGGTACGCTCACTAAGACAGGGGGTTCCGCAGGGCTCTATTTTGAGCCCTACCTTATTCAATCTTAATATGGAGCCCCTTGCAAAGCTGGTGGAAGCCTATGGGATTGAGATCGTGTCTTACGCGGATGACACGCAACTGGCGGTTACACTTTCCCAATTCCCAGAAGAGGCGGCAGCGAACTTTTCCGCCTTTCTTAGGGAGCTGGCAGGTTGGATGAATAACAACTACCTGCGCCTCAATGCGAGTAAAACAGAGCTTTTGGTGATAGGGAAGTTACCATCGATATGGTCCTCAGCGTGGTGGCATACAGAACTGGGGCCTACTCCGATCCCTGCGGCGCAGGTGAAAAATTTGGGAGTACAACTGGACGTTAATCTGTCCTTTGAAATCCATACGAGAGGGGTGGCGGGCAAATGCTACGGCATTTTAAAAAGCCTAAGAAAAACTCTAGACTTACTTCCTGCTACCAGTAGGAAAACACTAATCAACACTTTAGTCATTCCCCACCTAGACTACGGGAACTCATTGTACATTGGTCTGAGTAAAAAAGGACAGCACAGACTTCAATGTGTGCAGAATGCGGCCGCGAGGTTGGCATTGAACCTTCCCCGGAAGTCTTCCGGGAGGCATGCCCTTGCCTCTTTGCACTGGCTTCCGGTTCAAGAACGAATTGTGTTTAAAACAATGTGCATGGCACAGCGTATTGCACATGGTAAGGGCCCTATATACCTTCAAAAGTTGCTAACCAAGTACCAGCCGAAGCGGATGTTGAGATCCCTGGGGAGTATGCTCTTCCAGGTCCCGCGTATTTATAGAGCACGGATGGGCGGCCGCTCGTTCAGATACCTGGCCAGCAAACAGTGGAACTCTCTGCCAATTGAGCTCCGTATGGAACCTTCCGAACTGAGGTTTCGTCAGAAACTGAAGACTTACCTGTTCCCTAAGTTGGGCTAAGCTCTGTCCTCTCTTGGCCCTCTGCTCTCACTAGATCACTATTGTAGTTCGCCCAGTTCTGTCTTCACAGCGCGGGGACACACTGTTCTTTGTGTAACCAGGCGCTTTATAAGCTTTGTTATTATTATTATTATTATTATTATTATTATTATTAAGAGGTACATAATAGTAACTGTGATGAGTTGCAAAAAGAATGCATAATGTTGCTTCACAAATAAATTCAAGTTTAAAGGTTGTCAACGCAAAAATCTCTGTTGTTATTATATAAACAAACAGTTCAAGCATTCTCAAACAAGCTTAATTCAGAGTTTGTTCCGTAAACATGTTGACCCCCAGAATACCTCTGTAATTTACTTCAGCAACTGTTAATAAGATAGGTTTCCACAAACATGAATGGAAAATCCATGAAGAAAAGGGTTCTTGCTGCAGTAACATAGCAACTTGATTGCCTAGCAAGGATGAAATTTAGCAAAAGGAAAGTTAAACCCGATAATCCAAGATGACCGCTGCTGTCTGCAAACAACATGACAGTTCAGAAAATCTGGAATATGTAGTTCATAGGCAAGACGCCATCACACATTGGCGCAACTGGACCTTAACTTTGGGGGGGCTAAGACTCCAAGAAGGGCTGGCCCTAGCACTTGTTACGCACTGTGAACCAGTCTTTTTTGGCGCCCCTCCCCCATTTCCTCCTTCTCCTTGAATTCCCTCACTACCACTCGCCCACAATGCACCTCATCTTTCTATAGCCCCTTTTTGCCAAACATTTTTTTTAAAAATGAGGGCTAGTCGTAGTTTAATCGCACTCAGTTCTGTGATCTGCATGGGACACATTCTTTGTAGCAGGCACATTAACCCTCTGCACTATGTGGGTGACGGGAGTACCCATGTGAGTGCAAGGTGAGCAATGCAACAGTGTGAGAGTAGGGTGAGAGGAGTGACTGCAGGGCTGGTGAGGTGACTATATGAATTTGGGTGCTGATGTAAGTGCAGAGTGGAATGAATACATGTTTGGTTAGTGATGGGCTTGTTTGAGTGAGATTGCAGAGTGAGCAGTGAGGGGGACAGGTGAGTAAAGTGTCACATGAGTGAAGCAGTGGCGGCTACTCCCCTAAGGCGGATGAACGTCGCCCCACTGCTCAAAAGGAGAAATAAAATGATAACGTATTGTTATTATCATTTTATTTTCCCTATTGAAGTCAGTGGTAGGGCAGGGCAGCGCTGGCCGGAGCAGGGGAGGAGTGGTATGCACTCCCTAAGTGCGCATGAACTGTCTGGCCAGCACTCTTGGGCCGACCAAACAGTTGACGCCCACTTTGCATGTTCCTACCAGGCTCCATTACACAACCTGTTGAGGAACATGCACAGGCTCCCTGTTCCAGTCAGTGCGCCAATCCACAGCGCTCAGACCAATCACAATGCAGCATTGCAGCTTTGTGATTGGCTCAGGGGAGCCTGTGTGCCCAGGTGCTTCCTGCTGCTAGACAGGACAGAAATATGAAGACGATGGAGGAGAGGCGGCAGCCAGCCGGCCAATATAGGTACGTTTTTGTTTTTTTAATTAGATTCCTCTCCTCTCCTCACCACCCCCCTCTGGTAGCAGCCACTACTGGAGTGCAGGGTGAGTAGTGTGCTTGTGTGACTTCAGGGTGAGGTACAGGGTGAACAGCCCAAGTTCATTGTGATTGCAGAGTGCTCACTGTGAGTGCAGAGTGAGCGGTGTGCTCATGTGACCATAGGGTAAGTGGAGGGAGAAAAGTGTGAGTTTATGGCGAGTGGTATAAGTGCAGTGTGGTCATTGTGAGTGCAGGGTGAATGGTGTGAGTGCATGGTGATCAGTGTGAGTGTATGGTGATCAGTGTGCGTACATTGTGATCGCTATGAGTGCAGGGTGAATGGTATGAGTGCATGGTGATCAGTGTGAGTGCATTGTGATCGCTGTGAGTGCAAGGTGAGTGTGAAAGTGAGGGGCGAGAATGAGGATTGAGTTGTGTGAATGCAGGGTGCATTCCCAGACACTTGAAGTAACTCAGAATGTTATTGAGGGCTGGCGTAGGGTTTCAGATATAAGTTAAACTATTGCTATTATAGCATTGGTCAGGGTCCGGGATGGACTGGCCGTATCAGGCAGCGAGCGTTTCTCGGGGGGCCAGAAGGGTGGGGGCTGTTTTGGGACTACTGGGGGCCGTTTATGATAAAGGGGGCCGGTTTTGCAGCAGTGCTGCAACATCGGCCCCCTGTACCAAAAGCTGCTGCAGTGATTTCCACGCGCACCCCCTCCCCTCCCAGCTGCCGGGCCGACTCAATTGCCTTGGCCAGTTTGTGCTCCCAGTCCGGCCCTATTTAGGGATCGAGGGTGGAAGAAATAATTATTGTGCTCATCTTGCAACAAACTTCCAGTCTTATGACTAGGGTTGCCAGCTCATTATATTGATGTCCCAGGCTGTACAAAAATAAACAGTCATCTAAAGCTTATTTTCAGCACTTATCTGTGCATACTTGGCACAGCAAATATAAAAAGATGCATTTTTAATTGTGTTCTAGGGCTGCCTGAATGATCCATGACTGATAATTAAAGGGAACAAAGACAGTAAAGTCACATTATAAATGAATACATACTTTTTCATTTATAACCCTATTTAGTGTCAAGACAAGGTATTTGCAGGTTCTTTAAACCACAAAACCACAAAAGGCTGGCATTTGTCTTTTTGCAACCTTACTCTATATTCCTTTTCATGAAATGCATTCTTCCACTACGGCAGTAAATGTAAAATACAAATGTGAGAAATAGGCAGAGTGGGGACCCAGGGGGTACTGGAATCAGGAAAAAAACTAAGCCTCTGTAACCAGTTCACAAAGGTATGTAAATATGCAAATGGTCTTTAAAGACCTGTGAAAAACTCGGGCGTGCTGGAGATAAGACTCCAGACACTGCACATCCGAGCCCCCAGCAGCCCGGGCTGAGACAAGGGAGGGAGGGGGGCTGAAGCCCTTTTAGCCCTATGGGTTTGCGCACCTGCTATCACACAACCTGCTCTCCATGAGTATGTGTTCCTCTGCCAGGCAGCGCTGATACTGTGCATAGAGCCAGCCCTTCCTTGACCGCTGCAACCTACACGCAGAATGGCAGGGTCGGTCCAAAGCCTGATTTGCATATAGCCATGTCCGAACTGGGGTGGCAGAGTTGGCTAAAGAACGGTGATGGATTAAACCCAGATCTGTTGACTGGGTGTGAATGTTTGATTCGTTCAGATGCTCCGTCCATCACCACCCCCTTACGTACCGGCTTGACCGGGACAGCACCCTGGGCTGAAAGAAGATGTGGTGTTTGATGTGGGGGCGAGAGTGTTGCGGTGAGAGAGCAGAAGGTCTGAGGAAGATGAGAGAAGGGCAGGGGTTTGATGGGGTGCTAACAATGACGCTGAGCTACATTAAGGGCTGATTTCAAAAGTCTTTAATAGGACCCAATTGAGACTAAGTGGGGTGGACGAGCTCCACCTTTCATAACATTAAGTCAGGCTGCTCTCTGCTGCACCCCTCAGAATAGTGGGTGCCCCGGGCCAGCGCCCAGCTTGCCCATGACCAACGGCAGCCCTGCAGGATGGTACTTAGCAGCGTATCTTTGCACTAGTTAGAAAGCATGCCTCCAGACCTGTTTCCTGACATTGGCTTTTCATTATCAAACCATTTTAATTGGTGCAACGCGTGTATTGTTTTATATCTTTTTAATTATTTGTTCCAAAAAGTAAAAAATAAACACAAGTTCCACATAAATATACAGATAATAAACAGCAAGCTTAAATCGAAATTATAATAGATGTACATTGTATTATTACTTCACAAAGCTACACTGCAGTATGCAACAGTAATATCAAAATCCATAGGTTATAACATAACCTACATGATATATCTTTTATGTGTAGAACTCTGTTTCCAACTGTTTCAATATGTTCTCAAATATATAGGTTGTTCTCCCTTCATTAAAAATCTTATCTGGTGATGCGTGGGAACATGTCAATAATCCATTCATCCTCATTTGACGAGGTTATCGTTTTTTCATAGTCTCAAAATGATATTCTTCGCAGTCAAGCTTTCCGTAGGGTTTAGATGAGTAAATCGATGTTAATGCTGAAATGTGCCAATTTGATGCTTCAACCTTGAAAGTGGTTCAGCAGCGCAACCTAGTGGCAGCGAAATTGTAGTTCCACTTTGTGCAAAGTGCGTTGTGTAATTTTGTTTTATTAGCTCTGATAAAGGTTCATTTTAAAAATGTGTTCAATGCATTTGATAGTTTGGAATTTGTTCACTGATGTGAAGATAATAATAGCAACTTTTATATAACGCGTAGTAGCTCTGCCGTTTCATAGCGCTGCAGTGCAAGCCCATAAGAGTTATGATTACTCGCTTCTTTGATCATTGAAGTATAAACGGAAGAGTAAGTTTTACTGGTGCTCGACCTCATCACGCAATTGTCATCCAAATGCAGATGGCAAACCAGCAGTGCCATTTGTCAACACTTTTTCTGATATAGCTTTTCAAACGGAACAATATATATTTAATTCTTGCCTAAACCTTAGAAATTACCCCTTTATATAGAAATGCTTCAACCTGGTGCCAATGTCCCTGTGTTTATGGCACACAGGCGTAACGAAACTTGAGGGGGCCCCCCTGCAAACTACAAGGAGGGCCCCCCCCCCCATTCTCCGTGCCAGTCTAGAGCTCTCAGGCCAGCAATCTGCCATACTGCCAGGGATGCGGGGCTATTGTTACGCCACTGTCACCAATACAGTCGTTATAAGTAACACTGGTTGGTGGAGTTAAAGTTTGGGCTTAGTTTGCCAGCAGGCTTTCATAGGTGGTGGTCCATTCATTACAGGGTCCCTGCCATCAGTAGGCCGGGACAGTTTGCCCAATTTTAGCTGGGATTCCTGATGCAGACTCCTGTCATGATATACAACATCGGGCCCAGTTAGTCTCTCCCTTTCTGTCAGTCAGTCTTTCAGTCAGTGACTCTCTGTCAGTTTCTCTCAGTCAGTCAGTCTCTCTCTCTCTCAGTCATCCAGTCTCTCTCTCTCAGTCAGTCTCTCTCTCTCTCTCTCTGTCAGTCTCTCTCTCTGTCAGTCTCTCTCTGTTAGTCAGTCTCTCTCTCTCTGTCAGTCAGTCTCTCTCTGTCAGTCTCTCTCGCTCTCTCTTATTCTCTCTCTCAGTCAGTCTCTCTCTCAGCCAGTCTCTCTCTCTGTCAGAGTCTCAGTCTCTCTCTCTCTCTCTCTGCCAGTCTCTCTCTCTCAGTCTCTCTCTCTCTCAGTCAGTCTCTCTCTCAGTCAGTCTCTCTCAGTCAGTCAGTCTCTCTCAGTCAGTCAGTCTCTCTCTCCCAGTCAGTCAGTCTCTCTCAGTCAGTCATTCAGTCCCTCTCTCTGTCAGTCAGTCTTACTCTCTCTCAATCAGTCTCTCTCTCTCTCTCTCTCTGTCAGTCAGTCAGTCTCTCTCTCAGTCAGCCAGTCATTCTCTCTCTAGGTCAGTCTCTCAGCCAGTCAGTCTCTCAGTCAGGCAGTATTCAGTCTCTGAGTGAGTTAGTCAGTCAGTCTCTACTCTCTCTTCACTCTCTCTCTCTCCATTCTCTCTCTCAACTCTATCCACTCTATCTCCACTGTCTCTCTCTCTCCACTCTCTCTCCACTCACTCTTTCTCCACTCTCTCTCTCTCGCTACTCTCTCTCCACTCTCTCACTCTCTCTCCACTCTCTCTCCACTCTCTCTCCACCCTCTCTCTACTCTCTTTCCACTCTCTTTCCACTATCTATCTCCACTCTTTCTCCACTCTCTTCACTTTCTCTCCACTCTCTATCCACTCTCTCTCTCCACTGTCTCCCCCCACTCTCTCTCTCTACTCTCTCTCCACTCTCTCTCTCCACTCTCTCTCTCCACTCTCTCTCTCCCTCTCTCCACTCTCTATTTTCTCTCTCTCTCTCCACTCTCTCTCTCTCCACTCTCTCTCCACTCTTTCTCTCCACTCTCTCTCCACTCTCTCTCTCTCTCCACTCTCTCACCCACCCTCTCTTCACACACACTCTCTCTCTCCACTGTCTCTCTCCACTCTCTCCGCTCTCTCTCTACTCTCTCTCTCCACTCTCTCTCTCTTTTCACTGTCTCTATCCACTCTCTCTCTCCACTCTTTCTCTCTCTCTACTCTCTCTCAACTCTCTCTCTCTCCACTCTCTCTCTCCACTCTCTTTCTCCACTATCTCTCCACTGTCTCCCTCTACTCTCTCTCTCTACTCTCTCTCCACTCTCTCTCCACTGTCTCTCTCTCCACTCTCTCTCTCAACTCTCTCTCTCTCTACTCTCTCTCTACTATCTCTCCACTCTCTCCTCCCTTTCTCTCCTCTCTCCACTCTCTCTCCCCACTCTCCCTCTACTCTCTCTCTCCACTCTCTCTCTCCACTCTCTCCACTGTCTCCCTTCACTCTCTATCTCTACCCTCTCCCCACTCTCTCCACTGTCTCTCTCCTCTCTCTCTCTACTCTCTCTCCACTCTCTCTCTCGCCACTCACTCTCTCTCCACTCTCTCTCCCCACTCTCTCTCCACTGTCTCTCTCTCCATACTCTCTCTACTCTCTCTCTCCACTCTCTCTCTCCACTCTCTCCACTCTCTCTCCACTGTCTCCCTCCACTCTCTCTCTACTCCCTCTCCACTCTCTCTCCACTGTCTCTCTGTTCACTGTCTCTTTCTCTACACTCTCTCTCCACTCTCTCTCCACTCTCTCTCTACTCTCTCTCCACTCTCTCTCTCCAATCTCTCCACTCTCTCCTCTCTCTCTACTGTCTCTCCACTCTCTCTCTCCACTCTCTCCACTTTCTCGCCACACTCTCTCCACTCTCTCTTTCCAATCTCTCCCTTCTCTACCTCCACTCTCTCCACTCTCTCTCCCCACTCTATCTCTCCACTCTCTCTCTACTCTCTCTCCACTCTCTCTCTCCAATCTCTCCTCTCTCTCGCTCCACTGTCTCTCTCCACTCTCTCTCTCCACTCTCTCTCTACTATCTCTCCACTCTCTCTTCACTCTCTCTCTCTCCACTCTCTCTCTCCAATCTCTGCACTCTCTCCACTCTCTCTCAACTCTCTCCCATTCTCTCTCACAAAGTAGTGTGTGTTTTAACAAGAGTGCTTACCTGAGGGCAACATTTATGCTGCCTCCTCCCTTCTCATATGAGCATTGGCCTGGAGAATGCTGTCTCTGGGGCCCCCACCCCACCCCATTCTTGTCCTCCTTTCTCAGAGGCTGTGCCCTGTGGGGAATGCTGTCTCTGGGGCCCCCACCCCAGTCCTTTTTCCGGGCCTGGCGCACTCTGACTGAAGAGAAACAATGTAACTTGTTACATTGCTTCTCTTACGTCCTGGGTCAGCGATGAGCTCAGAGCAGGCTGCAGACTGCAGCTGCCTGAGAGAAATCCTGATTTACAAGACCATTGCACCATTGGTGTGTAAAGTTTTGTGACGCACTGGCGGCGCAACCTGCTGCACTATATTTACAAGGACATGCAAAGCCACCCTGCGTGGCTTTTAGTGTCCTTGTAAATACAGCCCTTTTACACACCGAACTTTGCGTGAAAGGGGCGTTCCATCAGTGTTGCTGTGGGTGTTCCCATGCAACACCCATGGCTTCTGCCACAGTTAGTTCCAGATTTACGAGAAATCGTAAACCTGGAAATGTGTCAGAATGCTACACCTCCCCAGGGGATGCGTTGGGAGGCGCAACAAGGAGAAATGTTTTCATTTCTCCTCATTTTTTTCCTCTTTCTATAGGAGCTGTATTCTGCAGCACACACAGAACGAGGAAATCACCTCTTGTGATTGTTTATGTGCAGGAAGGTACACCTTCTTGTACATAAACAATCACAAGAAGTGCAGGAAGGTGTCCCTTCCTGCACATAAACAATCATTGAAAATAATTATGTTTTTCAACTTCTAAGACGTTTCAAAATGCCATTTCTGATTGTTTATGTGCAGAAGGGACGCCTTCTTGCACATAAACAATCATCCCCATGACGCAGGCACCCTTGCATTATTGCGCAAGGGTGCCTGTATCAGCGCATTGCAGAAAAGTGTGCGCCAGTGCATGGGGTAGCAAAGGGCAGGGCCGGACTGGCCATAGCGGGCATGGGCATTTCCCCGTTAGGCTGCTAGGGTGGGGGCCGGTTTTGGGCCCCTGGTGGGCCGGTTTTGTTACCGGGGGTCGGTAATATCGCCCCCCGGTAACAAAATCGGCCAAAACCGGCCGTCGCAACCTACTCAGCTGCACTCCCCCTTGCCTCAGGGGGAGGCAGCCGAGCAGTGTGCCAGGGCCGGTTTCTGTTCCCATTCCGTCCCTGGCAAAGGGATCCTTCATATCGTTATAGATATGACTCCTCCCTGTGCTTCGGAATTAACGCTGCACTACTCAGCCAAATGACTTGTGGCACTGCGCTGTGTTAATTCATTGTATATTAGGCCCTATGAATGTTATACTAAAAAATGTTTGGAACGTGAAAAACCAAATCCTCACTGCAGGAATAAAGTTGCAGAGTTATTGTACTTTCTTTGAATTTTGCTTTCAGGCACTTGATCCATTGTTCACATAACTTAACTTGAAGCAATGTGATACTAAGACTGGTGCCCAATTGTGACATGACATCAATTTTGTTCTTCTCGCAGAGGCCTGGGACTTGATAGCAAGCCGGAGCTGCAGAGAGTGTTAGAACACAGGCGGCGGGATCAAATGATTCGACAGAAAAAGGAGGAGACAAAACCACTACCATCCCCCTTTGAACAGGAGCTCCTGAGGAGGCACCAGAGACTCGACCAGGTACTTCCAGGTCTGGTTATGAATGAGTAACCTCGTCTGTGTCATGCTCCTGTCTTTGATCTACTGCCCACCTACTATTCCCACCCATTGTTGACCAACCATGGCCTTGATCAATAGAAATGATCCTGCTGTGCAAAGGGAAGTTTTGTTTCATATGTATTAAAAACTTAGTGCCTGGTTCAGAGTTTGGCGGATAGGTTACTTCGTCACAAACATGAAGAATATCCCGCCCTCCTTATCAGAAGTGTGTTATATTGTAATGTACTTATAATTAAGCAGATGGGATATTTCACACATTTGTGGCGGAGTAACCTGTCCCCCATACTCTATAACGGGCCCTAGGTTTTTTTTATATGTTGATTTGCATTAGCTGGTAGCATTGCTAAATTACAGCATTTCATCCATGTTTTAAAATATTAGAGACATTTGCAACTACCCTCAGAATTTATCAGAACTGCAGTTACAATAGTAAATAAGTCCCATGGAAAAATTTCCCAAATTTACTAAAACTGGAGGTAGTATAGTAAATTCGACTTCCCAGCACCCAAGAAAAAACTTTGCCGTCCTGAGGGCACAACAGAAGGCAAACTGATACAGTGACGGTGTATAGTTTTGTACTTTACAATCTAAAAAATTTCGTTTTTGAAATTATATTTTACCTCTAGTTTTGTTCTGCATAAAGTCGTGCTGTTTGATTTTCTACTAGAGACAGCATTTGCCCTGGAGGCTTACTTCTAATGTCGTTTAAGTGTTGCATAATTGTTTACATTTTCAATGCTACACACCTATAAACATGAGTCATGCTCACTGGTCTTTAATAATAAAACAAAAAAAGCATCCTCTGCCAAGTAGGTGCCTCATGTTGAAGGTTCTTACCGGTCTTTCCTACAGCAGGAGAAACAGCAATGAGGCACTGGAACTTTCATTCTGTATGATACAATTGACCTATGTCTTAAACAACTACTCATGCTATTTCCATTGGGTAGAGTAGAAATGTTTAAAAAATGAACATATTTGTTAAAAAGCTCCATGTTTAGACAGAAAGTCCTTTGCATGGTGATGGAATTGCACCCCTCCCCAGAGTGCCCCAACTGTACTGATGTCTGAAGTGCTAACGCTGATTTTTGTTGTTATGGGAGAACATGGATGATGTGTGTGCGTAATGACATAGGCCTATCTCACGGATTGCAGTCTTGTTGGACTGGGAGGGGCACCGAACGAGCTCCACTCATAGTGGTAAAAGGCTACTGTCTTTACTAGGAGTCTCGCAGCATGAGCGTGGTGGTGGCATATACAGTGTAGTGATCAGTAGGAGTGAACATGACCTTATTACCTGTCTCAGTGGAGGAAGGTATACAGGTTCGCTCATTTAATGTTCTGCTGCTGTGTGTTTATGTATGATCTACATCAGTTTGGTGTGTTGTGCTGCACCGTCCATGCATGGTATATATGTGTTGGGGGCAGCCGCGGCCAGCAGTGGGAGTACCTGCAGGGCGGTGATGTGGGGAGGGGGAGGGGCAGGGTGGGGGGTAGTAATGTATGGATTATGGAGCTTCCCAAGTAAGTAAACATTTAAATAAATAAAACTAATTTCGTTGAGTGCACTGCATCCCCAAATTCAATGCAGTGTGCGCAACGAAATTCTTTTTATTTATCTAAATGTTAACTTACCTGTAAAACTCTGTAATCCATACATTACTACCCCCACCCTGCCCCTCCCCCTTCCCACGTCACCGCCCTGCAGGTACTCCCACTGCCGGCCGAGGCTAGTTGGGGGTATGTGTACCTGTGAGTGGCACAACCTGGGATAATGCAGTGCTGTGCAATTCATTTTTATTATTTGCATGTGTTGGGTGTATGTGTGTCTGTGAATGGTACAACACATAAATGATGTATGCTGTGCAGCACATGTATGCTATGTGCATATGCTGGATATATGTGTGCTTGTGAATGACTGGGTGGAGGAATCCCCAGACAGATTTGTGTATTGCTGCATTCCTTAAGCTGGATGGAACACATTGGAGGAAGGGAGTACCAGCCTCTGTAGTCCACTTCAAATGGTGCTCTTTGATTCAGAGAGAGAGAGGTCACTGGAAAGGGGGCTGAGTACATCTCAAGAAGGAGATGTGGCTGATAAGAGAATTATAAATGCCCTGGGTTATCCTTTTGATACACATATCACTGTGGCTGACATCCAGGTGTGAACCTCGGGCCACTCCATGGCCAGTGTTGTGGGGCTATCAGTTTTAGAGTTGCCCCGCCTGTGACCAGGGCTGAGGCCCTGGGTTATCCTTTTGATACACATATCACTGTGGCTGACATCCAGGTGTGAACCTCTGGCCACTCCATGGCCAGTGTTGTGGGGCTATTAGTTTTAGAGTTGCCCCTCCTGTGACAGACTGCTTTCTGAAGGAAGGGAAGAGGAGAGGAAAGGAACGGGCACTTCCAAGGGGAGCAGAGCTGCAACATAAACTTCAATGTCTTTGTCTTTAAATCACATTTGGTGTCTGGAAATGGCCTATGCGAGGAACAGCAGCTCTGCAAGACTTCTACCTGTGACCCTTGTGACCAGGACTGAGGGACAAGGTATGCCAGTCTACCAGCCGGAAAAGGAGAGGCCTGGAGGGAGTGCGGTTCAGGGGGGATTCCTGTTGATTGGGTTCTAGTAGTGAGGAAGCGACTGCTACACAGATCTGGTCATTGCCTGTGCACTGGCAAAAGTTGACCATCTCGTATGCCAGGTGGAGCCACTGTGAGTGATGTTGCAGCGCCGATCAGCCCATAGCCCATCTTAGGAGCTACATCAGCGACATCGTATGCTAACTGGGGACTCATAAGATTGCTGCTGTCCTGACTGATGACCAGCACCAGGTGCACTGCAACTCCTTGCCTCACTTTCCTCCCACTTGTGGGGAAGACCCCAGGAAGACTCAAAAAAACTTACCAGCATCAGAGGAGCATCAAGGACTCCCCAGCTGCTACCTCCGCAAGACTATGTGTGAGGAACTCAACTACACAGAAGGTTATCGCAGTGATCAGGAAGGACTCTCCTAGCACGGGAATACATGCAGGAGTGACTTGGCTCATCTAAGTAAGTTTGAGTCAGTGTACGGTTGTGGTTGTGATATTTAGTGGGTTTTACGACACGGTCACTGATCATATACATTTTTTTAATGTAGATTGAACAGTATATCTTCGTCTTGGTTTGACCAGCAATTCTAGCGTTGCTTTATGATTTGTAAAGTAAGTGCTCTGGTTGATTAAAGATTGCTTGTTTGACGTTTTCGCTCCTATGATGTGGTATGAGGCAGGAACATTCACTTTTATATTCGCTTAATTTATAGCAATTGGAAGATGAGGTCAATTGTCAGTTTATTTGGCATTTTTAGTTGGTTGTTGTCACCCAGGGCCGGGTTGTGTAACCTAATTAAACAGCACCATGAAACACAGTTATCCGAGGCAGTGTACACTTATGGGCACCATGGAGCAGTTTGTATAAAGATGACAATGGAGGACTTATATTAGTTTCTAAGATATCATGTAAGGTGGAGGCACTGACCTTGGAGTAACAGCATGAAATAAAAGCATGAATCTATTAATTAATCTTCGGGTGAAGGGTATGCACCTGAGAAGCGTGCATACATTTATATTGATTTATATTATGTAATATAGTGAAACCTATATATTAATTGTTCATTGTAGAGTTCCCCTTACGAAGGAATTCCGGAAATGCATTGGGAACACGGCACAGAAAAAAACTCATGTTAAATGCATAATGTCCAAGGAAGCAATACAAATACTGTACAGCACAAATGACACGTGAAGTGTCAACAAGCACGTGATTACTGTTGTTTTTGATTAAGTTATTTATAGTATTGAGCACATGGTTGCACGGTACCTACATTGACTAATGCATTAGGCATAAAATGTTTAAATATTGAATTTGTGATTGACATTTTTTCAAGTATTATTGCACCATATGTGCAAGAGTAGTGCACCTTTTTGTATGTGACAGAGTCTGTACACATCCATTTGTACATAATTTAAACCTGACAAGAGCGGGTCAGGAAACAAGTTGGCACACAACAGACGAACATTATTGAACTGTAGATTACTTTCATCACTCTGAAAAACACAGGTGTGCAGGTTATACCCATAGTCAGCATTTTCTTGTGCCAACCATTTGGTGCCTGCGGGCTGTATCTTGAGTCACATGACTGGGTGTGGCTGGCAGGTAGTCATTGTGTATTGCTCCCTGACAGTGAGGCAAAGAGGAATATGTGTTGGCTGGGTGGGCCATCTCTGAATTTCATAGGCTGTCACCTACCACATTTGCACATGTTAGATCTGGGGGTCTCTAGTTGGCAGAGGTAGGTACCACTGTCCAAATAGGGACCCTTGCTTCTAGTCAGGACAAGGAGATAACTCTCTGAGATAACCCCTGCTCGCCCTCTAGGTAGCTTGGCCTGAGCAGTCTAGGCTAATCAGAGGCAATGCGTAAAGTATTTGTACCAACACTCACAGTAACACAGTGAAAACACCACAAACTGATTCCACAACAGTTTAGAAAAATAAAGGTATTTATTCTAAAACTACACAAGACCAAAACGATAAAAATCCAACATACACGGTTCAAGAATATGGTTTCAAAGAGTTCTTAAGGTTGCGTTAAAGTTCTTCAAGTTGCGGTAAAAATAAACCACAGTTGCGTGAAAAGTTCACAGTTGCGTCACGTTTACTCACAGTACCTTTAGTTGCAACAAAGTTCCAAAAGCAGAAGCTGGTGCGGTGGAAAACAAGCGATGCGTTGCTCCTGAGACCCTGGGGAGGCGATGCGACAGCCCCGCTGCAGCAGCGGGCGTGTTGCGACGAATCCGGTCTGTATGGGGAGGAAGGCCACTTGTATGGATTCCGGTGCGTAGGTTCCGTAGGAAGTCTGTTCTCGCAAAGGCACGATGCGACGATCTCGTAGGTGCTGCGACGATCTCCGGGGCGACGATGCGCGGTCCAGCGGCGATCCTTTCTCTCGCAGCTCCTCGATGTGATGATTCTGCGACGACACTCGCAGCGACGTGATGCGGTCCGCAAGCAAGCGGTGCGGCGTTCTCACCCAGCGACGACAGGCTCTGCGACGATACTCGCAGCGATGTTCGATTCTCCCGCACCGGTCTGGTGCGTCCCGCAGACGGAGGATGCGACGTCTCTGGCAGCGGCGTCAGGCGCTGCGACGATCTCGACCTCCGTAGCGGCGGGAAACTTCTCGCACTGTCGGGGATGCGCTCCGCAAGCGAGCGATGCGACACTTTTCAATTTCAAAAGTCTCTCAAGCTTTAGTCTTAAGCTTCCCAGCACAGGTCCAACCTCCAGAGGCCCCACAACTGGATCAAGCACTCTAGGAGGGACAGAACTCACTCAGCAGAGTTCAGGGAAGCTGGGGGTGAAGTCCTTTTGTTCCTGGGACTTCAAAACAGGGAGCCAGCTCTTCTCAGGCCCTTGGAGATTCCTTTCAAGACAGGGGACACAGCTCACAGCAAAGTCCTTCCCCTCTCCTTGGCAGCAAAGCAACAGCAGGTCAGTCCAGCAGAGCAACAGCAAGACAATCTTCCTTCTTCAGGGTCAGCTTTCTCCTTGGCAGAGGTTCCTTCTTGATTTCCAGGATGATCTAATTTTCTGTTGTCAGGGGTCCTGTACTTATACCCCTAAAGTCTTTGTTCTCTTGGTGCATGTGGGCCCTGTGCCCGGTCTGAACCAGTTCTGGGTGGATCCTGAGCACTTTGTTTTGGTGGCTGCATCTTTCCTTTCAGAGTGAGGGGCAGGGTCCTCAGCCGCCCAGCAGGGGGGTGGAGCCAGCATTGTGGAAGGCAGGCACAGCCCTATTCAGCCCAGGTGCTAACTCCTCCCACCACTCAAGTCATTCAGCCTAGTGCTGACTCATCCATCCTGCCGGGGAGTTCCCCAGCCCCTGTCACTCACAAACCAGACAGTCAATACACAAACAGGCCCAGGCACACAGAAGGTTCAGACAAGAGAACAGCAACTTTCTAAAAGTGCTGTTCTCAAACACAGGATTTAAAAACAACCTTTCCTAAAAGATGTGTTATTAAATTCTGAGTTCAGGGATACTAGATACTTATGTCCTATCTTGTTCCTATGGGAAGAAATGCTGTTAACCACTGTAGCCAGCATCCCCCATGTTAATCTATGGAGCAAGATAGCCTTACAATAGTGAAAAACGAAAATGGCTGTAATTCACTACCAGAACATGTTACCTGCACCAGTACATGCTCTACCTTTTACATACACTGCACCCTGCCCAGGGGGGTACCTTGGGCCTTCCATAGGGGTGACTGATGTGCACAGAAAGGGAAGGGTTAGGCCTGGTCAGTGGGGACACTGACCAGGAGGCCATGGCAGTTCTAAACTGCCCATAGGCACTGCAGTGGCAGGCCTGAGACACCATTTTAGAGCTACTCATGTAGGTGGCACAATCAGTGCTGCAGGCCCACTAGTAGCATTTGTCATCACCAGCCCTGGCACACCCAGTGCACTTTACTAGGGACTTCATGGTGATACAAATATGCCAAACATGTATATTCAGTCAGAATAACAATTTACACAGGGAGCACTTACACTCTGGCACTGGTCAGCAGTGGCAGAGTGTCCAAAGCATCTAAACCAGCAAAAACGAAATCCAGCACAGCATCAAACATACAGGAGGTAGAGGCAAAAAGATAGGGGAAACCACGCCAAAGATGCCAGGTCTAACACGTGTCCCCTCCAGCTGAAAATGGGGAGAACTACCCACCCTCTTGGGAGTTCTCTTCACTAAGGCGGAAAAACCTGGACAGACCATCAGCGTTGGCGTGTTCCGTACCAGGGCGGTGTTCCACCGTAAAGTCCATTCCCTGTAGGGAGATGGACCACCTCAACAGCTTTGGGTTCTCACCCCTCATATGCATTAACCATCTGAGGGGCCTGTGGTCGGTCTGAACACGGAAGTGAGTCCCAAACAGGTAGGGCCTCAACTTTTTCAGAGCCCAGACCACAGCAAATGCTTCTCTCTCAATCGCACTCCACCTCTGTTCCCTGGGGAGTAGTCTCCTGCTAATGAAGGCTACCGGCTGGTCTCCTCCTTCCTCAGTGATCTGTGAGAGTACTGCTCCCACACCATGCTCTGAAGCGTCTGTCTGAACTATGAACTCACGAGAAAAGTCAGGTACCTTGAGCACCGGCGCTGTGCACATAGCAGTTTTCAGGGTTTCAAAAGCAGTTTGGCAGGCGTCAGTCCAGTCAACTCTTTTGGGCAACTTCTTGGAAGTGAGTTCTGTCAAAGGGGCGACAATGGTGCCGTAGCCCTTGACAAAACGCCTGTAATACCCGGTGAGTCCTAAAAAGGCTCTCACCTCTGTCTGGGTCTTGGGGGGCTCCCAAGCCAGAATGGTATCAATCTTGGCCTGTAGGGGCGCCACCTGTCCGCTCCCCACCTGGTGTCCCAAATACACCACAGATCCCTGCCCTATCTGGCACTTGCTGGCCTTGATAGTGAGGCCTGCCCTTTGCAGAGCCTTCAACACTTCGCAGAGGTGTTGCAGATGTTCCTCCCACGTGGAGCTGAACACAGCAATGTCATCCAGGTATGCGGCGCTGAATTGCTCCAGCCCCGCCAGCACCTGGTTGACCAATCTCTGAAATGTGGCAGGGGCATTCTTCAACCCAAAGGGCATGACACGGAACTGGAAGTGCCCCTCTGGCGTTGAAAATGCAGACCTCTCTTTGGCCCCATCAGTTAAGGCAATCTGCCAGTACCCCGAAGTCAAATCAAATGTACTGAGGTAGCGGGCAGCTCCTAACCGATCCACGAGCTCATCAGCTCTGGGGATGGGGTGTGCGTCAGTCTTCGTGACCGCATTGAGCCCACGGTAGTCCACGCAAAACCGGAGTTCTGTGGGGCCACCGGGGGTAGCAGCTTTCTTGGGGACCAAGACCACTGGGCTAGCCCAGGGGCTGCTGGAGGGCTCAATCACCCCTAGCGCCAACATCTTGGAAACCTCTTCCTTGATGCTGGCCCTGACCTTGTCAGCTACCCTGTAAAATTTCTGTTTCACAGGCAGACTATCTCCAGTGTCCACATCATGGACGCACCAGTTGGTGACTCCTGGGGTCAGGGAGAACAGGGAGGAGAACTGACCCAACACTTGGCGACAGTCACTCTGCTGTTCTGGGGTCAGGGTGGGCGAGAGGACCACACCATCCACTGACCCATCCTGCTCCTTAACTGCCAGGAGGTCAGGGAGAGGATCACTATCCTCTTCCATTCCTGCATCGGTAGCCAGGAGCATGGTTACTTCAGACCTCTTAAAGTGGGGTTTGAGGCGGTTCACGTGCAAGACTCTCAGGGGCTGCCTGGGAGTCTTCATGTCAACCAGGTAGGTTACCTCGCTCTTCCTTTCCACCACCTCATATGGCCCAGTCCACTTGTCTTGGAGCGCACAAGGCTCCACTGGTGCCATCACCCACACTTCCTGCCCAGGTTGAAATTCGACCAGAGTGGTATTCTGGTCATACCATCTCTTCATTTCTTCCTGGCTTGCTTCCAGGTTCGCCTGAGCGAGCTTCCTGAAGCGTTGTGTCTGGTTGCGGATGGCCAGCACATAGCTGAACACATCCTGGGGGGTTTTCCCACGGGACTTTTCCCAACCCTCCTTCACCAGTGAGAGAGGTCCTCTAACAGGGTGGCCATACAGGAGTTCGAAGGGACTGAACCCTAAGGACTTCTGAGGCACTTCCCTGTAGGCAAACAACAGGCATGGTAACAAGACGTCCCACTTACGTCTCATGGGCTCCGCTAGGCCCATAATCATACCTTTCAGGGTCCGGTTGAACCTTTCAACCAGCCCATTTCCTTGCGGGTGGTAAGGAGTGGTGAACTTATAAGTTACCCCACACTCCTCCCACAGAGACTTCATATACCTAGAGATGAAGTTGGTACCCCGGTCGGAGACCACCTCTCTGGGGAACCCCACACGGGAAAAGATCCCCATCAATGCACGGCCCACCACGGGTGCTGTGATTGTCCGGAGAGGGACTGCTTCCGGGTACCGAGTGGCATGGTCCACCAAGACCAGGATGAACCTGTTGCCTAAGGCTGTCTTGGGATCCAGGGGCCCTACGATATCTATGCCCACCCGCTCGAAAGGGGTGCTCACCACTGGGAAGGGCTGAAGGGGGGCCTTCAGCTTCATTCCAGTCTTGCCACTGGCTTGACAGGTTTGGCAAGATCTGCAAAAGGAACCAACGTGCTTTCTCATCTGGGGCCAGTGAAAGTGGGTGACAAGCCGGTTTAGGGTCTTGTCTTGCCCCAGATGTCCTGCAAGAGGCACGTCATGAGCCAGACCCATTAGGAAGTTTCTGAAGCGCTCGGGTACCACCAGCACACGGGCTGCACCGGGCTCAGCAAACTTAGGCTCACTATACAACAAGTCATCTTCCCAGTAGATAAAGTGATCTCTGGCTGCTCCACCTGCTGCCTGGTCTACAGCCTGTTGCCGCAGACCCTCGAGGGAAGGGCATTCTTTCTGCGCCTGGCAGAATTCCTCCCTGGAGGGACCACCTTCTTGCTGCCAATGGGTCAGCTCAGGCAATTCTCCCAGTTCGGCTACCTGTTCCCCTGTAGGTTCCAGGGCATCCCCCTCAGGTTCTGCTCCTTCCTGGACCGTGGGAACGGCTGGGGCTGGTTTCCCGCGCCCTCGGCCTCTTCCTCTCCTGGCAGGTCTCTGGGCCACTGTTTCAGGCTCCCGTTCTGCTGAATCACCCTTACTGGCTGCCATAGCACGCGTGGTCACACAGATCCACGCAGGCAGACCCAACATCTCCAAGTGAGTTCTGTGTTCTACATCCTTCCATGGAGAACTCTCCAGGTCGTTACCTAACAGACAGTCTACAGGCAAGGCATCACTGACAACTACCTCCAAAAGACCAGAGACTCCTCCCCATGCAAAGGGAACTTTCGCCAGCTTGCAGAGGCGCACTGAACTGTCAGCTGCCACTACAGGGCGGAGTACACCAGGGATGATTTGCTCTTCAGACACCCACTGACACCTCACGGATGTCACGCTGGCTCCTGTGTCTCTCAAAGCCTCAACCTCCCTCCCATTGATGGTCACCTTCTGCCCATATTTCTTAGTGTTAGAGGGCAGTAAGGTTTCCTGGACCATCTCTTGGTCTCCTAGAGAGACAAGGGTCATAACCGCTAACTCCCCCCAATCACTAGAAACCAAATCCCCTCCCAAAGCTACACTAGCTAACGCTGGGGTGGGGGCACCAGTGGGTGCTTGCTTCTTCTTGGGACATTTTGGAGCTATGTGGCCCACCTCATTGCAGTGATAGCAGGTAGGTGGGCCCCTGTTGTCTTTATTGTCCCGCCTGCCCTTAGAGGGCCATGGCTGCTTAGGTTTGGGGGTTTGGGATTCCTTTCCCTGGGAACTATTTTGGGGCCCTTCTGAGAACTCCTTTTGGTTACCCTTGTCCCCCCCACTCTTCTGCTGGGGACCCTGCCCACCTTTGGCTGTGGTACCCACAATTCCTCTGTGGACCCTGGTACTGGTCCAGCGGTCCGCCTCCTTAGCAAGCTCAATGGGGTCTGTCAGCTTGCTGTCTAAAAGATGCTGGCGCAGCTCTGGAACACAAAGACTACTCAAGTGCTCCCAACTGATTAAATGCAACAACCCCTTAAAATCAGTTACTTTACTGCCCTTCATCCAACCTTCCAGTGCACGCGAGTACAAATTCACACACTCCATCCAAGTCTCAGACTCTTTCTTCTTGGAGTTCCTAAACTGCAGTCTGTACTGCTCTGGGGTAAGGCCATACCTGAGACATAAGGCCTCCTTCATATTGGGGTAGGTCATGGCACCTGCTAATTCTAAGGGCTCTAGAGCACTCCTCCCAGATGCCTCAAAATGTTTCCACAGGCCCGCCCCCCAATGCTGATCAGGCACACCATTCATCTTCAATGCAATTTCATACGAAGTGAACCAGGCATAAATATCCTCACCCCTATGGTAATTCTGTACCAGGTCCTTGGGAATATATACTTTACCCCCATGCACTGGCTGCGCGCTGCCACCATTAGAACTGGCATCCACCTCCTTGGCTTTAAGATCCAGTTCTCTCATGCTCAACTCATGAGCCAAAAGCAATTTCTTCTCTTCTAAGGCGCGGGCACTTTTGCTCTCCTCCGCCGCCTTTTCTCTCTCTTTATCCATTTCAAATTGCTTCATTTGCATTCTCATTTTCATGACTTCCAATTCATATTCTCTTACTCTCTGATTTTCTTGTAACTCTTCTGGGGTGAGGCCCCTATCGGAGTGGTTGCTGCCAGCTCCTGAGCCTACTCTGCCCACTGGCAGATCTTTGATTTGAAAACCATTTTCTACATCCACATCATCTTCTCCCTCTTGTGCCTCCCAATGGGCCATCAAGATTTTCTGCAGCTCCTCCTTTCTGTAGGCGCTTTTTATGGGGCACTCAAACTCAAGGCAGAATTTCCTAAGTTGCTCAACTTTGTATGAATACAAATCTCCAATGGCAAACTCCATCTCTACTTCTGCCTCTTTACTGGGTGCCTTCCCATGCACAGACATGATGTGTTGAAGAGTTACTCAAAAATAGAAAAATCAAAACCAAAAACCAGTAGTATGCGGTGGCGTAGTGGTCTGCACTCACTAGTGATGTACACCAATTACTGTGGGTCAAGTACAAATACAAGTTCAAATCCCACCGCCTGACCACCAATGTTAGATCTGGGGGTCTCTAGTTGGCAGAGGTAGGTACCACTGTCCAAATAGGGACCCTTGCTGCTAGTCAGGACAAGGAGATAACTCTCTGAGATAACCCCTGCTCGCCCTCTAGGTAGCTTGGCCTGAGCAGTCTAGGCTAATCAGAGGCAATGCGTAAAGTATTTGTACCAACACTCACAGTAACACAGTGAAAACACCACAAACTGATTCCACAACAGTTTAGAAAAATAAAGGTATTTATTCTAAAACTACACAAGACCAAAACGATAAAAATCCAACATACACGGTTCAAGAATATGGTTTCAAAGAGTTCTTAAGGTTGCGTTAAAGTTCTTCAAGTTGCGGTAAAAATAAACCACAGTTGCGTGAAAAGTTCACAGTTGCGTCACGTTTACTCACAGTACCTTTAGTTGCAACAAAGTTCCAAAAGCAGAAGCTGGTGCGGTGGAAAACAAGCGATGCGTTGCTCCTGAGACCCTGGGGAGGCGATGCGACAGCCCCGCTGCAGCAGCGGGCGTGTTGCGACGAATCCGGTCTGTATGGGGAGGAAGGCCACTTGTATGGATTCCGGTGCGTAGGTTCCGTAGGAAGTCTGTTCTCGCAAAGGCACGATGCGACGATCTCGTAGGTGCTGCGACGATCTCCGGGGCGACGATGCGCGGTCCAGCGGCGATCCTTTCTCTCGCAGCTCCTCGATGTGATGATTCTGCGACGACACTCGCAGCGACGTGATGCGGTCCGCAAGCAAGCGGTGCGGCGTTCTCACCCAGCGACGACAGGCTCTGCGACGATACTCGCAGCGATGTTCGATTCTCCCGCACCGGTCTGGTGCGTCCCGCAGACGGAGGATGCGACGTCTCTGGCAGCGGCGTCAGGCGCTGCGACGATCTCGACCTCCGTAGCGGCGGGAAACTTCTCGCACTGTCGGGGATGCGCTCCGCAAGCGAGCGATGCGACACTTTTCAATTTCAAAAGTCTCTCAAGCTTTAGTCTTAAGCTTCCCAGCACAGGTCCAACCTCCAGAGGCCCCACAACTGGATCAAGCACTCTAGGAGGGACAGAACTCACTCAGCAGAGTTCAGGGAAGCTGGGGGTGAAGTCCTTTTGTTCCTGGGACTTCAAAACAGGGAGCCAGCTCTTCTCAGGCCCTTGGAGATTCCTTTCAAGACAGGGGACACAGCTCACAGCAAAGTCCTTCCCCTCTCCTTGGCAGCAAAGCAACAGCAGGTCAGTCCAGCAGAGCAACAGCAAGACAATCTTCCTTCTTCAGGGTCAGCTTTCTCCTTGGCAGAGGTTCCTTCTTGATTTCCAGGATGATCTAATTTTCTGTTGTCAGGGGTCCTGTACTTATACCCCTAAAGTCTTTGTTCTCTTGGTGCATGTGGGCCCTGTGCCCGGTCTGAACCAGTTCTGGGTGGATCCTGAGCACTTTGTTTTGGTGGCTGCATCTTTCCTTTCAGAGTGAGGGGCAGGGTCCTCAGCCGCCCAGCAGGGGGGTGGAGCCAGCATTGTGGAAGGCAGGCACAGCCCTATTCAGCCCAGGTGCTAACTCCTCCCACCACTCAAGTCATTCAGCCTAGTGCTGACTCATCCATCCTGCCGGGGAGTTCCCCAGCCCCTGTCACTCACAAACCAGACAGTCAATACACAAACAGGCCCAGGCACACAGAAGGTTCAGACAAGAGAACAGCAACTTTCTAAAAGTGCTGTTCTCAAACACAGGATTTAAAAACAACCTTTCCTAAAAGATGTGTTATTAAATTCTGAGTTCAGGGATACTAGATACTTATGTCCTATCTTGTTCCTATGGGAAGAAATGCTGTTAACCACTGTAGCCAGCATCCCCCATGTTAATCTATGGAGCAAGATAGCCTTACAATAGTGAAAAACGAAAATGGCTGTAATTCACTACCAGAACATGTTACCTGCACCAGTACATGCTCTACCTTTTACATACACTGCACCCTGCCCAGGGGGGTACCTTGGGCCTTCCATAGGGGTGACTGATGTGCACAGAAAGGGAAGGGTTAGGCCTGGTCAGTGGGGACACTGACCAGGAGGACATGGCAGTTCTAAACTGCCCATAGGCACTGCAGTGGCAGGCCTGAGACACCATTTTAGAGCTACTCATGTAGGTGGCACAATCAGTGCTGCAGGCCCACTAGTAGCATTTGTCATCACCAGCCCTGGCACACCCAGTGCACTTTACTAGGGACTTCATGGTGATACAAATATGCCAAACATGTATATTCAGTCAGAATAACAATTTACACAGGGAGCACTTACACTCTGGCACTGGTCAGCAGTGGCAGAGTGTCCAAAGCATCTAAACCAGCAAAAACGAAATCCAGCACAGCATCAAACATACAGGAGGTAGAGGCAAAAAGATAGGGGAAACCACGCCAAAGATGCCAGGTCTAACAGCACATCACAAAGACTCTGCCTCGGCACACTCACAAAGAGTTTCACACTTGTGTCTTTTGCCCCCAGACAAGTCGAGCAGGTGGGTAGGAAATTCCAGACACCTCTGTAGGGGAAGGGCTCTAGAAGCTTCCCCCACTTCAAAATGGACATCAGGTATAAGTAGTGGGTTTCAGACCCAACTCCACAGTACACATCTGCACCTGTGGAAGACTCAGAGGAAGGACTGCTGAGCTTCTCTGCTGCCAGAAGAACTGCTGTTCTGCTTCCCTGCTCCCTGAGGTTTAAGAACAGAACCTGTATCCTGAACCCAGGGCCACTAGAGTGACTCCAAAGGCTAGTTAGTTGGTTGGCCTCCTGAGCAGAACATTCTCCAAACACCTTGAACCCTGCACCTTGTAAAGTAGTGGGTGCTAGGCTCACATACTTAGGAAACAAAGCACACAGACAGTGTGTACGGTACTTGCAACTGGCCATGGGCACGTACTCCCAGCCCCTTTAATTTGCAGGGTCACTTGACCGGTGATGCCTGTGATGGGTGGGTGTAAAGTGTATTAAATCACTCTCCAGAAGACTAGAATGTGGTCCGCATGACACTACATACCTGGACTCTGTATTCTGTGAGTCCTGCCACTAAATGGTGCCACCCTCGTCCTGAACCCTTCCAAGTGGGCCGGAAGGTGCCCTACCAGTCCAGCTGTTGTCCTAAGAAAACCAACAAATTACGACACACTGCCTCGCACCTCCACATTTGAACCACTGCTGTACAACACATCCCCGACGCAGGACCCCGCAGCTTTTCAGAACCATCGCTGTGTGACACATTCTCAATGTAGGACCTCGCATCACAGCCCTGCAGCTCCTCAGAACCGCCACTGCTTGACATGTCCTTGACACAGGACCACACATCACAGCCCTGCAGCTCCTCCGAACTGCCGCTGCAGGAATCATCCTCGACTCAGGACCTCACTTTGCGGCACTTCGGAACTGCTGCTGCACGATGCATCCTTGAAGCGAGACCTCACAATGCTCTGCAACAAGGATTTACGGTATTTTGTTCACGGATTTAACTTGGTCCCTGTATCTGGTCCATGCTCCATCACAGTGGCCTGATCTTGTGACTTTGTCCTGGTTCGGCGCAACCAGATATCCACAGTTGGTGCTTTTTACTTTTAAGCAGTTATTTACAAAATCTATAAAATTGCATATCTCTGCTTCTACTAATTGGATTTTTGTTGTTTTGGTGTCATATCATTTAGTACATTTTATTCTATTTTCCTGAATTGGTGTGGGATTTTCCTTGTGTTGTGTTTTTACCTTGTTACCATTTGTGTGCTGAATAAATACTTTACACATTGCCTCTAAGTTAAGCCTGACTGCTGTTGTGTCAAGCTACCAGAGGGTTAAACACAGGTGAATTTGCTTGTGTTTCACCTTGACAAGAATTGTGATTGCTGCTTGAGTAACGTTTTTCCACCCCATCAACCAGTAACCCAATTTTCTACACCACCTATTGCTTCTTTAGTTGGATTGATGGATCCTGGACTGCCATTCAAATGCCTCAGCCAACTGGAGGCTGCATACTACTAAGTCCACAGATGCTCTGCACCACCCCCTCCACAACTATCGCAGATTCAATAGCATGTGTTAATGGCCACATACACATGCTCATCTGTGGCAGAGTGCATACATGCAACCTCTGCAGTATTCCATCTTCTTGCGCCTCTCGCCTCCTCCAGGTTCCATTTATTAGTTCAGCTTATTTTCATCTCAAGTAATTTCAACCCACCATACATATCTACAAAAGGCAATAAAATCACTTCATTATATGGGGTGTCCTAAGGCACAAGGACAAAGTGGTTTTTCCCAAATGTCTTTTTAGGTCAGGCCTTTAAGAAAGCTTTCTTTACCTGTCTTGCCACACTATTGTTTTTATAAAAACAATACACATTGAGGGTATTTTGATCAGTGGGCATCATCCATTCATCTGTTAAATCCTCACAATTTGCGTTCACCCACCCTACAACAATGCATGTGGCAGTGAGTCAGCCCACTTTACCGACAGAACATGCCGAGAAAGATTCACAACCAGCCTACTTCACACTTAATATTTTGCTCCATACCTAGGGCAATCTTCTGACAACATAGGTTTTATGCATATTGATTTGGAACAGATGTGATGAAGGGTCAGCTCAAATAACTCTGTAGAGCTGAGACATGAACCTCTGAGAAATATTGGGCATATCTTTATGTGCCTTTACTATTCCTTATCAAGCTAATCTACAAGGCAACTATCCAGTTTGAATATGATGCACTTGGTGAGATTTGCTATATGGTGTGTTATTACCACAATTATCAAACATTATATTCTGTGTGATTACATTTCTTGCATAAATGATCAAGGAATTATTTTTCTCACTATATATTGTCATACTGATTCTAGGGATCCCCTTCTTTGGTTTCTTGAAAGTATTGTTAGGGGTTTTCATGTAACTGAAATTTTTTTTGCATAATCCAGATTCAATAGGGCGTTATATTATTCTTGACAGGGCTGAGAGACACATTTCTACTGTTCTTATGGGCAGTGAATTTGTGAGGCAGGTAGTGATGGATAAGGAGTTTTCAAACATTGTCAATTCTGTATGTTTATTTTTTTCATAAGCTTCCATCGCATTATTGGTGTGGAATGTCAACTCCCACTATTCTCCTCAGCGAGATTTGCTTACATCTAAACATTTGTGTAAAGAATTGATTTTGTAAGTGTAAGAACAACTTTTGGGAATTGTAAAACAAATTTTTACCTGTTAAAAGAAGCTGGTATAAGTTATACTTAGATGTTCAAATTGATTTGTGGATTGGACTCTTGCAACATCTCATTTACTTCCATAGACTATTTTCTAGGAGTAGTTGTAAGAAAGAATAAGCGAACACATGAGAGCCTTAAAACAATAGGATGAGAGACACCCCAGATGCTTCAGTAGCTGATGCATGATGATTTCTGACATTGTGATAATTCACATTAACGCCTAGGGATTTCCTTATTGGTTTCAACTTATTTATCACTTGAAGTGAATATGCAACATATGCTTGTATACATTAATGTTACCGGATATTGGTTCTAATTTCGGTTGAAATGATATGCCCATTACAATTGGGACTGTTTTCTGTATTTTTTTAGCCCTGAGTAAGTTGCAAGGTGCTCCCCATAGCGACGAAACACAAAAAAGGAGAGGCCAACAGGCTGAAAAATAAAGAAAAACCATCAACATTTCATTATTGTTGATATTTATAGATGTTTGTACTCTGACATTCATTGTAGCATGTGCTTGAGGATGGACTGCTGTGCATTTTGATCTTTGGATCAGAAAATGTGGGCGAGTTGGGTGAATTTCCCCACCTTTTAAAGCACTGCAACTAAGACAGGACTTTACTAAAGATACTGTTGGATCGATTAGTGAGCCCCAGAACCATATTAAAACACCCTTCTTCAGGTTCCTCGCGAAAGACTTCTTTCAGATCTGCTGGTGCTGCGGGTCTCTGCCATCTGTGAGTCCTGTCCTTGCATGAGGTGCCCCCTCCAGTCCTGGGCCTCAGCGGTGGGTTCTACAGATTTTTTCTGTAAAATATACACAGTGACCCCTTTTGCGCTGATTGGAACAGACGCAGTGCCCTCCGACGCAGTGCCAATTCGACAACGACGCAGGTTTCGCATACGACGTTCAACGTTAACACAGCATTGATCCAAAGATGCTGATGTGAGGCTGAACTCCAAAAGCATCGACCTGACTGCGTGAATCGTAACCGACGCTTGGAGTCCTCGACGCCGATGCTTGGCCCATGCAAGGTACTTTTTCAGCGGGGCCTGCATGATTCCTATAGCTGACCTGCCCTCCATCACAGTCGGCCTGAACTTTGGAATTACCCCAGTATAGCATGACCTCAAGTAACCTTTTAGCACTATTGACGTCTAAGAACTGTTTTTGAACTTTATCTTTAAAAATTCATATCACGCCTTCTACTTATTGGACTTTTGTCATTTTGATCCTATGTCACTTAAATAAATATTCTCTAATTTTCTAAACTGGTGTGGAGTCTTTTTGTGGTGTTTACTCTGTGTTACTATAACATAAGTGTTGCATAAATACTTTACACATTGCTTCTTTAGTTAAGCCTAACTGCTCTGTGCCAAGCTACCAAAGGGTGAACAAAGGTTACTTTAGGTGGTTGTGTATCTGACTTACCCTGACTAGGATTGGGGTCCCTACTTGGACAGAGTGCATACCTCTGTCAACTAGAGACCCAATTTCTAATAGTGGGGAACAAGCGTAAAAAGTAGTTTTTGTTGTATGGACATTTGTGGGATCCTGAAATATACTATGTTTATATGTGTTCTATTTTTTGGATTGGACAAAAGTGGTTGAAAAGTATATTCCAATAGTGCGAAGTTAAAACTGTTAAGAAAGACCTCCTCCTGTGCTTGGCTTCCCATGAAGCCTCCCTGAAATTTAACCATGGAGTATATATGGAGCTTCAGAACAAACCCTTTCAACAAACTCTTGATAAATGAATAGAAAGAACTGGTTAAGTGCTCTGTTACCCATTATTTATAAGTACCACAAAAAAAGAAAATATGGCAGGGATGTAATAGGTATATAGATGGTTGGGGAATTTCTACCTTAAGAATCCTCTGTCTATTGCAATATCATCTGTGAAGGCTTCCCAAAGAAGTAGATCTTTAAACTCATACAAGACAAAACAGCATTTACAACAATGGGTTTGACCTTGACTAGTCCTCCCTTTGAAATGTGGGCATCTGGGGCAGTGGCAGAGGACAGAGAGACCACAGCAGAAGGGGGTAGAGAAAAGACAACATAAATTAGTTGAGAAGATAGCATAGAGGGCAAGGGAGCAAACCAAAGAGACACAAATAACACAGCAGAACCTTGGAATTACCGTAAAGAGGAAAAATGGGGCACCGCTGAGGGGACAGAGAGAGAACAGCAAAGGGGGAGGGAGGCAGTAAAAAGCACCATAGAATGGAATGAATAGAGGATAGTAGAAGTGAGCCAGAAGAGGACAGTAGAGGTTTGCTGAGGCAGGACAGTAGAGTTGTGCAGAGTGAGCACAACATAACGGGTTGCACAAGCGCATCATAGGGAGGGTAAAGGGAGCACTTCGGAGGGACACTAAAGTGAGCACAGCATAGGGAGAACAGAAAGCAAAGCAGGCAAAGTCAGTCTGGTAGGTTACTACAGAAGAACCCTGTTCCCTAAAATGAGGTACAGTGGCATACATAATGGCTGAAGTTTCCATTACGCACATCTGGTTATGGGTATTTTCTTTGCCTGCATTTTATTGTTATGTAATAGAAATAGAATAACTTTGATTCTCAGACTCTCCACTCTTAGGTTTGGCATCTATGTAGAAATTGACAATGAACAAGGGGGAAAATATAGAGGAACTACTACTAAATCTCCTGATTCAGTGACCCGAGTTGGTGTGGCTACACGCTGATGCTCTGAGTCAACAAGTATGTGATTAATGCCTCCACATCTACAGAAAATATAGAGGTCCCAGGGAGGGGAGAGTGGGTCATGACCAGCCTTGGACTCCACTGTGGTAATGAGCAGGTTTCTAAAGCAAGTAGGCAAACAGTTGTGGGTGTAAGGCAATAAGATGGTGGCTGCTCATGGCTGGGATGGCCGTCAACTATCACATGCCTTATAGAAGCACTTTTCTTATTGAGGGACTCCTTGGCAGTTCAATCAGCCACTGGCAGCTTTCTTTTGCGGGCACTGAAGGTGATAAGATATGGGGCTCTCTTTTTGACTCTGTTCCTGCTGCTTTCACTTTGACCATGGTGTTGTGGGGTCTTCACTCACGGTGCCATGTACTGCCAGATTAGGACTCACTCCCCAGCAACATTTTTGCTCAGTCTGCTCCGGCAAGTAGAAAAAGGGTGTAGTAGTCTGAATCCAGCCCTGTCCTTGATTCCCCCTTCCTGTGCTGCCTCTGGGTCCCCAGAAGAGAAGCTGAGGATGCCAAATTATGGTGTTGCTAAACCCTCTTCACTTCGCAACAGATCTAGCAGCACCGTGCCAGGCTCCAGTCATGCCCTTGGCACCATGCTCTATCAACCCAACTGCACTTTAGGGGCACACACGGTGCCTTGAACTGGCAAAGGACTGCGAGGGATTTAAACATCTGCTGTACACCAATATAGGAAAGCTAGGCCATACAGCCTTCATGTCACACTCCCACTAACACAACCATAGGTGCTGCGCCAGCCGTCGGGCCACTCTCCTGATCATGTAGAGCACAAGTTGCTGCCTGCGCCAGCACCATGGAGCTGTGGCATGGAGTTAGAAGGTGTCCTTCACACTGTTTGGGGAAGCCTGGGAGGTCTGTAGTAAGAGAACTGTAGTGGTCCGGGTGGCATCAGTGAGCCACACCTAAAAAGACAGGGAAAGGACACAGACTTTCTCCTGAAAGCAATTCTGGAACAAATGCAAACACCCTGCTCAAAGTGGGAACAAACTACCTGAGACTAAGGAAAGACCCTATGATGATAGTGCCGAGAAAAGCTTTCAACCACAAAGCCAGACTGATGACCACCTCCATTCCTCTACTCTTACTGAAAGAGCCAAGGTACAAAGGGACAAACGTGGTTCTCTGTCCCGTGGCATAAATGGAACAAGGCAATGAACTTTTTTTTAAGAATCCTATAAATGTTGAGGAACACTGGCTGCATTTGGGTCAGATTAGTTTTCCAAATACTACAAAGCAGTGGCACCAGTCCCTGCTCACCTAGACAGTTAACATAAAGTATACAAAAGAGTGCTTACAACACTTGCGAGGTGAATTTCTTGAGAAAGGAAAATGTAAGAATTACTCTCTGAAACCATTCAAAAGGTAGCCCTTATTAGTATTGTAGGGCTGCAATATAGAAGTGCCTACAGAGCTATTTACAAACGTTACTTTTTCAATTGTAGTTGAATGTTAAGTCTGTGGGTTTCAGGCTCAAAATAATCAGTCTATCATCTAGCCACGAATTGCAAATGCTGATTTGATTTCTGAGGCAACATGTTTTCATATTTAATATCAATCCCTTTAACTTCAGAATGGCAGCACATCTCCCTGTGTTTGCCTCTTTACCAATAACAAATTCAGCTACAGCTCCCAGCGTTCTTTAATTGGTTTAAATAAAGCTCATTACTTAGGATATGCTGTGAATCACATGTTCTTTCTCCAACATGACAGTCCTTTACCTTCACACTAGCCTTGGGAAAAACCTGATGTTATTGAGTGTTGCATGTGGACAGGATGTACTTTCCACACCCTTTCATAAAGAATACGTCTTAATGAAAGAATAGTCATACCTCTTGAATGGCCTTAAGCAGATCAGGTATTTCTGATTTTAATGTCATTCTAATAGAAGAACAGGCTCACGTCGAGTACTGAACCCAGAACACCTGAGGCCCTTGGCATCTTTAGACAGGTGCTTCATGGGATTCTTCGGGTGGCCCACAAAAGAGAGAGAACACCAGCCGGGAAACATCCTGTCCATCCAGATCATAATTGGAAAGATTAGTAGCAAGATACATAATCAACCGAGATAATTCGTTCATCACTGCTACAGTGTACACCTGCCTGGATACAATTATAGATTCATAAACTCAACCTTGATTTGAACTTCCACTGTATTGTTGCGGAAATATTAGTCACAGAATTCATTGTGTTAAAAAGAAACAGTTTTTAATTAAAAGCAACATAAAGGCTACGTTTGAAATAGAAGTGGGCAAGGCACTAAAAGCTCCAGCCAGATGCCTGGCTCTGACTCATCTCAAGCCCAAAACGGACCCTCGAGCCCAAAACGAGCTGAGCTCTAATGTGACCATCTTCGTGGGGTATAGGGAGTGTGAGAAACTGGATTGTTGGTTGAGGGTGGGTGTGAGCCATTCTCAAGCAACAACCACAATCCTTGTCATGATGAACTACACCAGTCACTAAATTAACCTATAACCGTCTGATAACTTGGCACAAAATCAGACCAGCTTAATTTAGAGGCAATGCGTAAAGTATTTATGCAGTATACAAACAGCAATAAAGTGACAACACAACACAAGAAAAATCCCACACTAAGGTGCCCATTATGATCGCGGACGGACTTGAGTCCGTCCGCGACCATAGAGGAGGAGGGAACCTCCGCATGTCCTGCGGAGTTCCCTCCTGTGCAATTAGGATGTGACCGCCACCCTGGCGGTCACATCCTCTATTTTTAACATTGCGGCGGGTGCGGCTTCAAGCTGCACCCGCAGCAATGTTAAAAATGCACGCATTGCATTTGCATGCACAAAGTGGCAGGCACCGCGCGGTGCCTGCCGCTCTGTGCACGCAAATGCAGGAGGGTACCATAGGTACCCCCCATGTGCACTCCCCACCCCCTCTTCACCCCTGGGGGCCCGCAACGGGCCCCCAAACAAGAATCCGTATGCCTTTGCACGGCGGACATGCCGCCGTGTAAAGGCATTGAAATACAGACATCCTAATATGGTGGACGGTGTCTGAGAGACACCGCCACCATATCAGGCCTTTTCCGCCGCGGTTGTAAGCCAACCGCGGCGGAAAAGCAGCGGACCTAAACCAGGACCCACCAGCCATCCTAATGTGGCGGTGGGGCTCTGGTGGGTCCGCAGAGGATTTTCCGCATCCTCCGTGCCGGCGGAGGCTTCCGCCGGCCCGGAGGATGCGGAAAATCCTCCATCATAATGTGCCCCTAATTTTGGAACATAGAGTAAAATGTAATAAATTATTTGACACAAAAACAACAAAAATCCAATCAGTAGCAATGGAGATGTACAGGTTTAAAGATTTCAGGTAAGTGCAGCACTTAAAAGCACAAATCGCAAATAGCGGTTATCTGGTCATGTGAGACTGGGTAAAAGACACAAGTTCAGGCCGACTACGAAGGAGCACAGGCTAGAAACACGCACCAGGTGATTCCCACTAAAAAAGTCATCTTCCCAAAGTCCAGCATGAAGAGTCCAGTTCACGGTGTAGGAGGCTGTGAAGAGCAGCAAGAGCATTATGGATGGTCAGCACTGTAACACGAGGTGTAGGCCAAGTGTAGTAGATACTCTTCGCTGTAGCGCAAAGATCCTGTCAGGCATCATGGATGGTCTTTGTTGGAGATTTGTGCTTCAGGTCGTCGCTGGTGGTCGCTGTAGCGCAAAGAGTCACGTGCAACGGGGTTCGCTTTTGCGGGTGGCACGGGTGAAAAGTTCATGGCGTGAACAGGTTAATTCGTGGTCCGAAGAGACCAGAACTTTAGGATTATTCCTTGTCTTCAAGCAGTTCAACTGATGCCACACTAAAGGTCCAGGACCTGAGGGACATCTCTTCGGGATCTGGAACTCACTCCACCAGAGGCTAGAAGGGCTTAGAAAGGTCCAGTTGCCGGTTTTGGCAAAAGGCCAGCTGGGCAGATGCAGGGAGACATTTGGAGCTTGTTGTGTCCCTGTAGCTCTAACAGGAGATCAGCCAGCTGACGCTTGAAGTCACTTCAGCCTGGGATGAAGAGTGCACGTCCAGTAAGCACAGGTGTCCTTCTTCAGTAGTATATACAGTTCCAGAAGTGCCTTGAAGACTTGAATCTGAGCGTCCAATATTTATAGTTGGTGCCAGCGTTGTAGTGGGAGAAGCTTCTGGAGTTTCCACCTACAGGGGTTTCTGGAATTTCCTACCTTCCTGCCCTGGTCCCAGTCTGTCTGGGTGTGCAGTAGGTTAGTGTGATGTATTTTGCATGTGAGCTGAGCTAGAACCTTTAAAATGCAAGTATGGTAGGTGACAGCTCTGCACGCCCATTCTACCAGAGATGGCCCATCCTGTCAACACCCAAAACCCTCTATTGTGATACTGTCTGGGAGGAATACACAAAGGCCAACTGCAAACTACACCTAGTCATATGACCTAAGGACAGGCTGCACATATTAAATGTTCTAAGGTAAACAAATGTTATCCTATGGGAGAGGTAAGCCTTGCAATATTGAAAAAGTAAATTAGAGAGTTTTTCCCTACCAGGACATGTATATCCTAAAAGTATGTGTCCAATATTTTTAATATAGTGCACCCTGACTTAAGGGCTGTGTAGGGCCTACCCTAAGGGTGATTTTTATGTATTAAAAAAGAAGGTTTAGAGCAATCTGAAGGTCTACTCTGCCAGCACAAAATGGCAGTTTAAAACTAAAACAACAAAAGATTTACGCTGTTCCCTGGGGAGTAAGAAAGAAAGAGGGCGTAACCGAGCCCAACAAGATGTGGGGGGAATACCCCTTCCGTAATTAAAACCCTCACACACCCAGCAAGCTAGGTGTCATGCTTCATCATTTGAGTTTTGCTCCTCGTCAAACTGGCGCTGCAATGTTTGACGGGCTCCCATAAAGCGGCTCTATACCGGAGATCTTTTGTTCCTGCCAGTTGGTGCATGTGGGTATGAGGGTTTTAGGGAAAGTGTAGACGTGTGTGTGAAAGTGGGAATTTCAAAAAAGTTAGTAAATCCACGGGAATTTTAATGGTGTGGTTCACTAATTTATTAAAAACAGTGAGCAGGGGGGGCGTGGCTAGCAGCCAACGATGGCGGCCGCAGCTTAGGGAGGCTCCTGCGGTAAGGCGGCTTCCCACATAAATCCGGCACATATATCCTGTGCAATTCTTCTGCTTTCGGGGCAGAAAGGGTCCGGTGGCCGTGCGGCGCCCCGAGTGCAAGAGGCGGAGAGTCTGAGGCTCCGATACGGTCGGAGTTCCGAGGCGAGAGGAGGGGCCTGGTAACATCCGGACAAGCAGCGCTGTGTCCTGAGGACGGTGGCCGAGCGGAAGTGAGGCGTGGCCGGGTGCTGACGCCGGAAGTGGCGGCCCCCCCCCGGCGCCTCGCGGACACAGCGAGCGGCAACATTCCCTGGCGAACCTGCAGACTGACGGAGGGCGCCCTGCTGGCGCCGGTAACTGAAAGCGGCTCCGGAGACAGGGAGGTGGCCGGGAACGGCGCAGCGGCCCGTGCATTGGCCCACCTGGGACCCGAACCGGCGGACCATCGAAGGGCGGGCTCGCCATCCAGTGACCGGGAAGAGGCCCCGGAGGTGTGCGGGGCAGGGATCTGCTGGGGGCCACGACTCCTGAGTGGCGCCGGGGTCTTCCCCCCCCCCCCCCTCCCCCCCTGCGTTCTGAAGCACCGGGCGGCGCTGGTGGTGGCCGTGCGTCGCCCTCATTACTCCGGCGGCCCTGTGGAAGGTATCCCCAAACGTCGGAGCCTGGGCAAGAAGGGCAGGGGTCCAGCACTACACGTCCCGGACTGCGACTGTATATTACCGGGTGGTCGCTAAGTGTGGGGGTCATTTCACCGGGCTATATCTTTGCAGCAACTGATTATAGACCCTACGCGACCAGTGCCAAGTGCGAAGCAACCATATAGGGGGCGTACATCCTTCACCTGGCCCGAATCCAGCGACGACCCCGGCCTGCACACGCTCTAATTGCTGGTGGTACATTATGGCGCAAAGGGGCCCCAGAAACAGTTCCACGCAAGCGAAGTTGGACAAATTTGCCTACGACAAGCACCCCCCCCCCCGCAGGAACAACGCAGGCAGCCCGGGAAGGGGGCAGACTCGGAGGGAGCGAAGAAAGCCACACTAGAAGACGTCCTGACGGCGCTGGCTCAGGTGCAGGCGACGGTGGGGGCGACGGCGACAGAGGTCACCCTGATCCGAGCGGACCTCCAGAAAATCAATGAGCGAGTGAAGCAAGTCGAGGTTGTCACCAAATCACTGGTTCAGGATGTCTCGGACCTCCAGATTGAAATGGGACAGCTACGGGCGGACAACAAACTACTCAAGGAGAAGCTGGATGACCAAGAAGGGCGCTCACGACGGAACAACGTCCGCATTCTGGGAGTGCCGGAATCGGAAACAACTGGAGCGATGGACCTATACGTGGAGGACATGATCAAGAACAAATTACAACCTAAGGGCCTGTCGCATTTCTTTTCTGTGGAAAGGGCACACAGAGTACCGGGGGGAAAACCGAAAACGGGGGGCCCCCCGAGACCGATCCATGCAAGACTCTTCAACTTTAGAGACCGTGACGCCATTCTGCAGGTGGCTAGGGTGGCGCCGGCGATTCAGATCCAAAACTCTAAAGTGTCATTCTTCCCGGACTACACAGCAGAGGTGTCCCGGAGACGGAGGACTTTCCACGAAGTGAAGAGAACGCTCCGCGAAAAAGAATTGCCCTACTCTATGCTATTTCCGGCCAGGCTCCGTGTGGTAGCTGACAAAAAGGTCTGGTTTTTCGACTCCCCTGATGTGGCCAGGGACTGGCTGGAGGGCTGGCACACTGTGAGCAATAATCGGAAGTCCAACAGGCACAATAAGGCCCACCGGGCGGACAGCCGGACAGGCTCGCAAACTTCAGGAAGAGGGGGGACGGAGAGGTCCCCAGCCCGAGACCTCGTGGAGAATGAAGGGAACGAACGCTCGGAATGAGACAATGGGGTCACCCTGACTCTTCACCTAGGAACTATTGCTTTATAGCTGCAACTGGACGCTGGCCTGCTTTGTCCTGGAAGTAAGCAGGGATGCCGCCTGCCGGGGGAGACACTCTCCCCCTTACACGCAAGTACACTGGTTTGGGGAGGGGACAAGCACTCTGCTAAGTTGGGGGGGCGGGCAGTTGGAAGTCCCTTAGGCAGGGGGGCAGGGAGGGGGGATTGTTTTGAAGTTGTTTGGAACACATATATATGGTCGAGAACTGTAACACACCACTCATGTGACATTTTGGAACGTTGGTTGAAGCGGGGAGGTGGGGGCTGCGATGTAAGAATGCGCATTGCACAAATTAGTGACGTTAACGAACGCATATGGCGGATGACCCTACTTTTAGACGGGGGGACGTAGACCCGGATTCCCGGGGATCCCCGTTAAAATTAATGACATGGAATGTACGGGCGCTGGGGGATAAGATCAAGCGGGGACTGGTGTTGCTCACACTCAAAAGGCTGAAGCCCGCTTTAGCGATGCTGCAAGAGACGCATTTAATGGGTGGGGCGACCAAGGCCATGGATCGGAAAGGGTACAAAATGTTGGTACATTCGGAATTCTCGTCCGGGTCCAGGGGCACCGGTATCTTACTACTGAAATCCTCACAGTTTATTCCACTACAGACTAAGGTTGATGATCTGGGTTGCTTCGCCACAGTGCAGGGACAGTGGGAGGGTAGACTCATTAATCTAGTGTCGGTATACATCCCCCCTGCACTCCACTCGGTACAACTCCCGAAATTAGCTGAATTCTTACTGGCCCTTCCCGAGGGAGAGGTAATTCTAGGGGGTGACTTCAACGCCATTATAGACGCACAGTTAGACCGGTTCCCGGTGGGCGGCCCCGCTGGCAATTCCTCACACTTCCAGCGCTTCATGTCTGCCATGGGTCTCCTTGACATGTGGAGAAGCTCCCACCCCCAGTCCCGGCAGTTCACTTTTCACTCCGCTGTACACGGCAGCCTTTCAAGAATTGACCATTTCCTTACCCTTGGCAACAGCTCCCATCACATAGACACCATAGACATACACCCCAGGGGTGTCTCTGACCACTCCCCGATCACCCTGGAGATGTCCACTCACGAGAAGGTGCGCAGGCGGATATTCCCAATACATGCTGCATACTTAAAGATCCCCAGGGCCCGTAAGGCCCTTAAGACAGCAACAACACATTATTTCACTGAGAATGTCAACTCCGTGAGTTCGTCGGAGGTACTATGGGAGGCATACAAGACGGTATTTAGGGGACAAGCGGTGACCTCGATCGCGGGTCACAAGAAAGATAAAGCCCTGGAACTCGCTGACTTAGAAGTAGGCTTACAGAAACTCACAATGACACATGAACGGCAGCCCACACCGAGCACGGCACACGCACTCAACATCCAGCAACAACTCTACACGGATCATCTGAGGACTCAGGTGAAGGGCCACATTGCTGACACTCAGAATAGGGTTTATGAGATAGGAGATAAGGCGGGTAGGCTGCTGGCCTGGCTCGACACACGAGACGGCGGCTTTAGGGGCATCCAGCAGGTGAGAGATAGTCGGGGTGTGGTACACGCTAGCCCCGAACTCATAGTGGAGGCGCTGGCGTCCCACTTCGAGGGGGTGTACACCCCTGAGCGGGAAGTGACTTCCGCAATGGCCAAAGAAGCACTGGAAAGGATAGAGATCAGGACGCTGTCGGCAGAGGCCACAGTGGACTTGGAGGCAGATATTACGGCGGAGGAGATACAGCTGGCGATTAACGCTTTGAACCCGGGAAAAGCACTTGGCCCAAATGGCATTCCTATTGAATGGTACCAAGCGAAGCCCGAATTACTGAGTACCCATCTCTTAACAATGTACACAGAATGTCTAGAGAAGGGGAGGCTCCCGCCTGACCAAAGACTGGCCACTATTGTGGCTATCCCCAAGCCCGGGAAACCACCGGAGGATTGCGCCTCCTATCGCCCCATTTCGCTGCTTAATGCAGAAGTTAAAATCCTTGCCAAACTTATAGCGTCGAGGATTATGCCACATCTGGCCGATCTTATACACCCAGATCAGTCCGGGTTCATGCCACACAGGAACACGGCACTGAATTTGCGCCGACTGCATGGGGCATTGGCAGGGGCAGGGGCACTCACATCGCCGGCGGTTGTACTGACCCTTGATGCCAGGATGGCCTTTGACCTGGTGGAGTGGAACTACCTGTTCGAGGTCCTGTCCCGTATGGGCTTCGGCCCCAAGATTATAGCCTGGGTGAAACTGTTGTACGCCGTCCCGGCCGTACAAGTGGTGGCCAACGGACATATCTCTCGCACGTTCCCTCTGGGAAGAGGCACTCGCCAGGGATGCCCACTCTCACCGCTGCTGTTCGCAATTTCGCTGGAGCCCTTGGCCACCATGGTACGGACCTCGCCACTGTTGACAGGGATTAGCTGGGCGGGGGGCTGGGAGGACCGGATATCCCTCTACGCGGACGACATGCTGGTATATCTCACTGACCCGGAGCAAGGTGTGCCGGCCCTTCTTCGACTATGTGACGGCCATGGGAAAATCTCTGGTTACACCATCAACTGGGCCAAATCGGAGCTGTTTGTCCTGAGGGGCCCGGCTCCGGCGCTGACCACGGACTGCCCTCTGAGGATTGCGGGTTCCTCCTTCAAGTACTTGGGCATCCATGTCACTGGGGACCCTGCGGAATTCATGGACAAAAATTTGACTCCCCAAGTTGAGCGACTGAAGCAGGATGTAAAATTCTGGGCGGGGCTGCCCCTCACGCTGTTGGGGAGAGCTGCTCTATATAAAATGAAGTCTTTACCCCGCTTCCTATATGTACTCGAAAATACTCCGTACCCCGTGAGCCCTAAGTTCTTTCAACGGGTGGCGGCACTGGTGTCCAACTTGATGTGGGGCAACCTCCCGCCGCGTATCGCGCAAACTAAACTACATAGAGGGTGGTATGACGGCGGGATAGCACTCCCCAACTTGACGATGTACTATTGGGCGGCGCAGCTAAAACCCATCAACTGCTGGTTGCACACCCCACAGTCCGAGCCTGCATTCCAGGCAGACAGGGCGCAACTGGGCTTGACCAGCCTACTGGCCCCACTGTATGACCGTACAAAGGCAAATAAATTGGAGGGACCTACCAGGCTAACCACGGCACTGTGGCATAAGGCAACCGCAGCATTGGGCTGGAAGGGAAGAATTACGAAACTCACACCGCTTTGGGACTCCAAAGTCTTTGGCACTCTGCGAACCAGCAGGGGCTTCTCCCAGTGGGACACAATAGGCATATCTACAGTTGGGGGACCTTTGGGAGGGAGGCGCGGTACTCACCTTTGACAGATTGCGGGAGCTGTTCGACCTTGGAGAGAGGGAGTTATACAGGTATATCCAGATCAGACATGCACTGCTAGCGGTCATTCCCCCCGACAGTACATTGCGGGAGGCATCCCCACTTGAGGACCGGCTCCTCACTGAATACATGGTTGAAAAAGCGACCTCCCTAATATACCGTAAACTACTTAACAACCTACCAGACCCACTGATTAGGCTCAAGGAACACTGGGAGGAAGAAATCGGGGAGATGGACGAACATGAATGGAACTTGGCGATTGCATCTCCTAAGGAAGTGGGTATCTCAGCTCGACTGAGACTTGTGCAATTGAAAGTCCTACACAGGGTCTACTACACTCGAACCATGCTCCATCGCATACACAGAACGCAACACCCTTTCTGCCTTCGTGGATGCGGAGAGGAGGGAACCTTTTTTCATACTGTGTGGGATTGCCCGCGTGTCCAGGAATTCTGGAGACAGGTAATGCGGACGATCTCACAGGCATTAGAGATTTCACTGCTGCCTGATCCGAGGCGGTGTCTCCTGAACATATGGGAACAGACAGATGTTTCCAGGCAGGACCAAACATGGGTAACAGTGGGGTTCATGGTCACCAAACGGGACATAGCACAGAAGTGGGGCGCGGCTGATACACCTACAACGACACAATGGGGTATTAACATGGACAGGGTCATGGTGACGGAGCGTGCAGTATACTCCAACAGGGCCTGCCCGGGGAAGTGGAATAGGGTCTGGTCCAAGTGGAATATTTACAGGGGAGGAATTTGCGAACCCTTAGAGGAGGAAGAGCTGGATGAGTCCGATGGTGAGGAGGAGTTGGGCTAGAGGGGCACGGAAGACACATTAGAAGTGGGGGACGGGGGGTGGTACATGGAGTATATGTCACATTAACACACTTAGGTCTTGCCCTTGGCGTTAAGAGAGAGTGACCATAGGACTGTTACTCGGAAGAGCATACACACATCTGGTACTTGGGTGGGAGGTACATAGACACTGGTGAGAGGGACTGACTGTAGGGGGGATATACCACTAAATAGCGAATAGACCTGTTCACCCATAATGCACGATCAGTATGTGTTTCTTTTGGTTGATTGTTAGGCTTTTGTTTCTGCAAAAAAGAAAAAAACACAAAAACCTCACTGATTTCCTAAACACTCCACTAAATGCACCTTTTCTATGTAGCGGTAACCAACTAATGTACGGAAATATGTCAACATGAGCTACGTTGGGCATTACTGCATTCTGACGATGTTGTGATAATGGCGGCCAGCCCGATTGGGTTGTAGGCCAATTGCTGTGTAATCTGTAAGGTGCAATAAAGGTTTTTAAAAAAAAAAAAAACAGTGAGCAGAATGTGACACGCTAGTGCTATGATCCAGCAGTGTCTTAATCTACCTGAAGGACGACATGTTTCATGCTCCGAAGAGCAATTTGTCAGGACCTAAAAATCAAGGGGTGGGTGCTACACAGCAAGGGAAGGGGGAGATACTACCTTCCACTTGGTTAAATCAAGGCAGGCCAGGTGGTCCTGCAGTCTCTAAGTGGGACCTAAGAAAGGGCGACAAAAAAGGTACATCTTAATGCCCACAGTGCATACTGTAATCAAACTAGGTCACCACCGTTGGTTACTTGCTCTTTCATAACAAAAGTGGTTGGTAGAGGGGGGTGGTGTTGGGTTGTTTCTGTATTAAATAGTATAAGTGCCTAGTAATTTACTCTGGTCAAGACAATGCAATCGATCCAATGTAGGAGTAAATATGGGCCAGGTGTAGTGACTGAATCGGGGGTCACGAGAGGCTACAACTGTAAAAAAGAGATGAAAAGTTTTCTGGAAATCTCACCCTACTTAGACATAAGAACGGCTTCAACGGTCGTCTCCTATGTGCTTGATACCCTAAGGTTGAGGTACCTAAGTGGGGGGGAGACAGGAGTAAACGTAGTGGTTAAGATAGGTTGTGACCGAGGACTGGCCGTTAGGTAACCAGAATGCACTTGGTCAACATGAGGTGAGGAAGCAGCGAGCTTAAAGTCACGCATCCCCGGGGGGGCAGCTCAGTCTCCCATTCAGCAATTGAAAAGATGTGCAGAAGCGCCCCACACAATCACGCGGACAGCGATACCACCCGGCCCTGCTCGTGGTGATGGGGCAGTGGGAGGGCGGCAGCGTGGCCACACAAGATACGTGAAGCACAACGACTCACCCGTGGCCGTCAAGGAGTACAGATTGCACCGGCGGCAAAAACATGTGCAAGCTAACACAATAAACCAGCCTCAACTGAAAGTAGGCGGACTATGCGAATGTCCAAACAAGGCCTCCGAGGGCGGAGAGTGTCAGAATCTTACCTGTCCGCAGTCCGGACTTGCCTGTAAAACCTACCCGCACGTCGGGGGGAGGAAGAGAGACCGGAGAGGTGTCTCAGTGGCAGCTTCCATCTTTTGAACGCTCTCGGACCAAATCTCAAAGCCCCCGTCACGTGACGGGGTGCCGTCAGGAAAAATCGCACATGCGCGGTAGCGTTCAGAAACGGCCTCGGAAGGGCACACAAATGTGTCGGCCATTTTGTAATGTATTCAGAGAAACCCAAGGGCTGTGTGCCAAATATGTCTCTGGGGGTGGAGGAAAGAGAACATATGGAATCATGATCATATTTAAAGGGATGCCAAAAATTCGGAATTGAGACATTGGGAGGGTGTTTACAGCCGGGGTGGACTCCGGCAAGGGAAGGAGACAAGGATGATACTGTCAATAACCGTGAAAATTTAAAGATGTAAAGGCCTCAGAGACCCCTCCTGGGCTACACTAGTTGTGTAGTTGACTGTGATGTTGGTTATTCTATGGGTTAGTTAACCAGTGTGGATGGCAGTCAGGGAAGCTAGGACCTATAGGGTGATAAAGGTACTAGGCGAACCACGTCGGGACTAGGTGTCCTCAAGTGGTGTATGTTCTGGGTCAACACCTAGAAGCGTTTGGGTGAAGCAAGAACACACAAATTCATGAGGGTAGTTGGGTGTCTGAGTCAAGTCATGAACAGGCAGCACCACGGGATGGAGTCATTGAGACCAGTGCTGTCTGTGGCCAAGCGGTGGACCCACCTCTCTTCGATTCTAAAGAGTGCCTGGTGTGTGATCTGCTTGTGTGACTCTAATATAGTCCATTTTAGGCTGTCTGCAGAGTGGTACATTTCCAGACAGTGTGTGTAAAGTTTGGTGTGTGTTTTGTGGCATCTAATATTGCTTCTGTGTTCGGTGATGCGTAGCTTCACTTGCCTCATGGTCATTCCCACGTATCTCATCCCACAAGGGCAGGTCAGAAGGTAAATGCACCTGGGGGTGTTGCAATTCGTGTGGTGCCTACGGTGCCAAATGAAGGTCTCAGTGAGTTGGATCTTTTTGCTGGCACTAGTCTGGCCACACACTGAACAACCACCACAAGGATAGTGGCCTGTCACAGGAGGGAGGTCCCACAGGGTTCTTTGTGTGCCTAATTCTCTGACCCTGGGTCTCGTGTGTTCAAGCTGATCTTTAAGGTTGGTGGTGCGTTTAAAGGCGAACCTTGGACGGGGAATGGATAGGTCACAGGAGTTAACAGTGCCCCAGTGTTTGTTAATGATCTTTTTTATGTGTGTGGGACACTTGCTGAAGGGGGTCACACATGTGATGGTTTCGGATTGTTCCTTGGTTTTGGTTTCAAGGAGCGTCTCTCGTGGGTTGTTCATAGCCCTTTTATAAGAGTTTTGGACTTGCCTCTGTGGGTACCCTCTCTCCTGAAGTGTGTTTTGGAGGTGTTTGGCTTCTTTTTTATAATCCTCCAAGGTAGAACAATTTCTCCGGATACGGAGGAACTGTCCAAATGGAAGGTTATCCCTGAGGGATTTCGGGTGATGGCTGTTGTACAGGAGGAGACTGTTCCTGTCTGTCTTCTTCCTATGAAGATTGGTACTCAGACCGTCTTCTGATAACCAAATCCGTAAGTCAAGGAAGGGGATGTTAGAGTCTGAGATGTTGCACGTAAATTTGAGGAAGGGATTCAGTGTGTTGATCCACTCACAAAATGCTTGACAGGTGTTGAGGTCACCCTTCCACAGTATCAGGATATCATCGCTATACCTGCGCCACAGGGACAGGATATTTTTGTAGGGGTTGTCATCACCCCAAATGCAGGTCTCTTCGAAGGTAGCCATGTAAATACAGGGCACACTGGGGGCAAATGTACTACCCATCGAGGTTCCCTGTACATGGTGGTAAATCTGGGCCTCATATTCGAAGAAATTTTCAGTGAGGGCCAAAGATGCACAGTCCATGATAAAGGGAATAGGAGTGGGAGAGGACCAATCGTCTTTTCGTAGGGCCACTTCTACTGCCTCTAGGGTAGCTTGTTGAGGGATATTCGTATACAATGCCTCTACATCAAGTGTGATAAGAAGGTCCACCCCGTCCCTCCCATTGATGTTGTTAATCAGGCGTAAGACGTCTCTAGTGTCCTGGAGAAAGGAAGGTATTTTTCTCACTAGGGGTTGTAGGAACTTGTCAATGAATTTGGACAGGGGTTCGAGTAACGACCCAATCCCCGATACGATGGGCCTACCGGGGACTGGTGAGGTGCCCTTGTGAATCTTCGGTAAGGTGTAGAAGTATGGTATCCTAGGGTTATCAGATACCAGAAAGGAAGCCTCATGTGGAGTGGAGAGGTGTGGCTCACTGGTTAGAGGCGGCAGACCTGTAAGCAGAGAACGGCCCGGGACCAGGGTTCAATTCCCGACGCGGCAGGGTCTTGGACCAGGGTCAACGGACTCGATAATTCTCGCCTCAGTGCCTACTCTAACCAGGGAACACACTCGGTAACTCTGGGCATTAAGCTTGTCTCATCTCTACAACGGCCCCCCACAGACGCCGGGGATGCCTGGTTTCACCCTGGAGATACCCAGAAATGCACCATCTCACAGGGAAAACCAGGACGGGTTCCCCAGCGGTCTACAGCGCCAGGACACTCGGGTAGAGTAACAGTGCGCTTTACAAGTATCCCACATTTACATTTACATTTACATTTACATTTACATATGTTTGCTGCTCCACCTGTTAGATTCGCCTTCCGTAACCAGAGATGTGATCTGGGCCGCGAGTCTGTGCTCAATGTGTGGCCAGACTAGTGCCAGCAAAGAGATCCAACTCACTGAGACCTTAATTTGACACCGTAGGCACCACACGAATTGCAACACCCCCAGGTGCATTTACCTTCTGACCTGCCCTTGTGGGATGAGATATGTGGGAATGACCATGAGGTAAGTGAAGCTACGCATCACCGAACACAGAAGCAATATTAGATGCCACAAAACACACACCAAACTTTACACACACTGTCTGGAAATGAACCACTCTGCAGACAGCCTACAATGGTCTATATTAGAGTCACACAAGCAGATCACACACCAGGCACTCTTTAGAATCGAACAGAGGTGGGTCCACCGCTTGGCCACAGACAGCACTGGTCTCAATGACTCCATCCCGTGGGGCTGCCTGTCCATGACTTGACTCAGACAACACCCGACTACCCTCATGAATTTGTGTGTTCTTGCTTCACCCACGCGCCTCTAGGTGTTGACCCAGAACATACACCACTTGATGACACCTAGTCCCGACGTGGTTCGCCTAGTACCTTCATCACCCTATAGGTCCTAGCTTCCCTGACTGCCATCCACACTGTTTAACTAACCCATAGAATAACCAACATCACAGTCAACTACACAACTAGTGTAGCCCAGGAGGGGTCTCTGAGGCCTTTACATCTTTACATTTTCACAGTTATTGACAGTATAATCCTTGTCTCCTTCCCTTGCCGGAGTCCACCCTGGCTGTAAATACCCTCCCAATGTCTCAATTCCGAATTTTTGGCATCCCTTTGTATATGAACATGATTCCATATGTTCTCTTTCCTCCACCCCAATAGACATATTTGGCTTACAGCCCTTGGGTTTCTCTGAATACATTACAAAATGGCCGACACATTTGTGTGCCCTCCTGAGGCCGTTTCTGAACGCTACCGCGCATGCGCGATTTTTCCTGACGGCACCCCTGTCACATGACGGGGGCTTTGAGATTTGGTCAGAGAGCGTTCAAAAGATGGAAGCTGCCACTGAGACACCGCTCCGGTCTCTCTTCCTCCCCCCGACGTGCGGGTAGGTTCTACAGGCAAGTCCCGGCTGCGGACAGGTAAGATTCTGACACTCTCCGCCCCGCGGAGGCCTTGTTTGGACATTCGCATAGTCCGCCTACTTTCAGTTGAGGCTGGGTTGTTGCGTTAGCTTGCACATGTTTTTGGCGCCGGTGCAATCTGGACTCCTTGACGGCCATGGGTGAGTCGTTGTGCTTCACGTATCTTGTGTGGTCACGCTGCCGCCCTCCCACTGCCCCATCACCACGAGCGGGGCCAGGTGGTATTGCTGTCCGCGTGATTGCGTGGGGCGCTTCTGCACATCTTTTCAGTTGCTGAATGGGAGACTGAGCTGCCCCCCCGGGGATGCGTGACTTTAAGCTCGCTGCTTCCCCACCTCATGTTGACCAAGTGCATTCTGGTTACCTAACTGCCAGTCCTCGGTCACAACCTATTTTAACCACTACTTCTACTCCTGTCTCCCCCCCACTTAGGTACCTCAACCTTAGGGTATCAAGCACATAGGAGACGACCGTTGAAGCCGTTCTTATGTCTAAGTAGGGTGAGATGTCCAGCAAACTTTTCATCTCTTTTTTACAGTTGTAGCCTCTGGTGAACCCCCGATTCAGTCACTACACCTGGCCCGTATTTACTCCTACATTGGATCGATTGCATTGTCTTGACCAGAGTAAATTACTAGGCTCTTATACTATTTAATACAGAAACAACCCAACAACCCCCCCCCTCCCAACCACTTTTGTTATGAAAGAGCAAGTAACCAACGGTGGTGACCTAGTTTGATTACAGTATGCACTGTGGGCATTAAGTTATACCTTTTTTGTCGCCCTTTCTTAGGTCCCACTTAGAGACTGCAGGACCACCTGGCCTGCCTTGATTTAACCAAGTGGAAGGTAGTATCTCCCCCTTCCCTTGCTGTGTAGCACCCACCCCTTGATTTTTAGGTCCTGACGAATTGCTCTTCCAAGCATGAAACATGTTGACCTTCAGGTAGATTAAGACACTGCTGGATCATAGCACTAGCGTGTCACATTCTGCTCACTGTTTTTAATAAAGTAGTGAACCACACCATTAAAATTCCTGTGGATTTACTAACTTTTTTAAATTCCCACTCTCACACACACGTCTACACTTTCCCTTAAACCCTCATACCCACATGCACCAACTGGCAGGAACAAAAGATCTCGGGTAAAGAGCCCCTTTATGGGAGCCCGTAAAACATTGCAGCGCCAGTTTGACGAGGAGCAAAACTCAAATGATGAAGCATGACACCTAGCTTGCTGGGTGTGTGAGGGTTTTAGTTACGGAAGGGGTATTCCCCCCCTTCGTTCCCCCCACATCTTGTTGGGCTTGGTTACGCCCTCTTTCTTTCTTACTCCCCAGGGAACAGCGTGAATCTTTTGTTGTTATAGTTCCAGGGCCCGTACGCTGGACCCCATTAAAAATTGCCCTTCCGAATCCCCTTGATTGTTAATTAGTTTAAAACTACACACATAGGCTGCAATGACAGGCTGGAACATGTTTTGAAAGGCTACTTAAGTGGGTGGCACAATCAGAGCTGCAGGCCCACTAGTAGCATTTAATTTACAGGCTCTGGGTACCAGTAGTACCTATATAATAGGGACTTACAAGTCATTTAAATGTACCAACTTGGTGTGTGCCACTTTCACCATGCTTAAAGGAGAGAGCACACGCTCTTTAGCACTGGTTAACAATGGTATAGTGTGCAGAGTCTTAAGGGCAGCAACAATGAGCTGAGGAGGAGTGAATGTAAAATGTTTGTGGGAAGACTACCCAAAGGCTGACGGGTCTAACAAGGAGTGTGAAATGAAAGGCTGCAGAATGTCAGATTTTTTTTAACATGTAATAACATTTAAATGTATGTAAATTAGCTGTCCAAATATTTCAAAATATGTCGGTAGTTAGGAAAGCACAAATGAAGCTAATTTTTGGGTATTCTGAAGTGTGATGCAAACAAATACTTTAATAGGAGCAAAACAAATCAAGACTTTTTTTACTTGGTGATGTGCAAATGACAAATACAAATATTTGTGGAAACCCAATTTCCACGCATTATAATTTGTGAGCTATATCGTTCTGTTCTGTCAGTAAAACTGGGTGTCAGTGCGAGTTTTGTGGTCATTTCTATGAAAGATGTGCTGTCTGTAAATGACGGTATGGTACCACACCATGCTTTAGTAATATATGTGTGGCAGTGTCCTCCAAGTGCACCACTGACTACATACCACACCCTGCCACTCCGCTACTGAACGATCGTTACTCATTTGCTATATGTGTTCTTGGTGAGACTTTTCGATTTTTCACAATCCCTACAACTTTGGTGATGTATCATTGATGGTAGCTACCCCACTCTGAAAATTGTTTCAGCACCACTGAGAACACATCAAGGTTGAATTACTGAAATGCAGAGGGCCAATGAACGTGACATCATATACCCTTTGACCCTCCCCAGAGGAGAACAGCCATTACAACGCGGGGATTACCCCGCACTGCCATTACAACGCGGGGATTACAACGCAAGTCGTTACACCGACTTTCGCTGGAGGGCGCTGTTGGATAGGGAATAGTTTAATTTTCTATCCAACACCTTCCCTACTGTCAACGTGGGCTGGAGTTGGAATAGAAAATTTAACTATTCCACTATCCAGCGCCCTCCAGCGACGACTTTCGTTGTAATCCCCGCGTTGGAATGGCATACAACCCTCCCCAGATTACCCTTTATCCCAGGCTTGGCTTCTGAGTAGTCTCCTTTTTGCTTCTCAGGTGTGAAGGAAAGAGAAAAAACTGTGGAAACTGCTCAGAATCGACAGGACTGTAAGAGCCCTGTTTAGTTTATGTTACTGTCACCGCCACAATGATCCCTAAGACCAGAGTCTGCAAAGAGACTGCGAGAAATGCCAAAGATCAAGGCAGAGGTATCACTTGCAGCCCCTGTTGCCCTTAACTGGCATATATATAGGTGCAAACAAAAAAAACAATGAAAGTGGAAGGTTTGCACACTGTCCAGCCAGCAGCCCTCATGACCTCTCTCGAGCGACCATTCCCGAGGCTGAGGTAGCTCCATGTGAAATGCAGATTTTGCAGAATGTACTATTGGCCAGTGGGGGCAAAACTGAAACAATTGAGTTGTAGTTGAACATTTATCAAAGGATAATTAAGTAATTTTAAAAAAGTAAAACTCGGAATTCAATGCATGAGCACCCACATCTCAAAATATTTTTTAACTACAACTCTGATCTTCTCTTTGATGAAATAATGATTGTGTTTTGTGGTGGTTTATGTATGTTATAGGTAGGGATACATTTATGCCACTAACTAGAACAGGGGCATCCTACAAAAAAAGAGTAATGTGTCAGGATGGCATGGAAAAGTAGCATTTTTGATAACTAGGACCATATCTTCATGTAGGAACACTTTCTGAGCAAGGCAGTAAATTCAAGAAGAACTGTTTCATTGTGTATAATGCTGTTTAAATAGTTTTAAAGCACTGTAGCAATTATTCTCAAGTGCAGTAAAACAACAAGGTGATGGATGAAATGCTTGAATTAATTACATTCACTGGCAATTGCCCGGGCCACCGACCCATCCATTGTTTTTAGCCCACCATTCCTCCTCAGATTTGACCCAGCCATATGCAAATCAGTCTTGACCCTGCTCCTCGTGTGAATAGTCCAGCTCGAGCCACCAGGCCAGGTCTTCACAGATCCAGAACACAAGCAATCTGGGACCAGTTTTGCCCTGGTTGGGGCTCTTCAGCCAGGTAAAGCTTGGTTTCAATGGCACAGTAAGCCCGGGACCCACATCTGAGCATACCCGGCGCACTTAGGGCATAAATGCAAAAAACAAGATGATGGATGTAATGCTTGAAATAAACTCAGCCACTGGCAAATACTTGTATTTCAAAAAACAATGGTCCCAAGCGTTAGAAAGAATAGGGCAATCCAGATGAATATAGACCAGAATTGGAATCTATATTTTACTGTCCAGCCGGACAGACTATTAATAGCATAAATAATAATATATATAAAAAAATTAGTCAGAACAATTTACCAAGCGGGACACAACCTGTGTCCAGCTATCACAAATACAAAACCAAATGACATACATACAAAGGCAAAGAAGGCCAGTCTGTAAATATTCCACAGTTATAACCGACAATGATATGAAAAATACACTTTTCTGTGCTCCTTCTAATACAGTATTTCAATCATCAAGTGTAACAATGTCGACGACGTTTCGATCTTTTAAATTTAAGATCATCATCAGGACTTATAAATGGATGCCTCGATGTTAAAACAGGGGGACAGGGTCGTCAAAGGGATAGATATGTATTTTTCATATCATTGTCTGTTATAACTGTGGAATATTTACAGACTGCCCTTCTTTGCCTTTGTATGTATGTCATTTGGTTTTGTATTTGTGATAGCTGGACACAGGTTGTGTCCCGCTTGGTAAATTGGTCTGACTAATTTTTTGATATATATTACTATTTATGCTATTAAAAGTCTGACCGGCTGGACAGTAAAATATAGATTCCAATTCTGGTCTATATTCATCTGGATTGCCCTATTCTTTCTAACGCTTGGGATCATTGTTTTTTGAAATACGATATACCCCCAAAGGTCCCAGACCAATTGCTACTTTTGGGTCCCCTTGTTTCTTGTAATGACTGGCAAATACTTGGGCCGCACCCCAATCCATTGTTTTTCGCTCCCCATTTGCTACCTGAGTTTGGACCCTGCCATATGCATATCAGTCTTGACCCTGCTCCTCATGGGAACAGTCCAACCTTAACTGCCAGGCCAGGCCCTCCCTGAACCAGAACACAAGCAACCTAGGACCGGTTTCATCCAAGTTTGGGCTCTTCAATCTCCAGTGGCACAGAGAGCCTGGGATCCACGTCTGGGCATACCCGGCGCACTTAGGGCGTCAAATGCAATAAATAAAACAAGGTGAATGATGGAATGCTTAACTTATTCTCAGCCCTGGGTGAAACTGGTCGTGGGTTGCTTGTGTTCATATTCAGGGAGGACAGACTTGGCAGTTTCGGCTGGACTGTTTTGATTGGAACAGGGTCAAGATTGAATCGCATATAGCTGGGTTCAAACAGTGCTGACATGTTGTGCAAACTATCCATGGATTGGCATGCGGGCCAATTAATTTCCAGTGGCTGAGACTTATTCAACCATTGCGTTCATCACTTTTTTGTATATTTTAGTATGTCACCCTAAATGGGAAGGGTAAGCCCAGACATGGGCCACACGCACACTGTGTCACTGGAACCAAGCTGTTGGTGATGAGCTTATTACCAGGGTGAAACCGGTCCTGAGTTGCTTGTGTTCCTGTTAAGAGTAGACCGACTTGGCAGTTTCGGTTGGACTGTCCCGATTGGAGTAGGCTCAAGATTAATTTGCATTTAGCTGGGTCCAAACTGAGGTGACATGGTGTGCAAAATAACAATGGATTGGGATGCGACTCGAGTAATTATCTGTGGTTGACATTAAATCCAGCATTCCATTCATCACTTTTTTGTATACTTTAGTGTATCGCCCTAAGCAGGACAGGTATGTCCAGACATGGGTCCAGTGCAAACTGTGTTACTGCAACCAAGCTTTAACTGTCTGATGTGATCATAACTAGGGATAAAACAGTCCTGGCTTGCTTGTGTTCCGGTTCAGTGGGGACCTGACTCAGCAGTTCGGGTTGGACTGTTCTGACTGGAGCGGGGTCAAGATTGATTTGCATATAGTTGGGTCCAAATTGGGGTGACATGGTGTGCAAAATAACTATGGATTTTTGTATACTTTAGTGCAATCATTCTCAAGCCCAACTTTATTTTGCTAAAACGTGGAAAGAAATTCTGTTCTTCTGCGAGACTCAGTCTAACAGGCTTTTGGCAAAATAACAGAGTATTGCGATCCATACTGGCAGGTGCAGGAGAAAACAGTTACAGTGGTAGAAAGTAGTGAAATTTTACTCATATTAAGTGAAGGTTTATGTCTAGTATAAGTCTTCAGTGTTTCTTTGAGATATATTGTGTAGCTCCACTACTTGTGGGTAATTGAAATATCTATATTTAGGTCCCTTACCAGCCTTACCACATGGGGCAACGGGCACTGCCATTTTTGATTTAAACTGAGATTTATCACAATTCTTTCATTCAGTAATCACGCTGAGCTCAAATGTTTCTTACCTACGAGGTTGGTCAATCTAATCATTTCCATACTTTCTTTTGTAGATTGAAAAAGATGACGAGGAAGGTAAAGAAGGCCTTGCACCGGAATTTATTAAAGTTAAGGAAAACCTGAGAAGGATTTCAACAATCTCGGCTGATGAGAACCCAGAGTAGCTTCTCACAAGATATCTTCAGATGTGTAGACGACTGGTGGCTCTACTACCTGTACACTGACATCTATGTATGTGGTTAGCCTCACAGCCATGTCTTTGGGTCCGCTTCTCGATATTAATGCCTGCTTCGGTAGAAATGCACAGAAGGGCTCCAGTGTCAGTGAAATGATACTTTGAAATATCAGACAAGTATTTCACTGGGTAGGGTATCACAAGTGACGACATGAAAGACTACTCATTAGTTCTTTGCAGAGTGTCTCAGCGCATGCTAACAACACCCATTTTCATTAAGTTTGTGTAATCCTCTTGTGGGCTCTGTGACTTATAACATGTGTTTAAGGGAGGGGCACTTGTGATGTAAAGGAAGAAAAACCATCAAGTGAACCTGGCAAGAGCAATTTATTAAGAGCTGTTCAACTGTGGCTTTGTCTCATATTTTGTAATATCTTAATATCCTCAGGTGTATTTCTGTAGAGCTTATGTCTCAACTGTAGAAGAACAATATGGTAACTTTGAATATGTCGAGAAAACTCCTTCCTGAACAGTCATGCAACATGTTATTTTTCTAAGTTGGAGCATGTGGCAATTGTTTTTAACGGAGCTAAAGGGTGTGTGGTCCTTCTTTTAACTTTTACAGCCGAAACATTCAACCTTACAGCTACAAGTGTATGCAGACTTCTTTGAATGTAATGGTCTACTACTGAGTCCTGGCAGTCGAATGCTACCCAAGGAGCAGCCAGTGTTGGGAAGGCGGAATCTCCAAGGCACTTCTTTATCCAGCTGCATGCCCTACTTCTCCTACAGCAGAACAAAGGGGAAGCACTTCTCTGGTATCTACCTAAAACCAGACCTTTGCACTTCTAAGTAAAGTTTTTTCTTGGTGGTCTCAAAAGACATTAATCACTCCAAGAACTTGGCACTTTCTAATAAAATAACACAAAATAACCCACTGAACCTCTTGGTCATTAGTAGACTTTATGTGCCTTTGGTCAGCCGAACTGATCCATAAAAAAAGAATGTATTAGACTCTATTTACTGGGAACGTATTTATATAAAAAGTCAAAAATGGCTGAGTTAATAACCGTTTAATCCTATTGTCACACCAGTACCTTTTACACAGCATCTATTATGCTCCACTAAGGTGGCCCAGCCATTGAGGATACACTCTCATAAGCTTGAAAATGGGGAATGATTGACTTGCTGGAATCAATCTTTTCTTAAACTCTGATTAATAATGTGACTAATTTCTAGATTAAAATGTAGTTACTATCGCAGACACTGACTGAACATTGCAGCAGCTCTTCATGACCATAAGTCCCAGTTGTGTATGTACAAGTAGAGTATGCTTTTATGATTTCCTTCTGGCTTCTACTGTATGCACTTCCCACCTACAATCATCTTGAACCATTACTTCAATCATCCTCATCATCGTCGAAGATGTAAACAGATGTCATGTTTCACAATGAAACCATGTTGGCATAGCAGAATCTTCAGTGCAATTTGTTCTCACTGCTGAGATGTAAAATTAGGCATCAACCTTCTACAGAAACAACCCTGTCTCTGTATCTCTTGAACGCTTATTGTGGTCATATCATGTCCTTTGAATTGGAAACACCGAACTATGGGGCATATTAGCAAGAACCTCGTTAAAATTATCGCCGGTTTAGCGGCAGGAAACTCAACTCTACATACTACAAATGCTCTTTAACGTTTATGCACATCTACAATACACAGACCTACACAATGCATTACTGTGCTAAATATAAACCATATATTTCACTAAAAATTAGTTTAAAGATAATAGAAAGGATTTATTAAAATTAGGAGTCCTTTCCTTCCAAAGTAGCTGTCTTTTTCGCAACATTCTCTAGTTTTTGAAAGGGTCAATTTGAAACATTGTAGACCACTAAGAGACATCAAAAGCACTGCTCAAACTCGATAGCCGTTATGTCCTTGTTACAAATTAAGTCATCCTCTCATATATCATCCAACAGTATTTAAACTATCCAGTGTGAAAAGTAAACAAAAACCGCCAAAGTATTCGACTCGCATCAGTATTACATTTTCTCAGTAGGCTAGGTAACACGCTTTTATCAGGCTCACCACTTTGGAGTTGATGACGGGCTGGTATTATAAGAAAAAATGACTTTCTTCCCTACATAGATATCAAAATAAATATTTTACATTGGTATTAACTAATTAAATTTTAAAAATACATTGTTTTAAGTGTGAACATGTTTATTTCATTGAATTTCCTACCATTTGTCAAAGTACCTGCATTTTCAAAACCTATTGGTCAGGGACATTTTAAACAGATATTGATACAGTATTGGTTGTCCAAGGCTTTTGGGACCTTAGCAGCTAATTTACGCGTGTTATGCTCATTTGGGAGGTACCCAAGGAGGGTAGATGATCACCACCTACTACATTCACCTCTGAAAGCGATTGTTACAAATGTTTTGTGTTTTATTTTTAGTCATGTTAGGAAACATGGATGAAACAACTGTGTGTAACTTTGAAACATTCTTCTTGCTCCAGTAATTGCGGAGGAACAATCTGTTATGATCTTATACTGCAACCTGTAGTGAACAGAAATTAGCTCTACAGAAGGTCTAAGTGTGAAATCTGAAAAGGGATGAAGTGGGAAGTAGATATTATTGTTAGATCAGGTAGGCAGCTGTTTTGATATTATAATGCAATTTTTAAGACGTGTCTAGGCTAATGCGTGCTACAAATTTCAAAATAGGATAATTCTAGTTTCTCTGTATCTCTGCAATCGTGGTTGTTTGCTCTCCAATCCATACAGCTATATGCAGTTTTTGATACTTTAAAATATTAAAATCAATACCTTTGATTAGATCAATTTGCAAAAACGAAATTGTGGATAGACAGTCTTCAGCTGTGATACTTAAACCTGCAAAACCGACCTAACATTCTTGTGATAAAGATACTCGTTCAGGCTTTTACACATAGGACATCGAGACACCAGAGCAGTTGAGAACAGAGGTCTGGTAAAAGGTCCTGCGCTTCCACGTGGCAAGGCAAGCCTGTAAATTTAGGACGCCACCTTGTGGTTGGGCCAAATTACCACAAATGGCTAAAAAAACACCTTTTTCAGTACATGGAAAATGCACCAGCAAGCAAAAGCTATTTTCCCATGAGCAGCGAAAATCCTTGTCCCTTTCCACGTGGGATTCGTCAGTATCTGGTTTTCCGCACGACTGGTGATCTGACACTGAATGAATGCCACTTCCTTCAATGTGAGGACCTAGATGATTGACCTATAAGCAAGCGGGCGGGTGGATATTATTATTGTGTATACACCCTGGTATTAGTGGAGTGGAAGAGTCATCAGGCTCCCACATCAGCTGCATTTGCTTGCGAAGATCAACTGTGCGCAGTAGATAATCCTCAAGAGGCGGACCGTATGTCCCCCCTCTAACAACAGTGTCATGTTTGAACTGCAGCATATAGCCCCATGGTTGGCATCAGCAGCACCCTCCCATTCATTCCAATTATTCAACACAAGTCACGACCCTCTGTGGTTTGCATCCATCTTTCAAGCATAGACATATGTATATTTGTTGATTATAACATAAGAAAGAACATTTTAGCCCTGGCATAAACTGTACATATGTGCATAGATCACACATTGCACAATAAAAAGAGGCCCTCAGACAATTCTCTGGATTTTCTTTTCCCTTTTCTGAGCTTACTCAGTATACATTAAGGAGCTGTGTCCTGCCATGAGAAGCATACCAGCGGGCATCGTGGGTGGCACTATGACTTATCCTGCGATACTGATCTCTACACATGCCTCTCTTTAATGAAGTCGTCCCAAAGGTTAAGCTGTACAAATAAGGTGAACTTTTGCCCATACAGTATTATTACGTGTTAAAATGATAAAAAGAACAATGATACTGCCATAGAATGTACCACATTATGAGGCATAATTTGCCAATTTTTGCTGCATAATTGAGTCAACACGTGTGCATAAGTTTGTCCTCCATTGTCATACAATTCCTTTGGCCAGGTGGCCTAATCATAGGTAAAATCACCAGTCTTTTCTGATATTAAAAAATTGTGTCTACACACAGTCAGCACAACGATTATACGCTTAACGATTTATTTTCCATGTTGCTTATTGAAAGATAGGTTGGGATGAAAATGTCACAATACATAGGATTTGGGCCCTGATAGAAATGTGAAATTATAGTATCTGAAAAACAAGATTTTATTATGTCTATAAAATAATTCTTAATCATACATGTTAGATGATTGCCCTCTACCAAGTTTCAAGGCTATCGCTCATCATTTACTTGTAGACACATACACTTGCTCACATACTCATTTACACAATGACTCATCTACTCACCAGCTGAGTCGGCCAGCTCTTAATTCACACAGTGGTTACATTTGTTATGATGCAGAATAGGCAAACACTGAGCTGGGGTTTAGGATCGGGTCGAAATCCTAAAGTTTAATCCATGAGATATGCCACATCTCAGGGACTGTTTCTACCCTGAGCTGGACTTTCGCCCATCCCTTTTATGCCAGAGGAGTATAGGTCACCATGTTGAAATGAAAAAGATGTGGAAGCTGGTGAGATCCGTTATATAAATCTTTCACACCCTAGTGTCTACATAATTAGTTGCTTATTTTCCTCATGCTATTTTTATTTTATAGGGAGATATGGTGTCTTGCTCTTCATTAGCAGGTCCTCTTCTTGTAATGCAGATGCTCATGTGCTAGACCTCTGAAGTAAGGGGTCAGATTTTTATGAGCAGAGGCACCCTTTTGTGTGGGTTTTCTCGGCAGTCCTAGTGGGCAAGCTAGCAAAGAAATGCTGTGAGTCTTATAAGATTGAGAGATTCTGAACTATACCCACCATGTTTGCACGCCGATCATGCATGCACGGTATGAGACTGAGCAACAGGTTCGGCCATATTTGAGTCAGGCAGCGTCATGCACCCAAGCATGCATAGGAAGCTGTCCAACAGCTCCTGCCACAATGGATGACAGAAAAAAATAAGTGCAGAAGGATACACTTACGAAGATTCTGCATCACGTGAGAGAAAATTGCCATTCCTATTTTCACCAACATTCATTTTTATGGAAAATGAACCACTTTGGCACTAATCTCCTTTAACATTGATCCTTGCTTGTGCACTTTAGAATTCAATGCAAGTGGAAAGAGTTGGAGAGGAATCATTTTCTGTGTCTTTCACCAACAATTTGTTTCCAGATTCCATGTAACTTGATCTAGGTCTTTATAGCCTAGTGCTCAACTCTTTGGTGACTCCAGGCAAGCAGTTCTCAGAGACCAGCTAACATCGACAATGAGTTGGTGCTAAAAAGCATTTCTGCCATCGCTTTAGCCATGAAAGACAACATGCACTACTCAGTCTCTTTTGAAAGACTGTGCTGCCGCACTTGAAGCATTATGTGTGAGTTATTCTGTTTGGACTTACTATCTACCATGGAGCAACCTGACACCTCTCTGAATCCTAGCTGGATACCAAGAAGGTGTTTTAGCTTCAGGCACAACTTTTTCTGGCCAATGCATCAAATGACTTTGGGACAGGTACTCAGAGCAAGTCCATAAGAAGGCATTATTGAAGTTGGCAAATGTTGTCCAACTTTTATGTGACTTTCAACTTAAGGAGACAAAAGCATGTCCATCACCAGAAAGATGTCCAGACTCTTATAGCACATCAGAAATTTCAGACTGGAGTGTCTCTTATTCATACTTGTTCCCTAACAGTCTTTTCATTCATATTGTTCCTTTCTTCACTGTAAGTATTGGAGGAGGAGAACAGCTTCATTTATACATGCAGCAGGCCTCGTTGTCAACAGCAAAACTCTTCATCTGCTTCGCAGTTGTCATCTTTCTGTCACTGACTAACAGATGTTGGACATTATTTCAAAGGAGTGCACTATACAATTTCAACAGATTTTACGAGATTCAAGCCATCTCAATATATTGATCCAGAGATTTTACAGAGCACTGCTCCTGAAGAATATTTAAGTAATGGTATAGAAGTTGTAATAATTACATTTGCCAGATGAGATAATGGCACTGGGTTCTGTGTAATAGTTTTTCTAATGAAGAAGGAGTAGGAGTGTCAGGTAGTGATAGACATGATAGGTCCGACAATGGATGCTCAAAAAATGAATCCCCGGATAGAGACCAGTCGGAAACTTCTTCCCTTGATGTGAAATAGGGATGTCCCAAAAACATTGGATTTGAAGGAGATCTGGCTGTATGTTCGGGTCCTGAAATTACACCAGATATTTTTTGCAATTTGCTGTGAGAGGGGCCAGTTATCCATTCCAGTTCCAATAACAAGGGCTACAATCCTCATCAATAATTTTCACAAATGGTCTGGGTCCTCTTGTGGATAGTTCTAATTATTTAGGAATAGTGACCAATCTCTATTTAGATGACCTGCCTCTTCACTCTCCCCTACTCCTCCCTACTATTTCTCTCTAGATTTCCAGAAATGGTTTGCTACTTGCCCAAGAGTCAAGTCTTCCTGCTAAACATACATATATCTGATTCTTAACTAGTCCTTAGAATTCATATGGGCAACACTCAAGGTTTGGAAATGGGCAGACCCCTTTCTTCCAGCAAGGTCTGAAAACTCCAGAAAAGTCCATGTCCTCTCTCAATAACCGAGCAACCCTCCTGTCACTCATTGATTGTATCTTTGTTTTTGGCTGTGTACCGTGTTACACTTTCTTCCAACTCAATTCATGCTTTACAAATACCTGATTCATACATAGATTGGCAGTGCTGTTAATGGCATTAAAACTGTGGACTGACTAGCAGTATGAGGACACATGGTAGTAATGGCTTTGGTTGTTTCCTCTGCAAGACTGCATTTAGGCCCACTACATCTGCTTTTCTTTTGGGACCATGCCAGCCGCGGGCCGTGGAGGGAGTTACGGTGGGGCAGGGAGGCGGGGAGGGGGAGGGGCGGGGTGGAGGGTGCTAAAAACAGGCATATGGATCATTGCAGGTAAGTACACAATTTAATTATTAAAACGAAATTCGTAGCGCGCACAGCATTGCTTTTTGCCATGCAGTGCGCACTACGAATTTCGTTTCATTAATTAAATTGTGTACTTACCTGCAATGATCCATATGCCTGTTTTTAGCACCCTCCACCCCGCCCCTCCCCCTCCCCGCCTCCCTGCCCCACCGTAACTCCCTCCACGGCCCGCGGCTGGACCATGCATTGATGTGATGGCCCCATCCCACTGACCTGCATAAAGGGCTTAATTGTTCTCTCTCTCGTTAGTGGTCTCTTCTATCGATGCCATTCCACTAGTTTGGGTGAACGCACATTGGTGAGTATCAATGCAGGGGACTAGTCAGGGAAAGAAAAGGTGTTGTGTTCCAGTTGGAGAGCACTCACATTTATTTATAAAGCACGTATGCAAACGTTGCCTCTCGTTGCTGAAAATTTGACCAGATTAGTACACACAATACTACAGCAGTGTACCACATCAAGGGGCAGTAGAGATAATTATCCTGAGTCTCTCAAAGATGTAGCCTTTTAGATTTACTTATCGTAAAGGACAGGTTTCTATGTTCATCAGCATTTTGGTGTCAGGATAAGAGAATTGTTGGGCAGACTGCCTCAGCAGTGCTTCCAAACCTCTCAGGAATTGACTTTCTGACTCAAAAATTATCAAGGGGTTTGTCAGAGGCTGAAAATTCCCTGGCTCTGTATGTTTTTGTCCTGGGAGTGTTCATTTCTCCTATAGTTTTTCACACATCTTCTGGGGCAGATTGGCAAAGAATCTGTTGGTTCCCGTCCCCACTAGACAATAGTTGGTCTGAAACAGTTGCTACCTTAACCTACCTCTCTCTCTCAAGATCTTTTTCACAACACCTACTTCTTGGTGTGGAGGTTGAGAGGATTGGGGTCCAATGGCACAGGATTCAAGGGATTTGGGAGTGTCTTTTTTAACATTTTAGCTGCCCAGGTACAGGCATATTTTCATAATTGAAAACCATTTCAGAAGTGGTTCATCTCTGATTTTAGATCACATTACATTTCCGCTTATTCATGCAGTCCATTCTGTGGTAGACTTTCTAACTGGTATTTATTTATGAGCCTGAATAATCAAATGGGCAGCCTTGCAGGCCTTTCAAGATCCCTTGAGAGTTGGTAGTGAGATTACATCAAATTATATTTAGATATTCTGTCTTCTACTTTCACTTGAGTTAGACAATTCATCCCGGAAATTGCAGGGTTCACTTTTGGATTAAGTGTTTGTAGTTAGAGCATTGCAATCTCATGCTTTTGAATCCATCAACAATGTTGCAGTAACATTTCTCTCAGCTGCATCAATTTTCTCCAGCCACAAAAACTGTTATGTCCTTATTTCCCCCTAATTCAGCTTGCCCTGAGCAGGAAGAAGCACATTTTCTATATTTGGAAAAAGATGATGTGCTGTTACTTGGACACATTTTATTTATTTCGGTATTCCACTTTCCATTTGGGTTCAGCCCAAAAAAGCCATACGTCAATTTAGGTGGCTTGATTACTTTTGATATTCATGATTACAATAAACTAGCCTTGGTCCCTCTATCACTTGTAATTCAGGCCACAATAACTAAAGGGTGTGGCCTCCTCTGGTAGAAGATGCATGTAGTGTTTTTTTCATAAAATGTGTAGGGCCCCAATCTAAAGGTCCCTCTGTAATTTTCTGTCTCAGTATTGTGTTCAGGTTGAAATCGCCTCCGTTTAATAACCTGTTAGTATTGAGTTAATTCATTTCAATGTATGTTTGTATTGGATATGTGTCTTAAGCAAAATTGTGTCAAAGAAGGTGCTCTTATTTTCCTAACGAAAACCCTTGGAGGTGTCAATCCAAGATTTTCTGCTCAACAGACATTAGGTGGTACAGTTTGTCCATTACTAAATATGTAAGGCCTGGGTTGACAAAGAGGGGCTTTCAGGTATTTCCCTAGTTACTCACCAGTCATCATCTTTGGCCATTGTCTTACTCTTTCTACTTGAAGTCACTTCACACCTTCATCCCTATCTGCTTTCTCGAGTTTGTCCTCGAGCCACGAAGGTCTTTCCATCTTGTTTTACTAAACAGAAAAGGAACTGGTAAGCAAGGAACAGAACAATAAAGGAGCCAGTCAAAATCAAGAGAAGAGGACTCACACAGAGGAGTGTGCAAAGTGGAAAATAGACAAACTCTCATATTGGTGTGGGTGTGGAGATAGGTAAGACCCTTAAGCATAAAACAACGTAAATAACCCTGATTTACTAGCTGCTATCACAAGCCACCCGGACATGAGGGAATAGGTAATACATTTTCAGTTTGTGGACACGGCCATTCAATAGTTAGGCTTTCTTAAAACATACATTTCAGGGTTTACTCTCTTTTAGTTGTTACAGAAAAAATCTCTAAATGCATAATTTTACGGAACAAGTTTTAATGTATTATTTGTGCTGCACCCATCAACACGTATGGCTGTATATTTACTGTAAATCCCAGCTCCCTTGAGTTGATCTGTGCTACAGGAGCTCTCAACAAATTATCTTTGTCTACATAATGCTCTATGCCAGGCATGCCTTCTCAGTGGCAATCTTGTAAAACTATAAGTGCTTGTTGCAGTGTGGTTTGCTAGGCATAGCATGCTACATCAGAAAAACAGACATCAAACCACTGTAGTCCACAGCTTTTCTTCTACTTCTAACTGTAGATCTTCTAAAAGCCTTGACTTTTGATTGAATGTACTAATTGTTCATATGTATGAGTGCCATTTATGACTATGTATCTTAAAGTTTCAGAAGATTTATGCTTAAGTTAGTGAAGCTATTTTTCATCATGCTTTAATGAGGATAATGTAATACTTGAAATCATATCAGTCTCATTCTTTCACACTCAGAATGATATTACCCATTCAAAGAATTTATAGTTCTGAAATGACAAACTTGGATTATCTATTTTTGTAACTCTTGTTATGTATTGAGCTTTGAAAATTGCTTACTTTTATGTAGAAAAATAAATTACTGTTTCATGTGACAAATTTGCCTCAAGTGGTCAAGTCAATGAGAAAAGACAAAATTGCAACTGAAATTCAATTATGTATCAGTTATGTATGCTGTGTTTGTCATCTTTTAATCTCAGGAACCTAGTTATTGTATTGGGAGCTGAAACTCCATAGTGAAGATTATGGACCTGCCTATGAATTTGGCGGACAGGGTTACTACGTCACAAATGTGACGGATATCTTGTCCGCCATGTTACTATTCCATTATATCCTAGGGAACTTGTAATATGACGTACAGGATATAATCCATTATGTTTGTGATGGAGTATCCCATCCGACAAACTCGTAATCAGGCCATATGTTATGTTATTTTGTGTTATGTTAGGTGTATTTGAATAGTAAATACCTCACCTGGGAGGGTATCCTGACATAACATATTGATGTGATGTTTAAGGAGTTGAGTGGTTCTCTTCCTCTCCTTGTGGTGTTCAGATATGTGTTTGTCCTTATTTAAAAAAATACTATGCCACACCAATAACTTAATGTACTATAGTTGCACTATTCCTTTAAGATGATAGTAAATGATTAGTTATATTAATGATTGCCTACATTAATTAAGCAAACATCTGCAGTTTCCCTTGTGTAATCTGGTGCTTCTGAATGTCCTACCTTTGAACAATTGCAACTTGATCATGCATGTATTTATTCCACCTGAGCTCTAGACAACCCAATATCCCAGCCTTATTCCATATCCGCTGAAATCAAACAGTGCCCACGCACACCATTCTGCGTTTTCTTATGAGCAGTCCTTTTTAGAATTATGCTTTCTAGCCCGATAAGCCATCTTTTGAGTCTAATTTCAATCTTCACGTCCATCATGAGAAGTCACAGCAACCTGCACTCTGGAAAGTCCCTTTCTGTGTCCATTTCTGCTTTGAGGAGTCACATTGAAATCTTCTATCCATGATAGATCCATTATAAAATCAACTCAAACCTGTAGAGCATCACTGAAGGAGCATTGTAAGTGCCATCAGTACCTTCTGTAGTTAGACAAGCTGATCCCTCAGTCTATCAGAAGCAGTTATCAAATGGTTTCCTGCCACCTGCCCCTACAAAGTTGGACTTATCACCACACACAGGCCACAGCACAGACAAAAAGTACCACAGGATGCACCCAAGCTTCCCTGATTAGTCTCCCCTCCTTCCAGCCAGTTGGTGGCCCTATTTGCATCCAACACCCTTAGCAAAGCAGTTGCTCAGGCGTCCTCAGCTGGGGGTGAAGGAAGACAGGGATTTTACACTTTGGGGCCTAGAAGGGCCTGGAGCTTAAACCCCTGTCCCTTCAAAAGTCTCTGACACTTGCTAGGCATCACGACGCACTCTACACTTAACATCCCCATAATCACACCCATATTCGGACAGCATAAAAACACTACACACAGGTAGCACAACTCACCATATTCGACTAATCTCCACTCAACCTAAAACTACAAAACACACTCTCCAACGCATGCTCATTATTGCACATTCTAAAGTACTTCATGATAAGGGCATCAAAGGCCTCATTTCACAGCCTTTAAGCACACTTCATCACAGAAACATTGCCTACTGCACATCCTCACACATCCTATATTTTCTTGTGCCAACAGGCTGCAGAATTCAGTGTGCAGACCACTCTCCTAAAATGGGGGAAGCTTTGAGGTCATCAGAGAATTATCCTTGTCCTACATTCTAGATAAAGAAACAAGTCGCAGTAAAGGATCTCATCGGATGTATGACGTTACAACGCATACTTTTACAACGCCTACCTTTACAACGCGGTTTTTACATCGCATACCATTACAACGCATAGTGCTTTTAGGCGCTGGATAGTGATTTATTTAATTTACTATTCCAACTCCAGTCCCCGTGGATAGTAGGGAAGGTGTTGGATAGTATATTAAATACATTCCCTATCCTAGAGCGCCCCCCAGCGCAATGCGTTGTAATGGTTTGCGTTGTAAAAGTTGCGTTGTAATGGTAGTTCGTTGTAAAAGTTTTGTTGTAAAGGCTGTATACCGATCTCATCATATGTCACTTCCCACTGTCTGCAAGATGGGCATCTGCCTTCCACAGACTCTTTGGATAGAATATCAAACCATTCCCATTATCCTGCTTCATGGTCAATCAATGCAGCAAGGCCAACCAAAATGAGAACAACAAACCTTCTCCTTCGAGAACGTATCAATTATAAACCCTCAACATGAACTTTGCTCCTGCGCCATTAACACTACAGTGATACAACTACGTATCTCAACAAATTCAGCATATGCCTAGAAAGCCACGTCAGCCTCTATGCCCCAGTGAAAACACAGAATTAAAAATCTAATCTATTGGCAACCTGGTGTTCTGATGGCCATGCTAACAACAAGCCCATCATTTGTGAACAGGAAAGATAGTAGGAAAAACCAGATCATCTGATGAACTCGTAATAATACATTTCATCATTCAGTATGCAGAAAACCCATCACATAAAACAACTTCATCAATGAAGCACTCAACAGAAGCAGAGTACTTTTCAAAATGATCAAGCACTGCTCTAATCCTCGTCCACACCCACATTTGCCACATTTCACCAACAAGTGCACATTTATCTACCTTTTTTCAGTGACAAAATATATACAATCCCCCACCACCTATTCAGACTCACATCATCCTACAATACTTACTCTTCAGCCTCCTCTTTAACACAGACCTCACTGACATCATAAACTTCCTCAAAGGTGACTCCAACAATTGGGCTCTATTGGTAAAGCTCAATTATCTCTACTTGCCATGATAGAAATCTGACTTTCTCAAGGGGTCATTCAAAAGACCTCAATACTGGGCTAGATCGTCTCACTGCCAAAGAAACCAATACTAAACCTTTCCATCTATTTGCACATCACACATCTATTTGTCATCATCAAGGTAATTGAAAAAGCTGTCTCCTTTCTCACCACCTTCATGATTACCAATCATACTTCACATCATTCTTCAAATCTGACTCAGCTACCCTAGCAATAGTAGACAATGCCACCCTGACCACATACATTCATGATCCCTTCTAATACCTTTGGATGGCGTGGTACCAGAATATTGTAGTCAGAATAACGTCTGAGATAATTATTGTGCCCCAAAAATTGTTTTTCGAAATGTCACTCCATTCAAGTTAACAATGGCAAATCCACACCCAGGGGAATGATCTTTTTAAAAAAATTATATTTAGGACACAAGCTTTTTCTCAGATGACATTTCTTACTATAATATTCTGACATACAACTCTTTAGGACCCCTCTGCTGCCTTCCACACCGTTTAGTTTCCCACCTTTATTTACACTCGCTTGTTGGAATTGGAATTCACTGGCACTTTCTCCATTCAGTTGTCCTACCGATCCAATCCACATAATTTCAGATATGTTGGTATCTCAAGATCCCAGTAACTCTCTGTCACTTGCAGAGTACCCCAGGGCTCCATTCTGTCCCACATCATCTCCATTCTCTGCATGGAGTCCCTTGAAACCAACTCATCAATATCAACAGCACAATTCACTGATACACTACCAGCAGACATGCTACTTGAAAATCACTCTGACAAAACAGATTACCTCCTACCTTCTGGAAAAATGTAGTCAACAGCTATCAACGAAAACCAATTCACCTGGATTTACCCACAATGTTGACCCTTCTCTCAAGGAAGAGATCATCAAGAGGACCAAGGTGTCCCTGTAGCATCAGTCTGTACTATAAAAAGTCTAATGCTTGGAGAGGGAATCCCCCTCCCACATATATAGCACCTTAGCGAGTGCTTCACATTTTTACAATCAACACACTCACTTAAGTATAGATTGCACCATCACTTATTCAATGGTCCTGAGGAAAGCCAGTTTTACTACAAAGGCCTGGCTGAAACATGTAGACCACACCTGGATGTAGGAGGTCCTAATATATACTCCAATCACATCCAATTGCCTTTTTTAATGCTAACGGAGGCCCTGTTATTAAGACTAATTATCCCCTCGGGTGCTGGGACCACAGTATAGCCTTTTTAAATCTCACTTTCACGTCACCCACACTGCACACTCAGCAACATACCAGCTCCGCTGTATCCAGGCATAGTAGCACACCGGGACACATTCGGTGTCACTGGGTGGGCCCGATGATGAAGCATGCCACCAACTAGGTTGGTGGGTGAGGGCTTCGTGAAGAAACCTAATGGTTTCCACTTTGTCATACAGTCCTGAGTCCTGTAAATCTTCACAAATAGGCTAGCCCTCTCTGATTAACATATAATACTTGGGGAAACGGACTAGCTACCTAGTCCTCTCTCTCTCCTTGATAAACTGCAAAAATCAGATATACAACAAGCCATCAATAATGCCATCACAAATATATGTGCATTATTAAATGCATGCTACATGATCCCACATCAAATAAATACATATTGCCTGTAATAAAGATTAGACTTTTTCACATTCTATAGAAACTAGACTCAATTCTTTTTCTAACCTAGCACAGTTACTGATTGTAACCCATGACTTTACCTAATTAAATAAACCAATTCCTCAGTATCTACATGTGCCTTTCCTATCTACAAGTACTTACTAGTTGCAGGTATGTCTACATTTCCAGAAAGAGCCTGAGCGCTTTCCTTTTCGAAGACCCCGATGGTACGAACTTATTCCTCCATCCCAGCCTGTTTTTTAATGTCTCTGCAGTTCTGATTGTTCACCCAGAGATGGATTTTGCTCTTTTCTGGCTGGAATTGGGGTCTTGGCTGGGATTAGCCTGGTGTTCTTATTATATATCAGTCTGCAATGTGCAAACAAGGACACTTTTGAGGGCTTTGCTTTCATTGTTTATGTTTAGGGGAGCTTGTGATGGGGGGGGGGTAGCTGCCTTTTCATGAGCATTTACTGGAAGCGTTTTCTTTCATACATTACATGTTTTGTTTCAATGTGACATTAACACATAGGCATGCACGTTATTTGTAGAGAAAATGTGTGCATTCACAGTTCGATTGACCAGAGCTAATGTAGGCCTGCATTTAAAAATGGCTAATATTGGTTGCCATCTTACTTTGCTACACATGAATATTCTATTTCTAGGTGAAACTAGCTGGGCAGAGGAGAGGGACATCCTGGTTCTAACTTAGGAGGACGGGGTTTCTAACACAAGTAATACGTTTGGGAAGAGTTATTTCAGATGTGTGGGCCAGGAAGAATTACTCTTTTCTTGCTTTTTCTCAAGCCCTTTGTCTTCTTGCCGGACGATGAAACATAAGGTAGGTTGCTATTCTGAACCAAGGGAATACAGCCATCGATTTTCCAGAAGACCAACTGGGTCTCCTTCCTCACAGGCCATCCAGCTTGCTGATTCATTCCATGACTGACAATGAAGTTGCAGAAGCTCTTCCCAAAATTCTTCTCCAGTCTGATAAGCTTGAATATTTTTTTTTCATCCCACAAGTGGGCAAGTGCCAAGCCAGAACTTAGAGGCAGGCGCAATGCTGAGAAAGGAATGCTTTGTCACTTCTAGCAATACTATCAGCACCATTCTTCGTCTTCATAAGGCCATCAAGGAGGTATCATAATTGTATGACAAGACTTGGACAAACCCTCAGGGCCCACAGTTCGGTGAAATGACATGGTATGATTCAACCTTTTTCCTGCGAACTCTTGTCCGATCCTCGGAGTTGACCTCCCCTGCAACTCACTGTCCTCTTCCGTACACCTGACCTTCATCCCCACTCCCACCACCCCCCTTCCACTTTCCCTTATCTTTTTCCCTTTTTTTGTTCCTTCCTATCCTCTTGGTCTTAGTGAAGAGACTTGCTGTTTCAGGTCAATCAATTAATCAGTAGATTTGTAGAGCTCTACCTGTCAGACGTGAGGGTATTCATGTTTTGGCAGGGTCCAGTTCAATAGCTGAATAGCCAGGTCTTCAGGGACCTTTGGAACTCTGGAACAGATGGGGCGGTCCGTAGATGAAAGGGTAGCTCATTCCATGTCTTCACTGCCTGATATGAGAAGGAGCGACCACCGTATCTGCTCTGTCAGATACAGGGGGTGAGAGTCAGAGAAAGGGACATGGAGCAGAGATGTCTGGTGGGCTGATGGAAGTTCAGGCAGTGGTTCAAGTATTCAGGTCCACAGTTGTATAGGGCCTTGTATGCATGGGTAAGGAGCTTGAACTTGCATCTTTTCTGTACAGGGAAGCAGTGGGGTTCGCTAGAGTAGGTGGTTATGTAGGTTTGTCTAGGGAGATCCTGAACGAGTCTGGCTGCGATGTCCTGTATGGTCTGTAGTCATCGGAGGAGGTGAGCTGCAATCCTTGCAAAGAGAGGAATGCCGTAGTACAGTCGGCTGAAGATGAGGGCCTGGGTGAGTGGACATCACAATTGTTTCTGGTCATTTCACTCTATGAATACATTATGTACGTGTATTCCTTTTGCTTATACTAGTTTGAGCATCTCACTCCAGGTCATTATGGACACAGACTCAAGTCGTGAAATTTACACCTACACATCTTTGTTGTCAAAAGTTGAATAGTAGGGAAACACAACAACAATGCCCAGAATACATCAGGCTGTCACACAGAGATGTTGGACTCAAACAGTGTCTGTAATGACCTGACGGGAGATAGTCATTGTAGCCTGTACTCAAATCCATCAATAAAAAAATAATGTAAAAAAATGTTTTGTATGGAGGAAGTAGAAATTGAGGCATCTGCCTCACCTCAAATAGATTCTATGATGTAAGCTTTCCCAGGTAGGAATTCAAGAGTGTGTAAAGAAGCTATGCCTGCTTTTACTACCAACAAGTAGGTGTAGGGAGTAGTAGAAAAAGTGTTATGCTAACCTGAACCAGGACCTGCACATTCCCTCTTGATGGTAATTCAGAGTTTGATCGTCTAAGCCTGTTGCAATAGCAACTCCCATTGTGGTTCCACTGATGGCTGATATTTCTTTTGAGTGCAGCCGAAGTGTAGCGGGATTACATCTTGTTGAGGAGCATCAGTGGCTGCACAGCATTTGTTGTGGACAAGTGATTGGTCACTCATCAGTTCAAAAGAGCCTATCATTGCTTGTGTTCTTAAGTTGTGTTCTTCCTAGGGAGCAATTGGACATCTTCATAAAGAAGTCAGGTGGCAATAGACAAACAGACCCTTCAGCATTATCATTCCACCAGAACAGATAGGTAAACCAACAGGCATACCTTAGGTAAGGACACTTAAGACATTTGTAATTTATGGCATTTTAAGCTGTTCCAGTGGGTGAACAACTACTTTTTAGCAGCATAGTGAGTCCGTCGCAAATGTTGCACAGGGGCCACATCACCTGGATAATGAAGTGCATATGCATTTTACCCAAAGGAGGAGGGTTTGATAGAGATTTTAAATTGAAAAGAAGTCAATCGAAACCATGCTTCACTCCACAGTTAGAACTATGGGGCATATTAGCAAGAAACTCATTAAATTATCGCCATTTTAGCGGCAGGAAACTACCGCTAAAAAGGCGATAATGGGCTTGCTAATATGCGTTATAGAATTCCAATAGAAGCCCAGGTTAGATGTGCAGGACATCTAACCTGGGCTTCTATTGGAATTCTATAACGCATATTAGCAAGCCCATTATCGCCATTTTAGCGGCAGTTTCCTGCCGCTAAAACGGCGATAATTTTAGCGAGGTTCTTGCTAATATGCCACTATATGTTTTGCAACATTGATTGAGAAAGCTAATCACGTTATGTTATATGGTATGTTATGTTGCATTATGTTACGTTACATTACGTTACGTTATATTACGTTGATTTGTAAAGCACACTATCACCAGGGAGGCTATCCTGGCGCTGAGCAGGTGTGGGTGTATCTCCACATTGGGCCTCGTGGGACTTCTCGAAAAGCCAGGACTTCAAGTTCTTTCAGAATTCAGGAAGTGAGAAGGATTAGTGAGAATGTTGATTGCTAGGATCTCAAAGACATGTTTTTAATTAATATTAGTTTAGTGGTCTACTCCTCCTTTAGAAAGGCTCACATATTAAACTCAATTATTTCAAGCTTTGAAAACGTTGGCTTCACTTCTAAAGCAGACAAGCTCAAACAGATACACTCTTTGCAAATCACCAGCCAGTCAGAATGTAACCAATCAAATGTAGGTGGGGTGTGCTGCTGGTTTTAATTAGTTGAGTTATGAAAAACTAAATGACAGAGGGCCAGATGTAGGTAAATCCCATTTACCGATTCTAAAATACCGAATTTTACTGATTCGGTATTTTAGAATGGGTAAATGGTATGTAGGTATTCATTCGGTAATTTTTACCGGATCTGTAAAATTCGGTAAATACCGATTCGGTATTCTCTATTCATTCCTATGGGCCTGCTGTCCAGACTTACAGACTTGAAGAAGGTTTATATTGGTTGGTCCGAGTGATTTAATTGAACAGCTAAGTGTGATGCCTTGATCCAAAACACCCTGGACACGGCATTGCTCTCCAGTTCACAAATGACCTGACAACCTTCTTTACTATGTGCTACTTTGTATAAATGGGATTTAAAAATGAGGAGTACTACCTTTAAAATGAATTCAATCAATTCTGAAGTATGACTAAGGGCAGGACTTGTTTAAAGATTGAAAGATTAGATTGATTCAAGAGCTAGAGGGTTAGACACATAATATTGGTAGGCCTAATTACGAGTTAATGACTATATTGAGGGAAAATCGGTACACAGGAAATTCCAATATCACTATTGACATGGAATGTCCGCGGCTTAGCAGGTTATGCTAAACGACACCGGGTCTACCAGTATTTACAGAGATGTAAATCTCTGTTGCGCTCCTCCAAGAAACCCACCTGACTGCACAGACACTTACGTCAATGCGCAAGCAATGGAGGGGCACGATAATGGGAACCAAGTACTCCAGATACGCAAGAGGGGCCATGATATGGGGGCACCCGGGACTCCACTAGAAGTACTTCACACCTGCATTGACCCGGACAGACGTTAGGTGATACTGGAAGGGGTACTAGATGGCTCATCGCTATCGCTGATCTCACTTTATGCTCCTAACTCTGGCCAATCCATATTTCTAGAGTCGATGACACCAACTCTGCTCCATGACCCATTAGCACCAGCATACTGGCGTGGGGATTACAATTGTATCCCAGACCTTCACATAGATTGCTCACGCACCCCACTCCCAGGTGCTCAGTCTATCACCCAGTCACAACATTTAGAGACATGGGCCACCAATCTACACTTCCAGGCTGCATAGCGCTGAATATTCCCAACCCACAGGGAGTACTATTATTACTCAGGACTACATGATTATGGCCCCCCTGCTCACGCTGATCGAGTCACATGGGATTCTCGTGACATCCTACGCTGATGACACCCAGCTTGTCGTCACTATCGATAAAAAACTTCCGGATACTGCCACCAGATTCCAAAACTGTCTGTCAGAAGTCTTTTCTTGGCTTAACCTACATCATTTAAAATGCAACAGCGCCAAAACAGAAATAATTCCCCTAGGTAAAGGCACATTCTTTTCCCCCAAAGACTGGTGGCCTCATAACTCCGAAGCACCACCAAGTGCGGTTGCCTCAGCCCGCAACTTGGGCGTTCAATTTGACGCTTCCCTCAGCTTCGATGAACATGTGCGCATTACCGCTGGGCGCTGTTTCAGTCTGATCAGGCAATTAAAGAAGTTTTTTAATTTTCTGCCTATCACAGCCAGGAAATCAGTCGCGGTGGCGCTTATCCTCTCCCGGCTGGATTATTGTAACGGCCTCCTAGCAGGCATCAAGAAGTCTTCTTTGAAAAAGCTGCAGAGTGTCCAACATGCAGCAGCCAGGCTTGTCTTGAAACTCCCTCGTAGGTCCTCAGCCTCTTCAGCTCTTAACACCCTTCATTGGCTGCCCCTCCACAAGAGAATCTTATTCAAGCTCCTAGTCACTGTATTTAAAGCAAACAGGGGCTTGGGTCCATCCTATCTGATCAAGCGCTTCCAGCACTATACTCCTATCCGTTGCTTGAGGTCTTCTGGCGCCAATTTCATCTCGGAACCTCGCATAAAATTAAAATCCAAGGGTGGAAAGACCTTCTCCCTTCTGGCGGCCAAGGCATGGAATCGCCTCCCCCCCAACCTTAGGCACGCTCCCTCAGAAAGCCTATTCAGGAAATTTCTGAAAACCTGGATTTATTCTCAGTCTGACTCCTCAGTCCTCGCAGCCATTTGAACCATGCCCCCCTAGACGACCTTCCATGTGCTCAGCGCCAAGATGCTCCCTCCGGAGCGAAAGTTAGCGCTTTACAAATGTCAATAAATATCAAATATCAAATGAGAATAGACTTAATCTATTGTTCACACAACTCAGGGTGCCCCATGCGGAATACCTCACTCGTACATTATCAGATCACATCCCCCTACAACTACAGTAGACGTGGGGGAAAACTGAATCCAGAATTCCTACATGGTGTTTGATCCTGGAGGCACTCAACGATATCCCCTTATGCACCTCCCTGTCACAAAATATCACATCGTATTTCCTAGAAATTTAGGGCTCCGCCTCCAGTGCTAGGGTGGAATGGGATGCATTTAAAGGGGTCTTACAAGGTCACACTATAAAAGCAGTATATGGTGCCCGAATGTCCCTTACCAGGGAACTGGATGCCCTTGAAACGGATGTATGACGTTACAACGCATACTTTTACATCGAATGCCTATACAACGCGGTTTTTACATCGCATACCATTACAACGCATAGTGCTTTTAGGCGCTGGATAGTGATTTATTTAATTTACTATTCCAACTCCAGTCCCCGTGGATAGTAGGGAAGGTGTTGGATAGTATATTAAATACATTCCCTATCCTAGAGCGCCCCCCAGTGCTATGCGTTGTAATGGTTTGCGTTGTAAAAGTTGCGTCGTAATGGTAGTGCGTTGTAAAAGTTTCGTTGTAAAGGATGTTTCCCCTTGAAACAGAAATGTAGCGATGCAAGCACATGGCACCCGCTGGCCCACGGATCGTGCCTACCTTAGCCCAAGCCAGATTGTCAGACAAAACGACGTTGGATCGGTTGTGTGCTCTAGACTACAAAAAGTACCTAGCCAGAAGACATGCAGATGGGGACAAGGCAGGCAGGACACTAGCAAGGCTGCTGAAGACCAAATCTTCTCAAACACCCATTACAGTCATTTATAATCTGGAGAGTCGTCTTGTTAACACACAGACCAAGACTAACATGGCCTTCTGCCAATATTACACCTCCCTATATAGCGCTCCTCCATCATACGACACAACGGAATTGCAGCTCCCCCGGATCCCACAGACTCAAAATGCTGCCCTGGAGTCCCCCATCTCGGAAACCGAGATAGCAGAAGCTATTCAGCAATTGGCAAGAGGAAAAACCCTGGGTTGCAATGGATGGCCTCTAGAACTGTACACGTCATTCGGTATGGAATTGGTCTGTTGCCTACATTGGGTGTACACCGAAGCTTAGGATCGGGTCTATTGCCACCCTCACTTCATGAGGCCATGTTAGTGGGGCTATTAAAGCCGGACAGGGCCCCGCTACAGATGGAATTGTACCTCCTTCTGTCCCTCCTAAATACAGATTACAAAATACTAGGCAGGGTGTTCGGCAACAGAATATTGGAAATAACATAACCACTGGTGCACTCTGACCAAAACGGTTTCATTCCTGGCAGGAACATGTTGTAAATAGATGAAGATAGATGACAGGATACTTATAGTTGATTACATGTAGGTTTATTCCAAGATACAGCTGAGTACAAACCTGGCCAGCTGACCAGACCATCAACTGACACAGGTAGAACACTCTGGTGCAGGTTAGAACACTCACAGGTATTCTGGGAGGCTGAGAAGGTGAAAACACTAAGGAAGGGCTAATGACTACTGTCAGCCATATTACAAGAAGAATCAATATACAACACATCTTCCTCCTTTACAGAAAAGAAATTAAACAAACATATAAAATAAAGCTTAAAGTATGGGAGACAGCAACAATGATATTAAAGACAGAAAGGAGATCTAAGACGACTTGAACTAATTTTAGTTCATGCATGCAAAGGAGCATTTTGGGGCAAAGAGTGTAAAAGTGAAGTGTGAGGTGAGACACAACACTCAAAACAACTAATAGGCATCACCACTACCTACTCCCCGTAGACTGACAAAACAAGAAAAGATAGTCCACTCTCTCCAATACGTCTTTGACCAGCAAAACAGAAAGAGACAGTCCACTCTCTCAAATCTGTTTCCGTCCACCAACACTTTACGCTCTGGGTTGAAGATAGACAGTTCAACGTACACCTTCGTGCTTTACAAATACCACAGTCTTAGATCAAATTTGAGAATTCCATAGATAGATACTCTTCAAGATTACTGAGTGCAGTATTACATGCGATGTAAAGAGATTGAAATTTGTTTTGAAATTCTCGCTTCAAAGGGTAGAAACATAGCCCTAGATGTGACGAGCTTTGTCACTTTCTTGACAACTGTCCACCCTTGGTGTTGATCCTGGGACCTTTGTCCCTGTTTTAGACTTTCCGTCACGCTCTGTCCTGAGACCTTTGTCCCCGTTTTGAATTTACTATCCTGGCTCTGTCCTGAGACCTTTGTCCCCGTTCTCGTAACTTGAAAGCTTAGTTTCTATACCCCTTACTTCTAACTGCAGTTGGGTGATAATAATTCTTTACTTCTTGTTGCGCAGTGCTGCCAGGGATGAGAAATGGACTCACGGTTCTTTACTTGCTTTAATTTCCTTAGACTTTTAGTCATTCATCCAGTTTCATGGTTCTTTTGATAATGTTACTGGCAGCAGATAGTGGACCACAGTGCGTTCTCTTCGCGAGGTGTAGCTCAGGCTGTGTTAGATGGTTTTCTCTCTGGTCTGGTCAGCAGAAAACGTCGCCAAAAAATGTTGTAAATAGATGAAGATAGATGACAGGATACTTATAGTTGATTACAAGTAGGTTTATTCCAAGACACAGCTGAGTACAAACCTCGCCAGCTGACCAGATCATCAACTGACACAGGTAGAACACTCTGGTACAGGTTAAAACACTCACAGGTATTCTGGGAGGCTGAGAAGGTGAAAACACTAAGGAAGGGCTAATGACTACTGTCAGCCATATTACAAGAAGAATCAATATACAACAGAACACCAGCCTCACTATTATTGGAATGGGAACGCACTGCAGGGGAACCGACATGGATCACTTCCCTAGACATAGAAAAGGCATTCGATACTCTGGGATGAGAGTACTTGAGGGCTGCTTTGGAGGGTTACGGAATAGGTCCCCAGTTCCTACAATGAATCAAACTCTTATACAACTTGTCGCAGGCGCGAGTCAAGACAGACAGCATGATCTCTGACTCCTTCAACATTGAACGGGGAATGAGGTAGGGGTGCCTCCTACTGACGATTATTTTTGTGTTGGCAATGGAGCCCCTTACCTTTGCATTACATAGCCATTGCTTGATTGGGGCATCAAAACACACGGCCAATGGCACATTGTCTCACTCTAAGCTGACACACTGATATATCTCAGGGGCCATTAGACAAAGTTACATGGCCTCATGGAACTGCTAGATCCCTAAGGTCTCTTTTCTGGTGTAAAAGCGAACTGGTGAAAATCTCTCCTGTTCCCAATGGTGCCCCAGACTCCTGAACAAAGAGCGGACCTATAACAAGCCCCACTTATCTGGTCTACAACTCCTTCAAGTATTTAGGAGTTCAAATATATCATTCACAGACTGACCTAATTGATGGTAATTTGGACAGGATAATTGCCAGCGCCTGATCCTCCCTGATGTTCTGGCCTGTTCTACCACTTTCCCCCTTTAGCCATATCTAAAATGTTACTACTTCCCAGGCTGCTTCGCAGCTCTTTATTTACTATTGCCAGGTAAACTGTTCCACAACTTAAGAACACTCCTAACATTTCTAATCTGGGGTAAGACCAGAATCAGAGTTGCCCTCAAAAAATTCTAGAAAAACACCACTGGGTACGGACTCCCAAGCAGCAAGGCCAAGTCACAGCCTAACGTAATATAATCAACAATTTGCCAATGCTGCCAACACTCTTTCACCAATAGCTTAGTTTCCTTCCTCACTTTCAACTAAAACATAAAGCGAGCGGCTTCTTATTTCCTTGAATCAATCTGAATTATTTATTTTTCTTTTTACTTCATAGAATTTTGTTTGTTCAACTTTTTACAAAACACTTTTTGCAATTTCAATATAGTACATAACATACAAAATTATTCGTTATTTGAAAACATTTTCATCTCTTAAAACACTCCCTTTCTCTCATTCATACAAAAAACTTGTGAGTGAACCACTTGCATACATTATCATACACTCTAATAGACACCACAAAATTAACAAAACTTTTTTGAAAAACTCATGCACTGTGAATACAATGCTGCCATAGATATCAAGCTAGTATATTTTTCAGTTCATTTATACAGATTTTTAATCATTCCTAATCTTATGGCATATTATCCATTCGGTCTACGCGTTTCGAACTCTATTTATTCTTGAGTTCTCATCAGGACCAAACTGTAAAATAAAGAAGGGGAAACCTTAATTAGGATTCAGTTCGCTATCATCACAGAAACTACTCGGTAGCTCAACATCCACCGTAAGCAGCTTACCTCGTTTATTAGTCACCGTTACTTGTGAGCTATATGTAAAAGAGACGACGCTGGACAACCTAAATGACATCAAGAATACTCCTTTAGTTCTCCTACAACGCATGCATTTTATCACAAAAATATTGCCTGACTTTTAAGTTACTCACCAATGTTGCTTGGTGACCCTGTGAATGAATAATGTGGGATGTCAGTATGTAGTTTATATATTTTTCAATGCTCTATGTACAAGGTTGGTGGATGTTTGTTTCTCACCTTTATTTTCAGGGGATCCCGAATTCTTAAAATTGATTTTTGTAGTGATGTAGTCTCTGTGGGGGCAACCACATTTGGTTTGTATTGGTTAAATGCTCAAGTACCTTGGTATGCAGTAAAACACAAAAACGGCGAGTGTTTACCTTGTTTAATGAGACGCCATGACTTGGAGCCAGCTCGAAGACCTGTAATGGTAGAGCAATGCGTCTGTGTTTATATTGCTCATGATCATGTTGCATGATACTACATTTATTGCTAGATTAGGCGGCCGGGCTCATTGGTTCGGAATTTACCTTATTCTTCTTTGCGGTAATGACTTGTACGCCGGCTCCTTGGGATCCGTGTGTGCACCGGTCGGCATCTAATCGAGTGCGCATGCGTTCCAGTAATGAAGAAAACGTTCCCTCGGGCCTCAATATTGAAGCTAGTCAAATGTGAGCGCCATTTTGAAAGGTGGTGGCGTTCATATTATTCAATGGTTTTTCTTATGTAGTTTTATTTGTGGTTTATGCATCATTGCTAAATCCTTGTGATCTATGAATTTTTTACATGGATTTATGTTGCGAGTGTTGGATGGTTTACAATGCAGGACACATACCCTCGGGCCCCAATATTGGAGTGAGTCAAATGTGAGCGCCATTTTGAAAGGTGGTGGCGTTCATATTATTCAATGGTTTTTCCTATGTAGTTTTATTTGTGGTTTATGCATCATTGCTAAATCCTTGTGATTTATGAATTTTTTATTTTTTGCATGGGTTTAGGTTGAGGATGTTATGTTCTCATCAGTTGTTTAAATTGGTTCTTGTCGTTCTACTTACAGCTTATACATTTCAGATAATTCGTTCAATCCCTCCATCGCAGAATTGAATCTCACAATCATCATTGCTTCATAGCGGGATAGTTTGGCATCCAAATCTCCGCCTCTCTTGTCATTCTCCACCTTAGTAATGACAGTCCAACGTAAATCAGTTTCGGTATGGTTTTTTAGCTGCCAATGTTGGACTAGGGGAGCATTGGGAACCTTCTTGATGTCATTTAGGTTGTCCAGCGTCGTCTCTTTTACATATAGCTCACAAGTAACGGTGACTAATAAACGAGGTAAGCTGCTTACGGTGGATGTTGAGCTACCGAGTAGTTTCTGTGATGATAGCGAACTGAATCCTAATTAAGGTTTCCCCTTCTTTATTTTACAGTTTGGTCCTGATGAGAACTCAAGAATAAATAGAGTTCGAAACGCGTAGACCGAATGGATAATATGCCATAAGATTAGGAATGATTAAAAATCTGTATAAATGAACTGAAAAATATACTAGCTTGATATCTATGGCAGCATTGTATTCACAGTGCATGAGTTTTTCAAAAAAGTTTTGTTAATTTTGTGGTGTCTATTAGAGTGTATGATAATGTATGCAAGTGGTTCACTCACAAGTTTTTTGTATGAATGAGAGAAAGGGAGTGTTTTAAGAGATGAAAATGTTTTCAAATAACGAATAATTTTGTATGTTATGTACTATATTGAAATTGCAAAAAGTGTTTTGTAAAAAGTTGAACAAACAAAATTCTATGAAGTAAAAAGAAAAATAAATAATTCAGATTGATTCAAGGAAATAAGAAGCCGCTCGCTTTATGTTTTAGTTGAAAGTGAGGAAGGAAACTAAGCTATTGGTGAAAGAGTGTTGGCAGCATTGGCAAATTGTTGATTATATTACTCAAAAAATTCTAAGCGCCAATCACGGAAGGTGGCCTAGGATCCCCTAACTACAAACATTACTATGCATCCGCACAGCTACAATGGTCAATACGAAGGCTGGCAGATCGCAATACCATCGAACTGAGAGGTAGGGCATCTAATCTAAGCCAAACCACGATGCTGGAGTGGATGAATGGCTCTGAGACAGCGATTCCGAAGAATCCAGGTACATATTTATGTCCACGACTCACAGCTACTGTACCTGTTATCTATGCACAAAGCATGCACCGCCACCCTATGCCCCTACTTGCCACGAGGGATACTTCCCGGCTCTATTGCAAGAACCATGCATCCAGAACTGATAAACTGGAACGCAGCTGGGCTAACGACACAGGGCGATCTGTTCATCGATTTGACTCTCAGCGAATTTGAAACTATGGTAGATGATTGCGGCATATCCCCAGGCTCATTCTTATTAAACACATCGCTCAAACACCAGATATTTAGGACATGGGGTCACAAATATGCCGATCCCACAACATATCGCTTACTACAAACATTGCTAACACAGGGCACAGGTAGGAGGGCAATCACTATGATATACAACTCCTTGAGACCAGACACTGCACCCCGTGTAAACACCACTTTGAGAATACTGGGAAACAGCATTATCAACCTCAATAAGCGACAAACAGTGGAAACATGTGTAGGTTCCTAAAGCTATTATCCATAAATGCCAAATTAAATATACCCAACTTAATTATCTTCATCATACATATCTCACTCCAAAAAGGCTAGCACAAATGTACGCGAATTCTCCTGACATATGCCCACGATGCCACAACCCGATGTCACATTTATACACATGGTATGGACATGCCCACATCTGACAACATGCTCGATTGAGGTAGCCGCCACATCCTCTGAAGCCACGGACACAATGATTACAGTACAGGGCCCATACTTTTTGCTGGGCCTAACCAAACACAGCGCACGTCACAAAACCATCAGCAAATTCCTGGACAAGCACTAGGACTTGCCGTGCGAAATCTGTCTATGACCTGGAAATCCAACACAGCACCACCTATACATGCATGGATCATGGACTTTCGAGGGGAATTGGTGGCAGAACAGGAGCTGACACAAGGCAATATGATAAATCACCCCACTGCCACTGATCCCCCAGACTGGCAATAGTACCTAACGGTACATAGAATCAAAGCTGATCGTGCTTCCTCTGACCCGGTGTCACCGCAAGCCTAACTTAATACTTATAGGCAGCCGGTCCCCCCCCCCCACTGGCTTCACCCACACTTCCATCAGCTAATTCTTTTCCCCTTCTTCCCTCCCCTCGCAACCTACTTGTCCAACCAGGTTGCATACACAATCTAGTTGGGCCCATAAACGCACAAGGGCAGATCGATTATTAGTCCCCCCGCATGCAGACATGATCAGCTCGGCACCCACCGTCCACGAACTGCCTCAACACACTAACACTAATACAAAGTTATGGTCAGCTTTATTAGATCATCAAGGCGTTCGGTCTTGTGGACGACAGACGCTAATATGCTCAAAGTTATATTAATATGGCCCTCTGGTAAAGGAGGTGCACACTACCTGCCACTATGTATACTGCATCACTCAGTGTGACTCTCGATGAAAACGTATGGCGATACCTACGCCTACTGGCACTTGTTAAAACCACTGGCTGAATATATGTGGAGTGTAGCTCTGCACTAGGAAGACCTTGCTATGTGTATGTCACTTCTTACTAATGTAACATCTGAGGTTTGATCATCAACTTGGGCTATGATATGCAATACTTCTGTTTATGCATTTTGTATTTTGTATTTTGTATTTTGTATTTTTATATTCTGCATTTGGCATTCAGCATTTTGTAATTTGCATTTTGTAATCTACTTATTTTGTATCATGCTCATGTCTATGCTTCCTCTGTGATTGATGTATGTACTCGTTCATGTAATTCTTTGAGTTCACCATTGCCACTTTTATAGTTTCTTATTCTTTATTCAGTACATTCTGTATCCTCTGTATTGTCAATATTTCTTTTTGATTACTGATAAAATGTTATGTTAATAGTGTTATATGGAATTACAGGAGATTACAGCGGCATCACTACTAATCCTACAACTGTACCAAACATATAAGTTGTTATGTTGTAATATGTTGTCACACAATATTATGCATAACTCCCACTGTTTCCAGGACTCTGTAAACTAAATGGAAAATCAATAAAGACAAAAAAAACAAGCACAAGGCATTAGGGATGCATGCAATTAGTATTGTGTTGTCCGCATAAAGCAGAGGTGGCAATGGGGCGCTGTTTATCCTGGGAACATCGGGAGTACTCAAATTAGCTGGGATCTGAGTTTATTGATATCAAGAATAAATAACAATGGTGAGAGCACGGAACCTTGGGAACCCCCCAGCCTATGCTTATTTCATCCATTACTTCTCCATTTTGCCCGAACCTGGCCCTAGCATTGGTGTTTGTGTGTACTGATGCTAATAAATACATTAACTTAGTATCTAATCCCATCTCGGAGAGGAGTTGCCATAAATGTGTTCTATTGACACAGTCAAAGGCCATTGACAGAGCCATAAACGTGAGGTATAAAGCAGATTCCTTTGCCACTGTGTTTTTACCAATAACTAGATTCAAGTGCAGGCATTGCTCCACTGTGTCAATGCCAGAGTGAAACCCAAATTGACAAACATTTAAAATATTGTTATCTGTTACCCCTTCTAGTACCCTATTGTAAAGGACTCAACCGCAAATGTTTGTGGAATGTCAAGCAGTGAGATGGGGCGATAGCAATTTGGTTTAGAACTGTCCCCTTTTTTTAAAAAATTGGACAATCTGAGAACTAGCCCAAGAACTTGGTAAATAGGGGATGGTTGGTTAGAGAGCACTCGTGATTAAGCCAGCGCGGGGTTAAAGATGACGGTCTAGGGGGTTTGGAGATCCTAGTGCATAAGGCAATGAAAGAGTTAACTATTGTCTCTTGTACCACTGCCTCTTCTAGACAACCCATGACCAAATCAATATTTTTAGAGATTACTTTCCCCAAAAATGTAAGGGGATCCGGTAGTTTCCAGTATAACCTGCAGTTGTTTATTGATGGAACTGGATTACAAAGCCCTGCAGAGGTTTAAATTTCCCCCTGAATGGAACGTCAAGAGCAATTTCTATAGGATTGTGATCCCCAAAATCTGTACCAATAATTCTACCATGTAAAGAAAAATCCACCAAATTTGGAGATATAAATATATATTCAATCACTTATGAACAGGTCCTCCCCGTAAGTAGGCAGCCCTGGGTCATTGATGCCAGCAACATCCAATGCGTTAAACAAATTGGAGGAGGCAAGGAAGGCTTCCAGTTCTCTGCCTCTGGAGTCAGGTCCTCTAACAGTGCTGTCTGTGTCCCGCTGTAAATGTTAGACAGTTTTGTATTAAAGTCCCCTGCTAGACATAAGTGCTTTTAAGTGAGTTCCTATCCACTGTGGCCGAAATAAAATCAAACAAGTCAGGGAAGCTATCGTCGGGCATGTTCACAAAGTCATTATTGAAAAAATGTATAAGACTGACCATGTCATAAGTGATGTAATTTATTTGTGAGGTCATAAGCAGTGCATTGTGGGGGCATAAGTTATAGTTAGCTCAGGTAACTACAACTGCTGAATTTCACTGGTTTTGTATGAGTGAAATCTGAGCCTAACTATAACGTCCCTGTAACATTCGTTTTTTTCAGTGAATTTCTATGTTTTTTTAACTTTTTAATCCTAACTGTAACCTGTCTCCTTTGAGAGTGGGTTTGTGAGTCTGTGAGTGGGTCTGTGAGTGCCTGTGTGTGTAAGCGGGTCTGTGAGTGTATGTGTGCATCTGCGAGTGGGTGAATGAGTGCCTGTCCCTATGTGTGAGTGGGTGTGTGAGTACCTGTGTGAGTGTGTACATGGGTGTATGAGTATGTGTGTGTCTGTGAGTGGGTCTGTAAATGCCTGTGTTAGTTTGTGAGTGGGCCTGTGAGTACCAGTGTGGATCTGTGAGTGCCTGTGTGAGAGCTTGTGTGAGTGTCTGAGTGGATATGTGAGGGACGTTGTAGCTTTGTGAGTTATGTTATACTAAAAAGGTTTAAGAAGTGCACTTTTACCCAAAAATTTGCATCTTTGCGCTAGTGGCAAGAACTCTCAACATTGTCAATAATCAGAATACAAAAGTGAACCCATCTTTTAAGGGGTACCAACCTGCTGGTCCAAGGAGAAAACCCACATTTTCAGATCCTTTCTACATTTCAAAAGGTTTGGTTGAGCTTGTAGATGGTCAGATTCCACCATTTTGCTGTTTTCTTTATTCTGGGTATTTACACTGAATTAGCTGAATTAGATCTTAAGGTACGCGGGGGAACGTACCAGTGAAAAAGTTCCTGCAAAAAAGTAGACCGTCATGATGTAGACCCGTATGCTCCCAGCAAAGGGCTTTGAACTGGACCCACTCCCAAATTGGAAGCCAATGAAGTTCCCTAATGGATTTGGAAACTTAGCAGAATTTTGGTAATATCAACCGAACTCTTGCTGCCACATTTTGCAGAGTCTGAAGTTTATTAAGAAGATGTGTTTGACATCCTACAAATAGTGCATTACAATAATCAATCCTTGATATTGCCAAGGCAATGATTACCGTTTTCCTATGTTCTAATGGTAAGAATGGTAAGATCATTTTTAAAATCTTTAACATAAAAAGCATGAGGAGGTCACCCAGTTTGAATGTTCTATGAAGGTTAATCTGTTGTCAAAAATGACACCCAAATTTCTCACCATCTGGCTGGAGTTGGCAGCAATCCCAAATTAGATGGCCACCAGGTGGAATTCCAAAAGGTCGGTTGTTGCCAAATGTTAACACCTCAGTTTTGTCGGAGTTAAGCTCAAGAGAGTTCAGTCGTATTCACTTTTGCAATACTATTAATGCATGTGCTGAACTGCAAGCCAACTTTTTCTGGATTGGATGAAATTGCTACCACTCGCTGTGTATCAACAGCATCGGAACAGACCGAGAAACCGTGTGCTCTAATCAGCTGAATAAGTGGGGTGATGTATGCATTAAAAGAGTTGGACTTAAGAAGGACCCTTACGGGACGCCACAGGGAAGTTTACAAGGAGTGGAGGTATATCTTGCAAGCATCACTACTTGCTCTCTATTAGTAAGAAAGGATAATATCAATTCAGAGCCTCTCCTTTTATGCCTATTTTCTCAAGATGATTTATTAATGCAAGGTGATCCACTGTGTCGAAAGCTGCCGATGGGTCTAATAAAATTAAGGCCGCATTCTCTCCTGCATCAACAATGGATATGATCTTTTCTGTAGCTGCCAGGAGAGCTGACTCTGTGCAGTGTCCAGGCCTAAAACCATGGTGTGTGCAATCAAAACGATTATTGGGATCTAAAAAGAGATAACCTCTTTATTTATTGCTTTCCCCAATATTTTTGCTGTTAATGGCAAACGAGAAATGGCCTATAATTTTTAACATCAGAGGAGTCCAGAGATGCTTTTTTATGCTTTTTGAGTGCCTGTGTGGGTCAGTGAGTGGGTGTGTGAGTTCCTGTGTGGGTCTGTGGGTGGGTATGGGAGTGTCTGAGTGGGTGTTTGAGGTGCTGTGTGGCTCTGTGAGTGGGTCTGTGAGTGCCTGTGTGGATCTGTGAGTGGGTGTCTGAGTGCCTGTATATGTCTGCGAATGGGTGTGCTAGTGGTGCTATGCATTTTGGGCATTTGCATGCTTAGTGTATTTAAAAGGGAGAACCATGGGCTCTGCTCTCACCAGGAGATAACAAGAAAGGAAGAACTCATCACAGTCACTACACATCAGATTGTGCTCCAATAGATCAACAATAAATTCACCTCATTAACATTTCATATTGTTTTACAATGTGGAATACAAGAGAAAACACACCTCCGATGTCTTTGTCAAGCCCAAGAAGTTAGGCTTGTTTGTGCTTGTATTTGTAAGTGCTTCCCGTTGAAGTTTCATTTCTGTGAAATCAGCACCAGGGCCAGAAGCGAATCTCATTTTTTTCTAGAAGAGTCCACAGTTTTGCATAAAATGTCTACCCAACTGGAGTACTTTCATTCGGTTACTTAGTAAGTGCTACCTTGTTGGGTAAACGTCTTGTGAATATTCTACACTACAGCTGCGTAAACGACCACGAGGTGTGCATGTAACTTCGGCAATGTGATTGTTCTTTAAGCGTCTTCATCCTCCCATCTGTGACAATGTGAATCCTTGTCATGAGAAGACAACAAGACTACAAAGAGGTGAATCTCCACCAAATAGGGGTACTTCCCCTTAACTGAATGATGTAAGTGCTTCGTTGTTTGGTGGAGATATCCTCGTTTCCTCTGCATCAATAACGTGTCACCAAAATCTGTAGAACCGTCTCGAGGGCCTTTTGTTAAGCTGTCCTTCAACTCGGCAAAATTGAGCACTACAACTAGGAAACAGCAAGAAGTAAGCCAGTAATTAATTGACCATAAACAGGTCTGTCTATGAGAAAAGCTGGTGCGTCACTGAAGAGTGATCCCATTCTCAGCACAACTGAACGACCTTCTGTCACTAGTTTCCCTTCCTAGCCCATCCAAAACCGCACATCACTGGTGCAGCAACACCGTCCCTGTCCCCACCCAAGAATCCAATCACAAGCAATAAGATAGCCCCTTGTGAGGAGAAATCCTAGTATGGTAGTGAAAGAACACAGAAGGTGAAAGGACAAGCGGAGCCACAAATTCCAGTATCTCCAGCCACAATAAGGGAGGATCCCACCATATTGAAGTAAGGTCAGGCGAACTGAGCATGTTGAGGTAATCACTGGGACAGTGGCAGCTGGCATCTACAGGGAGGGGGCGGTTGTCTGCACAAAAAAAATAAAAAAGAATAAAAATGTAAATGAAAGCGACGCCACGTCCTCCAGGTCCTCTCCTCACCACTGGAACTGGAAGTAGCAACTCCCTGACCAACTGGACCCGAACATCACATCCCTCCTCAACATTGGACTACGTCAGATCGTGACCAAGCCCATGCACTCAGCAGGACACACCCTCGACCCCCTCTTCACTACAGGAAACTCCATCACCTTCAGCCACATCGCCAAACTCCCATGGACCGACCATCGATGTGTCCACTTCACCTTCAGAACACCCACCATCCACAGACACCAGCACCTTCTCCCACGAAGAAACTGGACAAAAATCACTGACGACCAGCTGACCTCCTCACTCAACAATTCCACTCCTATCATCGCGGAAAACGACTACCCCAACGCAGCAGCCCGAACCCTGCATAGATGGATCTCGGACAGCGCCAACACCCTATCCCACAATTCAACCACAATACAACAACAATTCACATGCCAAGAAAGCCAGATGGTTTACCACCATACTTTGAGAGTCCAGATGCACTTGCCCCACCTCGAAAAGGCCTGGAGGAACACCAAATCCACAGAAGACCACAACAACTTCAGAACCTCCACCAATGCCCACCATCAACTCATCAGAGACAAAATCTCCACACACGGGCACAACAACAAGGAACTCTTCAGCATCATCAAGGAGTTTGCCTAACCCACCAGCGAGTCTACCGACATCCCTCACTCACAAGACCACTGCGACAAACTGAGCAGCTTTTCCACCACAAAATCACGAGCATCTATGACAACTTCGACGAAGACAACCAACACACTGAACCCTCACCAACCACCCCCCCATTCCCGAAAACCAGCGATTTACAACTGGACAGCCCTAACCACAGAAGACAATGATTTCAATCCACTTAGGGACCCCCACGGACCCCTGCCCCCAGAACATCTTCAACAGAGCCATCAACTCCATCACACCCATGCTCTGTCACACCATCAACCGCTCCCTGGCGACCGCCTCTTTCCCCGACAACTGGAAAGACGCTGAGGTCAACCCACTCCTGAAGAAACCCTCGGCGGATCCCACCAACCTCAAAAACTACAAAATCATCTCCCTGCTCCCGTTCCCAGCGAAAGTCATCGAGAAAGCCATCAACAGCCAATCCGCCACATTCACTCAAGAACACAACATCCTCAGCTCCTCCCAGTCTGGCTTCAGAAAAAAATCACAGCACGGAAACCACCCTCCTAGCCGCAACAGACGACATCAGCACCCTACTGGACACAGGAGAGACAGTAGCCCTCAGAACGAGGTAGCCGAATGGATGAAGAACAGCCGCCTGAAACTGAACTCAGACAAGACGGAAGTCCTCATCCTGGGATCCTCACCCTCCGCCTGGGACGACTCCTGGTGGCCCCCCGCCCTAGACAGCGCACCCAAACCAACAGACCACGCACGCAACCTGGGCTTCATCCTGGACTCCTCCCTCTCCATGACCAGACAAGTCAACGCCGTCTCCTCGTCGTGCTTCAACATCCTACGCATGCTACGCAAGATCTTCCGGTGGATCCCCAACGAGACCAGGAAGACGGTCACCCAGGCCCTCGTCACCAGCCGACTGGACTACGGCAACTCCCTCTATGCCGGAACTACCGCCAAACTCCAGAAGAGACTCCAGCGGATCCAGAACGCCTCAGCACGACTCATCCTGGACATCCCCCGTCGCAACCACATCTCCGGACACCTGAGAGACCTGCACTGGCTCCCGGTCAACAAGAGAATCACCTTCCGTCTCCTCACCCACGCACACAAAGCCCTGCACAACCAAGGCCCAGGATACCTCAACAGTAGCCTCAACTTCTACGCTCCCAAACGCCAGCTTCGATCGACCGGCCACGCCCTCGCCGCCGTCCCCCGCATCCGAAGAGCCACCACAGGGGGAAGGTCCTTCTCCTACCTCGCCGCCAAGACTTGGAACTCCCTCCCGACCCACCTCCGCCTGACCCAGGACCACCTCGCCTTCAGGAAGCAGCTCAAGACCTGGCTGTTCGAGCAGTAGCGGACCCCCCCCCTCCCCTAAGCGCCTTGAGACCCTCCGGGTGAGTAGTGCGCTATACAAAGGCTTTGATTGATTGATTGAAAACCACCTCCTCGACCTCTCAGCGGCATTTGACACAGTCTCCCACCAGGCCCTAATACGCAGACTCTACGATGCAGGAATCCAGGACAAGGCCTTTGACTGGATCCGCTCTTTTCGCTCCGACAGGATGCAGTGGGTCAGACTCCCAGATCGGGAGGCTGCTCCTTCTCCTTCCTCACGGCCAAGGCATGGAACGCCCTTCCACTCCATCTCAGACAGACAACATCGCTCCCCATCTTCGCAAGAAACCTCAAGACCTGGCTCTTCGACAGACCCCCTCCTTGATGGAATGGAACCTGTACCCCCCCACCCCTAGCACCTTGAGACCCTTATGGGTGAGTAGTCACACTTCAACAAACCCCTGATTGATTGATTTACCAATCAGGGCGCTGCTGCAGTGGCCTCTCTCGACTCTCCAGAGAGCTCAAGGGGCCTGCACCTGCTCTAACCCAGCTGTCTTAAGACAGCTAGATTAGAGCTGTTTTAAGGTGCATGTGTGGCAGGCAATCGCAAGAAGGCTGGTCAAAAAGACATGCACACTTTAAACACATAGACAGTCATCCTTCCTCCCTGCCGAGTGACATGCTTCTGTCATTCAGCAGTGGCCCCATCCTCGTCTTGACGCACTGTTCAGGACGGCAAAGAAAAATATAATGGTTATGAATTACCATTTTATTTTTCGGGGGTTTGGGGGATTTTAAGTGGGGCGACGCTCCTCCGCTCCAAGGGAGGAGCCCCCTCTGCACTGGGAACGAGTATTTTCACAGCAAGGAAAGAAGAACACAAAGGGGAGAAAGGAGTGCATGAATGGTGCGGGGGCAATTTTTTAAGTGGGGATGCTGCATCATTAAAGTCATAGGGATTGTGAAAATCCTAACTATTACAGAAAGAACAATTGTAGCAAATGAGCCACACTCATTCAGCAGGATTGTGGTAGAGGAGCAGTAGGTATCAAGAGGTACATTTGTAGCACATTGTCTCGAATATATAACAAAAACATGTAGTGGTAAGGTAATGTCATTTACAAAGAGCATGGTTTCCATTGATATTGCCACTTAAATTTACATCAAATATGTAGTTTACTGCTATGAATATACAATGCACAATTAATACCATGTGGACATCGAGCTTCAGTGCATGGTTATCATTTGCTCATCTCACAAGTAAAGTGTCTCAGCTTGTTATGATCCTATTAAAATCTTAGTTTCCGTCACACTTCAGAATTACGAACATCTAACATACCACATTTGTACTTTATTTGCTTCTGGCATGTTTTGATATATTTGTGTAGTTCATTAAAAACTATTTACATTTTGGTGTTTATTAAAAACATTTGTCATCTTACAGCCTTTCCTTTTATGCTCCCTGTGTACACCCCCAGCATTATGTCATTTGGTTCACGTTATAATTTAGGAATAGAAGGGCCTCAGCGATTCTGACTGTGCTGCACAGTAGAGGCATAAAGCCTATAAGCTCAGAACATGTGCGAAGCAATGGAACAGGAGGCGGAAGTACGTTAGTCTACCTTCATAGAGGTGTCAGAAGCGGTTAAGAAGTTCTTTATGACCATTACGGTATTACCTCCACTACTCCATTGGCCATTGCTCCAGTCCATCATCTCAAGGATGATTCTGATATCTCAGACCTCTGCTAACTAAGCTGAGGAATTCCTCTTTACCTTCAGGATGCATTCCATTGGCATGGAAATTTGCCAAGGTTACACCCCTCTTCAAAAATGTCATTGGATCCCAAGATGCTATCTAACTATCAGCCACTTTCTCTACTGCCAATGTACACCAAACTAACTATGAAATGCTGATACCCAAACAGCTGATAGTGTTCCTGAAATCAAATGAAATCTGACATGTAAAACAGCCACGTGTCCTTAATGGCAAGATTATGGACATGGTTCTCAGTAAGGTGATAGATTAGATTAGACAGATCAGAGATAGAGGTGGAGTGTGTTACATGATTTTACTAGAACTAACAGTGGAATGTGCTACATCTTACACCCCATCCTTCTCAGACGACTACAAGAAGTGAGTATGGCAGAACAGTTCTCAGTTTGTTTATGTCTTTCCTTCAGGATCAGGCCCATACAGTAAGACTTGCGGATTGATGCTCCCAAAACCATTACAACAGGGGAGCCTCAGGGCTCGGTCCTGTGTACCAGCCTCTTCAATCTGCATGTTATCACTTTATCACATCTGATTGAATCCTTTGATGTCTCTTTTTTATCAACGCCAATGATAATCAGCTAAGAATCAGACTGGAAAAGTTTGGCACCAACCTCAAAAACTGCATATATGAGGTGGCCAACTAGACGGACTACAACTTTCCTCACTTTAAGTGGTGGCAACAATTAGGTGATTGTGTTTGGCCCTGATAATGTATGGGTAACTGAAGATGGATGGAGAAGTTAGGACCTCGGCCAGCACCTGTACCCTATGTTCAAAATCTAGGGATAACAATTGATAAAGATCTCAACAGGGAGACATATGTAAAAAGCACATGTGACACAGAATCTCAGCTGCTCCTTATACATAGAAAGATTCTTCCTCTCATTTCTTATTCTTTCAGAAAGTACTTAGTACAAGCCCTCAATGTATCATGCCTGGAATATTGTAACATAACGCTATTCGGTGCCTTAAAATATCTCAATTCAAAAAGGGGGGTGGTGATGGACAGAGTATCTGAATTAAGCAGAACACTCCTACCCAGTCAAAAGATCAGGGCTTGATCCATCACCGTTTTTTAGCTCACTGCACCATCCCAGTTCAGAACCTGGCTACATGCAAATTAGTCTGGCCCTGGCCCAGTGCATCAAGGGAACAGGGCAGACCAAACTACCAAGCCAATTCTTTACTGGAAAGGAAACAAGCTTCCGGGGACCAGTTTCTGGCATTGCAGCCGTCTTCGGCCCGGCTTGCTTGAATTCTGATGGTGCATTGAGCAAGGGACTCACATCTGAGTATACCCTTCCACACTTGTGGTGGCTAAAACGATTCAAAAAGGGGGGTGGTGATGGACAGAGTATCTGAATTAAGCAGAACACTCCTACCCAGTCAAAAGATCAGGGCTTGATCCATCACCGTTTTTTAGCTCACTGCACCATCCCAGTTCAGAACCTGGCTACATGCAAATTAGTCTGGCCCTGGCCCAGTACATCATGGGAACAGGGCAGACCAAACTACCAAGCCAATTCTTTACTGGAAAGGAAACAAGCTTCCGGGGACCGGTTTCTGGCATTGCAGCCGTCTTCGGCCCGGCTTGCTTGAATCCTGATGGTGCAGTGAGCAAGGGACTCACATCTGAGTATACCCTTCCACACTTGTGGTGGCTAAAATGATTCAAAAAGGGGGGTGGTGATGGACAGAGTATCTGAATTAAGCAGAACACTCCTACCCAGTCAAAAGATCAGGGCTTGATCCATCACCGTTTTTTAGCTCACTGCACCATCCCAGTTTAGAACCTGGCTACATGCAAATTAGTCTGGCCCTGGCCCAGTGCATCATGGGAACAGGGCAGACCAAACTACCAAGCCAATTCTTTACTGGAAAGGAAACAAGCTTCCGGGGACCGGTTTCTGGCATTGCAGCCGTCTTCGGCCCGGCTTGCTTGAATCCTGATGGTGCAGTGAGCAAGGGACTCACATCTGAGTATACCCTTCCACACTTGTGGTGGCTAAAACGATTCAAAAAGGGGGGTAGTGATGGACAGAGTATCTGAATTAAGCAGAACACTCCTACCCAGTCAAAAGATCAGGGCTTGATCCATCACCGTTTTTTAGCTCACTGCACCATCCCAGTTCAGAACCTGGCTACATGCAAATTAGTCTGGCCCTGGCCCAGTGCATCATACGAACAGGGCAGACCAAACTCCCAAGCCAATTCTTTACTGGAAAGGAAACAAGCTTCCGGGGACCGGTTTCTGGCATTGCAGCCGTCTTCGGCCCGGCTTGCTTGAATCCTGATGGTGCAGTGAGCAAGGGACTCACATCTGAGTATACCCTTCCACACTTGTGGTGGCTAAAACGATTCAAAAAGGGGGGTGGTGATGGACAGTGTATCTGAATTAAGCAGAACACTCCTACCCAGTCAAAAGATCGGGGCTTGATCCATCACCGTTTTTTAGCTCACTGCACCATCCCAGTTCAGAACCTGGCTACATGCAAATTAGTCTGGCCCTGGCCCAGTGCATCATGGGAACAGGGCAGACCAAACTACCAAGCCAATTCTTTACTGGAAAGGAAACAAGCTTCCGGGGACCGGTTTCTGGCATTGCAGCCGTCTTCGGCCCGGCTTGCTTGAATCCTGATGGTGTAGTGAGCAAGGGACTCACATCTGAGTATACCCTTCCACACTCGTGGTGGCTAAAACGATTCAAAAAGGGGGGTGGTGATGGACAGAGTATCTGAATTAAGCAGAACACTCCTACCCAGTCAAAAGATCAGGGCTTGATCCATCACCGTTTTTAGCTCACTGCACCATCCCAGTTCAGAACCTGGCTACATGCAAATTAGTCTGGCCCTGGCCCAGTGCATCATGGGAACAGGGCAGACCAAACTACCAAGCCAATTCTTTACTGGAAAGGAAACAAGCTTCCGGGGACCGGTTTCTGGCATTGCAGCCGTCTTCGGCCCGGCTTGCTTGAATCCTGATGGTGCAGTGAGCAAGGGACTCACATCTGAGTATACCCTTCCACACTTGTGGTGGCTAAAACGATTCAAAAAGGGGGGTGGTGATGGACAGAGTATCTGAATTAAGCAGAACACTCCTACCCAGTCAAAAGATCAGGGCTTGATCCATCACCGTTTTTTAGCTCACTGCACCATCCCAGTTCAGAACCTGGCTACATGCAAATTAGTCTGGCCCTGGCCCAGTGCATCATGGGAACAGGGCAGACCAAACTACCAAGCCAATTCTTTACTGGAAAGGAAACAAGCTTCCGGGGACCGGTTTCTGGCATTGCAGCCGTCTTCGGCCCGGCTTGCTTGAATCCTGATGGTGCAGTGAGCAAGGGACTCACATATGAGTATACCCTTCCACACTTGTGGTGGCTAGAACGATTCAAAAAGGGGGGTGGTGATGGACAGAGTATCTGAATTAAGCAGAACACTCCTACCCAGTCAAAAGATCAGGGCTTGATCCATCACCGTTTTTTAGCTCACTGCACCATCCCAGTTCAGAACCTGGCTACATGCAAATTAGTCTGGCCCTGGCCCAGTGCATCATAGGAACAGGGCAGACCAAACTACCAAGCCAATTCTTTACTGGAAAGGAAACAAGCTTCCGGGGACCGGTTTCTGGCATTGCAGCCGTCTTCGGCCCGGCTTGCTTGAATCCTGATGGTGCAGTGAGCAAGGGACTCACATCTGAGTATACCCTTCCACACTTGTGGTGGCTAAAACGATTCAAAAAGGGAGGGGGGGTGATGGACAGAGTATCTGAAATAAGCAGAACACTCCTACCCAGTCAAAAGATCAGGGCTTGATCCATCACCGTTTTTTAGCTCACTGCACCATCCCAGTTCAGAACCTGGCTACATGCAAATTAGTCTGGCCCTGGCCCACTGCATCATGGGAACAGGGCAGACCAAACTACCAAGCCAATTCTTTACTGGAAAGGAAACAAGCTTCCGGGGACCGGTTTCTGGCATTGCAGCCGTCTTCGGCCCGGCTTGCTTGAATCCTGATGGTGCAGTGAGCAAGGGACTCACATCTGAGTATACCCTTCCACATTTGTGGTGGCTAAAACGATTCAAAAAGGGGGGTGGTGACGGACCACCCCCTTTTCTGAATTAAAATATCTCAGCCACCATCTTTAATTACTGCAGAATGCAGAAGCCAGACTGATTTGTATCTGAAAAGAAATACACCAATCTCAATCCATAAAGACAAATTACATTCGCGTCCAATAAATAAAATATGTATGTTCAAAGACTGGTCGAACGTCAGCTTTCCCAATAAAGCAGGAATACTTACCTCCTCTGTGTGGTTTCTTCGAGGGGACAACTCTCTTTTGAATTGATGTATTACGGCCAGTCCTACCGTGAGGAAACCCCGCTGTGATTGTCGGCCCCATGCTGGCGCCTAGGGGCGCTTTGCTGTTGATGGAGAGAAGGCTGCGAGGAAAGTTATAATGTGCCGCCTGGAGGTTACAGGGCACACTCCCAACCCACTTGGGATTCATTGAAGCTGAATTGAGTAACGCACCACGACTCACTTGAGGAAGATTTGGGAGCACTACAAGAACCAGCAGGCAGTGCGCCTGGCAACGCCCACTGAGGCGGGACTAAAGAACTTTAATTGGTGCCCCGTGCAACGCGATGTGATTACCAGAGAATGCCTTTGCCCTTTGAAGAAGTGCGTGTCAGCACGAAACGCGTAGGGCGCAAAAGACTGGGCGAACGTCCTGTATTCCATGCGGCAGCTTTCCCGATAAAGCAGGAATACTTACCTCCTCTGTGTGGTTTCTTCGAGGGGACAACTCTCTTTTGAATTAATATATATATATATATATATATATTTTTTTTTTTTTTTTGCTCCAAAGTGATCCTCAAGCCTAGCGAGAGCGCTCGACAGTGTGTGCTCAGCCCAGGGGTCGGATCCAGACCCAGGGAAATTTTAACAAACAAAGGAGGCGGCACATCAGGAATTGTTTTAAGTCTTTTTAATCAAGACTTCACCCCACCAACGCGTTTCAGCCAACACTGGCCTTGCTCACGGTTGGTTAGTCCCTCTTCAGTGTCAGTATATGTACTATCCCACAACTAGCCATTTAGGAGGCATTGTGGGAATTGTAGTTACAATAATAAATTGTGAAAAAAATAAAAGTAAAAGAAAGACAATTGTGTGCTTTTTAAGTAACTGCACATTAATGACAGATAGTTCACTGGGGCTATATCAATGTAGTTCTCGGTATAGTACCCAAGTCCTGCATGCATGTTCTTCATTATTGTGGCGATATTCCCAATTCATGGTATAGTACCCAATTATCATAATGAGAACATATTTCATTCAAGATGAACGTGCAGATCCTCTCCAAAGTTCATCCCTTTAGGGTGTTTCGTTCTGAGTCTGACTATCATGCGTGATTCCATTTGTCGCAGCCTGCGGACCACATCACCACCTCTCTCCATTTTGTCTAGCATTCTTGCACCATAGAAATGCATTTGTCTCCAATCTCCATTTTGGCAGATGCTCATGTGTTTTGCTGTCGCATATTGCATATTGGAATTCTTGACTGCTCGGATATGTTCCAAAATTCGTTTTCTTAACATACAAGTTGTACATCCCACGTACTTCAATCCACATTTGCATTCTATGATATATACAACATTCTTTGAAGTACATGTAATCTGTTGTTCAATTCTCATTGAATTTCCATCAGGTTCCTCAATCACTTTCATATTTTTGCCAATTTTGCATGCTTTGCAAGAGTTGCATGGTGTAAACCCTTTTCGTTGATCTTGCAACCAATTCTGCTTTTGTTTTTCTTGGAAGTGACTTCGAACCAGCAGATCTTTAATGGATGTGTTCTTTTTGTATGTTATTAGCGGTGTTTCGCCGAGAGCTGTTCCAATGTCTGGATCCCCAGACAGTAAATGCCAGTATTTTTTCAATATGCGTGCAATTTTTCCACTTTCCTTGCTGTAAGTTGTTATGAATCTAGGAGGTGTGTGGGTTTCAGTTTTTTTAGGCTGTTCCATTAGTGTTTGTGTCCTTGTTTTCAAATCAATCTTTCTTTTGCATTGTGTCAGTACTCTTTCTTTATAACCTCTTGCTCTGAATCTGCTTTTACTTTCCTGTATTACTCTCTCCGCTTCTTCCGGCACAGAGCAATTTCGTTTAAGGCGTGTAAATTCTCCGTAAGGTATGCTCCGTAACAGGGATGTTGGATGGAAGCTTGTTCCGTGGAGCACACTGTTCGTGGCTGTTTTTTTACGAAAAAGAGTGGATTCCAGTTTGTCATTTGACACATATATTTTAGTGTCCAAAAAGTCTATTTCCTTTTTGCTCGTGTTACATGTAAACTGTAGACCAATTTCATTTTGATTCAATTTGTTGAAATAAGTTTGGAATTGATCATTTGTACCGTGCCAAATAATGAACAGGTCATCGATGTAACGCACCCACAATATTATTCGATCCAAATCATGTTGGTTCTCCTCGTTCCACGCCACAGTCTTCTCCCACCACCCCATTGTGATATTTGCATAATTGGGAGATAGAGAAATGCCCATGGCCGTGCCACAGATTTGTTTGAATAACTGTTTGTCAAAGAAAAATACGTTGTTTCTCAGGCATAAGTCAATCATTTTGATTAGCATTTTTGAATGTTCAAAGTAAATGATGTTGCGTTGTTTCAGATAATATTCCACTTCTTGCATCCCGATCTCATGACGGATTGAAGTGTAGAGTGAGACTACATCGATAGTAACTAGCAAGTATTCTGGGTTCCAATCTACATTCATTAGGATTCTCAAAAAATCCCCCGTATCCTTGATGTATGAAGGAAGACTTTGTGCAATAGGGGCTAAAAATTTGTCCACATAGTTAGAAATGTTCTCATATAATGACCCACAAGCTGAGACAATTGGTCTTCCTGGCGGATGGTTCAAAGTCTTGTGAATCTTTGGGAGAAAATATATACAAGGTGTTACTGGATGGTCAATTGTTAGATACTTTTTTTCATCCTCATCTATTAGACCTTTAGCGTGCCAAATTTCCAGGTATTTTTGTAATTCTCTCTGCATATTCACATATGGGTTGTTTTCCAATTTTTGATAATTATTTTCTTGGTTTAATTGCCTCATAGCTTCATTTACATAGTCAGATGTTCTCATCAGCACGATATTGCCCCCCTTGTCCGCTGGCTTTATAGTGACTTTGTCATTTTTCATTAGTGTTTTTATGGCTTCTCGCTCTGTTTTTGTGAGATTTTCACGTGTCTTGTTTCTTACTTTAGATAAGTTGTCAATTTCCTTTATTATGGCTTCTGCGAAGAGATCGATTTTGTTACCAGGAGATAATATCGGATAAAATCTTGATTTCCTTTTTAAGCCAGTGGCTGGTCTCTCATCTGTTGGGATTTGTAACTCTTCCAGCAATTCCGTATCTGATATCGATGTGCCACTTAGGTCAAATAGTGATTCAAAACTGTTCCTCAAGTCTGGTATGTCTGCAATGGTGTTGAACATGATATCATCTATGTCCTCTTCCGCAATGTTGTGAGTCTCAGTAGATTTTCCTGCATGTACTTTTGCTAATTTTAACTTCCTGATATACTTATACAGCTCTATTCTTGTTTCTGTATAATCAAAATGGGCTTCTGGACAAAATGAAAGTCCCTTGTTCAAAACACTTTTCTCAGTTTCCGTTAATCGATGTTCTGAAAGATTCACAATTAAGTTTGTTTCAGTTTGAGATTGCGGAGGGGGTACTGACGTTTTTCGGCGTCTTGCCCTGGGCCCAGGCGGCACATTATAACTTTCCTCGCAGCCTTATTCAGCTAATACTTTACATATTTGATAAACAATATGTATTTCTGATGCCTGGAATGATCTACCGCTACTACTAATACTAGAACTACTAATGCTGCTACAGTCATTACTACTACCCCTACCTGACATTGCTTCACTTTATAAATAATATAAATACCAACACAAAAACTACAATTCGTAGTACTTCTATTAATACCACCAGTATTAGTCAGTCTACTACTGTAGCACCAGGGTAATATAACAATACTACTGCTACTACAATTTCTAATAAGTCTACTACTACCACTGTCTATTATTGTATTATAGCAACTAATGCTACTATTACAATTTCTAACAATTCTTCTACTAATAGTAATACTATTATCACTATTGCTACATTACTATTGCTAGTATTGTAAATACTAATTAATTAATACTAACACTGTTCCTTTTCTATTACTGCAACAAATAATAATAATAATAACAATATTACTTTTAAGAAGAAGACAACCAAGAGCAATGTTCTATTATTATTAGATGCTTCAGAGCTGATGGATCATTCTACTTATAGCTCATAGAAGGCTGTGATACATGCTGGAGGAGGCTCACGCTGGCACTGAAAACCCTGCAGACAGAAATCCTCAAAACGCGACATTGTTGAAAGTCTGACTCCTCAGTTACCCAAAGCCGCTGAATATGATCGGACCAATTATCAATCATGTGCATCAAGGCATATAGAAACTGCAGGCTTTCAGCATCTCATTTACCAGGATAAGTCCTATCATCAGCAATGCAATCTACTTGGAGCGTGCTTGGCCGGCTCCTGAAATGAGCCTTTGTCTGCATGCTTTCCAAGAGTGCCCCGCTAATTCTCCGCCAGGTAAAGTTTATGTTCATCTGATAGGTCTCGGGTGTCATAAGACCATGAGCTGTCTCCATCTGATAGCAGGAGTCACTGGATACATTAAATCTTATTAAATGCCACCATCCTTCAACAAAACATACTTATAACCTGGCGGCCATTTTAATAACCATATTGAAACATAACATGGCCGCCATCCAGGGCAAAACGCCAGATCTAGTTTCCTCATGCAGAAAGTGGACTCTGCTAGAGGTGTGTCCGGAGCAGGGGTATTAAAAGGGCCCTGAGGAAGGTAGTGATGAGCGCGCTAGTCAGAGGGGAAGCAGCAATGAAGCTCATGTTGGCCATATCTTTGTTTGCAGTGCTTTCAATGCTTTTTGGTCAAACGGATTCAGGTAAGAGTTTAGAATAATCGTGGTATAGGGGAGTGGGACGTATAGGAATGCTAGAGATCCCTCTAAATGTCAAGTGTGAGACGAATTTAAAATGTATTTAGCATTGATTGGAGCCACCCAGGTTTCACCCCTACCTTTCATAATTTTCTAAAATCCGTGCCCTGGGTGAATGAGAGCAGGGTGGGAGCCTCAGGGGGTAGGTTTAGGTCGCTTTGGCTATCTTTGGTTTTACTTCTGTTCTAGTTTTATCCATCTGCCATCACGCTTTGAATATATGGTAGACCTATCTATAAGAAAACCTTGAATTATAAAATTGTATTTAGTCAAGTTAGTAAGTTGATTTGTCAGCGTTCATATCCATCATACATTTTTAGCTCGAGTCAGATACAAAGTTTTTTGCAAGTTCAGATACAAAGGACCTCAACACGTCTCGTCGTGAGCAGTAAACGTATATAAATGCAATTTCAATACGATACAATTGACACACTTTTTATTAATCTATTGCAAATAACCATGAGGATTAGACAATATCAACACATTTAAATATCCATGAATACAGTTCCCAAGAAGAATGCAAGCAAGCAGTCATCAGCAATTTAAACAGCATCAAATAAAATGAGACGTGTAATAAGATATGGCGTCACTATCGCGGAAAACAAAACATACTGTCACTACTTCATGTCTTTGACGGTAAGTTGAGGCAGTGCTTGGTACAAACGACTATCACCAATCAAAAAAGGCCTGAGAAGGTGGTAATGTGTGGCAAGTATGTATTTGTTTTGCGGCATCTTGTGAAGGTAATATTGTCACCTGTCTTTTTATGCTGCTTTATTTTTGTGCTGTAATAATGCAATGTGAGTTTGATGTGTTGTACTGAGATTGTTGTTATGTTCTAGTTTGACTGTTTGGTGCAATGTGCCCTGTTATTTTTTGTGTCATTATGTTGCTCTGTATACACTGTCATCAGGATTTTGATTGTAATCATAAATCCCTCTTTCTGAACCTGCTGTCGCCAGCTGTCTTGTGGTCACAGGTCCTCTCCCAGGCCCTAACCAAACTTTCTCCATGCATCCTCCACTGTAACAATAACCCCTTCTCCATGACTGCAACTTGTGCACCTTGCACCTCTTTCTCTTCCCAAAAGTAAATCCTGCCATCTCCCAAGCGTAATCTCTCTGGTGGGCCCTGAACCTATGACCTATGACATATTACAAAACCTGGATGCCCACCCATGCGTGCTTCCCTTGTGCTCAACTGCATTCTTTTTCACACCATATCCCTTCTGTAAGTCCCCTATCTGTATACAGTAATGTGGTTCTCTGCAGGTAGGTAGAAATCATACAGGTACACACACACACACACACCCACGCGCACACACACATACAACCAGAAACACACACACACACACACACACATAATGTACATCTGTTTGTGAAACTAGGTAGCACTGCACTCAATCAACACAACTAATAGACATACAATCACCTTGTTATAGGGCGACCAACACATTACCTGTCAGCATGGACAATAGTTTAAATCCTGTTTTTCATATGCAATCCTAATGCATTCTAGGTTCTGTAGTTGTTTGCCTGCATTTTGCTAATCAGACTAAAAGTACTTGATGGCTTTGTTTGCCAGATAACAACTCAGGACAGGGAGCAGTGCCCGTGAAGACAAGGTGTACTGTTTACACCCTAGCTTTCAGGTTATATAAAATGAATGTCTGTGGACAGACATATGTAGCTACTTTGTTTGAAGAGAATACGTATTTTAGGTCATTCTAAAAAATAACTGGAATTTACTATTCAGTGGGTCAAAAAACCTAGAGCCTTATTTATGAAGGTCTTGCGCCGCCGGTGCGTCACTTTTAAAATGGGAAAAAGTGACGTACCAGTGGCGCAAGGCCTTCATAAATGAAGCCCCTAGTCTTAGTACCAGCTGCCTTGTTTCCAAAAATAGTAACTTAGCCATGTAAGTTTAAGACTCTAGGGGGCAGATGTATCAAGCCTGTTGCGGTTCGCAAAGGCCAGAATTCTGCGAATTCCAGCCTTTGCGAATCGCAAACGGCTTATTAGCATTTTTTTACATGTATCAAAAAATCGCAAAGTAAGGAATCGCAAACATTTGCGATTCCTTATTTTGCTTAAGCATTTAAGGAATCCCAAATTTTGCGATTCCTTAAATGCGATGTATGTAGGTTTTCGAAAATGCGAATTTGGGTTAAGAAATCGCAAATTACGACCAACTTGTAGTTGGTGGTAATTTGCGATTTCTTTTAAAAATGCCCTATTTGGCATTTGTGAGGGTGGCATGTGATGCACATACATGCCCATAGGGCATGTATGTGCCCCATATGCACACACATGTAGATTTCAGGGGTGCAGCAGGGTGTCTTTGAGACACTCCTGCACCCTTGAAATTATTCTCTATTTGCGATTAGCAAATTGCGAATCGCAAATTGCGAATTATTTCACAATCATTCCTATGGGCCTTCTGGCCCATAGGAATGCATGGGAAATTATTCCTTAATTGCGAATTCGCAAAATGCGAATTCGCAAAAAGGAAGACTAAGAAATCGCAAAAAAATAGCGATTTTCTACATACATTCCATTTTGCGATTTCTAAATAGCGATTCCTTAAAAGTCGCTATTTAGAAATCGCAAAATGGAATCTTGATACATCTGCCCCTAGAATCCTAAGAATTTTCGGTAATATTAGTAAACACAATGTTTGTCCTCATTTTTTTACATGTATAAAAAATCGCAAAGTAAGGAATCGCAAAAATTTGCGATTCCTTATTTTGCTTAAGCATTTATGCAATCGCAAATTTTGCGATTCCTTAAATGCGATGTATGTAGGTTTTCGAAAATGCGAATTTGGGTTAAGAAATCGCAAATTACCACCAACTTGTAGTTGGTGGTAATTTGCGATTTCTTTTAAAAATGCCCTATTTGGCATTTGTGAGGGTGGCATGTGATGCACATACATGCCCATAGGGCATGTATGTGCGCCATATGCACACACATGTAGATTTCAGGAGTGCTGCAGGGTGTCTTTGAGACACTCCTGCACCCTTGAAATTATTCTCAATTTGCGATTAGCAAATTGCGAATCGCAAATTGAGATTTATTTCACAATCATTCCTATGGGCCTCGTGGCCCATAGGAATGCATGGGAAATTATTCCTTAATTGCGAATTCGCAAAATCCGAATTCGCAAATAAGGAAGACTAAGAAATCGCTAAAAAATAGCGATTTTCTACATACATTCCATTTTGCGATTTCTAAATAGCGATTCCTTAAAAATCGCTATTTAGAAATCGCAAAATGGAATCTTGATACATCTGCCCGTAGAATCCTAAGAATTTTCGTTAATATTAGTAAACACAATATTTGTCCTCATTATCCACATTTTCGTACTATCTCTGTCCTTTACTTTCCTTAGGGAATTGGTGCTGTAGTGGCATAGCATAACAAAGCACAAATAATACATCATTTAACATCTAAATGTCACTCTCTACTGTCGTGGTATGATGACAGTGTGTGTCTTGCTCTACTCATGGAAAAGACAAGTTAAAGGTTCTCAGTGTCCATGCTTGTTGATTATTGTGAAATAACAAGACATTACAGCTCCAATACCTACCCCGTTCTTGTTGTGCCCTGTACACTGGTCTATGAGTCCTACTTCACCTACTAGCCAGGATCAGAGGCTCTAAAGAGTTTCACCGCCCAAGCTTCCTCAGGCTGCCAGGAGGCCCCAGCATGACCCTGAGTCGGTCTTAGGAGATACCCCCACAAATACAAATAAAAAACAACAGGACTCAAAAAAGTGTCACTGAGTCAGTCTTCTGCTCCAACTCTCAGAATCACTATGGACTTGACAAACTCTCTCTAGCCCGATCCAGACAAAACCACTAAAGGACTGGGAAAAGTCTTTGCAGCAATGAATGTGGTAATATTTTCCAACACACCCTATCTGGCATAGTGGTATCGCATACCTGGCTTCAAACTCCACGCACAACACTGCATCACACTGAGAAAATTTATGAAAAAGATGTGTACTGCTCTCATGAGATGCAGTGCTTACTTAAGTCCTCGTTATGAGTTGCCTGCTATTTCAATCAATCAGGAGTTTGTATAGCACAGCTACTCACCTGTGAGGGTCTCAAGGCGCTGAGAGGGGCTGCTGATCCTCCTGGGTTTGGAGGTTCAGTCGAAGAGCAAGGTCTTGAGGTCCTTCCTTAATTGGGTCACCGAGGCGGATTGCCTGAAGTGGAGGGGCAGGGTGTTCAAGGTCTTGGCCGTGTCCTCCGGTTCTGGTCATTTGGATCCGTAGCTGGGGCGTAACAAACGCCCCCGCAGGCCCCGCGGTGCGGGGGGGGGGGGGGCCCACTCCCCTCAGTAAATGAAGGGGGCCCCTGCCCCCCATAGCTCTTCTGAGCCTCTGCGTCTGAAGCAGGTGCAGGCTGCAGCCTGCTCGAGCCCCCCGCCCCCCTCCCGCTGACTGAAGGGAAACAATGTTTCAAGTGACATTGTTTCTCTTCAGTTAGAGCACGAGGCCCGGTGGGGGCCCATTTGAAGCAGGTGAAATCTGCTCTATGAGGGTACAGTCGTGGATCAGGGGGGGCAGTCTCAGTTAAACTGTGGAATCCAAAATTGTGCACATGAGGCAAACCATTGCGCCTATAAAAGGGCAGTTTTTACGAGGGCGCTGGGGGCCATATTAAAAGTGTCCGGGTAACTACATGAGGGGCCACAGAGACTTGTGCTCCCCTCATGTCACATGGACTGCGCAGTCAAAATGTCAACGTGCTCCAGCCTCCGGGTTCAAATGGACATTGAGCATATTTCAGTTAAACTTTCAGGATTGCTATCAAATATGCAAATAATCTCATTTAAAATTAATCGTGTGAATTCATTTTATAGGTAGTAATTGTGGATACGCTGAAGACCTGACTGGATTTACTCTTCAGTGAATCCACAAGTCAAGCCTTAGTCTGGATTGACCCTGACGAATCCAGGGGCCCCTCCTCGGAAGCGGGGCCCTCGCAATCATCTCCCTCATAACTGCCCCAGTTGTGTCTATTACAGACTGACAACACACTGAGCTCATAGGGGCCCCTCCACTAAAGCCTTTCTGAGTTCTCCAGGAGTACCACAGGATTTTACAGGCGTACTACAGGAGTAGCCCAGGAGTCCTACAGGAGTAATACAGGAGGACTACAGCAGTACTACTGGAGTACTACAGGAGAATTACCGGAGTTCCACAGGCGTACAACAGGAGTACTACAGGTGTACTACCGGAGTACCACTGGAGTTCTACAGGAGTACTACAGGAGTAATACAGGAGTACTAAAGGAGTACCCCAGGAGTCCTACAGGAATAATACAGATGTATTACAGGAGTCATACAGGAGTAATTCAAGAGTACTACAGCAGTACTACAGGAGTACTACATGAGAATTACAGGAGTTCTACAGGCGTACTACAGAAGTACTACAGGTGTACTACCGGAATACCACCAGAGGTCTATAGGAGTACTACAGGTGTACTACCGGAATACCACCGGAGTTCTACAGGAGTAATACAGGAGTACTACAGCAATACTTCAGGAGTATTACATGAGAATTACAGGAGTTCTACAGGCGTACGACAGGAGTACTAAAGGTGTACTACCAGAGTACAACCGGAGTTCTACAGGAGTAATACAGGAGTACTACAGGAGTACCCCAGGAGTCCTACAGGAGTAATACAGGAGTACTACAGCAATACTACAGGAGTACTATAGGAGAATTACAGGAGTTCTACAGGCGTACTACAGGAGTTATATAGGAGTACTACAGGTGTACCACTGGAGTTCTACAGGAATACTACAGCAATACTACAGGAGTTCTACAGGCATACTACAGGAGTAGCGCAGGAGTTCTATAAGATTACTACAGGTGTACTATCGGAGTACCACCCGAGTTCTACAGGAGTATTACAGGAGTACTACAGGAATACTACAGGAGTACCGTAGGAGCGGGGGCATAACTATCGCCCCGGGAGCCCACGCGGTGCAGGGCGGCCCCACTCTCTTCAGTAAATGAAGTGGGCTCCGGCCCCCTCAGCTCTTCGGTGAGCGTTGTGAGAGAGGCTTGCTTTGCTCTAAAGCAAGCCTCTTCCCCTCTAAAGCAGGTGCAGGTTGCAGCCTGCTCTGAGCCCCTCCCGCTGACTGAAGAGAAACAATGTATCAACTTACATTGTTTCTCTTCAGTCAGAGCCCGCCCAAAGGATGGGGGTGGGGGCCCCAGATACAGTATTCTCCAGGGCAAAGCTCATATGAGAAGGGATGTGGCAGCAAAATGGTGCCCTCAGGTAAGCACTCTTGTTAGAAGCACCATGTGGGCTTCCGCGGGGGGAGGGCAAGGGGGGCCGAGAAGGGTGCAAGGCAGAGGGGAGAATGGTGCAAGGTAGAGAGGAGAAGGGTGCAAGGTAGAGAGGAGATGGGTGCAAGGCAGAGGGGAGATGGGTGCAAGGCAGAGGGGAGAATGGTGCAAGGTAGAGAGGAGAAGGGTGCAAGGTAGAGAGGAGAAGGGTGCAAGGTAGAGAGGAGATGGGTGCAAGGCAAAGGGGAGAAGGGTGCAAGGCAGAGGGGAGAAGGGTGCAAGGCGGATGGGAGAAGGGTGCAAGGTAGAGGAGAGAAGGGTGCAAGGCAGAGGGGAGAAGGGTGGAAGGCAGAGAGGAGAAGGGTGCAAGGCAGAGAGGAGAAGGGTGCAAGGCAGAGAGGAGAAGGGTGCAAGGCAGAGAGGAGAAGGGTGCAAGGCAGAGGGGAGAATGATGCAAGGTAGAAAAGGGTGCAAGGCGGAGGTGGAGAAGGGTGCAAGGGGGAGGGGGAGAAGGGTGCAAGGGGGAGGGCGAGAAGGGTGCAAGGCAGACGGGAGAAGGGTGCAAGGGAGATGGTGATGAAGTTAAAAATGTGTCGTCCCCCCCCCCCCCCCGGAAACATTTCTGCAGACGCCCATGGCAACGCACACTGCTTTGTGAGAGAGAGTGGGCGAGAGTGGAGAGAGAGTGTGGAGTGAGAGAGAGTGGAGAGAGGGGGACAAGTGTAGAGTGAGAGAGGAGAGTGAGAGAGAGTGGAGCGAGAGTGAAGCGAGACAGTGGAGAGAGAGAGAGTAGAGAGAGAGTGTAGAGAGAGGGTGGAGAGAGAGTGGAGAGAGAGTGAAGAGAGAGAGTGGAGGGAGACAGTGGAGAGAGTGGAGAGAGAGAGAGTAGAGAGAGTGGAGAGAGAGAGTGTGGGGAGAGAGTGGAGCGAGAGCAGAGAGAGAGTGGAGGGAGAGAGCAGAGAGCGAGTGGAGAGAGGGTAGAGAGAGAGCATGGAGAGAGAGAGTGGAGAGAGAGTGGAGAGAGAGTAGAGAGAGAGAGAGAGAGTGGAGAGAGAGTGGAGATAGACAGTGGAGAGAGTGAGAGTGGAGAGAGAGAGAGAGAGTGGAGAGAGACAGTGGAGAGAGAGAGTGGAGAGAGAGAGAGTGGAGAGAGAGTGGAGAGAGAGAGTGGAGAGATTGGAGAGAGAGAAAGTGGAGAGAGAGAGTGGGGAGAGAGAGTGTAGAGAGAGTGAAGAGAGAGAGTGGAGAGAGAGGGAGAATGGAGAGAGAGTGGAGAGAGTAGAGAGATTGGAGTGAGAGAGAGTGGAGAGAGAGTAAAGAGAGAGAGAGTGGAGAGAGAGTGGAGAGAGAGAGTGGAAAGAGAGAGAGTGGAGAGAGAGTGGAGAGACAGAGGAGAGAGAGTGGAGAGAGAGAGGAGAGAGAGGGAAGGGAGAGAGAGAGTGGAGAGAGTGTGGAGAGAGAGAGAGAGTGGAGATAGAGTAGAGAGAGAGAAAATGGAGAGAGAGACAGTGGAGAGAGAAACAGTGGAGAGAGAGAGACAGTGGAGAGAGAGTGGAGAGAGAGACAGTGGAGATAGAGTGGGCAGAGTTGAGAGAGAGAATGGAGAGAGAGAGATAGAGTGGATAGAGAGTAGAGACTGACTGACTCAGAGACTGAATACTGACTGACCGAGAGACTGACTGAAAGAGAAACTGACTGAAAGAGAGAGAGAGAGAGAGAGAGAGAGAGAGAGAGAGAGAGAGACTGACTGACAGAGAGAGACTGACAGAAAGAGAGAGATAGAGAGACTGACAGAGAGAGAGAGACCGACTGACTGACAGAGAGAGAGTGACTGACAGGCTGACTGACTGACAGACTGACTGAGAGAGACTGACTGACTGACAGAGAGACTGAATGACAGAGAGAGAGAGACTGACTCACTGAGAGAGAGAGAGAGAGAGAGAGAGAGAGAGCGAGCAAGAGAGAGAGAGACTGTGATGGAATTGGGGTCACAGTGTGTATGAAGCTATGCAATGCCTCTTAAGATTGCTATTGTCTACTAATATAAATGTATTATCAAAATATGCTCTTTGTAGTTACATCTGCTTTTGAAATACTGCATTGTCGCTTTGTCTAATGTTTTAAAACGGAAACGAGAAGGAGCAGTGGATGCACTTTTGTCAAAACTGAACGATGAGTGGGCCCGATGTTGTATATCATGACAGGAGTCTGCATCAGGAAACCCACCTAAAATTGGGCAAACTAACCCGGTCTACTGATGGCAGGGACCCTGTAATGAATGGACCACCACCTATGATAACCTGCGGGCAGACTAAGCCCAGCCTTTAACTCCACCATCCAGTGTTACTTATAACGGCAGGATTGGTGACAGTGGCCTAACAATCGCCCGCATCCCCTGCAGTATGGCGGGTCGCTGGCCTGAGAGCTCTAGACTGGCACGGAGGATGGGAGGGGGCCCCTTCCATGTAGTTTGCAGGGGGGCCCCCTCAAGTTTCGTTACGCCACTGATCCGTAGGACGGAGGCCAGGGCGAGTTGGGTGATTTGGTACAGGGATACTTGAGACCTGGAATCCATGACTGTGGTCAGTATCCAAACACCAATTTCCAGCAAGTATGACTCTTTTTTCCTGGAATGGGGACTAACTTCCCAGACTTAAATATACTGTGTCCTTTTCGTGGCAGTATTCCACGATTGAGAGAAAAAGCCTCTGCTGACATATGCCTCCTGCTTTGAGGAGGCAAAAAGTATCAGTCTGCGGCCACGGGTTGGGGAGAGGGAACTGGTAAGCTTGCATAGGCTTTCTGTCTGCCCAGGGACAGAATAAGCGTTGTCTCCCCCCTCGTGCTGCAGCAGGTGTCAAATAGGGACTGGGCTGTGCAGCTGACCACAGCCCATGTCCCTGCAGCACCAAAGTTAGGTCCAGTGTTTTTAGGCCCGGACTTTTCGTGTATTTAGTTTGCAGACCTGATAATTCTGAACCCAAAAAAGACATGCAATTCTGAGCTGCTAAATTCCACTTGGAGTTACCGCTCTGGGTGGGATACTACAACTCATAATGTGGCCTACATGTCTGTTTCACAGCATGTGACATTGAGCAACAAACCCATCTTCAGTAGAGCTGCAAAGAGGGAGGTGCAATAACAGCCCACTTGTCCCCTCTAACACTCAGTATCCCAGGTGGTCTTATTTAATTAACAGTATGTGTTGGAGTTTTTTATTGCCTGGAACTAGATGGTTCTCATGAGAGGAGTGAAACCAGTAATTCATCCCTCACTTCTGAATGCCTGAGGAATTAATGAGACCTTCTGATGCTTTACGCCAAATGGCAGCTCTTCTCTCACACATTTTTCAGACCATCAAAATCACTGCTTAATTTGAGGCCAGCAGCATTTATTTTGGGGGACCATCACTATGTTTCTGCATTAGATATTTACTGAGAGCAAGAAAGGGAAATAGACACAAAATGGAAAGACGGGGAAGAGAAAGACAGAAAAAACGTCTCAAAGGGAGAAAGCAGCAACCTACACAAGTGAGGTAAAGTCGCAGGGAGTGTCTGGTAGTGAATTAAAGAATCATAAGGTGGTTTAAGACTACAACCTTGGTATTTGGCATAGGCTGTGGGCTTCAAAGCAGAGCTTCGGGCACCGCACTCATTGCTTTACAAATTAGGCACTGATCAAATGTGAGGATGTTCCCCAAGGGCAAAATGCGCTTGTTCTTAGAACTGTGGTAAACCGTTTCGGGGCAGGTGTCTTCTCCACTAATGAGTCAAGTAATTCATGAAAAAAGCACTGAAAAAGAACTTCATGAAGACCTGAGCTCAAGTTTCCTGGAAGCTATTACCTCCACCACCCCACTGAGGTTTTAGCCACTTCTTGATTGAGTCGTGGGATTAAGAAATACAAGTGACCTGTTCTCTAGCAGGTGGATATTAGTTTATAGGTGCCTACATTTAATAAATACACTGTCATTCATACATACATACATACATACATGCATACATATGTGATTGTACAAACATGCCATCCAATCTTGCATCAGTCTTGTTTAGGTAACTTTTTCATACTGAACTCCAAACTGACAAATGTTCTTTGAGGTTTCAATCCAAGGAGAGTCTACATCAACCCTGCTATGGTAAATGCAAATTCAGCTGTGTTGAAAGGGGTCCTAATCAAATAGAAATAAGAAACCAAATGGATTTATATAATTCTATTCCGAATTTAAGTTGCTCATGCAGTCAATATGATGTTTGATTGTCACTGTATTATACACAGCAATGCAAGGTATTTTCCACCATTGGGGTTCTATCTGACAGATTCATAAAGTTAGATTCAACTACATATCACACAAAAGAGGACGGAGAAAATGCTTGCAATTTGTTAACCACTGGTAATGACTTGGGGTAGCATTCAATCCATAATTATTTTGCTCACCATGCCACCTCCAGTTTGCACTTATCCATGTGCAAATCAGTTTTGACCCTGCTCCAATAGTAACAGTCCAGCCCAAACTTCCAGACTAGGCCTCCCCTGAACTGAAACACAAGCAATTCAGGACCGGTTTTGCACTGATTAGGGCTCTTCAGTCTGTTGTAGCTTGGTTTCAGTGGCACAGTGAGCACTGGACCCACGTCTGAGCATACTTTTGCCACTTTAGGCATCAAACACACAAAAGGGGATGGGGGGAATGCTTGAAATTTGTCTAATCATTGGCAATCACTCTGGGTAGCATTCCAACATTTTCTTCATATACATATTGACATGTATGTCTTTTTAACAATTTTATTTTGAAAGTTTCACATATAAACAAGCCAAATACTGGTGCAGGCCTTCACTGACCATACGTACAGATATTCACTGAAGCAGATATGAAATCGTGTTTCGTGTTGCAAAAGAATTGTTATGCTATTCAATGGGAATTTACAATTATGATTGGCCACTTGGAATTTTGCATCCAAAGATTATGAATTTTTGGAATTGCAAAATTGGATGTGCCTGCCATTAAAATGCAATTACAATGCAGTACAATACTCACTCCTATACATTTCTGTCCAGAAATCTTGATCATAGTTTCAAACCTCTAGTTCATGGTTATGTGATCGCCAAGAAAGCACCGCAGTCTAGAATTGTGTTTGCATTCAAAACTAAATATGTTTATCACAACTAAACATGAAAAATAAAATTGAAGATATCCAAGATTGCAACCTGGCCAATATTTTACCGACATGCCTTGTATTGTTTGTGTCATGACTGTTAAAAAATTGAGAGAAAGCAGCAAAGGTTAGTATTTTCCTCTTTGAAATGTAAATTCAAGATGGCACATATAAGTAGCAACGTGAAGCGTATTTAAGGGTTGTCTAAACTATTTCTAAACGAATAGCAAAAAAAGAGACATAGTAGTCATAATAAAAAGAATCCACAGAATTTAAAAAAAGTTTTATTAAAGTACCAGCCTCAAGCCAATTGTACCACAGAATATTGGGAATGGGATTTTTGTGGTATCCTAATATCATAGACAAATTGAAAAAATATCAAGGGACATATAAAAAACCAAAGAAATACTTTATTTATTCTGTCTAGAGAAATGTTTTTTTTTAATAAAAATGTGTTTCAGATCGCAGAGACCGATGTCGCTGAATGGAGTGTCATTAAGTGTAGTGGCATATACAACAGTGGAGGAGAGTGTCATACAGTGTAGCTTTGTAGTGTGTAGTGTAGACTTGACAATGTGTGTTTTGGTCTCCTCCTTAAAGGTTCTCAGTGTCCATGCTTGTAGACCAAGTGAAATAACAAGACATTATAGCTCCCATACATACCCCGTTCTTGCTGTGCCCTGTACACTGATCTGTGTGTCCTACTTCGCCTACGAGCCAGGATCAGAGGCTCTCCAGATTCTCACTGTCCAAGCTTCCTCGGGCTGTCAGGAGACCTTTGCATGGCCCTGAGACTTAGGAGATACCCCCACAAATGTAATAAACAAGGACTCATAAAAATGTCACTGAGCCAGTCTTGTGCTCCAACTCTCAAAATCACTATGGGTCTCACAAACTCACTCTTGCCGCATACAGACACTACACATAAGGACATGGGAACATTCTTTGTAGCATGGAATGTGGTAATCTTTTCCAACACACCCCTATCTGACATAGTGGTATCTCATACATGGCTTCAGCCTCCATGCATCACACTGGGAATTTTACGAAAAATATTTGAACTGTTCTCATGGGATGCAGTGCTCACTTAAGAACTCATTAGGAGGTGCCTGTAATTTGGTGCAGGGATACTCGGCGCCTGGAATCCATGATTGTGGTTGGTTCCAAGCACTAAATTCCAGCAAGTATGACTCTTTTTTCCTGGAATGGGGACTAACTTCCAGACTTAAATATAATGTCCTTTTCCTGGCAGTATTCCAAAATTGAGAGGAAAAGCAGCTGCTGACATTTCCATCTGCTTTGAGGAGGCAAAAAGTACCAGTTTAGGGCCACAGGTGGAGGGGGAGAGGGAACTGGGAAGTTTATCTTGGTTTTCTGTCTGCCCAGGGTAAGTTTTGTTTCTTCCCTCGTGTTAGCTGCATGGGGTTAGACAGGGACTGGGCTGTGCAGCTGACCACAGCCCGTGCCCCTGCAGTTCCAAAGTTAGGTCCAGTGTTTTTGTCCCCAGACGTTTCATGTCTGGAGTTTGCAGACCTGATCATTCTGGACCCGAAAAAGACATGTAACTCTGAGCTGCTTCATTCCACTTGGAGTCAGTAGCGTAGCATAGGCCCCGGCAGCCCCTGCGGCGTGGGGCCCCCAAGTTCCAGGGGTCCCGCTCAGCACAGTGCCCTGACCTGAGAGCTACTGATTTAGACAGGCGGGGAACCTCCGTGTACCTTGAGGGGGGCCCCTCAAATTTCATAACCCAACTGCTTGGAGTTACCGCTCCAGGTGGAATACTGCAACTCATAATGTGGCCTACATGTGTGATTCACAGCATGTGACATTGAGCAACACAAACCATCTTCAGTAGAGGTGCAAAGAGGGAGGTGCAATACAAGCCGGCTGGTCCCCTCCAAAACTCAGTATCCAGCGTGGTCATTTTGAGTTAAGAGTATGTGCTGGCTTTCACTGCCTGGAACTAGATGGTTCCCGTGAGAGGAGTGAACCCTGTTATTTATCCCTCACTTCTGACTGCCTGAAGAATGAATGAGACCTTCTGACACTTTACACCAAATTGCATCTCTTCTATTACTCAATTTTTAGACCATCAAAATCACTGCTTAATTTGGGGTCAGCAGCATTTATTTTTGGGGATTATCACTTATTTATACTATATATATATATATATATATATATATATATATATATATATATATATATATATATATATACATATATATATATATATATATATATATATATATATATATATATATATATATATATATATATATATACTGCATTAGATATTATGAGAGCAAGAGAGGGAAAAACACACAAATCAGAAAGACGAGTGAAGAAGAGAGAAAAAAGGAAAAACCGTCACAAAGAGAGAAATCACCAACCTACATGAGTGCGATAAAGTCGCAGGGCAGCGTCAGGTAGTGAACTAAAGAGGAATAAGGTGGTTTAAGACTACAAGCCTTGGTATTTGCCAAAGGCCATGGGCTTCAAAGCAGAGCTTCGAGCACCGCACTCATTGCTTTACAAAGTAGGCACTGATCAAATGTAAGGATGTCCCCCAAGGCCAAAATTAGATGTTCTTTGAACTGTGGGAAACAGTTTTGGGGCAGGTTTCTTCTCCACTACTGACTCAATTAATTCATGAAAAAAGCACTGAAATAGAACTTCGTGAAGACCTGAGTTCACGTTTCCTGGAAGCTTTTACCTCCACCACCCCACCGGGGTTTTAGCCAATTCTTGATTGAGCCGTTGGATTAAGAAATACAAGTGACCTGTTCTCTAGAAGGTGAATATTAGTTTCTAGGAACCTACATTCAATAGGTTCACTGTGATACATACATACATACATACATACATACATATGTGATTGTACAAAATGACATTCGATCCTGCATCAGTCTTGTTTAGGTAACTTTTTCATACCGAACTCCACACTGACAAATGTTCTGTGCGGTTTCATTCAAGGAGAGTCTACATCCGTGGTTCCCAAACTATGCGCCGCGGCACCCCGGTGCGCCGTCATGAGTTGCCAGGGGCGCCGCGCTCACGTTAGGAAAAACAAGCTTATTGCAGCGATTTCTTAACGAGCTCCGTGGAGCATGCTTTTTTACACTCACACTGATGCAGGTGGTACAGTTGTAAAACGGAGGTTGGGCAGAAGATCGGCAGGGCATTTGATTATCATTAATTATTAATCAAATGCCATGCCGATCTTCTGCCAACCTCTGTTTTAGACCTGTATCACCCGCATTATTTTTAGTGTAAAAAGGCAGACTCCACGGAGCTCATTAAAGACTCAGAAAGCGGGCAACCCTGGGAGGCCTCATCGTACTTCCTGACATTTTGGTAGCACTATACCCCTCCTCAAATTTGGAGCGCTGCAGCACCGACATTGCAATACAGGGCTGTGCCCCTCCCACAGAAGCATTCTGAGCAGGGTATCCAACTTGGTAAAAAAGGCACCTGGGGGCGGGGGATCACTGACACATGTACTAAGGATAGGTGGTGGGGTGGGTTGGCACTGAGTTAGTTGTCTCAACGTATGTTTATTACAAATTTGAAAATGAAGACATGTAACTTGTTCTGTGCTGCAATGTAACCTAAGTTAATTACTGAATGCTGAGCATGTTAATAAAACAGATTTTAGAAAAAGGCATCTGGGATAAGGTATGAATGAATGTATCGGCATTTCTAAAGCTCGTGGTTACCTGAGGGCATCCCAGCGCTGCTAACAGTGCAGTCAGAAAAGCTCCGAGCGATATTTAGGAAAAAAGAACGGTTATAATTTGTTTTCAAAAGATCAGATAATTTGGTTCAAGACGGGTCTGAAGGGGAAGGTGGTATGAGCTATTCAGTAACACAAAAAGGAATCTAGGCAATGTAATCATCGTAAAAATAGCCATCCTGGCAAATATGGAGAGCAGCAGCATGTTCAAGTGTCTAACATTTTTCTCAAGCGCTTTTACCATTGGTCCCTAGTTTGCCTCACATTAGGTTTCAGCTCCTGTTGTCACCCAAATGCAAAGGTACTTGAACCTATGGGGCTCCCGCCTAAGCAGCAGAGGCAGCTGCCCATCTGACATCCTGCCAGCCATAGGAAACAGCAGAGATTTACCACAATTTATCGTAAATCCAGAGTATCTCACATAAAACATAAATACTGAAGATATCCCACAGTCTGGTAAGGGATTGGGCCGAGTTCGCAAGGTACAACTGTATGTCATCTGCATAGAATGAGATCCTCTCTTCCCAGTCCATGCCTCCAGTCCATCCCCATATCTGTGCATCAACATACAGGGAGGCAACATACTCATATTCCAACCTCAGCAACTCTATCTCCAAATCCGACAAGTGCATTATCCTTCTTCTCTTCTCCCCCCCCCCACTATGATCACTCCCCCAATCGTGACTGTGTATTCACTTCCCACTGACCCTGTATTATCTTTGAAATATTGCTGTGTAGCCCTATCTAGGTGTTTCACCTCCTGTTTATTCCCAAGTCCCCAGGCTGCCATCCTCCATTCACTATGCTCTAGTGGTCTATTTGAAGTCCGAGAAACCTGCAGGAGGGAATGCTGAGTGATCCCCATGCTAGATACCTAGCCGCTGTGAACCTATGCATGGCAACCAATGGTGTCAGGAAGTAGTCTAACCTAGCAGAATATTGTTTGTGTTGGAGAAGAAAGAATAGCCTCTCTCCTGTCCATGTAGAGAGGGCTGAATATCTCCCAGCCAAGTGCTTGTGTGAACACCTTTAGCATCCCGTCTGTCACCTCTCACTCTGGTTTAGTGTTCATCCTGTCCAAAAGAGATTTCAGTACTGGATTGAAGTTGCCTCCCAGCACCTCAAGGGGTGGGGGGCATGATTACCAGCAGTCGGCCCGATTTTGCAGTGTCCCTTTCTACAATACTGATGGGGCATACACATTCATCAGAATCATGTCTTCACATCCCCATACCCCTGCACCGCTGCATATTAGCCCTCTGCATCTGACCATGTACAGGTGACATGGAATGTTAGTAATTTTTCAATACAAATTACCACACCTCTGCTGCCTCATCACTGAGGACATGCTGTCCTCTGTCTCGTGCACCTAAAGAGCTTCAAATGGTTGCCTCAGAACACCAGACGGACCTACATGCAAGCACTCATCACCAGCAGGCTGGACCACTGCAGCACTCTCTGTGCCGGAATCACTAAAAAACTCCTTCGCAGACTCCAGACCATCCAGAATACGGCTGCAAGATTCAAACTCAACTTCCTACGCCGCACCCACATCACACTGCACCTCAAGAAACTTCACTGGCTCCCTACTTACAAACACAGCCAGTTCAAACATTTTACAAACACATACAAAGCCCTACACAACACATTAACAGAATATGTATCGTTTCTCACTTAACAAGTTTTTATTAAACAACTGTTATATTTTTGTTTTGTTATAAATTTGATTATAATACCTTCATTGTTCGTTGCATCAGAATTAATTTACGGAAGACAACACGAAGTACTACCGAGGTCGGGCTTACATCCCCTACCCCCCCGCCCACCGGTAAGAAAATGGTGGGGAGCCACGGCCAATTGCTAATTAGGTCAAGGGAGCCACAGGTCAAAAAAGTTTGGGAAACACTGGTCTACATTAACCCTGCTATGTTAAAATCAAATTCAGCTGTGTTGAAAGGTGTCCTAGTCAAATACAAATGAGCATTCAAATGAATTTATATATTTCTATTTAGAATTTAATTTGCTCATGCACTCTATATGATGTTTGATTCTCACTGCAGTATACATAGCAATGCAAGGCATTTTCCACCAGTGGAGTGCTGTGTGACAAAATCGTAAAATTAGATTTAACTACATATCACACAAAAGGGGACAGAGAAAATGCTTGCAATTTGTTAACCACTGGTAATGACTTGGGGTAGCATTCCAATCCATAATTATTTTGCTCACCATGCCACCTCCAGTTTGCACTTATCCATATGCAAATCAGTTTTGACCCTGCTCCAATAGTAACAGTCCAGCCCAAACTGCCAGAGAAGGCTCCCCCTGAACTGAAACACAAGCAATCCAGGACCGGTTTTGCCCTGATTGGGGCTCCTCAGTCGGTTGTAGCTTGGTTTCAGTGGCACAGTGAATAAGGAACTCATGTCTGAGCATACCTATGCCATTTCGGGCATCAAACACTCAAAAGGTGATGGGAGGAATGCTTGAAATTTTTCTAATCACTGGCAATCACTCAGGGTAGCATTCCAAAATGTTCTTCAACTACATATCGACATTCATGTATTTTTAACAACTTTATTTTAAACGTTTCACATATAAACAACCCAAATACTGGTGGTGCAGGCCTTCAACAACCATACATGCAGATATTCATTGAAGTAGATATGAAGTCTAAAATTGTGTTTGCATTCAAAATAAAATGGGTTTATTCCAACACAACTACACATGAAAAATAAGAAAGGTGCAACTAAAATGGAAGGCATCTAAGATTGCATCCTGGCCAATATTCTACTGACATGGCTGGTATTTTTTGTGTCATGACTGCTAAACAATTTGAGAAATCAGCAAAGGTTAGTATTTCCCTCTTTGAAATGTAAATTCAAAATGGCAAATATAAGTAGTAACTTTAAGCCTATTCAATAGTTATCTAAAGTATTTCTAAATGAATAGCAAAAAAGAGACATAGTAGTCATAATAAAAACTATCCAAAGGATTTAAAAAACATTTTTATTAAAGTACCAGCCTCAGGCCAATTGTACCACAGAATATTGAGACTAGGAATAGTGTAGTATCATAAGATCATATACAACATGAAAAAATATCAAGAGACATATGAGAAACCAGAGGAAAACTATTTAATCTGTCAAAAGAATTCCTTATATTTTGTAAATAAAAACGTGTATCAGATCATAGAGTCTGATGTCGTTGAGTAGAGAGTCATTAAGTGTAGTGTTGTACGGAACAGTGAAGGAGAGTGTCATACAGTGCAGCGTAGTAGTGTGTAGTGTCACAGAGTGGAGAAGAGTGGAGTGGAGCAGAGTCAAGTGCCATACGGTATAGCAGGTCTGGACTGTGAGCGCAAACCAGCCCTGGCTATTGAGTCGGCCCGAAGGGGTGGCATGCGCGTGTGGAAAACACTTTTCTTACAGGGGACCTATATTGGAGCTATGCTGCAAAACCGGTCCCCGGTACAAAAACAGCCCCTCAGGGGCACGAAAAAGGGCCCCATCCTGGCAGCCTACCGGGAAAACGCCTGGTGCCCGCTACATCCAGTCTAGCCCTTGCGTATAGTGTTTTACAGTACAGTGGCGTGGACTGCAGCACAGTGGAGAGGCCTGATGTAGACTCAAGTAAACTGTCATAAATTGGAGTGGCATCTTGTACAGTACATAGGAGTGTGTGTCGTACAGTGTTGGAAAGTGTTGTAGAGTGGAGTAGAACATTGTACAGTGGAGTGAAATGGTATAGAGTGGAGTACAGAGTTGTGTAGTGTAGTGTTAGGCCATAGAGTGGAGTACAGTATTGTAGAATGAAGGGGTGTAGAGCAGAGTATCATACAGTGGTATGGAGTGGAGTAAACTGTTGTGCAGTGGAGTACAGTAGAGTAGAGTTCAGTGTAGTGGTGCCGCATAGCGTGGAGTTGCATGATCTCGAGTAGAGTGGCGTGGAATAGAGTAGAGTGGATCAGCGTAGCATACAATGCAGTAAAGTGGTGTAGAATGTAGTGGTGTGTTGTTGAGTGGACTAGATTGGCGTGTAGTAGAGTGCCATCAAGTGTTGCAGAGTGGAGTACAGTGGTGTGTGACAGAGTGAATTGATATATATTGGAGAGGCATGGGGTAGAGTACAGTGCAGTACAGTATGGTAGAGTGGAGTGGCATAGACTGTCATAGAGTTGAGTGGCATAGAGAAGCGTACGGTAGAGTGGCATAGAGTGCAGTAGTGGTGTGCAGTTGTGTGTCTTAGAATAGAGTGGAGTAAAGTGGGGTAGAGCAGCGTAGAGGGAGTTGCGGAGAGAGTTGTAGAATAGAGTAGAGTGTCTTAGAGTTGCACAGAGGAAAGTAGAGTGCATTGACAGGAGTACACTGTTGTACAGTAAAGTGCTATAGAGTAGAGTATAGTGTGGTAAGGGTGAGAAGTGTAGACTGCTGTTGAGTGGATTACAGTGTCGTTGAGTGGAGTATATTAGAGTTGTGTGGAGTGGAGTTTAGTGGAATGGAGTGGAGTGGCCTGCAGTGGAATAGCATAGAGTGGAGTGGTGTAGAGTGTAATGGGGTAGAGTGGAGTGGCATACAGTGAAGTGAGGTACAGTATAGTGACATACAGTGGAATAGCATAGAGTTGAGTGGCGTACAGTGGAGTGGCATAGAGTGGAGTAGCTCAGAGTGGAAAATCATAGAGTGAAATAGCATAGAGTGGAATAGTGGAGAGTGGAGTGGTGTACCATGGAGTGGTGTAGATTGGAGTGGCAAAGAGCAGAATGCCATAGAGTGAAGTGGTTGATAGTGTAATATGTACAGTGGAGTGCCTACAGTGGAGTGGTATAGAGTGGAATGGCATAGAGTGGAAGAGTGTGGAGTGGTGTACAATGGAGTTGCGCATAGTGGAATAGCGTAGAGTGGAGTGGCATAGAGTGGAGTGGAGTGGCATAGACTGGAGAAGCATAGAGTGGAGTGGTATAGAGTGGAATAGATTACAGTGGAGTGTTGTAGAGTGGAGTGTGTAGATTGGAGTGGGGTAGAGTGGAGTGGCATAAAGCAGAATGGCACTGAGTGGAGTGGCGTATAATGGAATAGTGTGGAGTGGTGTGGCATACAGTGGAGTGTTGTAGAGGGGAATGGCATACAATGGAATAGTGTAGAGTGGAATGGAGTTGAGTACAGTGGAATAGCGTAGGGTGTAGTGGTGTAGAGTGTAGTGGCATACAGTCAAGTGGTGAAGACTGGCATACAGTGGAGTGGCGTACAGTGGAATACCGCAGAGTAGATTAGAGTGGGGTAGAGTGGAGTGGTGTAGAGTGGAGTGGCATAGAGTGGAACAGCATACAGTAGAGTGGCACAGAGTGCACTGGCATAGAATGCAGTGAGGTACAGTGTAGTGGCATACAGTATAACAGCATAGCGTGGAGTGGTATACAGTGTAATGACATATATTGGAGTGGCAAACAGAAGAGTGGCGTAGAGTGGAACAGCGTAGAGTGGAGTGACGTTGAGTGGAATGGCGTTCAGTGGAGTGGCGTATTTTGAAATAGTGTAGAGTGGAGTGCTGTACAGTGGACTGGTGAAGAGTGGAATAGCGTACAGTAGAATAGTGTAGAGTGAAGTGACGGAGTGGATTGTGGTTAGTGTAGAGTGGAGTGGCGTACAATGGAATAGCGTACAGTGGAGTGGGGTAGAGTGAAGTGCAATACAGTGGATTGGCGTAGAGTGGAATAGTGTACAGTAGAGTGGTGTAAAGGGTAGAGGTGTAGAGTGGAGTAGTGTAGAGGGGAATGAAATGTAGTGTAATGGCATACAGTGAAATAGCATAGAGTGGAGTGGCATACAGTAGAGTGAAGTACACTGGTTGGCATATAGTGGAGTGTACAGTGGAATAGCGCACAGTACATTGGCGTACAGGTGGAGTGACATACAGTGGAGTGGTGTATAGTGGAATAGCGTACAGTAGAGTGGCGAAGAGTGGAGTGGCTTATAATGGAGAGGCATAGAGGTGAGTGAGGTGATGTGTAGTGGTGTGCATTGGAATAGAGCATAGAGAGGAATAGCATAAAGTTGAATGGCATATAGTGGAGTTGCCTACAGTGGAATAGCATAGTATGGAATGACATAGAGCAGAGGGGCATACAGTGGAGTATGCAGCCTGGAGTGTTGTAGAACTTTAACTGCTGCTAAGTTAGAAAAGACTTGCAACATATTAACAAGACAGTGTCCACATTCCTTTGGGATCATAGAATGTTCTCTATTTGTCATTTGAACATCAACTATTTAAAAACAGCACTATATCATCCAAATGGTGTACATCTTATTAATTATGGAAACCATATCTTCCTTCCAAATCTGAAGTGTTGGTTAATCCAACATATCTAATAATATTTAGTTTTCCAAACAACCTAAGGCTTTATTAAAAGCCACACTATACCTTGCATAATTACATTTTGTGTTGGGAATTTGTTTGAATTAATATTACCCGTAACGTAGTACTTCCTAGATACTACTGTGGTAGAACCATGGTACTTTGTAAACATTTTCTAAAGAGTATAAACCTATACAACTCATTTCACTTACCACAACTCACTTTGTTACAGTGGCATACTTATTGCTGTCTGTCCACCATAATTTATCTGTTTTATTTCCTATGTAAAAACCCAGCACACTCACATTGTGCTGTAATCCAGATGGCTGCCTTTTCATTTTAGAAGGGCTTTGATTAACCAATCATATTGTGTTTTGTCCTACAAAAGATGGCGGGTGGCAGCCATTACCCCACTTATCACTTAAGTCTATTGGATTAATTCCACAAAGAAAAGAAAATTTAGGTCCACAAGTATGATGGACCAGCCACCAGTCAATCCTCTATTAGGAAATCACCTTGCTCCTAAAAGTATTGAAATATTACTTAGCAATCCAAGTCCAGTCATCAGTACCATAATATTAATCAAGTGTCCATGTTTCTATGTGATATCACAAAGATCCTGGATTTGATTTCTATTTGATTCTTTATTAACCGCTTCGCCATGGCAGACATTCCGCCGGGGTGCGTCCGAATCCGACGCGTGCGCAGATCGGACGGACCCCGCCCGTCCGACGCACACGCCGACCGTGACTTCGGATGGCATGGGGCTGTCCAACGCATCGAAAAGGTTAAACATCTTCTCATAGAATTATATTGATTATAGTTATAGCCAATGCAATTTAGTCCCCCCTTTGGGACTTTCATCAGGGCTACAACAATATATATAGAAATGTGTCTTTGCAATCTGTTGATATATATTTGAAAAACTATATAGACAACATTAAAAAGCAAAACTCACAATGCCAGTTTTGGCAATAATTGACAAAAATAATACAACATGCAGAATACCATTCAAATAGGTAATTGAATATCAGAATGATGAAATGATGAAATTAGGTTGTATTGGTGACATGTCAATATACAATGCTCATCATTTAGCAGCAAATTGTAAATACAATTGTTGTAGCCATGAAGCAGTCTCATGGCGGACTAAACACGTTGGCTATGGCTACAATCAATGTAATTTTATGAGAAAATGTTTAACAAAGAATCAAATAGAAATCAAATCCAGGATATTCATGTTGTTACATTGAAAAATGATGGTTGATGAATTACCTTTATTGTTTATATTTAATTAAAACCATTTACAAAATTCATGTTTAAAAATCAGATTCAATAAAATCACATCCAATATTGTAATAAATATGTAAAGCTTCAGTTTTTATGTTTATTAAAGATTAAAAATTAAGACGGATGGGAGTCTTCTTGGTCGAATTGCCCTTGGCTTGTATACTTCTTTCATCTCAATCGACCAATCCCAGTGTGCATACTTCTTCCATTTTATTATCTACCATATTTAAAAAGTCCACTCATTTTCAATTCAACTGCTGGTCATCAGAGTTGAATCAAGCTATCACAGCTTGTCGTCTTGTGCTAATTCCCCGGCATTAAATTCAGGTTTAAGTAGCCGTGCCCTTTCTCGCTTTAAGTGCAGACAAGAACAAATCAAATTAGCCATGTCCTCCATCCCATTTCTACACAGACGACAATTCGATGTGGATTGTGCCCTCTGCCATGGGGGGATGTGCAGGATGGATGGCACCTTTCCTAGTCTGTGTTTGAGGAATTTTTCTTTTATGCACCGAGAGTACCTCAAACTGAATTAAAATTGTAACCTGAGTGTTTTGTAGCTACCTATAGTCATCCATGCGCGGCTCCGTTTTGCAAAGGTGGCTTTGTCGTCTCTTAGCGAGAGGGTCTTGATTGTTCTGCGTACTAGTTTTTTTAAAAGTGAATGCGAGGTTGGTATGGCCCAGAGATCGGTGAGCCATATAGTTATGAGACTGCTTTTTAGATAGTTCCTGGCTGGCCTTTGTGAGCTAAGCTGTAGTTCCTTCCAGAGTAAATGGTTTAGGGAGTTCTCAGGGGCATCCTTTATTGTGTGCCAGCTAGTTAGGTAAGCTCCCTGTCTTGCTAGCTGTTGGTTGGTGAGTCCAAAGTCCAGCCTGATCTGGGCCGGAGATGCATATATTGGAATGTTGAAAATGGTCCTGTAAGCTCTCATGATGGTACTGTCAAGAATTTTAGAAATAATCGCTCCCTCTTAGAGCAATGATTCCTGTTGGTAGAATTTGTGCTTGAACATTCTGAAGTAAGGGAGAGAGTCTAGGACCTGTCAGCTTAGATTTCAGTTGTTTCAGAGTTGTTGCTAAACCCAAGCCTTTTCTTGGAATTGATTGGAGTTGGTTAATAAATTGACCGCTGTTATCAATGTTTATGCCTAGATATTTTTTGTTTTTAACATTATGAATTCTGACATTTCCCAGATGCCAAGCATAAGACCCTTTTTAGGTTTATAGTATTTTTATTGAATTTTATATTAGGCACATAAATGAACCTTGAAAACAACAAAGAAAAACTGTTGATTAACTGTATCCCTCATTCACCCACCTCCTTTGAAGAGTATAAGACCCTTTTTAAAGATCTTTTTATGGACATAGTTTTGGTCTTGTCGAAATTTACTTCCAGGAACATTTCTTTAGCATAGCTCTCTAGTGCATTTAGGAGGAGCTATAACCCTACTTTCGTGTGGCTAATCAGGATCCGATCATCCGCATAGAGTATGCTGGACAAGGCCTTACCTCCTATCCTTGGGGCATGTGCATTGGATAGGTTTAGGGAGCACACAACCCTGTTTGATACCATTGGTTCTGTGGATGCGCCTTGATAGATGACTTCCTTTCCCCAATTTAATCTGAACCCAGGTGTTAGTGTGTAGTTGTATAATCATTTTCAGGAGAGAGTCCGGAATAGTCCAACCCGCCAATTATTTCCACAGCCTTACCCGATCTATGTTGTCAAATGCGGATTTAAAATCTATAAAGCAAAAGTGTAAAGACTGATCTATAGCTCTTCCTTTATCAATAAGGAGTGACATTATTAGGATGTTAGTGGCTGTGCCAGTTGATTTACAAATTCCTGTCTGGTTGTATGGAATAATACATTAAACATGGACAATTGCTTCACATTATGTGTTGAGTATTTGGTTCTGGTGAATGGGCATGGAGTGCGGAGTTTTATCCAATAATATTGTGTTTTGTCATCGCCATGTATCGCAGTACTTACACTGTAGTACTGTGGTACTACAGGGACATCAAATATCACAACGTTGTCCTGCCTTATAACTTAACTACTGGAAAAGAAATACACTTCAAATGCTAAAAAGGATCATCTACACCCCCTAATTATGTTCCTGGCAAATTTAATTAAAAACGTGTAGCCATTTTTGCACTATGCGTGAGTACAAAGTCTATGGAAAATGCATTGGTGCCCAAACCTGTTTTGGGACCCCCACTTTTTCTTTGCACCCCTTGGCCAATCGACGTAAACCTTTGCATCCTCTGCCAATGTAGAAAATGGAATAAGTCTCTAAAGTTTTATTAAGATTCATCCAACAAGTACAAAGTCAAATATCAGAGGAATTCCTATTTCTGGCAAGGCTAACTATAACTACAGAGTGCCTACTGCCACTTTGTAATACATCCTCAAGGTACATATATGTGGAGATAAGTATAGAAAATCTATACCTACTTTACCTTTCAATATCTTGGCCCTCGATATTCTGTCTATGATATTAAAGTCCCAAAATATTCTGTACTTGATATTCAGGAGGCAAACACATCAGGCAATTCCAAGATCTCAAAACATGGAAAAATAGCTGCTTTATTTTCTCTCAGAAAGATGGCAATCCTCCTGTTGTGTATCCCCGGTGGACAGCTGAGCTCCTCCACCTAACATCTTATGAAAGCAATGCTTCCTTTATGTGAAGGATAGCACAGCATGATCTATAAAGCATCAACATTGTAGCTAGGGAAAAAAGAGAATACATCGCTGCAAAAGAACAGATAATAAACAATAGATCAGACCTGTCCAACAAGTAGCCAGTGAGCTACTGGTAAAGCTCTGGGCACCTTCTAGTAGCTCTCATGTGTGCAGCCCAGCCTACTAAAATTAGCAGCTTGTGTTTGTTTGAAATAATACATGTATACCAAATTGAAAAGCATGTCTTTCACTTGAATTAACACACTGGGAAAGTTCATTTCTATTTTGTTTTAGACCCTGTACTGTTTGGCGGGTTTTGTGTTTTGCAAGATCTTATGCCATAACGGGGAGCACTGCTCCACCTTGTCCCTGTGATGGTGTTTTAGAACAGTCTTTGTTACATTATATGTTCTTTTGTACTTATTTTAACTATGCACGTAAGCACTTTCTCAAGCCATTGCTAAAAGCCCTTGGTCACCGTAGGTGTAGAGAGGCCTTATATCACCTTCAATTGCAGAACCCTCCAAGCATTTGCTTTAGTGTATGCTCTTTCTTAAAAGCTGCTATTAGAGCCAGGAGAACAATGGAGGGCTGATATCACCCCCAGGTTGAGGAAATCGCCTATTGTTATCATTGCCATTTGTGCTTTGTGTGGTCAATCCCTAATTATCATGTATATTGGATTTGTAGATTCTCTATGACTCATGTACTCAACAACTGTATAAACACTTAAGAGACTATTTTATTGACAGCTGTTAACCAGCTGACTGGGGAATTATGCTGTTTAATTGTGTATTTATTGATGTTTTTAATCTCGATGGATTTCTATGGGTTTTATATCTACTTTTATTTGTCTTTTATTGCCAGCCGGACGAATAAAGATCTTTTGAACTTGAACTTGAAAAGCATGTATTTGAGATGACAAAGTGTGCATTTGTAGAACTCCCAAGCTGTTTCTTGAAGAAAAATTGTTGAATTCCTAAAATATGTTTAAAGCTGATAGTGCAGTGATAAAACATGAAACAGTGGGGAAAAATTACTGATGTTATTACCTTGGTTTCCGGTCTTATTGCTACTATGTCTGTTACGTATTACCTACGTAGAGCCAACCACTGTGTGACGTGGTCACTATTACAACACTGACAATGTTAGCAGCTCAGATGATTTTCAGTGAACATAAGAAGCTCTTATTGCAGTAAAGGTTAGAGACCCCTTACAATAGGTGCTCCATTTAGTGTGCAACATATACTGGTCTGCTTACCTCCACCAGGTGCGACAGTTTCATCTGATGAAAAACGAAGCATGTATTATGCCTTAAGAAAAAAAAAAAAGAGGCAAATAGTCATTTATTACTTTATTTATTAATGTATTCAAAGTTTATAAGACCTGGCAAACAAATTTCAGACCTTGGTACATTGAACCAGGGAGGGAGAAACGGGACAGGGCCAAAAGGTATAAATATGTAAGACAAGGAACAGTTATGTACTAAGCTTAAAAATAACCAGTTAGAACTGGTATGATTGGACACACGAGAAAACATATGCTTTGAGTTTCTTCTGTGATTTGATGTTCAATCCGGCTGTGCAGTTGAGCGGAAGTATGTTGCACTGAATGGATGCTTGAACTTCAAGCAGCGACTGATTTATGCGTTTTTGGTATTGAGGTTTGGCCATAGACATCTAGAGTAATATTTGGCTACTGAATTCTAATGGTAAGCAGGATTCTACATTGATTGATCTCACTTGGTGTATTCCTATTTTGTTGATCATGATTACTTCCTTCTAATCTCCGAGGGAGGTCACGCCCTGTAATTTGTTATTCTTCTACGAAGGCACTTTTATTGTATTTGCATTTTATAACTTGTAAAATACACCAGTCAATTTAATGTGAAGTTGGATCTTTTATTGGCAACTCTGCTTCTCACTTTGCCAGCTCATCTTTAAAACAAATCTCCCAACTGTCCTTACTTCAAACTCCCACACCGCAATTATTCCACATTCTACCTAGTGATGTAAGATACACTCCAAACATGGAATGTATCAACACAACATAACTGTGTCTTTACTGTGTATTCACTCCTCACCCCTGTAAAGCTCTCTGATATCCTCACGGGTCATGTTCACGCTAAATAAAACTTCATAAATAAATAAATAAGCAGAACCTGAATTGTGAAACGCCTCTTGAGTGAGACTACATCTTCAAAGGGATATATGCCTGCATGTGTAACCAATTCAGATTGTTCAATGGTTGTTTGTACTGTTCCAGTGGTTGTAGGTGAAATACCTTCTTAGCTGCTTAATTTTTATAATGTTGTGATTTGATGAGTTGAAAGGATGGTCGGTCTATGTACAAGGTGAGAGGGTTCTCCTCTCTCACAAGAAATCAACGCCCTGGTCATAACTGTTCTGCGAATATGGAATAGACATGTATAGTGTAAATAGGTTGAGATAAATGACCACTTTAATGCATACCTAATAGCTATCAGTAGCTCTTCGAACCCTCAGAAGCTGGTTTGCCAAGAGGGTAGGTGCAATGCCAAGGACTGCACATAGGTGCTTCCTATTGAATATCATAGAACATGGCTTCTGTTGAACAGCAGGAACCCTGGTCAGTTCTAGTGATGACATAAAAAAGTGACCTCCACAACGCCTATCAATTGCCACATTGGAGTCGCCCCTTACTGCACCGATTAAATTTATATTTCCCATTGATAAACACTGTGCCATGGTAAAATGCAGTGGGCGTGCTCCTGATGTCTTCCCTCTCTTTCTTAGCTGTCATGGATAAGTCTGATTCTTCGGATTTCCTGAGGAAAATACGCAAGAGGCGTGACGATCGCTCCTGCACGGGAGGCAAATGTGCCCTTGAGGACGATGGCGATGTCTTCGATGATAGAGCTTTTGGGGTTAGTAAATATTATAATACGACAAGCCTATAAGAACTCAATATCCAACTGAGAGAAATAGAAATCAATTAAAAGTGCACCTAAAGCGTTTGAGAATACAGACAAAATGTGGCAGGGTGCTGTGGTGTCTTTGCAGATGTGGTTGCTGTTGCATTCGAGCATGCTGTGGGTGTGTGCCTTCTGACTGTCTTTACTCCAGCTTCCCCCTATCTCATTACTAAATGAGCCAACAGCTGCTTAGATCTGTGCCCCTGGCAGACTACTGCTGGAGGTGGCCGTCTCCTATTGATGCTAACAAAGTTGGACATCTTGGGGTAAAATTCGTGACTGCCCCCCAGAGGGCGGAGTAGCAAACACTGGAACCATTAGAAGTCCGAGAAATTACATTATGTGTTTTTACCATTATTCCATGTACCGATGGAAAGGGCCTGCCATACTTCTCAAGTAACTTATTTATTTTTGAAAGCTGAGGAATGAAGATACTCCTTTAACAGTAGGATGAGAGGAAACTGCTCTACCACATGCCAGCTGAGTCTCTAGATGAAGCAGTTTTGCAGGTTTAACAATTGTCTGGGTCAGTCTGAGATCACCTATTTAATTGCACGTTACAAGACCAAACCACTGGGAAAGGTTGGGCTCAATGAACCATCAATTTACATTTTTTGTAGCAGTGTTTGACGCAGATTGACCCACTGCCAATCTCTTGGTTTTGCCAATATTATTTAGTTTTTTATCATACAGTCTTGTTCATTTTTCTTGCACCAAAAAGCACACATTGGGGCAGTAGTCTATGGCACTAAAGGAGACTACTTTGTTATGGAGGTGCACATTGTGCAAGAGCAGGATGCCATCACGCACAGTGAAGTTAGCCAATGGCTGAAGTGGGCTGACCCACTGCCCCATGCGTTATGCTGCAGTGGTTGGAAGAAAACTATGAATCACCAATGGATGAAAAGAGCTGATTGAAAGCCCTAATAAGTAAGTTTATTATATATATAGGGGCATATTACCAAGGGTGGCGATAGTCAATTATCGCCGGTTTAGCGGCCATATTAGGCCGCTTAGCGGCGATAATTCTATCGCCCTATTAACAAGCTGTCACTAACTGATGTTAGCGACAGCTTTTAGGCGATAGCGAGCAGTTTGGGGCCCGCTTTGCATGTTAGCGATATTTATCGCTAATGACATGCAAAGTGGGCGTACCCAACCTGTTAGCGACTGAAAGCTGTCGCTAACGTCGCTATCGCCTATTAGCAAGGCAGGCGTAGCGATGGAAATATTCCCGCTATCGCCAAAAACCAACACCTGCTCAGACCAGTTCTTAGCCATGTTATCCAATGGGAGGTGGATAACATGGGCTAAGAGCATTTCGTCGCTAATGCGTGAATATCGCTGTATTCTCAGCGATATTCACGCCTTTCGCCGCTATCGCTGGATATTTTAGCACAATGGAGAAAAACGTTGCTAATAGCATGTTTTCTCCGCTAACATATCCAGCGATAGGCAGCGATAAAAAATTGTCGCTAAGCCTATTTAGCGATAGTTATCGCTACTTGTTGGTAATATGCCTCATTGTTTTACTAAAATCATTTCTTAGCGAATGCCAGACCTAACAACTCTACCTTACCTCAATATGAGGAGAACTCAGTGGCTACAAATTATTTTACTATTTCTTTCCAAAGCTAGTGAGGAACATGAAGCATGATTTCCAAAGGGACACATCGTTAGATACCCACAGGGATGAGGATGTCGCATAACACACAGACTGCATATATTACTCATCCAGTCTGGAGGCCTCTAATGAGTGAGTGAGGAGTCCCAATGAGTTACTTTTCGGAGGCTAATTAATATGTTGTCCGGACTACACTGTAAATAGTTTCCCTAAAATGCATATCTGTTCTGGACGGCACTGTATATATTTTCACTAAAATGCATATTTTCACTGCATATAACCTTTATTTATGTATTTTTCCCCACCTTCTACGTTAGTAATGCAAATAGGATCGTAGTCAGTAATGAACCGGCAGCGCTGGCCTGTCCACTTTATCGATTCAGTTAATAATGCCCCTTTAGAGCTTGACAACCGGAATGACCCCTTCCTCAGGGGAGACGTTCACATGTCCGGCATGATCATTCACTAAATAAAGGCTCAATTGACGTACTTCCCTAGCATGAGTCAAATTCCTGGTGCTTGTGAGTGGTTGTATGAGAGGCATCAGGACTGGCAGTGACATATTGTTGTCATACTTATGCAGTAAATTGCAACCGATTAAATGATATACAGGTTAGACCTGGATGTGACGTCTTCAATGAATGGGTGCGGCACCCCCTTTAGATGTTTTCAAGTATTCCTGAAACTGTCAGCAACCGGGGTTTATTTATTCGCGTGTTTTTTTTTGTTACCAACATTTTGGGTGCCACTTGCTGCGATTTTCCTAGGTGAAGGTCTACACAACCTAAATCTCAGTTTTGTCAATGTAAGAAACTATATTGAATATGTCTTTAAAATATATTTATTTATAACACAGCCTGAGACCCTTTCTTGCTGTTAATGTTCTGGTTTTTAATGTGGATTCCTACAATGTGAAACATAAATCTAGTTATGTGAGGTTGAATTTATCACTGGTTTCGATACTTAATTTCCTAATGCATTTTTTAAAAGGATAAGCTAACATTTCCTTTCTTTTTGCTTTCAAAGGAAGAGCTATTGCATTTTTACCTTTTTAGGACCCTGTTACAACGCATGAACCTCCCCGGAAAACACCAGGTACTTTTTCAATAGAGCTATGACTTTATGAATAAACTCTTCAGTTAATGACAGTTCTTTCAATGGTCATATTATCCTAAGATATTGTTTATGGTTATGTTTATGCTAAGATATTGATTATGTATTCTTTATGTTATGTTATGCAATTATATGGTACTTCATAGTATGGCATGGCATGTAATATTAATGTTTATGTTTTTAATCTCATGCTATGTTATGTTACTTAACATAATACCTCTGGTGTCCAAGGTGTGTCAGCACATTTTAATTTAATGGCGCCATCATACGGTCATCATATATATATCTTTTCTCGAAGGAGTTCCTGTGATATTCAGCGCTTATGCCAGAGGCGCTCTCCAGAGGCCCCAGCATCTCAAAGTTGGCCTTGGTCTCACTGGCATCTGCTGTGGCGGACGCTTTACAGTTCCAGGGTACTGGATTACCAAGGCCCACCCCAGGGTCCAGGAGGAGATGGGGCAGTGACAGAGTTACTCAACTCTGCGCTGGGCGAGATTGGATCACTGGTCTTGCCCCCACCGAACAGAATCCTGTTTCACGGAGGTTGATGCGGTCTGGGGAACCAGGGGGACACTGCAATTCACACCACATGCAGGGGATTTGGCCGGATGATATTGTGACGCCATTTTCCGCAATAATTACAAGTTAATAACCCGCCTTTCTTACCTGGATCCCTATTGCATTCTGGGAATTGTGGTGCACATGTACCGAGAGCACTAAGAGTGGAGAGAAGGGGGGCGGAGCTTGCCGGCGTCGATGGCGGACGCCTGACTCTAGAGCTCCGAGCCATCGCCCGAAATATCCTGCTATTATCCTGATTTACACAGACCTCAGGGGCTAGAAATTACACCCCCGTTGACCTGAACACCTCTGTTATCCTGTGGCCGAGCATCTCCCCCGGCTCTTCTTCGGCAGCCCCCGGGACATGCGGGGAGGGGTGGCGTCACTAGGCCCTGAAGCCGCGGCTCTGGAGTGCTCCCTGCCCGCCTTGCGTCACCCGACGTGCGGCTCTTCGGCGCGGATCGTGCCCGGCGAATAACCAGACTTCCAGGACCGGCCCCGGAGACCGCAGCGGAACGAGCGGAGGGAGGCGAAGGCCTGCCCCTCCAACCCCCCCACCTTCAGAAGACACTGCGTAAACGTATACTGACTATCGCTGCTGGGGCTAGTCTTGCTCCCTGCTCTGCTTTTACCAGCGGTCCTGCCATCTCCCTCCCCCTGAAAGTCCGGAGGCAGTGCTGGACTGCCTGTGCTTCGTCTCCTGTGTGCTGACCAGCGGCGTTGCCCGGCGGGGGACGGAGACTGGTCGGGGGTCTCTCTCCATCCTTCTACGACGGCCCTGTTCGACCCCGGCTCCAGAACTTTGCCCCGAAGCTTCTGGAACATCACGCCACGAGGAGCGGCCATCTTGTTGTCCTGCACTGCTGCGGCCTAAAACTTACCTCGATTCGGTCCTACTGGGTGAAGCTGCGTATCTGCTCGGACCTGCTCGACTCTTGGGCCTACTATTCAGCATCTCTCCACGAGTGTGGAGTTCCCTCACTGCCCAGCTGTGGACGCCTGCGATGGGTAAAGGCGACAAGTCGCAGAGCAAGCTCCCCTTTGAGAGCCGCCGCACAAAACCTACAGACTCCGCAGACCACGACGGTGCGGCTATGTCCAAGAACACTGATAGCACGATCTACTCCAATATAAAAGAACTGCTGATTTCTATGGAAAAAGGCCTCCAGGACAGTATCACATCTATTGGCACCAAGATTGATACGCTCACATACCGGATGGACCGCATGGCGGAGCGCGTTGATAAACACGCTGAGCGCCTAGATATGGCCGAGGGGCGCTTAACCGAGGTGGAGGAAGCGCAAACGGAGTTGGACAAGGATCGTCAACAGATCAGGAAGATACTTCAGGTGATAAGGGACAAGTCGGAGGATTTGGAGGCCCGCTCACGCCGATCCAACATACGGATCACAGGGATCCCGGAGACGACTCAGACTGGGAAAATGGAACTCTTTGTCGAAAAACTTCTCCGCCTGCTTCTTGGGGACGACGTCTTCTCGCCAATGTTTATCGTGGAGAGCGCGCACTGCACACTGGCTCCGCAGCCCCAACCGGGACTCCCCCCAAGACCCATCATCGCGAAGCTACTAAATTATAGAGACTGAGACACGGCCCTGCGGATCACCAGAGAGAAGGGGTCCCTGCAATACGAGGGCTCAACAATTTCCATCTATCCTGACTTTACAGCCAAAGTGCAGGAAGAACGTAAGCGATTTGCGCCATACAAAGAACAACTGAAAGACCTGGGGCTGGACTATGCCATGCTCTACCCTGCGAAATTGAGGATTAACCGACAGGGACACTCACACTTCTTCACGGACCCCAAAGGCCTGCAGAAGACTCTAAAAGGGTGGTTTAAGGAACATCGGAAGGTTCATGGCACCCAGGCGGAGAGCGACAATAACAGCAGTCACTTGGATGAACAAGAGTAGAAGGGCGGGCTGGCTTGCTGATCACTACTCGGAACAGCACTTACTGTTTGACACCCTGTGGCCGCCGTTCGTGGCTGCCTGACCCTGCTGGGACGCTGTTCCCTGCCCCAGCCCGAGGGTGCCCACTGCACCGGCTGACTGAACGCTCGGACACAACTCCCTGGTGAGTCTACTCCTAACTGTGTGGGTCTCACATGCTGCTCTATGACTGTTTTGAACTGTATATGCTATCTATGCACCCGCGGTTGGGTACGGGGGTGGATGTTGTACCTCTATCCGTTATGGCCTTTATACGGGGGCGGTATGCTATCTAAATTGTTTGGTATGCTATTGCGAAGCTGAGGACTGTTATGAATACGCTGCAGGGCGATGGCGCTAGGGGCGGTCTCACCCTAGCGATATCTCTGTGTTAACGACTGTCACCTAGGCAACCTCTGCCCCAGCCCTGTTTGCTTTCCTCGCTCCCTTAGGAGCCTCCTGTTGCACAAGGGACTGTTCTCAGTGTTGGGATTGCCATGTTAGGCCAAGTTGGGATTGGTCTACTGTGGGTGGGGGGGGTCGGGGACGGGATTGTTTAACTACTCAAGGTACAAGACGCTTGCCTCCTACTCACGTAGTACACGTAAGACACACACACGCGAACTCTCACAGGATGACGCTTGAAGCCTGTCCTTATGGCGGCAGAGACGAATAGCGCAGATCACACACCCCTGCCCAAGCTCAGGATTCTAACTTGAAACGTGCGAGGGCTCAATGATCACAGGAAGATAAGGAGAGTCCTGAGTTACCTACAGCGTCATCATATTGATATTGCGCTGCTCCAGGAGACTCACCTCCCGAATAACAGCGGGATGTTAAAGTGTAGAGGCCTGGAAGGCAACATAGCAGCTGCGGGTTTCACTTCTCACACCAGAGTAGTGCTGACCTGGCTCAACCCAAAATCCAAACTGACACAGCAGGCTCTAGAATCTGATCCCGAGGGGAGATATGTCATATCTAAATGCACAGGCCTAGGAATGTCCCTCATTATCATTAACACTTACGGCCCCAAATTTGACTCACCGGAGTTTTATCGTGATATGGAGATCAGAGCGCGCCATCACGAGCCGAACCTGCTGCTCTGGGAGGGAGACATGAATCTTACGCTTAACCCGGAGCTTGACAGCTCATCGGGGCCCCATCGCGAATCAGCGGCTGCAACGGCATTGCAGAGAGCTATGACTTGCCTAGGCCTCGAGGATGTTTGGAGGTCCCGATTCCCACACCAGGGAGGCTACACCCACTATTCCGCATATCATGACATCCACACCAGAATAGATTACATGTTGATACCCTCGGGCAGACTAAGTGTGGTTAGAGATTGCAAGGTGTTACCCAGGACACTGTCTGATCATTCCCCTATACTTTTGAAACTGCTGGCGCCTAACAGACCCATCCCCCCTTTCACGTGGCGCTTCCCGCAATACTCGTTGCTAGACCCGGTGTTCAGAGGGGAACTGGCGGAGGCCATAGACACCTTCTTTGAGACTAATATAGGCTCGGTGGACAGCTTCCAGACTGTCTGGGAAGCGTTTAAAGTGTATATACGGTGGGTGGCTATCTCGAAACACTCCGGGATACTTAAATCAATCAGGAAGAGACTGGCTGACCTAGAGGTGCGATTGGGGGAATTGGAACGAAGACAGAGAGAGCGAGCAGACGGACAAGAGATGGCTGACATCAATAGGTTACTGACTGAATAGCACGAGGAAGCGGACAGGGAAGTTAAACACATGGGGAAGTACGCCACGGCCAGAATCTACGGGGAGCGAGACCGCCCTGGTGCCTTACTAGCCAGGATCATCGGTGGGCCTAGACACAGACACTCAGTTATAGAAATCCAATCACCCGATGGAGATCTCCTCTCTGATCCCACTGAAGTTGCGGGTGCTTTTAAGACCTACTACTCTGACCTGTATACGTCTCGGGGTGGAAACCTTGAGGACGACATAGATGATTACCTTGGTCATATAGATATCCCTATGCTGTCTAACTCTGATAGAGAATTCCTTATGCAGCCGATTGATAGGGAGGAGATCACGGATGCCCTGTCTGCGATGAAATCGGGCAGCGCCCCTGGTGCAGACGGCCTAACGACTGCTTTCTATAAAACTTTCATAGACCAGCTCCTCCCTCACCTATCAGCCCTTTTTGATGATATTTGCGTGGAGAGCCATATGCCAGACTCCATGAGGGAAGCACTCCTGATTGCCATACCGAAGCCAGGCAAGCCCAGGGAGCATTGCAGCTCGTACCGGCCCCTTTCCCTACTAAATGTTGACACTAAGTTGTTTGCCAAGGTTTTGGCTACTCGACTGGCCTTACTGGCACCTTCCTTGGTCGCCCCTGAACAGGCGGGGTTCATTCCGAGCAGGAACCTGACATACAATATTAGGACCGTACTGGGGGTGCTACAGCACGTTCGACAGGATAGGAAGGCACTAGCGGTATTCCTTGACATGGAAAAGGCCTTCGACTCTGTCGAATGGTCATTCATGAGTAAGGTTCTGACTAAGATGGGCCTGGGACAACCGTTCATGCAAATGATGGGTGCACTGTATTCCCGTCCTCGAGCTAGGCTCCGACTTAATGACTTTGTAACTGACTCATTTCCCATTACAAGAGGTACGAGGCAGGGATGCCCGCTATCGCCGCTGCTATATGCTCTCGTAGCGGAACCGTTAGCCTGTGCCCTGCGGGAATACCATGGTGCTAGGGGTGTGAGTTTTCCCACCTATCAGATAGTGGTGTCTATGTATGCGGACGATACCTTGCTCTATGTCCGAGACCCTGACAATAACCTGTCGCCTGTCCTTAGGGAGGTTGTCCGATATGGAGCCCTGTCTGGTCTAAAAGTCAACTGGTCCAAATCGCTAGCATTCCCCCTGACCCCCAGTACACACCTAACCACCATGGAATACCCACTCCAATGGACAACTGACACGATCAGATATCTGGGGGTGCACCTACACATAGATCCAGAGACCATGTTTAGAGCGAACTATGGCACCGCGTTCAGCAAATTGGAGGATGATGTGGATACTTGGTGTAAACTCCCCCTTTCCCTACTAGGACGGATTGCCATTATGAAGATGGTGGTGCTCCCTAGATTCCTTTTTCTGTTTTCCACTATCCCAATGGTTCTCCCGAGAGTATTCTTCCAGAGGTTGCAACAATTACTGACGAAGCTTGCCTGGGCGGGGGGCCAGCCGCGTGCCAAATGGTCACTGCTCACTCTACTCTACTCTATGGGGGGCCTCGGTGCACCCGACCTCGAACTGTACTACAGGGTGGCACAGGCTGCTCACTTACACACTTGGGTACATGGAGCTCGGGACATACCACACGTCATACTGGAAACCTTATTCGCCAAGCCTCTCACACTCCCTTACACGATTTTTGAACCTACGGACCGTAGGATTGGCATACTTGATTCTGTCACTGCTACCAACCATGCATGGTCCAGACTCCTACATATCCAGGCGGGTGCGCTACTGTATTCCCCCATTATGCCTATTGACTGGGTGCGGTGGTTGCCCCCTCTCCGTGAGAGGGGGGTGGTGGCTGCCATGCTGGACCTTAACATCCGGACAGCGGGAGATCTCTTTGTCGAGGGAACTGCTAAGACCTGGGACCAAGTGACCACAGACTTATCGTCTCCCACCTTGCTAGTGAAATTCCAGTTTTACAGACTCCGACATGCGCTCTCCGAGCTCCTGGGGGAAGACATGGCGGAGCCTCCAGAGGTGCGGGAGCTCACATATGTACTTAAAGCTTCCTCCCCCCAGAAACTACAGTCTAACCTGTATTCACTATCACAAGCACATAGGGAGCACACATACCCTAAATCGCGGTTGGCATGGCAGTCAGAGTTACACATGGCTATAGACGATGTCATGTGGAGGTATTGTTGCACTGCGACCAAGACACTCTCACTGAATGGCCGGCATCGGCTTATACATTTCAAATTCATAAATAGGATTTACTATACTCCTGCCAGACTTCATAGATACGGCCTGAGAGCCACGGCGGAATGTGACAGTGCCATGCCTCTGATGCGGGGTTCCTCCACCTCGCTTGGCTGTGCCCTGGGGTAAGCGCCTTCTGGAATAAGATCTTCACTGAAATAAGTACAGCGGTAGACTTCGACATACCCCCTGTCCCGGAGATGGCCCTACTGGGCTTCACGAAGCCTCTACCTGTGTCAGTGCGTCACCTGGTGGGCATGGGATTGTTAATAGCGCGTAAAGTGGTTGCGTGTTCCTGGATGAGGGGTCCTGTTCCAACCCCTACACGATGGGCTCGTGAGATGGTGTACTGCTGTACGCAATCTGAAAACTATTGTGAACTGCTTCCCCCCACTAGTAGACCCAAAAATTATTGGGGACTTTACCAAACGTACCTGGCACGCCGAGGGGAAGAGACGGTAGCCACTGATGAGCACTAATGGTTGTTCTGGGGACTGGCCCTGAGTTGCTTAGTACTGTCTGGCCCACCCCTGATGGACGCTATGTGGGACATTACTGCCTCTGATTATTCCTTGCTTCAATCTCTGTACTTGCTGTGATGTGAGATCTGATCGCCGCCTGCCCTGCTTATTGGGTTGTTGGCTAAACGGCTGTGTACTCCCTTTAACGTAGTAGGAAGACTGATGAAGGTTAAGCGGATATTCCTTTGCCTTGAGATGTGGGGGGAGGGGGGATTTGATGTACAGTTTTGGGGTTATTGTTTGACTCCTCTCTGAAACTTGCAAAATAAACTAATAAAGTGGAGAGAAAGGACACTGTTCCCGAGGGCGGGGCAGACCTGAACCAATCATCATGGGGCCAATATTTAAATACACGATGTTACCTTTAACTGCCCTTAAGACTTTTGGCGCTGAAGAAGCCATATGTGATGCCGAAATGCATTCGCCTGTTAAGAAGCATTTGATGGAATAAAAGTGGTCTCCCTGCTTACCCCTATGTGGCCTCTGCTCTTTTCTCGAAGGAGTTCCTGTGATATTCAGCGCTTATGCCAGAGGCGTGCTCCAGAGGCCCCCGCATCTCAAAGTTGGCCTTGGTCTCACTGGCATCTGCTGTGGCGGACGCTTTATAGAACCAGGGTACTGGATTACCAAGGCCCACCCCCGGGTCCAGGAGGAGATGGGGCGGTGACGGAGTTACTCAACTCTGCGCTGGGCGAGATTGGATCGCCGGTCTTGCCCCCGCCAAACAGAATCCTGTTTCACGGAGGTTGATGCGGTCTGGGGACCCAGGGGACACTGCAATTCACACCACATGCAGGGGATTTGGCCGGATGACATTGTGATGCCATTTTCCGCAATAATTACAAGTTAATAACTCGCCTTTCTTACCTGGATCCCTATTGCATTCTTTTAATTGTGGTGCACATGTACCGAGTGGTGCACTACGAGTGGAGAGAAAGGACACTGTTCCCGAGAGCGAGGCGGACCTGAGCCAATCATCATGGGGCCAATAATTAGATACAGGATGTTACCTGCAACTGCCCATAAGACTCTTGGCGCTGAAGAAGGCATATGTGATGCCGAAATGCATTCGCCTGTTAAGAAGCATTTGATGGAATAAAAGTGGTCTCCCTGCTTACCCCTATTGTGGCCTCTGCTCTTTTCTCGAAGGAGTTCCTGTCATATATATATATATATGTATATATATATATATCCATTCGAAATCCAGTACACGAGAAAAAGGAACTCACTGGAGCCGGGGCCTCGTATTTCAGAAAGACGCTTTATTTTCAACGGGTGCCCAACGCGTTTCGGAGTTATTTCACTCCTTGATCACGGGAGAGAGAGAGAGAGAGAGAGAACCACTCCCATTAAGATAATAATATAAGGCCTGATTTATTCACGAAGGTTAATTTACACCTTTGTGTAAATTTAAAATTGCTTGCCATTCACAAACGCATTTTGCAAGTGGTATCTTTACTACAGCGGAGTATCCACCCATAAATAGATAGGACTGTCCTACCTTTTTATGTGCAGAGACTGTGCAGTTGTAAAGATACTACTCATAAAATACCTTTGTGAATAGCAACCTATCGCAAACTTACACAAAAGTGTAAGATTACCGTTGGGTATCAGGTCCTAAGTAAAAAAAACACAAGAACACTTCAATTACAAATAACACGTTCATACATCGCAGTTTAGGAAAACCGAACACTTTCCAGCAAACGATCTTCTGAGTTCGTAGAAAGTCTGTCTAAAAATGTATTTATTCTTTCAACTCCTAATTTTGTTTAACAATAATCTACCAGAAAATTCACACAAGAAAATAAAGTATGATATTCCAGTTCAGGATATGGCCCAGATAATCTAGACAACTGTATTTATCTGGGTAACCCATACCATGGTCCTTCAACTTTTCCCAGCAGCACACAGTTAGCTCTAAGATACATGCACATCCATAAATTCATTGAGATATTGCTCTGGCTGTGAGAAAAAGGTATTCAATAAACAAGCACTGACAAAGTCAATAGGGCCAGCTTTTGGAGTGAAAGAGTGTTTGGTAAATGTTGGGCAACTTTGTGTATGTTCCCCACAGCAGTTCTAGAATAAAAAACATATGATAAACTTCTTGGCCTACAATAAATGGAAAGCTGGTAGTAGGACCTGTGCCTTAAAAAACGTCATTAGAGAAGTGTGTTATGAAAAGTAGGAAGTTTATATTGTATGCGGTCAATTGAAAAGCCATATTGTAAAGGAGATACATTTGATACACAGTGCGAGTCATTGGCAAGATATTTCATCAATAAGGTGGAACGTACCTTTGAAAAAGTCTACCATGACAGTCCTATCCCACTACATACAAGACCTTCCACCCATATCTTCTAAAGACATGGATGTCTTGTTGGCCAAGGTAAAATCAGGCTCTCCTGACGATCCATTAAAACCTGACGTTTCCAGGAAATTTCACGACTGCATTTTGACTGAGGACCAGGAGTTGATAAACAGGTCACTCCAAACGGCGGTGATCCCCAAGTCATGGAAAAACGCCAAAGTTATCCCTTTGTTAAAAAAACGACACTTGATGTGTCTCTGCCAGAGAACTTCTGCCCAATTTCTCTGCTCCATACTCAGCAAAAATTATGGAGTCCTATGTAAACATCGCTCTGCCCAAATTCCTGGAAGTAGATGAGATTCTGGACAGGTCACACAATGGCTTCCAGCCCAGACACAGTACCGAATCAGCACTACTTGCAGTCACAGAGCAGCTAAGGGCCACTTTGGATGAGGGCATCTCCAGTGTGGCCTTTGACACTGTCTCACATAAGATTCTGCTAAACAGTTAGAGGAGACCGGGGTCAAGAGCACGGTCCTGGCCTGGCTTGTGTCCTTCCGGACCAATCGCTCTTTTCAGGTCTTTATCCCCCTTTTTTGTCCAATGTCTACCCTCTCAGCTGTATTGTCCCCCAGGGCTCTACCCTAAGCCCCACGCTATTTAACGTATATGTCCGCCCGTTGACCCTCTTGGCCGAAGCACGGAACATCGACATGGTATCATATGCCGATGATACCCAACTGGTATTCACCTTTTCCAATAACCCCAAACAGGAGCAAGCTAAATTTCAAGAGGATCTTTTGGCCATCTCGGACTGGATGGACAATGCCCTCTCATTTGAGAGTCAAGCTCAAAAAGTGGCAGGTACTTGCTTCGGTCTCTTACACGGCCTGAAACCCATTCTGAGATTTTTCAATGCATCCATCCGTCAGCCGATTGTCCAATCTGTTGTGCAGTCTTGACTAAACTACTGCAATGGGATCACACTCGGAGTGAAAAAGACTGTAACCAAAAGACTCCAACAGGCATAGAACATGACTGCTCGCACTCTTTTTGCCCTCCCGAAGCACTACCATGCCTCCAATCTGCTTCGTCGACTCCACTGACTGCGGATAGAGCAGAGAGTACAGTTTAAGACTCTCTGTACTAAGCACAAGATCTTGCATGGCCAAAGCCCCCAAATTCTACAAGAGCTGTGCTCACTGTATGTTCCGACTGGAGCCCTGTGCTTCGCTGATCGGCATTTAGCCTGTACCCCCAGATCACGCAGGCTGAGAGCAGGGGGACACTCTTTCAGGGCTATGGCACCCACCCTATGGAACTCTGCCGCTCTTGCTGCTCGGGGCACATAGGATCACTGGGCGTTTAGGAAACTGATTAAAACCTGGCTTTTTTCTAACCTTTAGTTATATCCTTCCCGATAGCCACCTGTCTGTCTCAGCGCTGGGAAGCCCCGTCCTGGGGCAGTCATGCGCTTTATAAGTATACTTAACATAACTTAATAATTCCATCATTTCATTTTCCTTCATTTTATCATAATCAGATGATCATTGTCTAAGGCATTGATCATGTACGGCGATCCGCTCTCGCTGGTGCTCAATAGACTCATGAGAGGGTTGAAACGTCGTCGACAACTGAAAAAGGGAGAGCACCTGCGATCTCTAATTTGTCTATGAAGAATTAAATTTATTATACCTCCAAAGGGGTCCCCTTTTAATTACCAATAGCCATTGCCTCCATTCCTTAATAGCACTACGTTTATTGCACTGTTTTGGTTATGGTCTCTTCACTCTGGTCACAAAGTGACGTCAAAATTGTGGAAATGTATATAAGTGTAAATACACAATGGGAAATACTTATATGTCTCCCTTTTACTTGAAATACTGTCTATGCAAAATAAATTATACTCACTTCGGCTGAAGGGGGTAAAGCTAAAATAATTATTCTGTGGATTTCTACAAAAACTTTGCTACAAAAGTGATAGGCCTAATTGAATTATGGTTCAATTTTTCATTTTTTTCTGCCTCTGTTTAAGTCACGCAAGATATATTATTCCTTGCAAAAACTATCAATCTCAAACACATAAATGCCTATTGTGCTGGGTGCTGGCATAGCAGGTAGGAGAGGACATACCCTCACTCCATTGAGCGGAAAGAAGGTAGATGATGCAACCCATTGCCCTGTATATGGCCATGTAGTTTTTATATGGACCCCATTGTGCATGGGATTTGATTTGATTTCTCTGGCTGAAGGACCATATTTATTTTTTTGTTTTCGAAGAAGAGTTGAGGTAATGAAGACAAAAAATTACTTCCAGAAAATGGTGATCTGCTTAGTGTGCCTCGTCATTAATCCTCCCTCTGCTGGTTTGGGACCATAGGGTTCCAGGCTCTAGACAAGGAGGGTAACATCACATGAAAATATCTGAATCATAAGCAATGTTGACTTATTTTAATCCGTCATATCTGATTCTTCATTTCTCATCAATCGCAATCTACATTTTCCTCTTCTTTCCTTTCAGGCACAATACAGTAAAATGATGGATTCCGCTTCCGAGTCTAGAATGATGTCCCAGGTGAGCGCTTTCGCTTTTTGGGTAGCACTATATTCAAAATGAAAGTGAGTGAGCTTTTTTCAAGCGTGGCCAGATGTTTCATTCGAAAGGGTGAGGCTCATTTAAGCCAACATGTTTCGATATTTCAGTCACTGTGGCCATCGGCACCCCAAGTGAGGATTCACTTAAGCCCCATGTTTAATTGAATAAGGATCTGTCACTGCTTAGAGAAACCCCCACAGCCCTGGGAAGGTTGACAGTCTGGAGAACTTTGGAACATGGGACACACAAGATTTGTTGAGCTCTGTGACGTGATGCGTAGAGAGCATGATGGATGCAAGCGTCGACTCCTCCTTCTGGGCGGAGTCAGAATCCAAGGAACTGGGTGATCGTTTGGAAGAAATACACCTAAAACCAAGGCAGAGGGTCAAATGAATAACTTGGGATGTGGGCTGCAGCCAGTGCTTAATTTATTTTAAAAAACGTGCCGTGACCAAAGCTCTACTCAGAAGTCTGCAGTGCACCGAATACCAAGCCTTATCGTTTTAAATCCACCACCACCTACTCCCTACCTGTTTATCTAACTCCTGCTTTCGCCCATGGTGACTGTTCCTCTGTCTTTCTGAGTTGTGTATTTTTCTCTCTCTTGCTCTCTGCAATTATCTGATGTGGAAAATAATTAGTACCAGTGGCCCCTACTGGCAACCACCAACAAACTAATCACTGGCTGCTGCTCAATACACTACAGCTAGACCTCATTCCAGGGCCAGCTCAAGCAAACAAGAAGAGGGAGAAGGGACAGGGGAGGAAGGAAAAAATACAAGGCATGGGGATAAGGAAGCAATGGGTGGAGGAAGAACCAACCTCTGATGGAGGGAAGGGAACGATCCAGCATGCACCTTTAAATATAAAGGGGACTAGAATTGAATTCTTGATGAGGATGAACAACCATGCATTTATCCTATTATGTTAATAGTTAGTCAATCCATACACAAATACAGCAATTTCATCATATTTCTTCATTAGCACTGTAATGCAGATATTGCACATATTGTAGAACCAGGCCATATAATAATTCAATTAAAATGGGATGGCGTCCCTTTCAAACAAATTTTGTTCTCCTCAAGGGGTTATGTTAATCTCTTAATCCCAGAACAGAAATACAATCCAACATAAGATTAAAGCTGTGAAAACAGGCAGCCAAGATTCAGTTTATCCCGCGGGTGAAATAATAAAGCATGATCACATTCTTCACTGTTGTCTCCACCCTTTCCCAATTATGTCTTATTCTTGGGAGTTCCACGCGCAGTCTATGTGTGTTTCAGTGCACTTGAAGGGTAGACTCTGATTTTGCCACAGCTTCATTTGAGCTGGTGGTTTGAGGTGGAACCCATTGGCCCTCATTTTTGGGAGACCATAACATATGTTTCCTCATGAGACTTTCACCCAGAGCAAGAGAGAGAAAAACACATAAGAGAGAAAGAAGGAGGAGGAGAAAGATGGGAAAACAATGACAACTCAAGGAAGCAAGGATGAAAAGGAGCATGATAGAGACAGATAACGGCAGGGAGTGTTTGGTGGTGAATGAAAGAGGCATAATGTGGAATCAAGTCTAAATAGCCTTGGCATTCAGCAACCCTAGCCACGTGCTTATGGACAACCTTTGGGCCCCAACATGCATTCTTTTCCAGATTAAACACTTGATTTTGCAATTGTACCTCGGATATGTCATGTGAAAGAAATTATTTCTCTATGTCACTCACTCTTTCATGCTGAGATTCGGGCCATTTGTGAACCATACATTATTTCCCTTGCTTCATTGCCTTGTCTACCGTTTACTGGCCCAGCTCTTCGTCACTACATTCCTCTTGCATCAGTAGTTGTTAACATTATGTTAACTATATTCATTTCTGTCTTACTAGGTGCACTTGCCCTGCAATCACCTGATTATTGTCTCCTCTGTTGTGGCACCAGACTTCTGCCATAACTTTAACATCTCTGTGGCTACTGGCTAAATTCCGGCATTCATGTAGCAAGCTATAGTAAAGTAAAGAAGGGTTGATAGCTAACAGTCTTTTGGCTATGTCATTGCTTGTTTTGTCATAGTTTTTGTAAGAACCATATTGCTGGGGAAGCTGCTGGGCCTTCATCAATCTGAAAAAAACATTGGCAAAAAGCTAAGATATTGTTTTGGTCTCCAAAAACACATTGACGTAGTAGTTGTTGGCACTGAAGCAACTACTTTGTGTGTGGCTGTTCTCCTAGTAAAGTGAAAGGATGCTACCAATGGCTGAAGTGGGTCCACCCATTTCCACATGATGTATACTGTAGTAGATAGAAGTAAACCTTTAATGACAATAACATGCCAATGGATGAAGATGACTAGCTGAAAAAATGTGTAAATCAGCATATTATAATTTTATTACACTCAAAGGTTCTTGGCTAACGCCAGACCTAAAAGGCCTACTGCTGATCCTTGTGAGTTAAAACATTATCATTCTATTTCTCTTTTCCCTGTTTAAATGAATATTCTGGAGAAGATTCTGCCCAGGATGAGATCAGACTCACCCTGTATGGTGATTAGCAGGAGAGATGGCACCAGGGAAAATATTTGACGCAGTCATTAAAGTGTTTTGCATTGAGACTAACATCTAAACTCAAAACTGTGGGAGCAGGAACAGTTTCAAGAGAAATGCCAATATCCTCAGGCATAATTTAGGGCCAATACTATGAGGGACTAGTTGTTACTTTCTGGGGTTCAGGTTAAGGCAAAGAGATGGCACAGAAAAGAAAAGGTATCCCATAATGCGGTCTCCAGGCCAAGGGAATAGGAGACACAACAGTTATAAGCTTGTCTATTGCAAAGATAGGTTCCAAAATAAAGCAATACACGAAGGTCAAGGCCCCTAGTTTAAAATCAAGTGCATCAGAATGCACAACACACATTCATATCAGAATCAAATAAGCACTGGCAATGTCAATAGGTCTAGCTTATGAATGAAACTGCTTCTTGTGTCACTGATGGGTTTAAGCACTCAATAGGTCATTATACATGTACTTTCACTGGCTTTGCACTGATGCATCCATCCATTGATCCATTTACTGACTCAATCGTGCATTTACCCTCTGACACAATTGCTATAAAACACAGGCATGCAACATATATGCACAATAAATGAAAAGAATACTAGTAGACAAAAGAACACCTGCTGCTGTCTAAAAACAGCTGGCATATGCTGCAGTAATGAAAATAAACAGCACTGGATGTCTGCCTTGCAGAGGTATTGTAAATAGTCTATAATTGTTTTAAAGTTCCAGCATGGCCGCCACATTTTGAACTAGTGTATTGGCCATTTTGGATTGGTAAAACCATGATACACTATGACAACATCCATTATAGTCTCTTAGTTTAGATGAAGTGGCCATTAGTGCCAATATCGGCCCAGCCCAGACCTTTCATCATACAACACACCACTCCACCAATAACCGACACAACACAAGTTTGATGGAGAAAGTTGTTGCAGTTTTATTCGCATATACATTATGCTCATGTTGGGTTATCTTACGGGTCGATCCAGAGCAGGCCGCCTCTCGCGACCCGCCCACCTGATGAGCCATAACCCCCCGGGGTGTTAACCGCGGGGGCGTTTGTCAGTTTCGGAGGAAGGTCTAACCCCTCCCCTCGGCGGACCTCTATTCCGCCCCTTGCTCACGCCCCCCCCCCCCCCTCGGAGGGCGGAGCGTAGTGGCAACCCCCGGTTGCTCAGGTCTACAACCGACCGAAGGACTAACGGGGCGCCGTCGGTCCTCCAGGATCCATCACAGCGTGGATCTCCCTGGGGGATAATTCTGCTCTCGCACCCACCGGTGCTCCTGTAGAGGGTACCCCTCTGTACCTTTCTGCATTGGATCGCCCTGTAACTCCGCCATGGCTCTGGGTGTGGCCGCCGCCGCCCCAGAGTCCCCCCACCTATTAGCTTCCTATTAGTGCAACCTGCTGCTCCTAGTGCTTTCCGCTATATCAACCCAAGATCGTCATATCATCTGGGGGAAATGAACCCCGTCTACATCAAAGCAAACAGTGCATTTGGCAAGTAGCAGCCGAGCCTGATGAAACAAGTTCTCCTAGGATTCAGGCTACTCCCAAGTTATCGGGCGACACTATCCAACTCTCATTGGCGCCAAGGACCTATTGCACAACAATTGCAATCACCGGCCTCTTTCAGTTCATGCAAGGACAAGTCTGCTCTCTTCCTCAGCACCGCCAAGCTGGCATGCAACCAAACTTCCTTCTCCCTTCTGCCGCCCTCCGGACAGGGAACTGAGCCAGTGATGCCCATGAACTTCACAATAACTGCCAGCTGTGCTTTGCAGGTGTCCATCAAGTGTGCCACCCCCCAGACTGTTCCTATTCCATACCGCTGGCTGACCAGCAACCAACACGCCCCTAACAGGTAACAACGCCACTGCCACTGATATGGTATCCCTTGTCTAGCATGTGGCCTTACACCCTTACTTAGACCTACTGGGGACATATTCACCAACAAGGTCACGCCAGGCGGTTCATTCCCTTGCCGCCGACCCTACTGTAGGCTAACCAACTCCTCGCATGTTTAGCCTCGCTGGAAAGACATGTAACTTCCAACCCATGGGAACCTAATTGTAAGACATTCACCTCTCAACTATGTCTGCCAACTGCGTTCTGTTGTCGGCTTAAAACACTGTGTAGAGGATCTCCTCATGTTTGACACTTGTACAAGACGTCCCCCTGTGCCTGGCCTTCAATGGACCCTAAGAAGCTTGTAACAAGCCGCCTATAGCACTGTATCTAAGTTGGCAACTAAGAGAATTAATCCTTCCTCGCTCTTACTTCCTGGGATGTGCACACTGCCAGAGGAATCCTTACTATAGTACCTGAAAACAACTAAGTAGATACTATCTAGGTGAAAGCTACCCGAACACCTAGCCACGGGCCCTCCACTGCGTGACAACCCCTGTTTGTTGATTTTAGCTGTTAGAATTGCCTGGTCCCTAACGAACCCTTCACGTAAAACTAGCCAAACCAAACGCTAACTTGGCCAACTAAGAGCCAACATGTGTCCCAAGGATGTCACAGCGTAGGGCAGGATGCTGCAGTTAATGTGATGCTTATGCCGGCCCACTAATCTGCAGGGCTATCCAGCTTGATCAGGTGAAGTGCTGTATATTGCCTGGTGTATAGCCACTATGCCAATTGCCTCCCTGTACTTTACAAAAGGAGCACTTCACTTACAACAGTCGATGTTGCTTAGTTGTGATTCAGTTGCATCCAAGTAAGAAGCTACCATATCGCTTTCTTGCGTAGCCCAACTCGAGCTAGCCGCCCCAACATGGCTGCCCACTTCTCCCTGCCCTGTGAGACCATATCCTATCGGTGCACTATGAATGGCATGCAAAGACTATGACAGACACTTTCGTGTTAGAAGGAAACCATGGAGAGGGGGGAAACCTACTATCTCTGACAATACCCATTTGACCAGCAAGGAACTCTAAGCAGAACCTGGTTAAGGCTGCTTTAATGGGATATCCCCCTCTTGAAGAGTGCATGCTTGAGACCGACATATAACAAAATTGGGAGTCAGGTGCCCGATATGGAAATGGACTGACGTGGCAGTTGCTGTACAAAGAACACATTCCATTATTGCACATGGGATGTATGATATGCCCAGACACTGTCGTTGATTAAAAAGACCCGCATATCAACTGTGTCAAAGGGGATGTAAGAAATGCCACACTGTTTCACTGCTTTCCAAGAGAACACCCCGTTAATGCCTAGTGAATAGAGAATTGCCAAGGCTCAACAGTTGTTCTAAATGCGAAAACATCCCAATAATGTACAGGAGCTACCTGCCCTGCTCACGTACCAGCTGATTACCACTGTACTGTTACTATGGGGCATGGCCTGCGCGCCCCAATCCCAGGGACAGGAGTGATGCCTGGGGCGAAAATAGGTGTCCCAGACCCTGGCTCACTGCCCCCTTAGTGTGCTATGACCCTTATACCTGTAGATGGGTCAAGTGACACCCCCATGTGGGCCGAGCTGTTCTCCAGCACAATTCGTACCTAACACATCCATTAGAAGCCCTGCCCCCTCCCCATCATTAACCTCACATTACCCTGTAATGAGGCTGGGGCCAACAATGTTCCCCACGCTACCAAGGCTGACCCTTGTTGTCAGTTCGAGAACTAGATTGACCAATTACAATCTCGTAAGGAGTTGGGTGGGCAATAACTTGCGTACCTCCAGGACAGAGGCAGAAGTGAAGTGTTGTGTCTTGACACTAAGTCATATCGCCAAATGCTGAGTCGAAGTGACCGGTGCACTTTGTTCGAGTGGAATATCACAACAACCACGTTCCCTAACCACACTATTCAGTAACACGTCCCAGGGCCCTTTCTAAATTGTGAAAGGGGGACCCAAAATTAAGCAAGGTCGATACCCCTTGACTAAGGCAAATCCTCCCAGTGACTTGTGAAGCGAGAGCTGCCAATGGTGCAGTCTAATCCTTCTACTTATAATTGGTACTCATTGTACCCTGCACGCTACACTTGTATCTGTAAAACCTGTTTGCTACCTCTGACATGGTGATTGCTTCCTGTCCTAGCACGAGTGCCACCAATGCTTACGTAACTGTAGTTCTTGTGTTTGGCTGACTGCCCTTGTCCTGCAGCCATATACCTCTACTAATCATGTACGCTATTTAACTTGCACCCTTGCCACCTATTCCTCCTGGAATGCACCGTTACATAACCCATGCTAAAATGAAAGGGTGCACAAGTTGCTCCTGTGTAACACTTCTGTCCTTAATGTGAAGCGGCTGAACACCTACGAGTAGAATACGCGCTAAATAAAGGCAAAATTAAAAGGGAATATGAAATAGAGAACTGCGGCGGGCTGCGAAGCGTGATGAAGCCTCGAACCCAGTTCCCCCGCATAACTTGTTAATCGTGCACAACTATGGAACTATCAGCGACTCACAGGTAGATGCAGGCCCTGGGGAAATACGTGGGCCCGTGACATTACACTATACTACGAAATTGACCCCTTGTAAAATATTACCACCCGGTCCCTTAATTAACTGTGGCACCAATGGAGCGGCCCCCTGTACCAGCACAAGGCCGTCCGCCACGAGGGTGGCTAGAAGGTGTCATACACGAGGTCATGGCAATCCTGAAAAGATGCGGCGAACAACGACCGCGGAGGCCCGCAACCGCTAACCTGGGAAACTAGCGATGCTGCACATGGCATCGAGCGCGCTACGGGCAATGCCATCGGCGTCGGAGAAAAGAAAACTTCCCCAAAAAACGCTACTTCCGTCCAGGGCTACTATACTCCCTATGCGCCGCAGGGCGGGTGCCTAATAACTATGAGAGGACGTTACGTTGCGACCCAAAAACCACCCAAGGAAGGACGCAACTGCTTGTACATAGCCTCCCCACTTGGGAATGCGGTAACTACCATGCCTGAGCAGCCAACCCTGGTCCGAGTGATAATCACAGTCCAGGGCGAGACCAGTTGCATTGAAATGTTGTTACTATTTCCGCTGATATTTCTTGGTGTGGCAGCTTCCTGCACTCGCCCCTGCTATTCCTTAATATTTGTACATAACGAAGTCACACTCAAAGGATACAGCCGCGGCTGATGCTCGAACCCTGTTCTCCTGCTTCAGAGTCAACAGCATTATATGTAGGGCCGCCTCCACGCACCGGGTAGAAGTCACTTCCAGCCCGACGAAGAGGAGTCTGTATCAATGTTCTACTATATTGTGAGAGAACACGGCGTGCGCACCGCTACGCCAGAAATAATGCCGAAATGCGCATACTGGGACCGGGGAATCTACAAGAAAAGCATTGCGCTTCTCCCTGGTGACGACCGGCAACTCGGCCCGCAGGCCGAGCGGTACATCACAAGGAGATGGTAAATAATTCCAGAGGGTGTAGAAAGGAACACAAGTCCCTAAGACCCAAATCGTAGCCGACCTAAATATGAGCCCATGTGAGTCAGCAGCCTACCTACGCGCAGTAATAGCGTGTCCTGCCAGGATCGAACAATAACGTTGAGAGACAACGAGACGGCGGAAAACCCGGTCACCGTACCCCTTTCACTCCCTACGTACTGAATGGGCTGCATCGCCTGAAATCGCCCCGGACCATCTCCACGCACGCGCCTATCATAACAAATAGCGCTTAAAATTGGCTGTCCACAACCGCAAACTCCGAGGGTGGGACCATGATGTCACGCTGCCCCTCAAAATGGCCGCACCTGGACGCCATTAACCTCTATGCATCGGACTCCTAATGCACCTCAAAATGGCCGCACCTGGACGCCATTACCAAACGGGGCAAAAGAGAAACAATCATCCCAAAACAGGACCAACTCTGTACTCTGTCCCCGAGTCCCTGCGTCAACCCCCTATTGGGAACTTGCATCAAGCTGCCTGTTGATTTCCAAATCTGACACCCCGTTGTTATGCCAGGACAAGCTCGCCCCCGTATGCTCGGACACACATGATACATAGAAGGAAAGCTAGCCCTGAAACGTACTAGCTAAGACACTCCACGATGTGTCCCGTAACCCTGCTTAGCCAGCCATAGGTGCTCAGACGCCCGGCATTCCCCAATGCCTGGACGCCATACCGAAATTGCACGAAACACAACCTTAACATGATTCCCCAGATGGTATCCAAAACTGCTGTAATGTCTTGATACCTTTCACACTAGAAAATGGACTGTAGCCTCCAACCTTACTCGGAACCAGCTTCCAGGGACCACGGGCATACAGGGAAGCTTGAGCAGATAGAGCACTTCCAGCAACCTAAATTGGTGCAGGCCCCACCCCGGGCTCTTTAATTTACTTGCTCGGACCAGGAGTAAGAAATATGCACGAGCGCCGCAAGCTGCATGCAAAGACAAGGAAGGGGTGCCGGAGACGCCCCCCCTCCGACATACTGAAAGGCCAGTCGCGCACAGGTACCCGCCCTGTCCCGATGCAAACCGTGCCCGCTCCGAAGCCAAGACAGTAAGGCCCCTACAAGCTTCTAAATGCAATCACCCCCCACATGTCTAAGGCAGCGCCATCGTCAGCAAAAGAACCCGGGGGAAGGGCTCTTCACGCTGTGTACATCAGCCACCCGCCCCAGAGTCGAAGCAACACGGCTGAAGGCACACTATCTCAAGCACAGCAAGTACATATCGCACAAGCCAAAGTAAGAGCAAATATGACATAATTACAATGAAAAGAACTTCCTGGCGAGCAACTTTGCAGCACTGTATCCATTAAAAGCCGGCCCACTGCCACAGCGAGATAAACCAAATTAACCTTGCGTTTTCCGTCATGATGTGCGATCCTACCGACTCATCTTGATGAAGTCCTGCAGTGATAGAAATTGAAAATAATCAATACTTCATACCCCCCCACCACCCCACACTGCCCCATCACTCTATCTCTGTCGACCTTCCCTTTGCTGTTCTCGTGCTGAAAAACAAAACAACACATAAAATTCCCCAAGCCCGCCACCCCCCCTCGCAAAGAACAAGGGCGCCCGAGAGGAGGAGCGAGAGGTTGATTCAGCGCGTGCGTTACAAGCGTGCGCGCTATCCGACCAGCGGCCAAGCGCGACCCCGGAAGGCCAGCGGGTGATAATCGCGCTAACATAGCAGGTGCCAACCTTCTCCTCCTGCTGTCCTGCAGAAAGACAAAACAACAGCGTCAAATGCCCCCCCCCCGCAACTCCCCCTCCCCCTCTCGCATCTGCATTGCATCTGGGAATATCAAGTCCAACATCTGCACCCAAATAAAACATAACCTGATACCTAACGCCCCCATCCATGAGTGATCACGTGTGAAGTAGACCTTATGCAACCAAAGGTGTCAGGATTGGCGCACACGCTCCTACGTGTATACTTCACGCTAATAAATGCATATTAGCATGCACGCGCGAGTGCGCGCAGGAAAGACTGCCCTCCGGCAGATATAATCGCCGAGCTAGTCCAGCGTGGCCCCCAACCACGGGGACAAGAGACCAGCAAGGCCACGATGCCGGAGCAGAGAGCGGGTGCAAGGCAGGAGGGAGAAACTCCTGGGGGGCCCGACCAGAGACGCTGCCCCCTCCCACCCGGCCCGGGGATCGAGGGAAGGAGCAAGGGGCCCGATGCCCGGCCACCCCAGCGGCCCGCAGACCCAACGACAGCCCCAGCAGAAGGAGGGGCCCGGGGCCGGCGAGAGCCGAATCACAGCACGGAGAGCTGACTGCAAGGCCGCGGGGACTCAGCGCCGGCCAAGAAACTGCCCCATGATCATACCCGGTGAGAACAGTGGAAGGCTGTGTGCAAGAAATGCGGTCGCTCACCAGAGGGGGAGAGGATGGAAAGGAACCATGGGCGAGGGGGAAGCCTCCCGCCCGCTCGAGAAACTAGCGAGGCCCCCAGGAAAACCCGGACCCCCTCCCCACACGAGAGCTGAAACCGTCCGCCCTAGCAGCGTACCTCGCCTCACACGGCACTGCCCTCTCCCCCACCCGCCTGTCACCGAATAAACAACGCGGCCCTGCAGAACGGCCCCCCCCCCCCGCACTCCCATTCGATACACCAAATCAACCCCCTTAACCCTGACACATTACCCACCACATCCTTCCTCACCTTGTACCAGAAAAGGCAACGGGCAGTCACCCGCTCTGTGTCCAGCCGGGGAGGGCGAGGGTCAGCGCGAGGCAGCGGCCAGCAAACAAAGAGGGCACTTGACCCTCGCCCCAGGGCTAAATAGTCACCCCTCCCCCCCAAGACACAGGAAATGACATCACGGGGGGATCAATGATCCCCCCAACCACTAGACCGCTCAGGGCTGTGCCATCCTATGGCACTAAGGGTGGCCGCCCTCGTAGGTGGCCACCTTTGGTGTCCCGGGGCAGCCAATCAGAGGGATGACACTTGATTAACCAGGGGCGGCTCTCCGTTAAGGCATAGAAGCAACCTGTTGCGAGTTTAGCGGGATCACACAGAATAATAAAATGGTCATTACCATTTTATTATACTGAGTGCCACTGGCCGCGCTAGCTCAAGCGTGATGGTGGGGACGGGGCAGATAGATTCCTGCGTGTTGCAGGATGACTGCTCAGTGCGCATGACAAATTTTGCCAGCTGACTACAGCCGGCCAATCTGTCATGCACACTTCAAAGCCTGCAATCCCAGTGCACAGGCAATTAGCCTTTTAAATGGTGTGAATCAAAAGTTAGAATTTCATGTTCTTACACTTTTTTTCTTGGTTCAACTATGTTTGTGAGTTGCATTCGAAAATAAACATCCAATGGATTCTATGCGCTTACAAATAGAATCTATAGTTAATCACAAAATCTATATTTTACAACGTAATTGTGTTACACATTCGTTTTGTACAGAAACACCTTAAGCTTATTTGCTGGTGTTACCTTCATCTGTTTCATGTGATGCTTACACCTTATTTCACAAATAAAGTTGAATTAAGTCATTAATCCTTTTTTACTTGCTTTAAAATAGAATTTCATTTATTTACTACTTCGTATAATGTTCGTATCTTCCTTGAGGCCATGATGAGAATGTATCAAGAGGGTGGTACAATAATGTCACTGGGTCTTTTTGTGTTTTAAGAGTATGCTTGTATGGTCTCTGTGGACAAAGGTGCGGCTTTAGAACACATTAAGGGCATTTTTTTTATTTTGTTCCTGCAGTCCTGACACGTTTCTACATGCTATATTTTTAGAGCAAAGCTTTATGCACCCAATAAGATAAGTTCTACTGAGTAAATGCTGGGCCTTATGCGTAGCTTCAGAAAGTGGGCTGACCTTATTTGAAAGTTAATGAATACATTGCACATTTTTTTAGCAGTACTCGGGAGTTACTCTAGTGTGAAGGTTCTACAATGAAGCAATAACCTTTTGTTTCACATAACTTGGAGGATTGTAAAGTGCTACCCTCACTGTACAGCATCTCTCACAAATGCTATTTGAGCATGACCCCATGCTCTTAGAAATACACTTGCCTGGTGCAGTTCCTCGTGCATTTACCTGGCAGCTCCCACCTGGTGCGCTGAGAGATCAGATGTTCCGACATGAGGTACAGGAGGCTATTGTTGAATTTTTAACCCTCAATTTCCAATCGGTGGACACCCCTGCAAATGTATGACGTTACAACGCATACATTCACAACGCCTACCATTACAACAAAACTTTTACAACGCAGGATCCATTACAACGCATGCCATTACAACTCAGATGCTATTACAACGCATGCCATTACAACATAAGTATGGGTAAGTATTTTTTTTAATTTTAATTAATGGGAATGCAATAGTAGTGTAAATGTTGTATAGTGTAGGGGTTAAAATTACTATTCTAACTCCAGGGGGTGTAATAGTAGGGTAAGTGTTGGATAGTGTAGGGGTTAAAATTAAATTAAATACTTACCCATACTTACGTTGTAATGGCATGCGTTGTAATAGCATCTGCGTTGTAATGGCATGCGTTGTAATGGCATGCGTTGTAATGGATCCTGCGTTGTAAAAGTTTTGTTGTAATGGTAATGCGTTGTGAAAGTTGCATTGTAATGGCTGTTTCCCCTCCCCTGCCACCTTGTGGGAGGGTTTTAAAGGTGGTCATTTGTGGGTCTATATTGCCAAACAGGCTGGAGTCCTCAGGGTGATCCAGGCATGCCTTTGGCATCTAGAGGAGGTGATCCATGCATTGGATCTGCATTTTTTTAGTCTGGTGAGACAGACTTGCTGGCATCTATCCATAGTAAACTGTTGTAATTCCTGGAGGAAGCTCTCTGAGAAATCTGGGTAGAGAAGCATGAGCTGGGCCCTATGAGGAAGGTGAGAGAGCCGGTAAAACCTTAGCTAGGCTCTTACAGAAACCTTGGGTGAGTGACTATGTGGTCAACTGCTAGGCGACCACCAGAACATACTGATGGGTACTGTTGCAGTTCAGCGCACTATGGCTGATTTCTTTGCCTCTCTCTTTAGTCCTCCTCCCAGCATGAAACACCCCCCTGGATTTAGCCTCCTACTTGTACTCCGTACAGCTCCTCTGGCATGTGGCGGGCCATCGCCTCTGCTTAAACAAACTCTTTACAGGGGAGGATATCATTCAGGTTATTGCAGGGCTTCCCGTTGACGGCTTCTTTTACAAGAAATTTGCGCCCCCCCCCCCCGTGGCTCCCCACCGCCTCGACATGCACGAGGAGTCTGCACGCACCAGCTCCTTTCCCCTTCCCTACGCAAAGCACTCATTGTAACTATCCTAAAACCTGATAAAGACCCCAGGCACTGTGAGCTTTACAGACCCCTTTCTATAATAAACGTAGACAACATACTTCTGTAAAAACTCATTGCCTCGCGTCTTCTTCCCATTTTACTCCAGATGATCCACCCAGATCAGTGAAGCTTTGTGCCAGAAGGATCTATGGCCCACTACCTACACACCTTTTTAATTCTCTTCTCCATGCTATTGATCCGCACTTATTGGCAGCAGCCGTGTTTCTGAATGCCTCCAAGACCTTCGACTCGCTCGAATGGCCCTACCTTTTCCACCCCCTCAGGCACTTTGGAGTGGGTCATAAATGTATTCATCTCATACGACACCTCTACACCTTGTCTGTTGCCTGTTTGAGGATCAATGGCTCTATCTCGCCCCCTTTGAGATTGCTTGCAGCACACGCCAGGAATGTCTGCTGTGGCCTAAACTTTTTGTTATCGCAATGAACCGCTTGTGGACCGTTGCATCAACATCATTCACACCGCAGCCTTACTTTTCTCCCAAGGCAGATTCTTATCTCTCTTTATGTGGACGATATTACCCTATATGTTTGAGACCTGTCAGACAACCTGGACCCACTCCTCGGGGAGTTTACGCAATTTGTTGGCATTGCGGGCATCACTGTCAATTGGACTAAGAAAATCATGCTTCCACTTATTGAGACTACAGGGCCTTTTGCTTCTGACTTTGCATTTTCATGGACGCACAACTCTGTTTGCAATATAGAGGTGTGGCTCAGCCAGAGCACGGATGAGCTGTGGCGGGATAGTTATGGCAAGCTGATGACGTGGTTTGAGAACCAGGTGCCTGCGTGGTCTAAAATGGGAAACATCCTTTACAACGCAACTTTTACCACGCAGTGCCTTTACGACGCAACTTTTACAACGCAAACCATCCCAACGCATTGCGCTGGGGGGCGCTCTAGGATAGGGAATACGTTTAATTTACTATCCAACACCTTCCCTAGTGTCCACGGGGACTGGAGTTGGAATAGTAAATTAAACTATTCACTATCCAGCACCCCAAAGCGCTATGCGTTATAAAGGTTTGCGTTGTAAAAACCGCGTTGTAAAGGCATGCGATGTAAAAGCATGCGTTGTAATGTCATACATCCGTCTAAAATACATTATCCTTAACCAGCAGACTGACTATCGTAAAGATGGTTGTCCTTCCCAAATCTTTATACTTATTCATAAACCTGCCTCTCCCACTACCGGCCAGCCTCCACTGCCACCTTTACTCCCTCCTCAATTCATTGGCCTGCCCTGGCGTGACATGGGAAATCCTGATCTTCCTTTTTAACAGGGTGGCCTTGAGACACCCAATATGGAATTATAATTTCTCATTGACCAGGCTCACTTTGCGCATTTTTGGCAACAACCTATCCATGTTCAGCCCCACACCACCCCCGAAGTTGACCACATATCCCCATGTCTGCTTCAGATGATTTTCTATGGCCCCCTGCGCCGGGTACGCCAACGGGTGGATACTGTGGCCTGCACAATTCTGACATGGGATGGACTGAGGAAGAGAGCTTGCCTCGACCATATCTTTGCTCAGTCTGTTCCAATCTTGTGTCAGTAACTACTTCCTATGGCCTCGGAGACCGGAGTGCGATCGCAGCTTTGCAGGCTGCAGTTGTTAATGTTAATATTATTCAAACGTATAAAGCTCACTATCACCCCAAGGGTATCCTGGGGCTGATATATACTAGCTCTACTATGCACAGAGGTTACAGTGAGGATAGCACTAGCTATAAATGATGACGATCTAGATTACACTTTTGGGATAGAGCAGGTCTTTAAATTCTTTCTAAACTGCAAAAGGTCTTCTATCTGTCTAAGACTGGTCAGGAGTTCATTCCAGAGTCGAGCTGCTGCAGAGCTAAAGGCTTTTCCTCCCATTTTTGTTCTTTTAAACCAAGGAATTTTTATCAACTTAGCTGAAGATGATCGAAGGCTTCTTGTAGGAACATACCATTCGAATTTGCTCTGCAGTGGCTTGAGCCTTATACCATGCTGAGCTTTAAATACAATGCAAAGCGATTTGAATTGTATCCTCTGTAGCACTGGGAGCCAATGAAGCTCTTCAAGAGCCAAGGAGGCTGATGATCGACGTGATCTCATTAGGGCTAGCTTAGCAGCTAGTATCTGAATTCTCTGAAGTCTCCCAATCAACTAAACTCCTTTGGGGCGGCATACCAGGATGGCAGCTTTTTAACCTCCCAACAGGTTTTCCAGGAGTCCTTGGCACCCCTCCTGGATGCCATGATTTATCACCAACTCCGAGAGTCCATGCGTTGCCTCCATTCTACATTTCCCACTCCCCCCTTGCTCCTGGTGCTCGAGGAGATGCTGAATAATCCCTCACCCCATAGACTGATTATACATATCTACGCTGGCATGCAGCGCACAGTTCCCTTCCGGGTTTCCGTCGCCTGATCCATTTCAAGTTCCTACATAGAATTTATCACACACCTGCACGATTGCAACAAATGGACCTTACAGAAGATTCACACTACCGAAGCTGCACCATGTGCTGACTTTCTTCACCTACCATGGAATTGTCCAGAGAGTCTCATCTTTTGGGCAGAAGTGCTTAGAAGCATTGCCGAAATCACTTGCCCCTCTCTTGATCACACACCCCTTGTAACCTAGCTGGGCTATGATAAGGAGGTACCCTCCGAGGCCTGTAGACTGACTGTTATGTTGCTCTTGTTAGTGAAGCGTAGGGTTGCAATGCACTGGGATAGATGAAGAGCCCCCATCAGCAGTGCCTGTTGCATAATGCAGCGCTTTGCCAGGAGATGCTAGATGTGTTTCGGGAATTGATGCCTGCTCGCTCTCGCCCTAGGGACATATGGGCTCCCTTGACTGCTTACCTTTGGCTACATGAGGAACTGAGAAGGAGCAACTCTGGGGATCCCTCATAGTTTCATGTCTGATCACCATTTTCTCCTCTCACTGATGCGTTGTCTTCTGACTTGACTGACCGGTGTTGTTGTCGTGAGAATCCTACTGTTTGGGTGCTGTAGTCCTGCTCCCTAATGCCACGTGTGGGAGGACTGAGTGGCATTGTTACTGGTTGTTTTTCCTTTCCCCTCTTCCTTCTCCCCTTTCTCTTCCCTTCTTGTCCTTCTGTCTCTCCACTATTGCATGCTTACGCAATGATGACTACTGATATGAGGCCATGCATTATATTTGTCTTGAACTGCATTCTGTGCTGTTGATATCAAACATTGCAAAATTCAATAAACACAATTAAAATCCAAATTTCCACTGCTTGTGGCATCTTGATACTGAATAATCGGTATTTGTTGATATCCAGCTCATTTTATTGACCTCAGAAAGATGAAATGCTGAATGGACGTGCTGAGATTGACTTTGACAAAAAGCATTTTAAGATGGCAGCCTATGAGTATGATTCGGTGCGCATTCATCACCTGCCGTCTTTGAATGCTTTTGCGTAATGTGTAAAAAAAAACTTTTCAAGATGGCTTCCAGTGCCTGTACACATGCGGTCATTCTTTACCCTTTTAAGGTGGCTGACGCATTGTTTACAAATGTGTCAGCCTTCTTGGAATGATAAAGTTAAATCGACCAATACCAAAGGAAATAGGCATTAGCAAAGCTAATAGCTCTGTAGCAACATATGTGCCTATTGGCTTTGCCAGTGCTAGTTATTTGTGTAAGCGCATTCACCCCACAGTCGCATTCTCGCTCCAAGTAACTCTTAAGTGGCTTGACAACATTCTAAATGATCCCCTTATAACTGCATGCAGATGGTAACACAGGTGATCACTCCATACTCCATTTGGATCCTTTCTAGTTGGTGATAACGTTCCCTTTAATCTATATTTCAGTGTCATTTCAACGTTACTGAATGTTCTATTCTCCTTCCTCTTTTCTTTTCTAGTTAAAGGGCAACCTTGTTTCTGTTATACCCCAATTGAATACCTTACCACTTCTTTGTCGCAAATTACCAGATATTTTATTTCCTTTCCATCTTACAAGCTTGTGAAGAAGAGGAAAATAAAAAACACCCAATAACATTATTTCAGAGCCTCTGTGTCACAGTGAATTGGAAAGAGCACTATAGACCTACAATATTTCACTTTAATCAGTTTTTTGTACTGCTGAAGTTGAGGATGCATTTAATGCATATACATTGAAATTTTACATTAAAAAGTACACTATAGAAAAGTAATTACTGATAGTATAGGATATTTATGCAAACCCTCTATCAGAAATAATGTTGACTAATAATATACCGATTCATATAATGTAGTATGTAAACGTGCTTACATTTTAAGACTGTGATAAAGTGTGCATTAACAACAAAAATAGTTCTTTAACTTTAATTTTCTTTCCCAACTCTGCAGGAGCCGTTGCTGACTTCTCTTCCTCCAGACAGAACATCAAACTAGAGCTGAGAGGTTTCAGCTTGAAAGGATCTACCGGAACAAAGCCTTTCCATTGTAGAAAAGTAGAACAAATCTCAAAGCATAGTGTGACAATGTATTACTGGTACTTACTTTAACCAATAAAGCGCAAAGATAACTCTTACCTTTCATGGCTGCTAACACTGAACCAGAGGCCTGAGTATTAACACTGAACACAACTTCTGCGACTGTCAAGAAGCTCAGCGTATTATTGAAAAAATAACTGAAATAAATGTTTACACATAAACTACTCAAAATGTACATTATATAAAATAGTTGACATGTTGTGTGTGACAAAAACTGATTCATATTAGTTAGTTCTGATCACATTCTTTTGTTAGGAGTGGGGGCATACTGCATGTATGGCCTCAATGATGGAAACACTGCATTTAAAGACATCAGCTTGCATTTGCGCTTACCTGCAAAGGAAAATGTCTGAATCGGGCATGGGGGGGGGTCAGATTTAGTAATGTTTGGCGCAATGAAGCAAGACAAATTGCTGGGCTGCGCTGCGTCGAATGGGGAGGCCAGAAATGCGCCATATCAATAAGATATTCTGCATTTCTGCTCTCCCTTTGCGATTGGCGCAAATGTGGCTTTTGCGCACCAACGCAAGCACCCCTGCCATATAGTGCAAGGGTGCCTGTATTACCAGGGGCGTAACACAGGCCCCTGCAGCCCCCGTGGTGTGGGGGGCCCTCACCCTCCAGGGGGCCCCGTCAGCACCGCACTTCTGCTGGGGGGCTCTAGATTTAGCCACTGTGTATTACAGCCAGGATTGTTTTTGTGCAGGAAGCGACCAGTAGACCCGCCGGTGGCTTTAGCAATGGATAATAATGCAAAAAGGGTGCACAGATCATGCGTGGTAAAGCAAGCTGGAATGACACCTGATTCATCAACACTAGACTTGGAAGTAGTGGCTGCATCCTGTTCGCTAGTATCTTAGCTAGGATCTTTGCATCAGTATTAATTAAAGACAATGGCCGGTAGGACTCGCAGTACTCTGGTGCTTTGTCAGGTTTCAATAGTGCAATAATTAAGGCTTCTCTTAAAGAGGGGTAAGGTCTGTTTAGTGTACGCTTTTTCATATAACATGGAGGTGCGGTGCCAGAATGTGAACAAATTACTTGTAGAATTCACCGATCAGACCATCCATACCTGGAGCTTTACCATTGGAGAGAGAGCGTCTGGTGTCTTTGATCTTGTCAATCGTAATAGGCTCTACCGATACTCTTTGCTGGCCAAGAGATAACCACACCAGGGCCACATCCTCTAGGTATTCCGCTACATGTTCGGCCGGAGTGCAAGGTATTGTATAGGCAGGTGTAGAAGTCCATGAAGCTAGTCAGTATGGCGGGCGGGTCGTAATGGTCTGTACCCTCAGGGGTGGTGATCTTCACAATGTGTGTATTTGCCCAAGGCGCCCTCAAGCTTGGCTGCCAGACTGCGTGCCGAGCAACCTCCCTCCCCATACATTCTCGCTATGTGATGTTTAGATAAATATTGTAGTTCCTTGGATGCCATATCATTAAAATTTGTAATTTCCTCCCGAATTGCAGAAAGGGAGGTGGGCGATCAGGGCCGGACTGGCCATAGCGGGCACCGGGCAATCCCCCAGTGCGCCGCACGGATGGGGGACGGTTTTGGGCCCCTGGGGGCCGTTTTTGTTTTGCCGAAAACTGGCCCCGGCAAAGAGCTCGGCGGCACCTCCAACGCCTCCCCGAGTGAGATGGGGGGGGGGGGGGGTATGAGCACTTTGCCAGGGCCGGTTGTGGTTCCTAGTCCGGCCCCGTGGGCGATGATTGGTTGCATAATCACCCTCCAAGGACATTAGTGTATTTTCTATATTTTGCAATTGTGTGCGTACTGCCTTTAAGAAACTTGCCTGTGTGCGAATGCAAATTCCCCTGATTGTAAACCTGAATTCTTCCCACAACATATTTATTCCATCCACAGAGCCAACATTCTTATCTAAGTGCTCGATAATAGCTGAGCGTAGCCCCTCTCAGAACAAGGGTCCAGGACACCTTCATTTGAATTGTGCTGGGCATGAGTGGGAATTGAAATCACAAGGTCCTGGGCAGGTGTGTGACATCAGTCATCCAAGCACAAACCTTCCGGGTTTCTAAACAAAAATCTGGATGAGACCATGACCCATGTACAGACAAGGTGAATGGGCCCTCCTGTCAGGAGGGATTACGGAGTCTCCAAAGTTCCACAATCCCATATTTCTCCATTCCCACCCGTATAATTGCCATCTCAGTCCATCATGGCCGATCGGTCAAGTATGAGATCCAAATAGGTATGATGGCATTTGGTGAAAAAGTCTGTATTTGGCACCAAATTGTCATGTAAAAGTTGGGGTTATCTATGTTAGGCCCATATGTATTCACCAGAGGGTTACAGATGTGGTGCATAAACTACGCTGTGCCATCACATATCGGCCTTGCTCGTTCATTTTGGAATGAGTGACTGTAAATGGTATTTCTTTTCTTATTAAGCCACTGTATATTCCATGTCAGAAGATCTATGGGCCATATTATCAAGAAAGAGCAATACATTATCGCCGCTTTTATCAGCAGGAAACTGCTGCTAAAGCGGCGATAATGGGCTTGACAATATGCCCTTGAAAATTCCCATAGAATCCAGGTAAACACCAGAACCTGGGCTTCTATGGGAATTCACAAGGGCATATTATCAAGCCCATTATCGCCGCTTTAGTGGCAGTTTCCCTGCCGATAAAAGTGGCGATCATGTATCGCCCTTTCTTGATAATATGGCCCTATGTGTCCTCAGGTCAGGGCGCTATTGGCAACTTATGAATAATGACTGCACCGAAGGTCAGGTCGAGTGATGTACAAGGTACAGATTCAGCATAGCATTGAGCAGCACATTAATGGCAACATAAGCAATAACAATTAACCCTCCCCTCCACCCCCTTCAGCATCTCAACCATGCCAAAGGCAATCCTGCAACATAAAAGAAAAGAAATCATTAACAAAAACATGAAATTATACATCCCAGCAATCATCATCTTGCCAAAAATCAAGAACATATGGGTGTTCCCTGATGGGGCCACCAGAGTCCCAGTTCCCCTCCACATGTCCAGAGGTGGCTTGGAAGGACAACAATATACTGGCTAGTGTGGTCGATCGGGGAGTGCAGGGCAGGGCATATTGCTTGGGCAGGGCCTATTTCAGCCCTGCTTAAGACCTACTCAGGGTGAGCAGAGAGGAGCCGGTGGGGAAAATGTCCCAACAGTCTGTACAAAGTCACTTGCTTTCATCCTCCATATCATCTGCAGACTGTTTGTCGCGGTGATGGTTTTAAGAAACTCCATTGCTACCCTGGGGTTCGCAAATATTTTCTGAGTTCCACAATGGTCCACACGTAGACACACTGGGTAGATCATAGCATAGGTTACTTCTGCGGTTTGTAGTTTCTTATTGACTGTGAGAAATTCATTCTGGGCTGCCTGCACCGCCGCAATGAAATCTGGAAAAAGGCTATGTGGTTGACCTGGTAAACAAGTAGAAATGGGGCAGGGCTTTAGCTGGCAGAACTACAGCAGAGCAGGAGCAGAAATGGGCTGGCAGCACTGGAGATGAGCTGATAATAGTGGGAAAGACCTGATAAGGGCAAAGCACAGCTGGAGTATGTGGAACTAGAGCTGAGCTGTCAGGAGTGGAGTAAAACAGAAGCCAAGTATCCAACAGCAGGGGCAAGCTAGAGGAGTGTAATATATTAGACATCTGTTAGAAAAGGGGTTGGTCATACAGCAATTGTGTTCTTGTTTGCTGTCCATCTTAAAATGGATTTTGTGTTTCTAGCCATTTTAAAATGGAGCTTCACCAAAGAAGAGTTGAGCTGAAGCTTACCACATCAGTGCACACACTGAATAACAACACATATTTTCATAAACCAAATAAGCATCAATCAAAAAAGGGATACCAAGTACTACTCGTAATTACTTCTGCTTAATCAACCCACAATAAATTACAGATTTAACATAGCTGCTACCTGTACCTATAAGTCATAGCAGGCTCTCAGGATGCTGTATTGAACAGTTGTTAACCCTTTCGGGCTGTTTCAGTCAGGTAACAGAATCAAAATGTGGCTCTGTACTTTGCTGACTTATTATATAGTTCTACTAGTTCAATTAGGACATTGACACCCATCTTTCAAATAACACCGAATCACTTCATCGACCAGGTGTCTACCACCATCTTCAGCACTAAACTAGTTAATTTAACAGGCCCGAATTCTGAAGCTGTCCATCAACTAATACACTCAAGTCAGACAATATGGAGAGTTTTGTATTAGGTGAAGCTCCTGTTTGAAATATAGCTCTGCTATTTTGACGTAAAATACATTTGCCTGGTGGTTAAGGACCACTGGACCTTAGGTGAGTGAAGAACCTTTTGTAATATTTCCTACAGTGCCTTCCTCGTGTGGATTTGTTAATAAAACACTTTAAACATACTCCATTTCGGATATGTTTCTTGATGAAGAAAATTGAATGGGATGGATTTATGATTTAGTTAACTTAGGTTTAACTAGCTTGATATTTATTTGCCTTCACTTGCCTCCTAGATTTCCTTTATCTGGTATTTTTCCTAGATTTCCTTTAAATACATATTCTCATCAGCAACATCAATATGCCTAGTTTGAATGGTATCTTAGATTTCTTGAAGGATGTGACAGCCCATTGGGAGTCAATCATATGTATTGTCATGACTAAGGGGCTAATTTAGAGTTTGGTGGATAGCCCGATGACACACCAGGTCAGCAGAGGCTATGGTCTCCACTACTCTGGTGGAAGATAGCCCACCAAACTTAGTGATCCTCACAAGGCAAGTGAGGATCTCTGGGCCTCCATTGATTCTACAGCCACAGCAAGTTTCCTAAAGTAATTGAAACTTTGCCAAGGTAGATGCCTTGTTTGATTTCCCCACTTAGCAAAGTTTCTCTTTTCCAATAGCAAAAACCCAAAACAGAAGTATGCTATTTAAAAGCAAAATAAGTGTGTACCATAGAATACCTGGATAAATTGAATATTCTGGTGGGACCAGTTCCCGAATTTTGCAGTGCGGCAGTTTGAGAACGAGAAGTGTGTCTCTTTTTGAATACTTTTAGAAAGTTGGCATTTTGTCGACCCCACCATCTGGAACCTGCAGCCTGTGTCCTAGGTCACTTGACAGTGATTAGCTTGGCAGTTGGGCTTTGTGTTTTCCTCCCAGATAGTGAGACAAATGGGGACTAAGTGTTGGCAGGATGAGTTGGGCAGAGCTGTTCCCTGTCCCACTTACATTTCAAAAGCTTGCCTCTAGCACACTCACAAAGGAACTTGACACCAGTCTGTTGCCACTCCAGGCTATTTGAAGCCTTGGCTCTATCCCAACCCTAAAAGTTGGGACTTGGAAAATATTTCACCAAAAACTGTCCTGAGAACCGACAGAATACATGGACCTACCTGCCTACCGATTCGCCCATGGTGAAATGCTCATTGGCCTCACTTCACAGTAGCTCCTGATATGTTCTTCTCTGTGGCAGAAAATCCTGTTCAGTTGGTCCTCGAAGCAACGGTATCCGGCCTCATGGAGCTCTTGTCAGCTACAGCTTGCAGCCTCATCCCGCTAGTGATTTTTGACTTCCAAAAAAGTGACACAATCCGAACTTAAAAATCATCACTGCTATTCTGTCCAGCTGGTCCCCACTGACAACGCCTCCTCCTTGGACACCGCTGTCCGCCTTGCCCCGCTGAACTTTACCTTCTCAGGAAATTTCCTCAAAATTCCTTCTATATGCAAAGATAAGCAGAGACTGGGCCTAATTTACTTCATGTTTCATGTAACCATACAGCGCTCCATCGCTGTCAGCCTTTACTTTTGACTTTGCCCCGGTCTTGCGCGATTAGATACCCACAGTTGGCACATTGATCTTTTAGGCGCTATTTAACACTTAAAAGTTACAAAATTCATAACTCCGGTTCTACTGTTTCAATTCAACTTATTTTGGTGTAATTGTATTCATAAAAATGTACTCTATTTTTCTAAATTGATTTGGGAGGTTTCTTGTGTTTTCACTTTATTACCTTTTGAGTGTTGCATAAAAACTTTATACAATGCCTCTAAATTAAGCCTGACTCCTTTTGCGCAAAGCTACTAGAGGGTTAAGCCCTCCGCTCAACCAATAATCCAATTTCCTACCCAGGTGTTATCACATTAAACCACGACTTTTCAGCTTTGCTTTGCCAATGCTTGTTTTGGGTTTTTGGCTGCGGGACTCAGGGTGATCTGTCATTACTACTGATCCGTGGACACAGCTTCATAATTGAAAAGAATGAATTGAAATGACCATGTCTTTAGTATTTTGTGAAGACTACATGGTTGTGAAAATTTCTTGTCTGACTGGAGACTGTTGTTCCAAAGCTTTTGCAGGTTTGACTGAGAAAGTTGATCGTTCAATTTGAGATTGGTTGAATAATGAGATTTTGATAGAGAGGTGCGTTTCATTTGAGTGTTTGTCTGGGTGCTATGTGCAATTTTTTCTCTGCCTAAAGTGAGTTTTAGTCCATGTAAGGCATGGTGGGCTATGGATGGGATTTTTTAGGGAAATTCTTCTTACAATAGGAAGCAGGAGTAGGATCATTGGTCCGACTGCTATAGTCACAAAGTAGTAGATGCAGCAGATGTCTTGATGCAGAGTACTGGGTCTGTTGTAGCTACAGAAGCCTTTATTTTTCCCCAGGATTGTATGTATGTTTAGCTTGTGGAACCTGGTGGGTTCTTCTGTTGTCACTGGCCTGTTGGTTCACGTGGTACATTTACAATGATGGTTGCAATACTCATCCTAGCTGGATTGAAAAAGCCATTTCAGTGCTTGCAAAAGGTTGGGCAATTTGGAAGCTCGGCCTGGGTATCCTGTCTATAGTAGGGCCTATGTGCTAACAATGTGCAGTCAATGGGGGAAACTGTGGATCCTGCAATTCAGGATTGGACTATTTTGTGTTAGGATTTCGATTTTAAGGGGCATTTGTGAATGGAGGCTTCTACTGGGGGAGTATGTGCTGGTATTTCTCTGGCATTTAATGGGTTACATTCAAGTGCATTGCTATTTTCTCACTGTGCTACTACACACCGGGAGCAGCACTCAAATGCAATTCAGTCTTTGGGCTATATGCACATCTGTTTAAATCTGCCTCATCAATGAGGGAAGCTTGTTTTCCATGGCACAGCAAGCTACCAGACCCACACCAGGGCATACCCATCTCACTGAGAGAAACATAAAAGTGATAGACTAGGCAGATTAATTCCAGTCCATTATGTTTTTGCTCTCTGTACTACTACAGACAGTGGCTAGACTTATCAATATATATCACTATTGGCTTTTCCCTGATAGGCACAGTCTGGATCACACTGCTAGGCCACATCTTGTGTCTACTCTAGTTGTGAATAGTGCTTGCTAGGCCACTTTTTTAAAGTGTGAAGGGTATCTCCTGCTCCTCTAGAATTTATCCTAATGCCCTCTGGAGCTGGGGTGCAAATTTACCATGCAGTGCATTTGCTGCTAGAATACAGTTTTCAAACTTTGCCGGTTAATAGCAATGCAGCCATTTACAAACCAGTTTGAGATTCTAGTATTGTGGAACCTAAAATTCAATAAGACCTGAATGTATAGTCCTTAAAAGGATGATGAAGAAAGAATGAGACAATATTTGAAACACTTGTCACCGAGATTTTTGGACCATTTTTAACAAAACACATATGTGGGAATTTCAACCACCAACATTAAGTGGAATTACACAAGGGATATTCTCACAGTTTACATATCTCTTAACATCCATGTAACTTGCAAAGTGTTTATAAGCAAGATGGAGTCTGTTAAGAGTCAATGTGGATAAACATTTGTGGTATCATGCCTAGCTTATGTTACATCACGGTTCCTGGCCCATTTAAATTAAGAAATGCTGGGATCACTTGTGTGAGGAAAGATACCCTCGATTGGAGACACACACGCACTTTTTTGTTAATTCCCTAAAAAGGATGAAGCCCCACACAATTTGGCATGCTTCATCATCTGACCTCTCCTCACCATGGAAACAATCAGTTTACACATGGTCAGGCTCCTCCAGGGGCTCTTTAAGAAGGAATGCCTACTTAACATTCAAATCCTTTGTGTACCAAAAATCCTTTCCTAATATGGATTGGGGAGGTGATTTGAGAAACCTTCAGTCATCACTCCTTGTCATGATTAAAACCTAAGTAAAAGGGTACTGTGTAATGCAGAACCCCAGTTAGGTTGACATGTTTTTGCCCTATCTCATAGGCCCTGACAGGTCCGGGGCATCAGTCAGGATAGGGAGGACCCCACAACCCTAATTCTTCCCCTTTCTAGGATAACTATCTAATCAGTCTGCCAATAATATTTAATTCAGTCAATTTTGCTTTCTCTTCCCTCCTCTTGAGAAAGCACACCGGGTCTGACATACAACATCGGCGCTGACAGAAAAGAACAATAATAGAGTCCTAGGTCAGATTGTAGTATATTAGAAAGGATTGGGCTCTGAAAGAAGTGTTAGATTTGTTAGTTTAAAAAGAGTTTGAGAAAACTCTGGATGGAAGTAAACTGACAATGAATGCAAAGTGAAGGCAATGTGTGCATGTGAATAAGACTCTTACATAATTAGGGTCACCTGATATATAAGTTCCGAATATTTAAGGTGATGACCTTTCCATACGAGAAATATATCACCTTCATTTGAAGGGTACAGTTCTTCTGCAGTGCTATATGTAGGTAGAGTAGAAAACCCACAGCTGTTTCCACCCACACCTGTACTTGTCAGAGTATCTCAAGGATCAGTGTGTGACCTCTTCCTTTTTTCTCCCTACAACATTTGCATTAGTGACTTTATCTCTTTGTTTGCTTTTCTTGCCATCTATATGCTGATAACACCCAGATCATTTTCTCATTTACTACTACTCTCTCTTTCTCCACTTCACGTTTCCAAATGTCTCATTGCTACTTCTAATTGTTCTCTAGGGTCCTTTGTGTTAAACTCATCAAACCCAAGTATCTGTATTTTCTTTCTCCATTTGCAGTTATGCCCTCAACAACTCAATCCACTTCCCTTGTGACACACTGACCTACACCTGAATTGCTTAAAACCTTTGAATTTTCCTGAAAGCCTGAAAACTTTGAGTCACTGTAGCTTACTCCCAAGTCCTAACTATATGAAATATCTGCTCCTCAATTACGTTCCCCACGACAAAACCAAAACACTAATCAATTTAGTGTGACCTAATAATGTAGACTCCTGTAATGATTTACAGGTGGGTCTCTTCCGCTTCCTCTCACTGGGGAATGCTCTAAGCTTCACCACTGGAACCCCAAACAACGTCCCAAACAAAACAAATCTACCCCTGCTTATTGTCACCAAGTCAGCTGGCTGCCTTCCAAACACTTCTTCTACCAACTGCTGACACTCCATTTCAAGGTTATAAATCACGTATCTCCAGAGTACCTTTGCAACTTCATAACCTGGTGCATTCAGACCAGCAACCTTAGGTTCATCAATCAAATTAAAAAATCACCCAACCTTTGAAAATATAGATCTAGACTACCATAATTACACCTTCTAGGGCCTCCTCTATTAGAACTCAAATTCCCAGCAGTAAGAATGTGCACCTTACTTCAGGACTTTAAAATAGAAATGTGACGTCATCTGCTGCTATTAGCTAAGTAAACAAAAAATCACCATCATTAGAGGTATACATGTATGTCCATTACCTGTCTTCACAGCCCACTCAAAAATAGAGGCACCTGAGCTCATCATTGTTAATGCTCATATTTATTTTATTTGTTTTGTATCATGTCAATCTGTTCACGTCTGTCCTATGCACCAGAAATATTCTTATGTACAATAGTTTCTGATTTAAATGTGTTTTTTTCCAAACAATACATTGGATATGACACAAAATATGAAGATAACTTATTACTTTTTGGATGGGCAAGGAATAAAATGAGGGGACAGTAATGTTAATCACTAAAATTATGCATTTTTATAATCCTGATTCTATCGCAGCAGTACTTGGATCACTAGACATGATAACAAAGAAATTTGGCATAGATGAAACACTGCAGCCTGATTCAGTCTTGCATTGTATAACTGCTGAATAATACCGATTTAGTCCATGATGTTAGCTCATGTAGGTGTTTAATTATCCCTACAGTCATCACTTATTATGGTACATTTTAAATGATTTTACATAGGCATGTTACACGTTAATTAATATTGTCCAATCTCAACTACAGCAATTTTTAGAACAAAAAAGTTCTTTCAATATCCTATTGGTAAAACATAGCAGAAGAGGAGCCATTCTGAAGGATATAACTATGAAGGGGTGACGGAGACTTTAAACCTTAAAAGCCATGCTGAAAGTATTATAAATCAAAGAGCAATTAGTGTGAAGAATGAACATCAAGGGGAAATACTGCCACATACACTCATGGCAGTGAGATGCCCACAATAGGAATTCCCAAGTCATCGTATTTCTTCCATTGTAACCTATGCCTCTTCTTTCCAGCTTTCAGTGCAGGAGAGGTACCACTTGACAACATCTCTCACCTTCTTTGCTATTCTTAACACTTTTTAAGGAAATTTCTGTTTACCCTGTACCCTCCCTGTACACACCTATGCTCATATGCTCATATTGTACTACAATCGCGTCATTTTTACTAGGAGGTGCCGGGGGAAACTGTGTATTATTAAAAAATGTTAGCAGGGTAGGTCCCAGCCATGTCCTTGTTCAGGTTTTCATGGGCAGACAAGGATCCGATCTAATGAGTTTCTGTTTCCTTGTATTACATTTAAACATTTAAACATTTCTTATTTGAAAGGCACAAACATCCAAAGCCTTCCAACATTTAACACTCAAAATTGTTTTATTAGATCAATTTCGTGAACTATGCAATTGATTTCAGGGATTTTTATGCTTGTAAATATAACTATGAACCAGATTGCAGTGCACGAGCAGAGCTACATGTGGGTCTTAGTTCTGGAATATGAGGGAGTGCTATGGATTAGTACGGAAGTGCCCCTAGAAACCTCTCTCATGTGTCAGTGAGGGAAGAGCATTGATTGCTGCAGAATAAGGTGCATAGCTTAACCCTGTGATAACTGCAACAGTTTAAGAGGATCACATGAACTATACCAATGTTACCAAACACAGAAGGCAGCACTGAAGGAAACAAAAGCCTAGGGCAAGAAACAAGGTGTCCTTTAGCTGTGGATTCTTATTTTAACCCTAGTGGTGAATTTGAAGAGGCGTGTACTCCCAGTGCTTAAATCTCCATGGTTTTACAGGTCAGGATTCAAGTGCAAGTCCTGGTATTACATTTCAAGAGATGCTACAGGCCATTGTTTGGCTGCATCGTGCAAGCTTTTTGAACTCATGAAAGGCTTCTTATTCAGTGCCTGGGTCAGTCAATGGTACCTGGGAAGTTAATCATGATTAATTAATGTTTACTTCTAGTGATCAACCGCTATATGTATCAACAAACCATTTTGCATTTCCTAAATAGCGAATTTTAAGGAATCGCTATTTAGGAAATGCAAAATGGTATGTATGTACAAAATCGCTTTTCAATAGCGATTCCTTAGCATTCCTAATTTGCGATTAGCAATTTGCTAATCGCAAATTACCCATTCATTTCCATGGGCCAGGAGGCCCATAGGAATGAAAGTGCAATTTGCATTAGCAATTAGCTAATCGCAAATTAGGAATTTTTTCAAGGGTGCAGGGGTGTCTCAAGAACACCCTGCTGCACCCCTGAAAAAGACATTTGGGGGCATATGGCGCACATACATGCCCTAAGGGCATGTATGGGCGTCATATGGCACCTGTGTTTTTTTTCATAAAAGCTTTTTGATAAGAATTCGCAAATTACCACCAACTAGAAGTTGGTGGTAATTTGCTAATCCTTAATGGCATTTTTTCCATAATATTTGTTTGATACATTGCATTTAAGGAATCGCAAAATTTGCAATTCCTTAAGTGCAATCGCAAAATAAGGATTAGCAAATTTTGCTAATCCTTATTTTGCATCAAACTTGTTTGATACATTCCATTTGTCTATTTAGCATTCGCAAAGGCCGAAATTCGCAGAATTTCGGCCTTTGCGAATGCTAAATAGCTTGATACATATAGCGGCAAGTCTCTTGTTTACCACCATACTGCACATTGAGTGTCAAGAGACTGATTTAGAGTTTGGAAGACAGGGTACAGTGTCACAACAGCAATGGAGTACCCTGTCCACCACACTCTTCATCCGTCCACCCAATTATAAGTCAGGCAAACAGCCAGGTTTACACCAACAGAGTAATATGTTTTACTCTATCAGCATAAATCTTCTCTGACTACCCGAGAGAGTACATGCCAGCAGATGTAAGCCATCTGACCGTCTGCCCCATTTAAAGTCGGCGGTTGAATGACTATTTTTTATTATCTGTAACCACCAGAAATATACTGGCAGTGGGAGACTGTAAAATTATGTTTAAAAAAATGGTGTTGGGGCCATTAGTTTTACTTTTCCAAAAACAAATTCATGCGTTGGGAGTTTGTTTTTAAAACTTTTAAAAGGTTGGTACAAGAGTCCATCACCAATGTCGGATGCACACCAAACTTTTAAATGGCTTTGTAAGAACTGCCATGATGGGGGTTCATACAAACCAAAAAAGTTCGCCACTAGGCCGGCTGTGGACTCTAAATTTGGTAGGCGGATTAGAGGCACCTTTGCCACCCTGACTGCCTCTACTCCATCTGTCAAACTCTAAATTGGGCAAAGTATTCCTACATGGCTCTTCGCTGGGGCTGCTAATTTAAAGTTTTTTCTAGTAGGAGTTGGAGAGTTTTGAAATCTGATTCAGTAAAACACAAAGCCGACTTAGTGAGATCAATCCCATGAGACCCATTTACCTAGCTAATCAAGTCAGAAGGTTTGCCATTTTTTAAACATTTGTTTGCTGATTTGGCAATCTATTTTCTTCTAAATATGCCTGCAGCTATATGCACAGCTCACATATATGCTGTGTGTATTAAAAAGTTCACTAGCTGCCCCCAGGCAATGGCTGCCCAAGACAGATCATGATAGCACCCTGGTTAATATATGGTTGATACCTAAACTAGATGTTATCTGTGTTAGTAACGTTTTTGCTATTTTATTAATCTTGAATACATTGATTTTTTTTAAAACACTATTAGTAGTGTCACTACCTGTGATGTCATCAGGCTCAAGAGTCATGTGACATCACTCCCTGTGAAGTTCTTTGCAGAGGGCAAAGGGTCTGTGATATCACTTTCATTACCACTGGCATTTTGGTGAATTACCATCTACGCAGCTGACGCACAACCAAGGGCTACAATCAATGACGGGAGCCTGTGTGTGATGAACGAGAAGCTGGATACATGGTGGAGGATTTGCTTTACAATCTCTTTTAAGTGGTGGATGTTGGATGTATTGTCCTGAGCTAAATTTGTGTTCCTTATCTGTAAGGTCTTGTCCTCATTGTTCAAGATTATCACATACTGTGACATGGGAAATGCTCACAGTATAAATCTCCTTCTCATCAGTTTGTTTACAACATATTCAAACGTCTGCTTCCAGGAGATACCTACTACAAAGTGCAGTGGTTCTAGGAAGGCAGAGGTGCTTTAGCCTTTAAAGCACTTTAGAATGAATCTAAATGCCCTCATCAAAATATGATTCTAAACAGACTGATTTAGACTTCCAGACAAGCATATTTCTCTAATAGTCTCTGCGCATTGGAATAATATACACTATAGTTTTGGCATAGGACTGAGGTCAGTATGCCCCTATCGAGTACATTAAACTTAATTACTTTGTGTTCCAGCTAACCCAGAGGCTACGAGAAACTCGTTGTAAAACAAGAAGGGAGTGGTTTCTAGGAACCGCATAAAAATGACAAATTTCTTTCCCTTTAGAATCGGAACATGTCTCAGGATCGTGGAAACAATAGATAACAGTTTTACTCAGTCGATCGTGCATGCTTAGTTTCTTCAGAGTTACACAGAAAGAGGTTGATGGGCGTTTCAATAAAAGGACAATATGCAAGATATATTACGTACAGTGTAAGCAGTAGAAAGAAATAATACAGCAATAGCATTGTCTTTTAGCTATGACACATATTCATGTACATATACTTAAATAACAAAGGCTAAAATGTGGATACTCTTCTGATGCTTCTAAATAGTTCTACCCCAGTGTACCTAACCTAAGTGTAGTACAAGGTAAGAAGTAAGTGCTGTATTCTATAGTATGGTAAGATATAGTTTGGTTTGCCAAGAGTCCCTCTAGGTTCTAGTCAGCTCCATACCTAAGAATGAGACAGGTGGGATTCTCTTTCCGGGTCTCAAACTCTAACACCCCGCCAAGGGATACAGAAAACTGGAAGCTGGATTCTCTGCAAGCAGGGATGACAGCATCTGGTCAGTGCGTCAGGGCGGGATACGGTCTCTTCCGAACTTGCCATGGCGAGCGGTATCACGTCTTGCAGCCGCGCTTTGCCATGGCAAGGGAAGGTATGTTTATACCTAGAAGGTGCTTAGGAATGTTTTCATTGATGTAAAGTTGGGCAGAGGAAGACGTCGTGAATGAACTCTTACGGAATAGCGGTTCATGCATAATAGATGAGTTCTTGGAGAAATCAAAAGTCCTAGGCTAGGGAAAGTCCCAATGGCTTAAGGGTCTGGTTTCTAAGAACTCGTTGTGACGTTGGGGTGTACAGATATAGGTGATCATGCCATATTTGGAGAGCATGGCTAATGCCGAAATAAGGGCTGGGATCTTGTGCATATATAAGGACATGTATCCGGAAAACCTATATACGGACATCTAAACCAAAACACAACAGGGGCACGTGGTTAAGGACGTAAAAAGGAACTCTTCCTGCTGGAGCCAAGCAGGCGCACAGAGAAACTAAAATACTTCACTTTTAATCCTACCTACATTTTGTAAAGTTTTAGCAGTGGGCAAAAACAAGAGAACTTCACAAAATACACTGCTGCTCACAAAACTGACAAATTATTTATTATTTAAGGATGGGTCCTATGCCATCTCACCTGGCATGTAAGTCCCTCAGAAATATTAGTAAAAAGGATAGGAAGTGGGTAGATCTGTCTATAAAGGAGGTTGCCTTGCTGAGGTCACTAAACAGATGAAATTGATAGAATGTGAGAGATGAGCAGGGGAAATTGTCCTACACCATTTCCTCTCAGACAATGTCATGGTGCGAAATGTAAGCTACCTCAGGTGGATCATCCTCTTTGATTTAATAATGAAAGGCCATCAGTACTTCTTCTATGATTGAGATCCAGCCATTGAGCTGGTGCATGCCTAAAAGGGAAATGGAAAATGTTTGCATTTCCAGTTGTAAAAACCTTTATGTTGGTCATTGAGGCCATAAAAGTATGTATGCAATACAATCAAAATCTTGACAATATGGAGGAGGCAAGATGGCGTCCGAGTGACATCTCCGCTGCTCCGCTGTCTGAAACCTCCAATCACTGCTAAAACAGTTTTGAATGACGTCTACGCTCCTACGCTAAGTATGCAGTATGCAGTAAATCAAATACAATGCACCGGAAAAACCTTCCACGGATGGTAAAAGTATTCCTTGTCTGCACACAAAGATTCGAGCTCCCACGTCTTCCCAGCCTCGAGGACACCGGCACGGCTCGGGCTTCTTGGATTACTCCTGACCTGCGTGATCTCCCATTAGTACGATCAGAACGCCGGAGCACAGCAAGGACATACAGCGCGCTCTCTGCCAAATGAGAAGCTATGAAGATTACACAGTGCTTGGGACGGTACAGCAATCTTTTGGGAACTGAAATTGATTCAGTGATTCTTTGTTGTAGCGTCTGAAACCGCCACAAACAAGTAAGGATGGCTGGCAGGTGGATTAAAAATATCAAAGGGAAGAATGTATCTGCGCGTAGCGCTCAGACACAAGCAGCCTCACATCCCACAGCAGCGCTATCAGCTACCTGACAGAAAAGGCAGGACACACTGGGCGCCAGAAGCAAGAGTGGGGGAGAGAAAGGGGAGAAGGGGGAGTGCGTGGATAAAAGCAACACATGTGAAACCCAGTCAGAAATCACAGAGCCTATCAAATAAGGTCCAGCTAACTTGCACAGAGACCAGCTACTCTCAAACATTGATCACTAGCAGTTTTGGTGCAAAGGGGGCCTGGTACTGGGCTTAAGCCTTTAGAAGAAGCTCCAAGTTTGACAACAGAAACAGTGGAGCAGATTGCAGGAGCAATGACTGACTCAAGATTGCCTGCTGCACTGTATGTATCAGGGCCACCAGGTACTCCCTTCCCTGCAAATCTGGGGGATAAAACAGTTTTTGAAGCTCATTCTACACCTGTGACCCAGCCAGATGAGGGTTGCTTGGCGGACAAGGTGGCAAGATTTAGCAGTAAAATCGGTAACTTAAGTGATGGTGCGAATATCGCTGGTGGAATTGTAGAGCCTGTACTAATACCGCAAGCTGCAAGCAAGGTGCTTCAAAGCCATTCATTCAAAACGCCTGACAATCAAGACAAATACTATACATTAACAGACGAATCAGAGCTGTCAGACACAAGCATCTCAGTGTCAAGCGGGATGATGGTCCCAAATGGTACAGTAGCTCTAACACGGATCCTCAGAAAAGCAAACTTGGGCTGAAAAAACTGCAAAAAAAGAAAAATGGAGATCGTCAAAAAAAGAAACATGATATCCCGGACAAAGAAAGTGCTACAGATCTGAGGTGGGACTATTCTGATACTCAGCTTACAATATTATTTGACTCTATGGATGCCTCAGGAGGTAATCGAACAATTACAGGTGGCAGCCTAAGCGGAGACAATGGAGGACCAAAGAGAGAACCAGCTCTGGCAATTGTTCTTCAATCTATCAAAAGCTTCCAGGAGGAAGCCAAGGCTGACAGCCGTAGATCTCGCCTGGCTGCCAAGAAACTGCAAGGGGCTGTCAGGAGGGTTGGTAAAACCTGCATTGAAATCGCAAATCGGATGGCTTCCGTGGAGGAAAGGACAGAGCATTTAGAGAAAGATGTAGCCACGCTTAAAACTCAAAGAGATGAACATGAGAGTGTGGTCAAAGATCTTATGTGGAAGATGGAGGAGCAGTAAAATAGGTAGTGGCGCAACAATCTCCGCTTCCTAGGGATCCCGGAAGGAGTGGAAAAAGAAGACCCCAGAGGCTTCATGATCACATTTCTCAAAGGGGCTTTTCCAGAGCTACATTCCTGGGATTCGGATAAAGAAGTTCAGAGAGTGCACAGATTCCCTATTTCCCTTGCCAAATGCACCCCATCAGCGCAGCAACATCCTCGTGACATGTTGTTGTTTTTTGGCAACTTTCTCCTCCGTCAAACTCTCTATGATCTGGCTAGACCCACGAGCAGAAAATCCTTTGATGGAAGAACTTTCTTCACTAGACCTGACTTTGCGCATGCCACAGTTGAACGTAAATGGAGGCTCAGGCAGCTCTTTGCTCCTTTTCAAAAACTGGGAGCCGATGTATACCTTCAGAACCTTGCCAGACTTAAAATTGTATATAAAGGGTCCACTCGTAGTTTTGTTTCAGAGATCCAGGCTGAAAAATACTTAGAGGAAGTTTCTGGAAATAAATAATGATAGCAGTAATATAATGTTCTTAAAAAACATTAAGGACTTCTATCCTGGCTTTAAGAATACCATGCAGCTGCATTATCACAGAAAATAGTTGTTAAGGATTTTGCTAATTCTTTTCTTTTCCTTCTCTTGTTTAGGCAAATTTAGGTTAAATATGGCTTTTTTTTTTATTTTTTATTATATAGGCATGAAGGTGCTACTTGTAGAGGGGGGAGATCCAGTGGACACGCGGGGCTCTGTTGTCTCGGATGTCAAACCCCTGGCCTTGGTTAGGCCAGGTAACCTCAAAAACAGGTGGGGGTGGAGGGGTGGGAGAGGGAGGGGCGTGAACGGTGTCAGACAGGTAGCTAAAAAAAAATGATATGAGTAACAATCCTTGTGTAAATTGATCTGTTGTTAATACCAGGATACTTGGCAATATATAGAATGTGCAGAGTTCTGAGCATGGAGGCTCACCCAGTATATAGGCTTTAGCCAGATGAGAGTGTTAAGGGTTTTGTCGTTGAATATCTGCGGGCTTAACGATATTAAAAAAAAGGCAAAAAACAGCGGTAGGATTACAGGCATTGGGTGCCAACATCATCTGCTTGCAAGAAACTCACATCGAAGGCTCACAAACACCCATTTAAAAAATACTCGGGTTTAGGTTGATATGCGCAACAAAGCAGGGTGCTAGGGATCGTGAGGTAGCTATTTTAGCCAAAGGGAGTGGGCTTGTGTTTAGTCGATCTAAAGCTGACAAATTTGGCCGCTGGGCAGTCACCAAATGTCAATATAGGAGTGGGCAAAAGCTTACACTTTGTGCAATATATGGAAACAACTCTGATGATCCGACGGTCTTTGATGAGATCTCAAATGAACTTACGCACTGGCCACTTCCCTTAAAGATTTGCAGGGATTTTAACATTAACCTTCCTAATGACTGGTCTCTGAAAGAGGATTGGCAATATGCTGGCCATAAACCTAAAGTTTTAGGGCTATGAAGACTATGTGTCAGACACATGGACTAGTGGATGGTTGGCAGACCTTAAAACCCAATGACAAAGGGTATACTTTTTTTCCAACCCCCATCTTACTCATATAAGAATTGATTACATACTTATCTCTAACTCACTGAAATCATGAATGCCAATTGGAGAAGTTACCACGTGTCCTATCGGATCACAACCCATTAATTTGCACCTTCCAAATAAGTATGGGGAACCTACCATCAAGGTCCTGGACCTTCGAGAAATCCCTGCTTTTAGATGTCGAATATTGTGCACACATGAGAAAGTGGATCTCAAACTTTTTAGAAGATAATCTAGGGAGCGCGTCAATTGAAGTTGTCTGGGATACCTTAAAAGCAGGAGTTTGTGGGGAAACACTGAAATTCTCTTTAAATGCCAATAAACTGGCTAGGGAATCTATGAAGTTAATTCAGGAGAATTTAAGACTGCCCGAAGAAGAATTGGTAAGGGTGACAACAAGAAACAGTGGGGCAGAGGAACTGGGACAAATACAAAGTCAAGTTGGCGTTGCTAAGGCAGATATTACCAATACCTTTACTGACAAAGCTGTTAAAAAAGCTTTGTCACAGAAGGAAATGGTGTACGAGGTGAATGAACAAATAGGCCACCAATTGGCCGTACGTACAAGGCAACAGACCTCTGCAAATCTGATATGAGAGATATGTGATCCTCTGTTACCTGAATTTATAAGAGATGCGGTCTGGCGTTTTTACCCGGACTTATGTACGGCGGAGGTAGGGGGTGACCTATTAGATATCAAAAGATATTTAGATAGGGTAAATAATGAAAAATGTGATGATGTAGACCAGGCAACCCTACAGGATACACCAGATACGGAAGAGGTTTTAACAACAAATAAAAGCTTGACAAAAGGGAAAGCAACAGGAATGGACTGTATCCCATCTAGATTTTATGTCACCTTTTTGGATCAAATTAGTAGTTTTTTTTCAGATCCTATTATACATATTTTTGAAGGCGGTCAGCCTCCAAGCTCTCGGACTAGGGCTAAGATAGTTATTTTTCCAAAGAAAAACAAGCCTCCTGATCAACTAGGCTCATACCGACCAATTACCCTCATTAATGCTGATTCAAAGATCTATTCAAAAATTCTGTCCAATAGAATTGCACCCATCATCCATAAAGTAGTAGTCAAGTGCCAACATGGTTTTGTCCCAGGGAGATCCACTATAAATCATATTCAGAGAGTGATCGCACTGTTTGACTGTATGGAGGTTGCTGGAGACCCTATGGCATTGGTGCTTTTAGACGCGGAGAAGGCATTCAATAGGGTCTCCTGGCAATATCTGTGGGCTGCCATGGCTAGAGTTGGAATCAAGGATGTGTATATCCAGGCAGTGCAAAAATGTATATAAAACTCATAGCAGCAGTAATGGTGAATGGGATTTTAACTAAAGAATTTACAATATCACGCGGACCACGACAGGGTTGCCCATGTTGACCACTTTTATTTGCCATATACATTGATCCCTTCATTCGTAGAATAGAGGCAAACAGGGTAATAAAACCTATTTGGTCATAGGATTATCCCACCAAATCCCTAGCTTATGCAGATGATATAGCTGTGGTAACCGCCGATCCTAATATGGCCATGATAGCCATTGAAAGTGAGACGGACAACTTCGGATTAGTTTCCGGATATGCACTGAATCAAGGGAAAACTCAGATAGAATTGAACAACAATGCTAAAATGAATGATATCCTTGCAATAGAAAAGGCTACATATTTGGGAGTTTGTATGTCATCTAAACTTGATAATATGGTTACTTTAAATCTAAAACCTATGATGGACAAAATACAGTGAGATCTCCAACGCCTAGATAACCTGCATCTCTCTATCATTGGGAGAGTTAACATTGTGAAGATGGTGTTTTTTCCTAAAATGTTATATCTATTTAGAGCGATATGCTTAGAATTTTCAGCTCAATGGTTTAAGTAAATAGAGCTTATGTTTTCTAGCTTTATTTGGGCATACTCGCAACCTCGGCGGGCCTATAAATTCCTCACCCTCTCTAAAGATAGGGGAGGGTTAGCGCTCCCAAACTTAAAAGCATATTATTGGGCTTCCGTGTTATTATATAGCAGAGAGTTAATACAGAACATGGAGTGGGCGGAGGGATCAGGGGACAATGCTCCACCTATTTTCCAATTGGTCCTAGGTAGGAAGAGTAGAGGATATCTGTGGCGTCACCTACATGACAGCTACCACAAAAAAGTCAATATAAAACGCTTGATAGTGGGTTTAAAGTACTGAAATCGGTAAGAAGAATGCTTGGTATAGGGCGAATATCATTGTATACCCCCCTTAGTGATAACCCAATCCTTCCGGTCATTTTTAGAGGTAGCTGTATAAATAAATGGAAAGAGCCAGGAATTGTTCAGATAGGCTGTCTCCTTTCCGCTACAGGAGTACAATCTTTTGAAGAACTAAAACAAAATTTCAAGCTGGACTGGCGGGATTTTTTCAACTATCTCCAAATCAGAGATTTTTTGTCACGGAAGGTGGGGGGAAGGGAACAATTTGAGAAAGTGGGTATTGTGGATAAACTTACTCACATTACAACAAACACTATTGGGGAAATATACTGTCTCATTAATGCGGTATTCCCTGACGATATGGAGACAACTGCACGGAAGTGGCAGGAAAAAGTAGGAATATCTAATGATGAATTTAATTACACATACTCTATGTCTCAATCTATTCTTATGTCAAAGAAATTACAAGAACAGTTTTTAAAAACTTTTTTCTTTTTATTTTATACGCCTGATTAAATTGCTAAGTGGGAGTGGTAAGGGGGCCTGCTGCCCAAGATGTAAGCTATTTAACGCTGACAGTATTCATATTTTTTCCACATGTGTCAAACTAACATCATTAAAGAAAGAGATAGAGAAATTCCTGACCAATGTACTCCAAATTTAAATAGTACTGTATAGTGATGTTATATTATTAGGGGCAGCAGATTCCAGTAATGGAAGGGTAGGTCATGAATTTATTTTTATTGCTATGGCAGTGTTAAAAATTTGTATTGCCTCAGCATGGCTGGATCCTATGGACCCATCCTTCCAGCAGTGGCTAGCTAGGCTGTTAGCAATCTCCAATAAGGATGTTGCCCTCTATAAACGGAAGGGTAGGAAACAGTGTAGAAAAGGGGTGGAGATTTGGTCCCCCCTATTAGACTGGTGTCAGTCCCAAGATAACCTGTCATTGAAGGAAGACTATTTCTTAGTCCTGATAATACTATGCACAAGGGGATACTCTTTTTTAAGAGTGAAGTATGTAACAGTCATGAAAATTTTAATTGATTGTATTCTGTAATAAGTTGACAGATGAGGGCATAACCTAAGATGAATCAAGGATCTGTATGTATTCCTGTCTGACAGGGGAGGGTGGGGAGTGGGGGAGGGGAGGTGCTTTTGTTTGTGAAAAAACTGAATAAAGATATAAAAAATAAAATCTTGACAATATAAAATTAAAAACACATCCAACGATCATATAAAAGTCAATGTGCAACATCTATGCGTGCCAAGGAAATTTAGCTGCACTGGCCTATAGGCAAGGCCAGTAGGCTCAGAAAAGTGCAAGTGCATTACTGACAAGAAAAGAAAAGCACAACATGGGTCAAATAGGGAACAGATTGATTGTAGAGACCAAACAGTACACAGCAAATCCGATAAAATCAGTACAGATAAAAGTATACATACAGAGGATTACACACATAGGGGTCGATTAGGATCGCGGACGGACTTGAGTCCGTCCGCAACCCCTGAGGAGGAGGGAACGTCCGCATGGGCTGCGGCGTTCCCTCCGATCAAATTAGGATGTGACCGCCAGGGTGGCGGTCACATCCTCTATCTCTAACATTGCGGCGGGTGCAGCTTCAAGCTGCACCCGCCGCAATGTAAAAAATCCATGCACAGCATTTGCGTGCACAAAGCGGCAGGCACCGCGCGGTGCCTGCTGCATTGTGCACGCAAATGCAGGGGGGTACCATAGGTACCCCCCATGTGCACCCCCCACCCCACCTTCACCCAGGGGGCCCGCAACGGGCCCCCGAAGTGAAGGTCCGTATGCTTTTCCACGGCGGTAAAGCCGCCGCGGAAAAGCATATATTTTCAGACATCCTAATATGCCTGGCGGTGTCTGATAGACACCACCAGACATGTTAGTGCTTTTCCGCCGCGGTCGCCTTCCGACCGCGGCGGAAAAGCGGCGGACAGATTATCAGACCCACCAGCCATCCTAATTTGGCGGTGGGTCTTTGGAGTCTCCGCCGCGGTTTTTCCGCATCCTCCAGGCCAGCGGACACTTCCGCCGGCCCGGAGGATGCGGAAAAACCGCCATCCTAATCGGCCCCATAGTGTCCAAGTTAAAAATAATTGTCTTCATGGATAAAAATCTGGAACAATAAAAAGATTAGAATGAATTTTCTCTCTTCTTGGTTTAAGGAGTAAAAACAGTCTATGCATTAGCAACTGGTGTGGTTATTATTATATTTTTTTTTCTAGGAAAGCCCAGTGCCTGCGCCACACTGAATTTAAATATCGGGAGACAGAAAAGACGATGGGCTTGGAGGTATCAAACTTCAGAATTCTATGTGCCTCCTGGCCGTGCACAAACCCCAAGTTCCTGTACAACTGTATAAGCCAACACTGCCTAGCAGATTTGTAGCCTGGACAGAAAAATCAAACATGCAGCTCTGACTCCTTCTGATGGTTACAGGCTGGGCACCCACGTTGGGCAGTTCCAGACTTTTTGCAAGTGAAGGCCCGCAGTGGAAGTGTACTAAATCTAAACTGAAGATATAGTTTTCTTGCTGGGAAAGGTAGAATATCATCCAGGAAGGGTTCTAATGTATACTCATCTTTTACAGTAAGAAATTCAGCTGTCAGATGGCCTGGATCCAGATTCCCATGAATGACTGCCAATTTATATGTTCGATAAATTCTCACCAGTTCAGCATGGGAGACTGCAAAACACGTTTCATCAGGGTTACTTCAGAGGGTTGGTTTGCCTATCCTACTGCACTCTTCCCTTGTGTGCAAACCAAGCAATTTCTTCTACTCCTGGAAGACCCAATAACGCTTTTGTTTCTGTCTGATATTCTGCCAGTTCCGGGGTCACCCACAATCTATGCCAGAAAGTTAGGGGTCTTAGACCAATCTCACATCCAATCGGCCTTATACCTAAATCTAGCCACAGGGGGGTTAACGGGGTGCTGAAAGGGAGACCCAAAATCTCTCTTAAGAAGCTGTTCTCGACTTTCCTTACATAACTACAAGAACAATGTCCCCAGAGTTCAGCCCCATACATGGTGGCTCCCCTAGCTTGTGCCTTGTAAATTTCAATGATAGGCCCAGTAGGTTTATAGGAGGAATCTCTCAGTAATTTAGCAATCCCACCGGTAGTCTGTGCTAACTTGAGTTTAGCTTTCGCAATTTGTGGCCCCACTCCATAATTTCAGTAAGGGTGACACCCATGTAGTCAAATACAGGAACCCTTTTCAGGACAGTGTTATCTAAATGGGGATTAGGACGTGTTTTCTTGGCTGGGTTGCAGACCATAAACTTGTTCTTCAAGGTATTTATCTCCAGCCCCCAATTATTACAAAAGATGACAAAGCTGTCCAGTATCCTCCGTATTCCCATCGGTGACTTAGACATCAAGAGGGTGTCATCCACAAACATCAATGCTGGAACCTTTGAGTTTGCTAACTTTGGGGCATCATTATCCTTAACCTCAGTGAGTTGGGCAATCAGTGCGTTGCCAAAGAGGCAGAACAGGGTTGGTGCAAGCACACAGCCCTGCCTCACTCCTCTGTCAACTGGGAGTCGTGGGGTTAGTTCTCCCCCTTTCCCATATCTTATTTGGGCGTATTTGGCATCATGCAGCTTGATAAGCATGCTTAGGAGATAGAAAGGAATCCCCATATCTCTTAGTACCCCCATAGTTTGTCTCTGGGCAGCAGGTCAAAAGTCGTTTCAGGTCCATGAAAATTAGGTAGGGGCTGCCACCCTCCATTGTCACCGTTTTCCAAAATATAAGTTGGAGTCTATATATTTGGTCAACGGTGGAGGTGTTATTCCTGAATCCGGCTTGATAGGGGATTCAAATTTCATTTTCTTCCATCCACCCCTGAATACGGTCTAGAAGTACCTGTGCAAACAGTTTTTGTGTGACATCGATCAAACTGATCGGTCTATAGTTAGCAGGGAGTAGTGGAGAACCCTTTTGGAAACTGGGACAATTTCTGCCACGGCCGAGGTATCAGGGATCGGCATGTCGTTCATTATAGCATTAAATAGTGCCCACAGATAGGGGCCCCATATTGTTGGTTCTTCTCGAAATAGATCCCCTGGGAGCCTATCTAATCCTGGTGCTTTGCATGCGGGAAGTTTCTTGATTGCATTTGAAACTTCGAGAAGGGTGATCCCAACAACCGCTCCATCAGTGCACATTGGTGAGGAAGTAATTACCTCAGCTTCCAGGCTGGTGTCCTTTGGGTGGCAGTGTGGCTGTCATTGTGGGGGCCAGAATCTAGCAACATTGTGTATAGTGCCTGAAAATGGTCTGCCCACTTTTCTGCTGGTATATTCAGCTCTATATCTGGATTACCTTCCCTGCTACCTGTTCTAACTATGGCCCAGAATTCCTTCACATCCCGATTCGATAGGGCATTTTTTATATCCTCCCATTTGTTCAATTCCCAGTACTGCTTTGCTTGGCAAATAGCCTCTTTATATAAAGCCCATTTACATCTTGTTAATAGCTTGTTTTTGCTTTGATGGCTGCTATCAGGGCCCTTTTCGCCTTTCGGCAGTTATCATTAAACCACGACTAAGTAGACGATTTTCTTTTCTTAGGGAGCATTTTCGGGTAGAATATATTGGCCAGTTCGGATACCAAGCTTACATGGAGTTCTCTGACTTGATTGATAGGGGCTAGGTTGCCCCCTTCAGCAGGACCACTGCTAAGTTCTTGCAGGACTGGGACTACAACTGCGTAGAGTGCACTCAACTTCTCAGGTGATTGCTTTATTACCCCCACTTTATTCTTCTTCTGTTATTAGTAAGTGTTGACCTGTTCTCGGAGGGGGGACTACTAGCTGGGGCAATACCTGAGTGCGGCACCTTCAGTACCGGTGCCAAGGCGATATGGTCGCTATTGTGCCGCAGTAGAACGGCACAATCAAGAATCCTAGGCCATGATCTAGTCTCCACTAGGATATAGTCCAAGAGAGAAGCGTGGCTGATTCTATTAAATGTTTATTTCCCTGGCATATCAGAGATTGTACGGCCATTACACACTTTCAGGGAGTGGGTTAACAGAATGGAATTAATTTGGAGTGCCAGGGGTGACCAGGCCTTGATCGGCTGGATTTGTGGGTCAGGAATAGACCACTGGGAGTCCTCTTCGTTGGAAATTGGATCGAAAATGCCAGGGAGGGGCTCAAATTGGCAGTTAAAATCACCCCCAACGATCAACCTTATGTTGGGAGGGACGGTAGGAATAAAGGCATTGTGGGTCGAGTATTTTAAACCCCAGTATGCTGAGAGTAGGGATCTAATGGTCATAGAACCAATCCCTATGGTATTCTGCAAGGGTGATTTATTTTTATGCAAGGACGCGGAACTCGTCATAGCAAGTCTGCAGGGGGGGAAAGCCCCTGGGCTAGATGGAATCCCCTCAGACATTTTTAAACACGACAAGGCCCAGTGGGCAAAATACGCGACCTTGTTGGGAAATGGCCTAGCGAAAGGGGCAAAAATCCCAAATATATGGAAGGGGGCAATAATAATACCGATCTTTAAGAAAGGCGATCGGTCACTCCCGGCAAATTATAGACCAATAAGTTTGTTGGCCACCATGCAAAAAGTGGTGGGGAAGATGTTGGTTGACAAACTTATGGCCTGGGTAGATGACAACAATGCTTTATCCCCCTTCCAGGCAGGATTCAGACGTGCAACTAGCACGGTTGACCAAATTTTTCGCTTCACCATGCTGCGGTGGGGGACTGTACTCCTGGGCAAAGGCAGGCTCTATGTAGCATTTGTAGATCTCAGGGCCGCCTTTGATCTGGTGCCAAGGCGCACGCTGTGGGAGGTCCTGTACAAAATAGGGGTCCCACCTGATTTGCTCACGCTGATAATGCGTCTGCATGAAAGCAACTATGCAAAGGTCCAGTGGGGGAGGAATGGGGAATCCACCACCAACTTTCCAGTTGAGCGGGGGGTCCGGCAGGGATGTGCTATGGCACCCCTGCTGTTCTCCCTGTTCATTAATGGCATCGTAGACAGGATATTGGACGCAATGGTTGACGCACCTTCGTTAGCGGGCATCAGAGTTCCAATTCTGATGTTCGCTGACGACACTTTGATCGTGTCTAAAACCCCGTCGGGTCTCCAGCGAGCCTTGAACATTTTTGACTCATTCTGTAAAGAACGGGGTCTCGAGGTCAATGTAAACAAAACCAAGTTGATGGCCTTTGGGCAAAAGCGTCAATCTCGACCCAATGTATTTTTGAACAATATCAATCTTGAGTTGGTAGATGTTTTTACATACCTTGGGGTCGAGATATCAAGTAAACTCGGTTGGTCAAGACACATAGAGAAGGCGGTGTTGAAACACCAGCAGATTTCTGGAGCACTCAGGGTCGAGCAAGTAAAATCCAAAACCAGGCCTATAAAACCTGTTCTCATGGTTTATGACGCAAAAGCCCTGGGCGCAACCCTTTACAGGGCTGAAGTCTGGGGCTTTGAGAGTCTTACTACCCTTCAAAGATCTGAGAACAGGTTTGTGAGAGGGATAACTAGTCTCCCTCAAAGTACCCCACTGATACCGCTTGGTTTAGATTTAGGTAGAAGATCGCTTAGTGACCGTGCCCGACTGAGGCCTATCCTTTATTGGAGACGGCTATGGACAACCGTGGAAATAAGACATTACGCTGAGGGGTTCTTAGCATTAGCCAAACTAGATGTTTTCCATAAAATTACATGGTTAAAAATGCTAAGGGATGTCCTTGCAGAGCTTGGGCTCTCCAAATTGTGGGGAAACCCCCTCGGGGAAGTATTCCCTAGTAAATCCAGTATTAAAGAACTATATTGGAACCACATTGATCAAAAACTTTGGAGGAGCGTAACCTCGGAATCCATGGGGGGTAGATTCTTGGAAATTAAACAAAAACCATCCCTAGAAAAGTATTGGGACTGTATAACTGTTCCAACAGATAGGAAATTATTTTTCCAGTTAAGGGCAGGCTCTCTCCCCCTGAGGTGTATGACGTCCAGGTGGAAAACTGGAGGTAGTGCGTGTTGTCCGTCATGTGGGGCCCCCAATGAAACCATCGCACATTTTCTTTTTTCGTGTGTGGCTTATGCAAATCCAAGGAAATCCTGGTTAGCTCCAGTTTGTAGGAACCTCGGTGTCCTAAGTGGTGTTGAGGGGCTGCGAATTATTTGTTCCTCCACTGAAATGTTCATCGTACTCGGAACTGCCAAATATCTGGGGTGGGCATGGTCCTTAAGGAGGAGGGCTCTATCCACTAATGTGTTCTGAACTCTACACTTTCCCATTTTCCCATGTATGACTTCTTCTTGCAGACAGCAATTGGGAGATATATATGAATTTTAACTTTAAAATGCGGTTAACACGTATGGTATGAGTTTTTATTGCATAAACTCGGGAATGGTCCGTAACGCGGAGGTTTCTGTATTGTAACATGCATTTAGTTTCCGCATATTATGAAAAAGCTTATTTTAGCTCCAATTGATAAACAATTTTTATGCTTGTGTATTATGTATTTTTAACTACAAATTAATTGTTATAGAATGTTTGATGTTTTTAAGAAATGTATGCAATTTATATGTGTTTGCTTTTATGAGTGTATAACTCGAATAAAGCTTTTTCTACCGGTAGGAATAAAGGAGTTTAGTACATCAAGGGTTGGCAATTCCTTACTCAAAGTTACAGGTCGGGAATAGACATTAATAAGAGCAAGCTTCAGCTTGGTTGGAAAGCTAAGCATTACACATTGAATGTCACTGGTTGAAGTGTTCAAGGGACTAGCTAAACAGCCCACGTGTGAGCCAACCCAAATGGAAAAAACCCCAGTCGGTCTGCCCCTCTCTCTTATAGTAGCTGGGATATTAAATGATGCAAATCCCACCCTTGTGCAGTCGTCCCTTGCCCACGTTTCTTGGAACATGCAGATGTCATACTGGTCCACAAAAAGCCCCCATTCAGGGCACGACAGTTTACTTTTGAGGCCAGCAACGTTCCAAGACAGGATCTTCAACTTACTACCTGTATATAGCATTTCTCTGGGGGATGCAGGGCGGTGAACAGTAGTGGTGAGTGGGTTTGCCCTAAGAGTAGTAGTATTAGGAAAGGCAGAAGGATTGAAAAGTATGGGTCCAGGGTAATCTTGTGGGCCCTCAGGCCCCTTGGTCGCCTGCAATGTGGCTACGGCCCGAACCTGTGTTTCTGGCCCTGCCCCTGGGTAGGAGGGCTGGCTTAGGTCCCCATGTCCAGGCTCCACTCGTCCTCTCGGGGGCACCGGAATCTTCTTTCCAAGGCCCAGTCCCACTATCCCTAGTTGTCAGTTCTCTTCTTCCAGAGCCCATATCTGTTGGTTACAGGCAGATTATTGAATAGAGGTCTGGTGAAAGTGTGCCTGTAGCCAGTATTCTGATGTTCAATAGACTGCCTGTCATAATCTGAGATTACATCTGCCCTACAGGAGTTATAGCAGTGGGAATAGAAATGGTCAAGCGGGAGTGCTCTCACCTCTGTGTGCGGCTCTATAGGGCTATGTTTCTGGATTATTAGGCTACGTACAGTCTGGGGATTTTTTAAATTAATGACCACACAATCCCCTTGGATTGTTTTTTTGCTGGATCCCACCCAAGCGACTCTCCGGACCATTAGAATTCCCCAGCCCTTTCATAGGGAAACTGCCCATGCCTTGTTAGCCAAAACAAACTTTTATTCCTTAAGTCTAGTTGTGACTCCCTCTAGGTATTATTGAGTAGTGGTACCCCTGCCAAGATGATCACATAGGGGGATGAGGCTGGTGGAAGGTTTATAATTGGCTGGGTGACTGCTTCCAACCTACCCACTGAGCACTCTTCCCTCCCCGACCCTTCTCTACTTGTGCTAGGTCCTGATACACTGGTAGTACTTTGATGGGTACTCCGCATGGTATGGGTTATAGCATTATTCCCCGCCTCACAATGTGATTTCCTCATAGTTCATTTCACTGTCTGATCTTGCCCCCGCTGTACGCCAGATCACTGAGGGGTGTGACTGGTGTCTTGGCTAGTGATCCTGTAGATAATGGGGTCTTGAGTCCTAGGTGTCACTTGATTGTCTAAGGAAGCCCAACTGGCAGGATATATCTGTCACCTAGAGTCACCCCCCCCCTCAGTGCAGTCTGTGTAGTATTGGCACTGGAGTGCGTTTGCCTTGGATCCCCCATAGGTGTCAGTTTATTTATTCCATCAACTAAATGGGCAACTTCTTCCTTTACAATAGCTCTAATTTGGGTCAGCAGGTCTGCCAGTAGGGTCTGAGCCCAGGATGGATAATTTAAGTCTGTACCAGTATTAACAGTAGATTCTGTTATTGGATTTGACTTGGGTGTATGTTCTGCACTTGCCTCTGGCCCCCCTTTTGCTTTCTTGCTTTTAGGTGCCCCCCCACTTGCTTGCTTACGTTTCCCATTCTTGCGAATAGCTGCAATAGCATCCCCCTTCCTGGTTACAATTGTCGATGTATTTACTTGTTGTGGGGGGACGGGGGAACATTTCCAGGAGATGAGGGGACTGCAGAGGTAATGTTAGGAGTGGGCAAAACTATTAGTGGAAAGGAAAGATCTGGAGTTATTGACAAACGCCTTTCAGTACGTTCTATTTCTGTTGTGATAGCGCCTATAGCCCTTTGTAGCATTCTGTCAATAGAGGTTGGGAGGAGCGGGGAGGAAGGGTTTACTTGGGCCCGGGACTGTTTAGTGACACAAGTACGTTTCCCCATTTTTCAACTTAGGAAGAATCCACAATGCAACCGCCCTTTATGCAAGTCAGACAGTCCAATGGGCAATAAACAAGCACACAAGGGGAAACATCCTTTACAACGCAACTTTTACCACGCAGTGCCTTTACGACGCAACTTTTACAACGCAAACCATTACAACGCATTGCGCTGGGGGGCGCCCTAGGATAGGGAATGTGTTTAATGTACTATCCAACACCTTCCCTACTATCCACGGGGACTGGAGTTGGAATAGAAATTAAACAATTCACTATCCAGCGCCTAAAAGCACTATGCGTTGTAAAAACAGCGTTGTAAAAGCATGCGATGTAAAAGCATGCGTTGTAATGTCATACATCCACACACAAGGGTATAAGCAATATAATTAGTAAATGGCCCGGGAAAATTCAATAGGCCCACAAGTAAAGGTAACCATTAGTCTACACCCCTTGAGATCACAGTGAGTGGGGTTGAGCAACCACAGTCATGCAACAATTGATGTTTATGATGGTAAAGGGGGCGCCAAGGAGGACCCAGTCTACTTGCCATGGGAAAGTGCTTGTCGAACTGGTCCTGCGCTAAAATATGGGGTACAACACTGCCATATACTCCAGAGTGTATGTTCTTCCTAAAGCACAGTTCTTTAAACTCAACTGCATGATGACCTGTTAATAGTGACTGCAGGATATTTAGTGGCAGGCAAGCTGGAAGGCCTCAGAGCAACAAAGAAAGTATTACCCTTGGTCTACGTCAAAGTTTGGAATCAATTGGGTGGCCCTGCCCTGCCTCTTCCTGGCAATGACGGGCAAGGACGGGCTCGCACTTGGCCCGCGTGCGTCCCGCACCTCGGGAAAGATAGCAGCACTTTTGAGTCCGTGTAGAGCTCCTCCCCCACACCTGTGGCAGCTGAGTTAGATCGCAGGGCACCCTGGAACTTGGGGTCCCACCAGGGTCTAGTGTGGCTCTGCGGGAATGGCAATTTCAGCCCTGCAGGGAGGTCGAAATCAGGATGTTGCACCCTGGGAAGAGATTGCCACCAGGGTGTTGCTAGTGCCACGGACTGTCCCCAACAGGCAAGAAAGCAGCTTTCTGAAGTGGGTACATCTTTCTATAAAGGAGGTTGCCTTGCTGGGGTCACTAAACAGATGAAATTGATAAAATGTGAGGAATGAGCCGGGGAAATTGTCCTACACCATTTCCTCTCAGACAATGTCATGGTGCGAAATCTAAGCTACCTCAGGTGGATCATCCTCTTTGATTTAATAATGAAAGGCCATCAGCACTTCTTCTATGTTTGAGATCCAGCCATTGAGCTGGTTCATGCCTAAAAGGGAAATAGAAAATGTTTGAGGTTTTGCATTTTCCACTTCCTGTTTATCAACCACTTGAGGGAATTGTGATAAGTCTTGACAGCAAAATGCTTGCCAATGCTATAAGCTCTAAACATTTTCAAACGTGTCCTATTCTTAAATGCCACTGGTTGATCTACTTCTTAATCATCAAGGTTGAAAAGCATAGCTCAATTCTCAGAATATGATGCATTTGTCTGCTTTATTCATTCTTGGATGGTGGTTTATTAGTAGGTGCAGATAGGTACCTACAGCTAGTAATAACACAACAATCGCAAAAAAAGATCCAGTCATGTCTCAATAAATTAATCTTTGCTCAACCCTTAGTAGCCTGACTGACGAGCAGCCAGGCTTAACTTAGGAGACATGTGTGTAAAGCATTTAATATCACCAAAACAGCACAAAAATTTTTATCTTTAGAATGACAAAACTTCAATGTAGTGAACCAGAGATATGAATTGTTTACATTTAAATATAAAAAATTGCTATTTAGCACCTAAAACTGAAAAGTTCCAACCACGGCTATCTGGTCACTCTGGACTGGGACAAAGTTAAAGTTTCAGATCAACTGCAATGGAGTGCGGGTCGCATATAATAAGCGGTAAAGCCCGGTCAAGTTTTTACCTTCTGACTTAGACACTATTTTTGAGCTTTTTCTCCAGACGTCGAGCAATCAGGTCCACTGGTCCAGATTTCGGTTCAACAGCGCCGGCCTGCTGCAGCATGATTCCTCATGAGAATTGGAGGCCTTTGTCTTCGTCATCGATGGCAAGGAGCTCCGGAGATTTCAGTGGGGCACTTGCACAGTCAGGCTTGACTCTCGTTGTCAATGCCGGTTTTCTCATGGAACTTTTTCACAAAAGTTGGCAAAAAGTTCCTAAACTTTCAGATCTTCATTTGAAAAGTTCCTTGAAGGCCCAAAAGGGTCCACAGCACCAGCCAAGAGTACAGAAGCTCTGGTTTGCTTCTTGGGCCTGGGACTACAACTCCGACAATGCACCTGGTCAATCCAAGTAAAATTCAGGTGAAGCTGGTCAGCTGGAGTTGTCTTTGTTGTGAATGTTGTAGGTAGCTTCTTCCAGTCCTTTTCTACCTGTTGCTGATCAGGAAGTCCACTCCTTTATCTTTAAGACAGGCACAGTCATCGTGTTGTGAAGCCTTGAGAGTGCAGCACGTGCAGTCCTTCTGAGTGCAGTCCTCTCTTGTGCATTCCAAAGGTCCAGCAGGGCAGCTTCTCTAGATGCTTTCAGGCAGGGATCTGAAGTGCATTGCAGCTTTTTCATGTTTATTCCATTTTCTGGGCTTGCTAGATGGGGGGCACACCCAAGCAATTGGGGTTTAAGTTACTACCTTCCTGAGAAGTGTGGCATACATCTGTCGCAGAATGCACATCTCAACAAAATGGAGAAAATCTCTCCTTGGTGTTCAGGTCGGGCTAACACAGTCCACAGGTGTGGCTAACTTTTCCCTACACTCCCCTTCCAGCCCCTCTCCTAATGTAATTAGAGGGGCTCCATCTGGCTGGGGATCAAGGAAGTGGGGTTGGGCCTGGTTCTTGTGCTATCTGTGCTTATCTGTTTGAAGACCAGTTTATCTCTCCGCCCCATTTCTGTTCAGGCATCTGCAGGCAGCAGATCTCCTTGCACCAGATGACTCTATTGTTTCGGCCCTAGGCTTCTTCACATCTAATCAGGGAGCAGCTTGGCTCAGGCTGTTAAAGGCTGGCCAATCAGAAGAGGCTGCTACAGGGCTCTTTTAGGTAACTTCAGAAAAGCAAGTTCTAAAACTACTTTCCTGAAGTAGTTATAATAAAAGGAACCTTGACTAGTTGTTGGATTTATTGTAACTATTATTTTGATACTTCGAATTATATAGCTGGCTGACTCTTGTCAAAAATTGAACTTTATTTAAGTTTAATAAAGCCTTCCCATGGTAGCCTATGGAGCTATGGAGCTATGGAGCATGGAGGGGAAAAAACTACTTTAGCTGTTTTTCCCTCACCAGATCATATAAAACGTATTTTTTAATGTCCCTGCTTTTCATAACAAGGCACCCTACCCTTGTGGCGCTTAGGGCAGATTTAGGGGTGGCTTATATGTGATAAAAAGATAGTTTTAGACTTTGAAAGCACTTTTAATTCCAAAGTTGAATATGGACAAAGTTTTATTTTAAAACTAGCCTGCAAGGCAGAGTTGGCTTTAAAATGACATCAGACACAACAGCAGTGCACACTTTAGTGCATTAAGACAACTGGAGACCTAAACCTCCCTGCCCTATTATATGTGAAGGATTTACAGTAGGTTGCCTTGGCCAATTATAATTATACCAAACACCATATACTTTTAAGGACAGAGCTCTTGCCCTCTCAGCCTGGTTAGCAGAGCCCAGGGCACATTCAGATTCAGTAACCATCAGTGTCAGTCAAAAACGGGGTGATCAGGGCAAAAAGGATGGCTTTCCTACATTAATTGTATATTGAAGGCAGGCATTTATCAAATAAAAGTTGTGTGAGGTATACAAAAGACATCTTTGAAAATTGTTTTCTTCTGGCACTCCACATTCTAATACGATATCCTCTGTTACTTCTTGAAAGTTAACTAGATACGCTATTGTCAAGCGAAGAGTAGCTCCACACAAATGGCATTTAGTGCTCTCATATGTCTAATGAGACTGAAATATTTGGTACTTGGCCTGTCCCTCTACAAAATGACATGTCTTTTGGTTTGGAGAGGGAGAGCTTGTTACACCCACTTCATGGGTGCAGAAGATAGGACTGATTTATTCAAATGCTATTCATATGGTATTCATGAGTTCCAGTTAACACTTTCAGATCAGATCTACAGAGCACATCCAAACACATTAACAGTGATGGAGCATTGCTCGTATAGTGTGGAGAACGTGGACCATACCTTATCCTTTTCTTTCACGGCTACCTGCCAATACCCACTGGTGAGGGGAAATCTAACAAAATAGCTGGTGTGTGTACCGTCATCTCTTTCTACAGAGAAGAGTTCATAGTTGTCACTGCAGTCGAAATCACATACAAAGGTGAACACAATTTGGGGAGCTGTACATGGGTAGATGGAGTGCCTCACTTACTGTGTTAGCCACATAACAGGTTCAGAAAAGTTTCCATCTGCAAAGGACTTTGGAACATACACTTTCACAAGAAACATATAGGCATATATTCCCATGCCATAAACCATAGTTCAGCCAGAGTACAGTAGACCAGATAGGGTGAAACCAATTTTACCAGTTTAGGGCTACGGCACAAACACTGTGGCACTCAGTAGCAGCATAATAGTGCACAGAATCCTAATACTAGCAAACATATTTCCAGAAAAAGGCAACAGAGGTGACCATGTAGAAAAGGCATATTTGTCACACACACACTAGCGTCTGACACGTATATGCACCGTTGGGGTGGGCGAGCAACTAAGTGGTGGATGGGTACCTTCATGCAGCAAAGCGAGTGGCAATAATAAAAAATAAAATCACTTACCTTGCCTTCTGCACGTCTAACATCCTCCTTGGTCCCTCCACTGTCAGCCTGCAGGCTCCTGCCTCCAGGAAATTCCATTAACCAAACCTGGTGCTACTCTCACCAGCATGAGAGCAGCTCCAGGATTGGATAGATCGTTCTGGCTGTACGCTCCTTCAGGCCCTTTAGGCCTGTGCTTGGTCTCCACCCACTCCTAAGACAGCTGAGTGGAGAGCAGCAAAGTGTGCATGTCACTTTGACCGGCTCAAGAGAGCTGGCCAAACTGCCAAGCAAACTTTTGAGGGTCCATCTAGCTCCTCCAGTTCTCCAGTCCAATCATTTTATTGCCATTTTATTTTTCACGTTTATCACTGCTTCAGTAGGCAGGGCGGCAACACCCCCTGACCCTCACAAAGAAATTGTCACTGGGTATGATACACATATACTGACCCCACTGTTGAGATGCCCTGTTTTTAGTATATAAGAATATAAAGGAAACTTATACTAGACATGAACTCATACAGCAACTTTGAAGTGGCATAGAGCAGATAGTTGGAAGATAGCAGAGTATGTGTGAAACGTTTTGGAAGGATTTCACAGAAGGTGTTTCAAATGTTGGGAATAAAGTTATGCTATCTATCTGAATTGAACATTACAAAAGTGTAAGGGAATATTGTTCATATATGAGCAGAGTTTTTTATAACCACACTTTACGTATCACTTTAAATGAACAGTGCACATTATCTTGGGGTACATAATTTCACTTGGAAGTAAATGGAATGCAGCAGAATTATTGAAATAGACTGATAGTAAAATATGTTGTTGCTTGTTATTACTATCTGTTTGTGTAAGCATGAGTTCAAAACCTTACATGTGAATTCTGAAAAACAAAAATCTCAATATTACTATAGCAGACATGTGCTCCCACTCAGCTAGGATATCTTTACCTGGCTTTGCCACTTGAAAGGGGTTCAACTAGAAACTCTCCTAGCAGCCAGAATGATGCATAGGAAAAAGTGGATACTACTGCTTTCTGAGCAGAGTTCAAAGTACCCTTGCCTACCTTTGCAAATCAGCCTAAACTAGATAAGGCCTCTGGTTGGTTTTTACAAATTCTACACTTTTAAAAGCTGCCAGATGTTTACATAAATAACTAGAGCACGGGTGCTCTTCTCTTTTCCTACTGATCTGACTGTAAACTAGTGACTGAATGTTTGGCCTCGACACTATAACAGTAGCGGCTCCTCGAGAGAGTGCTGTGGGGCTTTGGGGCAGGGTGGAGAGGTACAGGGTGGGGGTAGTAAACTACGGCATATGGCCGAACGGAGGTAAGTAAAGAATAAATAATTTTAAAAATTACATTGCGCACGTTGCCTTGCCATTTGGCTCCCCAATTAATTGTGAGTAAACTTTACATGGCCGCTGCAGTCAGTCTTCAGCCGCGGGTTGATTGCAGATAGTATTGTGTTACGTGTATCGAGCACGAGGTGGGTACTTCCTTGAGTGCATCACATATAGGCCGGAGGGGGTGGGGCTTAACAATGTTGACAGACAGTACTCGACTCGTCAGGGCACTTGGGCCCAAGTGCGCATGTCGGGTTGGACTGCAACCTTTCTCCGGGCAACCCAACATGGGCACTTGAGCCCTCTTCACCTGCACATTATTGAGCCAGGGGCGACTCAACGCCACGGCCTCCGTCTCAGCAATGAGCGGTGAGATTGCCTGCCTGGGCCAATCCTGGCTTTGCTATCCGGCTATGTAAATAGCAGAAGCAGCGTCTGGATTGGTTTAGATACCCGGTATAGTCAGGTTACTAGGGCTTCTGGTCACGCTGCAGTGTATGCACGTAAGGCAGCATGGGGGCAGGAGGAGGAGGAGGAGGCTGTCTCTCTCTCTATGCAGCACGAAGAGGGACAGGCGTTGCTAGTGGCACGGTGCACATTTGAAAAGAGCTTCCATGGTAAGTTTTTTTAAGTTTAATAAGTGAGTTGATGACTTTTATTTTAGTATGCATGCGTGTATTCTTTCAGTAGTACACGTTATCGCAGAGGCAGGCTCTGCAGCCACAACATGCGTCTACTGCCAGTAATGTTGGATTTCTCTGTTTGGTAGTTCACTGGGTTTCTGCATACACTGCAAAAATCTAAGTTTGTTCCCCAAGGACAGTAGAGTAAATCCTGAGCCATTCACTCAGCCTTTTATCTTCAATAATATTAGTAGATTCACATGACCTGTTAATCAGTGCCTAGAAACACAGAGGAGGATGAATGTGTGCTTTACACAACGCTGTGAATGACAATCTCTCTCTCGCCTGTGCTTGCTTTTGCAACATCTGCGAATGCAGATGGTGGCTCAGGATCAACAGTGACGTGACACGTGTGAACCCTCTAGGAAGTCCTTTAAGGCACCCGTTTTTCATTTATGTAAATAGTTTATGTAGTAAGGTGATGCCATTCTATTCTCAAAAACTTTATTTCGGTCTGTAAGACCTTAAAAAGTGAACAATACAAGTAATACATAAAACAGCCAATATCGAGGCGTGGCCAAGATGGCGGCGGAGTAGGACGTGCATTACAGTCCCTCCGGCGCCGCCTGTACTATAGCATTGTTTTCGGCCCTACCTGGTGCCCGGCCACGCTACTAATAGGGTGCTCAGGAGCCTCCTGGGTGTACTGCTGCCGACGGAGCCCCTCTCCCGACTTGGGCTGCAGTGGATCGCCGACTTGCTGAGGTGCGGCCTTTAAGCTACCGGAGCTGCCCGGGTGCATGATCGGAGGCTCGCAGGGGGACTGTGCCGGAGCCTGAGCAACGTTGCCCGGTAACGGAGGTATGTGCGGTGGCGGCGGGGGCGTTGGGCGGCCGCCGACCGGGGGCCTACTACTCCTGGGCTGACGCCGTGACTGCGAGGGCCGGTCCGCGACCGGCTGCCATCACCCGAGGCCCGGAGAAGGGGAGGGCCTAGAAATGGGCCGCCGCACTGCCTTTTCGGTCCGTGGCTTGACGGGCGGGGCGGTACCTCTCCCGACCCTACAGCGGTGGCTGCTGACCGTGGAGACCTTCCAACGGCGCCGACAGCCCATAGGATCCAGCATCGACCCGCGGCTCGGCGGGAGAGACGGGTGACGATTGGGGAGGATCTCCCCCTTCCCCCCGGGGAGTGTGCTCGAGGCCTAGCCAGGGCCTAGGGCCGGATGGAAGTGAGGGCCTGTGTGGCCGACGCCGGAGACAGGGACCGGGGGCAGTGTGAATTGCGCTCTCCCCCCAGCTTTGGTGGCAGTGCGAGGAGTCCCACATGCGGGCCCCCAAGGAACGCCTGATTCGGCTCGGATCTTGATGGGCGGGGATAGCCTGTGGGACTGCAGGTGCGTGTGAGGCCCGCCCTTTGGGCCCAGCGACGACCAGAGAGGCTTTCGACCCGCGCCTCAACGGGAGGTGGTCCGAGGAAGCACTGAGGTGAGGAGAGCAGAGGTGGTCGGCGGCAGAGACCGGGGGTCGGTCCGTAGCTCGGCGGACGGTGTGGGAGTGGCTGTGTGGCCGGAGTGGCGGACGGCAGGTCCCCGATAGTACGGAGTTGCTGAAGCCCGGGTCCGTCATTCACAGTAGCGACGTGCTGCCAGGGACCCCCCTGCACTTGTTGGCCTGTGCCTGGTGCTTGTAGCTGTGAAGAGGTCCTGGAGTAGCTGTGGGGGGAGCGCTGAGGACGGAGGGCCGCCACCCCCCTTAATCTCATCTTCTGTGCACCTGTCCCTGACCCTGCCCCCCGGGAGCATTGCGGCCTTTGCGCTCCCCGGCCCTATCCATCATCAGCGATATATCACGGTGAGCCTGCAGGGAACATCAGTGCAGGCTAGCGGGATCTGCCTAGCCTTGGTGGTCGCCTAGATCTGCGGCGGTGCCACTGCCTTTGGCCAAGGCGGGACGGCGACGAGCCGGAACCGGAAAGATAAACCTCTGAAAGATGCTCCAGTGTCGCTAGCGGGGCATGCCACCCCGAACATGGCGGGGAAGACGCCGAAGTCTGAGGATGGCGACGCACCAGCTACTAAAGACTTCATGGTGGAGTTATTTACAGCCATTGAGGAAGACATTTCAGAGTTACGCTCCCAGTTGGCCTCTGACTTGCGGGAGGTACGGAGAGATGTGGATGCGATCGGCGAGAGGGTGGCTACGCTGGAGGTGCATGACTTGGAGACAGCGGGTGACATACATCGCCTCCAGCAGGATGTGCTCAGGTTGACTGAACAAAATTTAGACCTTCAAGCACATGCTGAGGATCTAGAGAATAGATCGCGCAGGAATAATATCCAGATTCGGGCGGTGCCTTGGAAGGGCGAGGGGGCCGACTTGCGGGAGTATGTGGGAGCTCTCTTCCGACAAGTGCTGGATGAGGAGGACCTGCCAGACATTCAACTAGACAGGGTGCATCAAGTGGGCCTGCCGAGGGGGCCTAAAGACCCCCACCGGATATTCTAGTGTGTGGCCACGACTTCCAACTAAATGAACGGATTCTACGGAAGGCTCGCGACATTAACCCCCTCCAGTTCCGAGATCACCGTCCGCTGCTTTTCCAGGACCTGGCGGCATCTACCCTGACCAAGCGCAGGGAGTTCAAACCTGTCACCGCTTATTTGAAAGAGGGTACTACGGATTCCGCTAATGTGGATACCTTTCGGCGGTTCTACCAGAACCCATATAGGACAGAGGGCGCGCCCTCCGCCGGGATAGCAGAATATCTCGAGTCTTGCAATATCACACTCCTCTTCAAAAGCTCAGCAGAGGCCCTCGACATGCCTATCCGTATCGAAGAAGTCATCTCAGCCATTTCAAGGTTGAAGGTAGCGAAATCGCCAGGGCCGGATGGCTTCTCTGCGATTTTTTATAAAACATACTGCAGGGATTTGGCCCCGCTTCTGACTCGCCTTTTCAACTCCTTTTTGGACACCGGGGTTGTAGCCCCATCTATGGCGGAAGCGGCCATTACGGTCATTCTTAAACCCGGCAAGGAGCCCAAGGAGTGCGGGTCCTATAGACCGATCTCGCTCCTCAACATTGATGCTAAGCTGTTTGCGGGGGTGTTGGCAGCTCGGCTCAGCCCCTTGATGGACGGCCTTATCGAGCCTGACCAGGCGGGCTTTATCCCCACGAGGCAGGGAGGAGACAATACCAAACGAATGCTCCACCTCATAGACCTCGTCCACCTATCGCGGTCGCGTGCCTTCCTGCTCTCGATTGACGCGGAGAAGGCCTTCGACCGAGTGGACTGGGATTACATGTGGGCCGTGCTGCGGAATAACTACATTCAGTGGATTAAGTGCTTATATGCGGCCCCCAAGGCGGCGGTGCGCGTCAATGGGTGCAAATCGGCTCTCTTTCCAATAGCAAGAGGAACACGGCAGGGTTGCCCCTTGTCACCGTTACTTTTCGCGCTTTATATGGAACCCTTTGCCCAACGGGTCCGGTCCAATGTCACCATCTCGGGGATCAGGTTCGGAGCGGACACGCTTAAGATCAGTCTCTATGCCGACGATGTTATCCTCTCACTCACTCACCCGCACTCCTCCCTGCGAGGCCCTATCCGAGAACTCACGGAGTTCCGAGCGGTGGCAGGCTTTAAGGTTAATTACGCTAAGTCACATATCCTCAACCTGTCCGTTCCGGCGGAGGACGTCCTAGACTTGCAACAGGACTTCGACTTTCGGTGGTAGCACGCCGACATCCAGTACCTGGGTATTCGGCTAGCACCTTCCATCACTAAAACTGCATCCCTTAATTACAAGTTACTGAGGGAACAGGTCGGTAAGGCCCTCAATGATTGGTCCCGCCTCAGGCTATCGTGGTTCGGGAGATTGGCAGCCCTGAAGATGACTGTACTTCCCGGCATACTATATTTGTTCCAAATGCCGCCGTTGGCCCCACCGCATGGTGCCCTTAGGCGATTGCAAGGGTCCCTTAACAAATTCCTATGAGACAATAAAAAAACGCGGCTGGTGTTGGCCGTGGTGACTACCCCGAGGACGGCTGGAGGTCTGGGTTTTCCCCTTCTTTCAGCCTACTATCAGGCCTCTGTCCTGAGATATATAGTGGAATGGAACAGGCCCATGTCCAGTAAACATTGGAATTTCATGGATCAAACGGTGGCGGGCTGTAGCATATGGCGAGAGCTTTGGCTGCCTCGCAAACACAGGGTGTGGGGGCTCTATTCGTCTCCTGTGACGGCACCGACCCTCAAGGCTTGGGATCAACTGGCGTCCCGGAAGGGGTGGACTACGTTTCCCTCGCCAATGACGCCCATTGTCGATAATCCAGATTTCCCCCCGGGCCGAGCTTCCCCGGTCTTCCACCGTTGGCGCGAAGAAGGCTGTAAGAGGGTGGGCTGCCTCTTTGACCTGGATGGTCTCATTCCATTCTCCCTGCTGCGACAGGAGTTCTTCCAACTGCCTGAGGCGGATGACTTCGCCTATGCGCAGGTAGCTCACTGGGTTACCCAGCCCGCCAACGTGGCTGATATGTCGCGACAGTTGACCAAGTTTGAAAGATGGCTGGTCTGTAAGAAGGATGACCGGCGGCTCATATCGGAGTTATACGCTATGATCCTCAGCCATCCTAGGAGGCAGCGTGCCCCATCGCAGGTTCGATGGGAGACAGAACTAGGGCGTCCGCTCTCACAGAAAGAGTGGGAACAGGTGTATTACCGCGCGCAACACACAGCCTCCAATACCGCTGGAGCTGAATCAGCATACAAGGTAGCGGCTTATTGGTATTACACCCCGGCGCGCCTACGAGCCTGGGACACCAGTAAATCGGGTCTTTGCTGGAGAGGTTGTGGTCTAACAGGGACCTTGGCTCACTTGTTATGGCACTGTCCAAAGCTTGGGAGGTATTGGTCCATGGTTTTAGATGAGATAGACGAGGCGTTTCAGGTCACACTTCCCCGTTTACCGGAGCATACCTTGCTGGGGCTTCCACACCCCAAGTATTTCCCACTGTGCTTGCTGAGGGGTAAGCAGATTTCACTGGCGCTCTTGGCTGCAAGACAGGTATTGCTGGCCAACTGGGGCTCGCAGAAGGTGCCTGATCCTAGAGACTGGTTCCAGAGACTATGGCTTATTTTAGCAATGGAGAGACTCTCGCTGGGGCTAGACGGGAAAGGCATGGAGTATGCTAAGATGTGGGCCCCATTCATACGGCTGCTGTCTAAAGACCCGAGGGAGGTAACTTGCCCGAAATACCTACAGATTCTACAACTTATCCCCTTAGAGCCGGCCAGGGTCGTCTCAGATGTATGACTATCCCGGACGAGCTGGGATACCACCAATGATAACCCTGCGATAGACTGACTCGGAGTCGGGTGGGCTGGGGTGGGGGACGGGTCTGGGTCTGGGGTATGTCTGTGTATGTGTGTGTGTATGAGTGGAGAACTGGGGAGGGTGGGAAGGGAGATGGGTGTCCCTTGTTGTTCCGTTTTATTTGTTTTGAAAAGCGGTATCCACTGCATTGGCGGGGCGGTGGTCATGACTCATAGCATTTCGCGGGCCGACCTCTGGGATGTAGGCCCAGACGCCGTGTGGACGCTGTTATGTTTATGCCCTGCCGGCTAGTTGATGTAGGCAGCTGGGCTGTGTACAGTGCTTGTACCGCATAAAAAAATGATTGATTCTAAAACAGCCAATATACAGGCATGCAATAAAAGCAAAGTTTAGTTAAAAACTCTATTAAAATCCAAAGATTTGTGTGGATTTATGAATGCTGCTAATCAGCAAACACCGATTACCCCTTATCAGATTAGCAGCTTCAAGTTTCAATAGTTCAGTAATATCAAAATTTACAATATATCAAGTTGGAAACTGGTTGAAAATAAATTTTTCGGAAAATTAAAATAACAAAAGTAACAGAATAATATCTATAAAAAGCTTAATTTAAAGTTACAAATCCGAGTTTAGGAAAGACCTCCGATGGTGCCACATAGAGTTCAAGAAACGGGCAACTGCCTCCGCAAACTGCCTAAACCCCAGATTCCTGCAAGGCGGAACTAGCCATCACCGTCTAGCAATTTTATACCCTGCACAAAAGAAGAAAACGTGAATGTCGGTCTCGTAGGTACAATTACATGCAGGACTAACGATATGTCATGTATGTAATTTTCCTCCACCGTATTAATTAACCTGCTCATTAATCTTCTTCATTGGCCACATTTTAAACGCATGTTTTATAAATTGTATCTGATGTATGTGAAGCATTTCATATATGTAGGACCCCATCTTCCTTTTAGTAATGTTAATCATAAAAAATAATTTTTGAGTGCTGACTAGTTATGTTGCACTGCTACTCAAAATGACACTGCTCCAACGGCTAAAATAAACCATGTGAGTTGCACAAGGCACCGTTTCTTGATTGCAACATACGTGATTCCAAAGGGCAAAGTTATTTGACTTTGAACCTGGGATGCACCCATGAACCCTGTGATACACTCCCTCCAAACAGAGCAGAAAATGTTTCCAATCTAACAGCAGCATGTGTATCTCGGGGTTAAAAGTATGCAACGCGACAGATAATATTTCTGTCTCTCACATTAATGCCTAATCCCTCCAGGTCTCAGCAGACTGCCATAGTATGCCAGCCAGACAAGGAAAGTGCCTCCACCCTCGTGCCACCAGCACTGAGCTGTGCCCTTGAACCATAGACTTCGGAATCAACTGAGATAACAAACTAGTTCCATCGGATACACAGTTACAACGCTCCTTCCATGTTTGTCCGTCTATATCTCTTCCTTGTGTGTGTCCAAATGTGTCCACCATGGGTTGGAAGGCAAACCCTTCAAATGGAACTCATTGGGTGGAAGGGAGTTTATGACTGGACTCATCTCTGCATTCTAAGACGTATAGTATGCAATAGAATTGGAACGGGTTTGTTTGAAGTTTCCATTTTGACACAATAATACTTTCTAACAAGTTTGAGTTTGTTATATTTCTCAGTTTTACTCAATGAAACTTTCAGGAAGGCGTCTAATCAGTTTCAACTAAGTTAAATAATGTTTATATTCTCCCGAATGATACACGTTTGTGAAGCCATGGCAAGGTTCATAGACACACTTTCTTTTTTTTTTTAATGACAGATGCAGGAGTTTGTATTCTTTTAGTTGGACGCCTTGATGCATGCAGGAGGGGGTCGATTGCATCACTGTTTAGTGACAGGTGCAGGATTGTACAATACATCAGCTACTCATAGCAGGCCCAAGCGCCTGCATCGTGTTTGAAGAAAAACAGTGCAAAATGTCACAGAATCTCTAGGTATGTAGAGTCTGTGCTGCCCCAATGTAGTGAGTGTAAACATGCTGATAGCTATAAGAGTATCCAACAACACTGCAGGCTGGCCTTCCTCCTAACCCTGCACTATGGCATACCATGGCTTAAAGACATGCACAGAAAACAGATCATGCAACATAAAGTGCAACCGAAACAGAATAAAAAGACACATCACAACAGACAATGCTATCTCCCCTCTATTCAAAGTTAGTGACATTACATGAGCGCGTTAGAAGGTCTTAATAAATCGATGCACAAACCATAGTGACCTGCAGGGCAGACATGCAGTCATCAACAATTCTAAAACTCATGTTCTTGGCATTTGTAATTAATTGGGCTGCAGAGTGAAACCGGGTTACACAGACTGCTCAAAATCTTTCTGCATGTCAGCTTAAGAAATGTGAGGATTTGGGGCATTTTTCGTGATTTGGCACTTTGGGTGGATGTCACTTACCAAACAAGAGTCCCATTCTCCTGGACCAGAAGAAATTCAACATCACTCCCAGCCTGATGACTATACCATTCTCAAGACCAGCTGCATCACCTTCGTTTCAACTGATTCTATGTGAGTTACTTTATTGAGGATCCCCCAAAATAACAAAATAAAGGATATGAGATAATATAGCAATAAATCAGCCATTGTATTTTGTATTGCAACACCAAAACAATGGGAAAACACAAGGAAGGTTGAAGTTAGGCAGAAAACTCTTTCTTCCCTTAGCAATAAAATATTATATCAAGGTATATATCAGTAAGCATTAGCCCATGAAAACTAGAGGATGCAAAATATTACAGCACTAAATGAACCAGTATATTTGGTATCTCGTCTCAAAAAGCAAGATGTTAAAGCTTGTGGAAAAGCAGAACAAAAAAAGAAAAACATATTGTAATCTCCTATCAAATGAAAGGCAATTTTGTTTGGTGCATTACTAAAAGGTAACACTTGAAAAGTAGGGGATACAAGATATCATAACAATATATACGTTTAATATTTGGTATCGTCATACAAAGATATGTTGAAAAACACGAGGAAAGGCATGAAAGTTCTCTATTCAACTAGCCTACATAAGAAAATCTCAAATTATATATAGGTAAATATCGACCCTTGAAAAAAAGTAGATACTGATTAAAATAGTACTTTAGGGGAGTGGGGAAGGTCATAATTGGTAGCCCCCAAATAATAGGAAGTGAAAGCTTGTAGAATTGCAACAGAAAGTCAGCGAGGCATATTGTAATCCGCTATTGATTAAAGGGCAATCTCAGTTGAAAAGTAAGGTATACAATATGTAATAGAAATATATCAGTCATATTATTTTGGCATTCCCCTTTACAAATATAAAAAGAAACATAATGAAAGGTGAAATTAGGCAAAAACATACCCTATTTACCTAGACAATATTAGACCATGCCAAATACCATGTCATTGAAAGTAAACCCTTGTAAACCAGGACCTCAAATATTATAGCATAATTAGGCGCAATAGATTTTATTTCCCCCCTCTAAAACAAAATGTGAATGCTTGTTGAATAAAAAAAGTACAGATACATAGAGCTCTGGTCTTCCTATTATGAAACGGTATAACAAAGGAAGTTGGTCTAGTTGATAAATTGTGAAAAGCATCTGCTTAAGTAAGTAAGTCTTTAACTGTTGAGTGTTATCATATTGCGTTACAGACTAAAGACAGTTATTTTGTTACATGTAATCTTACAGATTACATTAGTAGGCAAGGGTTTTGGCATTGGCCACCGACTAAGCAAACCCAGTGGGGTTTTCCACTGTGATAAGTCTTACTAGACCATGTTGAGAGTGTTTGTATATTGCTTTTTAAGCTGTATTTTTCTACGTTTTGTAATTTTATAACAGTATGCAGGGTGGTTGCCAATTTATGTGCACTTGAATAGGCCAGTATTGGGTAAGGTGTAAAGCCAATGGTAGAGGGTACCGACTTCATCTGTTTATTGAGAAACGTCATGCCAGATTTCATAGATTTGCTCTGCTGAATATGAAACATTGTGACGAAACTTGTAGGCCTGACCTGCTCATTGTGTAAAGCAGCTGTTAAAGACAATAGGCTTTTAAGTGTAGATTGTAATTTCTGTGCTAAAGCCTGGAGGCATGTATTTTTTTACACAGACTTTCACAGATTGCCGTAGTAGCCAAGGGTTTTGGAGCTGTTGATACAACTGAACAAACCATAGGGTTTGAATATATGGACTACCATAATCTTTGTTAGGCTCTCTTAGCAGAGATAGGGCTGTATTAAGAGTTGAGGCGTTATTTATCGCTGCTGATCAATCATGATACCACAAGGTGCAGCGTTGATGTTGGCCTCAGAGAGAGAGTGATGGGGGACCTGGGCTGTTGATGCGCTGCGCTGTCTGCAGTGCATAGGTTCTGAGTGCTTGTGGAGCTACGCTGCAAGTCTTTAGTGACAGGTCCAGTTCATTCAACAGCGGCGTTCTGTTGTTTCAGCCTGGGTATCCACCGCTCAGCCGAGGACATGCATTGGTTCTTCTCAGGGATGCTTCGCTCAGCAGAGCATATGATTCGGTTCTGTGGGCAAGCACCTTAAGCCCACTCCCAAGGGTCCAGGAATGGGGTGACACCACTTGGCAGGGTAGACTCATAGATGGCAGAGTCCAGGAGCAAGAGATTGGAAGACTCTTATGTCCCTGTGAAGAAATAAAAACCTTCTAAGGGGTTCACTGATACACCTGGTCCTTTAAAGCAACAAAGAAGAAATTGGCACGGATGCTGTAATATAAAAACAATGCATTTATTAACCTCATATGAGGGAGACTGCGTCATACGGTACCCTCAGGCCACAGTAGGAGCCAGTCTGACGAGCACAGAGAACAGGGGCCTTATAAATGCATAGGTTACATAGTCAGAATAAAACCAAGGGGAGGTACTGGCACATACAAGCATGCTTATTGACTAATATGGGTATACAAAATTTGCTTGCTCAACAAAGTGGGAGGGGAGACATTTCTCCTTACATCAACAAGAATAGCCTGACAGTTCTATACTAGGAGCAGGTGCATTCTACCAGCTAGGCCTTTCTGAGCATGTGCATCGCTCTGGAAGAGGGAGAAAGCATATAGCGAGCACATGGCTAACTAAAATGGCTGCCAAGAACAAAATGGCTTTCAGCTCATACAAACAGTGATTCCTGAATCTTTAACAGATAGTCCTTTTAGCATGAGCTAAAGACATTCCTATGATCTAGTAGGAACATAGAAAATATTTTGCACATTTATTCTCATAAATTAATCAATATCCTAATCCATTGCTAAGTGGGCATTTTCATTCTAAACATTTCATTGAGCAGGTATATATATGGTCTAAGCAGGAGTACAAAGGGAATAGAGCATTGGGTTATACAGATCAGGAGAGAGTAATGACTATTATCACAAACAGGACTATCAATGTGTTTCCAACCCTAAGCAAAAAAGCAAATCCTAGAACCATCTAGTCCAATTATATGTAATAAACATTTTCAATAGACTTTTCCAGTGTTCCTTTTATGAGGGCAAGAGTATCAATTAATATATTCAAGGAAAGGGCAAAGTAACATTTGTCAACTGCTCAGAAAAACGTTTTTTTGTATAGAATAAACACTATAACTAATGCAAATATTAAAGCAGTCAGACATATTATTACAAAAACAATCCTGGCTCCAAAGGAGCAAGAGGACCACACAGGGCCATAGGAATTAGGACGAGGAGCCGCAAAGGGCTGCTCCTCCTCAAAAATGGTATGATCTCCCTGTGTCCGTTTGAGCCTCACAGGCAGGCTCTTGTTGTTCCCACGGTGGAGCTGCACAACTCGCAACTCAGGAAAAATGATCACGGCTCAGTATGACAAGGGAAAGTCTTTCTTTCAGGATAGGGCAATCACCCCCCCAGGGCAAATGCCATCTACTATCTCGTCCAGTGTCTCAGGCAGTGCACCAGTTTTCTTCACTTCAATCTAACAGTCACCAAGGGCACAGCACCTTTACCCTGAACGCAGGTCCTTCCCTAACTCCTGTATTGCTCCACTGGCGCACTGCTCTTTTGTTGGGGCCACAAATTGTATCCAGTGTGCCCTGGCACCTCTTGATCAACAAACAAAGGTGCAAACTTGCATTCACTTTGGAACCAGGATCCAGGGGCCTGATGTTAGGATCTCTGAAGCAACCCTCGTTTCAAAAGGAGTCACCTCAAGCAAAAGCCTCCTTGCTGTTCTTGTTGGTCTGGGACACTCAGCTGGGCATCAAAAACTTGATCCACAACTTCTCCTTTCTGATTTGTGACCCCGTCTTTCGCCCAAGACAGTGGCAGGGGTACAGACTTCACATCCCAGTGCTTCCGCCTTCACTGAGGTCCTAGTTGTCAGCAACGCCTGTGCTGGTTACCTCCACCTTGGCTTCAAGCTGGACTGGTGCTGACTTCCCTGGTTGGATCTGATACCCGGGCCCCTCTGGCAATGGTTGTAAGGCAGCAAATATCTATTGGCGGACAGAACAAAAGGTCTTTAGACAAGGCATACAAATAACCAACAGAGAGGATAGTCTCAGAATACTTCCTAGTCTTGGGGAGCCCCATGTATTAGCAAGGCACCCAAGAACCACTTCATCTAATCTGAGATTTAAAACAAACACTGGACCTATTACACTATTCGAAGCAACAAAGGAAGTCTATGTTCATTTACTAAATTCTGAGGAAAAGAGAAAAACAATACAGGCATACTCTAAATCCTTACCTTTGTGTATTTCTATGCATGTGTTTCATAAGTCATAACCTTTCACTACTTGTACAGGACTGCAGACACTTCTAAAATGATTTTTCTTTCATAAAGACACCTACATTGTACGCTTAGGACCATGCTCTCATGTTATAGGAGCTGCAGGAAAATCTAATTTAACAGAGATTCTTATTACATAAAGAACTATAAAAAACTTCAACATAGTGGGTACATAAATTTCTCCAGCAGAACATGGTGTGACAAAAAAACTATAAAACAATATTTTCTTGTTTGCTGAGGATCACATGGGCGTCTTTCCTGCATTCTACTGTTCAGATCCAAGCTTTGCAACATCATTATTCACCAGCTCTAATAATGACTGTCAGCTTATTTACACAGACTAGCTAATAAAAGACTAGCAATGCCCTTGCAAAACTGTATGTAACATGAGAATAACATAAACAATAATGGTGTTATCACCTGAGAATTTTAGAACAAAATCTACCCACATCTAGTTCCCCTTAAAGGTCAAATAAGGGAACAGAAATCTAGACTACTCATCCTTTCATTTCAATCTTTATTCGGTTTAAAAAACCTTATAAGATACAATATATTCAGTCATAATACATCATATCACAATTTAAATAATAAGAAAAAGTTGCGGGTGGCTAAAGATATACACACACTTCCTTTGCATATATACATAGAATTCAGTTCATTTCCCAGTTTTTTCCACTTAGGGGTGACTTAATCTTAGTTTGCCCCTCTATGTACAAGAACACTGAATAAATATACAAATGGTAAAACAATAAATTAAACATCTGTTTTTGTTAAAAAAAAAAAAATACACCAGAACAGTAGAGCAGGCAGCACTTTAGCAATTAACAAGTGACTCAGTAACATGAAAAAAAATAAGGCTAGCCTATTTCCTTACGTTTTTTGGTCTTTCATTTTCCTAATCAAGGCCACGCATAAGAGGAAACGGCTCAGGCTAAACACAATTGGTTGAGCAGTGTCTCCCTTGAAAATTCTTAATCCAACCTCGATTTGACGAAAGCCTAACTTTTTACAGATTGGCTTTAGCCATTTTTTCCTGGCTTTAAGATATGCTGGGCATATAAACAAGACATGGGACACATCCTCTTTCAGCCCCATCTCACAAAGCTCACATATATAGGAACCAACAGCCCCGACCAACCCCTTATTACAGTTCCAGCTAGATGTCCTTTCTTTTAGTTGCAAAATACCATACCGGAACTTTAGGTATAAGCTTTTGGCCAATGGAGGGTAAATTTCATCCATAAGGGGCTCTAATTGCATTGTCACTTTAAATTCGAAAAATTTCGAGGTTAGAGTCCCTGTTCTGGGGTTTGATAGCGCTGAATCTCTAATATAATCCCAATACCTTTGTTTCAAGATTCTTTTTGAGCTATTTGTGAGAGAGTCATGGTCAAACCAAAAATCACTTAACCCTAGTTTTTCTAGCCATTTTTTGACGTACTCTAACCATGGCAAATGCGTAATATTCCTTATGGTTAATATCTCTTTCAGTGCTTCTCTATAATCAGTCAGCTCCTCAATGGACCATAAACGGACCCAATAGAGCAGCGGGCGAAGAGAAGCATAGTCATCTGTACGTCGAAAGTTAAGGTCCCATAATACGGGTGTCATTGGTGTTGACCCCGGTATCCCTAAAAGTTGTCTAATAAAGGAATTTTCCCTCACTCGGAAAGTATTCTTTGAAGCATAAGCCCAGAGATCCGCGCCATAAAGTGAGGATGATTGCACTTTATACTTAAATAGTTCAATGGCTGGTGAGACTGCTTTAAAGTGGCTATTCTTATGCCTCTTTATAATCGGACACTGGTTTTGAGTCAACCTTAATTTTGAGCTCTCCAGTTGTGTTTTCCATGTTACTTTGCTATCTAAAATAATACCCAGGTATTTAAAATTGGGGACTTCTTCAATAAGTTCATTATTTATCTTAAAAACTTTGCTAAAACCTTTGTGGGGGTTAATTGTCATAACTTTTGTTTTTGAGGAATTAATTTCTAATTCCTTGTCGTGACAATACAAACTAAATTTATTTAAAAGATTTTGAAGCCCCCTGGGTGTCTGAGAAATTAAAATAGTATCGTCTGCAAACAATAGTGCCGGAACGGCTTGCCCACTCAATTTGGGAGAGTCATGCTCGCAGCCCAAAAGAGTGTCGGGGATGTCATTAACGTATAAGGAGAATAAGGTAGGTGCCATTACGCACCCTTGCCTTACCCCTTTCGCTATTTTTATCTTCTCGCTGACTTCTCCGTTTGGTCCCCATCTAACTCGTGCATAGTTATTCTCGTGGAGTTTAATTAAAATTTGAAGGATGTTTCCAGGGACGCCCATCTTGTTTAATGTCTTCCATAGTGCTACCCTCGGAACCATGTCGAAAGCTGCCTTCAAATCAACAAAAGCCACGTATATATGGGACCTTCTTATAATCGTATATTTCCAGACTAAACATAAAAATCTAAAAACCTGGTCTATAGTGCTTATCTTTGATCTAAAACCTGCCTGGTATTTTGTATAGATAGAGTGTTCTTCAATCCAAGTGGAAAGCCTGTTGAGAACTTGGTGGGCAAAACATTTTTGCAACACGTCAATTAAGCTGATAGGCCGATAATGCGAAGGATTTGACCTGTCACCCTTCTTGAACAGTGTTACAATCTCTGCCCCCTTCCAGGTTTCTGGGACGGGAGCTCCTCTAGCAATATCATTTGATAGTAAATTGATATAAGGAGCCCAAATATAGTTCTCGTGTTTCCAAAGATCACCTGGTATACCGTCAGGGCCTGGCGCTTTCCCCGACTTAACTGCCCTGATTGCTAAAATTGTTTCTGTCAGGGAGAAGACAAGAGGTGTATCATGCGCAGCAAGGAAAGGCTGCAAGCTGTCCTGGCCTTCAATCTCACCAGAGCTTCCGCAAGCATATAATAGAGTAAAATGCTTGACCCAAATTTCCTCCTCTAGGAATCTATCTTTGCATTCAGTCGCCCCCCTGGTGCCTCTAGCCATGAGGCTCCAAAAGGAGGTCTGGTCTTTACACTTACATGCGTCCAACAAATCTGACCAAACCCTTTCGTCCCACTCTTTTTTGGCCATTATTAGTATTCTTTTGTACTGAGCTCTCTTAATTCTCACAATGTCCGCTGAATCCCCCCTGACTGCTGTAATTAAGTCTGTTTTAGCTCTCCGGCATTCCTGGTTATACCAGGAGATCCCTGTTTGTTTATTCTTTTGGGCATTATGTGATCTTTTTACCGCCCTAGTTAGGATCTCGCTAAGTTGGTCAATTAAATGATCATGGGATTGTATCAGACAAGGACTTTTGGTGACAGTACTATTACCTAAAAGAGGGGACATGTGCCTCACAAATACATTATAGATTTGACTGATAATTGTTGTGTTACCTAAAACCACTGGCCACTTCAGGGATCTACGATTGTTTGCCACTAAAGGGTCCTGTGGTAAGGAAACAGTACTTTTAGCACTTTTGACAGGGGTTTTAAAGATCTGAGTCTGGACGGATAAGATCAATGGGTAGTGGTCGCTTTCCGTGCGGTCATCCACCATTAAATCGATGATCAAGGGCCATAATTTCAGAGAAACTATAAAATAATCTAAATGGCTGAGAGTCGCCCCCCTGGTAAATGTTGGTTTTCTGGGGCAATCTGAGGGCAACCGCCCATTGCAGGCACGTAAGCCTAGCTCGAGAGTCAAGTTCAATAATTGTAGAGCACTCACTGTGCAAGGTGCTTTGTAATTTGTGTCAACCAAGGGGATATTATTGGCGCTATCCTCGTCCTTATGGATGTCTTCTAGGCCTATTATAGGTTCGAAACCTCTATTAAAGTCACCGCCTATAATCATTGTTGCATTTTGAGCAAACCCCGCCACAATATTACTCAAATGGGTTACAGCTGGTGATTCTTTACACGATTGATGTGGTCTACTGTAAATATTAATCACATAAATGCTACAGCCTTTAGTATTTTTAACTCAAGTAATAAAATGTCAGGATTGTTTGTATCGATTTGCTTAAAGGACAGGCCACTTGTAATTTTCACCCATGTTACTAGGCCGCCAGAAGGTCTTCCCCCATTTGTGTTGACTGCAGGGATAAAAAAGGATCTATAATCGACCTTAAAATAATTCTCGAGCCCCCAGGTTTCCTGAAACATGATTAAATCCCCCCCTGCCAAATAATCATGCCATGCCGGATCTGAAAGTTTTTTTTTCAAACCTGCAATATTCCAACAGATTATTTTTGTTATTTCTGGAACATCTAGTATCCCTGTTACCTGCTGTTGTGTAATAGACCCATTTGTATCTAAATGTGGTATTTGTGCCATTATGTCAACATGGTGCGTTAGCTGTTCAGAATTTTTAACAGGTACAATCTGCTTTGGTACAACTTTGAGATGCAAACTAGGATATGTGTATTCTATGCCACATGACATTGCCAAGACCCCACCATCAAGTCAATCACAGTCAGCTAAACCAGCCAGGGCCTCAAACCTATTTGAGGTACTAACTCCCCAATTATAAGATGGGGCCCCAAGACCCCAACCATTTACTGGTGCATTCCATCTAGGTGCAGGCGTAATAGGATATGCTGTATTCATGTGGGCACCCAACCATTCTCCATTTTGATTCCCATTGCCTATGGGTGCAGGAGTGATAGGATATAATACATTCTGCTGCACCCCTGGCCACCCTCCGTTGTAGTTGCCATTACCTAATACCCCGTAGTTGTTAGCAGATATGCCCGGCCCTCGTCTGCCCATTAAATTCCAATTTTGCCCTGGAGTAGTGAAACAGGGAATGTTATGTTGATTAGCTTGCCATGGACCAGCCCTATTATTAACAGTATAGTTTGTATCATACATTTTAGGACCCCACCCCATCCATTATTTCTTACTAACCAAGCTGGCTTCAGGGGCTTATGACTATTGGCTTTTTGAGACTCATTATAGAAAAATTCTAATGTAAGGGGGATTATGGAACTACTTCTTCTTTGTGGTGGAAGAATATTGGATAGAATATCGGGAAGAGCAGCTGGGTTTGAAAGATTTAATATCACACAGTCGCCCTTCCATTTTTTTTGCTTATTTCCTATCCATCTAACCCTCCTTGCCATTTTAATTTCATCAGCCAGCCGCTGTTCACCCCCCTGTGCTGTCCGCATATTGTTTGACAGCCAATGTAATGCCTTGCTTTTTAGAGACGATGTTGACTCGGTTTGACCCGGTGATAGGGTTGGTGTATTAGCTAGAACTAACACCAATGGCGATGCTTCAACTACGAATTGTGTTTGGTCTTCTTCAAAATTAGGGGGCACTGTAACGTGTAGTGAATCAATTTGTTGAGCAATTGGGGCATTTAATGGTAAATCATTGATAATGGGGCCAGTTTGCGGACATTCCGGGAGGGTTGGCCCTGATGGAGTAACATCTGGTGTTAACCCAGATTCGTTATTTCCCTTTGAACAATCGTGGCCCTTATTAACATTGCTTAAGACATTTCCTATCGCATCTGCTAATGCATTTTGTGTACCTCCCAATTTCTTTATGTCCGCAGAAAGTTTATCAATCTTACTAATAAGAGGCTTGATAAGAGTCTGAATTTTTATTTCTAGCAGCTCTGCAATTCTTGATAATAGGTCCTCATCCAATATCTCCCTCGAGTTATTCTCCTCGTGGCTCTGGCGAGTATTTTTTATCTTTGGTGGTGACATGACCTTATTTTTCCCAGAGCGAGCCCCCCCACTTTTGTTTTGTATTCTACGACAGGCTCTAACTGCCCTCGTGGTCTGCTTTGCGGGTGGTTCGTCCTCCAACTCTTCTTTTTCTTCAACCACGATGATAGCCTGTACATCTAAATCATTGTCTAAATGTGGCTCAGTATCCGCCATGTTTGCTGCACTCATATCGATACTGACATTTACTGGGGAGTTTGTTTCCGGAACATCATTATCAGAGTCTAGTAGCAAAGACTCATTTGTTTGCAGCGGAGTAGGTGGGCTCCCAGGAGGGAGAATAGGTGACTGGGACAGTCTCAACGACTGTCTACGCTCACTGTTTATTTTGTTGACCACTTGAACAAGATAATTTTCCATGGTGTTCTTTGGTGTTTCAGATCCCATATGATTGTTTTTTTTTTGGCATAATTATACAAAGGGGTGTGATCGTCTTATAGCCACAACTTAATAAAATTACGAAATATAATTCTCAAAAGTTTTAAAAGCAAGTATCTTACTACAGTGCCTTGAACAGGTATCCAGCGCTCTTCTTTTCCTGTTTCGTAGGGGTGTTTGTGTATACTATCACTTCTCACCGAAGACACCCTCCTCTTCCCAGGCTCCTGGGCGATTCGGTAGCAGCTTGTACAGGCTACTTACCGACCCCCGTCTGGTAACTAGGGCTTGGGAGGCGATCAACCAGAAGCGTTAACACAATCCACTGACGATGAACTAGCTGGCAATAATCCCTGGGGCACAAAAAAAAAAAACGTTTTTAGGGAGGTGGCCTAGCCTGGCCTAATCGTGCCGATGAGGGCCGTAGAGGGCCCGCCCTTTGCCCGGGCTTCGTCCGGGCGTCCCGCGACGCGGAGGGAGCAGCGATTTTCTAGCGCCTCCGGGCGCGGTGACCCCACTGGAGTGTTTCCGGGTCGCTGGGCAGGCTGGGAGATGTAGTCTCCCTCCGCTCGGCGGCCGCTAAGGTGACTACAGCGGCGGCGGGAGGGAAACCGTGCTCAGCCAGGCAAGGAGAGAGGACAAGCAGGTACGTCCAGCAGCAAGGCAAGTTCCCTCTCTGCAAAGTAGAACACCCGCTCCACCGAGGGAGCAGCGATTTTCTAGCGCCTCCGGGCGCGGTGACCCCGCTGGAGTGTTTCCGGGTCGCTGGGCAGGCTGGGAGATGTAGTCTCCCTCCGCTCGGCGGCCGCTAAGGTGACTACAGCGGCGGCGGGAGGGAGACCGGGGCTCAGCCAGGCAAGGAGAGAGGACAAGCAGGTACGTCCAGCAGCAAGGCAAGTTCCCTCTCTGCAAAGTAGAACACCCGCTCCACCGAGGGAGCAGCGATTTTCTAGCGCCTCCGGGCGCGGTGACCCCGCTGGAGTGTTTCCGGGTCGCTGGGCAGGCTGGGAGATGTAGTCTCCCTCCGCTCGGCGGCCGCTAAGGTGACTACAGCGGCGGCGGGAGGGAGACCGGGGCTCAGCCAGGCAAGGAGAGAGGACAAGCAGGTACGTCCAGCAGCAAGGCAAGTTCCCTCTCTGCAAAGTATGTGTTTTCGCCGCCAAGGTGTGTACCGAAAACATCTGGGTTTGTGCATCTACTTATAAATAGCACTCAGTACATAGCTGGCAAACAAGCGTGAGTCATTCTTACGAGTCAACCAATATCTAGTCTTATTCCGTGAGTGAACTTTTCGACTTTTTCATAATTTCATCAGACAGGATGGGCAGTAACATGGCATATTTATTTATTCATTTTATTAATGCTAACAATTTGTAAAACATTATTACTGAATAGCCAATTAAATGTTTCATGGCCATTTCCCAGACAGCTTAGACAGGCTCAAAAGAGAGTGAGAAAAAGATAGAGAAAACATACATTTGCCTACCCTTAATTTGCAGAGGAGCTAACCACCTTCACCCATTTCGACAGTAGGAAACCTGAAACAGGTTTCACTTCTGTTAACACTATCAACCGCGATTTGTGGCAGTTGGGCACAAATAAACTTGTAGGAGGTAAATAGCACATTGAGCTAACTAGAAAACATTAATAACCCACCACCAATTCCTTTAGCAATTGTACTAGTTGTAACATGAGGGCACATGAATGCAAACTAAAACCCCATTGCCTCCTTATCTCAGCCCTTGCACAGTAATCTTTAAACTAAAAGCATTAGTGCTATATACATGGCAGAGCTATTCTCTGCATATGACTTACGAATGCTGTTATCCATTGATAATGTTATTCAATAGGATAAAACCACCTGCACATTTCCTACACTTGTATTATATCTCAAGAAAACAGTGATATCCCCATTTTTTTTTTTTTGTAAATATATTTTTATTGCAGGAATCAAGTATAATCACATAGTAGGCACCTGCCCGATGGTTCATAACAAATTCACTGGCGGTAGAACAACATCCATACACGGCCATTTAGCCCACAACCCGGAGGTCGGGCGGCATTTGCATCGGATCATTAGTGGATGGCACAGCATTCCTTCAACGTAAAACAGGTGAAAATGAATAGGTCTCTTCTGCTTTCCCAAACAACCTAAAGAAACACCCTTCCCCTCCCAAATAGTCCGAACCTCCCAGAGGATTAGGTCCCAAGTTCCCAACGGTATATGTCTCCGGTGCTTGGCGGAATCGAATGGCGCTTCCCTTCCCTCTTTCCTCCTCCCCCCTCCCAACCCGCCATCGGTAATGGAGTATATGGTCAAAGAGCGTGTGATAAGAGACAGTGTTTCGTCCATTGGGAGTATCCCACCAATGTCATTCTATGGGGGTCTAGGCAGTTCCTCATCAACACTATGAGAGTAAGTGTGCGTGTCATGGTCGCGCAGGGCCTGCACCAGCGTCTCCCAAGCCTGCGCCGCCTCTAGTGCTCGCTCGTCCTGTCGCCGCCTTGCAAGCTGATATCGCAATGGGCCCGCGTGGCCTCCGGGATATCCTTCCCTATGTCTGTTTCCCAACGGGTCTTGAGCACCTCCAGGGGGGATAATCTCTCATTGACCATCCTGGAATACAGGCATGTTACTGCTTTAACCGTCCCTGCAGACATCATGACGTACTGACATGTTGCTGACAACTGTGGTTCTTCAAGACCAGTCTTCCAGTGCGCCTGGAGTGCCCTTGTGACCGCCGCGTGGAGTAAAAAATCGCCCCGGGGAATGCCATAGTGTTCCAGAAGTGCCTGAAATGGCAATAGCGTCCTGTCCTCATAGAGGTCACCCAGGAGCTGTATGCCCACCTCTTCCCAAACTCTCAGCCGCGACCAGTCGCCGCCATGCGGTAATGCAGTGAGCATCCCCAAAGGGATCTGCGGGGCATAGGGCCGTGATACTCCCAGCCTGCGGTACACTCGGTTCCAGCACAACCGTATGGTGCATTCCTCTTGGGTGAAGTCCCTCGGATCGAGCCTCTGTTGCAGTGCGATATAGGACAAGACATGTCGGGGCATGCCATATCCCCGTGTCTCTTCCAGACCGCGAAACTCCCGCACCACCTCCTGAGTTTAAGCCTGCAGTTGGGCGCCAAATAGTACGTTTCAAAGTCGGGTACCGCCAATCCCCCCTCCACCTTCGGTCTCATCAGGGTCCTGAGCGCAACCCTGCGGCGGCCCGAGCCCCAGAGGAACGCCACGATCAAGGAGTCTAGGTTCTGAAAGCTAGATCGTGGAATCCAGATCGGAAGTGTCCTGAAGTAGTATAAAAGCAGAGAGAGCGCCACCATCTTCAGCAGCGCAATCCGTCCCGCTACCGAGAGGGGCAGGGTGGACCAAAAAGACATGCTACCTTTTAACGCCCGGACGCATCTGGAGATGTTGCCCTCAAGGGTGTCAGCAGGGCGATGATAAACGTGCACCCCCAGATACTTAAAACAAGCAGGCTCCCATCTGATCGCCCTGGGAGTGTCCGGCTGAGGTTCATCTCTGCGGACAGGGAACAGGCAAGTTTTGGACCAGTTCACTCGGAGACCTGACACCTCTCCGAAAGCTGTGAGCACTGCATCAGCCCCGGCTAAGGCCGTCCCAGCGTCTTCGAGGAAAAGCAGTAGGTCGTCAGCATATAGGGAAATATACTGGTGTCCCGACATGGACTGCAATCCCCTGTAATGGCGCTACGGATCTCCCCTAGCTCCACGTCTCGCCCCAAGTCCTTCGCCTGTGTAGGCTCCAGGATGGGGATCGGCAAATCACACAGAAAGACGTCAGTTTGGGTAGTGTCTGGCGGCAGCCTACTGCGATACAGCATCTTATAGTAACGCCAAAAGCAGTCAAGGATCTCGGGTTGAGTATAGACCTCCTTGCCCTCCGCAGTACGCATGGCCACAGTGGGCGAGGTTCATCTCGTCGGGTTGGCAAGCCAAGCCAAAAGCGCCCCCGATTTGTCACCCTCAGCAAGCGACCTAGTCAAGTAAGCCTTGTGGTCATAGCTTCGCAGCCGCTCGACATCCACGGCTCCCGCCTCCCTTGCTGCCAAGGTCTGTTGTTGGAGCTCCGGGCGGCCGGGGCGGATAACTTCCAGTTCACGGAGTGTCCGATCATCCTTGGTCAGATCCTCTAGGATGACCCTACGCACCCCAACCCTCTGCGTTATGCAATAGCCCCTAACCACAACTTTAAAGGCGTCCCATTCCGTGGCCCTCTCCCCTGCCGTGCCCTCATTCACCTCAAAGTATCCAGTGATCTTGTCTTCTAGGTCGCTGCGGAACACCAGATCTTCCAGTAACTCGGGCGCAGCTTCCAAGTCGGCACACAGGGGGTGCCCGGAAGCCACCGGAAATCAGCTAATAGTGGGTTGTGGTTGGAGATAGTCCTCGCCAGGTACTCAGACCTCACAGCTGAGGAAACTAATTCCTTCGATCCTAGCAAACCATCCAACCGCACATGCAACTCGTGCATGCCGGAAAAATGGGAGTAGTGTGTGGGTGTTGGGCCCGCCAGATATCCGACAGCCCCCACTTCGCCTGCCAGTCCATCCTGCCCCTGGCCACCCGATGAGTCGGGGAGTCCAGGAGGGGAGGATGAGATCTATCCAGGTTAACGTCCACCACCGAATTGAAGTCGCCCCCTAATAGAAGGGGTCCCGACAAATAGCGGGCCAGGGAGCCCGATAGCGTGGACAGGAAGGCGAGTTGGTCCGTGTTAGGCGCGTAAATGGAACAAATATTCAGATCTCTTCCCCCTAACTTTCCAGCAAGTGCCACGTACCTCCCCTCTGGGTCCACAGTGTACCTATCCACCTGCAAGGGTACCCCAGCCCGTATCCATATCAGCGCGCCCCTAGCATAAGCTGAGTACGCGGTGTTGTACACCTGTCCTTGCCATCTGCGCTGTAGCGCTATTCCCTCAGACCTGGTGAGGTGTGTTTCCTGCAGTAGTGCAATCTGTACGCCTCTGCGCACTAGGTAAGCGTGGACTTTGTGTCGTCTGGACTTGGAGTGCAGACCCCGCACATTCCAAGTGATGCATTTCAGAGTTGACACATCAGCCATTATCCCACATTTCGTTCTCCAGTCTCTCGAAACACAGCTCAAACATAGGCAAGCACCCAGTCAAGCCCATACCGATGGCGAGTCCCCCCTTAACAACGAAAAAACAACCCTCAAACAGGAATCCCTTTCCACCCTCCCCAGAACAGGTTCCAAATAGTACCATCTAGTTCCCATCCAAACTGTACCCTCGAAAACCCCCCCTTGTACTAACCTGACGGTAGTCACCGCAGGTGTGCCTTAAGGGCAATATGGGGGCCGAACGTCGATAGGGGGTCCCCGCACTTCAATGCTACTAAAGTGCGACCGAGCCCTAGGTCATAGGACCCAAATAGGGCGCAACCACAACCCACCACACAGTCAGTTACCCAACATTTCCCTCCACAAACGCCCACCCCCCCACCCGTCCGCCCCATCCCCCCAACCAGAGCCGGCTCACCCGAAAGCGTTATTGTTCATCAAGCAGGCCCTCCGCCGTCTCCGGGGTGACCACTGGGAGTGTCACGCTATCAGATTCAGACCCTTCCGTGTCCGAGTGGCCCCCACTCTCGCCAGGCTCCGAAAGTTCAGTCATATGGACACCTTGGGGGCCAGAAATAGTAGAGACCATCTCCAGCGCTCCCCGTCGTTCCGCCTCAGTTTCCACCGTCGTGGGTCGAGTAGTCCTGCCTCTGCGATGTCGGATCCTCCTAGTTTTCCGCTGTAGGTTGCTCTCCAACGTGGGCTGGGAGGAGGTCCCAAAGCCATCTTTGCCAGCCCTATACAATTCAAGCCAACCACATGCGTCATCCGGGGTATCAAAGAACTTGGTTGTACCGTCCAGGATGATGCGGAGTCGTGCCGGAAAAAGCAGGGAATATTGGATGCCCTCACCGCGTAGCTCCCTTTTAATGGCCAGGAAGGAGGTCCGTCGCCGTTGCGTCTCGTACGTGTAATCTGGGAAAATGTTCACTCGACTGTTCTCCACCTGGTAAGGTCCCTTCTGCCTGGCGGCCTGCAGTAGAAAGTCTCTGTCACGGAAATGGAGTAGCCGCGCCACCACCGGTCGTGGGGGTCGGCCCTACTGCGGTGGTCGGGCCGGCACTCTGTGCGCTCGTTCCAGGGTATAGAAGGGGGAAAGCCCTTCCGGCGCCACCACCGACCACAGCCAATCCTCTAGATACGCCACCATGTCCTCACCTTCAATTTTTTCCTGGAAGGCCTACAATTCAAATGTTATTTCTCCGATTGCGCCCTTCCGCATCCTCCGCCTGTTTCTCCAGAGCTTCTATGCGGGATAGGGCGTCCCTCACTGTGGCGTCCAGGTTTTTCTGCGCCGGTTCCGGGAGTCCCACTGAGCTCTCTACCTCCTTCACCCTGTCCGAGAGCTTACCATGGTCCGCCCTGAGCAATCCCAAGCTCGTCGCAACTTGAGCAATGTCCTGTTGGAGGGCCGATCGAGTATCAGTGATCGCCACCAGGATTCTGTCGAGCTGCTGTTGAAGGTGCGGGTTCCCTGATCCTTCCGGGTGTAGGCGCTCCTCATTATCAGGCGCCTCCACATCAGAGGCAGTCTGGGTGCCTCCTTTGGCTCCTCTTGTCTTCCCCATAGCGTTCAGGGTCCTCGGCTGGGGGTCTCAGCGAGAGCGGGGGATGGTCAAGTCGGGTGCTTCCCGCCGATGTGGCTTGACTGCGGGCAATGGCGCCGTTATACGGTCTTCCACTCCTCTGCCACGAGCTGGCGTTTAAGGACAGCAGGCGTTTGGGCAATGGCCGAGAGGAGGATCAGCTGCCAGGCCGGCCAGGATCCCCAGATCAGATTACGATGGCGGTCTCTGCCGGTGCAACGCGGCGCGGGCGGTCCAGGTGCCCTCTCCGCTCTCAGCGCGCCGGCCAGGTGTAGTCCATCGGCCCCAGTCTCGGGGGGGAGGGGGGGCCAGGCCAGGTATGGGCAGTTCACGGGGGAGTGGGTCCCCGAGGAGCCTCCATCTCCGTCACCAGCAGCAGGCGCTGCCGGTCATCTGGCGCCCAGCTCAAGCACCGCGGTGCTACTCACGCCGCTCTTCCAGCCCTCGGGGGGGGGCCTGTTACTAAGCTCTCCCCAGCGCCGTAGGCTCAGGTCCGCTTACCAGCGAATCAGGAATCAAGACGGCGGATGGCCGCAGCGAACTCGGCAGCGCGATGTGGATCTCCGTGCTTCCTCTCCCTTCCTCCACACGGCCCCGCGGCAGGGAGCGGCGGCGGTCACTCGGGGCCCCACACGGCAATTTGCTGGGCGTCCCTGGGCTCCAAGGGGTCGGTCTCCGGTGCTGTCCCCCCAGCGGAGGCAGGAAAGCAACAGCCACGTTAGGGGCGCTGGGGGGTGACGGCCGCTCCAGGGCCTCCGGCCGTCCTAGGATCCCTGAAGCGGAGCGGGCGCCATCTTGGCTTCCACTCCGCGGTCTCCGTAGTCCCTCGGTTCCCACCTGCAGGCCTCGTTACGAACCCCCAACGCCTGCGAACGGTTCAGGACCCACAGCGGTCTCCGTTGTGGGGGTCGGGGGCGCCCTGGATGCTCTAGGAACAGGATAAAAGGTGGCTCGGTCACGGAGCCGAGCGTCTAAGCAACCTCCGCCATCGGCGTTCAAACCACGCCCCCACAGTGATATCCCCATGTGCTCCTAACAAAATATGCAATATTTCCTTTAGCTAATGTTACCTAAAACATTACTTATAGTGCTTTACCCTACAGTGTGAGAATCAGGATATTTAAGTAATACAAAGAAATCACATACTGTCACAGTGGCTCCCTATGTGGAAATTGCACTTTCAGTAGTGTTGGCTAGGTCTAAAAACAGACTTTGGCCTTAAACCTGTTGTCCCCTGTCTTAGAAGGGCTACGCCATGCAGACTTTCCAATTCAAAGCAGCTATGAAGAATCACAGCTGAAAGGTAGTCCAGTTCCGTTCCTGTTTGCCAGTAATTTAGAGGTAAAATAATAACTTCTGCTGTTTTTTTATACTTATTTTCATTTGTGTGCAGTGTGTGGTGTGCTTTTCTAGCAGTATAGAGGTCAGCTGTTTGTTTTATACTTACATGGGTGCATTACTGAAGCCTGAGATCAGTTTGAAAACTGCTCTGAGTGGCAGAACTGCTTTTAAAAAGTAAATTTTGCCCAAATTTGACTTTGGTAGTAGGGGCACTAAAAATGAATAGCCCACAATGTTTTGGCATATTAGGGACCCCCAGGGTCTACCCGAGATATCCCAGGAATGCGGAATCAGAAATGTATAAGGTACACCCTTAAAAAATGAGTTTTCTGCGCCTGGGTAAAGTAACATTGTCAGGGACTGATCTATGCGCCTGCCTCACGGGCGTATATTCAGTGTCACCAGATACAACTCCCAGAAGTCTCTCAAGGGAGGAGTCGGGGTGTATATGAGGCCATTGATGCCGGCTAATGGCGCGCGTAATTCTTTGACCTGATTCGAATCTGAATCAGTGCGGCTGCTGTTTCCTGTTTGGCCTGCTTGCTGAAGGATTTCTTAGCCTGAGAAGTCCTGACGGTAAATGGGGATTCCGCCGCTTGGTGCATCACTGTAATTCACAGACGGCGGTCTGCCGGCTCTCTTTGAGAGAGTCATTCAGGATATCGAGAGAAATAATCTGTTGAAGCTGGCGGCGCACGCTGAGGGAGCGTGTTCCGCATTGCATAGTGAAGTGTGGACTTCGGAGCTACTAAAAAGGATTCCTTTGGTGTCTTTGCTTCCTGTTGGGCTCGGGCTCGAGTTACAACAATTCCTGAAATCAAGTGGAGAATCCTGCCTTTCTGGGACACGCATGTTTGAGGTATGATTTGGGAAGTACAGAGCTAAAGAAGTTATTTAGCCATAAGTATTAAGTCTGTCCATGTTAGAAATATTTAGTTCCTTTTCTTTTAGATTATTGTTTTGTACTTGAGACTTTGCTACAGGAGTCAATTTCACCATCAGGGCGGAGAGGATGCTATTCAAGCAAGCCTTAAGACTGAAGGAGTTATCCTATCCTGAACTGGTATTTTTCCTTTTAAAAAAATAGTTATCATTGCTCCAGTACCACTACACAGTAGAAAAGTTATTCTACTTACTTCTTGTTTTCTTATCTTCTGTTGGATGGGAATGCACTATACGATATGTATGATTACTGAATGAATTATTGTTGCTGGTGTGCTAGACAGAAGAACGTATTAATGCCTATGATTTATTGTTGTAGGTATGTTGATATGTTCCACGGTTAGAGCAGTATCTTTCGTGGCTTATAGAGAGGAACACTGCTTCTACTTGGCTTTGGTTATCAGGTACTTATCACATTAGTGAGAATTACTGAGAGTAGATAGTGTTGTTAACCCTGTAGTAATTTTGTGTATTCTGTCTGCAGGTATCCTTCCCCGCTGTTCCTACCCTATTCCCATCCCTCGCTTGATCGCCTCTTTACTCTGTGTTTCTTGGTCAGAGTTTGGGGAGTTCAGGAGGTGGACCCCTATGTGCACCGTCCGAATTCTGAGGAGTTCTTGGACAAGTTACAGAATTACGCACCCAAGAATATTACTCCTCCCGATCTGGGCGACTCACGGGGATGGCGACTTTAGATGAAGTGATGCAGGCACGGTATTGGTACAACAGGAAATAGTTACATCAAGAGCTGAGACGGCAGCTCTAAGGGATAAGATAGATAGACAGACTAGGAATCCTTTTGATGCCTCTACATCTGCATCGCAGATACAAGTCAATGTACCTCCACCCATTCCCTTAGCTAGTCCTGAGAGGTATTCAGGGGATTCACTTAAAATACAGACCTTCCTTACTCAGATTGCTTTACACTTCTCCTGTAAACCAGCTTTGTTCCCCAACAATCACTCTCGAGTGGCTTTTGCTATATCGTATATGATAGGGGATGCTGCCAATTGGGCAGTTCCTTTGGTAAAATATGACGACCCTTTACTCTCTGATTGAAATGCCTTTCGTCTGGAATTCGAAAGAGTGTTCTATAGACATGCCACTACGTTTAGTGCAGATAGGGAACTTCTAGAGTTAAGGTAGGCAAAGAAAGATCAGATTTCTTATCTGACTGCCTTAAATTGTTTGATAGCCGAAACTGCTTGGCCTGAAGAAAAAAGAATGTCACTGTATTACAAGGGACTTATGGACGAGATGAAAGACGCGCTGACCCAAATCGACCCCCAACCTACTACTTATACAGACTTAATGAATCTCACCTTACGTCTGGATCATAGATTGGCTATAAAGAAGGCATTCCAAGAATGGAGACATTAACTGTCGGGGACTGCATCCGGTCGGGAAACATCCATAACAACGCGGGCATTACCCCGCACTGCTATTACAACGCGAGTCGTTACAACGACTTGCGCTGGAGGGCGCTGTAGGATAGGGAATAGTTTAATTTTCTATCCAACACCTTCCCTACTGTCAACGTGGGCTGGAGTTGGAATAGAAAATTAAACTATTCCACTATCTAGCGCCCCCCAACGCAAGTCGTTGTAACAACTTGCGTTGTAAAAACTGCGTTGTAATGGCATGTGGGGTAAAAGCCCGCGTTGTAATGCCATACAACCCATTCGGTCACGGTGTATACCGACCACAGAAACCTCCAATACATGAAAACTGCTAGACAACTCACCCAAAGACAAATGCGGTGGATGCTTTTCTTCGCAGAATATGACTTAGTAGTTACATTTCGTCCCGGGGCAGAAAATCGAAAAGCAGATTCATTGACTCGACAAGTGTAGTGAATGAGCCACTTTAGTGGTCTGATGATCTGTGATGACCCTCGATCACCAAAATTGTGAACTGATTTTAGTGTGATATTTTACTTTAGCCTTAATGTAGGATGGTCTTGCATTAGAATAATCTTGCCAAAGAATAGAAGGTATGGGATGTCGAGGTGCAGAGTTGTTGGTGATGGTGCACACAGGTGCTCCATAGTGGATACTGAGGGATTAAGTGCATAGTGTTATTTGAGTTAGGTGAATTATGACTTTAGCCTATTGGCTTTGACGTGGTAAAATAGCATTCTGCTTTCCAAGTAGTAGAGGCCTATGCTTGAGCAACTCCATATTCTAAACTGCAGCCATCTTCTGAGCCTCTGTGGGTGAGAGGTTATATTTTAGATTACATGTGTTGTCCACCAGTAGTGAACCAGACAGGACCGGTTCTTATCGGGTGGAATGTGCTCTCTTCGTGCCGAGTCAGAGCAAAACGCTTGGCCAGCTGCTTGTTGTGCTCTTGGTACGAGGTGGTACAGTAATCCAGTGAGAACTGTGGGCGGAGTTAGCTAGAAACTTCGATGGAGAGCTGCATTCTATATTAGAGAAAGGGGGTCCGCGAGAGATTCAGAGACTCTGAGATGCTGAGAGATGCTGAGATGCTGAGCTGAGATGCTGGTCGGGTGTTTTGGCGGTCTGATGATACATCACGTTGCAGACGTGCAGACGTGTTTGTGCAACAGAGAGTCAGGAACCAATCAGTGAGGGAAAGAGAGACAGACCCTTCTTCAGATGGCAAGACGCCTAAGATTATGGTGAGGTGTTCGATGTATATCTAACTTTATCTAACTTTGCTTTTATTTTCAGGCTCTATGTATATGTATGTGTTGGTGATTGCTGCTAATGTTTACTGTGATGTTTAGTTCTTTCTTTCTTTTGTCATCCTATTACCATGTAATAAAGAAACCCTAGAGCATATCATTTGTTTGTATTCCTTGTGAGGGAAGGTTGGGACCCTTTTTTTACCAAGTACTTACAGAGGGATGGGTGATTCCCCTCTAATGGGTAATTGTTGATACAGAAGGGAAAGTGCCTCCCATCAGGGATGTCTAAATTACATTGCCAGGAGGAGCATGCGTTGTTTACCCTCTCGGAAAGGGAGGTGTTGTGACTTGTTATTTGCGAGCTCCTCAGCAATGGTCTTATATGTTGTCAGTGTTTATTCCTTTCTTGGGTAAGTATTGTGAAATGTGGTGTCTTTCTGGAACCTGGGAAAGGATGTGGTAAGTAATGACCTGGTGACTGACAGAAGCACCAAAACATACAGAGAAGCTGGTCGTTACAACAAGACAATCTTACTCCGTAACGGCAGGGGATCACAGAAGCTACTGTTAGCCCCAATAAAGTGATATGTACCATAAAGCTGGAAAACTTTCTGGAGGAAGTCACAAAACATCAAACCCTTGCTGAGTGGCAGAAGTGGGTCGAGCAAGATGTGCATCGAACACTCAAACATGGACTGCCATTGTATAGGAACAGACTGTATCTACCGTCACAGGAACTCAGGCTACGGGCTTTCAATTTGTGTCATGATTCGGTTTGGCGGGCCATCCAGGTAGCACAAAAACCTTACACCTTGTACGTACACAGTTTTGGTGGGAACAAATGACCAAAGATGTAACACAATGGGTATCTCAGTGCAAAACATGCGCACGTGCAAAAGTGGAACAATCAACAAAGAAAGGAAAATGAATGACAATGCCCACACCCTCGCAACCCTGGCAAACCATCAGCATGGACTTCATGCTAGGTCTACCTCTGGATCAAGGATATAATACCATGTTGGTCGTCATCGATAGCCTAACAAAAATGGGTCACTTTATTCCCTGTAAAAATCTACCCACGGCAGGACAGACCGCCCAACTGCTACTAGCACATGTAGTAAGGTTACATGGACTCCCACGAGTCATTGTATCAGACAGAGAACCTCAGTGCGTTGCTCGATTCTGGAGGATGTGGTGCAAGGCTCTTCAAGTGGAGGTAGCCCTGTCTCTACCAGTTTCCATCCGCAGACAGACAGGCAAATGGAACAGTTAAACCAGACTCTCAAAAAATATCTAATTTGTTACTCCAAAGATGCTGCAGATTCCTGGGTGTCCTTATTATGGCTCGCAGAGCTTTCCTACAACAACGCCTGGCACAGTTCCATAAAGGAGACTCCGTTTAGGGCCAATTCTGGTTTCCATGCTAAGACATTAACCTTGTCCATTCCCGGGGATGTGGTCAATCAGCCTACAGTTATGTCGCAAATGAGAAGTCTGCAAGCAATGCACAGTAAGGTACAGGGCAACCTAAAATGTGCCAAACAGTCCTACAAAAAATAGGAGGATTGACACCGCAAAGAGGGGCCCAGTTATCAACCAGGGGATCGCGTATAGCTCTCAACTAAGAACGTCCTATTTAGAGTCCACAGCATTTTCCACCCTAGGTTCAAAGGTCCGTTTCCCGTTCTGCGCAAGATCAATCCTGTGGCATATAAACTGTAACTGCCTGTCTCACTACGTATCCATCCTGTATTTCATTGAAGTCTGCTGAAACCGGCAGTGGGTGCCAGATGACGAACAGTTCCTCCAGTGTTCAAGGATGGACAGTTGGAATACGAAGTACAGCGTGTGCTGGATTCAAAATACCGAAGGGGACAGCTGTGGTACCTTATTTCTTGGAAGGGATATTCCGCGGAAGATGATTCATGAGAACCATGTACCAATGTCTATGCTCCCCAAGCGGTTTGGCTCTTCCATTTACACAAACCGGGCAAACCTGGTGCTAGAAGGTGCATGGGAGGAGGACATACTGTCAGGCACTGATCTGTGCGCCTGCCTCACGGGCCGTATATTCAGTGTCACCGGATACGGACTACAACTCCCAGAAGTCTTTCATGAAAGGAGTCGGGGTGTATTTGAGGCCGTTGATGCCGGCTAATGGCATGCGTAATCCTTTGACCTGATTCGGATCTGGATCAGTGCGGCGGCTGTTTCCTGTTTGGCCTGCTTGCTGAAGGATTTTTTACCTGAGAAGTCCTGTCAGTGAATGGGGATTCCGCCGCTCGGCGCATCACCATTATTCACAGACGGCGGTCTGTCGGCTCTCTTGAAGAGAATCATTCAGGATATCGAGAGAAATAATCTGTTGAAGCTGGCGGCGCACGCTGAGGGAGCGTGTTCTGCATTGCATAGTGAAGTGTGGACTTCGGAGCTGCAAAAAAGGATTCCTTCGGTGTCTTTGCTTCCTGCTGAGCTCGGGCTCAAGTTACAACAATTCCTGGAATCAAGTGGAGAATCCTGCCTTTCCGGGACATGCATGTATGAGGTACGATTTGGGAAGTACCAAGCAAAAGAAGTTATTTAGCCATAAGTATTAAGTCTGTCCATGTTAGAAATATTTAGTTCCTTTTCATTTGGATTATAGTTTGGTATTTGAGACTTTGCTACAGGAGTCAATTTCACGATCGGGGCTGAGGTGTTGCTATTCAAGCAAGCCTTAAGACTGAAGGAGTTATACTATCCTGAACTGGTATTTCTCCTTTTAAAAAACTAGTTATCATTGCTCCAGTACCACTACACAGTAGAAGAGGTATTCTACTTACTTCTTGTTTTCTTATGTTCTGTTGGATGGGAATGCACTATACCAGTGGTTCACAAACTTTTGACTCTTGAGGACCCCCACTGAATCACTACTGGAAGCCGGGGACCCCCAAGCAATTTGTACAATTTAATTTCTTTTTAAAACGCCTTTTGAAGCAGAGGCAATTTCAAGAAGGAGACAGCCTGAATTGGGTCTATTGGCATGGACATGTATGCATACAGAAGTGTATTTTTTAGTGGTACAAGTCTCCTACTCTCAGCCGTAGCAGCACCTCTACATTCTCATTCCAGAGCCTTGGAGTGGCGACCCTTCCTTACAGCAACAGGTTGAATGACTGTGAATTATTAGCATTTTTACCTATTCACAGTTTAATAAGGTCTAAAATATTATACAATTATGAAGCATTTTATAATAAAGACATGCCCCAAGGAGCAACGAATATTGTGAAAATTCTAACAAGATAGTGCACAAAGCGATGAGTCCAGTGTACAGAGCAAATTCAAGGTCTATATTAGGAGTTCATCATGGAAGTGCAAGAGATGGCAGGAAGGTATCTGCACAGGAGGCATATTGTTTCAGCGAGATCATGGAACACTGCTATGCCAATTGCCATAAACCCCTGTTAGACATAATCTTTAGTCACAGACAGCAGAACAACATTTTACCACCAAGGGGTGAGCAGTGCAGTTAAGGCATATTTCAGAGAGGCCTCGCGTGGCACCTGACATGACCCTCTCCTGTTAGGATGCCCACTGCCCTGTCCCTTGCCAACAACAAACTGCAAAGGCTACACAGAATAAGAGCTTATTATGTCTGAATATGAAAGCTTGACATCACACATAATTCACCCAAGGGCTTGTGGAAAGTGAAAAGTCATACAGCAGCACAAACATCCTCCTGCTGATCCTGGCTGCATCTATTTTTACCTGCCTACCAAGTAACGGTAACCTATACACATGCACCTTTCAACGCTTTATTGCTTTTGTTGTATTGCCTGTATTTTCATTGTTGTGTCTGAGACTGCTGTTGTCTGTCTTCCCCCGCTGGCTGTACGTGGTCCATGCCCCTTTTTCTTCCCTCTGTTCCCCTCGCTGTCTCCGTGCTCTCTTTGCCCGATCTTTCCTTCTGTACCCCTCGCTGCCCGTGTCTCTGCCTGGTTTTCCCTTCTGTTCCCCTCGCTGCCCCTGTGCCTCTCTGCCCAATCTGCCTTCTGTTCTTAGCTGCCCCAATATTTCTGTATTCTGTATTTTGCCTCTGAGCCACTCGTTTTTTGTGCCCGTCTGCACTCTGTGCCACTCGTTTCCCCCCCTTGCTTTTGTGCCCCTTTTGTCTTCTGTTGCACTCGTTTTTCCCTCGTTTTTTTGTGCCTTTCTGCCCTGTGTTCCACTCGTTTTTTGTGCCTTTCTGCCCTCTGTTCCACTCATTTTTCCCTCGTTTTTGTGCCTTTCTGCCCTCTGTTCCCCTCGTTTTTTGTGGCTTTCTGCCCTTTATGCCACTTGTTTTTTGTGCCTTTCTGCCCTCTGTTCCACTTGTTTTTCCCTAGTTTTTTGTGCCTTTCTGCCCTCTGTTCCACTCAATTTTTTACCTTTCTGCCCTCTGTGCCACTCGTTTTTCCCTCGTTTTTTGTGCCTTTCTGCCTTGTGTTCCACTTGTTTTTCCCTCTTTTTTGTGCCTTTCTGCCCTCTGTTCCACTCGTTTTTTGTGCCTTTCTGCACTCTGTTCCACTCGTTTTTCCCTCATTTTTTGTGCCCTTCTGCCCTCTGTTCCACTCGTTTTTTTGTGCCTTTCTGCTCTCTGTTCCACTCAGTTTTTGTGCCTTTCTGCCCTCTGATCCAATCGTTTTTCCCTCGTTTTTTGTGCCTTTCTGCCCCCTGTGCCACTCGTTTTTCCCTCGTTTTTTGTGCTCTTCTGCCCTCTGTTCCACTAGGTTTGTTGTGCCCTTCTGCCTTCTGTGGCACCTGTTTTTTCCTTCTTTTTGTGCCCTTTTTGCCTTCTGTTCCACTTGTTTCCCCAACCACTGGGCCCCTTGCGGCCCGCCCCCCTGACTGCCCATTCGCTGCCCCCGCCTCCTGATTGTATTGTTGTGGTCTCGCCGCCCACAACATTCACAGCTCTTGTATGCTGTGAGGACGCATGGGCATTTCATTTTTCACTGTGACGACAGGCACTCGATTCCTGCGGACCCCCTGGTAATGTCTCACGGAACCCTGGGGGTCCGCGGACCACAGTTTGGGAAACGCTGCACTATACGGTATGTATGATTACTGAGTGAATTGTTGCTGCCGGTGTGCTAGACAGAAACACATAATAATACCTATGTTTTATTGTTGTAGGTATGTTGATTTGTTACACGGTTAGAGCAGTATCTTTTGTGGCTTATAGAGAGGAACACTGCTTCTACTTGGCTTTGGTTATCAGGTACTTATCACATTAGTGAGACTTACTGAGAGTAGATAGTGTTGTTAACCCTGTAGTAATTTTGTGTTTCTGTCTGCAGGTATCTCCTCCCCGCTGTTCCTACCCTATTCCCATCCTTTGCTTGATCGCCTCTTTACTCTGTGATACTTGGTCAGAGTTTGGGAAGGTCAGGAGGTGGACCCCTTTGTGCATCGCCCGGATTCTGAGGAGTTCTTGGACGCGTTACAGACATTTCACATTTTAGTTTCACCCATTGCGGTAAAACACGGCTCAAATTCAACTTTGATGCGAAGGGTCATATATTATTCACAGTAGCAGTATTAGATATTATAAGGATCAAAAACGATTTTAATGCAATTTATTTGTAACAATTTTTTTTTCCATATTGTTAAATATCCCCTTTTTTTTAAATAATGATCACCAACCCTTTTGATGGTTCCACATATGAAAAGCAAGCCTCATTCCTTTCCAATCATCTTTAAATGCATTCATTTATAACCCTAAGCACAGAACTCTTACTTGAATAATGAAAAAGTCGGCGCCACTTTTTTAAAGGTCAGTTATTTTTTTAACATCAGAACCACGAATATGCTTATTAAAAGGGCAATAAAAAGAAAATCCCTTTTAATCTTTTCTCTGTTATCCAGAATAATGAAACTATCTTTCTAACTTTTAAAATCGGCAGTCTGTAATGCAGGCCTTTATACCGTGTTTGCACTAACCTAAAATCTAGTTGACTCAGCAGTTTCCTTGTGGCTTGGGACCAGAATAGCCATGTATTATTGACACAGCTGTGCTCTTCACCAGCAGGCATACATTTCCACGCCTTTCTCAGGAGAAAAATCCTTTTACTGTATTTGTAATGTCCTGAAAGAATTTAATCTCCGTTTGTTGTGTGAGACAGCTTCTTCTCAGTGAGACACCTTAAACACAGCTGTTTAAAAACTTTTTTTCTAGCGTTGAAATGTAAGCATGGTCACAGTCTATTTAAAAGTTAGGCATTGCGAGCCAATCAAAATCTATCGTTTTGTAATATGGTGTGTATGTCAGCAAAAACCAATTCACTCAGGTGATGTGAATGCCTTTTAATATCTAATACAATGTATCTAAGTAAAATGCTGTAACATTTTGTATCTTAGTCCTAGTTATTGCAAAGCACACAATTTCATTTGTTTCCCTTTCTATGAGGCCTATTTTATTCCTTTTGAATGTGAATTCTAATTTTATCTTTAGCATTGTGGCAATTTGCACACATGTATAGTTTCTTACTTTGTCAATTTAATGGTAGCGTGCAGCTATTTAGCATATGTTACATAATTCATTTCTGGATTTTTTTAGTTATTATGTAATTAGTTACATGACATTTTGCACAACAGAATGATGACAAAAAAAACACATTGAGCTCATTCAAGACATTTTTTGAAGGAGGTCATACACTCAGAACACACAATACAGCACACTTAAGGCTAGCCATTCTTACACAAAGAGCGCAATCGCTACTTACTCACACAAGTACCACCAATGTCAAACCACAAACCACATAGACATTCAAACACATAATTAACCCACAGATCAACACTTAGGACAAAACCAAGAGACAGCCCACAGACTGTACTCAAACTAAACCATTTGTAAATATTAATTGTAAGTCATATTTACAAGAAGAGCTTCTCAAAAGTAGTCCAAAAACAAAACTGCACCAAAACAGCCCAAAGAATGTTCCATGTTCAAGAAGCCAAAATACACCAGATTTGCCAGTTTTGGCTGACAGAACACTCAAAAGGCGCTCTGCGTATCACCACTTATGAATGTTAAAGTGCACAGATCAGGATCCTTTTTTATGTACATATTTAATTCCATGGGGTACTTAGTCACCAAGGAAGAAATACCTTTTTATACCTAAACCTATTTAGGTATCCCCTCTAGGGGAGCCGGCTGATTCTGTTCTAGTTCCATATTGGTACCTCCAAGAAAGCAACACATTCTACGAAGTGTGCTAAGAACAGGCATTCTAAGAATATTGTAGCATATACAATATTATACAGCAGTGGCACTTAACACAATATGTGCCGTTACAAATTATTCAAAAGTTAGAGAAAATCTACCGGAGGGGGGACTTCTAATAGGGGGGGATTTTAATGCCACTATGGATAAAAACCTAGACAGGTACCCAGTAAGGACGCAGATGCCCGGGGTTTCTCGCCTGCAGAGTTTCATAGAGGCACTTGGGCTCACTGGTATCTGGAGGCACCACCACCCCACGACACGACAATATACTTTTCACTCAGGCGCCCATAACAGCTTATCTAGAATAGATTACTTCCTGACCTCAGTGAACAGTCTTCAGACTGTTGACGAAATAATGATAAAGCCCAGATGTATTTCAGACCACTCGCCGATAATGTTAACCTTTTCATATCACCACAAGACCCGTAGGTGGGCCTATCCTATCTACCCGGGCTACTTGCAGGTCGCGAAAGTTCGGAAAGAGATCCTCAAAGCCACAAAACACTACTTTGTAGAAAATACTCCATCAGTTAGCTCTCCATCAGTTGTATGGGAGGCTTACAAGACCGTCATTAGGGGACCAGCTATAGTTTCTATTGTAGGGTACAAGCGAGAGAAGCAGAAAGAACTGCTAGACCTAGAGCTAGAATTGCATGCAGCTGAGGCACTACACTCTGCGGACCCCACGCCAGCATCATCTCATGCACTACACCTTAAACAACAACAGTACAGAGACCATTTGAGAGAAGAGACGAAATCGAAGCTCACAGCCACTAGACATAAAATATGCGATGTAGGGGACAAAGCTGGTAAGCTCCTGGCCTGGCTAGACAAGAGGGAATGGGGCACCAAGGGAATAGCACAGATACAGACGGAGGATGGGCAGATGACAACAGATCCACGGAAAGAGTACCTACATTGGCAGGACATTTTCAGAAAGCCTATACATCAGCATCCGTGATGACAGAGGAGGAAGCGATGGCCTCCATTAAAGACATAGTAATGCCCAAGCTTACCCCGGAGGCAGCCCTTGAGCTCGAGACAGATCTCAGAGTAGAGGAACCACAAACCGCGATCCGCTCACTGCAATCAGGCAAAGCAATGGGACCGAATGGGGTACTGATTGAATTATACAAGAAAACGGCGGGAATTACTAGCCCACATTTATTGCGAATGTACACCGACAGCCTGGAGAGAGGGGAGCTGCCACTGGACCAACGGTTAGCCACTATAGTGGCAATTCTTAAACCTGGGAAGCCTACGACTGACTGCACCTCTTACCGTCCAATCTCATGGAAGCCAAAATACTTGCAAAGGTGTTGGCGATTAGGCTGGCACCACACCTCACGCATTTAATCCATCCAGATCAGTCTGGTTTTATGCCGGGCAGAAACACTGCACTGAACCTCAGACGCCTACATGGGGTGATGGCTAGAATTTTATACCTGCAGGAACCAGCAGTTGTGATCTCCCTAGACGCAAGGATGGCGTTTGACATGGTTGAGGGGAATTTCCTATTCGCGGTCCTTCACCATCTCGGCTTTGGCCCCAAATTTTGTGCACGGGTTCGCCTTTTGTACACCAAACCTCTGGCATACGTTACGGCCAACGAACACATCTCTGACAATATCCCACTTGCTAGAGGGACGCGCCAGGGGTGCCCCCTGTCACCGATACTTTTTGCTTTGGCGTTAGAGCCCTTGGCGGCATTGATCAGAGGGGAGCCAATGATACGGGGCCTTTCGTGGACGGATGGGTGGGAGGACCGCACCTCCCTTTACGCCGACGATATATTAGTGTATTTGACTAACCCCAGACACTCCATACAGGTACTCCTTAGATCTATGAAAGCTTTGGAAAGCTATCCGGATACACTATTAACTGGTCCAAATCTGTTATGTACATACTACATGGCCCCCCCACCGCACCTCCCCGCTGGTTGTCCGCTCTTAATCTCACGTGACTCATTTAAATATTTGGGCATTCATGTCACGACTAGCCCTGATGAGCTTTTCTCCAAAAACTTCGCGCTCCCGTTGGAGCGTCTGAAGAGGGATGTGACACACTGGGAATCACTTCCATTGACACTGTTGGGGAAGGCGGTACTGTTCAAAATGATGGCGCTGCACAGATTCCTATATGCTCTTGAGAACACGCCACTTCCTGTACCTCTGAAATACTTTAGGCAAATTGCGGCAGAGGTATCCACGCTGCTATGGGGTAATAAACCCGCACGTAGAGCACAGGTGAAGCTGAACCAGGATTGGTACTACGGCGGGGTGGCGCTCCCTAACATCCAGTTGTATTATTGGGCTGCACATCTAAAAGTCATTAACCAGTGGATACATGCCTCCCAGGCTGACCCGGCGTACAGGGCAGACAGGTTTCAGCTGGGAACAGCAAATATACTATCAGCCCTCTATAATAAAGGTCAGTTCATAAAGCTAATAGGACCCACGAAGCACACAGTCACAAAATGGCACACAGCACAGACACGGCTGGGATGGAAGGGAGTCATTACCCGACTTACTCCGCTCTGGGATACTAAACGACTGGGACAACTTAGGAACAGCAAGGGCTTTGAACAATGGGACACCATAGGCATCTCCACAGTGGGCGACATGTGGGACAAAGGGACTGTGATCCCGTTTGAATAACTTCGGCGACAGTACGAGCTTGCACCGTCTGAAGCTTTCCGTTAGACACAGATAAGACATGCACTGTTTGCAGCTTTGCAGCAGGGCACGGAAGTGCCTGAGGCCTCCCCGCTGGAGGATAGACTGTTGACGGACTACATGCAAAAGCGAGCCACATCTTTCACTTATTGTAAACTAATCAATAATCTACCAGACCCTACAACCTCTCTAAGAGAAAAGTGGATGGGTGACGTAGGAGATCTAGATGAAACGGAGTGGCAGAAGGCATTGGCTTCACCCAAAGAGGTGGGTATACCCTCACGACTCAGACTAGTACAGCTCAAAATACTACACCGCACATATCACACTAGATGCACTTTGTACAAGATGGGCAAAGCACAGCATCCATACTGTCTTAGAGGGTGTGGGGAGGAACGGACCTTCTTCCACACAATGTGGCACTGCCCCAAGATAGCTGATTACTGGAAAAAGATACTGAGAACGGTGTCGCAGACGGAGGGGGTATCACTAGTTCCAGAACTGCGCAGGTGCCTGCTAAATATATGGGAACCCAATGAGTTTACGCGTCCGGCGCAAACATGGGCCACAATGGGGCTAATGATGGCTAAACGTAATATAGCGCAGAAATGGAGGGCGGCGGAGTTGCCGTCATTGGCGGCATGGTGTTCAGACATGGACTTGGCCATGGTGGCGGAAAGGACGGTATATATCAATCGAGGATGCCCCCAAAAATGGAGCAAGATGTGGGGGGTGATTGTGATGAAAACAGTTCAGAAGATGAGCAATAATATATGTATTAGGACAAATCTTAATGGAGTGCCTGATTGTGATCAGACAGATAGGTCAAGACATCAAACGTGATTTGCTACTGTGGTTATGTTTGCTAACTGTAATATGCAATTATGTACAACTTGACTATTCGGCCAAAGTTGTAATGAAAATAAAAAACAGATTTAAAAAAAAAAAAAGTTAGAGAAAAGTCTCCTCATTACTTGCCTATATAAATTGAAATTTACATATATTTCCAAATTCCAAAGTCTTTGGCCAAACATATCAAATGTCAACGACCTTACCAAGCACAAATCTCCAGCCTCTCACTGCCAAGTTCTGAGTGGCCTAATGGTCGCTTTAGTATACTCATGCCAAAGAGGTTCTCAGTCGGGAGTGGCTACCTCCTGGAGCACCAGATCAGGGAAGACCAGAAATATACTGGGCTGGAAAGACAAACAATCTCTATGTGTAGGGTACCTCCTCAAAAGATTCCAGTCCTGTCCTACTCAGTAGATTCCGGTCTCCTGCCAAGACCACTCCCTTGGATAGCCACTTCTCAGATAAGGTCCACATTGGGCGCCATTTGAAGAAATAAAAACCTTCTAAGTGGTTCACTGATACACCTGGTCTTTTAAACGAACAAAGAAGAAATTGGCAGAGAAGCTGTAATATAAAAACAATGCATTTATTAACCTCACATGAGGGAGACTGCGTCATACGGTACCCTCAGGCCACTGTAGGAGCCAGTCTAAGGAGTACCGAGAACAGGGGCCTTATAACTGCATAGGTTACATAGATAGCATAAAACCAAGTGGAGGTCCTGGCACATACAAGCATGTTTAGTGACTAATATGGGTATACAAAATTTGCTTGCTCAACAAAGTGGGAGGAGAAACATTTCTCCTTACATCAGCAAGAATAGCCTGGCAGTTCTATACTAGGACCAGGTGCATTCTACCAGCTAGGCCTTTCTGAGCATGTGCAAGGCTCTGGAAGAGGAAGAAAGCACATGCCGAGCACATGGCTAACTAAAATGGCTGCCAAGAACAAAATGGCTTTCAGCTCATGCTAACAGTGATACCTGCAATCTTTAACACCTGAGGCTTTAGATCAGGAGGCCACCCAACTTGCCTTTGGGGGCACTCTGGGTTCAAGAGAGGCAGGCAGACCGCCAAGAGAACAGCAGGCAGCAGATCAGCACAGCAAAGCTGGAGTCCAACAAAAGTGGCAGTCCTTCAGCAGCACAGTAGTCCTTCCTGACAGAGTATTCACAGGTCCAGAAGTGTACACAGTAGTGCCTTTGAAGTGTAGAAGCTTGTAGATGCAAGCCTTTGAAGTGCACAGAGGCCCTGCCTTCCCTGTCCTGGCTTCAGACTAACTACAGAGGCTATGCAGTCCTTTGTGTGGGGAACGGACACAGCCTATTCAGGTGTAAGTGGGAGGCTGGGGACAGCTTTTCCCTCCCATCCTGCCAGTGATGGCCCACTCAGTCACATCTAAACTCCCATTGTGTCAGGCTGCCTAGGGGAAATACACAAACCCCAACTGCCAATGACACCCAGTCATGTGACCAGAGACAGGCTGCAGGTGCCAAGTGGCGCCAAGAAAATGTCAGCTTTCTAAAAGGCAGAACTTTAATGTAAAACCCAACATTACTATACAGTAGGTTTTTTAATTTGCATTCCAGAGTCTCCAAACTATATCTTCCCATTTGGAAATTACACCAATGTAATAAGGTAATCCCAATGTTATCCTATGGGAGACATAGGCCTTGCAGTAGGGAAAAACGACTTTAAAACTTTTTCACTATCAGGACATGTAAAATTCAAAAGTATAAGTCCTGCTTTTTAAATGCATTGCACCATTCCCTCTGGACTGCTCGGGGCATACGCTAGGGGTGCTTATATGCATCAAATTGGAAGATTTGGTCATTGTTAGATCTGGGGGTCTCTAGTTGGCAATGGTTATCACCTTCGTCCAAATAGGGACCCTTACTTCTAAGTCAGGATAAGGGGATTACACTCCTTGATAACCCCTGCTCACCCCCTTGGTAGCTTGGCAGGAGCAGATAGGCTTATCCCAGAGGCACTGTGTTAAGCATTTGTGAATATACACAGTAATACAGTGATAACACTACAGATGGACACAACACAGGTTTTATAAAAATAAGTATTCTTTATATAGACTTAAACACAAGACCACAAACAACAAAAATCCACAATACAACACTTAAGGTTATTTAAAAAGATGATTAAAGTCTCTTAGATCAAGTTGCTGTTAAATGCGACAAAGTTCTCAACAAAGTACCTGGATGCGTAACGCAATATGAACAAAAGGTTTGCAAAAGGGGAGATGTGTCGGTTCCGTGACCCGGGGCAACGGTTGCGCCCTGCCTCAATGCTTGCGCAGAGTAGGGGACTCGTCGTGAGCCTTACCGGCGGAGGTGATGCGTAGATTCTTGGCTTGCGGACTCGTTGTGATGCGCAAGATGGCGCCTCAATGGGATGCGATGATCCAGTTGCGATGCGAGAATATGGCGCCCTTGATGCGGCGATGCGATGATGATGCGATGACGCCCTGGCAGCCTTGCGACGACTCTGTACTTTGGAGCTGCGACAGGCCCTGCGGCACGCTTCTCCGGTGATGCGATGGTGACTCTCACGATGGCGTCACGCTTCTCCAGTGATGCGACAGCAGACAGCTTCGATGAACACGCGCTTCCAGGGAGATGCGGCGAAGTCTCGCTTCTCCGGGGTTGCGATGATTTCAGCTGCGACGGCGACACGCTTCTTCTCGATGCGTCGCGCTTCCAGCTCCCAGCGGCACGCAACTGACTGGAGTCAGAATTCCCAGCAAGGAAATTCAGGAGGGAGCTGGAGGTGAAGTCTTTTGGCCATGAGACTTCAGCAGGAGGCAAGCACAGTTCAAGCCCTTGGAGAATATTCTGTAGATGAAAGTCCTTACAAAGTACCTTCTCCTTTCCCTTGGCAATGAAGCAACCACTGCAGGCCAACCCAGCAAACAGCACACTGGCAGAGGGGCAGTTCAAACTCCTGCAGCTTCCTTGGTTCTTCTCCTTGGCAGAAAGGTTTATGTTCCAGAAGTGATCTAAAGTCTGTGGGACTGGGTCCCAATATTTATGCCCCAAAATCCTTTGTTCTCTGAAGGCAGAGAGGCCTCTGCCTAGTTCAAACCAGTTCCTGAGCACTTTGTTGACATTACTCTTCTCTTCTTTCACAGTGCAGGGCAGAGACATCAGACGCCCCACAGGAGGTGGAGCCAGCACAGGGGAGGGAAGATCCAGCTCTGGAGCACTCTGTTGACAGGATTCCTCTCCTCCTTTCACTGTGCAGGGCAGAGCCATCAGACAAGCCACAGGGGGTGGAGCCAGCATTGTAGAGGGAAGGCCCAGCCCTATTCAGGTCCCAGGTGCACTCCCCCTTCCCATCTGGATGTAAATCTCTCTATTCACCACTGGGCTGTCCCAGACTGTCTCCTGGAATTTCCCTAGCCCTGTCACACACAAACCCAGACAAGGAATACACAAACCAACCGAGGCAGGTTCAAATGGTTAGGTAAGCAAATACCTACTTTCTAAAAAGTGGTATTTGCAAACACAGAATATTAAAATAAACTTTACTAAAATATGTATTTTATTATTCTGAGTTCAGGCATACTAAATTCGAATTTCTACCATGTTCCCTGAGTCAGTTAGGATTATAAGAATGTAATAATCTTCCCTGCCCAGTCTGGCCTCTGAGAACAGGTAGCCTTCAATAGTGAAAAACGAAAATGGCTGTAATTCACTATTAGAACATGCTACAGACATCAGAGCATGTCCTACCTTATACTTACAATGCACCCTGCCCTTGGGGCCTACCATAGGGGTGTCTAATATGAAGCAAAGGGAAGGTTTAGGGACTGGCAAGTGGGTGCACTTGGCCAAGTCGACATGGCAGTGCTAGACTGCACATGGGCCTTGCAATGGCAGGCCTGAGACATATTTTACAAGCTGCTTCTGTGGGTGGCACAACCAGTGCTGCAAGCCCACTAGCAGCATTTAATTTACAAGTCCTGGGCACACATGGTGCACTGTACTAGGGGATGACAGATAAATCAAATAACCTAATCATGGAATCCAATCAGTATATCAATTTAACATAGGGAGCACCTGCACTATGGCACTGATTAGCAGTGGCACAGTGCGCAAAGCATAAATCCAGCAAAAACATATCAAAACAGTGGAGGCAATCCGTCAAAAATGGAAGGGAGACTCACGCCAATGATGTCAGGTCTAACACGTGTCCCCTCCAGCTGAAATGTGGGGAGAACTAACCTTCACCTAGGGAGTTCTCTTCACTAAGGCGGAAAAATCTGGACAGACCATTAGCGTTGGCATGTTCTGTACCAGGGCGGTCGTCCACCGTAAAGTCCATACCCTGTAGGGAAATGGGCCACCTCAACAACTTTGGGTTCTCACCCCTCATCTGCATCAGCCATCTGAGGGGCCTGTGGTCGGTCTGAACCCGGAAGTGAGTCCCAAACAAGTATGGTCTCAACTTCTTCAGTGCCCAGACCACAGCAAATGCCTCAAGCTCAATTGCACTCCACCTCTGTTCCAGTGGAAGTAACCTCCTACTGATGAAGGCTACCTGGTTGGTCAAAGCCCTCTTCAGTAATCTGTAATAGAACAGCCCCCAAACCATGCTCTGAAGAGTCTGTCTGTACAATGAATTCTTTTGAGAAGTTGGGCGCCTGAAGCACGGGTGCTGTGCACATTGCAGTCTTCAGGGCATCAAAAGCCTTCTGACAGGTTTCTGTCCAGTTCACTTTCTTGGGCGGCTTCCTGGAAGTCAGCTCAGTCAAGGGTGCAACAATGTTGCCATACCCCTTGACAAACCTTCTGTAGTAACCCGTGAGTCCTAAAAAGACTCTCACCTGTGTCTGAGTCTTCGGGGGTTCACATGCCAGGATTGTTGGACTTGGCCCTTCTAGCAGGTTCACCCCCAAACTTTTTGCTTTGATATGTGACCTGGTGTTAGTTGTTTCTGGCTTCTGCGCACTTTCACTGTGTCCCAGTGTAAAGTGCGTGCGCTCCCTGAGTGCATGTTGTGAGATTGGCCTGCCCTCCCATAGGAATGTATGGGGAATGTATGTGTCCATGGTAGTTCCTGATGTGTGGGGAGTGCAGGCTCAAGTTTGAAACAAAGATGGGCGCGACTCTGCTGGCCTCTCCACCGGATCGCCCCTCCGCATCTTGGTATTTGTAGTGCGAGTAGCACAAAGAACTGAGAAAAAGTTCAAAGTATATCACCATGGTTGGTGCAAGTATGTTCTTGAAAATCCCATCATCTCTAGACCCGAGACATGGCCCGGGTTTCGGGATTTATATCCCTCATCAGTAAAGAAAGTTCAGGGGTGGTAGAGAAAGCCGCCGTAGAACCGTCAAGGGCTTCGTTGCCTGCTAGGCGCGCAGGTGCGTCTCCAAAAAGATCATCAGCTTTGGGGGCTCGCAGGAGCCCTTAAATCAGAAACAAAGATGGGCGCGACTCTGCTGGCCTCTCCACCGGATCGCCCCTCTGCATCTTGGTATTTGTAGTGCGAGTAGCACAAAGAACTGAGAAAAAGTTCCAAGTATATCACCATGGTTGGTGCAAGTATGTTCTTGAAAATTCCATCATCTCTAGACCCGAGACATAGCCCGGGTTTCGGGATTTATATCCCTCATCAGTAGAGAAAGTTCAGGGGTGGTAGAGAAAGCCGCCGTAGAACCGTCAAGGGCTTCGTTGCCTGCTAGGCGCGCAGGTGCGTCTCCAAAAAGCTTGTCAGCTTTGGGGGCTCGCAGGAGCCCTTAAATCAGAAACAAAGATGGGTGCGACTCTGCTGGCCTCTCCACTGGATCGCACCTCTGCATCTTGGTATTTGTGCGAGTAGCACAAAGAACTGAGAAAAAGTTCCAAGTATATCACCATGGTTGGTGCAAGTATGTTCTTGAAAATTCCAACATCTCTAGACCCGAGACATGGCCCGGGTTTCGGGATTTATATCCCTCATCAGTAGAGAAAGTTCAGGGGTGGTAGAGAAAGCCGCCGTAGAACCGTCAAGGGCTTTGTTGCCTGCTAGGCGCGCAGGTGCGTCTCCAAAAAGCTTGTCAGCTTTGGGGGCTCGCAGGAGCCCTTAAATCAGAAACAAAGATGGGTGCAACTCTGCTGGCCTCTCCACCGGATCGCCCCTCTGCATCTTGGTATTTGTGTGAGTAGCACAAAGAACTGAGAAAAAGTTCAAAGTATATCACCATGGTTGGTGCAAGTATGTTCTACCTGGATATGCGGCTGTGTTGGCTAAAGCGCCTTTCTCGAGGGATTCCCCGGTGTGGGGATCCCCCTTTTGTTGATTTTCGGCACGGGTGCCCACCCCGTTTATGTGACGTACTCTGTGGGTCGTTGGCAGGTGTCCACCCTCCATGGTGTGACTAGCGGGTGCCTACCCCGCCTTTCTGCAGCTTTTGCCCCCCTTGCATTAATAGCGGGTACCTACCCCGCTTTCTGTAGTCTTTAAAGAGGGAGCCTACCCCTCGAAATCACCGCCAGCGGCCCGGGAGCTTTGGGAAGGCCTCCCTCCGTTGCTGACGCCACGAGGCCGCCGCGCTGGGATTGGTCATAGCCGTGGGCGTTGCCTCGCAACGAAGAGGAAGTGGCTGGTGAAAGCAAGGACGTGAGCCTACCCCGCCTTGAAGGACGTCCCGGCACTGTAGAAGTGAAACCGGAAGCCAGAGCCGGCTCGAGCAGGGCTCCCCGGAGGAAAGGGAGAGCCCCGCGTGGCGCATGGAGACCGGTGCCAGAGTGAAGACCCAGGCGGGAGCCTACCCCGCGCTGGGCTGCACCGGAAGGAAGACCCGCCCCGGCATGCTGCCAGGGAAGCCACGGTGAGTAGTGCAGAGGAGGGGGGCATCTTGTCAGGAAGTTGGGAGTCCCCGTAGATGAAAGGGGAGCTCCCTGTGCCCAAGTGTGGTGCCTTGTGAGGCACCACGCCTGACTCCCCTGTTTCTAAATGGGCCCGCCGTTGTGGGCCGCTCCAACATGAGGGGCAACAGTTTATTTAGAGCCGGTGAGGCTCCACCAAAGGGAGCATTATTCTTCCCAGGCACATTGTTGTTTAGAGCCCGAGAGGCTCCCACATCCACATTGTTGGGGGCCATTTTAGAGGGTAGAGCGGCCCCAGTTGGCATCGGGCCGCTCCCCCAGTGTGGTGGCATTATTGCTGAAGAGCCCACGAAGCTCCTAAGGGCACTGTTGTTTCTCAGAGCCCCAGAAGGGAGCCAGGAGGCACGCTGGTGCCAGGCTCAGTTCCTACAGCTGCCCAGCACTTAGTGGGCAGCTGCTTCGTTTAGGCCCTTGCGAATCTTCTTTGGCTGCCTGCGCAGCAGCCCAGACATACTGGACATTGGGCCTGTGAGCCCCTGAGAGGCCAGGTTGGCCTGGGGTCAGTTCTGTGATATTTTGGCACAAATGTGATTACCTGCCCACTGTGATTTCTGCATAATATGCCTTTCTGCCTATACCTCTAAATGTGTGTTTATGCTTAAGAGGTTGTTTTTCCTAATATAGGTTCTGCTAGTGATTTCATGGTTCCCTGCGTGATATATGCCTAAGGTGTTTAGGATTGCGTAGGGTGTACTTACCTTTTGCCAGTGGTTACTGGTTGTGTGCTACCTTTGCTATTTGGTGCTACAATTATTCTATGTGCTAAGTGTTATTCCTACAAAGTGTTATTTCTACCAAGTTCTAGTTCTACCTTATTCCTGACAGTGATCCATGTGGCCCTGTCCCATGTATATAATCCCCTGTAAATTCTGCCCGTGCCTGTAGCACATTGTAAAGTGTGTGTTTATTATCTAATGTGTTTGGTATAAGACAAAGGCTATTTTTATATATAACCTTTTGTGGAGTTTCTTTTGTGGTGGGCCTTGGGTGTTGTTGCTGGGTGCGCGCGCAAACGCTTTACACCTTGCCTCCGAGATAAGCCTGACTGCTTGTGCCAAGCTACCAAAGAGGTGAGCAGGGGTTATATTTGGTGGGTGAGTTCCTTGCCCTGACTAGAGTCGACATTTCTCCTATTTTTTTGCTCTGGAATCTTATTAGAGATGCAAAGGGAAGCGTAGTGATATTTTTATCTCCCCTTCTTTGGCTTTTAAAGCCAAAAAAGCGGAGATAAAGCCCTTGTTAATATGCCCCTCTGTGCCTTGCGAGACTCTGTATAATGTGACCATGGCTGACAGAGTCGAAGGCTTTTGAGATATCTCTGAACACTACTGCTAATGAGTGACTGTTTTTTCGTGCCCCTTTAATGATATTTTGCAGGAGAGTCAGATTCTCGAGACAACCTTTCACCTTCATGAAGCCTTTTTGTCTCGTATTCAATTCAACAAAAAATGAGAGTCTTTTAGTTAGTATTTTTGTGAATAAATTCATGAATGTAGTACCAATGGTAATTGGACGCCAGTTACTGATTTATTTTTTTAAGTTCACTAATCAGTACATTCTTGGGTATCAAAATTGATCGGTTCTTTTTGATAGTTTCTGGTACTCTTCTCATCAACAACCAAGACGATAAAATTCTGGGCAGCAGTCTTGGTTGCCTGATGTGCACTTTATACAAGTCATTACGACCAATCTTATCAGTCCCCACTGCTTTCTTTAAATCGGAGTCCTCGCAGGCATGAGTTATTTGGAGCAGTGCTATTTCTTTACATAAATTTCTAATTTCGTAATCCTTTGGTATCCGATCAATCGGCATAAATTTAGGGTTTTTCTTGTTTTCTTTCTCAATTATGTTTTTGTAGTATTGAAAGATTTCATCAGCACTGATTTGGCAGGTGGCATCTTCTGCCCCCTCAGTGATAATCCTGGCAATTTTCTTTTTGCCTTTTTTAAACATTGCCTGGTATTCTTTATAGCTGCTCTTTGCTTTGGCATAATTTTTCTTGTGCGTCCGATTAAGCCTTCAATTTTTCTTGGTTTATTTTGTTATCTTGTTCCCTACTGAGGCATTCTGGTACTCATCTTGAGAAGAGTTCATAGGCTCATTATTGAGTTCACTTGCTGGTTCATTAGTTGGTACACTTGCTGGTGCAGGACTCATAGCAGTGGTGTTTTCTGAGATGTAAGTCACTACCTCATCCATCAGATCCATAGCAGCATCGTGTTGCTTTTCGTTTTGGGCGTACTTCTCGATTACTGTGATTCTATCTTCCAGCTCATCAAAGTTCTTGATTTTTTGCGCAAGTTTGCTATTGATAAAGTCTCTGCGCTTTTCTGTTGTTACTTACACTGTACCCTCTGGTTCATCGCAAGAGTCATTTTCAGAAGCATTTGATGCTTGCAGTACATCTTTTGCTGATTTTTTGCTTTTATCTCTTCTATCTCTTCTTTTTTCTGCAATTTGTTTACTGATTTTATTGTCAAAATGTGGAACCATCAACGCATTAATATTCCTCTTGTTTTCATATACTTTTTCCAATTCTGCTAGTAGCAGCATTTTTTCCTGTGACCATAATTTTGACGGTTTGCTGCTTGCTAGAGCTGCTAGTCAAGCCTCATTTTGCTCTCTTGGGTGCGCATGCCGAGCATATTGAGAAACACCATTCTTTGTTCCAATCTGAAGTCACAGAAGCTGCACAGGAATGGCAGCTCTCCTTTTTGAGGTCTTCCTTTACATTTGGCGTAATGGCATGCAATATTGTGCTATTCGGCTTCTTTGTCACATTTTGAGCAGTACGTTTTAAGATAGAAGCCTTTGTGCTTGTTGGAGACATGTTTTCTCAGTTCTTTAAAAGTTCCCAATATGTCTCCACACAAGTCACATTTATACTTTTCGTTTGGGGATTTCCAATAAGTGACTTTTTTTGTGTAGTCACTTTTCTTTGTTATTACATCTTTGCTGACCTCGTACACATCGGGAAGATTTTCAAAGTTTGTTGTACCAATGTTATTCTTGGCTGAGGAGGCCACAATCTCGATGGATTCGCTGAGGTCTACTGTTGTGTCTTCTTCTGCTACAGAGGGTGAACTGAGGCCTATATCGTGATCTGAATCGTTGCTTGTTGCATTGTTTGAAGTGGGTGCTGGTTTGTCAAATTCGATGAGGAGGTTAATGATTTCTGGGAAAGACAGCACCTCCTTACACCATCTTAACGGGGGTTTTATTCTCCAGGAACTACCCCATTTGGAATTGGGTTTGTTTACTTCGCCATTTCTCACTATCATGCTCGCTGCCATGATAGAACCTTGTTTGGTCTGTCTCTATAGACTTCTCTACGCAGATACTAGCACTACAGAGGCAGTTACCGGCAGGACCACTGGGAGGTAAAGGCCACTACAACCGAGAATAGGTTAAGAGAGTCATAGTTACTCCCACCATTTACCCGCGCTTCATTGAATTTCTTCACTTTGACATTCAGAGCACTGGGCAGAAATCACATCGCATCAGCACCCGCCTCGGGCCTAAGCGATGCTTTGCTGTAATTAAACAGTCATATTCCCCTGGTCCGCACCAGTTCTAAGTCAGCTGCTAGGCCAGGGGCGTAACACAGGCCCCTGCAGCCCCCGCGGTGCGGGGGGGCCCCGTCAGCATTGCACTTCTGCTGGGGAGCTCTAGATTAAGTCCAGAGGGGGCCCCTTCACGTACCCTGCAGGGGGGGCCCCCTCAAGGTTCGTTACGCCACTGTGCTAGGCGCCGGCTGAGGCAGAACGCCGGCTCCGCGCCCCCGGGGAGGGGGCACGGGGAGAGGCGACCACCGCAGCTGGGGCGATCCACTGGAAGGGCCCGGCTTGCGTCCAGAGTTGCCGCCGTCCCGGAAGGAGGCGCATCGTCCAGCCCCGGCGCGCGCCCAGCCCCGCTTCGCGCCCCAGCCCGACTGACCCAGCCCTTAGAGCCAATCCTTATCCCGAAGTTACGGATCTGGCTTGCGGACTTCCCTTACGTACATTGTTCCAACATGCCAGAGGCTGTTCACCTTGGAGACCTGCTGCGGATATGGGTACGGCCTGGCGCGAGATTTACACCATATCCCCCGGATTTTCAAGGACCAGCGAGAGCTCATCGGACGCCGCCGGAACCGCAACGCTTTTCAAGGCTCGGCCCCTTTCTCGGTGGGAACCCATTCCAGGGCGCCCTGCTCTTCAGAAAGAAAAAAGAACTCTCCCGGGGCTCCCGCCGGCTTCTCCGGGATCATTTGCGTTACCGCACTGGACGCCGCGAGGGCGCCCGTCTCCGCCACTCCGGGTTCGGGGATCTGAACCCGACTCCCTTTTGATCGGCCGAGGGCCACGGAGGCCATCACCCGTCCCTTCCGAACGGTGCTCGCCCATCTCTTAGGACCGACTGACCCATGTTCAACTGCTGTTCACATGGAACCCTTTTCCACTTCGGCCTACAAATTTCTCGTTTTAATATTTGCTACTACCACCAAGTTCTGCACCTGCGGCAGCTCCACCCGGGCCCTCGCCCCGGCTTCCATGCTCACCGCAGTGGCCCTCCTACTAGTCTTGGCTTAGCCGAGGCTCCAGCGCCATCCATTTTCAGGGCTAGTTGATTTAGCAGGTGATTTGTTACACACTCCTTAGCGGATTCTGACTTCCATGCCCACCTGCTGTCTATATTAACCAACACCTTTTCTGGGATCTGATGAGCATTGGAATCGGGCGCCTTAACCCGGCGTTTGGTTCATCCCGCAGCGCCAGTTCTGCTTACCAAAAGTGGCCCACTTGCATTCCATGCCCGGCTCCATGCCAGCGATCTGGGCTTCTTACCCATTTAAAGTTTGAGAAAAGGTTGAGGTTTTTTTTTTTTTTTTGTTTGTTTTTTTTAGGAGTAAGCATGGGGGCTTCAATAGCTCCGTCGATAGCCAACATCTATATGATCTTGTTTGAAAGCAAATTCATCTTCAATGAGGTAGCACCTTTCTTCGAGTCTGTTTCCCATTGGTACCGTTATATTGACGACATCTTTTTTATTTGGACCGATGGGAAACAGACCCTGAATGAATTCCTTTTGTGGCTAAACCTTACAGATGAAAACCTACGGTTTACGGCACACATCAATGAATCGAAAGTTGAGTTCCTAGACATAAATATTAAAAACAAAGAGGGTGCTCTTGAAGTGGACTTGTTCACTAAGCCTACCGCTCGAAACACCCTCTTGCACTTCAAGAGTTACCATCCACGATGCCAGAAGGACAGTATCCCCTTCTCTCAATTTTTGAGAGTAAGGCGGAACTGTACTAGTATAAAGGACTTCGACACTCAAGCTGAAATTATGAAACGAAAATTCATTGAGAGAGGATACCCACGTCGTTTAGTCAGAGGAGCATACAAGAGAGCGAGATTTTATGATCGTGACACTCTTTTGAACTCACAAAAACAGAAAGCAGATCCAAAATTAGTATGTATTACTAAACATTCAACTATGAATTCCACAGTTAGGCAGATAATAAATTCAAACTGGCATCTTTTAAATGTTATAGACAACCAGAACAAACTACAAAAGCCCATGTTTGCCCATAGGCGAAACAAAAACCTAAAAGATCACGTGGTCCATTCCCGGCATAAAGGTAATACTATTAGTACTCCCTTTATTAAAAAATCAATTGATGGAGTAAATGCCATCAAGGGCACTTCACGCTGTGGTTCCTGCCAATCTTGTGAAACCATCATAATAGGTGAAACAATGGATTTCAATAAGACAAAGATTCAAGCAAAAGAGTTTTGGACCTGCAATACAAAAAATTTTGTATATTTACTCATATGTCCGTGTAACCTTGGGTATGTGGGTGAGACGTCACGCATGATAAAGACTAGGCTAACCGAGCACAGGTCAGCTATTAAAACACAAAAGATCACAGCTCCGTTGGTAAACCATTTTATAGAATTCAAACACAAACCTGAAGAATTGAAATGGCGGATTTTAGAAAAAATCCATGTGCAGCAAAACCAAGGAGGAGATGATGTTCGTAGAAAAAGGGAAGTCTTTTGGATCTTCACCCTTGGGACTTTCGAGCACGGATTAAACCAAGACTTGCCGTGGGAAAACGCGATAATATGACACCACTGAACTCTTGGTCATATTATTGCGATGAACATATGCAATGGAAAATATACTTTTTCCACTCTGATAATGCCCCCTCCTTTTCCTATAAAATTTCATTATGATGTTGTTTAAATCTAAATCCTGAAATGCTGATCTAATATTTAGTCAGTACCTAGTCAGTACTTATTTAAAGAAAGTGTCTCTTTAATTAAGGGCAGAGCCTACAGAAGGGCGGAGCCTACTTAGGAAATAAATATTAGTGGTAAAAGGACTACAGGTAATCATCCTTTTCCACACGAACTACTACGAGGAAGGCAGAGACGCTTCGAACTCCGCGCATATTATTTCGGTAAGTTTTCGCTAAGCTCCGGGAACCCTCGCATTGTTATCATGTAATTCCGTATTTCCCAAACGGAATTCTTTTTAAGACTGCACCCGTTATACATCTATTGCTATTTTCACTGAGTGGGTTTGGCCTCCTCCTCCCTTTCTCTAAACAGCGGGTGTTTGTAACGTTCAACAGGCATCTATTACGAACTGCAGCCGCTTTTGAACTACAGCCACCTTTTGAAACGCAAGCGGAGCAAAGAGATACCACGGTTGCCGCCCCTTTTTCTTGCGTTTCCCTGAGCTCTTTAAGACAGGTAAACATTAGTAAAAAGATGGCATTTTAGACCTTTCATGTATTTTCTAGAGCAGCTTTTGACACAAAACTATATCTTATTTTACGAACTGCAGCCGCTTTCGAGATACAGACGCCTGTTGAAACACAAACGGAGAAAGATCATACCACGGTCTCCGCCCTTCCCGGTATTTCCCTGAACTTCTCACGAAAGGTAAACACTAGTAGAAAGGAGTTTCTTTTTAGACCTTTTTAATAATTCTTTGAGCAGCTAATGATACAAAACAATATTTCCTTCTAGCCAAACTAATAACCGGGTTTTTAATGAAAACAACGAGGAACGGTTTCCCTCGCTTTTAAATACGATGAAAAGTATTTGTAGGCAGTAGTAAGATGGAAGCAGTGATTATCGTTTAAACAGGTAAGAATATCACCTAATAAGAACGTCTTACTGAGACATGGAGAAAATTTGGGAACATTTAATAAACTGGTATAGGACTTTATACATCGTATTTTTCTTCTTAAACAGTTATCACATACCGTCTCCGGATATAAGAGGAGAGGTGCCTTACTCGCTTCATCTACCACGAACCTATTAGTTCATAACTTCTCCTTTTTTAGGTAAGGATATTTGGCAATTAAATGTAAATAAACCGATGTAGGCTCTTTTGAGTGTGTGAACTCATATAACATGTCGATCATTTATTGATCTTGCAGCTAACGCAATTTAAATTCTAAAAGGATCAGATTTTCTTTAACCGCACTGTTTATTTACCTTTGGTTTTTGAATTAGACATCATGCCAAAATACTCCAGCATACGCACAATAAATCTGTCTCCTTATTAATATTGACTTTTAGTCAAAATTCGCATTTTTCTTATTCGTTTGAGATAGGCTGTCTGCCTATATAAAATTACATACAGGTGAGATATAGGCAGGTGAGATATATGGGAAATAGCCTTTTGTAATAGTTTACTCTACTAATCCAGAACTATAGGTATGTTTTAGAGATACAGGATTCCTAAAATGTTACGCCATTTTCTGTCAAACGAATATTCTTGGGAATAATCCCGTTACTGATAATACTGTGATGTTTATGAAATATGTAAGTGTTTTCCAACTTTGTGTCCTTAAATCAATGTTGTACTACAATATAAGTCTGGCTATGTAAAGAAAAAAAGAGAGAAAAAGAAAAAAATTTCTTTAATCTGAATCATGTTCAATCTATGTAAATACTAGTAATAGCAATGCACTGTGATTTATATGTGATTTTGTTTTATCTTATTTTATTTAGAAAAAGTGGCTGAATACCGATCTGTCCTGATGAAGACAAATGACTTTGTCGAAACGCGTTGACATACAGCCTCATATTTTTTATAAAACTTGAGAAATTATTTTTAAGAAAAAGCCCCCACCCCTCATTTTATGTATATCGATATGTTTGTTCTATATCCATTAATGAAAAGTTCAATGAAGTAATGTTTACTCATATCATGTAACCATTTTTTATTGAATCATATGTATCCATACATCTTTTATAATTATATTAAAAATTAACCTTTTGATATCATTCCAGTCCATTGCTTTAATTTTATCAATTATATGTTTATGATTATGTGTTTTTTGTAATAGCCAGCTTTCTGTCTCAATTGTCTGCCTGGGTAGATACCTTTGCACAAAAAATGAGAATAGGTTGAGATCGTTTCGGCCCCAAGACCTCCAATCATTCGCTTTACCAGGGGGCTCTGAGCGCCAGCTATCCTAAGGGAAACTTCGGAGGGAACCAGCTACTAGATGGTTTGGTTAGTCTTTCCCCCCTATACCCAGGTCGGATGACCGATTTGCACGTCAGGACCGCTACGGACCTCCACCAGAGTTTCCTCTGGGTTTGCCCTGCCCAGGCATAGTTCGCAATCTTTGGGGTCCTATCACGCATGCTCATGCTCCACCTCCCGACGGAGCGCGTGAGAGGGGCCGGTGGTGCGCCCGCCGCTGGAAGCGCGGTGGGAACCCACCTCAGCCGGCGCGTGCCGGCCCTCACCTTCATTGCGCCGCAGGGTTTCGCTCGGCAGTCTGACTCGCGCACAAGTTAGACTCCTTGGTCCATGTTTCAGGACGGGTCGGGTGGGTAACCGACATCACCGCAGACCCCTGTTGCCCGGCGTGGTTCTCCCCGCCCGGCAGAGCGACGCGATCGGGCTGCCCCAAGGGGCAGCCGGGGACGGGTGCCCGGGGGGGGCGGAGGCAGTCGAATCTCCCTCAGCCCTGCGGACACAGCGAAGCTGCTGCCAGGGGGGCTGTAACACCCTCTGCCGGAGGGGAGGGCCACCTGCCACCCCGAAGCCTTCCCAGCCGACCCGGAGCCGGTCGCGGCACACCGCTGTGGAGGAAATGCGCCCTGTGGGGGCCGGGTAGGGCCTGGGCGCTGGTCCCGCGGAGGGGATCCGGAACTCCCGGGCCACCGACCTTCCCGCCGTGTTGAATCCTCCGGGTGGACTGCATGGACCCCACCCGTTTACCACTCGATGGTTTCACGCCTGCTTGAACTCTCTTTTCAACTTTCCCATATGGTACTTGTTGGCTATCTTTATCGCGCCCGTATTTAACCTTAGATGGAGTTTACCACCCTCTTGGGCTGCATTCCCAAGCAACCCGACTCCGGGAAGACCCGATCCCGGCGCGCCGAGGGCCGCTACCGGCCTAATACCGTCCGCGGGTTGAGCTTTGATCAGAAGGACTTGGGCCCCCTACACCGCCGGGGAGTCGGTCTTCTGTACGCCGCATTCCCCGCGCCCGCCGCTGGGTGGGGATTCAGCGCTGGGCTCTTCCCTCTTCAGTCACCGTTACTAGGGGAATCCTGGTTACTTTCTTTACCTCTGCTTAGTAATATGCTTAAATTCAGCAGGCCGCCACATCTGATCTGAGGTCATAGTCGGAAGAATGACACCGGAGCGTCAAAAGGGGTTGCTGCGGAAGGCCAGGCCTCCCTGCCTGAGCAGGGGGGGCCTGGCGTCCCAGCAGCGCGCGCCTTCTTTCCCCGGATCGGATCTGGAGGGGTTTCGCCCTCCCCGGGAAGCAAGTCACGGAGGCTGGCGCCCGAGGCATGTGCACACGGGCAGCCGGTGGTACACCACAGATAGCCACGCGTGGCACATAGCCAGGCGGGGCGAACTGATCCCCCGCCAAGAGTCACAGGCCCACCATTCAAGGCTTCCCCTCTGGGAGTCAGATTGCACAGTTGGGAGGAAAAAACATTGCCAGGCGCTCGGCCCGGGAGTCCCCCCACCCAGGGCATGGAAGGGGGCACCTGGTGAGCAGGCAGCCCCGCAGCCTCCGGTCCTTCCCGGGGTAACTAGGGGGGACCGCACGAGTTTTCAAACCCCTCGGCCCAGCCACACGGGACCGGGTCAAGCCGGTTACCTGGCATCGAGGGAGGGTGGCCCCACATGCACCTCAGCCGTCCGTCGCCGGGCGGCCCCGAGCCGGGCACCAAGCTGGCTTCTACAGCCCACCCTACCCCTGCCTGTGCAAGAGGCACCGGAAGAGAAGACCCAGGCAGCTCCTCATCCCGCACGCCTCCCACCGAGAGTCGCCAGGGTCCCCTCGCAGGCCCTCGCCCCCTTCTCTTTCAGGCTGCCCTGCCACACGAGAAGGGCCCTACCTCAGTCACCCAGATCTCGGTCAGACCGAGACATTGGGCGCAGGAGGGCCCAGTCAGCCAGTAGCAAGTCCCTCTAGGGAGGTGGTATCAGTCCACTGCCATTCGGTTTCCTCCCACCACAGGGGTGGTGCCGGGTGAGCTTGGGTTTCATCTCGGGAGGGCCTACCGCTGTGCCCATCCCAGAGAGTGACAGGAGATGGGGCCACTCCAATGGATCCTCGTTAACGGATTTAAAGTGTACTAATTCCAAATAAAGGGCCTTGAAAGTGTCCTGTATTGTTATTTTTCATCACTACCTCCCCAAGTCTGGAGTGGGTAATTTGCGCGCTTGCTGCCTTCCTTGGATGTGGTAGCCGTTTCTCAGGCTCCCTCTCCGGAATCAAACCCCGATTCCCCGTTACCCATGGTCACCATGGTAGGCACAGAAAGTACCATCGAAAGTTGATAGGGCAGACATCCAAATGTATTGTCGCCAATACATTGGGACGTGAGATCGGCCCGAGGTTATCTAGAGTCACCAAAGCGGCCCGGCGAGCCCAGATTGGTCTTGGTTTGATAAATGAACGCATCCCGGGAGGTCAGCACTCGTCGGCATGTATTAGCTCTAGAATTACCACAGTTATCCAAGTAACAGATGGAGCGATCAAAGGAACCATAACTGATTTAATGAGCCATTTGCAGTTTCACTGTACCGGCCGTGTGTACTTACACGTGCATGGCTTAATCTTTGAGACAAGCATATGCTACTGGCAGGATCAACCAGGTAGCCGCACCTGATGACGGGGTGGGAGCCGCGTGCCCATATCCCCGACCGGCAACCTTCGCGCACACCCTCCATCTCTCAGGAGCCTGCCAGGGGAAGGAGCCTACCCGCCTGGGCGGGAGGGCTCGCTGGAGGGGTGTGGAGGGGTGTGGAGCGGTGCTGTCGCATGGGCACCGGCAGGCCCAGCCGCCTCCCCGGGAGGTAGAGGCGGGCCGAGGCGCAGCCTGAGCGAGACGCAGGGGTGCCGGAGCCTGGCGGCGGTAGCACTCCTTGGAACGGACCGTTCCGAGCTGCTGTGGAAATGTGCCCGGCAGAGAGGGGTGACGGTGTGGTGTGCGGGGCCTACGGACCTGCTGGGCAGCAGCATCCAAGGGCCTGGCACCACCCGACCCCTCCTGCTCGGGTCGGATCACTGGGGGGCACGAGCTGCCGGGGCCACTCGGCCTTCGCTCTGATTGGTTTAAAAGGGCCAGGCGGCAGGCCCTCGAGTCAGACAGTCCATGCGGGATGGAAGCCTTTGCTTGAAATAACAGCCAGGCTGGCCAAGCAGTCCATCCCTAAATGGACCGAGAGTGCCTAATCGATCAGAGTACAGCCGGGGCATCCCCTGGCAGGCCGCCCTGTGCAGGGGGTATGCTGGCTTAGCATCTCTGACGTCCTGGTCCCGGGGAAAGCAGACTCGGAGAAAAAGGACCAAAAGGAAGAGGCCCAGAGGCAGGTGTGTACCCGGGCCCGTGGGGCCACGGCGGGATACCTCGGGTGCTGCCTTCCCCTGTCTCTGCATCGTCGGACCTCACGGAGGTCTGCCTGAGCAAACGCTGAGAAAAAAGGACCATCAGCAAGGGGCTGAGAGGCAGGAGCATACCCAGGCCCCCGGGGACTCAGGCAGGTGCTGCCTTCCCCCGTCTTGGCCTTGCCGGACCTCACGGAGGTCTGCATGAGGAAACTTGGAGAACAAGCATTTGCAATGCAATAGGTCTCGCATTAGGAAAGTTTGAGCTATTTGTATTGTAAATTACACATTTTGTATTTATGTTTTGTTTTTGAAAATAGCAAAATTAATTGCGGTCTCATTTACAATGCCAATAGTTATAACTTTCGCAAATGTGACACCTATAGCATTTGTAATGCAATATGTGTTGTATTTACGTGGCTTACATGTATTGATATTACAAATGACAATGGCTTTTAATTTTTTTTCCAATAATTAATACTTAAATAAAAGTTATTGTAATTCATATTGGCAATAGCTTAAAGTTTTGTAAATTACTTTTGTGAAGATTATGTTCAGTGTATTTAATTGTGACGAAAATCCAAGAACAAAAGTGAAATATTAACATCTTTTTGTTACATTTGTAATAAAGCTTGAAACATTGAGAAAACATATTTGAACCAGGTGTTGTTAAATGGTTGCACAGATTGATGCTGTGGTGGCACTGAGTGATGTTGTGATGGCGAACGAGTGATGCTGTAGCGTTCAGTGATGCTGTGGTAGCGCATAGTGATGTTGTGGTGCCCCTGAGTGATGCTGTGGTGGTGCGCAGTGATGCTGTATGCTATGCTATGTTTTGTTTTGCTATCCTATGTTTTGTTTGTTATGCTATGCTATGTTTTGCTATGCTATGCTTTGTATTGTTATGCTATGCTGTGTTTTGTTATGCTATGCTATCTTTTGTTATGCTATGCTATGGTTTGCTATCCCATGCTTTGAATTGTTATGCTATGCTATGCTGTGTTTTGTTATGCTATGCTATGTTTTGTTATGCTATGTTTTGCTATGCTATGCTTTGTTATGCTATGCTATGTTTTGTTATGCTATGCTATGTTTTGTTGTCTTTTTCTATGCTATGCTTTATTTTGCTATGCTATGTTTTGTTGTGTTTGGTATGCTATGTTTTGCTATGCTATTATATGTTTTGTTGTTTTTTGTTAAGCTATGCTATGTTTTGTTGTGTTTTGCTATGTTTTGTTATGCTATGTGTTGTTGTGTTTTGTTATGCTATGTTTTGTTATGTAATGCTATTTTTTGTTATGCTATGCTATGTTTTGTTTTGTTATCCTATGCCTTGGTTTGTTATGCTATGCTTAGTTTTGCTATCCTATGTTTTTTTTGTTATGCTATGCTATGTTTTGTTGTGTTTTACTGTGCTATGTTTTGTTATGCTTTGCTACGTTTTTTTTGTTATGCTATGCTATGTTTTTTTTGTTATGCTATGCTATGTTTTGTTGTGTTTTGTTATGTAATGCTATGTTTTGCTATGCTTTGCAATGCTATTTTTTGTTATGCTATGCTATGTTTTGTTTTGTTATCCTATGCCTTGGTTTGTTATGCTATGCTTAGTTTTGCTATCCTATGTTTTTTTTGTTATGCTATGCTATGTTTTGTTGTGTTTTACTGTGCTATGTTTTGTTATGCTTTGCTACGTTTTTTTTGTTATGCTATGCTATGTTTTTTTTGTTATGCTATGCTACATTTTGTTGTGTTTTGTTATGCTATGTTTTGCTGTTTTGTTATGCTATGTTTTGTTATGCTATGTTTTGTTCTGCTATGTTTTGTTGTGTTTTGTTATGCTATGCTATGCTTTGTTGTGTTTTGCTATGCTATGTTTTGCTTGTTATGCTGTTTTGTTTTGCTAGCCTATGCTTTCTTTTGTTATGCTATGCTATGTTTTGCTATCCTATGCTTTTCTTTTGTTATGCTATGCTATGCTGATTTGTGTTATGCTATGCTATGTTTTGTTATGCTATGCTCGTGAGGGGTTTGTGAGTGTGTGTGAGGGTGAGTGAGGGTGAGGGGGTGTGAGGGTGAGGGGGTGTAAGGGTGAGGGTGGGCGAGGGTGTGTGAGGGTGAGGGTGTGTGAGGGTGAGGGTGTGTGAGGGTGTGTGAGTGAGGGTGAGGGTGAGGGTGGGTGAGGGTGAGGGTGAGGGTGGGTGAGGGGGTGTGAGGGTGTGTGAGGATGAGGGGGTGAGGGAGTGTGTGGGTGTGTGAGGGGGAGAGGGTGAGGGTGTGTGAGAGTGAGGGGGTGAGGGGGTGTGAGGGTGAGTGAGGGTGCGGGGTGTGAGGGTGTGTGAGAGTGAGGGTGAGGGGGTGTGAGGGGGTGTGAGGGTGAGGATGAGGGGGTGTGAGGGTGAGTGAGAGTGAGGGGGTGTGATGGTGAGGAGGTGTGTGAGGGTGAGGGGGGTGAGGGGGGTGAGGGTGGGTGAGGGTGTGTGGGGGTGAGGGTGAGTGAGGGTGAGTGATGGTGAGAGGGTGTTGAGGGTGAGGGAGGTGAGGGTATGAGGATGAGGGTGTGAGGGTGAGTGAGGGTGAGGAGGTGTGTGAGGATGAGGGTGAGAGGGTGTGAGGGTGAGGGTGTGTGGGGGTGTAAGGGGGTGAGTGTGAGAGGGTGAGTGAGGGTGAGAGCGTTGTGAGGGTGAGGGGTTGAGGGTGTGAGGGTGAGGGTGAGTGAGGGTGGGTGACGGTGGGTGAGGGTGTGAGGGTGAGGGGGTGTGAGGGTGAGGGGGTGTAAGGGTGAGGGTGTGTGAGGGTGAGGGTGTGTGAGAGTGAGGGTGTGTGAGTGTGGGTGTGTGAGTGAGGGTGGGTGAAGGTGTGTGAGGGTGAGGGTGTGTAAGGGTGAGGGTGAGGGTGGGTGAGGGGGTGTGAGGGTGTGTGAGGGTGAGGGGTGTGAGGTGTGTGAGGAGGAGGGGGTAAGGGTGTGTGAGGAGGAGGGGGTGAGGGTGAGTGAGGGTGTGTGAGGGTGAGTGTGCGGGGTGTGAGGGTGAGTGAGGGTGAGGGGGTGTGAGGGGGTCTGAGGGGGTGTGAGGGTGAGGGGGTGTGAGGGTGAGGGGGTGTGAGGGTGAGGATGAGAGGGTGTGAGGGTGAGTGAGAGTGAGGGGGTGTGAGGGTGAGGAGATGTGTGAGGGTGAGGGGGGTGAGGGTGAGGGAGGGTGAGGGTGTGTGGGGGTGTGAGGGGGTGTGAGGGTGAGTGAGGGTGAGAGGGTGTTGAGGGTGAGGGGGGTGAGGGTATGAGGATGAGGGTGTGAGGGTGAGTGAGGGGGTGTGAGGGTGAGTGAGGGGGTGTGAGGGTGAGTGAGGGGGTGTGAGGGTGAGGAGGTGTGTGAGGATGAGGGTGAGAGGGTGTGAAGGTGAGAGGGTGTGAGGGTGAAGGGGTGTGAGGGTGAGGGTGTGTGGGGGTGTAAGGGGGTGAGAGGGTTGTGAGGGTGAGGGTGTGAGGGTGGGTGACGGTGGGTGAAGGTGTGAGGGGGTGTGAGGGTGAGGATGTGTGTGAGGGTGAGGGGGTGAGGGTGAGGGAGGGTGAGGGTGTGTGGGGTGTGAGGGGGTGTGAGGGTGAGTGAGGGTGAGAGGGTGTTGAGGGTGAGGGGGGTGAGGGTATGAGGATGAGGGTGTGAGGGTGAGTGAGGGGGTGTGAGGGTGAGTGAGGGGGTGTGAGGGTGAGTGAGGGTGAGTGAGGGGGTGTGAGGGTGAGGAGGTGTGTGAGGATGAGGGTGAGAGGGTGTGAGGGTGTGAGGGTGAAGGGGTGTGAGGGTGAGGGTGTGTGGGTGTGTAAGGGGGTGAGGGTGAGAGGGTTGTGAGGGTGAGGGTGTGAGGGTGAGTGAGGGTGGGTGACGGTGGGTGAAGGTGTGAGGGTGAGTGAGGGTGAGAGGGTGTGAGGGTGTGTGTGAGGGTGAGGGGGTGTGAGGGTGTGTGGGGGTGTGAGGGGGTGAGGGTGAGTGAGGGTGTGAGGGTGAGGGGGTGAGGGTGAGTGAGGGGGTGAGGGTGATTGAGGGTGAGTGAGAGGGTGGGAGGGTGAGTGAAGGGGTGGGAGGGTGAGTGATGGGGTGGGAGGGTGGGTGAGGGTGTGAGCGTGAGTGAGGGTGTGTGCAGGTGAGAGGTTGTGAGGGTGTGTGAGTGTGAGGAGGTGTGAGGGTGAGGGTCCGAAGTACATGGTGGCAGGGCAGACATCATAAGACAGAGAGTAGAGACTGCGTGGTGACTGCGTTGGCAAGATACTGATGTGTAGTGGTATTCTCCAGACATGGCTTTATTTTTCCAGCAGTCTTTCAATGGCCTGAATTCACCTTTGGGGTGATGCAGTCTCCCAACTAGAGACACCTGGTGATATTCTTCCTAAAATGTGTGATGGGTAAACTGGCTTGAAACTTAGCCCAAGGTCACACATGGTGTCAGCGTGAGCTACTCAGGTCATAAACTTCTACAGCCCCAGGCACTACCCCCTCTCAAGGTGACTACAGGAAAACAAACGAGAAAAAAATTAATTACTCATCTCGGCCACTACCAGCAGAACACACTGATATCTATGCCCAGCAATATGTGGAGAGAGGGTGTGGCGTAAGACCCTGAGCAGCTGACTTTGGAACTAGGGAACCCAGTTCGAGACTTGATGTCAGCCATCCCCATGCCTACAAAAACTAGCTCTATTGTATAACATTCTGCGTGAGAATAAATGTAATGGAAATGTTTTAACAAAACACCAAATGTACACGCCATGATGTATATTATGTTGTCAGTGAACCGTTCAAGGGTGTGCAATAAAGTCTGCTAAAGAAAAAAAGACGGACACCCAGGGAGAGACATGACTAAGAGAAGGGTGTGTTGTCTCCTGTGAGAGTAATGTCCCCAATAGGCACGCCTTCGATCAATTTTAATAAATGTTCACCAAATGTTTCTTGTGGGTTGTTTCATACAGTTGTATATTTATTTTATTTTCAGTTCCATACTATTACTTCCATAGTATGTAGCGCTTGCATCTTTATTTGAACATTTCTGCCCAATGCATTTCAGGCTTGCCCGTCATCAGGGGACTTAAATTCTGAAAGCATTAAAATGAAACATTTCAATCCATGTTACAGGATGAGCTATTGTGAGTATTATATTCTGTTTGATTACAAGTGTGAAAGTGATTTGGGAGGTGTGAAGAAAAAGCCTGGGTACCATGAAACATGCAGCAGTTGAGAAATAATAAACATGACCTCTAGTGGTGTTTTGCGTGTGACATGCCATTAAAAATCTGTGGTTGTTGTGTGCCGATTTTATATAGGTGAAGGAGCGCTGTAAAAAAAATGTAAAATCGTAATCATTCCTTTCTGTCTCACGAAAGTTTAAATAATGGTGCAACAGTAGGTGAAGGACACGCGGGGAAAAGCTCGGTTCATGCATTAAAACGTCAAATACGTTAAGCTAATGTATCCTAATGCAATGGGTCTAACCTTAATGGTTTACGTGGTGACTGCCGGTGGATGGGTCGTGTCACGGCAAAAAATGCGCGTGAACCTCTCTGTAATATGAAAAGAAAACCGGGTTGGGTGGCTAGTAAAAACATGGCGGTGATTAAGTATTCTACTAAAATGTACGGGATCGACTTACAGTTGAGAAGTTGAAAAAACGCCACTTCACGAGGTGTAGCCTGTAAAAGAACATGGAGTCATTCCTCGAGTTCAAATATATGCACAACAATGTCATTGATACGAATTACGAAGGGCTAAAATTTTAAACACTCGCCGAAGACTCGTAATGTGTTAGGCGATCCCGTCCGTGTTGGTTTGTATATTCGAATGCCTTGCCTGGCGGCGTTCTTGATAATATCGAGAGAGCCAGTCGAGTGATGATGGCCAGTGAAAGACTACCATAAGAGACTACAAGTACGAACAAGGAGCAGAATGTAATACATCCGGGTACCGGAGGCGGGGAGGCGGATGAAGCGTTTCCGGGTCAGCAGAGGCGGCTGCTACAAGCAAGGGGTGCGCTGGGGACGCGGCATCCGCTTCCACTCGGTTTCGGCGCATGGCTGTTGGGTGCAGTTTTAATTATGCAACAAAGGCCAGGCGATGCGGCGGAGATATGGGGAGTCACGACTAAAGAGCTAGGTGAGTGGGGAGTGGCTGCGTGCATGTGTGTGTGCGCGCGTGTGTGTGTATATATATATATATATGCAGTGTGTGTCTGTGTGTGCATGCGTGAGTGAGGCTGTGAATCTGAGTCATGGGATCTGCACAGCGCCGTGCGCGCCCTCGAGGACAAATCTGAGACAGCGAGGCGCGTGCACCAACGCTGTCTCAGATTCCCCCGAACATGCCGACAATAAGTCCTTCGCTACGCTCGACCTAAAAAGGACCATCGGCAGAGGGCTGAGAGGCAGGAGCGTACCCGGGCCCCCCAGTGGGTGGGCCCGGGTGCCGCTTCCCCCGTCTCAGCATCGCCGGACCTCACGGAGGTCTGACTGAGGAAAACACTCAGAGAAAAAGGACCATTGGGAAGGGGCTGAGAGGCAGGTGCGAAGTCGGGCCCCTGGGGGCCCCGGCATGCTGGCCCGGGTGCTGCCTTCCCCGTCTCAGCATCACCGGACCTCACAGAGGTCTGCCTGAGCAAACTCAGAGAAAAAGGTCTATTGGCAAGGGGCAGAGAGGCAGGAGCGTACCGGGCCCCTGGGGGCCCCAGCGGGAAGCCGTGTTCTGCCTTCCCCTGATTCAGAACCGTTGGACCTAACGGAGGTCTGACTGACCCTCTCCCTAGTAATCCGGAGGAAAATGACCCCCCTTTCTTGTAATCCGTGCCCACGAGGTGACAGAGGGGACCTAAGGCGCGAAAGTACCCGACCTCCTGGAGCCCTGGCTGGGATCAAGCAGGCAAATGGCACCTTATCGGGACTTCCAGGGAAATCCGGCTATCTGGCATTGGGTGCATTGGGTGCGACCAGATGGCCGAGGGGATTGGTGCGACCAGATGGCCGAGGGGATCGGTGCGACCAGATGGCAGAGGGGAAAGGTGCGACCAGATGGCCGAGCACGAAAGGGAAGCCATTTGGTCACTCTGTGCCCCAACGGAAGAGTGAGCGGGCGCCGGGGAATGGGGGACCGGAGGCCCAGGGCCTCAGCAATGGAGGCTGCGAGGGGGACCCAAATGGCCCTCCGACCTGGGGCCTGCAAACACCTTGACATGCAGGAGAGGCCTGCACGGGACCGACGGGCCCCCTGTCCTGGGCCCTTGGTGCAGCAGAAGGCCGGAGGATGGGGCCCAGGGCCGCAGCACCCGACCCGGGGTCCGGCGGGCCCCTGGACCCAGCTGCGGCTGTCAAGTCAGGAGGGGCAGGGGACGCCTCCCGGGACCCTCCGGACCCCGTCCCGGGCACCCTGCCATGCAGCAGGACCGAGGACAGAGCCCGGGGTGGGGAGGCCACCCTCCCCGAGGCCCTCAGGCCCAAAGGGACCCCATCCTGGGCCTTTGGCAGTGCTGCAGGCTGGGGGACAGGGCCCAGGGCCGGAGCACCAGACCCGGGGCCCGGTGGGGCCCCTGAACCTAGCCAGGGGCTCCCAGGCCCAGAGGCTCAGGGGAAGCCTCCCCGGGCCTGCCAAACACCATCAAGGGCACCCTGCCACACGGTAGTACCAAGGACGGAGCCCTGGGTAGGGAGGCCTCCCTCCCTGGGGCTCTCAGGGGCCACGGATGGAGCTCCTGAACCCAGCCAAGCAAAGGGAGGCTCCCCGGGCAAAACAGAACCCTGTTCTGGGCCTTTGGCAGTGCAGCAGGCTGGGGGACAGGGCCCAGGGCCGGAGCACCTGACCCTGGACCCGGCCGGGCCCCTGGACCCAGCCAGGTCTCCTAGGACCAGAGGCACAGGGGAAGCCTCCCTGGGCACACAGGACACCGTCCCGAGCACCCTGCCACATGGCAGGACCAAGGACGGAGCCTGGTGTGGGAAGGCTGCCTTTCCGGCGTCCCTGGACCCAGCCCATCCGGGGGAGGCTCCCCTGGCCCGCCGGACCCCATCCAGTGCAACCTTCCACGCAGCAGGACCAGAGACAGACCCAGGGGTGGGGAGGCATCCTGACCCGTCCAGCTGCCGGTTGAGGGCCGTTGGCCGAGAGGGGTCCCAGAGTACCTTGTCCCTAGTAATCCAGAGGAAGGCTACCCCTCTTTCTGGGAACCCACGCGCACCGAGTGGCGGAGGGGACACAGGGCACGGATGCGCCCGACCTCCTGGAGCCCTCACTGGGATCGGGGAGAGTAATGGCACCTCATCGAGACTTCCAGGGAAGTTCGGCCAACTGGTCACCTCATTGGAAAGCATTGGGTGCGACCAGATGGCCAAGGGGAGCGGTGCGACCAGATGGCCGGGACCAAAAGGACTCCCAGCTGCCCACCTTGAGCCTTCGTGGTAGGGCTCCCGCCTGCCCACGCAGGGCAGGACTCATGTTCTCGGGGACCCCGGCTGGGCCTCAGACATCGAGAGGACCACCGGAGTTCTCAGGCCCGGACGCCCAGGGGAGTACTGCCCGGGACTCATGGAGCCTGTCCTGGGCACATTGCCACGCCGTTGGCCTGAAGGAGTGAGCCCCGGACGCCCGGGGAAGGATTGCCTGAGACCCATGGAGCCCCTCCCGGGCACTTTGCCATGCCGTTGGCCTGGAGGAGGGAGCCCTGGACGCCCAGGGGAGGACTGCCCTGGACACATGGAGCCTGTCCCGGGCACTTTGCCACGCCGTTGGGCTGGGAGAGGGAGCCCCAGATGCCCGGGAACCATGGAGCCAGTTCTGGGCACATTGCCACACCGTTGGCCTAGAGGAGGGAACCCCGGACTCCCGAGGGAGGACTGGCCGGGACCCATGGAGCCTGTCCCGGGCACTTTGCCATGCCGTTGGCCTGGAGGAGGGAGCCCCAGATGCCCAGGGAAGGACTGCCCGGGACCCATAGAGCCCATCCCGGGCACTTTGCCATGCCGTTGGCCTGGAGGAGGGAGCCCCGGATGCCCGGAACCATGGAGCCCGTCCTGGGCACTTTGCCACGCCGTTGGCCTGGAAGAGGGAGCCCCGGACGCCCGGGAACCATGGAGCCCATTCTGAGCACATTGCCATGCCGTTGGCCTGGAGGAGGGAACCCCGGACACCCGATTGAGGACTGCTCTGGACCCATGGAGCCCGTCCCAGGCACTTTGCCATGCCGTTGGGCTGGAAGAGGGAGCCCCAGATGCTCGGGGGAGGACTGCCCGGGACCCATGGAGCCCATTCAGACACTTTGCCATGCCGTTGGCCTGGAGGAGGGAGCCCCAGGTGCCCGGAGAAGGACTGCCCGGGACCCATGGAGCCCGGGAACCATGGAGCCCATTCTGAGCACATTGCCATGCCGTTGGCCTGGAGGAGGGAACCCCGGACACCCGATTGAGGACTGCTCTGGACCCATGGAGCCCGCCCCAGGCACTTTGCCATGCCGTTGGGCTGGAAGAGGGAGCCCCAGATGCTCGGGGGAGGACTGCCCGGGACCCATGGAGCCCGTTCAGACACTTTGCCATGCCATTGGCCTGGAGGAGGGAGCCCCAGACGCCCGGTAACCATGGAGCACGTCCTGGGCACTTTGCAACGCCATAGGCCTGGAGGAGGGAGCCCCGGACGCCCGGGGGAGAACTGGCCGGGACCCATGGAGCCCACCCCGGGGACTTTTCCACGCCGTTGGCCTGGAGGAGGGAGCCCCGGATGCCCAGGGAAGGACTGCCCGGGACCCATAGAGCCCATCCCGGGCACTTTGCCATGCCGTTGGCCTGGAGGAGGGAGCCCCGGATGCCGGGAACCATGGAGCCCATTCTGAGCACATTGCCATGCCATTGGCCTGGAGGAGGGAGCCCCGGACGCCCGGGGGAGAACTGGCCGGGACCCATGGAGCCCATTCCGGGGACTTTTCCACGCAGTTGGCCTGGAGGAGGGAGCCCCGGATGCCCGGGGGAGGACTGCCCGGGAACCATGGAGCCTGTCCTGGGCACTTTGCCACGCCGTGGTCCGGAGCCCCCCGGATGGAGGAGAGGTGTTGTCCCAGCATAGCCCATCTGGTCACCATCAGAGAACCGCCAGCCCGGGAGGGGTGTCCCGGCATACCCTGCCCCTATTAGTCCGGAGAAAGGCTAACCCTCTATATGGGAATCCGCGCGCACCTAGTGACAGCGTGGACCCAGGGCGCAGAGGCGCCCGACCTCCTGGAGCCCTCGTTGGGATCGGGGAGACGAATGGCACCTCATCGTTACTTCCAGTGAAGCCCAGCCATCTGGTCGCCCCATAGGAAAGTATTGTGTGCAACCAGATGGCCGAGGGGGGAAGGTGCGACCAAATGGCCGGGACTAGAATAGCGCCCATCTGCCTGCCCCGAGCCTTCACGGGAGGGCTCCCGCCTGCCCTTGCAGGGCTCTGGGCTGCAGGGCTCCTGGGCTGCAGGGCTTTGGGGCTGCAGGGTTCTGGGGCTGCAGGGCTCCGATGCTACAGGGCTCTGGGGCTGCAGGGCTCTGGGGCTGCAGGGCTCTGGAGCTGCAGGGCTCTGGGGTCTGCAGGACTCTTGGGCTGCAGGGCTCTGGGGCTGCAGGGATCCAGGGCTGCAGGGCTCAGGGGGGCTATGAAACCCCACGCTGGGCCTCAGGCAAGGGGAGGACCACTGTAGCTCTCGGGTCCAGACCCCCGGGGGAGTACTACCCGGGACCGATGGAGCCTGTCCCACGTACTTTGCCAAGCTGTTGGCCTGGAGGAGGGAGCCCCAGACACCCGGGAAACATGGAGCCCATCCTGGGCACTTTGCCACGCCATTGGCCAGGAGGCAGAAGCCCCGGACACCCAGGGGGACCCAATGATCCCGTCCCAGGCACTTTGCCACGCAGTTGGCCTGGAGGAGGGAGCCACGGACACCCTGGGGTGGGCTGCCTGGGACCCATGGTGCCCATCCGAGGCACTTTGCTACGCCATTGGCCTGAAGGAGGGAGCACCGGACGCCCGGGGGAGGACTGCCCGGGACCCATGGAGCCTGTCCTGGGCACTTTGCCACGCCATGGTCCGGAGCCCCTCGGACGGAGGAGAGGTGTTGTCCCAGCATAGCCCATCTGGTCACCGGCAGAGAACCGCCAGCCCGGGAGGGGTGTCCGGCATACCTGGCCCCTAGTAATCCAGAAGAAGGCTACCCCTCTTTCTGGGAATCCACGCGCACCGAGTGACAGAGTGGACCCAGGGCACAGAGGCGCCCGACCTCCTGGAGCCCTCGCTGGGATCGGGGAGGCGAATGGCACCTAATCGGGACATCCAGTGAAGCCCAGCCATCTGGTCGCCCCATAGGAAAGTATTGTGTGCAACCAGATGGCTCCGGGCTGCAGGGCTCCTGGGCTGCAGGGCTCCGGGGCTACAGGGCTCACGACTGTAGAAATTTTTATTTATTTATTTTCTTTTTCTTTTTTTAATGTCCTCATTGCCCAGGTATTTAAGAGTTCAAACCTTGATCACTTCCCGGAGGCGCCTCTAGTGATCTTTTGGAAACCTGGAGTGGTACACTCTACACCTTGCCATCTGTACTCAACCATTAGTGCCTAGTCCACCCAATCTACCGTCGGCACCCGCCAGAGTATTTGCCAATGTGGTATAGAGGCTTAATCATTGGACTCAATTTATTAGTGCCTGTACCCATTTCATAGGGACGCCAGAATGCATTTTGCTTACATTTATGCGTTCTATCCAGCAAATGAGTGTATTTAATTGAAACCAGCCATTCTATTTTTCTAGGGGGGTTAGCCTTAACCCAATTTTTACAGATTTCCCTATGAGCAAGTAGTATTAAGTAGAAGATCAATTTGTTTGTTTTTAACAAAGAGACATAATTATTTGTGAGTCCAAAAAAGACCAGCAATTCGCTTACCTGGGGTGCTTCACCAAGTATAGAGAATATTGTGTTACTCACGTCTCGCCAGAAACCTTGGATCACCGGACAGAGCATAAACATGTGAATATAATCCCGTTTTTCCTTGTTGCATTATGGACATCTAGATGCTGTTCCGCTCCCCGGTTTAGATAATTTGTACGGAGTCTAATAGACCCTATGGAGACAAAAGAGGTGGTTCCGCCTTAAATTTGCAGGTCGAACTGTGGAGTATAGTATGTCACAAGATACTAGCCATGAATCTTGGATCTGCTCTCCTGGCAAGCACTTCTCCCACAGCTCCATCGGAAGGTTAAAATCTCCCTCCGCCAACTCCATTGGCAGCCAATAACCCTTTGCTACTTCTTTTTTGAAGGCTCCCCTGGGTACCAAACTTTCTTCCAGTTTGTTATATAGTCCTGCTCCCCGGCCGTCAGTGAGACTCCAGCTCAACATTTGCAGATACTTAAATTTTGAAAGTTGGCCATTAGACAGTGTTTGGCTTTCTTCCCAGGATATTAAGGAACCATTTGTTATCAATTGTCTCCACATAGTAATTTCTGCGTTCTTTAATGGACTCACCATGCAATCCTTTGCACATTCTGGGGATCCAAGAGAGTAAAAAATTGGCGCCATCCCACTGTAGTAAATCATTTTTAACTCTCTTCTAACTTTATGCCACGTTTCTGCTAAGCTCTGAAGGGTCTTTAAACAAATCTTTTTTTAAAGCGCAGGTCTCCATATTCAAGGATAAAGCCATATTCTCCTCCTTTTACATTTTTTTGCATTGCTGTATAGATCTTTCCTATTTCTGAATCATCTGGCCCCTTAAACAGCCTTTTCCCTCCTTTTAATAAAAAGACCCAGGCATAGTAGGATAAATCTGGCAACCTTAGGCCCCCCTTCTCATATTGTCGTCTCAGTTGTTTCCACGAAATACGCACCCCTTTCGAGGCCCAAATAAAGCTAGATATCTTGGATTGAGGTTTTTTTAACCACTCATCCTTAAAAGCCAGTGGAATATTCTGGAATAGGAAAGTAATTTTAGGGAGAATAGTCATTTTGATGATATTGACTCTCCCATAGATAGATAAAGGCAGGTGAGACCAACCCTATTTCCTTATTGATCTTTTGAAAATTAGATTCAGGGATTTGCTCTATTTTCTCAGTAATTTTAATGCCCAAGTACCGCATTTCCTTTTTAACACAGCTCTCTTGTGTGGTGCTATTCCAAGCCATTATAACCGTTTTCCCTTGGTTGATTTCATATCCTGAGATCTTTCCAAAACCTGCCGCCAACTCATAAACTTTTGGTAGCGCTAGACTAAGATTTAGAGTATATACCACCAGATCGTCCACATATAACCCCACTTTTTTTGCCAGCCCCTGGCCCGGAAAGGGAGTATCTCCTTATGTTTCCTGATTTTCTCTGCCAAGGGTTCGATATAAATATTAAAACGCAGTGGGGACAGCGGACACCTGAAGGGCCTTGTCCTTCTGAAGATGTTGAATTTTCCAGATAACCTCCGGTTAGTTAATGTTTTTGCCGTGGGGATTTTGTAAATCTTTTTTTATTGCCCTACAAAAGTTACCTTCTAAGTTTGATAATCTCAATACTTCATGTAAGTACGTCCAATTCACTCGGTCGAACGATTTAGTCGCCTCAACTGTAATAACCGCTAATGGCTCCATTTCCACAGTGGCTAAATCAATGGCGCCTATGAGGCTATAAGTTAAGTTCTTAATGCTCCTTCCAAGCACAAACCCTTTTTGATCTTCATGAAGGAGTGCTCCCACCACCCCATTCAACCTATCTGCTAATATCTTCGAATAGATCTTATAATCCGAGCTTAGCAGAGAAATAGGTCTGTATGAATCACAACAATCTGGTTTTGTATCGGGCGTAAGGATCAAAGTCACTATGACTTCTTTCCATGAAGGAGGGATCTCTTCTCCATTTTCAAAAATGGCAGTAAATAACTCCCTAAATGCTGGCATCAAATATTTACTTAATTTCTTAAAAACTTCTGTGGGCAGCCCATTTAATGACATTTTCTATTTCTTCCTCTGTTATTGTGTTATTGATGGCAACCTTTTCGGGTTCGGATACTTTATGGGGTAATTCTTGTACTAGCCAGGCTAGAACGCCCTTCCCTGTTGTACTCAGGTCTTCTTTGTATACTTCCTCATAATATTTTAACATCGTATCCTCTACATTAGCCCCTGCTATAATTGGGCATCCAGCATTTCCATAATGAAGTTCTTTTATATAGCTTCTGGCCTGATCACTTTTTATTTTCCAGGCAAGTAGCTTGCCACAACCTTCTCCATAGTTAAAATGGGCCAATTTCCTAGCTTGCCATCTTTTTTGCAGTCATCTTTCCACTACCGCCAACAGATCTGTTTTAAGAGTTTAAATCACTGAATGTCCCTCTTCATAATCTACTTCTTTACATTGTATTTTATGTTCCAAACTCTGAATTTTATTTTCTATGCTTAGAATTTCCGCCTTTCGCTGTTTGCTTTTATGTAGCTGAATTGATGTGATCCTACCCCTCAAAAAGGATTTATAGGTGTCCCAGACAATCCCTATCGAGGCACTGCCCAGATTATTGTGAAAGAATTCCTGGGATTCTAAGCCCAATTTATTTATCACCTCGTCATCGGACAGTATGGAACGATCCATGGTCCATCTCAGTTGTGCCGCTGCGATACACTGGCTAAAATCAATGTTATAGCAGAATGATCAAACAAGTATGCACCCACATGATTTAGATTATGAACCTCATCTTTTATATTTTGATCCACCAAAAACAAGTCTATTCTGGATTGATGCCCATATTTATTGTTGTTAAAAGTAAAACTCTTCAAAGATCCCTTCTTCTCACTCCAAATATCACACCATCCAAGAGTCTTTATTGTATTTTTTATCAATGTTTTCAATTTACTATGCATAATACTCCTGCTTTTGGTGGAACGGTCAAGGTTATCATCAAGAACCACATTAAATTCACCTGCCACTATGACAGAATCAGGGAAATCCAGCAGTTCAGCGAGCATGTTACTGAAGGGTGAAGGGTCATCAGTATTCGGTCCATAATAACCTACTACTGTATATAGTCGAACGGAATGTTTAACTTTTGCAATTACCCACCTTCCGGCCCTATCCACCCTGCTTTCAATTACCTCCAACTGAGAATCGTTTTTAATCAAGATTGCCACCCCCCTTATGGTGCGTTTCTGCTCTGTACATACAATCTTCTGTACCCATCTCCTACTCTTAAACAACACTCTCATCTCCTCACCCGTTAGATGTGTTTCTTGAACTAAGATAACCTAGGCTAAAGAGTCTTTTGAACATTGCAAAATCCTCTAACGCCTCGGACTTCCCCTTAATCCATTTACATTCCATGATAAAAACTCTATCAATGGTTTCTGCTTTGTTGTCATATCTATACTTTTTTTTGTTCTTATGGCTGTGCTTCTACCTAAGTTCTGATGTATAATGAGGACTTCATTTTTTTTGCTTTTTATCCCATGCTCCCGCACCCGTACACGAAAAAATACCCGTGATTACGGAGGACTCGCTAGTCTACTTATACCCATCATAGAAATAATGCTAAACCACTGAGGAACCTTTAACTCCGCATTAACAACACTGTGTACCTTGCAAATTAACAAAAAAAGTTACTTCAGTCATATTCCAGCTCCTGATATCGATCTCAAGAACTCTTCTGCCTCCTCAACCCTATGACAAGTCTGCATCTTGTTATTGAACATTACAGGTGGGCTAGCCGGAAATTTCAACTGAGCCGTGGCTCCCAGACTTTTAAAGGATTCAATCAAATTACCTAATTCCCATTGCTTGGTAGCCATTACTTGTGAAATATCTGACCTGATCTCAAAATTGATACCATCCACTATCAGAGATCTTTATTTTAAGGCCTTAAGAAGGATTTCTTCTTTGAAATTATAAGTGTGGAAATTTACCAATATCTTTCTCGGTTTGGCTTTATTAACCTTCCTTCTATATGGGTCTCTTTGGACCCTTTGTATATCCATACTTAGTTCTTCTTCTGTCCATTTAACCTGTAACCCTTCCTTGATCAGATGTATCACAAACTTTTTTATGTTCTCTCCTTCGGCTCCTTCTGGGACCTTAAGTAATCGAAGATTACATCTTCTTTGGTTGTTTTCCATTGATTCTATGTTGTCCTTCAGCTGTTGTTCATTAGTCCTGAGGTCACTAATCTCCTTAGTAATAACCGCTACCTGAGATGCCAGATCTTTCATTCCGATCTCCAATTGGGAGGTTCTTTCTGCCACATCATCTAGTTTTTTCCCTAGATTCTCACAGACAGACCGGATTTCTTTCAGATTTGATTCAGATGTCTCAAACCTATTTCTAACCTCGGCTGTCAATAGATATATCAACTCCGTAACTGATTGCTCCTGGGTTTGTGGTTGAGGCTGTGCTTATAGTAGGGGCTCACTTTTGACTTGGTTCCCACCAGTCGCACATAAATCTTCCCCCTCTTTAGTTGCTCCATTGGGAAGTTCACTTAACGTCTCAGAAGTCTCTTCCTGCAACTGAACTTGTGCAGGTTGAGCCTCCATTGTTCCAGAAATGTAATGCTGAGAATCAAAAAAGTCCGAGAGCCCTTCCAAAACCTGAAACTTATTACTACTAACAGCGTCTACCTCTCTATGCAAGCTAGTCTCAGGAGGGCTGATGGTGGGGTTCTTTAATAGGAGCGTTTTAGGAGCTACCTTGAAGAAGTTCTCAGAGAGGGAGTGATTTTAAGATTTAATACTTGAGCTTCTCAGTTCACCTTAGATTTCCTTTTTTTCTTCAGGGTTACCCACTCTCCAGTAACCGAGCCCCCCTGTTTTAATGGAAGAGAATGCTGTGTTCCACTATTTGAGTTTAGAGGGCCCCCCCTTCATACAGCTTTTACTTAGCCCGCTCTTCAGATGGTACCGATTTTGCTCTTTTTTTGTTCCGACTGCTCCTTCCACTTGTTCAGCTTGATGGAGGCCAAATATGCTTAGGCTCCCATCTACACTCCTTCCCTTATCAAAGATGCCCTTGGAACCCATTTGACATCAGTTATGGCCCCAGCTCCGACCCCTTCAACTCTTGTGACTATTTTGGCCAGTGCCTGCACACATTCACCCTGTGCCTTATTACTTTGCTCTTCACTGACCTGCTTCAAAGGGTCACCTTTTACCCTGGTATTCAATTTTGCATCTACCTTGCTCAGCCTCGGTTTGTAGATGCCTCTGTTTCCAGACTGCTGCATCAGCCCTTTTTGGCCCCTGCCGAGCTCCCGAGCTGCTCACGCCCAGCAGGGGTCCAGGATCGCGGGAACCTACCGCGTCTGAAGGATCCAGGGATTCAATCTCGTCCACCAGCACATCTGGTCCCTTGCTCTCCCACTCCCCGGCATCGCGCCGCACCTCACCACACCGCCTTCTCGACTCCACCTCAACCCAAAGCCGGAAACACGGGTAGGAGCAGCAGAGTGCCACCGGAAGGAAAAACAAGCTGACCGCACGAAGGCGGACACAAGCGCCGTGCTCCACTACGCAGCCCCTCGTATGGATCGCGAGACCAACCCGGTAAGAGGCTGCCTTGCTTCACGTTTTAAAAAGCTCTCACTCCCTACCTTCTCCGAAAACTTCTCAGTGGACAAGAAAACATCCGCTTTCAACGCTATGGGCTATTCTCTTCTAAGTCCGCATAATTTCCTCTCCCTATTCCGGAGCCTTCGCGACCGCGAACTAAGTGGCCGCCATGTTTCCCCAACTTTTCCTACTCTCCTGTAGAAATTTATTTTGATTTGGATCTGCAATAGATGTGCCAATAAAAGAAGCCCATCAAGAAGAAGAACATCGCTTATGGTTTACTGTTTGAACATTAATACTGCATTGAAAGAATGTTGATTGTGAATAACATTGTTTTTCCATTGTGTAAAGTAATTAAGTCTTTGAGGAATTGTCAATGCACACTCATGAATGAGTGTATCAGGTATTGCACATCCTGTCTAGAAAAAATTGCTCTAGTTTATACTTCTTTGTTGAATTGGTGGTAGGGTGGAACCATAGGTAGTGCACACCAAGTAAGAATATTTTTTGTACATTGGGTTTAGTTAGTGTAATAGTGTAATTTGAGTGCACGCAAGCTGTTATTTCTTTCCGACACTTTCTAAAAGTGGTATTTCTAAAAAATAGCAATATTAAATACAGCTTTACCAGTAGAGATGATTTATCACCATTCCAAAGATATGAAACGTGATATAGCTTCTCCTCTCTAATCAAGAATGATAGAGTAAAAGTGTATTAAGGAATTCCCCGTGTTAAACTATGAGAGGAGTAGGCCTCAAAGTAGTGAAAAACGAATGTAGGTGTTTTTCACTACGAGGACATGCAAAACTTAAAGGTACATGTCCTACCTTTTACTTGCATAGCACCATACCCAATGGGCTACCTAGGGCCCACATTAGGGGCAGGAATGGACTGGCAGTACTAGGCATCTGGCACTTCCCCTGGAGACTGGAATGGTGGGGGCGAGTTTTGCAGAGGTGCGGGGAGTTTTTTTTACTGGGGCCGGTTTTGCATTGGTGCTGCAAACTCGGGCCCCTTAACAAAAGCAGCAAGCAAGCGTTTCCAGCCTGCCAAGGCCAAGCAGTACTTCCCCAGGGGCTGGTCTGAGATAATTGCCAGGGCTGCTTTGTTTTTCTAGTCCTACACTGCTTAAGGGTGACTTATGTGTAAGAAAAGGGGAGTTTAAGGCTTGCCAAAGGGTTTTAAATGCCACGTCGAAGTGCCAGGAAAACTGCATGCACAGGATCTGCAGTGGCATGCCTGAAACACGTTTACAGGGCTACTGGTGTGGGTGGCACAATCAGTGCTGAAGGCTCACTAGTAACATTTAATTTACAGGACCTGAGTATATGGTATACCACCTTACAAGGACCTTACAAGTAAACTTGATATGCCAATTGTATATACACCAATGTTACCATATTTAGGGGAGAAGCACATGCACTTTAGCATGGGCCAGCAGTGGTAAAGTGCTCAGAGTCATAAGGCAATGAATCCTGCAAAAAGAGGAAGTAAACAGGCAAAACGTTTGGGAGAAGACCACCCTAAGGCTGACAGGTTTAACAGAAACTATATCATCAAGTATTCGGGTAACTTGCCCAGTCCCCATGGAGGAAATCACTTCGACGATTGAGAACCACAGTACTCATCTAGTAGTACTAGCTGGTATTTGGCAATTGGGAAATGGGCCAAATAAATCAACTGCTATTCGTTCCCAGAGAATCTGGACAGCAGATTAGGCATCATCAAGGGTTGCTGTTTCATTGTTGAAGACAGACATGTGCAGAGATGGCAGGTTTGTTGTTCTTTCTCAGCCATGGCATCACGTTCTGGAAACCACATCCTCTCTCCTAGTGCTTTCTTGGTGGCTAGGATTCCTCTTGACCCTTCTTAGAAAATTATCCTCTTTGCTGGCAGCAATTATCCGCAACAGTGCTGAGGGTGTGCCCGTTTCTAAAATGAAATGGAGGTATTCTTCAGCCAGTGATGACTTGGGCCTGGTCATGGGCAGCAGGTAGTGTGAGAAGTAGTCAGAAGGGTTTAGTTCTTTCCCTGGCTTGTGAATGATATCATAATCATACTCTTGCAAACGTACCCCATTGTTCAATTCTTTGAGGCATTTTTGCCTTTGGACTTCCAAAAATTGTTTATAGTGCTTGATGATCTGGGATTATAGTGAATTGTTTGGCATAGAGGAAGATGTGAAAGTGTTCACAAGCCCGGATGACCACCAGGCTCTGGCTCTACGTGCCATAATGTGGGACTGGCGACTGGGATGAGCGGGTTCGCCATGGTATTTAAGGACATGCCTCGACACCTCCTCCTCGCCAGCTGTGATGTCTTTTAAGGGGATTGGCAGGAACAACACGGACTCGCTGGTGAGGGGCAATCCCTCTATTTCCAATTGAGCTTCTCGCAGTCTCCTGGCAAGCATACCTTACTCAGTTCCCACATATGTCACTTCCCCCTTCTATTGCCTCTCCCAGCCCTCCTCCCCTCCCCTTGCCTTGGTCTAGTCGTGGTTTCTCCCCAGGTCCTGGCACCCACTTCCACAGAAAGCATCTTATTTCCATTGTACAGCCCTATGCTGTGGTGTTTTCACCCACATTTATCTGATGAATTAGAGAGCTATTGACAGAGCAGGCATGGATATCTCTATTTTCAGAATCCAAGGGGTTAGAAGGGCCTTGGCCCCAATTCCTATTCTATAGAAGCTAGACTGGAGGACCTAATTTGTAAGGCTGATTGGTTCCCAGATTCAATTTTCAAACGATTCTACTCTAGATCGTAGGTTATCCCATTTTCATTGTACTTGGTGAGCTGTGAACTTGCTTAGTGTGAGCCATTGATAATAACATAGAATTGGAAACGTTATATGAATCATTAACAAGAATTTTCAGTTTTACTAAGGACACAGAGGCAAGGATTATCCCATCCTTGTTATTTATCGTGTAAATGACAATATTGAAGATTAATTACGAATGTCTTAATTGTTACTGTCATGTAAATGCATTTTGCGCTGTCCCACCTGATGTTTTATGGATTGAAAGCTGTTTAGAATGGGATGAGAGCTTGTTCTTTTACGTGGTTACAGATCAGAAGCAAGAACAAACCCTTAGGAGATTTGGTACCACTTGATAATTCTATGTCAGGACGGAGGCTCCGATTATGCTTGTGTCAATTTCTTTACTGAAACACAGCAGCCAATAAAAACACAGTAAAGAAACAAAAAACTACATTACCCATAAACCCTGGGTAACCATAGAGTACATAAACAGTATATAAAGAGTCATAGAGGTCACCACTTCCTCTTTCTTTGCTGCTCCGCAGCCAGTTAAGTGCTTTTCCTTACTATTGCATTACTGTGCTTTCAATTTTGTTATACTTGAGCACGTTTGGTTATACTTGCTAGCGCTTTGTTTCTATCGATATATTTGCTGCGCTATTGTGGTATGCTCTTTGGAACACTCCGGTTCCTTTGCTCGCCCTGCTGCTTACCGGCGTTCTTTCGCCGCTTGGTTGTCGGGGGCGTGTGTTTCACCCCCCGTTGCAGGTTGCTATTTGCACCTGTGAAAGTCTTTAGTGGAGCGGGAGCGGGGCTGAGAGACGCGCATCCTGCTTGCGCGTCTCCCATTGTCGGCAGGCACGCTTCGCGCATGCGCAGTTTCACTGCTTGTTCTGCCTCGGCGGCCAGCGGTGGAACTGCGCATTAACCATTGTTTTGCCAGCTTCTGACAGGACTTTGCGAGTGCTCGAGCAGACTCCATGTGGAGATAAGTGATTTTGGCTGTCAGCCTTGCCCATTTGCCAGCCGATAGACCCCAGACGCCCTAGTTTATTTCAGGACTGGGGTTGTAATAATTTTGAATAAGGCTTCGCCTAGAGTGTTTTAGCAAGCCCTCCCTCCACACTTTACTCAATTTGACAGGTTTCTTCCTGCTACTTTTGGCTTGCTTTGGGGTATACACTCCCCCTGCATTGCCCTTTGGGCGTCAATATTTTTTCTCTCCTCTTTGGGCATATATTTCCTTTACAAAAAGGTCATAATGGGTGACTATTATGAGGACGAGGATGATTATTATTACGCTGAGGAAGAGCCGGCTGGCTCTGAGGGTGCTGAATATATGGACAAGGCCTTGTACCAAGCTATCGCCCCTCTGAAACGGCATTTATCAGAGTATGCTACTCATCAGGGCTGGCTACCTAAGTCGGGACGCTCAAAAAAGTTACCTAAGAATCCTCATATGGCGGATTTTGTTAAATTGGCCAAGAATCTCTCTTCTTCAAAAACTTCTAAAAAATCATCCTCTTATGTTAAGGCGCAACAGGTTTCTCCCATTCCAGATGATTCTTCCTCTACTGACACTTCTTCCGACGCAGCGGTTCCACCTCCTAAGAAGAAGGCTCGCAAAGAGCATTTTGTAGATGCTTCTTCCGCTCCCCAGGTGTTGACATTTGATCCAGATGACATTATCCACCCAAATTCTTCTGCCTGGCTTCCCTCTCCTGAAGTGGCGGACTATGTTCAATCACACATTCGTAGGCCTTTTGAAAAAGATGTTCGCGCACGCTTGCGCTCTGAGTGTCCCCGTCCAGATCTTGCTGATAAGTTGGCGGATACTCCAGAAGTTGACCCTACTATGGTCACCTACATGCGCAAGTATTCCAAGGATCTGAAAAAAGGTCTGGACAGATCATGGAGGTCCTGCCAGGACAAATTGTTGGATCTTTTGGGTCCCCTGACTAAGATTTTAGATTTGGCATATTGTGCAAAAAATTCCAACTCTATGATTGACCCTGAGAAATTAGTAGGATGGTCTCAGAGGGCCATCTGCATTCTAGGCAATGCGAATTGTGCCTTATCCTGCGAACGATTCAAAAGGGGGTGGTGATGGACAGAGTATCTGAATTAAGCAGAACACTCCTACCCAGTCAAAAGATCAGGGCTTGATCCATCACCGTTTTTAAGCTCACTGCACCATCCCAGTTCAGAACCTGGCTACATGCATATTAGTCTGACCCTGGCCCAGTGCATCATGGGAACAGGGCAGACCAAACTACCAAGCCAATTCTTTACTGGAAAGGAAACAAGCTTCCGGGGACCGGTTTCTGGCATTATAGCCATCTTCGGCCCGGCTTGCTTGAATCCTGATGGTGCAGTGAGCAAGGGACTCACATCTGAGCATACCCTTCCACACTTGTGGTGGCCAAAACGATTCAAAAGGGGGTGGTGATGGACAGAGTATCTGAATTAAGCAGAACACTCCTACCCAGTCAAAAGATCAGGGCTTGATCCATCACCGTTTTTAAGCTCACTGCACCATCCCAGTTCAGAACCTGGCTACATGCAAATTAGTCTGACCCTGGCCCAGTGCATCATGGGAACAGGGCAGACCAAACTACCAAGCCAATTCTTTACTGGAAAGGAAACAAGCTTCCGGGGACCGGTTTCTGGCATTACAGCCATCTTCGGCCCGGCTTGCTTGAATCCTGATGGTGCAGTGAGCAAGGGACTCACATCTGAGCATACCCTTCCACACTTGTGGTGGCCAAAACGATTCAAAAGGGGGTGGTGATGGACAGAGTATCTGAATTAAGCAGAACACTCCTACCCAGTCAAAAGATCAGGGCTTGATCCATCACCGTTTTTAAGCTCACTGCACCATCCCAGTTCAGAACCTGGCTACATGCAAATTAGTCTGACCCATGCCCAGTGCATCATGGGAACAGGGCAGACCAAACTACCAAGCCAATTCTTTACTGGAAAGGAAACAAGCTTCCGGGGACCGGTTTCTGGCATTACAGCCGTCTTCGGCCCGGCTTGCTTGAATCCTGATGGTGCAGTGAGCAAGGGACTCACATCTGAGCATACCCTTCCACACTTGTGGTGGCCAAAACGATTCAAAAGGGGGTGGTGATGGACAGAGTATCTGAATTAGGCAGAACACTCCTACCCAGTCAAACGATCAGGGCTTGATCCATCACCGTTTTTAAGCTCACTGCACCATCCCAGTTCAGAACCTGGCTACATGCAAATTAGTCTGAACCTGGCCCAGTGCATCATGGGAACAGGGCAGACCAAACTACCAAGCCAATTCTTTACTGGAAAGGAAACAAGCTTCCGGGGACCGGTTTCTGGCATTACAGCCGTCTTCGGCCCGGCTTGCTTGAATCCTGATGGTGCAGTGAGCAAGGGACTCACATCTGAGCATACCCTTCCACACTTGTGGTGGCCAAAACGATTCAAAAGGGGGTGGTGATGGACAGAGTATCTGAATTAAGCAGAACACTCCTACCCAGTCAAAAGATCAGGGCTTGATCCATCACCGTTTTTAAGCTCACTGCACCATCCCAGTTCAGAACCTGGCTACATGCAAATTAGTCTGACCCTGGCCCAGTGCATCATGGGAACAGGGCAGACCAAACTACCAAGCCAATTCTTTACTGGAAAGGAAACAAGCTTCCGGGGACCGGTTTCTGGCATTACAGCCGTCTTCGGCCCGGCTTGCTTGAATCCTGATGGTGCAGTGAGCAAGGGACTCACATCTGAGCATACCCTTCCACACTTGTGGTGGCCAAAACGATTCAAAAGGGGGTGGTGATGGACAGAGTATCTGAATTAAGCAGAACACTCCTACCCAGTCAAAAGATCAGGGCTTGATCCATCACCGTTTTTAAGCTCACTGCACCATCCCAGTTCAGAACCTGGCTACATGCAAATTAGTCTGACCCTGGCCCAGTGCATCATGGGAAAAGGGCAGACCAAACTACCAAGCCAATTCTTTACTGGAAAGGAAACAAGCTTCCGGGGACCGGTTTCCGGCATTACAGCCGTCTTCGGCCCGGCTTGCTTGAATCCTGATGGTGCAGTGAGCAAGGGACTCACATCTGAGCATACCCTTCCACACTTGTGGTGGCCAAAACGATTCAAAAGGGGGTGGTGATGGACAGAGTATCAGATACTCGGTCCATCACCACCCCCTTTTTGTAATTATCCTGCGAACGTCGCCGTTCCATTCTGATGAAGTTGGATCCTAAGTTGACGGATCTCGCCCCTTCCGAGTCAGGTTCAATGGCGCAAGGCTTTCTCTTTGGTCCCCCCTTTTTGAAAGAATTGACAAACTTTGTGGCAACGTTCAGTGGCCTCGACAAGGCGCAAGCCAATTTACATCGTGCCTTCCGTCCGGTTTTCGGACGGGCCGGACGAAGGGGACGTTCGTCCGGCCGGGGAGGTAACCAGCCTAATCAACGCGGCGGTCAGTCCCACAGAGGAAGCGGCCAAGACACCTATGGATCTGGCAAATTTCCAGCAAGGGCAGAGGCAACTTCAACAAAGGCGGCTATGGAGGAGCCCAAGGAGGACGTCAAGATTCCTCCAACTCAGGTGAGCTTGATTCTAGCTTCCGAGGTTGTTTTGGGGGGCAGACTAAAAAATTTTCTCCACAATTGGCGGCTAATCTCCAGCGATGCCTGGGTGTTGGAGACGGTGCAAGGTTTCAAACTAGAGTTTTACGAACGCCCTCTCCAACACCGCCTTCCTTTTCCCCTTGTTTTTTCCCAACTCGATCAGGACTTCATCTCCGAAGAAGTCGACTCTCTTCTGGCGAAAGGGGCCATCGTTCCATCTTCCTGTCATCCCGACGGCTTTGTCAGCAACATTTTTCTAGTAGAGAAAAAAGGAGATGGTTCACGTCTGGTCCTCAACCTCAAAGATTTCAATGGCGGCATTCTCTACCGTCATTTCAAGATGGAGGGAATACATCTGCTTCGAGATCTTCTTCAAGAAGGGGACTGGATGGTCCGTCTGGACCTGAAAGACGCCTATCTGTCTGTGCCGATCTATGTTCCTCATCGTCGCTTCCTTCAGTTTCAGTGGCTGGGCAAATGGTTCGAGTACACTGTCCTCCCTTTCGGTCTTTCTTCCGCTCCATGGTGCTTTACGAAGCTCATGCGCCCTGTGATGGAATCTTTGCGGGCCCGTGGAGTCCGTTTGATTGTCTATCTAGACGACATTCTTTTGATGGCTCACTGCCCTCTTCTTCTTCAACTTCATTTACGATGGTCCATAGATCTATTACAGTCTCTGGGTTTTCTTGTCAACCCTCTGAAGTCAGATTTTCAACCCTCGCAACAGATGGAATTTCTCGGGTTCCGCATCGATTCGGTGGCCTGCCAGCTCCTTCTTCCCGGCCCGAAGATCAGAGCAATCAAACGGGAATTGCGCTTGGTCTTGTCCAAGCAGGTGGTCTCTTTGCGATCAGTGGCTCGGATCGTGGGTCTGTTGTCCTCTTCCATCCAAGCCATTTTTCCGGGTCCCTTACATTATCGCGCTCTTCAGCGCCTCAAGATCAAACATCATCAGCGGGGCGTTCGCTACTCAGATCTTGTCTCTCTTTCGGAGGAGGCTCGCTTGGAAATGTTGTGGTGGCTGGACCACATGGAATCCTGGAACGGTCGTGCCCTATTCGGAAAGACTCCAGACATGGTTATAGGGTCAGATGCGAGTCTTTGGGGTTGGGGAGCCCGGTGCGGTTCTCTGACGACCGGGGGTCGTTGGTCCCAGGAGGAGTTATCCCTCCACATCAACCGTCTAGAGCTTCTTGTGGGCTCTTTCGCGATTCGTTGTCTCTCCCCTCAGGCGACAAACTGTTGCATCCTCCTCCGCATGGACAACATTTCAGCGGTGAGGTATGTCAACAAGCTCGGGGGCACGAAGTCCAAACTCCTGTCGGAAATTGCGAAGGACTTCTGGCATCTGCGCCTCCAGCGCCTGATCACGATTATTGCCGAATACCTTCCTGGTCGGGACAATCGTATTGCGGATTGGAACTCTCGCCATCTACGGGATTACAGCGACTGGCGTCTTCCCCCTCGGGTGTTTCGGTCATTGTCCCGGACTTGGGGACCATGCCACATGGATCTTTTTGCCTCTCGCCTGAACAGTCAACTTCCCCTGTTTTACAGCTGGCGTCCGGATCCGGAGGCTCTTGCCACGGATGCCTTTCTCCAGACTTTGCCGCCTCACCTGTGCTATGCATTTCCTCCCTTCATGATGATTCCCAGGGTTCTAGCCCGCACAAGGCGGTTTCTCTCGGAGATCATTCTCATCACTCCTCTTTGGAGGGCTCAGGCGTGGTTTCCAGTGCTTCTGGAGATGAGTTGCTCTCCGCCGCTCCTTCTCCCCAACAGGTGGAACCTGTTGCTGGACCCTCTTCTGGAGCCTCACCCCCTCATTCTTTCGGGTCATCTCCATCTTGTAGCGTGGCGAATTTCGGGGGACGCTGGCAAATCTCAGGCCTTTCTTCAGACGCTGCCCGATTTATCGGCGAAGCTTGGGCCCCCAATACCCACAAACGTTATGCGTCAGCTTGGAAATGGTGGTGTGATTGGTGTACTCAATGGTCAGTGGATCCCTCTTCTGCAGATGTCATGTTAGTTCTGAATTTTCTAGCTTCTCTTGCTTCTTCAGGCTTGGCTTACAGAACGATAAATAACTTCCGTTCTGCTATTTCTGCTGGTCATGTTCCTGTGGATAGTAAACCTATTGGGGAGCATCCTTTGGTATCCAAATTGCTCAGAGGCGTTCGGATGGTAAAACCTCCTTGCCCTAAGTATGTCGCCTTATGGGATGTCTCCGTGGTTTTACGTTTCTTGAGTTCCTGGCCAGCTAATTCCTTGCTTTCTCGTAAGCAACTATCAGCTAAGCTCACTATGTTGCTATGCCTGTTATCCTGCAAACGCGTGTCAGATGTTCGTGCTTTGGATCTTGCCGGACGCACTTTTTCTCCGGAAGGTGTTTCCTTTGCCATTTCTCGCCGTAGTAAATGTAACACGTCTTCTGTGTCTTATCCTTCATTTCCGCACAATCCGAAACTGTGTGTGGTTCAATGCATTAAGGATTACGAGGTGAGTACTGCACCTTTTCGACAGGATTTGCAGGGTCAACTGCTTATAGCTTTGCAAAAGCCTTTTAAGCCGGTCTCTCCCGCTACCCTGGCACGTTGGGTGCGCTGGCTCATGTTGGATGCGGGTATTGACGTCTCCGTCTTTGGTGCCCACTCTACTCGGGGAGCCATGGCTTCAAAGGTTTTTTCATTGGGGGTCGGCCTCCAGGATATCATGAAGGCCGCTGATTGGTCTTCGGAGTCTGTATTCAAAACGTTTTATTTCAAACCTATTGTTGATGTTGCTTCTGTTGTGGTGGATAAGCTTCAAACAAGCATAATCGGAGCCTCCGTCCTAACATAGAATTTAAAATTTGCTAACATTCGTGCCAAGAATTTTTAATTCTATTAACGACAGGAGGCGAGGATTATCCCACCCTTATTTACAATTTATATTGTATTTATTCTGCATTATTGCTGTATCATTATATTGCATTTCTCAGAATTTTTTCCCGCCCTGTTTTAAAATTTGTACATCTTCCTTTGGAATGGCCTTTACGGCTCTGTCTTTTCTTTCCTCCAGGCTCCGACCTTAAATGAGGTGTGTTGCGAGTTTCTTCTCTTCATTGGACTACTGTTGTTCCTGTGGCTATGGGAAGTTCCTTCGCACCTTCATCCAGATGATGACTTCTCCTTGGGACGTCCTTAATGGATTGCTGGACTTGTCGTTGTTATTCCTTTTGGGTTCTGGACAATGAAAGAGGAAGTGGTGACCTCTATGACTCTTTATATACTGTTTATGTACTCTATGGTTACCCAGGGTTTATGGGTAATGTAGTTTTTCGTTTCTTTACTGTGTTTTTATTGGCTGCTGTGTTTCAGTAAAGAAATTGAGACAAGCATAATCCTCGCCTCCTGTCCTTAATAGAATTGAAAATTCTTGGCACGAATGTTAGCAAATTTTAAATTATATTGCAGCAAGAGAGGTAGTCCCGCAAGAGATAGGGGTGTTTATTACATAGGCTACTGTTGTATAGGGACTCAAACTGTTTCCCCCCAAAAAAACATGGCTATTGTAGGTCTTTCAGTTTAACGTTTACTGTGTTGATAAAACGTTATATAGCTTTGTTGTAATAACGCAAGGAGAATGCATAAGCCTCGCTTCAATGTCTTTAATAGATCTGAAAATGTTTGCTCAAGATTGCTATAGAAGTTTCTATTCTAGCTCAACACAATTTCGTTCTGTGAAGTTTTTGCTTATGTGTAATAATGTAAAATTGTCAAAATAATAATGGGAAGTGTTGCACAACACAAAAGTAAAAAATTAAAATAAATGATCGCCGGTAAATGTCTGAGATTTTAATTAAAACGTTAACATTCCATGTAAATCTTTTAGGCTCTAATATGGCATCTGTAGTTTTTTTCACTTGAGCCTCTGAAGTCATGATCTGTACCGCTGAATTTATCAAATTAAATTGCTACCCTTTATGTCACCAGCTTTAGAAAGCGTTCATTTAACAACAGTGAGTATCAAGCAGAAATGTTCCATTATGTTAGCACTGTTACTAAATCGTTTCAGTAAAAACACACACCCAAGATGGCCGACAATTTAACCCCTCCAACGAGTACGTTAGCGTGTCTGTCCTTTTCTCTCTTCTGTAGGTGTGTCTGCAAGCATAGCCCGTACTTGCAAACTAAAAAGAGGTTACTAGAGGCTCATTCTGTAAAGTCCACAAGTGTTTAAAATGTGCAAATGATTGACGTCGAGAGATACCGTATGACTGAAACGCGATACCTTTGCTCAGAGTGCTCTCTGCCCTGCAGGGAGGAGTCATCTACTGACAGTTTTCCCTTGCATAATGTAGTTAGATCACTCGATCCTGCCCACGATTTAAATGTGCCAATGGTCTGATCGTGAGCCACTGCTGCAGTCTTTCATCTGCGAGGTGCAACAAAGTTTTTGGGGAGCCCCACTGACTGTTGAGGGTTGCAAGGGTCAGTCCAGCGGGGAGGGGGTCACCTGCCTCTTGTGGTCCAGTACTGAGCCCGCAGTAGTCGGTCGTTGCCATGGCCTGGTGGCAGGTAGAGAGGGGCTTCAAGAATGCGATCTCTAAAGACGTGAATCCGGATCTTGCCAAGGAGCGGGAAGCACCCCCTTTCTCCTTGGAGAGATTTACCAATATTCTGGACGGTGGAGCTGAGAACACCCGGTTGCGGAGGACAGTAGGTGAGTTCTGAACACCTGTCAGCTTTCACTCTCCAAGTCACGTTCATCTGGGAAAAGTGACACATTGCCAACCTTAAACAGTACAGAGTTTGGGGTTTAATGTATCTCGTTGTTCTTTGTAACAAATTAATATAAATACCAGGAAAAAGTTGAAGCAGCATAGACAACATTTTTTTATCTCACATTGACATATTTGGGAAGAAATGCTTTTCCTTCCAAAGAGTGACAGAACACAAATCATAAAATATACAAAATGTGGTCTAGCAAGGAGGGAGAATCCCTTTAAAGTGTGAGATGGCCTGGAATAATATAATGGAACCCACAACGTCTTATTCAGATGGCTGGAGGGGTTGATTGAAAGGTGTAAAATCGAATAAAACGTGTGAACAGGGGGTCAGCCACGTCGGCACTTACTTTGTATTGGTTTTAAATATCCATTCCACACGTGTTGTAGTAAAATGAACCAAACAAATTGCTTGCGGAGGCAGCCCAAGTTTTGAAGCCACAATTCCCGAAGCCTTTATTTATAAAACAGTACTGTAACCCCTTTACGTAACTTTTGCAAGTCCTAAACCCCTTTTGACTGTCTTTATTTTCAAATAACGCATGGACATGTTGATCATTTTCACGATTTTTTAAATCTCATTTTGTACTTTATATTGATATCATGCACAAAATCAGCATCTATAAGAATGTAAATTAATCAGAAAGAGTCAATAAAATTCCTGGGGACGTGTAAAACGGCAAAGATCAGGGTGGTAATAGATCGTTCCCTTGAATAGCACTTGAATCACTCAGTGGAGAGTGAGTGGATGATTATTATTATTATTAGCAACATTTATTAAGCGCATGGCTACCCGAAACTGGCTACCTAGCCCTAGCCATCCCTGCCGGAGACCATCAAACTTAAATAAACAAGTGAGTTTTCAGTTGCTTTCTAAAGCTAGACAGGTTGTCATCCAGTCTAAGACTGACAGGCAGAGAGTGCCACATTATAACAGAGAATGCACAAAGCTCATCTTTTCCGTTCAGCATTTACTCATGAAAACTCAATTCTTGGCCCAAGTCCAGGGCTTTAAGTAGGATTAAAAAACTAGGGGGGGCTCTCAAAGGGGCGTGACCAACGTAAATATGGGCGTGGTTTAAAAACACCAGCTAAAAATCTGTGCTTAGGTCACCAGGCGCTCTATAAATCGCTAAATAAATAAATAATAAATATGATACAAGTAACATCATACCTACAACAAGTTAGTACTATTGTCAATGGTTGTTAGATGCTCAAGATAAATAAGCAGCAAGATTGGCTTGTATAGAATATTGAAAAAGCTTCCACTGGTGCCACTAGGACAATGTTGCTGCTCCTGAGTTTCAAAAAGAGAAGGGAAATCTAGAGAGAAAATGTCTCTCTTTAAAGGATTTTTCTTCTCCTACAATGCTCCCCTGGCATGACGTCATGCCCTGACTTCTCCACTACTGAGAAGTGAGCAGTGTCAGTACGCGCACATGATGTGCTTGCTGTCACTGCAGTCCGGAAAAAAATGGACTGCCTTTGCCAGGGCACAAAACAGAGTCCGATAGAGACCCGTTTCGTGGCCTCCTTTAAAAAACTGCCGGTGCTCAGACCCGGTGAGACCCGGCCCACTTAAAACCCTGCCCAAGTCATCTCAGGTAATGCGGTGAGAATCTGGAACTCGCTTCCTCCTTTGCTCCGTGCCATCACCTCCATCCAGATCTTCAAAGCGGACCTCAAATCTCTTCTATTCCAAAGACACTTTCAGAACTAATTCCGTCCTTCTCAGACCCCGCCAGGAAGTTCTTTAGTCATTGTAAATTTGTCATATATATTTATATTTTAGTTTGTACATTCTGTGCTTGCTGTGTTTGATATTGTGTTCCTTTTGCCTGCGTTGTTTTGATTCAATGGCCTGCTATTTTTCGCCAGGAAGTTTAGTCATTGTAAATTTGTCACATATATTTATATTTTTGTTTGTACATTCTGTGCTTGCTGTGTTTGATATTGTGTTTCTTTTGCCTGTGTCGTTTTGATTCTATGGACTGCTATTTTTGTTTGTTCCATTTTTGTAACAGTTCTCTCATGTAACGTAACTGGTTCTCTTGTACAGTGCTCTGACACCTTCGGGTAAAGTCTGCGCTTTATAAAAATGCATTAAATAAATATGATGTGGATAAAGGAAAATTGTGTTTGGAGGAGTGTTACAAAGCCTATATGGAAACCCACCATTTCTAGCACTTCTGTTCGTGATTAATCGAGGCTTTGTTTCAAATTGAATCACATGTATCTCACATTGGAGATTCATGTGATATCTCACTAAGAAGGGACCTCATATAAGATCATACTCCATGAATTGATCGTTGAGTTTGTAAATCCTCTTTTTGAACTCAAGGTCCACTTTACAGGCTAAGCTAAGTAGTTTCAAATTACAACAGTATGTGAGTGTACACCACACAGGTTGTAATTTACGATTGTTCTTGTTAATATGGACCCTAGTGTATTGTTGATATTTCAGTTTGCACACTGACTTTTTCCGTTCCAGTTAATCTTCTAGGAGATCATTTAGCCCACGGCAAGCGGTCTGTGTAGGCTGCTTTGGAGTCATAGGCCCTGGAGCCACGTACCTTGTGGCAGATCACCCTCCAAATCAAAATTAAGCTTCTGCATTGTGGGAGTTGATCTCATTAAAGTGATGCCACCAACATGGGAAAAGCATGTTCTTCAGGAGTGTAATGCTAGGTGGTCAGTCACGTGAATGGCGTCCACTTGGCATAATATGTGATTCTCAGTAACAAACCTTGAAAGTGGAGTGCGGTTTTGGATAGTTTTTGAGAATTAAAAAGTCAATAGCAGTAAGACACAGGGTATTTTGCCCTAGTGCAAAGGTGTCATTGGTGAATGTCCCTTCCAGAGTTCACTAGAACTCACATAGTGGGCATTGGTGGGGAAAATCTATATCAAGAGGACTCTTTAAATATGATGGGTCTTCCAATCCAGCTTAGGCAGTGGCCTTGTGGCAGATGGACTGTCTTCAAGGGATGACTGCCGTCAGAGGTTCCCACATTGCAATCAGCAGTTCCCCCAGTTTTAAATGGGCTGGAGAACCACAGTTTTGGCACAGCTGGAACCCTTCTGATCTGAGGTATATCTCTTGCTCCCCAAATCCTAAATTGCCTACCTCTCAGTCAATACTATTTTACCCAGATGATGGGTTTGTTGCAATGCTTGACCTGTAAGTTAAAAACCTCTAAGTGAATCTATTGGCATAGAGTTTACACCTGAACAGCAGCAGAACATCAAAACAAGCTGGCAGATAGATCGTAAGATATTATTGGAAAGTATTGATCCCCAACAGCAGAGTCTTTCTACAGATTCAGCATTCATATCCACATTTGAGTCTTGGCATTGAACAAATTGATAAAAATGGTATTGCGATCTCAAAGAGTCTAATTCTGTTCTGCAGGTCAACACAGACCTACACGTATACCATAATGCTAATAAAGATATTCATAATAATTGGTAGTTGATAATTGGCTCTTTTTGCACTTGCCAAACTGAAGCAAGGTCCATGGCCATGTTTTCACCTGACTTATGTCGGGTGAAGTCAACCTCTTTAAGTTTGGCAGAGGTCAGGCATCACTGTGGCGCCTGGTGACTGGTCAGTCATAGGTTGTGTCCCACAGCTGTTGAGTAAGCGTGTCTAACATTTTAAAGGAGGCATCATAGAGACTTTAATTTAACAGGTATCGTCCTGTAACAAGGATCCAAATTCCCAGAAAAATATACAAAGCAAAAAAAAGCAATGCCTAAGCGTTTAGGTCTAAGCTATTTTTAGGTCAAATTTGTTTTGTGCAAAGAGTGGAGATTGGATGAAAGAAAGGCTTTGTATATTAAAATGCACATTGAAGGGGAGGGGCGAAGAACCTTCGCTTCTTAAAGCAACATAGACACAATAACTAAAAGTAGGGTTGTCACCCAGAGCAGTACTTGATGGGAGATGAACAGAGAAAAGTGAAAGATTAATTAAAACCATCTGAGTGGTGCAGGAGGCAGAGAAAAAAGCAACCGTTTTGACCCGTTAATAATGTTCTGCTATATTAGTCTATACATCTATGAACACCGAGTTAGGCTAGCACAAAAACTTCACCAGCTAAAGCTGCAGTGGGACAATGACTGTGGTCGTCTTAACGGAACAGTAAAGGAAGAATGCAGTATTAGTGTATACAGCTTGACCCGGTGTGATGCAGGACAAAGAGCGTTCAGCTGTCCAGTGAAATATCCCTATTGTCAAGTGCTATAGCATAGACGGAGAGCTACAATGACGGATATGGACATGAGGGCAACCTAAACACTTCCACCCAGAAACTTCAATCCATAGGTATCGGGCCATTTGTCACTTCGTGGTCTATACGCATCTTGGGTAATAACCAGAAGACCATCTTGATAGGAACTCTAGTGATCCACAGTGGGAGCCAACAGGCAGCAAAGGAGATGTTTGTGAAATGAAGTCAGCTGAGTTCGTACTGCTTTTAACACAGCACTTAATAATATTTGCATGGATAGTATTTACTGTAAGTAAAATAAACGTGCAAACTTGCATTTATGTTCGGACAGCTTGTACTTTAACATTTGAATACATAACAGGTGGCTCTAGTTATGGTGGGTGTACAGTTAATGCAGTGGTGGTGAAGGAAAGAGAGTAGAGAGGGGTAACTGACCATCTCAACTGCTACTCGAAGCAGGCTTGTCTTATCTTATCTTAGAAGCACTTGTAGAGCATGGCTGCACGTAGGCGTTGCAGCACTAAGTATGCATTTTTTTTTACATTTCAAAGTGTTTTATATATTTTTATGCAAAAACATTAGCATTTCTGTTACAAGGTTAGCCAATCGTAGTTTGTGCAACAGTGTCCTGAGGCACTTTGACACATTTACTTAGCTAACCCCACATGATGTAATTTACAGAAAACAAGAGAAAGGGTGACAGAAAAGGCAGGAAAGAAAGGGGTGAAAGAAGAACAAGGAGACAGGCTCTGAGAGTTATAAGTCCTTTGATCGCCTGTCAAAAATGACATACGACTAGCTTACTTGTGTAGAGATTGGGAAACATGTTGGTTCACCTACAGACTCGTGGGGGCATAATAGTTGCGCTCAGATATATTCACTTTTCCATACATAAGGGATCAGGTTATGTTTCGCTGGCATGTCTTGTTTTCATGGGGATAACACATTTTATTTGGTTATTCCAGTAAAGTTTGTGCCGTAGGCCTACAAGTACCAGAAAGAAAGTAGATATGGCAGGAATACCGACAATTTAAAATTCTGACAATACCTGCGAACATGCAGGGTACACAACGTAAACAACATGCAGATTGTTCCAGACTCAAGTAATCATACCAAGGATACGTTCATAGAATGACAGACTAGACATAATGTGGAATAAATAGGTCCAGAGAAGTGTACCTATATAGTGATTTCTGTTAGGGGTCCGTAGATGGTAAAGGGGGGAGCTCGATCCCACGATATGTTGCCCAGCGAGCCCAAATTTTACTAAGTATGCATTTAGCTGAGCAAGGCATTAGTGAAAGAAGCAGTCAAACAGCCATGTTTTCAGGAGTTTGCAAAAATGAAGTTCCAGGTTGATTGTCCGAAGGGAAGGGGGGGGAGTTCCATAACATGTGAGACCGTGTTTTACCATTACTTATTTTATTTTATGAGCAACACCTTTACAATCAAAGTAAAACAACACAATTAAAATAGGCTACTTTGTGCTTGGTCATGACTTGCAGAAATAAGCATTTGCAGTGCGATCAGTCTCGCCTTTGGGACCTTATAAGTATTTATCCATGCAGCACATTATTTTGGGAGCTGCAACAACCGGCTTAAATTAAGCACTCCAGTAAGTGATATGACTTCATTGTCCTATCTGTCTAGAGTGGCCTGTGACAAGCCATATACACCATCTGAGGCTTTAACTGCTCATCCTAATCGCCATAACTGAAAATCATAGCATTTCTTATGGCTGATCGCGAGAGTTTGGAGCTTGTCACTTCACGATTACCACTCGATGGACATAAATAAGTAATTAAAATAATTCTACGTGAAAATCTGTATTTAAGTATATTCACAAAATTCGAATCACTATAATGCAGTCCAAAATCATTTCGAATTGCTGTACTACTCTCTCGATCAATTTATGAAAATAAAAAAAAATAATTCCTCATCCCTTAGGCAACTATTAATTACTAGGTCTGATCGTTGCCACGTTTCTCAAAAATAGCACACTCTTGAAGATTTAGAAGGACTGCCAGCTATGTGTTCCTTGGATAGTACTTTTTTCCTACACTTGCTACTTCTTCAGAGTTATGAGTAGGGTAACCTACATAACAGTGCATTATGGGAGTTGTAGTCTTGTTACATTTTATTTGAGCTAATTGGACCTCAGCATCTGATAACAAAGGTAAGTAAAAGAAAAGACCAGGAATAGAAAAAGTGGTGGCCATTGGGTATATGGGGCCATTTGGTCCCACTAGTCATAAAGGAGCTGAATGTGCTCTGCGAGCCCTGTTTACTTCCAGTAGTTTCCACCACGTGCCCTGCCCTACACCCTTCAGTACCAACAACAACGCTACTGAGGGGCTAAGGCAGTGGTTGAAGTGGGGGGAAAAAGTAGGGGAACTGTGGGCAGAGAATCAGAGGGCAGGAATAACCTGTGGATTGAGTCAGTGGGCGGAGTCCGAGGTGTGGCAGAAAGAGCAAAATAGCCCAATTTTTAGTATTTGTTCCCCATTTCACTAACCGGTTACAGCTTATTACGTTATTTAATTTAACCAATAGATACACATGTTTATTTAAGGTTTAATATGAGTTATCGACAATAAAATACATTCACAAAGTGGGATACGTTTCCAATCACAGAATGTCCCAAATATCCTTAAAAGTGGAATCATAAGCCATTTGTCTCCCATCAATGGAGTTTCTGTCATCAGCACATCTCCTCCCTTTTACCAGAAGAGCAGTTCAAACATGAATGGCAAACTATCCTGGTTTGCAAATGTTTTTCACATAATTATGGCTCTGCGATATTTGCCACATAATACATCATCTGCTGCATAATCTGACTATTTTAACTAATACATTGTTTATAGCTCAAACGGATCAAATGTTACTGAAAAATGTGACTTGTGCTGCTGTGAAGTGAAGGGCCCATTGCCAAGGTTGACTGGTCACCTTTCTTACTGCTGCATTTATAAGTTCTACTGGTACTAATAAGGAAAAATATTTGCAGAGACTGTTGGCATGTGTAAAAATGTCAAAATAATAAATGATCAGACAGTTTACAGCACCAGTAATACCAGTGTAGGGTGTCAGAGTACTTTACATCACACATATTACACAGAGACAATCAATCATATGTGTGTAAATCACTGTATAGGAAATGTTACATAAGACGAAAGACTACAGGTGTAGGAGTCACATGACAACCATACTAGAAGGCAGCATAGTTTCATAGTTATTGGTCTGGAGAAACACAACCCTAGAATTTAAAACGTAATACCATAGTTGGGGGTTCTCTTTAATAATCAGAATTGATTTCTACCCAAATTAACCCTTTTTGCAACATTAGGATAATCAAAGACTGGGGAAAAAAACATAACACTCTAATTTATACCTTGCAGTTTGCATTAAGTTCTTACATGACAGTTAATAGTTCACTGTTCTATGTTAGGATTTTAACTTATTAACTGCCAGTAACAATAGAGTCTCTCTGACAAAAGCATTAACCCACTGACCTATTTACATTATATGCACTTTGTGATCTGCATGGTACATGTTCTTAGAAGCAGGCACATTAACCCTCTATTCTTCCTTTCCATGAGTCAAAACGTCTATTAGACAAAACACCATCTCTCTCTACTACGAACATTAATCACTGGAGTTATCTTGACATTTTTATTGTTGCCGAAAATTGTTGGAGGCAGCAAGTGCTTTTAAAACCATATTATATTTGCAAACACGATGCCCCCACCGCAAGTTAGCGCCAGCTGTGGTCCATGCAGGTAACAACGGTGGGGGGTATTTCGACAGATAATGCCGTGGGAAAACAAATTATTTATGTAATTTTCCCTCAGCATCGCCCCTTGAAATTCCCCTTACCCAGCCCCTCTGCCCACCGCTGTTACCTGCGCAGACCGCGGCTGGTCAGCGCCTGATGCGGTTGCACTGCCCTAGAGCCACCCTGCTCAAGGGTCCTGTGACCTCAGTGACAGAGTCACTGTCATTCAATGGTGTGCTGCTTCATAGGCCTGCCTGCAAGACTGTAGGTGAACTTCAGAAAGAATTGTGGCGGACAGGCCTTCAAGGTTAACCCACACTTGCAACTGCTAGGGTCCACCTGCTGGTGCTAAGCAACAGGGCCGTTAAGATCTTGCTGGGCCTTCTAAGGTCTAGCATGGGAATGTGCTCCCTCAGGGGGAGTGGTCTGGTGGACTGGTCATGAAGGCTGAACCTGGTTCCCCAGTTCCAAATTCAGCAGCTCTGAATAGTGCCACATCCTCTCCCCCACTGAACACCACACTGCCCCACTGAGAGAAACTTGCACTCACTGAACCTCTATAAACACCTGAATGTGACTCAATTCAAATTATGCACTAGACAAGAGCAATATTCTGCCTAAAAATTTTTTACAATATCCTACAAAAAGCAAACACTCTTAGGGAATGAAAGTGTAAGTAAGGCATGTGAAATGTAAGCAGGAACAACATGGTTTACCTTTTTCTTTTTACACTCATTATTCAGAAATTAGTGAGTACTTTTGCCTGAAAAGTTAAGGCCATGACTACAGGGTCCAGAAGGGACCCATTGTAATGCCCATTGCTTATATCCTTATAAAACATAAGCAGTATGGTTTAAAAAGACCACATCACTGAACACAGAGCCATGGTACACATTTTGTTTTCCAATTCACCCATCAAGCAGGTATTTCAGTACCTCCAGAAATAGTGCACTTTCCCACCCAGGCAAAGCAATGTTGTTCAAAGAGAGACGAGAAAACAAAAGTAGAGCTTCACTGGCAAACACTGTAAAGTGGTGCTAATGTTTTTAGGTGTGAATAAATCAATCTGGCCACCTTGCAACCACTGTGTCTTGCTTTAGTTAGTTATTTTTCATATTTTGAATGTTTTATTTCTCTCCAGCCAGAGGCTGCACCTAGAAATTGAAAAATGTCAGAAAAAGATGAAGTTTCAAACAAAAGTGTTTTTAGGTGGAGCCTAGCGCATGCGCTGCTTGACTTTATGTAAGGGCTTTCAGAAATCCCACCACACGCTCGAACATGCTTGTGCGTGTGTTTTTAGTTTTGCCCCAGGCTATTGGCCTTGCGTGCGTCTTTTTAACAAAGACAGCACGCAGTTGGCCAAAGGCTCGTTTTGTCCCACCCAGGTTCATGCCCAATACTTGCAGTTACATGCAGCAGCAGCATGTTTCCAATTATCATGCGCAGACGCGGGCACGGTAATTGGAACATATGCTGCTGCTCGAGATCGTGCGCGCACACCAGCAGCTCCCGCATCTTGTTGTCTCCGTGGACACCACGTTATACGCCGGGTCCGCTTCCACATTTCTGAAATCCACCAGGTCTCCGCAGAAACGGCCCTCGGAGCTGGCAGCCTGCCGAAAAGAAACTGATACCGCCACTTAAATAGCTTCCCAGTAAGTTGCACATCAACTTAAAAATACTCTGGGATCAACCATCGAAATGTTTTCGTTTTGGTTGCATGACTAACACAAACCATTTGTCCGAGTGAGCTGAAGCGGGCCTAATGATGCAGAGATCTAGCTTTAAAGCAAACGTCTGGATTCGTCCCCGGTTTCAAAACCGAGTGTTTGTAATGATGCCGTTTTACAGAATGAAAAAAACACAGGGCGCCAACTCCAAAGCCCTTTGTGGGCGGTTGTGTCTCCAGCCAGGGGATTGCAAATACCAAGTATTGTGCCAGGAAAAACACATGTCGTCACCAAAAGTGCAATCTGGTGGTCCCTGGCAGGCTGTGAACTGACCATGTCCTGTGCTGGCATCGGCGCACGCTGGCCTGGCTTCAGTTTACGCACATGCGCTTCTTCAGTGTGGCAAATGGCAGCACATTCAAAATGGCAGCTCCCAAGCACCATCTCACACCGCTTGGTAATTTCACTCTTTGTTTTACTGGTTAGTGCTAGAGAAGGATCCTCGGGTCCGGAGACTGATATCAGCATCTATGGTGTGACCACAGCCTCCTGATGCAGTGGTTTTATAAAACTCCTTGCTTCTCCTTTGGGTTGCTTCAGGGTGCTGTTTTTTAAGTAACAGGGTTCCCATGACAACAGGAAGCAATGGGACTTGGAGTCCATTCATTTTTATGTGACCCCCCCCCCATTTGTTCCTGGCCCCCATTCTCCTGCTGGATTAGTTAAAGACTGGTCTCGGAGGTCAGTATTCGACTCCTCCTAAACTGTAAAGTTCAATACCTTAGGTCCAGTGACGACCAGGGATCCACCGCTATGGATCCACTGACAAGCATCCACCGCTATGGATCCACTGGTGAGAATACATTACTCTGGTTCCACTAATGGGTTTGCTCTCGCCTCCACGCGGCTCTCACTTAAGTCCTGGAGCTCAAACGTGTTGCTGATTGAATGATGAACTTCATATGTTGCATCCTGCTTTGCTTTGGTTTTATTTAATGCTTTATTTACCCTGCCGTCAACAGAACAGTTATAAGGTTCCCAAAGGCGAGGCCTATTGGCTATGCCAATGCTTGTTCTTTTTTTAATCCATTTCACAGGGGAGCAAATAAATGAAAGGAGGAAAGAGAAGGTAATACTTGTTTCTTGAAGTCTCTGTTTTCACTAAATGAGGAGGAGTGAGACAGAAAGAGAGGGAAGAGGGGGAACAAAGAGAGGGTGGGGGCAGCTACCAGCGGCAGGAGAACTGGACACCGTCCTTGTCTTCTCTGGGCACGAAGGAAAAGACAGAGTCCTTTTCCTTCTCTGCCCGTTCCACCCGTCCCCAAAATCCAAGCCTTAACTATCGGCCTTGGTGATTAATGCCCTCCGGGAGGCATGTTGAAAATAAGAAAGTAGGGGAACGGACTCTATGAAATTTAAGAAGTAGGGGCACGCCGTGGCCTGCCGATCCCACCCACTTCGACCACTGTGCTAGGAAGGAGCTCAACCCTGAAATATCACCAGGCTTCAAATGCTGCACGATATCACATGAACTGTCTGTAGCAATTTGGTGCCTTGAAATATTCCTGTTTCCTGTGTTTCAAACAAGAACACAACATTTGAGGAACAAAACATGCAAACATGCCTAAATGCACTTGCAAGATAGCCGCCTGATCAGTGACCAGCTCTAACTTTGGAATTCCGATGATAAACGCTGAGTGCTACTCACCTCCAATTCCCGTCCACCTTTGCAGCTGACCCTATAGTGCCCTGGTGAGCCAGGCTCTCACAACAGCTGCGAGAAGCGCAGAGCAAGGTGCAATTGAAGCGGTGGGAGGAGCCAGACAGCGGCCCCTGACTTTTGTTTCAACATAGTGACGACATAAGCCTGAAGGGCATAGAGCAGCGGTGGAAGTGCATTACAAACCTGCATTGGCACACCAATAGGTCTCGGCTTTAAGACTTTGGCTCTTCTGTTGCCTTTTGTTCAAGCTGTACAGCATGAGCATTGTGGACTTTAGCAATGATTGGTAGCCAAGCTGTATGACAGCATGGCTGCTGTGCAGCAGCATTGCTAAAAATAATAATAAAAAAGTACTATGATGCATCCAGTGCTAATGTGCTTTAAAAAAAGTGCATTAGCCCTAACTGGGTCATAGTGCTTTTTTAAATGAGTTTTAGACACACTGCAAAGTATCTGCGCTTCTGTACAGCAGAGCTTTAAAACATTGCTAAAGCCTATAGTCCTCATACGCAAGACCAATTGGCTTTGCCAATGCTTGTTACATCACTGAGTCGCTGCACCTGTCTAGGTAATCGGCTGCAACGGATGGACGTGGAGACGAGCCCAAGAAAGATTGTGAGGGTAAGAGCAACAGAGAAAGAGAGTAAGAATGATAAAAAGAGAATATAGTGAAAGTATAGATAGAGAAATAGTTAGATAGATACAGACAGATGCATACACACCTTAGTTGGATAGGACCATGCAGTCATGTGCAGGCCATATCTAGAGGTGTATTTAGTGGTCGAATTTACACCATGTCCGCCCTGTTCCTTTCATCTGAAATGTAATAAAACATCAAAATCACCAGGATATCATAGCGCACACCATACACTTATCTAGGCACTTGCATTCCGTAATTTTAGCCACCATGTTCCATTGTACTCATGTTATGGACCTGCAAACATGAACTTGTGATTCTGGTATGTAAGTATGTTCCTTTGATAGGCAGGTGTTTGGACTGAGCTGCCACACACCATTACAAAGGACAGGGGTTGTTTCTTGGGCCTCGCTCTGGGTACTGTTTGTGAGTTTCTGGGAGGCAGAAGGTGAAGCAAGGGGTGGTGGAGCACTGAGAGATAATGAACTTTCCCAACATATGGCCCATGAAGAGCGCAAGGTCCTGGCCAGTGGAAGGTGCCTGTGTGGGCCACGTTACTGCAAAGAAGGTAAGTTCACACGCCGATCGAGGGACAGAGAATAAGTGCAGTTTGGCTTTGGGACCAGATGGCACCATGCCCGACTGTCTGACTGATAGCACCCCTGGCGTGGCATTCTGCCCCAGGAAATGGCAGCCTCGCCATGAAGGAGCAGCCAGGCTAGGGCACTTCCTCTGTATACACACAATAGTGCCTTTGCTACACAAAAGCAGCTTATGGCTACATTGAGATGTGCAACCCACGTCTGCTATTGACAGCATGAGCAGCAGAGAGACGACGATGGGGGGGGGGGGCAGGGTGGCCATCAACACGGCACAAATAAGTGGAGAGTGTCAAGGGAAGGAATCAACATGGCAAACAAAAAATAACGAAACTCAAGAGGGAGTGTTTAAGCGGGGAAGAATAAACAGTGATAGGTTAGGGGAAAAGGGGCGAAGAAGAACCAGGATGGAGGCGGATAAAAGAAAAAAAAGGTGTTATGGCTCGGGCAGCATTGAATGAGTCATAACGTTATTTTTCTTAAATAAATAATACCTGAATCGTGGCATTAGCAAAGAAGCAATATGGGCAAATAAAACAATTAAAATAAAAAAGCACATGAGTGAGGGTGTTGGTGGGGAAGAAGAAACGGACGAGTTGGGAAAATATCTAGGATGAGAAAAGGAAAACAAGCGCGGCCGCGAAAGTGAAAGCGACGCGCTGCGTTTAATTAGTAACATGAGCCGCGATGAGGGAGGAATGCAGCTGCCACCCTACGCGCGCTGCTTGCTCCCGAGACCCACAGGCCGTGAGAGTGAACCTTTAGAAAAGAGGTGGGACATGCACCCACGTTTGGCTGTTTGCGTGCTTTCATTATTGAAAGCCACACACAAAGGCCAATAGAATGTGTGGGAGTTGCCAGACCCACATGGAGAAGTTTTGGGGAAGTTTGGAGTGCTCACAAGAAGCCTCCCATAGAGCAGCGCATGCGCGCTGCGCTAGGCTCGACCTAAAAATATGGGTATAGTGATTGTTAAAGAATAGAGCAGAAAGGACGAAGGATAATCATGGAATAATCAACTGGAACAATCGCTTTGTTTTAGTAAAGATATCAACAAATCTAGTAAACACCACACGGATATAATTGCAACAGTCAGGGCTTTAAGTGGGATGAAAAAACTGGGGGGTCTCTCAAAGCGGCGTGGACGATATAATTAAGGACATGCCTTAAAACATTTATGCTAAAAATCTGTGCTTAGGTTAGTGTGCTGCCTTGACTGGTATTTTGCTGCTTCTGTCATTGCCTCCACATATATAATACAAGTAACATTACACCTACAAGCCAGGACTATTGGCTTTGTCAAAGGTTGTTAGTTGCATAAGATAAATATGCTACATGCATACATACAACTATGGCTTTGTTTTACTTGATATTGAAAATGCTTTAGCTATTGCGAGAGATTGTGGCGTAATGACTAGAGATGCCAATTTTGGAGATGAGGAAGCCGGTTCTAGTCTCGCGTCCACTCAACAGCATGTGTTTCTGGACAAATCTCTTAATCTCCCGTTCCTAGCAAAAATAAATTAATATGTCCTTGTTGGTGCTCATGTAAAGGCACTTCGAGTTTTGCAATATAGAATTGCAAAAAAATAAAGTTACATCAAAAGCAGTGAACTGCTGCAGAGTTAAGATTTTTTTTCATCCTGCGAGTGAGGGGAAAAATGGAGAACCTGATAGAGACCCGTCTCAGCACCTGCTTTTAAGAAGTGCTGGTGCTGAGCATCGACAGGACCCGGCCCACTTAAAGCTATGGCAACAGTGAAAAAAACAGTAGTGGCTTAGATAAGGAAGAGAAAAGTTTTCTGTGATGTTCTTGACAATTAAAAAGAGCCTGCCAGACATGAAATATTTTGAAAAACACATGATGGTGACGTGTATTATTTTGATCTGGGACGTGACGGATAACAGGAATGTGAAATAAAGCCACGCCCAACTAGTGACAGTGTGGGCTTGAAACTCACTGGGTTATCTTCACCCAACAATCCCATTGCAACTGATGGCAAATGGTCTAAAGTTAGGTCTCTTTATCTAGCCACTGAGCAAACCTGGGTAACTTTGAAATTCAAGATTCAAGATTCAAAGATAGCTTTATTCGGTATTTGTTAAAAGACCATAAAAGCACATAAAAAAAAACGAGTTTAAAAAACATTTCATCCACAAAATACAGAAGTACAAATTAATTCGTTGTTTTTCATTAAAAAGAGAACTTAATCATTTGTTAAAACACTAGAGGAGTCCAGGATAATTAATGTATGCTGTTAAGTGCCTTAATGTGCAATGCAATCATTATGCCATCGAAGATCTGCATCTTACTACATATTTCAGAAATTTAACAGCTGCGACCATAGTAAATTCGTCTTGTAGCATATACAGTCTGATCAAGGCTGCTTTGCATTGTCTCAAACCCCACATCTTTAAGAGGGGCAACAGATGCCTCTTTCTGCCCCAATCATAGTATTTACAGAAGAAGATGCAGTGGATATTTGACTTGAGTGGATGAATCATCACATGGACAATTAATTAGCGTGGCAGACCAGTCATTTGGGGCGGGGAAGGATATCCGCCTATAAAAACAGTCGGTCCTCATCCTTGTTAATAGCATTCTGGTGTAACTGGGAAGTGCCGGGGCCAGGTATGGATGTAAACCTGGGCCATGTAGAAGGCGGCGGTGAGAGATGATCGTAGACTTATTTCTGTCTAGATACCATCGCCTATCTTCTAGCAGCTCAAGGCAGATTTCCTTTAAAGCTTTTTTTGAAATTAATGCACAGGAGCTGGGAGTTACATAGAGTTCTGGATGGCCAATAGAATTCAGAAATTTTTTGACATAATGAAGCCAGGTAAACTTCCTAGCTGCTGATTGGTTCATACAGTCTTGAATCACATCCCTGCTAAAGGCTGTATCCTTGGAAGTCCATATCTTATGCCACAACATGATTGGTCTTATCTTGATTAAGTCTGTGATATGTACCCGGTCTAATTCCTTGTGGCATATAGTTGTAGAGATTGATCTTGGGACAGCTAACAAGTACCTGAAAAATGCGTTTTCCGCTAGTTGGATTTGTCTACAGTCGGCCGTCCCCCAAATGCCCGCCCCATAGGTCGCAGTAGAGACACATTTTGCAGCGTAAATCCTCAGCAGAGTGTCTACGGGTTTTCCGCCCAGTCTCTTGGCAAATTGTTTTACTGCGCCAATGGTACGGGAAAAAGCCAGATTGCGTGTAGTGATGGCTGTAGTCCAAGTTCCTCTATTGTTAAAAATAATACCTAAATAGGAAAAAGTTTTGGTCAAGCCTATCTTTGTCTGATTGACGAAAGTTTTGCAGTCTATTTTGGAATTGTTTTTTGACGTGCAGCACATGGTGAAGGTTTTTCCCACGTTTATCTTCAACCCTCTAGAGCCCATAAAAGTGGAAAAGCCAGTTAATGCCTTTTGAAGGCCCACCTGAGTTCTTGACATTATTACAGCATCGTCAGCGTAAAGTAGTATCGGTACCGCCGTACCATTAATTTTGGGGTAGTCCACTTCCAAATTGGTCAAAAAGTCTGCCACTTCGTTGATGTACAGATTAAAAAGGAAAGGTGCAAGGATACAGCCTTGTCGAACGCCCTTTTCGATTGGGAATTTCTTCGTGCGTTCTCCATTTTTACCGTAGCGGACCGTTGCCCCTGCACCTCTGTATAGTTCCTTTATAAAATTGAGAACAAATGGGTCTATCCCCATCTTAGTTAAGGTATTCCATAACACATTGTAGCTTAAGCAGTCGAAAGCCGAACTTAAGTCGACAAACGTCATGTATAGGTTCCCTTTTTTTGCCACCATGTATTGATGTAACGGGTTTTTAGGAACCCGGTGGTGCCAGGGGATAACACCCGAAGACCTCTGAGTTCTCCCTGTTCCGGACCACAGAAACACGGAGTCTTCTAGTTGAAGTCAGAGATCGAGTTTTATTGGCAGCTACCAAGTAACACGTGTCCTAGAAACACGACAACTCGGGTCGCGTATTCCCAGGAGACTGTTCGTTTTTACAGAACCAGCTTCCTCCTTATATACAGAAATAATAGCTGCAGGCAAGTATTCTTGAGTTTACGATATGGTTATACACATATTTCTACAATAATACAAAGAGCGAAGTCATGTAGGCCAACCCATATTTTAGACGTCCAGTTCGTGACGGATTACCCGGCCAGGCCCGGAACTCCCATCAGATATCGATGAAACCCCAATAAAGCAGGATACCTCCTAGTCATAAAACTGGCCATAAACGAGGTACGTGGACAGGTGTGTGTGTGTGTAGAAAACATGGTCTGTACGTAGTGAATGGTTTGTGGCATGTTATGCATTGATGCTATCTTATTTGGCCACTGGGCGAGGAGCTGCCCAAACAGGTTCGGCTGGAGGCAATGGAGTCAGTTGGGACAGGTCAGGGAGAAGTCAGGGAAGGTGGACGTGTCCTTTTAGATCAAGCTCGACCTTACTCAATTGGCTTATCATGAGGGCAAGACACAAGATGGATGTCGTTCACAAAATGGGGTCTAAGGGTCGGGACGGAAACTACGATTTAGGGGTGTTGGCATCCCTCAATCATGACGCAAATGTATAGGGATGATGTCCTAATCATTACTGGTCCGTCGACACCAAATTCGTCATGGTACGTTGATATTTTGTGGCACGGGTATTGCATCTCGATACCGGGATAACAGAGGGGTCCAGAATTTCAGAACCGCAGACCCTCCTTTTGCCCTCATATAAGGCAATAACTCATGTTAATCTGAGTCCAAATCTGTATAAATGAATTCGTGGAGATGCTGTTGTAGCATCATTCTGTTGCTCAGTTCGTTCCTTGACACAGGCTTCCTTAAACATGGAGTAGCACAGAGGCCACATAGTGCAGGAGCGCACTGTACACACAGGCAGAACATAAACAGAAGCGCTAAGATCATCCCAATGAAGATCAGTGTTTTCCATCCCCAGGCAGTGATCAGTTCCCAGAACCACCCTAGCAGAGACCAATCCCCTTTTTCTACGTGAAGGGAACCAGATATTTCGTGTAGCTTAGAGATGGCCTGGTACACTGTCGGTGCATTATCAGGGATGAAAATGCAGCAACTGGATTGGATCACTCTACATACACCACCACGGTCCGCAAGTATGATATCTAGGGCAACCCTGTTCTGAAGGGTCATAAGTCGATCCGACTGAAGCTCAGTTGTTAAGTTGCCAAGGGCTCCGGCCGTTTCAGTCACGGCGGATTCAACTATCCTCGATAACTGGCGAATGTTCCTGCTGTTCACCATAGGCCCCCAAAATGGGAGAAAACCCTTTGCGAAGTCTGCAAATTCCTGACCCGCAGTGTCGTCTTTACTCACGACACCCCTAGCTGTTCTTGTCCGATGGTAATCTGCCCTGGCCGTGTAGGTGGGTGGCAGCAGAAATGAGATAAAACACGTGCCCGAGAAGTCAGGGGGCAACCATGTATAGGCTTGGTCATGGCAGACGAAATAGGTGCCTTTAGCTGCCAAGAATAGAGGGGAAGTTCGGGAGGCAAATACATATGTTTCCGTGCATACGCTCTTTCCTAATTGTGCTTTACGATCCCTGCCGATACCTTGCAGACATAAGTGACCTCGGTGGGGCACTATCCAAACTGGGCGGGATTTCTTTGCTGTCTGGCCCTTACTCAAGGAAACCCCATACTTAGTTACGTTCCAACGACTGTATGGAGTGAGTTCATCTTTGGGAATCGCTTGATATGTGTCAATATCCCTACTCATATTTCTTATCCCTGCCACTAGTGCCTTGTTGCTGGAATCGCTCTCAGTGGAACGGGGCGGGTATGGTTCTAGGGCGAACAGGAACAAAGTCTGGAAAGCCCACAGAGAACCATAATAACTGAATGGCAGGATGAAGTATGGGATACCCTTATCAGTTGTGTGCGGCATGAGTCCGCATATCCAACAGTTCGAAGTGTTCATTATGGACTGGTGTTGGTGTAGGAGTTGGATGAATGAGTTATTTATAAATTCGAGTCTTCTGGCAGACTCGTGTTCAGGTAGAGGGTGAAAGGAGTGTGGAGAGATAGTAGGAGGAGGTGTTGGCTGAGTGTCATTTGCAAAGGTAACTTGAAATGTGAATAGAGTATAACCAATCAAAAACATCGTTATGCTGCACAACATTAAAATACATATTATCAGAAACCTTTTTCTAGCCAGTACTGTGCATAATTGTCTTTCAAAGTTCGTGAATCTGGTAGGTCTCTCTACCCATGGAAACTCCATCCTCTAGTTGCTGCCCGCGGTGGGAGATTGATTCTGCCAGGGAGTGCGCTCCGTTCAGTCCGGGGTAACTCCCTTGGACCAACCAGAACCGTTGACCTAAACGTCCCCAGCTGCACTCCCCAGACTTCAACCGCGACCCTAGCAGCAGAACCGGATGGCGGTTCGAAAATCAAAAATGAGCAAGTTCCCTGGGCGAGAGAGCTGAAAAATCAAAAATAGTTCTTGGGGGAAAAGGAAAATCGCATTAAGTTGCCTTTTTTATTAGTCTCTTTGTCTCGACCTTAGATTATATCGTTCTTTCCCAGGTACGGTGTGGTCTTCAAACAATGTCTCAGGTTCTGTAGTGTCCAACTGCATTGACGGTGGCACAAGTCCTTGTAAAATATAATCACTCTCCTTTTCGGTACCAGTTCCTTTCAAACGTGCATCGCTGAAAGGGATGAAGCGAGGTATGGACTCTGTCTCGGAGTCGGCAATTCCTTCCTTGACCCACCGGTCGTATGGAAGGGGCAGAGGGACCCGTTTACAATGGGTCCCGTGGATCCAGTTCTTCTTTCCTTCCACCCGAACGGCTGATCTCGTGGACAGGAGAACAAGGTATGGTCCGGTCCACCTGGGCTGTTCGTTGTTCGTGCGCTGAAAATTCCGCACCAGCACCCAGGTGCCTGGTTCGATGGAGTGACCTGGATCATCAGAGGCTGGCGGAGAGGAACTGTGAACCTGTTGGTGTAAAACACGCAATTTAGTTGTTAATTCGCACAAATAGTCAAGCAGTACGGGGTGCTCTATTTCGCTGAGTTTCTTTGGCCTTGGCACGCCCCAGACGTTGGCTGGGCGGCCAAACACTATTTCATGGGGGCTAAGTCCTAATCTGGAATGGACAGTCGTTCTGGTCGACAGGAGTGCTAGAGGCAGGGCGTCAGGCCATTTAAGGCCTGTACTGGCTTGGATCTTGGCTAGTTTGAGTTTTAACGTGCCATTGTAGCACTCCACTAATCCAGCTGATTGGGGGTGATTTGCAGCGTGGAATTTCTGGTGTATGCCAAGACACTCACGCACTCTCCTCATCACACGTTCCACGAATTCACTTCCATTATCACTCCAAACGATTCTAGGCATACCGAATCTAGGGAAGAACTCCTTGACAAGGGCTTTGGCAGTTGACAAGGCGGTGTTGTCCTTAAGGGGGTACGCTTCCACCCACCTGGAGAAAGCGCAAACAACAACGAGCACATATTTCAGATTGTTGCACCTCTCCATGTGGATGAAATCGAGCTGCAAAACCTCGAACGGATACGTTGGAGGCGCAAAATGACCAGCTGGAGTTGGGGTTCCCCTACCGGGATTGTGCTTTAAACATACCATACAGTTTCTGACCACATTCTCTGCACATTTTGGGATATTACTATTCTGCCATACTGGGGCCAATAGTTTACAGATTCCTTTCGTACTGATGTGCGCAATTCCATGGGCCATTGTTACCACTGCAAGTACATATGCGTTAGGTAATAGCCATCGCTGGTGTTCTGACAATTCGACCCAACAACCATTCGTATCTAATCTACCCTGGCTTTCTCTCCATTCATTCACCTCTTTCTCGGTGGCCTCGGCTTGGATAGTTTTCACGCTTTCGATGGTGTCCTCACACATCCCCACATCAGTAATCCATCTAGCGGGACCTACAACATACATCCGACTCATTGTGTTCCTTGCAGTCTCTTTCGCAACCTCGTCTGCAAATGCATTCCCACGGCCAACATCGTCTTGAATTTTTCTGTGTGCACTGCATTTTATAATTGCAACTTGTAGTGGCAAGGTCAGTGACTCGAGGAGCTCATTAACTAGCTGACCATGTTGTATTTTTGCACCATGCGACGTCAGGAACCCACGTTCACGCCATAATCTCCCAAAACTGTGAGCCACGCCAAAGGCGTATTGGCTGTCAGTGTAAACATTCACTCGCTTTCCTTTCGCCAACACACATGCTCTTGTAAGTGCGATAAGCTCTGCGGCTTGTGCGGAATTGTGGGAAATGCGCGCGGTCTCTATAATGGTGTGTAATGTCGTTACGGCATATGCTGCAGTCGTATCCCCATTTGGCAACTTGAAACATGAACCATCAACCCATAAAGTATCATTGCATTCAGGGAGGGGAGTGTCCTGTAAGTCTACTCTCCCTTTGGTCTCTTCTTCTGTCCTAAAGCAGCAGTCATGTTTTTCAACCTCGTCTGTCTCTGCCGGGATAGGTAGTAGCGTAGCGGGGTTGAGTGTATCACACCTCTTTATGTGAATGTGACTCGCTAATAGTGTTAGTTCGTAACTGGATAGCCGAGCGCTAGTAAGATGTTGTGTCTTCGTCCTGTTTAGCAAAATGTCTACTGCATGCGGGACCATAACGATCAGAGTATTATTCATGACTAACCCAGCGGACTGTCGAATGCAGACAGCCGCTGCGGCGGTGGCCCTCAGACAACTTGGTAGTGCCTTAGCCACAGGATCTAGAGTTGCCGAAAAATATGCACATGGGCGCTGTTTGTCCCCAAAGAAGTGTGTTAGGACTGATAATGCACAACCTCCCTTCTCGTGGACATATAATGTAAAAGGCTTACTGTAGTTGGGGTTTCCCAACACAGGAGCCGAACATAATGCATCACGCAACTTGTGGAAACTTGTTTGACAATCTTCAGACCAGGGCATAGGATTGGGTGTGTCTTTACAGAGTAGTGCCAGCAAGGGTTTAGCTAGTAGTGAGAAATTCGGTATCCATTGTCTACAGTATGATGTAATGCCCAAGAAGGCCCGAACCTCTCTCTGTGTCCTTGGGGCACTCAGTTCTGCAATTGCCTGTATTCTTTCTGGTGTCAGTCTCCTTCCCTCCTTCGATAAGATGTGACCTAGGTAGGTTACTTCTTGTCGACAAAATTGCAGTTTTGAAAGAGAGACTTTGTGCTTCATGTCACATAAGTGACGCAATAAGGACAATGTAGCTCGCTTGCAAATTTCTTCAGTGTCTGCAGCGATCAGCAGATCGTCGACATACTGAATCAGAGTCGACCCATTAGGTAGAATAATTGTGTCTAGCTGTGTTTTCAGGGCCTGACTGAATATTGATGGGCTTTCGCAGTAGCCTTGAGGAGCGCACTTGAAGCGGAAGCTTCGTCCTCCTAAATTGAAGCCGAAAATATCTCTACTCTCCTCAGCAATCGGGATGCTGAAGAAAGCGTTCTTCAGGTCAATCACCGAAAACCAAGTTGCTGAAGCTGGAACCATTGTCAACAAGGCAGTAATGTCGGGGACAACTGGAAACTGTGGAATAACCACCTTATTCACTTCTCTGAGGTCGATCATAAACCTGTACACAGGGGGCTGTGAAGGATCGGTACGCTTTAAAACGGGCAAAACTGGACTGTTACAAACGTTGCCTGTTGTTTCTTCGATGACATCTTTCTCGATCAGATCATAAACAATCGTCAACAACGCCTTTTCGCATTCGCTAGATATTTTATATTGGGGAGTACGTGGCAACCTAACGTTAGCTTTCAATGTTATGACATACGGTGCTATCTCTAAACGGCCTACATTATTGGAACCATTAGCCCAGAGTATATCCGGAAGAGATGACAATTCAGTTGGAATATTTTCCTTTGACAAATACATTGGAGAAATGACTTTCTTACCTAAGGTAAGTTGTACTCCCAAGGGAGAACAGTACAGAGTCGCATATAACCTCTTTAGCAAATCCAAACCTAACAAATTTTCACCGCAACCTGTTGTAAGAATGAGGGGTGCTTCTAATTCGCATGGGCCAACAGAAAGGGACATGGGACTAGAGATCGGGTTTCTAACAGGGGCGCCAGAGAAACCTACTGAAATGTTCATTTCGCCAGACAAACGTGCGCCAGGAAGTTTCGAGTGCATGATAGAACTTTTTGTAGCACCAGTATCCAGCAGAAATGGCTCTGACACTCCTGAGGTAATCACCTCGACATAAGGTCCATTCTGATCTACTGGAACTGAAACGACTCCCTCTCTTTGTCCATGGCTGTCCTAGCAATTATTTCCCTCATTCTCGTTTTCGGTGTAATAATCGTCAGCATAGTACTGATGTGACCTAGACGATGCATTATTCTGTTGGTCAAATCTGTTCATGGAATTCTGAGGCGGAAAAGAAGTTGTATTCTGGGGGAAATTTCCACGGCCCCTACCCCTAGGAGCATGTTGAACACCTCTACCCCTTATACCTGAAATACCGTTTAAACGTCGCGCAAGAGCCGGACAATTACCTTTAAAATGACCCTCTTCCTTGCAATATGCACATTGATTCGGGCCATACGGAAGACGCTGATGGGAAAACTCGTTTCCTTGCGCGTTTCTCGAATACTGCTGTGGTTGGTGATAATTAGGCTGACTAGCCGAACGAGGCGGATAGGCCTGCTGGAGAAGAATTTTAGTTTTTAAATCTTTCGTCTTTTTGTCTACCTTATCTAGCTCGTCTTTGCGCCTATTTTCATAGTACTGGGCTGTAGCTAAAATCTGTGCTGACGTAGAGACAGCCCAAGCACTCTCTGAATCTTTCAGTTTATTACACAGTTCAGGAAGCAGATTATGTACAAATTTGTCTACAAACAATCTTTGACCACCCTCGGTAGCCATATCCTGACCACTATGATCTGTGAAAATCTCCTCAAATCTCGTGAAAAAGTCAGACACATTCTCATCTTTCTTCTGCTTGCACGCAGACAGCTTGTCCCAATTTACGCGTAATTCAGGCATTAATGTTTTCATGTACGCGATAATCCTACCGGGAAGTTCGGCTATTAACGGCTCAGGTTTAGAACCACCTATTTGTCTAGCATCTATAGCGGTAATATTTGCCCATGAGTCACCTAGTTCTCGATCATGATCCGTATGACGAATTTTACTCCATAAAGGATGTGTAACAACATTCCCAAACAACATATCTACATCCGCTAAATTCATTATACATGAGCTGGCAGTCTGCGATAACTCCTTATAATACCCAGTCGGATTTTTACGGGGATCAGGTAATGTCTGCTTGAGTGCTAAAACTTCGGATCTTTTCCAGGGGACATGTACCCATACACGCTGGAAATGTGGCAGAATTGGTGGGTTGACATTCGCATCACCTTCCCTCCAAACCGGAGGAACCTCTCTCATAGGGTACTGTCTCGCTTTCTTTCTACCTGATACGTCGTCTTCGTACAATGATCTAGAGGCGTTTCCCTTACTCCGGTAAGAGAACAATAAATCTATCGCTTTCTCAACTTCGGCACCTATAATCATACCTTCATGGAACTTAAAACGCGTACGCCATAGTTCGTTCATTTTGCGTTTGGGATCATTTGTCTCCAAATCTTCACACAGATATACACACATCTCTTCGAATACGTATCTCTGAGTGGGTGCATCCCATTGACGGAAAACTTCCATAACAGACTGAACATCATATCTAACAGTGTCCGTAATCCATTGGCGTGCTAGCTCATTCAGCACTTCTCTTTCCTCGTAATCAGGCAGCTGACTACGTAACTGTCTACGTTCTGTTTTAGGGGTCGTTTTAGGCGGCCCAAAGAAAGGTGAAAGCAGACCAGTGACAGTACCTGCCACTCTCTGTCTAATAGAAGGAGAAGCTTGCGGAGGGGCAGATGCGTCAGAAAAAACAGGCTGATGTGAAGAAGAAATCGAGGCAATAGCAGAGGAAATTGAAGCAGTGGCAGACGTAGTATCATAGGGAACAGTTGGAGCGGTAGGCAAAGTAGTAGAAGTAGATGGAGTATGTAGCAGAGGCGGCGGCCCTTGAGAAGGCTGCGCCGGAGAAGTAGGAACCAGCTGAAGAGTAGCTGGCGTGTGTGCAAGAGCTGTGTTTCGTGCGCCGGGGCGCGGTATAATAAAATGCTTTGGGGGTGCGGTAGCGTCTAACGCATACGGCGGTGGTGAGTTTAATAAGTGGGACATCAATGGATCTTTCTCGGATCTTTCCTCTTGACCTTGTCCCTTATGAGGTAACATTGGGTAGCATTTATCTACTGCTAGTTTCTTGCTCCTAAGCATTTGTTCGTTTTCTTGCTCTTCCTCGTTATCCTTGTATGCAACGGCAGCTTGCACCATCGACATACCTCTTTTATTCCTTTTTGCTAATTTTATTTCTTTCTGTTTGGCTTCTTTGCGCCTTAAGCGAAAAGAGTCAAACATCGCCGGCCGGGCTTTTTTCTTGAACAATTTGACCTCGAGGTTATCTAAAATTTCTGAGTCAAAACTACCATATTGGGGCCATTTTAAAACACCATCCTTGCGGGTGTATTTTATCCACACTTCATTATATGTGATAGGACCTACGCCATGTTTTACGTATACCTCATATGTTGGAGTTCCAATCGGAGGAACTGGACAAGAATCCTCTAATCGGGAGTCCTTACTACAACCAAGACAAAACAAGTTTCCAAATCTGCTAAAACAAGGCATCTTTGCTCACTAGTCTAGCTTCAAACTTCAAAGGATTTATCGATTACGATATTTCTCGTGAATACGCGAGTCCTTCGGCTTTGGGGCTTGCAAGTACCAAATCAAAACGTATCTCAAGGATACCAAAAACTAAGGATCAAACTAAGGACTGGGAGACGCTCCACTTATACTTAACTGAAGTATTTGAAGATCGATGACGTCACTAGAAGACTCGTCTATCGTTTCGCTCTAACAAGGATCACTGGGTCCAAAACAGGGCGATAGTCAGGGCAGCAGTCCTTCGTAGCCGTCGGGACGCGGGGAACCTCGCAGCAAAGACCTTCGGAACCACGTCGACAAACAGGGGTCGCTGAAGTGGCTGGCCGTCCTCTGGAATTTTCACACGAAGCTCCTCACGAACATCTGGCTTGGACCATCGCCGCTTGATACCGCCCCGAGTTGGGCGCCAACTGAGGTAACGGGTTTTTAGGAACCCGGTGGTGCCAGGGGATAACACCCGAAGACCTCTGAGTTCTCCCTGTTCCGGACCACAGAAACACGGAGTCTTCTAGTTGAAGTCAGAGATCGAGTTTTATTGGCAGCTACCAAGTAACACGTGTCCTAGAAACACGACAACTCGGGTCGCGTATTCCCAGGAGACTGTTCGTTTTTACAGAACCAGCTTCCTCCTTATATACAGAAATAATAGCTGCAGGCAAGTATTCTTGAGTTTACGATATGGTTATACACATATTTCTACAATAATACAAAGAGCGAAGTCATGTAGGCCAACCCATATTTTAGACGTCCAGTTCGTGACGGATTACCCGGCCAGGCCCGGAACTCCCATCAGATATCGATGAAACCCCAATAAAGCAGGATACCTCCTAGTCATAAAACTGGCCATAAACGAGGTAAGTGGACAGGTGTGTGTGTGTAGAAAACATGGTCTGTACGTAGTGAATGGTTTGTGGCATGTTATGCATTGATGCTATCTTATTTGGCCACTGGGCAAGGAGCTGCCCAAACGGGTTCGGCTGGAGGCAATGGAGTCAGTTGGGACAGGTCAGGGAGAAGTCAGGGAAGGTGGACGTGTCCTTTTAGATCAAGCTCGACCTTACTCAATTGGCTTATCATGAGGGCAAGACACAAGATGGATGTCGTTCACAAAATGGGGTCTAAGGGTCGGGACGGAAACTACGATTTAGGGGTGTTGGCATCCCTCAATCATGACGCAAATGTATAGGGATGATGTCCTAATCATTACCGGTCCGTCGCCACCAAATTCGTCATGGTACGTTGATATTTTGTGGCACGGGTATTGCATCTCGATACCGGGATAACAAAGGGGTCCAGAATTTCAGAACCACAGTATTTACTAGTTATTAATGCCAAATTGAGTCCCTGCTCGACTGTACCCAGCCCGCACTTGAACCCATATTGGAACTTTGAAAGAACCCCTTCCGCTTTGGCCCAGGATTGTAATTTAGTAAGCAAAACTCTTCCTGCTACTTTCATCAAGGAGTCGAGTAGGGAGATTGGCCTATAGCATTTGGGATCCTGTCTATCTCCTTTTTTGAAAATGGGAATTACAATGGCTTCCTGCCATGTTACTGGAAAGCCCGTTTGACTATAGTAGTTTAGAACATTTGTAAGGAGCGGGGCCCATAAGTCCATATTTTCTTTAAATAAGTCAATGGGGATGCCATCTGGCCCTGGGGCTTTGGAATTTGCGCTCTCTCGAATAGCCTGCTCAACCTCTGGTGGAGAAAAGACTATATTCAACGGAAAAGTATCTATGGTATGAGACTCTTCAGACTGCGGGGCAGGGGCGATGGGTGATGATGTCGCAGGGTAGTTCGTCGAAATTAAAAATAGATGTTTTTTTAACCGATAGAAGCACATCATATCATGCGTTTGTAAAGCCTTTTAATTCTGATGAAGGTATATCGGTTTGTGTACTACCTTCGGGTTCCTAAAAATTATGCTCTTTGGACAGTTTTGTCACCGCCTTCACCCTCTGCTTCCTGCACCTGCCCCTCAGTCGCAACCAATATGTGAATGCTTTAAAGAAGTTAACCTTTGTGAAGAAAGGGATTCATATCCTCTGGGCAGTTCGTTTAGAGGGGTGGATAATTAGAATGGTTAAATCTGTGAATGTATAGAGGGGACACTGCAAGTGTGCACAAGCACTCCTTGACTTACAATTCTGATGGCAACCCGTCCATTCATTTTTATGTCGTGTGTTCATGAAGTTAGTGCGTACATGAAATATACAACATCCGAGATTACAAATTTGTGATCATGCATTTATTTGAGAAACTCTTGCTTTGTGCTGCTGAGCTCCATGAAACGTCACAAAAACACGTCGGAGGGCGATCTGGAAACCAGTTGGCGACTAACCAAGCCAGCAGATGGATTGACGCTTGTCGCTGAAGGCGGGGGCATGCCCAGGATGCTGGTCCCTCAAAAGAATGTATCATGAGGGATTTTGGTCCCTCCAAATGTACCAGAGGGATGGTATCCCCTCAGTAGTATGTACCACGCGCCTGCTTTATCTGTGGAGAGCCGTCTTAGCAGTTCTGAAGAAGACTCCATACATGTTTCTGAGGGTGCCCTCTACCGTGGCCATCTATGGTTTCACCTGTCAGGCTGGAGGGACATGTTCTTTGAGGGAGAGTTCAATGTGATTTTGCACTGGCAGTGAACTGAGGGGATTTAAATTAGGTTTATGTCAGTGAGCCACATGTTGCTTCTGTGGATGTTTGGAGTTATTGAGTAATAGGAGGAAATCTATGTTTATTGGGTTGATCTTTCAGTAGGTGCCTGACAATCAGTTGTTTAATAGTTTGAGGCAGATTCTGTAATGCTGAATTTCATATGCTGAGGAGTTGTTAAGATAGAGGTGGATGTCGTCAGCATGTTGATGGATCTTGAAATTGCTATCAGTGACTAGTGACACAAGTAGGTCCATGTAGAAGTTGATAATGGGCGAGAGCATAGTTCCTTGAGGTACTCCATGTAAGATGGATCGTAGCTATATGGCAGTTGGGGGTAGGGTAGGAGGTAAACCACTTCAAGGGTTTGACTCAGTGCAAGATGGTAGCACTTTTGTAGCCTGTGTAGAGGTTGAGGAGGATCAGGAGCCAGGGATGATTTTAATGTGTATTGTTGGTGAGAGGCTGTGATCAACTTCTTGAATTGTAGCTGCTTCCATGCTACATTGTGGTCTGAAGACGGATAGGTAGTCCTACAGGAAACTGTCCTTGTTGATTTGTTCCAGGTGTAGGGTAGAAATATCTTTTGTGATGATCATTCCTAAGAAATGTATTTGGGTAATATGGCAGAAGTAGACCAGATCCTCTGGGTCCAAAGTCAGCTTCTTTAGCAGTGGAAGTATATGTTCTGTCTTGAGAAAGGTTCTTCGCTTCCGGAGGCGTTGACAATGTTGACGATGGGAGTGAAGGCAAAATCATCAAAGAAATTGATGATGGAGGATGGCAGGATGTTTCTTTTATGTGAGGTAGTCTTCAGTGAGTTCAGGACGTTGGTGAGTGTTGTATAAAAGAAAAGTTTGAAGGTTGTCCACTTGGTGGTGGAGTGATGGGGACAGGAAGTAGATAGATTAGGGATTGTTTCTTGTATTGTTGATGAAAGATGTTGTTGGTGAAGGATCGATTGATAGCATTATACTTGTCAGCTGACTGAGGGAAAGGATGAACTGGGAGAGGACTGATACAATGTTTATCAGCTTTAAAGAGAGCATTACTTCTGCTAGTTAGTTCGTCGATTTTAAGTTTGTAGAAGGTGTCTTTAAATGAGCCGTTCCTGGCTCTGCATGCTGAGCTGAGTGCTATAAATTGGGTGGGAAACATCATGATGTAGTAGGACTTACTTCAGCAAGGTTTCCTTTACTTAATCGGGACCAAGGTTAACGCTTGATTTATGCGCCTATGTTCGTTTGTAATCTTTTTTGGTTCAAGTTTTTTTATGTTGTCATCACACAGGAAGCACGTATGCAGAGATTGGTTAGGTCACTTTGTAAGTAACTTCCCTTTTAGGGTGTTTCACGTTTGACTGCCAGTGCTTAATTTGTAAAAAAAATTGTGCCAGGGCTCTCATCAGCAGGACACTACAGTTTGCACCATCCGTTGCCCCTGCCAACACTGTCAATGATAGTGCCAACATAACAACTAACAATCAAACTCTTTCAAGTGTGACAATGAATCCTATTTCAGACACCCAAAGCTATATAAATTGCTCGGGTGGCAGGTATTACTCAGTTTATACGTACATTTTATTAATAATAAACTCTGGTGTTGGGCTAATCGCTAAATCCGGCTGACAACGCCACCATGTGGCAAACTGTCATTAACCCTGGTGCTGGCAATAAAGTGCCAGTGCCGAGCACCGGAAACCACCGGCTCAAATTATACACTGACTGCCACTGATACGAATCGTTCATATTTGGCTTCACATTTGATTGCTAATTATATGAATAATGTTGCATCAGAGGCAAACTTCAGAAATGGCTTCATCAACACCATTACACTAATCCCTTATATGCTTATATGCTCACTGCCGTGTCGGTGGGTCCATTAGGGCGCTGGGGCGTTGCCCCACAAGCCGCCAGTGCCCGCAAAGTAAACAAACAGTAATTAACTGACAATGCATGTCAGACAGTCAGCAGTGGCGGCTGGTGGCATTTGAAAGTGGTAAGGCATAAGATTTTAGTTGGAGTGTACCACGGCGAGCGAGTGTAGCGAGCGAGCCATAACAACCTAAGGAGGGTTCTCCCCTTGGGAAATTTCTGAAAAAAGAGTGGGCAAATGGTTCATTTCCAAGCAAATTTTGGAAAGCTAAGTTGTACTGTGCGCCCTTCCTGCCAGTATAAATATCTATGCATTCTGGGCAAACATTGAAGTGAGCACAAATCGAGTTCTCCTAATCGCATTTTTATTGTTAATTTACTGCTCTTTCGGGCCATTTTCACCACTCCCTCTTACATGACATTTTTTCAATTAAAATGTGCCTCAATCTGCTTTGTTCCACCAGTGGAGATTAATCTATTCATTTTCACATTTACTAATGCTGAGCTATCTCTCAGCCACTGCTGCCTTCGTCCTTCAGCCCCTGCTGCCTAAACTCACAACCACACTTTTGTCTTGATTAAACTGTGTTTTAGCCGAAAGAAATATAATTATGGCTGCAAATAAAATAATTATTAGCATTGAAGAATGATTTCCTTAATGAGATGGAGCGATTGCACGTCACGGAGTAAAGGAGGTCTCATTAGGCGCTGGTAATGAGGCCTGGGTGGATATTGGAGCTACAAAATCTATAAACTGCTGTGAAACCCATGTCTGGCCCAAAGTTGCTGCAGCAGGCTGCGCGAGCGCAGCGAGACAGGAACAATGCAACACAATCATCAAAACAGGATGATTTTACACATGAGCATTTTCCCACTGGAAATAAAGAAACGTCATATACACATTGCATCCATCCTGCACACATCGAAGCCACTGACTGTGAGGGCGCAATTTTATCACACATATGCATGCGATGAGAGACTTTTCTCTAACTCTAAAATCTTTACACAGAACATACAATGCTAAACAGCTCTGTAGTACAGAGTGTCCGTCTGTAATGCTATTGGTGCTCATATAAAGCGCTCTGATACCTTCGGATCTAGTTCCCGCTACATAAAACTCTAAACAAAAACTAAAATGTAGTCCGTTTTTTAATACTGCCTCCCACTTTCACTTCACATCATTCATCCCAAGCCCGGGGTACTGACTCTTCCATTCTGCCCTCTGTCCTGCCTTCTACGCAGTGGTCGAAGTGGGCGAGAACGGCAGGGCACGGCGTGCCCCTACTTCTTTAATTCTGTAGATTCCGTTCCCCTACTTTTTTATTATGAACATGCGTCCCTGGACGTCAGAAATATTCTGTTCGTGGACGGGCGGGGAGCAGAGAAGGAAAAGGTCTCTGTCTCTTACTTCCTACCCAGACAAGACAAGGAAGGTGTCCGCTTCTGCTCTGCCGCTGGCAGCTGCCCCCTCTTTCTTACTCCTATTCCCTCTCGTTCTGTCTCACTCCTTCTCACTTTTCCGAAAATCATGAATCAAGAAATGGTTCTCACCGTCTCTTCATGTCGTCCATTTGAACCCCTGTGAAAAGGATGCAAAAAAGAAAACCACTTTTGCTGGAAATGCCGTTTTGACATCTTTCTATTCCAAAGTGCAGCCTCGGAAATAAAATGTTCAAACTCTGAAAAATAAATAAATAAAGCAAGATGGAGTGTTCTTAAAGTGGCCAGATATTTTTTTTCAAACTCCAACACATTAGCGACACTTTACAGAGTTTGCCAGTAATGCGCTACTTTTGTTTTCTTGTCTTTCTTTGAACAGCATTGTTTTCCTCCAGTACCTCCTACCTGGAGGCAGGGCTGGCGCTAGGCTTGGGCAGTGTTGGCAGCTGCCCAGGGCCTGGCACTCTGCCTGCCAGGATGGGGCCCCCCACAATGGCAATTAACACCCAACTAGTCCTTGTGTATGTCTGCCGATCAGAGTGAAAGAAATGCTTCACAAACGGGCTCTTGGGAGGGGGCCCCCCCTCCTGGGGCCTCTAAGGGATTGTGTGGGAAGGCCTAGGGGAGGGTACACCTCTCAGGCAGCCAGTTCAGAGACTCGGCAGGGCGCCCATTGTCAGCACTTTAGCCCACACAGGTTTAACTCAGCCCCCAAGCAATTCTCACACCTTCAGTTCGAAATGGGCTGTACAAGAGTTGCTTGGGGTGGCTGAGAAGAAGAGCTGCAGCCCAAGTGGAGTCTGCACAAAGCAGCTTCCCTGAGATCAGAAGGTGTCACTTATGTAGATTTCAGGGGCCTCCCACATTCCCTTTTGCCCAGGGCCCTGAAAATCCTAGGACCGGCCCTGCCTGGAGGTACTGCAATACCTGGTTGATGGGTGGATTGGAAAACGAAATGTGTACGGCGGCTTTGTGTTCACAAATGTGGTCTTTTGAAACCATACTGCTTACGTTTTGTAAGCATATAAGCAGTGGACATTGAAATGGGTCCTCTTTGGGCCCTGTAGTTATATCCTTAATTTTTCAGGCAAAAATACTTGTTGATTTCTGAATAATGACTGTAAAAGCGTTAAGTTCACCATGTTCCTGCTTACATTTTACATGCTTTATTAAATCTTTCATTCCTTATGAGTGTTTGCTTTTTCCAGGATGTTGTTACCTTTTTTTTAGGCAGCATATTGCTCTTGCCTAGTGTGTAATTTGAATTGAGTCGCATCCAGTTATTTATAGCAGGTCAAATTGGATTGTAGCTGAAGGCAGTATGAGTTTCTCTCAGTGGGGCAGTATGGTGTTTAGTGAGGGAGCAGATGTAGCACTGGGGGCAGAGCTGCTAAACTTAGAACTGGTGAACCAGGTTCAGCCTTCATGAACAGTCCCCCAGACCACTCTCCTGAGGGAGCACATTCCCATGCCAGACCTTAGAAGGCACCAGAAAAGCCCTTGTGTGTTCGCAACAGCAGGTGGACCTTAGCAGTGGCAAGTGTGGGTTCACCTTGAAGGCTTGCCCACCACAATCCATACTGAAGTTCACCTCTAGTCTTGCGGGCAGGCCTACGAAGTAGCAGACCCTAGAGCAACAGTGACTCTGTCACTGAGGTCACAGGACCCCTGAGAAGAGCTGGCTCTAGGGCGGTGCGACTGGTGTGACCGCAACGGGCGCTGACTTTGAGTGGGGGCGTCGTATATTATGGTTTTAAAAGCACTTGCTGCCTCCTTCCTGGCCACCAGCTATTTTCGGCAATAATACAAATGTCATGATAACTCTGATGAATAAACTTCTTCCTAGAGCGAGATCAGAGATTTGCCTAGTGGAAGTTTTGACTCATGGACAGATAGCGCAGAGGGTTAATGTGCCTGCTGCAAAGAAAATGTATCAGGCCCATCACAAAGTGCACATATTGTAAATAGGTCAGTGAGTTACTGCTTTTGTCAGTGAGATCCTTTTGCTACTTGCAGTTTATAAGTTAAAATCCTTACAAAGAACAGTGAGCTATTAACTTTCATCCAAGAGCTGCATACAAACTGCAAGGTATAAACTAGAGCGTTACGGTTTTTTCCCTAAGCCTTTGATTATCCTAATGTTGCAAAAAGTGTTATTTTTTATACAAATCAACAATGATTTTTAAAGAGAACACCCAATCATGGTATTAAGTTTTAAATTCTGAGTTTGTGTTTCTCCAGGCCAATCACTATTAAACTATACTGTCTACTAGTATGGTTATCATGTGACTCCTACACCTTGTAGTCCTTTGTCTTATGTAACATTTCCTATACAATACATACAAAAAGGGGGTCTGAGGGAATATTAACGACCAAAAGTGCTACAGCCCTCTATCTTCACTCCTACCAACAACAAGGTAGCATTTGGTCACTATCTCCAAAGAGATTAAATTAAATAAATAAAGGTGTAAATGGGTTACCTACAAGATTCGTTCACTGGGCACTTTCAGACCACTGATAGTGTTCCCATCAGGCAACCGACCTGTACCGCCCTTCATCATTTGGGACAGACATCATAATGCACACTGGAAGTGGCCCAGTGTGCGATCACGCATAAGTGTGCTTTTATATCCAAACGATTAGCTTTGTCACTGAGTAGGTATCAGGGGTTGCTCACAAGCAGTGCAAAAAATATTAAATTAAACAAATTAATTAAATCTAAACGGTGATGGTGCCATTAAAATAGGGTAGAGGAAGGAAAATAGTTTAATAGGGACCTTCCTTTCCCAACATTAAAAACAGTGGAAAAAGGTAGCATTAACAAATAACTACCTTGACAGTTGTTGTGGTCGACATGTTTCTGCAGTGTTACCTTGGGCCCAGAGGTCACCTTCTGCTTCATCAGGACCTATTGATTCTACTGCTTGTAGTGAGAATAATATAAAAAGTGTAAACAATATCACCTTAAGCTCTCCTGGATTGTAGAATTCCCGGATTTCATATAGTAACACACACACCAATATGCAAAAAAATAAGAGCGAAAACACATTAAGCTATTTTGTCGCATTTTGCTCCAAAAATTCACAGCTTTACCTAGTAGCTGTGGCTCACATCCTTATAGTAATGTCAACAACCACATATCACATTCTCACATTCGCGAGTCATGCAAGAGCAGAATGACTTCTGGTCCAGTACACTCACCTATTATTTAAGAGAGTAGCGCCCCACCTCACCCGGCATCAGCGCAGGTTACAAGGAGCCCCGCTCTGTGGGAGATAATGCATGGATAAACAAACAAAGGCAGAAAGGTCAGAGGAAGCACCAAGACGCGAGGGCAACCGCTGTATAGTTGTCACTGGACTTTAACAGACACACTCGAGGAAAATCATCATCACAGTTAACAAAGCTCGAGATTGTGTTTTTTGAATGGTTGTACTCTAAAAGCACTGCGCAACATCTAGGGTCATCGTGCTCGATTAAGCAATTGTTTACAAGTACCTATACCGAGACAGGTTTTGCTTTGGCGTGAGCCGTCAGTTGGTTTGCTACAAGCGCGGCATCTAAGTAGAACCGCCATACTTCTAAATCAGTCACCACACACCCAGGTCACTTACCTGCCCGTCGGTACTCCAGACGTCCTTCTGGGCTGTCTGTGGGAGGTGCCGAACGGGCAGGAAGTGCCGATATTTACCAATGTTGTGTTTCCTGATTTCTCCGTGTGGCGCCCTGACGTCATCACGGTGCGCCTAATACTCATGGGGATTGTAGTTCGAAGGGATATAATTGGTTAAAAACCAGCGCATAGCGCGAATCGATCTCTTACAAACGAGGTTTTTTGTGCTATCCTCTCCGAATCTAAAAACAGAATCAATACTGTAGACACCACGTCCTACATTCGAAAGCTCCAAAAACAGACAATTGTACTGTAGCTTTGAAAGAACATGATTTGCGCATATCTTGTCTGATCAATACACTGTATCATTATATAAATGCTTGTCAACAAAACTCTACCGTGTGGGTAAATAGATCGTATCTTGATCTATATGTGTACATGCTTTAGATATAGTATAAGGATACATTCTTCATGATCGTGAGATCTATTTATCAAGACGGTCAGGACATAAGGACTCTTACAGACTTTATAGAGACATCCACGGAATGTCTTCATTCAGTCCCTCTTTATCCGTCCGAAGCTTATGTACCCATTTTTGTTCACGTCTGAACAGGAACATCTTGGTGTCAGTAATGTGTGTAGGTATCAAAGGTTGGTCTAACACTGTCCAGTGTAGATCATTCGGCGTGTGCTTAACTTGCAGGAAATGATTAGTGAGTCTCGTTGACTGTCTGGAACACCGGATGGAACTTTTGTGTTCGGTGATACGTGTCTTTACTTTACGAGTCGTCATGCCCACATACCTTTTCTGGCAAGGGCATGTGATCAGATAGATTAGATTAGAGCTATTACAGGTGGTGAATCTGCGTTGTTCCCATGGGCGGTCTGTACCAATGTCTATTGTCTGTGATCTGGTGGTGTTGGGACATACTGCGCAATTGCCACAGGGATGATGCCCGGTAGCTGCCGGCATGTCCCACAGGGTACCCAGTGCCCTTGGTAAATCATCTTTAGGCCGGGTATGCACAAGTTTGTCCTTTAGGCTTTGCCCCCTCTTGAACGCAAACAGAGGGATCTCGATGCCGTCTGTTCCCGTATTCAGAATACTCCAATGTTTTTTCACTATTCGTTGAATACTATTAGACTGGGTCGTAAAGGTACTCACAAATGTCATGCGATCTTGTTTAGATTTAGGTGGTGAGATATCTAGTAGCCCCTCACGGTTATTATTTGAGGCTCGTTTCTTAGATCTGCGAACTAGATGTCTAGGGTATTCTTTATGCAGAAGATCTTGTTCCAGACTTCCTGCATGGTGTTCAAAGCTATCTCTTGTGGAACAGTTCCTCTGAATCCGCAAAAATTGCCCGAAGGGCAGATTATCCCTCAAGGATTTTGGGTGACAACTGTTGTAATTCAATAGTGAGTTCCGTGCCAAAGGTTTGCGGTAGAGTTCGGACGCCAACCCTGTGGGTGTTGAGGTAATAAGTAGGTCCAGGAAGGGCAAGTGTGTCCTATTGTATTCTATGGTGAACTTTAGGAACTGGTTCCTGCCGTTCAACCATTCATGAAAAGCAGCAAGTTCTGCCTCGACGTAATTTGTCTGTGAAAGGGTTGGTCTCAGAGAAGATGTGATCTGATTCAAACCTGTGGACATATAGATTTGCTAGGGACGGGGCAAAAATACTGCCCATGCTGGTCCCGCTTACTTGCAAATAAAGTGAGTCCTCATATCGGAAAAAGTTTTCAGTCATTGCTAAGCTAGCCAATGACATTATCAATCTTACAGGTGTGATAGAATCTTACAGGTGTGATAGAATCTAGTTGTCTCTCTGTAAGAAGTGCTTCCACCACCTCTAAAGTTTCTAGCTGGGGAATCGAGGTGTAAAGACTCTCTACATCAAATGACACCAAGATGTCTGTGTTCTCATTGAAATCGATGTCAGGTAGGAGCCTCAGTACATCATTGGTGTCCTTGAGGTAAGTCGGCATTTCGCTCACCATTGGTTTCAGAAATACATCCACGAATGTTGATAATGGTTCTAATAACGAGCCGATCCCTGAGATAATAGGTCGGCCCGGGGGTGGTCGTTGTGGCTTGTGTATCTTGGGTAAATGGTAGAAATAGGGAACTCTGGGATTCTCAGTACATAGAAATTGTCCTTCTTTAGCTGTTATCCAGCCCTCACTTAGGGCTTCTTCCACAATATGCTTGATTTCTCTGGTCAGTCTCTCAGTGGGATCTATTGATAGTTTACGATATGCTCCGATGTTATTGAGTTGGCAAAGGCACTCTGTCTGATAGGCATCTGCATCCAGCAGCACAATCGCCCCGCCTTTGTCCGCCGGTTTAATAACCACGGACTGATTATTCGACAAGCTCGTAATAGCCTCTTGTTCCCTTCTCGAGAGATTGTGGAAAGGTCTATGCTCTTTTAGGAAGAGTTTTTTCAGGTCAGCATCCACCGCTTCCTCAAAGGTTAATACCTTTGCCGGGAGACCGATGGTTGTAGGGTTAAAAGTGGAGGGTCTATGAAGACCTGTGTTCACCACTCTCGTAATTGTCTCTCCGGGATTTTGTTGTTTTTGGGCGAAAAAGTAGTGTAACCTAATTTTTCTATAGAGTTTGCCCATTTCTATCTGGGTGACAAAGGGATCACTTTTGTTTGTAGAAACAAAGCCAAGGCCCTTGTTAAGTACCTCTTCTTCAACTGTAGTAAGTTGGTACGAACTAAGATTGATCACAGTGTTGGTCCTGTCGACGTCTCCACTTGGTCTTGGCCGATAACTTTCCCGCTCCTCAGACCCATTGTTTGGGGGGGTAAGTTCCAACGTACCTGGCCCTGTTGGGCTGTCCGTTGTCGGCCCCGTGTTCTCCGGCCAGACCCTAAAAAAGGCTGTTGATTATAGGTTTGGAAAGATTGGTTTGGATCGTAAAGTCCCATTGGGGGGTACTGGGGAAATGATGGAGGTCCCCAGGGGGACGGTTGCCACCATGGTGGGGGTCTGATAGGCGGCCCAAATTGTTGGCCATAGCCTCTCCAGTTCCTCCTGTTGTTCCCTCGCCCTCTACCTCTCGGTTGTCCTGAGGTGCCACCTTGGTTTGAAGTGTCCGAATCACTCGATCTATTGTCCGAACCCGAAGTGCCATAATTGGAGCCTCCTTTATGAGTGCTCTTATTGAGTACTGGTGGAGAGTAGTCGTCACTCGTGTATGGATAAATCCTGGTCATACTAAAATTGGCCAGATCTTTTTTAAACTTTTCTAATTTAGTAAACAGGATCGAGTCACGGAACTCTTTACTCGTCTTGTTGCCTTCCTCTTGTTTCTTTGAGAATGCCTTACTCGTTGATATAGTGGCCTTAATCTGGCCTTCTAAGGTTTGAATTTCCACGAGAATTTTATCCGCTGTTTTTTTCGCTGTTTTGATGATTAACACCAACCAGTCGCGGGTGCATCTCCACGCTATCAGATACCAATCTCTCAGGAAATCCTTATCATCCAGAAACAGTCGTGGTGCATTAGTCACTATAAGCCCTGTTGGGGCACAGTTCCCACGAAGATATTCTGCCATTATTGTCCCATGTACACATACTCTAGCCTGGTTCTTCTTTAATACGAGGACTTTTGTCCAACCTTCATCTGTATTAACTGATGTCGTAGGTAGGAGATCCACGATACTGGGATTCTCTAACAGAATACTCTGTATTTCTTCCTCATCAAATGCTAAACCAAAATTGGTAGCCATTATGCCAAAATTAGAAACTCCTTAAAGTGGTTCCCCGCCGCTACTATTATGCCTCAACTCAAACCTGTTCTGCCTGTGCTACTGCCATCCATGAAAACCCATGTACTAATGAGAAAAGAGAAGAAAAGGAAAAAAGGGTAAATACTAAAAGACCCGTAGCCTCACAGCTACTCTCATAACAATACATACAAAAAGGGGGTCTGAGGGAATATTAACGACCAAAAGTGCTACAGCCCTCTATCTTCACTCCTACCAACAACAAGGTAGCATTTGGTCACTATCTCCAAAGAGATTAAATTAAATAAATAAAGGTGTAAATGGGTTACCTACAAGATTCGTTCACTGGGCACTTTTAGACCACTGATAGTGTTCCCATCAGGCAACCGACCTGTACCGCCCTTCATCATTTGGGACAGACATCATAATGCACACTGGAAGTGGCCCAGTGTGCGATCACGCATAAGTGTGCTTTTATATCCAAACGATTAGCTTTGTCACTGAGTAGGTATCAGGGGTTGCTCACAAGCAGTGCAAAAAATATTAAATTAAACAAATTAATTAAATCTAAACGGTGATGGTGCCATTAAAATAGGGTAGAGGAAGGAAAATAGTTTAATAGGGACCTTCCTTTCCCAACATTAAAAACAGTGGAAAAAGGTAGCATTAACAAATAACTACCTTGACAGTTGTTGTGGTCGACATGTTTCTGCAGTGTTACCTTGGGCCCAGAGGTCACCTACTGCTTCATCAGGACCTATTGATTCTACTGCTTGTAGTGAGAATAATATAAAAAGTGTAAACAATATCACCTTAAGCTCTCCTGGATTGTAGAATTCCCGGATTTCATATAGTAACACACACACCAATATGCAAAAAAATAAGAGAGAAAACACATTAAGCTATTTTGTCGCATTTTGCTCCAAAAATTCACAGCTTTACCTAGTAGCTGTGGCTCACATCCTTATAGTAATGTCAACAACCACATATCACGTTCTCGCATTCGCGAGTCATGCAAGAGCAGAATGACTTCTGGTCCAGTACACTCACCTATTATTTAAGAGAGTAGCGCCCCACCTCACCCGGCATCAGCGCAGGTTACAAGGAGCCCCGCTCTGTGGGAGATAACGAATGGATAAACAAACAAAGGCAGAAAGGTCAGAGGAAGCACCAAGACGCGAGGGCAACCGCTGTATAGTTGTCACTGGGCTTTAACAGACACACTCGAGGAAAATCATCATCGCAGTTAACAAAGCTCGAGATTGTGTTTTTTGAATGGTTGTACTCTAAAAGCACTGCGCAACCTCTAGGGTCATCGCGCTCGATTAGGCAATTGTTTACAAGTACCTATACCGAGACAGGTTTTGCTTTGGCGTGAGCCGTCAGTTGGTTTGCTACAAGCGCGGCATCTAAGTAGAACCGCCATACTTCTAAATCAGTCACCACACACCCAGGTCACTTACCTGCCCGTCGGTACTCCAGACGTCCTTCTGGGCTGTCTGTGGGAGGTGCCGAACGGGCAGGAAGTGCCGATATTTACCAATGTTGTGTTTCCTGATTTCTCTGTGTGGCGCCCTGACGTCATCACGGTGCGCCTAATACTCATGGGGATTGTAGTTCGAAGGGATATAATTGGTTAAAAACCAGCGCATAGCGCGAATCGATCTCTTACAAACGAGGTTTTTTGTGCTATCCTCTCCGAATCTAAAAACAGAATCAATACTGTAGACACCACGTCCTACATTCGAAAGCTCCAAAAACAGACCATTGTACTGTAGCTTTGAAAGAACATGATTTCCTATACAGTCATTTACACACGTAAAATTGATTGTCTCTGTGTATATTGCTGACGACAGAAACTCCATGGCTCGGAAACAAATGGCTCGTGCTTCCGCTTTTAAGCATTTTTGGGACATTCTGTGATTAAAATAAATTCACAAAGTGGAATTTGTTTCTAATGTCAATAGCTCATATTAATCGTTAAATAATCATGTGTATCCATTGGTTGAATTACATAACATAATAAGCTGTAACTGGTCAGTGAAATGCCACACAAATACTAAAGATTGGGATGTTTTGCGCATCCTGGCCACACCTCTAACTCCGCCCACTGATCCAATGCTCAGGTTATTCCCGCCCTCTGATTCTCTGCCCACAGTTCCCCTACTTTTTTTTCCCCACTTCGACCACTGCTTCTTTGTTCCCGTACGTCCTTCTCCCATACCCCTGCCCTGCCTCTAACCAACCCAGAGCCCTGCTATATCGAACTGTTACAAATCGGTGCCTGCAGACGCATCCTTCAGAAAAAATTATAGTAGTGCCCTGCGGCAGTCCGGCTGCAAGCATTGGCACTATCTCATACCATAGCTAGGTATGCAGTCCACACACTGAATTACTTCGCACGGTACAGACCTTTATTATGCATGTTGCACTGCAGAAGCCCCTGTAACATCAAGCGCGCTGGGCGAAAGCACGTGGGCACTTCCTGCCCATTCGTACCAAGTTAGAAGTAAGGGGCTGGTAGGGAGAAAGAACGCAGAGAAGGTGAATGTGAAACAGAAATAAAATAAAGTACTAAAGGAAGAGAACAAAAAGATGTATAGAGAAGGTCTGGAATTGTGATTAAAAGCAGTGTGGGAGGCAAGCGCAGCAACAGCAAGTGCCCTTGGCTCGCCCATGCCTAGCGCTGGCCCTGAGCTCGAGTGACACCACAAGGAAACAATCTCGCTTGAGATTAATTTTCTGGCAATGCTACTAATGCAGACCATTTTAGCTCTCTACCACGTCCAAAAACAAACAGTGAGCTCCCGTTAGGTTCAGAATGCACATTTCAAAAGAGACACAGACTGCCTGACGCCGAAACGTGCAAACCTCTTTCCCTGAAGCAGTCCTCTTTACCAGCCCTTGTACTGTGTCAGCGGAAGCGATGCACTGCTGCTAGAACCCGCTCTGACCCCCTGAAACGTGCCCTCGGAACCACAGTATGCACCTTACCAAACAATAACAAGAGTATCCACGGGTCTAAAAAAACATTATCTGATCTCTCACAAAACATAAAACAACCCACTCGGAATATAGAAAGAAATCTTATATCTTCCTTGGATACCCATCAGTCACCAAATTTGATGATCTTTTTCTTCATATGGGTTTCCTTGTCCACATCACTCACAGCTTTAACAGGGCTGCAATCTTGTTATCAGCCCAAGATACAGCCGAGTATGTGATCTCTACTTAAAAGTAGGTTCTTACCAGATGGAACAGATGGTAATCAATGGGATTTTATAGTGCAGTGCTCAGGTGAACAAAATGAAAAGTATTAAAATTGATCTATGAGTAACCTAACTTTATTGATGTATCTCATAGTTCAAACTAAATGAAATGAAATGAAATGATTACGCACTTGTATAGTGCACGATCACCCGTAGGCATCTCGGCGCTTGTACGAATACCGCAGAGGAACCCTTCCTTGCCTTTCTCTGTGAGGAGCCCACTCCTGGGCACCCCCAAGATGAAGTCAGGCATCCTCAGCGTTGTTGGGGCCGTTGTAGAGATTAAGCAAGCTATTGCCCAGAGGTGCAGAGTGGGACTCATGATTAGAATAGGCACCGAAGCGAGAATTATCAGGTCCGAGGAAATAGAGCCCGAGACCCGCCGAGGCGGGAATTGAACCCTTGTCCCGGCCAGACTACTGCATCAGGGTCTGCCGCTCTACACTGTTACACTGTTGTGGCTCAATTGTTAGAGATAGTGTTAACAAATAACTATCTAAAATCTTAACATGGTCAACATGTTTCAGCACTAATGGTTAGCTAACTCTAACCGTGCTTTCATCAGGACCTACTACTGAAATGCTACTGCAATGAAAAAAAAATTGTGTGTACAAAAGACATACATATACAATATAATGGATCTAAATGATACCACCATAGTCACCGGATTCGCGGTGTGAAAAAAGTTCTTCCTCATACAACATCCTTTGACAGACGATGTCTTATTGTTGAAAGGAAGCTGCCTTACCTTACCTGGCAACGGCTCAGGATAAACAGGAGGCACCGCTCTGACCGTCGGTACCTCTTGACGGACAACCTTCTTGACGGCTCGGCAGGGAATGCTCAGACGTGAGTCCCTTGCTCACTTTGCCACTGGATTCAAGCAAGCTGGGCTGAAGACGGCTGTAATGCCAGAAACCGGTCCTCGGAAGCTTGTTTCCGGTCCAGGGAAGGCATGGCTTGGCAGTTCGGGCTGGACTGTTCCCATGAGGCACAGGGTCAGACTGATTTGCATATAGCCATGTCTGAACTGGGGTGGCAGAGTGGGTTAAAGAACGGTGATGGATCAAACCCAGATCTTTTGACTGGGTGTGAGTGTTTGATTGGTTCAGATGCTCCGTCCATCACCACCCCCTTTTGTACCGCTTTTGGCTGCCATAAGTATGTCAGTGTATGCTCAGACGTGAGTCCCTTGCTCACTTTGCCACTGGATTCAAGCAAGCCGGGCTGAAGACGGCTGTAATGCCAGAAACCGGTCCTCGGAAGCTTGTTTCCGGTCCAGGGAAGGCATGGCTTGGCAGTTCGGGCTGGACTGTTCCCATGAGGCACAGGGTCAGACTGATTTGCATATAGCCATGTCTGAACTGGGGTGGCAGAGTGGGCTAAAGAACGGTGATGGATCAAACCCAGATCTTTTGACTGGGTGTGAGTGTTTGATTGGTTCAGATGCTCCGTCCATCACCACCCCCTTTTGTACCGCTTTTGGCCACCATAAGTGTGGCAGGGTATGCTCAGACGTGAGTCCCTTGCTCACTTTGCCACTGGATTCAAGCAAGCCGGGCTGAAGACGGCTGTAATGCCAGAAACCGGTCCTCGAAGCTTGTTTCCGGTCCAGGGAAGGCATGGCTTGGCAGTTCGGGCTGGACTGTTCCCATGAGGCACAGGGTCAGACTGATTTGCATATAGCCATGTCTGAACTGGGGTGGCAGAGTGGGTTAAAGAACGGTGATGGATCAAACCCAGATCTTTTGACTGGGTGTGAGTGTTTGATTGGTTCAGATGCTCCGTCCATCACCACCCCCTTTTGTACCGCTTTTGGCCGCCATAAGTATGTCAGTGTATGCTCAGACGTGAGTCCCTTGCTCACTTTGCCACTGGATTCAAGCAAGCCGGGCTGAAGACGGCTGTAATGCCAGAAACCGGTCCTCGGAAGCTTGTTTCCGGTCCAGGGAAGGCATGGCTTGGCAGTTCGGGCTGGACTGTTCCCATGAGGCACAGGGTCAGACTGATTTGCATATATCCATGTCTGGACTGGGGTGGCAGAGTGGGCTAAAGAACGGTGATGGATCAAACCCAGATCTTTTAACCGGGTGTGAGTGTTTGATTGGTTCAGATGCTCCGTCCATCACCACCCCCTTTTGTACCGCTTTTGGCCACCATAAGTGTGGCAGGGTATGCTCAGACGTGAGTCCCTTGCTCACTTTGCCACTGGATTCAAGCAAGCCGGGCTGAAGACGGCTGTAATGCCAGAAACCGATCCTCGAAGCTTGTTTCCGGTCCAGGGAAGGCATGGCTTGGCAGTTCGGGCTGGACTGTTCCCATGAGGCACAGGGTCAGACTGATTTGCATATAGCCATATCTGAACTGGGGTGGCAGAGTGGGCTAAAGAACGGTGATGGATCAAACCCAGATCTTTTAACTGGGTGTGAGTGTTTGATTGGTTCAGATGCTCCGTCCATCACCACCCCCTTTTGTACCGCTTTTGGCCGCCATAAGTGTGGCAGGGTATGCTCAGACGTGAGTCCCTTGCTCACTTTGCCACTGGATTCAAGCAAGCCGGGCTGTAGACGGCTGTAATGCCAGAAACCGGTCCTCGGAAGCTTGTTTCCGGTCCAGGGAAGGCATGGCTTGGCAGTTCGGGCTGGACTGTTCCCATGAGGCACAGGGTCTGACTGTGAGATGGACAGAAGAAACACATTAGTCTTTGTGTGTTCTGGATGCCCCTGTATGAGTCCATAGAGCCTGTGCCTGCCGACTCCTTACACACACATGTGGCTTCTCAATCCAGTTATCTGCATACCCTAAACAGATGAGTAAAAGATTACAATTTTACACAGTCATAGAAGAGAAGCGACTTACCATACAGAAGCAAACAAAATGTGTAAAGAAAGAAAGAAAGAAAGTTGATATTAATAAAAATCAGTGGTGGCTGGTGACATTTGGAATTGGTGAGGCGTAAAATTTAGGAATACGTTTTAAGTAGCAAGCAACCACTACATTTTCGTTTTCTTTCGCCTTGTCATAATTTAAAAAACTGTGCACTCCCTTGATAGGGGGTGCCATCGCACCTATTGGCATAAAATCACAATTACAATTGAAATATGTGACCACTGTCCTGTGCGCTCTGCAGAGAGGCCAATGATTGGATGTCCATGTATTCTGAACACATTTTTGACCCACTGACAAACCCTGTGGGAAACTCTCAATGCCTTCAACCACTGCCCCAGAGCTCTCAATCGTGTAAACAAGTGGTGCCATTCAGTTCAAAGTATGCACTGTGCAAGCATAATGTGCTACATGAAAAAGTACAGAAACAAATTCCTGGAAGTAGGTTACATCATTTATATTATTCTGCATATTGAATTGGCACCCATGCAAAACTGATAGCCTACCCAATTGACAAAGTTATTTGGGGACTGCTGATGCCAAAGTCAAGCTGTGGTCCAAAGTCACCCTCAGAGGCTCATGAAGAAGATCGACATGGCCAAGTGAAGATGAATGCAAAATAATAAACTTGCCTGTCAGCCTATCACTCCAAAATCACGGTGCAAAATAATAAACTTGCCTGTCAGCCTATCACTCCAAAATCACGGTGCAAAATAATAAACTTGCCTGTCAGCCTATCACTCCAAAATCACACGGTGCAAAATAATAAACTTGCCTGTCAGCCTATCACTCCAAAATCACGGTGCAAAATAATAAATTTGCCTGTCCGCCTATCACTCCAAAATCACGGTGCAAAATAATAAATTTGCCTGTCCGCCTATCACTCCAAAATCACGGTGCAAAATAATAAATTTGCCGGTGCAGCACCTGTGACTAAGTATGTGGGCTCTCAGTCGCGGCTCTCAGGGGGCGGGGGGGGAGTGGGAGTGGGTTCGCGGGAGTGGGAGTGGGTTCGCGGGAGTGGGTTCGCGGGGGTGGGAGTGGGTCTCGCGCGGGGGGGGAGGGGGGTATTAAAATACATTTTTTAAATCCTACCTGAGGTCCTGAGCAGGTCCGCGCCGCCCGAGTCTGTTCCGTTGGTGCCTACAGCCCCTCTCAGCCAATTCTGGCGCTGCCAGCAGCGCCAGGATTGTCTCAGGGCACGGCTATTCTTCACCCGTAGAACGCCCAGAAGGGCTCCTAAAGGGCATGCGCAAACGGGTCAAAACACAAGTGTGCATGAGTGGGCACGGTGCGGAAATTCGCCCTCCGTCCCTACTCATGCGCACTTGTGTTGTGCTGCTGCCTGTTGCCCCCACTGTCTGACAATCATGTCAGTCAACATGACGCCAGACCGCCCACCCCCTGGGGTGGGCGGTCCAACGTCATGCTGACTGACATGATTGTCAGGTCTCCCTCGGGTCTTTGAACTTAAGTAAACTGAATCAGTTTACTTAAGTTCAAAGACGCCGAGGGGGCTGCAGGGCGGGGGGGGGCAAAAAATTATGCAATGTCCTGTCTTCGGTTTGCTTTTAATCACAATTCCAGACCTCTCTATACATCTTTTTGTTCTCTTCCTTTAGTACCTTATTTTACTTCTGTTTCACGTTCTCCTTCTCTGCGTCCTTTCTCCCAACCGGCCCCTCACTTCTAATTTGGTACGAGTAGGCATGAATGGGCAGGAAGTGCGCATGTGCTTTCGCCCAGCGCACTAGATGTTACAGAGACTTCTGTAGTGCAACATGCATAATAAAGGTCTGTACCATGCGAAGTAATCAGTGTGTGTGGACTGCATACGTAGCTATGGTATGAGATAGTGCCAATGCTTGCAGCCGGAGAGCCTCTAGGCGCTGCTATCATTTTTTTGAAAGGATGCATCTGCAGGCAGCGATTTGTAACAGTTCGATATAGCAGGGCTCTGGGCTGGTTAGAGGCAGGGCGGGGGTATGAGAGAAGGACGTACGGGGACGTAGAAGGTAGGACAGAGGAAAGAATGGAAAAGTCAGTACCCCGGGCTTGGGTTGAATGATGTGAAGTGAAAGTGGGAGGCAGTATTAAACAAGCATTTACAATGCAACGGTTTCGCCTTTGGAAAAGTTTGAGCTATTGGCATTGTAAATGACAAAATTTGTATTTATGTGTTGGTTTTGAAAACAGATAAATAAATGGCATTGTCATTTACATTGCCAATAGCTCTAAATTTTCCAAAGGTGAAACCGTTGCATTGTAAATGCTTGTTGTTGTATGCCGAAAATGGACTTTGATTTACTGCGCAATCATATGCTGTCCTTTGTATGTTTGGTTTTTCAAATGCCAATAAATTTGATTATAAAAAAATATATATTAATGGAGGTTGGTCAATTTGCGACAACCTAGGAATTGATATATGAAACTCTTGGAGTTTCATACATTGGATTACCTAATTGCCATTCTCAGAAAATAGTAATTAGGTCATCGTAATTTCCAATTTTGATACATGTGGCCTTATGCTCCTTGTAGGATAGGCTTTAACTGTGTCTGTAAAACGTTTTCCTGCTTTAATGTGTCAAAAAGCTATTATTGCCTCTATGTATCCAGATAGTCCCTGTTTTGTGACTGGGAAGCTTTTACATGATCTAGAGAAGGACAATAAGCTCGTATGATATTTTTAAGCGCTTAATTTTATCAATTCAGAACTTGAGGCATCTCCTGAGGTCTAGCAAATCTAGAGCTCTTTCTGCAGATGTGTTGGATTATGAAGAAATATCTTTAGGATTGCAGGCTAGTTGCAAATGAAATTCAGTTGGGATTTTAGGTATGAATTTGGGATTAGTTTTAGAACGACTGTCACTTTATAACCCCATATAATGAGGAGCGCTCACATTTTTTAGTGTTGTTGATTAAATCATTCCAATCACAACTGTATCTCTACCAGAGGATCTGTTACATCACAATCTTCTCAAAACTCGCACATTTGCTAGCATTTAGTAACTGTCATGTCTCTCGCACTTGTTAAGCCTTATTTTTCACACCACCTATGCGTGCAAGGTAGCAGTGCGGGGCAGCGACGTCACCAGATTTCCTCTTGTGTTATGGCAATGTATACATCTTGTGCTGCTGCTGAGGATTAATACTACTTGATCCTGTGGCAGACCTGGAAGTAAAATGTACTGCTCACACCAAACCGGTGAATTCTTGTCATGATTGACACCTTCAACCAATAGCAGATAACAATCTGGCATTTTTAACCCTATTCGTATAATGAAAACACAACAGGTCTGAAAATGCACAGCATGTTCGCAGCAAAAAGCCATGGTAAACTACACTTGAACGGAGCAACTTGGCACCAATAAGTTTATGCGATACCAAAGGGGAACCAATAAGTTTCTCTAATATTTGTATCAGCCTGGACCTAAAAATACAAGCTAGTACAAAAAACAGTTGGGAAATGGCTCAGCGAGCAGTGCAAGCGCCCAAAGCTTTTCTTACTTTCACCCCAGGGCTGCCTAGTCTTGAATCCACCTCATCTTTCTTCCACCACCCTACACGTCCGGTCTACCTCACACTTGCAGGTTCATATTCACCCCATCTTTCTCTCTTTTTCACAGTTTTCTTGCCTTTCTCTTCCTCTGAGATCAAGTCTGACGAGGATACACAAGTCATGGTCCGGAAAATGGAGGACCACCTGCAAGCACCATCACAAATTAAGCACCGAAGAGCAGCTGAGCAGACAAGCAGCACAGTGTCACAAGTAGCTTAATATTCCAGAATAGCAGGTTAGCGGTACAGCTCTCCAGCGCATGTGCGGATATGTGCTGTGCATGTTGTGTTCTCCACAGACGGAAGAAGGTATTTGTGTAATGGTGAGGTGATGTAAGTGAGCTCGTGCGTGGAGGCTCATACGGAGTAGAATGGATAAATGCCAACAACCCCGATTCAGGCGGGAGACTTCCGATGATTTATTTTGAGTCTCTTCCCTAAAATCTCCTCTTCGATATAAATCAGTGGAGGAATTCAATAGCCCTTAATTTTGTTTTTCGAACTCTCTCATCACATTCAAAATGTTGCCATGTTTCATATATGCTCAGGGCCACTGGAATTATGCGATTCTGCAGCCAAGTATTTGTTCGTATAATTAAGGATTTGCCACGTTTGCCACATAAGCCGTCATTTGTTGCTTAAGCAGCAGTTATAAAAATGCGTGTGTTGATAGAGCCTTTGCAAAGGTTCACTGGTTAACTTTCAGTTGCTTATTTATGCATTTGGTTGTTGAACTGGGGTGAAATATTTGCTCAGACAGTATTGCAGTGTACAAAAATAACGAAGAAATGCTATTAAAAAATGTGCCGCATTAGCTGCATGTTTGGCATTTTCTTTCCGCATAATTAGGTCAGAACAGCTGCGTAATTCTGTGCTGTCTTGCCTCATAATTCCAATGGCCCTATTTTACAAGACTATGGAATGGAAAGTTAGTTACGGTTAAGGGCAGATTGAACAATACAGAGGAGGAACACACTTTTATACAATAAACTTGTCAAGGAATTCAAGCTTGCTGACAGAATTGATCTTATCCAGAGTGCAACAGTGTTCCCCCGCCCCCTCAATTTTCATAAACTCTTGTAAGGTTCTACATTTAATTGGCAATGTGAAACTACAAGTCCCAGCATGCATAGTGCTGTGGGCTCAAAAACTTGGCCTGGCTGAAAGAAGCACTCATGACCTGGTGTCGCTTGACAGCTATGAGGCCTGCAGCCCGCCACACTTTGCCCATAAACAGGTTAACGCGTGCTTAAAAGGACAAGTCCCCGCTTTTATTCGTGAAACGCGGCCTACATGACAAGAATCACTGACTGTGGCCGCTCTGTGACGCAGCAGCGTAAACGGCTTTGATAAATCAATAAGCAATAAGTTACCCAGCAAAGCCTGGTGATGCGGGCCACCGGCCTAGACAACAGCCAGACTTAATGATGCTTGCTGCACAGAGAGCCCTCTTACGCGGAGAAAGATGGCATGCTTGCGGGCGCCCGCACACAGGAGGTAACATAGCAACGCCAGCCATGCCCACGCCGCACATAAATCAGCAGGGCTGCTCTTTAACGCGTCCCCCGAGCACAGGAGAAATGCGAAGCACCGAAGGCCGGCCAAGGACTGGAGGAAGCAGAACAAAGATGCGGCACCGGCGAAATCTGTTCCGAAATGCCAGCCCGAGGGAGGCGGATGGCGATTAATATTGCCCAGTCTGTTTGCAGAGTCAAAGGCCTCAAGTTGCACAAACGAGCGTGGCCCAAATCTAGTAGTTCGAAAAAATGAAAAAATACAAATGAAGGCCAAAGTCGGTGCCGGTCTGCCTCATTCAGGCTGGTCAGAAACTGGAAGGCTGCAAACTCTCTGAAGCGGTCACAGTTTTGTGATGTAGTTGCACTTATATACCCCTGACAAGGCAGCAGAATGTACAAGCGGGTGGGTACACGATACACTGCGGGCGAGTGCTCGGTTGATAAAATGTTGAACTGTGGTGTCGCAGCCCTTGATGCCCTGAAATGCAGGTTCCCTTCCAAACCCATACTTGAACATCCCTCAACCTATCACACTGTTCTCCCAAACCTGCCGGCATAGGGCACACACAAGGCAGCAACCAACACTCACTGACCTGCTGCCACCAGCACTGCCTGCACCCCTCTCTCTTACTGACAGCCTGGGATCAGACTAGAAAGGAACACAAAGGTAGCCAATCAGAGGCCGATCTTCACTAGGCAGCTGCTACCGATGACAACCAACAGAAAAGCGGCTCACGTTACGAAATGACAGGCAGACCTGTAGACACTGAAAGCGTCTCAGTATCTTCCGTGTTGAAAACGTGGTGGCCATCTTAGAGAGGGAAGTCTCATCATATTAAGCGTGGGGAGGCAAGAGAACATGCTGTTGAGCTACATTTACCTATGCATGATTTTTCAAGAAAGCTCGTGTTTCACATCGTACTCACTCCCGCCTGAAATTTTTGTTGACAAGCACCTCGAGGTGTTCCGTTGGTAGTAACATAAATGTCACTGTTCCATGCTTGCAAGATTGGTGCACCATGCTGAACTGATAATGCTCAATTTAAATGAAAAAATTTGGCATGAGAATACCAAAGGAGCAAATCCTACAAGATGTACTATGTGGGTCTTAAACCAAATATAATGTTCGAACCAGACGGTATGATCGGGGCGGTGGCGCATCCTTTCATGCGTGTTCCTCGCCATACATTCTGCTGTTATCATGCATTGAACGAGAGGCCGCAGAAACTCTGTACTGAGGCTCGGAGAAGTGAAAACAAGTCAGGTCCCGGCCGGCCAGCCAATCGCAGCGCGGCCCGGGAATGACGTCACGGGGTGTCCCGGGCCGGCAGCCAATCGCAGCGCGGCCCGGGACAAAGGGGCGGGGCTTAAAAAAAGCACCAGAAACGCCCCCGAATCGCGTTTTCAAGAGAAAGCGCGATTGACAGCCTCTGTCTCCCAATGGCTAGCCTCCATTTATGGAGCTAGCCAATGATAGACAGAGGCGGGTCATCACCCAACATAGAACTCAAGAGGTTTTGCTAGCGCATGCGTACTTCGTACGCATTGCTAGGCAAAACCTAAAAACCAACTATATTTTAGTTTTTGTTCTTTTTTGGAGTTTTATGGAGCTTGATCCGAAGGTATCAGAGCGCTTTACATGAGCACCAGTTGCGTTACAGATGGACACTGTACTACAGAGCTGTTCAGCATTGTATGTTCTGTGTAAAGATTGTAGAGTTAGAGATGAGTCTCTCATCGTATGCATATGTGTGATAAAATAGCACCCTCACAGTCAGTGGCTTTGATGTGCGCAGGATGGATGCAATGTGTATATGACGTTTCTTTATTTCCAGAGGGAAAACGCTCATGTGTAAAATCATCCTGTTTTGATGATGGTGTTGCATTGTCCCTGTCTCGCTGCAGCAACTTTGAGCCAGACATGGGTTTCCCAGCAGTTTATATATTTTGTAGCTCCAATATCCACCCAAGCCTCATTACCAGCGCCTAATGAGACCCCCTTTACTCCGTGAGTTGCAACCGCTCCATCTCATTAAGGAAATCGCTCTTCAATACCTAGGAACACGACCTTCTGGGCCGGAACCAGAGTGGATTTCGCCTCGTTGATAATGAAGCCCAAGCCCAAGCCTTGAAGGAGAGAGATCACGGATTGCAATTGACGCGATAAGGCCTGGGGGCACTGCGCCATGAGCAGGATATCGTCCAGGTACACTATCAAACGCATACCGGACGCCTGCAGGCGCTCGATCACCCGCCGAAGAACCTTGGTGAAGCACCAAGGCGCGGAGGAGAGACCAATGGGGATCGTGAGATTGGCGTCCTTGAGATGGAGACGCGCCATCCAGTCGTTGGGCCTGAGGAGATCGCGCAACAGATGGATCCCTTCCATCATGAAATGGCGGTACACGAGCCACCCATTGAACTCCCGGAAGTTTATGACCCTTCGCTTTGTCCCGTCCGAATTGTCCACCAAGAACAAATTGCTGAGAAAACCGCGGGGTGGGGAAAAGTCTTCATGATCGCCTCTTTGTCAAGCAACGAGAAAACCTCCTGGTCGACGATCGCCAGCGGTCGAAAAAAGGCTTGAGGACGCGGAGGGACCGGTTGGAAGGGATCTCCTTGGAACTCTATGTGAAACCCCAGGACGGTTTCCAACACCCAGGCGTCTCCTGTGACAGTAGTCCAGGCCAGGAAAAAACGTGCCAGACGGCCCCCCACTTTTAGAAGGGAGAACACTCACCCGAGGGATTGGATGCTCCATTGCCTCGGCCGCCTCTGCCTTTCCCTCGACGTCCTCTGGTCGGATAGAAGTTTCCGAACTTCGCTTGGTCTTTGTAATTGCCGTTATTAGAGCCTTGCCCTCTGCCCTGGTTTTAACGGCCGGACGAGCGGCCCCTGCCACGTCCAGCCCCTCGGAAAACCCGAGGACAAAAGACCTTCCGAATGGAGGACTGGGCCTTATCTAAGGAGGTGAATGTACTGACAAATCTCCCCAGCTCCTTAATAAACGGTACTCCAAAGAGACCGCCCTGAGCCACGGGCCCTGCCTCAGAGTTGGCCAAATCCCCGAGTTTGGGGTCCACCTTAATTAACAGGCTCCGACGCCGCTCCGTGGAGAGCGCGCAGTTGGCGTTTCCTAAGAAAACCACCACGCGCTGGGCTCAGGATGAGAGATTCTTGGGCAAAATCAGGGAGCCTGACTCCTTAGCCTCCTCCGCCATATCTAATATCTTGGTAATGGGGCCCAGGGCATCGAGGAGCTTGTCCTGACAAGCGCACCAGGATTTGTCGATACCTCGTTTGGGACCCTTAACAAACTTCTGGAGAAACTTCGCCATCCGGGAGTCAATCTCCGGAGTAGCCGCCACCTTCCCCGCCAGGGAAGGCCGGGGGCATTCCGCCCTGAGACAGCTTCTGGCTGTGGCCTCGAACGGCCGGTGGATTCTACTGGCGATGTACTGGGCCACCTTCTCTGAGGGGGCCCAGTCTGAGGAACTGGGGTGAAGGACGTTGTCAGGGTCAAGCATGTCCACGCACAGATTCTGAGCGTCGGGCACAGGATCCGGACGAGCCGGATGCCAGGGACGGGACGCGCCGGCCTCATCGTCCGCGTCACCATCAGCGTTCCCTGGAGGAGGGGATGACACAGGTTTGGGGTTGCTAGCGAGGAACGCCCACTTCAGGCGGTCAAACGCGTCCCCATCCACTCCAGAGTCCCTAGGGCGTTTAGCCGGGAGGGGTTGAGACTCAGCTGAGTTAGCGCCAGCGCCGGGCGAGGAAGCAGGGAGAGCCTGTGCCGCCTTGGCCAACTTCTCACAAGCCTGTTCAATTCTGCGAGACAGGCGGTCCTCTAAAGGTGCCAAGGCCTGCTCCACCGCCTTGTGGATAGACTCGTCCACGACGTCGTAAAAATCCTCATCCCATTGAAGGGCAGTGAGGGAGTCCTCCTCCCACTGATCCTCCTGGTAGGGCTCTTCATTGTACTCCGCCATACTACCAGATGCCAATCAATGCACAGGTAAGTGGGAACACACAAAGAGGGGTGACCTCACAATTCAAGGGGGCTGGGAGTCAGCCTAACTCAGGTGCGGGCAGTTCTTGCGATAAAAGCGGGTCAAAAACTTTGGGACAATCAGCCCTGGTGCAGTGGAAACAATGGGCAGCCTGCCGGTAAAAGTATTGTCCCAGTACAGACTCCCCCAAGGAGAGCGTGAAGTAGGCCTAGTTTTAATACGGACCCCCGAGGCTGGAAAAAACCCACTAAAGAACTCTGCCTAATGGCAGGGACAGACTCGTGTTGCAATGCGAGCGTTCGCGGGGGCGTGAATCCAATAAGATAACTGCCTCAAGGCAGGACAGACCGACTCGGGCGTAAGGCGGCAGGCAGGGCTCGGCTCGACTTCTCCGGCAGAGGAACGCGCGGAATGCGCAGAATGCAGAGAGAAGCACGCCGGGCAAGAGACGCATACACCTGCCCTCTGGTGGCGGAGGAACGCCACGAGCCGCACCACAGCAAGAGCCATTAGGGAGTGAGAGCGCTCCCACTGCTCCGCGCGGGAAACCGAGTAGCGGTTACCACGGCAAATTCAGACAGTCAGTCAGTCAGCCTAAAAAGGGAAGAATTTAGAAAGCAAGTCCCGAAGCGGTGCTACCTCACAGACCCGCTCTGCTGAAATTGACAGAGCGAAGGCAGCCCGACCACTATGCGAGCAAAGCGATATTAATAAACAAAGCAGAGCGCACCAAGACAGCGCTGCGGGCAGCCAAACAGTTTACACAGGCGAAAATAACATCAGAGCACAAAGGGCCAAACAAATTACACAGGCAACAAGCATTTGCAATGCAATAGGTCTCGCATTTGCGAAAGTTTGAGCTATTGGTATTGTAAATTACAATGCCTTTATTCACGATTTGTTTTTAAAAACAAATATGTAAAAGGCATTGTCATTTACAATGCCAGTAGCTTAATCTCTCGTAAATGTGAGACCTATTGCATTGCAAATGCTTGTTTTATTTACAGTTGCTTCCCATTCCTGAGTTTTGTTTTGGAGTGGCCACTTTTCTGAAACATGCACTACAGCACAGGCGTTCCTTATTGTTTTAATTGGCAGTATTTGATTTGCTAATCGGGACTGAATTATGCTCATCACCCGTGAAGGTTTGCATTTGTTTACTCCTGCACTTTATATTTATTGATGTGTTTATGCTGGTTATGCTAAATTGTTGGACATCGCAGATTTAGAATCTGATTCTTTGATTCACGGTCCTGACTCAATATGTTGCACTTTTTTTGGCTAGTTTTTAAGGTTCTAGTATTGAATTAACGACTACTTTTTATGAACTTATTTGCTGTATTTTAATTATGCATTTTATATTTCTATGTGATTTTGCTTTTATGTTTTTTATATGAACCGAAATAAAGCTGATGATGCCAGTGTCAATGCATTTTACAGCAGAGATGCAGGAAATTCTGTGTTGGAGATCTGGTCTGGTATATACAGTATTCCTCTCGCTGCATTTCTGGGGCTATAGAATCCACTTTACAACCAAATAAAAAGGAAGGGGTTTAAAAATGAAACAGAAAGGACAAATAATTATTTTCTTGGTGTTTCCGATGCTGTCTCGCTCTTAAACCAACACAACACCACCCCAGACATGCCCTGCTCAACTGTGCGTCGCAGAAAAACTATGTGGATGGTGACTTGCTGAGAGAGGACAAGGTCTTTGAGGGGGTGAACGACTCCATCATTTTTTCGAAAAATATTAAAGTCATAGCATCTTTATGATCAGCTACTTCCGGTCTAGTTTGTGATGCACTAATCGAAACCAGTCATGAATCTGGGTGTGCAAGAATCAAGAGTACCAGATTCACCATTAAATTATTTTCTCTTTTTGCTCCTGTCACCAAATTTGGGTCTCCTTTGTTGTTCCTACAGTCCACCGTGTAAAATGTGTTGTGCTAGCTTTTAGTGGGAAATGTGCGGGTTTACAAGCATCAATCAACCAACGTGCAAGGACCACTACGTTTGAATCCGTTACATCACATAAATGCAAGGCCGGCATGTTTATCTTCTCATTCTGTAACTTTGTGCACCAGACAGTTTGTAAAATGAACTCACAACTAGCCCAGTGCGCTTAGCTTTTAACTCTCTTTAATCAGCCCAACGCAATTGCTTTCTGACACTGCTGCAGAGCAAGTATTATACAAATCTGCTGTACACGCAAGTAAAATGATTTCTCGCATGCATTATAGAAGGAAAAGGATGAGAGCTTATTCTTCGTTTTTATTTCAATGCGTTTAGTACATGGTGGACACAGGTTGCATCGCTCTATATGCATCAGGTAGTGGCGCGCTTCTCAAGATGACGACACTCGTTTTGCATTAGAGAAAGGCCCTGTGTGTCACTCTGATAAAACGAGAAGGCATAAAAGTTGAACAAATGAGCACTCCTGGCATCCAGCCGGGTGGAGAGCTGTGTGCCAGCATTTCCAAAGGCTGCTAAATCGCCGGTTAACCTTGCATGCGAAGGGTAATGTTACGAGGCACAGTGCAGTGATCACTGCGTATCAGGAGCAGGGACCTGTGGGAGGTAACAAAAATGCCTGGTGGTTGGGGACGCAGGGTGGCAGACGGCTCCGGCCTGGTAGCCTTAAGTATGGTCCCGTCCAACCCAGCATCCTCGTGAATTTCCATGTAAGAAACGGGCCTGCTCTCACACCTCCGCCTCTGTAACTACTTTGAGTTCACTTTCCCACAATCAAAGCACCACGATCGCCCGCCTGTGAAGCCTGTACTGAAAGCTACCGAGGCAGACGGCAGTGGGCACTACCTCACTGAAGACATAAGGGCGGACCTTGCACTGGGCTCGCATCGCACCGCACCAGTAAATGTAATCGCCATATTGCAGCGACAGTCACTTTCCTGTTGAGGCACAGTTACCTTTACAGCACTCAATAAACGATAACACTTGAAACAAGATGTGCTTGTGACGAAAGCTGCCATGGGGCGGGACTTCCGTTTCCTGCTGGAAGCTTGCACCCACGGAGTGGCTGGCCAGGAGAGGAGCAGTGGTGACGCGGGGCTCCCATGCCCGAGGGAGAGCCCCGCGGTGGCGGCTGAAGTCCGGAGTTGCGCTGATGTGGTAAGTAGGGCTGGCGGCAGGGGAGGGGAGGGGTGTGTGCGTGTGTAGCTGTGCATGTGTATGTATATGTGTGACTGTGTGTCTGTTAGCTGTGTGTGTGTATGTATATGTGTGACTGTGTGTCTGTTAGCTGTGCGTGTGTATGTGTATGTGTGACTGTGTGTCTGTTAGCTGTGCGTGTGTATATGTAGGCGTGTGTGTGTGTGTGTGTGTGCGTGTGTGTGTGCCTGCCGGTGTGTGTGTGTTTGCGCACTGGGAATCTGAGGCAGGGGATGGGCACGGCGCCGGCCTGGACATGCGCGTCCACAGACACCAATCGGCGCGCGTGTCCGAACCCTGTCTCAGATTCCCAGGAGTCGGGCGACAATAGTTGTCGAGCTGGACAATGCTTCGCATTGTTCTCCAGCTCGACCTAAAAATAACATCAGAGCACAAAGACCTTCAAGCTTGAGGAGGAAAAAAACGAGAAAGAGGAGCATAATCCTCGACTCCGATCCTGCCATAGAATTGGAATGTATAATTATAATACATTTGTCGACGGAATGGAATGAATAATCATGAGAAATTAAAACTACTGATAACTCAAGCTTCAATTCATGAGTCTTTTTGACACACTACCCAAAAATCAATATTAATTAGAATGATTATTTTCAACTCCATGAACAGTGGTTTAATTTAAGCAAAAATCCAACTTGGGACAAACAGTGTTGCACCAAGGATATGCTGTGCCCTGCATGAGAAAGCACTACAATTTGTATTGATTTACACTCACGATTAGAAGGTGATATCCTTTCGCACACAACAATATTGACAAGTTGTGCATATACCATTTTGGTTTATAAAGGAGTGCATTGTCGTACCTTACTTTTGATAAATTGAGTGAGGTCATCGGGATCCTTGATCACCTCAATATATTTTTTCTCTTTTTTTGTGCAAATGGTGTGGTTTCTGTTGGAGTATATCATGGTGCTGAAGGCTGCAGTTTAAAGGATAGTGTCTTTGGGGATGCATTGCATGTGTTTTTTTATTGTAGTGTTGTAGATGTTTGGTGTTGACATCTGATTTGGTCTAGATGGTTTTCAATAGGTTAATGAGGTCAGGTCTTCTTAGAGGGCATGCATGGGAGAACCTTGACAGTGCAGAAAGTTAGATTTTATTTCTTTGGTTATCCTCTGTCTAGAGAGGTGGCGTGGAGGATGGAAAAAGGAATGGTTTAGTGATCCAACTAGTTCAGGAGTAGTGGGTTCATGCAGTGTATTGCTAGGGATCCTGGCAGAATGAAGTTGAAGATATGGCTGTTGGAGTGGGTGGAGTTGGAGACAAGCTGTTTGATCCCCAGGGCATTGAGGAGTGTGTAAGATTTCTTCATTACTTCGGTGCTTAAGTCACCTGGTCGGCTGAAGTCAGGTTGAAGGATGAGGTCACGAGCCCTAAGAATTCTTCATTGAGAATGTTTTCACTTTTTCTCCTGGGCATCTGTAGATTAGGTTGAAGGGGCTGTGTTGATTCCTGACAAGGTAAGTAGTAGGTGAGATTCTTGAAAGATCTTGGTGTTGGTTGAACATTGATGGTGGAGCACCAGGAAGACTTGTGGACGATGACTAGTCCATATGAAGCCTTTGGCTTTGCACTTTGCTTAGGAAGTCTGGACCGTACGATGCTCTTGATTGGCTGGGGTTAGGTCACAATCCATACACAAGGTTTCTGTGATGCTGTATGTGGCCCTGCTTCGGCGGTGCTGTGACCTGAGAGCAACAATTGTCCAAGATATGGAGGAGGAGCAAGCAACAGTAAAAAAACATTTTTTTTAGCTTTATTTTTCATTTTTAGTAAAAGGTACTTCACATACAGGGTGGTCCACAATTTCTTGACAAGCAAATCATTTCATCCATTTTTTCATGCAGAAGTACAGTGAGAAAAAACAGGAAGAATTAATTATACACCTAGTTTTGTAATTTGGTTCTGCAGCTGGCCGGCAGGGTTACCTCCCAAGTCCACTCGGCTGTGAATAATATTTCCCTGCACCAACTCAGTGAACTTGGGTAGCACACAGTGTTACGCGGATTGTGAGATAGTCACACACCATTTACCATAAATCACGCAGACGGCTGTAGGTGTGCGTACAATATGCTGTTGCAATGTATTTAGCTATTAATCCAAGCATTGCATGCGGTTGGGTGGTTGCTACCCCAGTGTATGGCAAACTCCCTCTTGGCAAGCAAAAGTGCAATAGCAATGAAGCGGTGCGAGAGTAACAGGGAAATCATGAACAAACCCCTGGAACGCTATTAACGGCGAGTGTAGCGTTCGTAATACGAAGCAGCTCCTCGAAAATGGTCTGCCGGTATTCAGCCACCTTCTCGCAGGTCCACGCCACATGGGCAAAGTCAGCTGATGGTAAGCGGCACTTGGGGCAGGAATGGGGGCGGTAGGGGTCCATCCTATGTATTTTAGTCAGTGTGGCGTATGCTCACCCTAGGACTTTTTGGCAATGATTAAGGGATATTAGTTGCATTTGCGTACAGCACTTCTGTCAGTGAAAGCAGGCATCCTAGATCTCATTCCCAGGCAGCACGGATCCAAGTGCCCCATGTAGGAAGCAAGTGCAGGCATGATTTGTAGAGTTTGGATATCAGGTGTTCCCCTTCTGTATCTTGGATAAGCATTGTCAGAGGTGGGAAGTCAAACGGCTCGAGTGGGGAGCTGGGAATCTGGGTTCTGAGAGCCCCTTGCTGCCGCTGCAGAACAAATTGGTACAGGATGGGAGCATCTTGAAATCGGGAGTCTTCTGTCCGCTAGAATACATGGCCATTTGGGAAGAGATCCCCGATGTTAGTCGGGGAGTACTGGGTTAGGGTGTGAAGGACAAGGGCCTCTTGTGTAATGGGCAGCCACAGGTTTGCGGCCAGGGGGAGGGCAGATGAATACATTAAGTGTCCTCCCAGCAACAGTAAAACTTGTAGTTGGCTGCTTGGCTTCTGTGAGCCTCACTTAATCAAGGGAGGATGCAGTGCTACCTGGTGATTCTTCTGTTGCTGGTGCTGTGACCTAGAAGCGATGATTGATGAATTTCTTCCTTCCAAGAAAAGTATGGGCCCTGCTTGTGCTTGTGAAAAGAGCTTAATTTAAGCTATTAACAAAGGTCGTTGAGTTGGTCAAAAACTGCAGACATTTATGTGTACCCTGTGGTAAGAGGCTGAAATCCCAATAAGAGAGATCAGAGGGTTGAGCTCATGTGACAGAGATCTGGTTGGTACCTGCATGTTACATATTTTAATACCTCTATAGCAGGCAAATAAACCTGCTTCTAAGATCTGTGTGTAATGGTCAAGGAGATATACCTTTGTATATAAGCTCATGATCAGAGATACAGAATCCAGATGGGCCATCTCATCCCTTCGTCCTCTCAAGGTTGAAAAAAATAGTAAATTTGCAGCAACTCTGCATGCCTGCAAAATACATGATGTATAATTTCTTATACAAAATACTCTTTCTTTAACTGTCTCAAATTGGAGGGTATATATTGGGAGATATTTAACCGGCTTCCCATACAGCACTCCTGTTTCTCTTTCAGCCTCAGACAGCAAATGCACCTGTCTTACAACAGTAATAATAGATCTAAAGAGAGGGATATTTGTCTTTTTTTTCTTCTTAACAGTGCTTTATATAGCTTGAACTTGACCCGACGGTATGGGGTATCAGAGCGCTTCACATGAGGTCACATTCATTTTTGTTAGCCTTAATAAGACAAAACCCATTTCGAGAATCTTAATGTTGTGACTGAGATTACTTTAAGTAGGCTGAAAACTCATTCTCAGGCACAACCGTGAAGATTCTGGATATTCATCCTGAAAATGTCAACTGGTACAGGAACAGCAAAAACATTCCTCACTATAATAATTTAATTCTTTTGAGAGGGGAACTGAACAAGTATATTTTCCCCCATGTTAAAGACTCTCAGCAGGCAGAGGATGTCAGATGCTAAGGGTCTGATGTAGAGCTTAGAGGACAGGTTACTCCTTCACAAACTTGATGGATATCCTGTCTGCCATATTACAAGTGCCATAGGATATAATGACCCTGTATTACGTCTGATGGGATAGCTGCTACGTTTCTGGATGAGCAATCCATCTGCCAGGCTCTAAATTAGGCCTGAAGATATCACCTGATTAGTGGTCGCTAGAGGAAAGGGTGGTCAAAAGGCAGGGGGTCCCAGGTCTTGTATGAGGGGGTGCTGGGGCTCTACGTTTGCTATGCCACTGACGGCATCCTCAGCACAGGTTCTATGTGCTAAATGGTCTTCTTCTGCAAGATAGAATTTACCAGCCTGACTTTAGTACAGAATGTGGCAATCATAACTCTGTCAAACAATGTTACTCCTGCTTATGAATTATAGACAGATAAATAAGACTTACAGTCACACCAGCATCTGGTGTACATAAAGCTGCATCTGTATCAAAGGGCGTGAAATCCCTCAACACAAACAGTGTTGCACATAATCACTCTTTCAGTCTTATGAAAACCTACTAAACAGCCTTCAAGTGAAACTTTCTGCTGTATTATGGACTTCATTTTGGCCAGTTGTTATTGTTGAACATTTAACATTTTTCCATGAACTTTATATTTTTTTACTTTTGCCCAGTACTAGATTATAAGGGGCCTGGCAAACTGTATGGATCAAGCACACCTAAAATAACCTAGACCGATTCCTGTTTTTTATTGTATTTATAGGTCACTTACAATTTCAGATCTATACTATTTCAATTTTTTTTTTTTATCAGTGCAATCCCAAACGTGAGTGCTATCTTTAAACTAAATTAGAACGTCGCCCCCTCCCCCCCCCCCCCGAGATTATTGCCCAGTGTGGGCATCTGTAAGATCAGTATAACATAAATGCACATTTCGCAGTTAAATCATTCTATTTTGAAGTAAACACCCTGTACAGATGTTTAGCTTGTGAGGTTTAGCTCCACCTTTAACAAGTGACCTATACATACAATGGAAAACAGAAATTGGTCAAGGTTATTTTAGGTATGTTTGATCCATACAGTTTGCCAGGCCCCTTAAAAATTGGGTGTTTGTCCCACACATCAAGTGAATATCTCAAAGCACCAGCGGTCAAACTGATTCCCATCTGCCTAAAGATGGTGCAAGCAAATCTTCCTTCCACTGTTAAGGGCCAGACAACAACAGATCACATGTAACCTCGAAGTCTAGGAGCCCTAGATTGAATCTTGGGGTTTTCCAAGCTGCTGTGAACTCCAAAGATGGAGTTAACATAAGCAAATGACTTGAAAATGTGTGTCATAAGAGAGACATCAAAGGGTTTATCTCTTACTCCTCCTATCTCACTCTTCTTTCTGCCTCTCTCGTCCTTTGACGCCTTTCTTACTCGCTCAACTCTCTCATCCGTTTGTCTTTCTCTTTCTTGCCTCTCTCAATTTCTGCCTTTCCCAAAACCTCCCTCCTTTTTTTCTCTAACCTCTCTCACCACTAATCTTCCTCCATCTGTAAAATCAGCAACCTGCAATATAGTGTGCCCTCTAGCACACTAAGCCTATTAGAGCCGGTCTTGTTACATATACTTAACCAAAGCAACAGGCTTCAGCTTTTTCCAGAATACATCAAGTGAGGGTGAGATCCTAATTATGAGAGGGTGGGGGTGAATCCGATATGCTTGTGTTGAGGAATCTGTCACCTCGGGTGAAGAAGTGGACGATGACCAGAACTTTTGGACTTTATTTTTGCTTCTTGGAGTGAGGTTTGGACTATAAGTTTGCAACCTAGAGCTAAAGTGTTAGAGTCCGAATGTTTAAGGCATTTCAAAGTAAGATGGGCTCCCTTAAAATGGATGCTGTCAACCTCTGTAAGCCAATGCAAGGCTCTCCATGTCCTGGGCATGTTTTATCTTTTGCTAAAGCCTATGACAGTTAGAACTACTGCATTTTGAGATTTTCGGAGTCAACCCAGTTGTGCTTGAGAGAAGCTGAATATAATACATTATAGAACTCTAGCGGTATTAAAGGAACCTCCTGCTGTACCTTGAGTCTTAAAGAACTGCACAGAGAAAATCAGATTCAGATTTTTTTAAGATGTCTCTAACTTCTGCTCTGATAAGCGGTTGAATCAGTATCCAAAGTAAAGTCAAGATTTCTTTTAACTTTTCCTGCTGGTTGAAGGGGAATATTAAAAGTTGCCAGAGAGGAGATCCCGGCCTGTGATGGTGAGCATCGTAGATGTCGAAATCTGGTTTGTAGCTTTACTTAGTAGCAGAGCCCCATCCATCATCAACCAAGTCCTGTTTACAACTGAATCCTACTCTGAAACCTCCAAACACGTTTCCCTTTCTTAAACAACTAGCAATAATGAAATGGTAGACAGTAATAAATGAAGAATATGAAATACGCACACAATGTACAATGGTAAAAAAAAAACTTTCACGTAGCAGTGTGTGTATATATATATAATATATACACATTATTCTTACCAACACATACCAACAAAAGTAAGGTTAGAAATATGGAAAGTAAACAAAACAAGGCACAGGAAAGTACTGGAAGCTAATTAAGTACTTAATCACTGACTTTTGCAGGTGTATATATCAACCTCTTGCAAGCCACTGTATTGTCAGAATTTGAATTCTCTGGTGTACTGTTTAAGTCCAGCATTTATTTTGATTGTACAACAACTTTCTCATGAAGGGAGCCTTGACAGAGGGAGAGGTTGACCAGTGTGGTCCAATAGGAAAGGGAATGGGTATAGAAGTCAATGGCAATGGCACTGGGCATGGGGTCCAGAGAGTGATTGGAGGGCTTTGTTTCGAGGATGCACTTGAGAAGGGCATCTTTAGATATGGGGTCAAAGTTCTGCCAAATGGCTGAGGATTTGCGCTCCTCTGGAGGGGTAGGATGAGCGACCTGATCCACAAGTGATTTCACTTTTTAATCGAAGAATATAGCGAAATCCGCTGCTTTCTTTGTAGAATCCTCCAACTTGGAGGTTGGGGGAGAGCAGTTGGGAATCTTGATGAGATCGAATAGTTTTTTGGGTCTATTTTTGGCAGAGTCAAGGAGGGTTTTGAAGTGCAACGCTTTCCCAAGGAAGATGTGCTTGTGGTACTTGGATCTTGCTGAACGAAGCATGGCCAAATTATCGGTGGAGGGCACTTGCCTCCATTGTTTCTCCAGGAATCTTAGCTGCTTCCTTTCTTCATAGAGGGATTTGTTGAACTAAGGTGCTGAGGGAGTGGGCCTTATCTTTTTGCTTTTGAGTGGAGCGATGTTATTGATTTCGGCAGCAATGACTGTGAGGCATTGGAGGTCTAGGAGGTCATCCTCCAAACCAGCTTTGCGGGCCCTCCACTGGCTTCCCATTGAGAGGAGAGTGGAGTTCCAGGCCCTCACCACTTGCCATCGCATTTTGAGCGGTAAAGCGCCTGCTCCGCTCAAGAGTCTGGTAACCCACTATGAGCCCACACGCAGTCTACGGTCCTCGCAGACTGGGCTGCTAAAGGTTCCCAGAGTATCGAAGGCGCATATGGGAGGCAGATCTTTTAGATACCTCGCTCCCAGGTGCTGGAATGCCCTTCCTTTGGAACTGCGACTAGAACGATCTGAAGTTCTGTTCAGGAAAAAACGTAAAACATACCTTTTCAGCAGGTAGCCTTCTGTGGGAGGGGGGGCAGCCATTTCACTTATCACAGCGCGGGGACACGCCAGTGGCGTAACCAGGCCCTTTACAAATGCCCAAATAAATAAATAAATAAAATTGGGAGGTGAGGTGAGTTCGTCAACATCTAGGTTCGGGTCTAGCCTTGGAAGTGATAACAAAGCTGATTCACAGAGGGGACCGACTTCAATATTTTTAGCATGTTGAGTGTGATAGGTGAAGAGATAACTTTTACGGTGGAGGTTTGTATTTGCACTTTCTTTTGTCTGCACAGAAATCTCATAACATTCTTCCGACATCGCCGTAGCCATCCCATAAAGCTACAAGATCACCCACATGGACCGCACCAACGGCGTTGGAGGAGGAATCTCCATCGTCCACAGGAACACCCTCAGAGTCTCAACCAACACCGACGACACCCTCCGCACTGCCGAACACCTGCACTTCCAGATCCACACTGACCCCAACACCGCATTCAGAGGAACCCTTGTCTACAGAACCCCTGGACCCCGACCACAGTTCAGCGACTCCATCGCCGACTTCATCAGCACACACGCCCTCGCCTCCACGGACTACATCCTCCTCGGGGACCTGAACTTGCACCTCAAAAACAACAACACCACCAACTCCACCACCCTGATCGACAACCTCGCCAACCTTGGACTCAGACAGCTTGTGACAACACCCACCCACGCCGCCGGCCACATGCTCGACCCCATCTTCACAGCAAGCCCCCACGTCACCTTCAACCACACCACCGAACCCCACTGGACCGACCACCACTGCATCCACTTCACCTTCAGGAAGCCCACCACGCACCACGCACCACCGCACCCAACAGATGCCTCAATGCTGCTGGAGCAAAGTCACCGAAGACCAACTAACCACCACCCTCGCCCAGAGCTCACCCGTCGACTCCACCGACCCGGACACCGCCACCCGCAGCCTCAGACAATGGATTGACAACTGCGCCAACACCCTTGCCTCGCTCAAGACACCCTCCAACAGCCACACCAGCAAGAAAGCCACCTGGTTCACCGAAGGCCTCCAAACGAACATGCCGAAAACTGGAGAAGAACTGGCTCCACAAACGAACACCGGACAGCTACGCCGCCCTCAAGAAAGCCACCTGCACACACCATCAACTCATCAGAGCCGCCAAAAGGACCTCATTCAAAGACCACCTAGATAACAACGCACACAACAGCAAAGAGCTCTTCAACATCGTCAAGGAACTCACCAACCCCAGCTCCAACACCAACGACATCACGCCTTCGCAAGACCTGTGCGACTCGCTGGCCACCTTCTTCCACAGCAAGATCGCAGACATCCACAACAGCTTCAACTCCACAACCACCCCGATAACCACCACCCCCACGACCACCACCTGCACCAACCGCCTGCTCTCCTGGACCAGCATCAACGACAAGGACACCAGCGAGATCATGAACACCATTCTTCTTCAACAAAGCCTGCACAGCCATCGCACCCCATCTCCTCCCTCAGCCCAACGCTGTTTAACATCTACATGGCACCCCTCGCCAACGTCCCCCGACAGCACAACCTCAACATCATCTCCTACGCCGACAACACCCAGCTGATCTTCTCATTCACCAAAGACCCTCACACCACCAAAACCAACCTCCATGAAGGAATGAAGGCCGTTGCCGAATGGATGAGAAACAGCCGACTGAAGCTGAACTCGGACAAGACGGAGGTCCTCATCCTCGGCTCCACCCCTTCAGCCTGGGACGACTCCTGGTGGCCGACAATACTCTGAACAGCCCCGACACCCACCGACCACGCACGCAACCTAGGGGTCATCCTCGACTCCACCCTCACCATGACCAAGCAGGTCAACGCCGTATTCTCATCTTGCTTCAACACCCTCCGAATGCTCCGCAGGAACTTCAAGTGGATCCCCACCGAAATTAAAAGAACAGTCACCCAGGCCCTCGTCACCAGCAGGCTGGACTACGGAGAGCCCTCTAATGCAGGAATGTCGGCCAAACTCCTAATACGACTACAACGCAACCAGAATGCCTCAGCACGACTGATCCTCGACATCCCCCGCCGCAGCCACATCACACCCCACCTTAAGGCTGGACTACGGCAAAGCCCTCTACGCAGGAATGTCGGTAAAACTCCTGATACGACTACAACGCAACCAGAATGCCTCAGCACGACTGATCCTCGACATCCCCCGCCGCAGCCACATCACACCCCCACCTGAGAGACCTGCACCTCCCCGTCAACAAAAGGATAACCTTCAAGCTTCTCATCCATGCACACAAAGCTCTCCACAACACCGGCCCAGCATACCTCAACAGACGACTCAGCCTCTCCGCCGGCCTCGCCCTCGCCACAGTCCCCCGTATCCGAAGAACAACCGCCGGTGGCAGATTCTTCTCCCACCTCGCTGCCAAGACCTGGAAAACCCTCCCCACCAACCTGCGGCAGACCCAAGACCTACTGGCCTTCAGAAGACTCCTCAAGACCTGGATCTTCGATCAGTAGCAGAACCCCCCCACACCCCCAGCCCCCCAGCGCCTTGAGACCCTCACGGGTAAGTAGCGCGCTTAACAAGTGTTTTGATTGATTGATTGATTGATTGATAACAGCTGCAATGGCACAATTAAAACAGACTAAAGGAATTAGCTATGATCAGTGTGTAGTAAGTCTCCTGGAAGGTATGAAAACAGAAATTAACTGTTAGAAGTAGCTCACAGCAAATTCGGGCAAGAATAGCACAGTCTAGTGCTAAAGCGAATGGCAGGGGAGATGTGCATAAAATGCATTCTCTCTAACTAGTAACAAGTACTAAATAGAAAAGCACAAAACATGTTGCAAACACTGAATGTTGGATCATCGCTAACCTGATTTTACGATAATCTGTTGCCTTCTCTCTCGATTCCCACAGAAAACACTCATGTTGTGAATGTTGCTAAAACGTATTACAAAAAGATACATCTAAAATATGAAAATTCATTGTGTGAGGAAGAAAGAAATATATTTAGCTGCAAACAGCACATTTCATGAAGACGTCAATTTCTGCAGTTCAGTTCTAACTTTAAATACGCATTTATCAAAGGGAATTTATTTTCATTAAAGGGAAAGAATAAAGGATAATGTTGAGGCCTAGCAGTGAAAGAACAACAGAAATGAGAGCTTTCTGCAGAAATAAGCAGCATTTTTCTCTACTCACGTTTAATAAAAGCACATTTTCTCTAACCTGTATATTTACACTCATTTTCTACGTTAATGTTAAGACACATTTCTACATTGTCATGAGGTTAATTTACGTCAAATAATTTCAACTTCCTCACTTTCACAGATGTTTCACGAAACAGCAGTCTACTACATAATTAAAAATATTTCTAGAGTGTCTCCATCCACCATCTCAGTGTCGTGGTTATTGTCAAGACATTCACCTTTTATTTGTCAAAATATTTAATTGCACTCCTTTAAATCATTAAAATATCTCCCACTGCAGTAATTAGCAAGGTGCTCTTTCTTTCCACGGATCCTACATACTTGTTCAACTGCAGGGCACTCTTTATGTGATACAATGTATTCCCTCATTCTACATCTCTCTCATACTCATGTTTTGGCTCCTTTTATTCTTGACAAGTTTTGTTGTACTTCACCTTTTGACATTCTTCAGGCTTTCTTTTACACATGTATATGACCAGAAAGGGTAGTGAGAAACTATGTAAGGTGCAACGCTCAGCCTACCATACTATTACAAGTAACTACACAAAGGAGGGTTATCCTATGTTATTGTGATCGCTTCGGACAAAGAGATCGGTTGTGGGATCCTAGTATATCTCAAGAAAGTGAAGGATCAGCAGCTAGGAAAATTAGTGCGATCCTGGCATCGCTTGGATATTTTTGTAGGATCCTCATCCACAGGTACCACCTGGGGCATGCTTCATCATCGGATCCTCACCCACTACAGCTGGTGTGAATGGGTGGGCTCAAAGCAGTTTGTAAGCAGAGCTCTTATGCTAAGAATGAGGGATTTTCAGTGAATTAAAATTGCCTTCTGGATCCTAGATCCTTTCAATATAAAAGTCCTTTGGTAGACATAAAAACAGTCGGATGTTTCGTGGGTATGATGACCCAAAACATCAATGATGTCGATCCGAAGAGATCACAATAACATAGGTTAACCCTCTTTTGTGTATTTTTCTTTACACACACCATAGTATATTCTACCCTCTCAAGAGGGAGTGTTGAATGCGTTGCCATCCCGGAGATAGCTCCATTCATCTTCACAGAGCTCAATGTTGTAAAGCCATGGTTGGGTTAAAGCAAACATAGATATCCTTCGTGGCCGGCACTGAATTACCCAATCAGTGTGCAGAAAGAGGTGAGGGGGCTAGGACAGGCCCCCATTGCATAATTAAAGCAAATCACTGGCGTGTCCTTGGCAACCTCATCTCTTCACGGCTCCAGGCTCTTCCTGGGCATATGGATCATTGTAGCATCAAATGATCGATTGTGCTGGTAGTAAACATCCAGCACCGCAGTGAGTGCCATGAGCAATGTGGAAGGCAAAGAGGAATTCTATTTTTGTGGCTTTTAAGTGCAATCTTGCAGGGACAAATACAGAAAAGCTTTAGTTTAACCATTGTTGCATGGAACTTGGAAGGTGAGTGAAACTCTGTCTTGACAGCATGACTTAATCACATTTTGTGGCCTAAGCTTGCAATGCCTTCCAGTTCCTCCAGCTGAAGTGCACTTTTCAAAGCACTGTTGGCCATGTAGAGGATAGGAGGAAGTAATCTTTCACTAGAGCACCACCTTTCTAGTCAAGCCTTGTCGCTCAGTACCACTCTGGGGGAGAGGCGCGTTGGAAAGTGGAGTGCCTGTCAACCACTGGGGAACCCTGTTTTTTAGGTCGAGCTGGCGTTGGAGCGCGAAGCGCTCCCGCCAGCGAGACTATAGTCACCTTCCTCCCTGTCAAGGGAGTAACAGCTGTGAACGAGCCCGATACAGACCTGGGCACGAGCCGACCCAGGTCTGTGAACGCGCTTCAAGGTTGAGCAGCTTGTGCACGTTCTCAGGCGCTGCAAGCCCGCCAGACCAATTATCCCAGCATGAAACTCTACTTCCTGAGGGCCACAAGACCAATTATCCCAGCAGGAGTCTCCACTTCCTCAGGCGCCGCAACAATTATCACAGCATGAGACCCACTTATCACAGCATGTCAACAGGCGCCCCAGGCTGCTGGAGCACTCAACTATAATTAATGTGCAGTTGAGTGCTCCAGCAGCGTGGGGCGGCTCTCTGCATGCTGTGATAATTATATCTTTGGGGCCTCATGCTGTGATAATTAGGGCGGCATGCTCTATTTGCAGCATTGAACATTTTCAAAGAAGGCCAAGCAGTGACATTCATTGGAGACACTCACCCTCACGCCCTCACCCCCTCACCCCTCACACACCTCCTCACCCTCACACACCTCCTCACCCTCACACCCTCACCTTCACACCCCCTCACACACACCCTCACATACCCTTACCAGCACAGCAAAACACAACACAACACAGCACAGCAAAACACAACACAGCACAGCAAAACACAACACAGCACAGAAAAACACAGCACAACACAGCACAGCACAGCAAAACACAGCACAGCACAGCACAGCACAGCAAAACATCACAGCACAACACAGCACAGCACAGCAAAACACAGCACAACACAGCACAGCACAGGACAGCACAGCAAAACACAGCAAAGCACAGCACAGCAAAACACAACACAGCACAACACAGCACAGCACAACACAGCACAGCACAGCAAAACACAGCACAGCAAAACACAGCACAGCAAAACACAGCACAGCAAAACACAACACAGCACAACACAACACAACACAGCACAGCAAAACACAGCACAGCACAGCACATCACAGGACAGTACAGCACAGGACATTACAGCACAGCAAAACACAGCAAAACACAACACAGCACAGCAAAACACAGCACAGCACAACACAGCACAGCACAGCAAAACACAGCACAACACAACACAGCACAACACAGCACAGCACAGCACAACACAGCACAGCACAGCAAAACACAGCACAACACAACACAGCACAACACAACACAGCACAGCACAGCACAGCACAGCACAACACAGCAAAACACAGCACAGCAAAGCACAGCACAGCAAAACACAGCACAGCACAGCAAAACACAGCACAGCAAAACACAGCACAACACAGCACAGCACAGCACAGCACAACACAGCAAAACACAGCACAACACAGCACAGCACAGCAAAACACAGCACAGCACAGCATAGCAAAACACAGCACAGCAAAACACAGCACAGCAAAACACAGCACAGCAAAACACAGCACAGCACAGCAAAACACAGCACAGCAAAACACAACACAACACAGCACAGCACAGCACAACACAGCACAGCAAAACACAGCAAAACACAGCACAGCAAAACACAGCACAGCAAAACACAGCACAGCAAAACACAGCACAGCAAAGCACAGCAAAGCACAGCACAGCAAAGCACAGCACAGCAAAACACAGCACAGCAAAACACAGCACAGCACAGCAAAACACAGCACAGCAAAACACAGCACAGCAAAACACAGCACATCAAAACACAGCACAGCACAGCAAAACAGCACAGCAAAACACAGCACAGCACAACACAGCACAGCACAGCAAAACACAGCACAGCAAAACACAGCACAGCAAAACACAGCACAGCAAAACACAGCACAGCAAAACACAGCACAGCACAACCAAGCACAGCACAACCAAGCACAGCACAGCCAAGCACAGCACAACCAAGCACAGCACAACCAAGCACAGCACAACCAAGCACAGCACAACCAAGCACAGCACAACCAAGCACAGCATAACCAAGCACAGCATAACCAAGCACAGCATAACCAAGCACAGCATAACCAAGCACAGCATAACCAAGCATAGCGTAATAAAGCACAACAAAACATAGCATAACAAAAAATAGCATAACAAAACACAACAAAACATAGCATAGCATAACAAAACATAGCATAGCATAACAAAACACAACATAGCATAGCATAACAAAACTCAACATAGCATAGCATAACAAAACACATCGCATAGCATAACAAAACACACCATAGCATAGCATAACAAAACACAACATAGCATAGCATAACAAAACACAACATAGCATAGGATAGCAAAACTAAACAGAGCATAGCATAACAAAACAAAGCATAGGATAGCAAAACAAAACATAGCAAAACAAAACATGGCATAACAAAACATGGCATAACAAAACATGGCATAACAAAACATGGCATAACAAAACATGGCATAACAAAACATGGCATAACAAAACATGGCATAACAAAACATGGCATAACAAAACGTGGCATAACAAAACATGGCATAACAAAACATAGCATAGCAAAACATATAATAGCATAGCAAAACATAGCATATCAAACACAACAAAACATAGCATAGTAAAACAAAGCATAGCATAGCAAAACATAGCATAGCATAACAAAGCATAACAAAGCATAGCATAGCATAACAAAACATAGTATAGCATAACAAAACATAGCATAACAAAACATAGCATAACAAAACATAGCATAGCATAGCATAACAAAACATAGCATAGCATAGCATAACAAAACACAACATAGCATAGGATAGCAAAACTAAACAGAGCATAGCATAACAAAACAAAGCATAGGATAGCAAAACAAAACATAGCCTAACAAAACATGGCATAACAAAACATGGCATAACAAAACATGGCATAACAAAACATGGCATAACAAAACATGGCATAACAAAACATGGCATAACAAAACATGGCATAACAAAACATGGCATAACAAAACATGGCATAACAAAACATAGCATAGCAAAACATATAATAGCATAGCAAAACATAGCATATCAAACACAACAAAACAGCATAGCAAAACAAAGCATAGCATAGCAAAACATAGCATAGCATAACAAAGCATAACAAAGCATAGCATAACAAAACATAGCATAACAAAACATAGCATAACAAAACATAGCATAACAAAACAAAGCATAGCATAGCAAAACACAACACAACACAACATAGCATAGCATAACAAAGCATAGCATAACAAACACAACAAAGCATTGCATAGCATAACAAAACTAAGCATAGGATAGCAAAAAAACATAGCATAGCATAACAAAACAAAGCATAGAATAGCAAAACAATACATTGCATAGCATAACAAAACATAGCATAACATAACAAAACAAAACATATCATAGCCTAGCAAAACATAACATACCAAACACAACAAAACATAGCATAACATAACATAGAAAAACAAAGCATAACACACACAACCACACACACACAACCACACACACACAACCACGCACACATAACCACAACCACAACCACACACACACAACCACGCACACATAACCACAACCACACACACAACCACACACACATAACCACAACCACACACACAACCACACACACAACTATCTATCTATCTATCGCCCTCACTCTGTCTATCTATCGCCCTCACTCTATCTATCGGCCTCAGTCTATCTATCTAATCGCCCTCACTCTATCTGTCTATCTATCGCCCTCACTCTATCTATCTATCGGCCTCACTCTATCTAATCGCCCTCACTCTATCTATCGCCTTCACTCTATCTTATCGCCCTCACTCTATCTATCGCCCTCACTCTATCTATCGCCCTCACTCTATCTATCGCCCTCACTCTATCTATCTATCGCCCTCACTCTATCTATCTTTCTATCGATCTATCGCCCTCATTCTATCTATTTATTTAGATACTGATCGCCATCACTCTATCTATCTGTCTAGCTATCTATCGCCCTCACTCCTATCTATCTATCTATCTATCTATCTCGCTCACTCAATCTCTCTATCGCCCTCTATCTATCGCCCTCCCTCTATCTATCTATCGCCCTCACTCTATCTATCTATCCCACTCACTCTATCTATCGCATCACCACAGCATCACTCAGCACCACCACAGCATTACTAAGGGGCACAACAACATCACTATGCGCTACCACAGGATCATTGAATGCCACAGCATCACTAGTCGCCACCACAACATCTCTCAGCCCCACCACAGCATCAATCTGTGCAACCATTTACCAACAACTGGGTCAAATATGATCTCTCAATGTTTCAAGCTTTATTACAAATGTCACAAAAAGAGGTTAGTATTTCACTTCTGTTCTTGGATTTTCGTCACAATAAAATACACTGAACATATTCTTCACAAAAGTTATTTACAAAAGTTTAAGCTATTGCCATTGTAAATTACAATAACTTTTATTTAAGTATTAATTATTAAAAAAATTCAAAGCCATTGTTATTTGTAATATCAATACATCTAAGTCACGTGAATACAACACATATTGCATTACAAATGCTATAGGTGTCACAAGTTATAACTATTGGCATTGTAAATGACAAAGCTATTATTTTTGCTATTTTGAAAACCAACACATATATAAGAAATGTGTCATTTACAATACCAATAGCTCAAACTTTCCTAATGCGAGACCTTATGCATTGCAAATGCTTGTTTAAAGTGTATCATAGGCCATAAAGATAGGGAGAACAATCAAATTAACATGCATTGACAAAAGTGAGTTACTTGCAAAATATTTAAATTCTGGTGATGGACTTTCTGTGGGGAGCACGTGACCAATCAGAGGAGAGGTGACAGTTTTTTTTTTATCTTGCAGCACCTCCTCCACCCTTGTGTCCTACTCCCTTAGCAAGCACGCCAGTAAGCAGCAGCGACAGGTGAAAACAGTGTGCTTAAAATGACTAGTGTACCATGTCTAAAAACACGCTTAAAAAAAAGGTAAAATTTGCCCAATGGAGTTTAGTGGGGATGTTTTCTATTCATTATGTGCTGACTAGAATCCTAAAATGGTTTCAAGTACTGCATTACACAAAATACAAACTTAACAAATCAAAAAACGGATTGTTTGGTCTTTTGCTATGCTGATGTTATTAGTGTCAATGTTTCAATAAGTTTTCAATCTTTTTTTTATACCCCTTTATATAATTATTTGTTCCTGATCTCACTGTTGGATGCTCTGTCAATAAGTACTGTTTGTCCTGATGATGGCCATGCAATTTTAGCCTGGCCGAAATACCGCTGACGCCCATCTGTGGCTTCTACTGAAGAGGAAGCATCTTTTGCTACTTTTGTTTCTGTGTTATGTTATAACAGTCTCTATGTATAAGGGTTCCTCAGCCACTGTTTTTGTTTACACCGTCATTCCCTTTTGTAATGTGGTTTGTGTGTAACTTTGTGAGCCCCACTGTTTTGTGACTATTTATTATTATCTTTGTATAGAATTTGTTATTGTGTAGTGGTATCGTTTTTCATGTGATGTAGTAATAATTTTTCCTGTTTGATTTTTTAAAGTTTGTATTTTGTGTAATGCAGTACTTGAACCATTGTTAGGATTCTAGTCTTTACTCTGGCCCAGGTTCAGGTAATAGGGCTGCCCCTGTTTGTCAAAATTACTATTCAATATGTGCCACACATGTTGTACTGTCAATATTTTCGAGCAACTTTAACCTCTTATGAGGGGAGGGAGAAGCCATAATCTCAGAGATTTGTCGCTCGGTTACTGTTCCTCCTGTACTGTCTGCACCATCCAACACTAAAGCAACTTTACAACATAAGCCATTTGCAGAGAAACATCAAGAAATCTGGAGTGCCCATCTGCAGAGCTGTACCACAGCACATAAGTAGGTAGGGTTAGATTTTGGGTTGATGGTTACTTGTAGGAGAAGCGGAGATGTTCATCCATTAGGAAAGTAGTAATGTTGATGCGAAGATAAAATACATTTTAACTATACAGTTGTACTAGACTAGTGTGACAATGTAAAGGGGCCTATGAAAGTCGTGGTGATGTAGTAGTCAAAGCAGATGTAAGGTTTTAGATTCATGTGGATTGATGGTACCGGTCCAGTATTAACCTGGAGCAACAAGTGTCTTCTGGTCCAAGAATTATCCAGCTTGCTAACAGCTGCTGTTCAGAGTAACTGCACTCTCATTTAACTCTTTTTTCTACTACTCACTGGGATTATCTGTGGGCTGGGAGATTCAGGAGAGTCAGAAGATGTACCGGGGCATTGTTATCCTTTAGTTTTAGAATCCATATAGGATTTCAAGATGTACTTAGAACAGTTTTAAATTTTATAATGCACTAATTCCTACGGTGTTTTTACATAGGCTCATCACTGCGTTATGCTAGTTGAAAGATTGAGGTTCAAAACTATCTGCTCAGTGATTTTGCCTAGGGTGCCAAGCTAAGACTTATGTAGGTTTATGACCCATGTTTGTGAGTTTTATCTCTCCTAGAAGCACACAACCTATTGTAATCACTAGATAGTCAAATTGAGCAATATACAAAGTATTAAACTTCCACCTAGCACACCCTTATGACTGTACATAGACTCTGTGTAATGAGCACAAGCCACAGATGGTAAGGAAAGTTCCCCTCCAGTGTTTGCACAAGGTCTATACAAACACTGGAGACGATTTCTGGTACTGAAGTGTGCAGACAAACTGATAATCAAGGGTTGATACTGCACCTTGCTCTCACAGCACTATACCTACCACTACCATCCCTCTGGGGCTTTGGACCATTTCTTAAAGATATTTCTGTGGCTGTGCGGGCCTTTCCAGCTGAACTGACTGGCCTGGGTAGTCATCTGGTGAGAGACGCATCTAACTTCCTGATCCTGTGAGTACTGTGAACACATCCTCACTAGCCCTTTGCGATAGCACCTTTTGTAAGTACTCCATCTAACATGAACACCAAGTACACCAACATGCTTTAACTGATCTAATCCTACAGTCCGTGAGGGTGGGATTTTGGGACTGTAAATAGTAACTAAACTTATTGGAGTCAGCTCTTTACTTGTTAACAAACAAGGCGAGTGTGCATATATGTATCGATTCTGTGTAGCGCAGCTCTTCCAGCTATTTGGTACGTTCTTATAGTGTTGTTTTTTCACATGAGTTGTCTTTAAAGCCTTACTCTGCAGTGGTATTTAGGGCTTCTTACGGCATCATGAGAAAGAATATGGTATTGTCTTTCCTTATGATTCCCATCACATGGGATCAGCCCAACTGCCTTTTTCCTTCTAATGCAGAGTCTGTACGTAGTCTTTAAGCAGGGCACATCCAGCCACTTCGAAATTCTATAGCATAGGGATCCTAGGTCCAAAGCTCCCCTGCAGGAATTGTCATTCTGCAAATGGGTTACTTTCATCAAACTCAGGTCAGTTAGCCCTCTCCGGTTCTTTCACTCTCAGAAAGCACAGAAGGCGCTGCCTCCTGTCCCTATTTAGGGAATAGTGCAGCCAACTACACGTATGTGTAATCAAGGGAAGAAAGGAAACTTCTGCCTAATTGACCTTTGCCCAGAAGAGGCCACAATTGGATCATAGCCTTTTGATTGCCTCCACGATATCTAAATCTTTGCATACAACAATTGAGTATCGACTCACCAGTATTGTCAGGGATGAAAATTAAACTAAAACGAGAGTTAGTCTGTATTGTTTTAATGTTTATCTTGGGCCTAGATGCAGGAATTTGGAATCTCATACCTTATCCACTTTGGGGCATTTCATTAGTTTAATCAAATCTAAAGGCATGATCCTTATTGGGGAAGACATGAACATGACTTACATAAACTTGACTTGGTCATGGAAGAAGAAGATGAGAGTTGGGGTATACCCTCCGTTATCTCTAGTTCATATGTCCAGTTAGAAACAGCAGCCTCGTAACTAGCCATTTTGCTATCTGAAATGGGCTCTGGGCATGCAATGGTAGATCCATATAGGACAAAAACAGTCTGCCAACGTCTAGATCTAAAATTGACTACATATTGATTTCTGTTTCTATGTGGGACAAACTGATAAACTTCACTCTTAACGACAAGAAGGATGGAGAGCACTATCCTCTACACTTAGCGCTTTCAGGGAAGCCAATCAATATATACTGCACCCCCACAAAATCTAGCCGAGGCGCCTAACCTGAGTAATAACCGTAGGTCTATTAAATGGCCATCTATCTTGGGGAATATTTAGATTTTAATAGATATCTATAAAGTATTAGGTGCAGTCCTATCTCCTCTTTGTCATCTTTCCCCCTCCGAGATTCCTATTGTTGATGTTCATACTAAACTGTCTGACTCACTAAAAATGGTCTTGTAAAAACCCATCTGGAGGAAGTCCCTTTTCAAATGAGAACCCTGGTTCCATCTCGAATGCCTGGCATACTAGGGACTGTAGCAAGGCTATGAACGCACTCAAAGCGAAAGCCCCTGCTGAGGTTCCAAAAGCTAGAGCCCATTACAAGAAAACACTAATGCAACGCAACTGGGACAACTCTGATTGGAGTGACCTTGTAGTGGCACTCAGGCTTGGTGACAATTGACTATTTTGGAAAATCATAGCCCACAGGAGTGCTCTCTCCGAACCTCATATCGACTGTTAACTAAACCAGGCAGTCTGGGAGGAACGCTTCACTAAATTTATGCAAGGATGCCTAGCGATCCGAATGATCCCTTGTTCCCCTACCACTCCCTGGAGATTTACAATTCACCCTTGTGGAGACCAAGTTCACTATAGTTGCGGTTGGGCCTTTAACTTGTAAAGTAAAACTTTTGAATTTTTTTGCCTTCAAAACTAATACCTACGTAACTAAACAGGCTGTTTACATTAACGAAAAATACACTCCCATGACTGAAAGGTTAAGACAAAAATAACCACATACCCACTTGATATACATTTTCACTGTGAAGGAGTTGAGATAGTAATGACTATCTACAGTTTTTCTAAAGCTTCATATATTGATAACGTCTTCCAAAAAATTTTTGTTGCAATATTAATATGTTAATTGATGAGAAGCAGCTACCCTCTAATCCCTACCTTTTAACAAATATTTGTTGGTACTTTGGTTTCCTTTTTTTTTTTTTTTACTATAAATGTAAAAAAACAATTCTTTAAAAACTGTACAATAATCCAAATGGCTGAATGTAAAATATAACCTCAAATCTGTACTAGCATTTACCCTGCTGGCACATTTGGAAATCTGCATATTTTTCTTTGATAGATGAAATTGTGCAAATTGTGTATTTATTTTTTGTTTTTTAGAAGCTACAGTTCACAGTGATCCTGTGTTCAGTCGACAGGACATCTACTTTCAGACCCTAAAGGAAAGATATGAAGGAACTATTAAGAGGACCATAAACTTCCGGAAGAAAATGGAGCAGATGGGTTGGCAAGAAAATGGACCCGAACAGAAATTTATATACAGGTGATTAATTTTACGATTTACGTTCAGAATAGTTGAAATTATACAGCACCTGAAATTGTCTTAAATTCTACTCAAGGTTGTGCAGCAATCTTGCACGTCTTCCTTGTAAGTGTAAGTGGTGTTAATGCAGGCTAAGCACAATGCACCATCGCCCTCAATGTTTTTTATAAAACATTTTTGACTATTTTACTATCTACTTTAATGTGTTGTCTTCTTCCGCCCTCAAACCATGCCCTTCGGCTAAATTCAACTCCTTTCAAAGGGTTGCAAATTGGTTTGTGAGTGTGTTCTTTTTTTATAAGTGTTTTTTTTTTGGCCCCAGTTCTTTCAAGACCTACCCAAATATACCTCCATTCTGTCCTTGCAATGTAGTGTCCTGCTAACCATTTTTATCTTACTTTTTGCTGCCTCCAGTGTATATTATCTTTTATTCGACAACCACATCTGCATGTACGTCTTCATACTCAAATTGTGCTTTGATACATTAACTCTGGGTGGGTAACTGATCAGTGGTTTACAGCCACAGTGACATTTACAAACCATTGATCTATCCGATTGCAACTCACAAATTGGAGGGAGACATCCCTTTTACACTGATCCTAACTGGGATTCAGAAAGTGCCGTAAAACCGTTTCGCAAGTCTGAATAACTCTTCTGGTTCGCAAAGTTGTTCTGTACATAGGGAAACATATTTTTGAAGACACAAAGCCTGTGTTTTTGCGACATGAAACTTTTGTGACAATGTATGTATTTTGTACATGAGGACCCAACGTCTGAATAAAGTGGGTGCTAGGACTAAGAGATGCATTGATAATTTTGTGACCCTACTATGAGAATGGATTTAAATTAAATGGAATGGACCAGTGACCTATTTCCATTTGATTTTATTATTAACATCAACTTGTTTTAATTGGACTGAAATTCAGTGTTTACTATTTTGATAGTGGTTGTTCATTGTGAGGCCTACATTAGGTCCTGGAGAGTAAGGGCTAGATGTAGGTAATTTTATTTTACCGATTTGAAAATACCGAATTTTACCGATTCGGTATTTTCGAATCTGTAAATACAATGTAGGTAATCAATCGGTAAAAAATACCGAATCGTTAAGATTCGGTATTTACCGAATCGGTAATTACCGATTCGGTATTTGCCATTCATTCCTATGGGCCTGGAGGCCGATTCGGTAAAATTGGGAAAAAGTCAAGGGTGGCAGGGTGTCACTTTGACACCCTGCTGTACCCCTGATTAGTGCTTGTGTGCACATGTGGCACACATATATGTCTGCCACATGGCACAGGTGTAAATGCACATATTTGCATTTACATAGGAATTCGTTATTTACCACCAACTAATAGTTGGTGGTAAATAACGAATCCTTTAAGCCTACATCTCATTTACCGATTCGGTAAATATCGAATCGGTAAATGATGATTCGGTAAATACCGAATCGGTAAATACCGATTCGTTATTTACCGAATCGGTAAAAAAGCCTCCTACATAGGAAAAGTCTATTACCGGTCAGTAACGGCCAAATTCGGCCGTTACCGACCGGTAATAGCCTACCTACGTCTGGCTCTTAGTTGTTATTGGCAGTATTTGTGGTAAATACGGTAGCTTACCACTATTGTCTTAGAGCCACAAAAGCTATGCCTCTATGTTCGAAAAAGAAATTACTTCCGTCACTAGATTTTCCAAGGGTAGCACATTGTAGCAAACAAATTGTATGTAAGTGATGGTAATAGGTTCAAAGCTCATAGCATGACCCTATAAATAAGAGACAATTATAATTCTGCCTATACAAGACAAGCATTAGGAATGCATTAGGGCTCGGGTTTGTTTTAAGTTAGAGATAATGGCATTGTAAATGGCAATGTGTTTTAGGCACTCTGCACTACCACTCTGCACTCTGCACTACCAATCTGCACTCTCAATCTGCACTCTGCACTACCAATCTGTACTCTGCACTACCAATCTGCACTACCACTCTGCACTCTGCACTACCACTCTACACTCTGCACTACCACTCTGCACTCTGCACTACCACTCTGCACTACCACTCTGCACTCTGCACTACCACTCTGCACTACCACTCTGCACTACCACTCTGCACTACCACTCTGCCCTACCACTCTGCACTACCACTCTGCACTACCACTCTGCACTACCACTCTGCACTACCACTCTGCACTCTGCACTACCAATCTGCACTCTGCACTACCAATCTGCACTCTGCACTACCACTCGCACTCTCAATCTGCACTCTGGCTCTGCACTACCACTCTGCGCTCTGCACTACCACTCTGCGCTCTGCACTACCACTCTGCGCTCTGCACTACCACTCTGCGCTCTGCACTACCACTCTGCGCTCTGCACTACCAATCTGCACTCTGCACTACCACTCTGCACTCTGCCCTACCACTCTGCACTCTGTACTACCACTCTGCACTACCACTCTGCACTTTGCACTACCACTCTGCACTACCACTCTGCACTACCACTCTGCACTTTGCACTACCACTCTGCACTACCAATCTGCACTCTGCACTACCAATCTGCACTCTGCACTACCAATCTGCACTCAGCACTACCACTCTCACTCTGCACTCTGCACTACCACTCTCACTCTGCACTCTGCACTACCACTCTGCACTCCGCACTACCACTCTGCACTACCACTCTGCACTACCACTCTGCACTACCACTCTGCACTACCACTCTGCACTCTGCACTACCACTCTGCACTCTGCACTACCACTCTGCACTCTGCACTACCACTCTGCACTACCACTCTGCACTACCACTCTGCACTCTGCACTACCACTCTGCACTCTGCACTACCACTCTGCACTACCACTCTGCACTACCACTCTGCACTACCACTCTGCACTCTGCACTGCCACTCTGCACTCTGCACTACCACTCTGCACTCTGCACTACCACTCTGCACTACCACTCTGCACTACCACTCTGCACTCTGCACTACCACTCTGCACTACCACTCTGCACTCTGCACTACCAATCTGCACTACCACTCTGCACTCTGCACTACCACTCTGCACTACCACTCTGCACTCTGCAATACCACTCTGCACTCTGCACTGCCAATCTGCACTCTGCACTACCAATCTGCACTCTGCACTACCAAACTGCACTCTGCACTACCACTCTGCACTACCACTCTGCACTACCACTCTGCACTACCACTCTGCACTACCACTCGCACTCTCACTCTGCACTACCACTCTGCACTACCACTCTGCACTCTGCACTACCACTCTGCACTACCACTCTGCACTCTGCACTACCACTCTGCACTCTGCACTCTGCACTCTGCACTACCACTCTGCACTACCACTCTGCACTACCAATCTGCACTCTGCACTCTCAATCTGCACTACCACTACCACTTGCACTCTCAAACTGCACTCTCACTCTGCACTACCACTCTGCACTACCACTCTGCACTCTGCACTACCACACTGCACTCTGCACTACCACTCTGCACTCTGCACTACCACTCTGCACTACCACTCTGCACTACCACTCTGCACTCTGCACTACCACTCTGCACTACCACTCTGCACTACCACTCTGCACTACCACGCTGCACTCTGCACTACCACTCTGCACTACCACTCTGCACTCTGCACTACCACTCTGCACTACCACTCTGCACTACCACTCTGCACTCTGCACTACCACTCTGCACTCTGCACTACCACTCTGCACTACCACTCTGCACTACCACTCTGCACTACCACTCTGCACTCTGCACTACCACTCTGCACTCTGCACTACCACTCTGCACTACCACTCTGCACTCTGCACTACCACTCTGCACTACCACTCTGCACTCTGCACTGCCACTCTGCACTCTGCACTACCACTCTGCACTACCACTCTGCACTACCACTCTGCACTCTGCACTACCACTCTGCACTACCACTCTGCACTACCAATCTGCACTACCACTCTGCACTCTGCACTACCACTCTGCACTACCACTCTGCACTCTGCAATACCACTCTGCACTCTGCACTGCCAATCTGCACTCTGCACTACCAATCTGCACTCTGCACTACCAAACTGCACTCTGCACTCTCACTCTGCACTCTGCACTACCACTCTGCACTACCACTCTGCACTACCACTCGCACTCTCACTCTGCACTACCACTCTGCACTACCACTCTGCACTCTGCACTACCACTCTGCACTACCACTCTGCACTCTGCACTACCACTCTGCACTCTGCACTACCACTCTGCACTACCACTCTGCACTACCAATCTGCACTCTGCACTCTCAATCTGCACTACCACTACCACTTGCACTCTCAAACTGCACTCTCACTCTGCACTACCACTCTGCACTACCACTCTGCACTCTGCACTACCACACTGCACTCTGCACTACCACTCTGCACTCTGCACTACCACTCTGCACTACCACTCTGCACTACCACTCTGCACTCTGCACTACCACTCTGCACTACCACTCTGCACTCTGCACTACCACTCTGCACTACCACGCTGCACTCTGCACTACCACTCTGCACTACCACTCTGCACTCTGCACTACCACTCTGCACTACCACTCTGCACTACCACTCTGCACTCTGCACTACCACTCTGCACTCTGCACTACCACTCTGCACTACCACTCTGCACTCTGCACTACCACTCTGCACTACCAATCTGCACTACCAATCTGCACTCTGCACTCTCAATCTGCACTACCACTACCACTCGCACTCTCAAACTGCACTCTCACTCTGCACTACCACTCTGCACTCTGCACTACCACTCTGCACTCTGCACTACCACTCTGCACTACCACTCTGCACTCTGCACTACCACTCTGCACTCTGCACTCTGCACTACCACTCGCACTCTGAATCTGCACTCTGCACTCTCGCTCTGCACTACCACTCTGCGCTCTGCACTACCACTCTGCGCTCTGCACTACCACTCTGCGCTCTGCACTACCAATCTGCACTCTGCACTACCACTCTGCACTACCACTCTGCACTACCACTCTGCACTCTGCACTACCACTCTGCACTACCATTCTGCACTTTGCACTACCACTCTGCACTACCACTCTACACTACCACTCTGCACTTTGCACTACCACTCTGCACTACCAATCTGCACTCTGCACTACCAATTTGCACTCAGCACTACCACTCTCACTCTGCACTCTGCACTACCACTCTGCACTACCACTCTGCACTACCACTCTCCACTCTGCACTACCACTCTCCACTCTGCACTACCACTCTGCACTCTGCACTACCACTCTGCACTCTGCACTACCACTCTGCACTACCACTCTGCACTCTGCACTACCACTCTGCACTCTGCACTCTGCACTACCACTCTGCACTCTGCACTACCACTCTGCACTCTGCACTACCACTCTGCACTCTGCACTACCACTCTGCACTCTGCACTACCACTCTGCACTCTGCACTACCACTCTGCACTACCACTCTGCACTACCACTCTGCACTACCACTCTGCACTACCACTCTGCACTACCACTCTGCACTACCACTCTGCCCTACCACTCTGCACTCTGCAATACCACTCTGCACTCTGCACTGCCAATCTGCACTCTGCACTACCAATCTGCACTCTGCACTACCAAACTGCACTCTGCACTCTCACTCTGCACTACCACTCTGCACTACCACTCTCACTCTGCACTACCACTCTGCACTACCACTCTGCACTCTGCACTACCACTCTGCACTACCAATCTGCACTACCAATCTGCACTCTGCACTCTCAATCTGCACTACCACTACCACTCGCACTCTCAAACTGCACTCTCACTCTGCACTACCACTCTGCACTACCACTCTGCACTCTGCACTACCACTCTGCACTCTCACTCTGCACTACCACTCTGCACTCTGCACTACCACCCTGCACTCTGCACTACCACTCGCACTCTCAATCTGCACTCTGCACTCTCGCTCTGCACTACCACTCTGCGCTCTGCACTACCACTCTGCGCTCTGCACTACCAATCTGCACTCTGCACTACCACTCTGCACTACCACTCTGCACTCTGCACTACCACTCTGCACTACCACTCTGCACTACCATTCTGCACTTTGCACTACCACTCTGCACTACCACTCTGCACTACCACTCTGCACTTTGCACTACCACTCTGCACTACCAATCTGCACTCTGCACTACCAATCTGCACTCAGCACTACCACTCTCACGCTGCACTCTGCACTACCACTCTGCACTACCACTCTACACTCTGCACTACCAGTCTGCACTACCACTCTGCACTACCACTATGCACTCTGCACTACCACTCTGCACTCTGCACTACCACTCTGCACTCTGCACTACCACTCTGCACTCTGCACTACCACTCTGCACTACCACTCTGCACTCTGCACTACCACTCTGCACTACCACTCTGCACTCTGCACTACCACTCTGCACTACCACTCTGCACTACCACTCTGCACTACCACTCTGCACTACCACTCTGCACTACCACTCTGCACTACCACTCTGCACTACCACTCTGCACTACCACTCTGCACTCTGCAATACCACTCTGCACTCTGCACTGCCAATCTGCACTCTGCACTACCAATCTGCACTCTGCACTACCAAACTGCACTCTCACTCTGCACTCTGCACTACCACTCTGCACTACCACTCGCACTCTCACTCTGCACTACCACTCTGCACTACCACTCTGCACTACCACTCTGCACTCTGCACTACCACTCTGCACTACCACTCTGCACTCTGCACTACCACTCTGCACTCTGCACTCTACACTACCACTCTGCACTCTGCACTACCACTCTGCACTACCACTCTGCACTACCAATCCGCACTACCAATCTGCACTCTGCACTCTCAATCTGCACTACCACTACCACTCTCAAACTGCACTCTCACTCTGCACTACCACTCTGCACTCTGCTCTACCACACTGCACTTAGCACTACCACTCTGCACTCTGCACTACCACTCTGCACTCTGCACTACCACTCTGCACTCTGCACTACCACTCTGCACTACCACTCTGCACTCTGCACTACCACTCTGCACTCTGCACTACCACTCTGCACTCTGCACTACCACTCTGCACTACCACTCTGCACTCTGCACTACCACTCTGCACTCTGCACTACCACTCTGCACTCTGCACTACCACTATGCACTACCACTCTGCACTCTGCACTACCACTCTGCACTACCACTCTGCACTACCACTCTGCACTACCAATCTGCACTACCAATCTGCACTCTGCACTCTCAATCTGCACTACCACTACCACTCGCACTCTCAAACTGCACTCTCACTCTGCACTACCACTCTGCACTCTGCACTACCACTCTGCACTCTGCACTACCACTCTGCACTCTGCACTACCACTCTGCACTACCACTCTGCACTACCACTCTGCACTCTGCACTACCACTCTGCACTACCACTCTGCACTCTGCACTACCACTCTGCACTCTGCACTACCACTCTGCACTCGGCACTACCACTCGGCACTACCACTCTGCACTACCACTCTGCACTCTGCACTACCACTCTGCACTACCACTGTGCACTCTGCACTCTGCACTACCAATCTGCACTACCACTCTGCACTCTGCACTACCACTCTGCACTACCGCTCTGCACTACCACTCTGCACTCTGCACTACCAAACTGCACTACCACTCTGCACTACCACTCTGCATTCTGCACTACCAATCTGCACTCGCCACCAGACACGGCAGACTTGTGGAAAATTAATGAAGTGACCTAGAGGGTGAGGATGGGATACTCCGCTACCATCGAGTTCGTAGAAGAACAAGATTACATACGAAAAACAAGCAGCACAGAAAGCATCACTTTCGCGATCGCAATTGTTTAAACAAGCAGCACAGAAAGCATCACTTTTGCGATCGCAATTGTTTAAACAAGCAGCACAGAAAGAGATCACTTTCGCGATCGCAATTGTTTAAAAAAACGAGATCTGATGCATGTGATTCTCTACATTGCTGGCCGGCTGTTCATGCGCGCACACAGAGCTGAAGGGAAAAAAACACAGCAGTGCACACGCTCCCAGCACCATCTGCCTTCAATTACCGGCACCTCGGACAGCTGGTAATTGAGGATTTATGTATTCTTCTGCGCGTGTCCGAACACTTTATGCAGGAAGTGGACATTGACAAATTCCTAAGTCCTATGGCGTGCTGCCTTACTTAAACACAGCCTTGCCTGGACCAATTACCATGCACATGGCAAAATACCACACGCAAAAAACACGCGCTTTCTGGAATGTGGCAGCCCGGACCCCTTTCAGAATTCTTTTTTTTTCTAATACATAAGAGCTTGGAAACTCCGCCCCCACTTCGTGGTGACGTAGGCCCGAGCCCTAAAAAAAGGAATCCATTCGCAGTGAAGGTAACACCCACATGCATCAAAGTCAATTGCATTCGCAATCGGTGCGAATCGCAATTTTCGGCCGTTTGCGAATGCAATTGACTAATTTTGAATGCATCATGCATTTCGCAATTTTAGGAATCATAACCATGTTGCGATTTCTAAAATTGCGATTGCTTCGTAAACCAGCCGTAATACATGCTCCGATAGGGAAATGGTATGTACTGTTCATCCCTTCACCCCGTGTGAGGCATCTCAAGGTGCCTGCCACGTGGCGCGAGCATCAAAAGGGGGGCCCCATAGATGCTACCTCAACTCCCAACAGGAGGCCGCACATACAAAGTGGCCCCTTGATTACGAGCTGGTTCCAACTGGCCCACGTGCTCTTTGAGCTGGAATGAACGGGCGGTTTCAATTTCAAGCAGCTGATACATGATCAGCCGGTCTGAATTGAAACCGATGATATCCATCGCAATCTGCCCCATAGTGTTTGGTCAGTAGAAAGAAATTATTCTTGCGAGGTGGTAGGGGAGGCACAAAGAGGTCATTAGGTAGCCATATGCACTTCACTTCACACCATCCATAATGTTGGACACAACTTCTGCAGTGGACTTGTTCCTGCCTGCCAATGACATGCGAGTACTTTTATTGTGGGAAAATGTAGAAAACGTGTCTATCTGCCACAGCAAGGCACAAGAAGGTAGCATTAAGCATCAGAAGTAGCCTTAATTTAGTTCTGAGATTGAAAAAAGCGTCTGATATGTTCGATTTAAAGTCATGGGAGAGAAGTAGCACTTAAAAAAATCCCCATACATATATGCATGCCCACTGTAGTTTTTCATCAATACCAGATTGATAAATATTATATATATTTTGTTCATAAATTGAGAGGAAACTACATGTGTTAATTTCACATGATGATTAAAGTGTGTTACTTTGGATTTGTAATAGTATCAGTTGTTTGCACCAACTTGATGAATATAATTTCTGGCGAGGTGTCATGATATTATTGGGGTATATAATATTTTAAGGGTTTGGTTGTATACTGAGAGCACATGTTTACATTAAGAGTGGCATTAATCAACTACCATTCATATTTTTTGCAGGATATTTGGAGGAGAAGTGGCGTTTAATGTTCATAATGTATTCATAAACAGCATCCTGGGTCTTGGTACTGATGAGCAGATTGCTAAATGGATTCCATTAGCTAAAAACTTACATATCATTGGAACCTATGCTCAGACCGAACTGGGGCATGGTAAGCAAACCCCGAACTCATTTTACTCTGTTTCCAAAAGATGCACATTTCCAAACTGTGTGAAGGACCAACCAGCAAGCATTGCAGTTAAATAAATAAATGAATGTTTAAGGGATAGTAACCTGCGAACTTGAACTTTGAAGCGTGTTCTAAGGCAAGGGGGCTGGAGCAAGTTTGGGAAAACATGGTTTCCCTAAAATTGCATATTTGTATAGCTGTGATACAAAATACTTCAAGGGTAACCCCATATCTGGAAAGTCTATTTCATCATCCTTTACTGTTTATTGCGGTAAAATACCCATAAAACACAAATCCTAATGAAACCTCGCATAGAACAATAAGAGCAAATATTACAAATTTACAAAAATTAAAATAAAAAATCCCCGAGTAATTGGACTAGTTTGAAATAAAGCTCTCTAGAAGCAAGATGCCAAAACTAAACTTCATAAATATCGCCTTACGGAGAAAGGACCGTAACGAGTCCAAGTAGATCTCAAAGTTTACCATATGCAGCGTCACACTTTAACTTAAGGTGCCACGTTTATACATTTGCAGCCTTCCCAGGTCCACATATTGCCTGTATATTATCTTCAATACTTTAAGGTTTGCAAGTTTAATCTGTTCTGGATCATACAGACTGTTAATGTTTTAAAGGGAACACCTACTGAGCCCATGCAATGAAACAAATCTCCTACTAAAACAAAACTATTAGCTTGTCTGGTTTGATTTGGAGAAGTAGAGGCAGCCTGTTCAATAATGTGGAATCCCATTCCATGCTTCTTTGTTTTGTATAGGGAGACAAATGCTCGCCGCTCCTATCATCTGCATATCTTCATCAAGGTGATTTCTAGCAGGATATCAACAGCAAATTGGAACCCCCAAAGGTTGCAGGTTTGGGGGAGGTGTGGAAGATGGGAAAGCACATGGTGCAAATAATAGGCAAATGTTTGCCCAACTGGGCCAAGTATGTTTCTGGGCCTCTGCATTGCGTGATGATGATGTACATCACTGAACAACACGGTACTTCCACATAGTCCACACATTCATATCTTTGTGGAGTATTGTTGGAAGGACAGATGTCAGGACTTGGGCAGGCGTGCTGCCTCTCTGGTTTAGAATTTCCTGGTGGATAATGTGTACTTCTGGTCTTGGTAATCCTTATCATGCCATAATCACTAGATCGGAAGACTTCGAACCTCATTTAGAGGGAGCCAAAGTCCTCTACTTTTTGGAGGAAACGAAATAGAGAGTTGAACCCAGCAACTGAATTTCTTTCTCTTTAGGGGTAATACTAGCAGCCCGCCCCAGCGTAGCCTGGGGCAGAAAGGGGATGGGGGCAGCATTTCCGGATTGCGGCAGCGTTGCCCGGGGCAGAAGGGGGCTGGGGGCAACATTTCAGGCTTGGGTGCACTCCCGCCCCGGCCCCCGCCCGCCCCGACATTGCCCAGACCGCCTCCCGACTCGCCTTTGCCTTTGCCTTACCTGAGCCGCCGCTCTTCCCCGCGCTCCAGACTTCACCGCCACTCTTCGCTTCTAGTCACTGCTTCTCCCCGCCTGTCGTCATCACGCACGTTGCGGAAATCGCTAGGTCGCGGCCAGCGCTACGTCGAGGCCGGCGCTACTTTTAGGGGACTACTTTGTTTTTAAAGTTACATTTTTTAATTTACGTTTTTTTTTATTTTATGCAGCCTATGTCCATCTACCCACCCTGAGGTTTACAACAATGTATTGGGTGTGTGGATTGGCGCTGTGGTTCCCAAGTTTACCTTGCCAAAAGGTTTCTGTTCTCTCTTTATAATAGTAGTATAGATTATTATGGTGAAAATTCAGCCGGTAGATTCAGCTTCATATTTCGTTTCCTCGTAAGTAGGGGGCTTTCAGTTTCCCAGAAGAGAGCTCCCTGGAGGTTCCAAACGCTCTGCTGAGACAGCTATGCTGAGTCAGCAGTCACCAAGGTGTTGGTGAGGTTGCTACCAGCATAGCAGGCTAATGGAAGTAAAAAGCAAGTCACACAAATTCATCTGGTGATCAGCAGTCATACAATGGTTCTTAAAACCTATACTTTCAAAGAGAGGGAGAGCTATACAAGATGCAACATGGTTCCATGGAAATGTGCCAAGCAATGACAAACTAACAACACTAAAATATGACTTTTGTATAAGATGTGGCAGTGTACACAACCCCGAAGTAGGATATTGGAGCTTGAGTCTATAGTATGCATCAATTGAAGACTACTGAAACATCCCCAGCTTCCAAGACCATGGATTGACATTTATAGTATGAAGGATGCTCGCGGCTGGATATGGAAGTGATACCCAAGCAAAGTGGGAGTTTGTGCCTGCTTTCTGTGCTCCTGGGGCACTTCCATAATAAAGAAGCGGCTACAGGGATCCATGCAACTGAAGCAACCCATTTGTCCTTATGCCACATTACAGATGTAGACATATGTAAAAAGAGTTAGTAAAGCGCCAAAAGGAGCCTCTTTGGAGGTGGCAAGGAAGGACCTAGGGAAACCCTAACAGATATAATGGGGGTTCTTCCGCTCTCTAAAGTCAGGTGTTATCTGCATGCAGCAAATGACTAGTCAGCAGTTTCACGGCTGCACTCTCCTGCACATCCCCTAAGTCCAGTGCTTTAAATGGAAAAAATAAGTGCAGCTACTCACCAAATTGAGATGTGTACTAGGGTGGCAGGGTTTGGGCCGGAGCTATGGGGGCAGGTCAATGGGATCCGGCCAGGGGCACACATTTAATGTGATTGAGATTTAATTGGTGTGCGGATGACTATACAAAAGCATTTCTGGTATATATTTGATTATTGCATTTCCCTTATACGTACAAAAGGGTACATTTATTTTTAAAGTGGGATTCTCACGGTGCACCACCTAGATCACATATGACTTGCACAAGATATTTTCCTTAACATTTTTTGGAAAGGTTTAACTTTGCTCAACCCTCTTATTTCTTTGCCACTTAGCAGACATCACCCAGGCCCTCCCAGGTGGCACAGCTTGGCCTCAAAGCTCCTTACCTGCTGTAAAGTCTGATTCCCTCTTCTGGATTCGGGCAAGCTGCTGAAAGCTCGAGCCAGGATGCCTGGCTCTGGCTCAGTTCCAGGTCCTCTTGCACCCTCAAGCCAAAAATGAACACAACTGTGATAGTGCATGTGCCTGCTAACCAAACTCTAATCTCATTTGCAAAGAATAAGACAAAATAGTAACCTTAATTGCAATACAGGAGAGAAAGAAAGATGAAGCCATCTAGAGCCTGAATTGCACAATGTGAAAGCAGAAATTGTGGGATCAATCTCAACTGCCCCACATGACCAAATTGTCTGATCGCAGACAAATATTTTATCTTGCCAACCTCCTTTTTCTTCATTAGCCCATATGATAGTATATTCAAATGCTCAAGTTCAAGCTGTGTGCAGTACAATCACATCTTGTACAGTATAATGTTGCTTCATTCATGAAAAGAAAATAGCCCATAAATGATGCACACCTGAAAAGTGACTTGTTTCCTAGATTACTAATGGCATTGTCTTCACGGTGGGAGCACAAACTCCTCTCAGTGCTGTGATATTAGCTTATGCACCAAGGTGAAATGCTTCCACATGAAAAAAATACACTTTTATTTCACTGGTAATGTTTTCAGGGCTCGACTTCTGTATGAGCTTTTAAGGCCAGGCCAGACTTCCAGGTTTGACGCTGATTGTGCTCTCCTTGTTAATTTGTTGTTTCACCCACCTCTACCCCTCCCAGAGCCCACTCCACTAACCCAGGAGAAAATGGCCTGTACAAAACAAAATACAATTATGTTGAAACACTGCGGAGAGAGCAGATCTGCACTGAAGAGAGAGTGACCTTGCACTTGCTACAAGTGCACCCTTTCACATTCGCTTCAAGTGCAAAGTGTGGTAATACAGGGCTTGTCGGGCTTGCAACTATACATCTGCTATGCTGGACACTGCAGACAACACTCACTCATGCAAGAACACGCACAGGGTCACAGAAGCATTCATGCACGCAGACAGGGCACTCAGTACATGCGTTTTAGAAATGCTTACATTTGCTGCTACCCACATTACTAAACCTTGACTCCCACTGGTTGTGCAGAGCATCACTATCACCACTTTCCTCCTCAGATTGGATCCAAACATTTGCTGCCCTATTCTGCTATGCAAAAAGAACTATTGATGGGCAGAATGCAGAACAATGTCATACATTCAACCCAGTACTGCTATGCCAGCAGGAAGTCTTCTCTTCGATTTCCCGCGAGTCACGAGATATGCCTGTTAGCCAGCCCTGCTCTCACATCTACAGTGCTATGGACTCCACAGCGCCTGAGTACACACTGCAGAAAGCTGTCAAGGTTTCAGATTGCTTATGTGTGACATTTTCATAATTTCAGTGTAATTATGAGTGACATTCAACGACTATGAGTGACACTTTCTCACAGGCAAAACCAAGCAGAGAAGACGAGGGAAACCTATAAATTTCAGAAATTACACCCATTTGAGCAACAAGAAACTCTAAGAAGATCTTAAAACTGCTTCAGAGCACCAGAAATAAAAGGGCACTTTGGCACCAGACTGTACCAAACGGGATGTTAGAGGACCTACCTACACGCATGATCTCAGCTGCCTACTAATACAGTTTCATCATTATTCACACTTGCTTTCAATCTGCCGCTGCCTGGTGTTCTGGAGGGCACCAGAATATTCTGCATATGGAAGCCTCTTGCACTAAACTCTCCAACAAAAGCTAAGGAGAGTCCTGATTAAATGCACCCCCCAGGAGCCCTGGTCAACGAAGTGACGGCAGAGTGAGGGCTCTTATTAAATGCAACCCAGCAGTGTCAACATCCAGTGCTGTCTACGTAGTGACGTCAGAGCAAGGGATTTGATTAAATGCACCCCAGCAGTGTCCTCATTCAGGGCTGTGCTTTCAACATAGGACGTCAGAGCGAAGGCTCTGATTAACTGCACTCCCTGGGAACTAGGACGAAGGGTGGCGTCTAATTTAAAAAGGCACATCTGTGTCCTCGAGCCACGAACAAAGCCTAATCCGAGGAAATGCCAAGAACATTTGTCTGACGCGAGCTGAACAAACAAAAAACAGCAGCTTCATGTGTAGTGAACAACCAATATATTGAATCACCCTGTTCTCTACTCAGTGCTCCTAGCCCGAGGCCCGCGGTACATCAAATATACCAGGGAAACCTTTTCTCCAAGAGGCCAAATGTGTCAATAATGAACTTCGAAAATAGCAAATAAAGTAAAGGAGTTCAAATTTCTTTGAAGCATCTGGACGACTCCACGTGGAACATACATGTGAATAAAATCAAAGGGACTAGAATAAAAGTCAGCACAGAAGGGGAGAACCGTGCCTTTATCTCAGGAGGCCAATGCTCTTAGTGGAAGAGATCTGCCTGGCTGGCGCAGGTTCCTCCAGCCCACCACCACTGCACCCCGTTATGAGGATCAGGTACACTGCATCCAGTTACAACAGGGAGTAGAAAGCTAAGCAGTGAGCACTGTAACATTCTCACAGTTACCACAATGATGAATGCACGTTCATTTTGGTGCCTTTGCCTAATTTCTGTCCCAGTCTGACTCCGGTCAGAGCAGACTGGGAGTCACAGGTTGTGTCAGTAATCACAGTGTGTGTCGGCCCCTCCCAAACTTCCTGCAAGCTCCCTGGCTCTGCATGAATGCCTACTGGTGGCTGCTAATTAGGACATTGTAAGGGGAGATTAGCACTCCATCAGAGTGCTTCACGAAAACGGACCCACATTGTCAGCTGTGTTGCGCTTCTTTTTGTAAATGCCTATTTCACGGAGCTTGGTTTATATTCCCAAGAGTATGGGTACTCTCTTTGGACAAAGAGAAGTTCCAGTACTCAAGCACCGATCATTTTGAAGTGCCGGTACTCCGTACTGGTGAGTACCGGCTCATTTAAAGCACTGCCTAAGTCTGAATTCGGGAGTTAGCACATGCTCTCAAAAGAGTTAGCACATGGGCAAGATAGATTTTTAGTAAACTAAGTGGCTGTGTAGACCAGATCCTCGTGCCTGATTTATGTTTGTGCCTCAGGTTTTACCAGCTAAGAGGTGGTTGGATTACTGAATGTAGCACGATTGGCAGTGAAACTGAAAATAAGAATGAATAAGAAAATACACTGATCCGTCATTCTGTCTGTATTCCTGATCCCTACAGAAGACCAAATGACCCAGCTTTAAAATGCTGAGACGACTTAGGTTTTCATAGAAAGAGAGATCTGCAGAGGCAGTATGATCATTCCCAGACTGAAAAATGGAGCAAAACGAGGGAAGAAATACAGGCAACATCGAAACACGTAGGCGATGACTTTTTGAGGGGCATCATTGAAGGTTTCGTGTGTCTTTTTTAGTCCTCCTCTTTTTGAGCGTCTTTATATCCGCATATAAGAATAGGAAAAGTGAGGTGAGATAGGAATGATATATTTCAGGCAATATAAAATACATATTTAAGACACTGGAGTTCCACACGTCTTGTAGGGTGCCTACCAGAAGTTAGAACAACTGAAAACACACCATTGCTTGTATAAAAATAATAATGCAAATTGAGAGGTTTTCTCCAAATTAACCACCTACGAAATCGACGGGGCCAGGGAAGGGTGTCAGGATGCACTGGATTACCAGGATAATCAATATAAAAGAAGTATTAAAAAAACACTAGGTCTGGCGTTGGCTGCTAAACCTTTGGGGTTGTCAAAGCTTGTTTTCTACTTTAATAAACTTTATGAAAATAATCAGAAAAAGTCTGCCATGCATGCCCATCCATGCATTTGCATGCACCCGCAAGAGCGCCCATCTTGAAATGTTTTTTATAATAATATTTTATTAAAAAAACTATAATAAATGGTCACATGTAGGTGCGCTGGTGTACCCATGGGCGGCAATCTTTAAAAAGTTTCTACTTAAAACAAAAAGTGACTTTGTATATGTGGACATGTGCAAGCTTTAGGCGGACACCTTTTCAATAGTTTTTACTACAGTAAAACACATATAAATATGGCCAACCTTGTGCACAAACAGGCTGACACCCTTCCTTGAATGAATTGTATTAAAGTAAAGTACATTAAAAGAGGTGTGTTTATGCATGCTGATATATGCATAAGCCGCCATTTTTGTAAAAAAAAAAATTATGAGCACAATCTGAGCATAAGATGAGACCTGTATTGAAGGATCTGCTGAGCACTTGCTGTAATGTCTTGCGAGTTATCAGTGACGGATCCATTTTTGCCACTGATGGACACCGTAGAGCTATGACGTAAGTTAGAGCGGAATGTAATAAAGGTAGATTTAGAATGTTGGGTTTGCAGTTACACGCACAAGATTAAAGATGTGTAATACTAAGCTTCATGTGTGGCGTAGGTATTGCAGGGTACTCAGGCTGGGGAAGTTCTAGACTCACGAAAGTAAACAAAAAATATGAAAAGCATTAGTTAAAATCCAAATATTATTTTTTCATTCACGGGTAGACATTGTCACAGTAGGTTTTGGCTAACACCGGACCTAATAAAAGAGGACATACCAGGAGGATGTGCACAATGCAACTGTCTAGGACAATAGCCAGGGATATATAGTTTTCAAATATATTTAATGTTGGTCGGATTCATGGGAAATGGACAGATGCTGCTCGTCTGCATGTTTTTTTGCCCCATGAGCTCTGCTTCTTTTCACATGATGAGTGTCGTTTTGATAGAGAGAGTTGTATAATTACATGATGGTATGAGATGTAGATGGTTTAGGTGCAGTACTGTTTGTGAATTTTACAAAAATTAAATGTTCCCAGAACAGCTACAAAGTGGCATTTGTGATAGGCAATGCCAGTACTTGGGAAGTGGGCGAGTGACTTTTCCTTAACACCAAAATCATGGCTAATTACAACAATGTAAGCTTACAAGTAAAACCAAATACCTTTATTTCCTCACTCCAAACGAAGGATACTTGACACGCACTGGTTAATTATTGAAAGCCCCGGGTATGTTTTATAGTATGGTTTATACTGTGACAGCCTATAGTTTTATCAGACAAAATATGCGACCGACCATCTGTGTATTACTGATTACATTCAAATAATTATAGGGAAGAATTTTGTCTGTCCATCACAAATTACCAATGCGGGACCAGGAATTGTGTGCATTTTTATTTTTGGAAATGTACAACTTTCTAAGTTCACCTGTCAATTTCATTGACATGGTGAAAACTGTAAAAGCTGAATAAATTTCAATCTGTTACAAATACTTAAAAAAAAAATTTAAACTGGGATCCGGTGCTCCGAGGTTTCAACTGGCCAAGATCACACCAGATTGTACAGCATTATATGCGGACGTTGTCCTATTTTTCATGACAGACCCATGGATATCAGGCCCACGTATTTTACAGATTCTTCGAGTCTTAGGCCAGACGACTGGCCTTCATACCAACCCTTCCAAATCAGTGCTGTTCCCAGTTTGCGGACAACAGGGTATAGGTATGTTTTACAATGAAGACAGTAATCCATTGTGCTTTGCATGCGTGGGTTCGAATCCGATCCTCGTCGCCAGTGTTACAATGAAAACAAGGCGTAGGTAGTATAAGAGATCTTTTTTTATTCATCTTCACACCAGCACAGGTTCCAGTCAGCTGGAGTCATCTATGGAATGTTGGCAACCAGAGACATGTGTGCTACCAACTGGGTCAAGGGAGAGGGGTGACGGAATGTACCAACTGGGTGGAGATTATTACAAGATACATGTGCATCTCAGCTCAAACACGTCACAGACGGTTTCCAATATTTGGGTGTATATATGTCTCTCTGCCCCACGACATCCTGGATACAAAATATTAACCCTCTCTTTGTCCAGCTCTGAGATGAGACTACCATATGGTCTTCCCTGCCTCTCTCGCTGTATGGGCGTTCAGCGATCTTTAAAATGGTTTCTCTCCCCAGAGTGCTGTATCAACTCCAACATTTCCCATATCATATACCGCAGTCATGGTTCGCACAAATAAATGCTAAACTTAATAAAGTTTTATGGGGCGGGGGAGCAGTTAGAGTAGCACTACAGACATGTGTATAATCTACATATTGCGGTGGTATTGCCGCTGCCAATGTATACTCATATTACGTGGCCTCTCACCTCATGGTCATTAATGATTGGTCGTATAACACACCTTCATACTCGGCGTTCGCCCTAGAACACGCAGCAATGGAAGGGATTCCTCTCCTGGGGCTGTTGTACAGCGCGCAGAAACTTAATTCTCTTCCCCATGCCAGTAGAATGACTATTCTGCTGTGGAGATATAAGGTCCAGCGTACGGGTTGGCAAGGGCGCTGACTCAGATGACGCCATTGTGGCAGGGTACCAGGTGACAACATTGAAAGGGTTCCGTCAGTGGGATCAGATCGGCATCTCCGCACTAAGGGATATCATGCGGGGTACCACATTAAAATCCTTCCAGCAAGTACAGGAAGAGTTTTATCTTCATAAAACCCAGTTTTATAAATATCTCCAACTAAGCCACGTTCTCACTCCGGTGCTCCAGCAATTAGATGACCTCTCTAAATTCCACCCGCTAGAAGGCCGCCTCCTTATGGGCGACTTAGGTGCACACAAAATTAGGCAGATTTAACAGTCTGTGTAAAGTTTAGTTTTTTAGGTTTGTTATATATACAAAATGTACCCAATGACTATTCCATTTTTGGTAATATGTCATCATCCTGTATGGAAATGGCCCATATCGGGTTATTGCCTGTGAGGTACTTTAAAAATCCAATAAAATCTGTTTAAAAAAAAAGAAAGAATTAAATGCGCTTTTTGCACAGTGGAAATTAACGATGCTACTGCCTCTTTACTATATAAAGACACTCCTTTTCCGAGACAATTTGATTAACTTTCATTTAAAAAAAGAAAAAGAGCATAAAAGTTAGTCATTTTTTGTCAAATTACAGAATACAGGCTAAAATTAATCTGCTGAACAAAAGTGGCAAAAACTTGTTCAATAAACCCTTCCCACGTTTTGACTGGTATATACTTCAGTTAAGGGATAAGTTGCACTCTCATCTCCATACCGAATGGCTCTCCAAACCTTGGAAAATTAGAACTACATTGATATAAGTAATAAGGTTTATAACCATTGACTCATTACACAACTCCCCTAAAAATGCATAGAGTGCATACAATACAAACAAGCATTTGCAATGCAATAGGTCTCGGATTTGTGAAAGTTAGAGCTTTTGGTGTTGAAAATGACAATGTTTTTAACTTTTGTCTTTTTATGTACGGTGTCACACGAGGTGCTTCTCGGTCGTCTGAGGGAGGTGGGACTGGGGGGTGTGGCCCTGTCCTGGATGGAGAGTTTTCTCTCAGGCCGCTCTCAAGAAGTCAGGTTGGGCTCCCACAAATCCATCTCCAGGGAGCTCACCAAGGGAGTGCCACAGGGCTCATGCCTAAGCCCCACATTATTTAATGTGTATGTGGCCCCCTTGGCTGACCTAGTAAGATCTTTTGAGTTCACCCCGGTATCGTATGCTGACGACACACAACTCCTGTTCCCTTTTAAGACCTTCACGCCTGCACTAAAAAAATCGTTTGCGGATGGAATGAGGGCAGTATCAGAATGGATGGCTAAGAACTGCCTACAATGTAATGTAGGAAAAACTGAAGTTATGTTGTTTGGGGAAGCAACGATATTGTGGTCCCCCGAGTGGTGGCCTTTGGAACTGGGACCTATCCCCAGCCCTAAACAGACCGTTAAAAACTTGGGGGTGCTACTAGATCAAGCACTAACACTTAAAGATCATGTGGACCAAGTGGCCGGCACCTGTTTTAGAGTCATTGGTCTGCTGAGAAGGGTCTTTCCATACTTACCTGACAGTCATAGGAAGACACTGGTCCAGGCGTTAGTCATCAGCAGATTGGACTATTGCAACTGTCTTCTCTTGTCAGCGAATGAAGAACATCTTAAATGATTGCAGATAGTCCAAAATACTGCGGCGAGGCTTGTCCTGAATGCTCCACCTAGGACTCCCTCCCGCCCTTTGCTGAGTAGACTTCACTGGCTTCCGGTGCGGCAACGCATTAAGTTTAAAATCCTATGTACAATTCACAGATGTCTGACAGGTACTGGCCCCAAGTACCTGACAAAAAAATTCTCACCATATGTCCCTGGACGTTCTTTACGTTCCAGCAATTTGCAGTTAATACAGGTACCCAGAATTAAAAGATCTAGACAGGGAGGCCGTGCCCTCGCCCACACGGGACCTGTCCTCTGGAACTCATTGCCTCATATGCTGAGACAAATCACCAACCATTTAACCTTCCGAAAATCTCTTAAAACTCATCTCTTCAAAAATATGTAACTAACTTAAATCAGAAGTCTAATAAATCCCTCAGACCATGGACCAGTATAAGTTATATTCTTCTAGAGGCATAAGCGCGGAGATACCCCTTCGGGAGTCAAGTCAGGCACTATATAAGAATATAAAATAAATAAATAAATAAAATATGTGGAGTGATTATTACTATATAACACTATTGCCATTTGTATCACTTTGGGGCGCTGGAGAACCTGGAAATAGGTTTGAAGGAGGGGAGACAAGAGTGATATGCTGCCTGATAAAATAGGTACAAAATCCTTGACAAAGCAAACACATAGCTATTGCAAGATTAAGTAAAGCATATGAAATGTAAGCAGATATAACACGTTTTTCATAAGGAACCAATTTACCTCCTTAGATAGTTTCATAGAAAATAAATCACGAGTCAAGCAATCAGACCACCTCGTGTTCACGCCTTTATAAACATACACATTATTGCTCTATATATAAAACCCATTGCAAAATACTGCTGTAAAAAACATAAAGCACAATCACTTTCGTGGCCTTAGAAGTGCAAAAAGTAAATGATCTAAATTTTAATAATGGAATAGATAAAAGCGGAGCTTTATAAATATACGCTTGTTTAAGGGCTGATACCTAATTTTGCAGTAAAACATAATCGTGTTTAGTCACTGCATTCCAAAAACAGGGACAGGTGCTCCATTTAGTAAAATCTGCCCGGACACATGATCAAAACTCGGGACTTACCGGAATGCCTGTTCCCACTAATCAGTGCCCACCCAGCCTCCCTGTGCACACGGCGAAGCCTTGTTTATTTGTGTTTGGGTGGGGAGGGGGAGGGGCAGGGGGCAGGAGGTGGAGTTAAGTCAGGCGAATGGAATATACAGCGACTACCTATTTGCACTCCAGGATCAAGATGCTCTCGAAGGTGTCTGAAAGGTGACATGTTGGCGCTGTTGTCTCATGGTACAAAGGACAAGACTTCTACGAATCTCCAAAGAATAAAAAATAAAATAATCTCTTTACCTTTAAAGGCTAGCACGAGCCCAGCTCTTTCTTCCTTCCACCAGTGGGTCGAAAAGCTCTAAAGTTTATAGATCCAACTTGTAGATGCGACACAAAATACCAATAAATAAACAAATACATGTATAAATGAAGAAATGTGTCGAGCTCACAAACAGTGCCGCGTGGCGTATCTAGCTTTTCTTCGATCGCTCCAACAGGCGAAGCCATCCCGAAAAAAAAAAACAAGCATACTACTGTGAGTTAGAGGCCATTGAAGACTGTGCTGCAGTGATGGCATGGACCAGCAGCACCCAGCAGCAGAAGGATGAGCGGCTGTAGATGGTGGCGCACCCGCTCACCACAGGTAACTGCAGCAGGGAAACTGCTGCTATACAGAGCTCCAACCCCCACCGAGCAGGGATTATAAAACTAAAAAGCACCCAGCCCCGGTGGACAGAGCCGCTTGCAGGGGAAGGGCAGCGCGGTCACAGCGCCAACAAGCACGTCCATGGCCTATGAGTTGGGAGACAACGGACATCGGGAGGGGGCGGGAACAAAAAGAACGTGGGAACAGGAAAGTAAACATAGCAGCGCTAGCGTGCTGCTTCCGGAGCAATCGAGGGTTGTTTTCCGGTGCAAGTCAAAATGACTGCGCACTATTTTAAATAAGCGTTACAATACTGTAGTTAGGCAGTGCTGTTTCCGGAATAGCCGGAAGTTACCTACTGGCTAAAGAGCCAATAATAAGGCTGCTAACAAATAAAAAGCCAAAGTTAAGTAATGGCAAGCAGCAAGAAATCACAAAGCAGAAGGCTGAGTTTCAGCACCCTTATAGATTACCAGATGTCTCAGAGAGACAGCGCATGTGCGCTGCCAAACTGAGACCTAAAAAAAAACGTAGCAAATTATTGTTCTGTAAAGAGAAACGTAGTACACATAGAGAAAAATGATACTGATTCATGTTGGAAATATTGTCTGTATAAAGCAATTAAAGAAAGCAGCATCATTTTCTAATTTCAGGGACTTTTGCCCGCCTGTCCACGGGGATGTAGTATTTTCTTAGACTCTACAGCTAGAACCTGGAGACCCTAAATATCAGGTGACCATTAGTCCAAGGGTTTAGGGGATTGTGAAAGAGCTATTTGTGTTTTTTAATTACACTTTATTTTCTTCACCTTTGAACGTTAATGATGCCCTGTGATTTCCAGACTGCTAAGTTCTGGAAAACCATATTATCAACTTTCGTACTGCTTGTTCTCTTTTTACATTGATTTGACAAGAGGCTTTTTTTTATTAAATGAACAGAAAGATTTATAAAATATTTATGTTTTTCTTTATTAAGGGACGTATCTTAGAGGATTAGAAACAACAGCAAATTTCAACATTGACAGCCAAGAATTTGTACTAAATACTCCAAAAATATCAGCGACAAAGTGGTGGCCTGGAGACTGTAAGTTTCATCATTGAAATGATTTCTTATTTTTTAAGTATTGTATTATTTTTTCACTAAACACCTATTTGTGGTTGGTCTGTAGTTTTCAAACGAGTCCTAATTGTTCCAGCCTCCCCCGCAAGTCACCTTTGCATGAAGCTTACGGTGCTCATGCGCACAGTTTCACGAATCGCTTGCTTTTCCAGGTTTGAAAGAACAAGCTACCTGTAGAATTATGCTGCTTTGATTTGTAAGTTATTGGAAGGCCAAACTGATGGCCAATATTCTCCTAGAGCTTTCTGGGTAGGATCATGACAGTCCATGCAGTTATGAATCAGCACCACCCAAGCCTCTAGTCTTCTGGGGAAATGCCAGAATTCACCAGAAGGTATGTCCAGGCTGTCCGTGGTGAAGGTCCTACCAGTGCTCAGCACCAGCAATAATTAAAAACATATATTAAATAGTTCTATACATGGCTCTATATTCAGGTCCTTAATTTTAATGGCAAAGTCAATGATTTCTTTCTAAAAAAAAATGTGTGCAAGCAACCCTTAAGATAATCCAAGCCAGTGATCCAGTTCCTATATCATTTCACAGGTTTTATTTCATGTTGAGTGGTATATGCTTGTATAAATGTCCTATGGGTTATTTTCCTTTCCCAAAGTTCAGTTTCTGTAGTATTGTGAGTCTGTATAGTTTTGTGCGTTGTATACTACAAACACGAGACTGAGTCGCCTCTAGGTGTTTGACTGTTTTGTGAGTCGTTGCGTCTATTATTCAGGGTGCATTACATCACTGCCACTAGATTGGGCATATAAATATACTGAAAAAAACAAAGGTTAAAGTAACGTTATTGTTTGTTTGTCTCCTGCATACACACACACACACAGATACAAATACACACACAAGTAAAAGAACATACACTGAGAGGCAGTGGCCAGGGCATTATATTCGACTTACGGGACTTGACAAGTAAGGTTCCCCCTGAGAAAGTGTCAAAGTAAAGGTAAATCTAACCAAAGCATCCTTTTACGAATCTATTTTAGGGAATGTGGTGGTTTTCTTATTGAATTGTTATTCCTAGTTTCGAAAGTCTTCGAACTGTCAGCAAACACATTGATTGCAGTTGCTACAGTGGTGAAAATAAATTTGGGGGCATCATGTGGAGAAAGCGTCCTTCACTTTCTCTATATGATGAGAATGACAAAAAAAGTCTGCAGGCATCAGCATATTACACTGTTCAATTTAGGCATTGTCTAGTCCTCAGAATTGCGCCCATGTTCCACCCAGGGACCCTATGTATCCATCTGACCAGACTCTGTGGCTGTGATTCCATACTCCCATATCCCACTGTACATGGTCTTCTGCCATGTTCAGCATGCATAAGATTTAGGCCCTGGTCTTTGGATGGGCCCTACGCTGTCAAGCGCCTACTCTCTGTAGCTCAAGGGCCATGGGAGCAGGCTCCAGACTCAGTTCCCTGGTCACAAGCTTCAGCTTTCCACAATGTGGTTTAATTACAGGGCCTGCTTGATCTTCAGCAGAATCTTGTGTTCATAATCCTTTCCCCAAAGAGCCCACTGAGCTATCCCTTCAATATGCTGAGCAGACTCTGAGTGTAGGACCTGGCAGTTGGGGAATGACATGGACCCTGCTCCTCTGTCCTCATAGCAGGCTAAGTGATAATATTAAAGTTGACAAAGTGATGTGGTAGCATCCATAATGAAATATGTAATAGCATCTGTGATTTTATGTTTGAGGTAATGAGCAGTGCTGATTGGAGAAGGGATTTGTGTGCAAAGCTGCCACATTGATGTACTAAAATCATTACTGACTTCTGAGGCAATGAATACCAATAGCCATTGCCCCTTGCCCCTTATAGCACCTTTGCCTGTGTCCCAGATACTTGTGTCTGGATGGTCAATACCTAAAGTTATTTCCTGGCTCGCTGATACGTAATGCTAAATTTGGATCTTCTAGTTGCTGAGGAACCTGAAGCGATTTGTGCTCGCTGTCCTTATTTTTCGACCTAATGTAGTAACTGTTCCACAGTCAAATGACATGATTATTGAAACTGCAGATGAGTCTAAAAGTTAGTTACTTCTCTAGCAATTGTTTATGAGACCTGTAGTTGAATTAATTTGGTGCTGCGGTGAGACCTCTGGATAACAATGGTCTTAGGCAGAGCGGATCCACGCTTGCACCTTGCTAAGACCTCAGGCTGTGTCACCATAATTACCTCCGCTTGGCCACATGAAGCGCCATCTACTGACAACATTTACTCCTGTCGTTTTTGAATCCTTATACTTTTCTCTCTTTTTCCCCTTAGTGGGCAGGTCGGCTTCCCATGCTGTTGTACTCGCTCAGCTGCATATTAAAGACAAGGCGTATGGCATGCATGCATTTATTGTCCCAATTCGAAGCCTGAAGGATCATTCTCCCTTACCGGGTAAGAATACATAGCTCTTGGCTGTGCTATATGTATCATGCTGTTGCCTGTGTTTTTGTGAAGTGCAATGATGCCTTGACACGAGCTCCACGTTAACGAAATACATAAATTAAATAAATTAATGAAGTCTGTTAAATAGAGGCTTTAAGAGGCTTCCTGGCCATAGATATTTGCTGCTTTGCCAGGATAGAGAAGTTTGGCACGTAGAAATGACACCTTCTAGTGAAAGTCATTACGATACTAAGAAGTGGTTCTCCACTGTGTGAGGGGAACCCTGGGAACCTGCGTCAATGATGCATACTACAGGGATTCACGACTGCTTAGAAAATTAAATAATAACAGAATAATAAAGTGTATATAAATAAAGTAGCAAAGTGTAAAATCGAAATTTTAGAACTTTCCATAAATGTGAAGGGATTTGAATCTTGAGGCTCAAAATTAAGTTGCTGTCCTCCGATTGATTTGTGGGAGTAGTGCAAATGCAGCAAACCTTAGATGAATTTAGAAAAGCCTCACCTTGCCCAACAAATTAATATTTCGATTTTTAAAAAATGTTTTTTAATTATAGTCAATATTTTAGCATTTGTGTATTTGTTTGATGAATGTTTGTTTCTGCATTTTTTTGTATTGTTTTGACATACAAATAATCGAAATTGCTCAAGCTGGGATCTCTGGCTTCCATAAATGATTTGTTAATGACTCAGTAGGGTCACCGGATTCCAATAATGGTACAGGGGGTCTTCCTGGATTCAGGTTTTGATTAAGTGAGGGGTCCACAGAAGTCAAAATGCTAAGGACCTCTATACTAGAGGATCATCAGAAATATTAATAGTAAATTCAAGTGGGAGAGAACCAGAACTTATACCATCCTCGCGAAACTAGATACAAAGTTAAGGCCACTCCCCACCTGAGTTCTGGACAAGTGAGCCCCTTTGTTGCCCTATTGTAATGTGCACAGACTGAAAGAAAATACAAAAGTTACCAAACAAATCTAGTTTACGTGTTGTGTACTGCAAATTAGTGTTTTGCCCAGCTATTGAAATTGTATTCCTATTAAGCAATTGAACTTACAATATGGTTGAATTTCTTTTTCAAAAGTTATAAAAGGACCTGGACATATAATAGTTGTATGATACTTACATTCAAAGTTTCTAGTTTATGCTCAAGTCTCCCCTGCTGCAACAACAACAAGGTTATGGAAGTAATGCTTAAATTATTCTCAGCCACTGACAATCACTCTCGGCCATATCCCAATCCATTGTTTTTTGCCCCCCACACCACCTCAGTTTGGACCCAGCTATGTAGAGATCAGCCTTGACCCTGCTGTTCATGGAAACAATCCATCACGAACTGACAAATCAGGTTCCTCCCTGCACCAGAATACAAGCAACCTAGGATTGGTTTCGCTCTGATAAGGGCTCATCAGCCAGGTAATGCCAAGCTATACCTGGTTGAAGGGCCATAATAAAGGCAACACTGAGGTGGCATTGTGGACAAAAAAAGATTGAGTGGGATGCGGTCCGATCGATTGATAGTGGCTGAGATTAATTGAAGCATTTGATTCATCACCTTGTTGTTTTTGCATTTGACGCTCTAAGTGTGCAAGGTATATCCAGACATGCACCCGGGCTCACTGTGCCACTGGAATCAAGCTATACCTAGCTGAAGAGCCCTAATAAGGATGAAACCGGTCCTGGGTTGCTGGTGTTCCAGTTCTGGGAGGACGCGGCGTGGAAGTTTTGGCTGCACTGTTCCCATGAGGAGCAGGGTAAAAACTGATTTGCATATAGCTGGGTCCAAAATGAGTTGCTTGGTGGACGAAAAACAATGGATTGTGTTGCGGTCCCAAGCTATTGCCTGTGGCTGAGATTAAGTCAAGCCTGCCATTCATCAACTAGTTGTTTTGCATAAGCCTTCTCTGCATCATTTCTTCTGCATTTGCAAAGCCAATAGGTCTGGTGTTGGCAGTCTGAAACTTGGGTTTGAAATTATATTTACAAATCATTTTTGTGGGGGAAGTTGCCAAGGCCTTGTTCATCTAAAAAAAAAAAACAATGGGCTAAAAGCTAAAGAAAATGCTTGTTTCAAGCAGACCAGTAGCAACTAGACCTAGAGTAGAACTTGCTGGTGGCCTGTACTGGAGTGAATCCTGGCCACAAAGTGCTGCCCCTGAAGTCCTGGAAGCCTTACAGACAGAGAGGAGCTGCGCCAGAAACTCTGAAAAATGATGACTAAAGACTGAGCCAGAAGGTAAAGGTAAAGACCTGATTAGTGTATAGGACCTGGCCCTCTATTGCGGTCGCCCTGAAATTGCGCCTAGCTCTCCGTCTATCGGGATCGTAGGCATCATTCGTGCTCAGCGCTTTTTGGTGCTGTTCTCACTTAAAAGCCCTAAAACTCATATTTCCAGTTCCCCTTTTTGGATTTTTGGCATTTTGTTGTCATTTTATTTATTAAATGTTACTATTTTCTATTTTGGTTTGGGATTTTTATTGGTTAGTCTTTTGACTTTATTAGTTATTTGGTACTGTATGAATAATTTACACTTTGCCCTAAGTTAAACCTGTCTGCTCAGTGCCATACCTGCCAGGGCTTTGAGCTCAGGTTAATTTAGTGACTTTGAAAGTTTACTCTAACAGAAGTGTTATTGTTCCTTGAGATGCACTGTCACCCACTTCAAATAAACTATTTTCTTACATGTGTATTGGTATTAATAAAGCATGGTGGACTTTCAACTTAGTTCGATGACCACAGGACAGAGATGTTTCTGGGTGTTTTGAAAAACACTTCTGAATCACTTCTTGCGACTACCACAATAGAAATCCAAACTGAAGAAAAAGAAATCTACATTAGTATGAATTGCCCACATTGACGTTTACTCTTATACACTGGCTCAAGTAAATAATCAACACATAATCAGAATGCTTTCTTATAAGCATAAAACCAGCCAAATGGGCAGAACAAATTTCAACTGCAGTGTTAAGTCACATTATTTTGTAATAATATATGGAATTCAATTTAGATCATCTGCCTATGCACATTTTATCCTTTCCATGAGAGTATTACATGTTTACCTTAAAACATGCAGGCTCTGGCATGTAAGCAAATGTATTGTGCAATGTCATGCAAGGGGAAAAATATAGCATTGACCCATAATCTACTAACCACCAGAACAAGCTTCACCAACTGCATAGCCATGGTAGCAAAGTGGATAAGTACCAACTGCTTGAAGCCCAGCTCTGACAAGACAGAAGTACTGGTCTTTGGATACAAGACCTTCCCATGGGATGCCACCTGGTGGCTGACAGAGCTAGGACCAACACCACGACCACACCAGAAATCCGCAGATCATCCTGGACGACAAGCTTGACATGACACAAAAGTCCTAGTAGTGAGCGCTGCCTGCTTCCATATCCTTCGTATGCTTCAAAAGATCCTCAAATGGCTACCACACCAGACGAACCTTCACAAAATCACTCATCATAAGTAGACTCAACTATGGCAACACACTTTATGCCGGAATCTCCAAGCAGCTCCTACACAGACTTCAGAACGCCACCGCAGGACTCCACCTCACATGTTGCACTCCCATTTCACCCCACCTCAGAAAACTCTATTGTCTCTCAGTTCACAAATCCACACATATAAGACTTCGCACAGCAGTGCACCAGCATATCTGAACAGCCGCATACACTTTCACAAGTCCACCAGGCACCTATATTCAACCTCATGTTCTAGACACCTGCAAAGCGCCTGGGTATTTTCACAAGGGATTAGTGTGCTGTACAAATGAACATAACCTTACCTAACATATTATTGTCCGTCTGCTGCTGCTGTCATCACCTCCTCTGGCACGTTAACAAGGCTTTCATGCGCAATGCACAACCTTTCACCATAGTGGAGCGGTGAGCATGACTTATCTAGCATTATATTTGTACTGGCAGCATTCCCTTCCAGTGGTATGCCTAGACAAACCTAGACGGATCCCACACCTTGCACTCTTTCTGCTGGTGCAGCCTCCCCCTCTTTTAATTAAATGCGGGCAGCGAGGGCTAACTGGAGCCTGCAGGACGCTCTGAGTGCTAAGGATTATATACCATATAAATTCTCCAGTATTAAGATTTTTGAGGCAATATTGGTTATTAACCACCATACATATTTGCAGATGCTGGTTGAATTTGTCACTTCTTTACAGTGCTGCTTGTTCTTGTTTCTCCTTCGTCTGGTAACTAGACTAGAGCCTGATCATGTGAAGTTCCGGAGACAGCTAAAAACGTGGCTTTTTTAGCCAGATGAGCTCCCCCTGCTCTTTGGGGTCGATGGACAGGTGGTTCTTTTGCCTGCTAGCGCTCTGAGACCTTCGGGTGATTTATGCTCTATACAAATGCAAAAAAATGGAATGGAAATGGTAACTAAAGTTCAATGTCTCTAAAGGTTTTGATCCTGAGAACTTTTGTGTTTAATTGAAAAAATGGTCAGTGGACTAAATTGTAAGATCCATCTAGGTCATTACTTAAATCTTGTCTTATCCTAGGGGGAGCAAGATTGCAGAGAGGCTTCTCATTTCTGGAATGCGCTGCTTCCATGTCATCTACTGCCTTTCATCATTATCCATCCTAGAGATTGAGCATATTAAGATGATGAGACAGGCCTCAAATCTGAAAAAAACGGATTAAATTTTGACATGGACCTAGTACTAAGACACTGTAGAGTTGTAGTTACTGTAGAGCAGTACTATCTGCAGCTGGAGAAAACTGCCGGCATACCTCTGTCACGCACTCAAAGCTTGTTGGTCATCGGGAGAGTGTTGCTGTTGTTTCTCAAGTTCTGTTAAACTTAAATTGATTGAAAGTTAGAAACAATGCTATCTTGGAAATGCACTGTATTCATTCTGTTATAGTGGTGCAATGAATGTAAATGCAAGAAGGGTCCAAAGCCTCAATTTTCAAAGAATACAGGAATATGCAATACCCTTACCTCAACAACATACTGGGGAAGAACAAGTTGTGTACTCTTCTGTGTGCAATGATAAAATAGGGATTATTTGCACGGCGTCCATCTGCATGTGGTAAAACAATACATGAGTAAAGTTTGCATGCCAGACACAATAGTCCAACTGCATAGAACCAATTGTCAAGCTTTGGGGTCACTCATCTCATAGGTCTTGGAAGGGTATAGTGAGCCCACAAAGGGAATCACTGCCTGCCTCACTACACAATACATTACCTCCTACAGGGACATCTGCCAAAGAAAGACCTTTCTAGGACCCAGCCCCCTTTCCACTTGGTCATAGTACACCAAGTCCCCTGGCTAATACTGTTATATCTTTACTCATAAAGAGACATTTCATAGTGATAGAGCTTTGTATGGCCTTATAGTTACTATTTCTGCTTATTGTACTACAATTGTCCCTAATGAAAATGTTGGATGAGCTAATCACTATTGTAACCTTGTCCAGTGTTTGTAACTTTGATCACATTTGTCTGTATGTTGGGGTGTCATTGATCAATACTATATTAGGGTGTTGAAAACAATAGAGGCCCATGGTGTGGTTACATGCGTTTTCCTATGTATACTTTTAAATGAGAAGAAATTAACTGGTTCCATATTTCCTTTTTTTTCAGGAATCGTGGTTGGTGACATTGGTCCTAAAATGTCATTTGAACACATTGACAATGGTTATCTCATTCTGCGAGATGTCCATGTTCCTAAAGAAAATATGCTAAGCAAATATTCTCAGGTAATTATTTTGTGCCATCTGCTATAAAGGACAGACTAACATGGTGCCCTCATAAAGTGGAAGATATAAACTGCCCAGGCAAACCTAAACTGTTATTTAGGGTTCAGAGATAACATTATTTTGCATTCCATGTAGAAATACCACAGTTTCAGCAGTGTTGTGCAAAAACCCCCAAAGATTAGTGTTAGCCAGCTCCACTGTTTTCTTTCCTACTGTGCTTGAGGTGAGAATGTAATCTCGATTCTTGTGAAAGAATCTTTAATGCAAAAGCAGAGGATGGCTGAAATTACACAGGGCTTGGTGAAATATGTGAATTTAGTTCCTTTACCTTGCAGATTACTTTATTTTCTTAAATATGATTTAGTAATTTAGTATAGTGATTCTCTTGCAGGAAACCATATTGCAGCAACTCACTGGATTTCCCTACTCAGTGGCACCATCAGAAGCATAGTGGTCCTAAGCAGTCAAAAGTAAGACTGTCCCTGACATGGAGTGAGAAAACTCACCGCATACCAGGGCCACTGATATCTTTTTTAATTGAAATAAACTCCCAGTTGGGGAGTTTGTTTAAGTAAAACAAAAATGAATGGTGTGCAGGCAAACAATGAGTGCTTCTCACTCTTTCATTGTGTATGTTCAACACATCCACTGCCCAAGCGGATACTAAAATACCATTGGTGCATATGCCCTTTACAAACCTCTCTCCAATCATCTTTCATTCACTTTGTCCTTCCTTGATTTACTGTAGTGACCAAGTTTGAACCTTGCCAAGTTCAGCAGTGGAAACACCCAGAACACTTAACCAGATTACTACTTTCACCTAAGTGACTCCTCAAGTTGTGTCCTCTCAGCCATTTTGTTTAATTTTGATAAATATTAATCCATGCATCATACAATAAATTAAGAACAGCCCTCCAGTGTTATAGTGTCCCACTCAGTTCTTTATCTGATAGAATTACTGCATAAACCTGTAACATTGTTAAGTGTTCTCCTCTATCGCTGCTTCTTACCAATATCTTTTTATGACAGCTAGCATCCCAGTTAATTTACCTTAAGGCCAATTAATGTCTATTTGCTTTGCAGAATCTTGCTTAATTGTTTTGTGTCGTTTGAACCCCCAAACTGCTTTTCATTACTTTATTCATCTATTGTATCGAATTCATTCGATGTATGCCCAGTTCCATCTCCTTAAAAATTAACCATTCATGTGAAACTGTTTTAAACTTAAATCTGGGTGAGAGTTAATCTCCAGTTCCATTCAGTTCTCTAGGTCATGGGATCTGTAGATGATGAAGGTAAGGTCCTCTTGGAAGCTAAGATAATGTGACTGAGAGACAGTGTTGTGTAGAAATGGTTTAGTTAGTCAGGCGCTATTCTGTAGATGTCCGATTCTACATGGATATTCCAGGTTTGGATTTTGATTGTCCGATATGATGTGTCCGATATGATGTGTATCTGTTAGACTAAATGTATGAAGGTGATGCATGCAAGATGTCTTACAGTAGGGTATAAGTTGAAGGGTTGGCGGCCTAGTTACTCATATGCAAACATGACGGATATCCTGTCCACCCTACTACAAGTAACATTATATCCAACAGCACTGGTAATTAGACGGACCAGATATGCTTCATGTCTGTGTCAAAGATGCAGCACCGAGATCTCTCCTGATAACAGGTGAGTAAATCGGAATTCGTAGTTCGGCTGATTTTAGAGGAATATTTTAAAACTCCAAAACTCCACACTTAGAAGAATTTCCAAGTGAAACTAGTCAATGTTAGCCTATGGAAGGACATTTAAGTTACTGGTAAGTACGGTTAGAATTACTTTTCAGGATCAGTACTGGGCTCAAAGATGCAGCACTGAGGTCTCTCCTGATAACAGGTGAGTAAATCGGAATTCGTAGTTCGGCTGATTTTACTTCGGTCCAGTATATATAGAGCCACTTTCTTACACCATCCCCTCCCTTCACCACTGTGCAAACACACGCTGTGGCGCGTTTTAAGTTGGGGAAATAATTCCCCTTCAATCCTGATAGTCCCTAGAGCCCAACTAGCCCACTTGGTACATCCAGTAAGCACCACAGAGCTGTGTAGCAGAGAGATGTAAATTGGGGAATTTTTTCCCCAACTTAAAACGCGCCACAGGGCGTGTTTGCACACATCACCTCAGAGCCCGACCCCTCCCTTCACCACTGTGTAAATGCGCCCTGTGGCCGTTCTAAGTTGAGAGATGAAGTCCCCTTCAATCCTAAGGATCTCTAGGATCAAACTAGCCCACTAGGTACCTCCAGTAAGCGCCACAGAGCTGCGTTGCATAGAGGTGTGAAAAGGGGCGTGGCGTCTGAACACATGTCTGCAACACAGCTCCCTGGCGCATACTGGAGATACCTGTTGGGCTATTAGGCCCTCAGGGACCCTCAGTATTGAAAGAGAATTAATTCCCCAACTTAAAACGCGCCACGGGGCACGTTTGCACAGTGGTGAAGGAAAGGGGCGTGGCCTCAGGCTACATGTCTGCAAACACGCCCTGTGGCACGTTTTAAGTTAGAGAATTAATCCCTCCTCAATCCTGTGGATCCCTGGGGGCCAACTAGGCCGCCAACTAGGGGCGTGTCCTCAGAACACCTCTCTGCAACGCAGCCCCCTGGTGCATCCTGGAGGTTCCTGGTGGGCTAGTTGGCTCCCTGGGACCCCCAGTATTCAAGGGGAATTCGTTCCCCCTCTGCAAACGCGCCAGGGGGGCGCATTTGCAGAGTGATGAAAGGAGGGGGCGTGGCCTCCCAAACGATGCCGTTTTTTTATTTTATTTTTTTAAGAAGGGGCTGTGTAGCCCACCTTCTTTTTCTATTTTTTTGGCCCTGGGGACCCATCCGCCAAGTCCTGCTCCCTAATTATTTATTTTTAATTTTAAAAAATGCAGAAGGGGTCCACGTGGCCCCCCTCCCGAGGCCTTAATCGCCCCGGGGACCCCATCCCCAGGGCCTTGGCCTTTCTATTTTATTTTTTGAAACTATTGGGGAGGGGGGCCTCGTGGCCTCCCCTCCCGGGCCACTTATGGCCCCGGGGACCCCATCCTCCGGGGCTGGCCTTTCTATTTTACTTTTTTTTTTTTTACTTTTGGGGAGGGGGCCGTGTTTCCCCCCTCCCGGGCCTCTCCGTTGGGGACCATGAGGGGGTCCCCAATCCCCCCACTGTCCCGCCGGCTCCCCGCCTCCTGCGGGAGCCGGCATTGCTTTTCCACATGTTGCCCCCCCAAAATTATACATGTTTTTGCCCCTGGGGGTGGTGGTCCGTGGGGCAGTGTGGGGGGGATTGGGCCCCTCCACACACTTATTTTATTAGCATGCCCCCGGGATTTGGCCCCCCCGGGGGCTAATTATCACCCAAGCGCGGGAGCCCACGCTTCGTTTTTTTTTTTTAATCGGCAAATCGGCATGATCTGCGCACCCTGCGCGGATTTTGCCGGTTCTACCAAGGCACAAGATAGCTGCCAACAGTTCCTGGTTTGGAGTGTTGACAGCCAATTAGCATACAGCTCGTGGTCGGCAGGGTGTGCGGATCCTGCGGGGCCATAGATATATATGTACTTTTAATTGTGATTTTCTCAGGAACTACTGAACAGATTTACACCATTTAAGCAAAAGGCACGAGTCTGTAGCTCCGTTCGGCAGTTCGGTCTGTAGCCGTGATGAACGGTTCCTATGGAAAATTGCATAGGGAAAACACGTTTTGGGATCCCCCTTTTTTCTCAGCCCCCGCTTGACGATTCACCATGAGATTTTCAGGATAGGAGCGGACCGGAGCTGGCCATTAGTTTTGAAAATTTCACGAAGATTCGGCAACCGGTGCCAAACTTATTCCAAATAGAATGCTGCGGATTTCCTATGGAAAATGTGTGAATGTGAATGTATGTATATATATATATATATATCTCAAGTATAAGCGTCTTCGTGTCATTGCATGCAAGCTCATGACTAAGAGGCGTGATGCCTCGAAACGCGTCGAGCCTAGAGATGAATGTGGACGGAAAGGTTACAGGCGGCAAAGAGGTAACAAATCCTGAATGTGGAGAACAGCGTTGAGTGCACTCTCGAGCGTGAGGGCTTTTGGATGGATACAAATCACGCGGCTGCCCGAGCCGCGGTTAACGAGATGAGCACCACTCCCGCAACATTCAGAGGTCTATGTAGGACAATGTTCCGATACCAAAGAGCGCTGTTCTGTGCACAATAGAGCCTGTCACTGGTGAAGTTCTTTCCTACTAAAGGTATTTTAATTTTAATTCAAGCTTCAATATCATGCAAAGACATGGAACCTACTATAGGAAATGCAAAAAACGTACTTGTGAGACTGTAACATCCAGCATGCCACGTATTCGCGGTGTGCCACGCCCACGGAGGGCGGTCCAACTTAGTAAATAAATAAGTGCAAACACAAGTATAAGCGTCTACGTGTCATTGCATGCAAGCTCATGACTAAGAGGCGTGATGCCTCGAAACGCGTCTAGCCTAGAGATAAATGTGGACGGAAAGGTTACAGGCGGCAAAGAGGTAACAAATCCTGAATGGGGAGAACAGCGTTGAGTGCACTCTCGAGCGTGAGGGCTTTTGGATGGAAATAATTCACGCGGCTGCCCGAGCCGCGGTTAACGAGATGAGCACCACTCCCGCAACATTTAGAGGTCTATGGAGGACAATGTTCCGATACCAAAGAGCGCTGTTCTGTGCACAATAGAGCCTGTCACTGGTGAAGTTCTTTCCTACTAAAGGTATTTTAATTTTAATTCAAGCTTCAATATCATGCAAAGACATGGAACCTACTATAGGAAATGCAAAAAACTTACTTGTGGGACTGTAACATCCAGCATGCCACGTGTTCGCGGTGTGCCACGCCCACGGAGGGCGGTCCAACTTAGTAAATAAATAAGTGCAAACACAAGTATAAGCGTCTTCGTGTCAAATGCATGCAAGCTCATGACTAAGAGGCGTGATGCCTCGAAACGCGTCGAGCCTAGAGAAAAATGTGGACGGAAAGGTTACAGGCGGCAAAGAGGTAACAAATCCTGAATGGGGAGAACAGCGTTGAGTGCACTCTCGAGCGTGAGGGCTTTTGGATGGAGATATATAGATATATATATATATGTGTTTGTGTGTAGGTATATACATATATATGTCTGTATGTATGTATGTGTGTATATATATATGCATGTAAGTGTGAATATGCATGTACGTGTGGATATATGTATGTCTGTGTATGTATATGTGTGTGTTTGTATGTATGTGTGTGTGTGTATATGTATGTGTGTGTATGTTTGTGTGTGTGTGTGTCTCCTTACGAAGAAAGATTCGCACTCACGGGTACTTTTTTAGATGTTATCTTATATTCCAACTTTTCCAAATTTGCACAACCAACGCGTTTCAGTGTCTACTGACACCTTGATCACGTATATGTGTGCATATATGTATATATATATGTGCATATATGTATATATATATGTGTGTATGTATCTGTGTGTATATATATATGTGTGAAAGTATGTATATATGTGTGTATATTCACTGAAAAAACCAAGGGTTACATGTCTGTTATAGTTAGGCTGGCATTTCACTCGTACAAAACCATAGAAATTCAGCAGTTCTAGTTAGCTGAGCCGACTATAACTTGCGCCCCCGCAGTGCACTGTTTATTAGATCACATATTACACCACTCATGACCGGGACATAGCAAGAGTCTTAGTAGGGGGGCCACGTGCTCCCCCTCTTTTTTCTAACAAATGCCCCCGGTATTTGGCCCACCTGGAGGCTCTTTTCAAAACAAGTGCGGGAGCTCATGCTTGTCGTGGATCTGCTCTGATTTTCAGTAATGTTTTCATTTTTGGAAAAAAGCTTTTTTGCCTTAGCCGCATGTCCACTTCCAGCAAGCGGGAGCTTTTTGACAGCTCCTGCAGAGTTATGTTTGCTCCCACTTGGTGGGCGCTGTCGGCTCCCACCAAGCAAAAGCAAACCGCTATGGCGGGCATCCCAGCACATAGCAGGAGCTGACCCTAGGGCCCGGCCACAAATCAAAGGGAGATTTTCCCCAGCACCTGAGCCAGAGCTAAGTAATTAGGGTATTCCTACCTGCCCCTTTTTCTTTTTTTTAAAAACGTTTTTCAGGGACTCAGCTAAAGCCTAGTCCCAAGATGGCTGCCAACACTTCCTGTGGTTGACGTGTTGTCAGCCAATCAGATCTATGCATTTGCGTCCCTAGATATAGAAATTTGGTTTTCTTTAAACATCTCAAAAGCTAATGAATGGATTTACACCTAATAACGAAAAAACACTCTTGCTAGACAAAGAGCTAGCTTTCTGCCAAATTTGATGTCATTCCATCCAGTCGTTCAGGCTACAGACATGTTCAGAATCCCTATGGGAATTAACATAGGAAAACACTTTTTTTTTTACTTCCCCTTTTTCTCAGCCCCCTCTTGACGTATCATGCCGAAACTTTCCATGCACATCTAGAAAAACCGGGGCACTTCTTTGGGAAAATTTGTGACGATTTGTCAAACGGTGCCAACGATATAGGCAAGTTAAAAAAATTACCTTTTGGTCTGGTTAGAATATGTTAAGGATACAAGCTCACTGTAATGATGTTGGTACTGGCCAAGAGGCAAGAATTTCTCCCTCCCCTCAAACATCCTCATTGCACAAGTTGACATGTTGCTCTGAGTAGTTTCTACCTGCGATATAAACACGGAATAATGATGCCAATGGTATATTAACAGAAACAAGTCTCCTGTGGAATACACAGATTAATATTTATTACCTTGCTTTCTGTATTTGGGAACCTCATTGTGTGCTGTGTCTGTTTACTTCTGAAAACCTTAATAAAAACAATTTCAACTTTTGTTTCTCTTGGTGCGATAACCTAACTGTAACAGATCTACCCACCATTTTGAGCTACACTGATCCTATTAGACTGTTGTTATTGGAGGAGGAGCAAGGCAGATTTACATACAGTTGCTTTCTCTCCAGACTGGCACTGGGAACAGAAAAATGAAATAGAGCCTAGAGCAATTACCGGAAGCTGAGGGTAATTCAAGCATTCCTCTAATCGCCTTTTTGTTTCTGCCATGTCTGTTAGGCAGCCACATGAAGGAGGTTCAGGGATGCAAGAGAAATGCACACCCAATCGCTTCTTTCTTGGTGAAGTGGCAGCTGCTGAGGGTGTGGGGCCTGGGCCTGAGGGTAGAGCCACACTCTGAGCAATGATGGAGAGAGAGAGGGATAATCAGGAGATAACACTTGGGGTTCTTGGTGAAAGATGATGCATCAGAAGATGCTGCTAAGTCAGTCCAGTCAAACTTGACCTTGCCAAAGTCTACTCACCAATAGCAGTCTTAGTCAGGATGGTCTTCCACTAGCTGTTTGTGGACTGAAAGCTCTTTCACTGAAAGAAGCTGTCACTCAGGGCTAGTCAGATGAAGTACATTTTGTGATGGGCACCACAGATAACAAACTGCCAAACATTCTCCAAAGCAAATCTCAATACACTGTAGTCTCAATGGCCTTTGACCAATTACAACTCCTCTAGAACTCCAAAATCAAAAACCTTTCCCATTCTCTGCAAGTGGGTGAGAGTACCTAAATTCCCAAGCTTTGGCCCTTCTCACAATGAAATGACAGCTGATGCCCATTAGTAGAGTAATAAGGAACACATGATGGATTCTCCAAATAAATTCTGGACAGGGGGTCAAGGTAGCTTCACAACAACAGCCAAACAATGGATTACCCTTCACTATAAGGACTCTTAAACCATTGTACCAATAAAACCCAATATTTCCATAAAGAAAAAAAGGTCTGAGAATTGCAAGTAACCAAAAGCTCATTAATCTGGTAATGATACAACAATCAGTCGCAGAGAGAGGCTAACCTTATTTCACTTTACAAATAAAATAAGCGTTTCTGACACAGTTAATGCTACCTCCAGTTAGACTGAAGGACATGAAGGATTGCAGAGTTCCGCATTTTTGACCAGGAAAGTCCCAAAATCTTCACATCAGATTGAAAATGTACTAAACCGCCTAACAGTCATTCAGAGCATGGACCTAAACAAAGATGACGTGAAACACCTGCTCTGGAACACTTCTATATGGGCCGGGAGACCCACCATCCCAGGTTTGTAAACATGTACGCCTTTCTATGTATTATATCTTTGATGTGGCAATGCCTCCACGCTGAATATTGGAGTGGCGCTTCCTGGAGTGTGTCCGGAATATTGTGTGGTATATATTCTTTTACAATAGTATCGAGGTCAAAATATAGAAGACAAAAACATTGACAGGTAAGTATATATAGGTAAGTATAGGTTTACTGTACTTCAACTGTGTGTGTATATATATATATATATATATATATATATATATATATATATATATATTAAGAATAGTAAATCTATACTTACCTATATGCACTTCCCTCCTCTATATTTTTGACTTTGATATTTAGGCTTCGATATTGTGATGAAATGATATTTACCACACAATATTCTAGACTACAATCATGCCTCGCTGTAGGTTATACTATCTTGCATGCTGGTTGCCAGGATAAATACAGTGGGGGATTACACTTAATTGACAAAACAATGTTCTTTATGGTCTCTGTCCTCCATGTGATATTGCTGAACTTCTTCTTGTCCAGACTAGTCTCTCCATCCCTTTCTCAATTGTTTTCTGTCTAGTTTTACACCCTCCCCAGATCCACCCATCCCACTCTACCCCCAAACCTGACCACTCTTCTTATTTCACACACATTTAACTTAAGTGTCCTGCTAAAAGCATCTCTAATTGACTTCAGTAGGGTATTTTAGAATTTAGGGAGACAATACCCGAGGCGGGAGTTCATCTGATCTTTTACAAAGCCTGCACCAATGAATTTATAGCCCGATGCATCACAAAGGTCATGTTCTTGAACATATATAGCCCAGGAGCGGTAATATCAAAGTCTTTGAAGTAACAGTTATGCACACGTTAGTTAATTTTTTAATTGTCTTTTCATGGATTGCTCCACCGAGTACTGATCTGTTGAGAGTAACAGCCAAATCTTCTGTGGCTAGGACATGGTGCAATCTAATGGAAGACAAATTCATATGTAGCCTTCCTTCCAGCAATAGTTTACTCCAATGATTCTGAAACCAGTACTTTCTGGATCTCTTCATCAGCGTACACTGGTGCCCAAAATGCTCTTTTGTTCTTTGCATTCTGGTTCTAAAAACGTGCACGTTTTTTGTCTCATCATACGCAATATAAACCGCAGGAGCAACCTGTAAACGCCAAGTGGAACCTTGGTAAATATCTGTTTCCAACAATGTCTATCAATTAGCTATGTACCTCTCGTTCCATCTCATTAGCACATGTTCCTCTATAGTTTTAAACATAAAATAGCAGCAGAATGGACCTTTACCATATGTAATAATAGTGATCAAATATCAATAACAATTTTATAAACAAACATATCGAAAGGATTAACAAAATGTTTATAAACAAATTCATTAAAAATACATACTAAAGAAATTATTACTGTCAAAACAAGTTTTCCTCAAAATAAATTGCAAGAATGAGAGAGACAAGAAAGGAAAATTAAAAACAAAATCAAATATTAAGATTTTGATAATGAAACTATATATGTGGAAAATTGAAATGAAAATAAAATATACACAAGTGGATAGAAAAGTGAAAGAATACAATGACATAATTCATGGAGGTTCAACACCTTCATCTTGAGAACAAATGGGGTGAGTACATAAAGACTTCTGTGTAAATGTTTACCAAAGAATATCCCTTTTATTGAGATCCTGGATTGAGAAAGCATGTGTTTGATCGATTTTAAGATTTATACAGGTACTATTCCACAAGGATAAATCCAATAGCATACAAAAGTCTTTCCAACATGTGGTGATAAAGCTAACAAAAAAAAGAAATAAAAAGATCCAATAATTTCTATTGATTAATATTGTTAGTATTGTGCAAAAGCAAACCCCAAGTAAATTGGAAACGTGAGAGGTAAATTCAACGTGAGCATTTAATTCATTTAATACTATATTCGGCTATGGAAACTAAAAGCTTTGTCACAAGAAAACACGTGGCATAAGTCTCCTTTTTTTTAATTACATGACCTACCTAAAAAATCAGCTGTGTCAGCAATCATATGCAATTTAACTGTTTTCAAAGTAATCAATTAGTAAATAAAAATGAGTGACTCTTGATGTTTTATAAGTTTTAGTCCACTTTGTATCCCACCAATCATTGGCCAGCATACAGATCTTTTGATCTCCCTTCAAAGGTTCATTTCCTGAGGGAATACACTGGTGGAGTTATTTATAAATCAAGGACGTTTTAGGAATACTAGCCACTCATTTTGCAAGTCTTTCCTGAGATTGAAGCAGTGTCCCTCTGGTATATTTAGTGAACAGAATGGAATTCTAAAAGTAACCACAACTGACATCTTAAATAAAACAAATAGAAAGAACAGCCTACACTTGATAGCACTTGTGAAATAATTATTTTGCTGCCTTAGCTTCAGCACAAATATTGCTTCTGGAGAACAGCAGGTCAGCTGGATACGATGACAGAGAAGAAAGTGTATCCACTATTCCATACTTCTGCATAACAACTGTTAGACTGGGGTACAATTTGAAGTCTTACAAAAATGATTGTGAAAATTGTAGCACATTTTCAAGACATATATTCACAGATAGTGACTGAAAAGATATTAAAAATACTCCAGCTCTTCCACAGGACTAAGTTATTTTTTAATTATTGTGTTGTATTGTTTGTATTTAGTTTTGTCATTTTTATTAAATCATTTACTATAATAGTTAATCAATGAGAGTTCTTGACTAATGCAAATATTGACTCTTTTTTCCAACATTGTAGGTTTTACCAGATGGCAGCTATATGAAGCTGGGGTCTGAAAAAATCAATTATTTCACGATGATTATTGTGCGCGTTGGCATGCTTACTAATGAAGTGACCCCTTCACTTGTCAAAGCGTGCATCATTGCCATTCGATATTCCATTGTCCGTCATCAGTCAGAGTTGAAGCCCGGGTAAGCAGCATGAAGGCATATAAGCAATTTAAAATAGTGAACAAAACTATGAGAAGGAGCCTATGTCCATCCTTCCTAACGCAACTCATACTGTTGGAAAAAGGATGTGGGATTTTGAGGTCAGGAAATTGAGAGAGGTTTGAATAGGGCTGACTTACCATCAGCAATGTCTTTCTATCTGGAGGTTCCATCTGGACCCCAATAAAGAGCAAGTTCTGAGTAAGAACGGGGTCAATATAGAAATACCCATTAGAGTTAAAGACGCGTTTCATGCAAAGTTAACACACTTGACATAAAACAGTTATTTCATATTAACCATAAGTGAAATCATGAAAAAATGGGATTGGCTGCCTTTTTCGTTAACGGTTTGATTCACTATATTGAAAATTATGTTTCCAAAAATTTTTCAATTTTTTTGTTTCTTGCACTTATATTACCACTTATATTGCCATATGATTTTCTTAAACAATTAGATTCTCTTATGTCACATTTTGAATGGAATTATAAAATGCCTTGGTGTCCCTTGCACTTTTTAAACTAAAATGTGTGAAAACTATAGAAATGGTTAAATACAAAGAGACACAGGTGCCGCTTCACAAAATAATTTGTATGGGAAGTAGTACTCCATGAATATTCTTTAATGTTCCCTTAAATGCCTTTGTGAAATGGCCACACAAGGTCTAACTCCCTTTTAGTGAAAGTGCAACGAGGGTGCAAACCCCTTCTGTTTGTACTAATTGCATATGAATATGGCCAGAATATACCCATTTTTGATGTTTTGGGACCTATTTACCAAAATATGTAATAGTACATAAAAAAGCACTTCATGAGTACTTTTTTACGTACTCTTACATTCCTTTGTGCCTCAACCCCACTGATTGTAATCCATGGAGGAAGACCAAGTTCAATGTGCTTGGCACATTTCTGAGGATACAGAGTAATATATCCTGCAAATGTAGAAATCCAAAATTTAATGGACATACTCTTTTTGGGATACTTCTGTACTAGTCTTTAATGATCACCACTATTCACCACGGAGATCAGCAGATATTATTTGTCCCATTTATGTTCCAGACAGGAACAAAAACCATTCAGGGAACTTCAACTGGAATTTAGGCTTACACGCTTGGCTTTCTTTTTCTACTGTGAAACATATTCGAGATTCTATCTTTAAGCACCAGTTTGCCCTTGATATAGAAGATGCTGTTCCTAGTCTTGATTGACTGTTTCCACTTTCTGGATAACCTAAGACATGTAATTTCTAACGGTCTTATTTTAAATACATACTCCTATAATTTTTCCAACATCACTATTATGGTTATGCTGGCTTCTATTAGTGCTCTGCCAAATTATGTTGATATAATCTATGGGATGGTGGCTGCTAATCACATTTTCATTACGATTTGCATCTGGCTCCCACCACTGAAATAACAGAGAAATATGGTGATGTGGGGCTGGGGGCTGTTTGGGATTTTTTAGGATTGTGATCTTCTGGCCTATAAATGGGCCCTATGCCAAGAGACCTGGCAATGGTGATTACAAGAAAGAGGTCCCTGCTGTGCTTCCCCACTTCACTTTCCTTTGGGGCAGGAGACTATAATGGGGTCGTTTTTTGCTATTAATTTTCTTGCACCACAACTGGTCGCTCGGGAAATGTATTGCTAAATCTTAGATTTGCATGTGTAACCTATTCCAACCCAGATTTAATTCTGCAGCAGGCTTTAAAAAGCCCAGGTTTCCAAATATTATTTTCAGGCAAATTTCTAGCCCAACCCTAGCTTTTTTTAGATTGATGCACATAGATCTTGTTAACCCAATTTAACAATACAGAACTGTAAGACTCTGTTTTGGTTATATTACCTCTGCTTTGATTTGTATTTGTACAAGTGGAATTGTTGGAGACCTAATTACTGTGCATGCTACAAACATAGTGAGGTGGACGACATGCATATGTAAGATAATTGCTCTGCATGCCTATATTCGAATTTATAAGACCAAGATGGCTATTTTGCCACACTGTCTATATATGTTCCATGAGCTTTTTGTTATTCACCTTAGACACATTTTTAACGAGTAGAATAGCTTGCTTTTTCCCCTGATTTGGGCGGGTAACAGACCACGGGTACATCTGGACACATTACATTTTCTCACAAAAAAGGAGTACTGTGACTTCCAGGCATAGTGCGATTATTTAGCTGCCCAGATGCAGTGCTTAGTTAACTGACACAGGAAACTCTTTAACCAAACACTGATCTCCGGATGTCATGGGGATGTGGAGTAATATTACCTAATCACGTCTCATAGATGGGTTTGTCTACTTAATCTGCACTTGAACATTCATATGTCCAAGATATAGGAATGGGCATGCTAGAGTTATGAGAACCACCCCATTTCAAACTGCTACACTCCTTGGGGGCTCCGGGGTAGACAAGCGGTAAAAAGAGGCTGAGAGGGTGGGTTAGATTGAAGGCGGCAGTTGTTGATGGGCAGTGTGTACAGTGGGGACATTTTTTGTCATTGACCAATGTAAAATGTGGAGCCTCTCCTGGTTAATTTCTATTCTGTGCATGGCCGGCCATCGTAGAATGAAGAGTGGTTTCCCAAGAAGGCCTCCTAAATCTGATTTGTGGACAGAATGAATTTAGCCGCAGGATGGTGAATGGTACATCGTTTCTGTGAAGAGAATGATAAATGGAACTTCTCCATATGCAGGTTCTGTGGGATGAGAAGTCCTAGGAGACACCTTTGATTTATAGACAGTGGGATAGAGTTTTCACCAACACTAGGGACTGCACAAGTGACAGTACATTCAAACTTTTGCAATGTAAATGTTACCATGGAGTTTATTTTACACCTGCAATTCTACATGACATATGACCGCATAGACCAGAAACATCCCCAGTTGTGACTATCCTCATGCAGACATCATGCACATAATTTGGTATCGCCCAGTGGCTGTTCTATTTTGGGTTACATTATTAGAAAGGATCCTTAAAATTGTGTGTGTGTGGGGGGGGGGTGATAACTTGCTCACACAGTCACCCTCATTGGGAGCTTCATCCCAAACCTAAATAGAAAAACATGAAGTGCAGATTTGTGGCATTATGAATACTTCTGGCTAAATGAAGCATTATGATATATTGGGTATTGTGAACTGGTAGTTTTCAGACTACGTTTTTCCACTACTGAAATTAATTGTATAATATTGATGCTGCTTTTGTGCCTACCAATAAAGATATTCAAATACCAGAAGTAAAATTGGATGGTAATGCTTCACCTTTGTCAAGCAGATTGTGTTCAATTTAAATGATCTTATTTCTTTCTGTTACTTTTGGTTGTTTCCGTATGACTAAAACTTAGATTGTTACTGTTCCTCCGCTGTTTTTCCACTAGGGGAACAAAATAATGTAATCTTGTAAAATGGAGACCATATATATATTGAGAATTGGCAGTCGGCTCTGATTTTCAGACTCTGGACTCCCTTTATTGCTTATATGGATGAACATAGTTAGAAGTTTGGTCAAGCAGCAGTGCGTTATGTATATTTTTCTCTTAATGTAGGTGTTTTATTTTCCTTCAGAGCCCCTGAAGCACAAATATTAGACTACCAGACTCAACAACAAAAAGTTCTCTCTCAGTTAGCAGTGGCATATGCTTCGCATTTTGTTTCTGAATACCTACAAAACGTTTACAGTGCAGTCTACGACGAGATCAAAATGGGCAAATTTGAGTCATTGCCTGAGGTAATTTCTTATGAATTCAAAATCCTTATAGATCTAACTTTCCCATTTTTGACAGTATTTCTTGTATTGCATGTCATCACTTACCCTTACCCCTGTGTCGTCTTAAATGTGTGATTTACTATGTAATTGTGGTGTTGTATGAGTTGCACTATCAAAGGGTCGGTAGCACTGCAGAGCGGTGAAAGTCGATGATATGCAGTTTCCTTACTATGCCTCAACATGATTAGTATCACACATTTCCCAAGATGTGTTATTAATCAATAATATACTCTTTATCCCTAGGATGGTGCTAGCAAAGCACTTTAACAAGAAATAAATCCTAATGTGGTAGTAGATTTCCTGCCACGCTTCAAAGTAACATTTTTGAAAAGAAAGAGGTTTCAACTTAATAAGTTATGTATTTGTTTCATGTATTATCCCAAAGCGATGCACAGAAATCTTTGTTTCATGTCAGTAAGTACACGTTTATTTAGTTTAAAAAATAATGATACATCCCGACACTACATGTTTCGAAGGGCATCCCCTCTTCCTTAGGGCTGCAATTAGCATGAGACAAAAGCATATATGTTACAAATATAATTAAATATAAAATTAAAAGCGTTCAACATCCTCTAATAAAATCACATATTTCAAATTACATCTTAAACAAGCATTTGCAATGCAATAGGTCTTGCATTATTAAAGTTTGAGCTATTGGCATTGCTAATAATAATGCAACACCAATAGCTCAAACATTTAGTAATGCGAGACGTATTGCATTGCATAAGCAGATATGTGTGGTGGCGGATGTGGTGGTGGTGATGGACGTGGTGGTGGTGGACGCGGTAGTGGTGGATGTGGTGGTGTTGGACATGGTGGTGGTGGACGTGGTGGTGGTGGTGGGCGCGGTGGTGGTTGGACGTGATGGACGTGATGGTGATGGTGGACGTGGTAGTGGTGGACGTGGTGGTGGTGATGGATGTGGTGGTGGTAATGGATGTGGTGGTGGTAATGGACGTGGTGGTGGTGATGGACGTGGTGGTGGTGATGGACGTGGTGGTGGACGTGGTGGAAGTGGTGATGGTGGACGTGGTGGACATGGTGGTGGACGTGGTGGTGGTGGACGTGGTGGTGGTGGACGTGGTGGTGGTGGACGTGGTGGTGGTGGACGTGGTGGTGGTGGTGGACATGGTGGTGGTGGAGGTGGGTGTGGTGGTGGATGTGGTGGTGGTGGACATGGTGGTGGACGTAGTGGTGGTGGGCGTAGTGGTGGTGGGCGTAGTGGTGGTGGGCGTAGTGGTGGTGGGCGTAGTGGTGGTGGATGTGGTGGTGGTGGACGTGGTGGTGCGGGTGGTGGACGTGGTGGTGCTGGTGGACGTGGTGGTGCTGGTGGACGTAGTGGTGCTGGTGGACGTGGTGGTGGACGTGGTGGTGGACGTGGTGGTGGTGGACGTGGTGGTGGTGGACGTGGTGGTGGTGGAGGTAGATGTGATGGTGGTGGACGTGGTAGTGTCCTAGTGGTGGACGTGGTGATGGTTGTGGTGGTGGACATGGTAGTGGCGGACGTGGTGGTGGTGGTGGACATGGTGGTAGTGGCCGTGGTGGACATGGTGGTTGTGGACATGGTGGTGGACATGGTGATGGTGGACGTAGTGGTGGTGGACGTGGTGGTGGGTGTGGTGGTGGTGGTGGACATGATGGTGGTGGACGTGGTGGTGGTGGACGTGGTGGTGCGGGTGGTGGACGTGGTGGTGCTGGTGGACGTGGTGGTGCTGGTGGACGTAGTGGTGCTGGTGGACGTAGTGGTGCTGGTGGACGTAGTGGTGCTGGTGGACTTGGTGGTGGTGGTGGATGTGGTGGTGGTGGATGTGGTGGTGGTGGATGTGGTGGTGGCAGTGGTGGACATGGTGGTGGTGGTGGACGTGGTGGTGGACGTAGTGATGGTGGATGTAGTGGAAGTGGTGGTGGTGGAAGTGGTAGTGGTGGACGTGGTGGTGGTGGACCCGGGTGGGTCTTACCTGCGCTGGTCGGCCGCCTCTTATGACATCACGGACGCCTCCTCCCCCTGAATAGGCACGCACCCCGCTCACCCTTTTAGAGCCGGCCGGTGTCCGCTGCGGAGAGAGGCGAGGAAGCGGCGCTGGAAGAGATAGGCGGGATCAGTGCGGGAACCTAGCAGCGAATCGTCACCTTTCTGAATGACGGTCCCCCTTGCTAATAAGAATGCTGGGTGCGCGCGCGAGTAACAACCAGCGTGGTAGGCTGTACCTTTACTTTCCAGGAAGAGCAGCGTGTGCCAGGTGATGCGGTGGAGTGACGGAGCCTGTAGCAGCAGACAGAGCCCGGTGAGTGGGGGGGAGGGGGTGTGTGCCCGTGTGTGTCTGTGTGTGCGCGCGTGTGTTTGTGTGTGTGTGCCTGTGTGTGTGTGTGTGCGCGCGCGTGTGTCTGTGTGTTGTGGACATGGTGGTGGATGTGGTGGACATGGTGATGGTGGACGTAGTGGTGGTGGACGTGGTGGTGGTGGACGCGGTAGTGGTGGATGTGGTGGTGTTGGACATGGTGGTGGTGGACGTGGTGGTGGGCGCGGTGGTGGTGGACGTGATGGACGTGATGGTGGTGGTGGACGTGGTAGTGGTGGACGTGGTGGTGGTGATGGATGTGGTGGTGGTAATGGACGTGGTGGTGGTGATGGACGTGGTGGTGGTGGACGTGGTGGTGGACATGGTGGTGGTGGACGTGGTGGAAGTGGTGGTGGTGGACGTGGTGGTGGTGGACGTGGTGGACATGGTGGTGGATGTGGTGGTGGTGGGCGTGAAGGTGGACGTGGTGGTGTGTGTGTTTATTTTATTTGTTGCTGAAAATTAAGACTAATGTAAGGCTGTTTATGATGATATTGGGCACTGAAGGTGGCATTACTTTCATTCTTGTTACTGTGCCAGCGAGGCGCCACTTACTTCAAAGTACACGCCGTAAATCTTGCAGATAGCAAGAGCCAGCTGGACAGAATTAATAACGAAACTGAAAGCTACAAAGCTAACGGCAACAGTTCACAGTCGGAGCGCGTGTTCAAGCGCGCGTCCTGATCCGATTCAGGCATGCTGTTCACAGTCGCAATGGAGCACGTGATCACGCGCGCAACCTGATCCGATTCCGGCATGCTGCGCGTGCCTATCTCCTGTCTCCTTGAAGCATAGCCGATGACTATAGGTCTCGCAGGCGAGACAGCGCTTCTCGCTGCATCGCCAGGTGCGAGACCTAAAAGGCTGCACAAGAAAAAACCCATAATATCTAGTATCATACCCTTCGTCTTTGCTACTAAGGAAAAAAAAAATTATTGACTGCAAGAAAAGAACAAAACAGAATAAGACACTAAGAATGAAAATACAAAATGTTAGAGAAAAAAATCAACTGACCCTAACATTTTAAATAAGGTACGAAATAAAATCTTTTCTTATGATAATCCGGATAAAAGAGAACAATGCATAACACTTAAGAATACCATCACAAATAACAACTCCCATAATGAATTAACCTAATTCCTCCTAGACTCCATATTCATCACCTTACACATAATGCATGCAATCAGGTCAACAGAAATAAATTGCGAACCGGTAAATTTATATGAGATTTTTTTAGACAATTTAATCTCTACTAATTCATAATTTCATATAAATCACAGTATAATTACAAAAGAGGGCTTAACATGCCCCTACATTCTAATAAACAAATCAATCTATTATTGACTTTCTCAGACCCCAACGCCTCAAAATACTATTTTCTGTAACCGTACGTTATAAAATATCTATAATCCTACCTTGTAGATTTTAAGTAGCAGTTGCCTACACTTTTCTTGTCCTGATGGACAAATACATAGTAAAAAACATTAATTCATTATGTTGCCCCATTCCGGGTATCTAAAAATAATTTCAATAGATATTCAGATATATATTCCTTCCTCTCAACATGTTCTTAAGAGTCTAACATCATATATCTCTTCAGTCTTACAAAGTATCAAGCAGTCTTCAGATTTCTTACAAAAAACAACAAACATTTAATGAAGATGGTGGAATCTAATTCTCATGTTTGACTCTTACTTGGAGCGGGCTTTTGGTCAACCGCTTGCTTATTTTTGGTTGGCTTTCTTGTCAGTCTTACATGCTTGTTTCTTATTCGTTGGCTTCCCTCCCTACTCTTGTGTTTGACCTTCCTCTGGAGCATAGCTTACCAACCATTTGAATGGATAACATCTGTCCTTCCCCAGCTTACATTTTGGAAACTAAATTTACTTTTGCTTTCAGCGCTCCCATGGAGTGCATGTGCTTTCTTGGTCTCTTCCCTGTTGCCTCTAGTCCAGCTGTGCTGTTTTAACAGTGCTTCTTAAGTAGTTTTCTTTTACTGATTGCTTCCTTGCACACCACTGTTTGCTTTCACAAGGGATTCCAATATTGCTTGATTGTCACTAATGCAGTCTAACTTTTCCACCTTTGTAATTTCAGCCCGCCTGTTGTTTGTTGCTTTTCCTTCCTGTGCAGAATGCTTCTACTGCAAGAGGCACAGTACATCCATTCACGCCTTATGTTTTGTCTCGGCCTCCCTCTTTTTAGGTGACCTTTTGTTTTACACAGCTTAGCTTGTCCTTTCATCGGCTCCATGATAAACTGGGATAAGCTGAGATTCCCAGGCGTTATATTTCTGTAGTGGCCCACTTCATGTGCGCAGTTCATTTCACTTCCTGGGGCCATATTATTGATGACAGCGCATTTGCCTGGATTGCGCTGGGCACACCTTTCAAAATAAGAATCCGCATTATGGTGTATGTGCTGCCTCAGGGCAACTGCGAATTCGCGCTGCCACCAGGGCAGCGCATTCATATGAAAAACACCTGCTTTAAAGCCACTTTGTGTTTACACAGTGCAGGCAACAACCCGTATGCACTTTTAAAGGGGATTAGAGATCCCCTTGCAGGCGGGTGCAGTCAGTGACTGCATGCGCCTGCAATGGGGTGTCTGGGGGGGTTTGTGGGACCCACCTTCCCCCACCAGAGGGCTGCAATCTAGGGGCACACTGACAGTGAACTTCCTAATTGCGTCTTTGCTTCTGCTCCGCATCTGGGTGATACCCCGAAACCAGTCCCAGGATGCTTGTTTCCAGTCCAGGAAAGACCTGGCCAGGCAGTTCAGGCTGAACTATTCCCATGGGAACAGGGTCAAGGCTGATTTGCAAATGGCTGGGTCTGAGCTGGAAAAGCATGGGAAGCAAAAAAACAATGGATTTAGGCCCAGACCTCTGGACAGGGATGAATGTTAGACATTGTGCAGCGTTCTGTCCATCAATTGTTCTTTGTGCATTTGTCATCCCAAGTGGGATGGGTATGCCCAGACGTGGGTCCCGTGCTCTCCAAGACACTGGAGTCAAGCTAGACTGGCTGATGATGTTTAATGCCGCGAAACCGCTCCCAGGAAGCTTGTTTCCAGTCCAGGGAGGCCCTGGCCTGGCCGTTTGGATGGGGAACAGGGTCAAAACTGATTTACATATGGCTGGGTCTGAACTGGAAAGGTATGGGAGCAAAAAAACCCCAATGGATTTAGGCCAAGATCTCTGTACTGGAGTGAAAGGTTGCAGCATACTGTCCATCAATTGTTCTTTTTGCACAGCTGTAATATGGCGTGGGTTCAGAGGCAAAGGGATTCCCTCATTTGTATGGGGCCACGCACCCATGCAAATGAGTGAACGACCTTTCGAGAAAGCCGGCACTGTCTGTGCGCCAGCTCTATCAGTATTACAGAAGGAGACACACACACGTCTGTGGCCCCTTCTGTAATCATAAAAAACAACAAATGTGGGGGAGGGTCTATAGGGGAGATATATTTAAAGACCTGGTAACATCCTATCCCCTAATCTAATTGACAACAAATACGCAAGGGATGCTAAAGGTCTAAATGTGGCTCAAAAAATTATTATTATCTGCTAGTTCAAAGTGTAATGCATGAAAAGTGACACAGAGAGTGGTATCTCGAAGAAGAAGGAAAATACCCATCAGCCCCCCCAATGGCGGAAACTCATCATCTGGGATTTGTTGTAAAACTGGTATCTACTAGGTTGCTCACTTTGAATGTCGTGAGAGATCCTAGTGTGTGATCCACCAGTGATGGAAGCCAAACAGTTGTGGTACAGGTGCTGAAATGGGAGAAAGTTGCAGTGCTCAAAAAGGTGCGTGAAACAAGAAAAAAGTGTGAAAATTAAAATTGCCTAGTGTGGTGCCAAGAAATGACTTTAATGAAGAGGCCACCACACTGGCAAGGTTAAAAGTAACAGAGTGTTGATAGTGCCAACAAATACTACTATCAAAAGATGGTCTGTAATACCAAAGTGCCCCGGGGTACGCAGAGCCCGTTGCATAGGGCCCTGGTGTCATTACTCTTTGAAGGTCTCTGTTTCTAGTGACTCATACATTATTTTATGAAAAAGCTGCCCCGCTCAATGCTCTTGAATAATGTCATGTTTTTGTAAATGTGTGCTTAAAAAGGCTACCATACCTTAATTTAATTATTCTTGGGGTAGCTCCAAAACATGACATATTGCAAGTGCCATGTTGGGTTTTCTGTTGCTGAAAAGCATTGTCAGAAATCTATGGCAAGTCAGACCTATTGGCTTCGCCAGTGTGTGTTCAAGCTATCTTGAAAACGACCCTCGCTTCACTCCCTGTGACAACTTCACTCTCCCCTTTCTACTATTTCTTTGCCAAAGATTTGGATTATTAAATGAAATTAAAGCGCCAGAGAAAAGTGTTTGTTCTAAAAGCACCTTTGCTGTGTTTGTGGCATTTGTGCGTTGCTATTCAGATTAATTTTATAAGGCCTTCGGAACCCGCCTGCCTTTACCTGTATTATCCCTCTCACAGCGTTTTCTCTTCTATTGCCCTGTATTCCATTGATGCCTCAGCACAGTTGAGATTATCTTTGGTTTAGCTTCTGAATCCCACTATTTAAATATTCCACACTGTGGAATAATATGGCTTTTGAAACAAAGGCATTTTGACTCCCCTACAGCACGCAGTCACCTTTAGTAGGAAAGTATGTGGATTGAGCAGTCACTGTACTGTGCACTCCCCGAGTCTGCACTGCATTTAGTTTCCACTTTCGTTGTCATTGTTCTTCAGCAGTGAATTCGAGGAGGCAGGGACATTTTTAAGATTTTGAGTGACCTGGTTGAAATGGATTTGTGAGGACCTGTTCGGAACAGCTCTGAACTTCCAATTTCAGCTCTTTCATGCCCTCTCATGCCCTCTTTGAAGGTGACTGCCAGTACACATGCACACTGGTCCGAATTGTAAATGTGTTTAAATCTACTATTTAGGGATAGTTTTTATTTAGCACAGTTACTTAAAACATTGCTACAGAGTATCTCATAGCGTTTCATTTATAAGTTACAATTTTTAAAATAGTGTAAAACAATATACTAAAAATCAGTAAAAATCAATGCAAGCCAATTGGTATTTGCAATCGATTAGTAAAATAAACATTTGTTTAGCAGCGTCTGACTTTTTTCCTTTTGCCTACAATGTTGTTCTATCTGAATTGGTGGCCGGAGGTCAGCATCTCGATTTTGTGGCATTCTCTTCTCTACTTCTCTCAGATATTTTACCAGGCGGCAGTTCAGCAGTGTGTCCTCCGGTGCAAAGCACGCCAGCACAGCCTGCCTCCGTGTGTATTTAGGGATAGTGATATGTGTTTTCAATTTTGTAATGCAGCAGCAGCTCACCCATATTATTGAGAATAATCTCTGTGACCCCCCTCCCTCCCATTTCTCACATTTGAGGTCCTGTTTTGATCTAGATAAACTTCTTTTTATGGATGTTGTATGGTGTTGAAAAATGGAAACACCATTCCTCTGCAAAATTTCTGTAATAAACTCACATACATCAGCCTTATTAACATTAAATTAAAGGATAACAATATTTAAAACAATCTGTTTAAGAATTATTGGAGGTCTTCAGATCAGGACTCTGCAGAACAAAGTTAGCTCTATCAGGCAGCCCCCTGAAAGGCTGACGCCATGTAGACCTTGAGCCAACCATGTTATCGGTACCACTTAGGGGGATGGGTTCCAATATGATTCATCGGCAAGGCAGGGATGCCTAGATATGAAAAATATGTGCCTTTTGTGTTACCACTCCCAAGATACCTTAATGTAAATGGAAATGTTTTCATAATTTGTATTATTGTGAATTTTATTATTAAAAATTACAATTACATGTAAATGTGATTATATATATATTAATACTAAGTATAATAGTAATTATGATTATATTAAGTACACCAAGTAAAAAGTATAAATGTTTTAGTTTATTTAGTTTTTTCAGAGCTGATTGTGCAGTATAATAAAGATGACTGAAACTAGCAAATTTTGTCCCTCTGATCCCCAGTGTATAATTCATTTATGGTCCAATGTCCAACATGGAGCTATGCTGATCAGCCCACAGGCCGTCTCATCATGGAAAACTTTGTTAGAGGCAGCTCAAGTAAGGGATCACATTTCACTGTTAGGCATTGCGAGAAATGTGGAAAGCAACACTGTTCCCTAAGTATTTTACCACAGGAAGTGAGGAGCCTGTTTACTATAAAGAGAGATTTACAGACTATTGTGCAAAAACCTCAAGCAAGTGTCAGTGATGATGCTGGAAGGGGTGAGCTCACAAGTAAATGCTTTAACTGAAGAACATCATTAAAATCAAGCGTGTATATTGAAGAATGTATATTTTATGGAAAAATGCTACAAGAAAACATCAACCTGTGCGAAAATAATCAAGTCCACGGAGCTTAGAGTTGGCAAAAGGCTTCGAGAGTGTGCAACCATTAATTTTGATTCAAAGATCTGAGCAGTTTGTAGTAGGGATATAGTGGATGCAAAAGTCCATTATCGTGCATCTTGGTATAGGAACTATACAAGGGTTAAAGCAAAGGAGAGAGATCATGCATCTAGCATTCAAACTGATGCGATGAAACCGATGAGAGATGAAACATTTGATGAAGTATTTCAATATATTAGAACTGTGATTATTTTTAACAAAGAGACCGGCTTGAAACCCTCATGACAGGCAGAGGAATACAGGGAATAAACATATCAACCAAAAAGCATATTAGAAGAAAATTGGACTCAGAGTTCGGTGACGGCCTCCACATATTTTCAGACAACCAAGGAAAATTATTGGCCCAACATGATAGTATCATGCTACAGGACTTAAGGCAAAACCAGAGTTTGAAAAGAGAATTGTCAGTTTTAAAGGTTAAGACAACAGACATGAAGAAGATCATTGATCAAACATCATCGCACATAAAGAACAATGCTTAAAACAACTTGTCATCAACACCACAGCCATATCGTCCATCAGACTTTGATAAAGATTAATTTACAGTGCCTGATTACCTAAAACGGTTCCTATTAGGACTTCTGACTGGAGATCCAGAAAACACAAAGACATCCTAAAGGGTCACCTTACTTATGCAATCAATCAGTCAGGACATTATATCCATAGTTGCAATTGGCAAAGCAATTGCTGCTCCCATACACCGTAAAAACGCTGACAGGCAATGTTGAAATCATTCGCACTCTAAACAGACTTGCACATGGGATTTCATACTCAAAACTGGAAGAAAATGATACTGCTCGTGTCTTCAGTAGCTTGCTCCTACCTTAAATGAGCAAATTGTTCTTCCAGCTAAAATTCAGCCTCATGTCTTTACCAACTTAACATGGGATAACATTGATAGGCTGGAAGAGACTCTTACTGGTATGGGGACAACTCATCGAGTCTACAGTATAGCTGTTCAGCCCAACTTGGGACCACAACCTTTTCATGCTCCTCTCCCAAGCATTGAGAAACAAAAGCAAAGAACATTGACAGAAACAAAAAGTCTTCCCTGAGCACACATTATAGTTTTCTTAGAATTCAATAAATATAGAGTCTTTATGTAATGTTCAAATGTCCTTATTCTTTATTCCAAATTGGTCTGGTAGTATATCCACAGCTTGATGAGGTAAATCCAATACGTGTTTCGTTGTGTGCTTTAACACACAATTGACTTCTTCAGGGCTGTGAACCCAAGTACTAGAAGGTTGTATCTACAATCCTGCAGTTCGAGTACACAAGTGAGTGAATGAGGCTATGTTGAGACTGGCTTGGTTGGAATTTATCGCCTGGGTGGAGAAGAATTACGAAGAGAAAATTCAGGTAGCCTACTCCTTCATTTAGGATGTTAATGAGTTTGCAAAAGACCTATGCCCACAGAGATTAGATGACCTCTTGCGGAATGCTACCCTTGCGAAAGTAAAACAGCTTTGGGATGTATTCCTGGAACATCTTCATCATGACAATGGAGATCTCTGCATTTTACATGTCATATGTGGATATTGTTGACAATGTCTTGCTGGTGCTGCTGTGTGCTGCTCGAGAAAGAAATTGGCATTTACATCTTACCGCCATCTGCTCTATAATCCCACTGTGTTTTGTGTATGGCAGGATAGACTACCCTAGTTATCTTCCTGTATACTATGCCGAAATGACATTACTTGCAGTGAAACATCAACGGAGACACCACAAATTCACCAACAGATGCTTTTAAGTTCAAGTGTCAGATGTTAATCCGTTTTGACGAATTCCGTTTAATCAAGTGATAGAGGTATCAGTTAACAAAGGCACACAGACTCAGGGTGGTACGACAAGGTTCAACCTTGAGGCGGGTACTGTGAAAAAATATTAGATGACGGCTGAACACAGAAGCGCCTTTTTGGGTCAGATAAGGGAAATGGTTTGTTACAACAGATCAGCACGTTTTCGTGCAGACCTAGATACGTCACAAATTGAAAAAGACGAAGATACCGTTACGAGAGCTGTTTTCCTGGCCCATTGCTGGATAAACACATTTGTTGGGCCACATGATCTCATTAGTCCCTTCACGTTAAAAAAGGCATCTCAAGACATAGTGTCCGACATGATGTAGGTGCATAAAATAGGTGAACAGTGCTATACAGACTTCATCTTCAGCGACTTGAGAATAATCCACCTATTAAAATGTTTCATGATCCAATAAAAAATTTGCAAACTAAAAACTTTCACTAACATGTCCAAGAAGAAGGCAATGAACAGCAATGACAGGACAATCATCGTGAAAGCAGATACAGTACTTTCTGGTTGAATGACTGTGACAGCACAGAATCGGAACCTTCAAACAGTGGATGTACTCTCTCATTCTGTAGGAGCTTTACCATGGGCTTTAGCAACTCCAGCAGTTCTGTTGCGAAAGACAAACAAAGCTGTTTTATCAATACACTTACAAAAAAACATTACCATTACTGAAGAAATTCCTGGAAACTCTTCCACTATAATTGATGGTATGGTTCTCGTTAAGAGAGTAAAAGGAGAGAAATCAAACTTTGGCACGGTGGCTATGTCTGTTTTGTCCATAGCTTTGCAGAAGGAAATAGGAGTCAAAGAATCGATGTTGTCCTTGATACGAACAATGAGACGTTAATTAAGAACAGCAAAAGGACAATCGGAGGGGAAGAACTGGGCACCAGTAACCGAGTATCTCACCTTCCCAGATTGTTAGACAGTGGAGTGTTAGAAACGGGATCTCTGGCTGGCCAAGGCTTGCGCCAACGTCAGTCAGAGACCACCACTTCCAAGTCAGGGCAAGGGAGTCACACACCAAGATAACCCCCGCTCACCCTCTAGGTAACGTGGCGCGAGCAGCAAGGCTAATCTCGGAGGCGATGTGTAAAGCGTTTGTGCGCGCACCCCAGCAGCAACACCCTAGGCCCACCACAAAGGAAACTCCACACAAGGTTATATCAAAAATAGCCTTTGTATTACAATAAAAACACATTAGATAAGACACACACTTTACAATGTGCCAACAGGCACGGGCAAGATTTACAAGGGATTATGTACAGGACAGGGCCACCTGGACCACTGTCAGGGGTATGCACTTTTAGAAATAATACTTGTAGGTATAACACTTTAGCACATCAACATATAGTGACTGTAACACAGAAAATAGTTACATGTAGCATACAACCAGTAACTACTGGTAAAGGGTAAATACCTCCTACGCCACCCTAAACACTGTAGGGAAATCACGCAGGGAACTAGGACCTTATCATCAGGACCTATGGAAGGAAAACCTATCACCTAAGCAAGTCACATTTAGCAAAGGGAAGGAAACCTAAAATAATCACCTAAGCAGGTCACATTTAGCAAAGGCAATAAACCATCAATATTCCTCTAAGCAGGTCACTTTTAGCGAAGGGGAATAAAAGCATAAAGAATTACCTAAGCAGGTCACTTTTAGCAAAGGTAATATCAAACAATCCTCTAAGCAGGTCACTTTTAGCAAAGGGGAATAAAAACATAAAATACCCAAGCAGGTCACTTTTAGAAAAGGTAATAACATAAACAATCCGCTAAGCAGGCCACTTTTAGCAAAGGGGATAAAACATAAAGAACATGGCACATGAGGTATTAAAACACATTCAGAGGTGCAGGTAGAACATTTGCGCAGAAATCAAATTAGCAGTAAATCATAAATTGCGCAGGGTGCACATGGCACAACACTAGAATTGTCCCCCAGGCCATCTGGCCTCGAAAGGACTGGAATGCCCTGAGTCTCAATGTTAGGGGAGGCTGCGCAGGCAGCCAGAACACAAAAGCCTAAACGTAGCAACTGTCCACTAAGTGCTGGACAGTTGTAAATAGCAGGTAGGCAAACGTTGGAGCCGCGTGGGCTCAAGAACACAGGTGGGGAGACACAGCGTGGGAGCCACGGGGCTACAACCAACGAACTGGGCCCCCCAAGAGCCTCTCTGGCTCGCAAAACAAATGTGGGCTCAAGAGCCTTTCTGGGGCTCATAAACAAATTGGGCACGCAGGAGCCTCTCTCAGGCCCGTGGAAAGGACTGTGGCTGGAGCCTCATGGGCTCAACGATCAACTGGGGCCCTGGAGCCTCTCAGGCTCGAAATCGGGAATGCCCTGAACCACTCGGGCTCGAGATGTATAAATTGCCCCCAGGAGCCTCGGGGCTCCCAATTACAAATTCGGCACGTCGGAGTCCCTCACGGGGGGACTCGGGATGCCTGTAGTGCCCCCTTGAAGCCCTCGTGGCTTCACAATGACAAGGAGCCTCAGCTCGCGGTATGGGGGGGCGGACACCGACAATGTGTCCCGGCGCCCCTCCCTTCTGCCTCACTCGGTGGAGCGGCCCGCTGTCAACCGGGGCCGCTCTGCTCTCAATTGGGAGGCCCCCAGCCCTCCTACACTCACCGGCTCTCCTGCGGGTTGCTCCGGTGAGGCGGGCGGGACTCCTCTCCCTCTCCATGGGCCTCGGGGACACGGCCGGCTGCTCTTCTCTTCACTGCTCGGCTCCGGGGGCGGGACTTCCGGTTCGCCTCTCCCGGGCCGCGCAGCGATTGGCTGACGGTCCTAGCACTTCCGGGTCATCGCGGGCAGCGCGGCGGCCCGTTTTAGACAGGCAGGCGGGCTCACAGTATCCGAGGAGTGGGCTCCCTCGTGATACTTACAATATCCAAAAACGGGGCAATGCCGGGTGGGCACCGGCCTTCAAAAATGGCAATAATCCGAGGTGGGCACTCGGTCGATCAAAAAACGGCAAATCCAAACAGGCAGATGCCGGGTGGGCACCGGCTGCCCAATATAAAGCGCTCGAAGCACAATGGGTAAAATAAAGCGCTCCACAGTGCTAGCAGGCAAGGAAAAGCACTCCCAAGCGCTTAGGGATCAAAGCAAAGCTCCAGCAAGGTCTGGAGGCAGGCAGAGGGGCAAGGCAGGGCCAGAGCCAGCACACTGGGTCTCCAGGCAGGGAGACAAGCCAAGTGGCGGTCCTCCTGGCCCCAGCAACAGCCCCCTCTGGCAAGGATCCAAAAGTAGAACAATTTCTGTGGGGACACAGCCCCATTTTTATACAGAGAAATCCTTTGTTAGGAGGTGCAGGGTGGGGGGAAAACCAGTTGCAGCTGGCTTGGGAGTACCCTTGATGGCCCAACCACCCCTTTCATTCACTGGAGAGGCTTGGGTCGTTAGACAAACCACAGGGGGGCGGAGCCAGCATTGTGTGGGGAAAACCCCAGCCCATCCAGGACACAGGTATACTCCTCCCACACATCACTCATGCTGATCTCACACTCACCACCGGGCAGACCCATCCAGACTTCCTGGAGCCTGGCATGCCAGCCAGCTCCAGCCAATCACGCTCCAGCACCCTTACTGCACACATACATCAATGTCCAGAAGTAGCACTTCCCTTCTAGACACATACAAGCCGCACATACCATTGCGCAGCATTCATTCTCACGAGTTCATAAATACCAAACTCGAGCCTGCACTCCCCACACATCAGGAACTAACATGGACACACACATTCTCCATGCATTCCTATGGGAGGGCAGGCCAGCCATACTACACGCACGCACTTTACTCTGGGGCACAGGGAAAAAGTGCGCCAAGACCCAAAAATCACTAACACTGGGTCACAAATAAAAGCAAAAAGATTAGGGGTGAACCTGCCCTAAGGCCCAAGTCCAACACGACCCCCTTCCAGCCAAAACGCAGGGCAGACCAATCACCACCGTGATGGGCTTCCCTGCTTGGGGCGATAAAACACGGACGCGGGCCCGCAACTGCAGGGACACCCTCCTGTTTTACGCCACGGTGAACCCCTGGGGTTCCTTCTAAAACTACTGTAGGGACTAACTGGGCTACCCCACTGGGACTCTCCAGCTGCCCTCGGCCAGGACCAGGCCCTAGGCCATCCAGGTACCACTGGACCCTGCCTACTCACAAAGTGGGGGGTAGTAACCCCTGGCACATAATAGCCATTTTCCACCCTTCCTGTCTGCAAGACAGGGCTAGACTGCCACTGGTTCTCCAGCCTAGGGTCTACAACCTCAGGCAGACCAGGAGTCTCAGGGAAGGCTCTCCTCCCCTTACCTCTTCTTCTAGGGTTTCTCCTCCTCCTGCGAGGGGTACCCTCTAAACAACATTCTCCCAACCTAGGGTTTAACCCCTTAGGTTGCACCGGAGTCAGAGGTGGGCTCTCCCACCCTCTGCACCCCCTTCCAGAGTCCTGCTCCCTCCCAACCGGGGCGGTACCTCTGGAAAAAGAACTGGTCAGGACACTGATTACAGTAGTCCCACCCTTCAGGTCAGGCGGATCCTGAACCTGGCCTTCCAACCTCTGGTCTAGAACCTTTGGTGGAACCAATGCCTGGCACTCCAGGACTTCTGGGGACCCACATACTATCCCCCAATCACTCTTTTCGCTGGACTCCTGTACCCTCCCCACTGGAGCGGTACTGCCAGACTCTAGAACCATGGAAGCTCCGCTTACAGATGCTCCAGGTCCTCTACACACTAGGAGATCTCCCTCAAGTGAACTAACAGGCAAGCTTAGGTTCCCATCCTGGTGTTCCCTAAAGAAACCATCCAGGCTCTGTGACAGGGCTTCGGGCATCTGGGGACTCTCGGTCACACACTCACTCCCGCTCCACTGAGACAGGCAGTCAGCCCCTACACCCTCCTCACTAACCTGGGACCTAGCTGGGCTACTCTCACCCTCCTCCACCACGCTGGTCTGGAGGACACCTGACCCACTATTGTTGGAATCACTCACTAGTGACTCGACAGAACCTCTCGCACTGTCCCAGCGCTCTGCTTCCTCTGCGAGGGTGTCTGGATCAGTCAACCCATATTCCAACAGGTGTTGGCGCAACCCTGGCAAACAACTATTGAGCACCTGCTCTCTTAGAACCAGATCAAATAGCTTGGTAAACTCAGTTCCCATGTGAACCTCTAGCCAATCAGACAGTGCATCTTGACATTCATCCACAAACTCTTCCCAAGACTGGTGAGACAGTTTCCTAAGGTTCCTGAACCTCAACCTATTCTCCTCTTCTGGGGAAACAGGCACCACACTCGGGAAACTGGGAGTGGGACTGTCTACACTAACACTTAAATAGCTGCCACCACTGGACTCAACCCTCCCTGGGGAATCCAGAAAATCAAAATTGCACTCAGGGGATAACCTACCCTCTAGGGTTACCTTCTCCCTGAACAAGGCCCTTTCAGCCTCTAGCTTGGCGTGCTCCAACCTGAGCTGTTCCATCGCTAGCTGATGCTCCCGCTCTTCCCTCCTATCCAACCACTCCTCTGGGGACAGGACAAGGGATGGGGCGCTGGTACTGACACTGGACCCAGCAAGGGACTCCCTATCTATGGGGTCCTCACTATCTGCTGATATCCATCCACTGTCATCATCATACAACTCACATTCTTCAGGGCTCTCCACAGACTCACCACTCTCATGGCGTGCGGCCCGGGCCCTATCTCTCTCACTGCGCTCAAGATCCCACTGACCCTTTTGCCATTGGATCAGGCTGTCCCTAAGCTGGGACTGAGTATCCGACTCACTCACCTCCATGCCTCCCTCTTCACAGAATCTGACCAGCTCTGACCTACTGTACCTAAAAAGACAACAGAGATCAAAAACAGGCTCCATTTTGGCGGACGTTCTCAAGAAGAGTTTGACACAGGGAACCTGGGGGTCTGAGCTCACACAGGAGTACACAATTACAAAATTCAGCAAGATTCCTATCTCAGAGAACTTGCACTCCACTGTCCAGTATAACACACCCTCATTCACACACACCCCCCCTGGTAAGGCAGTTTCTACCACCCCTGACTTCTCAACCTGACCATCAAGACACAGGTACCAATGTGGGAGTAGGGCGGGGAACAAGGTACTGGACACAAATCACAAAATGACACCTTTCAGGAGAAGCAATACTGAACTTCCCTAAAAAACAATAATCCCCAAAATGTGTTTATCTAAAATTGCAGAGTTTTGAAGTGTGGCCTGTCGCCACTGTGGTACAGCGCAAACGCAAGTCCAATCCGCACCGCTAGCCACCAATGTTAGAAACGGGACCTCTGGCTGGCCAAGGCTTGCGCCAAGGTCAGTCAGAGACCACCATTTCTAAGGTCAGGGCAAGGGAGTCACACACCAAGATAACCCCCGCTCACCCTCTAGGTAACGTGGCGCGAGCAGCAAGGCTAATCTCGGAGGCGATGTGTAAAGCGTTTGCGCGCGCACCCCAGCAGCAACACCCTAGGCCCACCACAAAGGAAACTCCACACAAGGTTATATCAAAAATAGCCTTTGTATTACAATAAAAACACATTAGATAAGACACACACTTTACAATGTGCCAACAGGCACGGGCAAGATTTACAAGGGATTATGTACAGGACAGGGCCACCTGGACCACTGTCAGGGGTATGCACTTTTAGAAATAATACTTGTAGGTATAACACTTTAGCACATCAACATATAATGACTGTAACACAGAAAATAGTTACATGTAGCATACAACCAGTAACTACTGGTAAAGGGTAAATACCTCCTACGCCACCCTAAACACTGTAGGGAAATCACGCAGGGAACTAGGACCTTATCATCAGGACCTATGGAAGGAAAACCTATCACCTAAGCAAGTCACATTTAGCAAAGGGAAGGAAACCTAAAATAATCACCTAAGCAGGTCACATTTAGCAAAGGCAATAAACCATCAATATTCCTCTAAGCAGGTCACTTTTAGCGAAGGGGAATAAAAGCATAAAGAATTACCTAAGCAGGTCACTTTTAGCAAAGGTAATATCAAACAATCCTCTAAGCAGGTCACTTTTAGCAAAGGGGAATAAAAACATAAAATACCCAAGCAGGTCACTTTTAGCAAAGGTAATAACATAAACAATCCGCTAAGCAGGTCACTTTTAGCAAAGGGGATAAAACATAAAGAACATGGCACATGAGGTATTAAAACACATTCAGAGGTGCAGGTAGAACATTTGCGCAGAAATCAAATTAGCAGTAAATCATAAATTGCGCAGGGTGCACATGGCACAACACTAGAATTGTCCCCCAGGCCATGTGGCCTCGAAAGGGCTGGAATGCCCTGAGTCTCAATGTCAGGGGAGGCTGCGCAGGCAGCCAGAACACAAAAGCCTAAACGTAGCAACTGTCCACTAAGTGCTGGACAGTTGTAAATAGCAGGTAGGCAAACGTTGGAGCCGCGTGGGCTCAAGAACACAGGTGGGGAGACACAGCGTGGGAGCCTCGGGGAACCAACGAACTGGGCCCCCCAAGAGCCTCTCTGGCTCGCAAAACAAATGTGGGCTCAAGAGCCTTTCTGGGGCTCATAAACAAATAGGGCACGCAGGAGCCTCTCTCAGGCCCGTGGAAAGGACTGTGGCTGGAGCCTCATGGGCTCAACGATCAACTGGGGCCCTGGAGCCTCTCAGGCTCGAAATCGGGAATGCCCTGAACCACTCGGGCTCGAGATTTATAAATTGCCCCCAGGAGCCTCGGGGCTCCCAATTACAAATTTGGCACGTCGGAGTCCCTCACGGGGGGACTCGGGATGCCTGTAGTGCCCCCTTGAAGCCCTCGTGGCTTCACAATGACAAGGAGCCTCAGCTCGCGGTACGGGGGGGGGGGCGGACACCGACAATGTGTCCCGGCGCCCCTCCCTTCTGCCTCACTCGGTGGAGCGGCCCGCTGTCAACCGGGGCCGCTCTGCTCTCAATTGGGAGACCCCCAGCCCTCCTACACTCACCGGCTCTCCTGCGGGTTGCTCCGGTGCGGCGGGCTGCTCTTCTCTTCGCTGCTCGGCTCCGGGGGCGGGACTTCCGGTTCGCCTCTCCCGGGCCGCGCAGCGATTGGCTGACGGTCCTAGCACTTCCGGGTCGTCGCTGGCAGCGCGGCGGCCCGTTTTAGACAGGCAGGCGGGCTCACAGTATCCGAGGAGTGGGCTCCCTCGTGATACTTACAATATCCAAAAACGGGGCAATGCCGGGTGGGCACCGGCCTTCAAAAATGGCAATAATCCGAGGTGGGCACTCGGTCGATCAAAAAACGGCAAATCCAAACGGGCAGATGCCGGGTGGGCACCGGCTGCCCAATATAAAGCGCTCGAAGCACAATGGGTAAAATAAAGCGCTCCACAGTGCTAGCAGGCAAGGAAAAGCACTCCCAAGCGCTTAGGGATCAAAGCAAAGCTCCAGCAAGGTCTGGAGGCAGGCAGAGGGGCAAGGCAGGGCCAGAGCCAGCACACTGGGTCTCCAGGCAGGGAGACAAGCCAAGTGGCGGTCCTCCTGGCCCCAGCAACAGCCCCCTCTGGCAAGGATCCAAAAGTAGAACAATTTCTGTGGGGACACAGCCCCATTTTTATACAGAGAAATCCTTTGTTAGGAGGTGCAGGGTGGGGGGAAAACCAGTTGCAGCTGGCTTGGGAGTACCCTTGATGGCCCAACCACCCCTTTCATTCACTGGGGAGGCTTGGGTTGTTAGACAAACCACAGGGGGGCGGAGCCAGCATTGTGTGGGGAAAACCCCAGCCCATCCAGGACACAGGTATACTCCTCCCTCACATCACTCATGCTGATCTCACACTCACCACCGGGCAGACCCATCCAGACTTCCTGGAGCCTGGCATTCCAGCCAGCTCCAGCCAATCACGCTCCAGCACCCTTACTGCACACATACATCAATGTCCAGAAGTAGCACTTCCCTTCTAGACACATACAAGCCGCACATACCATTGCGCAGCATTCATTCTTACGAGTTCATACATACCAAACTCGAGCCTGCACTCCCCACACATCAGGAACTAACATGGACACACACATTCTCCATGCATTCCTATGGGAGGGCAGGCCAGCCATACTACACGCACGCACTTTACTCTGGGGCACAGGGAAAAAGTGCGCCAAGACCCAAAAATCACTAACACTGGGTCACAAATAAAAGCAAAAAGATTAGGGGTGAACCTGCCCTAAGGCCCAAGTCCAACATGGAGGAAATTCCTAAGCCACGTATGAAATAAAACAACTCATCGCATTTCTTGTTAACAAATGGAGGAAACCAGAGTGTTTTGTGAAAATTGAAAATGACACAACATAAAGGTACGGTGACAAGTATCAAAGAATGATAAGCAGTGTAAATAGATACTCCGAGATTATTGGCTCTTACACGTAAATACAAAGCACAGAAATTAGGGGCTCATTATGATGGCGGTGGCGGTCCTTCCGGCATCATACAGAAAATTCCCACCGCCAAATTAGGATGGCGGTGGGAATCCCAATGGTACCGCAGCGAATGAAAGTCCATCAGCCATGGTTCCGCAAGGCGGTCCTTTTCTGCCCGCCTTGCGGAACCCGGAACCAGGGCAACATTCAGCGGTACCGTGCAGGTACCTGCGTGGGGATTACGGTATCCCTTTCCGCCTGTCTTTTTGAGGCGGATATCCCGCCGCAAAAAGAAAGGCAGAGACTGGTTTGGGGGCCCGTTGTGGGCCCCCTCTGTGTGGTACCCACTGCATTTCCTTGCACTGCTTGGCAGGCACTGGCACAGGCAGCCAGCAGCACCGTCCGGAATGTTAAAAGGCCAGGATGCGCCCGCGAGTATGGCGGGTGCATCCTAATTGCATTGGTGGGACAACCGCGCATCTGGCGGGGGTCCCTGCACCGCTGTGATGGCAGGCATAATGAGCCCCTTAGATTCCTATCTATAAGAAGTCCTCCTTAATGGAAGAGGAAACCTCACACACTAATAGTGTCATGCTTCACACCCAACCACTACTTGGCAGGTAGTGATTGGGTGCAAGTCATTATACTCCAGATACCCTCCCCAGATTTTTAACCATACCTAGTGTCCCATTAAATAAAGGCATTCCCCCGGGCGCACTAAGGTATTTTTAAGTATATATCTGGATTCCCATCCCTTTGGTGTTGTCCAGCAAGATTTATGCAAGAACTCCCTCCTATTTAGTCAGTCTTTGAGGAGATTGGGTCCGCCCTGGTGGCACTGTCCTATCAGGGTGGGGAGAGGATTCCTATGATGAACCATGACACTATTAGTGTGTGAGGTTTCTTCTTCTATTAAGGATGACTTCTTATAGACAGGAATCTAAGTTATGTACAGTGTATTTATGTGTAAGAGCCAATAATCTTGGAGTATCTATTTACACTGCTTATCATTCTTTGATACTTGTCACCGTACCTTTAAGTTGTGTTATTCTTTGTGAAGAGAAGTACGGTGTCATTCCCTTCTCTTCTCCCTTATCTGTGTTTTCGAAAATTGAGAATAAAACACTGTTTTTTAAATGTGAATATAAATGCTACAATATCACATCGGAAGGGAGCCACAAAGTGCCCAATCTCAACTGTACATGCAAAGAAACAGATGAAAATGTTTTGCTGCTTGCTGCACACGCTGCTAGTGAGGGTTATGAGGCAGTAATGAAAAGCTTAGATGACACCAAAGTGTTTATTTTGTTTGGGATTCCATGACAGAACCATGGCTAAATTGTTTCTGAAATTTGGTACTAAATTACGCACATGAGTCCTTGAAATTGGGAAAATAGCTTCAACTCTTGGTGAAAATGTTTGTCGAACTATGATAGGTCTCCATACGTTTACTGGATGTGACACAGTAAGCTCATTTGCGGAAAAAAGGATGTGCATTAAAAATCCTGTCTGCCAACAGGCATATGCAGAAAATATTTTCGCATCTCGGAGACGAATGGGATCTCTCTGAAGAACTAATTAACAAATTGGAGAAATTCTCCTGCTAGCTGTATGCACCAAAATCTTCGGTTGATCACTTGAATGACTTGAGATATCACCTATTCTGCACAAAGAAGGGTGAGATAGACAGTCATCAACTTCCACCTTGCAGGGACTGTCTGAAGATCATGCGAACGTGCAAATTATCAAGCCGCTATAAGCAAGAGATGTCAACTGAATGATCCACAGACACCTAAATCTAAAATCTAAATCTAGTATTTGTAAAGCGTGAACTACTCACCCTTACTGGTCTCAAGGCGCTGGGGGCCGTTGTGGAAATTAAGTGAGCTATTGCCCAGAGTCACATGGTGCTGAGCTGATCTGCCCCCGGAGCCGGGGATCGAACCGTGAGCCCTGCGCTCCGAAGGAAGCTGCCCTGGCTGCTTCACCACACCTCTCCACACCTAGTCCAATTGGGAGAGGGTGGAAGTTGGAAAAACACGAGGGAGCAGAGCAACTAGTAGTGGACTTGATGGATGGGCAGCCAGCACCTCAGGCTGTGTTATATCTACTAGTTTGCATCTGCATTAGGAACTGCAAACTGCCAACATGTGTCTACTGACTAAATTACCTGAAGTGCACTGCTGACATGTGCCGACTTCCAGCCTGTGAAAATTAAACAATTGCAGAGAATGATGGCACCTATTCAGAAGAAGATGATGACGACGAATGTGAATGATAAAATTGTGTTCATGTTTACTCGTGACATACATTGGCAATGTAAGATGTAATAAGTATTATTATCTGAAATTGTAAGTAAAAATTATGCATATAATCTATATTAATATATGAGGAATAGAATGAAGTTTTATTATTATTGTTTTAAGGACTATTGTTATTATTACAATTAAAAAATCATAATTATTTTTTAAATCTATTGGATGTAATCATTCTAGTGGAATTAGATTTATTTTTTCACATATTATGATGAATTTGTCTGGTATTTCTCAAAAATATGAAAAACATAATTTTGTTTCCATCTATGGTTGCTAATCCAATAATTTCAGACAAAAGGCAAAGAGTGATGACTTCCTACCTTATATTTTCCATCTCTGGGCATCCATACCTTGCAAAGAATTCATGTTTGAACCCATGCCCCTAGTGGTACTAATGCCCTAAATTTGGAGTCTTGGCTCATGGGCTAATGGGCCAGCGCCCACTTCACAAATGCCTTAAAATTTCTGAGGCAGGAGGCCCTCATTTTGAGTAACGCAGACAATCCTCAGCTGATGGTGGCATAATACAAATTGATGAGCACTCCATGCAGATGGTGGCGAGGAGCCTCTGATACTCCTGTGTGTTATAGACGTCTAGTGACTGAGGGGACCTGAATTGTGGCAGATCCTCTGTATTGCAGGGGGTGTATGCCCTGTGCTGTGCCCCTAGGAGTTGAGAACTGTTGGGCTATGTATATAAATTCACATTCCATGTTTGAAAAATTACAGCACACCCTGGGGGGTTTTCACCCAGATTATTAAAGTGCACCCGGAGTAATTTGCTTGGTTAAATCTGCATAAGAACAAGGGAAAATGTTCAGACCTTTGGTGCAAAAACACCAATTCAGACTCAGACTTGTGGTCAAATTAATCAAGGGAATAACCGGGAGGTGCAGGAACCGTTTTTTCCGGTTCTCATTTTACCACATGGTATTGCAAAGACCATCAAAATGAGGGCCAGAGTGTTTGGAAAATAGCAGTGTACTCTTAACGCTGGAAGCTGTTCCATTTCAACTTTTGTCTATCAGGAACTGGGCGATCCCCCTTCCTTGTGAAATGTTTGCAAAGCAAACAAAATATGTAGTCCTAAAGGCTGACAGCTTCTCTGACATTTCCACTCCTGGAAACTAAAGGACATAAAAAGAAGTAATTCAAACAGGAGAAAATCATTAGCAAGGGATCTAATATTGAGCTCGTATTCCAGTAATGAGTCATAGATTCCAGTAGATAGCTTGGAAATGTAATATACATGGTGCATAGATGTGTCTGTAACCTAAGGCTCTGAGGTGTCATCATACCTTTTGGAAAACAGATGTGACCTAGTGGCTAGCGTCACACTTTGAGATCTGGATTTGAATCCTGGCTTGCCTATTTGTCTAAATCTATCACTGAAATTGGTAGCAATTTAGTTATTAGTGTGTATGCAATATTAGTGAATTTATTCATTATACCACCCAAAAGCTGGGCCCCATGTGCTATGAGGAAGAAAATACCCCCACATGTGTATAAAAATTATATTACAAGTCATTGTGGAGTTTGCTAACCTTATATTGGCTGTCAGTCTTTATTTGATCACTGAAGTCCTCAGTGATTGCAGTTTCCTTTACATGTGCAGTTTGGGGTATTTTATCTAGTGTATGATTACTTTTGTACATTAGAAACTGCATAAAGTAGGTAACCACTTTATAAATAATATGTATCAAACTGATTCCAAATTAGCAAAGTTTAACTGTAACTCTGAAATACTTTATTGATACTTACTCCCCATAGCCATAAGCTGGACATGTGTTCATCCCTTTCGTATGTCCCACCCAAAGCCTGTTCTTTCAAATGTGCTCCTGCTGTTGCAAATTTGGGATGGAATTATAGCTTTTAGATTGGAAGGAGTACCCCTCACCCAGGAATTCAAGGCAGAAACACCGATCTGGGTTTAGTTAATTGAGCAATCTGGTGGACTGAAGGTCAAAACATACACCAGAAGCTGCCAAAGTCAACAGAAATATTCTGTGGTCCTTGGACTGTATTTTCACAGATTCACGTTTCTTCATTGGAGTAATCTCTTCTTATTCGGAGTCCATGAATGGTAGATAGATCTGGTGCTCTTGATACAAACTGTTTGTTTCCAAGTGAAGTTAACATTAATTGAATCTGTTCCCTCTGGTAAGAGACTGTCGTTCAGCTAACTATATAACACTGCATAACACCTCATAATTCAAAATGAATTGTTACTAGCAGACTAGCAGAGAACCAGGTTACCTAGCCGACCTGGTTCCTGTCTAACTGAGTTAGAAATTAGATGTTATGTTTTAAAAAAATATATATTTTAAGGTCTAAAGACAAAGAGAACTAGGGATTTATTCAAAGCTGTGCATAAATGTATTAATGTTTCTTTGTATTTATGTATTGTAAACAGAACTGCTGCACAGAGACTATAGCAGACAGTAAACCGTACTTGGTAATAGAAACAGTGGATATTGATGATATGTGGAGAACAGAAGAGGGGAAAACAGTACAGTCATATTTAGTGTCTAGTGCAAGGGACCCCAACATTTTCTGAAATAAAACCTACTTATTTTAAATTAAAATCCTCCTTAACTACTAATAATAATGTTGTAATAGTGAGCACATCAGACAAGATTACATCCGTGGCCACCCCATGCGAAGTTACCTGCACTGATCACCACAGCTCATGGGCGTAGTTGCCAGAAGTAATATAACAAAATGGCTTTATAACTTTGGAATGCCTCTACATGGCTACTACATTACAACTGCAGTGACCCTGCCACCAAGGAAATATTTGTAATAAGGCTCTCCAACGCTGCATGATTTATGACTCAAACGTCAGCTTTGAATATGTTTTGGAAGGACAACCATTTTTCTCCAACCATTAAATGATCAGTTATGGAAATACACATGTCAAATGCAGGCTTTTCAATTTTGGGATACATATATTAATTCAACAAAGCAAAACGGCACACTGGAGAGCTACTTAGAGGTAGCTGAAGTGCTACCATTAGCTCAGGAGCTACTCGTTGGAGAAGCCTGATTTAGAGGGTGTACGACTCCTCAGAATGTATCAGCGTGGTATGGTCAGTCTTGGGAGTGATTCCTGGGAAATCCAGGCTGCGTCATCATAGCAGTTCATCTTGGGTCTAGCTAAATTGACCCTTTTGAAAGCTTGGAGCAGAGTGGTTAGGTGACAGTTTCCAACTAGTAGAGTCTGCCCATTCGTGATGTTCCAAAGGTATGGTTTGAATGCTTTCATTTGTCTATTTCTTTTTATCCAGCTACATGCCATTGCTGCAGGTCTGAAGGCCCTTGTCACAGAGTACTGCACTGCGGGAATAGAAGTATGCCGGAAGGCATGTGGTGGTCACGGCTATTCGTTGCTTAGCGGGCTTCCATCATTATACACAAAATTGGCAGCATCTTGTACTTATGAAGGAGAAAATACGGTCCTATTCCTTCAAACTGCCAGGTATTTAAAATGGTTTATTTGTTTCAATCATTTATTGTCATGTGTTTTACTATTTATATTGCCTGTCCTGTTCCTTCAAACATGAGGTAATTCACAGAATCTATTTACATATTTTTTGCAATTTATATACCGCTTTAGTTAAACTAGTTTTCATTCTGTTTCAAAACTCTTACTATTTTATAGGTTGTTTTATAAAGAGGTTTTGTTCCGTTTCTAATTTGCTGCACTTTCATATTTTTCTCTATGCAGACTATGCTCTATGTTTCTAATATCTTACTACTTTATGTATTGTTTTACACAGAGGATTGATCCTGTGTTTAATATCTTACAATTTTATTTATGGCTTTATATAGATGTTTTGTTCTGATACTAGTATGTTACTATTTACATATTGCTTTATACAGTCTTTTCACTCACTTTCTCATATAGTAGCTGTATACAGTCTTTTCACTCACTTTCTCATGTAGTAGCTCTATATTTTACTTTATACTGAGGTTTCATTCTGTTTCTAATAGCTTACTATTTCACCTATCAATTTAGTCAGACGTTCCATAGTGCCTTTCTAATACCATACAATTGTATATATTTCTTTTTACAGAGGTTTCATTATCTTTGTATTGGGACTATAATAGCAGTCTATTTATCCACACTGAAGATTGTAAAGGAGCGAGCCCCTCAAAAAGGAGCACAGGAGAGCGTAGCACTCCTTATCTAAATGATTACTCACACTAGGGGGGTCATAAGCATGGCAGGCGGACTTTGTCTGCCCGCCACCCTATCGGGAAACGGGACCGCCCACCATAATGGCGGGGGTCCCGTGGGGTCAATTAGGATGCGCCCGCCACAGTGGCGGGCGCATCCTGCATTCCTGTCATTGTGGCGGGAGGTGCACTCAGCACCGCCCGCCACAATGCCAGGAAGGCATGTTGTGCACTTCCATGCACAACTTGGCAGGCACCGCGCGGTGCCTACCATGTTGTGCATGGAACTGCTGGGGGGTACCATAGGTACCCTCCATGTGCACCCCCCAGAGTCCCTGGGAGCCCTCAACAGGCCCCCAATGTCAGAAGAAGCGTGCCTTTCCGTGGCGGCGTTGCCGCCATGAAAAAGCATGTCCCCGCCTGCATAGTAATATGGATGGCGCTGTCTAACAGATACCGCCACCATATTAAACCCATTTCTGCCCGGTCAACGAGTTGACCGGGCGGAAAAACAGCGGACGGTCTTTCCGTCCGCCGCGAATTGGGTGGCGGGCGGGGTCAGATCACAGGCGGATCGCCACCGCCATGCGGGCGGTGGTGAACCGCCCATGATCCTAATGGGCCGCTAAGTACGGTCTCTTCTAAACTACAACAGATACAGTTGCATTAACTCATTTCAAGGGAAAGACCAAGGGTGTTGTGCAAAATAGGGGGGGGTCCTTTTTTAAGGACGAGAACCCTCACTCACCAGAAGGTGACATGCTTTATCATAGTGTTCCCTCCTCACACTAGGGCCACAAGCTACCCAGTGTGGACTTCAACTCTCCAAAAAGAATGGGAGAGGAGCTGAGGTGTTTTATTTGTTTGTTTTATAGAGGGGACCAAAAAACACAGTGAGTGAGGGGCAGAGTGCAAAAAAATAACTGTGAAAAATGTTTAAACTGTCTTCAGGAAACCAAATAACTTTATTGTGGGGTGTCCTAGGGCAGGAATAAAAACTCAGAGGACTTAAGGGTTAACAACAAATGTACCCCTATTATTCGGTCAACATGTTTCTACCCTCTATTCGACCCCAAAGAGGTTCAATGGGCATTCGTCAGGACCGGAAATATGATTAGTCACTCTGCATATAGAACATAAAGATAATTTTAATGTGCAAACAGGAAACCGATGTTTATACTAACCATCAAAGATTGGTATCCATATACACAGAATTTGTGGACTATGTCGTCTCAGCTGTAAAAAATTAAAAACAAAACATAACCAGAATTCTTCCGGCTGCATGTGCGCAAATAATCTCAGAACAACGAAGAGAATGAAAAGTGGAGAAAGATCCCCAACCAACAACAATCCCAGGTGTCTGAAAAAAATATTGTAGAGGTTACCTCGTCAAATGCATTTGTTTACCTCTTTTAAGCCAAAGGGTATCCGATCAATGCTCTGCTAAAGGAGAGAATCCAAAGAAACATGGCAGTGACAATAAAGTTTAAAAACAGTCAGTGTACCACAAATCAGGGTACCTCACCCTCATGTTGTTATCTCATTGACAGCAATCAGTGGAATAATTTGCATACCTTCATAACATTATATACCTCTGCCCTGAATATTACGCACTACACTGGATCACTTATGTGAATGTTCACCGTGCTCAGGGCTAAAACGTGAATATGGCTGTCTCAACTCGAGACGATCTAGCTATTCCCACGTGACAGTCAATTTAACCCAGCCATGGGTTGAAAAGAACAAAGTCCCCATGTAGCCGGAGTTTAATGGTCACAGTGGCCCTAAGGTGACTCGCTAAAAACGCTGAGAAAGCGTAGTACTCAAACAATCTTGCTGACTACATGACTCTCTAATCTATTCCAATATGCGCCGGACTAAATGGATACCCTTTGGAATTATCCCAGATAGTCTTCCAGGAATGGAAAAAAGAAGGCATGAATCAAATAGTACTGAGAAGCTCAGCCGAACAGTGGTCCGGGCTTCAATCTGACAGGGTCCCAGCGAGAGGCAGCTAAAGACAGGAAATCCAGGAAGCGACATTGTCACTATGCGTAACATGCGTGTAAGGAACATGGGATTGTAGTTTCCTCTGACACGCACATCCCCACCTACCGAGTCCCTTTCTCTCTGCTGTCATAAAGCGTTCAGCCGAACATAAAACAAACTCTTATGTGGGAATGAGGCAATCATCATAATGGAAAAGTGCAATAAGAGTTTTGGGGCAAAATCTGGCACCTCCACCACCACCTCTTCAGAGCATTTAATGGACCTAGTAAACTTAATTTGAAATGGCAGCTCTGCTGGAAGAAGGCACCTGACTCATGAGTCCTGCCATGGGAAGATGCATACAAGGACTCATAACTCCTGCTGGCACCCAAGGATTGGAACTACTCTCCAAGGTTCAAGTGGCTGACCTCATGTTTTCGTGTTTCAAGGACACAAGGACACAAAAAGCAAAAGGACTCCTGATCGTAGGAAGGCCCAGCTAACCACTCAGACCTGGACCTTGCAGAAGATCTAGCTGGAGGGAGACCTGGTGCCTAGAAGTCTGCCCTTAGGAGCTCAGAGCTGCAGGATTGACCACAATGACTTTCGTAGAACTTTAAAAAGTTATGAACTTGTTAATGTTTTTTCAAAAGGTACATTAAATGATGGCTCCTGATTAGACAATGGATCTGTGTTCTGAACATGTTCCTCTCTGGAGGATGTGAGTGAAAGGGAGTGTGAAGAGGAAAACATTGGGATGTAGGTATATAAGAATATGATTCACCTGTGTTCAGACTTTGTATCATTTCTGGGGAAAAATCCACTTGTCTTGTTTGTTGCCATGCAGTGAGGTGTGAAATTAGGACAGGATTTTAATTATATCACAGCATTGTTAGTAGCTTCTAGGATTATGCGGGGCTCATATTATTTTTACTTGGGTGTGTATTGTAGCAGGGCTCTGAATATGACAGCTTTCCGAATATGCCAGATTATATCACAGGCTCTGGCTTTGGGCAGGCATTGTTTATTAATGGGCTTTCATTATATCACTTTCTATTATCACAGCTCTTAATATGCATGTACTTTTAACAGTGCTGACGTTCTGTTTATATCATATAAACTGATAATAAAAATAAAATATAAAATAAATATCAGAGTTTAGGCTATATCATTGTTCTAATTGTACCATTGCTCCCTCTTGTTTTAGTTTCTGATGAAGCATCTTGTGTATTGCTCTGGCAAATTTACTTTTCGACATTTACTCCATTTCCATTTCATAAATAAACCCAGATTATTCTGAAAGTGTGTGCACACCTACAAGCATACATGTTTAAGGGTATTCACCAACTCCTATCCTACTCCTTGACACCCAAGAAATGGCAAGTTATTTACTCCAGACTAGAGCAGGAGCATGGGCGGTTCCTCAAAAGGAGCAGAGGACTGTACCCCACCCCTTTTTTGCCTCTATTATTTGTTTAATTAAATTAATGGCTTCTACCTACTGCAGGAACAACCGTCCAGCATACTTTCTGATCTTCGCTCTGCGCAAGGGTCAGGCAGTCGCAGCAGACAGGCACATGCACTTACTGCGCATGTGCTTTGTCGCAAGTTTTTCAGGGCTGGGGTGACTTCAGCCCTAGTTTGAATCGCCAGCCAGAATGTAGTGCCACTCCTCCCGAGTCAAGGATCCCACCCTCGCTGACTTACTGCATATTGGGAGCTTCAGGCTGCCGCCAGCAAATCCCGAGTGTTTGTCGATCAGCGAGGGTTCACCTCTCCCAGCTCGTCCCAGCCTCAGGTGGATCAGCAAGACTCACTGACCCCACCCTACTGTGACGAGTTGGGAACGGGAGGCAGTAGTGGATGCAGATGTTTGTGGCTGTGCTGGAAACAAGAGGGAGCACTTAGGATGGAGAGAAAACGAGGGACAGAGCCGAGTAAACCTACTGCACGTTCAGCTAAGGTCCGTATGGCGAGTTTGTCTCCATTCCCTGTGGCGGCTGGTGAATTTTGAAAGTGGTGTGGCTAAAAACAAGTCCCAAATTGGACTATGTGAGCTAGTGTGCATGCAAGTGCAACTGTCACCATGGGTCTCTATGCGTGGGTGACTCAAAGAATGTAGATTTAGAATTAAGGATAGTACATTTATACTTACCTATATATACTTACCTGAAGTTATTTAGGCAGGTAATAGCCTGGCTATGATAATTTCTGTAGCCCAATATTTTTGTGAATGGTAATTGGAAATAAAATCCATTCTTCTGTGCCCTGTATGCCCTGTTATGTCCTTTCTTCCCTTCATAATTCTTCCTCTCTCTATAACCCTCGAGACCCAGTTATCTAATTTTATTTCCTCGTCTTCCATATTCTTTGCCCTCTCTCCAGCCTTCACTTCACTTCCCTTATTTTATTTAGAGTGTCATAAAGCAGACCCACAGATATCAGAACACTGTATGAGGAAATAGCTTGACTTTGTTTTCTCAATCGGTATAATTTCCCATCCAGTCCCCATGTTTGTCATTTACATGTCCTCGCTCATCCCTCCCTTCATCTTTCCTAAAAGATTACACGTTAGCCCATGTCAGCTGTAACTCTTGTATTTTTCTGTACATTTCCTCTTATCCAGTCCCACTTTTTCTGTCTCCCTTCCCTCAATGTATTCGTTTCTCCTTCGTTTTCTACATCTCCCTTTATTCCTCCTTTGTTTTCCTTAACCTGCTTTTTCTACATCACTCTCCCTCTCTTCTTCTTGCTGCCTCTTCCTTCAAAGTAATTCCCTTTCTCTCTAACCTTTTCACTCTCCATCCCACTGTCTCTTGCTGAAGATTTTAAAATTGCTCAATGTCGGGAGTAAGTAGCTCATCCGGTCCTGTTTCCTTTGCACTCTAATATTCAATTTTGAAATGCAAAACACAAGTACCAAAATTCAAAGGAAAACTAAGAAATTACTTGAACCAGTGACTAGGTACAACTTCTCAGACGTGCTAAACTTCCTTAGTTATTTTTCTATCTCCACTCTCACCATAATGCAATTGGTGCTCAAGTAAAGCGCCCTCATACCTTCGAGACTAGTTTGAGCTATATAAAACAAGAAAAGTTACTGTGTTCAACTCCGTCGGTAGTCGAGCAAAGCACTCTTGGAGACATTAGGTTCTCTTATAGTTGTATTTGTACAGAAGTAGGCCATCACGAGCACTGTCATCCATAGTTCGATTAAAGCACTTATGCAATTTGTGTAATGATTCTGGTCACCAAAGAAACTAGGTTTAAAGCAAACACTATTTACCGCGAACTACTTTCTGCAGTAAAACAGAGAAATGTGGGAAACAATGTCTCTTAAATAAAATAATTAGGAGGGTAATGCCAACTTTTTGAAATAAACGTTTGTGAGGACAGAAAAAAATGTGGTATTTAACAGACTTTTATATTGCTAATCCAGGCCTAAAGATTTTCATCCAGGCAAGATGGCACATTTGATAGAACTAAAGCTCCTTTAGATCTTCCTCACATTTACAGCTTGCAAGCCAAAAACTCAAACAAAGAAAGTCAGTCAGTGTGTGTTGTATTGGAATGTGAATGGTTCGGAGCACACAGAAAAAATAGATTACCACTCCCAAGCTCTTTCTTGCTAATTCGTACCTGTGGGAAGCAAAGGTCACGTAGTCAAAAGCAATGCACTTTTCAAGAGGTACACGTGCATGCTAGGCTACAGTGCTGCACAAGAAACATTAGATAGTGATGCAGAAGCAATTCTGCATTCCACGTTGTGCTGCTGCTCTGCAAACATGAATAACTCGATGCATTTCAGATTAATTTACCCAATTTCAGCTCTGTTCTGTTCTCACCAAGAGTGGCCAAACAACAGGACACCTCTCCATCCTCCTACTCCCTCTAAACCCTCCAATCCCCCACCCGCCTTTTAGCTGCAGGCAAAATAAACACAATCGAGGTAGCGCTGGACCCAACCCGACACCCCGGATGACTAGAAATGGAAGAAACCTTTGGTTATGGAGAATGCTCACGTGGCTTAGAGTACTGGGGAGGAACATTCATGTCAACATACGTCGTTTATTTCATGTTAAGGACTGCCTGCAGGTTATATCGGGCTCACATGTATATTATGTATAACTAGATATCAAAAAGGCTTTAGATACCCTGACTTGTCTTTATCTTATTGAGGTAAGTGGCCTACTTCATTGGATTAGGCTGTTATATACAGAGCATCTGGCACTCTGTCGGACCTATAAAGTGTTTTCCACAAAGTGGCAGATATCAATGGACACCAAGAAGGATGACTTTTTTTTTTTGAGACCTTAAGTTGACCCTGTTAGAGCTAATTAGTACTCATCAAAGGCAGTTTATTTCTAGTGAAAAGGTGATACGCCCGACCCATGCAGCCGGGACGGGGTCCCTAATAATGGAGATCGATCATCCTAGCTGCACGAATGGTTGGGATGGTGAGTTGGTTGGCGGTTGCAACGGACCTCAAATGAATGGACCTCAGGCGTACGAAAGGCAGTAATAACTTACTGTGCGCGTTGTGTACTGGGGACGCGGAAATATCCGCTACTCACACTCCTTATATATGATCTGGTACTGTTGCCAGAAATGTAGACACCAGCTGAGTTTGCAACTCCCGTACTTCCCAGATCGTCCCTTATGGATAATCCATGACTTAGCGAAGGTAGCCTGACAACACTAGATACTAGACTGCACACATAATGATATTCATACTCTGGGGAAATATTAATGTAGATGGCACACTTTGACCATTTCAGACATTAGTAGACAATTGTGGCCTCAGTGTTGCTCAATTCTTTAAAAGTAATGCAGTGGTGGTGGCCATTCATGTGATACGGTAAGCTGGTACACATGTACCGCTGAATTCTGAAGATTCAGGTACATTACTTGCTCATAGGATACAGCAAAATGTGACCTCCATTGTTGGGGCTCTAGCCCACACTTTTTAGCCCAATTTAGCCACACCTAGAATGACATGGGAACAACAATTGGGGGTATAAATACAAGCTAATGAATGGGCACGTAACTTGGAGTGCACTAAAGCAGTCAATACAGCCTACGTTTTAAGTACACACAGCTGAATTACCTTCACTATACTTACTTTACACTAGCACACATTACCAAGATATACCCGGAGGTAGGTTCGAGGTGCCCCAGATGTCCCACTGTTTATGCAGATTGTATCCATATGGTATTGCATTGTGCACAAATATAGCCATTTTGGTCGCTGTTGCTTGATGCAATTCATGACTTTAAAGAGCGTATGTACATGGCAAAATGTCTTTTGGGACCTCTCACTAGACCTAAACAAACTAAGGCGGTACCCAGATTTGTTGATTTGGCTTTACTGACTGGCAAACACACTATTGCAATACAGCGAAAGGCTTTAACAGCCCCCACAACTCAAAAATGGCTGTGGGATCTACTTGAATGGATAGCTCCTGAAATCAGAGTATTGGCCCTCTTACGACAGCAAAGACAGGAAGGTTTCCAATGATAACGGAATGGAAGGCCATACTCCTGGCAATGTAGACTAAGTCGGATGAGATGCCCCCATGATACATGACGCTCCCCTTATACAATACCTGTTTCATTTGTATGACTGGATAAGGATGACTGCACAGTATGGGCGCCTTAATTATATGTTTAGTGTAGAGCTTTTGAGCGCTGGATACGACTACAGAGCTCAGTGCTGGTACGGATATCAATATGTTTGAAGAATCAATGATGCACAGATCTCTGTGGTGGCTGTTATTAACTGGAACGCTGTGATGTGGTCTAGTTTATTGGTTCATTTCTGTATTTCTTTCTATTAATGCTCAATATCTCCTTACTGAATATTGTGAGCATCAATGCTTCAGGTGTACTAGATATGTTAACATGTTGCGAATGATCTTGCATTGAACATGTAAATATCACCTTTAGGATTATGAAAATTCATTAAAGAGCTATTAAAAATATAATTAATTATGGGGGAAGCACAACTACATCACAGTAGGTTTTTTACTAGATACCATGTAGCTTCCCAGCAGGAATAGATAACCCACTTTTGCACTGTCGGTGTATTTTCTTCCAGCTACTTTTTTATGAATCACTCTGAAGTTGATGTATACTTCCAATTTCTGAAAACGAATCTTCCTAAGGATTGGTTTTACTTTCAAGCCACAATTCTCCATTGTTGCTGAAGTTTCCCTGAGACTGCAAGTCACCAACATAAACATGTTTGATCTTTTCCCAGGTTTTTGATAAAATGCTGCGCAGCGGCTCAGACTGGTCAGGCACTGCCTCAGTCTGTGATCTACTTCACTTCTCCGAGAGCCAAGAAATGCCGGGCCAAGAATAAACTGGATTTTCTAAATCCTGAAATTTACATTGAAGCTTATGAACACAAAGCGTATAGGTGAGTACTATATCCATTGATGTTAATAGTTCTTTTTCCGGGTTCCATATGAAGTTGAGGAGAATTATGAAATGTTCTGTCTTAGCATTCAACTACTTGGAACTGGTTTGTAGATTTGAAAATAGGCTGCAGTATCACAGTTGTCTTTTTTCCATTATTTTAAACATGTGCTTGACATACCTTGTATGGTGATGTGTATGTTGATATATACACAGTAGGCTTCATGGTGCCAATGATGCTCCATCTAAAATCACATCAAATGAGAAGTTGAGCAGGACCACAGCAGAGGCTGAAACTATGGGCCTGAAATAGAAGAAAGCCAGCAACAGAGTCTACCTAGAAAAATAGGAGACAATGAACACATTTCTGGACAGTGTTGGACGGAGGGTCGTTCACTTACTCCTATTAAGTACTATTACATTGTAATGGTAATTAACCTGGTCGAACTTACAAAACGTTATACTATGCAAGGTTAATTTGTATCCATGCATTCTAAAACACTTAAAGCCTGATGCTTTCAGCGTGTGGTGCTGCTATAGTTTTGTGGATATTCGTAGCCTTCAGGTGTCCCCTTGTCAAGTGTCAGACTTTCTCAGTCCTGATTTTTTACCCACATCACATTGTACTTGAAAAATTGCTGTTAACAATGTATATATGAGCTAAAAAAGCTCAACAGTAAAGGGGTATAGTACAAAAAGCAAGTATTGTTTAACCATGCCACACATTAAAATGGAGCACATTGCAGCTATAAATTGTTGTTGTTTTGCTGCTTTCGTATGTGAAAAGTCTTGTGCCATGTGTTAGACTTGGCCTTTTTCTGCAAGGTCATCCCCAGACATTTTGCCTCCACCGTTCCTGTATTCTGAACCAGTTTTTGTTGGCTTTTAGGACTCTGTGCACTTTCCCACTGCTAACCAGTTCTTAAGTGCTTGTGCTATCTCCTTAAAACTTGGTAGAAGTGGCTTACACCCAACCAAGGAAAATGACCAGGCCAGTGCTAGTCATGAAGTAAGCTCTCCTACTCTCATTGCATAGCCATGTTGCCTGTGGGGCACTCTAAATTAGTAAGGAGCAGTTTAGTGGGAGCGGCGGGGAGGAGGGGAATGCAGTTGAGGGGCACTTTAAATTTTATGAGTGCTTGCATGAGCAACAACACCTGAAGAGTTTCTGGACGTGAGAAGGAGGAGATGAGTCCCTACCGGGGGCAGCAGACGAGGCACTAGGCATGAGCAGAAATTAAATGCTCCGACTTTCAGAGAAGCAGAATGTTAATTTAGTTTTTAAAAAACTTTGTGTTTGCCAAAATAAAAGACATATAAACCTGGTCATTCATTACTGCTGCTAGTGTCTTATGGACTGGCAACAGCAAGAATCAAAGAAAAATAACAACTGTGCGCTAGCCACTAGTGCATCTGTGAAAAAGCTAAACACCTGTGAAATAACGTAGGATGGTCCCAATCTATAAAGAATAGCCCTGCAGTCCAATGACAGAAGGTTGGTCATCTAAACAAGGTAATGGCTGACTTAGGCTTCTGTCTGTATATTATGTTGAATGTGTGCCGGCATGAAATCTGTGAAACAGCTAATACAAAGTATGGCTAGACCTAAAAATGGTACATGAATGTATACAACAAAGTCCACTTTAGTTAAAAGGGAACATTGTTGTCTAAAACAAGAATCTTTATATGGTTTAATGAGGTTTATTCGGTGTATGCACACCTTTTATTTCACTGCAAGATACAGTGAACCAAAAAAAATTCCATTTCATTCTCATTCCTTCACTAGTAAAAGAGTTAGCATAATTGATGTTAAGTGACAACAGAGCCAAAGTTAAAAAGAAAGGCTCTGTTCCAGGCAAGTTCACCAAAAGTTATAGGTACTGGGATGCCAATGAGATCAATCATTGCAGTTGTGCATTCTCATTAAAACTGCAAGAGTTTTAAATCCTGTTTTGTTTTCTCTTCTAGACTCATACAAAATGCAGCAAGTCAGCTTCAGTCTTTAGTGAACTCTGGAGCTGAACAATATGATGCCTGGAACAGAACTTCGGTTCAACTTGTTCAGGCTTCCATGGTTAGTGCCCTCTTAGAATTTACTTTGTTGCATTTTGCTTTACTTACTTATCATGTTATCTGTTAGATTAGGTCACTCCTGCAGAGTGCTAGCGAGCTAATGTTTCTTCTTCAAGTTCATGGAGAGGATTTTTAGCAGGCGGTCATTGTTCACAGAGATAAGCAGCGGCATGTTAATTTGAGGTGTGTGGTATTGCGGACAATGCTTATTTTATTTTTGTGAAAATGTATTGTAAAATTCCAAATATATTGAAAAATGTGATTTTTTTATTGTGCCATGTTGCAAGAGAAAAGGTCTTCCTTACTACATTTGGATTTAAAGGCAAACACATTTTTGCTGAATTTATGTGCAAAATATTTTACTAGGGGGAAAAAGACCTTCATAAAGAACTACCATTTTGTGGGTTAAGCATCCCACAGATAGGACATTTTGGGCATATGATTAAAATAGCAATAACCAACTCAGATTTTTCAAGAACTTCAAACCATTCCAGAATTGGTCATCTCTGAGCTGAATCTGACAAAATATCAAAGACATCAAAAACTCACCTGGCAATTGTGGTGAAAAGAGTTAAAGGACCCATAACATGTCCATGTAGTGAAAGGTGCTCATCAGTAGTCAAACCTGGGCTTCAGGTCATCTGATGCAATCAGGGTTTTCAATTGGCTAGTTCTTTGGACTACAGCAATTACTGAGCTCAGGTCTTCAGCTTGTCATGGGGCTGGCTGAGCCAAACAGACGCTCACAGCAGCAGGGGGTGCTTGAAGGCACTCCTTGTAAAGAGTGTTTGCAGAATTTAATTTTCTCTGAGAAATGCAAAGGACCAGCAGTGGATATCAAAGTCTTATTATCTTTAGGGTCTGATCAGTTCTTTGGCACAGGTTCTGTTTAGATGAAATTTTGCACTTTAAGGTTTTGCATTGTTTGAGTCAAGTAAACTAGGTAAAAGTGTAGGGTGTTTGCCACACTAAGAAAGTTTTGATCATGAGCAGGGCCAACATTACACTAAGCTTGTGTGTCTTAATATTTCTTGCTCCTTTTACACCAGGATACACATTGGCTCTGATTTGATTTGGTTTATAATTTATAAAGCGCCTGAATTACCCCTCAAGGGGTCTCTCCGCGCTAAGGACCTGCTTTCGTCGACCAGGGAAAGGAACAGATTAAAACAATGCAGTCTTAAGAAGCCTATGGAACTGCAGGTGATTGGAAGAATGCTTTACCGCCCTGCTGGGATTTTTTGCAGCGTGGAACGACAAGAAGAGATTTGGTCCCAGATCGTAATACCCTAGGAGGATGGTATTTCGTAAATTTTTTTGCCAGATCTCTGAGCAGACAAGTTCTGAGTTTCAACGCTAAACCTCTGCTGTCCTTCTGACACTACGTTCACCTTGATCTCGCAGATACTCGTTGGTTATCATTGCTCAGTAAGTCAGTGCTGGCCAGTGGCCACTAACATCTGTCATCTGCAGGTCACAAGTCTGAACCCAACAAGGCTTACTGAGCCTTCTATCCTCCTCGGCTCTGTAAATTGAACACCATTAACCTGGGTATAACTTATTTATTTTTACTGTGGTTATGAACAATAAATGTGTAGGATGAATGGCAATATGAAAAAGCATTCACAAAGCCATTAGGAGGCCTACTGGCTTTGCCATTGATTTTTCCCTAGATGGCTGTCATGCTAGTGGACATGCACTTGAATGCCATCAATCTTCGATTGGTTGGAAAATCATTTAAAGATGAGCACCCGCTGCTAAATTAGTCGCAGGCTGTAAACAGAGTGAGATAGGACCGGGATGGACCTAATTTTTAAATAAAAAGTGCAAGGGGGGCAGAAGAAAGGGGAGTAAATAGAACAAGAGAGAAGTAGAGAATTAGTTCCTCATGACCTCTGCAGAGGAAGGATATAACCCATCCAATTACACCACAGTGAGAATGAAATACTCCTGTGGGAGAACAACACAAGAATAGGGAGGAAAGGCATTAAAGGGGGAGCAGGGAACTCCGATAGATAGGAATGCCATCCAGTCATGAGCAAGGGAGAGACCCATAGCCCACGTTTATATTGGATACTGTAGGTATTCTGCCATCAGACAGCGAGACCTAAAAATAAGTTATCATTTTTATTACTATCAACCTCCAGACACAAAGGGCTTCAACAGAAGGGTTGCAAAGTTTAATTTGCTGGTAGCCAGAGAACCCCACGGTGTCTGCACTTAAATTAGGAAGGTAACTTATCCTCATTTCGTCCGCAGGCTCAGTCCAGAGGAGACATTGTTACTATTTAGGACAGCTGTGCTACTTTCTGTGACAGTGAGAGTTAGATTCGTTTTCTCCTCCAGAACTACTGACTAGAAAGTATTGTGTCAAAAATTAGACACTCAGGAAAGCTCATAGAAGTAGAACACAGTTAACGCAAAATCGCAGGAAAGCACATTATAAACAGAGGTCTTTCCTGCCTTCTGGATCAGAAGTATAGGGGTATTGCATCTACTAACAATTGGCACCAAAAGACCTTGCTTGATCTGATCAGCGATGACTTGTACAATATCGGCTTTGGTTTCAGGCTTGAGAGGATTGTGTGGATTACGGTGTAATAGTTTCATCTGATTTATTTTTATTTACATAAGATCTAGAGAGAATGCACTCCATATCATTGGCCCCAGTGGACCATAAAGTGGAAAGCACCTGAACAAGCAATGCTGACAATTCCTTAGACATTTGTGGGATATGGGTAACAGGCTGAGAGTCTGTTTCAGACAACAGGAGAAGACCTTAACTTTCCTGCTATAATGGATGCAGAGGTAGACTCCATCAGCCCTACAGAAAACAGTATAGTTCATTTTTTCACAGAATATACCAACCCAATACATTGTCTGGTAAAGTAGGACTTGAAAAGAACACATAATGGGACCTATGATGATAGAAACAAGGTCAGAAATGCGGTGTAGAACATGCTGATTTGAAATACCAACTGTGTCTATGGACAAGCTCAAGAGAATAAGAATAAGGAAGGGAATTCAGACGTTTTCAGGGTAGAGCAGCTTACGCTGGTATCAATAAGGTAGTGGTTGGTTTATCATTTGTCATACAATCTACATTGGGACCTTTCTGATCTATGGGAATCATGTTATTCAGAGTACAATCAGCACCTCCTGGGCTGTCCTAGTATTCAGGAAAAGAGCAATGTGACACCTTGTTAAATTCAGACGACTGCTTTGTGTACTTTTTAACATAATACAAAAAGTACAAAACAATACATCCAAAGAAAGGCAAAGCAATGAATGATAAATATGGCCAGACCTGGCCTCAGGTTAGTTCAACATGGTAACACTAGCCAGCAAAATCAAGGACTGTCTCCCACCCTAGTCTCCTTGGAGAAACCCCTCCATTACCTCTGGCATCTGGAGTTGTCGTGTTGAGTACAGTCCAGAGTGACTTCTTCTGTGTTTGAATAAAGGCAATTACCAGCACATATTGCACCAGGTTTTGTGAAATAAATAAGACACTCAGGAAAGCTCAATGAAGGCTAACCCATGGTTACTAAAAAATAACAGATAAGTATAAAAAATATACTAAGCTCAATTTGCCATTTCAACAGACAGTTGCACCATCGTCTGATGAGTTGGAACATGTAATGCTAAATTCTATACAATTTTCCACTATTTTTGTACACTTTTTCACAATGGAAAGAGTGGCAAACTGGATACATGATGAATCAGAAACTCAAAATAGTAAGTTAAGAGGTACCGGCCTCTTCTCAAGGAAAGAATGCGAAAAGAACTTGAGAACAAGCTGACCTCACTAATTTTTCCATTCTCACATAGTTATGCCAGCTTCAGAACAAGCCTACACTTACTTGAGCAGTTAGACTAAATGTCCAATGTACAACATGGACTAAAAGATAAGAACGCAATTAAAATACATGTAAATGTGCAGTAATGCAAAGGCTTTAGTCTGCTTCAGCAGGTATAAAACCTTCCTCAATATGAAATCCTAGCTTAAAATTTGTCTCTAGCAATGGTCAAAGCCTTATTAAGGCCAAATAGGCTACACGCCTATCCTTTCTTTTGAATACCTACACCGCCTTCTTGAGTAGTAATGCATGTCCCAAATCCTGTGAGATTTTGGACTGCCTAGTTCACATATAACACTTCCCTACTCTCTACCCTGCCAAGATTGCTCAAGATTGATCAGTGGCTTGGTCTTCTGTCTCTCAGTGGTAAGATAAGGCATTACCCATTGGGCTAGTATACAGGCTCGGTACCTCTGAGAACTGCTATCACAACCCTTTAGTACTTTGATGAGTCTTCCTGGGTATCACACTATAGACGGGAGCTTTCCAATCAGTTAGTAAGAAATTAAATGGAGCTCTAGAGCCACCTCCTCTGTCAGGTTAATGTTTATTGGAGTGACAGAGCAATATGATTGAACATTTGCAACCTCTAATATAACCAGCATTAGGAACACAATCTCATCAATCTGATTTGTAAACAAATATATATATATATATATACCTTTCAATTTAGATGCACATAAACATCAACACAAAGGAGATTTTAAAATGAATGTTTAATCCAGCTCAGACATTAACAGTCAGCATCTGGATGTCTCCTTGTGGACACAACGCAGTACAATAGTAGGATGGGGCACTGGGTATAAGAAGCTTTTCACTCTGTCTGCTTTTAAAATCTGCACACTACCTACCAGGAACCTCTGCCAAATGCATCGGATAAATTAATTTTCGAACTGTATGTAATGTAATGTTACATAAAATAGTTTAATAGAGCGCTGTGCAGCCATAATGGCATCCTGGACCAAAAAAGATCAACTGGCAAGCATAAAAAAAGAATAAACAATAAAACACTTCTGCAGAAAAGGGCGGGGTTTCAAGGTGTTCCTAAAAACAGTAACTGATTACAGGTGCATAAGTGGAAAGGCAGGGAGTGGCAAGATCTAGTAGAAACAACAGAGAAGGCACACCTCTCTATTCTAGTGCAGCAGACCCAAGGCTCCATCAAAAAATGTGCATCAGAGGATCTCACCTGGCGAGAAGGATGGTATTGCAGAAATGAGTACTGGAGTCATGAAAAGCATAAAAGACTAAACAGAGTGCCCTAAAGGTGATCTTTTGAGAAACTCACAGCCAGTGCAAAGTATTCAAAAGTAAACATGCAGAGGAACAGCGAGGCCACTGCAGAATGTTGAATAGCTTGCAAACATTTCATGTTATGTTATTTGATATAGCACACGACTCATCCCTTTAGGGACATCTCTGCTGATAGTCAGCAGGTAGATGTAGCAGAGGCAGTATTAGAACAACCAGGTCTTGAGATATTAATTGAATTCAGCCAAACTTGGGCACATGCAAATGATCAGGGGAAGTTTGTTCCAGTGGAGCAGGCTTAGATGGGAAAAGGCACGGTCTCCATATTTAGCAGTGCGAATCCGTTGGAGGCACAGAAGAGCCAACTTGATACCATCCAGCTCTACATCTTTTAGGGCACTCATTCTGATCCGCTGGTCCCGACAAGCAGAGTTAAATCTGAGTATTTTGTACATGGATGCTAACGAATGCCTAGACTATGCTAACGAATGCCTAGACTTCCATTCTCTCAATTAGAAGAACATCTAAGAGCGGAAATTCCGAGTAGCTTCACACTGCATTAAAAAGACTCACTTAAACATGCAGTGTTGTCACTTAGGAAAGACCAGGTGGTTTAATATGATCCTCCAAAGCCAGGATTACTATTCCCAGGAATGTTCATTTTTTTTCTTTATAAAATAGTCCTGTTTGGTTGTGGTGATAATCAAATTGCACCAACAATTTTTTGACTGTCACCATCTTAATAGACTAGGAAATCATGACAAGTCAGACACTGGACTGAACTGAACTTAATAGGTTCGTAGCATCTAGATAAGAACTTTCCAATGTAGACCGAGGATGGCCATATCCTTACCACATTTTCAAGATAACTCTTGATTTTGTAGATTCATTGTATGTAAATTTATATTTTGTGGATATCCTTACAGTTTAGGATGAAAATGCCACTTTCTGGCCTTTGTTGGACCCCAATCGAGATGAACTTGCAGTTGAGAAAATGCTGAGTTCTCCTTCAAGAAAGCGTACTAAGTAAGCCAATTTTTGTGCGACTGTAACCCCTGAGACTTAAAGCTTATCAGACATTGGATTTAACTGGGAACATACAATGTTGGTTATTGCCATTAGAAGAGAGCTTTTTATAACATTATTGTCATTTTTCAGATGCCTCCTTCTAAGATCTAATGCATTTCCATGGGTTTACCTGAGGCTGCAAGATTGGTTTGACAGACCGCATTGCAACTTAGTTGGGGGTGATGTCCGCTTTGCCAGCATTAGGATTGCATCACCTCTGAGGTGAGGTAGAGAATATTTGAGAGACAAAGGTCATTAGGTCAAAGTAAGTTCAGAGTGAGGGCCATCAAGCTATTTGACATCACATATAGTGAAGGTTAATCAGTAACTCGACCCAGACGTGACCTGTAGGGAGGTGCTGTCTGACGTGAAAGTCCAATGGTCCAGCGCAAGCCCAACCAAGGCTGCCGAGCTGAAAGCGAAGTCCACTCATAAATCCAGTCGATCCTACCAGTGGCAAGCCAGCCTGATCAGAGGTCCTGTGTGGATGTAACCCTTTCCATCCCGGGAAGCTAAACAGGTCCAAGATTGGCAGACTTAGCAGCTGTAAACCAACAAGGGCACTATCTATCAAATGGCACAAGATCAGTGTGTGGGCTCCATATGGAGTGACCGAGAGCCAACTCCCACTGAGATGTGGTAACTGCTACGAGACTTTTACACATGCACAGCAACTAAAATCTACCCAACTGACCCACGAGGCTAAAAAGTGCAGTTACATAACCTGCAAGTCACAGGTTTTAATCACATTAAGGCTGACTCAGACCTTCTTTCTTCCATGTTTGATAAAATGAATACTAATAAATGGGAAATAGTAGCCTGGCCTTTACAGTGCCCCAAAGCAACAACGCTTATTTTGCAAGCACTATAAACCACTTTATTATTAGAATACTGACCTGCTTTGGTGGATAAGCAATTGATCCACATACAGATGAAACACTATTGTCTAGACAGTATCTGATTCATGTATTGCTCAGTATGGTGATGGATGACAACAAATATTGGCACAATTCATTAGGATGTCATAAGAGATAAGATTTGGACGTTCTTTTATTTTTTATTTGGCTATTTTGTGAAAATTATTATATATTTAGACTCAATATTATTGTTTTCCAGGCTCACTGCCACTACATCATTGTGAAAGTGTTTGTAGACACAATGAAGACACTTAGAAATGAGCCTTCAATACAGGAGGCAGTGAAAACCCTCTGTGACCTCTTTGCATTGAATGGCATCTTCACAAATTCTGGAGGCTTCCTGCATGATGGATATTTGTCTGGGCCACAGATGGACATGGCGACCGCAGCTTACTTGGACTCATTGGCTGCGGTGAGGTAGGTTGGAGAATTGTTTGAGCCACAGTTAGCCATCACACCCACAACTTACATGGACCTAGAAGTAGTGGTGATGTAGGCTTCTTCCCTCATGAGGTATAAACCAATATCTAAAAGGTCATGTATAATGTTCCTATAAGTCTCTTTTAAAGCAGTTGTTTTTAAGGTTGCATGCAATTCTGGATAAAGGTGAAATAAGAAAACCTTTTCTACACCAAGCTGTTTCTGCTTCATTTTATAAATGAATTGCATTTCAAGCAATTCACATCCATCCTGGGTAATGTTTATCTTGTCGAATAAATCCCTGTTGCATTTCTTTTGTCATGGATCACATATCTATTGTTCTGCTTTTAAAACCCTATGTATCCTTCTTTTGCTTCTTGTCTACTCTTTTTTTTCCTTTCTCTCTTCATTGCTCTTCCTACATCTTGGCCAGTACTTCCAACTTTTCCATCAATTATGTTTTCTTTTCCTCCATCCTGTACTCCTGTATGGCATTATATATCTGCCTCTATCTATAACGTTGTACATCTACTCCAACCTGCACTTCAGGTCCACACCCACTCCCTATCTTCTTGGACCTCTGCCCTTACCATACTACCTCCACTCCTACTTGTGCCCTTGCTCTGCTATCACTGCCTGCACTCTAAAATGCCTACCCTGCCTAAACGTTCATACCTATGGCGAGCACCTCTAAACCAGTCTAGTTCCTCACCCTCTGCCAACCCCTAGTACTTCTATACTTTCTCTGCCTATACTGTTTTACAGCTGTCTATACCCTAGCAATTCTACCCCTACCTACACCCTGGCACCATTACCTGCTGCTTATACCTTAGTACCCCTACCATCTCTATCCCTCCTTGTACCCTCTTACCACTACCCCCACCTATATCCTAGTCCCTGAAAGTAGATTTGGAGCAAGTTATGAACCTGTGGACACACATGGCGATACATGGATGGATTTAGTTGAGGGAATCTCAAAACAAATCAAGTTAGTAAAATGAAAGAGAGGGGTAGGGTTGCAGATTTGAAGGCAAAATAGAACAACATGGCAGTTGAAAAATACAGGGAGGAATAGCGGAGTTCAGGAAATACAAAGCGATAAAAAACTAAAGTGAGAAAGGCAATAGATATTGTACAAGCAAATGTGAACTGGGACTGAAAATTCAGTTATGGGTGATGAGGCATGAGGTGCTATTGGAGCAAGGAAAGTCTGAACTGGGGAGGGGATTAACTTGATGTGGACAACATTGGTTCTCAACAATGTGTATTGGAACAAGTCAAAATGCAGGGTATGTGCATCTCCCTGTAATGAGTTTTACAGTGACCAAGCAGGCTAACAAAGTTCAAAATCGGGCAAAAACTAAATTACATGATTATTACTAAGATCAGTTTGTGGGTGCTAACAAACCTGGCAATAGTGCACGTTAATGGTGAAAGCTAGATAAGCACTTTGTTCTACAACAAAATGGGAGGAGTGAAGAGTGCTTTTAGCTTTTATTGATTGAAGGGTGATGTGTAATACGCATGGAAGAGGCCACCATGCACCCTCTCAGCCAAGCATGAAAGTGACATAGTGACTCTGCCTTCACCTGGTTTCAGTCATACCTCACCGAAAGAACCTTCCAACTTCACTGCCCACCCTTCAAATCTTCTCCTCGCGATGTTAGCCACGGGGTTCCACAGGGCTCTAGTTTGAGCCCTACCTTATTTAACATCTACATGGAACCCCTGGCATACATCGCGGAGGAATTTGGGGTGGGCATTGTCAGCTATGCTGACGACACCCAGTTGGTGTTCAAAATAACGCCAGACAGTAGAGACTTAGCTTCCAACTTCTCTAACTGCATGTCAAAAATAGCGACATGGATGAACGCCAACTGCCTCCGTTTAAATGGAGATAAAACCGAGGTACTAATAGTTGGGAAGGATACCTCAGTCTGGTCGCAAGCATGGTGGCCTAGTGAGTTGGGAGAAGTACCCATGCCTGTAGAGAAAGTGAAGAATCTCGGAGTCATGCTTGACACCGATCTCTCAGGCAGAACTCAGGTAAACAAAGTAACAGGCAAATGCTACAGTACTTTAAAAGTACTGTGTAAAGTATTAGACCTTCTCCCAACCGAAGCAAGAAAGACCATAGTCCATGCCTTAATATCCCCTCATTTGGACTATGGCAATGCTCTCCTACTTGGTCTTAATCAAAAGAGCCTACACCAGCTTCAGTGCATTCAAAACTCTGCTGCACGACTGGTGCTTGGTCTCCCTAGGAGAGCATCCACTAAAAATGCACTCGCCAAGCTTCACTGTCTACCCATTAAAGAGAGGATTATATTCAAAACTCTCTGCTATGCACATCGCATTGCTCAAAATAAAGGTCCCAGTTATCTGAGAGGCCTTCTTACCATCCATAGGCCGGTTAGAAACCTCAGATCAGCAGGCATGATGCTATTTAAAATCCCTCGCATCACTAAAGCTAAAATGGGAGGAAAATCCTTCCGCTATTTAGCCACCAAGCTTTGGAATGCCCTACCGATACAGCTCCGGATGGAGCCATCGGAAACCAGGTTCAGAGCCAAACTCAAAACGCATCTATTTCCCATAGCTTAGCTCCTCTTCCTGTTCTCTGGCCTCTGGACGGGTTGAACTTGCAGTCAGCGCGGGGACACACAGTTCTGTGCAGCCAGGCGCTTAATAAATGATTATTATTATTATTATTATTATAGTGAGCTTCACCCTAGCTTGTAGGTGAGCATTAATAGGAAGCTACCATTTCCCCAAAAGGAAAACAATAATAGTAATCGCCCCTGGTTTCTGTTTTGGTAGTAGTTCTTTAATTTACTGTATGTTTGCTGCAAAGGAGCTGGGTCCTGAGCAGCCATGAATGTGAGCCTTGTAGACAATGCAGAACATTTAAAATTCCATCCAGTTGGCCTCAGAGACCCAGCAGAAATATCCTAGAGCTCGTAAGAGCAGGGCACCTGACTCCAGTGTTATCAAGCTGTGTGTTTCCACCTTTGAAGTTTATAAGTTGGCTATGGCTGTTTTTGCAAGACCAGAGTATACCACATATCGGTAATCTAGCAAGATGGGGTGAATACAATTAGGTTCCTCTTTTGACAAGGAAAAAGTATATGTTGATGGATTTGCATAAGAACACTAATTTCGAAAAACAGAAATAAATGACATGTTTGTCTGGGGAACCAAAGGGTTGTGCATCAAGAAGAACAGGTTTTTTTGAGAATGTTGTAGAAGGGCAATCAGTCCCAGATTTGGACAAGAAATTGAATTTGAGAGATCATTACCTTAGGCAAAGTTTATAATCTGTGTCTTGCATGGGCTGAATTTACGATATATACTCCAGTGTTAACTTGTTACACAAAGAGTGACCCTAAGTCATGTCCCAACCATTTCGTTAATACGGTGCAGGATCTGCGTTTCAGATTCATGCATATAGAGAGATTTAGTCAGGTACTTTGCCTTTCACTGGTGACTCAGCAGACTGCCAAAGTAAACTCTAATCTAGATTTCTCCAAAGCCCTGAACTATATTTACTAAATACATTACAGTGTGTGCTGTGCAAAATTTGAATAAAGCTACAATTGTTTATTTTTAATATTTGAAATGTATCTATTTCTTCCTATAGGAAAACAGCAATCTTATTAACAGATGCTTTTGATTACACCGATGAACAGTTAAACTCAGCTCTTGGAAGCTATGATGGACAGGTATACCAACGCCTATTTGAATGGGCTCAGAAAGCACCAGCAAACACTCAGGTAAGAGCAGTGGGGATGGATAGTGAGGTGTTTAGCTGTTTGTGTTTGTTTAGTTTTAAGTCCCCGTGGATGCCGAAAGGGGTTGTGAGTATTAGGGATTCCAGGAGCCTGTCAAGGGCCTTATAACATGATCTAATGGGTCTCACGGGGTGGAAGATGGCCACATTGTAGTCTTGGAATGACTGTGATTGTCAACACAGGCTTTTTTCATTGTCCTACCCTAAGTCCATATGACAGTCAGGCTCGTGGAATGGCCAGAAGCTATGTCCTGTGCCCAGCGCCCAGGCTTGGTCAGTGAACTCTGGTGGAAGGGGAGTTGAGGACAGGGTGTGGCCAAAAGGCGAGAAGTGGTACGCCAAAGACCAGGTAAAATCCTCAGAACCTACTGTGCATGACCAAGGGCTACGGTTTGAGGACTCTAGGGCAAGAAAATTGGGAGCTGGATATGCCCGGAGGATACAACTTTACCTCAGAGCCTCATGGCCACTTTTGAGGGCTGTACTGAGGTTGCTGTAGGGAGATGCATACTGTGGTAAAGGCACAGCTGAAAACATAGCATGCACCCCCAATGCATGGCCAAAGTCTTGCCAAGCAGACTCTGGAAACTGGGCACAGTGTTCTGTGAAGACTGACTTAAGGCAATTCCCTTATGGCTAGAAGTACATTGCACCTCACACTGATTGCCATGATTCCAAAGCCTGGGCATGGCTAAAGGCATGCTCTGCAGTCTCTAAGTGCAGGCAGACTGGGTGCAGTGTATGTTCTGTCTCAACTCTACACTCCCGCAGGTTGGTGGGGCCGGTCAAGGGTTGAGCCCTTTAAGCCTTGCCAGCCCTGGGTTACACAACAGTGTTTATGGACACACATTGGGCTCAGAGACTTCTGGGCAAGGCTGAAGGCACAGAGCATCCCCAATGGAAACTGAGGGCAGTACTGCAGAAAAATTCTAGCTACGTGTACAAGTACATCTTAACAAAACCTCAAAAATGTCACTAATGAAACATTTGATTACATCAGTGTCTCACAATTTGAAAACATTAAAATAATTATAATACTTTAGTTGAATTGATGGTATGATTACAATCCAGTCTTCACACCAAAGATGTTCATCAGTTATAGTGAACTATGGACATGATATCACAGATGGCACCACAAATCCCATAGATCTTGCAATTATGTTTGGATTTATTAGGAAAGTATTTTAGTATTATTTATAACTTTTTTTACACAAATCTTCTTAAGAAAATAAAGCATGTATGCAAGTATGATCTTCGGAAGTTTTTCTCTGAATGTGTGTGTGTGTGTGTGTGTCCCATAAAGTTTCATTTTAACATGGGAAACATTTAGTTGAGGCTTAAAAATAACACCCGATGGGTCAACATTAAACTTGGCATGTTCCGAGAACCCACTGCCATCTGTATCCTTTGTCTAATATGATGAAAAATCATCAAGTAGTTTATGAAACATACCCAAAGATAGCAAAGGTGAGCAATATATAGGGAGACGAAAATTGAACTTAAGATGGTCATTGTATTGGACTGTACAGCTTGTTCTGAAATATGTGCAAAAATGGGTTGCATGCAATGCTCTGTGCATAGGAGGCCCATAACATGGCCTATGCCCTTGCCCTATGTGTGTCCCTGAATGTTACTAGAGAGCAGTGAACAAACTGTGGTAGTCACAATCTGGTATGGGACACTGTCTATGAGGAATTGACTGCTTTTGACTTAATTGTAACTCAAATTTTTCGAGTTAATGCATGTGTCATAAAGTCAACAATGCCTTCTCCAGGCAGAAATGAAGAATAATTCTGAATTCTAAAAAAAAGTCACTTATCCTAAAGAAACAGAGTAAAATGCATATCCATAAAAAAAATAGTTTATGTGGTTATAATAGACCCAAACCACAAGAACCATGAACAATCTCCACGGTGGAGAACCAGAGATTTAGGAATTATATTACAACAAGTTATTATTTCATCATTACTAGTCTGTACCTGAACACACACAAAAGATTTGACGGGATGCCCTCACACACCTAGCAGGTGTCATTCTTCTTCAAAGAGTATGCCCGCACTCTCAAAATACTTTGGTTTGATGTAGAGCAGGTCTACATCCTGAGATTAGGAAGGCACCTATTCTGACCTAGGACCCTTGCAATAAGTTAAAAACCAATGTAGGAGCACCCGCCGTGACACTTTTTTGTTATAGCCAATGCTTTTCCTATGGAAACTAGGTCCTAACTGTAAGTACCTACTGGTGACCACCAGTAGGAGCTATATACATACACACATACATACATATAATACTCTTACCAGTAAAATGCCTACATTTTCGTTGTAAAGTCGTTTGTGGTAAAAAAATAAGTTGTTGTAAAGATGCATTAGTTGTTCAGGCGTCCTTGTAAAGGCATGTTATTGTAAGTGCTGTTTCCCTCACTGATGGTCAGAGCGCTGAATCCTAGCAGATATTTTCAATCTTTATCCGTGCAAGGTTGATAAAATGAGTATTCAAGTGAGAGTAAGAGGGCTTAGTATCAAGTGGAAACTCTCAATTGTGTTACTCATTCACAACAGAGTTTGGGTGGCAATAAATATCTCATTGGCCTTTCAAACTAAGAGTCACTACTCCAATGTACTTAGAAGGTAGTGATGCTGAGGTCTGGAGTGGCTTTGTGTTAGTCATGTTCATGCATAAACTGTTGGCTTTTGGTCTAGGGCTTATCAAACATTTATACTGAGGTCCCTGTACAACACGGATCTACTGAGCGATACGAATGTCATTATTACAAATTCCATTTATTATTTATTTTTCCCTCAGAGGAAAAAGGGACACATCTTTCAATCTAATTAATCAAGGCCATTTGCTGATCAAGGACAGAGATAGCCCTCCAGTATATCCAGTATTTTCTACAATGAGCGCAATCAGTGCCACACTTACAAAAATTACTGATACTCTGGAAGTTCAATTAGCTCTCATTAGTGAACAGGTTGCTTTACTAAAATCAATACATTCAGATTTAGGGCCATGCCAGCGCCACCCTGCCACACCACCAAAGCTGTACTGACAATGCCCGCCAGATTGGGAGTTTTCACCTGGTCTGGCGGGCAGTGCTTTGGCAGTTCCAGGTGGTGAGCCTTAGAAAGGCACCGCAATGGGAACGCCAAAGCAAGTTCTTGCATGGCGTGGTCTGTTAAGTTCATGCTGTGCAGTAACTGGGCATGCATGCAGACACCATGTGCCCCTCTGCATCCATCCCTATGGCCCTGAGGCACCAGGAGCCCCTTAAGCCCCCCCCCCTTCAGTTTCCTCACCGCCACAGAGTTTTCATGATTGCCTCACAGCCATGAATACGGTGGCGGTTTGGAAACTCATAATATTCTTGGCGGTGCTGCAGCGACACTGCCAGCATATTGCGAGACTCAGACAACTGCAAGACTGCCAGGGATCGCGGATCCCTGGAGGTAGCAGTGGTCCCATGGCAACGCGGTTCATCGGACCGTCATAGTCATAATCAGGCCCTAAGGCACATGGATCCTTCTCAACAATTCCCTGGTATGGATGGGAGTAAAAAAATCACACTAATGGAGAACACATCCAACCTAACACGACTGAATTACATAATCAACCTATCACAGCTCCTTCCAATGAAAATATGCACAAGCTGAAAATTAAATAGGATGGCATTTCATGCAGTAACACCCAGACGGGTGGCACAGACTACAATGCCTTTCCGCAAAACCTATCAATTTAGTCACATTGGTTTACATTCACTGTCCAGTAAGCATCGCCAAGAATCAAACGCACTGAACCAGGTGGAGGCTCCATGACCGACTGACTAATCTAACCCGGCCCAACTTAGAATGCCGTACAAAAGGGGGTGGTAATGGACGGAGCATCTGAACCAATCAAACACTCACACCCAGTCAAAAGATCTGGGTTTAATCCATCACCGTTCTTTAGCCCACTCTGCCACCCCAGTTCAGACATGGCTATATGCAAATCAGTCTGACCCTGTGCCTTATGGGAACAGTCCAGCCCAAACTGCCAAGCCATGCCTTCCCTGGACCGGAAACAAGCTTCCGAGGATTGGTTTCTGGCATTACAGCCGTCTTCAGCCCGGCTTGCTTGAATCCAGTGGCAAAGTGAGCAAGGGACTCACGTCTGAGCATACCCAGCCAACTTATGGCAGCCAAAAGCCAGATGCTCCGTCCATCACCACCCCCTTTTGTACCGCAGAAGCCTTTGATGTGGTGTGCGAGGCCAAGCGCTTGCTGGAGAGGCGTCACGCTTCAAGAGTTAACATGCAAAGTGCAAAATCCGCGGAGAAATCCGCTTGGTCAAGAGAGTTTGTTCCCCTGCTATAGGGTCGAGCTAATTAATCCCTGCGGGATTTAATAGCTCGACCTAAAAACGGTATTAAGAGTAATATCCTAATTAGTGGTATCTGAAAGGTACAGTTTTCTCAATCTTCATCTATTAAACAAATCAGTGCCGTAACAAAATTTGAGGGGGCCCCTGCAAAGAACATGGAGGGGCCCCCCACGCTCTGAACCCATTCAGGAGCTCTTGGGCCAGGGGCCAGCCACTTATGTATAGTGCTGGAGTGGGCTCTCCGGAACTTGGGCCCCCCTGCACCACTGGGTATGGGGGGCTATTGTTATGTCACTGGTGAGAGGATATGTGAATGAGTGGGTCTGGAAGCTCAGCGGACTAATGCGTCAACTGTAGAGGCTTATGTTTGACCTTCTGGGCAGAGATTCAAATCCCGGTAAGGCCACTCAGACTTTGATCCTTCTGGGGGTCGATAAAATGAATACCATTGAGTTGGGTAACCATAAACATCTGGTATTTAATGCCAAGATACCCTTCTGCATGAACGTGTGCTTTACAAATACATATGTTATGTGAGAGCATAAGTGAGAGGATAGATACATGGGTGAATGGAAGGATGAAAGAAAAAAGGGAAATGTTAGAGGATGGATGGATGGCAGAGTAAATGGAAATCTGAGGAGGGGGAAAAGATGGTAGAGTAAATGAAAATCTTAGAGGATGGATGGATGGATAAAATGGCCAATGTTGGTGAACGATTGAAAGTTGGATGAAATAATGAATGGATGACATAATGTAAAGGTGAAATGATTGATAGCAGAAGGTGGATGGGAGGGTGAAAGGATGAATGAATAGATGCTTGGATGGAAGAGACAGAGGAGCACTTCTAGGGTGTTTTGGACTCACTTGCTGCGCTTGCTTAGTGCCATCAGAGCTTTGGCTCGAAGTGGTATGGTATTCTAATTTTCTGGCTACTCTGTTACACAAAGGCATGTCTCTCACTCTGCATTCTCCCAGCCCTTCCTCTTCCCATGCATTCAGACAGATGTGCCTCTCACCCTGCATTCACACAGTCAAACACTCACCTTGAACTCACATGACTCACCCTCTACTTAACCGAGCACGCCTCCCACTTTGCACTCACTTGAGCACACCACTGAACCGGTACTCACAAAGGCACACCACTCACGCAGCACACACACACACTGACACCACTCACACACACTGACACCACTCACTCTCTGCTCACATAGGCACACCTCTCACCCTGCACTCACATGGGTAAACCACTACTCAATCACAGAGTCACACCCCTCGTTATGCACTCACATGAGAACATCCTCCTTGTGCACTCACCAATGTTTATCTCTCATCATGCATTTACAAGGGCTCACATATCCCCCTGCATTCTCATCAGCTCACGTCTCAACCGGCACACACAGAGGCACGCCCTGTATTCACAAGATCTGAAGTGCATTTCACAGAGGGCCCCCCTTTCACACTGCATTCCCACGACTCAGCCGTCACTCTGTACTCACATGGGCTCAAACTTCACTCGGCGCTCGGACAGGTACATCATTTAACCTCCACTCAGACGTGCTCACCTCTCACACTTGAGTCACAACTTCAGCTCTCACCGCACACTCACAGCGACACATATCTCAATCTGGACTCGCAGTCACACAGCTCACACTGCATTCAGTCACACCTCTCACACTGCATTCACACCCACATCACTCGCCTAGCACTCTCACCTGGCACTCGCAGTCACTCCTCTCACCCTGAAGTTAGTCACACCTCTCACCCTGCACTCGCAGTCACTCCTCTCACCCTGAAGTTAGTCACACCTCTCACCCTGCACTCACAGTCACTTCTCTCGGAGCGCTCACATGCGCACACATGCCTCCACAGATGTTCTTCTGCCAGTTGGAAGGGGTTTGGATCGTTGGCGGAGGTTTGACATTCTACGCAAAGCCGAGGCTCGGAGCAGCTGGGTTTGGTGGAAGGGAAGTATCCTCTAACAGGATTCATAGCCTGGGATTTCTTCAGACAGCGCCACCTTTGAGAAGGTTGCTGCCCCGACAACTGCTCAGATGAAATTATTCTTGGGACTGGCACTTTCTTTCTCTATCACTCTGCAAATTCGGCACATACGAAACAAAGGGCATGTCTGCAAAAAAGGTGAACCGTTTCCTTGGAGGGTGACATTACAATGTCTAAGAAACACTGGAGGAAATTGGTGCTTGTGTAGGGAAATTAGAAAACACCCAAGTGCTAGTCATGCAAACGAACCAAACTGACGCAGTTTAATTGGCCATAGCTTGGCTTGCATTTACATTACTCAGACATAACAAGGGAGTCTACCTTATTAGAGGCACCATGTTCTACCACAGAAAATGTATTTCTCATCTAAGTAACGAGGCGGGCGTGCAGAGGTAATGTTTAAACCAAGCCTTGTGAGGGCTGTCTAATCCCGCTTGTAGGATGACTTTAAAATACTCGGGTCCCAGCCGCTGCCAGAGGCCAAACAAAACATGAGGGTCCCCCTGCACAATGTGCTGCAGGGGCCCCTCACACTCACATCAGTAGGGGGTGAGGGGGGTGCCCTTCAATATGGGTAAGCCTGGGGGCCCCCCGCACCTTGGGGGCTGCGGGGGCCTTTGTTACGCCCCTGAAACAAATTCTTGTTTGTCGCAGACATAAATGTAATGTAAATGTAAATGTATGTGTCTTGTAAAGCGCACTGCTGCCCTGAGGCGTCGTGGCGCTGTAGACCGCTGGGAAACCCGTCCTGGCTATCCCTGTGAGATGGTCCCTACTGGGTATCTCCAAGGTGAAACAGGCATCCCCGGCGAATGTGGGGGGCCGTTGTAGAGATGAGGCAAGCTAATGCCCAGAGTGGCAGAGTGTGATCCCTGGTTAGAGTAGGCACCGAGGCGAGAATTATCGAGTCCGCTGACCCTGGTCCACGACCCTGCCGCGTCGGGAATCAGTTACACAAAATATCAGCTTATGTATCACACAAGAGTATCGAAATGTCAAATATTCTGTCACACAGAAATGTCGATGCAGCATTTTGGTGGTTTATAGTTGATTGACACCACCTTGTTCAGGAAAAAAACAATCACATTTTTGCTGAAAATTGTTGAATATAATGATCACTCTTGATGAAAGTCGATGTGGGTGGTCCCTTTTTATAGTCTGGCTGGCAAGTCATTCATTAATCTTGACTTCAAGCCAGTTATTTAAGGTTCTTTTAAGATTCTTTACTGTGGACCAATGTCAGTACGTATTTCCTCATCTTCTTGACAACAAGAGTTTCTTTAGTGATTTGTTTTATCAATTTTCTATTTCGCCTTCAGTTGGGCTTTATTTTAATCGAGCTTCGTTTTCTTACCACAGTCACAGCTTCGTGAAGGGGTCTTTTTACATCTACGTTAAGATACCCTAGCGCAGATCCACATTTTAGCTAACTTTTTGTCGACGTCTTTCTCGAGTCATTGACTCTTGGTGCGTCGGATGTCCCTGCGGTTCCTGCCACCAGATGATGTTTGTGACGGATCCGCGCCTCGTGTGTCTTTGGTGTCTGAAGTGCGACCACAACCTGAAATCGTGTTCAAAGTGACTTGCTGGGCTCTGCGTTGCTCTATTTCTTCCTGTTTAAGGGAAAGGTCTTGAATGGTCGCAGAGCCTACACTCCTCGCACTCTAAGTCGTCTGGGAAATTTTCAGGTAAGTCAGGGAAACACACGAAGCTGAAGAAGCACGGGCGTGCTTCAACTTCCCCCCCATTAGTCAGCCGATACGAAGCGGGATCCTGAGCATCATTGCTCAAAGGCTTTGTCTCTGGAACCTACTACTTAGACGGCTCTGAGCCTCCCTCACTTTCAGGGAGCCGTAGCGTCTCCTGACCAAATTCAGAAGTTCTATGAGGCCTTGTACCTCATATTTGGGCTGCCCGGCTCCGGGTCCCCGCGGAGTCGGTCAGGGGCCCAAGGACTTTGGCGCCAGTGGCTCCGGGTACGCCACCGGCGGGTCACCAACAATACAGGCCTGGCCGATCCAGTTGACAACGCTCCTGGCGTCAACCGTGCCCCTGGTCAGCTCCAACCCCATCCTCATCCCCAAAGTGGATTCGATCGACGTCTATTCCGACGCCAGAAGGGACTTTCATCCCGGTGTTCATTCCTGGCGTTCCTTTTGGGCCCAAAGGTGAGGAAGAGAACTGGGAGAGGCCACTGGACCCTTTAACTGACCAGCTTAAGGAATCGGACTGGAGAATGGACCTGAGTGATGCCGGTGGTCTAGACACTTCCCTTGACACTGGCCTGCTTTCTCCCCCTACAGTAGCCACGGAGGAGGGAGCTTCCTATTCTGTGGTGTTGAGGAGTATTACAAAATACAGGGATAATCCGAAATTATTTTTTAACCCATAGGACCGGAGTAGCACATGGTACATAAACAGTATGGTCCTACTGGTACGTAATTAACACAAGATGCAACCATTAATTTGCAATGATAGCGAGCGAAGAACGAGGACATAGAATTAATAAATCGCACTCAATGCTGAATACTACACTCAAAGTATATTATTTATATATAAAAGATTAATTTATAATCCATTTAGCAGACGAAAACATCAAATTCATTACACAACGGTTGCTCGACAGAGAGTGAGATGAAAAGTGTTCTTAGAAGTGCTCATGTGCGCAGTGATAAGAGAGAAAAGTAAAAAGGGGGAAGGTTTCTTTACTATTTAGTACACAAAATAATCATGGTTCAGTGGCTATGGCAATGAGGGAATCCAATTTAGCCAAAGCCAAGACGCCTGTTTGGTGGATGTTTACAGTCAGTAATTCTTCTTTAGTCAGAAGAGGGTGATATATGGATAGATCGACCACCCCCCACAGGGTATAAATATTCAATCCAGGCAATGTAGTTCTTGTCGACGTTTCAACCTGACTAGTGCAAGAGGTAAATTGGGTCCTAGCATGCGGGTCTTCATGATGACAGTATGCAACAATGTTAAAGGGCAACCTCACAGCGGTGCAGCTGTGTTGAGGGATGTGTGATGATACAGTGTGTGGTATGCGGCCGCTTGTCAAAAGGAAACTGATTCCTAATGCTGCTGTGTTTCGACGTTGTGGTGGCGGACCGGATACTTTTCTACGCTGGAGTAAGATCTCGGTACGATTCACTCGTCGAGACACAGCAGCATTAGGAATCAGTTTCCTTTTGACAAGCGGCTGCATACTACGCACTGTATCATCTCACTAAGTGGTCGCAACTTAATGGATGAAAGAGACTACGCCACATTCATTGGGGACTAAGAATGGATGATGTACATTGAATCAACACATCCCTCAACACTTGGTGCGGCTGTAGAGCTGTGAGGTTGCCCTTTAACATGGCTGGAACATCAGGACATGACTCTGGTGGTTCAACTAACTCAACTGTCGGTGCCTGCTGTTTACCTTCCTCTGTGCTCGGTCGATAGCCCTCGGTTTCGCGACCCTCCGCCAAATTCTTCTAAACATGAACTCTGTCAACACATTAGTAGTACTAGACCATGATGCTTTGATTTCCAACAAATCATGCTTAACATATTTTACCAGCACCAGTCCCTTCAACTGCACTAAATTATTTTCTCCTAGGTGCAAAAGCATGCCAAATAATTTAACTTTGTTCAATAACTCTTGTCATTGCATGCCCTCTTTTCCCAACCATTTTAGCTGCACCACCATATCCGGAAGTCCCAATTGTCATCCGCCTCTCCTTACAAATGAGTGCCCACATATCCAAACCTCAGCATGCCTTCTCCCTGGGCCCACAATGCAACCTAGGAGAAAAAAGATTGTATTAATGCTAATTGTGAAAAACCCAGCCAAATTGCAAATAGCACTGAAAATAGTCCGATCGCCAACACCCCACACGATGAATCTCTGCCACCGTCCAACCCCTGCCTTCTGCCTATATCCCCATCAAAATCCTGAGCTCCATACCTCAACATGCCCACCACCTTCCTCAAAACTCCCAAAGCTTGCAACGCCAAAAAATGTGTCGTCAGTATGCTGAAAGATCTCTCCAAATCCCCCTCTTGCCGATACAATACCACCCACCAATCGTGGGGGCAAACCCACATGTCCGGGTACACTCTCATCATCACACAACTGCCTCTGCCCGACTGATCCATTTTTTATTTTGGGAGTCACACTTGAACTGCCCCTGGAAGTGTCCGGACATCCTGGCAACGAATCCCCATCTGGACCTTGGAACTGACCACCTCCATGACCCGGAACGCGCCGAAGAACAGCCACACTATAATCACAGAAAATGGTGTCTACCAATCATCCCTGCAAATGCTTGGCAGCATGCAAATCGCCTGCTTCAATGTCTAGTGTGATGGGGAGCCACACTCTTGCAGCAGTGCCCTTGTCCCTTGACCAGCCTTCAAGAATCTGCTTCCACATTTCTCCTGCCGACGGCTCATACCGCCATAACATCTTCCCGTAGAACGCCATGCCTGCTAACATACCAGATATAGTGATGGCCGACAAACTTTTGCCAATCAGAGACATAATGAAATGTATCACATCATTCCGCCAAGCTTGGATTCCATCCATGCCGCTACATCGCACTGCCCCTGACTGCACAAACTCTTCCCACAAAATCCATTAGCCTTGCGGGTAGACTCCGACAACGAGCTGAGGATAAGCTGGATCAAGCGTTCTCGCCCACGGACCACAAATAAGCCAGCATCACAATATTTGTGTCGTCGGCTCTTGGTGCATACCCACGGAACCTCGTCCACTGGAAACAAGAAAGAGCATCAGCAATTTCATGGTTTACGCCCTCATTATGTTGTGCTTGTGTAAGTGACATTCACGCACAAATACTCTAACACAGTAAGCCATAACAATTACCAAACCTACGGGTCATGCGCTGACTGCTGATTGACAATGCTCACTGCCGACATATTGTCCACATTGCACATGACCGTTCTGTTAGCAAATTGCCATGCCCACAGACAGACTGCCACCACCAATATAAAGAACTTGAGGAAAGCAAAGATCCATCCCCCATGCTTCCACACCTCTGGCCACTCTTCTGCACACCACCGCCCTGCCAAAATATTCTGAAACCATGGCCGTCTGCTGAGCTGGAAAAAGCGATCGCCAGACCTCTCCACTTGCTCCCCTACACCTGCCATGGGAATCCAATTGCATTCGCTCAGTAAAACTCACCATAATCGCAAATCCTCTCTCCCCCTATCATTGAGGCACACCATGTGGTGTAGGAGTCACGTCCCCGCCAGAACTCAACCACCTACAGAACATCCTGCCTGTACACGAAATTCAGATGACCTAGTAGGATCAGCATGTCCTTTGCCTGCACCTTGGTCTTGTCCAACATTCTGTCCAGGTGCTCAAGACAACGCTGGTTCTCATCTTCTGGCAATCTAATCTCCATCCTGTGGGAATCCAACTCAATGCTCAAGAAAGTAAGCACCTGCCCCACTATCTTTCCTGGTCCCAAAAGGATGCCCCCTTCCTGCATGAACTCCTGGAAAAACAGCAAACCTTCCTGACATTCCCAGGACTGTGGGCAACCACCAAGAAAAAAATTGTCCAAGTAGTGCGTACCTACTACATGCAGGAACAGCTTCTACAAAAATGACCTGAACACCTCCAAAAATAAGCATGAAATTGAACACCCCATTGGCAATGCCTTATCCACAAAAAACTTTCCCCCACAATACATGCCTAACAACTCGTAATCCTCAGGGTGAACTGGCAACAACTGAAACACTGATTTCACATTTTACCATCAAAGCGCCCCAGCCAAATGAATTCACCAACTCTATAGCTATGTCTACGGATGAATAGCACACTCTGTTACATGCCTCAGCATTGAAATCGTTGACAGACAGGCAAATTCTCCAGAGGCCAGTCATTGAACAGCCTTTTCACCCTCCTTTCTCTGAGCTGCTTCAACAATTTGCCTCACACCAACTCCTCATGTTGTCATGTATTCCTATAGGTTCTGAATTGATCCCCCTATTCCTGACCCTATTCTGGGTAAACTAACTATCAAGTTAACTAACAGTCAGCCCATGAGGCAAGACAAGCCCCCATGATGCAGATACCGTTATCTGACGCAGTCACACTACGGCACAGGAACGTGTTATCTGATTAGGTCATAACGCTTGAGATCTAATTAGACAAGCGACATTCCTCCAGCCCCTGATAAGGCATACGACGTTCTCATAACAAATCAAACCTATGACAACCTGGAAAATCCGTGCGGCCATTGTTTTGATTTCACAGAGAACTTCAGTAAAAGAATGTGCTAACGAGCAAGTCGTATGACATCTTTATTGACGTATCTATGTCCATCCTTACGTCAATCTCGGCACCTTTAAGGTATAAATATTGCCGATCTTGCCCTATGCAAACACACGCGTGGTGACGAGACGGAGCAGCCACACTTGCCGAAGCCCAGAGCAGACCCCGCTGGCAGCAGCCCCGCCTTCCTGACGCGCTGAGAGACGCGCTGCTATCTCCTGCCGAGAGACCCAGCACCGGCGCTTTCGGGCAGCCCTCGCAGGCAGCCTGGAATATCGAGACCAGAGAAAGAGATACCATTCCTCATTTCATCCTAACTTCCAGGTACAGAACTGAATAACCCCTCACAGAGAATTCTTTAGTTATTCACTTGGCAAAAACAAACTTAACTTAAACTGTAACTTTCTATTCCCGCCCACGCATTAGACTTAGGTCAGGTACACGGGGTAGGCGTATTTAGAAACACCAGTTGAGTACGTTTAGTCAAATGTATATGTGTATGTAAATATATTTTAATCAGTTTAAACATCATATGGCTCAGAAACCATATCAATGTTTTTACAGTATTATTTTATACTATTGCTTTTAATGTATGCACTTTACTTAACTATAAGTATTGCAATAATATCGATCCATTTCTCTTGTACGAGAAAAGAGACTGATCAATAAATAACACCTTTTTATTGAACACGCCCGTCTCTTCCTTTTCTCTACATTCTGATGAGACTAAGAATGCACGTACTGACTGAGTAAAATAATTGCCTTGTGCTCACACGACTCTGGAGATACACTCTTGATTAGGGGAGAGCAAAGTTGTCATGTTCTATGGTTGTCAGAAACTAAATCCCTTCTTGTCTAATCAGGGGACTTAATTCTTTCCTGAACAATCGAGAAAGTTTCTAGCGAACTCTGAGCTACGCTGGCAAACCCAAAACTTAAGTCTAGTATCGACAGTAGTAGACCTAGTTAACGTCTGGCCTAGGCCTTTACTGCTGTAGGTATTATTCCAATGCGCAGAGCCTATTGGGAAGATAGGAACTACACTACATGGCGCCCAACGCGTTTGGAAAGGGCGATAAAACTAACGTAAGACATTTAGAGTAACTCAGTCGTGCTTTCTCACTCAGACCCCTTTTCCCACATACTCCAAAGACGTCTGGAGTGGGTGGAAGGTTATATCCTCCGAAACCTCGCAGGAGGGAACTCCTATGTATGGTTCTTGGTATAGTCAACGTTGAAGGATAAACAGTTCCAAAATATTGTGCATCTAATCTCTGTTTCCATAAGAAACCTGATCTGCAAACAAAAAAAAAAAAACCATTGTGACAGTAAAATGTCAGACAATGATGAAGAAAGAGAGTCAGTTAGATTAGCAGCTGAAATAGCAGCAGCTGATACTGCAGCACTAGATGCGGACGGGGATATAATACTCATCCCGGTCGCCAAAAGGAAATCTATAACCTTAAAACTTATAGAAAATGGACTGACACCTAGAGGTGGTACAGTCATATTCGTAATTGAGGCACACGAATATCGGCAGACAGAGGTATACTATACATGGATACATTTTCCAGCAGCAAATGCTGTAACAAAGTACTTCCACTATTACAAAATAGAGGTACCACCTGACATTTACACTCCTTTCGAGGAGGTGGAAGTACCACTCAAATTCCAAGAGCATTTGCTCTTATTTGATGGCGCCCTAATACATAACAATCACATTACAAGGCTCGGTCCTTTAGGTAGACCAGGAGCAACGTGGCCGGTCTTAGCCGGATACACACCACACCCAGACATCGAAGGAATGTCTACAGGAGAGCTGTTAATACAGCTAAAACAATTACTAAAAATTCATAGACAATTAGTACAGTATGTAATGCGGACTTCAACAATTCAGCCAGCGATTAAACTTCCACAGCTGACCCCTCACCAGGGGAACACAAATAAGATTACACCACAGAACATCCAGTCTTGCCTAGGTAAAGTACCGGCTAAACGGGAACAAATACCATTCTGGTTGGCACAGAAAATTACCCAAATAGAGGCGGTGTTTCCTGACACCACCCCGCTGGAAAAACACAGGATTCTGACTATCTGTCTTCCAATGGGAATCGCACCACACATTGAGGACTGTGACACTTGGGGTACAGTCTTTGCTTCCATCTACACAAAAACGCACGGTGTTCCATCCATTTCGGTGATACCAGATGTGCTAAAACAAATTCAAGACGAATACGGTCCAGAGCCTGCTTTAACTCTTGGTATGAAATTACTGAAAGACTTCAAGCAGGTCTCGGCTATATTATTAGCCAACATAAAAGGTGAAGCAGCAAACGTGGCGATCCGCCAGAGGTTAAAAGAGACAGATATAGCAGACCAACCAGCTGAAATTGCCAGAATCATAGAAAAATCCTATGAGGAACTAGGTAGAGATAGTTTAGGTGGAATACCAGTAAAACCGCAACTGACTGAAAGTCCAGAAAAAATATTTTTTAATAACAATTCACCGAAAAAGAACTGGGATGGAAACAAACAATCCAATCCTAAAGAAAAGAAATTCCAGTCCAGAGGAAGGTCTCCAAGGCGAAGAGAAAAATCTCCAAACCGAAGACAGAGGTCACCACAGAGTGACCCCTCTGGGAATAGATATAACCTTAGAAATAGGGATAATATTAAAAAACCTGATAGATATCAAGACATTGATACACGTCCCTCTCAATCTTTTCAGAATTCCTCGCAGAAATCGGAAAGAAGAGGACGATCAGAACAAAGAGAAGAGCACGCCAAGTCAAAAGACAAGGAACCTGCTCAGCTAAAAAAGAAATTACAATTTCCAAAAAAGAAGGTAGCCAGTATCAAGGTAGTTAACAATGCCGAGAATACTGAGGACACAACTGAAAAACGGAGAGTGGGCTCAGACAATGCTAGACAGTGCAGCAGAATTGAGCATAGCTCGCAAAGTCCTTATGAATCATCTGGAGACAGTGGACACGAATGAATATCTTCAAGTAGAAACTGCAGACACCAGAGTTAGCAAACCCCACAAGATATACGAGATAACATTACGTATAGAGGGAGATAAGACTAGGAAGATAAGGGGACTATTTTGGGATAATCTCTCCAAGGGCTACGATATCCTTCTAGCTGAAAAAGACTGGCCACCAGAGTTCGTCAGGGAGTGCCCTCATGGCGAAGAAGTAATTATGCCTGCCTTCTCGAATCAAATCCCGATTCATAAAAAATATACACTTGCCAGAAAGTGGGCAGTGGCTCTAGCACCTGCTTTATATAAAAATCATGTAGGATGGGATGAGGATTCTCCTCCTCACAAAATCCAGTTAAAATCACAACCAACTGCACAAAGGCAGTACCCAATTAAGCAAGAAGCTAAAAAACAGGTAAATGAAATACTAGATCAGCTAGAATACCAGGGGGTGATTGAAACTTGCACCTCACAAATGAACAATCCTTTGTTTCCGGTCTCCAAACAAGACAACTCATATCGTCTAGTTTTGGATTACCGACACCTTAACACATGTTGCAAAACCTTTGCAGTGCAAAACTCACACAGTGCTGCACTAATGAATAACATAGTGCGCAAAAAATACAAAACTACCTTGGACATCTCCAATGGATTCTTTTGTCAAAATATAGCACCAGAGAGCAGATATTTAACTGCATTCTCAGTAAATGGCACTCAAAAACAATTCTGTCGGTTAGCCCAGGGGTACAAGAACAGCCCGGGGGTATTCTCAGCGAGAGTAACAGAATTACTACAACTATATGATGATGAAGCATTATCTTATGTCGATGACATTTACTTAACAGATGATGACTTGGAGACTCACTTGAAAAGAGTGAACACCATAATACTTGGGTTCGCTGCAGAGGGTTACAAATTCAACTTTAAAAAGTCCAGAATTGCCCAACTGACGGTCCTATTCTTAGGATATGAGTTATCAAGTGAAGGCAAAAGCCTGGCTGACAATTTCCTAGAGAAATGTGCCGTACTCCAAGCACCTAGAACACTAAAAAACTTAGTCGATTCTAGGCTTCCTAAATTTCGGAAGAACATACATTGCAAATTACGCAGAAAGGGTCAAACCCCTTTATGATCTAATTAAACCAGACTTTAAAAGATCCAGTTGGACTCAAACACACACAGAAATTTTGAGATCCTTACAAACAGACATGCTAATTAAAACAAAATTAGAAACACGTGATAACACACGCAATCTTGTGATTCGAGTCATCCCAGGGAGATGCGGATTCACATACCTAACCTCTAATGAGGGAGAAAAGGTACCAATTGCATTCAAATCACACTTGTACACGGAAGCTGAACAGAAATTCAGCAACAAAGAACAATTTGTTCATGCAGTTCAAACCGCAATAGCTAGAGAAAAAGACACACAGTCAGAACAGCTGAATCAGCCTTTGAGGCATTAACAACACCGTGTAATTTACCAACAACAACATTGGATCCAGAATGGTTACAATGGGTAAATTCAATCACAACGGACAAAGTATACTACTTCTTTGATCCAGAACTAGAAGAAATGGAAAATCTAGAATATGAAAAAACATACCCTCTGCCAATCGACATTCTGCCTCTACGACATTACGCCTGTGTAATCTATACAGACGGACATGCTGAACCCTCCGTTTGGGGAGAACAAGCATACAACCCCACATGTGAGATTACAAAAGAAGTGTGGCGCGGAGGTAAACTAAGACCTCTATTAACAAAATCACACTCAGTAGAAACTAATTCAGAAAAACAAACTGAAATAATAGCATTGAAAATGGCGCTAGATAATGCGGATCGCGAATTCCCGACACTTATAGTGTCAGATTCATATTACTGCGTCAAATCATACAACAAGGATTTGCAGACATGGATTCAAAACGGTTACAAAGATAACACAGATGCACCAATAAAGCAGAAACTGCTCTGGGAACAAATAGCTCTTTTACAAAAAGAACTACCAAAGACTCACGTGACTCACTCACTGAGTCATCAGCGTGATGGCGTTCACGTTGTAGGGAATTCATTGGCTGAAACAGCCGCAGCGGCAGCCACTAAATTGGCTCCCGTAGTTCGAAAAAAGCGTACATTAAAATACATTGACGGTGAAACAGTGCTGGCGGTGAAAACGTCATCAAAAGGCGACTGCTCAGCGTTACCGATCAACTATCCACTCAATTATACATACATAATCGATGCAAACTCCGTCCCTTTTGCTCGAATCCCTGGAGTGGGGGATAGAGTGATTCCAAACATGGACAGGAGACACTTGTTAATCGCATACGCACATATGGGCGAGGGTCTCAGACACCTCAAACTAAAAGATTCTCTGGAAGAATTACAATCGCGGTACTGGTGGCCAGGCATGAGCCTGCGTCACACCATGTTTGTAAAACGCTGCCCAAACTGCAATAGAGATCGCAGTGGGGAGAGAAAGAGTTTGATACCTCGTCGTATTACGGCAGATAATATGACCAGTAAAAAGAATGGCTTGCGATTAACATATACAGGCTAGTTTCCACTTATAATGTAGATCCTCAGCACTCGGCTGACGTCCGGACTGTTATACAAAGATTTGCGAGTCTAAATGGCATATACGCTAAGAGCATGTTACGTTTGACCATTGTTTTCACTCAGGCCCACCAGCCTGGGGGGGAAACATGGCCAAATGAGCACAGCCCAGCGGGAATCTTCTCACTTCCTTCCTGAGGGTACGGGATGGTGTAAAGAAAAAACCAAGGCAGAAAGCAATCTATAATAGAAAGGATATTAGGTTCGGGAGCTGGGTGGGTCAAACATCTAATAAGTGTCCAACGTAGTCTAAATAACTTGCCAAGAAATTCTCTGAAGGGATTCAGTCCGTACGAATTATTATTTGGAACTAGAATGATTATCTCTGACCTCGACAGTCAGACTTCAGTGGTTAAAGAAAAAAGCTTTGATGTCAAAGACCGTTTGGCTATTTTGCAGGACTTAAACAAAACAAGAAAAGACCTGAGCAACATACAGTTGAAACAACAGCCAACAACCACTGAAGAATCACCACCTGTCCCAGCAAGACCTGTCTGGATTCCAAAAGTCGGGGATCTAGTCAGGGAGAAGATCGCGGTAAAGAAGGAATTTGGGCCTTCTTACAGAAAAGCAGTTCCTGTCTTGTCTGTCAATGGGACAAGATCAGTTGTACTACCGCCACTTGCTGGAAAAAAGGAGAACCGAGTTGTATCCATCGACCTGGTAAAACCACAACATGTGGCCGATAACAAACAGTAGGCCAAGTGGACTCCCCATAAGTAGCAGAACACCAAGGTTTGCTACCAATACAGAGGTCCTAACGAAGAGGCTCATCACATTCGAAACGCCTACAGAAGAACAACAAGGACTATGCAACAATGCAATAGAACTAAGACCTCTGAAAACCCAAATAAAAACATTTAGCAGAGACACACCAATCTACAATGAAGTACCAAGTGAAAATGCAAGAAACAAAAATCCTGAACCAATTGGAACAATTGACAGAACTGCATCCGGCTACTTCATAAACTTCGATGATTCCTCTGAAAGCCTCAGTGAATCAAAGACACAGCCATCATCAAAAACCTTTAAAGACAAAGCTAAAGAACTTTTGAACCAACTGAAAGAAACATATCTGATTTCTCCATGGATTGAATTTTGGGTGGGTTTTGGTGCATTTATCCTCATACTTTGGCTCATCATGGTATTAACTTTGGGACGCTTCATTGAGGGAAAATATGCTAAAATGGACACAGCAAGTCAGAAAATCAACTTGATCCTCAAACCACACACATCTTCACACGTCGAGAAAAGAGAACTTTCTTCAGCCAACTTCACAGCCAATCCGATACCGGGTGGGGTAGCCTGGGACAACACTGACTATGAAATTTATGGTCCGGTCGAGATCCTGAAATATCCACACCAAATTAAGATCTCCTTGAGTGACTTTGTGAAACCGAACTCATTTGCTGATGATTGGGACTTCGAAAGCATTAATAATATGATGTCTGACTTAGTAATGTCTGCTAAATTTACCAAACATGATTATTTGCAAGGTTCTACAAATTATGACAGTATGTATTGCTATAACCACTATGGTAATCACTTTTTACATAGATCTGCACAACCTATATATGTTTTAAATTATAATCAATGGGAACATTGTGCAACACCTCCAAAAGGGAGCTCCAGAATCGTTTACGACAAATATTCATATTTTTCAGGTTTTAACACAAGTAATGCTGAAACATTTTATTTTAAATTGTCAAACAAGACAGGGATGAAAACGATGATAACCAACACAAAATTGTTATATTCAGACTCATTTTTTGAAAAAATGAATACTTTTGGATTTGATTATTGGGACAAAAATGTTGATTTGAAAAGTGTTTGGGGTACAAAAGAATGGCAAGTGCAGGGTATAGAAGCTTTGTTTAGAGCCTGCATGATCCCAGAACAAATGATATTTTTAAATGACACTGTTCAACAAACCACCTGTCTTGGCTTAGCCAAAATCAAAGATTTAAATAAACCGTCTATTCCAAAGCCAACAATGTTTAGCAATAGCTCTGATACAGATGAAGAGATAGACGTAAACCATATATTAAACCAAAACAGAACACATCCTGATTGGAAACAGTGGTTGATCTGGCCCACAGATACAAATAACTGTCAAGACAGATTCCTGAATAAAACACAGGGGTTCAAAATGACCAGGCCAGACCCTAGATATCCCCAAAGACATCACCCAGGGATAATAACAACCTACAGTGTGGGGAAATTATGCCTTCAATGGCTACAAACTTCCACACTGCCTGAAATTAAGCAACACCTAACTTTACTTACTGATGGTGCTGACTTGCGTGATTTCACTTTGGGACCACGCAAACAGCGTCAAAAGCGTTTCATAGCAGCCTCTGTATATGCAGCATACAATGAGGCCTGGAAGGTTACTCAAATTGAAACAGCAGAGAGAATACGGGAAATTGACCGTATTAATTTGGAAAAATCACTTTCTGTAGTGGACAATGGGTTAATGACTCTGTCCTCCAGAATTTTTTCTTTGGACAGCATTGTGTCTTCAGCAATCGATATATTATCGCAAGACTTACTGTTATTACAACATGGTCAGTCACAATTGCGTTCTATTGTACAGCTTGGCTGGACGATACAAAATCTGCGTTCAGGCTATGTGCCTTGGCGTTTAATCAACACAACGTCACTATTCCAAATCTTTAACCTTACTGATAGACAAATCGGTATGGCACAAAAGGGTGCTGATTATACAATCTTGAGCATTGAAAAACTAGAAAGATTACCAATGACAATGTCAGAACGACCTGTCAGTGAATGGATAATACACGGAATCATAAATATTCCAATCTCAACCTTCAGGTTTCAATACTGCCAAAAATATATACAGGCTGGCATGTACGAGAAATTGGGAAAGGGGTACATTAAAACAACTTGGAACCTGCCCTATTCACATGCATGTGTCAGTAATAAAGGACAGAAAGTGTTTCTTAGTGGCAACAATTGTGCTATGTCACTAAGCGGCACGCTTCTGTGTAACGGAATTAGTTTGCATGGAGCCTGTGAAGGGAATTCATACAACCTTTCATGTCACCAGCAAGGCGCACCTGCAACTGAAATAGAACCATTCTTTCAAAGACTCTATAATGGGAGTTACATTCTTATTGTAGACCGCAGATGTTGTAGTCTTATGCCCGGGACTCCTTATCTAGTCACTACGACTGCGAAGGTCAAGTGCTGTGGACGTTCTTTGTTCCCCAGCTCCTTTCCAGACAGGGAGGCAAGGGCATGGCCCAATTTGAAAATTACTTCTATTCGAATAGATACTTTAAGCAGAATGAAAACAGTGCTTCTTCAGACGCCTACAAGGCTCACGTCATCAAACGAAACGTATGATCTACAAGTCGCAAGGACGACTGCAGAGATACATACATTATTATCAACTAATTCCCCCGTACATTTCGCGGAAATCCTGAGCGAAATCTTAAATATTTCTGATACCACTGGGGTCTCAAAGGTATTTAAGACAATATTTTCGATGGCATTAACACCATTCAAAGCCATACTGGGTATTTTTCCAGATTTCGTCCATTCGATTTTTGGCGGACTTCCCCTGATCCTGGGACTAATTGCAGGAATCCTATTCTTAGTCCTTATTTTTCGTTATGGCAACCCATGTCACAGATCAAACTCTCGCGACAATGGAAGATACAATCCTAGCCATTGGATACCGGGACCGGATATCAAAAATCCTGGGACTCTCCCGGCTTAGAGACCTGAACATGACTTGGTTTCTATCATTTCGACCAATGTGGCAAAGGTGTGTTTTACCTGTATTGAGGTGTCTGCTATGCGGAGAAGAATGCGTGTTAGACACCTGTCTGACGCTACAATCGGATGCGCCAGTGGATGCAGATACATTGTTGGTTCCTACCAAGGTTCACGCTTTGTGCTGCCCTCAAAGGCTGCCAATCCTGATGACGGCATTCGTGGAATCTTCACCACTACGATTGAAGAGTAGTGAAGTTCAAGATGAAAGCAGCATCGAACAGGTACGACCTTCTGTCAGCAATGCGAATCAGAATGTCAATGGAGACAATCATGCGCACGAATGCATGGTTACACCTATTTCCGACTTAGTGGAACTTTCCCATGAAGCTGTTGACAGTTTTTTCGAAAGCCTTAATGATATGATGTTCTCTCCAGAACAGAAATAGAGACTTTTGAGCAAGCTCGCACACGGCATTCCCTGAATTCGGCCTTCAACTTTAAAAATAAAGTCACATGAACAATTTTTCCCACCAGTTCACGGACAGCAATTTTTTAGCAGCCCCAAATTATTTTTTACAAAATTTTCGGGACACTTATCTTCTGCTTAAAGTAAGAAACTATTCCTAGAGAACTAAGATTTCTATTTTTAGATACTTTATAAACTTTAGTTGCCCGCTGGTATGTTCACAAACATTTTATTATGTGATGAAATGGTCTCGAACTTTCTTTCTGTATAGCCATATTAAGAGCCATTTCATGTGTATTTCTCATATACCAAATAAGCAATAATGTATACAAATGCGTGTTTACTTTAGCGTTTAATTCATAGCTTGAGTGCATACAATATATATGACTGCAATTTTTCAGTATATTTGAAAATTTCAAAATGCATTTATGTATTTTGGGGTGGTAAGGTATACACTATACTCTATAGTATGTTGTACTATGTTATACTATGCATAGATTAGTAAATATGACCATAGTTAGCGTGGAGTGGGTGTCATGTATTCCTATAGGTTCTGAATTGATCCCCCTATTCCTGACCCTATTCTGGTTAAACTAACTATCAAGTTAACTAACAGTCAGCCCATGAGGCAAGACAAGCCCCCATGATGCAGATACCGTTATCTGACGCAGTCACACTACGGCACAGGAACGTGTTATCTGATTAGGTCATAACGCTTGAGATCTAATTAGACAAGCGACATTCCTCCAGCCCCTGATAAGGCATACGACGTTCTCATAACAAATCAAACCTATGACAACCTGGAAAATCCGTGCGGCCATTGTTTTGATTTCACAGAGAACTTCAGTAAAAGAATGTGCTAACGAGCAAGTCGTATGACATCTTTATTGACGTATCTATGTCCATCCTTACGTCAATCTCGGCACCTTTAAGGTATAAATATTGCCGATCTTGCCCTATGCAAACACACGCGTGGCGACGAGACGGAGCAGCCACACTTGCCGAAGCCGAGAGCAGAGCAGACCCCGCTGGCAGCAGCCCCGCCTTCCTGACGCGCTGAGAGACGCGCTGCTATCTCCTGCCGAGAGACCCAGCACCGGCGCTTTCGGGCAGCCCTCGCAGGCAGCCTGGAATATCGAGACCAGAGAAAGAGATACCATTCCTCATTTCATCCTAACTCCCAGGTACAGAACTGAATAACCCCTCACAGAGAATTCTTTAGTTATTCACTTGGCAAAAACAAACTTAACTTAAACTGTAACTTTCTATTCCCGCCCACGCATTAGACTTAGGTCAGGTACACGGGGTAGGCGTATTTAGAAACACCAGTTGAGTACGTTTAGTCAAATGTATATGTGTATGTAAATATATTTTAATCATTTTAAACATCATATGGCTCAGAAACCATATCAATGTTTTTACAGTATTATTTTATACTATTGCTTTTAATGTATGCACTTTACTTAACTATAAGTATTGCAATAATATCGATCCATTTCTCTTGTACGAGAAAAGAGACTGATCAATAAATAACACCTTTTTATTGAACACGCCCGTCTCTTCCTTTTCTCTACATTCTGATGAGACTAAGAATGCACGTACTGACTGAGTAAAATAATTGCCTTGTGCTCACACGACTCTGGAGATACACTCTTGATTAGGGGAGAGCAAAGTTGTCATGTTCTATGGTTGTCAGAAACTAAATCCCTTCTTGTCTAATCAGGGAAGTTAATTCTTTCCTGAACATTCGAGAAAGTTTCTAGCGAACTCTGAGCTACGCTGGCAAACCCAAAACTTAAGTCTAGTATCGACAGTAGTAGACCTAGTTAACGTCTGGCCTAGGCCTTTACTCCTGTAGGTATTATTCCAATGCGCAGAGCCTATTGGGAAGATAGGAACTACACTACAATGTCCCTTCACTGACTGCAAATTATCCACCCATTGCTGCCCCCTGGGTCCTTCGTAGCACAAATGAAATGCAAACTGAAAACCTGGCAACAACTCCTTTTATGCCTAAGTCCCCAACAGCCAGACCCAATGCCGCTCCACCTTAACCGGCGTACGCATTCTTTCCCATAGGGTTCTGCCCCCCTCTGCCACTAACCCGCTCACTGGAACCTTTTTCACTAACCCCCACTGCCACCCGGCTGCCCAAACCCACCACCCTGAAGCCCACACTGTATGAGCATGTTCTCACCGCTGCATTTTGAGCATTCATGCTTATACTTATAGTACTCTCGCAAGCATTGACCCACGTGGTAGGACCAGCAAGCTCTTCGCCTATAAACTCCCTACCCAGTCCACCCCTGCCTGGGTAGGACGCCCTCGAAAGGGCTTGTAGAGAACTAGCCTCCCGCTTGCCATGTAAGGCGATGAGGCGGGCCGTTCTGGCGTCATCATTTGAAGGAACAGCTTGTTGTCCAGCTGCCCCTAAATACCATCCGCATCGTCAGCAAGACAAACAAAAAACTCGTCCTAGGGCACCCAAGCCCCCCCCCCCCCCCGAGAGTAGCTTGGACTTTCTGCACTACATCGAGATAATTAAACAATGCCCCGCAGCTCGCCAGATATTTCTCGCAGTACACGCTCTAATAAATAAGAATAGCTGCTGTCCAGTTCTCAATATTGACTGGCACCTAGAACCTGCGGGACAGCTCAAACTCTTCCTCCTTAGAGCCCTCTTTGGCCCTCGCCTCTCTATTTAAGAGCTTAAAAATCTCCGCGTACTCCACTTTCCAAATGCGCTCTTTAATAGCCAACATTAAGTGGACCCCCAATGGTTTAATTTCATTATAAAACGCTTCGCCTTTAATTAAATATTTTGAAAGCCTCTGCATCACACAGAGAAAGCATACATCATAATAATTATGGCATTATTTTATAGTAGGGCAAGCATGAACTTCGTAGTAGGTGAACGCATGCGACGAGCATGGTACCTTAATTAGAGTCTCTTTGGTGTTTTCCACTACACTTACTGGTTTGCTTTTTCTATTTTACCATTGAGTACTGTTGTGTTTATTATCAAATATTTTACCAGTTGTAATAGAATGGTAGTAATGTTATTCATATAATACAGTGAGCACAGACATATTCTGTTGGATGTCAGTTGCTCACTGGTTATCATGGAGGTTGGACGTGTTGGCCCTTCCTCTTTGGAAATACTTAAATAAAGAAATACTTACTTGCTAAAGTGCCTGGTCTGGATAACTAAACAATTTTGGCAACGAGTTATTGGAACCTGTTCCAATTCTGCAGCCAGTGTGGGGCTGCATTCCAATTGTGATCAAGAGCTGCAAGTGTGCCCAATGCGTGTGCCGGGTTTTTTGGGCACAGGAATGCAAGCAGAAAGGTATAAGCAAGCAGTTTGGGCATGTTGAAGTGCGCAGAGATTCAATTGCTGAGTGCGAGACTGAAGAGAGCACACTTATGACGTATCAGAGCGTATGGATCTAGTGCAAGTATTGCGTGGTCGTGCGTATCTCAGCATGCTGATTCCTACGTGTCGCCATCTTGCTGCTTTATTTCATTTAGTGCACCTGCTACTTTGCACATCATTGCCTGCACATCATCCTGTTTATGTGCCGCCATTTTGAAATAATCTAGCGCATCAGAATATCAGTACAGCAGAGGAATTAGAGTTCTCATGCATCGTTTGTGCTGCATATTTGTTCAAATTACTTTAGTCAGCTCTGTAGTTGTGTGATACGTTACTCTTCAAGCGCACATTGCTTGTGGAAACGAGGGGAAGTCATACAGGGCAAATTGACAAAGGCTGGCCGGATAAAAAAATCTCTAAAGTCCCCTAAGTTGCCAAGTGATCTAGACTTGGCGTATAAAACACTGCGTGACTGGATTCTTCAGGCACTTGACTCCCTCATCCCGGCCAAATGGTCGCAACTCTGGCCCCAACCCTGGAGCGGGTCTGGAGAAGGGACTACGATCAGGCGGCTAAGAGATGCTATCAGGCCGCCATTAGGAGTTACCATAGGGCCATACAATCTGAACGGGCTTACTTCTTCGCTAACTAAATTAAGGCAAGTAGTAATCCGGCCAAATGCATTTTAAAAATACTTAATGATCTTAAATCAAGGAAAACTCCCACTGCCTCCATGAATATGTCAGAGCAGCATTGTGAGGACCTTGCCACTTTCTTTGTTATGTGGAAACTATCTATCAGTCCTTTTCTCTGGCTCCTGCCTGCCTCAGTTCCTTACATAGATCCCCCCTCACTCAGAGTCTTGCGGCCTTTCCTGCCACCTCTCAGGACGAGTTTTGCCTGCTATCTGGCTCTCCTGCAGACCATCCCAAACCCGACCAGTTTATAGGCTTCCTGCCTGCGCTCTTTGCACCTCTGTGCCAGGTGATTAACACCTCCTTTTCCACAGCAGTTGTCCCTAGGTTGTGGAAGCAGGCTAAGGTGGTCCCCCTTCTTAAGAAACCTTCAATGGACCCGGCCAAATTGGAACATTTTCGTCCTATATCCCTTCTACCATGGGCAGCCAAGGTTGCCGAGGCACATATTACTACCATCGTAACAGCATTCCTGAACAACAATGGCATCTTGGATCTCTCGCAGAATGGTTTCCGCCCGGGTCACAGCACAGAGACAGCTCTCCTAGCTGTGACCGAACATCTGCTGACTGTTTTAGACGCGGGGCATACCACGGCACTGATACTGTTAGATCTCAGTGCTGCGTTTGATACGGTCTCCCACAAGATTCTTTTACATTGTCTGGAGGAGGCCAGCATCGTCGGCTCAGCTCTGGAATGGTTTTGATCTTTCCTCTCAGAAATAACATTCCAAGTGACAGCCCCTACTTTTCTCTCCCGTGTCCAGTCTATCGGACAAGGTGTGCCTCAGGGCTCTGCCTTTAGTCCTGAACTATTTAATCTGTACACACAACCACTGACCGTGGTGGCCAGGGACAGAAGTCTTAACATTGTCTCTTATGCTGACGATACGCAGTTGGTGGTGGTTCTCTCCGACGACTCCATGCTGGATGCTCCCAAGTTTAGGAGCGGCCTTGCGGCTGTCGCAGAGTGGGTGACCGCCAACTGTTTCCAGCTGAATGCCAATAAGTCAGAGGTGTTGCTGGTGGGGAGAGATACTGAGCTGTGGAGCGAACGTGGTGGCCCAACACCCTGGGGAGCGCACCCATCCCCAAGTTGGTGTTTAAAAATGTAGGGGTGCGGATGGATCCAACCCTCAGTTTTCACGACCATACAAAGAAAGTGGCAGGAACTTGTTTTGGCCGACTCTGGGGACTGCAACCCCTGCTGGGGTTCTTCGACCCGTCCACCCGACAAATCATTGTCCTAGCAGACATTTTGTCAAGGCTGGACTATGCCAGCAAGCTCTACCTGGGGGCGAACAAGGCAGAGGTTATGTGACTGCAGAGGGTCCAGAACGGGGCAGCCAGAGCATCGCGTGGGCACCCTAGAAGCTGCCCGACAGCTGGTGCCATTTGACGGCTACACTGGCTGCCCACGGCCAAGCGGATTGAATTTAAGGCCCTCTGTGTGGCCTTTAACATTTTGAAGCTCTCCTCTCCGGATATCCTGGCCAATCTGCTGGTGTCCTACGTACCTTCGCGCCAATTGTGCTCCATGGGGCAATGTCTGGTCACATTACACAGTTTTGCGGTGAAACTCTGGAACTCCCTACCCTTTCAGATTCGCAGTCTGGACAGCTACTTGGCATTTCGTAAGGCAATTAAAACATACCTCTTCCCTCTGGTGTAGGCTCTAGCTTCTATGTCACATTATTGTCAGCGCTAGGACGCCTCTTCGCTGAGGAAGCTGTGCGCTTTTTAAGTGAGGTTAACAATACATAACATAAGAGCTTTTGCGAAGTACGAAATGAGTTGACTGTTATGAACAAAAATGTTTTGAGAGGTGTAAGGATTGTTCTGCCCATAGATCTGAGGACTTCCATTGTCAAATACTGCCATGAAGGACACTTGGGTATAGTGAAGAGTGAGAAGAAGGATTAAAGGGAGTCATTGGTGAGCAGGGTTAGATGTAGAGGTGGAAAGAATTGTGTGATGGAGCAGACAAGTCTCAAGTGTTGATGAATTTGCAACTATTTCCAGTAACTTGTCCTGATATGGCATTGGAAACTGTCAAAGTTTACGTAATGGGCCCAGTGAGCGAGGAAGTAGGTGGAACGTGGTATGTGTTAGTAGCTGTGCACTACTTTTCTAAATAGCCGGAAGTCGAATTTGTAAATTGTGCAAGTGTCTGTCGTGACATTTTTTTATGACATTTTTCAGAGAGCGGGACTCCCTAAAAGAGTTGTAATGGATAATGTGGTATAGTTCAGGTGCGAGACTATGAAAACTTTTCTTTTGCATAATAGAATTGAACACAGATTTATCTCGATCATCCTAACAATAATGGAGAAGTCGAGAATTTGAATAGAGTGATAATGGGATCATTGCAAATTGGTTAGGAGCAAGAGTTGAGTTCGAAGGTGAGTCAATAGAACTTTGTGGATGTATCGCAAGATTCTGACATTTACTGGGTGTAGCCCATTTACTAATATGAGGGGTAGAGTTCCTTTCATGAAGGATAATCAAGGATGGTTAGGAATCCCAGGTTGTTGCATTGGTCTCCAGTTGAGGTAAAGCATAACATTTTGAAGGCCCAAGAAAATTACAAAGGTTAAAAGAAGCAAGTGTCAGATTAAGACTGGAGATATGGGGGCATATGTATCAAATACCGTTACTGCGATTCTGAAATACCGATTTTTAGAGAATCGGTATTTGACAATCGCAAAACGGGATGTAACAAAAAATTCGCAAATGTTTTGCCTTTCCTTAATTGCGATTAGCAATTTGGGAATCACAATTAAGGAATACCTTCCCATTCATTCCTATGGGCCTAGAGGCTAAGCATGAGCGTAAAATCCGTTACGCTCACGGATTTTGCGAATTTTCGGTAAATTTGCGATCAGCGAACTCCCGCGAATTTACCGCGAATTCGCAAATCCGCGAGCGGCGGATTCCGGGGGCAAAAGTTCAAGCCTTGCTGGCCTGTTGTAACTATTTTACGATGGCGCCGGCAAGCTGCCAGCGCCATCCTAAAATAGTTACTAAGTTAGCTTCAACAGGAAGCTCTAATAGATAAAATAAAGCAGGTGCTCGAGCACCTGCTTTATTTTATCTATTAGAGCTTCCTGTTGAAGCTAATTTAGTAACTATTTTGGGATGGCGCTGGCAGCTTGCCGGCGCCATCGTAAAATAGTTACAACAGGCCAGGCAGGTGTGCCTTCTTCCCAAATATACCATCGAAAATCAGCTGTGATGCTGGACAGAGGCCTTTGCATCCTTGACTTTCACGAGCGCAATCCTCGTGCTGTTCCTGTGGCCAGGAGCTTCTGTATCTTCATCTGCTGCTCTGATCGGTCTCTGACCTTTTATACACACAAGAGGCATGTGCACTCGCATGGAAGCCCCGTCCGTTTGGCCCCACCCACACACTTGCGGTGTGCACCGTCTTCCCGCCATTTACCCACTATGATAGCTCACTCAAGGGACCCCTGCGCCCTTCGGCGCGATTGCATAGTAACACACACCTGGTCGCTGTAGACAACTCTCGGGCACTTTAGGCAGCTGTAGTGTAGTAAAAGCACTATACATTTACCCAACGAGGTAGCACTTACTGATTATCCAGTATAAAGTACTCCAGTTGAGTAGTGGTATGGCACAAAACGGTGGCGTCTTCTTGAATAAATAGGAAGGGCAGGGTTCATTCTGGCACGATGGTCCTGGCACAAAAATTAAACCTCAACCGGAAGCACTTACAGATATCAATTAAGTATGTGCCTTAGTTGAAGCTTAAATTCAGTGACTCATTCATCGGCCCAAAAAACAATCGTGAGCATTGTCAAGGCTGGGCAGATGTGCCTTCTTCCCAAATATACCATCGAAAATCAGCTGTGATGCTGGACAGAGGCCTTTGCATCCTTGACTTTCACAAGCGCAATCCTCGTGCTGTTCCTGTGGCCAGGAGCTTCTGTATCTTCATCTGCTGCTCTGATCGGTCTCTGACCTTTTATACACACAAGAGGCATGTGCACTCGCATGGAAGCCCCGCCCCAAATCCGCGGATCCGCAAATCCGCAAAATCCGCGGATTTTGCGGATCCACGATCCGTGAATACGCAAATCCGCGAATCATGGATCCGCAAAATCCGCCCATGCTTACTAGAGGCCCATAGGAATGAATGGGAAGGCATTCGCAATTTGCCCATTAGGTACTCGCAAATTGCGATTGCAATTTCAAGGGTGCAAGGGTGTTATAAGGACACCCTGTTCCACCCCTGAAATGAGCGTGTGTGCACATGTGCTGCACATACATGCCCTAAGGGGCACTTTGAAAAATGCCAAAAAGAGCATTTTTCAAAGAAATCACAAATTACCTCCAACTTGAAGTTGGTGGTAATTTGCGATTTCTTAAGGAGAAATCGCATAACTTGGGTGCTTTCTAAATCCCAGTTAAGGAATCGTAATTTGCAATTCCTTAAAAGCATTTGCAAAATAGGGAATCGCAAATTTTGCGATTTCCTATTTTGCAAGGGACTTTTGGGATGATACATCCCGAAAGGCTTTTTCCTGTTCGCAAACGGTCCGATTCAGCCCGTTTGCGAACGGGAAATGGGCTTCATACGCCAATACATATGCCCCATGGTGAGAGTGCAGATACCATTTAGTGTCGGGAAAAGTGATAGCCGGTTACCAAGCCCATAAAGTTTAAGGAACTTTTTACTAATTCAGCGAGATTAAGTGACAATAGAGTTTGTGTAAGCAAGAAAGCCTAACTGGCTTGATGAGTTGTGGATGACTGATAGGGGAGTGTGGTGGTGGACAAACAAATGGTTACCATTGTGAGGATGTCAATTGGGATGTGAGATGAGAGAGTATGCACTTCACGATGAATAAATCCGTATTTTGTAAAGCGCGAGCTACTCACCCCTTACGGGTCTCAAGGCGCTGGGGGCCGTCGTGGAAATTAAGTGAGCTGTTGCCCAGAGTCACATGGCCCTGAGCTGTGCTGCCGCCGGAGCCAGGGATCGTACCGTGAACCCTGTGCTCTGAAGTCAGCTGCCCTGGCCGCTGCACCACACCTCTCCACCCCATGTTGGGGGTAGTGTTGCGGGAGGTGAAGCTCAGTTGAATAGCATGTCTGGAAGAGAAATTTGACGATCTGCATACTTACAAAATTATATCACTTGAATGTATTAGAAGCTTTATGTTTGCTTATTTTGCTATGTTTAATATTCTTGTTTACCACATATTTTAAATGGTATCATAGTTTTATTGTACTTTTATTTTTGTGTAAGAAGGAAGATGTGTTGTGTTTATTCTCAATACTTCAGCGGTTGTATGGAATGTCAATAGCACAGTGCAGAATGTTATTCACGTAATAAATACAGTGAGCACAGCCAAATTCTACTGGATGTCATTTGCTTGCTGGAAATCGTGGAGGTTGGACGTGTTGGCCCTTCCTTTTTGGAAATACTTGACTAAAGGAATACCTGTGGAAGTTCTAGGTCTGGATTACTCAAGTACGAAATGGACGGAAAAAGGGGCCCAAAAATCAAGCACCCTTTTCCTGAGATAAAGTTAACTGAATGCACAAAAGAAATATAATTTGTTGAGGTCCGAGTGCTCTGAAATAATTTTCCAGTTCGGTATGTCTGCTCATGCCTCCATTGCACTTTGTACGAAAACAGGCAGCAATAGTGGAAACTCCTATAGCTGTGTGAACCAGATGCACACTGGTACCAGTTAAGCACAATAAAAGGAACTTTTATAAAACATCACTAAGGAGAAGATGAAGAGTGCTTTTATTGCAACGTGTAGCACTGTGCCATTGGCTTAGCGGTTTTCATGGTGACTGCCCACACTTGTGGACTTCTTACGGTTTGTTTATTAGCATCTTGTGGTAATTTTTGGGTATTCTGGGTTTCTTGACATACTTTCCCTTTTTGTGCTCCTTGTGTTTTTTTTTTGTGTTTTTTAACCAGGCTTTCCGTTTTTTGCTGTGTTATGGTTTCAATTTACTTTTATCATTATTTATTGTTTGTGAACTTCACTGCTGTATTAAATCTGAAGTATGTGTGCCAGCTTTACATCCAGCCTCCCACGTCTGACTTGCCCTACTTTCATTTTACTTATTTCTCGATTAAACATTTATTGCACAGCTCATTGGCTGGAATGAGTGGATGTCTCATGGTAGCCTCATTATCTGGAAGAGCCCAAACTGACTTGTTGGCTTAATATGCCCATATTAAACTTTCTTGTATGTGTATTGCGCATGTCTTTATATTTAGGAGTGTTTTATATGTAAGAGATGGAGCGATATGGACATATGAATGCAGACTATTTTGTACTTTTTTAAAAAGTGTTTTGCATGTGTGCAATTGTGTATAATAAAAAGGCCCGACATGTTGACTTTGCCAATGTTTGTTGATAATTAAAGCAGTCTTCAGACCGTCTTAAACATGATGCCCTGTCAAGGGCTTTCGATTGAAATATGCCCTGTAAAAAATAGGCTGTTAAACGTTTCGATTGAAGTAGACATGCTACTCACATGACTCTAAAGGATTCTAGGCTGGAGAAGCATAATGTTTATTTAGGAAAAATGTAAACAAAATTGTTGACTGGCTTGTTCTGTGCAGGAACTGAATTCTTAGTGCAACGTTTAATCTGTGCATGCATTTGTTTTTGCAGGTGAACTCTGCCTATGAAAATTACCTTAAACCTCTCTTACAAAGTACTCTATCAAAGCTATGAAGTTCCGAGTTTTGATTTTGGAGAATCTGTACTTGGAGCGCAAAAATAGCACATTACACTATTGTGGAGATTGAAAATCTACACTTAAAACCAACAGTTTAATATATTAAAGAATTATATATATGATTACTGAATTAATGAAGTTACAAACTTAATCAAGTGTAAATGTTATTTTATCTTTTGTCCCTTTGTGTTAGTTTAGTAACAAGACTATGGTGGTGGCAGACTACGCAGATACATTTTTAAAATAAAAGAAAACCCCTATAATAGACATGGCTGGTGAGATAAAATCTGTACACTAAGCAATTTAGGTTTGGAAAATCTCAATAAATAGTCTGCTATGAAAATAAGTGGGGGCGGGGGGCCTGTCTGTCAATGGATAATAAAACTGCTTGATTAACTTGTTCCAAACCGTCCAGTACCATGGCATATACATATTTATGCTTTGAAAGGATTCTCATTGCTACTTCAATATTTCTATTTGTAGATAATAAAGATTAATTTTTTCACTAATGACTTATGGTGACTGATTGTGTTGGAGCGAGAGTATTAAACCTTGGATGCATACAATAATCAATGAAACATGTCTTCACTGTGTTTCTGCAATCTACATTTCAAAGTAAGTCCTTTAAAGAGGAGGTACAACAGATGGGTAATTACTGCATCTTTCAAGTGAAATTGCAAGAAACATTGTGGCACAGATAAACAAATGTTTAGCATCGGATTAGCGTTACTTTTGTAACGCTGACCCAAAGTTAAAACCTTTTTGGGGATTAACAAACCAACGCTAAATTGTATGAGCGTTGGATTTGCATAGAAAAGTAACACAAAGCAACGCAAAACACTACTTTGTGTCCATGGGCAGTTACATGGGCGTTCCCATGCAACCAACCAGGTTTTTGTATGCAAAACCTTACCTACTAACATTAGTAGATGGGGTATAGCCTCCAAAATCAACACCACTGTAAAGCAGGCGTTAAAAGGAGAAATGTTTTAGTTTCTCCTTTATTTTCCAACTTTGCACGTGTGCTGCACTGAGCAGAAAACATACAAAGTAGGAAAAGCTTTGAAGTATGTCTAGGCATAGTATTTTGTACCTGTACAAAACCTATGCTAGACTCAGGCATGCACAATAGCTCTATGGCGTGAAGGTTTGTGCCCGGCGCATGGCAGCTGACATCGGCGCTGGCGCTAGGGGGAGGGGAGGAGAGTGCCATATCTCTGTGAATATGGCGCTCGTCTGCTCTTTTCTTGTCACGCAGCTCAGCCTCTTTGGAGACTTCGCTGCGTTCTGTGAGTTTTCAAAATGTTGGCCTGTGTGTTACTAAATTCTCTACTTTGCAGAACAAATTTTATATGAATTGCATTTTTTTCTTTTTTTTAAATAAACATGTCAGGTTGCGAGGAGTAAATGGAACACTTTCTCTCGTTAAACTAAGCTCCAGAAAACCAATCACAGGATCAGCAGAGGACTGGCTGATGCATTTAATTTATGCCCATTGTAAAGTTGTCAATTAACACTAAAGCAAACGTTTTTATTGTGCCCTAACCCTCATAGTCCATGTGAATTTAAAGCAATTTTCTCACGGGGTCTTTTCGGATATTTAGATTGTACATTAATGATTGTCCAGTTAAGGCCAAAATTCATCTTATATTCTTCTCTTGGTAAAACATTCCACCAGATGTCTTAAATGGACCAGAGAGAGTACACACTTATCAATGGCTTTGAAAGGAATAATACTTCAATCCTTTAACACAACATGAACATCCAAAGAAGCACAATCCTTCACCTTCCAATATACATGCACCTCAGTCAATAGCATTTTTTCGTATGACCACCTTTCCACTGAAAACGTCATGCCTTTTTCTGAAGCTACCTCTCATTTTTCTTTTGAAATGTTAAAATCACACAACTCCACAGAATTATCAACAAAAGCTACCACGCACTCTTCTTTAAGGTTGGACTTTTGCTCTTGCCTAACTCCTAATGTAATCGAAACAAGCAATCTTGGAACCAAGTTGCAACAACCAGGAATATAATTAACATTGAAATGATACTCCTATATTTCAGTAGCTTTCTAATGAGACGTGTGAAAGTTTTCTGAGTCCCAAACTATTGAGCAGAAAATCAATGGTTTATGATCCGTCTTGAAAGTGAACATCTTAGCCCACTAGTAAGTCTTAAACCGCTCAAAGACCCACAAACAAGCAAACGCTTCTTGTTCAATGGTGGAATAAATACTTTCATAATCATTAAGTGGTGCAAAAACTGCAGGTTGTTTTTTGCAGTCACCTATACTGTGAAACAATACTGCTCCCTATCTTTCACCAATGGCATCAGCATATACCATGTTGTGACTCATTTGACTAAATGGTGATAAGGGAGAGTGACTGACTAGGGATTTATTTAATTCTTCAAATGTAATTTATTTATTTATACCATTTATAAAGCGCGCCGTTACCGGGCGGTGTCCTGGCGCTGAAACGATATGTTTTCTCCACTATAGAACAAGTTGTTTCTTACAGGTCAAAGAGCCATGTTTTGATGTTTTTCCTAAAACTCAACAGATTAGTACTTTGTTTCAGGGGCGAGGGCAGTTTGTTCCAAATAGTGGAGGCTCCGGTGATAAAGCTACGTCCTCCCCATCGAGCTTTCTTTATCCGATCAATCTTAATTAGCCCTTTGTTAGCTGATCTTAGCTGTCTGCCAGGCGTGTATCGTTGGAAATGTTGTTGAAGGAAGGATGGACCGAGTCCATTCATTGCCTTGAACACCATACATAGTGATTTGAACATAATACGTTTCCGTATTGGGAGCCAATGCAATTTCCTCAATTCCTGAGCAACCGGTACAAATTTGGGTAGGCCGGTGATCAGTCGAGCAGCAGCGTTTTGCAGCATCTGCAGTTTGTTAAGAGTCCCTTGCTGGGCTTGCAGAAAAAGGCTATTGCAGTAATCAAGGCGGGACAGCACAAGTGCTGTCACCACCGTTTTCCTGCTATTGATAGATAGAAAAGGGAGAATTTTCCTAATAGGTTTCATTATCCAGTGAATGGAGGATGTTAGGGCATTAACTTGTGGTTTAAAAGATAGTTGCTTATCAATGAGCACACCCAGGTTTTTTACTGTCGTGGCTGGAATGGGTGGTACTCCCATTTCTTGAGGCCACCAGTTGGGGGTCCAGAGATTAGCGTCATTGCCAAAAAGAAGAACCTCAGTTTTTGAGGAATTCAGTTTAAGGCAATTAGTAGCCATCCATGAACTCACTGCAATCATGCAGTCCTGAAACCTTGCCGCTGTTGATTCTTCTTGCCCTGGGAGCAGAGATACCACAATTTGTGTATCATCTGCGTAAGATGTCAGCTCAAAACCAAATGAACGAATCACCGGGGCGAGGGAGGAGACATAAATATTAAATAGTGTGGGACTCAGGGAAGAACCCTGAGGGACCCCTCCTGGGAGTTTGAATGGTCTACATTAAAAATCTCCCAGGGCCACCATCTGAATCTGTCAGTTAGGAAGGACTTCAGCATGCTCAGGGCTGTCCCTCGAATTCGGCAGACTTCTAGACGGTCCACCAAGATGTTATGATGGACCGTGTTGAAGGCCGCGGATAGGTCAAGGAGCACCAGGATTGCTCGTCCTCCTGCGTCCATCACCTTCCTAATCTCTTCCGTGGATTTAATAAGGGCAGTCTCGGTACTGTGGCCCTCCCTAAACCCGTGTTGAGCTACATCCAGGCATTGAGAGGACCTGAGAAAGTCACAAAGCTGAGCATTCATGACTTTCTCAATGAGTTTGGCCGGAAGTGGAAGCCTGGCTATGGGCCGATAGCTATTGGGATCAGAGATGTCAAGAGTTGGTTTTTTGAGCAAGGGAGCAATTGAAACTTGTTTACAGCATATTGGATACGCTCCACGTTCAAACATCGCATTGAATAGCTCAGTTAGCATGAATGATATGGGAGTAGCTGCGAGTTGTGCCACTGAGGCTGGGCAGGGATCATGAGGTGAGCCTGATTTTGTTCCTAGTAACAACTTTTCTATTTCTTCCGCTTTCACCGGATGAAAAACTAAGAGTTCCGCCTTTTGTGGGTTCATCAGTGTAGTCCTATGTGTTCCTTCAAGAAGAGACCCCCCCACTTGATGTTCTAAGGCTGAGAAAATCTGCTCCACTTTGTTTAAAAAGAACTTGGCGAGATTCTCGCAGAGTTCTAAACTTGGGGGAATACTGACTGATTTGGGAGTGATCAAACTGGTCACTGTCTCAAAGAGTTCTCTAGAGGAGTTTTTTGCTTTCTCAATTCTAGCAGAGAAATACGCGCTTTTCGCTTTCTTAATCAATTCTTTATATATCTTTTGGCAGGCTTTAAGTTTAGTTTTATCTGCCTGTAAATACTCTGTACGCCATATGCGCTCCAGTTTTTTACAGGTCCCCTTGTGATCTCTTAACTCTTGAGAGAACCAGGGAGCAGATGGTACTGTGCGCGTAGGGTGACAAAGTTTAGGCTGTGCTAGAAGAGTACATGCTTGATTTATTGTTCTCTCTCCCAAATACATTTTTCAAAATTTTCAAGAACAGCCGTGGTATTCTGTTCAGATTTATCAAGAAATCTGAACTAAAATGCACACAAACCTAGATAGGATCTTAGTAGATCTTTTTCTGTGGGAGATCTCTTAGACTCAATGGACTTGATGCAGTTTTTTTTAGGGTCAAATACCTTACTCAGTAATGGCATGTCCCAAGTACTCTACTTATTCTGTTTTGGATTGTCATAACTCTTTCTTTTAGAATTTTAATTACTTGAGTTAACTTAAATTGCATAGCACAACAGATTTTGCGAAAAGTAATGAGGTCATTTTGGAAGGCAACAACAACTTACAAACCTCCAAAAAGAGCATGCATTAGTTTCAGCAACACAGATGCCACTGGTGCTAATCCAAACAGCATGCAACTGTCACTGAGAGCACCATTCGATGTTATCAATGTTGTTACATGTCTGCAGCTCCATCTAACTGAATTTTGAGTTGGAGCTGAAAATTACAAATATTTGTTTGGTAAGCAATCTCAAACATGCTCACTATTTTAACAAGCCTGCTCTTTTGCAAACTAAAACTATAAGCAACACCACTGATGAATCTACTGGCTCATTAACACCCTCATCTTGTAATTCATTAAGTAATGCTGATAGTTCTTTGCCAGCACTTTGGGTTAAGTTCCTTAATTTATGTTTTGTTGGAGCTGCATTCCCATTCAGCGTTATATTATGTGATAATATTTTAACCTTGCCTAATCTTTTAGTGAAAACATTTTTAAACTGCATTATGATGGAGTCAATTCCTTTTTCAACTGTCTGTATTTACGGCTGCGTATTTACGGCTGCGACGCAATTGCAGTTGTTGTGTTTCTATCTAGGACCCTAATTCGATATTCCCGATTTATGCCCTTATATGGCTATAATAAATAACATCCTTATAGAGGCATAAGAATCATATCCATATTTAGTAATAGCCCATGCAGTCCAAATACGGCATGGCTACTCCCCTAGACTCCTAGAAAGTACAACGCGTTCTTTAAACAAACCAAGCCTCCAGCAGCCCGGGAAATCCCCCTGCTCTAGTTTTGATTTGCACAAGAACTCCTAGAGTCAGAAAGAACTGTTAGTTCTTGGTGACGTCTTATGTCCAAACCTTACGTCAAACCCGGCACCTTTCAGGTATAAATATACCAACAGTTGCCTTAAGCAAACACACGGTGGTTTGGAGCAGAGCGGCTATCTACTTGCCCGGAAGCCCAGCTGATGCGAGAGCCGAAGGAAGCCGCCCCTCCCTTTTGACGCACTGAGAAAGACGCTGTCTTTTCTCGCGCCGAGAAATCCAGCTCCGGTGTTTCCAGTCACCCTTGTGGGTTGCTGGGAGATCGAGTCCTGAGAGAGAGATACAAGCCCTCCTACATTCTATTACCAAGGTACGGAGCTGACTAAATCCTTAAAAGAATTCTTGATTCAGATTCCTTGGCAAAAACCAACGTAACTTAAAACTGCTACTTACTCCTTCCCACGTATTAGGCTTAGGTCAGGCACACCGGGGTAGGCGTAGATTAGAAGCACCAGTTGAGTACGTTAATGTTTTTATGTATGTATATATTTTATCTATTTTAAAGTATCATATGGCTAAGAAACCATATCAATGCTTTTACAGTATTATTTCATGATCCTCCTTTTACTGTACGCACTTTACTTCATGATAAGTATTGCAATTGTGGCAATTCATTTCTCTTGCATGAGAAAGAAGACTGCTCAATAAATAACACCTTTTATTGAAAACGCCCGTCTCTCTGTTTCTCTGCACTCTGGTGAAACTAAGTATGCACGATTGACTGAGTGAAATACCTGTCTATTGTTTTCACACGACTCTAGAGATACACTCTTTATTCTGAGGGAGCAAAGTTGTCATGTCATGAAACTAATCCCTTCTTGTCTAAATCAGGACAGTTAACTCTTTCCTGAACATTCGAGAAAGTTTCTAGTGACCTCTGAGCTAGCTGGCAAAATTAATTAAGTCTAATATAGTCAGTAGAGACCTAGTCGACCTCAGTCCTACGTCTACACTGCTGTTTATATTATTCCAATGCGCAGAGCCTATTGGGAATATAGGAACTACACTGCATGGCGCCCAACGTTTGGTAAGGCGATAATCTAACGCAAGACATTAGAGTAACTCAGTCGTGCTTTTTCACACAGACCCTTTTCCCGTAAAAACTCCAAAAGACGTCTGGAGTGGGTAAAAGGTTAAAATCCGCAGGAACTTAGTAGGAAGAGATTCCTATGTATAGTTTTTGGTTTAGTCAACGTTGAAGGATACAGTGTTCCAAAATATTGTGCACCTAATCTTTGTTTTCCTTGAAACTTGATCTGCAAAAAAACTTTCTGTCAGTAAAATGGTGGAAAGTGATGATGAAACAGATAGAGCTCGATTAGCAGCTCAACTCCTAGCGGATGACACAAATCTCCCAAGAAAATTACCCGAATGCTATTATCATTCCGGTTAATGTAAGAAGAACTATAACAAAAAAACTTATAGAAAATAGAGTATCATCACGAGGTGGTACAGTCATATTCGTGGTAGAGGCCCATGAATATCGGCAGACAGAGGTATTCTATTCATGGATACATTTTCCAGCAGCACACGCTGTGACACGAATTCCACTATTACAAAATAGAGGAACCTCCGGATGAATACACTCCTTTCGAGGACGTTGAAATCCCACTAACTTACCAAGAGCACCTGCTCTGATTTAATGGCACCCTAAAACATCAAAATCACATCAGCAGGCTCGGTCCACTAGGTAGACCAGGAGCCACATGGCCGGTTCTAGCCAGCTACACACCACATCCAGACATTGAAACACTGTCAGACGGGAACTTTTAGCTCAGCCAAAACAACTAATTAAAATACATAGACAATTAGTCCAATATGTAATGCGGACTTCAACAGTCCAACCAGCAATAAAAATTCCACAGACCACCCCTCACCAGGGGAACACAAATAAAATCACACCACAAAATATACAATCAGCCATTGGAACAAATTCCATTCTGGTTAGCACAAAAAATCACTCAGATAGAGGCAGTATTTCCAAATACTACGCCTACTGAGAAACACAGAATTCTGACTATCTGTCTTCCAATGGGATCGCACCACATGTGTAGGAGGACTGTGACACTTGGGGCACAGTCTTTGCTTCGATTTACACAAAAACACATGGTGTTCCGTCCATGGCGGTTATACCAGACGTACTAAGACAGATTCAAAATGAATACGGTCCAGAACCTGCTTTAACTCTGGGTATGAAATTACTGAAAGACTTCAAGCAGGTCTCGGCTATATTATTAGCCAACATTAAAGGAGAAGCAGCATCTGTGGCGATCCGCCAGAAATTGAAAGAAACAGATCTAGAAGAACAACCTTTTGAACTTGCCAGAATCATAGAAAAATCCTATGAAGAACTAGGAAGAGATAGTTTGGGTGGGAAACCACTAAAACCACAACGAATTGAAAGTCCTGAAAAAACTTGTATTAAAAATAATCTGAATACTCCAAAAAAGAGTTGGGATGGTAACAAACAATCCACTCCCAAAGACAAACGTTTCCAGTCCAGAGGAAGGTCTTCTCAATGGAGAGAAAGATCTCTGGACCGAGGACACAAATCTCCCCAGAGGGAGCCCTCTGAGAAAAGATACAACCTTAGAGATAGGGATAAATTGAGAAAACCTGATGGATAAAGATATTGATACACGTCCCTCTCGATCTTTTCAGACTTCCTCACAGAAATCGGAAAGAAGAGGACGGTCAGAACACAAAGAAGAGCACGTCAAGTCCAAAGACAAGGAACCTGCTCATCAAAGTAAAAAATTACAATTTCCAAGAAAGAAGGTAGCCAGTATTAAAATAATAAAACATGCCGAGGATACTGAGGACACAACTGAAAAACGTAGAGTGGGCCCAGACAATGCTAGACAGCGCAGCAGAAGTGACCATAGTTCGCAAGATACCGATGAATCTTCTGGAGACAGTGGACACGAATGAATACATTCAAGTGGAAACTGCAGACACCAGAGTTAGCAAAGCCCATAAATTATACGAAATAACATTGCTTATAGAGGGGGACAAGACTAGGAAAGTAAGGGGTCTCTTTTGGGATAACTTATCTAAAGGCTATGACGTCCTGTTAGCTGAGAAAGACTGGCCACCAGAGTTTGTCAGGGAGTGCCCTCATGGCGAAGAAATGATTATGCCTGCCTTCTCAAATCATATTCCAATTCATAAAAAATATACACTTGCAAGAAAATGGGCAGTGGCCCAAGCTCCTGCATTATACAAAAATCATGTAGGATGGGATGAGGACTCTCCTCCTCACAAAATCCAGTTAAAAAAATCAGCCCACTGCACAAAGGAAGTATCCTGTTAAACAAGAAGCTAAAAAACAAGTCAGGGACATCTGAGATCAACCTGAATACCAGGGGGTGATTGAAACATGCACCTCACAAATGAACAATCCTTTGTTTCCTGTCTCCAAGCCAGACGATTCATATCGTCTAGTTTTGGACTACAGACACCTCCCAATGTTTGGTAAGGCGATAATCTAACGCAAGACATTAGAGTAACTCAGTCATGCTTTTTCACACAGACCCTTTTCCGGTAAAAACTCCAATAGACGTCGAGTGGGTAAAAGGTTAAAATCCGCAGGAACTTAGTAGGAAGAGATTCCTATGTATAGTTTTTGGTTTAGTCAACGTTGAAGGATACAGTGTTCCAAAATATTGTGCACCTAATCTTTGTTTTCCTTGAAACTTGATCTGCAACAAAACTTTCTGTCAGTAAAATGGTGGAAAGTGATGATGAAACAGAGAGCTCGATTAGCAGCTCAACTCCTAGCGGATGACACAAGTCTCCAAGAAAATGACCCGAATGCTATTAACATTCCGGTTAATGTAAGAAGAACTGTAACTAAAAAACTTATAGAAAATAGAGTATCATCAAGAAGTGGTACAGTCATATTCGTGGTAGAGGCCCATGAATATCGGCAGACAGAGGTATTCTATTCATGGATACATTTTCCAGCAGCACACGCTGTGACACACGAATTCCACTATTACAAAATAGAGGAACCTCCAGATGAATACACTCCTTTCGAGGACGTTGAAATCCCACTAACTTACCAAGAGCACCTGCTCTGGTTTAATGGCGCCCTAAAACATCAAAATCACATCAGCAGGCTCGGTCCACTAGGTAGACCAGGAGCCACATGGCCGGTTCTAGCCGGCTACACACCACATCCAGACATTGAAACACTGTCAGACGGGAACTTTTAGCTCAGCCAAAACAACTAATTAAAATACATAGACAATTAGTCCAATATGTAATGCGGACTTCAACAGTCCAACCAGCAATAAAAATTCCACAGACCACCCCTCACCAGGGGAACACAAATAAAATCACACCACAAAATATACAATCAGCCATTGGAACAAATTCCATTCTGGTTAGCACAAAAAATCACTCAGATAGAGGCAGTATTTCCAAATACTACGCCTACTGAGAAACACAGAATTCTGACTATCTGTCTTCCAATGGGATCGCACCACATGTGTAGGAGGACTGTGACACTTGGGGCACAGTCTTTGCTTCGATTTACACAAAAACACATGGTGTTCCGTCCATGGCGGTTATACCAGACGTACTAAGACAGATTCAAAATGAATACGGTCCAGAACCTGCTTTAACTCTGGGTATGAAATTACTGAAAGACTTCAAGCAGGTCTCGGCTATATTATTAGCCAACATTAAAGGAGAAGCAGCATCTGTGGCGATCCGCCAGAAATTGAAAGAAACAGATCTAGAAGAACAACCTTTTGAACTTGCCAGAATCATAGAAAAATCCTATGAAGAACTAGGAAGAGATAGTTTGGGTGGGAAACCACTAAAACCACAACGAATTGAAAGTCCTGAAAAAACTTGTATTAAAAATAATCTGAATACTCCAAAAAAGAGTTGGGATGGTAACAAACAATCCACTCCCAAAGACAAACGTTTCCAGTCCAGAGGAAGGTCTTCTCAATGGAGAGAAAGATCTCTGGACCGAGGACACAAATCTCCCCAGAGGGAGCCCTCTGAGAAAAGATACAACCTTAGAGATAGGGATAAATTGAGAAAACCTGATGGATAAAGATATTGATACACGTCCCTCTCGATCTTTTCAGACTTCCTCACAGAAATCGGAAAGAAGAGGACGGTCAGAACACAAAGAAGAGCACGTCAAGTCCAAAGACAAGGAACCTGCTCATCAAAGTAAAAAATTACAATTTCCAAGAAAGAAGGTAGCCAGTATTAAAATAATAAAACATGCCGAGGATACTGAGGACACAACTGAAAAACGTAGAGTGGGCCCAGACAATGCTAGACAGCGCAGCAGAAGTGACCATAGTTCGCAAGATACCGATGAATCTTCTGGAGACAGTGGACACGAATGAATACATTCAAGTGGAAACTGCAGACACCAGAGTTAGCAAAGCCCATAAATTATACGAAATAACATTGCTTATAGAGGGGGACAAGACTAGGAAAGTAAGGGGTCTCTTTTGGGATAACTTATCTAAAGGCTATGACGTCCTGTTAGCTGAGAAAGACTGGCCACCAGAGTTTGTCAGGGAGTGCCCTCATGGCGAAGAAATGATTATGCCTGCCTTCTCAAATCATATTCCAATTCATAAAAAATATACACTTGCAAGAAAATGGGCAGTGGCCCAAGCTCCTGCATTATACAAAAATCATGTAGGATGGGATGAGGACTCTCCTCCTCACAAAATCCAGTTAAAAAATCAGCCCACTGCACAAAGGAAGTATCCTGTTAAACAAGAAGCTAAAAAACAAGTCAGGGACATCTGAGATCAACCTGAATACCAGGGGGTGATTGAAACATGCACCTCACAAATGAACAATCCTTTGTTTCCTGTCTCCAAGCCAGACGATTCATATCGTCTAGTTTTGGACTACAGACACCTCCCAATGTTTGGTAAGGCGATAATCTAACGCAAGACATTAGAGTAACTCAGTCATGCTTTTTCACACAGACCCTTTTCCGGTAAAAACTCCAATAGACGTCGAGTGGGTAAAAGGTTAAAATCCGCAGGAACTTAGTAGGAAGAGATTCCTATGTATAGTTTTTGGTTTAGTCAACGTTGAAGGATACAGTGTTCCAAAATATTGTGCACCTAATCTTTGTTTTCCTTGAAACTTGATCTGCAACAAAACTTTCTGTCAGTAAAATGGTGGAAAGTGATGATGAAACAGAGAGCTCGATTAGCAGCTCAACTCCTAGCGGATGACACAAGTCTCCAAGAAAATGACCCGAATGCTATTAACATTCCGGTTAATGTAAGAAGAACTGTAACTAAAAAACTTATAGAAAATAGAGTATCATCAAGAAGTGGTACAGTCATATTCGTGGTAGAGGCCCATGAATATCGGCAGACAGAGGTATTCTATTCATGGATACATTTTCCAGCAGCACACGCTGTGACACACGAATTCCACTATTACAAAATAGAGGAACCTCCAGATGAATACACTCCTTTCGAGGACGTTGAAATCCCACTAACTTACCAAGAGCACCTGCTCTGGATTAATGGCGCCCTAAAACATCAAAATCACATCAGCAGGCTCGGTCCACTAGGTAGACCAGGAGCCACATGGCCGGTTCTAGCCGGCTACACACCACATCCAGACATTGAAACAATGTCAGACCGGGAACTTTTAGCTCAGCTAAAACAACTAATTAAAATACATAAACAATTAGTCCAATATGTAATGCGGACTTCAACAGTCCAACCAGCAATAAAAATTCCACAGACCACCCCTCACCAGGGGAACACAAATAAAATCACACCACAAAATATACAATCAGCCATTGGCAAAATACCCGCAAAACGGGAACAAATTCCATTCTGGTTAGCACAAAAAATCACTCAGATAGAGGCAGTATTTCCAAATACTACGCCTACTGATAAAAACACAGAATTCTGACTATCTGTCTTCCAATGGGGATCGCACCACATGTGGAGGACTGTGACACTTGGGGCACAGTCTTTGCTTCGATTTACACAAAAACACATGGTGTTCTGTCCATGGCGGTTATACCAGACGTACTAAGACAGATTCAAAATGAATACGGTCCAGAACCTGCTTTAACTCTGGGTATGAAATTACTGAAAGACTTCAAGCAGGTCTCGGGTGTATTATTAGCCAACATAAAAGGAGAAGCAGCATCTGTGGCGATCCGCCAGAAATTGAAAGAAACAGATATAGCAGAACAACCTTTTGAACTTACCAGAATCATAGAAAAATCCTAGGAAGAGATAGTTTGGGTGGGAAACCACTAAAACCACAACTAATTGAAAGTCCTGAAAAAACTTTTAATAAAAATAATCTGAATACTCCAAAAAAGAGTTGGGATGGTAACAAACAATCCACTCTCAAAGAAAAACGTTTCCAGTCCAGAGGAAGGTCACCTCAACGGAGAGAAAGATCTCCGGACCGAGGACACAAATCTCCCCAGAGGGAGCCCTCTGAGAAAAGATACAACCTTAGAGATAGGGATAAATTGAGAAAACCTGATAGATATCAAGATATTGATACACGTCCCTCTCTATCTTTTCAGACTTCCTCACAGAAATCGGAAAGAAGAGGACGGTCAGAACACAAAGAAGAGCACGTCAAGTCCAAAGACAAGGAACCTGCTCATCAAAGTAAAAAATTACAATTTCCAAGAAAGAAGGTAGCCAGTATTAAAATAATAAAACATGCCGAGGATACTGAGGACACAACTGAAAAACGGAGAGTGGGCACAGACAATGCTAGACAGCGCAGCAGAAGTGACCATAGTTCGCAAGATCCTGATGAATCTTCTGGAGACAGTGGACACGAATGAATACATTCAAGTGGAAACTGCAGACACCAGAGTTAGCAAAGCCCATAAATTATACGAAATAACATTGCGTATAGAGGCGGACAAGACTAGGAAAGTAAGGGGTCTCTTTTGGGATAACGTATCTAAAGGCTAGGACATCCTGTTAGCTGAGAAAGACTGGCCACCAGAGTTTGTCAGGGAGTGCCCTCATGCCAAAGAAATGATTATGCATGCCTTCTCAAATCATATTCCAATTCATAAAAAATATACACTTGCAAGAAAATGGGCAGTGGCCCAAGCTCCTGCATTATACAAAAATCATGTAGGATGGGATGAGGACTCTCCTCCTCACAAATTCCAGTTAAAAAATCAGCCCACTGCACAAAGGCAGTATCCTGTTAAACAAGAAGCTAAAAAACAAGTCAGGGAGATCTGAGATCAACTTGAATACCAGGGGGTGATTGAAACATGCACCTCACAAATGAACAATCCTTTGTTTCCTGTCTCCAAGCCAGACGATTCATATCGTCTAGTTTTGGACTACAGACACCTAAACTCGTGTCGCAAAACATTTGCAGTACAAAACTCACACAGTGCAGCACTAATGAATAACATCGTGCGCAAAAAATATAAAACGACATTAGACATCTCTAATGGATTCTTTTGTCAAAACATTGCACCTGAAAGCAGGTATTTGACCGCTTTCTCAATAATGGGGTCACAACAACACTTCTGTCGACTCCCACAGGGATTCAAGAATAGCCCAGGATTATTCTCAGCAAGAGTAACAGAGTTACTACAAATATATAATGATGAGGCATTATCTTATGTCGAGGACATCTATCTAACAGATGATGACCTGGAGACACACTTGAAAAGAGTGAACACCATAATACTTGGGTTTGCAGCTGAGGGTTACAAATTCAACTTTAAAAAGTCATGAATTGCCCATCTAACTGTCCTATTTTTAGGATATGAATTATCAAGTGAAGGCAAAAGCCTAGCAGACAACTTCTTAGAGAAGTGTGCTGTACTCCAAGCACCTAAAACGCTGAAGAACTTACAATCAATACTAGGTTTCCTGAATTTCTGAAGAACATACATTCTAAATTATGCAGAGAGGGTTAAACCTCTCTATGAATTAATCAAAACCAGATTTCAAACCAATAAATTGGACTCAGAAACACACAGAAATTTTAAGATCATTGCAAACAGACATGTTAGCTAAAACAAAATTGCAAACACGCGAAAACGTACGCAACCTTGTAATCCGAGTCATCCCAGGAAGATGCGGATTCACGTACCTAACCTCTAATGAGGGAGAAACGGTACCAATAGCTTACAAATCTCACTTGTACACACAAGCTGAAATGAAATTCAGTTCAACTGAAAAAATCCTAATAGCGGTTCAAACTGCTGTAGCAAAAGAAAAGCCCAAGGCAGAAGGATATCTGTTTTAACAGCAGAATCAGCCTTTGAGGCATTAACAAGCCCACGCAATTTGACTGCTGTGGCATTAGATCCAAAATGGATACAATGGGAAAATTCTCTTGCTGCAGAAGACGTGAAATACTATTTTGACCCAAAAATGAAAAAACTAGAAGATCTAGAATATGAAGAAGAATATCCTCTGCCAATCGAAATTCTGCCTCTCGAACAGTACACATGTGTAATCTACATGGACAGATTTGCACAACACTACGATGTAGAGAAATATTCCTCCAACACAGCGTGCGCGATTGTTAAAGGTCGCTGGCGCTTTGGTAAATTCAGACCAATAATAACCAAAACTGAATCACTTAGAAACTGTTCAGCTCAGCGAGCTGAAATAAGATCTTTAAAGATGGCGCTTGAAAATGCCGATCGCGAATTCCCCACACTAATAGTGTGTGATTCGCATAACTGCGTCAAGTCTTACAATAATGACTTGCAGAATTGGGTTCAAAACGATTACAAAGGTGACACAGGTGCCACAATAAAGCATAAAAAACTTTGGGAACAAGTAGTTATTTTGCAGAAAGAACTACGAAAGACTCACGTGATACATACACTTAGTCATCAACGTGATGGCGTTCACGTTGCAGGGAATTCATTGGCTAACAGAGCCACAGCTGAAGCGGTTCAACCGGCTTCCGTAGCCACAAAAAAGCGTTCTAAAAAATACATAGACAGAGAAACCATGCTAGCGGTAAAAGCCTCGTTAAAAGGCGACTATGCAGCATTACCTCTCGGCTATCCACTCAATAATACATACATAATTGATGCAAACTCCGTTCTCTTTGCTCAAATCCCTGGAGTGGGGGATAGAGTAATTCCAAACACGAATCGGAGAATCTTCTTGATTGAAGACGCACACATGGGATTGGGTCTTAGACACTTAGAGATCAAGGAATCTCTAAAAGAATTACAATCAGAATACTGGTGGCCGGGGATGAGCTTGCAACATTACAAATTTGCAAAGGATTGTCCAAACTGCAACAGAGATCGCAGTCGTGAACCGGACCAGACTAGTGCCAGGACACCATTATTAGAAAGCATAAGACTATCTATACGCAAAAATCCAGCAGGAGAAATGCGATCCCATAAATATTAAGACTAGATTCACTTAAAATGCAGACACCAGCAATCGGCTGACGCCAGAACGGTTATACAAAGATTTGCGAGTCTTTATCGGCACATACGCAATTGGCATGCTACATTCTGACCAGGGTCCTGCGTTTAGCTCTAGGGCTTACAAGGAGGCCATGGCCAGCATGGGCATTGCATTGCGGTACTCTTCTGCATTCCATCCTGAGGGAAATGCGGTAGTGGAAAGAAAAAACCGTGACATAAAGCAATCTATAACGGCGAGGGTATTAGGTTCGGGTGATGGGTGGGTCAAACATTTAACAAGTGTCCAACGTAGTCTTAATAATCTGCCAAGAAATTCTCTAAAAGGTTTCACTCCATACGAACTATTGTTCGGTACTAGAATGCATATTCAGGATCTTGATTGTCACACTTCAGTGGTAGAAGAAAAAGCCTTTGATATCAAAGACCGTTTGGCTGTTTTATAGGACTTAAATGAAACAAGAAGATGTCTGAGTAATATAAAGTTAAAGCCAACAGCCACTGAAGAAAAACCACCTGTCCCAGCAAGACCTGTCTGGATTCCAAAGATTGGGGATCTAGTCAGAGAAAAGATTGCGGTGAAGAAGGAATTTGGGCCTTCTTACAGAAAAGCAGTACCTATCTTAGCTGTCAGCGGAACAAGATCAGTTGTACTACCGCCCCTTGCTGGTAAAAAGGAGAACCGAGTTGTATCCATCGACCTGGTAAAACCACAATCATGTGGCCAATAATAAGTAGTAGGCCCAGTGGACTCCCAAGAAATAGCAGAAGACCAAATCTTGCTACAATCCAAGAGGTTCAAACTGAGAGACTAATCACATTTGATAAACCTGCAGTGAATAAAAAAGGACTATGCAACAAAGCCATGTAACTTGTGCCTCTTGAAACCCAAATTGCAACAGTTTGTCAAGCAACACCTGTCTACAATGATGTAGCTTCAGACTATACTAATGTAACAAAGAAAGATGCAAAGACAAATGAAAATCCGGAAGCAATTCCAACAATTGACAGAACTGCATCTGGCTACTTCATCAATTTCGATGACTTTTCTGATGATCCAAGCGAGCATGAAGAAACGCCAGCAACAAAAATTTTCAAAGACAAAGTAATTGAACTTTTTCACCAACTAAAAGAAACATATCTGATTTCACCATGGATTAAATTTTGGATTGTGTTAGGTGTACTTTTCCTCCTACTTTGGCTCATCATGGTTCTATGTTTGGGAAAATTCATTGAAGGAAAATATAGTACAATGGACACAGCAAGTCAGAACATCAACTTGGTCCTAAAGCCTCACAAGTCATCTCACATCGAGAAAAGAGAACTGTCATCAGTGAACATCACAGCCAATCCAATACCCGGTGGGGTAGCATGGGACAAAACGGACTATGAAATTTATGGCCCGATTGAGCTCTTGAAATATCCACACCAGTTCAAGGTTTCATTAAGTGACTTTGTAAAACCAAGTACTTTCTCTGATGATTGGGCCTTTGAAAACATTAATAATATGATGTCAGATTTAGTAATGTCAGCTTAATTCACAGAACATGATTATTTGCAGGGTTCAGCAAAATATGAAGAAATGTACTGCTATAATCATTTTGGTCATCACTATTTGCATAAAACTGCACAACCTAGAAATGTTTTTAATTATAACCAATGGGAACATTGTGCAACACCGCCTAAAGGCAGCTCGAAAACATTTTATGAGAAATTCCCATACTTCTCAGGGTTTAACACAAGTCATGCAGAAACGTTTTATTTTAAAATGTTAAATAAGACAGGAATGAAAACAATGTTGACAAATACTAAATTTAATTTTTCTGAAACATTTTATGAAAAAATGACTACATTTGGTTTTGAATTCTGGAAAAACAACATTGAAACAAAAACCATCTGGGGTACAAAAGAATGGCAGGTCCAAGGTTTAGAAGCATTATTTAGAGCCTTCATGATCCCAGAACAATTAATACTCCTGAATGACACCATTCAGCAAACGACCTGTCTTGGTCTAGCAAAGATAAAAGACTTACATAAACCGTCTATTCCGAAGCCAATACCTGATAGTAATAGCACTACAGATGTTGAGATAGACGTATCCCATATTTTACACCAAAACAGAACAAATCCTGATTGGCAAAAATGGTTGATCTGGCCCACAGACACAAATAACTGTCAAGATAGATTCTTGAACAAAATACAGTGGTTAAAACTGAACAGGCCAAACCCAAGATACTCCCAGAGACAACATCCAGGGATAGTTACAACATACATTGTAGGGAAACTATGCCTTGAGTGGCAACAAAAATCCACACTGACTGAAATTAAGCAACACTTGACTTTACTTAAAGACGGTGCTGACTTGCGTGATTTCATACTGGGACCACGCAAACAGCATCAAAAACATTTCATATACGCCGGTATATACGCTGCTTACAACGAGGTTTGGAAAGTAACACAAATTGAAACAGCTGAAAAAATACGAGACATTGATTGTATTCATTTGGAAAAATAACTTTCTGTTGTGGACAATGGGTTAACGACTCTGTCCTCCGGAATATATTCACTGGACAGCATTGTATCATCTGCTATTGATATACTAGAGCAGGACTTACTAATGTTACAACATGGTCAGTCTCAATTGCGTTCTATTGTACAACTTGGCTGGACATTGCAAAATCTGCATTCAGGCTACGTGCCATGGCGTTTAATCAACATAACGTCATTATTCTCGATCTTTAACCTTACTGATAAACAAATCAGTTTGGCACAAAAAGGAGCAGATTATACGATTCTGAGCATTGAAAAACTTGAGAGATTACCATTGACAATGTCAGAAAGACCTGTCATTGAATGGATAATACATGGAACGATTACAATCCCAATAACAACTTTCCAGTTTAAGTATTGCCAAAAATATATACCAGCAGGCCTGTATGAAAGGTTGGGTAAAGGATACATCAAGTCAACATGGAAATTACCTTATACACACAAATGTTATAGTGAAGGGAAAAAGGAGGTATTTCTTAGTGGTAACAATTGTAAACAAGCATCTGCAATGCAATAGGTTTTGCATTTGGGCGCATAGAGCCGCACAGAGGATGCCCCGAGATGCCGGAGCTCACGTCAGCAGCGCCAAAGAGTCTCTCTTACCTGTTCGTCATCCCCGCTAGGGCAAGCATTGAAGAAGCCGCCGCCTGCGATGCGCTCGAGACGGGTGGGGGTTAAACGAGACCGCGAAACTTTGTTTCTCGCCCTCAGCTTCTTGCTTCCGAAAGGCAGCGCTGATCCCCGCCCCGGCCACGAAGTCAGCCCCGGCGCCTCGCAGTGCTGGGCGGGGGCGGAGGGTGGGACCAGAGAGGCCGAGAGCGCGCAGGCGCCATCTTGGACTGACAGCCTGGGATTTATGAATGAAAGTTAGTCACACTGAAGGCCAGCGTTGAATTGGCTTAAACAGCCACTTGCGTTAGACATATTTAATTGCAAATGGTCGCTGTGCATTTGAAACACTCTTCCCATAATTTAGGAGTAATAATTGTTTAACACAAGAAAAACGAGTCAGGTCCCGGGCCGTGCTGTGATTGGCTGACGTCACGGGTGTGTCCCGGGCCGGCAGCCAATCACAGCGCGGCCCGGGAATGACGTCACAGGGGTGTCCCGGGCCGGCAGCCAATCGCAGCGCGGCCCAGGACAAAGGGGCGGGGCTTAAAAAACACAGCGAAACGCCCCCGAATCGCGTTTAAGAGAAAGCGCGATTGACAGCCTCTGTCTCCCAATGGCTAGCCTCCATTTATGGAGCTAGCCAATGAGAGACAGAGGCGGGTCATCATCCGACATAGAACTCAAGAGGTTTTTTAGCGCATGCGCACTACGTGCGCACTTGCAGGCAAAACCTAAAAATCACTAAGCGGTACACTTTTGTGTCAAGGTATTAACTTGCATGGAGCCTGTGAAGGGTCTTCAAATAACCTTTCATGTCACCTTCCCGGCACTCCTGCAACACAGATAGAGCCATTCTTTAGACAGCTTTCCAACGGGAGCTACGTTCTAATAAGTGACCACAGCTGTTGTGGCATGGTGCCAGGAAAAGCCTATCTCGTGAGCCTTAGTTCCATGGTCACTTGCTGTATGCAAGTATTGTATCCAAACAGCAATCCAGACATGGAGGCGGCAATATGGCCTTCTTTGAATATCTCTTCTATACGAATTGATACTTTAAGCAGAATGAAGTCAGTTCTTTTACAGACAACTGTGCCTGTAACCTCGTCCAAAGAAACGTATGATCTGAAAGTTGCAAGGACAGCGGCAGAGATACATTCCCTATTATCAACAAATTGCCCCGTGCATTTCGTAGAAATGTTAGGTCAAATCTTAAACATGTCTGATACCAGTGGCATCGCACATGTATTTAAGACAATTTTTTCGGGACTGTTAGCACCCTTTGAAACAGTTCTGGGCATTTTCCCGAATTTTGTTCATTCATTTTTCGGCGGCCTGCCTCTTCTATTGGGACTCGTAGCAGGAATTTTATTTTTGATCCTTCTGCTCCGATATGGCAAACCAAGCAACAGACAAAGCTTCAGCTACGATGGAAGAAACGATCCTAGCAATACGCTACCGAGACCGAATCACTAAAGTCATCGGATTAGCACGGCTAAGAGACTTGAATACAACATGGTTTCTTTCATTCAGACCCATCTGGCAGAATTGCATCTTACCTGTGCTTCGATGTCTGCTATGCGGAGAAGAATGCGTGTTGGACGTCTGTCTTACACTAACATCAGCAGTACCAATGGATATCGATTCTTTGCTAGGTCCTGTAACGACTCATGCATTGTGTTGTCCCCAGCGGCTACCTATTCTGATGACGGCATTCGTTGAGACTTCACCACTACGAGTAGGTGGCGGCAAAGTACGAGAGGAAAGCAGCACCAAACAGGTACAACCTTCTGTGAGCATTGCTGACCCAGACATCGATGATAGCAATCATTCTCACATGTGCACAATTTCAACTTTTTCGAACTTGGTTGAACTTTCACCTGATGTTGTAGACCAATTTTTTGCAAGCTTGTCTGAAATGATGTTCTCTCCAGTCAACGAGAATAACTTTTAAAACAACGAGCACACAGCGTTCCCTGAACTCTGAATTCGGCCTTCAGTTTTTGATAAACAAAACTACTGAAAACATTTGGAACTAATTTTTTCCCCTGAAAGCGAAATTATTTTTTTTTCACTTCCAAAATATTTACCTTTTTCTGGCACATGGTAATCTGCTTAAAGTAGAACTATTCTTAGAGAACAGAGCTTCTAATTTAGGAAACTCTAGAGACAATATTTTACCTCCGCCTCTAGCACATGTACAGCATTTGTATAAATATGTGATGAAATGGTCTCGACCTTCTTTTCTGTATTTAGAGCCATTTCATGTGTAATTTTTGCAATTCATTCAGCTGATATATATATATATATATATATATATACACACACATTTAACTGAATGATACCACTGCTTGAAAAACGTACAGTACCAATACTAATTTTCGTGTATTTGCCATACACCATTTCAAATGCGAATTATGTATTTTGGGGTGGGTTGGAAAACACACATGCATCGTTATGTTTAATATTGCTTAGATTTTAGTAATGATGGACATTAATACGTGGAGTGGGTGTTGTGTTTCTATCTAGGACCCTAATTCGATATTCCTGATTTATGCCCTTATATGGCTATAATAAATAATATCCTTATAGAGGCATAAGAATCATATCCATATTTAGTAATAGCCCATGCAGTCCAAATACGGCAAGGCTACTCCCCTAGACTCCTAGAAAGTACAACGCGTTCTTTAAACAAACCAAGCCTCCAGCAGCCCGGGAAATCCGCCTGCTCTTGTTTTGATTTGCACAAGAACTCCTAGAGTCAGAAAGAACTGTTAGTTCTTGGTGACGTCTTATGTCCAAACCTTACGTCAAACCCGGCACCTTTCAGGTATAAATATACCAACAGTTGCCTTAAGCAAACACACGGTGGTTTGGAGCAGAGCGGCTATCTACTTGCCCGGAAGCCCAGCTGATGAGAGAGCCGAAGGAAGCCACCCCTCCCTTTTGACGCAGTGAGAAAGACGCTGTCTTTTCTCACTCCGAGAAATCCAGCTCTGGTGTTTCCAGTCACCCTTGCGGGTTGCTGGGAGATAGAGTCCTGAGAGAGAGATACAAGCCCTCCTACATTCTATTACCAAGGTACGGAGCCGACTAAATCCTTAAAAGAATTCTTGATTCAGATTCCTTGGCAAAAACCAACTTAACTTAAAACTGCTACTTACTTACTCCTTCCCACGTATTAGGCTTAGGTAAGGTACACCGGAGTAGGCGTAGATTAGAAGCACCAGTTGAGTACGTTAGGTAATGTTTTTATGTATGTATATATTTTATCTATTTTAAAGTATCATATGGCTAAGAAACCATATCAATGCTTTTACAGTATTATTTCACAATACTCATTTTACTGTACGCACTTTACTTCATGATAAGTATTGCAATTGTGGCAATTCATTTCTCTTGCATGAGAAAGAAGACTGCTCAATAAATAACACCTTTTATTGAAAACGCCCGTCTCTCTGTTTCTCTGCACTCTGGTGAAACTAAGTATGCACGATTGACTGAGTGAAATACCTGTCTATTGTTTTCACACGACTCTAGAGATACACTCTTTATTCTGAGGGAGCAAAGTTGTCATGTCATGAAACTAATCCCTTCTTGTCTAAATCAGGACAGTTAACTCTTTCCTGAACATTCGAGAAAGTTTCTAGTGACCTCTGAGCTAGCTGGCAAAATTAATTAAGTCTAATATAGTCAGTAGAGACCTAGTCGACCTCAGTCCTACGTCTACACTGCTGTTTATATTATTCCAATGCGCAGAGCCTATTGGGAATATAGGAACTACACTGCATGGCGCCCAACGTTTGGTAAGGCGATAATCTAACGCAAGACATTAGAGTAACTCAGTCGTGCTTTTTCACACAGACCCTTTTCCCGTAAAAACTCCAAAAGACGTCTGGAGTGGGTAAAAGGTTAAAATCCGCAGGAACTTAGTAGGAAGAGATTCCTATGTATAGTTTTTGGTTTAGTCAACGTTGAAGGATACAGTGTTCCAAAATATTGTGCACCTAATCTTTGTTTTCCTTGAAACTTGATCTGCAAAAAAACTTTCTGTCAGTAAAATGGTGGAAAGTGATGATGAAACAGATAGAGCTCGATTAGCAGCTCAACTCCTAGCGGATGACACAAATCTCCCAAGAAAATTACCCGAATGCTATTATCATTCCGGTTAATGTAAGAAGAACTATAACAAAAAAACTTATAGAAAATAGAGTATCATCACGAGGTGGTACAGTCATATTCGTGGTAGAGGCCCATGAATATCGGCAGACAGAGGTATTCTATTCATGGATACATTTTCCAGCAGCACACGCTGTGACACGAATTCCACTATTACAAAATAGAGGAACCTCCGGATGAATACACTCCTTTCGAGGACGTTGAAATCCCACTAACTTACCAAGAGCACCTGCTCTGATTTAATGGCACCCTAAAACATCAAAATCACATCAGCAGGCTCGGTCCACTAGGTAGACCAGGAGCCACATGGCCGGTTCTAGCCAGCTACACACCACATCCAGACATTGAAACACTGTCAGACGGGAACTTTTAGCTCAGCCAAAACAACTAATTAAAATACATAGACAATTAGTCCAATATGTAATGCGGACTTCAACAGTCCAACCAGCAATAAAAATTCCACAGACCACCCCTCACCAGGGGAACACAAATAAAATCACACCACAAAATATACAATCAGCCATTGGAACAAATTCCATTCTGGTTAGCACAAAAAATCACTCAGATAGAGGCAGTATTTCCAAATACTACGCCTACTGAGAAACACAGAATTCTGACTATCTGTCTTCCAATGGGATCGCACCACATGTGTAGGAGGACTGTGACACTTGGGGCACAGTCTTTGCTTCGATTTACACAAAAACACATGGTGTTCCGTCCATGGCGGTTATACCAGACGTACTAAGACAGATTCAAAATGAATACGGTCCAGAACCTGCTTTAACTCTGGGTATGAAATTACTGAAAGACTTCAAGCAGGTCTCGGCTATATTATTAGCCAACATTAAAGGAGAAGCAGCATCTGTGGCGATCCGCCAGAAATTGAAAGAAACAGATCTAGAAGAACAACCTTTTGAACTTGCCAGAATCATAGAAAAATCCTATGAAGAACTAGGAAGAGATAGTTTGGGTGGGAAACCACTAAAACCACAACGAATTGAAAGTCCTGAAAAAACTTGTATTAAAAATAATCTGAATACTCCAAAAAAGAGTTGGGATGGTAACAAACAATCCACTCCCAAAGACAAACGTTTCCAGTCCAGAGGAAGGTCTTCTCAATGGAGAGAAAGATCTCTGGACCGAGGACACAAATCTCCCCAGAGGGAGCCCTCTGAGAAAAGATACAACCTTAGAGATAGGGATAAATTGAGAAAACCTGATGGATAAAGATATTGATACACGTCCCTCTCGATCTTTTCAGACTTCCTCACAGAAATCGGAAAGAAGAGGACGGTCAGAACACAAAGAAGAGCACGTCAAGTCCAAAGACAAGGAACCTGCTCATCAAAGTAAAAAATTACAATTTCCAAGAAAGAAGGTAGCCAGTATTAAAATAATAAAACATGCCGAGGATACTGAGGACACAACTGAAAAACGTAGAGTGGGCCCAGACAATGCTAGACAGCGCAGCAGAAGTGACCATAGTTCGCAAGATACCGATGAATCTTCTGGAGACAGTGGACACGAATGAATACATTCAAGTGGAAACTGCAGACACCAGAGTTAGCAAAGCCCATAAATTATACGAAATAACATTGCTTATAGAGGGGGACAAGACTAGGAAAGTAAGGGGTCTCTTTTGGGATAACTTATCTAAAGGCTATGACGTCCTGTTAGCTGAGAAAGACTGGCCACCAGAGTTTGTCAGGGAGTGCCCTCATGGCGAAGAAATGATTATGCCTGCCTTCTCAAATCATATTCCAATTCATAAAAAATATACACTTGCAAGAAAATGGGCAGTGGCCCAAGCTCCTGCATTATACAAAAATCATGTAGGATGGGATGAGGACTCTCCTCCTCACAAAATCCAGTTAAAAAAATCAGCCCACTGCACAAAGGAAGTATCCTGTTAAACAAGAAGCTAAAAAACAAGTCAGGGACATCTGAGATCAACCTGAATACCAGGGGGTGATTGAAACATGCACCTCACAAATGAACAATCCTTTGTTTCCTGTCTCCAAGCCAGACGATTCATATCGTCTAGTTTTGGACTACAGACACCTCCCAATGTTTGGTAAGGCGATAATCTAACGCAAGACATTAGAGTAACTCAGTCATGCTTTTTCACACAGACCCTTTTCCGGTAAAAACTCCAATAGACGTCGAGTGGGTAAAAGGTTAAAATCCGCAGGAACTTAGTAGGAAGAGATTCCTATGTATAGTTTTTGGTTTAGTCAACGTTGAAGGATACAGTGTTCCAAAATATTGTGCACCTAATCTTTGTTTTCCTTGAAACTTGATCTGCAACAAAACTTTCTGTCAGTAAAATGGTGGAAAGTGATGATGAAACAGAGAGCTCGATTAGCAGCTCAACTCCTAGCGGATGACACAAGTCTCCAAGAAAATGACCCGAATGCTATTAACATTCCGGTTAATGTAAGAAGAACTGTAACTAAAAAACTTATAGAAAATAGAGTATCATCAAGAAGTGGTACAGTCATATTCGTGGTAGAGGCCCATGAATATCGGCAGACAGAGGTATTCTATTCATGGATACATTTTCCAGCAGCACACGCTGTGACACACGAATTCCACTATTACAAAATAGAGGAACCTCCAGATGAATACACTCCTTTCGAGGACGTTGAAATCCCACTAACTTACCAAGAGCACCTGCTCTGGTTTAATGGCGCCCTAAAACATCAAAATCACATCAGCAGGCTCGGTCCACTAGGTAGACCAGGAGCCACATGGCCGGTTCTAGCCGGCTACACACCACATCCAGACATTGAAACACTGTCAGACGGGAACTTTTAGCTCAGCCAAAACAACTAATTAAAATACATAGACAATTAGTCCAATATGTAATGCGGACTTCAACAGTCCAACCAGCAATAAAAATTCCACAGACCACCCCTCACCAGGGGAACACAAATAAAATCACACCACAAAATATACAATCAGCCATTGGAACAAATTCCATTCTGGTTAGCACAAAAAATCACTCAGATAGAGGCAGTATTTCCAAATACTACGCCTACTGAGAAACACAGAATTCTGACTATCTGTCTTCCAATGGGATCGCACCACATGTGTAGGAGGACTGTGACACTTGGGGCACAGTCTTTGCTTCGATTTACACAAAAACACATGGTGTTCCGTCCATGGCGGTTATACCAGACGTACTAAGACAGATTCAAAATGAATACGGTCCAGAACCTGCTTTAACTCTGGGTATGAAATTACTGAAAGACTTCAAGCAGGTCTCGGCTATATTATTAGCCAACATTAAAGGAGAAGCAGCATCTGTGGCGATCCGCCAGAAATTGAAAGAAACAGATCTAGAAGAACAACCTTTTGAACTTGCCAGAATCATAGAAAAATCCTATGAAGAACTAGGAAGAGATAGTTTGGGTGGGAAACCACTAAAACCACAACGAATTGAAAGTCCTGAAAAAACTTGTATTAAAAATAATCTGAATACTCCAAAAAAGAGTTGGGATGGTAACAAACAATCCACTCCCAAAGACAAACGTTTCCAGTCCAGAGGAAGGTCTTCTCAATGGAGAGAAAGATCTCTGGACCGAGGACACAAATCTCCCCAGAGGGAGCCCTCTGAGAAAAGATACAACCTTAGAGATAGGGATAAATTGAGAAAACCTGATGGATAAAGATATTGATACACGTCCCTCTCGATCTTTTCAGACTTCCTCACAGAAATCGGAAAGAAGAGGACGGTCAGAACACAAAGAAGAGCACGTCAAGTCCAAAGACAAGGAACCTGCTCATCAAAGTAAAAAATTACAATTTCCAAGAAAGAAGGTAGCCAGTATTAAAATAATAAAACATGCCGAGGATACTGAGGACACAACTGAAAAACGTAGAGTGGGCCCAGACAATGCTAGACAGCGCAGCAGAAGTGACCATAGTTCGCAAGATACCGATGAATCTTCTGGAGACAGTGGACACGAATGAATACATTCAAGTGGAAACTGCAGACACCAGAGTTAGCAAAGCCCATAAATTATACGAAATAACATTGCTTATAGAGGGGGACAAGACTAGGAAAGTAAGGGGTCTCTTTTGGGATAACTTATCTAAAGGCTATGACGTCCTGTTAGCTGAGAAAGACTGGCCACCAGAGTTTGTCAGGGAGTGCCCTCATGGCGAAGAAATGATTATGCCTGCCTTCTCAAATCATATTCCAATTCATAAAAAATATACACTTGCAAGAAAATGGGCAGTGGCCCAAGCTCCTGCATTATACAAAAATCATGTAGGATGGGATGAGGACTCTCCTCCTCACAAAATCCAGTTAAAAAATCAGCCCACTGCACAAAGGAAGTATCCTGTTAAACAAGAAGCTAAAAAACAAGTCAGGGACATCTGAGATCAACCTGAATACCAGGGGGTGATTGAAACATGCACCTCACAAATGAACAATCCTTTGTTTCCTGTCTCCAAGCCAGACGATTCATATCGTCTAGTTTTGGACTACAGACACCTCCCAATGTTTGGTAAGGCGATAATCTAACGCAAGACATTAGAGTAACTCAGTCATGCTTTTTCACACAGACCCTTTTCCGGTAAAAACTCCAATAGACGTCGAGTGGGTAAAAGGTTAAAATCCGCAGGAACTTAGTAGGAAGAGATTCCTATGTATAGTTTTTGGTTTAGTCAACGTTGAAGGATACAGTGTTCCAAAATATTGTGCACCTAATCTTTGTTTTCCTTGAAACTTGATCTGCAACAAAACTTTCTGTCAGTAAAATGGTGGAAAGTGATGATGAAACAGAGAGCTCGATTAGCAGCTCAACTCCTAGCGGATGACACAAGTCTCCAAGAAAATGACCCGAATGCTATTAACATTCCGGTTAATGTAAGAAGAACTGTAACTAAAAAACTTATAGAAAATAGAGTATCATCAAGAAGTGGTACAGTCATATTCGTGGTAGAGGCCCATGAATATCGGCAGACAGAGGTATTCTATTCATGGATACATTTTCCAGCAGCACACGCTGTGACACACGAATTCCACTATTACAAAATAGAGGAACCTCCAGATGAATACACTCCTTTCGAGGACGTTGAAATCCCACTAACTTACCAAGAGCACCTGCTCTGGATTAATGGCGCCCTAAAACATCAAAATCACATCAGCAGGCTCGGTCCACTAGGTAGACCAGGAGCCACATGGCCGGTTCTAGCCGGCTACACACCACATCCAGACATTGAAACAATGTCAGACCGGGAACTTTTAGCTCAGCTAAAACAACTAATTAAAATACATAAACAATTAGTCCAATATGTAATGCGGACTTCAACAGTCCAACCAGCAATAAAAATTCCACAGACCACCCCTCACCAGGGGAACACAAATAAAATCACACCACAAAATATACAATCAGCCATTGGCAAAATACCCGCAAAACGGGAACAAATTCCATTCTGGTTAGCACAAAAAATCACTCAGATAGAGGCAGTATTTCCAAATACTACGCCTACTGATAAAAACACAGAATTCTGACTATCTGTCTTCCAATGGGGATCGCACCACATGTGGAGGACTGTGACACTTGGGGCACAGTCTTTGCTTCGATTTACACAAAAACACATGGTGTTCTGTCCATGGCGGTTATACCAGACGTACTAAGACAGATTCAAAATGAATACGGTCCAGAACCTGCTTTAACTCTGGGTATGAAATTACTGAAAGACTTCAAGCAGGTCTCGGGTGTATTATTAGCCAACATAAAAGGAGAAGCAGCATCTGTGGCGATCCGCCAGAAATTGAAAGAAACAGATATAGCAGAACAACCTTTTGAACTTACCAGAATCATAGAAAAATCCTAGGAAGAGATAGTTTGGGTGGGAAACCACTAAAACCACAACTAATTGAAAGTCCTGAAAAAACTTTTAATAAAAATAATCTGAATACTCCAAAAAAGAGTTGGGATGGTAACAAACAATCCACTCTCAAAGAAAAACGTTTCCAGTCCAGAGGAAGGTCACCTCAACGGAGAGAAAGATCTCCGGACCGAGGACACAAATCTCCCCAGAGGGAGCCCTCTGAGAAAAGATACAACCTTAGAGATAGGGATAAATTGAGAAAACCTGATAGATATCAAGATATTGATACACGTCCCTCTCTATCTTTTCAGACTTCCTCACAGAAATCGGAAAGAAGAGGACGGTCAGAACACAAAGAAGAGCACGTCAAGTCCAAAGACAAGGAACCTGCTCATCAAAGTAAAAAATTACAATTTCCAAGAAAGAAGGTAGCCAGTATTAAAATAATAAAACATGCCGAGGATACTGAGGACACAACTGAAAAACGGAGAGTGGGCACAGACAATGCTAGACAGCGCAGCAGAAGTGACCATAGTTCGCAAGATCCTGATGAATCTTCTGGAGACAGTGGACACGAATGAATACATTCAAGTGGAAACTGCAGACACCAGAGTTAGCAAAGCCCATAAATTATACGAAATAACATTGCGTATAGAGGCGGACAAGACTAGGAAAGTAAGGGGTCTCTTTTGGGATAACGTATCTAAAGGCTAGGACATCCTGTTAGCTGAGAAAGACTGGCCACCAGAGTTTGTCAGGGAGTGCCCTCATGCCAAAGAAATGATTATGCATGCCTTCTCAAATCATATTCCAATTCATAAAAAATATACACTTGCAAGAAAATGGGCAGTGGCCCAAGCTCCTGCATTATACAAAAATCATGTAGGATGGGATGAGGACTCTCCTCCTCACAAATTCCAGTTAAAAAATCAGCCCACTGCACAAAGGCAGTATCCTGTTAAACAAGAAGCTAAAAAACAAGTCAGGGAGATCTGAGATCAACTTGAATACCAGGGGGTGATTGAAACATGCACCTCACAAATGAACAATCCTTTGTTTCCTGTCTCCAAGCCAGACGATTCATATCGTCTAGTTTTGGACTACAGACACCTAAACTCGTGTCGCAAAACATTTGCAGTACAAAACTCACACAGTGCAGCACTAATGAATAACATCGTGCGCAAAAAATATAAAACGACATTAGACATCTCTAATGGATTCTTTTGTCAAAACATTGCACCTGAAAGCAGGTATTTGACCGCTTTCTCAATAATGGGGTCACAACAACACTTCTGTCGACTCCCACAGGGATTCAAGAATAGCCCAGGATTATTCTCAGCAAGAGTAACAGAGTTACTACAAATATATAATGATGAGGCATTATCTTATGTCGAGGACATCTATCTAACAGATGATGACCTGGAGACACACTTGAAAAGAGTGAACACCATAATACTTGGGTTTGCAGCTGAGGGTTACAAATTCAACTTTAAAAAGTCATGAATTGCCCATCTAACTGTCCTATTTTTAGGATATGAATTATCAAGTGAAGGCAAAAGCCTAGCAGACAACTTCTTAGAGAAGTGTGCTGTACTCCAAGCACCTAAAACGCTGAAGAACTTACAATCAATACTAGGTTTCCTGAATTTCTGAAGAACATACATTCTAAATTATGCAGAGAGGGTTAAACCTCTCTATGAATTAATCAAAACCAGATTTCAAACCAATAAATTGGACTCAGAAACACACAGAAATTTTAAGATCATTGCAAACAGACATGTTAGCTAAAACAAAATTGCAAACACGCGAAAACGTACGCAACCTTGTAATCCGAGTCATCCCAGGAAGATGCGGATTCACGTACCTAACCTCTAATGAGGGAGAAACGGTACCAATAGCTTACAAATCTCACTTGTACACACAAGCTGAAATGAAATTCAGTTCAACTGAAAAAATCCTAATAGCGGTTCAAACTGCTGTAGCAAAAGAAAAGCCCAAGGCAGAAGGATATCTGTTTTAACAGCAGAATCAGCCTTTGAGGCATTAACAAGCCCACGCAATTTGACTGCTGTGGCATTAGATCCAAAATGGATACAATGGGAAAATTCTCTTGCTGCAGAAGACGTGAAATACTATTTTGACCCAAAAATGAAAAAACTAGAAGATCTAGAATATGAAGAAGAATATCCTCTGCCAATCGAAATTCTGCCTCTCGAACAGTACACATGTGTAATCTACATGGACAGATTTGCACAACACTACGATGTAGAGAAATATTCCTCCAACACAGCGTGCGCGATTGTTAAAGGTCGCTGGCGCTTTGGTAAATTCAGACCAATAATAACCAAAACTGAATCACTTAGAAACTGTTCAGCTCAGCGAGCTGAAATAAGATCTTTAAAGATGGCGCTTGAAAATGCCGATCGCGAATTCCCCACACTAATAGTGTGTGATTCGCATAACTGCGTCAAGTCTTACAATAATGACTTGCAGAATTGGGTTCAAAACGATTACAAAGGTGACACAGGTGCCACAATAAAGCATAAAAAACTTTGGGAACAAGTAGTTATTTTGCAGAAAGAACTACGAAAGACTCACGTGATACATACACTTAGTCATCAACGTGATGGCGTTCACGTTGCAGGGAATTCATTGGCTAACAGAGCCACAGCTGAAGCGGTTCAACCGGCTTCCGTAGCCACAAAAAAGCGTTCTAAAAAATACATAGACAGAGAAACCATGCTAGCGGTAAAAGCCTCGTTAAAAGGCGACTATGCAGCATTACCTCTCGGCTATCCACTCAATAATACATACATAATTGATGCAAACTCCGTTCTCTTTGCTCAAATCCCTGGAGTGGGGGATAGAGTAATTCCAAACACGAATCGGAGAATCTTCTTGATTGAAGACGCACACATGGGATTGGGTCTTAGACACTTAGAGATCAAGGAATCTCTAAAAGAATTACAATCAGAATACTGGTGGCCGGGGATGAGCTTGCAACATTACAAATTTGCAAAGGATTGTCCAAACTGCAACAGAGATCGCAGTCGTGAACCGGACCAGACTAGTGCCAGGACACCATTATTAGAAAGCATAAGACTATCTATACGCAAAAATCCAGCAGGAGAAATGCGATCCCATAAATATTAAGACTAGATTCACTTAAAATGCAGACACCAGCAATCGGCTGACGCCAGAACGGTTATACAAAGATTTGCGAGTCTTTATCGGCACATACGCAATTGGCATGCTACATTCTGACCAGGGTCCTGCGTTTAGCTCTAGGGCTTACAAGGAGGCCATGGCCAGCATGGGCATTGCATTGCGGTACTCTTCTGCATTCCATCCTGAGGGAAATGCGGTAGTGGAAAGAAAAAACCGTGACATAAAGCAATCTATAACGGCGAGGGTATTAGGTTCGGGTGATGGGTGGGTCAAACATTTAACAAGTGTCCAACGTAGTCTTAATAATCTGCCAAGAAATTCTCTAAAAGGTTTCACTCCATACGAACTATTGTTCGGTACTAGAATGCATATTCAGGATCTTGATTGTCACACTTCAGTGGTAGAAGAAAAAGCCTTTGATATCAAAGACCGTTTGGCTGTTTTATAGGACTTAAATGAAACAAGAAGATGTCTGAGTAATATAAAGTTAAAGCCAACAGCCACTGAAGAAAAACCACCTGTCCCAGCAAGACCTGTCTGGATTCCAAAGATTGGGGATCTAGTCAGAGAAAAGATTGCGGTGAAGAAGGAATTTGGGCCTTCTTACAGAAAAGCAGTACCTATCTTAGCTGTCAGCGGAACAAGATCAGTTGTACTACCGCCCCTTGCTGGTAAAAAGGAGAACCGAGTTGTATCCATCGACCTGGTAAAACCACAATCATGTGGCCAATAATAAGTAGTAGGCCCAGTGGACTCCCAAGAAATAGCAGAAGACCAAATCTTGCTACAATCCAAGAGGTTCAAACTGAGAGACTAATCACATTTGATAAACCTGCAGTGAATAAAAAAGGACTATGCAACAAAGCCATGTAACTTGTGCCTCTTGAAACCCAAATTGCAACAGTTTGTCAAGCAACACCTGTCTACAATGATGTAGCTTCAGACTATACTAATGTAACAAAGAAAGATGCAAAGACAAATGAAAATCCGGAAGCAATTCCAACAATTGACAGAACTGCATCTGGCTACTTCATCAATTTCGATGACTTTTCTGATGATCCAAGCGAGCATGAAGAAACGCCAGCAACAAAAATTTTCAAAGACAAAGTAATTGAACTTTTTCACCAACTAAAAGAAACATATCTGATTTCACCATGGATTAAATTTTGGATTGTGTTAGGTGTACTTTTCCTCCTACTTTGGCTCATCATGGTTCTATGTTTGGGAAAATTCATTGAAGGAAAATATAGTACAATGGACACAGCAAGTCAGAACATCAACTTGGTCCTAAAGCCTCACAAGTCATCTCACATCGAGAAAAGAGAACTGTCATCAGTGAACATCACAGCCAATCCAATACCCGGTGGGGTAGCATGGGACAAAACGGACTATGAAATTTATGGCCCGATTGAGCTCTTGAAATATCCACACCAGTTCAAGGTTTCATTAAGTGACTTTGTAAAACCAAGTACTTTCTCTGATGATTGGGCCTTTGAAAACATTAATAATATGATGTCAGATTTAGTAATGTCAGCTTAATTCACAGAACATGATTATTTGCAGGGTTCAGCAAAATATGAAGAAATGTACTGCTATAATCATTTTGGTCATCACTATTTGCATAAAACTGCACAACCTAGAAATGTTTTTAATTATAACCAATGGGAACATTGTGCAACACCGCCTAAAGGCAGCTCGAAAACATTTTATGAGAAATTCCCATACTTCTCAGGGTTTAACACAAGTCATGCAGAAACGTTTTATTTTAAAATGTTAAATAAGACAGGAATGAAAACAATGTTGACAAATACTAAATTTAATTTTTCTGAAACATTTTATGAAAAAATGACTACATTTGGTTTTGAATTCTGGAAAAACAACATTGAAACAAAAACCATCTGGGGTACAAAAGAATGGCAGGTCCAAGGTTTAGAAGCATTATTTAGAGCCTTCATGATCCCAGAACAATTAATACTCCTGAATGACACCATTCAGCAAACGACCTGTCTTGGTCTAGCAAAGATAAAAGACTTACATAAACCGTCTATTCCGAAGCCAATACCTGATAGTAATAGCACTACAGATGTTGAGATAGACGTATCCCATATTTTACACCAAAACAGAACAAATCCTGATTGGCAAAAATGGTTGATCTGGCCCACAGACACAAATAACTGTCAAGATAGATTCTTGAACAAAATACAGTGGTTAAAACTGAACAGGCCAAACCCAAGATACTCCCAGAGACAACATCCAGGGATAGTTACAACATACATTGTAGGGAAACTATGCCTTGAGTGGCAACAAAAATCCACACTGACTGAAATTAAGCAACACTTGACTTTACTTAAAGACGGTGCTGACTTGCGTGATTTCATACTGGGACCACGCAAACAGCATCAAAAACATTTCATATACGCCGGTATATACGCTGCTTACAACGAGGTTTGGAAAGTAACACAAATTGAAACAGCTGAAAAAATACGAGACATTGATTGTATTCATTTGGAAAAATAACTTTCTGTTGTGGACAATGGGTTAACGACTCTGTCCTCCGGAATATATTCACTGGACAGCATTGTATCATCTGCTATTGATATACTAGAGCAGGACTTACTAATGTTACAACATGGTCAGTCTCAATTGCGTTCTATTGTACAACTTGGCTGGACATTGCAAAATCTGCATTCAGGCTACGTGCCATGGCGTTTAATCAACATAACGTCATTATTCTCGATCTTTAACCTTACTGATAAACAAATCAGTTTGGCACAAAAAGGAGCAGATTATACGATTCTGAGCATTGAAAAACTTGAGAGATTACCATTGACAATGTCAGAAAGACCTGTCATTGAATGGATAATACATGGAACGATTACAATCCCAATAACAACTTTCCAGTTTAAGTATTGCCAAAAATATATACCAGCAGGCCTGTATGAAAGGTTGGGTAAAGGATACATCAAGTCAACATGGAAATTACCTTATACACACAAATGTTATAGTGAAGGGAAAAAGGAGGTATTTCTTAGTGGTAACAATTGTAAACAAGCATCTGCAATGCAATAGGTTTTGCATTTGGGCGCATAGAGCCGCACAGAGGATGCCCCGAGATGCCGGAGCTCACGTCAGCAGCGCCAAAGAGTCTCTCTTACCTGTTCGTCATCCCCGCTAGGGCAAGCATTGAAGAAGCCGCCGCCTGCGATGCGCTCGAGACGGGTGGGGGTTAAACGAGACCGCGAAACTTTGTTTCTCGCCCTCAGCTTCTTGCTTCCGAAAGGCAGCGCTGATCCCCGCCCCGGCCACGAAGTCAGCCCCGGCGCCTCGCAGTGCTGGGCGGGGGCGGAGGGTGGGACCAGAGAGGCCGAGAGCGCGCAGGCGCCATCTTGGACTGACAGCCTGGGATTTATGAATGAAAGTTAGTCACACTGAAGGCCAGCGTTGAATTGGCTTAAACAGCCACTTGCGTTAGACATATTTAATTGCAAATGGTCGCTGTGCATTTGAAACACTCTTCCCATAATTTAGGAGTAATAATTGTTTAACACAAGAAAAACGAGTCAGGTCCCGGGCCGTGCTGTGATTGGCTGACGTCACGGGTGTGTCCCGGGCCGGCAGCCAATCACAGCGCGGCCCGGGAATGACGTCACAGGGGTGTCCCGGGCCGGCAGCCAATCGCAGCGCGGCCCAGGACAAAGGGGCGGGGCTTAAAAAACACAGCGAAACGCCCCCGAATCGCGTTTAAGAGAAAGCGCGATTGACAGCCTCTGTCTCCCAATGGCTAGCCTCCATTTATGGAGCTAGCCAATGAGAGACAGAGGCGGGTCATCATCCGACATAGAACTCAAGAGGTTTTTTAGCGCATGCGCACTACGTGCGCACTTGCAGGCAAAACCTAAAAATCACTAAGCGGTACACTTTTGTGTCAAGGTATTAACTTGCATGGAGCCTGTGAAGGGTCTTCAAATAACCTTTCATGTCACCTTCCCGGCACTCCTGCAACACAGATAGAGCCATTCTTTAGACAGCTTTCCAACGGGAGCTACGTTCTAATAAGTGACCACAGCTGTTGTGGCATGGTGCCAGGAAAAGCCTATCTCGTGAGCCTTAGTTCCATGGTCACTTGCTGTATGCAAGTATTGTATCCAAACAGCAATCCAGACATGGAGGCGGCAATATGGCCTTCTTTGAATATCTCTTCTATACGAATTGATACTTTAAGCAGAATGAAGTCAGTTCTTTTACAGACAACTGTGCCTGTAACCTCGTCCAAAGAAACGTATGATCTGAAAGTTGCAAGGACAGCGGCAGAGATACATTCCCTATTATCAACAAATTGCCCCGTGCATTTCGTAGAAATGTTAGGTCAAATCTTAAACATGTCTGATACCAGTGGCATCGCACATGTATTTAAGACAATTTTTTCGGGACTGTTAGCACCCTTTGAAACAGTTCTGGGCATTTTCCCGAATTTTGTTCATTCATTTTTCGGCGGCCTGCCTCTTCTATTGGGACTCGTAGCAGGAATTTTATTTTTGATCCTTCTGCTCCGATATGGCAAACCAAGCAACAGACAAAGCTTCAGCTACGATGGAAGAAACGATCCTAGCAATACGCTACCGAGACCGAATCACTAAAGTCATCGGATTAGCACGGCTAAGAGACTTGAATACAACATGGTTTCTTTCATTCAGACCCATCTGGCAGAATTGCATCTTACCTGTGCTTCGATGTCTGCTATGCGGAGAAGAATGCGTGTTGGACGTCTGTCTTACACTAACATCAGCAGTACCAATGGATATCGATTCTTTGCTAGGTCCTGTAACGACTCATGCATTGTGTTGTCCCCAGCGGCTACCTATTCTGATGACGGCATTCGTTGAGACTTCACCACTACGAGTAGGTGGCGGCAAAGTACGAGAGGAAAGCAGCACCAAACAGGTACAACCTTCTGTGAGCATTGCTGACCCAGACATCGATGATAGCAATCATTCTCACATGTGCACAATTTCAACTTTTTCGAACTTGGTTGAACTTTCACCTGATGTTGTAGACCAATTTTTTGCAAGCTTGTCTGAAATGATGTTCTCTCCAGTCAACGAGAATAACTTTTAAAACAACGAGCACACAGCGTTCCCTGAACTCTGAATTCGGCCTTCAGTTTTTGATAAACAAAACTACTGAAAACATTTGGAACTAATTTTTTCCCCTGAAAGCGAAATTATTTTTTTTTCACTTCCAAAATATTTACCTTTTTCTGGCACATGGTAATCTGCTTAAAGTAGAACTATTCTTAGAGAACAGAGCTTCTAATTTAGGAAACTCTAGAGACAATATTTTACCTCCGCCTCTAGCACATGTACAGCATTTGTATAAATATGTGATGAAATGGTCTCGACCTTCTTTTCTGTATTTAGAGCCATTTCATGTGTAATTTTTGCAATTCATTCAGCTGATATATATATATATATATATATATATACACACACATTTAACTGAATGATACCACTGCTTGAAAAACGTACAGTACCAATACTAATTTTCGTGTATTTGCCATACACCATTTCAAATGCGAATTATGTATTTTGGGGTGGGTTGGAAAACACACATGCATCGTTATGTTTAATATTGCTTAGATTTTAGTAATGATGGACATTAATACGTGGAGTGGGTGTTGTGTTTCTATCTAGGACCCTAATTCGATATTCCTGATTTATGCCCTTATATGGCTATAATAAATAATATCCTTATAGAGGCATAAGAATCATATCCATATTTAGTAATAGCCCATGCAGTCCAAATACGGCAAGGCTACTCCCCTAGACTCCTAGAAAGTACAACGCGTTCTTTAAACAAACCAAGCCTCCAGCAGCCCGGGAAATCCGCCTGCTCTTGTTTTGATTTGCACAAGAACTCCTAGAGTCAGAAAGAACTGTTAGTTCTTGGTGACGTCTTATGTCCAAACCTTACGTCAAACCCGGCACCTTTCAGGTATAAATATACCAACAGTTGCCTTAAGCAAACACACGGTGGTTTGGAGCAGAGCGGCTATCTACTTGCCCGGAAGCCCAGCTGATGAGAGAGCCGAAGGAAGCCACCCCTCCCTTTTGACGCAGTGAGAAAGACGCTGTCTTTTCTCACTCCGAGAAATCCAGCTCTGGTGTTTCCAGTCACCCTTGCGGGTTGCTGGGAGATAGAGTCCTGAGAGAGAGATACAAGCCCTCCTACATTCTATTACCAAGGTACGGAGCCGACTAAATCCTTAAAAGAATTCTTGATTCAGATTCCTTGGCAAAAACCAACTTAACTTAAAACTGCTACTTACTTACTCCTTCCCACGTATTAGGCTTAGGTAAGGTACACCGGAGTAGGCGTAGATTAGAAGCACCAGTTGAGTACGTTAGGTAATGTTTTTATGTATGTATATATTTTATCTATTTTAAAGTATCATATGGCTAAGAAACCATATCAATGCTTTTACAGTATTATTTCACAATACTCATTTTACTGTACGCACTTTACTTCATGATAAGTATTGCAATTGTGGCAATTCATTTCTCTTGCATGAGAAAGAAGACTGCTCAATAAATAACATCTTTTATTGAAAACGCCCGTCTCTCTATTTCTCTGCACTCTGGTGAAACTAAGTATGCACGATTGACTGAGTGAAATAACTGTCTATTGTTTTCACACAACTCTAGAGATACACTCTTTATTCTGAGGGAGCAAAGTTGTCATGTTTATGCGGTTGTCAGAAACGAATCCCTTCTTGTCTAAATCCGGACTTTAACTCTTTCCTGAACATTCGAGAAAGTTTCTAGTGACCTCTGAGCTAGCTGGCAAAACTAATTAAGTCTAATATAGTCAGTAGAGACCTAGTCGACCTCAGTCCTACGTCTACACTGCTGTTTATATTATTCCAATGCGCAGAGCCTATTGGGAATATAGGAACTACACTACACAGTGAGGTCTCAGTTTTTAAGGATGAAGCACAGGAATTAACTGAGAAGCTGAGGAATCTGGGCTATCCGGACAGGATCCTCAAGAAGAGCTGCAAGAGAGCTCGGAATTAAAACAGGGAAGCACTCCTGGAAGAGAATGTGACAAGAAGTTCACAAACCACACCTCTCACCGGCGTGACTACCTTTAATGCATCCTCCAATGCAATCAACAAGTCCATCAGAAGACATTGGAAAATCCTTGAGAGTAATAACCATCAATGGGAGAAACCCCTCTTTTCCTATAAGAGGGCAAGAAGCCTTAAGGATACACTTGTACATACTCGCTCCAGGGCACAGGACAGTGATCTGGATCAAACGATCCTGAATGCGTGGGGCCTACCGCCAGTGACAGGACATTTTCCCTGCGGTTCTTGCAGTGTCTGCCACCTAACCTCAACAACTAAACAACTTTTATTAGAAGCTTGTAAACAATGGTTGCAGAAGTCCCACACGAATTGCAATTCCACCAACTTGGTATACCTAATTACCTGCCCATGCAGGCTTAGGTATGTGAGCATGACGACAAGGAAAATAAAACAGCGAATATGCGAACACCGCAGTAACATCCGGTGTTGCAAAAACAGCACAAAACTTACGGACCATTTTCTACTTATGAATCACACTACAAATGACCTAAACTGGACAATCATTGAACAGCTGAAAACTGGTCCAAACGCCCAACAGTCGCTGTTTGAGAAAGAGCGAAAGACTGTGTCAAAGATTGCTGACAGGTCCAGGAGGATGAGGGCTGCTGTTTTGCTACAGTCCAGGAGGGCCCTGATGTCATCGGTGGCTATGATCAGGGCTGTCTTGGTGATGTGGTTGGCTCAGAATCCGGATTGAGAGGGGTCCTAAGTTTTACTGGAAAAAACAAGTATTTATTACACACAACAGTTCAATTGTATCACAGTGAAATAACCAACACAATCCCTTGCAAAATTACTTCTAGCGCTTGTGGCAAATTCAGCCTAGTCCCTCCAGTTTAGGGTGACTCCTCAATTCCGAAGTGTCTAGGTGGTATGTGAGGTGACTTTCCCATAGGTGCTATCCCCACCGCCACTGCTACAGTTGACCAGGTTCATAGCAAGTGCCTGCAAGCCGCTTACACAATTCTTACATGCAGTGCATCGTGCCTTTGTCCCAAAGTCTTACTAACCCCATGCTCGATGTGTCTTACCGAGGCGGCAGCAACATCCCTCTTCTATGCTCTGGCGCTTGTTCCGCTGATTTCAGCACTGGGACGGCACTGCTGCAGCCTGGTGCCAGGCAGAGTACCCTCAGCAATGCGGAAACTTTCTCTGGCAGTTCAGGCTCACTTTGTTAAGAGTAGGCGGGAAGGCGGGAGCCTCTGGTTCTTGCAGAATCCTCCTCTGCAGGAACGTCCAGCAGTAGACAGCAGGCAGGTAGCTCCCGGTCTCCTTTTGCTTGGTGGTGCACATTCAATGTTAAGACGGTGGCCTCGAAATTGAGCAAACCGCCGCCCAGCCCCCCCAGCCCCCCCCATGAGTTTTCTTGGGTTCCTTGGGCGACTGTCCTGACAAAGCTCTTGGATAGCGGTCCAGTTGTCCAGCGTTGACAGCCCCCTATCGGTGCTAATGGGCAATGGCCCACAACGCTCAGGCAAACGGCCCTCTGTATCCTCAGGGGGTCCCACAGAAAAGCAAGTCTGATGGACCTTCAGCCTCACACCTTGCTCACCAAGATAGTCTCTGGATCCTCACTGGGCCTCGTTCTTTCCTGAGCCTCCTCTTAATAGGCAGGCTAGCGCTCCAGACTCGGGACAAGTGTCCTTGGCATCCTGGGCATTGTCCCCCTGTCTAGCTGGAAGACGACCAGACCTTGATCCATGTTTGCAGTAGTTCAAGTTCTGGTAATCTTGTCACAGATCTGAACAAGTGGGCTTTCAGCTTCCACTTTTACACAGTCTCTCCGGACACAAATGTGGTTTAGGGTGTCCCCTTTGAAATTTATACTGTAATTGCCTGGCTTATTGAAGAGCCCACTCCTTGGTTCTGTTCTTTGTCTAAAAGCCTGTCTGATACAGCAGTGGTGGAACCAGACCTGAGGGACCCACAACTAAGGGCATGGCTGCAGCAAAAGGTTACACCTAGGTGTCAGCCTACAGCGACATAGGCCCCTCAAGGGCCCAAAAGCTTAAGCCTCCCAGCTTTTAAGATTCTGTGTTACGGTAGTGTGTACCTAATAAATTCTACTATCTACCATAAACACTGGGCTTTGGCCTTCCTGCCCAGCACACTTCATGAAGGACAAGTTACTGCTTGTATAACGATATATCTGTAAGAGACATTAGTTAGTGATAGATTCCTTACCTTAGAATATCCCCAGGCGTGAGACTGGATCTGGAAAGTTTTGCTAGCAGTACCTCTGCCCGTCCGTCGCTGGTGTCGTAAGCGCGGAGATGACATCACGGAGACTACTTAGGCGCCACCCATGCGCACTGTCAGTTCTGTACACGACTTTCCGCGCCAGGAACACAGAGCCATGCGAGAAACTGACCACTGGTGCTTAAGAAACTAGGGCCCTTAAAAAGGGATGTCCCTAACCCTAGAAATCAGTTCGCAGAACGGGAGGATGGGTGGGGCGGTAAGGAATCTATCACTAACTAATGTCTCTTACAGATATATCATTACACAAGTAGTAACTTGTGCATCTGAAAGAGACACGTTAGTGACAGATTCCTTACCTTAGAATAGATACCCCAGCAATACCAACCCCGGTGGTGGGTCTGCGAACAAGATCACACCAGAAAGTCACGGAGAACAGAACGGCCAAAGAAGCCGTCTCTCCGGACTTGGCTGTCAAGGCAATAATGCTTGATAAAGGTATGCAACGAGAACCACGTAGCTGCCTGACAGATGTCCTGCAAAGGGACTTCCCGTCCCAGACCAGTAGTTGACGCTGTCGCCCGAGTAGAATAGGCACGCAGCCTCACAGGAGGCTCCTTCTTAGCCAAGGAGTAACAGGCCTGGATGCAGAAAACGACCCACCGAGAGATGGTCCGTTTATGCACGGCCCGACCTTTCTTGGCGCCCACTTAGCCAACAAAGAGTTGGTCATCCACCCAGAACTGTTGTATGCGCTTCAGATAGAACGAGAGCGCACGTTTTGGGTCCAGACAGTGGAGCCTCTCTTCCTTTTTTGAAGGATGCGGAGGCAGAAAGAAGGTGGGCAAAGTGATGGTCTGCCCGATGCGGAAGGGCGTGACAACCTTTGGCAAGAAAGAAGGATGGGTCCTTAAAACCACCTTGTCCGGATGAACAGAAAGGAAAGGAGGTTTAGAAGGAAGAGCCTGGAGCTCACTCACTCTTCTGGCAGAGGTGATAGCAACCAGGAAAGCAGTCTTTAAGGTGAGAAGACGTAAAGGACAGTTGTGAAGCGGCTCAAAGGGAGCGCACATCAGAAAGGTCAAGACAAAGTTTAAGTCCCATTTGAGGCATGACGAACGGCACGGGAGGAAATGTGTGCGTAATGCCTTTCAGAAAACGGTTCACAACTCAGACTTAAAAAGAGACTGCTGATCTGGAAGCCGTAGAAAGGCAGAGATGGCCTAAAAGGTAACCTTTGATAGTGCCCAGAGCAGAGCCCTGCTGGTCCAAAGAGAGAAGGAACGGAAGAACTTTCGACAGAGGGGCAGAGGGGATCCACAGACATAGCTGTGCACCATGCCACAAACATGTTCCACCGGCAGGCGTACACCGTTTTAGTGGAGTGACGCCTGGCTACCAGAATGATATCACATACTTCGGGAGGAAGATCGAAAGCCGTTAACTGTCGCCGCTCAATCTCCACGCATGGAGGTGGAGGCTGGACAGGTTCGGGTGGAGGGCCGTCTCCTGCTGCTGCGACAGAAGATCCTCCAGAAGAGGCAGTGGGATCGGGGGGTCGATCGCCATGCTGAGTAGCTCGGGATACTGGTATCTTCGCGCCCAATCCGGAGCCACAAGGATGACTTGGGCCCGGTCGTGCCAAATCTTCTTCAGCACTCTGGGCAGAAGTGGTATAGGCGGAAAGGCGTACAATAGACCGCAACTCCACTTGCGACAAAAAGCGTCGCCTAGCGAGTGCCGCCTTGGAAATTCCAACGCGCAGAACTGATGACATTGCGCGTTCTCTTCGGTGGAGAATAGATCTAACCAAGGCTCTCCCCACTGCTGGAAGAGACCACCAAGGTAATGTGGAGAAGTGTGGCTCAATGGTTAGAGCGGCAGACCCTGATGCAGAGATCTGGCCCGGGACCAGGGTTCAATTCCCGCCTCGGCGGGTCTTGGGCTCAATCTCCCCGGACCTGATAATTCTCGCATCGGTGCCTATTCTAATCATGGGTCCCACTCTGCAACTCTGGGCAATAGCTTGCTTAATCTCCACAGCGGCCCCAACAACGCTAGGATGCCTGGCTTCACCTTGGGGTTGCCCAGGAGTGGGCACTTCACAGGGAAAAGCCAGGAAGGGTTCCACAGCAGTATTCGTATAAGCGCCGAGATACCCCAGCTGGGGTCGATTCGTGCGCTAAACAAGTACACTACATTTACATTTGATGTTCCAGCCATGTCCAGAGGCGCAGAGCCTCCTGACATAGGGTCCAGGACCCCACCCTGCCCTGTTTGTTGCAATACCACATGGCGGTGGTGTTGTCCGTGAACACCTGCACTACACTTCTCCGGACAAAAGGGAAGGAATGCCTTCAGTGCAAGTCGGGTCGCCCGAAGCTCCAAAAGGTTGATATGGAGCCGGGACTCCGCCGGAGACCAGAGGCCTCTGATCTCCGCCTCTCTCAAGTGGCCTCCCCATCCCAGGAGGGATGCATCTGTCACCACTGTGTGCTCCGGTTGGGGAAGGGAGAGGGATCGGCCACTGACCCAACCGCGAATCGTGAGCCACCACTGCAATTGCCGTGCAGTACCCTCCGAGATCTGGACATGATCGGACAGGTTGCCCTGATGCTGCGCCCACTTGAACTTCAGGTCCCACTGCAGAGCCCGCCTATGCCATCTGGCATGTTGAACTAGCAGGATGCAGGAGGCCATCAGGCCCAGGAGACGGAGGGTCATCCTGACTGAAACCCGGGAGAAAGGCTGAAAGATCGTAATCATAGCCTGAATATCCCGGACTCGCTGCTCAGGAGGATGGACCCGAAACTGCGTCGAATCCAGAACCGCTCGCGCACTGTATTGCATTTTCTTTATTTATGTTGTTCTGAAACCTCAGATGACACTAGGCCATAAGGGGACGAAACGATATTCATTTAGTGGGATAGGGTTAGGATTGTGACAATATAATACATTTTGTAATGTTGAAATGTGATTTGTCGTCATTTTGATACTTTTACTCGCACCATAATGACATTGTATTTTCTACGATTTGTGGGCGCCGGTGGAACGAGGTGGTGACTAGGAGTCAGCTGGGTCTGGCACAGCAACAGTATCGACAGATACTATTGGATGCAGCCAAACGAACCTAGCGGGCGACGCAGAATCACCTATATCAATGGAGCGACAAATCAGGTAGGCCTCATAGGCTGCATGATAGCCGGCAGCTCTTCCATTCATCTGGGAGAAGCAAGGCATAATGCTAGTGGTCCCCTGGGAGATAGCCCACAGCTTTGAGACATGTTATAGAACTGCGTACGCCTGGCGTGAGACACTGCCTCTTGAGCACTTTGGGACACAGCGTGTGCTTAACTCTATGAGGCGCTTTCGGAATCAGAGATCCATTTAGCATTATCGTGGCTCCGGTCGGGCCAAGCCCCGGGCCCGAATGGGCTTCCAGTCGAATTCTTTAAAGTATTCATGACTAAACTAGGGAAGCACTTTCTAGAAGCAGTTCATGCCGCCATGGATATGGTGGTGCTTCCTTTTGATTGGAGCCATGTGGAAATAGTGGTCTTTCCCAAGCCGGGCCGCTCACCAGACAAACACTCCTCCTATCAACTGATATGCCTCCTAAATGTGGAGGCGAAGCTCATCGCTAAAGCTCTTGCCAATTGACTGATCCAGTCTATCCCAGATCTGGTTCACCCGGATCCAGACCGCTTCATGCCGGACCGAGACCCACTACATAACATCTGGCATGTTTCAAATGCCATTTCTCTGGCCGGACGTCTGGGGAGGTCGGCGGTGGTTCTCCTCGCCAATACGGATAGGGCGTTTGATTCCATTAGTTGTGATTACCTGTTAGCTCCGCTTCAGAGACTTAATTTTGGTCCCTGGCTCCATTCTTACATCCACCTGTTATATACAGATTTGACTTTTATACAAGGACAAGGAAACCCAAAGGTAATTCGGTAGGGACCTTGGGTAGCATCATATTATAAAGAACAGTGGTCCCTATTCTAAAAGAATAAACAAGGGGGGATAATCATACGCTAAATAGAAAGTATGACATTTGTCCAGCCCGACAAGAATTTATTTTCATAATATTTTTCAATAAGTAGCGTTTAAGAAACAATCAATAATGTTATGTTATGTTATGTTACTGTTTGTTTTATAGAGCGCTCAGCTGCTCCAAAGAGCGTCCCGGCGCTTAAGATCATCACACCAAATACCAGCAGCAAACACACAGCCATAACAGAAAATAAAACCAGAATTAGCCATAACAGCATTACATAGCAAACTGGTGAGTTTTAAGTCCTTTCCTAAACACCGAGAGATTGGTGCATGCCCGCAGCGTCAGGGGCAATGTGTTCCAGAGGCGGGGTGCAAGGTAACTAAAGGAGCGACCTCCACAGCGAGCACGCTTCACTGTTGGAACGATAGCCTTGGCCTGGGCAGCAGATCTCAGAGGTCTAGATGGAAGATAAAAATTGACCCTTCTCTGCAGATATTCAGCGCCGAAATTGTGAAGCGCCCTAAACGCTGTAGTTACGGTCTTGAAGAAGATACGCTTACGAATCGGCAACCAGTGTAGAGAGACAAGGAGACTGCTGGCCCTAGATCTTCTAGTTAGACCGAAGATTGCATAGTGGGCACAGCCGTGGCCCACAAAACACAAGACAAAACAACGAGAGGGATTGGCCAAAAGGCAAGCCAAAATGGGTCTGTATACTTGTACTCAGTTTACACAGACATATATCAACTTTTAAACACCATTGCACATTCTAATACAGCTTAATCTTGGAGCATAAGGTGTATCAGTGTCAACGACGTTTCGATGCCACTATTAAATACCAGGCATCATCTTCAGGACAATAGAATTATACATTGTAGTCTTGACAGTAATATGCTGCGCCTTTTTGCGTTACTTTTACATTTCAAAAGAACATGGGAGAAAGGTAAGATACACACAGGGAGAAAAAAGGGAGAAAAAGGTGTTAACCATATTTAGAAAAATAAGCTAGGCATGTTTTCAGCATAGAATCGGTGACATTTGTGAAAAACCTGCGATTTTATGGTTATTGCAGTGCCAATTTCATGCTCGGGTGATATAGATATGAAAATCAAGTCAGAACCACGTAAGGACTATATAGGTGGTTATACATAGTTTTCTCAAGTATAAAGCGCGTGACCCAGTCCTGTAGGTGGGTTGGTCCGGACTAGGCTCGTGAGGGCGGGTTTCATCATAATCACATGCTTATACAAAATGTAAAAACGGCGCAGTATATAGTAGTGAGGGGAAATTGGAAAACGGCGCAGTACATAGTAGTGAGGGGTGATTGGAAAACCGGGTAGTCATTTAGGCCACGTGTGGTTTAAAAACGGCGCAGTGCGTACTAATGAATAAAGTGCTGTGTGAACGGGGATTTATCTATGGTGGGAGATATAAACGAGTCTCACGTAGTTTTGTGAGGTGCGCAGGCCTTCACAATTGAGTTAGTAAAGGTTGTTCGGCCAGCAGTCAGGGTATCTCTGTGGGCGAAATTCCAAGTTTACAAGGAGTCTAGGTTGGAGTACAGTGGTGGGTGGAATAAAAGGAGCACATATTTACCAGTTCCAATTAATAAATCTCAGAGCATCCCTGCGCATTCGCGTGTGTTGGACGCCAGCCGGTGGGAAATGCACAATCGCATTATCTGAGAACAGAATTGTAAATAGGGTTTAGGCGGGTTTATGCAAGGTGACACAGCATGTGACTTAATTACATGTAATTAAGTCACATGCTGTGTCACCTTGCATGCTTTCGCCCCTGCATTTTTATCTCACCCCATCTGCACTGACTAGACTATTCCCACACCACCTTAAGATGGCTGCCGCTTTTCCATCCTAATTCCTTAGTCCCTCATCGCTCTCTGGTGATAGTGCTGCCTTGAGATCTCCTAGTCCTTCATCGCTTTCTGGTGATAGTGCTGCTTTGAACTATATACTGAGCCCGTAATCGGCAACTGCCAGTCTTTCGGGATACACGGAAGTAGATGAAGCAATCTGGCTCACCACTACCACAGTAAGTGCTCACGCCCAAACTCTTCTATCCCCAGCTACTGTCCCAGCCTGGCTTTCCCGCCTAAACCCTATTTACATTTCTGTTCTCAGCTAATGCGATTATGCATTTCCCACCGGCTGCCGTCCAACACACGCGATTGAGCAGGGATGCTCTGAGATTTATTAATTGGAACTGGTAAATATGTGCTCCTTTTATTCCACCCACCACTTTACTCCAACCTAGACTCCTTGTAAACTTGGAATTTCGCCCACAGAGATACCCTGACTGCTGGCCGAACAACCTTTACTAACTCAATTGTGAAGGCCTGCGCACCTCACAAAACTACGTGAGACTCGTTTATATCTCCCACCATAGGTAAATCCCCGTTCACACTGCACTTTATTTATTAGTACGCACTGCACCGTTTTTAAACCACACGTGGCCTAAATGACTACCCGGTTTTCCAATCACCCCTCACTACTATGTACTGCGCAGTTTTCCAATTACCCCTCACTACTATATACTGCGCCGTTTTTAAATTTTGTATAAGCATGTGATTATGATGAAACCCGCCCTCACGAGCCTAGTCCGGACCAACCCACCAACAGGACTGGGTCACGCGCTTTATACTTGAGAAAACTATGTATAACCACCTATATAGTCCTTACGTGGTTCTGACATGATTCTCATATCTACATCACCCGAGCAGGAAATTGGCACAGCAATAACCATAAAATCGCCGGTTTATTCACAAATGTCACCAATTCTATGCTGAAAACATGCCTAGCTTATTTTTCTAAATATGCTTTACACCTTTTTCTCCCTTTTTTCTCCCTGTGTGTATCTTACCTTTCTCCCATGTCCTTTTAAAATGTAAAAGTAACGCAAAAAGGCGCAGCATATTACTGTCAAGACTACAATGTATAATTCTATTGTCCTGAAGATGATGCCTGGTATTTAATAGTGGCATCGAAACGTCGTCGACACTGATACACCTTATGCATCAAGATTAAGCTGTATTAGAATGTGCAATGGTGTTTAAAAGTTGATATATGTCTGTGTAAACTGAGTACAAGTATACAGACCCATTTTGGCTTGCCTTTTGGCCAATCCCTCTTGTTGGTTTGTCTTGTGTTTTGTGGGTCACGGCTGTGCCCACTTGTTATTGATTGTTTCTTAAACGCTACTTATTGAAAAATATTATGAAAATAAATTCTTGTCCGGCTGGACAAAAGTCATACTTTCTATTTAGCGTATGATTATCTCCCCTTGTTTATTCTTTTAGAATAGGGACCACTGTTCTTTATAATATACAGATTTGACAACATAAGTGCGAGTGGCAGGTTGCGTATCTGAGAAATTTCCTATACAGCAGGGGCCACGACAGGGCTGTCCCCTTTCCCATTGTTGTTTGCACTAACAGTGAAGCTGTATGGGCTAGGATGGAAGCACAGGTGCGGGGATTCGAGTGGAGCACGGTGTGCTCAGACTGGAACACCTTATACACCAATAAAGTTTTGTTTTTTATGACAGATCTGGAGGTCACAACACTGTGTCTACTTCAGATTATGCAGGTCTTTGGCTAAACAAAGGGCCTCTTCATGAACGATTCGAAATCCGTGGTCTTCCCATTAAATGGGTAGGCTGGACCTTATGCATGGACACCAGGTCTTCGGTCAATAGAGGGAGGCATCAAATATCTAGGGGTTTATCTTTCACCAGATGTGCAATGGCATGGTCCAAGACTATCAAACCAATGGTGGCTCGGGCGAAAGAGAAGGTGAGGATATGGTCACTTCCTTCTGATATCCCTGACAGGTAGGTCGGCCATATTTAAGATGATAACTCTGCCCAGATCATTGCAACAGTTACAGAATTATCCTTATACCATCCCACGCGGCTGGTCTCGACCGATAGACTCCATTGTTTTGGGGTTCCTGTGGGATGGAGGTACACCCGTAGTGCCAGTCTGCCTACAGCTGCGGCATCATGGCTGCTGACATATACTCCTATTACTCCGCCTCACACTTACAATCATCAATGAGTGGCTGTATGATCTCCATGGGGACCAAGCATGTGCATGGGTGCTACCCCCTTGTTGGACTACCTCTATGGGACAGTGGGGGTGCGGTATCCTTCATCCATCCCACCTTTTTGGCGGGAGTAACCTCCTGTCTCGGTGAGGTTGTTTCCTGGATCCTTCCACTGGATCCAAGATTGATTCTTTTACAATTTGTAGATGGACTTAGCGGTAATAGATACCAGAGCACTCTCCTGTTTCTGGGGTTAACATTGGCGAAGAGGGATTTAGCCAAACTGTGGAAGGCAGACCACACCTCCTCCTTGACAGTGTGGAAGCAGTGTTTGGACCATTGTATGGGGCTTGGGGTTGTTGTGTAACAGTCGCTTGTGCTTGTTTTATGTTCCTGTTTATAGTCAGTTTGTATGCTGTATTTTATATTTCCTTATCCACATCGACCTACGGGCTGTGTTATCTCGGCAAAACCTAATAAAATTTGTTATTAAAAAAACAGAAGCTAGGAATTCAAATGATGGAAAGGGAAATGACCATAGGCCCACCTATCAATGTACAAGAGAGTGACTTATAATGGTGAAAATAGAAAAGCAAATACTCCTTTTGATATGATGAAATTCTCAAATTGCTAAAGTGCCTGGGAGACCCTACCACTTCAAGCCATGGGGCATGTTTGTCTCTAAAATGCTGGAAAAACAATTGTCTCATGAATCATAAGAGCAATACGTAAACGACAAATCAAATAGAAGGAACTTACCTTGAATCAACACCTTCCACAGCTAGTTATCGGCCCACAGAGTCCATTACCCATAAATAATGGGAGGTCGGTGAATCAACAGATCACAGAAAACAGCAACACTTTGATAATCATGAAATATTGAGTTGTAAGCCATCTCAAAAGAACAAGCTGTATACATTACAAGAATACCTAAATGGTTTTAATTGATTAAGCCTTGGACAATGTGAAAGGTGCACCTCACTCAGCACAGTGTTCAAGAATTCCCCATAGCCTCTAACAGCCTCTTGCCCAGTTCCATGTGAAAGTATAAATAAACTCTAAAAGAAAGATTACAAAGACAAACTAAAGAGAATGTTAAAATAACATACAAAGACATGTAGCTACTAAAGTTTCATTTGCGACCTGATCCCAAAGCTGATGTTACTGGGCTACGTTGCCATTCTAGCTCCAGTGTTTACTTATCGAGGTGAGATATTTGTGATGATGAACTGAGACTGACATTTTTCTTGCTAGTTTTGGTAATGGCATAGCAATCTTAATTACATTTCACTGTCTCAGACCTACTTCCAACAAATAAATATAACAGAGCCATTTCACAACAAATATCACATGAAGGAGTGAAGCGTGAGGGGCTGGGTGAGGCAAAGACACTGATACATTCATAAAGGGGAACTTGCAGTACCAAGCCAGAAGAAAAGAAGTCCTTAAACAAAATAGGAGACTACTCCCAAATTCTCAAAGCACCAATCACTCTAGCTGAACTTCAACGGACGTTAAAGGGCTTACCAACCGGCAAAACCCTGGGCCCTAATGGCCTCCCAGTTTCATTTTACTGCATTTTTTAATCCGAGCAACAAGACCACCGTTTGCGTCTTTTGAAATTGTTTTCTGACAGCACGGGCCTCACAAACACTATGTCTAAGGCTGAGGTTGCCCTTATTCCCAAGTCAGGTAAAGACCCCTCACTATGCGCATCATACCGCCCTATTGCTCTCTTCAACACAAATGCAAAAATCTACACTAAAAGCCTGGCAAACCAACTAGACCCCTTTATGCCCGGCCTGTTTGACCCAGATCAGGTGGGCTTCATTCACCAGTGTCAGGGAGCGGACAACACATGCCGGGTGGCTCACTTAATGTACAAATCTCAGCGCTGGGATATCCCCGCTTGTCTACTCTCTTTAGATGCTAAAAAAGCATTTGATCGCGTTGAATGGGACTTTCTGCGGCCTGTCCTCCAGAAAATAGGACTGGGCCCAATTAAGGTCTCCCGAATAATGGCCTCTTAAACCGCTTCCCAAGTACAGATTAGGGTCAACGGTCAGCTCACCCAAGCCATGGAAGAGGTGTGGCGCCGCGGCCAGGGTGACTGACTCCAGAAGCTGGGGATCACGGTTCGATCCCCGGCTCCGGCGGCAGATTAGCCCAGCACCATGTGACTCTGGGCAATAGCTTGCTTAATCTTCCCGACGGCCCCCAGCGCCTAGAGACCCTAACGGGTGATTGTGCGCTTTACAAATGTGGAATATATATATATATATAGCTCCTGCTTTTTGCCCTAGTGGTAGAGCCACTGGTAATCTCTATCAGACCGCCAGGAGACATCAAGGCATCCCGTTTGGGGGAAGTGAACACAAAGTAGCGCTGTTTGCGGATTATCCTGACAGACCCCAGGAACTCTCTGCCTGTGCCGATATCACTTTTTAGCTCCTTTGAGGCAACCTCAGTATTTAAAATCAATCTGGCCAAGTCGCGGGCATTGAACCTATCGATCCCTAGTGAAGATATGCCGGGCATTGAACCCATCGATCCCTAGTGAAGATATGCTCACCCTTTTCCAATGGACTTCACATTCGCTTCGCTACCCAGGGATGAACGTTCCCCCTCTTTATCATAATGGACATAGGCAAACTGGCCAGGGTGTAGGAAATCAGTTTTAGAAGATCAAAGAACTTGGAAATCGCTCTCAATCACATGGCTTGGATGACTTAACGCAGATAAAATGTCCATTCTACCAAAAATATTATACATATTCCAAATGCTGCCAACCCCTATACCACAGGCAGACATATTCCATCTGCAGCGCGACAGCACCGCTTTCGTCTGGGGTGGGAAACGTCCAAAATTCCCCAATAAACTGCTTATGCTGCCTAGAGGTAGGGTGGGGCCCGGTATGCCCCAATCTTCTGGAGTACTATTGGGCATCGCACCGCCGATTCCTCTCAGAATGGGTGGTCCGCGAAAGCGAAAAACACTGGTTCTACATGGACTGGGCGGTGGCCTGCAGACCACTTTGGGAATTGGCCTGGCTTCCGCTGCCTGCCCGACCACGTAGTGCTTATATAGCCATCTCCACTAAAAATGTGCTAGACATTTGGGACAAAGGCGCAGTAAAAGGGGGAATTACCCCCTTTCCTTCTCCAAACAAACCGTTGGCAAGCAACCTTGACGTTCCCCCTGCCCTACAGCCACATTCCTTTGCTGCGTGGAGAGAAGGCGAATGCCGTACTATTCAAGATCTCTTTGAAGGAGAAACATTCGAAACTTTCAACGAGTGCAAACGCAGTGTTCACCTAACTGACGAGGCCAGACTGCAATATTACCAAATCCGACATTGGTTGTTGACACCCCTGAACACCCAAGTGGCAACTTGGCCACTTACCCCTTTCAAATCACTTGTACGCTCCTATGATGGCTTGCGGGGCCTGATCTCTCGCTCCTACCAGGTACTCCAAAACTCTACCCCAACCAGACTCCCCTCATACCAAGCACAATGGCATGCAGACACTACAGAGGAGATCCCCCGAAACAATGGGAACAGCTATGGCACAACATCCCTAAAATATACAGAAGCATACCCCAGCGGGAAACCGCTTATAAACTCATGACAAGATGGTACTACACTCCACAGTGCCTGCAACAGATGTTCCGTGCTTTCTTGTTGGGGCTGCCAGTCGACGGCTGGGGACTTCATTTATATCTGGTGATCCTGCCCTTTCGCTGATACTTTACTGGAAGGAAGTCCTAAGCCACATTAGAGACGCTATTGGCTCCCTCATACCGAACACTTTTGCTGTGGTTATATTGGGAATACGGCCCCTGAGGCTCATCGCCATGACTCACTCCGATTGGCATCTCATCTCACATATGCTTTGCGCCGCTAAACAATTACTAGCCCTCCAAAGAAAGAAGCCCTCTGTACCTTCCATCACCCTATGGTTTACCCGCCTCTGGCAAAGTTATGGTGCTGGAACTTCTCTCGTGCTAGGTAACACATACAGAACCCAAATTCACATGTATTTGGCAGCCATTCGTTGACCAATTTTCGAAACTAGAGCATGCTTGCTTCACCCCCAAACGACCCCCTGCCCCCGGGCTCCATACACTCCAACTATTTGAAGACCTGCCACTGGCCCAGGGTACTGAAACACCATGGGAGAATACCTAGAAGCCTCACGGACCCCATTCACAATAAGCCCATCCTCCCGGCCACCTCTCTTCTCCCTCAATTCCTTCTTCGTTTTCCTTCTTGTTTACCTACTGCCACAGCTACTGCTTCTCCAGCATGGTACAGTTATGATCTCAGAAGCAATTATATTAGACGTGAGATAAGAACTGTTAATGTTTCTACCATGCTTGCGCATCCTTTACTGCAAGACGTAAACTAGTGCACCGCTTGTTATAAGTTTCCATGCTCTGGTTTAAGTTCAAACTGTCAAAAACAGATTTGAAAAGAAAAAAAATAGGAGAGAGTGTGCAATTTGGCAAGCTTCAAATCAGCATCAAGTGTAGGAGCTCAGATGTTTTTGTCCTCCTGGTAATGAACTAAACATTTTCATTTAAAAAGCTAGCATAGCAACCTGCTTCATGGAAATACCACAGCTGTATAACATTAGGGATTTTGTTAGAAAATGGAACTCACAGACATTTCAGTAGTAGAGACTACTCATCTGCCTTTTATGAAACGATATCCACATATTTGGTGGATGAAGCTTATCCCAGGTTTAAACATTTTCACAATATTTACAATATACCAACATCATTTTCCCGCATCTTGTTCTATAATTTATGTTACCATTAGCAATATGCATATGTCCCTAAACAAGAGAAAAAAGCATGGTTATCAGTGTTTGATTGAGACTGCCACTAACTGTTAGCTACGCTGAAGAGCAGCCACGCTGGTGTACAACATGGCTAAAATTCATCGGCATAGACAATAGCTCCAGCATAGGGGAGACCTATAGGCTTTATCAATGCTGGTCACATACTGTGGACAAGTGCCGATTCCACATTCTTCCGCACTGAAGTTCTAAGCACCAAGGTGCAGCACACAAGTATCATACAAACCGAAAACAAGCAGTCTGGGCATGCTGCACAAGCTACACTCAAAGAACTTTCTGTCAAGCCCATACTGCATCACATATCCTTCTTGCAGCTAATCGCCGTAACCTATGAAGGTGAGCAGAACCTATAACCTCTCTGCTTTCAAATCAAGAGCCTAAATCCACAGCCTGATTTATAATTAAATAGATCCGCCAAACTTTCAGGTAACTGACAACAATGTATATGGCTAGCAGTAAAACCATACTAACGCGACTGCTAATATTTTGGCAGTGTGCCAAAAATGCCATCATTTCTGTTACAAACACGAATGGATTTAGGAATGATTCACAACATTGCAGTAGGCTAGATTTTTATTTGCATCTTTCTGGCAAGCAGCACAATTACTGATATCATATAAGACATACAAAATAGTGTCATCACTGGAATGTTTTGTTGAGAATGGGATATAAATCTAGTTAACGTTTCCATGGGTTCAGATATAGGTGGTTGGTTTATGTAGATGCAGAGAAATGGACACCTGACAACACAGAGAAAAGCCTCCCGGAAGAACAGTTGTTAGGCTTCAAGGAACCAGCAACCAAAATGGACGCTGTAGGTTACCCGCATAACAATGCTAAATCTTAAATGAGAAAAGTGGTTACTATACATTGTGCTAGCTTTTGCTTTTCTCCCGCTGCATATGCAGCGTTTTGCCATTAAAAATGCAAAGGGTCATTTAATCAACTTGACACTTCACAATACAGAGTTATTTGGTAGATGTGAGGCAACATTATCATTATTATGTTGTAGAGAAATGTCTCTGGACAGTTTGAACAGGCACATGCATACTTGTTGGTAACTGTAAAGAGGACATTGTTTCACGATTCAAACTTATTAGTGATTAATAAATAGAATTAAAAAACAGTCCGCATTATTGAAAGCAGAAGACCATGCCGTCCGTCGAACGTGTTGGAAACGCATTCGGATTACGAACCCTCTAGAAGTAATGGTGAAAATATCAACATAACCATCAGTCATCTGTCTTTCGGGCCAGTCTACAGAAAGTCCAGTTGTGTTCCACTGTGTTTTCATTGGCCCTCTCACTCATGTGGTGCACCCGTGTGTTTCTGATAGCAAATCCTTGCTTTGTGATGTATTCCATCAAATGCACTCGAAGTGCCACTTCTTGGTGGTAATCGCATGGCCCAAACGTAAAGGAAACTTGACAGTCTCTAGTGTCCATCATGTGCTTATTCCACTTGGTAAAATGGTTTGCAATGCCCTCCAATAATGAATGCACCTTAGTTGTTATAGTGAGCTGAGTTATAATTACTGCTACTGGGTTAGAGTATTTTGAAAGTTTCCGAGTGCTTGACAGCTCCACAACTTCTTCAAATGTGTCCAAAGGATACAAAGGCTTTGGGTCATTAAGATACTGTATCAGTGGCTCAACTTGGTAGAAATCTGCTTCTTTTCTAAGCAAATCGAATTCCTTAAAATCAACAGGTAATGTCAGCTCTGAAGTCCTTAGAAAGTTGAGAACATACCGAAAGAGTGGTCCGTCACGATCGATAAAGTAGTTACCTTGAGAGTCTCTAGCTGTGGGAAAGTCTCCTCTGAACATCGCTCCCAACATTGAATCTGGGTATCGCTTCAAAGTTGAGAGAGAAGTTGTATACAAATGTCCGCCAACATTGAGGGTGACCGGATCGCCCATCTGAAACAAACAAAATATTAGAGAGGCAAATGTAAGATCGTAGCTAGAAGAGACACATTTAAGTTTACAAGGGAAATAAGGTAGAAGACATAACATATACTTAACAAAATGTACAAGGATTTTTCTGACAGCAAGACCTTTAACATCCAAGAAACCAGGGAACGGATTAGTCATTTGTTTAGCAGTGCAAATGCACCCTTTTTTCTGGAGGGCTGCATTAAATGCTACCATTTATATGATGTTCAGCTCAAAATGAACATCACTTCTTCTAGCCAGCATATTTAGGTTTTCACTTCCTCAAAATCACGTAAAGCATCAAAACATGCATTGTCACTGGTCAACAACTTTCTGCTGATAAGGAAAGGGACAAAACGATATAAATTTCAATTTTGGGGAAGTTTTGCAGATTAGCCCCTTGGGAAACCAAGTAAAATCTTGTAAGACAGACTGCACGTCCAGGCAGTAGACAGGAGCCATAAAAGTGATGCCCCACGTAGGAGCTAGCTTTGTCCCGGAAGACCTCAGTCCCTATTTTTAGACTAAGGCTGCTGGAAATGAACCCATACATAAACTTCTCCTCTGTCCTTCCATATGAAAAAGCCTTTGGAACTTATCCCCTAAGCTTGCCTTCTAGAAGGCTACATATTTTCCTCTCAAGTCACCTAGGATCAGCATATGTGCATATATGAGGGGATCTCTTTACAACCGATTAATGGGTGCATCCCTTCAATTTTCACAGCCAATGGGAAATGCAATCCAGATCCATGAAGAGGAACTTTCTCTGGACAACTCTAACCCAATAGGGCATGGCAGTCACTCTCTGATAAGGCCTAAAGGAGCACAAAACAATGAGTCCGCACCATGAAAATGAACAGAATAATCACTGCAAAAAATATTTCCCAAAATTCTCTTTCATTTCTAAATCACAGAATAAACGCTTCCCACATTTATTAAAGAATACTTTCGTTTGCACTCAAGAGACCTATGATTGCTAAAAGGCCCCATTAAATTAGGACTGAGTGATAAATTCAGAGACAAATGTAGATGCTATTGCAACACATTAGGTATGGAAAGAAACGTGCAAGGCAGCAAACGAAGTCTTAATTTGAAATGAAATGCTATTTGTAAACTATATATTAAACAATTTTAGGTCATGTGCTAGCTATTGTTCCCCAGACCTGGTCGAAACTAAGCCTTAATACCATCGTTAGCCTTAACAGAAACCCCTTCACATCTTCGCTTATATTTTAGACCTCTTTATAAACAAACACTTCATCAGAGATTAGCTTTTATGACAGCTGTCGAAATAAAGCTTATATCAAATCAATTAATCAGAGATTAACATTTCCCTCACATGTTTTATAAAGCTCGATGCCTCGTGCTATACTTAAAGAAGTCTCTAGTCCAAAATCTTCAAAGAATAGTAACTTTTCTTAAATCGTTTTACTGTTTTTTTAATGCAATTTGGTCTTATACTATTTAATCTTTCAACTCCTGACAATGACATGCTGCTCCTCAAGTTTTCAGTGCAGCCTCAAAATCATTTGCTGGTTCTTCTGGCTACTGTGCATGTTGCAAAATTTTTTAGACCTGTAACACAACATTCCTTCAAGGATTGCACTTTTATTCCAATATAATCATAATATCTGCATGTTCACTGATTACTTTTTTAGACTATCCCTTGCTTGCTAGAATGCATCTTGATGTCAACAACAGGGAGTGTCTTTAATGTACTCCTCCCTTCTAGACCATGAATGAGTATCAACAAAAAGGTTTTCATCAGAAGTAAGTAAATATCAATATACACTGTGAAGGGTTCTTTCAATCCTTGCCATTTCAAAGGTTGTGCACCTGGGACTGCTAGACAAGGCGCTGTTAGTGATAAATCCTCATTGCTTTGGCAGATGTTCCCTTATAACTTGAAATACGAGGACAAACTGTGACAGGTATTATATGGGTAAAAATATCTGACATAAATCTTATGTACACATTGCAATGAGGATTTTTTTTAGATTTGCAAGGTGCAGGCATGGGAAAATTGTCTCCGCTTATATGTAGAGAAAAGTATTTTGTCAACGTCAGTCATTTGCTCATCCTTCCCAAGCATGCATTGTCTTAATGCCATACTCACTGCACCATGTTAGAAACTTACTGTCTCTTATCAGTACACGTATTGCTCTTCTCCCAATGCGCCAAGGCATTGTGAAAATTCTGATGCAAACTACATCATCTTCATTCTGTATATGTTTCGGTGAAGGGGTATAACTAGTTGCACAGTAGCTCAATATTTTCACTAATGCATTGTTAACTTGATTCGTGAAGTGTGTTTCACTATTACAAGGCCCGACGCTGTCAGGTGTAGACAACTGCTGCAAGACTTTCAACATATGGAAATTCGGCACAGATGGACAAATTAAATGAAATAAAAAGAACGTTTATAAAGTACATGGCTAACAGAAGGCCTCCCAGCGCTAGGCATGACTAGTGATCAGATGGAACAGCATAAGTTATGGGAACAGGAAGGTTTTGAGTTGTTTCCGGAAGGCAATAGGACTAGTCTCTTTCCGGAGGTGGAGGGGCAGAGCGTTCCAAAGCCTGCCGGCATTCAGGGAGAAGAGTCTGCCTCCATTTCTGGCTCGTTTGAGTCTAGGGGTGTCGATTAGGTGAAGTTCATCCGAGTGAAGATCTCTCCTTGCTTTATATGGGTGAATTACAGCCGAGAGAAGGGGAGGACCAATCCCCTGCAAGGATCCGTGGACGATATAGAGAGATTTAAAGATAATTTGCTCTTTCACTGGAAGCCAGTGTAGGAGGCGGAGGGCTGGTTTTACGGATAGGAATTTGGGTGTTCCCGTCAACAGTCTGGATGCGCAATTCCGGGCAATCTGAAGTTTGTTGATCACCGAGGTAGGGGCTCCCAGATAAAGCCCATTGCCATAGTCCAACCTGTGTGCCGAGCCTGCAGACGCTGTGTGCAGTTTAGGTAAGTTGACCTCTACAGCAGGCCTTACAGCCCTAAGGCAGGGTGCACTTAACTACATTTGAGGACCTAGCTGCACGAGAAGATATGCTCATGTGATGTCTAAGTCAATTCTTGACTATTACAAGTGAACAGGGAAGCCAATTTGGGAACATGTACTGGACACTGGTGTTTACGAGTTCCCCAGCTACAAGATGGCTTCACTAAAACTAATGATGTTTGGTATCAAACATCTCGTATTAACCCCTCGGCTGTGCCGCCCGTTTTGCGGATGTGCGGCACTTCCGCAAAACGGCTGGGGCCGCGTCGGCCATTGGCCGACGGCAGCACCAGCGAGGTTGTGCAGCCGTCAGCCAATGGCCTACGGCAGCATGGAAGGGGTTAATAAGCCCGCACTGATTCAAGTGATGGATTTAATAATACAAGAACCTAGATGACACCTTAGAGGTGCCCCCTGAAAACCTACTAGCTACTAGTGTGCTGGCTGATTTAGAGGCGCCGGCCACCACAGACAAGTTTCTGATCCCCTGCAGGTGAAAGCCCCACTATCTGAGAGCAGGAACAATGACTACTCTGAGGTGTTATCCCCTCTTCCAAGCAGGATGGCTAGGTGATCAGCATATCAAGGCAGGAAGCTTCAAAGGCCTCTACTGCCTTTGATATGCAACCCAAGGCTTACCCAGACAGAGGAAATGCCACGTCCTGCCCCAGGCCCAGTTAGGACCAGGACAGGCGGGAAAATTAGCTACTCAGGAGGAGTATTCCCCTCTCAGACTAGTTCCACCCCTAAGGTGGGCTACCTGATATGAACACGACTTTTAGATTTACACCACCTTAGTTTTGGCAGAATTATGCTGAGTCAGGTTAATGCCCGCTTCCCACAGAAAGTCGTCATATAGAGAGTGTAGACACCCTTAAAGGTAAGTAGCTCATTGGTTACTACCTGTCATTCCCTGTAACACCCCTAAATTGAGTATTTAGGTGGCACCCCTAACATCAAGAAACTTAGATGTGAAGGATCAAGAAGATGAGGACAAAGAATATCCGCGAGAAAAGCGAGAACTGAAGACTGCTGTCGACTTTTGCCTGCCCGCACCAAGTCTCGACAAGCATGACAGCGACTCATCCTGCAGCTGACCAGCTTCCAATCAGGGAGAACTCGGGGAGACTACCAGCCCTTCTCAAATTGCCCGCAATCTCCCTTAGAGTAGAGGACCTACTCCCCTGCTGTCCGCAGGCACTGAAGAGCAAAGACCGGCTCACTGAGTTGCCACTTACCAGTCAGCCTGATGCAGCAGCCTCTCAGAAAGAGGTACCGGTGCTCCTGAAGGTCAGATCTGTCCCTCCCCGCCCCCCAACCAAGTGAGAGGACACCAGGACCAACTGGAGCCGCACAGGTCCAACACTCGGGGTACCAGACTATTTGCAGCAAGTAAAGAACGCAAGAGTCGACCTGGACACCAAGGATCCCAAGACCGAGCAGCCGTTTAGGGTTATCAACACCGCAGAGACCCACTTCCGGAGTGGACCAGATGTCCTGATTTTGCACCCTCAACTGGTGAAAACCAACAGCCGCAAGGCCAGAGGACACACAGAGACTAATCAACCTTTTCACTCTGCACCCGAGTGCCCCAGCACAGGAACAGACTGTGCTTTCTAGTTCTCAGGACCCTTGTGACCCAAGCCCCCCTTAGGAGCTCCCAGACTTGTCCTCAAGACCCCCTCCGCAGCCGGTTTCCAGATGGCCCCCCTTCTTCCAACCGGCATGGCACTCACAGCTACCAAACTGACCAGCACTTCTGCACCCGGACGCCACAGTGCAGGTAATGAGTAACTGCTGGTGGTACTTTGGCCCCCTACAACCCTAAGTCTTTAAGGAGACCCCCAGAAACCGATTGCAAATAACTATGCAACATATGCCTTTTCTTCCATAGGGAAGCATTTCTGCTTAAAGACGAATTTAAGTGAACTATTTACTTACCTGTAAAAATCCATATTTTAAAAAAGTACTTACTTGATAATTAAGTTCTTGGTATCAACGACTCATATTTCTAAATTGTCTCAGATTTATTCTTAAGTGTGTGCCTCATTTATTGCTTATGGGAGTACAACAAATGCTTAGTACTACCCTCTGATAAGCCAAATTGCTTGCCCACACTACCACAAAAGACAGCATTTGGGTTATCATTTGTGCATCTGTAAACCAACTGGGGTTTGCCAGGACTCTTTACACAGGGCACCTCGTTTTGGTCTACTAAACAAAAAGCCAGCTCCCTACAGGTGTCACCAAAGTCTGTTCACAGTCATGATGAAACCTGGGGAAAGGAACAAGTACTGCTGGTGGGAGAAGAGGAGGTAGGAAGTTATAGTGAACTCAAAGATTTCAAAGGAGTGTTCATTCACCAATTAGATACTATTCATAATCTTAATTGTAAAAGTCCTATCAAAGAAGGAACCAAACTAGTGAAACACAAAATTAGAAACATGCCTTTGAGCATTAGGGAAGATTTAGCAGACAGGTTAAAAAAACATATGATTTAGGAGTGATTGAACCAAACAAATCTTTTTTGTGTTGGTCTCCACTGGTGATAGCACACAAAACAAGCAATGGCCAAGTCAGCAGGTCTTGCCTACAAGGCCTATTGTCTTTGCCAATACATTTTGCCATGCTTTACAGCAGTGCAGCATGGCACAAAAAAAGCTGCAATTACGCAGCCGCAGCAGCTTTTTGTAGGTGCACACACACACATTCAATACGCATTGCACAAGATGCCTACAAAAGAACTAGGATTTTTTTTTTGTTATTTACTGACCCAAGATGGATCTCTTAATAAATAAAAAAAAGTATAATAATAATAATAATAATAATAATAATAATAATTAAATGGATGAGCAGGTAAAGCGCTGAAGCAACTTGGTGGGCGGGGAGAAGCAACATGAGGAAGAGAACACGGGCAGCAGAGAAACATGGAGCTCGGTGAAGGAGGAGCTCTACGGCGAGAGAGAGCAATATGAGTGGGGGAGAAGCACATGGGCGAGAGACAACAAGGTAAGCTGGAGGAGAAAAGCAAACAAAGGAAACAGCTGGAAGCCACAAACACTCTCATGCAATGCTTAAATAATAAAAAGTAGTTACCCGATAGCGAGCAGAGGAAGCATAAAAGTCAGACAATCAAAGAACTGGTAAATAGTCTATGCTCAAATGGAGGGACATACACCTGAAGGATAGGCTGAAACAATGAAATCCATCAAGCTAGAGGCCATGCACATAAGAGTGATAGAATAGCCAACCAATTGTAAGCAATCGGCGTACAACAATCCCCTGTATGTTCTTGATAAGTCCTCAATATGTTTTTCATAATCAAACAGCTTGTGATTTCTTGTAGGCTCAACTAAAAAATGCCACGTTGAGAATTTGCAATGCTCTTAGAAGTTTGAACAAGAAAATATGGGTACATTCAACACTTTACCACACATAGATGATAACTTAGTAACATTTTGGGAAGGTGGGGGGTATTTTTGTGTGGGGGGGATGAGATTTGATCTTGCAGAAGCATATCGCCAAGTGGAACTAGAACCAGAATTGAAACACTACTGCTTTTTTGTCACCAGTTGGGACCCTCCAATTTCGAAGAATTCTGTTTGAATTGTTGCCAGCTGCTTTGCTATTTCAGAGTAACTTTCAAAGTCTTGGAGGGTATAAAATGAGTTGTTGCCTTACAAGATGATATTCTAGTGCCAAGAAGCAACACACCAGAATGTTCTACATATTAAAAGGGCAAACATTCCCAGAAAGAAGATTCCTTTTTGATTCCAGAATGTAGAATCCTTAAACATCTAGCACTGAAACAAGCAAGTAGATCACAACAAACAGTTCATAAGTACTGTCACATGCCACCAAAACTTCTGTGTTGGACAAACCAGCTATAAGAGGTTGCTAGATTTTTTTATTTTTGCATAGTCATCAATTACCGTATATCCCCAGTCTCCATTATCCATCTGCTCCAATGCCGAATTTATGTGAGTAGAAAAAGACTTAACGGGTGATGCATGCAGAGACACTGCTCCACCTGCAAAAGACAATAGTAACCGATTATAAACCAACAGCAAAAGCATGGCAGGAAGACCTTTAGCAAATGTGAAAAATAAGAAATGCACTCTAATGCTATTTATCACTTTACTTTGATTTTCCAACCATACAGCAGGTTCATATATGAATAAGAACCACAGCTTGCAGTTAGTTCTACCTATTCCTCAAACTTGTGCTGGATATTTGTCTCATCGATCTATTTGAATTATAAAACTTTTTTAGTGCTGAATATTTTAGTAAAAGTGCTATTGATGGAGCAAGATTTCGCACGTAGCGTGACTTGCTTGTACTCATGAACCTCGAATAACAATAATAGATTAATCCAATATGTATGTCTTACTAATTTTCCCCGATATTCTGACATTTGGGTGTCCTAGCGATGCTTGCTTATGTGTTTACTAAAACATAATAACGCTTGTCATTAACCCCTTTAAAGCTAGTAAACAAACCTCCCCAGTGCTGCGCTGTCCATTATCCGGTGCTGAACTGGACGTCCAACGGTCGTGCGCAGCACTGGGGAGGTAGTGCCCGTGACGACCGTTGGCCGACGGCAGCACTTAAGGGGTTAAAATGGCCGCTGCTTCGCGGGAGTTTAGTCTGCGCATGCGTTGGTCACACTCACGTGACGTACTCGCAGTTCTTGGGGGAAATGTTTGCTCATGCGCAATACAGCTAAAATGGCCGCTTTGTTTCTCATATGCTCCGTGCTTGCAAAGCTGCTTTCGCGAAGTTGTTTGTTCCGCACTTACCCTAATGCTATAGTTATTATAAAGTAAGGGGTATAGAGTAGCTATTCATGGTATACAGTGTATTCATTTTTTTCTGTATTTCTAAATTGTTTTCGCTTACTTTTCATGTATCATATTATTTGGGGCCCGAGGAACACTCGTGATTCCATATTGAACAGCCTTTCTGCGCATGACCGCCTTCTGCCAGTGACATTGAAACGGTGCCAATCCGAAGTCTCAGCCAAGATGTGCCTGGGAAGATGTATCTTCGCCTAGCAGAAGAAGCTGAACTGTTCTCAATGTATCATAATTCATAGATGGTCTATTGTAATATAGAAACTTAGGTCATGGGAACCCCAAATTCAATAGGCGGTCCCTGAGTATGCAAATGTGGTATTGTAGAAGTTTGTCCTGGTTGGTGTGTTAACCTATCCTACTTGAGGACCAATCGAAATTGGGGATTCTGACACTTGCAACATTTGGGGGGGGGGGGGTACACTGACCCGAAAACAGTATAACTAGCCTAGGTTTAGCTAGAGAAATTGTCCGAATAGCTGACCTGTCACTGACCCAACGCACTCAATAGGTGACTGATACAGACTGCTGCGGAGCACTCTGTCCGTAATTTCCAGAGACCCAAGCGGGGTTTTGGAAACCTTAAGTGCTGGCGGAGCACTTTGCTGGGGAATTCGATAACCCAATCGGGGTTCTGACTGATAGCTGCAGAGAGGGTGGAGCGCAGGCGTTGCTTCCGAACTGCGGGTGCTGGTCTTACCTTGGTGGTCCTGTCCTGATCCTAATCTGGTTTTCCTGTCCTGCCCTGGGGTGTCCCTTCTGCACCTGCTGGCCTACTGGCGACTGCCCTTCCTTGGGGTTCCTCCTGTCCTTAACTGACCCGTCGCCAGGGTTGGTCTTCACACCGTTCTAGGTAAATATAATTCTAAGGGAACCTGTCCGTTTGCATTCTCCATTTCTTGCTTTAAATAGAATCGTACTTGCATATTGTTCCTTTTTCTTACCCTCCCGTTGCTGACAAATGTTAAAGTCCTACATTGTAGTTGTTATACTAGCATGTTCCAATTTTTCCCCATCCTATAAGCACTATTCTAAGTACTACTCAAACAATATATAGATGTTCCTTTTCGTTACCCATCCTTTACTCGATTCAAGCAATTGCACTGTTTTATTAGTATGGTCTATTCTTACTTTACCTATAGTTCCTCTTCATGGGGAAATATTTCACTGTGAAATTCTAGTATGTTCCTTATTTTTCCCGTCCTTTAGACAACATACTGAGTCTAAACTCTGAAACCTATATTAGCATGTTCCCTGTTTTTACCTTCCTTTATACTTATAAATGGTTGGTTTCCTTTACTTCCTTTATGGGTACGTGCTCTTTGTAATTTTGGTTATTGATTGCTTACTTATTGTAAATCTAATGCTTACGGAATCTGATGAAATTTAGATAAAGGTTTTAAAACTTCTCGTGTCTCTGGTTATTATATGAGTGCAAATAGAGTAAATAGTATTGTTGTATTTTGGTGTCTGCCTTTCATTTACAGCTAGCTCCCTGATCCATTGTGATCATAGGTACCCGTAACGGTGGATTGGTAAGTCGGGTACAGTAGGAATAAATAGGAAGGAACAAGGGATACTGGTAGTAGAGTGTAAGGTTAATAAATATGGTAAATTGAAATATATGGGCCCGATACGTATGTGGTAAAATTGTTGGTCGGGTGACCTGCGCGCTCTATCAGTATTTTTCTGGTAGCAGAGCTATGGTTAGGGACTAGTTAATGTTAGATAGGACTAGTTAAGATAGGTTATTTGCTGCTAACTGTGAACATTTTATTGCTGCTAGAAGCATCGATCGATCAAATGTTTATTGCTTTGAAAAATTATGAAATGTTTTAAATTGTTTTTCTTGCTGTTATATTGATAAATGTACTAATATCACTCGTTAGTAAATTGTTATATATTTGTCTGGATTCCCCGGGGAGTTGAATAGCGAGTGGTGAGGAGAATCCACTTCGCTCTGAGGTCAGTGGCTCGAGGAAAATTAGTGCATGGTTAGGCAGAACTGGAAGCGCTAATTAGGGTTTCTGTATGAATAGTTGAAAAAATGATAGCAACGAGTTCGCTAATGAAACTTCAGTTGTGATATAACCTAGTAAGGGTCACACGAGAAAGGAGTAGTAGGTTCATCGGAGCTTGGGTGATAGCAAAAGGGTTCGCTAGTGAAACTTTAGACTTAGTATATATCCCCGACAGAGTGGATGAGTCAAAGAAGTAGCAGGTTCTCTAATGCTTGAGTGAAGGGTAGGCAGAACAGATCTATCCGTAGTGTATGAAAAGTAGACAGAAGAAGTTTACTTGCAGTGAAACAAATCTTTCCTTTCTAGACACTCGAGTACAGTGGCGAATGTGTTATGTTGTAAATTAACTAAAGCACTTGCACTTTAAGAGGGAAAGAAAGTTTCCGTTACCTTGTGAAGGAGGGAGTCAGTTGCGGAGCTGCTCTGACGTCACTCTGTGCCGCGCTGGGATTGGTAGAGACAGCGGGTGTGTAGCGGAGCTGGTATTGTAAAGGAAGGGTGAGCGCCGAAGCGTGAGAACTTGTCTCGCGAAAAGGCCGCACACCCATTGGTCAGAGAATTTTTGCAACCACTGCGTTGATTGGTTGCTGAGGAAGAAAAAAAATAAATAACAGACGCAATTGGATTGGAAGTGACTTGTAAACAAAGTTGCTTGCGGGAAAGTATATGTGGCATATAACTAACCCGGAGACTAGACCTGATCCAAAATATTTGGGGTTTGGAAAAGAAAAGTGGAAAGGTCGTAGATACGACATTATGTACGGAAACAAGAGGAAGATGACCTTAGTAAACAAGGTGAAGAATTATTTCAAAAAGGATAAGCCGATCAAAACTAGAGAAGGTGTTGTCATTCCACCACCTAACACTCCCGCTTCATTCATGATGTTTGATAACGGGTACCACTCGTGTGTATGGTTGGAGAATTGGGTGGAATACACTAAAAATGACAGAATTTTGGCATTTCTGTTAGAAGGTACGTTTAATGGGAGGATTCTGTTCAATTTGAGAACCAGAATGAACGATTTACATCCCAGACCCATATTGACACAGTACGAAGCCCTAGAGGAATGGGAGATAGAGGCTTTTGAGAGGGACAAACTCCGAATGGATAAAGGGTTAACCAAATGGTATCCTAAAGTGATACCCAAAACTAGGGAGAAAAGAATGAAAGAGTGGAGGCAGAATATGATAGTAGAAGGATTGTACCCTATGATGGCCCTAGGAGACCCGGTGGGAGGGAAAAAGACAGAAAAAACCAAACATTGGGTAACCAGTGGAGATTCGGATGACGATTATTTGGAGGATTTGTTCATGAAGAATCCACCTCCTTATAATGAAGGACCCAGATCCTCAAGTGTAGGGGATGCTTGCTTGAGACCTCCTTACCAGGAGGGATCTAGACCAGTAAATGTAAGAGACGACTGTCAAATACCTCCTTATCAGGAGATGCCGAGACCTTTAAGCACAGGAAATCCATTCATGAAACCTAATTATGGTGAGGGACCAAGTATGACGCATCCAACCGCCCCAACTCTGACTCCGCAAATAGTACCTGAGATAAGCCTGGAAAGAATACTGCAGGAAAGAGAGCGAGAGACTATAGCCAATCAGAGAACAGAATTAATTCAGAAAATTTCCCAGTTAAACACAAGTCCTGAAGCCTTGACAATTCCAGTAACTATTGGACCAGTGGTTCCATTGTACGGGGACAAACAGGGGTGTGCAAAGACTCCAATTATTACTCCAGCTGTAGTACAGCCGAGAAAAGAGCCCTTAATTGTAGATGACCAAGAAAGTGAATGTGAGTCTGTAATTTCCCTAATGGATTTACCGATAAGAGAACCAGAGAGGGGTTCCAGAAAGAAGAACACTCCTTTCAGTACAGGAGAAGTACATATAGAGTCAGCTTCCGGTACTAGAAGTGCTACCGTAGTGACTCCTGATGAAATTGAGAGATGGAGTCGAGAATTGGAGAAACAAAATCCCCAGACAAAACCCTTAGATATTTTCAAATTAAGACTACAATTGGAAGAACTAATGGCTGGAAATGTGGGGTTAGACAGACTAAATACCTTTTCGGAAGAAGAACTGCTGTTTATATGTAAGAGTATCACCCGTAATACCCGGGTGTTTCATGAGAAATTAATGGACACCGCGGCTAGTATGGGAATTGATATTGGGAAATCTAAATCATTGCAAAAACCCTATAGAGCAGAATTCTCGGATAAAGACTTAGAAAACATGAATGTGTCCGGGAAAAAGGTACAGATCAGGGAATTGTTAAACCTATTGCAGAAATGGGGAGAATTAGAAAAATGGAGAGCCAGGTGGGCAAAGAAAAAGGAGGAAATTAGATCAAAAGAGATGGCTTCAGAATATGTCCTAAAGGAGGCAGACAAAGCAGAAAAATTATATCCTATGCGAGAAGTGCCAGGTGGAAAATATGTACATGTTCCATGGTCCCGACAGGATATTGTGTCCTTTACCAATGATTTCCCAAAATTACGAGAGAAACCTGTGGATTGGTATAGGCAGGTAGAAAGGTTTGTGAAAGTACAAAAATGCCTGTGGAAAGATCTGGATGGGTTTTTCGATATCGTAGTTCCTGTAGATTTGTGGACAGAATGTAAAATTGCTGTTGATTGGCCTAATAAGGAATACCCGAGGGACCCTCTCACAGGGGCTCCTTCTGATAATGTAATGGCAAAATACAACCAGGTAATGTTGCATCTGAAGGGAAAAGTGCCTGCAAAGGAAACTGATTGGACCCGAATAGATAGAACTACCCAGGATAGAGATGAAACTGTGCATTCCTATTATGAACAACTGTTACAGGTGTTCAAAACTTACAGCGGCATAGACAACGTTGAGATGAAGGACATGACTCACTTCATTTACAGGTTTGTAAGGATGTTTAAGACCTGAAATTTGCCAATGGATCAAAGACAACAAAATCTGTTGGCAATCTCAGAAAATTGATGAAGTTTTAAGGTATGCAAAATACTGCGAAGATGAGATGGCTGACAAACGAAAGGCTTTAAAGGAAAAGGTCATGTGGGCACAAGTAAAACTAGCTGAACTGCAGGAAAAGCAGTTGAGTAAAATGAATAACAATACCCAAAATCAAGGTTCTGGGGGTGGAGGGAAGCCCAAAGTAAAAATGAGCCGAGAGGAGGCCAAAAAGAAGTTCCCCTGTCACGGGTGCGGACAGATAGGGCACTGGAGAGACGAGTGTCCATACGCACAAAATGATAACTCCCAAATTAATGATTTAAATCCACAGACGCAGAATGAAAAGCCAAGAAAGACCCAGCAACAGGTAAAACAGTCAGTTGCCCCGTGCACCTAGACCGAATTTTAAGGGAAAAGCACAGCAGGGTGAAGACATCGAGGTATGGGGAGGAAAGGAGGTTAGAAATGCAGCAACTTCACAATTTTTGTTGAATGATACTTTCCTCTGTGATGAACCTTACTGACGGTGCCTGAGGGGGGGGTACAAGGAGTGCGTACTTGGCGCCTCCTTGCCGGTAGACTAGTCAGGGCCATACATTGAAGGAAAGGTTGAAGGAAATGATGTCACCTTTCTGTTGGACACTGGGGCTACCCGTTCTACTGTAAGAACAGTAGACGTTCCAAACCTACCCCTCTCGGGAGAAGCGATCCAAGTAGTGGGTGTATCTAATCAAGTGATTAGTACCCCAGTTACTGAGCCCATGGAGATTACATTTGCGAATTTCAAGGAAATGCATAGATTTGTTGTCTGTGATTCCAGTCCTGTAAATCTATTGTTACGTGATTTGTTGTGTAAAATGAACTGTACCATCTTTTGCACACCAAAGGGCGTCGAAATACAAACCCCAGGCGAAGATGGAATATACAAATTAATGCTAATAAGGCCTGACTCAGAAATTAAAAGACTAACAATACAAGACTTACCTGAAGAACTTCAAAAGACAGTGAAGCCAGAAGTATGGGACTTTACTGGAAAAGATGTAGGATTAATGGCAAACGTAGACCCAATTAAAATAGCCATAAAGGGAGATGCAGTTTACCCAAATACTAAACAATACAAAATGAGTGCAGAAGTGAAGGCAGGAATTGCCATTGAAATAAAAAGATTGCTAGAAGCAAACATCATACAAGAAGTGTTGAGTAGTCCTTGTAACTCGCCCATAATCGGAATCAAGAAACCTAGTGGGAAGTACAGAGTAGTGCAGGACCTGCGCAAGGTAAATAAAATTGTTGTTCCTTGCTGTCCTATTGTTCCGAACCCAGCAGTGATTTTGTATCAAATTCCATGGAATGCTGAGTGGTTCACCGTAATTGATTTATGTCACGCATTCTTTTCGATCCCATTGCATCCAGACAGCAAATTTCTATTCTCATTTGATTTCGACAGTCACGTGTTCGTTTGGAATCGCGTTCCTCAGGGGTATACAGAAAGCCCCTCAATCTTTAATCAGATTCTGAAAACCTCTTGGTGGCGTCTAAAAGTCAGAAAGACTGTGTCATTGACACCATTGCCTTACTGAACCACTTAGGGGAAGGAGGACACAAAGTATCACCTGACAAAACTACAGTTCTGTACCACTTCAGTAAAATATCTGGGGCACCAGATAGAGAAGGGTATCAGGAAAGTTACTTCAGAAAGAATTAGAATAATTCGAAACATGCAATTACCCAATACTCAGAAAAAAATCAGAATGTTTCTTGGAGTTGTAGGATACTGCAGACAATGGATTGTGGGATTTGCAGTCCTAGCAAAGCCTTTGATAGAGATGACAAGGAAAGGAGCAAAGGACCCAGTAGAATGGGATGAAGAAAGCATGAAAGCATTTACTAAATTACGAGAATGTCTATGTACAGCCCCCACATTAGGAATGCCTGATTATTCGAAAGAATTTGCACTATTTTGTGATACACGAGACAATTGTGCACTGTCAGTCCTAACCCAAGAGCATGGTTTGACTAGACGTCCAGTAGCATACTTCTCTGCTACTTTGGATCCAGTGGCTGCTGGATTGCCTGGATGTCTGAAAGCGGTAGCTGCAACTTGCATGAGTCTTGAACAGAGCGAATCCATCATTATGGGACATCCTGTAACTGTGTATGTTCCACATGCAGTTGTAATCTTACTGACCAGAACTAAAACCCAGTATCTCACACCTAGTCGGCTGACTAAATATGAGAGGATTCTTGTGGGTGCGGCAAATGTAATCATTACTCGGTGTAACATATTGAATCCAGCTACCCTATTACCAGATTCACTGATTGCAGAAGCAAATGGAGAGGTCGAGCATGACTGCATTGACCTGACTGAGTTTAGTACCAAACCACGTCCAGATATCAAGGAAATGCCCCTGCCTGTAGAAGATTACGAGCTGTTTGTAGATGGCTCATGTCTGAGACATGAGAATGGAGGCTTAAGTGCTGCCTATGCTGTAGTCACAGTATCCCATGCTGTAGAAGCATCCTATCTATTTGGAGTAAAGTCTGCACAAGTAGCCGAATTGGTTGCACTGGCAAGAGCCTGTAAAGTTGGGAAAAATAAAAGAGTAACCATATATACTGACAGTCAGTATGGTTACGGGGTTGTGCATGACTTCGGCCAATTATGGCTGCAAAGGGAGTTGCTGACTTCTTCAGGTACTCCTATCCGAAATGGAAAAGTGGTACAGGAATTACTGGAAGCAATCCAGTTACCAAAAGAATTGGCAGTGGTCAAGTGTGCTGCTCACAAATCTGGCGATGACAATGTGACAGCAGGTAATCGATATGCTGACCAACTGGCCCAACATTGTGCAAGACATCAAATGTCAGTCAACATCAAATTGGGGGGAAATGGAAACAGCTGCCAACTTATGGTGTTTGAGAATGTGCCAACATGGGAGGAACTGAGAGATTTACAGAATGCAGCAGGACCAAAGGAAAGGAGAAGATGCAGAAAGTTTGGTTGTCAACAGAGGAACGAGGATGGTGTCATGGTTTGCTCTGATGGTATGCCTGTGTTGCCTGACAGCTTGCTTGCTCCTATGGCCCCGTTAATACATGGAGATGCACACATTGGTAGGGATGCCATGGTTCGTGTCTTCAAGCAGACATGGTTCAATTCGAAATTCAGGAAGATAGCAGAAAGACTCTGCCAGAGGTGCTTGACATGTCAGCAATACAATGCTGGGAAGAAAACAGTAGTTTCCCTGGGGAAAATTGGGAAAGCAGAAGGTCCTTTTATAAGGTTACAAATTGACTTTATCCAGTTACCCCTTTGTAAAGGAATGAGGTACGTCCTTGTCATTGTTTGCCTGTTTTCAAAATGGGTAGAGGCTTACCCAGCCAAGAAGAATGATGCCATCACTGTAGCTAAGTTGTTATTACGAGAACTAATACCTAGGTACGGGGTTCCAGTCACAATTAAATCAGACAGAGGTGGGCATTTTCAGAATGAAATAATTGGTCAGATCTGTGAAGCATTCAAAATTACTCAAAAACTGCACTGTGCATATCGTCCATAGGCTTCTGGAGTGGTGGAACAACTAAATGGCACTATCAAGTCCAGACTAGGAAAGATGTGTGAATCTACTGGCATGAACTGGATAGAGGCTTTACCTCTTGTCCTGATGGGAATCAGAAGCATTCCAGACCGAGAAACAGGCCTGAGTCCCCATGAGATCCTGATGGGAAGAGTAATGCGACAAGCATGGGTACCAGGACACAAACTGATAAGCATTTCTGATGATTTGGTACTAGAGTACTGCAAGCAACTGGGTGACCAAGTGCGTTCTCTCTCTCACCAGATTGGGGAAGACGCAGTCGCCAGCCCAGCAACTCCAGTCCATAATCTGAATCCAGGTGATTGGGTGGTCCTAAAGAAACACACCCGTTCAAGTTGCCTTGCACCGAAGTGGGGAAAACCAAGACAAGTGATTCTGGTGACCACAACAGCGGTGAAGTGTGCCAGTGTGCCAAAGGGGATCCATGCCAGCCATACGAAAAAGGTAACCGAAGACGAAGAAACTGACGCTGAAGGTTGTCCAGCTGAGGGGTCTCCAGACGTTGGTCCTGAGGTAGCTGATGACGAACAACCGAGCACCAGTCAAGATGGATGGATACCTGTAATCGACCTGACATTTGATCCCATAAGATCCAGAAGCCAAACATACTCAGACAGAGAGTGGGATAGTGAGGAAGAGACAGGAATAGGAGGAGACAATCAGATTATCGAAATCCATGTCAAATCTGATGAGGAGAAAGATCATATAGGGACAGAACAGGTGATCGACACACCTCCAAGAACTCCTGAGATTGAAAAGGGACAGATAGAAATTAGGGCGAAAGTTCAAGCGGAAGAAAATCAAAGGTTCGAAGTGCTTGAACAGGATCAGATAGGATTAGACGAATGTGTTCAGGACACAGAAGTTGAAACATCTAAAAGTCAAATCCAGTCTACACCTGAACAAGGCCGGCTTAGCAACCAGGCAGAAGAAACTGAAATAAGACCTGGGACTAGTCAGATAGAAAGGGAGGAAACAGAAACAGAAGTGCCACAACAAAACGAAAATAAAAGAGCATTAGAAGAAAGCCAAACCACAGTGCCAGTTAAAAGATTCAAGAAAAAGAATAGCGAACCAAGGTACATCAAAAGACTGAGACTAAGACTAAAAACAGTAGAAGAAAAGATTGAGCAAAGAAAGCAAGGTTCCAGTAAAACAGAACGAACTGGTGAGAACTCCAAGCGAAGAAGTGACCGAATAAAAAGACTGAACGAAAAGTATCAGGGTCCTGAATGGACTTACCTGGCGTTGGAGAAATTTGAGGATCTTGAGATAAGTGACGAAAGTGATGAAGAATTGACTGTTGACCAGTCTGCCGAAGAAGAAGAACCAACCTGAAGTTCGTGCTGGAAAAAAAGGGTGTACCTTGCTGGGAGAATTGAGGCTGCCGCTAACTCCTGCAAGGAAATCTTTTCCATAGTGAGGGAATTTACAGCCCCTTGCTCGAATGTCGTCCACGATATGCCCCCTAAGTCTTGGGCGGCGGACCTTGCCAAGTTCTTTACGGACAAGATTAAGCTTATCCAGGATTCCCTTCACCTGGTGGCGCCTGCGGGTGCAACCTGGATAAGGGAGGACCTCCACCTTGCCGCCTCATCTGGCCCACTGTTGGCAGCTTTTCCTCCCCTGTCGGCCGCTGAGTCGTTAGGACTCTTGGGCGCTCTTAAATCTGGCTCGCCCCTGGACCCTTGTCCGGCAAAGTTTCTTGCGAGAATGGCGGAAGTCCTAAATCCTCTGGTCAACCCGCTGCTCAACCTTTCATTGAGCCAGGGCCTGGTCCCATTAGCCTGGAAGCAGGCTATGGTGATCCCCTTATTGAAAAAGCCTGGTCTTGATCCGGAGGCATTGGTCAATTATCGACCAATTTCACTCCTGCCTGCCTTGATGAAAATCTTGGAGAAGCACATTCAAATGGTGCTCTCCAATTTTTTGGAAGGGCATGAGCTCTTGCATCCGTCCCAGTCAGGCTTCCGCCCTAGTCTCAGTACAGAGACCGCACTTCTGGAGGTGTCTGAAGACATCAAAGGAGTTTTGGACTCCGGAGGCAGGGCCATGCTGGTCATGTTGGACCTGTCGGCATTTGACACCGTCCCCCATGAACGCCTGCTCTCGAGACTTTTCGAGATAGGCCTCAGGGGGGCGGTGCTCAGCTGGTTTTCTTCATTTCTAGCCGACCGCCGACAAACGGTCTGGACCACGCCGGATTCTGCTGTGATGCCGCCACTGGGTGTTGGGGTCCCTCAGGGCTCTATTTTGAGCCCGACCCTCTTTAACATCTTCATGACCCCTTTGGCGGCTCTGGCGGAGTCTTGCGGGGCCCGGATCGTGTCCTACGCTGACGACACTCAGCTCCTCTTCTCCTGTGAGAGGGGAGGAGATTTTAATGGGGAGAGCATCCGGGAGTGCCTTGGGGCTGTTTTCAGATGGTTTAATCTGGGTGGCCTCAAGTGCAACCCCGAGAAATCTGAGGTGCTCTTCTTTGGGTGTACGTCTGAGCCTGACTGGCATGACTGGTGGCCTATAGACATGTCTCCCCCTTCTGCTCCATCTGCAGTTGCCAAGAATCTGGGTGTCAAGATGGACAAGGGTCTGTCAATGAGAGCCCAGATTCTGGGAGTGACGGGCACCTGCTTTGGTCTCCTGAAGGTATTAAGAAAGTTTCTACCCCTGTTATCGGAAGATCACCGGAAACTGACTGTGCAGGCTCTGATCGGGTCCAGGTTGGACTATGCCAACGTCCTATACCTGGGCCTGCCGGAGTATCTGCTACAGCGCCTTCAGGTGACACAAAATGCGGCGGCGAGAGCCATTTATGGTCTTAATAGGCGAGCTAGGGCGTCATGCCTCTTGCAGGCCTTGCACTGGCTGCCTATTCGTAAGCGCATTATCTTTAAGACGCTGACTCTGACCTATAAGGCCCTACACTCTGGAGGTGCGAAGTACCTCCAAAGGAGAGTGTCCTTTTATCAACCGGCACGGGCACTTAGATCAGAGTCACAGTTTCTGGCAGTTGTACCGCGCATTCAAAAAGCCCGCATTGGGGGTCGCTCCTTTGGTCTGCGTGCCCCCCAGCTGTGGAATGCTCTGCCACTGACACTTCGTGGTGCCACGAGTTTACTGGCTTTCAGGAAAGGTCTTAAAACCTGGCTTTTTACTTTATAGGTTTCTTTTTCTGTTTATCACATCTTCGTTCTACTCTGTTGTCGTGTTGTGTTACCTATTGTAGGTCTCGCTGTGAAAGCGCCAGGATACTCTTTTTGAGTCGCTGTGCGCTATAAAAATAAAATGTAACATAGCATAACATAACATGTAACAAGTTGCCCAGTGTAAGCAACTTGTGCAAAGTTACAAAGAGGGGTTGGAAAGCTTCTTTTGAGAGAAAATGTCTGATTCAAATGTGAATGAAAGACCGAGACGAAGTTGTTGTAAAACATGCTGCCAAGTATGTTTATGTAGTGTAGCAATAGTACTGATCCTTTGGATAGGACTAACAGTAACCCTTCCTTCTATGATAAGTAAGAACCCAAGTTTGTACCCAAATAATAATTTACCTGACGACACTGTAGAATCACACACTAGAATTACACCACGAAGAGTAGACACTTTGGACAAACCACTTAGCCTGAAACGGAGACAGTTAGATTTAGAAGCACCAGATGAGGAAGTATTACACTTTAATAAGATTAAGAACAAGACTCATTTAAACGTTTTCGCAAACCTGTTATTGCATTATGTAGAAACTGTGGAAATAGACGACTTATGTCTGCATGAAGCTGCCTACTTCTGTAGCTGAAGGCGTGACTTACCATCACTTGCCCTTAACCTATGGAATTTCCTGTAGTGTACTAACTAGCTTATTTTACAAAAGAGGACCTTTACAGTATTACTATTCAAACTCTGACGTAACATTTTCTGAACTTCCTGTTCGAAGAAACCTGAATCCTGTACATACGACTAGAGATGTAGCTAAATTCATGAGTGATTATTTTCTAACTGTAGGAAAAATTAATATAGATGATGCACATAAAAATAACTTGACCTGTTCTTTACATGAAAAGGAAAAATAATTCCTGGACATGGTAGAGAAGAGAAAAGAGAGTTTCCAAAAGAAGGCCAAAGACAAGAACCACAAGGTTCCTAAATGGGCAGAAAGTATAGGGAGCACCTCAAATGGTGGAGGAAATGCTGCTATGCTCCTGGATTTCGAAAAGAAGGGGAAGCTGTGTCTTAAAAGGGAAAAGACTAGTTATTATAACAATGTTTTCATTGGTTCCAGTGAATGCGAACATAATTACAAGGTAATTGGAGGTTGGGGTTTCAAAGATGGGACAGAGCCTGTGTTTCCTGGAATTTATTTTATTTGTGGGAACAAGGCTTACTTCAAATTTCCCGACCATTGGTACGGGAGTTGCTATTTTGGTATTGTCTTCCCAAAGATATACCATGTGGGGAAAATCACTGGAAGCACTGAAGAAACTAACCAATTAGTACGCAATAAAAGAGAAACTGCTGGAGAGATTGTAGGAGATATTTTTAGCGCAATAATACCTGCAGTGGGAGTGGTTCTGAACGCAAACAAAATTTGCAAATTGTCAACAGTAGTAGATCCGTTATCTACCGACACTGCTGGAGGTTTCTTGATGGTCAATACCGAAATGGTTGCGATCAGATCAATGGTTTTACAAAACAGACTTGCTCTTGATACTCTATTAGCAAAAGAGGGCGGAGTCTGCAGAATGTTGAAAGCGCAACTTTGTTGCACTTACATACCTGATAAAAGCGTGGGAATCCAAAGGTATGTAAGGAACATTACAAATTTGGCAAAGGAACTCAAACCACTGGAGGTTGACAGTGTCTGGAAGAGACTTACTGATGGTCTCTCCGCTGTAGGTCATTGGTTTGCAGAGTTAGGTAGAGGTTTATTGTTTAAAGTACTGATGCCAATTTCAGGAATAGGTTTTATCATATTCCTCATATTTGTCTGTTGCAAATGTCGCAAACACCAAAAGAAATATACTGTGAACAAAAGAGGCGTGAAACGGAATGTGGATGAACTTGAATTAGAGGAACTGAATAATCAGATTTATAAAAGGGTGAAGAATTCTCACCCTAACAAAGAAACGAAAGAGAAGTTGAATCAAATGTTGGAAGAGATTGAAATGGGCAAATTGTAAAAAGTTGGCATCTGATTCTATTGTCTTGTGATGATAGTAAATATCATCAAAGAGGGGATTGATGGAGCAAGAATTTGCACGTAGCGCAACTTGCTTGTACTCATGAACCTCGAATAACAATAATAGATTAATCCAATATGTATGTCTTACTAATTTTCCCCGATATTCTGACATTTGGGTGTCCTAGCGATGCTTGCTTATGTGTTTACTAAAACATAATAACGCTTGTCATTAAAATGGCCGCTGCTTCGCGGGAGTTTAGTCTGCGCATGCGTTGGTCACACTCACGTGACGTGACGTACTCGCAGTTCTGGTGGGAAATGTTTGCTCATGCGCAATATAGCTAAAATGGCCGCTTTGTTTCTCATATGCTCCGTGCTTGCAAAGCTGCTTTCGCAAAGTTGTTTGTTCCGCACTTACTTTATAATAACTATAGCATTAGGGTAAGGGGTATAGAGTAGCTATTCATGGTACACAGTGTATTCATTTTTTTCTGTATTTCTAAATTGTTTTCGCTTACTTTTCATGTATCGTATTATTTGGGGCCCGAGGAACACTCGTGATTCCATATTGAACAGCCTTTCTGCGCATGACCGTCTTCTGCCAGTGACATTGAAACGGTGCCAATCCGAAGTCCCAGCCAAGATGTGCCTGGGAAGATGCACCTTCGCCTAGCAGAAGAAGCTGAACTGTTCTCAATGTATCATAATTCATAGATGCTCTATTGTAATATAGAAACTTAGGTCATGGGAACCCCAAATTCAATAGGCGGTCCCAGAGTATGCAAATGTGGTATTGTAGAAGTTTGTCCTGGTTGGTGTGTGTCAGAGGGTCGGTGACTGCCGTCCAATAACGGACTTCTCATCCCCAATGCAGGACTGGGCTGGCCCCTTTAATTCGTGTCTCGCCTACGAGGCTGCCTGCCCCGCCCCTGTGACGGGGGCCACGGTGCTCCAATCAGTGACGACTGCTCGTCATAGAAGGGCGGACCAGGAAGACGCGGAGGAGCTGCTATGGAGGACGACTACAGCTACGGAGGTGAGAGAGGACGACGCGGGTGTTGCCGAGGGAGAGGACGACGAAAGCCCTGAGGCGGCGCCGAGAAGAAGGTCGGAGAACCTGCCCCACCACGAGGAACCGGAGGACAACCCTGTGGAAGGACCAACGCGAGGAAGGGAGCCGGAGAAGCCAGGAGGCCACCGACACCGACTACCGCCCAGCCACGCGCAGGAGGACGCGTGGCTATCACAGGTGCGTGACCGCTTGCGTAACCTGTTCAGCTTCAAGCGGGGAGGGACCGGGTAGGAAGGAGTCGGGTAGACCGTAGAGGACCTGTAAAACACTGCACTCTCGGGTCGCTCATAGCCTTGGTGGTGGTCTCTTTGTACGCACAAAACGTACTCCCTCACTACCCATCCCTGATTCCCATGTTTATAAGAGCTGTGCACTAACAGCCACGTTTCTTTCTTTTTAGGTCGAGCAGACGTACTCTCAATGCGTGAGCATTGAGAGTGTCTGCTACAGACCTAATGTGACCCGTATTCAGGAGAGTGGACACGACTCAGACGCGCGCTTTTGCAGTCTCAGTTTTGACCGCGGGAGCGCGCGTCTGAGCCGCGCTTGCGCAGAGTAACTCACAGCCAGCCCCCACCCCTCTGCATGCACGCATACACACAGGCGGGCGCTCACACACACACGCTGCCGCCCCCCACCCACCCCTCTGCATACACACAGACACGCAAGCACGGAGCCCCACTCACCGGACACATCCAGCCCCCACCCCTCTGCATGCACGCACGCACACACAGGCGCGCGCGCGTACACACACACATACACACGCTGCAGCCCCACTCACCGGGACTTCTACTCCGCAGGACTCTTCCGACGTCAACGGGCACAGGGACACCGGCACTCCGCTCCTTGGCTTCCCGGGCGGACGCCGGCTGCACGCAGGGCTCTCCTCTCTCTGCACCGGAGCCATGCGCCAGCCACTGCAGCCTGCCTCCTGGGAAGCTCCGGTCGCGTGTCCGGCCCCGCCCCCGTCCCAACAAAGGTTGCCTGGCTTCCTGTTGAAGCCGGGCTGCTGCGGTGAGTTTGCGTTTTAACCCTTTCCTGTCTGTAGACACATCACCCTGGGCACCGCGTCAGCACATAGGACTTCGATATGTGTAAAAGTTGTGTTTTATTTTATTCGCCCGCTTTTCTGTGCTGACACTTCCTTGTTATTTTACTGTAAAAGGCATACTGTGCAGTGGCTATTGACCTTGCATGATTCTGGGATGCAACTATGATGCTCTCTTCTGGCAGTCAGAATTAGTTTCTTTTGTTCACAGGTCAGTACAGCAGTCAAGAAAAATAAAATGCATTATGTTTAATTATAGCCACTCCTAAATAAAATCGCTAAGGCTCGCATTTCGAGTAGCAAAAGCAGTTACCATTACTGCCGTGATTCTGATCGCCAGGAACGCCGTGTATGTTTAGTTTTTTTTTCCCTCTTAACCTGGAGAGTAATCTCTAAGTTAAAGTCTGTAAAGTCTGTAGGAGAATTTGGGGATGTGATAAGGGACTAACGAGCCTCGAGAGAATCACATTGAAATATCTTTAGTAGTTTGCATACTAATGTTCAGGCATAATAAAGCAAAACCGGAAACTGCTCGAAGACCTTCAGCAGTAGCTTATGCATGCTAATAACAAATGCCCCATACAGCTGCCACAAGCACACAGTCCATGAGCGTCCAAGTGATACTTGATGAAAAATGTCTTAACAGGTAATGGGGGAGCTGTTTAGCCAAAGTCCTTATTTGCTGGATTCATTGTCCGATGGTAATTTTAATTGGAAGCCATGGAATGTAATCCAGCCCTACAACTCACTGACTCTCCCTCCCACTCACTGACTCTCCCACCCACTCACTGACTCTCCCACCCACTCACTGACTCTCCCACCCACTCACTGACTCTCCCACCCACTCACTGACTCTCCCACCCACTCACTGACTCTCCCACCTACTCACTGACTCTCCCACCCACTCACTGACTCTCCCACCCACTCACTCTCCCACCCACTCACTGACTCTCCCACCCACTCACTGACTCTCCCACCCACCCACTCACTCTCCCACCCACTCACTGACTCTCCCTCCCACCCACCCACTCACTCTCCCACCCACTCACTGACTCTCCCACCCACCCACTCACTGACTCTCCCACCCACTCTCCCACTGTCCCGCTCTCCCACTCTCAACACAACACATATTGCATTACAAATGCAATAGGTGTCACATTTGCAAAAGTTTAAGCTATTGGGATTGTAAATAACAATGCTATTAATGTATCCATTTTCAAAACCAACACATACAAAAATATTGTCATTTACAATGCCAATAGCTCAAACTTTCCTAATGCGAGACCTATTGCATTGCAAATGCTTGTTGAGCTTGTGGGTGAGCTGGACAACGGACATCAACCCCGGGGAGGAGAGAAAGAGCACCGAAGAACGGAGTAGACGGGAGGAACTGCTGTCTCCCCTGTTTCATGTGTTTGCCTGTAGAGACTTGTTGAACGCTTATATAGCAATTAAACCCCTTGCCCTGAACCCAGCCTTGGCTCTGTCGATTCTTGTACCTAAAGGTTACAGTGTGTTAACCTATCCTACTTGAGGACCAATCGAAATTGGGGATTCTGACACTTGCAACATTTGGGGGGGTGGTACACTGACCCGAAAACAGTATAACTAGCCTAGGTTTAGCTGGAGAAATTGTCAGACTTGTCCGAATAGCTGACCTGTCACTGACCCAACGCACTCAATAGGTGACTGATACAGACTGTTGCGGAGCACTCTGTCCGTAATTTCCAGAGACCCAAGCGGGGTTTTGGAAACCTTAAGTGCTGGCTGAGCACTTTGCTGGGGAATTCGATAGCTGCAGAGAGGGTGGAGCGCAGGCGTTGCTTCCGAACTGCGGGTGCTGGTCTTACCTTGGTGGTCCTGTCCTGATCCTAATCTGGTTTTCCTGTCCTGTCCTGGGGTGTCCCTTCTGCACCTGCTGGCCTACTGGCGACTGTCCTTCCTTGGGGTTCCTCCTGTCCTTAACTGACCCGTGGCCAGAGTTGGTCTTCACACCGTTCTAGGTAAATATAATTCTAAGGGAACCTGTCCATTTGCATTCTCCATTTCTTGCTTTAAATAGAATCGTACTTGCATATTGTTCCTTTTTCTTACCCTCCCGTTGCTGACAAATGTTAAAGTCCTACATTGTAGTTGTTATACTAGCATGTTCCAATTTTTCCCCATCCTATAAGCACTATTCTAAGTACTACTCAAACAATATATAGATGTTCCTTTTCTTTACCCATCCTTTACTCGATTCAAGCAATTGCACTGTTTTATTAGTATGGTCTATTCTTACTTTACCTATAGTTCCTCTTCATGGGGAAATATTTCACTGTGAAATTCTAGTATGTTCCTTATTTTTCCCGTCCTTTAGACAACATACTGAGTCTAAACTCTGAAACCTATATTAGCATGTTCCCTGTTTTTACATTCCTTTATACTTATAAATGGTTGGTTTCCTTTACTTCCTTTATGGATACGTGCTCTTTGTAATTTTGGTTATTGATTGCTTACTTATTGTAAATCTTATGCTTACGGAATCTGATGAAATTTAGATAAAGGTTTTAAAACTTCTCGTGTCTCTGGTTATTATATGAGTGCAAACAAAGTAAATAGTATTGTTGTATTTTGGTGTCTGCCTTTCATTTACAGCTAGCTCCCTGATCCATTGTGATCCTAGGTACCCGTAACGGTGGATTGGTAAGTCGGGTACAGTAGGAATAAATAGGAAGGAACAAGGGATACTGGTAGTAGAGTGTAAGTTTACCCGATTAATAAATATGGTAAATTGAAATATATGGGCCCGATACGTATGTGGTAAAATTGTTGGTCGGGTGACCTGCGCGCTCTATCACTATGACTCACCACAGATCAGTAAAAGTGATAGGAACGAATAAACATAATTAACTTAAGGAAGACATATTAATAATGGTTTAGCAAGACAGAGAATAAAAGGTGTCAAACTATTACAAAAACTTGAGACCATAAAGTGAGCGGAAACCAGAGGATTGATTAACAAAGTACACAACTTGAAAAGTACATGCATCAACAAAAATCTTGACAGTGCGGGTGTGTGCCACAGCGAGCAGCACATCCATCACACGACACTGTAGAAACTTAAAATGGTCAGAAATTAATTAATTCAGGTTCATCAGCGAGACGTAAAACTTAAAAAAAACGTGAGACTTAAAAAAAACATACTTTTCACTCCTAAATTGCCTTCCTTCTGTTGCAATGGTTTCTGGTCTAAAGGGGCCAACATTTGAATTTCACTCTCATGCCACTCCTTTTCATGTTCTCCCTTCCCAAAATAAGATTTTCTGTCCTTATATGACACCAAGGAATATAACGGGAGATTAGCAAATTAAAGGCACTTTAATCTAATTCCTCTGAGAGACTTGTAATGGTTTTGTAGAGTGTAAAGATTATGGACCACGACTGTTGGTAAGAGGAAAAAAAAAAAGGTTGTCCCTCGGAAAGAAGAATCTACCAGTTCCAACCCGGTCATCACATTAAGGTGTCATTCTAACAAAGACACCTGGTAGGATACTTTGAAGAACAAAATTCAATGTCATTAAGAAAGAGAACCACTAAATAAGTACATGGGCACATTTTAAAATATACATTTACCACTATTTCATTTTTTTAAGCCAGCTACTTACAAGACCAGACAAAAATATGGTATTGCTGTCTGTTGATAAAACAAGGTTTAGACAATTGTCTGCTCGTATATCAAACACAAACGTTATTAACAAGCAACAGTGTATATTCAAAGTAAAGTTCCTTTCAATGGTGTCTCCATTAATCTTTGTGCATATGCTATCTAGGGATCTAAATAATGCTATTAAAAAGTATTCATGATAGCAAACTTTGCAATCCTTTTAAATAAACTGGTAACCCAATACTTAGTTATGAACGTAGTACTATGCCACTTAAAAAAAAATTCAATACTGGCACATATATTCTTGCCCAATATGCTATAAATGTTTTAATAAATACCTTGCATAACTCATTAGGTCCCTGGCTCTTGGTATTTTACCAGCTTCCCAGGCAAGTCAAATGGATATGGGTATCCATGGATACTACATAGGGGATCCAAATAGATGACAGAATTACCTATGTAAAGGCGCTCTACATAGGGGAGAAGATTTGGAGCATTATTAAGTAATGAGAACACCAGAATTTTGGGTAGTGGCAAATGGTATGTTTCTGCTAGGATTACATCAGAAAAAAATGATCAAAATCCTTACAATCATTTCTCAAAGTCGCCAACAGAAAAGTACAATGTCCTCCAGTAACCTGTCTCTCATACGTTTACATTTCATTATTGTACTTTTAAAGCCAATATTATAGAGATTACCATGGGGATCGTTAAGGTGTTTTATTTATTTAATTGCCACCCCTTTTGATACCCATATTTCATTAGCAAACTATGCACCTGTCCAATACAGGAAAGCTCAACATGTTTTATTTTCAAATTCCCCTTTTTTATTTTTTACCTATGTCTAGGTGTGAAATATTCATTTACATTGGGCCAAAATTCAATGTAATCAATTTGTTTGAATTTGTCTACATTCATATATATGGCAAATACATTTAGATCAAAATCTAGATTCTGAAGGGCTCAGGTTGCACTTGGGTGGCATTATAAAATAAGCATTTGCAATGCAATCGGTCTCGCATTTGTGAAAATTAGAGCTCTTGGCATTGAAAATGACAATGTTTTTACTTTTGTTTGCAGTGCTGAGTGATGATATTTGCATTGCGCTATTGCCATTAGTATGAACTTGCAGTTTGAATTTCATTAATACTCTATAGAAAGGTTTTCAAAAATAACTCTGTTGTACCATGATTAAAACAAATAAATCAAAGGTGAAAAGCAATACAGAAATACAAAGGGCGTTTGAAATTACCCAGTAAGCAATAGAGGTGTAAGAACTATGGGAAAACATGGTCTGTACCATTTCGTCCACTACTTGCTCCTAGAAGCTATACACTGCACTACAGATTTATGTGTATAAACTCAGCCCACCCAGCAATGCATCTAGGACGTGTCTGGCCAAGTTCTCGCCTTGCGCTGCAAATCTTTGGGGGGTTAAGTATATTCTGCGTGGAAATGACGGGTGCGTCTGAACCCAATACTAGTGAGAAAGTTGATTAATTAAAATGAATGAGCTTATTAGCTAAATATGGAAAGATACATGAAAAACTTGATGTTAAAATAACACACATTGAAATGTGCCGATTTGCACTAGGCAGCCATAGTTGTCCGTATGAGCCATAGAATAGCTAAGAAACAAGTTTCTTTAACTAGAAGCAAACCCAATATTGCTGAAATGTGTACAATGTGAATTAGTAGCTTGATATGCATAGAAATGCTCGCCATAACTGCAGAATGTTTTGGTTTAACAAAAGGTATGGCTTTATTCTGTTATGGAACGTGTTAATTAAATATTTGATGGTTTATTCTGACCATTCTGTTTGATAAGATTTCTGTAAATGTATTTAATTTATGGACTAACTGAAATAAAGACACCATACTAATCTCTTAATGGGAATAAAGGTTTTAAAAACATATCAAGTCTCTCATCATTGGCTGATTTTAAACTGTTGATATGATTATTTGAAATATGAAGTTTTGCTCTTTGACCAGACCCTCCAGGATATTGCGGCATGGATTAACAAATTTAGCAGCACAAATATGGAAATTTGGCGGCACAAATATGGAAATTTAGCGGCATTTTTTAGGCAGTTTATTTTACTCATAATCATCCATTTTCAGATTTAAAACAATGGAAACTGTTTTAGCAGAGTATTCCACTTTGAAACAGGCAACCTGGGATATGGAACAGAGGAAGCAGCCCACAGGTGAAGGCTGCTATCCCTTGGAAATGCAATCCTCCATTTGCGTAGCCCATTCTTGTAATTAGCAAACTGAGTGAGAGAGTGAGGCATTTGAAAGACTGTATCCCGCTTCCTGGACCTGTGACTGGGCGTGAAGCTTCAAATGAGTCCTCATTGGGACCACCAGGGCAGCTTGTATGTTTTGTTTCTTATTTGCAAGTACCAAATGTCACCAGTGGCTTGGCATGGCACATTTTGCACTACCCAAACCGTCATACGCTGTTAAGGGAGTGCACTACCACTCCCCTCAGTGCCTCTCTCCCTCCAGGCCCCGCCCCCAAGACTCGTCAGGAAAGAAAAAATAAAATGAGTGTTTATTATTGTTTTATTTTCCTTTCCTGCCATTTATTGTGGTGGAAGGCTCCTCCGGCATAGCAGAAGAGTCGCCGCTGATCTTATCACTGCCTGGATGTTTTGTAGTCAACCTTGATGCGTAGTCTGCCCCTCTATTATTTGATAATTCCAATGGCCCTTTGCTTTTGGGTGGGGAAAGGTTTAGAATGGTGTTTTGCAACTCTGTTTTGAGGCGAATGCCCTCCGTTGTCACTTTATGCCCTAGGAACTCTTTTTCAGCGCACCCAATCTTACACTTTTCTCTTTTCACTGTAAAGGGACTTGTCTGAGCCTAATTTCATGTTTTGTTCCATTCTCTCCAAATATCAGATCATCAGCCTGGTAGCAAAGTACTACAGGTATGCCTTTGAGGAGGTTGCTCATGATCCTTTGATAAACCGCGGCGGCGGATACAAGTCCATAAGGCATGCATTTGAACTTGTAGGCCCCCATTTGCGTGATAAACGCTTTGAGTTCTTGTGACTCTGGGTGTAGCCTGACTTGAAAATAGGCTGAGGTTAGATCTAGTGTTGAAAATACCTTTGCTCCGGCTAATCTACTCATCATTTGTGTGATGTTTGGTAGGGGGTGGTTGTCCACTATTACTTCTCTAAATTTAGATCAATGCATAAGCGCACTGTGCCGGCTGCCTTCTTGGCTGCTACAATGGATGTCAACCATTCAATGGCTTCCACAGGCTCGATCACTCCCAAACTGCAGAACTTCTCTAATTCCTCCCACACTGCTTTCTGAATGGAAATAGGCAGATTTCTCACATTAGCTGAGACAAATTTAGAGTTCTCTTTGAGTCTTATTCTCTGGGCATGTCATTCAAAACAAGGATGTTTATTTGTCAAGTAACTGCAAGAGGACCCCTCCCACAGCTGTCGTCCGTGAAGTCTCTCACCAACTCCATGCAGAGAGCTTCACCTAGAACTTTCAGGACTGTGACATTCTAAGGCATATCACAGGGGCATAGCCCAACTTAAACAGGAGGAGGGGGTGAGGTTAATCGTGACAGCCTACCCCTAAAGTAGAGGATACCACACAGGTCACTAGAATTATGCAGTTCTGCTGCCGAATTATTATGAATTTGACAATTTTAACTCAAACTTTTCAAAAAATGTGGCGACGTGTTCCTGCGCAGTGGACGGCACTAAGCATAAGTGAACTAGTCATCTTTCAGTTGCTTATTGCTGCTTTTGCCGGTCAAACTAGCACTGATGAGGTCAAAAAATGTACCAGTGTTACCCGGAGTAGAAATGACAAAACAAATAAGTAAATACTATGGCAAAATGTGCCACATGATGCCGCATAATTTGTTTTTCTTACTGTATAATTTAGGCAATCCTGACGCTAATTTTGGTCCTCCCCTGCAACGCAATTCTAGTGGCCTTGCCTATCCGGCACACCTCTCTTCACATTCTGCCTCGTTGAAGCTGCTCATGTGTCCCTTCTCCAACGTCCTGAGTCCTATGTGCCCAAAGAATGATCCCCTGCTCCAAATTGCTATGTGTTCAAATATATCAACGGCCTATATTTCCAGGACACTGTTGTGTTGTAATATTTTTATTAGGAATGTAGATAGGTTCTTAGAATAAGAACGTGTATGTGGGGTTCCAGGGTGGGACAGTTGATGGGAGACGGAGGACTTGTTGAGATCGTTCCTGCTACGTTAAACAGAGTTGCCAATAAAGTACTTGAAGAAGATACTCTGACTGAGACCCATCTTTACAATTTTGGCGACGGAGGATTGGGCAACTCTGCGTGGACCCACTGAGATTTAAGAAAAGAAATAAAGTGAAGGGCAGGAAGATACAAACGAACAAGGATAACTCGAACTGTAGGAGAAATTGACATAAATGAGGTGAGCGGAATGAGAAGTAAATGATACTTAAAAAAAAAAAAACTAAAAGGAAGGAAGAAGATGAAAGTATCGTGTTACCGTTAAAACAGCGCGTGTCAGCTGAAGAGCGCGTGCAGTGATTGAAGCTCTGAGAGGCGCGTGATGTCAACAGAGGAGCGCGCGCAGTGAATGAAGATCTGAAAGGCGCGTCGGCGCCCGGCAGCAAGAAGAGCAGCGTCTGGGTGATTGTGACGCGAGAAGAGAGGGGTGTGAAGAGCGACTCTGACACTGCGTACGGCAACGGAGAGCAGCGATTGTGACACGTGAAGAGGAAGAAGTGAATGTACACACGCTGATTGGATAGCGTGTGACGTCATCAAGTCGGCGGCCATTTTGAGGAGTTTGGGGAACTCATATTCGTTTTAAAAGAGGAAACGAATGAAAAGAAGTATAAAAGTAGTGAAAGGCTGATAAGTACATTTGAAGAGTGGAAGTGAACTAAAGGATAAATAAAGGAAGGAGGAAGAAGAACAAAATAAAGGAGTGAATTTAATTAAAACAGTGTAAAAAAAAAATGTGTGCAGCACAAACATTCACTTTGACACCACCAATACCATTCTTAACAGAGCGAGGTGAACCAAAAATAAGATGGCAAGAGTGGAAAGTTTACTTTAAAAATTACATGTTCACTATAAAAAATGAAGAAATGACACCAGAAATAAAAAAAGGGATATTACTGCATTCCTTAGGACCAGAAGGAATAAGACAATATGAAAGGATGCAAAAAAAAGAAAGAGGTAATGAAGAAACAGATGTATATGAAAATGCATTGGACGACTTAGAGAGGTACTATGCACCGACAATATGTGCAGCAATTGACAGATATAGGTTTTTCAGAAGGAAACAAGAATAGGATGAAAAAATTTATGATTACTTAGGAGTTTTGAAAAGAATGGCAGAGAAATGCAGATTTGGACAAATTGAAGAGGAGTTAATAAGAGATCAAATTATTATGCTTACAAATAATAAGAGGGTGCAAGAAAGATTGTGGATCATGGGAGATGGAACACTCAACAAAGTGTTAGCTGTGGTAAGGAAAGCTGAAGTATCAGTAAGGTGTGCAAAAGAAGCCCTGGATGATGAGAAGGGAAAAGAAGAGGTGTGCGTTATAAGGAAAATGATGAGAGCGAGCAGTGTTGGTGCAGACAAGAGAGATAAATTTAATGAAAGGAAGTCGGAGAAGAAGTATTTTCAAGGCACAAAGAATGAATACAGAAGAGAAGGCACAACCAATTTGGCATGTTATAGATGCGGAAGTTATACACATTTGGCGAACAGTCAAGCATGTAGAGCAAAAGATCAGAAATGCACAGTGTGTGGATTAATTGGTCACTATGCAAGAGTTTGTTATAGAAGAGAAAAGTCTACAAGGATAAAATATGTGGCAAAGGAAGAAGACGAAAAAAGGAAGCAAGATGAAGAAGACGATTCAGATGATGATGACATTTTTATAATAAGAGATTTCATTTTGGATATAAAGAGTAATGGTAGGAACAAACCAAAATGTGAAATTGAAGTGGCGGGAGTTAAAGTAATATTAGTGGCTGATTCGGGATCGCCTTATACTATTGTCAATTTGGATATGTGGAAGGAAAGGTTTGAGAAAGAAATTGGCATGGATTTAATGGAAAGTGACATCAATCCGAGAGGATTCACTGGAAAAAAAAATCCTATTCTAGGGTATAGAGATGTTACATTTGTGTTCAAAGGGAGAGTAGCAGAGGGAAGGATGTATGTGGCAGAGTATGGACCAAGTGTTTTAGGATGGAAAGACCAAGCGAGCTTAGATATAATACTTAACCCTAATGCGAAAGAACAGGTTATGGTACTAGAAGAGGATGAGGAGTTTAAAAAAAAATTAAAGAAGAGTACAGTGATGTATTCTCAGGAAAAATTGGTGTGCTTAAGGGGTTCAAGCATGAAATAAAGCTGAAAGAGAATGCTGTTCCTGTAAATTATAAAGTAAGAAATGTTCCGTTTACAGTGAGGAATTAATTGGAGAAAGAGTTGGAGAGGTTGGAGACATCTGGAATTATCGAGAGAATAGAGTCGTCTGTATGGATGTCTCCGATTGTGGTAGCAAGGAAATCAAATGGAAAGATTAGACTTTGTGTGGATTTGAGAGGTGTGAACAGAGAGATCTTAGTAGATAAGTACCCCCTACCTAAGATTAATGAGTTGTTGGCAAAAACTAAGGGCATGAGATGGTTTTCAACAGTTGATCTATCGTCAGCGTACCATCAGGTTCAATTGCACAAAGAAAGCAGGAAGATAACGTCCTTTATTACACCTTTTGGGTGTTTCCAATATGTCAGGATGCCGTTTGGGCTAGCCTCTGCGGCGGCGGTTTTTCAAAGGATTATGAGTGAGAGTCTAAGAGGGATTTCAGGAGTGTTGTTTTTCCAGGACGACATATTGGTGATGGGAGAAAATAGGAAGAATCACAAGGAAGAAACAAACCACTGCACTCCAATATAGGTAAATAATAATCCAAAGGTAAGTAGGTAAGACAATTTTTAGGTGCTCAGAAACACACCTTCCGGTTCCATAAGGTGTATATCAAATAGTCCAACATAGCACGAAATGCATTGGGGTTTTTCCATTTCACCTTGTGTTAACCCGATTCCATGAATTTACAATGGATTTACTTTAAAAATGGATATTGCAAATAAGTGATAACTTGTCGTTTATATCACTATGGATATCATTTTGGTTGTACCAAAGGAATAAAACTTATGAGCTTCATCTTGTCTACCCTTTCAATTATGCATGCCTTGATGCTATAAGAGTGCTCAGGATTGTTTCTTACTCCTAGTAAGACTTCTCTTGGAGAAAATAGGAAGACTCATGACCTGAGATTGAAGGATGTTTTCAATGTTTTGAGAAATAAGGGGCTGACGGCAGAATATGGGAAAAGTAAATTTGCTAAACAAAGAGTGGCTTATTTAGGTCATAATATTGGTGCAGACGGTATCTCTCCAAAGAAAGAATTACTACAGGCGGTGAGTGAGGCTCCGGAGCCTAAGAATAAGGATGAACTCCGTTCGTTTTTAGGGCTGACGGAGTATTATTCGAAATTTGTAAAGAATTTTTCAGAGAAATCCTATGATTTAAGACAGTTGTTGAAACAAAGATGTAAGTTCGAATGGAGTGAGAGATGTAAAAAAGTTTTGAGGTCCTTAAAAGAGATATTTGTTGTGCCACACCAATTAAGGGATTTGATCCGGAATTGAGGAGTGTGTTAACAGTGGATGCAAGCGGAAAAGGTTTGGGTGCAGTTTTGACGCAAAATGAAGGAGGGGAGAAAGAAGTGGTAATTGGATTTGCATCGCGAAGATTGACGCAAGCAGAAGAACTGTATTCGCTAATTGAAAGGGAGACCCTTGGATGTGTGTGGGGTATGGAGCATTTCAGAGTGTATTTATGGGGGAATGAGTTTGATGTAAGAACGGACCATAAACCACTGGTGAATTTGTTGACTACAAAAGGAATGATTAGGGCATCAGCGAGAATAGCAAGACTTTCTATGAGATTGCAGGACTACAATTACAGGATAAAATATGTTCCAGGAGTACAAAATAAAATTGCAGACTGTTTAAGTAGAATACCCTTACCTATAAAAGAAGTACCTAGAAGTGAGTGGGATGATTATCAAATTGCTGTGGTGGAGGAAGATTTCGAGGTATTGATTGGAGGAAAAGAGTGGCTTGAGCATTATGGAAAAGATGAGTTGTTGGAGAGAGTAAAAGAGAAGGTTTTAGACGGTTGGGGTGGAAGGAAACCAGATGTGGAAGAAGAAAGAAGTTTTGGGGAGGTAAGAAGTGAGTTGAGTGTAGAGTCAGGATCTATTTTCAGGGGAGGAAAGGTTGTACCACCGAAAACTCTGAGGAAAAAAATAGTAGATCTATGTCATGAAGGACATTTTGGGATTGTTAGGACCAAGAAAAGAGTTAAGAGCTCATATTGGTGGCCAGGTGTAGATATTGAAGTGGAAAGAGTGGTGAGGGAATGCAAGGAATGTGCTGATTCGGATAAAAGCTTGACGACGTTAAAACCACCATTGTCACCTGTAAAATGTCCTGAAATGGTTCGGGATTTGATTGCAGTTGATTTTGTTGGTCCGGTACAGAACAAGCATGAGGGTAGGTTTATTATAGTTTTAATAGACTACTTCAGCAAATGGGTTGAATTAGAAATTGTCAAAAAAGCTGATGCTGAGACTGTGATCGATTTTCTTAAGAGTATATTCTTGAGAGAAGGATTGCCGAAAAGAATTATCCGCGATAATGGTACACATTTTACAGCAGTGAATGTAGAAGATTTTTTAAAAAGGAATGGTATTACACATGCGTTAACATCTGTGTACCATCCCTCTGGTAATGGAGCTGTAGAACGATTTAATCGGGTCATTAAAGGAACAATACAAATTGCATGCCAGAATAAAAAGAATTGGGAAGTTGAGCTAAGAAAAATGTTGTGGGGTTATCGTCTCACACCTTCTCTCACTGGTTTGAGTCCATTTGTGATGATGAGGGGTAGAGAACCGATCACAAGGGACAATACTGGTTGGATGAATAGTACTAAACATGTTGAATGGTCACCAGAAAAAGTGAAGGAGAATATCATAAAAGCACAACAAGTGTACAAAAGGAACTATGATAAGAAAAATGTGACAAGGGTGGAAGAGCTTGCGGTAGGAGATTGGGTTAAAACCAAGAAATGGGGAAAAGTGGCAAAGGGAGAAAGTGTTTTTTCCAAACCTTGTAAGGTTGTGGAGTGTCTGAAAAATTCGGCCAGACTTAGCGATGGTCGGGTATGGCATATGAGTCGAATTGCAAAATGTAAAAATGTTAAAAAAGCAGAGGAGGAGGATGTTGGGGGAACTGCAGCCATGTTTGGGGAATGGTTGTGGGAAGATGAAGTGGAAGATACAATGGAAGATGAAGAGAGAATTGAGGAAGGAAATCGCATAGAAGGTGAAGGCTCCTTTGATCACACCACAGCCCTCCATTGGACGGACCACAGTTATGTTCACTTCAGCTACAAAACCACCTCGACCCACAACCCCCCACATCCTATTCCCCGAAGAAAATGGAACAAAATCACCACCGACCAACTCCTCACATCGCTCAACCAAAACCCACCCACCCTCTCATCGGACCCAAACGAAGCGGCCATCAAACACAAACAATGGATCACTCACAGCGCTGACGAATTAGCACCCTTGAAAAACCATCGCACCAAACAAAACAGCAAAAAGCCCCCCTGGTTCAACGATGACCTTAAGAAATCCAAGAAGCTATGCCGCACTCTCGAGAAAACATGGAGAAAAAACCCAACCACCAACAACATGTCCACCCTCAAGACAGCCACCCGCAAGCACCACCAGCTGATTCGATCCACCAAGAAATCTGCTTTCAAGAATCGACTCGACAACAACGCCCATAACAGCAAGGAACTATTCAACATCGTCAAAGAATTCACCAACCCCACCGCAGCGTCAAATGACATCACTCCCTCCCAAAACCTCTGCGACTCATTATCCTCCTTCTTCTACAACAAAATTGCAGACATTCATAAAAGTTTCGGAAACAGCTTCAACGAACAATACTCCCCACCCCCCTCAGAACATAAACCGCCCGCTAACAACCTCAGCACCTGGAACCCAATTTCCACTGAAGATACCATCCGCCTGATGAACTCCATCCATTCTGGCTCGCCAACCGACCCATGCCCCCACCACATCTTTAACAAAGCTGACTCCATCATCGCACCCCATCTCCGTGATGTCATCAACTGCTCCTTCAACTCTGCTACCTTCCCAGAAAGCTGGAAACATGCCGAAGTCAGCGCCCTCCTGACGAAACCAACTGCAGACCCCTCCGAACTTAAAAACTACCGCCCCATATCCCTCCTCCCATTCCCGGCCAAAGTCATTGAGAAAGCCGTCAATAGCCAACTCGCCGCCTTCCTCGAATCCAACAACTCCCTCGATCCCTCACAGTACGGCTTTCGAGCCAAACACAGCACCGAAACAGCCCTCATCGCTGCAACAGACGACATCCGAACACTTCTGGACAACGGAGAAACAGTGGCCCTCATTCTACTCGACCTCTCCGCCGCCTTCGACACGGTTTGCCACAGCACCCTCATAAAACGTCTCAACAACATCGGCATACAAGGAAAAGCCCTGGACTGGATCACCTCGTTCCTAGCTGGGAGAACTCAGAAAGTCCGACTTCCCCCGTTCAGATCAGAGGCAACAGAAGTCATCTGCGGTGTACCACAAGGATCATCACTCAGTCCCACCCTCTTCAACGTTTACATGAGTCCACTCGCTTCCATCGCGCGTCAACACAACCTTAACATCATCTCCTACGCCGACGACACCCAGCTGATCCTTTCCCTCACCAAAGACCCCAACACCGCCAAAACCAATCTTCACAAAGGCATGAAAGAAGTAGCCGTCTGGATGAAAAACAGCCGCCTAAAACTCAACTCAGACAAAACGGAAGCGCTCATCCTAGGATCCTCCCCCTCTGCCTGGGACGACTCATGGTGGCCTACGGATCTGGGCTCAGCACCCATACCCACAGACCACGCACGTAACCTTGGCTTCATCCTAGACTCCTCACTCTCGATGACCAAACAAGTCAACGCCGTCTCATCCTCCTGCTTCAACGTACTTCGTATGCTCAAAAAAATCTTCCATTGGATCCCTACTGAAACAAGAAAGACTGTCACCCACGCACTGGTTACGAGTCGACTAGACTACGGAAACACCCTCTACGCCGGAATTACAGCCAAATTACAGAAAAAACTCCAACGCATCCAAAACGCATCAGCGAGACTCATTCTAAACATGCCTCGCCAAGATCACATCAAAGGCCACCTGAAAGACCTCCACTGGCTTCCCGTCAACAAGAGAATAACATTCCGTCTCCTCACCCACGCACACAAGGCCCTCTACAAACTAGGACCCGAATGCCTCAACACTCGACTATCCTTCTACACACCCACCCGCCAACTAAGATCCTCCAATCAAGGCCTCGCCGCAGTTCCGCGTATCCAAAGATCCACCATGGGAGGTAGATCCTTCTCCTATTTGGCAGCCAAGACCTGGAACTCACTCCCCACTTACCTCCGCCTTACACAGAACCACATCCCCTTCAGAAAAGAACTCAAAACCTGGCTATTCGATAAATAATAATCCTCCTCCCCAAGCGCCTTGAGACCCTCTGGGTGAGTAGTGCGCTATACAAATCCTTGAACTTGAACTTGGGTGAACAAATTTGTACAGATACAATGAGATTGGGAAGATTTGGAAGAGTCATTCATACTCCTCACAGACTTAAAGATTATATGTTAATCTGATCAATTTATAATTTTTGTTTTTTTTCTCTCTCTCCTTGTTGTTGTATATAGTTTCCTTTGTTATTTATTATTGTAAGGGGGAAGATGTGTTGTGTTGTAATATTCTTATTAGGAATGTAGATAGGTTCTTAGAATAAGAACGTGTACGTGGGGTTCCAGGGTGGGACAGTTGATGGGAGACGGAGGACTTGTTGAGATCGTTCCTGCTACGTTAAACAGAGTTGCCAATAAAGTACTTGAAGAAGATACTCTGACTGAGACCCATCTTTACAGACACTTCCTCATGCTCCAAAGCTCTCTCGCTTAATCATGTCACAACAACGGATGGTCCCAGACACTTTAATTGGCCGAGGCCAACTGCTCCAGAGAAAGATCCGATCTATGCAGGAACAGTGTTCCATTCAACAGACACCGCTTAGTCCAGGACAATCTCGCTCGATCATTACAACACAGTACCCAGGACAGTTCCCAGTGCTCTCTTTGGGTCGCGTACAAAATAAGCTGCCAGGACCGCAATATTATGCGCGTAAATCCCTCTCTTACCTGCTGCAGTAACGCCGACGGTCCCAGAAAGCCTACCGCAGAAAATCAATGATACCCGGAGCAAAAACAGCAAAGCGACGCCCCCACCAATACAACGAATCACACCCAGTGGCAAATCCCGGAAGCGGAACCTCTAGGAAGCGTCAAGCGCAGCAGCTATCTTTGGATGCTTCATATCCATGTTGCAGCCTAGCGCACCGTTAAGAGCATCTGATCTATGTGTGCTTACCGCGGGTCTATACGTTGTCCTGCTTAGCAGATTTCAAATCTACGTAAATGCTATGTCTCCTTACTTTCATAAACAAATAATTCTCATTGTGCAGGATAAAAATCTGTTGTAGAGAAAAATTGTTAGACGAAAGAATAAACCCATTCCAAAATGGCCGCCCTCTTCAAACTTAATTTAGGAAGCGGCGGACCTAGTTTAATGCAATTTGCCTGACAATAAAATGGAGGCCGCCCAGGACGGTATGAAAACGAAAACAGTTACATGTCTAGATGCATAATACGTGGGCGTGGTCCTGTAAGAAAAGCATGGGCGCTTGTGATTGGTTTCTGTGCGGGAAGGTTGCTCAGTTGGTGTGGCTAGAGCTAGAGGGCATACAGTGAAGATGGCGTCTGTAAGGAAGGTTTTCTGCGCCGGGAAGGTGAGAGGATAGAAGGGGCTTTGCAATCTATCTCCACAAGGACAGATCACAGTCTAACTGTCGCCTGTGTTTCGTTTACAGGCTCAAGTGTCTCTGCTGCTAAGGAGACGTTTCCACGCGAGTGGGCCCAAAGCAATCCAGGTACAGAGTGCTGACAGTGCCTCCAACTCCTTAGGAGTCACCTTTCGAGGAGCATACTCCATCTCTGTGGACATAGCTTGTTTTTTTATTAACTACATATTCATTTTATCATTAACGCATTTGATCGTCCTGTGTTACTTCAGATCTTCTCGAATGCTGTTAATAGCGGCTGTCCGCCGTGGTCTGTATAGGACCATCATATTGTCATGTTTCGAAGAACTCGGGCTTCCCATGCAAAGAAGAGAATATGCATAGCACTCCCATAACCCTCCCTCACTTGGGGAGTCCGACAAACAAGTTACTCTCCATTTGGGGACATTATGATAATTGCCCTGCAGTGACCATCGTAGTTATTCACTTCGCTTACAGCATTTAACGAAGAGTTTACTTTAAGTGGTAGCAAGAATTTAATTTTCTTGACACATAAACTGTTCAAGATTGATAGCTATGCAATTCTCTTATTTTATTTTTTATTTATTTACATAGCGCTAGCTTGACCCGCAGGTATAGGAGCGCTTTACATACATACTGTAAAAAAACAGACGGAAATTGCATTACATAATAGGCAGGCAAATGTTGCATGAAAAATAAGGTGGTTTAACAGTCCGGTCACCAACTATCCTTGAATGTCAAGAGAGAGGAGTAAACTCAGATATTGAAGTGTAGGTTAGTTGACGTTGGTCAGGAAAGTATTTGTTAAGGAGATGGAGTTTCAGGTCCCTTTTGAAGCAGGAGAATGAGGGGTTGCATCTGAGGACTCTAGGGAGAGCGTTCCACATCCTGGGAGCATTGCCAGAAAAGGATTGGTATTGAGTGGTTTTCATTTTCGGACGAATAAGAAGCAGTGAGTCTATGCATGGACGGGTGAAGAGGCTGCACATATTCCCAAGGTTGACCATTTTAAGAACGAAGGGCGCAGCGTCCAAGGGAGTGTATGTCTACTTTCTTTCTAAAGGGTTCATGGCTGGGATTGGAGCTTTTCAGTGCATTAAGTGATGAGGCGTCGAAGTGCTTTAGGGCGAGTAGCACGCGGCCCGGTAGCTCGAATGTAGTGGTCAGTCCATTAATTATTGGGGTTAGTGTTGTATGTACATTCCAGGCATAAACTACAGTTACTTTGTGGTATGTTATTGACACAGATGTGATCATTGGACTGAGTATGTGAGAAGCAATTGCTTGCTGTAATTTATAAGATAGTCATTGTTTCCAAAAAAGAGCTTGATTGATGTACGGAATGCTGAAACAATGTCAAAGATTCACCCCCAGAAAAGAGATCTGGGTTAAATCCATTCTTTTGCTCACTAGGCCACCCCAGTTTGGACCTAGCCATATGCAAATCAGTCTTAAACTTGCTCCTCATGGGTACAGCCCAGACCGAACTGCCAAACTAAGTCCTCCCTAGCTCACCATACCAGTGGAGTCCAGATAGCCCGGCAATGTGGGGGTGATACCCTGAAACTGGTCCCAGGATACTTGTTTCCAGTCCAGGGTGGACCTGGTGTAGCAGTTCGGGCTGGACTGTTCCCATGAGGAGCAGGGTCAAGATTGATTTGCATATGGCTGGGTCCAAACTGGAATTTCATGGTGTGCAAAACAACAATGGATTTAACCCCAGATCTGTGTACTGGGGGTGGATGTTTGACATTGTTTCTGCATTCTGTCCATCAATTGTTCTTTTTGCATTTGTCTTTTCATGAAAGCAAGTACATTATTCACCTTGCAGTACTAAATGACACAGTGCAATTATGATAAGCAAATTCTGGGTTATGATCATTGTTTGAAATCACAGGTGCAGATTATAGCACTATTATTCCCTTGGGGCTTAGAACTGCAATTTAGTCACTCGTTGATATCACTAGTTCACTTTGAGCAGAAAGTCTTAGGTCCTCGCTCTCCTCTTCTTTGGAGCGCATTTGTTTTTTTTACTACTGGTGAAGCCTCTTATGCCTGCATGCCAGTTCTCGTAGTTCAGGTGGCAAGACAGGCGTAGCCCATGCTTTCTGTTTTCACAGTATTCTCTCTTTATACAGGAATGGCACACATAACCTGTTGCTTATGTTCTGGCCTTATCACTAATATTATACGTAGTCGGGTAGCACCCAACCAGTATTCAGTAACTCACCCATAGTGATTTGTCCTTGAATTTCTACTATCCAATTTAGTCTGTACCTTAACTGCCTGCATTTTAGTGTTTATAAGTAGCACATTCCTGGCAGCAAATGAGCACAGTTTTACTACGTTTTCTTCAGTACATTGTACATGGATCCAGCTTATTTACCTGCTTAACTCTCACTAAATATTTCCTCACCTCCTTGTTTCTTAAGATATGTCTAAACAATCTTCTTCACATTCTGAGTGTATCTGTAATTAACACATTTCAAATTGTTAGTGGGACCTGCTTGCGAAATATGTTTTATCTTATCTCCGTGTTGAAATATATAGAACCCTGGCTCTAAAATCAGAAGTTTAAGCTGAGAAACCAACAGCTAATACTTGTAAAGAGGATGCATTGTACAGTCTTACGGTTTTATCCTTGTTTACCAAAGGAGCAGTATTGGGTTTGACCCCATTAATCGAGCAATCTTTCAGCTGTGAAGTATGTTAACAAGCTCAGTCTAAGGCCTCAATGAATCCCTTAAGGCAATTCTGGGTGTGCTGCTGGAGAAGTATCAAAAACAATGATATCTTCGTGCACACCTGTTTCAAACCAAGTATTTAAACAGTTCGTGTTGGCGCAATCCTTGTCGCACTGTGTCTGCAGTGCCTTGAAACAATTTAATGCAAAATGTGGTTGACAAACCACAAAGGATCTGCTCCTTTTAAATGAAACTACTGAGTTTCTTCACTCACTTATTCATATATTTTATCAGTTTTCATTGCATTCCATTGAATTATAGCATCACGAGTGAAAAGATCATCGATTACATAATTTCTTTTATTGATCTTATTTTTTTTTAAATTTCAACATCATTAAAGAAAGTTCATTGTGTTCATGAAAATTCAATAGTTTATATCATGCCCAATGCATTTCGGGTTAAAGAATAGTAACCCTTCGTCAGGGGCCTGTTGAAAAATAATGATAAGAAAACATTCAGGACCTTAGCATTCAGTGAAAAGCAAAAGTACACGAGTGTCACATATATAATCTGCAGCTAAAGCGTTCTTACTGGGTAATGCATTTATATCAACGTTATGGTGAACAAAATAGACTACTAACTCACAAGTTTAAAGAAAGTGAACAAAAATACCAACTAATACGAGCCAATTCATCAGAAACAGGGTAGCTATGTGTGAAACCATTGCACTGGTTGTTACGATCATTTCTAAAAAGAATAACCGATCTAAACTAGAATGGTCCGGGTTAGGTAAGGATAACAACCGTAGAGGTAGACTTACGTGTTGCATCAGACTGTATGTTCGAATCTGTGTTCCGGGTCACGTGGGTGTGTTGGTAGCCTATAGAGGGTTTTTTTAATCTAAAGAAATGATCACGTGTTGGCTAAATGTCATTAGTAGTTTCATGTATGTATTCGCGATCTATATCTTCATTTTCTGCATTGCTTATCTGTGCTTCATGTCATCACTCAGATCCACTCCCGATCAGCTCTATCCCACCACTTTATTTATACATAACATTCACCATTACGTTATCTCAACGTGATCGGATTACTGTCCAATCACAGTATTGAATTTCCTGACTTCTCCATGTCTCTCCACGTCGTTCACTCGTGATCGGACTACTGTCCAATCACAGAACGGGATGTACGTAACCATGGCTACTGCCACACGCTAACTGCTTCATTCACTTAATTTAATATTTTTGCGCTCTAATTTATTCCGCTTTTGCTAATAAGCCACGTCTTATTCTATCTCGCGGTTTAAAGATCACGTCAATTCAAGCTATCGTTGGGAAGCCGCCGATTTTTGACCCTCCCATTTAGCCAACACGTGATCATTTCTTTAGATTAAAAAACCCCTCTATAGGCTACCAACACACCCACGTGACCCGGAACACAGATTCGAACATACAGTCTGATGCAACACGTAAGTCTACCTCTATGGTTGTTATCCTTACCTACCCTGGACCATTCTAGTTTAGATCAGTTATTCTTTTTAGAAATGATCGTAACAACCAGTGCAATGGTTTCACACATAGCTACCCTGTTTCTGATGAATTGGCTCGTATTAGTTGGTATTTTTGTTCACTTTCTTTAAACTTGCGAGTTAGTAGTCTCTTTTGTTCACCATAACGTTGATATAAATGCATTACCCAGTAAGAACGCTTTAGCTGCAGATTATATATGTGACACTTGTGTACTTTTGCTTTCACTGAATGCTAAGGTCCTGAATGTTTTCTTATCATTATTTTTCAACAGGCCCCTGACGAAGGGTTACTATTCTTTAAACCGAAATGCATTGGGCATGATATAAACTATTGAATTTTCATGAACACAATGAACTTTCTTTAATGATGTTGAAATTTAAAAAAAACAAGATGAATCAATAAAAGAAATTATGTAATCGATGATCTTTTCACTCGTGATGCTATAATTCAATGGAATGCAATGAAAACTGATAAAATATATGAATAAGTGAGTGAAGAAACTCATCAGTTTCATTTAAAAGGAGCGGATCCTTTGTGGTTTGTCAACCTCAGTTTGCATTAAACTGCTGGAGAAGTATGACAGGTAGTTGTCACCTAGTATGTGTTACTCTTTGCCAGTTTGCTGCTGTATTGTGTAATAAAGTACATCATTTATTTGTGCCGCAACCCCAGCTCTCCACCTGCCCCTCCCTCCCCCCCCCCCCCCCCCCATTTTTAGGCCGAAGCCTACCAGACAACACAGCTGTCTGGTTTTCTAACAACATCTTGGAAGCTTTTGGAAAGCTTCCCTGTCTTCCCTGTGAATGCATTCCCACCTCCTCATTGCTTACCATTGGTTTTGTAGTTTGTAACTTGCATTTGCTTGCTTTCCATTTGCTGGATTTATTTGTTTTAAGCTGAGAAGCTTGAGTTGGTCCCTTTGCTTGTCCAAACCCTATCTACTTTAGTAATCTACCAGTGTTCGATTTCTGTAGATAGGCCTTTAAACCTTGTTCTCATCTTGTCACATTTACTGTGCATTAAAAGACAGAGGTCATATGTCAGGCTCCCTCTTTCAAGGCGCGTGTTCATTACTTTAATTTCTCTGGCTTCAAAGTGAGATGATTTATGGGACAATCATGCTGGCTGCAGGGGAGTGACTGAGGAAGCCTGTACAGTGTTATTTTGTTTTGTAGAACACAACACAATTTAAAATGTCTGTAAATGAACTGTGCAGCTATTTCAGACTTAGAAAAGCTCAAAATGAATAACCTTTTTTGGGAATTCTAAAGTATGGTGAAAACAAATATTTTAAAACTATCAAATCCATATAGGTGATGGCATATCCACATATTATCATTTGTGTGCTGTATACTTTTATTAGTGAAACTGTATGTCTGTGCAATTATAATGGGGATTTCAGCTGAAGATGTGTTTTCTGTAATGGAAGTGTACTACTACAGCATGAATGTTCCACTCTACTCTGCACGACTCCACAGAACGCCACTCCACTGCGCTACTCTGCACTGTCACTGCACTCTAGTCTGCGCCATGTGACACTATGCCACTTCCCACTACTCCTTTCTACTCTCCACCACTCTAATCTGTGCCAATGCACTCTACCCCCACACTGCTCTACTATGCACCACAGCACTCTTCGCCACTGCACTCTGCTTCACTCCACGTTGTGCCACTCTACTCTGCAACACTGCACTCTACGCCAATGCACTGTACTCTGTACCACTCCATGCCAGTGCACTTTATGCCAGTCCACTTTACACCACTGCACTCTACTTTGAAACAATCTACTCTGTGCCACTCTACTCTGTGAAACTGCACTCTACTCTGTACCACTGCACTCTACTCTGCACCATTGCACTCTACTCTGCACCATTGCACTCTACGTCAATGCACTCTGCACCACTTTGAGTGGAGTGGTGTGGCTCACTGGTTAGAGGCGGCAGACCCGTAAGCAGAGAACGGCCCGGGACCAGGGTTCAATTCCCGACGCGGCAGGGTCGTGGACCAGGTCAGCGGACTCGACTATTCTCGCCTCGGTGCCTACTCTTACCAGGGATCACACTCTGCAACTCTGGGCATTAAGCTTGCCTCATCTCTACAACGGCCCCCCACAGACGCTGGGGATGCCTGATCTCACAGGGAAAGCCAGGACGGGTTCCCCAGCGGTCTCCAGCGCCGGGACGCTTACGGGCAGCCGTGCGCTTTACAAGTCTAACACATTTACGCACACTTTACTCTAAACCAATGTCCTCTACGTCACTGCACTCTATGCCAACTACCCTTTACCACTGCACTCAGTTCCACAACAAACTATGCCACTATACTTTACTCTACAGCACTCTACGCCACTGCACTCTATGCCATTGCACTCTAAGCCACTGTATATGGTTGTCGGGAAGGGAGTGGAGCTTTGGGGCGATCAGTGGTGGCCTTCGGAGCTGGGCCCCACTCCGACCCCGGTGTCGGAGGTGAAGAATCTAGGGGTCTGGTTAGACGCCGGTCTCACATTCATAGGGCACACCAAAAAAATCGCAGCCTGCTGCTTTGGACTCTTAAGAGGCTTAAGGCCAGTGCTTAGGTTCTTCGATGCCCCTACCAGACAGCTTGTAGTCCAGGCAACTATCATCTCTCGTCTGGACTACGTTAGCTCCTTGCTGGTTGGGGCTAACCAGGCTGAGCTAACCCGCCTGCAGCGGGTGCAAAACGCTGCGGCGAGAGCCATTGTCGGCCTACCTAGGTTCTGCCCGGTGACCAATGTCCTCCGCTCCCTGCACTGGCTCCCGGTCAGGAAGCGTATTCTGTTCAAGGTCCTGTGTTTGACCTTTAAAATTCTAAGAGGCATAGGTCCTGAGATTCTGGCCAATTCTATTTCCTTCTATGTCCCCACCCGCAGCCTCCGGTCTCAAGGCCAGGCCCTTGCTGTTGTTCCTAGGTTTAGGCTCAGCAGGATGGGGGGTCGCTCTTTCAGGGTGAAAGCAGCGTCAGTCTGGAATACCCTTCCAGTCGAAATCCGGCTGCTCGAGGACCTGTTGTCCTTCCGTAGAGCCATCAAGACTTTCTTGTTTTAGCCTCTTCTCCGTAGTATTGTTTCCCTGTTATGTTATGTTGCTCCGTTGTCTCTGCGCCGGGATGCTCCTTCGCTGGGGTCGCTGCGCGCATAATAAATTGTTATAACATAACATATTCTACTCTGCACCAGTGCTCTCTACGCCTCTGCACTATACACCACTGCACTCTACGAAAGTCTACTCTGCAACACTGCACTCTTGACACTCTACACAACTGCCCTTTACTCTGCACTACTCTATGGCAATGCACTGTATGCCACGACTCTCTGTGCTACAGCACTATACTCTGCACCACTCCACTCTATGGCACTCCACTTTGCGTCACTGAACTCTGCAACATTGCACTCTCTGCCACATTTTTCTGCACTGCTGTACTCTGTCCCTGCACTCTACTCTGCCCCACTCGACGCCATTCTACTGCACTCTACACCAAGGCACTGTATACCACTTTATGCCGCTGCACTCTACGCAGAAACACTCTGCTCTTTGTCACTGAATTTAATGCCACTCTATTTTACTCTGCGACTTTCCACTCTACACCACTCCTCTCTGTACCGCGCAATCTACCCTACGCTGATCCACAGCACTCTAGTCTACAGCACTCCATGCTAATGCACTCTACACCACTTTAATCAAAACCAATATTCTCTACGCCACTTTACTCTACGTCACTTTACTCCACTGCACTCTACACCAATGCACTCTCTGCCACTGAACTGCCGCCACTCTACACCGCTCTAATCTCTTGTGCACCACTGCACTCTATAACGCTGCACTCTACGCCACCTCAGTATACACCTCTACTCTGCACCACTCTACTCTGCCAGTGCTCTCTACTCGACTCTACTAAGCACCACTGCACTCTTTTCCACTGTACTCCACACCACTCCCCTCTACGCCACTTTACTCTGCTACACTGCGCTATATTCCACTACATTCTATTGCACTGCACTCTTCCTCGGACCACTCTACTATATCCTGCACCACTCCACGCCACTTCTATCTACTCTGAAACAATCTACTGTACGCAGCCTCACTCTATGCCACTGCACTCTACGTCACTTTGCTCCACCTTATTCTACACCAATGCACTCTACACAAATGCACTCTCTGCCACTGAACTCCCTGCCATTCTACTCCAGTGCACTCTACACCACACTAATCTACCGTGCACCACTGCAATCTATAACGCAGTACTCTAAGCCACCTCACTATGCGCCTCTCTACTCTAATCTGCACCACTCTAGTCTGCCAGTGCACTCTACCCCACTCTACTAAGCACCACTGCTCTATTTGCCTCTGCACTCTTTACCACTGCACTCTCCTCATAGCCACTGCACTCCACACCACTCCCCCTCTACGCCACTTTACTCTGCTACACTGCGCTCTATGCCAGTGCACTCTTCTTTGCAACTCTCCACTCTTCGTCACTTCTATCTACTCTGAAACAATCTACTGTACGCACCCTCACTCTACGATACTGCACTCTACTCTACACCACTATTCTGTGTACCACTCTTCTCTGTCACTGCACTTTACACCACTTTACTCAAAACCAATGCACTCTACACCACTGCACTCTACTCATTACTACTGTCTTTATGCCTCTCCTCTCTGACACTGTACTCCAATCCATGCCATTCCACTCTAAAACACTCAACGACGCTCTATGCAACTCCCTCTATGCAATCTTACTCCACTTTATTTTATGACCCATTACTACACTCTATTTCACTCTACTCAGCGCCACTCTTCTCTACTTCACTCTACAACACTCTACTCTCAAGTATAGTGATTCCCAGCAGGAGGACCTCTATGCGTGGAGTGTGTCTTTCACAATTCCCGCCTATTTCTCTGGATAAATCTCTCGAAATAATGAAGGCTTTGAAATCTGGCTCCCCTATGGACCCGTGTCCAGCGCGAGTACTGGTGTCTATTGCAGAAGTAATTAATCCAGCAGTGAATCGAGTGCTGAACTCTTCACTGGCAGAGAGAAGAATGCCGGAGTGCTGGAAACACGCCAGAATTCTCCCACTGCTAAAAATAACCTACAGCTGACCCACTGATGCCGAGTAATTACAGGCCCATTTCATTGTTGCCTTTTTTTTCCAAAGTCTTGGAGAAATATGTAAATCGTGTTACCACAGAGTTTATGGAGGCTAACAACATATTACATCCAAGTCAGTCTGGGTTCAGATCTAATTTTAGTACAGAGACAGCCCTACTAGAAGTTTCAGAAACTATAAAAACCACCTTGGATAGTGGGGGGAACGCTGTACTTGTACTACTGGATCTGTCGGCTGCCTTTGATACCGTGCCCCATGACCAACTCCTGGAAAGACTCCAGGAGTGTGGGATTGGTGGCACGGTTTTCAAATGGTACACCTCCTTCTTAAGTGGCTGCCAGCAAACTGTATGGTCCCCTCTGTTTTCAGCCCGTATCACCCCTATGGAAGTGGGTGTTCCACAAGGCTCAGTGCTTAGCCCAGCCTTGTTTAATATGTATATGACCCCACTTGCACTTTTAGCGGAGCAATATGGTGCTAAAATTGTCCCTTTGGCCGACGACACCCAACTTCTGTTTATCAGTGAGAAAGGCAGCGTGTTTCGAGGCAGTGAGATAAACATCTGTTTAACGGAGGTTTTCTCCTGGCTTCGGGAGAGTCAACTAAAGTGTAATCCCGAAAAGTCGGAGAATATTTTTTTCGGATCAGACAGGAGTATAGAGTGGCGCCTTTGGTGGCCACATGACATGTCTCCTCCCAAGTGCTCAGTCACTTCTGTAAAAAATCTCGGAGTAATGATGGATTCGGACATGTCCATGAAGACCCAAATTCAGACTGTGGCCAGCACTTGCTTTGGGCTTTTAAAAATGTTGAGAAATGTTCTCCCCCTGCTGCCGATCTTCCTCAGAAAGACGTTTTTTCAGGCCCTTATTTCATCTAAGCTGGACTATGCCAATTTCCTTTATTTGGGACTGCCCGAATACCTTCTAAGCCGCCTTCAGGTTATCCAGAATTCGGCGGCCAGAGCTATTCTTATGACCGCACCTAGGGACCATATGACTTCCCACCTAAAATCGCTTCATTGGCTTCTGGTGCGTAAGAGGGTCCAGTTTAAGGCCCTCATCCTGGCCTTCAAGGCCTTTCACAACTCTGGGGCCCTTTACATCAGGAAAAGGATACGGCATTATGCCCCGAAACGAATTTTGAGGTCTTCGATGCAGTATTTGATGACCATTCCTAGGTTTTCCCGTTCTCGCAGGGGCGGCCGCTCTTTTCAAGTGTTAGCGCCCCACCTATGGAATGATCTCCCCATTGCCCTCAGACAGATAACTGACCTGGGTGAGTTCAGGAAGAAGCTAAAGACCTGGCTATTTTGATATGTAGTATATATCTGGGAGTTATGTGTCCTTTTTCTGCCTGCTTTCAGTGGTTATTAGCGCCGGGACACTCTATGGAGTAGCCGTGCGCTCTATAAATACCCAATTACAATTACAACAGTCTACTCTGGGCCATTCCGCTGCCCTAACTAACTACTTCACTCTGTCAATCAATTGTACACCACTGCTTCCCCCCCCCCCCCTCCACTCCCTAAAAAGTTAATCGACAGCAGTGCTTTCCTGGAAAGTTTCGAGATTATCCATCAAGTGGGGGCCGAGGGGGAAAAAAGGGGGTTCCCAAAACAGAAAATTCACAAGCATTTTCCGGAGACTTCTTTAAGACGGGTTACATCAAAAACTGCTTAACGGAATTACACCAAATTTGTCAGGAAGCTACATTTTGGACCGCAGGTTGTGATTTTTGTGATATGAGTGGTTTTTAAGATATTAAGCGGAAAAAAATAATTTCTTAATTTGGCATTTGGGCTCGTGAGACTCTTAAGAGACTTTTGCAAGAGCTCCAAGTCCCGTAGGAGTCTGGCTGGAGCGAGCACTCTGATTGGCTGCCAGAAACATGAAAAACATTTTGCGGGCACCCTAGCCCCCATGGAATGGACACAGAAGTACCCCCCTGGAGCAACAAAAGAAGAAAAAAAAACAAGAAACCAATGCTGCAATACTGTAAAACTATTGCAGTTTCAGAAAGGCGACCGGGCTTTATTTATTAATTATAAGCTCCAGGGATCTTACACCTTAGGCTGTGTCTTATTAAAGGGAAGGGGGCTGCGTGGCAGGAAGGAAATGTTTCTCAGAGTGGGCTCTATTTTCTTCTAAACAATAGTCCTAGCATATGTTTTTATGTGACAGGTTTGAAGTTATTGACTAATGCTAACAGATGACTGGTAATTTTGGACATGTGGATGCAGCAGGCACAATATATGCACATCAAGGAAGACGTACGACTTAAACACACATTTTCACCAAATCTTTTAAATATGACTCCAGTCTAATGTGGCATTTGGAATTAAAGCGCACTGGTAACCATGTATTTTCCTACAGGTGACAGTCCGTGATGCCTTAAACCAGGCTATAGACGAAGAACTGGAACGCGATGAGAGAGTTTTCATGCTCGGTGAGGAAGTGGCACAGTATGATGGTGCCTATAAGGTGAGATATAGTTTATTTGCTTTTGTTACTGCAACAGTACTAATTTCTGGCACAACATTAACGTTTTTTTGCTTTCAAACCAGATTAGCAGAGGGCTGTGGAAAAAGTATGGCGACAAGAGAGTAATGGACACTCCTATTTCAGAGGTAAAACTTTAGTCAAGATTATGATTTTATTATTGTGAGAGAATTTCCTACTTTTAATATGGTAATATCTGTTTTCTTTTTTAAGATGGGCTTTACAGGAATTGCTGTTGGCGCAGCTATGGTATGTAACCATGTTTTCTAAACACATTTCTTTTTAATGTCGAAACCTTAAATAATGTGAATAGGTTGTTGTGTGGATGTAAATGTTGCATTGCATGATTGATATGTTTGTTCTAAAATTATTCGAATGTTCAGATTGATTGCAAGAGTTCTCAAAAATAGTCATGCCTCGCAGGAGGCAGCAAGCCAGGGGTTGCACCTGCGACCACCCTCACTCGCCCACTCCCACCAAATCACATCCATGCATTATGCCATTTGGATATTTGCAGGGGATTTGCAATACAGCTACATAAATTGTTAACCAGATTGTCTGTGACAAACTAAAGCTGCAAATGTTTCCATTACAGTCCTATTAAATGTATAAGTGTTCACCATTTGCTTAAATATTGAAATGTATTCTATTTCACTTCCAAGATTATTAGCCATGTTCACAGCTGATCGTTTGCATCAGCACAAACACTTCTAAAATCATTATCGGCTACTGTCATTTAGATGTCCAGAAACAATAATGGACTACACACCAAAGATCTACTTTTGCTGCAGACTGAGTGGAGCTTGCCCAATCCAAAGTCCTTCCATGACAGCACGATTGCATCATCTACAGACACTGAAACCACCAAACCTCCCTTCCCCACCAAAAAAAAACAATCAAAGTATCTGTCAAAGATCTTTGGGTCTGTCTATCTCATTCTGTGGTCCATGGCTGAATGTCACCAGTGGGATTTATTTGCATCCCCTTGCCTGCAACTTGGTTGTGAAAGAAATGTAGCTTCTTTCTTCTATACTTAGGGCCCGATTACGAGTTTTGGGCGGGGCATGTGGTAGGCCACTCCCGCACCACCAGATTACAACTTTACAGTGCCATGTCGTGACACTCACAGGGCAGTGCCTCTTTCAATAGCGGCAGTGCCTTTAAAAGAGGCACTGCAATGGGAACGCCTCACAAGGTTCCTGCACGGCAATGACTCGAACGTCCATGCAGTGCAGAAACTGTTGTGCATGCATATGTTATGCCCCTCTATGTGCATCCACAAGCATATAAGGCTCAGGGGGCCCTGTTGGGCCCTCTTAGTTTCCTTTTTTGCTACGGTGTACATGGAGGTGGAACTTCCATGATACCGCTGCCTGTGGAGAGGAAACTCTTATTAATGTTTGGTAGGACTGCATCCTTCCCGCAAGCATGTTGTGACCTACCGACCGCCACACCACCCCTAGGGAACTGCGGCGGTCCCAGGGCTGTCCGATTGCCTATCCCATAATAGGGCAGTCGGACTGCTGGTGCGGCAGTGGCTGGACCGCCACTGCTGCGCCCCTGTGAGTCTGGCAGTTTGAGGACTGCCAGACTCTTAATTAGGGCCTTAGTGTCTCTGAAGGAAAATAAATGGTGTGCTACTTTGCAGTTTTAGTCTCAAAGTCCTGTAGATCAACAAATCAATTTACTGTGGACACTCCTAAAAATTCCCTAAGGAATCCAGCTAATGGAAAAATAGAAGAACCCCCTCTAACTATTTGAGGTTTGAAGGAAGGGGTTTATTTACACTACTTTGTTTGGAAGTTAATATGGAGATAGTTGGGCACTGCAGGATGAGAGCGAAGGGAAACAGTGCAAGGCGATGGCCTAACGACTAAGGCGCTCGACCTCGGACCTGGGGATCTGGGTTCGAGTCTCGGTAACGACGCCAAAAACCTCCTGTGATTCTGGGCAAATCACTTAATCTCCCCGTGCCTAAAAATGAAAGTGTGTTCTCATGTAAAAACGTAACTTGTGCTATGTAAAGCGCTCTGATACCTGATTCAGTTCGGGTCTAGTTCGCGCTATATAATAACTCTACCAAGTCTCCCAACCCGTTACTTGATCAGAGAAAAATAATTGCAGGGAGCTGGTGCTGTATAACCTGGGGCACAACATGTAGGGTAAAAGCACTCCCCAGGTAAAGCTTTGCCAGGAGCCTGACTGATCAAGAAGTTGCCTGTCCCTTCCCGATACAACCAAGAAGAACACCAAAGTTGAGCAGACTTGTACACATTAATTTCCTTACTTGTAAATTGAGTGCAGAAATAGCCCGGTCAAAGGGTTCTATGTCCTTGAAATACAGTGTCTAATTGGGTGTGGGCTACTTAGGGCAGAGGAAGAGGATGCTGTTTATTTTAAATTCAGGCCTCGTGAATTGGGAAGTGGCATTCGGGAACTATCGAAACCACAATGAACGCGCTGCAGAATAGATGACAAGGCCCCAAGGTTGAAAAAGATGTGAGTCCAGTCTAAATGAGTTAACGGTGATAGGAAAAAAGAAAGACCTGTGGAGGCTGAGGTTTAAACAATGGCAGTGATTCAGAGAGAGTTTATGGTCATCTAGCTTTGCGCTTTAGTGTCATGCACCCGGGGTAAGTAAAGTTGAACAACCAATGAATCAAAAATACTGGTCATACATAAAGATCATGGAAATATCTTTTTAAATAAGGATTTAATTTGCTTTTGAGGACCTTCTATTGGTCTCCCATCCAGGTAATCCACAAGCAGAAGTACAGATTATGTAGCCATTTAGGATCTAATGAAAGCAAATGCAGTGGACCTTGGAGACTGCTCTATTACTAGTGACACTTGAAGATGCTGCACTGTATTAAGAAATTAACTCGTTCCTAGGGAAATCCTATAGATAAAGAATAATATTTATGTTAAGAGAAAAGCCATAATGACCATGGTCATCCTACCTCTCTGCAGCTATCAAATTGGATATTTAGTGTAGGTGGCAGTTCTGTTCAGATGGTGAGTCTGCATAGGCCTTTGCACACAAAACATGTTCATTCTAATCCCCCAAAAATGCTGAAATATTTGGGTTCTCAGCTTGATGTGTGCCCGCTAGTTGTAGAATACTTTTGTCACTAATTACACTCATATAAAAAATATTGCTATTTAAGCAATGTGATAAGTTCATGTGACTTGTAAAGGAGACCTGATTGCCTTCACAGTCTGATAGTGCTTTTTTTAGCACTGTGAATTAAACCAAAAAGGAGTGCTCAAATTAAGATCAGCCAGTGGTAATTACTCTGGCCACGTGCCAGTCCATGGTTATTTTTCACACCATGTCATCTTATCCAGCCATATGCAAGTCATCCTTATCCAGCCATATGCAAGTCATCCTTGGTCCTGCTCAAGTAGGAAGAGCTGAGCCAGAACTGGCAAGCAAGATCCTCTCCGAACCGGAACACAAGCAACCCCAGACTGGTGTTGGCCTATTTGGACCTCTGCAGTCTGATGCAGCTTGGGTGTTATGATACAGTGAGCACAGGACCCACGTCTGGGCATACCCGTTGCAATCAGGGCGTTGCACTGAAGTAAACAAAAAGCAATAGGTGCAATTCTCTGCCACAAGGCTGCACCCCAGTCCATCATTATTTTGTCCTACATGCCACCTCCGATTAGCACCCTGGCCATTCGCAAAGATAGGTGAAATTGTAAATTTGATATATATTTTTTAATAAGCGTGCTTCTTGTGCACTTCAAATCTTTGATTAAATGATAGCAACAAGAAACCTTTGCCAATTAAATCACATGACTTGCACTATATTTTCAAAACGATCATATACAATTGATGAACTTGCTTATTAGAGGCATTATGCTTGAAAACTGTCCTTCCAATGCTGTGCTTTCATAGTTGTGTTCACTACTTGTTTTTTCTTCAACATATCTAATTTTCAGTTTTTCTTGCACTCAGGCTGGGTTAAGACCCATTTGCGAGTTCATGACGTTCAACTTCTCAATGCAAGCCATCGATCAAGTGATCAACTCTGCTGCAAAGACGTACTATATGTCTGCGGGGAGAGTATCAGTCCCCATAGTTTTCAGAGGGCCTAATGGTGCATCAGCAGGTGTAGCAGCCCAGCATTCACAATGCTTTGCAGCTTGGTATGGACATTGCCCAGGATTAAAGGTAGTCAGCCCATGGAATACAGAGGATGCACGAGGTTTACTTAAAGCTGCAATTCGAGATGATAATCCAGGTAACTGCATTTTGGTACACTTTTAAATATAAAAGATTGTTTTTGTTTGAACACATAAAGGCAGACTTCCCTATGGTAATTGTCTGCTACTCTTCAGATTGATATGTATAACTGCACATTCCTCACCTTAGAATATTCCGCAGGCACCAGATTAGATCTGGAGAAATTTTGCATCAGTGATCCCATGTGCAGATGCGTAGCGTCATGCACCTCCATGCTGACTCCATCTCACCCTGGAAGTGACGGACTAAAGCCATTCGTGCACGCTAATGTCACTTCCTTTCTTTCCACCTCTTGCAGTGTGAATCCGGATATCTATTGTATTTTTGTATTCCAGCCAGAAAATGTCTCCTAACAAATCACTGCAAGACTTTTCTTTAGAAAATATAATGGTTGGCTCCATGTTGTTTTAGTTCATCTCCTTTGTCAATCATGGAACACAAAAACGTGTCCACACTGGGCAAGACAACAACCCTCTGCACAGATAGTGCACTGCTGTGGGGCTTTCTAACACCCTTTCTCACATTGTAGGTGTGCCTTGTATACATTCTCCTACTGTTCGTTCATTAATTAAAAAATTTGTAAACAATTCATGTGAGGGGGTTTTATATGCATTGCACTATCTTACACAGCACAACAGTATTACAGGTTTTATGAAAAAGCTCAGATGAATTAGTACAATTGCTAGAGCAAGTTTAGTTTGTCTCTTCTTTCAGGGCCTTCTTAATAAGCCTTTGTTTCCCAAATGCTGCATTCGGTGCAGTCTCTAGACTAGACCCATATTATTCTTTGCAGTTTTTAGGTCGAGCCTACCAGACAGCAAAAGCTGCCTCATTGCAAAAGACATATTGTGAACTTGATGAGTTAGTCTTATAGCCTGTCCAAAGCTTACCATTTCTCGGCTTTATTGACGCTCTCATGTGCTTGCTTCCTATTTGTTGGCTTGCCTTTTTCTTCTTTTTTTTGTCGCTGCCCAAAAGCATAGTCTCTTGTATCGTTCAAATGCTCACATTAAGGAACTATCTTTTTCACATTCAAGAGTGCATGTTTTTTCTAGCTGTCTCCTTTATGTGCTACTCACTCCACTCATTCATCCTTGTTCTCTAAAACACATTAAAAACAAATGACCCTGGACACAATCTAAAACGTTTTATAGTGCAAGTTTTATTTAATCTTTTATTTCTGAAGCTTTTGGTTAACGTTCGGTGGGTCTAAAAAGTTGGTCAAATCTGTCTCCTTTTGTTCTTTCTTCCACCTTCCTTAGAGTAGAATGCTATGGTCTATACACGAGGAGGTGGGGGTTATTGTCTTACTTTGTCTAATGAAGTTGAAAATATCATGTATTAAATTATATTTCAAAATTGTATTGAATTGGATATTTGTTATACTATTGTATCATAGGTCGTTTTGTAATGAAATACAGATGTTTAAAAAAAGTATTTTTGACCCAAGCGGATAAAAGAAAAATATTTTGTTTTAGATCATAGTTAAGGGTAATGTAAATTTAGTACAGAAGAAATCTAGGATTAGTGGGCTTTTTTGATGTTTGTATTGCTCAGTGTATACTCTGTCCCCAGACCTATAACTAAGTTATAGTTTCCTATGTTTTGGTAAATTTGTATTTTCCCAAATACTGCTAGGTCCTATCTACAGAGGACATTGGCACTTTTGGGGGGGTGGGGGGGGGGGGGCACTAGTCCTACTTAAAACTTAACATTTTTTAACCCTGACAGCTCTGTGCATTTGCCACCAGGGGGCTTTGCATAGGCTAATTTAGAGATTATCCGGGAGAGACAGTGGGTTCTTTAACCTTTACCATGCTCATGACGAGCTGAGTTCTTCATGAGGCACGGTGCTCCGGTGCTCATGACGAGCTCAGCTCGTCATGAGCCGTGGAACGCTCAGGTGCGGGGAGAATTCCCCTGCAGTGCTGAGCGTTCCACGGGAGCCGGTGCACCTGTGACGAGCTCAGCTCGTCATGAGCACAGGAGCGCCGTGCCTCATGACGAGCTGAGCTCGTTATGAGCATGCGGGCGCTGTGTGCGCCCCCCTCGCCCCCAGCACAGCGGGGGAATTACCCCCGCAGCGAAGGTGCTAAAGAAGCAAACTGTTTTTATTCATGGATTTCATGTGCAGAGAAGCCAACATTATTCCCTCTTGTCTGTTCTCTGTGTATCCAAGCATAATCGTCTTTATGCATGGTAAATTTAATATCAGGTTATCTGTTGTATAGCCAGTAGAAAAACTCTTGCAGTATTTCTTTATCATCTGTCCATATGAAAAATATATCATGTTTGAATCTGTACCATGATTTTTCATATTTTTTCCATATATAATATGGCTAGTTACTTCACAAATGAGCAACCCATCGGTACTCCTTTAATTTGTAAATGAGATTCACCATTCAATAAGGAGTTTTCCCACAGAGCCAGTGTTACCAGGTGCAACAAAATATCGGTTGGATCCTACAGGGCCTGGCTTTTATCAACATAAAATTCTATTGCTTCTAAAGGGTCGTTTTCATGGCTGGGGAGGTGGCATGTTTTGATTTGAGGCTGGGGTACGAATGGCGTCGTTTTTAGGGCTTTGGGAGGGTCAGGGTAGTTTGTTTACTTAGGGTTAGGGTATTGGGCTTAAGGGTAGAAGAAGGGTATGGGGGTAGTTTTAGGGACAGGGCAGGTGGGTAGGAGGGGGACAGGGGTTTAGGCCTCAGGGCAGGGGGAGGGGAATGGGTAGTCAGGGTTATTTTCAGGGCTTAAGGGAGGGCGGGATAGTTTTTAAGGGCTCGGGGGTTGGGGTGTTAGGGTAGTTTGTTAAAATAGGGGTTAGGGTTTTAGGCCTATGGGCAGAGAAAGGGGTTGGGATAGTTTTTGGGACGGCGTGGGGGGAGTGAGGAGGTCAGATAGTGTACATTAAGGATTAGGGACGGCGTGTGGGGTGGGAGGGGGTCGGGGTATTTGGACCCCAGGTTGGGGGGGCGGCAGGTAGGGGGTTTGCAGCTTGGTGAGATGGGGTCATGACCGTAGACACACATACCCTTTATCATTCATGCCTTTACCATGAAATTGCGTGGGAAAGGCATGTGTGGTAAAGGAATGCTTGGTTAAGACCCATTCGTAGTTTGGGCTCCGTGGTAGAGGCAAGCAATGCATGCCTCCATCATACAACCCTGCACTCTACACAATTGCACTCTATGCCTCTTCACCCTACGCCACTGAACTCTATGCGACTGTACTCACCTTTGCACCACTACACTCTATGCCACTCTACTCAGCACTACTCCACTCTACACCACTGCACTTTACTCTGCACCACTAATCTATGCCACTATATTTTACCATGCTTCATTGTATGCCACTGTACTCTCCAACACTCTATGCCAACGCACTAGTCTACTCTATGCCATTGCACTCTACTCTGCACCACTGTACTCTACTCCACTACAGTCTAGGTCTCTCCACTTTACACCACTTTACTCTATACCACTTTGCAACACTGCACCCTTTGCCACTTCACTCTGCCACTGTAGTCTACTCTGTACCCCTTAACTTCATGCCCCTTCACTCAATGTAAATCCACTGTGCGCCAATCTAATCTACCTTGTCCCACTGTACCCCGCACTACTCCACGTCACTGTACTCTACGCCACTATAGTCTGCAACACACTGCACCAGTGGTTCTCAAAGAGCTGCAGCAGAGAAAGCTGCTCGAGTGCATTTTTCTTTGTTGCTGATGTTAGCCAAGCAATATAGTTTTGTAATTCTGGGCTTGCTTTCTTTAGTTGGTGAAGCTTGTTTTATGAGTAAGACTGACCTGCTCATAAAATAAGCTGAAATAACTGTTGAAACAAAAAACTATGTTGTAAGGGTATGTTAGGGGCTGTTTTCCTAATGGGCTAGCCATTCTGTTTTGTACTTTCTGCTAGGCACCCCTGCTCATACCTGAAAAGTGTATTAGAAAGTATGGGAACTGTGATTGTATGACCGGCCAGGTTCAGTGAGTATGGGGAGACGGTGCAGTCAGGTAGCTAAAAAGAACAAAATAATATGTAGCTAAAACGTTGATCCTTAACCTACATGTAACTGTATATAACATGTATAACAGTCACCTTAACCAAACAAGCATTAGCAAAAGCAATAGGTCTCATTTATGAGACCTGTTGGCATTGATTTTTAGCCACGATGTATATGGAGCATGGCTGAAAATAATAAAGAAAAGATACCATGACATTGCAGTCTTATAATTTTTTGTAAGCATTCTATTCCAATTCACTCTGTCCCACTCTACTCTGTAGCACTCTATGGCACTATATCCTACTCTGCACCGCTCTACTCTTCACCACCCTATGCCACTGTCTCTGCACCACTTTACTCTATAATGCAAAACTGTAATCTACACCACTGTAGTCTACAAAGCTGTATTGTATGCAGCTGAATTATTTGCCACGGCACTCTATACTACTAAACTCTGCAACAGTCTACGCCAAGGCAGTTTACACCAGTCCACTTTACTGTGCGCTACATGACTTCGCTCTATGAAACTCCAGTACACAACACTATACCACTCCACTCAACAACACTACTCTTAGCTATGCTGAAAGCCAGACACACTTGTATACAACGTGGCTAAACATATTGGCAAAGCAAATAGCTCTTGGGTAGGGATGGCCTATTGGCTTTGCAAGTGCTTGTTTTCGTATTTTCTCCTGCATTTTGCATATTGCATGAAAGCACAGGACTTGGCTGGCTACTGCACTCATACTGCTGGAGTTTGAGGAAGAAAGTTTACTCCGCATGACATGAAAGGCGCTGTTTTTTCTGCTGGAGGACCATAATTCTGCTCCCTGGGAGACGGCCGAGGACCAAATGGCTTTTGCACTTGTTTCTGTCCAGAAATCGTCAAGTATATTAGGTCTTGACAAATATTTTTCTGTAAATTCTCACACTTACTTATATTTTTCAAGTGCTGTTCAGTTTCTGGAGTGTAAAGTAATTAAAAAATACACCATGTCCATTATTAAAACAAGCATTTGCAATGCAATAGGTCTCGCATTTGCAGGAGTTTAAGATATTGGCATTGTAAATGACAATGCCTTTTATTTATGTTTTAAAAACCAATACATAAATAAAAGGCACTGGCATTTAAAATGCCAATAGCTCAAACTCTCACAACTGCGAGACCTATTGCATTGCAAATGCTTGTTATAATTGCTCCCTTTAATTTAATTGCTCGGTAGGGTTTTGATGTATTTTTTTCTCCCTCTCACATAATAATAAAATACACGATACAACTGAAAAGCTTGTTAGAAAGCATCACTAGTAAAACAGTCAGCTGTTATTATTTTTAATTTTACAATATTTATTGCATGCATATAATAGGTTGATCACTTAGGTGCCTGTTATCTCTTTTTCTCTTCGTGACGCCTGCTTGCAATAAAAATGTTACTCACAGACTCGTCCCCCGCCAGGCCACATTTTGCGCCTGTGATCATCACCACGATGTCATGTTTCTTGTTTCTGATACGCAGGGGCTCAGTGTCCTCCTGTCTGTGAGTGAGAAATTAATTAGTCACTCTATGTGGGCCTAACGCCGGGGGTTTTATTGATCAGTCAGCAGCGCACGGCACCGAGTACTCAACTCTCAGATTGAGTCCCCTGCGGCGCCGCTTCTGATGACACTTTACCTCGAAGTTCCTCCACTCCGGTGACGGTCACATTCGGATTATTAATCCCGGCTCCCGACAGCCAGAAGCAAGCACTGCTGAGGGCAGTCCACGCTCCCCGGTCACGTCACGAGGTGCTTGTCTGAAAAGCGCGGCACCAGCGGGCCTCAGAAAATATGCAGGAAGGACAGGCTGCCGGGCAAATTTTAAACATTTAGCAGCATTCTCAGCCACTCCAGAGCTGAGAGCAGGCAATGCCAGGCATCGTTAACCATTAATTTACTGCTCGAGCCCAGCCGCTGGCAGCACGTCTTTGGGGAACAGCATGCACAGCGCCAATGGAGTGCGCTGGCACTATCCAGAGTTTTAGAGTGGCATTAAATGCATGACAATGAGAGGTGCTCTGCCTGTTTGTCCTTTGCCGATGCAGCTCACAGCGGGTGCCGCCGGTCGGTGCCTGCGCTCCAGCTGCTCCCACGTCAGTGTTCATTGCGAAGTCTCACAGAAGTAATACGGCGGCCTTTATAATTTATTTGGGACACTGTACCCAAATAAATTATAAAGGCCGCCGCAACGGGCCAGTGCCACCCTCAAAATAGTGCCGCCTGGGGCGGACCGCCCCCCCCCCCCTAGCTACGCCGGTGCTCGAAGGCCTAATTTCACACCAGCGTATTCAAAACTGAATTAATGGCCGCTTCTAACCACACTGATATGCATTAACTCTGACATGCTGCCTTACCTAGGCTTCAAAATGTACGCGCGCCGGTGACAAGTGCTGAGTAAACAATATGCCGCCTCGAGCCGGCAGGAAGTGCGGGTAAATCACCTGTGTAATGAGACAATCAGAGCTGGCAGCAGTGGCCGATTATAGCGCGAGCCTTGTAACGGGCCCTTCTTCCAAATTCTCGGCTCGTGGTGCCTTGGCGGGGCTTGCTGGGCTTGCTTGTGTGCTTCCCAGAGAGACAGGAGATTGGGAGCGCGCGCGCGGCCGGCGCCGATCGCTTTCCAGAGCGTGCGCGTGACATCTCCTGTCTCCTGGGAAGCATAGCCGGTGACTATAGTATCGCGCCTGCGCGATGGCATATGGCTTCGCCATATGCATCGCAGGCGCGAGACCTAAACAATCCCCTAGGACATCTCTGGTTAAGAAATGACTTTGCAGAATGGGTTATGCCCTTCTTATTGTTCAGCATATGTCCAATATTAAATTTATTTTTGTTTAGCGTCCTTCTAAAGGAATGTGTAGAGGTGTCAAATCTTATGTGTCTTCTGGGTTCACTGCACCATCTTCCTGAAGGCTTAGCTAGCAATCTGTTACATTACTATGTCATCCTTTGGCTCTGTCCAGTTGATTGCATTTTGATCCGCAGCTTTTTCAGGATGGTCTCACCTAATTTTTTTTTTTTTTTTTGATTAACTACTTCCTGAATATTTTGTTTGTTTCCGAAACTGCAGCTTGTAGCCTTAATGCAGTACGTTAACTGACCAATCCACAGTTTGCCCTCATGTCTGACATTGTAGCTATAGTTAGGAATTGGCTGATAGCTGGAAGAGCTTCTGTTACTCATCAAAATGGATCTCCAAGTTACCCTTTTTCTTGCAGTGTCAATTTCACTGTTTGCTTCTCCTTGTTTTAAGGTGACTAGTCTCTTTGGGTAGCACAAAAAGCTTTTCTTGAGCCCCTCAGGAGGTTTTGGTTTGCACTGTGGAATGTTTGGTCTACTGAACCCGAGGAGACAGTTACTTACTATCCAATGCTTTCTCCTTCTCTCCCTTTTATATACAACTAGCTTACCCGTCGCGCGTTGCTGCGATCTCAGAAGAAAGAAAATTTAAGGAAACTTGTTATGATAACATTCAATTTACATTGTGTCATTTTTATTGAATCTTATTCATTTTAATATGGAAAACATTTTAAAGTGTTGTTTTAATTCTGTTTATTTATTGAAGTGCTTGTGGATACACAGTATTTTTTGTTTTTCCGTCTGGTGCGTACACGAATAAACCAGAAGGTTTTCCGACGCGTGAGCTGGCCACATACAGTTGTCCATGTGAGAAGCACGGATTCTCCAAATCTAGTCCACACACTTGCAGGGATTGCCCTTGTGCTTTGTTGATGGTCATTGCAAAAGCGAGTCGCACCGTAAACTGTAAACGTTCAGTATTGGAAAGATTATGAGGGCCCTGGGGGGCCGGGGGGCTGATATTTAATGCATTTATTTATTTATTTATTTTTTGCCAGAAACCTTCGCGGGAGTGTACTCAACAACTTCCCAAAGTTTCATGGCGATCGGATGAATGGTGTAGTAAAGCATAAAGGACAAACAGACATACTTTCGTTTTTATATATATATAGAAAGATAGATAGATTGGGCTTAGGGAGCTCCCCCATCTCTTGACTGCAGACCAGCACTGGAAATTCAGGGGAAGTGTTAGCCTTGTGACGTCTGTTTCATTCAGTGTTTAGCTTCTTGCTGTAATGCATAGAGCTGCTGCGTTGGCTCCATTTTACCGCACCTCACTTTTGATTCCTTCAAGAGATCAGTGGCTATTGTTGACTCCACTGGCCCTACATCCTTGAGGTGAAAGCCTTTCACCCTTTTCTAAGTTGTAGTTATTGTGTTCAAAATTTAAAAAAAACCAAGGTTGTTCTAGCAGTGCCAGTTATTGCATTGACCCCACCCCTGTAATACTTGTTCCCTTGTTTCACTTTTTACCTATACGTACCCATTGCACATCTCCATTGCTTGTAAATTACAGTATCTCAGCTGTTTGCTGTGAGCTTTAATATTCCTGTATCACATACTATATAGAACGAGCTATCTGTTCTGGAAATTAGTTAGCTTTACAAAGTGTGCCTGACAGCTTGTATTTTTTTTCTATGCTACAAAGTATGCAAAGTTTTTGTATTTATCTTCCTTGTAACTTCACTGTTGTCAAATTTGACGTTAAATATTTTCATTCTTTATTTTTTCATCATGTATCTTCCCACTTTTTTTTATTTTTTACAGTTGTGATGCTGGAAAATGAACTAATGTATGGTGTCGCCTTTGACGTTTCTGAAGATGTTATGTCGAAAGACTTTGTTGTTCCTATTGGTAAAGCTAAAGTCGAAAGGCAAGGTATTGGATACATTTAACTCTGGGGTAAACTGAAATGCTTTTTTTATTAGATAGTGTCTGCTTTGATATTCATTGGCATGTATTCAATGTTTCATTTAAATGTTTTTTGTTTAAGATGTTTTGTTAATATTGAGTTCCTATATTAGTTACATTTAGGTTTAGACCTACCTATTGTATTTTGTCATAAGTAATATTGTAATTGATAATAACTGTAGATTATGTTTAAAGTTGTTCTGAAGAAAAAAAGCAGAAAAGCATTACTGAGATGGTTTCTCTTCGCAGGAACCCACATCACATTGGTCTCACACTCCAGATCTGTTGGACATTGTTTGGAGGCTGCTACGTTTCTAGCTAAAGAGGGTGTCGAGTGTGAGGTATGTTAAACCTTTTACTTCACAATATATGAAAGTCCAGTCTTGTGCACACATTTGACAGTCAGTTTGAAAATATTTCATAAGTAATTTGTACACAGCAGCTGATTTCATACATGGTAGTCTCCTTCAAAGAATGACATGTTTTCTTTCAAGACAGCGCAGTGGTGCCTCATCTTGCAGTATGGTGGCCATCCTGGCAGTAGTTAAGATGGTTGGTTGTCTCATTTTGAAAGCACTTAGCATTAATAAAGGCAATAGTAGCAGAAACACATTATTAACAAAGTGAGACAGATTGACTTTACCAATGCATGTTCCATTTGTAGCCAAGTTACTATTTGTATCTTCCCAGTTGTTTGCATATTCTTTTTAATAACTGGTCCCAGTCCATTATCAATGGCAGCAGTAATGTTTCTCCTCTTATTCAGTTCCATGGTCACACCGATTTTCTTTTTTGACATTTTTTTTTAATGATTTTTATTGCTGGTTTTTAGACTCGGCACACTGGAGTACTGCTGTTCAGTGCCGGTTTGTGCTGTGACCCCTAAAACATGTAAAAATTGTCTAATTCCTGATTGGCGTACTGAAGTTTCTTAAAAAGCATAGCATATGATGTATACAATACACCTATGACATGAAAAGTTAAAATATCACCTGTGGACTGCAGCACATTTTGGATCCCGAGTCTTCTGCTGTTTGAGATGTTGGTTTCCCAGGCTTCTTACCTTTTCTCTTGGAAGGTTAGGCCATTTTGTCAGGCTCCAACACTTCTTTTTCACCCTGCTTTTGGCTCTGTGCTCTAGTTTTGACACACAATTCTAGGGATGTCCAGCGTTGCTGAATGGGTTTTTAATTCTACCTCTGCCCATGCTGAGGTCTCCAGGTTGTTTCCAAGCAGACAGGCAGTCGGAAGTTATGGAGCGACCACTACCTGTTTCAGGCCAGTAACAACCCAACCCAACCCTCCCCTCCCCCTCTAATGTCACCATAGCCATGGCATGGTTAGTAGTAACACAGCTAGCGTGCACAGTGTCCAGTGGATCTCCAAAAGGGGCAGAAGTTAAAGTAGACACTACCTTACTCTCTATTTGTGGTAGTATGGGCGAGCAGTAAGGCCTTATCAGAGGGTAGTGCTAAGCATTCATTGTGCATACTCAGGCAAGGAAAGCTTACACACACTCAAGGACTTAATTCTGACCAATTTATTTTGTGTAAAAATATTATTTGGTTATATTTTTATTTTCTAATACCAAGACAGACCTGGTACAAGTAAGTCTGCAATACTTAGTAAGCATATGCAGTTTAAATCCAATTTGTATGCAATTATTTGGTTACAAAAAGGATTACTTTGTATTTCATAATTATGGTTGGAATTACTGTTCAGTTAAGTTTCTTACGGAGCCAGGTGTCTCTAGACACTAGGCTGGTGAATTTCCATAAGCTCAGTACAGGTTTAAAGTTTTACTCACAAGCCATGCTTAGTCCTGGAAAGCAGAACAGGTTTTACAGGTCTGTGAGTAGGATTCGGTCAAATGGGAACTTTAGTCGAACCACCAGCGGCACAGAGGCAGCTGGATGCAGAGTGCAGGGACCACACGTTAGCCAGCGGGGTAAGCACGGTTGTGAGTTTGGGGACTATGGAAAGCAAAAGCTCCTGGGGTTAAGGTCAGCACGATAAGGCCCAATGGCCAACACAAGCACTACACCGCCAGCAGCACAGAGGCGGCCGGGTGTAGGATGCGGACTTGGCTGAAGCTGCAGATTCGGTTGAGGGTCCCTCTGATTCGCTCGGCGGCAGAGCAGGCGAATGGGGTCTTTGAGAGTCGTCGTTCTGTGACCGTAGCGTTCGGGGACACGGTTGGTTGTTCTGGACTGCTTCAGTTATGGAGTTGGTCAGGATGTGGCCTTCGGTCGCGTTTGAGGGGACCTTGCAGATTGTTGGCTGCAGGTTTGGTCTTGGAGCTTGTAGAGTTCCAGGGGACACTGGAATCCAGGCTAGTATCGTCAGAAGGACATACTGTGGTTATTGTGGTCACTCCGGCGTTGGTGACTCACGGTTAGTTTTGAGCAAATCCGGTGCTCACCGGAGACATAGTACTTTTTAGTCGCAACAGGCAGGACAGTTTCTCTGGGTTTTCGAGGACTGCTGGTTACACAACACATCAAGGTTCTGTTGGAGCACTCCGCACTCTGCAGAGCACACTTCCCTGAGGTGCAGCTGTACCTGTCTGAAAGTGGGCGCGCAGCACAGGGTACATACATCCGGTAGGTCTGGTCCTCTTGAAAACACTGACATAGAGGAAAGTACCAGCCCGTTTAAAGCACTGAATTCAGGGTTCCTGGAGCGTCGCATGAAGCTCCAGGAGGCGTGCAGCACAGAGTTTCAAGCGCTATATAAATGCTACATTGTAATACACAATGTATGACTGGCCCTCTTGACATCCGGGACAGTACCAGCCCATTTAAAGCACTGATCAGGGTGCGTGGAGACTCTCACTCACTAACTCGCTCTCACTCACACTCACTATCTCTCTCATTCTCACTGACTCACTAACTCTCCCTCTCACTGACTAACTAACTAACTAACCTTCAGTCTCCTGTTATTTATGCCCCCCCCCCCCCACCTTTAACAATAAAAAACATAATAAGCAACCATTGGAGCAGCAAGATGCATGTTGCCAGCATTTGAAGGACAAGAATAATTCGTCATTACTTATTATTAATACTTTTTTATATGGTCAATCTGTTGTACATAATACTTTCTTGGTCATATCTAAGGTAACAAAAATGCTTCTCACACTTCTTTATTATAACTTTTCAGCATACTGCAGACCTCTGTACAACACAGCTTAAAAACAAACGCAAAGTCAATATCAAGGCGAGAATTGGCTATGCCAATGCTTGTTATTAATAGTTGTTGATTTACCTGTATGGACTGTGACAATGATTTCCCGTTTCTAGGGGGTACTAAAATTCCTGCTTTGTTTGTTTGGTATCAAAACCCACAAAATGCCAAGAGACCCACCTACTTGGGTTCGAATTATTTTGTTCCAATCATGGCTTGGCTATCAATACAAATAAAACGAAATACATGTCAGTCCATCCCCTTAGGGTATTCAGAGGGGGTGAAATTGGAGAAAAGTAACTGACTTTGATTATCTAGGTATTCATCTATTTAGTTCCGACAGATGGGTTAGCCAAGTCACAAAAAAACAACTTTCGCTGAATCAAAGGGTGGCATTTATTTAAAGGTTTGTAAACAAGAAATACCTCTTTTCATCCATCTTCCCCACTCCTGGACTTCGGCAGCTACTGCTTTAGCTCTCCAGCCGTCTGTGGGACCACAGTAGTATAGAACCATTGAGGGTGGCAGAAAATACATCCTTGAGTGTGGCTTTTAAACTCTCACAAAGTACTCCTTTGATCTTTTAAACTAGACCTAGGCTTGCAGTCCATTTATCCTTTGGTGCGCCTCAACCCACTGCTGTACTGGCTATGTGCATGGTCTACCCCCAAGCTGGCATACTACAGTGCAGAACTGAGAAGTATTATGGATCTGCATAAGGGTGGTGTTATCTTGGCTGAAATATGTGATGCAGCCCTTGTACTCACTGGGTAAATGTAAATGTAAATTGATACTTGTATAGCGCACTACTCACCCGCAAGGGTCTCAAGGCGCTTGTACGAATACCGCTGTGGAACCCATCCTGGCTTTTCCTGTGAGGTGTCCACTCCTGGGCACCCCCAAGGTGTAGGCCAGGCATCCTTAGCGTTGTGGGGGCCGTTGTGGAGATTAAGCAAGCTATTGTCCAGAGTTGCAGAGTGGGACTCCATGATTGGAATAGGCACCGAGGCGAGAATTATCAGGTCCGTGGATTTTTTGAGCCCAAGACCCGCCGAGGCGGGGAATTGAACCCTGGTCCCGGGCTAGACCTCTGCATCAGGGTCTGCCGCTCTAACCATTGTGCCACACTTCTCCACTGGGTCTGGCCAAGTATTGGCTGGGGCCAAGTATTGGCTGGACCCAACTGCCACTCCATCCGCCTCTGCAACTAAGCTGAAGTCCATTCACTGGGAGCATGAGGAGAGGAAGTTGATTTAACTAGCAAGATTTGGGATGCCTGACCAAATGTTTTCTTGAGGTTAAACCCTTTCCTGCATTTGAGCCATGTATGGATGAGAGAGATCCACCTTTCAGGAAAGCTCTCTATTTTAGGTTGGGTGCTCTCCCCCTTGCCTCATTTACAGCCTAATGAAACGGCAGTGTGGGGGGGCATCAAACTTAACCCAGTGAGTGGAGAAGATGATGAGACAGACTATCATCGACTGTTTTTGCTGCCCATTCTATTACAAACGGCATAAATGCTTGATAACTCCCCGCTGTCGATCTTTGAGAGTTCACCAGTTTAGAAGTAGCTCTGAGAATTTACAAGGCAGGCACTACACAATTTGTTTTTTCAATTGCCTAATCTCTCAACCACATATGGCCCGTTAGGTGTATTGCCCTTACCACCCGTGCTTTTATGATGGCGAATATGACCATTAAATATTCTTAAAAAATAATTTAATCGGAACTTCTTCGAGGTCAGTTATACATATTTTTCTGTGATATTGTATGCACTCTGCATGTATACTTAATATGCATGGCTTGCTTGTCTACTTGATGAGATGTTTTGACAGGTCGAGCGAAAATTCTCTTATTATCATGATGATACATATGTTGGTCCTCGTCTTTTGTATATTAGCTCTTATTTAAATCTTACTGTATGTTTTACAAGCTGTAAACTAAACTGCTGTATCGGCCCCATGTGGGCTTTTAAATTTTTGTATCAGTTGACTTTATTTGTTGCCCAGTTGTTGTATAAAGTATTGACTTGCTACTTTGATGGTCGTTGACTGAAATAAAGAATTTAAAATGAAACGCAATGTGTTGTGTACTGTACTGAGCTTACTTTTTCCCCCAATGCCTTTGTGTGGCAACTTTATTTTACGTGGTTTGGATATGAAAATATAAACCGCACTTAAGGCTGCTGTTGACAACTAACTGCTTCTTATTTTCACTGCCAGTTTGTAAACCTCTTTGTTGGTTGACCTGCACTGTTGATATGAATATTTATTCCTGTCAAAGCAATACGTGAAGGGAACATAAGGCTCACAATACTGAACCTAGCAAGTACATACATTTGGTCCAGAACAATTAAAAATGATACTCCTAACTAAGCGGAAACTAATAGATTTATTTATTAACTTTTTAATAGAGAAACTCGAAGATCTCTTGCATTAAACAAAGTTTCTCAACACATATATTATTTTCAAGGTAATAAACCTTCGAACGATTAGACCCATGGATACAGACACCATAGAAGCCAGTGTGGTGAAGACCAATCATCTAGTGACGGTGGAAGGGGGCTGGCCACAGTTTGGTGTAGGATCTGAAATTTGCGCTAAAATTATGGAAGGTAAGTCAAATAATGTAAATGCTAGTGCTGATACTTTGTCAATTTCAGTACCTGGTACTTTCTTTCATGGGTGGCCCTCGACTGTAGTGGATGTGCTTCCCTTCACTGTCCCACTTACAGAAGGCTGATTGATGAAACTGGTGCTAGGTTAGGCAGGCTAAGTGTATTTCCCAGTGAAACCAAGGGTGGGTGATAGCAAGAACTAGTATTTTTCTGAACATGAGCTCTTCTTCAGACAGGCTAAAGTTCCTTGATATCTTCCCCTGAAAGCTATGCGTTCCTGTCCAAGGGAGATCTTTTCCAGGTCCAGTAGTCCCTATTCCCTAGTTTGAAAATCCTCTTCTAGTATTGCCACTTGGGTGTCTTTGTAAGTATTTACAATACATTACTCCTGTTAGATGGCATCCAGACCTTCTTTTAGAACATCTGCTAGACTAGATATTTGTTTCCCTTTGCTCATAACTGCTGTGGAAGTTTATTTCACAGAAGTACATCTTGCATGAATCCTAGGTTGAACGGGGAAGGTGAGATGTCAAACAAGTGACTAACTTTTAATGCCAGCCTTTTGATTTATTCAAAACTTTGCTCTTCCATCGGGTGGTCCTCCTGCTTTGCAGGAATAAGTAAAATCACAGAACTAACCCTTATGCCCACCAAACGGAACCTGGGTAAGTAATAAGAAAAAAGTATAGTGCTTCATTTGTATTCCTTTGTGCAGGTATCCTGCAGCTATTATCCTAATGGTTCAAAATTAATTATACAATTTGACTGTTCTCAACAGATGCACCCAAGAGACACTCTGTTTAAATGAAGAGTGGCGCTGGGGTGTATCTGTTGCTTACAGTCAAGTTATATAATTAATGTAAACAGGTCAATATATATTCAACCAAACACAAACACACACCTGGGGCTGGATAGAGAAATGAAACCAAGAAAGAGTTGGTGTGCCACTTCTTTGGACTTATATAATAAAACCAGTGGTCCAAATAAAAGTCCAGACAAAGGATCCACTTGCGGTTTCCCACTAGCGACGGGGAAGGTGCCTCAACTGAGGCCTTGGCGTGAGTTTCAGGGAACAGTCTCCCCAGAGCAGCTACCTGATGCAGCAGCACATGACACCAGGTCAGAGAACAGCGGTATAAATATACCTGGCTGGTTTTAACCCTGTCCATGGGACGCATGAATAAACTGTGTTGCATACCTTGGAGCCAGTTTTAATCCGCACACCCTTTCACTCTCACTCTTCTTCCCTTACCACTAGTTGCTCATTAGAAATGCATTGATCGGCCAGTTGTTGCTTTGGCTGTAGGGTCATTCTCACATCACCACCTTGGGTTCGACCCAGCCCAAAAGCACTGTCTTTCCCCTGGCCTCTCCCTCACTGGGCCATCACATCATACTCAGGCGTTGGTGGACAGGGAGGGAGAGAGTATTCAAGGGCTTTGTTAGGGGCCAGGTGTTGTCATCTTAGGCTGTGTCTTTCTGCACTGAGTGTAAGGTGTGTAGGGGGGGCACTGGTGTGTTTGATAGTTTTGATAATCACTATTGTGATTTCTAGCATGTGGTTTTCTTTGGGGTTTTTTCAACGCACAAAGTCTGCTTTTGTTCATGGTGCCATGTTTTAGTATGCCTCACTTACAGCACTTAATGGCTTGACTAATGTAGTTGTATGCCAAACTTCATCCATATTTGGGCTGTTAATTCCCCCACACAGGGACCTTAAGTCACAGGCTTAAGTACTGAGCAGCTTCAATTGTTAAATCTTGCAATATGTGCAAATGATCGATCTGCCTCACATGTGATGTCGCTTCCTGTTGGGATGTCACTTCCTGTTGTGATGTCACTTCCTGTTGTGATGTCACTTCCTGTTGTGATGTCACTTCCTGTGACACCACCTAAATTGGAGAGTCCCCCCACTTCTTTTTTTAGGACTTGAGCCCTGATCGTACTGCTGAAAACATCCCTGAGCTCCTCCCTCTAGTGAGGGGTTTGTAGCCCGCACATTGACTAGGTATCACAGTGCAAGGAGGTTCCCTATGAAGAACCATGCCACCTTTGGTGGGTGAGGGAATTACTCATTTAAAGGGAATACCCCACATCAGGTTGGCCTCTTTTTTTGTTTAATTTCTCTATCCAGACCCAGGGGTTTGTTTGTGTTCAGCTACAAGTATTTGAGTCAGCTCCTGGAGTTCTTTAATCTCCTCTGGCCCTTTAATTTAGTTTTGCAAGATGTATTCAGGACACCTGTATAAAGGAATTCCGTGGAACCACAGTGCTTCAAAAGTTGAGCATTGGATGTGGAATTCAGCTTTCTGAACAATGGACGCACTTAAAGTTGGGCATCACTGTAAACCATGGCAGCACTTAGAAGTAGCTGGAGTAAAGCGTTCAACTAAAATACGTTTTGCATGACTTCCCTGGAGATTGCCACCACAAGCCAAGGGCGATATTTCCAGAGCAGTAACGTGCAGACATTCAGTACGTGATATACATCAGCTGGTAGCGAGCCAAATGCAGTGAGTGTTTGCATCTCCATTACCTCTGTGCACCACTAATGTTAATGTTAGTATATAATTGTTGTACATGCATTTTTCCACAAAAGGTTTTTGATGACCAACATTAGGTATACTGTATAGTCTGACAGGAACACATTGTGTAATTATTGTTTTAGTGTATAACTAGGGTAACCAGGCAGTTGGTTCAAAGTGCAAATGGATCAGAGGCAGGTATAAAAGAATGCTTTTTTGTTATTAATTTTGTATTTCAAAATTGGAAGAAAGTTGAACAAAGTTTTACCAGCAAACCAATATTATTGTGACCCTCGCCATGTTTGTGTGATCTGTGAATTGCTTTTTGCCCTATGCTTCTAGAACTGTTCTCTGGATGAACCTACTCAAATCCCAATATTTAACTGTATAATTCAAACAAGAACTTGTAGCTCTCAAGTATCATAAGACCTGGTCCCCAGAAGACCTGCTAATTATAGCTGATATGACATATCCATGCTGAGCTTCTTATATTTTAAGTGTTCTGATTGTGACATTTGGCCAGTGGTTGAGAATTCCATTTTCTGGGCATTTCTATTCTTTTTCTAACCCCATCCTAGTTGCTTACCTCCTCTATGGTGATGTTACCACAGTGTTCCAGGCGGCTTTGAGGCCTTACCAAAGTGTGAGGCAATCCATGATTTTATGAAACTTGCCTTTGAATCTGCATTTGAGTTCCTCCTGCTGTTTAGGCAGTTTTCCTGGAGGACGAAGGGGTATGCAGGTATGGATCTTAAATTGTGCTACATGGGAGTTTGATCCGTCCCTCACTAACTTTATAATCATTCTTTGAGCATTAGCCTGCTTTCTAGGTTCACCCAGTCCCTCCTATTCTTGCCAACTTCCCTATTCATGTGGGTGTACTTGTTACTTGATTTGTGGTTTTAATACACCTTACTTGTTTCTATACTTTCCAGGACCAGCGTTCAACTACTTGGATGCTCCCGTTGTGCGTGTTACAGGTGCTGATGTTCCTATGCCATATGCCAAGATTCTGGAAGACAACTGTATACCACAAGTGAAAGATATTATATTTGCTGTGAAGAAAACATTACATGTTTAGTTGGTCTGCTGTTACACAGGGTACTGTCTCTCACCTGCCCATTGGCATCTTGCTTTTTAAAACGATACTGATGTGGAATGTACTGAGCAGGGTTCCCTTGTTTTTATCATTGAACTGTGTTGTATGGGAACAAGGCAGTACTTTGCTGACTTTTAAAACACAATACTAACCATTTCGTCAGCTGTACCTATGTGTACATTTATGTGCAGCTTCTTCAGTCTCCCCTTCCACAAGACAGTATGGATCATGTTACAAATAAATTATTTATGTAGTGCCATCTGGAAACGTTCTACCATGTGTGGACTGCTCAGATCTTTCTTGTACTGGGTCTTAAGAAAGTAACTCTTGTAGTCCATGTTGCAGCTAATGTCGCCAAGCTGGGCTGTGTTTCCAAGTGGGAATAAACCTTTTCAAAAGAGCATGGTTCGATTGGTTGTGTTCTGATTTGCCAGAATCATGAGCTATTATATCTGTACTTTTTCCAGTTCTGCTTTATTGTAACTAGTGTAAATTCATATTTTAATGATCCTTTATTTTGTAGAATTACTATAAAAGTATATTAAATAAAAATCAAATGGAACCAGAGCTGTTTCACTCAGGTATACTTTGCTTGTAGACATGAAGGCCATCTTCGTCGTGACATATTGTGGAACAGCGGGTTAACATGCTCTATAGAGTGCCACTGGTTATCACAAAGTAGTTCTGACTCTTTAAATTTAAGCTCAGTGGATCGCTAGTAAAGCAGGGGCACATTGTTTCACATGTTAGGCAAGCACACAATTTTGTTTCCTGCCGCCGTACTGGCATTTCAGAGGTATGAACCTTTTGAGAGGAAAAAGAAATGTCCGATTCTGGGAGAGCCGAGCACATGGGGTAAAGCAAGAACCGTGTAATGTGCCAGGTTTGAGATGCCCTAGTGACTTTGTAGAAATGCTAGGCTTCTCTCCTCTGCTGATTGCAGTCGAGGGAAGCCTCAATTGTTTGAGTACAGGATTAATAGTGCATCTGCCTTCCTTCTCACCTAAAATGATGCACCAGGATTGTCATTCTGAGGCTGAGTGGTTTTCCTTCGTTCCAGGATGCATACTGGTTAAAAATAAAATTCAGCAATATACAGCGGGGCACTGTTGCCGCATGAGCCCTATATATATATATATATATATATATATATATATATATATATATATTATATATTCGGGGCATCACGGTCAGCTATAACTCTACAGGGTCTGGATGTCATTTATGTGCCCTTGTGGAATCCTAAGACAGTTGAGGACAAAGAGACCAAGTTTATTTTTATGACTTCACACAAGGAGTGTTCTAATCCGAATTCAGATATCCGCTCTTTCCCCCGACACGTGATCTTTCGTTCAGCAATACACTAAAAGGGAGGTGGCCTCCTATATTGACTTTTTTTTATTCCACTGACGTGAGGTCTACTCCTGTGTTTTTTTAATACACTCTAATCTACGTATTTCTATGTGGCATGTTTCATCAGTGAGTCCTCCCATGGTATAGTGAAGAATATCAGCCGTCTCCGCCCCACTTTTGGGGTGAGCATTTTGATGTTGTGAACAATCATGATATTGGGACCAGGAAATTATTAAAATGCTCTGGCTATCCCCTTTGTATTTCAAATAATGTATTCCTTGTTCACCCTAGGACAGGTTAAAAACTAGAGGGGACGTCTGTGGAGGAGCAATGACGCATACATCCAGGGTTGGCCTAACGGCTAAGGCGCTCGACCTCGGACCTGGGGAACTCTGTTCGAGTCTCGGTAACGACGCCAAAAACCCCCTGTGATTCTGGGCAAATCACTTAATCTCCCCGTGCCTAAAATGAAAGTGTGTCCTCATGTAACGTAACTGGTGCTATGTAAAGCGCTCTGATAACTGATTCGGTTCGGTTCTAGTTCGCGCTATATAAAACTCTGCAAAAAAAAACAAACAAAAAACCAATGTTTCAGCTGGTTGCTATCACCTGCCCTTCCGGGTTATCGAGATTTCATAAGGACCTTCCGGTTCCCCATGGTTTTTTGTTAAGTTCACTCTTTAATCCACACTCATACCATGCAAACACTCCTCTTAAAAAAATTATCGGATTATGATTGCCAAAAAGTGCCTGGTTATCACAGTGTATTTATTTATTCATTTAAGGGCTTTTAATGTGCCCCATGACATGTTACAGATCAGTAGATCCTTGTGTCATCCATTCATCAAAGATCGTACCCATCTTGTTACCCGTTGTGGCCTCGTAACGCCCGATTGCCAAAATAGGTAACGAGTCGTGTAGGTGCCTTGCTGCATTGCATGAAGTAGTAGTAAATCTGGTCCTTAGTATTCGTAGCATGTGTTGGCCGTAGACACATATGCTTAGCATTATCCTGCAATCCAGAGTTGGGCTTGGATGATTACAAGTTGTTTTTCTCAAAAAAAGTCTTCCAGTCACGCAGTATAGTGACCCCTCTTCCAGTGTGGATTGCGCATGTTCTTTGGCTACATTGTTAGATTATTGATCACTTCAGTCTACTCCGAGGCCTTTTTAAGACTTTCGGTATTCTCTCTGAGTCAATAAATCTGGGATCCGGGAAACAGAAACTGGTGATACCGTGACAATCATGGTGCCCTCCCGAGCCCACCGTTACTCAACTTATTTGACTCCATTCTACAAGACTACATCCATGAGGGATAGAAAGTACAGCCTTCAGTCTTTGCCCAAACTGCCTCGCTAAATATTCCAGACTAGAACTTACATAAAGTATGTAATCTGTTTTTCCCTTGAACACAAAGGAACATCCTTTGAGGCGTGTTTAGCGTTCAGATTGAAAGAGACACTTCAGCAGCAAAAGAGCGTCGTTGGGCACACAAAAATCATGCAGTGACACACAGAAGATGCTCCGGATATCTTTGGTGATCAGTCGCCAGATCCCAGTCAAGAACTGAAAGAATCGGAAGCACAGATGGCGCCAACAAATGTACAGATACTGCTGGCTAGATGTAGGGGCAGTTCAGACTCCGATCCTGACTCCACACAAGAGCATGTGAGTACCTCTGCAAAAGTTACCCAAAACCCTACCAAACCAACTACAGCGGCTTTTGGAGCTCTGTTGTAATTTAGCAGCGATTAGGTTAAGCATTAGCAGAAGACATCTTGTATTTAGAGACTGTCTTGTCCGTTGTGTGGAATCCATTTTTTTATTTCTGGCAGCCATTTTGTTTGCCATGTGCTCGCCATGTGCTCTGTCCTACCTTCCTGTTAACTGCTCTTGAAATCTGCCTAGAGACGAGATCTATTTAGCCTCTTCTGCTTTGCATATGCTCATTTCAGCTTACAGCTGTCCCCAACTTATAACTGTCAGTAAGTGTCCACCAGAATTAGCTAACTGTCAGCCCCTCCCACTTGTTGCCAGCACACTCCCTCTATGACCTTGTATGTATTTGAAACCAGCATTCTGTACCTTGTACCGCCTTCATTTGAGCCCCTGTGTGGGTATAAAAGGACCACGCTCCTTCCAGTCAGTGTGCTACCTCATACACTACCGAAGGGTGTTGTGTGAATGTAGTTCCACCTCATGAGGTTTAATAAACTCTGTCTTTTCTATTCCAGCTTCTGTGCCAACTTCTTTCTATTGGTCCGAGGACTCTGTGCAGAGAAGGGAGAACCCCTAGCACTGGTAGGCCTTGCTGAGGATCACCACCACAGCTCCACTGCTTTTGGCCCTGGGAGGTCTGCAAAGCCAGGCACACAAACAAACACTGCCTGCAAAGCCTTCAACAAACGTCAAAATTTAAAGCATTAAAATTTGTTTCGCTACTGACATTTAAACAAGTCTCAAACAAGAAGCAACGAAGCATTCCTCGGATCCAACAAATGTCTCAGAGCTGAAAATCATCTTGGAGCTGAGACATACTTCCAACGCAAAAGCTTCGGTGTCTGAAACTACACTACATCAGTCCTTCTCCACCACCTACACATCCCTCTCTTCATATATCGTCATCTACTATTCCAACTTCTCCTCTCAGACCTTCACCAACAGAACAACTGCACTCTCCACAACATGTTCCTTCGGAGCAGCCAATCCTTTACCAGATCACTAACCAAAATCAGGCGGATAATATCCCTTATTTTATGGTTCCACCGGGTGATCTTAATGCATTCCCTAATCCATGGAATATTTATGATGCTAATCCATTGGAGGATACGGATCCAAGCATTTATCCATCCAAGCCCTCCCCACTAGATGATAAATCAACTTATCATTATATCATTACTAGGGCTGCTATATATCAAAGTCAATCTACATTTGGTTGCACAGGAAGAAGATTTTCTGGTGGAAACACTTAATATATCTCACAGTAACGCAAACTCTACTTATGCTAAAAGGTATATTAGCATATACACAGGAAATATTTAGACAACCTGATGAATCTAAGGAAATCACACCTCATTTTTTTTTTTTTCCACAACCAAGTTTATTGAGCGTAAAAGTATCAAGGATGTGGCATCTTCACACACCAAGATCACCACAACAGTATCAATGTAGAGGTGACATACATAAGATTCACAAAGCTAGTGTCAATGAAGCTCAGCTTTAAAAATGCCCTAACAACCCTCCCCAACCCCAACTACACCCCAACCCGTACCCACCAACCCCCCCCCCACCACACATGTACAGAGGCAACACAAAAACGATTCACATAGAGGATGCAGGTGTAATGCAACCAGGGTCGTGCCATTTGGGCCAGAAAAGTCACTGCGATCAAATGTCCTCCTCCTGCTCCGCCGGGGGTTCCAAGGTCAGGTCACGGTAGTCGGCCCACCGCCTCCAGATCTTGTAGTGTTTGCGTGGGCAGCCCCGCGCCTCAAAGATTGGTTTCTCAAGACCCATAAAGTAGTCCAGCCCAGCCTTCCACGCAGACAGGGGGGGGGCCCTCACAGATTTCCAGGCCCGAGCTAGGTCGCGCTTAGCAACCACCAGGCCCAGTAGCAGCAAGTGGCGCTTGTATATGTTGCCCCCAACCCCCTCCATAATGTGCAGCAGGCCGAGCCTGTGAGTTCGAGGAAGATCCCAGCCCAGGACCTCAGCCAGGCAACTCCATACGCCCCTCCAGAATCCAGCCAGGCGACCACACCGTATGTATTAGGGAGCCAGGCACTTCCCCACAACGCAGGCACTCCGATGACGCAATCAACCCAGCCTTCCACAGTCGTTCACGTGTGTAGTAGGCACGATGCAGGTATTTGAATTGTATCAGGCGAAGCCGGACCGCAATTGCGGTGCCGCGCGGGGACTCCAGCGCCTCCCTCCAGTCGTCCTCATCCAAGGCGCCCACGTCTACCTCCCATGCGTCCCGAAGGGAGCGAAGAGTGGACGAGCAGTGAATAACAAGGGACCGATAAATCCCAGAGACCTTCTTGTCTCCCATGTCTCCCATAAACACTTTCGCCTCAATTGGGTTGAACTCCGGCAGGGAGTCGAGGCCGGCAATGCTGGGGGCGAGGGCATGCCTCAGCTGGAGGTAACGGAAGAACTGGGACTGGGGCATCTGGAACTCTACTCGGAGTTCCTCAAAGGATTTGAGGGTGGCGCCTGACATGACCTGGCCCAGTTGTGTAATTCCAATAGCCTCCCAACCCTCGAACCCGGCTAGGGCCGCCAGTTCTGGGAGCAGACCGTTGTGCCACAGCGGCGTTTCGGCCGTTAATTTGCCCCACCAACCCATGCGGCGCAAAGACTGCCGCCACACTGCAAAGACCACTTTTGTTACTGACGGCAGCCCGCGGCGTATACGGGCCGAGTAGAGAACGGTGTGGAGCGTATGGTCACCCATCAGATGCCTCTCCAGGGCATAGGCCGGGTCACTCCTGTCCCCGTACCACCATTCATTGAGGACAAGAAGATGTGACGCCTGGTAGTAGGAGAGGAGGTCGGATGTGGCCAGACCACCACAGTAAGTGGACAGAAAGCATGTCCTCAGGGCCACCCTGGCTGCACCGCCATCCCACAGGAAGCGGCTCAGCACAGAGTTCACCTGACGGAACCACTCCATGCCAATGGGGTGCGGGAAATGCTGGAGTTGGTACAGCAGTCTCGGCAGCGCCACCATCTTAAAAATGGCCGACCTCCCAAAGATCGTAAGGGGCATTCTGGACCACGTCTTGACATCAGCCTGAACCCGTTCCCACACCGGCAAGACACTGCGCGTCCAGACCACGGCTCGCGAAGTCGAGAGGAAAACACCCAAATATCTCAGGCCGTCCGTCGCCACGCGCAGGTCGGCGGCCCAAGGGTCGGTAACCGTTCCGCCACGTAGAACCCACAGGGTCGACTTAGACAAGTTAAGGCGGAGCCCTGAGACTTCGCCAAACCCCCGCATGATCTCCAATACCCGAGGGCCCGAGCGCCGCAGGTCGGTAAGGAAAAGGAGGACGTCGTCTGCGTAAAGCGCAATCCTATCCGTTAGGGTATCGTTCCAGACAAAGCCACGCAGATGGGCATCCAATCGTATCCGCGACGCCAGGGGCTCCATGGCCAGGGCGAATAGATAGGGGGACAGTGGGCAGCCCTGCCGAGTACCACGGCCTATCCGGAAACGTCCCGAGACCGCACCGGCTACCCGGACCGACGCCGTAACATTAGTATACAGGAGACGGATATAGGACAAGAAGACAGGCCCTAGATTGAGGCGGGCCAACAAGGTGAACAAATATGCCCAACTCACCGAGTCAAAGGCCCGGTCCATGTCCGCGAGGAGCAGTGCGGCCCGTTCATCTCTAGCCCCCATGGCGTCGATCGCTGCCTGCGCCCGCCGGATATTATGCCTGGTGGCCCTGTGCGGCATGAACCCGGCCTGGTCAGGGTGGACCAGGTCGGCGATGTGGGGCAGGAGGCGATTCGCCAGGGCTTTCGCCAAGATCTTGGCCTCGATGTTGATGAGGGAGACTGGCCTGTAAGAGTCGTGTCGGTCCGGCGCCCTGCCAGGCTTCAAAAAGACCACAATCTCGGCATGGCGCCAGTCAGGTGGCAACTCGCCTCTAGACCGCGCCGCCTCCAGGGCGCTGCGAAAGTGGGGTCCCAGCTGGACATGGAACTTTTTATAGAATTCGGCGGGATAACCGCTCGGGCCGGGCGCTTTCCCAGTATTCAATTGGCCAAGGGCCTCCCCAAGTTCCTCGGACGTTAGCGGGGCCTCCAAGGCCGTTCTAGTCTCCTCCGGAACTGCCTGCGGGAGCAGGTCGTCCAAGTAAGAGGCAATCTCGCCCTCCATCAATGGGTCACGAGGAGCGTATTGTGCCTCGTAATAGCGGGCGAAGCTAGCCGCCAACCGATCCGGGTCGGTCATAACCGAGCCATCCTCCGCCGTAATGCCGGGTAGCTCAAGGGGCTGGAAGGTCGCCTGGCAAAGCCTATGTAGCATGGTGCAGGACTTATCACCCCATTGATACACCCTGCTACGCGTGGCAAGCCACGCCTGCCGGGCCTCCTCATAGAGGACCGAGGAATATGTCTGCTGGGCCTGCAGGAGCTGTCGCACGACGCCATCGCCACCCCCGAGTCGACTACGCTGCTCCAGCTCCTCCACGCGGGCCGCGGCAGTCACAATGGCCTCCCGGTGTTCCCGCCGAGCGGCTGCACACCAAGCTATATCAATGCCCCGGATCGTGGGCTTCAGCGCCTCCCACACAACAATGGCATCGACATCCCCAACCAAGTTCTCGCGCCAGAAATGGTCGATCTCTTTGCGTAAGTGCGCCACATACTCCGGCCGCTGCAACTGCCAGGCGGACATCCGCCAACGAAAGGGTTGTCGTTTAGACAGGAGGGTCACGGTGGCTAGAACAGGGGAATGATCCGAGAGGCCTCTGGGGAGTATCGTGGCGTCCCTGACACGGTTCAGATAGGCACCCGGTACAAACAAGTAATCGAGTCTCGAGAATGACCCATGTACCGCCGATACATACGTGAAGGCCTGCACTGCGGGATGAAAATGCCGCCACACATTGATCCAGCCCAGACTACGCACAGTCGCACACAACCGGGTGGGGGCAGCCGCGGGGGGTGGGGGGTCAGACACTCCACACGCTCGCCTCAGGCGGTCCAGGCCCACATCCATGACTGCATTCCAATCACCCCCCACCACAGTCAGGACCTCCGGGATTTCGTCCCACAGCGCAAACAGCCGCTCAGATAGTGCCCATTGCAAGGGGGGAGGGGCGTAAACACTGCCAAAGACCACCGGCTCGGAGCCCAGTAGGCCCTTAACAAAGGCAAACCTTCCCTGAGGGTCAATCCATTGCTTCTCATGAACATAGGCCACCCTACGATGTATCAAAATGGCCACCCCCCGTGATCCCCTCGTAAAGCCAGCATGATAGACCTGGTGGTAACCGAACCTCTGGAGGCAAAGGGCCTTAGAGCCCAGCATGTGAGTTTCCTGAAGCAGGAGTACATCCACCATCTCCCTCTTCCCCCATCGCAGCACAGCCCCACGCTTGATCTTATCTAGGATACCCCGCACATTCCATGTTACCACCCGCAGGGTCTTCGAAGGAGACAGAAGCGCAGCATCAGCCATTGTCAATATACAGTCCAAAATCCGGCCCTCCCTCCCACCCAGGTGCAACCCGCAACCCGACAAGAACTACAGCCTCAGACATGTGTGGACCCACCCCCCCAGCCCGCAAACTCAGCGCCCCCAACCCCACCCAGAACCCCCCCAACAAGTACAACACTAGAACACCCTTCCAAACCCCACACCCACCACCCCAATACCTCAGAAAACAGTGAAGTATCTGTCGCGGTGTGGAGAGACCCGGGCCCATAACAGAGGACCCAGGGCCCGCCACACCAATGGATCCCCACAACCCCACAATGACACACACACACCACCCCCCCAACAACACTCACATCTGTGAGGGTCTGAGGCCCACGTATGGTACCCTCCGAACCCCACTGCGCCCCCATGACAATGACTAAAGTCTGCACACGGGAGCCGACTGGCACATCAAGGACAAAATGAAACAGTCTCACCAGCCTAAGCAGAGCAATTCAGTATGCAGCATACAAAGTGCATGTAGGCCCAGCAGTGTTCAGCTGCCCGCATCGGAGAGTTCCGAGTCCCTGGCACCACCCGATTGCGACGCACTGGCGGAGGCCGATCTTTTCTTGGAGCGAGACCCCCGATGGCGGCCCCTCCTGGGCGGGCGATCCGTCCGCTCCGGCGACGATCTCTGAGACCCGCCCGGGTCTAGCCCCGGTTGGGCATGGGGCCGGAGTCGCACCGCCTCGTCGGTCCAGCGGAACACCTCCTCCGGCGACTCGAAGAAGTGGGTCCGAGACTGATAGATTACTCGCAGGCGAGCCGGATACAGGAGCGAGTATTGGAGCTTGAGGCCCCGAAGTTTAGCCTTAGCGTCCATGAAGGATTGCCTTTTCTGCTGCACCATTTTCGTGTAATCCGGGAAAATCATGATGGTATGATTCTCGAAGGCGAGGGAGCCCTTGTTCCTCGCCTCCCGGAGGATAACATCCCGGTCGTGGTAGTTCAGTAGGCGAGCGATAACTGGCCGTGGGCGCTCACCCTCCGGTGGCCGCTGGGTCAGAGCCCTGTGGGCCCTCTCAATGACGAAGCACGTAGACAGTGCCCCTTCGGGGAGCCAGCTCTCCAGCCACCCGGTCAGGAACCGCTCCATGTTGTCCTTCTCGCACCGCTCCGGAAAACCAATGAAGCGGAGGTTGTTGCGCCGCGCGCGCCCTTCTGCATCTTCCACGCGGGCTGCCAGTGTCTTTTGGATGCTTTCCACCTCCGCCAGTCGCTTCTTCAGACCACTAACGTCCGCCTCTGTCTCCGTGATACGGGTCTCGGCCCCAGCGATCCTCTCCACCGCGCTGCGAAGGTCCTGGCGCAGGAGCGCGACATCCGCCCCAACCGCTCCAATCTTGGCATCAAGTGCGTCTCGGGACTGGGTGATGGCCGTTAGGATAGCTGCAGTGTCCGGCCCGGGGCCGCCGCTACCACCGGCCGCCCCGGCGCCACCACTCGGCCCGGTGAATTTATCGATGGGGCCATGTTTAGGCGGGCCACCTCCCTTGTCCCTGGTCATGATAAGCGTTGGGCAAGGCGGGCACCACCCCCGAACCTTCGGGCACTGCCACCAATCTTGAGCGGGACGGCCCGGATGAGGCCCCAGGGAGGGACGGATGCGGGCCGGCTGCCGCGATCGGATGTCGCGGAAATCGAGGTCCCGGCGTCACCCCGGTAGGACAGGCCGCATCCACACTCGACCCCACAGGCCGCTGTCCAGGGCACAATTGGAAGAGTCCGCGGGTCCGCCGTCAGTGGGCAGGCGTATCCAGTGGGCCAAGCCAGGAGAGGCGGATCAGCTGCCCCACCGGCCACTAATCTATCCTCGGCCGCCTCGGGGCACAAGGAGCTCCGGCCCCGGTCTCCAAACCGCCGTGGGACCACGCCTCACCGCCACCGCTTGTTGGTCTTCCAGAGGGTGAGTCGAGGGGTAAAAGTTGTTGGCGCCGGCCCGACCTCCAGGTGGTCGCAGACAAAGAGATAGGCCAGGGGCGGCGTAGCGGACGTCTCCCGCACCCGCCAGGTCGCAGCCGCCACCCGGCGTCACGAAACTCGAGGTCCCCGGTCTCCGGCCGGCCACCAGGCCGCACGCCGCCGCCGCCTCCCTCCGACCGCCGGAAGGTAGGAAATGACAGGATCAGCACACCAAAGTAGACCGGAGGCTCCCTCGAATCAAAAGCAATCACGGGGCACCGATAGTGGGCTCGGAGGTCAGGATAAATGTTCAAATTAGGTCCGGGCCGGCGGGAGCTCTACAAGGCTGCGACCGCCATCTTCGCCCGCGAAGCCACGCCCCTAATCACACCTCATTTTGAGAAAAAGTATAAGGCATGTCTGCTCAATCCTCAGTATATTAAGGGACAGGGTGCACCAGATTCAGTAGTGATATAGCCTGGAAAGGAGCTAATTCTCAAGATACAAGAGATGCATCTCCTACAGATAAGGAGAGTAGAAAATATGATGATGCTGCTGGTAAAAGTGTAGCAGCACAAGCTGTCAACCATATGCATATTATTAATTCTGTGGGGCTACTGTTCCGATATAATCCGGCTACATGAGATGAAATGCAGGAATTACTGCAACATCTTCCTTCTCAATATTAACAACGTGCAACACAGTTAGTGGTAGAAGGCAAATCAATATCCAATGCCACTATACAATGAACTTTAAATTCTGCAGACACCAGTTCAAGAGAAATTAACACTAGCATACTAATTAGAAGACCTGCATGGCTACGAGTAAAGTTTTTAAACCAGAAATACAGCAAAATCTTCCATTTAATGGCCAACATTTATTTCGATCACAAGTAGATAAAATGCTAGAAAAGCTTAAAAAGACACAAACATCTAAAGCAATGGGGGTCCTACAAACTGGGGAAATCTATTATTAAAGTAAAACAGAACAATTGTATACAATAATATGGTTTTAATCAATCAATTGGGGAAATCAGCCAGTTTCAGAGACCAAGGTCTGAATTTCAAAGTTCTGGATTACACGCAGTAGTATATATCCTGAAAATGCCACACTAAAACATGGGTTTCAAATTCTTCCATGACACAGATATCCAGCTTGGCAGATATGAAATTACCTAAACAGGTAAGTATTTCCAAGAATGTACGTGCCTATGTTTAGCAGGAACTAACCCTCTTGTGGGTTAGTTCCCAGAACAAAGGGGAGATAACATAGAAACACATTTTTGGTTTTCTGTATAGCGAGTGATTATCTCTTGTTTGACATCAATGGGCCCAACTCAGCCTATCTGACTTTAACATATACTCAATAGCATTGTACTATGGCAGAATCAACCATTGTAAACACCCTGTGCTCAATGACAGTGCAAAACAGTTTCTACTGTCTGCCTCTTGTTGTGTAACAGATAGAAATGTGGTGGCCTTTTCTGTGATGTCTGTACTAATTGTTGATGTCCTGTCAAGTTTGTCTGCAAAGAAATATCTATTTGTGATTCAGCGCAGCTAAATTGACCATGTAACTTTTATGTGTGTTTCCTAAAACTAATGTACACTGGGAGTTATTTCTGCAGAACCCACAGTTAACTTTTACAGCACGTCCATGCATAAGCCTAGGCCACTTCACTACTTACATAGATTTAAAACTATCACTTACCTAAAATGGTTGTATTGGGGTTTGGAATTGTTAAACTTGTGCGTATTATTTCCCTACATCAAAACATATCGGTACCAGGGTTCCTTTCAAAGGGTTCAATACAGAGGACATTTCTCCTCTAACTAATAATACCAACAATCAACAAGGTTCCTATCAAAATCGATTGAATAGGGGAACCTTCTATAAAACAAATTACAGAGGAACAGGTAAAGGCTGTGCAAACACAGCCAGAACCCCTACCCCTCCAAAACAGTGACAACCTACACCTCCCCCAACACATATAACACCTGTAGGGGGAAGATTACATTTTTAAAAACAATCAACATTGGCAAGAAATTACCACAGATCAATGGGTGTTATCAATAATAGAACACAGGTATTTTTTTGAACTCAAACAACCCCCACAATTCCACCCAAGTCACAAAAAATGCCAAAAGAACATCTAACACTATTACAAGAAGAGGTTCTTTCTCTCCATCAAAAAGGGGCACTAGAGAGAGTTAAACAAAGATGCCTGAAATACACCTGTAATGTTAAGCAAAGATAAATTGTTATATATGTACCCTGGTCAGAAGATGCTATACCCAAACGTCGTCTCTGTAAACAATACAGCCCTGGGAAACTACAAGTAAAATGCATCAATGGGTGAACATAATGCAAGTATTTTCAAATATCATCAAAAAATACGGATATAGCATTTATTATGTTAAAAAAGACAATGTCTTTATATCGTTTATTACATATACAACTAGTCAATAAAACAAATCATATCAAAAAATTACAATTCAGTTTTTATCAGTCCACAATAACAAAAGTTATTTACAATTGATTAAAATTCTGCGCATAGTGAAACAATGTTATCGCATAATAATTGCACTAAACACCACAAATCTATTATTTCATTAGTACAAATCATGTAGTACATAAACAACACAACTGTTTCATGAGAATGTTTATACAAAAAACTGCAAGCTGATAAGGAACTGGCTGGTTCAAGCAAAGTGTTGACACAGCGTTTTGGTGAAACAGACAATTTTCATCACCTTCAGGACAAATTCCATTAATTGTTTTGCTAAAACAAGAGAAAAAACACTAAGTAAAATGTGCTACATCAATATTACTTTATGGTAACTCATTTATGCCTAATATTGACAGGGAAGGGAATCTAATTGCTTGAATTAATTAAAAGCTATACTCATGCTTAAAATCTTGTTTGACAGTATGAAGTCTATCTTAAAAAGTAAGGACATGTATATTCATCTAACAATCATTCATTAGATTAGAAAATGGGGTTGTTCAAAATGTCAGCTATAGATGCATTATTTTGTGATCTAAGGACAAAAATAGCATACGGAGAAAGGGTGCTCATAAGAAATAACAGTAAGGACCATAAAGAGTCGCTTCATCTTACCTAAAGTGTCAATTCAGTTAGGATTTCAAAGGTCATAAGTAGGACATCCAGAAGGTAAACCTTAGCCAAACTGTTGTCTTTAGAGAACTTTTTTTTAGACCAACGAGAACTGGTAAATCTGGAGAACAGAATACGATAATTGAATTGTAATATGTGCAATGGGCACCTGTGAATAGATTTCAGGAAACAGTTTCCCATTTACTAATAATGAAATCTGTAAAGTGTTTATGGTGAGTCCACCCGGGGGCGTATGAAATGCTTGTGATAAAAAACTAAATAAACATGTAATAAAATGTATCCCCTCAAATGGCACGAAACTCAATCGAACGTAACCCAATCAATGAAAAAAGAATACGTTTAAATTGTATGGAGAAACAGGGTAAAAGTCCTGGCCGTATGTGTATCTAGGGAAAATATAAAAGAACTCACCAAAGATGTAAAGAAATCAAATCTTAATAGCCATCATTTCAAAACCGGGTACATGAGTATCACCGGATATCAGAGCAATCGATAATCGGCTCTGCATCAAAAAAAAAGGAAGTAATAAGTCTTTCAAAATATATATGACTCTTAGCATAACGATATGCTAAATTTCTTATTGTAAAATGCTGGATACAGGGTAAAGCAGTTATCAAACTAGAATTAACTCACAGCAACAATGAGACCGAGATAATCTTTCCATATTGTTTATAAGAGTCCTGCAGTATATTAGTCCACGAAGGGAAAAACATGAGCCATGATGTAGGCGAAATTGTAATTCGACTAGCATGTTATCGAAAATCAGTCTAGGATAGCAAAAACTATGTTGATTTTCAGATCAGACATCTTACCGGTAATCCTTCTGTTTTCAGTCATGTGAGGGGATATGGCTGAACTGCATTTCATTTTCCGGCATCTATTTATGTCGCAAAAAGATGTCGCGCTGACCAAGAGGTATTACGTGGTGGCATAAAATCCATGTGCATCGAAGCTGCCATCTTAAAACGGTGATGCCAATAGCTAACCGTCTTAAGATGGAGGCTTCGAAGCACATCGATAATACCCACAGATCAATGGGTGTTGTCAATAATAGAACACGGGTATTGTTTGGAACTCAAACCCCCCCCCCCCCCCAATTACACCCAATTCACAAAGAAAATCCCCAAAGAACATTAACACTATTACAGGAAGAGGTTTTTTCTCTCCATCAAAAAGGGGCAATAGAAAGAGTACATTACATCCTCAGTGACAAGGAGAATACCTCATTTATTTTCTCATTCCCAAAAAGGACAAAACATTAAGACCTATTTTAGGCCCAAGGACGCTAAACCGGTACATTTCGGCAGAACACTTCCACATGGTTACACTACAAGAAGTAATACCATTGTTACAGCAGGGAGATTTTCATGACCGTTCCAGACCTCAAGGATGCATATGTTCATATCCCCATTCACCCAGCACACAGACGCTACCTACGCTTTAAGCTAAACGGACAACATTATCAATTCAAAGTGCTACTTTTCAGAGTCACAACAGCTTCAAGAGTTTTCATAAAGTGTCTTGCAGTAGTGGCAGCTCATCTAAGGAGTGAAGGAATACATGTTTTCCCATATCTAGATGACTGGCTTATCAAAAGTTCAACAAACTATCAGTGTCTTCAACATACTCAACAGGTAATAAACCTTCTACACAAACTAGGGTTTACACTAAACATACAAAAGTCCCATTTGCAACCAAAACAAAGTCACCCTTCTATAGGGGCAACCCTCAACTCAATCACGGCCAAAGCATAGCCCAGTGCAGAAAGAGTAACAAAGTTCTTTCAAACACCACCCCAATTTCAGCCACAAGTTTACATCACAGTAAAAAATGTGAAGAGACTATTAGGGCTGATGGCCTTATGCCTAGCCATGGTATGATACTACATGCTCGTCTACATATGGGTCCCCTTCAACGTACTCTTCAATCTCAATTGTTTCAAGCAAATAGGGGTCTACAAGATCTAGTGTAGGTAGGGCCAGCAACTCATTGCTTTCTGCAGTAGTGGAACAGCAACAACTTGTTGCAAGGCTGGCCCGTCAAAGCCCAAATTCCACAAATCGCCATTACTACAGACGCAACCCTTTGGGGTTGGGAGGCACATAGGAAATATCTCACAAATCTGCAGATCAACTATCTTGAGCTCCTAGTTATTCAGCTAGCCCTCTAAGCGTGTCAGGTTCACTTGTACAACAAAATAGTGCTCATACGAACAAATAATATGACTGCAATGTGTTATATTAAAAAATGGGGGGGGGCACTTTCCTCACAGCTCTCTCTCCTATCAGAGAAAATTTGGTACTGGCAATTTATCACAACATCCACCTCGAGCGGAATACCTACCTGGGATGGACAACAATTGTGCAGCTATGCTCAGCAGAACACATCAACAAATGCACAAGTGGGAAATCGATCAGACACTACTTAACTTTTACTTCAAAAAGTGGGAGACACTGGAAATAGACCTGTTTGCCACTCACCTCAATGCCAAAAGGTTGTATCCAGGTTCCCTCACCCACTATCCAAGGGCAATGTCCTATGGATGAATTGGTCAGGAATTTTTACTTACCTTTTTCTCCTCTCCCACTCATTCCATATGTAGTTCAGAAGTTAATGCAAACCTGTCTGACACTAATCCGAATAGCCCCAAAATGGGAACTGCGGCTATGGTTACTGCAACTATCTCTAGTGCCATACAAGAAACTACCTCTCTGGCCACACCTGTGAACTCAAGATCAAGGAAAATTATACACCCCAATCCCAAACAGTGATTTGGCTCCTGAGGCCTTAGAATTTGAATATTTAAACCTACCACAAGAATGTATGGACATACTTAAACAGGCTCGTATACCAACTACTAGAGCATGTTATGCAGCTAAATGGAGACATTTTGTCATTTTTTGTAAAGATAAACAAATACAGCCTTTATCATCTACTGTAAAATCTATTATTTTTCCATTTATAGCAAACAGGGCTTGCTTACACATCTATTAGACTAGACTTAGCAGCACTAGCAGCCTACATGCAAAATAGACAACATAGGTCTATTTCAAAATACCTGTCCTTAAAGCATTATTGGAAGGGCTAAAAAGAGTTAAACCACCGTCCATTCCACCGGCCCAAACCTGGAACCTGAATATTGGACTTACGAGGCTCATGGGACCACCATTTGAACAACTTCATTCATGCCAACTACAGTTTTTAACTTGGAAGGTAGCTTTTCTAGTAGCAATCACATCTCTCAGAAGAGGAAGTGAATTACAATCACTTACTTTGCGAGTACCATTCTTCAAGGTTTATGCAAATAAAGTAGTTTTAAGAACTAACCCTAAATTGTTGCCTATAAAGGATGTCAGCTTTCCACACAAGCCAAACTATAGTTATAAGTTTTTTCCCAAACCCAGACACAGTAGCAGAAAAGCCTCTTCATACATTGGATGTTAGAAGGGCCATTATTTTATATATTGATAGGACTAAATCGTTTAGAAAAACACAACAAATGTTTGTTGCTTTTAGTAAACCACATCAAGGGGCACCAATATCCAAAGCAGGAATTTCTAGATGGATAGTCAGATGTATTCAGACTTGCTATCAAAAAGCTAAAAGGTCACTTTTTTTTAAAAACAAACTTTATTGGCATTTAATATCAATCTGTGACATTATGCATCGTGATACAAATATATTCTGGCCGTAGCTATTGGCAGTATATCCCAGGGCCCATTCCGTGGTACCTTTCAACTGGAGTCCAATGTTTCCTCGTCCCTTCTCGTTGCCCGGATGGAGAATGTTGCGTGATCCTCGTTCCCCCCCAAACAAGCTAAACAGTTAACTAGGTCTCCCCATCCGCACTGCTGTCTTCATTGTACTTCTATAGCTCGGAAAAGTACTTCCCCGTGCCAGATCTCGTGTGTGAAATTCTGCCGCAGGTATCCCCTGGTCGATAGTTACCCTCCCCTGAGAGAATACTATATGTCCATCCCTGTTCTGGATCTCCGGCGCTCTCTCGCCCTGCTTCTACCTCTAGGGAATCTCCTGGTGTGGTGGCCTCTCAGGGGTAGAAGCGTCCGATGCCCGCCCCTCTCGCTGTATGTCATTTATCAGCGAAGCTAAAAGGTTACTTACAGTAACACCACGGGCTCATTCCAGAAGAAAACAAGGAGCCACTATGGTTTTTTTGTGGAACTATTCCTATATAAGATATTTGTAAAGCAGCTGTATGTATTAACCCACATACATTCATTATGCACTATTGTGTTGATGTACTACTAATCAACAAGCAAGAGTGGGTCAAGCTGTACTAAAAATATGATTCAAAAACGCGATTCAACCATTCACTAACCACAGCAAGTGGAAAACTGCTTTTTAGTCAATGCTAAGCATATATATCTACGGCCAACACATGCTACAAATGGAATGTGTTACTTACCCAGTAAGCAGTTATTCGTAGCGTGTAGTGCGGTAGATTTATATGCACCCACCCACCTCCCCAGAAGCTTTTGGTTTAATTACTTCTAAATATTTAACTTTTATTTAACATTTTTATCGTGTATATGCATGTTCTTTATATTCTGTCACTTTAATACTCCTATCTTTCCAACGCTCACCCGATGAGCCAAAAACAATCTAACAATGGAGCTATGGAATATGCGCAATACACACTGGAGGGCACTATACCTTGGGATTCGAAGACTTCTTCGAAGAAAGACAACTAATCGTCCGAGCCCAACACTAGATGGCAGGATCATGCTAAGCATATGAATCTATGGCACTACACGCCACAACCAGATGCTTGCTGGGCAAGTAACATATTCCTTTCTTGAGCTCAGATTGGGCAATAGTTTCTGGTTTGAGCCTGGCCTGCTAATAGTGCGGGAGGCTACTTAAGGAGTAGGAAACCAGCAATGAGTAAAATAGCACCAATAGAAAAAACACAAAAGTGAAACCAACAGCTGATGAGGAAATCAAATATTGTTAATCAAAGGCACTACAGAACAAGTTACTTACCTTTGTTAATGACTTTTCTGGTAGAGACTATCTAACTGCAGATGCCTTACCTTGTGAATTTCTCCAGGCACCAGACTGGATCTGGAAACTTTTGCAGCCATTCCCTTGATGTCGAAAGGTGGGGTCCTGAAGCTCTGGTACGTGCCACTATATCTGCACTACATACTAGCGCAGACATCAGTTTCTTTGTGATCTCTGTCCTTGCTGACTGACACGAAGCCCATGAAATCAGAATATAGCGGCCTGCAGACATTCAAATTGAAATCTTGTTTATGAAATATGGAAGTACATTCCATTCCATTGATTGGGGGAGGAGAGCAATCTGTGGTCAGATAGTATCAGAAAGGTGTTACTTAACTCCTTCAGTGCTGATGACAAAGCCAGCTCGTCATGGGCGTTACCTGCGCTACGCGCATGACGAGCTGGCTTTGTCACGTAACGCGCGTTTTTTAAATTTTCAGCGCACAGCGGGAAAACCCGCTAGCGCGCATGCGGTTAAAGTAAGTAACTTGTTTTTCTGACAGACCCCTCTTACCGAGATTCCTTACCTTGTGAATAGATACCAAAGCAATACACCTTCCTTGGTATGGTGGGTCTGTGGAATGGCATAGACAAGGAAATCCTGTAGGATAGATCGAGCGAAGTGCCTGTCCCATTTGACCTGGCTATCTCGGCATTAAGGTTTCGTGAACATATGGAGGGATGCCCATGTCACCACCTGGGCAAAGGTCCAGAACCAGCCTATCGCACACCAGCGCAGTGGTGGTACCCTGTGCTCTGGTAGAGGGAGCGTGCAAGCCTTTCAGGGGTTGTTTATTGGCACAGCACATCCTAACACACATTACCTCCTCGTTCTTCTTCCTGGATGAAGTCCTTGCGCTTGTGACTCCGCTCTTCTCTGGCAGAACTAATACCCTAGCTGAAGAAAAAAAGTTCCTCCAAGATGGCCCCCATTACCCAGGAACCACCACAAAAGAGAGCAACTGATGATGCACATCCTGTTCTTTTCTTTCTGGAATCAACCGTTACCCCAGTATTGGAACTTTCATAGATTCCCATGCTTTTGTATCATTCCCCTTCGTCGGACTGGGAGTCTCGGTAATACAAAATACCATAGTAGTAGGTACAAAAGAGAAAGGAAAGGCCTAGGCCTCATTCCCTTTTGTAGCATATCAGCCTCTTTTTGTAAAAGAGACCAAACTCTAGGCAACAGCCAATCAGAAGAGCCTCACCCATAGAACCTTCCTGAAGGAACCTCAGAGCCTCAGATTTTCTACCGCACGTTGTGCTAGGGAGTCTCCATTGAGCTCTGCTCTATTTTCAACTCTTTCTAAAACATTTCTACAGTTATTTCTTCAGGATTTTCTTCAGATTACTTCAGCAAACTCTCTCTTTCTTCAAGATGTCTGAGGTTGAGAAGAAGAAAGCCCTTTTCAAGCCCTGTTCCACCTGTGGGAAGAAAAGGCTTTTTGTGGAGGATAAACACAAAGATTGCATCTACTGCCTTTATCCAGATCACAAGGCAGAGGACTGTAAGATTTGCCGCACTCTCTCCACCAAGACCTTGCGAGATCGTGCTGGAAGACTTCTTACATGGTTGCAGAGGCAGAAGGAAAGGAAACATGGAGTTTCCAGTGATGAGGAAGAATCGGCGTCATCTGCTTCCTCCAGAAGGTCAGTGAAAAGGGGTAGAAGTTCCCCATCTTCCTCTCTGGGGCGCCCCTTAAAGGCTTCAAAGAAAACCCCCAGGGAATCTGATGGCCGGGGTTCAGGAAGTTCCCCTCACCACAGTGGGACTGACAAGGCAGAACTGGTTTCGCCTCCTAAGGGTGAGAAGACAGACCCAGCCTTCAAAAAACCCTCTTCACATTCTTCAGAGAGGAGTTCCAAGTCCTCTATGACGAAGACTTCGTCGACGGTGGCTCCGTCGACGACGAAAATGAAGCCCAAGATACAATTGGCCCCGTCGACGGGCTCATCGACGGGAGCGTCGACGACGAAACCTGCGTCGTCGTCGAAGAACAGCTCGTCGACGGCAGGGTCGACGGAGAGTGTACCAACGACATCGTCGGCGATGGCGACGACGGCAGTGGCATCGACGACGTCGACGACGGCAGTGTCGACGACGGTCATGTCGTCGACGAGTGCATCGACGACGACGACCATATCTACATCGACGGCGGGCTCGTCGTCGAGGGCGTCGACGACGACATCTGTGATTCCTATATCGTCGACGAGAATTTCTCCTGCGCCGACGGCACAACCGACGATACTGGCTGCGGAGAAACGGGTGACGATTTCTTTGACAAGAATCACGCCTGAGATGACGTCCCCGGGAAGGGTGTCTTCTTTGCCACCCACAGTGCTGTTTGACCAGGATGATTCTGAGGGAGACGGACAGGATAGTTTTGAATATGCCAATAGTCCATCTCAGCTTCTCATCAAGAGTCAGGACACGGATTCAGAGGAGGCATATGTACAAGGCGGGGGCGAATATCAACAGACGGCCCACTCTAGGAACTATGAGCCACAAGACATGGTTTCAGTTCCGACAACATTCCTGTATGACCTGCACAAGATGCTGCAGGACTACAAGTCGAAGGCTGACAGACCAATACCACGTAGGTCTGCTCCATCATCACCAGTGAAGAGCCAATCATCGGTGGTGCCTCCAATCCACCCGATACTGATTCCTCCTCAACCGCAGCGGCCAGTGCCTCAGGCTACGTCGGAGCCAACCGATGATCCGGATGGGGATCAAAACGATGATAATGATGTGTCATCAGAAGATCGTCACGACTCAGATCAGGACGGTGATGAATACAATGATTACATCATCCCGGATCCAGCTTCGCCTCATCAGGATTTAGGTGATTCTCCGCCCGCTGACATCGGCAGTTTTCATCAGCTGATGGAACGAGCAGCTGGAAGATTTAAATTGGTAATGCCAGCTCAAACGACGGACTGTTTCTTATACGATTTTAAAGAAACTCACCGTAAAACTACGACGTCGATTCCGATTGTGGATCATTTATGGGAGGAAGGTGTGAAAACAATGAAAAACCCAGCGACGGTGGTCCCTGTGCTACCGCGCCTAGATAAGAAGTATAAGGCGCCAGAAGATGGACCTGCAGCGCTAACAGGGCATCCTAAGCCTGACTCTGTAATCTCGCAGGCGGCGCAAAGGAAGTCACGGAACCCTTCTGCTCCATTGACGGCCCCTCCTGACAAGAATGGGCGACGGCTGGATAACACGGGCAAGCGGTTCTCATCAATAGCTAGCCTTCTGATTCGCGCCGCCAATGCTTTGGCAATATTGGGACGATATGATCGCCAGTTATGGTGCGATGTAGCTCCATATTTGGAACAACTTCCACCGGAGTCAGGGCTAGAAGCGAAGAAGACTTTGCAAGAAGGTGAGGCAGTTTCTATGGAGATCATAGACTGTGCCATGGACATTGCCACAACGTCCTTTCGGGCTTTGGCAGGAGCGGCAGTGTTAAGACGCCAAGGATGGCTGAAGGCGACTTGGTTCAGACCAGAAATCCAAAACAAGGTCCTTGATCTGCCTTTTGATGGCGAGGCCCTCTTCGGTAAATTGATCGATGATACTCTTCAGGAGATCAAGAAAGATACGGAGACAGCTAAATCGCTGGGAACCCTCCAGTATCGCACAACTCCGTTTCAAGGTGCGAGAGGCAGAGGAGGTGGTTACAGAGGTTCATACCAGCAGCAGCAGCAGCAGCAGCAGCGTTATTCTTCGAACAGCTCTGGATACCAACCAAACCGCCAGTCATACCAGCAAAGACAAGGGCAATCTTCAGGTTACTCAAGACCTTACCACAAGGGCAAGCAGGCTGCCCGTGGACGGGACTCGTCCAAACGCCAATAGCGGCCTCCTGGCTCTGCCTACTGTTCCCTCCTCCAAGAGATCTTCAGTTGGAGGCAGGGTATCGAAATTCCTTCAGAACTGGTCCCAAATTACATCGGACCGTTGGGTGCTCAACATCATAAGACTAGGACATACTCTGGAATTTATGGAAGTACCTCCACCCAGGCCCCCGGCAGTAATTCCATCAAAACATCTGCGTCTCTTAAGACTCGAAGCCCAACAAATGCTCCGCAAAGGGGCGATAGAGCCGGTCCCCTCCAACCAACAGGGCCAGGGATTCTATTCCAGATTCTTCCTGGTAAGAAAGACGCTGGAAACATGGCGCCCCATCCTGGACCTCAGGGAGCTAAATACCTATCTCATCTCCCTGTCCTTCCGGATGGTGTCCTTGCACGACGTTTTCAAGATGGTCAGCCCGGGGGACTTCATGGCCACGCTCGATCTGGAGGATGCGTACTTTCATGTCCCGATTCACCCAGCACACAGAAGGTTCCTACGCTTCACAGTAGCCAAGAGCCATTTTCAATTCAGAGTTCTGCCGTTCGGCCTTCGCTCTGCCCCAAGGATTTTTACGAAGGTGCTGGCACCGGTGGCAGCATTTCTGCGAAAGAATCACTTCCAGGTCTTCCCTTACCTGGACGATTGGTTGCTAAAGGCCCCGACCAAAGCATTGGCGCAGGACGCGGTGCAGGCTTGCACCAATCTGTTCCAAAATCTGGGTCTCACCTTGAACAGAGACAAATCCATGCTGGTGCCCTCAAGGAGAGCACGGTTCCTAGGAGCAGTGTTGGATTCAAGGCTCTCGAGGGCATTTCCTACTCGAGAAAGGATACTGAAACTACGACTATTGGCACAAAGCCTTCGAAGAAAAAGGTGTCTTTCTGTACGCAGCTACAAGTCGCTGCTAGGGGTGATGTCATCATGTATTCCCCTGATTCCACACTGCAGATTGAGGATGCGTCCCCTGCAGGAACAACTAGACCTCCAGTGGCAGCAAGTCCACGGATCGTTCGACGACAAAGTGATTGTCACTCGAGAGATGAAAGAGGCAGTACTTTGGTGGTCGCATCAAGACAATTTATGCCAAGGTCTATCCTTCGCAAGCGTTCCATCACCTCACATACTGCCGACGGATGCGTCATTGGAGGGATGGGGAGCAGTGATGCAGGATCTGCAGATCAGCGGCCATTGGTCTCCGCGCGACCAAAAGCTACACATCAACTTGTTGGAGCTGAGAGCGATCAGGCTAGCGCTTCAAGCCTTTCTTCCGCGTCTCCAGGGTTCACAGGTGCTAGTCAGGACGGACAACACCACGGCTATGCATTATGTGAACAAGGAAGGAGGTACGAGGTCACTTCCCTTGTCGCGAGAGGCTCAACAGATTCTGGAATGGACAATCCTTCACGGAATTTCTCTAAAGGCGGAACACTTACCAGGGGCGCTAAACGAGGGCGCCGACAGACTGAGCAGACTCACTTCTGTCAGTCACGAGTGGGAGCTGAAACAACAGGTTCTGGATCGGCTCTTTCAAACATGGGGCACACCAGAGGTGGACCTATTTGCGACGCCAACCAACAAGAAGTGCCGAGCCTACGCCAGCAGGTTCCACCATCAAAGCTCGTTGGGCAATGCCCTATCAATACCCTGGACGGGGGGTTTTCTTTATGCGTTTCCACCAATTCCCCTGATTCCACGCCTCATCAGGAAAATGAAGACGGAGCCATGCAAGCTGATCCTTATAGCCCCGGCATGGCCGAGACAGTTTTGGTACACCGAACTCCATCTGCTATCGTTAGTTCCTCCAAGAGGTCTGGAGGCTGTTCCGGATCTCCTGACAATGTCCGGAGGTCAGGTTTGGCACCCGGATCCAAGGTCATTACACCTGACGGCATGGCTCCTGACCAGCGAGAATACATGAATGTCCCTCTTTCCAAGGAGATCAAGGACATCCTTTCCCAGGCAAGGGCGCCTTCCACAAACAGGACATACAGACTTAAATGGAAAAGGTTCTGTATTTGGTGCAAACAAGAAAAGGTTGATCCGTTCACCTCAAAACCTCATCAACTCCTGCCTTACCTACTCTCGCTAGCTAAGTCTAATCTGTCCCATTCTACAATCAAGGTCCACTTGGCGGCAATTTCGAGATTCAGAAGATCTGATTCTGGTCCTTCGCTATGGTCCTCAAGAATTGTCAAGCAATTCCTCAAGGGCCTGTTCAGGGTCTATCCGCCAGTGAGATCTCCTCCTCCGACGTGGCATTTGAACTTAGTCCTGGCTCAACTGATGAAGGGCCCTTTTGAGCCGATTCACCGCTCAGACCTGAAATTCTTGTCATGGAAGCTAGCTTTGCTCTTGGCCCTCACTTCCGCGAGGCGAGTGGGGGAGTTGCAGGCCCTTACTGTCCAAGAACCGTTTTTGCAGTTCAAAAGGAACACAGTCATTTTGCGGACGAACCCCAGGTTCATTCCTAAAGTTCCTACAGACTTTCACCTAAATGAGCCAGTGATTCTAAAGACATTTTTTCCGAACCCAGTCACTCCAGCGGAAAAAACATTACACACTCTGGATTTACAACGATGTCTCAAATTCTACATTGACCGGACCAAGGACTTTCGAAAGTCTACGCAGTTGTTCATTGCCTTCGGCGGTCCGAATAGAGGTCTTCCTCTGTCCAAACAGGGGATCTCGAGATGGATTTCAAGTGCTATTCTGCATTGCCACAAGATAGCAGGAAAACCTCTGGTGGGCAGGATCCGTGCTCACTCAACGAGATCAGTGGCATCTTCTACAGCCCTCTTTGCGGGGGTGCATATCAAGGACATTTGCAGGGCTGCTACCTGGAGCAGCGTGCACACGTTCACTAAACATTACTGCTTAGAGTCATTGCAGCAGGATGACGCAGCAGTGGGCCAGGCTGTCCTGAGAAACCTCTTCAAGTGATTGGTGAGCTTTCCTTTCTATCCCACCTTCCATGGGTAACACATTTTGTTCTTTCATTTCTAATGTTATGATGTACTTATTTACAAAATGTGTTTATGATGGTTTACTGCTTGCTATTCTGATACAAAAGCATGGGAATCTATGAAAGTTCCAATACTGGGGTAAGAAAACAAGTTACTTACCTGTTCCCCAGTATTGGTAACTTTCATAGATTCCCATGCGCCCACCCACCTCCCCAGGGAAAGCTCAGCCTTCAGCAAGTAGGGTGTCTAGCACACAACGGCTACGAAAATCTGAGGCTCTGAGGTTCCTTCAGGAAGGTTCTAAGGGTGAGGCTCTTCTGATTGGCTGTTGCCTAGAGTTTGGTCTCTTTTACAAAAAGAGGCTGATATGCTACAAAAGGGAATGAGGCCTAGGCCTTTCCTTTCTCTTTTGTACCTACTACTATGGTATTTTTTATTACCGAGACTCCCAGTCTGACGACGGGGAATGATACAAAAGCATGGGAATCTATGAAAGTTACCAATACTGGGGAACCAAAGTTACAGGTAAGTAACTTGTTTTCTTTACTGGAGCATTTTCTCTGTCTTTAGGTAAGTTTATATTATAATTATATTATGATTATTTGTTGTTGCCACTTAAAGGCAACTTTATATTTCTTGAGAAGTGTGGCTCACTGGTTAGAAGCGGCAGACACTGAAGCAGAGGTCAGGCCCGGGACCAGGGTTCAATTCCCGACGCGGCAGGGTCTTGGGCTCAATGTCCGCGGACTCGATAATTCTCGCCTCGGTGCCTACTCTAATCATGGGTCCCACTCTGCAACTCTGGGCAATAGCTTGCTTAATCTCCACAACGGCCCCAACAGCGCTGGGATGCCTGGCTTCACCTTGGGGGTGCCCTGGAGGGGGCATCTCACAGGGAAAGCCAGGATGGGTTCCACAGCGGTATACAGCGCCAGGATGCCCCGAGATGGGGCGGCAGTGCGCTTTACAAGTATACACACATTTACATTTAATTTACGCCCGTTCACCCTGCTATAGCGGTGGGGCTAATATTTGCCTGCGTACTTGCAGCTCTTCACAGCGGCATTATCTGGCTTCCTACTCGTGTCGTCCTCCTGCCATAGTGGGCTGGGCTTGGGGGCTACCATGCGTTTGTTAGAGGTTCTTTTCAGGCACGGTTACATCCTGCTATAGTGGGCGTGGATGGTTAATACCTCGCTGTTGGACTCGCAGAATGGTCCTTGAAGCGAGAGGTGCAATGATTAAATGCTTTTTTACCCCCACAGGGCAAGTCGGGAATTGTAGGCAGAGCTTCTACTCCTCGTGGGATACTCTCACAAGGTTTGGTTTCCTTGGAAACCGGTATAAAACAGAAAGTTGATCAGTTTCCTGCCTCATGTTTTTGACATCCAGAGAGGTCTGAGGTTTGAATTGGCATTGCTGTTGTGCTATTTGAAATGATGTAAGCTTGACACTAAATAAATGGTCTTAGTAGGAAGTTTATTCGGAGAAAAGGAAAGCCGTCCCAGCAAACAGGTGAAGGCACAGATAATAACTGCCTACACAAGAACACTCACAGGGATACATTCTCAGTGACACAACATGGTTCTATGTTGCGTAATACACATCACCACACCTCCCCCCTTTTAATGAGAAAAACAATAGATAACAAAATAAACAAATACAAAATATAAACTGAGAGAGATTAGATAAAGAACAAATAAGTATTAAACATAATCTCGTAATTTGCTTGGTCTGACTGACACTCTGGTACTTTTCCTGACCTCATTCCCCTCTGAAACATTGTTGAAATTGAAATTTCTTGAAAAGCCAGAAGGGTCTTTTGCAATTTGTGATGTGCACCACCAATTGCCTTTGGACAATCTAACAGCATTTCTACGAGTATCCACTACTTGTTGGGAATCTAAAAATTTTGAATAACCTTTTTTTTACTGATACAGGGTTCTTAACTTTAATCCAATCTCCTATTTGAATATTGTGAGAAACTTTCTTTCCAGGTTTAACATTTTTAGAACAAGCATCAGAAGATTTTTTGTTTGCAGTTCCCCACATATTGCTCATATCGCCACCTTTACAAAAAATGTTAACCATCCAGAAAGGATATACCTGAGAACAAGCTTTTCTCCCTCTCATGAGCTCAAATGGTGTGTAGTTAGTAGCAGAATGAGGAGAAGTGCGATATGACCACACTAGATCCTTTACTGCCTTAAATACACAATTCTTAGACTTGAAAGCTGCTTGAACACACTCTACAACAACTGTTAAATCTTTTTGTTTTGCCATTGTTTTGTGGATGATATAGAGGAGTTCTGGTGTGTTTGATACCACATGATTTCAAAAAAGAATTCATTTCATGTGAAATGAATTGAACTCCATTATCAGTCAAAATTTCTTCTGGATAACCTCTCAGAAAAATCTTGTTCAAGCAATCAATAACACTTTTAGAATTCGGTATACTAATTGGTTCAACTTCTACCCATCTTGACAAGTGATCAATAAGAACTAAAAAATATTTTGAGTTATTAGGGAGAACATGAAACGGTCCCAAAAAGTCCATTCCCAACTTCTGCCAAGCTCTACCAGGAATAGATACCCTATATTCCACAACGCCTTCTAAAACTAGTACTTTGTCGCTGGCGTTACAACGTGGACATTGTTTGAGAAGCTCATCTACCTGAGAATCCATTTTAGGCCACCAAAAATCAGAACTCACTTTTCTTTTGGTAATAGTGGCACCAAGATGACCAGAATGCGCTGCTAAAATGATTTTTTCTCTGTAGCACGAAGGAGGAACTAATTTATCAACTCGGACAATTATACCATTCTCCATTGAGAGTTCAGTATTAATCTTCCAAAACATTTGAAGATCAGGAGAAAGACATTTCTCCTTCTGCCATCCTCTTCTTATAAGTGAGGAAACTTATTTAAGAACAACATCATCATCAAGTTCCATAATCCAATCATCTTCTAGAAAAGATAAGGATTCTTGAGAAACATTGGCCACAAAACACTCTTCTACTTCTGTCTCCCAATCTTGTTCATCATTATCAGAAATAGGAAGTCTAGAAAGGCAGTCTGCCCTGCTATTTCTTCCCCCTGGTATGTATTCCACACTAAAAGTGTATTCAAGTAATTTTGTAGACAATCGTGCCAAACGAGCTGTCGTACATTTAACATTTTTTCCATTTAAGATATCGACTAATTGTCGATGATCAGTTTTGAGAACAAATGACCTACCCCATAAATACGGCTTGAATTTCTCTACACTCCATGTACAAGCTAAGAGTTCTTTTTCAATGACGGAATATTTCCGTTCAACAGGACGGAGAGTGCGAGAAGCAAAGCAGCTTTAAGATCAAGTTTCGTAAACCACGAAGATGACCCCACTTTGGCAATAAGATCTTCGATTCGCGGTAGGGGAAACCCATCAATCCAAATGGCCTCATTGAGAGTGCGTAAGTCAACACACATTCTCAAATCGCCTGACCTTTTCTTGGCTAAAACAATGGGGGAAAGCCAGAGGGTGGACTCAACTTTTTCAATAATCCCTTGATCACACAGAGTCCCCAAATGTTTTAAAAGATCACCTCTGATACTTAAAGGGACATTGAGTAACTTGTGTTTAGTAGGAACGACATTGTCCTTAACTCTGATAGAATGCTGAAAATTGGTGATCTTTCCAAGTCGATCTTCAAAAATGTTTCCAAATTTTTGTTCCCAATCACCATCGATATGAGTACTGGATGTAGAGTCAGTCACAGACGCAACATCTCCTTTGAACTGTTTGTCAATGAAGACCGGATTAGCTAATCCAGGCTTAATAGTCAAACCAATTTCAGCTTGGTGAATAAGACCAAGAACATTAATTCCTCGTCTGGCTACATACACTTTCCCTTTGATGGACACTCCTAAAACATTAATGTTAGCCCAAAAATATCCAAGTAATTCAATCCTACTTCCCTCAAATGCTACCGTAAGAACATCCGGAGGCAATAAACTTTTACCAGGCCAAAATTTGGTGTACTTATCTTGTGATACAATGGTGATGTGAGCACCTGTGTCTACAAGCAGTTGAACATGATCTTTCTCAATGATAACATCAACTTCAGGATCAGAAATATGTTGAAGATTTTCTTTATCATAAGCATTTTTGACAACAACAACATATTCCTGATGCATGATGTCCTCATGTGAAAGGTCACCTTCATTTGAAAAATTGTCACTCTCGTCATTAACAACGCATCTTACATTTCCTCTTACATTTCCTCTTCTACCCCTCATGCAAATTTTGGCAAAATGTCCCATTTTTCCACACTGACCACATTGTTGATTAATGGCAGGACAGTTCTTAAAAGAGGAAACATGAAAAGATGAACCGCATCTATAACAGAACATCGTAGAATGAAATTCTAGTCAGTTTTTAATCACCCTTTATAGAGCACCCACATGCACCATCCGGCAGTCCTTAAAAAGATCTCCGATAAAGTGACCCTTCAGGGGACCCGTTGGGAATTGCAGCAACGGCCCAACGAGGAGCACCTGCCCGATGATGAAGCATGACATCCTTCGGGGTGTGTGAGGGCAACAAGAATAAGGACTTGTGCTGTCCATTCTACCAGTGGGTTCATACACAATACCTGGGGTTCTATCTCTTTCTTTATCTTCTTTTCATTTAATAGGCCAGGGTGACTATCTGCACTGGATCTTAAGAACAGTGGGGCATATTATCAACACAGGCGATACAATTATCGCTTGCTTTATCGGCAGAAAACTGCCGCTAAAGCCGCTTTTGCGGCAGTTTTCTGCCGCAAAAGCGGCTTTAGCGGCAGTTTTCTGCCGATAAAGCAAGCGATAATTGTATCGCCTGTGTTGATAATATGCCCCAGTGTTCTTTTGTTGTAACTGCTAGGTATGAGGAGCGTGAACACTGGACCATAATTAGCTCCCCTTACTCTCTGTTTAACGATGTGCTTCAGCCAGGCCAGTTTTACTATTCAGAGGACATGGTTATTACAATTTAGTTTCCTAACCCTTCTTTGGCTGAAGAGACAGCCTTACGTTCTCTTGATCTTTACAGGGCTTTGTCTATTTATCTAGAATATACTTCTTCCTTCCAGAAGGCAGATTCGTGTTTTGTCACTTTTTGTCTTCCTACTTAAGGCTCTCGGCTTTCTCCTTTTACAATTTATGGGTGGATTAAGTCTATAAGTATGACAGCTTATCGGGTGTCAGGTTCTACCACTCCCCCGCAGGTGCAAGGTCACTCAACTAGAGGAAGGTCTACCTCTTGAGTGGTTTTTAGGGGAGCCTTCTTGAAGGATGTGTGTGCTGCTGCTACTTGGAAATCCCATCACATTTTTGTTTCCCACTATCGTTTGAAATTAGATGGGTATTTCTCTTCCTTTTTGGGGGTCATGTTCTTGCAGCATTGGACGGAACTTCTAATTTTGTATGATAATAAAAATCAGGTGCATGATATAATAAATCCAGTTTGTTTGACAACTCTATGGTGCAGTGTTTTTTCTCTTTAATTTATGTCTGTAAATAATCGTTGGGATGCTTGGGTATTGTTTCAAGCGTAAAGACAGCATCCAAAAAAACGGACGAGGAGGTAATGCCCCAGTTACTTACCAGTAATCTTCATTACTCAGAGTGCTGGTCTTACTTGATGCAGTTCCAAGTTCATCCCCCCCACCCACCCTGGGCATGGTGGTTGATTATTTCCGGGTTAGTTTGTATTTTCCATGTGTCGTTTGCGTGGTATATTACAGGATGTGCATCATCCGTACCTCCCTTTTGTGGTGGCTCCTGTGTAATGGGGGCCATCTTGAAGGAACTTTTGTTGCTTCAGCTAGGGAATTATTCTGCTAGAGAGAAGAGTAGTCTCAAGGGTAAGCACTGCATCAAGTAAGACCGAGACTAGGTGTAATGAAGATTATCTGTAAGTAACCAGGGCATTATAATCTATCTTGAGATGGTCTGCTTTTGTCCAGCTTTGCCTTTATTAGCCCCCTAAGAACTAACTTAAAGCTTGTCCTACTGTGGTAAGTCTCTTTAGCGGTCTACATAAAAGCTAAGCACACATTTTTGGTCAAGATTGTAGAGCCGTTCTTCCTCCTTGAAGGGGAGAGGTGGTGGATGCAAAGCCAACAGGGTGGTGGATTGCCCGATGTGCAAGGGCGTGACTACCTTGCGCAGGAGTGCTATTTGTCTGGGAAGGAAGATGTTTAAGTTGAAGCAACAGACAAAGCCTGGAATTTACACACTCGCCTTGCCGATGTTATCGTGATGGGGAATGCCGTCTGGATGGTATCTAGGCAAAGGGGACAACCGTGCATGGATTCAAAGGGAGTGCACATGGTGAGTACCAAATTAAGGTCTCACAGTGGCATCACAAACCATGTTGGTGGGAACAGGTGGATCAGTCCCTTTGAATAATGCATCCTAACCGGTAATTTGAAGAGGGATGAATGAACAGGTAAACGTAAATTGTCATGAAGGTAAACTTAAACTGTTGCTAAAGCAAGACCTAGCTGTGCTAAGGATAAGCAAAACAAGAACGACTGACAACAGTGCATTTAGGGGTTTAATGCTCCGGGTGGAACACCAGTCAACAAACCTTTCCAAGTGTCTGGCATAAAAAAAGACTTGGAAATGGGTGCTTGGCTCCCAAAATAATACCAACCACTTCGGGAGGAAGGTCGAAAGCCATCAACTGTTACTGCTTAATCTCTGGGCATGGAGGTGTAGGTTGTGTAGGTTTGAGTGTAGAATGCAGCTCTGCTGCAGCAACAGGAGGTTGTCCTGGCCAGAAATTCCAAGTACCACATTCTCCTCACCCAGCCCGGGCTTCTTGTATGCATTCACACACTCTTTCCTGAACTTTTTCAGAACCCTACATGAGTCCCGATTCTCAATCCTGGTAGAAGGCACCTCCGAGGGATGACTGCCTTGGCAACTCCAACACACAAAGGTTTTGACTTTGCACATTTTCTGCAGTTGCGAATCTATAGTGCCAGGGTTCTCCCCATTGCTGAAAGACACCCAGTGCCATCTCTGAGAGTAACTGACACTGGTTATCCAGACACCATTGGCTGAATTTTTCTGCCCTGACATTTAAATATCTGGCCATGTGCTGGGCAATCAAGGAGATGCCCTGGGAGTTCAGCCATTTCCAAGTTAGCAGGGCCTCCTGGCACAGCACCCATGACTTAAAAAAAAAAAGGGGGGGGCAAGTGCACATCTGTTTCTTCCACTTATTCCGTTCTACAAAGTTTATTCCTTTTTAATCCTTTAGCGTGCAGCTCGGTAAGGTGGTCTCCCCAGGTACAGCGTTCATGAAAACACTTCAGAACCTGGAGCGAGGTAACACTCCAACCGAAAGCACAGCACTCCGTCTTTGGTACCAAAAATTCTTTACTATTTATCCACGTTGAATCCATTTGGTTTTATTCCATATCCTCCAACAAATCATCTTCTTCAAAAAATTGTTATCCTGTCACATGTGAGCCACTTTATGTATTCGAAAGTTTGTAGTGCAACAGACATGCCAATCCAGGCCTTTCTCTGGAGCATGGCATACATAAAACATCCTAGGTAGTGGATCTCTTTTACCCAATGCATTTCGGCCTTTCGATAGCCCTTCCTCAGGGGTTCACTACAAGTATTAAAACAATTACATTAGTTTGTGTTTTCAGATGTATGTACACCAATTAAAAGTTACAATAAACAAACCATACCTTGGTCTACGGACGCCACTCTCCCCACAGCTCTGCGGCGATCTGCTCTGCCCTCTGCCAGCCAACCCTCTGCATCAGGGTACGAACCTCCCCTCAGCCCGCTCCCGCCCGTGTCAGCCACATTTAAATTTAATTTAATTCTCTTTTTTAATTCTCGTCAGTTGTCTCTGTTTCCCTGCCAACCCTCTGCTTCAGGGTTGGAGCCGCCCGTCAGCCCGCTCGTGTCAGCTGCATTTTAATTTATTTTAATTTAATTTAATTTACCTTCTAACTCTCTTATCAGTCTGCTCTGTTCCCTGCCTACTTCCCGACGTTTCTCCCCCCTCCCAACCGCGTCGCGCCCCGCTCTCGCCTCTCAGCCTATCGTCCCTCCCCCCTGCCCTACATATGCCGGCCGCGGCAGGGGAGCGCGTGTGAGTCCACAGACCTTGGTCTACGGACGTCACTCTCCCCACAGCTCTGCGGAGATCTGCTTTGCCTTCTGCCAGCCAACCCTCTGCAACAGGGTTCGAGCCTCCCCTTAGCCCGCTCCCGCCTGTGTCAGCTGCATTTTTATTTATTTTAATTTAATACAATTTTCTTTCTAACTCTCTTATCAGTCTGCTCTGTTCCCTGCCTACTTTCCCGCCGTTTCGTCCGCCTCCCATCCCGCGTCCCGCCCTGCTTCCGCCTCCCAGCCAATTGTCCCTCCCCCCTCCCCTACAAAGGCAAGCCCATCTGTGCCCTTCCGCACCTGGACCGCGCCCAGCGCCAGAACTGCTGGAGACACCACGACGCCCGACTGCACTACGACACCAGCACCCTCTACACACTCAACCCCGGCTGAGAACACACCTGCTACCGGGCAACCCCGAAGCGCACCCAAGGACCCTTCACCTGCCGGAACTGCAACACCGCCCACAAAGGAACCCAACTACCTCAGATGCATCCTCCTCAACACCCGCTCCGCCCGCAAACACGCCGTCGAGCCCCGGGACCTCCTCGACTCTACCTCTTCGATTCTACCTCTTCGACTCTACCTCCCCTGACGTCGCCTTCTTGACAGTGACCTGGCTGAACCCTGCCTCCACACCCGCCATCACCATTGCCATTTCGGAAGGATACAAGATCACGGGCAGAGACCACACCATCGGAACAGGAGGAGGAATCGCCATCGTCCACAGGAACACCCTCGACCAACGACACCCTCAGCACCGCTGAACACATGCACATCCAGATCCACACCTATCCCAACACCACCCTCATCTACAGACCCCCCGGACCCCGACCACAGTTCAGCGACTCCATCACAGACTTCATCAGCACGCACGCCCTCACCTCCAAGGACTGCATCCTCCTAGGAGACCTGAACTTTCATCTCGAACACAACAACGACACCAACCCCACCACCCTGCTCGACAACCTCGGACTCAGACAGCTCGTGACAACAACCCACCCACACCGCCGACCACACGCTCGACCCCATCTTCACAGCAAGCCCCCACGTCTCCTTCAACCGCACCACCGAACCCCACTGGACCGATTACCACTGCATCCACTTCACTTTCAGGAAGCCCACCAAGCACCACCGCAACCAACTGCTGCCTCGACGATGCTGGAGCAAAGTCACCGATGACCAGCTCACCACCACCCTCGCTCAGAACCCACCCGCCGACACCACCGACCCCGACCCTGCCGCCTGCAACCTCAGACAATGGATCGACGACTGCGCCTTACCCTAGCCCCGCTCAAGACACCCTCCAACAGCCACACCAGCAAGAAAGCCACCTGGTTCACCGAAGACCTCCAGGCCTCCAAAAGTACATGCCGAAAACTGGAGACGAACTGGCTCCGTGAACGATCACCAGACAGCTACACCCCCCACAAGCACGCCACCCGCAGACATCACCAAGTCATTAGAGACGCCAAGAGGGCCTCATTCAAGGTCCGCCTAGACAACAACGCACACAATAGCAAGGAGATCTTCAACATCGGGAAGGAACTCTCCAACCCCAGCTCCAAAACGCCAACAACATCCCGCCGGCCCATCTCCCTGCTCCTATTTCCGGCTAAGGTCACTCAGAAGATCGTCAACAAACAGCTGACCCGCTACCTCGAAGACAACAACATCCTGGACCCATCCCAGTCTGGTTTCCGCAGCAATCACAGCACCGAAACCGCCCTCATCGCCACCAGAGATGACATCAGGACCCTGCTAGACAACGGAGAAAGAGCAGCCCTCATCATCCTGGACCTGTCAGCTGCCTTAAACACAGTCTGCCATCGCACCCTATGCACATGCCTACACAAAGCTGGAATCCAAGGGAAGGCCCTGGACTGGACCACATCCTTCCTCTCCGGCAGAACCCAGAGCATGCGCCTCCCCCCCTTCCACTCCAACGCCACAGAGATAATCTGCGGCGTACCCCAGGGCTTGTCCCTCAGCCCAACGCTGTTCAACATCTACATGGCACCCCTCACCCGTCAACACGACCTCAACATCATATCCAACGCCGAAGACACCCCACTGATCATCTCCCTCACACAGCCAAAACCAACCTCCACGAAGGAATGAAGGCCATCGCCAACTAAATGAGGATCAGCCGACTGAAGCTGAACTCGGACAAGATGGAGGTCCTCATCCTTGGGTCCACCCCTTCAGCCTGGGACGACTCCTGGTGGCCGACCGCACTGGGAACCGCTCCGACTTCCACAGACCACGCACGCAAACTGGGGGTCATCCTCGACTCCACCCTCACCATGACTAAGCAGGTCAACGCCATCTCCTCCTTCTGCTTCAATCCCCCCCGAATGCTACGCAGAATCTTCAAATGGATCCCCACTGAAACAAGAAGAACAGTCACCCAGGCCCTCGTCACCAGCAGGCTGGACTACGGTAACGCCTTCTACGCAGGAGCATCGGCCAAACTCCTGAGACGGCTGCAACGCATCCAAAACACCTCAGCCCGTCTGATCCTTGACATCCCCCGCCGCAGCCACATCACTCCCCACCTGAGAGACCTACACTGGCTCCCCGACAACAAGAGGATAACCTTCAAGCTCATCATCCACGCACACAAAGCCCTCCACGACACCGGCCCAGCGTACCTCAACAGACGACTCTGCTTCTATACCCCCACCCGCAAGCTCCGCTCTGCTTACCTCGCCCTCACCACTGTCCCCCGCATACGAAGAGCGACCTCCGGCGGCAGATCGTTCTCCCACCTCACCACCAAGACCTGGAACACCTTCCCCATCCACCTACAGCAGACCCAAGACATGCTGTCCTTCAGAAGACTCCTCAAGACCTGGCCTTTCGAGCAGTAGCAGCATTCTCCCCCCCCCCCTCCCCAGCGCCTTGAGACCATCATGGGTATGTAGTGCGCTTTACAAGTGTCCTGATTGATTGACCATACCATGTTTTGCTAGTAACCAAGTTCGGGCTAGACTGCTCCCACTTTGCCACTGGATCCAAGCTAGCCTGGCTGATGAGGGCTGTTATCCCGAAACCGGTCCCAGGATGCTCGTTTCCGGTCCAGGGAAGACATGGCTTGGCAGTTCGGGCTGGACTGCCCCCATGAGGCACAGGGTCAAGACTGATATGCATATAGCTGTGTCTGTACTGGGGTGGCGAAGTGAGCTAAAGAATGATGATGGATCTGTAGCAGGGTTTCCGTTCTCCCACAGAACTGTGCACAGAGGATTGGAACCTCAGCGAATTAGGGTGACCCAAAACTCACCTCAGTACCCAAAAACCCCTTACCGAGCTAGCTACAGTGTCTCATTGGTCATAGCAACACTCCCAATGTTTAGACAAACCAGAACATGAACTTGCAATACCTCAGGTTACGTGGAACACATGAACACTCTTTCGTTATACAATCATTTCAACCCAGAATGTGGAGTAAATGAGGACACGTGCACATTTGAAATATTTATTTACTAATGCCGTTTTCTCAAGCGCAGTATCTTAGATAATACAAGGAAACATTATCATAAGCAAAGTTATCAGCATAGTTACTAGTCCATAGAAAGCGAACGGTGACAGCATGCTATTATGCTGAAATGAATAAGTGCTAACCACACAATTCTCACCCTCCCTAACTGGTATATTATATTAATATATTAGAAGGTCTCTCTGGGTTTTAGCAGGGCGGACCCATACCTCAAGATCCTAGTATGAAGAGATCACATCTGCTCCCACCAGCTCTCTGCATGCGAACCGCATCAAGTGTGTATGTGTGCACCAAGCATTGCAATATAAAACGCGCTTGAAGCCAGAATTTGGCAGGAGCTGCACTTGTGTTATGTCTATGAAGGTGCGGAGATCAGTTCTCATAACAATCTGTGTTGTGTTATCCTTGTAGCTTCAGCACTCACTGTACAGACATAGTTTATTAAGCAAAGCTGATTCGAGAGCAATAACATATTATTCTCATGTAAACTACTAGGTTGAAAGCTAAATCAACAATTATGTATCGTGTGCAGAAGCAGCAAAAGGAAAAAATTGTGTTTAAACATTTAATGAGCCTATGCTAACTTAACACGGTATTCAGATGAACAGTAGCTATATGACACCCCCCCCATGATCCGAGCACGGATAAGATAACATAAGGGCCATCACTTGAGAGCAGAGTTCAAGAACTATGAGCCTGGTGTATACTTTAAAAATATTGGTAAAACTTTGGCATAAGGAAACAATTTGAAAAAGCCAGAGTTCATGTTTGCTCAAGTCAATAGGCCTGGGAAGGTTCAAAGAATTGTAACACATTCTGCAATAATAATGTCAGTAGGAAGGTAGTAGGCAGGATCTGAAAGCTGGAAAAGTTTTTAGGACATGACCGTATATGCAAAATAAGCAGCAACAGCCTCCAACATAAAATCACCGTCTTCATCCGAAAACAGTTCAGCCACCCAATTTAAAAGTGGAAAAGAACATACGTGTTCTCCTAGTACCGGAGCCTCTATTACCATCAGAGGACAACTCGGTGGGTTTTCAAGAAAGCTCAGTGCCAACAAATCTTGCGCTGCTGCGAGTATGTTCCAAGGACCCATTAGTCCATGCATCGCTGCTAAGGCCATAATCCTTTCGCCAGTACAAACCAACTCGTGAGTAACGACGGGACTCATCAGCTGATTAAAATCGACGTCAGGAGAAACCGGTCGGCAGAGACACAAATCAATGGCCCAGTCAAACTCACAGCTTAGGCAATGAAACACAGGCTGGACACAAGTGAAGTAGGAAAATCGAAATGATAATCCATGCCATGCTTAAAATCGCAAGCGGCAGTGTGCCATAGTATTCAAGCATCCGGTTGCAAAACAGCACCAGAAGGGGCTGGGCGGCTTCTTCCACATGTGGGGCATCCATATTTAATGAAGCAAAAAATCACCAGAACGGCTGCAGCTAGCGCCAGTAAAACCGGAAATCCACCAAACAAACTCGAAAAAATGGAATGAAAGAAAGCAGGGATGACTCCAAATATTTTTTCAAATGAAGTAACAAGACCGCTGCTAACCGTTTTAAAAAAATGTGCCAGCCCAGTTGTGGAGGACGCGTTAAAGATAGAATGAACCATCTCGCTGAAATGCAACGGTAAATCAGTATTTAAAAGAGCCTGAACCTCAGTTCGGGTGTTAGCTATGTGAAGCACGAAAGTTTCCCATGCCGAACTCAAGGCCACTTCTTTCTGGGACAATAGAGCTCTTATTCTGCTCATGCCGTTGAACCCTGCTGTCAAGTTTGGGATGCGCGGCCAGATGGAAACATCCCTATTCTCATGTGTGGGTGGGTACAGTACATTTCTGCAGCAAGCTACACGCTCAGTTACAGTTACCACATAAGGAACACCTTTTATTAACCCACAACAATCCTCATATTGAAAAGTAAATAACTTCCGTTTCCCAATAAGGTCAAAGTTGGGATGATCGCTGGAACTGGCGTCCCTTTTAAAACACAGGCTAAATTTGGCCGGTCCTGATTGCAAGAACCGTGTAATTGTATGTGCCTACACATTAATGAATGATCAGGTGTCTCTGTACACTCCTCCCCATTCAGATAAACCTCTTGTCCATCTTTCAAACATCTGTAAGTGAAAGGAAGGGACCACACTTCATGAAGGAAACCACTATCTAACGGTTCATATCGACCAATCGCAACATATCGCATACAATTTGTAAATTTATACAAAGCAAAAGGCAACGTTATTAAACCGTGGATAAGCCACGTTGCAGCAGTGGCCTCTGCCACAGAAAAAGGCAAGGACTCTAATCTCTCAATATGTAACATTGAAAAAGAAGCATCCCGCATGGAAAGCAAGCGCTGCTTGTCAGTCAAATTAAAAGGGGCAAAGAGGGATGAAACGTTCATGTAGGTCCATGGCACTTTGCCAGCTTTTAACGTCTGTAGGGTCCATGCAAATTGCATGATCGAACGCAATTGATTTTGACCATGGTATAATACAGATACTTCATCCTGCACAATATCCACAACAGAGGACACAATATTATCTAAAGTGTAAATGCGGGAAGAAAGCATGTTAATACTATTATCAACTACTGCAAGCACTTTCTCAAGATTAGCTTGATCAATTGCCCTAAGGCGTGTCGCTGCCTCAACCTGTGATGTTTTCCAGATTTCATTGTAAATAGCATATATCCATCTCTCTGATCTACCACTAGCCGGGCCTTTTATGAAATCATTCAAATCTACATCTTCATTCAGTTTCGAAAGATGAAGTTTAACAGCAGCCAATGTAGAATGTTTCAGCCAATTCTGACATAACTTGCCCACTGAATGAGTTGTGACAGTATGGACCATGTCAAAACGGGGATCCAGTTTAATCTGTTTAAAGCCATCAGATAAACCCAGAAAACGGTGCTGGCACGAATCCGCACTACGGTGCCACATCAGCCAACCTTTAGGATCCATACTGGATATGTTAAAGGAAGAATTAAGTAAAAGGGTCTGTAATTCTCTAATGGAAAACTCTGTAAAATTACTCCAGCCAGTGTATTCCTCTAAATCTGGGATAGTTGGGGTATTTAATTTTTTAGAAGTAGCCAATCCAAAGCAAGTAGTTTGGGAAATTGTTTCATTCAAAAACAGCATATGATTTGGGATGAGACATGCACGGTGCAGAGCCTCAGTGCCTTGTACCTGCCAGGCTCTTGAACCCCAAACTGATTTAAGGTCAATTGTTTCCTTCCATAGCTCGTAGCCTCCAATAACTAACTGATCAAGGAAGGACTTCGAGTACAATAATTTGGTATCGGTAAGTCTAACCTTGGACATCGGCTTATTTGAAATTTTAAAATAAAAAGACTCGGGACTGGACTGATTAAAGTCAGTAAAATAAGTGTACTTTTTTAGAAATGTTTCGGAACTGCCTTGTTTAGGTGCTGGGCAATGTTCCCACTGTGTAAAATTAACAGTATTCCTCCTGGAAGATGTTTTGTGTAAGAAGTGATTGCCAAAATGTTGGAAGCAAAACAAATCACCATAATTAGCGGATTCTAAATATAAATCCTCAGCATCAAAGGCAGCATAGTATTTCAAATCAGAAAATAAACTTTCTACTGCATGAACATCCCAATCATCAGAACGTATGTTTTGTTTAACTACATCCCCCATGTTTACTCTAAGGAAATTAGGAACATTAACCACTTCTGTAGGGCCATGAATTTGAAATCTAACTGCATCCCACACAATTCCATCAAGGACTGGCCAGGCAGTGATGTTAACGAATGTCAAGTCTCTTTTCAATCTGTGCGCAGAATGTGACGAGGAAAGTGGGGCCAAAGTTCCATTGAGATGTCTAATGCATGTTCTTTCCTCGACATAGTGTCCATTGATGAGTCGAAAAAAATAAAGCACAAAACCAATTGACATAAAAAGGTAAAATGAAAAAAGTATCAGCCAAATGTATGTCCAGGGGGGAATTAAAAAATGTTTTTTAAATAACGTGGCATAAACTGCAAAATGTGAGGGTTTCTGCGAGGCAATGGAAACAGTGTCAAATGAAAATCTTGATTCAGTGGCCAAACGGGTTTGCAGGTCAGGCATCGATAAGTCAGTGGGGTAAGTGTAATCGATAACATCATGGTCTGTACCAGGCAAAGTACTTAATAAAGGACTTGAAAGGGCAGGTAATTTGATGGCCACATCAGGCTCAGGATTTGATGTAGTAGCCAAAACTGAATTTCTCACCATGGAAGGACAGGATACAGCTGGTGTCATACTAAGAAGAATCGGCCATTCTGTGTACCTTGACATTGTCAATGAAGATAAACCTGTTCTCTTTACGACCTGGAAGAGGGGGTAAAACGACTGTTCTTGTGCCCTTCACTCCAAGGACTGGGACCGGAGCTCGATAGGAAGGTCCATATTCTTTCTTGTTTTCGATCTTCTTCCGAACCAGTTCTCCAACTTGGGGTAGCCAGCCAACTACCGGGATCAGCAATGCATCATCCGATGTGGAGGGCAAATGTTCCTTTGCAAGACTGTCTCTGGTCTTTTGTAGATCCTGTAAAACATTGCAATGTTCATCTGCGTCAAAGGTTGTGGCGCGAACCACACAGTCTAGACCGTCAAGGTCAGGGACGTACATCTTGATGCCAAAGAGCATTTCGTATGGGGTCCGCCCACCCAGAGACCTTCTAGGGAGATTATTAAGAGCACGCTGCACGCCATTGAGGTGGGCCAGCCAGTTTCTGCCAGTGCCTATAACTCGGGCTGTCAAAGATTGCTTTAAGTCGCGGTTCATTCGCTCTACTACACTATTACCCTCAGGTCTGTAGGGAGACGAAAACTTGACTTGGACCCCCATCGAAGTCATGGCATCCTTGTATGTCTTAGAGGCGAAAGCCGGACCCTGATCCGAATGGAAGGTACCACAGGCAAAAATTCCCACAAAGACACGCAAATCTCTAATGACAGTCCGTGAATCAGCGCTGCAATGGGGCCAAACCCATACAAAGCGTGTGCATGAATCAACTGCTACTAAGATGTACTTATACGCAGTATCAGAGGAAAATGGACCACAGTGATCCAAACACAACCAAGGGGTTTATTTGAGATGTACAACTGTGTCTGTGGCGGACGCGCAGCAGTAGAAGGTTTAATCTGCTGGCAAATGTCACATTGAAGGACATAGTCGCGCGTCTGTTTGTACAGTCCCCGCCACCAGAAACACTGTTGTAATTGAGTTACAGTGGCCGAGACGCCCGCATGCGCAGACGCCACACCTTCATGAGCCGCTGTAATCAAGCTAGCCCTGGGATCCGAGTTGGGAATCAAACGTTCACCAACATCAGGTATTTTCACAAAAGGAACTTTTTCGGGACTTAAGTGGTATGTGTACTTCGAAGGGAACCCCGCAGGATGTTTACCTCCCTTCTCAGTGGCAGCCACTGCCGCCAAGATGTCATTATCGATCTTACTTTTGGACCGTGTAACTGCTGCAACTAAATACTTAGATACCGCTGATTTCGCTGCTTCATCAGCAAGCGAGTTACCGACAGTGTGAACTCCCACACCCTGGTGGCCGAGAGTATGAATTACAAAAACAAGTGGCAGTTGAGCCTTAAGCTCAGCCACTCGAACCCAGATCATCTTGTGTTTTATTGTGCTACCCTTGGAATCACGAAAGTCATTCTGAATCCAAAAGAACAAGTTTTCATTGTAAGACTGGACACAGTAGTAAGAATCACTCACAATAAGAGTCGTCACACTCGGATCTGCGTACTCCAACGCTAGTAAAAGAGCACGAAGCTCTGCCAATTGTGCAGTGCAGTCCCCTAGAGTCTGCAAATGCACTACTCTGGACTTGAACTCATCGTTCACTATGGCACCGACCACAATAGCGCATGCGGAAACGTAGGTGTGTTTAGAGCCATGAGCAACCTGCGCCGAACCATCAGTGTAAATGATGCAATGGAAATCTTCCATAGGTCGCATTGCTAGAGGAGCAGGATGAACAAATTCATACTGCAAGTACTCCTGCGACCGCAACGAGGCATCAAAAATAAACGTGACATCCGTGGATGTCAAGGAAGCAGCCCATTGAATCCACCGAGGGTGCAAAGCTTTCGAATTTGGTAAACTGGCTTTCGTAACTGCCTCCAAGTGAGGGCATGGTGTAACAACCAACATGCGTTTTCCCTGTGACAGTGCACGTTCCTTCAGAATCGCAATCTGCACAGCCGTTAAAACCTTTTTCACAGTGGAAAACCGCATTTCAGCCGAAGTGTACAAGTGTGACTTGTAAGCAATAGGTACTGTATCTCTTTCATTAAAAGTCAGGTACGTGAAACCCACCGTCCCAGGAATAATTCTTATCACCAGGTTAGTGTGGTTATCACGAGTCAGTAGAAATTTAGAAGCTAGCAGATCAGCCTGCAAAGATTGCAAAATGGCTGAGTGCTCAGGCAGCCAGCATGATTTGGAAAAAGTAGGTTGTATCAAAGCATATAAAGGCTTGATATGCTGGGCATATTCCGGAATGTATGTCCTTCCGAAATTCAGAAAGCCCAGTAAAGACTGTAATTTTTTCAGTGTTGTTGGAGCGCGCAATTGTGCGCATTTCTCCAGGAAGTGAGGAGCCAAACCTCTACCTTCATTGTTGAGCTCATAGCCCAGGAACAACACTGTGTACTCTGCAATGTGCGACTTTGCAAAGTTAAACTTGTAACCCATGTCTGCAAAGGTACAAATTATGCTGTTGACGCGACACAGATGCTCCCAAATTTCGTCGTCTGTGAGATAAATGTCATCCACATACGAACAAGCATCCGGATCGATTCTCTCCAAAAGAGAGACTATGCGGGCAGTGAAAATTCCAGGACTATTCTTATAGCCCATTGGAAGACGCCGGAATTGTTTTTGGACCCCGTCTGAAGTAAAACTGGTCCATTGGGAACTAAGACCGTCCAATTTGTGGGCATAAACACCGTTGGAAATGTCAAGCGTCGTTTTAAAACGCGTACGCACAAGACTATCCACGAGTGCGGAGCCGTGAGTATTCTGTACTGCACAGTTACGGCAATGCGAGTTTAAATGCCTGTAATCCAAAACCAAACGATACGTTCCGTCTGGCTTTGTCACAGTAAAAAGGGGGTTATTCATCGGAGACACACCCATTTCAATTACACCCTGATATTCCAATTGTTCAAGGATTGCTGCGACGGAAGCCTTGGCTTCTCGCCGGATGGGATATTAAGGTTGAGGCTGTGGCTGAGACCGCAAAGGAATTTCGTGGCTTGGGGACAATTTATCCCAACCACATTGGTTGCGGTACAGAGCCGGTGCGAGTGCCAGAGCCCACTCTTCTGCAAAATGTTGCGCATGCTCTTTCGAGACAGTGTTCGCGAAACTGGGGAGGATTACCTCCTCCCCTCGCGGCGCTGCGAGCACAAAAGGTGGGGGCCAGTCAGCCTCCGAAAGCAAAATGTCATACGTAGACGAAAGGTTTTCCCAAAACACCCCTTTAATAGTACGTTGTATGTCTCCTTCAATTAACAGGACAATTTCAAAAAGTCTATCAGGGGGAGCTACTCTCGTGTCTGCTGTTTCTATCACAACATAAACGTCAGTCGCTGTCACCTTCAGTAGTGGACGCAGGGCCTTTCTCACTATGGTAAACTCCGCCGCGCTGTCCAGCAAGGTCAGAGCCCACGTCAGATTCCGAAGCCGCGTTCTCACTATCTGTGGCATATCGATGCGCAGTTAAAGCCGCGACTTTCTTTTTCGCAAACTGCAGCCGTTTCGGCGTCGAGTCCTCCTGCTTCCCTGCGCCGTCTGTCTGGCGGGGCTGGCCACGTCCTTGCTGGCCACCACGTCCCCTTCCGCCTCCTCCTCCACCGGTCTTCGGGGCCGATGAGTCCTGAAAGGAACGAGGAGAGCGTTGATCAGAAACCTGAAATCGATCAGGTGATTTAATCATCGCGCAAGTCATAAACTCTCTCTGCCGGCGCAGGAACTTGTGGGGCAGGATAAGATTCCTGAGTCTGCTGTTGTTGCTTCCCCTGTTTGTTTTTTAGGCCAATTTTGTTTTTTGGACTTGGGCTGGACATCTGCCTCCGCAGACTGCCCTTGTGGTTGTTTTTTCTCCTTAACTGCAAAATACTTCAGACCCTTACTTGTGCGACCAATAGTTTTATATGCGGCCACAACAATCTTCGCTAACTGTCGGGGTCTTTCAGCATCGGGTAAAGCTGCCAAAGCATTTGACACCTGAAAGTTCACCGCATCCCCCTTTATATTAGAGAGTATGAGATCGCTAACAATCTCAAAAGAACCACACAGGCGCATACCCAATTCAACCGCTGCTTCCGGTCCGTGATCATCCTGAACACGCTTGACGATCGTAGGCAGTACAGACATAGATGGGGTGCCGAAACACCTCGCATAAACAGCCGCAAAAGTTTTTCCCCAACTTTCACAGTCAACGAGTTCGGGAGTTAAATCCTTAGGTAAAGTAATTGTCAACATTCTATGTTTATCAGCAGGAGTTGAATTCGGAAACACAGCTTCCAGTTGGTCAAATTTCTCGGCAAGCCAGAAAGGGAACTCATCTTTGTCATCGGGGCACTTACCAAAAACGGAATGGACCATAACCGGATTGAGTTTTAAACCGCCATGTTCCGTTTGAACGGCCGGACCCCCCGGGGGACCACCCGGGAGAGGACGGCCAATGTATTGCACCAATGCACGAATCACGGCAATCGAAACAACATGTAGTCTACGAATATCCACTAGGGGACACGCGCCGTGATTCGGGTGCGGGGTAAATCCAGCCAATGCAGGCCAATTTGTGCCTGGAATGGACAAAGGACCTAACCTCGCAGCGGATAAAGAATGGGGTAGGGCGCCACCAAACCAAACGCGATGCTGCCAATGATCAATAGGTATTTCCAGTGCCCTGTACGGCGTATATTCAGCCGGTACAGGCGAGGGGGTGTAGGTGTGTAACACACCAGAATTTGCGTCCACTGCCGGGAATGTTACCCACGAATAAAACAGTTCGTATGGGTACGCCGGATCTGCACACACCACCAAAATCACAGCCAAGCCATCTACTGGGACTTGGAAAGTCTGTAAATGGTTGCGCACCGCAATGCGACTATGCTGCGGGATGTCCACAGCCTGTGCCATGATTACACCGGAACTACAGAAAAACAAAGTAAACTTTGTAGCACAACTAGGTAGTAATTCAAAGAAACCGTTTTAGATAGATTCAAGCTGGAAAAGACCTATAGAAAAAAATAGGTAGGTTTTTCCGACACCACTGTTTTCCGGAAACGACAGTGAAGGGGTTAAGGATTGAATGATATACTACTCAAGTGTCATGATATAAGACCACCAACGTATGGGCGCCATTTAGCAGGGTTTCCGTTCTCCCACAGAACTGTGCACAGAGGATTGGAACGTCAGCGAATTAGGGTGACCCAAAACTCACCTCAGTACCCAAAAACCCCTTACCGAGCTAGCTACAGTGTCTCATTAGTCATAGCAACACTCCCAATGTTTAGACAAACCAGAACATGAACTTGCAATACCTCAGGTTACGTGGAACACATGAACACTCTTTCATTATACAATCATTTGAACCCAGAACGTGGAGTAAATGAGGACACGTGCACATTTGAAATATTTATTTACTAATGCAGTTTTCTCAAGCGCAGTATCTTAGATAATACAAGGAAACATATTATCATAAGCAAAGTTATCAGCATAGTTACTAGTCCATAGAAAGCGAACGGTGACATGCTGAAATGAATAAGTGCTAACCACACATAATTCTCACCCTCCCTAACTGGTATATTATATTAATATATTAGAAGGTCTCTCTGGGTTTTAGCAGGGCGGGCCCATACCTCAAGATCCTAGTATGAAGAGATCACATCTGCTCCCACCAGCTCTCTGCATGCGAACCGCATCAAGTGTGTATGTGTGCACCAAGCATTGCAATATAAAACGCGCTTGAAGCCAGAATTTGGCAGGAGCTGCACTTGTGTTATGTCTATGAAGGTGCGGAGATCAGTTCTCATAACAATCTGTGTTGTGTTATCCTTGTAGCTTCAGCACTCACTGTACAGACATAGTTTATTAAGCAAAGCTGATTCGAGAGCAATAACATATTATTCTCATGTAAACTACTAGGTTGAAAGCTAAACCAACAATTATGTATCGTTTGCAGAAGCAGCAAAAGGAAAAAATGGCGTTTAAACATTTAATGAGCCTATGCTAACTTAACACGGTATTCAGATGAACAGTAGCTATAGGACAGATCCAACCCAGATCTGTGACTCTGTGGTGAGTGTCTGAAAAATGTCAGCGCTCTGTCCATCATCTCCTTGTGTTTGCTTGGTCTGCCCATAGTTGGCAGGGTATGCTCAGACATGGGTCCCTTGCTCACTTTGCCACTGGATTCCAGCTAGCCTGGCTGATGAAGACTGTTAGCCCAAACCCGGTCCCAGGATGTTTGTTTCCGGTCCAGGGAAGACCTGGCTTGGCAGTTAGGGCTGAACTGTTCCCATGAGGCACAGGGTCAATACTGATTTGCATATAGCTGTGTCTGAACTCGGGTGGCGAAGTGAAAGATGATGGATTCAACCCAGCTCTGTGACTGGGGTGAGTGTCTGAAAAGTGTCAGCGCTCCGTCCATCATCTCCTTGTGTTTGTTATGGCGGACATCTTGCCAGCTGTCCCAGAGGACCTCCCCACCGCCTAACCTTACAAAGACTCCATAGGCTTCTCATTTGATGTACAACAGTCCTTCATGGACATGCCCTTCAATGGCTCTAGGCTGTTCGGACCATAGGTAGACAGCCTTGAATGATTGAGACAGAAAGGCCACTGCCAGACTTCTGGGCTTTGCTCCGCTAGTTCCCCCCCCAAAAGCAAAACATTAATTGGTTGTTGGCAGCACATGATCGCCTGGCAGGAGGTTGCATCTCCTTTCACTTCTACAGCCGGAGGGTTATTGGGTCTGATCATGGGTGCTCTAGATCGTGCAAAAAGGATACTCCCTTCCTGTCCTATCCACCTCTTGACATGCCACCCACACCATACCACCTCCCGAAGGACACTGGTCTATACTCTGTGAAGAAGTTCAAGCTCTCTTGGCAGCAATAGAGAGGGTGCCAACATAAGAGATCGCAACTGGTTGTTACTCCAGTTGCTTTCTAGTACTGAAAAAAGACAGGGGCCTTCGCCTTATCCTAAACCTTCACCCTCAGAACTTCTTCCTTCGGAAAGATAAGTTCAAGATGGCCCAAGTTCTGTCTGCCCTTAATCCAGGAGACTGCATGGTAGCGCTTGCCTTGCAGGAAGCTAATTTTCACATGCCTGTCGTTACCGGAGGTTTCATGTAGGCCAAGTGGCTCTGGGCCTCTAGTGTCCTGCTTGTGGACCAGGATCACTGGTACATCCGGGCCTTGCAGTAGAATCTGAAGTCTCAGTGGCTCAGCACCAAGGCAACCTTTCAGACTCCAACCATGTGTCAAGGGAGATTTCAAAAGTCCCGCAGTGGTGGCTGCTCAACAACGATTCGACCAGTGACAGACCTCTATCTCTACCCACAACTAACTGTTATGATGGATACATCATTGCTGGATTATGAAGGTCATCCGGATGACGGGGAGATCAGAGGACTCTTGCCTGAGACAGAACCACATCTCCACATACATTTATTGTAATTGCACGCAATTCGTTTGGCACTGAAGGCGTTCCTTCCGACCATCAAGGGGTAAAATGTAAAGTTTTTCTACTGAGAACACAAATGTCATGTAATATTGCAACAAACAGAGCAGTGTGGTGTCATGGGTGCTATGAACACTTCAGAAACTGGAGCGAGGTAACGCTCCAACCGAATGCACTGTACTCCGTCTTTGGTACCAAAACTTCTTTACTGTTTATCCACATTTAATCAAATTTTTCTATTCCATATACTCTAACAAATCATCTTCTTCTTCAAAAAAATATCCTGTCACATGTGAGGCACTTTATGTTTTCGAAAGTTTCTACTGCAACAGATATGCCAATCCAGGCCTTTCTCAGGAGCATCCAATATCTAGAAGTTACCTGCCTAAATAATTCAGAAGAGCCCTAGGGAAAGGGTCCCAATATTCGCACAAAAACACCGGCACAGACAGATGCAGATATCAAATGATCCAACAATCAAATTATTTTATCAGAATAGTTTCTAATTTTTATTTTCATATAATCAAAACCACTTTATCAAGCTTTTGCACAATAAATACATAACAAAGTAATACTCAACAATAGATTTATACATATACCATGTCCCACACACCTCAATCAGAATCCACGGTCATACTAGCATGCATCCCAAATTAGTACATACATTCATACTATGCAACAAACAATATCATCGCATCAACAGGTACATCAAGAAGGTGAAACTGCCACATGATGATTGGATGACAAGTTCTCATATATCATCCCGAGGATAGGGGTAGAAACAATCCAGCTACCCGCAACAATTTAAACGCCAACGCGCATATCGGTGTCTTGCCCCAGCCGGAGCAACACCTTCACCAGGGCAAGGATGGTGGTGTGGGACAAACACACCTGTACTTCAAAAGCGGGAACAATTCCCACAGGTACTGTCAAAATACGGGATGAGTGAATCCACTCCGGTTGGATCAGGAGTCGTCCGGATTAGTCCCAATCAGGCTTCTAGTCCAACGGATAACAGAAGAGGGCTGCCAGAAGAGCCACGCGTAGAGATTTATCGAGGGGCTAGGGCGGAAGCCTTAGGCTCGGCACATATCACCAAAGGGTTTCATTATACAAAGATAACTCCTTCCAGGATGATTTCTTTCGGGATACAGCGTAGCGGAAATCCCTGGAGTAGAGACACATACATAAAACATCCGCGTTAGTGGATCGCTTTTACCCAATGCATTTCGGTCTTTCGATCGTCTTTCCTCCAGGGTTCACTACAAGTATTAAAACAATGACATTAGTTTGTGTTTTCAGATCTATGTACACGAATTAAAAATTACAATAAACAAACCATACCATGTTTTGCTAGTAACTGAGTGGCTTTGCGTGGCTTTATAAATATAACTTGGGGCTTTGCGTCATGCATGTACCACTTTGCGTGGTGCAAGCATGACACAAGGCCCTCATAAATGTGCACTATATGCCACAGCAGATGAGCTCGGCAGGTGTTGGCTGCAGACCATGAATGATTTCTTCATGTAGGGGTGGTACATGACATTGGACTAGTAATGCGTGCCCTGGCTGGATCTTTTCACCACTGGAAAGAACAAGCAGTGTCAAGTTTAATGTGCGCTGGAGTTTCCAACAAGAGGGCTCCTGAGGGACCCATTATATCTGCAGTAAAGTATAGATGTTCCCTCCACTAATTCCCCCAACTTGAGTACTGAGGAAGGTCACAATAGACAGCACCCATTTTAATAGGCCAAGATTGGGCCATGTGTAGTACCCTGATGTGTTGAGTCTGAGCATTTGCCATCCAATGAGTCTACCTCTTCAGGAAGACCACCTGTTTCAGCAACAGGGAAGTGTCTGCACCCCAGTCTCCACAATCTGCACCGTATGTGGAAACTGAGCCTTTTTTTCTTTCTTTTTTTGCCAGCTGGGAGAGGGATATCTGACAACGAGAGTCACAACCAGCAAGTTCCCCTGTTAGTTAAATTTACAACCAGCCTAGAGTTCCCAATGGATTCCTCAGCTCCTTGGAATCTATGGCAGTCACTCATTCTGTGACGTTTTTTGTACTTTTCTTTTCGGCAACTGTTGTTCCATATGGAAAAACAATTTTCCTTTTCCCCTAGCAACTTTGGGGATGTTCCCTAAGCTTTAAGAACCCGAAAATGCATTTAACCCTATTCTTGAAAATACATTTAAGAGTGTCATCTGGGTGGAACATTACCTACAAATGTTTGTGAATCTTTAATAACATGCAAGTGTGCACTGAAGGGCGGATTTATCAAGGTTTCATTCAACGCAGCAAGACATCTCACTGCGCTATGTGAAAGGGAGAGTACATTTTAGGTAAGGGGCACCCAAGTAATCCTGATGATCTGGGTAATGAATCAGTTATGCAACACAATGATCCCCTTTGAGAGAGGAAACATCATATCCTCTCTAGTCCAATAAAACCATACATAAGTGAGTATCGGTACACCATACATTAACAAATGTATTGATTACACAATAAATCAATATTCCAAAGCACAAGTGATTATTTACAGTATATATAATCTAGGGGATGATGTTAACCAAGATTTCAACAACATGACTAAGATGGTAGCAAAATATACCATTACAGCACAGTGGCTTAATGAGTCCCATTTCTGTAAATTGTGGGACTCAATAGATAGAATAAATAAAGGAGGGGAACAAAATCCCCGGCTGGTCCTTTAAAACAAAAAACAAAAACAGAGGTCCCTGTGTCAGTAAGGATTAAGAGAAAATCAACTTACCCTCATTGATGCTCTCCTGGACCAACATAAACGAGGACAACACCATCAAGATCATGAACACCATCCACTCCGGATCTCTGTCAGATCCATGCCCGCACCACATTTTCAACAAAGCCAGCACGGCCATCGCACCCCATCTCCGGAAAGCCATCAACATTTCCCTCGAGACAGCAACCTTCCTGGAGAGCTGGAAGCACGCAGAGAACAACGCCTTACTCAAGAAACCCAAGGCGGACCCCAAGAACTTCCGGCCTATCTCCCTGCTCCCGTTCCCAGCAAAGGTCATCGAGAAGACCGCCAACAGACAACTGACCCGCTACTTCGAGGAGAACAGCATCCTGGACCTGTCCCAGTCTGGGTTCTGCAGCAACCACAGCACCGAAACTGCCCTCATCGCCGCCACCGATGACATCAGGACCCTGCTAGACAACGAAGAAACCGCAGCCCTCATCCTCCTGGACCTGTCAGCCGCCTTCAACACGGTCTGCCACCACACACTACGAACACGCCTACATGACGACGGGATCCAAGAGAAGCCCCTGGACTGGACCACCTCCTTCCTCTTCGGCAGAGCACAGAGCGTCCGCCTCCCCCCCCCCCCCCCTTCCGCTCCTCAGCCCACAAGATTATCTGCGGCATACCCAGGGATCATCCCTCAGCCCAACGCTGTTTAACATCTACATGACACCGCTAGCCCATGTCGCCCGACTGCACGACCTCAACATAATCTCGTACGCAGATGAAACCCAGCTGATCCTCTCCCTCACTAAGGACTCCCACACCGCCAAAAACAACCTCCACGAAGGAATGAAGGCAGTCTCCGAATGGATGAGGAACAGCCGGCTGAAGCTGAACTCTGACAAGATGGAGGTCCTCATCCTCTGATCCACCTTTTCGGCCTGGGACGACTCCTGGTGGCCGACCGCACTGGGAACAGCTCCAACACCCACCGACCACGCACGCAACCTAGGGGTCATCCTCGACTCCACCCTCTCCATGACTAAGCAGGTCAACGTCGTCTCTTCCTCCTGCTTCAACACCCTCCGCATGCTCCGCAAGATCTACAAGTGGATCCCCACCGAAAGGAGAACGGTCACCCAGGCCCTCATCAGCAGCAGATTGGACTACGGAAATGCCCTCTACGCAGGAGCCGCGGCCAAACTCCTGAAACTGCTTCAACTCATCCAGAACGCCACTGCACGCCTGATTCTAAACATCCCTCGCCACAGCCACATCACACCCCACCTGAGAGACCTGCACTAGCTCCACATCAACAATAGGATAACCTTCAAGCTCCTCACCCACGCACACAAGGCACTCCACAACACTGGACCAGCATACCTCAACAGACAACTCAGCTTCTACTTCCCCACCCGCCAACCCCCCTCTGCCAACCTCGCCCTCGCCACAGTCCCCCACATCCGAAGAGCGACCTCCGGCAGCAGATCGTTCTCCCACCTCGCCACCAAGACCTGGAACACCCTCCCCATCCACCTACGGCAGACCCAAGACATGCTGACCTTCAGAAGACTCCTCAAGACCTGGCTTTTCAAGCAGTAGCAGCACCCCCAGCCCTCCCCTCAGCGCCTTGAGACCCTCACGGGTAAGTAGTGCGCTTTATAAATGCTATGATTGATTGATTGATTGATTGAGGGCAGCACCATGCAGAGACAAGTGATGCAGGCCCAATCATTTCTAAAAAGAGCGAAATTGAGGAAAAAAATATACCAGATACGTGGAGAAATGCAGGCACTTGCTGCGACAAGTGGCTGAGGAGCTGTACTTACTCGAAGCTACGGGCGAAGCAAATGGGAAGGATTGCGTTCTGACTGTGTGTCGTGTTTCTACTAGTGGACTGATGGTAATGATATATATTCTCACAAAGTGAACTCAGATTTTTGAGTTTTGTTTACCATCAGCCCCTACATTATATATACTGTAAATAAGCACTTGTGCACTTTATTCACCAATGTAACTTTGTGCTTGCGTGAAAGGGAGAGGGCAGGAATTTGCCACATTTAACATTATATGGTGCATTCCTGTACTCTACTTGGGCTGGTGCACAATGTGCTGCCTTGTGCCAGTACAGACACCCTTGCGCCGTGGTGCAAGGGTGAATGCGTTGTAGGCAGGATTGTTTTTGTACAGGAAGGGCCACCTTCATGCACAAAAAAAATCCTCAGAGGCCTTTTCCTATTTCTAATTCTGCTGCAGAATGTAGGACATTCTGGGGAGGGTGCAGCATTTTGACATATTTCAAGAGTTACCAGGGCAGAGTAATGCATGGCAGGCGGCTAGCACTGCCTTGGGTTAATCCAGGTTTACCAAGCTATGCAGGGCCAACAAGGTGGTCTTGCATGGGTTGGTAAATCTCATTCTAAGTTTTGCGTCCCTTTACGTGACACAAGGGCAAAGCAAAACATTAAGTATGGGCCAAAAGGTCTCCAGCCTTTTATTTAATTAAAGCTACGTATGAGCAATGAAAATAGTCCTGAGCTACTGATGGCGTTGACTACTGTTGCAGTAGCGACCACAACATTGAGTGCCAAAGTATCGGCCGCAGAATAAGGACTAATACAATGTTGTGAAAATACATATACAAAGGTAAAAATAGATTTTCTATTTTTAACTTCACATCTATGTACCTTAGAGCTACATATATCTTTGAGATGAATAGATGTGGTGTTAAATAATGTAAATAAAACTAACCACACCTATCGTGGTAGTCTATATTTTGGATACATTATTTTGAAAATATTGTAGTAGAACAAACAACTGTAACACATAAGACAGAGGTATTACAAGGTCAGGAAAACATTTATCAATATAAAATGTCTTCTGAAATAATAGCTGCAGCGGAAAGTGAGCACTTGCACAAAGGAAATACTACCAGATTTAAAGCTCCTCAACTACATATGAATCATCATTCAAAGAGCAGATTTTGTTTAGCAGCAAATCTTTAATCATATTGTTTTCAATATCAATTTCTCAAAAGGCACGTTTTGCTACCTAATATGCACTTTTCATACTGGGTTAACTCACTCAAAGAACAGCTTGTCATTTTCTGATCAGAAACTCAACCTTTGCCTCAATATCTATTTCAAGCTCGGTCCCCAAATATCAGCTTGGTATTTCCCTAATACAAATGCATCAAATTGACAGATCTTGCTCCACCTATTCAAGTATTAACATCACATGCCGACATATGTCCACCATTATGTCCGTTTCACAAATTTGTCTTGGCTGCCCTCCATAATGTTAAGAACCACCCCATCATGTCAGTCATGAACTTTATTACTCCAAGGATGGCCACGAACATGTGACAGATTGCCACAATTAGGTCAAGCATACTCAACCTTATTCTTTGATTAGTCTAAGGATGCCCAACACGTCAAGATTTACCATCATTATCCCAATATCGACATTCTGTCAGGAATTGTCCTAATTGTGCCTGAGGTGAACCACATTATATTGGGGACATCATATACATTTGGTGTACCCTGACACCAGGAATGGCTTCCAAGGTGAGGCAATATCTTTCAAGGAGAGACACAATCCTAACCAGGTACACAACACATAAATAATAGTACACATAGACGCACATAAGAACAGAGAAACTATTTAACAAATACACGCTTGCAAACATGCACTAACCACTCCCATCACCTGAAACAAACAAGGCCATTACCTGTCCCCACTGTCAATCACCCTCTGATCTCCTTGGCTACAGGGCAGCTAACGCACAGTTACTGCATACTTCCATTCTGTCTCTGGCACTCCCAAATTCTAGTCTAGGGACTTCCCTTTTTTTATTGCTGGTACTTCTTTTCTGGCCCAGTTTTCACAGACTGTTCGAGTCGTAGGGAGGGACTTGCAAAGTGACCAATCTTCATATAACTTGACCAAATTGAGAGTGAAGACAGAGTCATGTTGTAGGTACTTCAGAAGTCAGGTTGGTACTGCAGACTCGCAGTGTTATCATCTAGGAAATAAGCCTGTTTGAGAGATTACCATTCCAAGGTATTTAAATGTGTCCCTAATCACTAGATCTTTCCCAGTGTTTGGTAGATTTGGTGTCTCTCCGGACAGGACAAACACCAGGGATTTACTCCAGTTTATTTGTTACCCAGAGTAGTTGCTGAATAGGGAGAACACATGAAGTATACAGTTGATCGTAGAACAGGGCTTTGTGACTTATAGAACTATGTCGTCAGTATACAATGAAATCTTTTCCTAGTCCACCCCTCCCACCTCCAGATATACCTCTTATGAGTAGGTCTCCCCTAAACCATGTCGCCAGAGGCTCTATTGCTAAGGCAAAGAATATGGGGGAGAGCGGGCATCCCCGCATCGTGCCCTTATGTAATGTCACTTGTTTGGAGATCACTCCATTCACCCTGACTCTTGCTAGGGGGTTCGCATATAGCAGTTGAGCACCTGCACAAAATTTGGGGCCAACACCATCCGCTTCAGGACCACAAATAAATATTACCATTCTAAGCTGTCGAAAACCTTACGGGTGTCAAGGGACATCAGTACCGCACTTTCCTCAAATGTATCTTTAGTGGTGTGCAACACTCCATAGAGCTGCTGTTGCAAATTTAGTCTAGTACTTCGATGGGGCATCAATCTGGACTGGTCTGGGTGTATCTTATCTTATCTTAGGTGCAATTTGTAGAGCGCACTAACACCAGAGGCTTCTTGGCGCTTTAAGACAGAGTGAGTGAGGGTGAAGCGTGAGTAGCAGAGTTTTAACCCAGGGGAGGGAAGAGGTGAGTTTTTAGCAATTTTCTGAAGTTCAGGAGGGAAGGGGTGGATTTAATGGAGAGAGGGAGGAGAGAGGGTGTATGATGCTGGTTATTACTCTGGTGAGCCAAAGCGCTAGAACCTTGGCTAGGATTTTGGCTTCTGCGTTTTAGGAGCGAGATCGGTCTGTATGAGGCACACTTCTCTGGGGGCTACTTGAAGCATCTACATATTAGCATAGTGGCACTGTACCCGCTCTACATCAATCACTCTCCATTTTCTGACATAAGCGAGGAGCGCTAAACCAAGACCGCATAAGGATTTCTCCCCATTCTGAACTGGGGAATCTTTGGCATTCTATAGCATTTATGCATTGTTTTTGCATATACATCGGAGTAGTGGCATTGAACATGCTCTACATCCTACCTGTTCCCCCCGACCGAGATTTCGGCGGGTTACTGACCACTTGCAAGTCTGAATTTTGAGGTCAGTCCCTAGGGTCCTAAATTGACTGCCATTTTGAGTTTTATTGCCCCTGCCACTTGCTCTCCTCTCCCTCAGGCAGTCATCTTCCCTCTAACCCTCCACAATGTTGCACAAAAACAAACACAGGACTTCTAGCTCAGCCTAGATCTCTGCCATCAAGGCAACAAAAAGACTTCGCCTTATACATTGGCTCGGAGCTCCACCATGTGGCCAAATACTTAATGGCGACTTCCTTCACAAAATCCCTCGAGCCACTAATTACTGACTCCTGAACTTCCATTCTTAGTTGCCTAATCCTTTACCTTACACTTGCAATTCCTGAACACTCCTGAATGCTATGCATCTGGGCTCCATCAGTGATACTCCAACTGAACTAAAGTTCCTGCCGGGTTCTCCCTCCTTCTAGTAAAAACTACTCCTGCCTACTGGTAATCACATGGTTAATTTGATGCTTGAACTTATCTACTTCAGAAATTGGTATTGTCCGCCTTTATTGTTGTCTTGCACATATACGGTGTTTATAGGACTACACTACTATGCATTTATTGTTATCATGCACAGATACTGTGTTTCAAGACTTACACTACTGATCTATGACCTGGCGGTGATTTTGCCTATCTTATATCAAACGAGAATAATTAGAATCTTGAACATATCTACGTCAGAACTTGGTATTGCACGCCTTCATTGTTATCTTGAACGTTTATTGTGTTTATTTACACCTACTGCACTATATGCCCTAAGTTGATATTTGCTTACCTACACCAATATTGGTTCCTTGTGCATATTGTAATTTTATATTGATGCTGTTATCTTTTACCTACAATGTGATTTTTGCCTAACCTACCTTGTCCCTGCAGTAGTGACCTTGTTTTTATGTTTACTAGTCCATATTTACTCCGATACCTTACCCAAGGTGTGTGTGTGTGTGTGTATATATATATAGTATATATACACCCTTGAATTATGTAGAATGGCCTACAAACCCCCTTCACAACCCCTGCTCCTAAATACTGACCACTAAGAGCTCGAAAAATTGAGCAGGCTCACCGGTGCTCTTCAGCATTCTAGCCCCCCTCTACCTGATAAGGGTCCTCCCAAATCTTCCTGACAACTTCCCTTCACCACCCTTTGACACTGCCACTCTACTCACCTTCAGCGCGCCGCAGATTCCTGCGCTGTGCTGAAGGTTCTAATGAGCCTACCGGCTCATGACGGAACGGTTCCGTCATGAGCACAGCTCAACCGACGCTCATGACGGAACCGTTCCGTCATGAGCATCGAAGGGTTAAGAAGTGCCCACCACTCCTCCACTGAATGACCCACTGTTGCAACAGGCAACCATCTCAGTGGATCCCCTCCCCCAGGGAAAGGATCTAAATGGCTCAAAACTGCAGTAGGACCACACACCAATGTCCCACTGTAACACTGTCATTGAAAGGTACGGCCCCAACTCATACTGCATTCAATTTCCACACAACCTCTTCAGACTGGATGCTAAAAACTTAAAGCACAAAATCTTCAAAGAACATCCAGAGCCATTAATAACAGACATATTTTACAGTCCAACACACTGAGGCCTTAAAACAGACTTCATCTTCTACACAAAGTAACCTGCCAAATGGAAATGGAACTTCCTACAACACCTTCATGTAAGTAATACTTCTAACATCCCTTATGATCTAAGCTCACTATATGCCCATCCCAGAACTTAGTGGAGAATTGTCCATAACCATTTGCAGAAATGGAACATCATAACACAAGCCTCTGAACATAACCTATCCATTTTTCATTGCCACTTCCCTGCACTCCGCGACTCCATGCCATCTGTTCCCACCACCACTCCCCCACCCTTTCCCAGAGAACTCACTCATGAACCCACTCCTCTACTAGTAGCTGAACCTTCTACTACCCCTCGCACTGTCTCCACCTCCCCCCCCCCCCCCCCAGTCTCCTCTATATCCAAATACCCAGAAGCTTCAGTTCCGCTACCATAATTACTTTCCCACTCTCCTTGGCGCACCTCCACTGCCCAGCTTGATTTATCCATCTCACCCCAATCCTCTCAGTCCATCAATCTCAGCAGGCTGGATACTACCTTAGCCTCCACCATACTCCACTCCCTCACTGCAGACCCAACCACTTCTCAACTGATCCCTATAATAGCCTGTCTAGAAATCAAAATCAACACACTTCTGGAGGAAAGCTCCTCACTACGTAAGGAAGCAACGATTAGCTACATCCTGCCACAACCTCACACATCCATGGTTAACACCGATCCTGCCATAAACATTCATTCTGATCACTCATTCCTCACCGCTAGGCAAACTATCCCCTACATTCATCACCACCTCCAACCTAGAATCACCACAAGCAGCAGGAGCAGGAAGCCGAAATGCTGAGCAACACTTATGACAAATATCCTAGTCAACCCAGCCACTGCAAGATCCCAGTCATCTTTGGAACGAATAGGACCCTGAACACCACTCGCTCCTCCAGGCCACCTCTCCAACTAACTACCATCCAACCCAGTCAGCCTGGCCCAAGATCACTACCTACACTTTGCTGCATGCTACTATACTGTCGGTCAGCAGTCAAGCATGCCACTGAAATAGCTGAAACTACCCTACAACATAATATTGACATCTGCTTTCTAACTGAAACCTGGCAGAATGACCACTTATGCCCTTTCATCGATCTCCTCACCCCACTGGGCAGCCAAAAGGATTGCAGGGGTGGTAGATTAGCGATCATACACAAAAACTATCTTTGCTTAACTCCCTTCCGCACTGCCAAATACCCTGCTTTTGAATATTTAGGAGTTCAGCTCTCCTCTAAAGGCCTCAACCCCATCAAATTTCATGTCATCTATCACCCTCCAGGTGAAAACCCACAATTCGGAAGCGAACACTGCAAAAAGCAAACTCACAATAAATGCTCTACCTTTGGCCCAATCAACGCTAAACTTAACGCTTTATCAGTTCACTCTATCCTACCCTCTGACTGGACTGACCACCTCATCTTTTTCGATCTCAATACCTTCCAACCTACGGCCCACCCCTAAACCCCTATCTGTCCCAAGCAGTGGGCGAGGAACACACATTGAATCCCCCAGGCAGAGTTAGAAGCATTAGTCAGTTCTCAAATTCTACCTTCACCTCTGCAGATGACCTCACCGCCCACTACAACACAAAAATGGATTAACACCTCAACACAGTCGCTCCTCTGAAACCCCAGAAATCAAGGAGTATCCCTTTTAGATCCTGGTTTAATACAGACCTGAATAAAGAGGCAACAACTCCAATTAGCTGAAACCAACTGGAGACACAACCCTCACTAAACCATCTCTCGATCCTCCGAACTGAATGCTTAAAATACAAAAAACACAACTTCAGTGAAAAATCCTCCTTCTTCTGAGCACAACTCGAACGACCTCGGAACAGACCTAAAGACCTTTCTAACATCAACAAACCTCCTTCTTCCCTCAACACTAAATTAATGACTCTACTAAGCACTGCGAAGAGTTCACAGCATTCTTCTCTGAAAAAATATCCGAACATCGAACTCTTTCTTGCCCCACCCACCTCCCCACCCTACACGATGGATGCCCTCCTCTTGCAAAGAGGGTCGACCCCAGGGCTTACCTTGAACTAATGGCTGTCTTCCCAACCCCTTCCCCCCCCTCAGCTAATCCAGAACACCCACCTCAACTCCTTGCAAGTGAAACATGATGGACTGAATTCAACTATATCCCTGAAGAAGTCCTCATATTACACGCTAGCATGAAGTCGACATCGTATATATCCAAACCCTATCTCCTGCGTTTATCAAAAATCTCAGTCACATCATTTCTCCTACATGTACCAAAATCATTTACTCCTTATAGTGCGTCTCCTTGCCGTCCTCCCTCAAACTAAGCCAAATAAACCCCTCATCAAAAAACCAGACGCCAACCAAAATAACCTTAACAAGTACAGACCTATAACTAACTTCCCCCTCCTTGCCAAAACCAATATAAAAGTTGTGCTGGCACAACTCAACAACCACATTGAAAAATACAACCTGCACAACATCTTCCAATATGGGTTCAGGAAAGGCTGCAGTACAGAGACTGCAATACTGAACATCACAGACGACCTACCCAGCTCTCTGGATGATGGCCAGGCCTGCCTCCTAGTCTTCCTGGACATCTCGGCTGCCTTTGATAAAGTCAACCATGACATCCTCCGAAACACCCTCTCACAACATACAGGAATCAATGGAACTGTCCTGTGATGGTTTCCTTCTTTCCTGAACCAACACTCACAGCTAACCAAACTAAACAACTCCTCCACAAAAGCAACACCAGTCTCACAAGGGGTGCCTCAAGGGTCAATCCTGTCGCCTGCCCTAATCAATCTCTATTTGGAACCCCTTGCAATGATCCTGAAACAAGCCATATTTGCATATCATTTTTATGCTGATGACACCCAACTCTACATTAAAATATTGTCAGTTAAAGACATCCAACACCTAAACAGCACTCTCCCCACAATTCAATCCTGGCTTACTAACAACCATCCTAGGCTCACCTCCGGCGAAACCGAACTCCTGTTCATCCTACCGAAAGAAAAGCCCTTTCACGTGGATATTTGGCTTGACAACATCACTGGAACTGCAAACTACCCCCCTACAACTCTGTCAAATCCCTGGGGATTACACTTGACAAAAACCTGAAAATAAAAGAGCATATTAATGCCTCAGTTAAAAGTGCCTTTTACACTTTGAAACACATTAAAAGAAAAACCCTTCATCCCCATCGAAAACCTAAAGACTGTGGTGTAATGGCTAGTCCTCTCAAAGCTGGACTATGGTAACGCAATGATCTTGGGTGCCAACATAACACATACAGCCCCTTTGAAAGCTACAATCCACGCAACAGCCAGACAGCTGTCAGGGGAGAGTCAATTTGATCTCATTACTCCACGCTCAAGAAACTCAACTGGCTACCATTCGAGGCAAGATGTATATTCAAACCTGTTTGCATAACCCACACATCTCTCTACATGGAAAAAACAGTCTATCTTGCAAACAAACTATCAAAAGACAGCCAAAGGAGACGTCTTCGAAGCTGTAACAGCCTACTCCCGATTCTGCTTAAATTTAAGAAAGAAAAATCTCAAACTCACTCCTTCTCTGGGAACCTTCACAGAATCTGGAACTTGCTGCTTCAAGATTCATGTGACAATCACTCATTTCCTCATTTCAGGAAAAAACTTAAACTTCAGCTTTTCAATAAATACCTAAACCCACTCCCCTATACCATCTGATTGGCCTGATTCTCCTACCCCACACCCTCCATTTGAATCTGAGCCTCGCTACCTCCTCTACTCTCCCCACACTTGCAACTCCCTACCATAACGATCTCAGATTCTTATCCTTTTTGTATTCTACTGCCTTCCGTATACTTCGTTTATATACTGTTACCATGTATTTTTATTTACTCTTTATGTATCTTGTGTAATTGCTGCTATGTCATTTACATACACTACTGTCTTTTGTATACTCCTTTTTATACCACTACTATGCATTTTATTTACTCTTTATGTAACTTGTGTAATTGCTGCTGTGCTAACTCTGTAAAGAGCTCTGATGCATTCAGGTCAAATATGCGCTATACATAATTAGAGAAATAAAATAACCTTGCATTTTGTAAAAAGTTAGGAGAAATTAAAACATTTCTCCTTGTTAGCATCTTCCTCAAGTAGGCATTATTTTTTAGATGGGGCTAAAAGGGGCTTTGCATCAAAAAATATTTATGGTAAACACCCATGTACTACCCCTAATATGGCCCCTTGGCGCAAAGCAGTACAAAGTGCGGTTTGATTTACCGTTGAGGTAACTTTCCAGTGCCCAAAATGTTTTTTGCTGGAATGTAAACATTGTATCAAAATTTGCATCACTGGGGGCGTGGCTAGCTGCCAACCAAGATGGCAGCAGCATAGCGGAGCTCTGTAGCTGACGAGCCATCTCCAACAAAATCCGTCCATTGATCCGCGTCATTGCAGACACTATATAGCACCATCGGGACCTCCTACACATCCGATACACGGAGAACTATCCAGCTTTCCTGGGCGATTGGCGTACGAGGAGCGACGCCGTGTTGAACGTCGGGGCCTGGTTTGGCGCCAAGAGCCGGGGACTCAAGTAGGAGGCTGCACCGGCGGGACCCGCGATCAGAGACGGAGGCCGGCGCCCGAGCACGGAAAGGTACGTCCGACAGCTCCGTTGCATAAACCGCTGTCGGAGCAGTAGAGGAGCAGCCCACCCTCGTCAACGGTGAGCCGAATCACGGACGCCGGAGGCGGTTGTACCGCGAGACGACGATATCGGAAGGGAGGTGCCCAGCAAGTAAGACCGCAGGGCGGAGGGGCAGACGGGACTCGGCTGTGGCCCGCGGGCGGCCGCCGGCAGCACTGCAGGCCGAGGGGGACGTACAGTGGACCAACCTGCAAGGCAAGACAATTCACGAGGGGACCTATCCGGAGGCAAAAACGCACTGCCCACAGGGTCACTCAACGTTAACTACACCGCAGCGGACCGGACGGAGTAACCAGGTCAGGGGCCCACACACTCTACGCCATCTCTAAAACTGCGGCTACCTCGGCGAAGTTGGACTAAGGGCAGCATTGAAATCGGCCACCGCCATTGGCTGCCATTACAGATAAGGCACGCAGCGTACTGGCACACAGACAGCAAATCCCTAATTCCCCACCCAACTCGGAGCAACATCCATTCTGCAAGCGAACTGCGCGCTCACTGCACGACCCTCCCACATCCTCGGCTGTCTCTATCCTGGGACATCCGCTATGACTAGCAGAGGGACCAGGGGCCAGCAGGCTTCTAAACTGGACAAGTTTGCGTACCAGAAAGATCCACCGGACAACACAAGAGGGGACCCGCAGCGCTCTCCGCCCCAGAACAGTGGAACACACAATGACACCGAAAGGGTCACCCTACAGGATGTAATGGCGACGCTGAAGGCGATGCAATCATCGATGGGAACAATATCAACAGATGTCTCCTTAATAAGGGCGGATTTCGCGAAGATGTCGGACCGGCTCATAGAAGTGGAAAAGACAACCACCGGACTAGTAAAGGACACGTCGGAGCTTCAACGGAAAGTCCTACAATTAGAAGAAGACAATGCCACACTGAAATCCAAACTGGACGACCAAGAAGGCCGCTCAAGGCGCAATAACGTTCGTCTGGTAGGTGTACCGGAGACGGAAGGCGGCCCTGCCCTGGACCTCTACGTTGAGGATCTAATTAAAAATCAGCTCCAACCCAAAGGATTGTCAAACTTTCTCGGTCGAGCGAGCCCACCGAGTGCCCGGAGGGAAGGCCAAACCAGGGGCACCGGCCCGTCCCATCCTGATAAGAATCTTCAACTTCAGAGACCGGGCCGCCATTTTACAAACAGCACGCACACGCCCGCCGATAAAAATTTACAACTCGGAAATCAACTTCTACCCGGACTACACAGCAGCGGTGGCTCAACAACGAAGGGGCTTCACGGATGTAAAAAAGGAATTAAGAGCACTTTAACTCAAATACTCTATGCTTTTCCCGGCAAAACTGCACGTCGAATCAGAAGGGAGGACGTGGTTCTTGGAGTCGCCGCGAGACGCCCAGGACTGGTTGGAGGGGTGGAGACCTGCCAAAGGACCCAGAAATCGTGGCCCACAACGCGGAAACGGCGGCAGAAGCCCACGGATCACGGACGAGACGGAATAGCCGGGAAGAAGCAACGCACAACAGAACCGGAAGACTCCTCCCGACGCTGACCGGGCGGCACCTGCCTATTGGACAGACACACCTGAGTTCACTCCCTTTCAAGGTGTAAGAGACGCTACAATGGCGACCAGCAGAGAGAACATTTATCCCCAGAAGCAGGTGGCCAGCCATGGTAAGATTCTGACCGCAGGAACGCGGGCCCATGCAGGTAAGACATTCTAATTTGGACAGACACTGCATGGTATTAACGGAGAAGGGACTCGGCAACGGACGCAGAAGTCTCACCCCCACGAACAATACCTATAAGTTGGGACTTTAAGCACTCTGCTCAGTTGGGGAGGTGGAGGGTTCTTTATCCACCGGGCAGGGAGGGGGGATAGGGATTTACGCATTTCAAGTTTGACTCGTTTATGTTCTTTATTACTGGCTTTGATATTTCAAATTTGTACACATGCAGCACAGACTCAGGCTCTTCTTTATACGTCCCGACACATCACCTCGAATATGACACGCTCTAAGGGGACGCTTGTTGCTTCAACAATACACCACACCCACCTCGTGGAACGATCTCTGAGGAGCCCACAGTCCATAACAGATGATGCCTGGTTCACAACCCAGTCTAAAACACAGTGGGCAGCACCAGCATTACACCTGTACGACCCACACCATGACGGAACACGCAACACCGGGACCTGATCCCCCAAGGAGCAAATTGGTATCCCCACCACTGACAATAATTTCCTGGAATGTGAATGGGCTAAGTCATAAAATTAAAAGAGGCCTGGTTCTACAGTACCTAAAACGTAAGGCACCAGCAATGGCCCTACTACAAGAAACACACCTGACAAGCACGGCGACTAAGTTCGGATTTCTCCTCCGGCTCCCGGGGGGTCGGCATACTAGTCAACAAAAGCGCCCCGTTGATAATTAGAAACACGTGGGCGGATGACCAGGGGCGATATGCAGCAGTTACATTTCAATGGGAGGGACGAACCTATAATATAATATCAGTATATATTCCCCCAACACTCAATCAAGGGGCCTTCCAAGATTTTGGGAAATTCCTACTTGAGCTCCCGGAAGGGGACATGATCGTGGGAGGGGACTTTAACGCAGTACTCAACACGGCGATAGATCGCCAACCTCCACGACCCTCAGCGAGACCCAACCAACTCTTTGGAGACTTTCAGGACGCGATAGGACTGGTAGACATGTGGAGACTGAAACACCCAAGTGGCCGCCATTACACATTCCACTCAGGAGCCCATAACAGCCTTTCCCGAATAGACTACATACTAATATTAGCGATACCCCCTGAACAAGTGACGGCGATAGAACATCTACCGAGAGGAATATCAGACCACTCACCAGTTTACACTACACACCCCACGAGGCGACAGAGAATATACCCAGTTTACCCGGGTTATTTAAAAAAACACAAAATCTCGAAGACAGACACTGCAACCACACATTACTTTGAAGACAATCTGTCCTCAGTTGACTCACCCTCGATCCTCTGGGAGGCTTTCAAAACGGTCATTAGAGGGCAGGCCATCTCCACCATCTCTAGCCATAAAAAAGACCAAAGGGAGACAATAGAAGCACTAGAATCAGCAGTCTTGACAGCAGAAATAGCCCATGCAGCAAACCCCATGGATGATACGACACACACGCTCACTATGGCGTCGAGCGAATACAAAACCTATGCAGAGGAAATGGCCAAAAGCAGACACATAGATACGTTACATAGAGTCTATGAACTGGGTGACAAAACAGGGAAAATGCTAGCGTGGCTTGAACGGAAAGAAAAAACTGACAGATGGATAGCCCAGTTAACCTTACCAGATGGCACACACACTTCTTCCCCCCCAACAAATAGTGGAAGAACTGGCCTCCTACTACGAAAACATATACACAGCACGGGGAAACATGACAGAAGAAGACTGCATAGACTTCCTTCACAACATACCAATCACCACCATCTCACAGGAGGATGCACAAGAGCTTGAGCGGGACCTAACAGCAGAAGAATTGGGGAAGGCACTGGCAGCTCTACACGCAGGCAAAGCAATGGGACCGAACGGTCTGCCAGTGGAGTTATATAAAGCATTGGCCCGACAGCTCATCCCTAATATGCTTTCCATGTACACTGACTGCCTATCACAGGGTACATTAGCGGCAGATCAACGGTTGGCCACCATCTTTGCAATTCGTAAACCTAATAGACCACCCGACCGAACGTCCTCATATCGTCCAATCTCGCTGATAAATGCAGACGCGAAAGTATTGGCGAAACTGCTGGCACTACGACTACACCCTTACCTCACAACACTAATCCACCCGGACCAATCGAGCTTCATGCCCGGGCGAAACACATCACTTAACCTGAGACGGTTGAATGGGGTACTCCACCGCGTCCCTGACCTCCGAGAAGAGGCAGCCATTCTCTCCCTAGACGCAACTATGGCTTTCGACCTAGTAGAGTGGCCATTCCTTTTTGCAGTGCTCAGGAAGATGGGCTTTGGCAAATTTTGTGGCTGGATTAAATTGCTTTACACAGCATCCCTTGCACAAGTGGTGGCCAATGGCCATACCTCCCGCACGATTACCTTAGGGCGCGGTACGCGACAGGGGTGCCCCCTATCCCCTCTCTTGTTTGCCCTCATTTTGGAACCGCTGGCGGTAGTAATTAGAACGGACCCGGTGGTCCGTGGGATCACCTGGGAAATGGGATGGGAAGATCGCATATCCCTCTATGCCGATGACGTTTTAATATACCTTATGTCCCCGGCAACATCCATAACAGCCCTATTAAACATCTTCGAGTACTATGGGGAAGCCTCAGGATATACAATAAATTGGACTAAATCGCTCTTATATGTATTGCACGGCCCACTGCCCATGCTCCCCCCGGCCTGTCCACTACAAACAGTAACCAGAGGTTTCAAATACCTTGGAATCTATGTCACTACGCAAGCCACCGTATTTATGGAAGAGAACCTGCAGAAACCCTTGCAGAGGCTCAAATCAGATGTGACACATTGGCGTTCCCTCCCGCTGACACTGTTAGGGAGAGCGGCGCTCTTTAAGATGCTTTCACTCCCACGATTCCTTTATGCACTACAAAACACCCCATTCCCGGTCCCACTTACCTACTTCAAGGCAATAGACGCAGAACTATCTTCCCTACTGTGGGACGGAAAACCGGCTCGCATAGCAAACTCCAAATTAATCTGTAGCTGGTATGATGGAGGGATTGTGCTACCAAGTGTCAAATTATACTACTGGGCTACACAGCTAACAGTAGTCAACCAATGGCTGCACGCCCCACACGATGAGCCAGCTTACAGTCTAGACAGAACGATACTCCCCACAGACCAACTGCTGAAGGCCCTATACACCAATAAACGGCGTCACACACTTACTGGCCCTACGGCTCACACAGTGAAAATCTGGCACACAGCCCAGAGAGCCCTGGGCTGGGAGGGAGTGCTCACGTTGGCTACCCCGCTTTGGGACACGCGCCGCCTGGGTACCCTGGCTAACACCAGGGGATTCCGGCAGTGGGACCTCATAGGTATCTCGAAGATAGGGGACTTGTGGAATAGGGGTGACATCACATTTGAAGCCCTGCAAGAAAAATACGGAATGGCAAACACAGAGCGGTACCGCTACATGCAAATCAGACACGCCCTAAAAGGAGCCATCCCAACAGGAACGACCCTGGTTGAATCCTCCCCACTGGAGGACAGACTCCTCACTGACCACCTTGAGAAAAAAGCAATTTCACTAACGTACCGCAAGTTGATAAACAATCTTCCAGACCCCACAGTGGTACTCCGTAGCAAGTGGGAAGTGGAATTAGGGGATATAGAAGACGAAGACTGGCTACACGCCCTTGCCTCGGCAAGAGACGCCTCCATACCGTCTCGGCTGAAACTCATACAATTGAAGATTCTGCACCGAATCCATTATTCTCGCACCCTACTACACAAATTGGGTCACGTCCCGGAGCCTGGGTGCCTGAGGGGTTGTGGAGTCCCGGGAACGTACTTTCATACTCTTTGGGACTGCCCCAGAATAAAAACATACTGGACAGGAGTGCTGTCAGAACTCACAAATGCGAGCGGGGTAGAAATACAACTTGACCCACGATGCTGTATATTAAACATCTGGCCGCCCACGGATCTTAACCGGGGGCAACAGACTTGGGCAACACTGGGCATGACACTAGCAAAACGCAACATAGCTAGAAAATGGGGGTCCGGAACCGTTCCCTCAAGGACACAATGGGGAAATGACATGGATGCGGCAATGGTGGCGGAAAAGGCAGTATATATACACAGGGGGTGCCCAAAAAATGGTCCACTATATGGGGCAAATGGAATGAATACCGAGGGGACATATGCGAACCACCGCAGGAGGTACCTGAACTGACCGCAAGCCCATGGGAAGGGACCAGGGGCGTAACACAGATGTAACAGACACAGGTGCCCACGCGGGGTAAACAAAAGCATTGGACTGATAACCAACATAAACCGTTTCTGACATACAAGCTGGTTATTAGAGGTCTTCCGCACGCACAACACATAGGCGCTGCCCAGGGGGAGATATCTCCGGAGGCCGCGTCTATACTATTGACACATGGCTGATTTAATGGTTTTTGCTGTTCGCGGATTACCAAATGTAGTAATGTCGGTATACCATGAAGATGCCAAAGTATATTGCCTGCATGTAAGAAAACAAATTTTACGTGTACTGTTACACTGAAAAAGCCAATAAAAATGTTTAAAAAAAAAAAATTGCATCACTATGTGTAATTTTGCACCAGCACACAGTCTTGATAAATGTGGATTTCAATTTTGGTAACTGAAGAAAGCGTAAATGCCTGTCGAGGACGTGATAAGAAATAAATTGTTAATGCTCTAAAATGACAATAATCAACAAAGCCTCTGCATTGAAAGGAGAAAGGGTTTGATACATTCAGGTAACTAGGCCTTTGTTTTCCCCACAGCACCCGAGTTGAAAAATACCAAGGCCTTTAGTCCAAGTTGCTCAAGGTATTTTTCTATTCGAAAGCAAATCCGGGGACTCCTTGTCTTGAAAGGATGATGCCAACCATAGGGACATATTGTGTGATATAGGTAGTTTGCTGAAAAAAGATTAATGAAATAAATTGGGGAGCAAAAATCAACAACTAGCATGTTTGTTTATTTTGACCTGGCTTGACCACAGTTAGAGATGCCTTTGAGCTAATTTTGGATTGTGAATTAGAACTCTCTTGGCTCAACCAGCTAAAAATACAATTTGAACATTTGTTTCTAACTGTATCTGGTGTTTTAGGCCAAGTCAGCCAGATGTGTAAAATGGAAGTTATTTGTAGAAGAACAAAAATACCTGTGAGTTTTAGACAATGACAAGCCTAGTTGGATACATTTTGTCTATTAAGAGGGATACCTTTTTCTAAGGACTACTTGTCGGTGACAGACCACTTTAAAGCATATGCTATTTACAACGGATTCTGCTTCAGTTTGCTTTCCTGGATATTGCCTATGCATATTTCCAAGATGTTAAGGACCTTAACATTTTTATCTGTGCCCAACATGAAAAATGTTTGCAGGAAAACAAGTATCAACTTGTAAAGCACGCGTTGTTAAATCCCATGCTCACACTAGAAGATCCCTGGGCCCAGGGAAGACGCCTGTGTGTTCATAGATGTCATGTTTTCTTACAATGTGTTCAACTTCAGAGTTGCTAAGTTGAATGGGCAATGCTGCTGAAATGCCCCTGCATATGCAGCCTTGTGATCCTTCTAGAATTATGTGTAAGATATTCTATATGTATATCTTTTCAATTCTTTCTATTTTCTTGTAATGCTAATTTCTCTTGATCGGTTTAATCAGTGCCAAGTGCACAATACACGGATAAAAAAAAAAAAAGATACATTTTAACGACAATATGAAGAATAGAGAAAAGCTATGCTTTTTATGGAGAATGCAATTTAAATGCCTTCTGTGGCATAGATTTCACTAATGTAAACCGAACATTACAATATAAAATCTTCACTATTTTAACTGGTAAGTGAAATGAGGACACAAAAAAATCAATCAGGCTGCATTATTTTAATAAAAATATGACTGAATTATATATATTATATATGTACTGTATATCACAGGTTACATGAATCTTTATACACAATGACATTCTCTGCAGAGTAACAAACACACTGGTTGAGGTGAACTTCAATAAAAAATGAACTATCTACAACCCTCTAAAGTGCAATTTGGTTAACGGTTCTATGCAATTTATAGCGTTTAAGAATTTTCAATACATTTGCAACATTTAAAAGTACAAACCAGCATTTTCTGCAATCCTTTAGCTAAGAGGCCGATTCTGCTTTTGTCGCTTTCAAGTTTCTCTATGTTGATACAACGCATCACTGTTCTTTTTAACTCAAAAGCGGTCAAGTACCAAATGAGACCCATCATGCAGGTAAATGTATATTTTACATTCATCTTTGGCATGATGTTTCTAACCCCACCTACCTCCCCACACCGAGTAACATGCAGGTAAAGACGTGGGTGATGGTTGTTTCAGCACATTAGGTTAAATAATAATGAGATACATTCATTCAGGCCTTAAGGTTCCAAATCACATTTGAGTATGCTTTGAAAAATCTTTTCGGAAAAATGTATTTTATGCTGAGCTCCATAGCTTAAATAATGTTGTGTCAATAAAAATAATATGTAACATACATTTACTTTTCCTTGATCCAACAACAAGATCGCCTATGCATCTGGAAAGAGCTTGGGCATGGCAAAGTGACAGAAAGATGTTTCAGATATTTCCAATGCCACCTCAATCCAGAAAAAAAGTTTAAAAATTTAAGATGCTGATGTCCCATTTACCAGAAACGTTAGTTTAACGCCTAGTAGTACTACTAAAAACCAAACTGATAATGAAAGATATTCATATGATTCGATGTCATAATTCTAATTAAGATCATGGTGAAACTCTATTCTATGATAAACTAAACTTATTTCACAAGATGGTGTCTGAGCGCCAACATTTTGTTACTGAAGGGGAATAATGATTTGTAAAATTGAAAATGTATGCAGGAGTCTTGACATAGATGCTTAAACAACAGTAATGTGCCTGGACGGTGCAATTAGACACTGAGGATATCACACTTTCAGTCTGGTGGTAAACATTCAGCTAATGCTTGAACAATCTGCTTTCTTTAAAGTCCCCTTTTTAAAATTCTGAATTGAGCTGAGCAAGGCACTCCTGCCTGTTCCATTAACAGACACAGGGGGAAGCTTTGATGGCATGTCCAGGTTTGAAGGAAGAGCTGGAGCCGGCGGGGGAGGCGGAGGTGGAACCGGGACAGTTGGCACTCCTGTTGAGTTCAAAACAATGTCATTATGAATTTATCTTAACAAGGGTTTTTAAAGCAAAATAAAAAGAATATAAATAGTTTTTACAAACAAGATATATCATAGCTATCGATGAGAATAACGAATACTATCATGATAGTCTATATTTTTGTCTTGTGGGGACATAGTTCCATCTCTAAACACAAAGGCAGGGAGGTGATAGCAGAGCCCTGGTAGGACCCATTACCCTATGAGAATGAAGATTTCAGGAGCTGAAAAAGAGCACTTCAAGAATGTCTTCAATGTGCTAAGTTTATAATGTGTTATCTGTACTCATTTCCCAGGGACATTATTATTTATCAAGCAATGACTTGCCTGGGGTGCACTTACCGTTATGCCTTTCATGTAAGCATTCAATTGATTCCTAGGTCTTTATGTGTGCAACTAAACAATGCCACAATTTAGTTCACTCTTTATCTGGACAGACTCTAATCTGCTTGAGAATGAATTACAGATTTAGGTTCATCTTATGCATTGGGCTGGGCTCAAACTGTCATGTACTCTGAATAGCCCTTTATTGTTCTTTTCTGTATGCCCCAGCACTCTAAAACTGTACCCAGACCTACACAAAACCTATAAAACAAATGAATGAATAGGCCTCCCAATTCAAGACCCCCACAGGCTATTGCTTTGGCACTCTAGTGAAATACCAGAGGGTTTGGGTGTGCCTTCACAAATACATCGTTGGCTGCTTTGTTGCAGCAGCAGAAGTAAGTGTATACAAACTAGAAGGATAAGGAAAAGAAAAATATAGTCCTGCATATTTATTGTGTAAAAAAACACTTCTCCCATTCACTACACAATTATGGCAAGGAATTGATAAATGGTGAACAGAAAATAAAAATTGTGTCCTACATTTTCAAGGGCACTCACCATTGATATCTACTTTCAGTTGGATATTAACTATTCTTTCAACATGGATTTTTAATTTAAAAAAGTGTCTATGAATTTAAACAACGCAAGAACAAGAAAGTTTGTTTCAGAACCAACTGCACCATGGCATGCCATTGTGGCCAAACACCAAAGAGGACAACAATTATTACATCATAATTATCAGCCTTTGAATAATGTATATGTTACCCTCCTACGGGTTCTTGTCCCACAATTCTTTTTAGAATCTAGTAAACTAAGTTACTAAGTAAAATATTTCCACCTCACAAATGTATGTGAAGAACTGGAAGTCTTGCCTCGCAAATGCATAGGCCATTGTTTCACAAGGGCGCACCTTAAACCTGCACAATGTAGACCTTTTGCTGCCTTTCTCAGCAAATATACTTTTGATGTTAAGTATGCAAGGCTTTTAGGGGTGTGCAAATTTGTGAAGGTTTTTCTACATCTGCATGAATAGTGTGACACTTGGGACAATTTACCTCCTGAAAGATAAACTTACAGAGAAAAAAGATCTGCATACAGTTGCAGCACACAGAAAAACGGTAAAAGGTAGAAAAGTCAGTATACATTTTCCTCAGTGGCTGCTTTTGATTAGATTAAAAGCTATCAAACAATTTAGTGGAAATTAACTTGTAATACACAAAAAAGTACCAATACACAAATATAAACCTGAAAATTTTAAAAACTTCACAAAGTGCGATAATTATCATTTTTGCCAGCATAAAATGAACGCAAACCCATGTAAGCATTCACTTGATGTTCAGGAGGTAATTAACACCATTTCAAATGTTAGCTTTCTAAACCGTCTCGGTTTGCATGGGCTGCTTAATTTAAGAATGGGATTTCCAAATTTTTTATCTATAATACTTTTACCAAAAAATAAAAACGTCTGTGCAAACAAGAGCAAAGATCAAATATAAAGGACATATTGTTTTTTATTGAGTTTTTTTTATTTTTTATAAAAATACATTTTAATATCTATTTCAAGTGACTAAATGATATTGAAAAACATTTTCAACAACACTTTTGGAGAACATGAACAACACCCCGGAGTAACAATCTACGAAAAGTGCAATTGTGCAAATTCAAATAAGTGCGGCATCAAACAATCTATAAATTTGCTCTAAGCATTGGGGATGGTTAATAGGAATATTGCATTTTGCGCTAGCCCATATGAAATTTTAAAATATAATTGCAAAATATTAGCGTTTGATGCTTGAAATAGTGCTATAGGGGACACCGGAAATTCAACAACGTCAACACAATGAGCGGGTATGTATGTCATTATAGGGAAGACCACTACAGAGAATACCATTAAAGAAGATCTGTCACAACTCTGCCCCATAAAAAATTTTGCAATTAATATTGCTTTATCTGCCACAACAAATCCCTCCGTAAATAAAATGTTCCTTTAACTCACCCATAACGGTTCTAAACCATTACTCTCATCTTAGCATTTACCCATACTGTAACTTTTTCCCAGTCATCCCACTAACTGCCACTCTTTCACTTACCTTAATTGCAACCCTCACCGTAATCAAAATATGAACAAGAAACCTTAAACGAATTCTAAACAATTCCCTAGCCCTTATTATATCACCAACCCTAACCAAAAAACATAATCACCTCCTTGTCTACCCTCGACTACAGTTAAAATAACTAACTGGCCTCAAAGTTCAACACATGTTGCAATGACCTACCAGATCTTTCCTTGTCAATTCTTTCATTGTAGATGTTTAATTGTAAAGGTATTTGTGGCCATCATTGAATTTGTTGTCATAATACAATTCCAAATAGGACATTGAGGTCATGTCAAAGAAATACAACATGAAGGCCCACGTCCCATAAAGCAGTTTCCTGTACATGATACACCTTAGATTTAGCGCTAAAGATTACAGCCACCTTACCCAACTGCATTTTTTTACAAATCATACACAGTGTTGATGATACAGTCCGCTATTTTATTTCAAAACATTTTTAAGACAACAATGATCTGTAATTAATGCAAGTATCCAATTCAGTAAAGGGCTGTGAGTGTGAAAGTCTGACTTCAAAGAGGTTTTATTAGGAAAAATACAGAATGTCAAACGAATGGTTAAATACAATTATTGCAAAGTTGTGTACGGCAAGAAGTAGTAGAATCTAGGGGCAATTACATACATTTTGAAAAACAATTATAACAGCTTTGGGAACATCTAAGTGTATTCCTAAATAGATTTGGCTCAAGATGGTTGAAAAGTGTGACAATGGTTATCAGTCAACATAAAATTCCGGGGAGTATGGGTTAAATGTACAAGAAAAATATGTATGACAAAGCAAGAATGAAGCAAAAAAGAAAGGTAAACATTTTAGTTTTACTCAAACTGAGCAATCTACACATTCTAAGTGATGTAGACAATAGGGGTAGCTGGCATTTCTTTGTGAATATCAAGATCGTCTGTGACTACTTAGACATTTCATAAATCATCACACGTGCATAGATAGTGTGGCGATTTAAATATTTGTCAGTTAGCAAAAAGTTGTCATTAACATCCAAAGGGGTAAACATAGTGAATAAGCTCCCACTTAATGCTAATACCCAAGGGCTGGCCAAATGTGATGTGCTAATCATTACTATTCAAAATAAATTGCAATCTTTTTGTATTATCTAATATCAGGAATGTATGTACTTGTGGAATCTTGGTGCAACACAACTATAAATAGAAAATGACAAGGCCATATAAGCCTCTGTATGAAAATATTTGTAAAGACAAAATGGCACAATTTGAATCTCATTTGAAAAAAGTAAATTTCTGGAAGAGAAATGCTATTTAGTATGTAGTAAAGTGTGGGGGAAACAGACTTTCAGAAAAATACCACTATGGGGCGGACGTTCAAATTTGGTACTGCAACTGTGAAACATGAAACTAAAGATGGGACATATTAAGCAAGTGATTCAAAGGTGATCAGAGAAACAACAGTGATAGGCTAATAATGTGCAATACTGAAGCTGCGCAAAGATCAGCAAGACAATGTCTCAGTTTTGAACAGCAGGCGCAAAACATGCAATGGGAGGTGTGAATGGTAGAAATACAAGACAGCAAGCGACGTACATATAACAAGTACAGAACATTTCTAAATGGAGGTGGTCACACCAAACCGTAGACTGAGGGGTCCACGATGACATAAAAATTATGGAAATACGGTCACACAAGCCATGCTTGTTCAGCAAACATCTGTAAAAACATGGGGATGTACACTGCTCACAGGAAGAAGGAACTGCAGGGGAGCTACTGTGAGAGCTGGTTCAAGTCGAGCGTGACAGATTCAGAATAAGACAGGGACATAAGACTAACAAGACAAACTGATGCAAGTATCCCGTTTGGAAAGCTATTGGCTTTTACAATACTGCCCTTACACAGGAACAGCAAAGTAACCAGGTCCTGTTCAAGTAGTTGAATTGATTTTAAGGCTCTTTTTAAATAATAAACGGCTCTCCTATTTCGAAAAGTTATATCTCCCCCACCTTATAATGACGATCTAAACACTACAACAAATGTGAACTTAATAGTCATTTCATGGGTCCACAAAATGTCCAGATGAAATGAATTTCATCTCACTGATCAGACAAGGCTTAGTTTTGAGTCAACAAGGAAAAAGCCTAAAAAGGTGCTTGTCAACAACTTCAAACAACAATCATGGTTTTTAAGTGGTACCAGAATTCAGTTCCAAATGCGGAAGGTACAAGTTTTCTTCACCTCGGTAGGTAATAAACGTATTTTTAAACTCCTGACTTTCCATTGTAAATGTGGAAGCGTGGGTAGGCCAACAACCCTTGTTACATTTGGTCCAAATCAGGGAGACTGCTCAAAGCACGTCAATGTGGGTATGGGTTCATTTTAAGAACAGGAATCTTTGCAAACTAACCAGCCCTTTGCAGAAAGGGTTGACCAGAGAATGAGATAGAAGTTGAACCACGGTGATGAGGATGGTCTGTGTTTTTTTAAAGATGCTGTATTTCTTGAAAACCCAAATAGAACTGTTTTGATCTACAAGTGTCAACCTTACTCTCAATCACATTTGTAGTCTTGTTGTCTGGCATAATGACACAGAAACAGAGCATCTTTAAATATAGAAAATTCAACATTGAATTACTTTACCGAAGGGTCACGTTCAAAATGTTGCATGCTCTACATTGAAGACAGCGTTGAAAGAAAAAGAGGACACAAGTCATTATTCAGGTTTAAAAGCATTCAACTACACAAAATACTTTGACATTGTTAGCAAGGCTCTATTGCTGAAATGTCACATGACCTAATTTATTTAACATGCACATTTGCAGTTTTAGTGCAGAACTGCTAAAATCTAAATTACCAATTTACTCATTGGCAGGCACATATCTTACAAAAGAGGGCCCAGTGTATTTCAATACAATAGTTTGAAGGGGAGCTCCCTATATATCTAAACGAACAAGTTACAGCTAAACCACCATCTAAACCACCATCACTTATGGCCTTACCCAATCATCATCAGAGCGGAACCAAGTAGTAGATACTTATCACTGAAGTCAGCCGTAGAGACAGTCATCTGTGTGTTTGCTTAGCAACCACCCCACAGCCAGACTTAAGAATATTAGAAATGTATTTTCTAGATACCACCTAAAGCTGCCATCAGAAGGTGGGAGGGATGGCATCCTCAAGAGAACTTGTCCTGACACTGTTAAAACGTGTAGGGGTGTAACCATCCAGAACCAGGCAACCAATATACGGGAAAAAGGGGTCCATCAAGAGACTGCTTTGTAACTTATTCAAAAAAGAAAAAAAACTTTAACGATCCTGGCGCCGGGGTACTGCTCAAAAATCAACTTTCCATGCCAGAAGCGCAGATCCATAACAATAACGGACCACAGGTGTGGAAAAGTACTAAGTGTCCCTCATACCTGAACCGGTTCGCAGAGCAGGGAGGATCGATAAGGAATCTACGGCTAGATAGAGTCTACCAGATAAGACGTTACCAAAGGTAAGTAATGTTCATCTGAAAGGGACTTCTACCTGCAGATTTCTTACCTTTGAATAAATACCCAAGCAAAACCTCCCCAGAGGTGCGAAGTGCCTGTTACAATGGACCGGAAAGTGCAGGGATGCCCATGTCGCTGCCTGAGAGGAGAGGAGCCTCGTGCGATAACCCAGTGGTCTCAACCTTGGCTCTAGAAGAGTGAGCACGCAAGCCCTCGGGGGGGGGGGGCTGCTTCTTGGCCAATGAGTAACAGGTCCTAATACACAAGACAATCCATCGAGAGATGGTTTCTTTCTGTACAGCTTTCTCCCTTTGTGCTCCCACATAAGCCACGAAGAATTGATTGTCCACCTGGAACTCTTTTGTATGAGCATTGTAGAACAACAACGCTCTCTTTCGGTCAAGGTAGTGGAGTCTCTCCTCTTTTTTGGAGGAATGAGTAGGAGAAAAGAAAGTAGGCAGGGTGATGTTCTAGCATACGTAGAAAGGAGTGACAATCTTTGGTAGAAAATAGACATGTGTCTGAAGGACCAGCTTGTATGGGTACAAGATGGTATAAGGAGGGTCCGACAACTGCAAAAACGCTGAGATGGCACACAGTTAACACTTAACTGTGCCTAAAGCAGAGCCCTGCTGGGCCAAAGACAGTCCAAGTAAGAGAACACTTGTGATAAAGGTGCAGCTATTGGGTCAATATTGCGAGGTGCACCAGGATACAAAATGTATCAATGGCAGGTGTATGCCGACTTGATTGAGGGATGCCTGGCTTCCAGAATAACATAACAGGCTTTGGGAGGGAGGTTGAAGGCTGTCAACAGCCGTGGCTCAAACTCCATGCATGGAGGTGGAGTGTATGCAGGTTCGGGTGCTGGACCCTGCCCTGTTGCTGTGACAAAAGATACTCCCGAAAAGGCAGCCTGACTAGCGGACCGATGGCCATGCTCAACAGCTCGGCAAACCAGACTTTCCGTTCCCATTCCAGAGTCACAAGAATGACTTGAGCCGAGCCGTTGCTGATCTTTTTGAGACCTCTGGGCAGGAATGGTATAGGTAGAAAGGCGTACAGGAGGCTGTTGTTTTTGCACTCGAGACAAGCAGCGTCTCCAAGTGAGTCGCCTTGAAAACTCCAGCGTACATCACTGCTGACACTGCACGTTCTTGCCAGTGGAGAACAGATCTAACCAAGGCTCTCCCCACTGCTGAAAGAGACCTTGGACCACCAAGTGTTGAACCACCAGGGTAATGCCCCGACATTCCAGCCATGTCCAGAGGCGCAGGACCTCCTGACACGGTTGACGACCTGATCCCACCTTGTTTGTCGCAGTACCACGTGGCAGTGGTGTTGTCCGTGAACACCTGCACCAGCCTTTCCTTGATAGAAGGAAGAAAGGCTTTCACTGCCAATTGGATCACTTGAAGCTCCAGCACATTTATGTGAAGCTTGGACTTCGCCAGAGACCAGAGTCCTCTGATCTCCACCTCTCCCATATGGCATCCCCAGCCAGAAGTGACGTATCTGTCACTCCAGTCAAATCTGATTGGGAAAGGGAGAGGGGTCTGCCACTGACCCAATCGCGGTTCATCAGCCACCACTGCAAATCCTATGCTGTTCTGAGATCTGGACCACGTCAGAGAGATTTCCCTGATGCTGTGCCCACTGGGCCTTGAGGTCCCATTGCAGAGCCTGCATATGCCAGCAGACATGTGTCACTAGCACAATGCAGGCGGCATGGGGCCCAACAGCCTCAATCAGTCTCATCGAAATCCAGGATAGAGGCTGAAACATTGGTAGCCTTAATATCCTGGACTCGCCACTCAGGAGGATAAGCCCAAAACTAACAGCTCAGATGAAAGGGAGCTTCTGAGAGGAAGACTGGTGTGACTTTGGCATGTTGATAGTGAGCCCCAACGAGTGCAGAAGGTTCGCCATAGTTTGAAGGTGGGGACGACTGCCTGGGGCGAGCTAGCCTTCAAAAACCAGTCGTCAACCTAGGGGAAGACTTAAATCCCTGACCTCCGCAGCGACCACTTCCATCAATCACCTTGGTCAACACCCGGGGCGTTTGTAAGGCCGAAGGGGAGCACAGCGAACTGAAAGTGCTCATGGCCTACCGTTAACCGCAGATAGCATCGGTGGGCTGGCAGGATGGAGATGTGGAAGCAGGTGCCCTGCAAGTCAAATGCTTACCATCCAGTCTTCAGGATCCAGGGCAGACAAGACTTGGGCGAGTGTGTATTTTGAATGTTTCCTTCTTCAAGAAGAGGTTGAGAATGCACAGATCTAGGATATGACGGAGTCCTCCAGAAAGTAGTGGGAATAGCAACCACGACCTACGTCTGACACCGGCACATTTACTATGGCTCTCTTGACCAAGACACCAGCACATCTTAAAGGAGCAAGGGGAGATGGTCCTCCATCAGCCAGTCGTAAGTAGATGTAATGGAAGGAGGGGGTGTCTCAATGGAGAGGGAGTAGCCACTTTGGATAATCTGTAGTACCCAATGGTCTGATGTTACTGACTCATAAAAAGTAAAGGAGGCCCCCTTATCTGTCAAGTTTGGGACAGGGGAGTAACATAGAAAAGCAAGAGCGTCCCACAAATTAGCCACAAAGGTGGTAAAGAGTGTACTAGTGGTGCTAGGCTTCTTGTTTTTTAGCAATACCAATCACACAGATATAAAAAAAGAGAAAATTTTTATGCAACTCAATTCACTAGACATAGGCCAACCATTGTGGAGATTTATCAAACAACAAATTATACCAGTATAGCACATATGTTATTTATGTTCAGTCTAAACTAGAGAAAAAAAACAGGAAGATTGCTTTGGAAAAATATGTCATTTGTGTATTTATTCAAGAATACAAAATTTTCACAATAGTAACGAATAGTTAAAAAATACGTGCAGTATATTGTACATTTAATTAAAAACATATAAAATCACAATGATAAACAAAACCAATTTATACAATGTGGGTTAAAAAATATTCGCAAGAACAGGGGTCGACGCGGCGTTTCGGTTAAGGAGAAACAATTAACAACCTTCTTCAGGACCAAGTTCTGTATTTTATTACTGGTTTCCAGATATATCCTAGAGGACCAGGGGCCCGGTTATGCAATCCGGGAAATAACTGTACTGTGTGTTCTCAATGCTTTTGATGTAGCATGTGCAGTACTAGGGTCTTATGCTTGTATTGGGAAGGTTCACGCTCTGGTAGTAGGAGCCACCGATATTGATATTCAGTTTGGCCAGGTTTTAATAACTGGCAAATTGATAATACACGAGCTTTTCAATTGGCTTGTGTTGCGGTTAGGCGTTCATATAATGGCGGGGGTTCTCCTGCCACTAGAAGTTAGAATTCGGCCTCCCTGCTCCTACTCCGTCAGCGTCCCATGGATTCTGTAAGAGTTGAAAGTAGTCTGATGTTACTGACTGCCAGTGAGGGAGGTGATGGCGCATCCTGCCTACCACTGGGTGCCGATGATGGTCTGTGGGTGGAATAAAAATATTTGGAGGCAGCGGCTGCCAAGGGGGGATGGTGGACCCGCATCCTCAGCCACGAAAAGGCTGGGAAGCCTGTTGCCCGTGGTGGCTGGGAGGTTATGGGCGCAACAGATGAGCCCTTCCGTTGCAAAGAAAGGGACAGAAGTAGGATTGACGTGAATGAGGGGGTCACAGACAACCCCAAGTGCCTGGCCGTTTCTCTGCTGTCCTTGAAGTGTGCAAGCGATGTATCAGCCATGTCTCCAAATAGGTGACAGCATGTCCATGAGAGAAGCTAGGACATCCCTGAAAAACCAGTGTTCACAGCCATGTGTGGCGCCACAAGGCACCGACAATGAAATCAATCTGTCTAGTGAGTCAGTTGTGTCAAGTCCACATCTGATGGAGAACTTTCCTGCATCCATCCAGTCAGCAATCGCATGAGAGAGTATCGCCTGGAGCTCTGAGACCATAGGCAGCACTTGCACAACCAAATAACAAAGAGCATGTGAATAACTGCCCAATAGGCACGCTGTGTTTAAGTTACTGCAGTGCCAGACTGGTAGAAGAGTCATTCGCTATCGAAGGTGCCCATATCCAGTGGAGTGGCAGGGAACGCGCAAGGGTGAATCCAGGATGAGGAGGATTGAACCACCAAGCTCTCCGGAGTGGGTTCCTGAGTAAGGAAAACGGGATATACAAGAGTGAGGCGATGGCGGAGGGCAATCAACCTATTCAAAGGAGCCCCTGTGCAAGGCTTGAACCAGGCCCCAAGTAGGACGTCCCTAAAGGCTTCATTAAATGGGGGATCTGAGGGGGACACTACTGGTTGAAGCACCTTCGTCAAAACATAAGTTCTGACTACCACTGAGGGCAGGGTATTGTCCATGATCTCAGCCACCCTGTGCACCACCTTAGCAAAAGAGCCTCCCTCCTCCGTAGCAACAACAGGAGGGGGAAACTAGGCCAGTGTCAGGTGAGCTGTCTAACCCACTGGCCTCACCCAGTTCCTCCTACCAGTTGTCCTCCTCAACTAGTTTGTCTCCATAAGGGTCTATAGACCCCTCCCAAACGACTTCCTCCAGGCCTATCCATTAAATAAGTCATTGTCTCCGCTTCAGGAAGGATGGCCTGGGTCACGTCGGATGACACCCGTTGAGCTCTGTGTCGGAGTCAGGTTTGACGATGGGGATGTCGCCATCTAGGTGCATTGATGGGGTGTCAGCATTGGAGCAGGCACAGAGGAAGGTCTTGGGCTCACCGACGACTCTGCTCCGGATCCAGCAAGGAATCCTTGGGTCCGGAAGATGCCACCATCGAACCCACCGGCGTGGTTCCAGTAGGGGCCCTCTCGTGGGGCTCAATGGTCCGCCAGAGGGGCTGGGACACCCAAAAATGAGGCACATAGACTCATACAACAACTTTAACTGGGCGGGGGTCGCTCCGACTCATGAAAAATTGGGGATGTGCGGAGTGGATCCAATTTCAGACCCCACCAACTCACGGGCCTGAAGTGACGACGCTCCTTCGTCTCATTGGATGACTTCGGCAGATGAGAGAAAGTCGAAGAGCATTTGAACATCCTCAACTTCTTATGTCTGTGGGACTTACCTGACTTGCCCAAATACCTCCCACGTGAACGGGACCTCGAGCATCCTAGAGTCTACTGATGTTGGATGGCAAGTAGCTTGAAGAAGTGCTCCCTCAGTGCCTTCAGGTGCATCGCATGACAGTCCTCATACGCCTTGGAGTCATGTCCCGACTCCATGCACCACAGACACACCAAGTGATGGTCTGTCACTGACATTTGCTTATAACAGGCTTCACATGGTTTGAAACAACCCAGTTTCTTGGGTGACATCCTCACTCCAGGAGATGAAATCTCAAAAAAGTCGACAAAGTCGAAAATGTGGAGTCAAAATGTGAATGAGGGATAGCTCAATGCGGATGAGCACTATCTGCCTTGGAAAGGAAGGAACTAATGTCAGCGTGCTGAGGTGGCACCTGTGTAGGTACGGCACATGTCACTTCTGGCGTGGGTGATGCCGACACAGAACTGAACAACGGCACTTACTGGTGTGCTTGGGTACTCCTCAAAATTCTTCCGGATCCAGGCCGATGCCTGGGTATATTCAAAGGTAAGGAATCTGCGGCTAGAAGTCTTTATCAGATGCATTATTACAACTTTGTCAGCTATCAAATTAATTTCATCAATGCATATTTTTCAAAACAGAAATAGTCAGACAATGTTACTCAAAAGCTCACCACAAAACCCGCAGGTCACTGTGACATAATTCATACAAAATTATTTTACAAAAAGAAAAAGAAATCGAGCGTATAGTAAGCGTGTTGCTGTGCTTGGCTTTGTATACTTTCAATGCATGTCATTGATAATACTACATCCTCAAAACCAGGGTCAGCATTGATAATGGCAATATCGATGTACATTTTACTCTATTACAGATAGCCAACCGTTTCCCCAATGCAAACAAAACTCGCCTGCAAATAAATTTCAATTACTAATACAGGTTTTTTTTTAGATTCCTCTTATCTATTTGACAAGACAATTGACATCTGATACTCGGTACAATGATGTGTTTCAGCAAGGGGACTGTAAAATGCCTTCCTCTGGACCAAAGAAGTCCTCTAAAATGTGGATGGTATTAGACAACCAAATTCAGTCTCTTTTATTGCAATACACAGGAAAATGGACAGCATGTTTGAACCCCCAAAAACTTGTAAATCAGACTTTTCAGTGGGCATTGTTAGACAAACACACTAACTTGTATTTGCAGAGCAGACTGGAGGCAAATTATTAAACTGATTCAGTAACTTTACCGCTCTGTACCACTACTCATGCAGACCAAAACAGGATGGGGCTTTGGCATCTGGCTATATCAATCCGCAGAAGATCTGATCTAGCATCAAAAATTTAACTTTAATTGCAATAAAAATCATGTTTAATGCTATGCTTATCTTACCACATTGAAGCTTGGTTTGTTGGTACTGGGATTATGGGATACATGTCTGGCCTTAAGTATACACCCAGAAAGCCATTGTAAATTCTGACATCTGTTGTCAGGATACAAAATGATCAGTCATATTTACTGAGAATATACAAAGCCAAGCTAAGCAATACAAATACTACATGTGTGATCCATTCCGTTTTGTGTTGTAAATCGTCCTGGTTGTGAATTTTATCAAAGGGTCTTTATGAGCACCTTTGGGGTAGGACTGTGGGTCTGCTTTGTTCTGGAAAGCTGTCCAATCAAAGAACTGATTTGGACAGCTAACAAAGTTTTAAAAATGGTATTGGAAAACTATGCTTAGAGAGTGTGAGCCCACAGGCACTTGATAGCAAATTTACAAAACTGTGCACAATAAGTATCCCAGTAAGAAGCAGCAATAGCTGGAGTGGGATTAAATCACTTGGAGGACTGTTTAAATTCTGTTTTTCTTTTTTGGAATTAGCTGCAAGGTAGTCCCTTGGCCTAACTCTCTTTTTCATGTACCCGTAACATCAAAGACGTCATATGTCTTCCTGCATCTGAGCTGGCGCCTTCACGATTGGATCAGTTTGCCTGGGCAACGCATGAAGGCTGTGCTTGCTACTGACTTCTGGAGCAAGTATCTACTTCTTGAGACCTGAGAAACTTTAAATAACAGGTCTAAAGGCACTGTTGTGTGGGTGTAGAGCTTTTTACATGCATTTCACTTAGTTGTGTAAGAAAATATCTTGTTTAAGTTTGCTGCACAACAAAAAACATCTTGCACAGAGAGATCTTACCAACAATTCAACTGATCTCAGCCATTAGTTGTTTTTTTTGACAGAAAAACAATCTAGTTGTAACACAATTATTTTTACAACAGCCTGCATGTTGAAAGAGTCCTTTAACATTTGGCTTCCCCTTTCAAAAACAATGCATGTAAAACTAAATCTTCCAAATACATCAAATTTTCAATGCAGAAACCATATTATGTGGGCAGAAGAGAGCAGAAGCTGCTGAGCAACGAGTTACATACAGCAAGCTGAGAAGCAATGATGAGAAACAGTAGACATAAGCAGCTGTTTTAGAGCTGGAAAATTAGACTGAAGGAAAACTCTTCAGAGTAAATTATATTAAAAAGACATTAGCTCCCTCAAAAAACGTAGAGGCAATCCCAAACTGAAAGACACACTGGTGTAAGTAAGGGATCCTCAACTGAACAGTAAAGCATGGAATGCCTCAAAATGCATTTTGTAGGAAACTTAACATAAGAAGAAGCAAAAAGGAAAACTGCTGGGCCTTGCAGGTGAACTACGTGTTCTTTCCGGCACAGGATAAACCAGGAATATAAAATTTGAAATACCTGGTTGTTGCACCATAAATGCCAATATGACTGCTCTTGTTGCTTTTCTAAAAGCAAATAAAAAGAAGTCTTTAACAATCAATGCAAGAATGTTCAGTCAGTAGACTCCAATTAAGTAACCTTTACAGATGTTGGATCAATGACATCTAAAATAGAGAAGAATTTACAGATTTTTTCCCTAAACTCATGAAGGTGAGAAGCCACTGTTCCACACAAAGCTTTCCAATTTTCTGCAACCAAACCCGATTAGGACTGATTTAGAGTCTGACTTTAAGAATCTTGGTGGTTTTGAGAACACTGCCTTACTACATGAACTCCTTGACACTCCAGGAATCATGACCATCTCTGTACAGCCTTTTAAGAGAGCAAAACAAATGAAATAATTCTAAGCTTCAAGTAGCAACAGAAGTAGTGCTATTAAAATCGGAGTGCTGAGATCCAACTTCTAGTTCCAGATGCCAGCTAGGCTGAAAGGAGAAAATCTATTAGAGCCCCCAAGAATTTACACAGTCTTGAGGAGTATGTATGTATATGATACTGCTACAGCATAAACTTAGCCAAAAGGCAGAGACGTGCTGTACATGATCAAAGACAAGCATAAAGTCAGAGGGTTATAAAAATGGAAGCTGGGTTGCAGATGGTTACTGCAGTGTGAGATCGTGTTCTTTAAGGATGCAAGTCTTAAAATCTTTCCTAAATTGGGGCAGTCTTGATGATAGGGGGGCGTGTCAGATCCTGGAAAATGTCTGCTGCCTTGTTTTTTTTCTTTTTTCACTTCTTAGTCTGTAGTCTTATGGTGTTGTGGTTACTGGTTTGCCGAGAACCACTGAGGATTGTGAGCTACTCTGCAAGTTAAGCAGGGATGCTGGTCGTGATGGGCTTGTAAATGATGCAGCTGGTTTTGAAGACGGTGCAGCCGGAAAATGGAGCCAATGAAGTTCTATTAGGAAGGGATGATGTACATATTTCTTCAGGCATTGAATGAGACATGCTGCGGAGTGCAGGATACCCTTAAGGGGTGCGAGTATGGAGCCTGGGAGGCCCTCCATTGTGGGGGCATTACCCTAATCCTTATGGGAGAGTACAAGAACTTGAACAGTAGTTCTGGAGGTTATTTCTGGAAGAAACAGTCTGACACTATTTAGAACAGTCAGCTGGTACCAGGCAGTCTTTTATTTTATTGGCAAAGTGATCCTTGAGGGTGAGGCTGGTGTTCAAGGTGTAACCAAGCGACTTGCATTTGGTGAAAGTTGTCATTCAAAGCCATCAAGTTTGATGACACTAAGCCAGGTTTTCTGTCCTGGTTGAGTTGAGCTTCAATATTGCACAGATGTCATCCTTCGCCACAGTTTTATGCACAAAAAAGTGTTTGTAGTGGTGGCCTTGAACTACTCAATTTTCCCCAGGGCCTGCTTTAGAAGCAGAATCTCCTCTTTTGTGAAGCCTTTGATATAACTGAACCAAGTGTATACTGTAATGCATGAAAATGCAGAGCAGCGCCAAGCATAATCCAAACGAAACAGGGATTAAAATAGATCATTGTGAGACCATGTGGAACACAGGAAACGTGGTTTAGTTTGATTTTCGATAGATGTGGCCAGGAGATTTGGAAAGAGTTTCCCAATCACCTTAAAGTATCACAGACCGATTTTAGGAGTTTGGTCTCTCAGATTTATAAAACGCTGAAATTAGACAGGAAGTGGACACTTCTGAAAGTCAAACAGAAGTGGGAAAATTATATGTAAGAACCACTCTCTGATAGTGAATGGAAGCTAACATGTGCATCTGAAGACGATATGTAGCAATGGGAGGTTTGAATGATAATAAGTTAACTTTTTAAGTTGTAAACATTTAACACCGCAGAAAATTAAAAAGATATACCCTGACCTCTACTTGCCCAAATGTAAGGAAAATAATGATGCTTCCTTTTTGTGTGTCATAATGTATGGAACATGGGCCTGTGGGGCATTATTGTTACTGGAAAAATGTTATGGTTAAATCAGGCCAGGATACAAAAATAGTACTAGAGGTCTTTGTTAAGCCTTGTTTATTATGCCTTTTCCCTAAATCCAAAGAAGGTACAATACAACAAAGGTTTGAAAAACAAAAAATGGTAACAAGTTAGTAGAGGTAAAATGCCACCAGACCCGAAGGATGCCATCTCCCAAACTGTTTGTCCCTTGAAGGGAACTGCAGCAATGGAGGTTTCCTTTGAACTTGCAGAGATAATCGCTGGACTCCTCTCTAAATAGGACAAACTACCATTCACCAGGGTGGCGGACAATAAGTTCTCAGCCACCCTGACAGGCTTAGTCTGGCCTCCCCCTGGGTCTAAATCAGGCCTAGAATTCAGTGCCCTTACATTGCAATGAGTATGCAGAATAACATACCACGCTTTTGCTAGATTTCACATACAACCCTTCAGTTATGCCTGTATTGAGACCCAATCTAGTTAGATTCAAGCAGCAAACAAGCAAAAAAAAAATCTACACTTGTGTATTTGCACCTACATGCAAGAATAGATTTACTACTTTTTCGGTAATTAACAGCATTACGAATGGAAATCTAATTCTGCCACAGGCAGATTTTAAAGCAGGTTCCTGGGAAGTCGTTCCGGATGCAATGTCCACTGTACGAAGTTCTCTACAGTAGAGGACTCTGCACATGTGGAGTTATACAATTTGTGCAAATGTAAATTTTTTTACTTCACAGGAAAATATTTTTCCCCATGAAGGCACTTTTTTCTGTACACCACCTCCATATCTGGAAGAGTTTCATTCCCCTTCCCACTTTGGGAAGGGTATTTACGCAGTACTGTGAAGGAGTAAAAATTCTATCCTTTACAGCCACCAAAGGGGAATGAGAAGAGTTTGTGAATGCCCACAAACATAGTTTTTTTGTGAGCATTCATAATCTTGAAAGGCAAAGCATTACTTGAAACAACCATATTGACCCCCTTGAGTTGGATTTACGAATGCAGAGATCTTCACACTTGGAAAATTAGTTTACAACTACCAGCAACCCCTTTATGAATTCCGGGCATGCATAAAGTAATGCAAGTGTGGTAGGAAACCTATTTAAGCTAAGCTTAGGGTAACAGAAAAGTCTATGACATAATTTAGCACCAGCTGTACAGGTGATATATTTTATCATGCTTCTGACAATTCTTCACAACAGACAGAGAGCAGTCTAGAAAAAAACATTCTTGTCACCGAAGTAGATTCATTTATTAATCATAAAGATATACTATGGAGCATGAACCATTGCACGCACGCCTCTTCAGAAAAGTATGTATCACACATTAATCCCTCCTGGGGGGGCAGTATGGTTCTGTGAGATGTGTCTAGCTTGGATTTGGAGATATCAGTACAAAGCTTACTGTTCAATAGGAAACCAAAGCTCCGAACACTAGTCCCAAGCCTACAGAGTGAAATGCAGAAACTGCAGAGAGTATTGCAAAGGAAAGGATGTGAGCAGCAGTTTGCTGGGCTCAGCAGAGCGGTCAAGTAACAACAGACGGTTACCTCATGTTGTTGGAGAGGAAAATGTCAATGCCAGGGTAAGACCAGCACCCAAGGAAAGAACAAGCTAAACCAACAACATATTAAGCGCCAGCCATGCATTGTAGCGTAGCGTTAAACAAGCCTGCTTACTTATGGACCAATAATGCCCATTCAAGTTTGATTATCAGGGAACCACAGATAAAAATATGTACGCAGATTTGGAAGTAAATCTCCAGTTAATTATTATGCATTTTTATTAATCATACACTATCAATATTGTATTTACGACAGTCGTGGTTGCATTATTTGTGCTGCAGATAACCCCAGATTATTTCTTCCACCTGTAGGGACCAGTTAGTTTGATGTTAAACAGAAGGTGGTGATGTAGTGAACTGAGGCCTCACAGAAGTGTGGTTGGCAGGACAGGATGGCATATTGAAAGAGCACATCTTATTACTGGGAGATGCTCAGCGGGTAGAGGAGAGGAGAAAAAATGGGTGGATTTGTTTGTAGGGGAGCAAGAAATGCATTGTCACGTGGGATGATAAAATGGGTTAGGTGCTAATTTCTTACATCTTAATTCGTCACTATTAACTGGATCGGGCAGTTGTCATGGGCAGTGCAGAGTAACTGTGAATAAATGATAGGAGGTAGCATAAGGGCTACACTATAGACATTTTCACAGGGCTGTAAAATAAATTGGGAAAAAACTACTAAGTGCTGTGTGATGGAAAGCAGTTCCATCGTTAAATCAAACAACCCAGTTTTAACAAAATACCCATTACATACCTGCTGTTGAGGGCGGAGTTGGAGATGAAGGTGATGTCAGAGGGGAACTTGCCCCAGAGCCTGCTAAAAAGAAAGGCCACAGGTCAGTAAGTAAATGAACATTTCAATGCCACATGTATTACAAAGACGAAGGACTAACTGTCCCACTCCTAATGGCTAACTGGAAGCAAGACAGAAAGCATGAGCTCATGGCTGCAGGAAAGTCAATGATGCCCCTCCTGATAGTATGGCCTTACAAAGGGGGAAAATATAATTAAATCAAACTGAACTCTGTATACAAAAGCCCCTGAAAGAACAATCCTCAGATAAAACAACGAATCATAATATGTATGAATGAAATTGTGCAGAATCTTTCGAGTTTAAGAAGCCTTCAAGATTTTTCCTCTATCAATTTTCACATTCATCACGGAGACGAAAATAGAGAACACAGAGCACACACACCCAACACAGCTCATGTAGGCACAAAGTGCATCAACAATCTCTAACAACTGAATCATGCACAATCAACAGATTTAAGAAATGCATAACGAATTGGCCAATCCCACCACTCACATCTCTTCAACACCAAATAATATATCCTCAACTCAATAATACATTGCTGTAGAAAATCTGCCTTTTCTGCATGGTAAACCCAGATTTCCCAAATGTTTCTGGACCCTATTTCTACTGGACTTGGAGCTCTGTGCCTGTAAGGTACCCGTGCTCTCCGTTTAAAGACGATTATTTGGGCTATGTCTAATTGATACATTTAACGTGTCTATAAGTCTCTAATATCTGGTGTAGGAAATACATCCAGGGCATGGAAGTTAAATGGCACTCAGAGTCCAGGTTTAAAGTGAGTGAAGTCTTGGTCATCTTCAAACTGCCCTGACACATTGCATTATTGGTTTGTTTGCAGTAAGGCAAACAGGACAACCGAAAAAGTAGGTAGGCCAGAACCTGGAAACATTTACCCCATTGGCTAGGGAGTGCCCAGGATTCATCCCCTCTCTATAGCTAGTGCCAACCATAAATAAGGCTCCCTCCTCAGAGCAATTTCAGTGACCTGCGGAAGGTCATACAAGGATGGTACCTGTTGTATGTGAATAGCCATGAAGGATTGGAAAAGCTCCCTCTAGTACCTAGGACAAAGAAGTGGACTCCAAGCGTCAGTTGCCTGACCTGTGTGGCTACAGATATACAACAAGTTGCAAGAGGCCTTTTCTTTGAGGTGCCTAGATGACCGGCAGCAAGTGAACTTGGACTGGATCGTGCTGATGGCCTGTAACGGACACGATGAGAGTTTCTAAGTACATTCCCCTGAAGTCCTGGGGGACTTGAGCACTGTGCTCCTGTGACTGTTTGGGCACCAGAAGAAAAAAAGTTTGAATCTTTTGAATACTTTTCCTTGAGAGCGTCAGAGGGTCTTGTTCTGCGCAATACAAATTATTTTCAATTCAATTCAATTGCTGGAAAAATTATCCAACCAGCATTTCCACAGTGTTGCACTGAATTTCAGCTTTGACTCAAGCAAAGATCCCTGCACTTTTGAAAAAGTGCCAAAGTCCCACTCTGCATTGGGACTTAAAAGATCATCAGCAAGAAATCTCCAGGGCTTCACAGCACCAGTGGGACCAATCTGCTTCAGATATTTGGCCTTCAGCTTGAGGGCAGTGGCTACAGCTTCAGCACTGTCCCACGCAGAGAGGATATGTCTTCTCAAAAAGTGAAAATGTCCCATCCTGCGATGGAACTTAGAAGAAAGTTCAACATTTTTCTTCAAGCAAGTGAAAACAAATCTCTTTCTGAAGTGGGAATTAGAAACTATTTGGAACTTACTGACTTGCAGACTTTCACCAGGACAAATTCACTTGATGAATCACACCAGCGCTCCATCGCTGTCAACATCAAATCGTGCCAGTCTGTGGAACAACTGACTATTATTAGCACTTTGCGCTTTTAGCTCCATTTTCACCTAAAACTTTAAAAACTCATTGGCATTTTGACGCTTTTCGGTCATTTTGTTTATTAAATTTTACTACATTTTTCTAATTCTGTTTGAGACTTTCATTGCTTGGTGTTTTGTCTTTATTACTTTTTTAATACTGCATACATACTTTACATATTGCCTTAAGTTAAGCCTTTCTGCTTTGTGCCATAGCTACCAGATGGTTGAGCTCAAATTAATTTAGCGAGTTTGTGGATTCACCCTCACAAGGAGTGTTATAAGTCCTTGAGGTGAGCAGTCATCCATGACCCAATAATCCCTTTCTCACACTTGCCATTTAACCATCTAATATCATTACACATGGCACTTTTATCTGACTCGCCTAACCTCACCCTACACGTGTCACTAAAGAGTCTTATGGAAAAAAGACAGCTCCAGTAAAAATCCAACACAGAATGTCTCAGACTCTAGGCATTTTTGATGAGTCTGATTTGAAACACTGCTGCACTAAGATACCTATATGCTTTACAGTTTGAAGTGTATTAAGGAGCTTCCAATTCCTTTTTCATGAAGGTAACCAGTCTTTCAAATTTTTTTTACAACTGTGCTCTTACCATCTGCAAGGGAGGAAGTGAGGTAGATTTTACTGTTTGTAGTGGTTTCATTTTAATTTTTATAATTAATATTCCGGAGAGTTAATAGCAATCTCATGGAGTTGATATTTCTCCTGGTTATTCCCCTTACGAAGAGTTGCTGAGCCAGACTTGGAATAATTCTTCTTTGTTGTTGGTGGTGGATAGCAGGAATTTTGCTTTGGTGGAGTTAAGCTTCAGGTAGGTGAAGTGGATGAGGTGCACGCAGTGTTTGAGAGACTGTGTATGCGTCAGAAACAGGTAAGACTGAAAAATGTAGTTGTGTGTCATCTGTTTACTGGTGAATAGCATTCATCACTGAGAAGCCTTCCAAGGGGCTCTACGTACAGGTTGAATATGATCTGAGAATTGATACAACGATGCGGTGACCTTCTGGGAACTGATAGTGCCCATGTGAACAAACTAGTGTTGGTTAAACAGGTAGGGGAAGAACCCGTGAAGGACACTGTCAGTGAATCCCATCTGAGACTTGAAGGTGTAGAGGAGCGTGGGATGGTCAATGGTGTCAAACATGGATTAGAGGTCCAGTAGTATAGGAGGAAGGTGCCATCTTTATCACTGTTCGGAAGGAATATTATCTACGATTCATATTACAGTTGTTACTTGCTGCAGCATGAGCTGAAGCTGGATTGCTGGTCGTGCAGGAGATGGTCAGCACTGATGGGATATTGCAGTTGTAAGTAGATCGCTATTTCAATTATCTTGCCAATGATAAGTAAGTGTGCGATGGACTGATAATTGGCAAAGTCATCAGTGAGAACTGTGGGCTTCTTCAGGAGTAGGAAGATCTGGTCTATATTGAAGGCTTCAGGAAGAGACCTCGAGTGTGAGGGAGGTGCTAACAATGGTGGGTAAGTGGCCGAGAACTTCTCTGAAGAGGACTTTAACCCCTTCCATGCTCATGACGAGCTCAGCTGGTCATGCAGTACACTGGTCGTGTGCTTATGACGAGCTGACCTTGTCATGAACAATGGGAAATACACATCTTCAGCACATGATGAAAATCTCCATAGCATTGAAGGTGTTAATGAAGATTGTACCAGCTGACCTAAATGGAGTAACTGGGGCAAGTGAGTATACCAGTGAAACTTAGCAGGAGTAGACAGGGGTGTAAGCAAGGCCAGTTACTTTTGCTATTGCACTTCACTGATTTGCAATTCCATTTGACGAGGTGGCCAAGCCCCTGCGATGAACAGGTAGCAAGGTACACTGTGCATTTTGGACTAAGAATGAAAGCTCAGTGGGCCGAAAATGGATTTTCATTCTCTGCCCCATCATATGAAAAATGCCACGACAATAAACTCCCAGCTCAGTGACATGGGGCTATAGCATTTAATGATTTCTAAACTCGATCTAATCTAAAGAGCTCTCTGCAGAATAAAAAACTAGATTAAAAACATACAAAAGAAAAGCTAAAGTGCAGATTGTCACCAAAATATAGTCTATAAAATCAAAACACAGAAAATACTTTTTACTCCAATAAACTGCTTACTGATGTTAAGTACAGAAGACATGCACTGGCAAAGCCAATAGGTCTTGTGTCTGAGAGACATATAGGTCTGTACAGCACTGTGGTTGTACAGTATATGTTTAAAGTTTTATTCTAAATTGCTATGAAACAGCCATTATTCTTTTGTTATTTATTAATGCGTGAGGGATGAGCTTTGTATTAAAATGTGAAATGGACGGGAAGTAGCAACATGAACAATGGCTGTCTAAAAAATAAGTATTATGATATGGTGAACACTGCACTTTTTATGGGGGTTGGCAGCGCTTAATGGAGAGAATGGGATGGGCAGAATTAGGTAATAGGTTAGAGTGATAGTAAATATGCATCATGTGTAGTGGAAAGGACCGTTTAATTTTAATTTATGAAATAATTTAATTTAAATTGATGGAAATGGTGCAAATTAATTAATGTGCATATGTAAAAAAGATGAATGAAATCTCCCCTTAACATTGCAAGGGAAGAGAAGTGTGAAGTACATTTTCTTATTTGAAAGGAAACGGAATGGGACAGAGTATGTGTATAACAGGAAAGCAGTTCCCCGAATGTGATAATGTGTGCTTGAGCTAAGAATAAATGCTATTTGTTTTTAAAAGCACAGCAAAAAGGGTGTCCTTGTAGCTCGTTTTTTTTTGGCAAAGTAAAGTTGAAAATAAAACTCAGGTTGTGGGTGAGGTGCAGTCACCAATATTGTTTAAAGCGGTCTAACTTGACATATGAAAGGCAGCATTGCTTGAGGTGGAATAAATTTACAGCTGAATGTGAATGTTGCCCTCTATGTCGCTTTTTTGGACATCCATAAGCTGAAATACGTGAAAGGTAACTTCTTCCTGTGTACCTTGCACACATCCTGTGTTTTTATATTCACAACCAGGGCTGGACTGGCCGTAGCGGGCACCAGGCATTTCTGTGAATGGCCGCCAGGGCAGGGGCCTGTTTTGGGCCCCTGGGGGGCCGTTTTTACAGCATAGCCTTCAATATCGGCCCGTAAGAAAATCGTCCGAAACCGGCCCTGGCAAACAGCACAGACGCATCCCCAACCCCTGGGGAGCCAGCCGAGCACTTTGCCAGGGCTGGTTTTGGTTCCCAGTCAGGCCCTGGTCACAACTATTGTTCAAAGCTGTCTAACAAAAGAATTGAAAGGCAACAGTCGCAAATATTGTTTAAAGCGGTCTAACTTAATAATTGAAAGGTAACATTTGCAGAGGTGGAATAAAGGTAAATTTAAAGCTGAATGTAAATGTTGCCTTCTTGGTCGCTTTTTGGACACCAATAGGCTAAAATAAGTGACGGGTAACATACCTTGGAAACGTCTTGTGTTTTTGCAGTTTCAACTATCATTTAAAGTGGTCTAAAAAAAGAATTGAAAGGCAGCATTGTTTGGGGGGAATAAAACTTATGTTGTGGTTGAGGTGCAGTCGCAAATATGGTTTAAAGCTGTCTAACCTAACAAATGAAAGGCAAGCATTGTCCAAGGTGGAATAAAGGTAACATTAAAGTGAAATGTAAATGTTGACTTCTTTGTCACTTTTTGGACACCCATAAGCTAAAATAGTGAAGGGTAATATTTTCCCACGTACATTGCAGACATCCTGTGTTTTTGCAGTCACCACTATTGTTTTGAGCTGTCTAACAATAGAATTGAAAGGCAGCATTGTTCGATGGGAATACAACTGATGTTGTGGTTGAGCTGCAGTTGCAAATATTGTTGAAAGCTGTTGAAACAGAACAAATGAAACGCAGCACTGCCTGCGGTGGAATAAAGGTAAATAAACAAGCACTCAAATGCAAGGTCCGTTTTGTTTGAAATGGGGGTGGGGTCGCACACTACTCACACACCGGCGGTGTCGCCCCTAAGGACTCTGGTCAATGTAGTAAAGTGTTCGCGATGCATCATCTTTCGATCTTCTGCTATCTTCGCTGTCTTCTCCATCCCTGGACACGTGTTTCGGGGTATTACCCCTCATCAGCAGGGATAGGCCGTGTACTGGGGTTGCCGATGGCTGCCAATATCTGCCAGGTATAGTACCACTCAGGCGCGTAGGTGCGGGATCCCAGGCTCGTCAGCCCGCTGCTCAAGGGAGCTTTAAAGTTACAAATGGGGGTGGGGCCGTTTTGTTTGAGATAAGTGCTTCCATGCTGCTTTGACTTGCAATATTAAGGGGGGGGGGGGGGGGGTATTCTGTTTTTTACATGTCCACATTAACTAATTTGCACCACAATCACAAGAAGTTAAGGCGCTGCTCGGATTTGAATGTGGTTCCCCAGCTTCAAAGACCACGGCTCAGCACATAACCAAACACATAGTAATGCAGGTCTCATCAGCTGCAAATAAGTGGCCTTTGAACCTGGGGAACCTGTAAAGTCCTGTTAAAAAGATGAATTAAATTTCCCACATAATTCTGCAAGTGCAGAGAGCATTGGAAGCACATTTTCTTATCTCAAAGGAAACGAATTACGACACAGTGTTTGTATAACAGGCAAGCAGTTCACTGCATGAAATAACGTGTGCTTGAGCTAAGACTAAACAAACATTTGTGTGTGTTTAAACACAGTAAGGATATTGCAGAGTGCAGTTGCAAATGGTGGTGAAAACAAAATAATAAAAATCAGACACAGGCATTGCAGACAACAGAGCCCGCTATAAAGGAGGCACTCTGTAGAGTGGCTTAACCCCTTCGCGGCGGCGGCTATTCCGCCGCAGCGCTAAGGGGGAGGCGGGGCCGCGCGGCGGTCCCGTGCTCGTGACGGAACCGCTCCGTCACGGCCCTAAGGTGAGCTGTGCTTGTGACGGAACGGTTCCGTCACGGACCCGCCCGCCCATTAGAACGTCAGCGCAGGCGCGGAATTCGCGCCGCCCAGGCGCGGCGAGCGAGCCGTGACGGAACCGTTCTGTCACCAGCACAGCCCACCCGAGGCTCGTGACGGAACGGTTCTGTCACGAGCATGGGAGGGGTTAATAAAAAAGAAAAGAATTGCTCCTAAAAGCACAAGCAGGGTAAGGACACAAGTATTTGGGCCATGCTCTAGGGGACAGTCTCATGCAAGAAGAGTGAACTGCCGACCGCGGAGCTGACCAGCAGAAAGCAAGGACTCAAAAGTGGCTTTGAAGCCATCCAATGGCACAAAATGGGTGGCCTCCAAGCCCACTAACTGGTAACAAAATGTCTTGGAGAGACATTTCATGTACAGTCTAAGCAAGACCTAAAAGCAGGGCCAGTGAGAAATGAAAATAGTGCCACAAGCACTAGGAAAAGTAAAAGGAGAAAAAGGCTAAAAAAGAAGAGAAAGGGAAGTTCGGAAAGGGTAAAAAGGGTAATAATGAGCTGGAAGCTCTTTCTTTTTTGCTGAGAAAGAAAAATGCATAAACCACCCACAAAGGTATATTTAAAATTCTAAGTAAGTTGCAAATACACTAATATTTAAACAGACCAGCCAAAGCATCAACTTTCATAGCACTCACTTAAATAAATATAGCAATGTGATCAGCAACATAAGCCAGGGAAAATTAAACACTCACTGAAGAAAACAGATGCCTTTGATAGTTACCTGAATTATTCGAGTTGCTGTGTTTTGCCGACTGCTCTTCGTTATTCTCTACAGCAGTGCGTTTGGACTTCTTCAACCAAAAAAAGAAAATATAGTGTGAGATTCACGTGGCTGTTCACACAGTAACTTCAGAAAGTTTCAATTCAATTCAAAAGTGCTTTATTCGAGTATTACTCATAAAAGCAGACAAACAAACACATAATAAAATCCTATTAAATTACAAAGTCAAATATGACTTAAGCACAATACACGTTAAAAAGACAGTTTAAAATTACATTTCATCCTGTTATTTACAGACAAAGGTGCAAAGTTCATATAATAAAAAGTCAATTTTAAAAGCAATCCAGTATCACTATTAAAAATCAATGAAAAATATTCGTTCATCAGATAACACCTCGCATGGGAACAGAGAATAGATGATCTAGCAGTCTCTGTTCAACTAAGCAGAGAGTAGTCACCCTACTAGCAATCTCTGCCTAATTACCCACGCCCACCCCAGGTACTTTGCAGTCGCTATAATAATCCAGTTTAAGGAGGTAGAATTAACAATGCGTAGAGCTACCATACTGCTTTTAGTACCCAGGTTTCTACACATTGGAGCCAACCAAACACGTCTGGGAGCAGAATATGCATTACAGGCAAACAAGAAGTGACCCAACGTTTCCTTTCCTTCCCCACAAATTGGGCAAATAGCTGGACCTCCATTTCTCCATTTTGATGTTAAGTTACTCAGAGGTAGAGAGCCAGCCCTCATTTGGAAAAACAGTTTCCTATCCATGGGTTTAGTTATAAGATCCCAATACATTTCAAACATGGGAAACAGTTTAGCTTCAAGGAAAGCAGTAGTCATAGACCCATTATTGTTACTAAGGAAACTCCTGTTTTCGACCTGTTCCCAAAAAAGATTTTTTATGAACAGCTTGGATGGGAAGGATGACCCAGTTGGATCGGACCACAATTCGATTAACCCTAGTTCACTTAATGCTATTTTTAGTGATCTAAACCATCTGATTTTATGGAATCGGTCTGCTTTGATGACATCAGCAAACCCTGCTGCATATTGTGACAACTCAGGGGTGGTCCAGATTCTACGCCAATATAATATCGGACGGAGTTTGCACATTGCCGAGATTTCCTTCCTGCCAAGGTCATATCTGAGAGGCAAAATGGGGCTGCTCTGTGGGGTTCCAGTTAGTTTCCGCAGGAAGTTATTCTCTGATGTCTGTAACTCCTGGAGATTTTCTTGCCCCCACATCTCTGCCCCATACAATGCTGACCCTATTGCCTTAGCCTCATATATGATCAGGGGAGGTTTAATTGGTTTGGTGAAAGATTTGCTATGCTCCTTAATGATGGTACCAGCCAGTTGTTTGTGTCTTAATATTGCAATGTTTAAATGATGGTTCCATCTATTATCATTTGAAATGTGGATCCCCAGGTAAGTAAAAGAATTTACTACATCGAGGCAACGCCCACTCATGGATATTTTGGATTTAAAATTTTTAGAAGGATTAAATACCATGAGTTTTGTTTTGGCTGCGTTTACCTCCAAGCCGTGGTCACTACAAAATTTGTCAAAAATTACCAATGCCTTTTGCAGACCGCTGGGGGATTTTGATAAAATTAAGGTGTCGTCTGCGAACATTAAAATAGGAACTTTTACACCTGCAAGTGAGGGAGCATCTACTGGCTCGGCTTGCATACGGGGAACAATTCCATTAATAAAAAGTGTAAACAATGTCGGTGCCATTGAACAGCCCTGTCGAACCCCACGCTCGACAGGAAAATCAATAGTATCGTTGCCGTAACCACCCCATTGAATTTTGGCATAAGTACCCTCATGGAGTCTCATGATCAAAGTTAAAATGGTCATCGGGACCCCCAGAGCAGCCAACACCTCCCACAATTTTGCCCTCGGCACCAGGTCGAATGCAGCCCGTAGGTCAACGAAAGCTGCATAGAGACTGCATCCACCCAGAACCACTGTCCTCCACTGTATCAATTGAAAACGGAAGACCTGGTCCACAGTGCTGGTTGCTCTGCGAAACCCAGCCTGAAAAGGAGATAAAACATTCTGCTCCTCTGCCCAATCAAGCAAGTTGTTAATGATTACACGTCCTACAACTTTTTGAACCGTGTCAATTAAGCTGATTGGGCGGTAATTGCAAGGTTGGGCGCGATCTCCCTTTTTATATACTGGGATAATGACAGCACCCCGCCAGGATACCGGGATTTCAGCGCCCCTAGCAATATGATTTAGTAGAAGGCAGATGTACTTACTCCACCTGTCGGTGTCATTTAGAAAGACATCCGCCGGGACTCCGTCAATACCCGGAGCTCGGCCACTGTGCACAGATTTCAGGGCAGACAGGACTTCGCTCTGCACAAAAATGTCTTCATCTGCGAACAGATAAGTTGGGCTGGAGCTATTATCAAACTGATCCCTGGAGGAGTACTGCTCGCTGAAAAATTTAACCCATGCATCATGGGAGACATTATTATTGGGAGTTTCTGGAGATCTATCGTGGCCCCATTTGACAATATGCCAAAATAGTCTAGAGTGTTTGCATTCACTAGCACATTTCAGTTTCTGCCAGTGGTCTTCGTCCCATTCTCTTTTAGCCCTAGCGATGCAGTTTTTATAGTGCTTCCTGGCAGATCGAATCTCACTCAAATTATTACTTTTGATTGCAGCTCCTAATTTAAATCTTGCTACCCTACAATCTTGATTGTACCACTTTGCTGATTTATGCGGGCGGGCCCTAATTTTATGTAAGGGTTTTAAGAAGAAACTTTTAACTTCATTAAAAAGAGTCGTGTGTGCTTTATTAATATCTTCATGTCCCTGTGAAGACCCAGCAATATTCTCCAGTGCCAAAATGGCCTTGTCTGCCGCTGCTCCTATCTTTTCTAGGACCTGCTGATCTGTCTTGACACCAGACCACCTTAACCTACGCATATTATTAGATGGAATGATCGTCGGGAGCACAAGTTGGTCACAAGGGGTTAGAGCAATTTCGTTAGATGTCCACCAGTTATGAGAGACACATAACGGGTCGTGGTCGCTTTCTGGCCTAGCTGTTACTACCATGTCACTGAGAGATGACCATATGGATATACTACAAATGACATAGTCAATGCGACTTTTACTTCGCCCGTTATTAAAAGTCATGGCGGGAACACGATCTGATTTGGTCCGACCATTCAAGGCTCGTAGCCCGTGCTCCAGACACATAGCGTTTAGGCCTAGGATGTCAGCCGTCCACCGAGTTATCGGTGGGGAATCTAGTGTGGGGATGTTCCAAAGCTTGTCTTCCTCAGCCCCGAGAGGAGAATCACCAGTGATGAGAGGTTCGAAAGTACGATTTAAATCGCCTGCAATTAGGATGTTTTTCCCTGCAGATTGTGTCTCAAGAAGATTAAAAAGACTCAGAAGAACCTCAGATTTACCTTTACTTCCACCTCTAACATAGATATTATAAATATCTATGGAGATGGATAGATCACTAGTCAATCTGATGAGCTGGATATCTTTTTGGTCAAGCTCCACACATTTTACAGTAATTTTTAAAGACTGCCTAATCCATATGATAAGGCCCCCCATCGGCCGCCCTTTAGGGCCCTTAATAGCAGGAACATGAAAATTTACATACCCCAAGGCAAAAATAGGATCGCACGCCCAGGTCTCTTGGAAGATGCAAAGGTCGTAATTATTAATAAATTCAAACCAATCAGCGCAATCCATCTTGGAACAAAGTCCAGCCACATTCCAGGACAAGAGATTCCCTGAATTAGATGTCGTAAGAGAACAGGGGTTTATAGTAGTCTTGTGTAACGTCCAACCCCCAATGACCTGATTTATGCTTTTTACATTCAGTGGCCCTGGTAAATCATCGGACGGATACCCCTGAGTACAATCTGTAGTTAAATTATTGACTGCATCAAAAGTTCTTTTGTCACGGAGGGGCAAGGGGATAGAGTTGCAAATAGATGGTTGTCAATCGCTATCATTTAAGTTAGACAATGCAGAAAAACGATTTTCCAACCCCAAACCCCAGTCCACTGAAGCGACATCCTTCCTCCCCCTCTTGGTCACAATGTTCCATTTGGTTCTCAAAATACTTGAGTTTGGGCCACTTCCCTTTCTTGGATAGAAGAAGTCCAAAGTCAATGGAACTATTGAGGTTGATCTCCGTTGTGGTGGTAGGATGTTAGGTAAGATGTTAGGCAAAACCCCAGGGTCAGAAAAATGTAGGACAACACACTCCCCTTTGAACTTTTTCTCCCTGTCCCCAATCCACTGGACCCTTCTTGCATTAACGAGCTCTTCAGAGAGTTGCTGTTTTCCCCATGGAGTGATTACCATGTTGTTGGTCAACCATGATAGAGATTTGTTTATTAAAGAAGATGTAGTTTCACACTCACCTTGAACCAAGGGAGGAACATTAGCAAGAACAAGTACCAATGGGGAAGCTTCAACCACAAGCTCGAAAGTCCCTTTTTCAATAGATGGGTCTTCAGCAGCAGGAGCAGGGATTGGGGCAATAAGAGAGACACCAGGAAAAATACTATTAGTTGCCATTTGGGGGTTTGGTGCAGGGGTAGGAGTGAGTCCACTGTTAGCTGCAGTTACTAATTTGCTCAGAGATTCCTCTATCTTGGCGGAGACATCTTCCAGGAGTTTACCTAACTCAGCCAAGGTTTTTTCCAGTAGCCCTTCCAGTCGATTAACCTCAGAGGTTAGCTTATCTATTTTGCTGACCAGAGGTTTAACCACACCTTTGATTTTAGTATCCATCATAACCAGTAGTTTATTAAATTGGGCATTTGAAAGTGTGACATAAGCCTCATTAGTGAGATTAAACTCCTCTTCCTCTGATTGTTTCCTCGGGAGGTTTACAACTTTGTTCTTAGCTGACCTTAGACACTCCCGTTTCCCCGGAACGGGTGATGGAGGAGAGATGGAGGGATCATGACTAGTGGTTATCTCTGTCAGTACTTCGTTAACGCTAAGGTCTTCAGGTCCAGCAACAGTACCACTAGGCTGTATGAATATAGTATCCGGAAGTGAGTCGGGTATTGCACAATTTGTGCTGTTATTAATCTGATGGCCAAAGGGATCATCTGACTCAATATCAATTAAGAGAGATTGGGTGGATGAGTCTATTCCCAAAGATGCTCTCCTGCCAATGTTAATTTTTTCTACAACTTGTACCAAGTAGTTCTCAATAGAATTGCTAGGAGTGAGTAACTTTTTAGGAGGCATAATACTCTTTGCACACAACCAAAGTTGAAAACTTACGATAGAATGTGCCGGGATGATGAAATGCGCAGAAGCGTCGAAATCAGGACAACAAACCAAGAGACCAAGCCCAACCCAACCCTGGCCAACCTCGGACGGCCTCAGACGGCCCGCCCTTTGCCCGGGCTTAGCCCGGCGCCGTCCGCGCGCGTCCGCGACGCGTAGGTGGCTCCCCGATTAAGTAGCGCCTCCGGGCTGGAAGTCACCGCACTGCCCTCTGGGAGCTGTAGTCTCCAGCCGCCGCGATGGCGTGGAGCGGCGAGACCACAGCGTCAGGGCCCCAGGTGCGGTTTGGCGTCCGGTCGGCAAGATGGCAAGATGGTCTCCCAGCGTCTCCCTGTGGCTGGTTAGCGGCAAGGTTTTCTCCCCGTAGCAGGTAAGCGGCAAGGTTGTCTCCACGCTCCACCGAGGTGGCTCCCCGATTAAGTAGCGCCTCCGGGCTGGAAGTCACCGCACTGCCCTCTGGGAGCTGTGGTCTCCAGCCGCCGCGATGGCATGGAGCGGCGAGACCACAGCGTCAGGGCCCCAGGTGCGGTTTGGCGTCCGGTCGGCAAGATGGCAAGATGGTCTCCCAGCGTCTCCCTGTGGCTGGTTAGCGGCAAGGTTTTCTCCCCGTAGCAGGTAAGCGGCAAGGTTGTCTCCACGCTCCACCGAGGTGGCTCCCCGATTAAGTAGCGCCTCCGGGCCGGAAGTCACCGCACTGCCCTCTGGGAGCTGTAGTCTCCAGCCGCCGCGATGGCGTGGAGCGGCGAGACCACAGCGTCAGGGCCCCAGGTGCGGTTTGGCGTCCGGTCGGCAAGATGGCAAGATGGTCTCCCAGCGTCTCCCCGTAGCAGGTTAGCGGCAAGGTTGTCTCAGATTATTATTTTAATTTTACATGTTCTGGGTTGATTTGGCACCTTACTTGAAGCCACATGTTCCCACTTAAAGGAAATTGCAGGTCAGGGTCGCAAGACATTCTAATAGAGCTCTTCTAGCTGGCAATTATGTAGTTAATATTTTGAAAAAGTGTGCCTATGACAGCCTTTATTCAGGAAATTGAAGAAAAAAAAAAAGTGATGGAAGCAATGCTTCAATTAATTTCAGCTACTGGGGAACACTCTGGCCACTTCCAGACCATTGCTTTTCACCCACTAAGCAAATCTAGACATAGCTAGTCATGCATAAGCCAGTCTTCAACCAGCTCCAATTAGAATAGGCTGATTCTCCTCCTCAGGGAAATACAAGCCAGCCACTCTAGACCCATCTTGGCCTATATAGGCATCACCAGTGAGGTATAGCATCATTTCTAGGGCACAGCGACCACCTATGTCTTGACATAACAGTTGCACTTGCAAAAAAAAAAAAAAAAAAAAAAAAAAAACAATGTTTGAATTAATCTCAGCCAGTGGTGATCACATGGATCCACAGTCGAGACAATTTTTTTCAGCCCACTATGCCACTGTAGACAGAGACTTCCCATATGCAAACCAGACATGGTCCTGTTTCAATAGGAACAACCTGAACTGCTTCTGGGAAGACCACTCTTGATAATGGACTGCTACAGTGCTGTGCAGTATACATATGATTGTGGTGGGTGTGATTTACTCCTCCACATAATAGTAAAACTTTGCATTGTTTATGAATATTTCTGAAATAGTAGTTAGTAGAAATCCGTAAGAAAGCTCAACGTCCTTTTAATTTTAAAGCAACCGCAACTCACACTCAGATTGTGGGAGAAAGCAATGGTCGGGTAGATGGCTACTATGAATTTGGACACTCATTTCTCCACTACAAGGAGGGGCAAGGAAACCGAGGTTAAGAAATGGAAGAACATTGCATTTTAAAGTCAAGTATTGCTCTATCTAGAGCTAAAACTGCTATACTGTTACTTCCATTCATTTGACTAATTTGCTGGAAGATTATGAACATCAAGGAAAGCATAGGGATATGTGTCAGACATGTTGAGAGGCCAAAGGGCTTTGTGCATCTTATCCTATGGGTCTGAGCCCAAACTAGAAGGTTTCAGTTGAGCCTTCCCCCTTGGATCCGAAACAGTAAGCAGTGGCTGAGTTGTGCCTCTGTCCACATCCCCAGCCAGTCTCATAACTTTGTTTTCTCCGGGTGTATATCTAGAAACACTGGACCATTCCGAATGATTCGCAACTCGGAACGGTGCCCTAAGAATGTCAAAATTACTGCAGAAGTATGTAACGTTTCTTACACCCACGCCTGGCTTCCTGAATTGTAAAGTTGGCAAAGATTCTTAAGCAGGCAATAAATGGGAGTAGGGGAGCAGAAATCAGTAGCAACCATTATCTGTTCACTCAGCTGTAAGGGGTTTCTGCAAAACTATTTTGCAGCCAAGTTTCAAGAAGAAGCAATGCTTGTTACCATCAGGCTACAATGACTTTACAATGACACTGCTGTGTAAGGAAAGGAAGCATATATTCAACAAGTAATGCATGGTGCAGCTAAGTTCAGAGTGAAAGTGGACTGTTAAAGTGTTTAATGCAGTGTGCTTTAAACAGGTGTGTCTTCAGCTCTTTTTTAAATTGGAGCAGGGATGAAGCGGTTTTGATGGATATGGGGATATTGTTCCGCAGGCTATGTGCATCACTAAAGAAATGCTAGGAAGGGCTGTCTACTACACCCATTGTCACACTCTATTAGGATGGAAGCAGTCTTAGTTCCATTCAAATGTCAAATAACAGCTGGCTGGTTAAGTTCTTTCCAATGCTCCAGGCTTGGCCAACTTTTAATGTCCTTAGTCCATTAAATTTGATAATAAGAGATTCACATTATTTAGCAATTATGGATACTGCTGGGCTGCCTCTGCAGAAGGTTGGTTCAGGGATTAGGGGGTGCCGCAGAAGCATCCGAGGGTCATGCAAGTAAGTTCTGTGAAGTTTAAGTGTGAGCCATGCGTCAGGTGAGCTCTGGAGTTCTGCTCCAATTACAATGTGTTCCTTGAAGTTGTTGCAGATGATAACCGTGACAGCCACTACCCAGTGGCTTTGGTTCCCTTTAAATAGGGGGAGAGGGGGAACGAGAATCTCAAGTTCTTTGAGGGTAGCTGCGAGTCTGTCCATACCTGTGGACTGTCTGCTTAGCAATGACCTGGAGCATACCGCCGAGAAGGAGGTGGAGTTCGGGTCTCACTTGGAGATGTTGGGGTTTCCGAAGTGGATGTGACTAACCACACGGTCCACGGCAGCCCAAGAGGGTAGTCAAGAGGACCTGGAGCCTGGAAGAATAGGCCAGGTGCCTACTTGAATATTTGTCAAGTAATACGTGAGACACAGTGGTCTCTGAATGACTGAGCTTCAAAGGAGATTGAGCACCCCTCTCCTTCTTACATTTTTGAAACATGTCTGCTGCTGCGGTAAACTGAAAATCTGGCCCAAAATACCCAAGGAAGTATTGTAGACCATAGATTATAGGTGTTGCATAATTACACTAAAAAAAACAGCTCGAGTCAATGCAAACATTTTTTTAGGTTCCAGGTGGTAATATGATAATGCTAAATAAGCTAAACGTTTGTGTTTTGTTAATACTTCGCTATGCCCTTCACTAGCAAATGTATTGGTGCTTTATTGTCTTTTGTGAGCTCCTTGTTCTGCTTGGTCATCAATTTTACCCTGATAAATTTACCCTAGGAAATAGTTCCATACTTACTTTTAAATTAAGAAAGTATGTGAAAATTTGCCAAAAACATCATAGACCTAACAGCCAAAAAATCCAACTATTTGGGAAAGAAGCGAACAAAGAATCTAAGCTACAGAAACCTTTCTTAAAAATGTAGATTCTTTGCTCAATCCAGCTCCCACCTTTTTGATCAAGCAGAGTGATGAACACGAGTGCTTTCCTCGCTCTCCTTGATTAAACAAGGTGGGAGCTGGCTTAAAAACAAGTACCCTGGCCCCATACGCCAGTCATTTGACTGCATCACTTCCTTCAACGTGGTCTTTCTCATGTCTGTTAAGTACAATTATTTGTGGTCTCATTCTTCCAGTATTTGTGCGACTAGGTCTCTTGAGAGAGTCATAAATAATTCCTGAGATAACCATCAGCCCAAGTATTGACAATGCAGAGTGACCATGAAGAGGGAATTAATTACTAAAGCCTAGGCTGTTACCTCGTTCTGTCAGTTACTGAAAACAGCAGACTTGTAAACGAAAGACTTTAACCCCTTCCACGCTCATGACGAGCTGGGCTCGTCATGCAGTAGCCTCCTGCTACGCTGATGACGAGCCCAGCTCGTCATGAATAATGATGTTCATGGATTTCCAGCACAGGGGAAAAATCCCCATAGCATTCAAGGTGTGGTGCGAGTTAGAGAGCACATGTGATGTGTAGCAGGCCCCTGAAGTGATTACTGGCAAACAAACAGTCATTGCACTAATACCTTACACTGCAGCTAGAGATGGAAATGTTAACACAGTGTCTAAAGGGATCACAGAAAAATGAAATCTATCTTTGTCATTTGCCACCAATGCTTTTACCTCAAAACTACCCCCAGTAACATATACAAGAGTGGAAGTAACATGAATCATGGAGCTTCAGCCTTCTACCCAAATGTAGAAGCAAACGATGACTCACACACTAGTTCAAAATCATCCACCTGTAAAATTCTCAAAAAAGGGAAAGAGGAAAGGTACAGGCCAAAAGCAAAAGTTCAAGACCTTATTAGAGAAAACGAGAAATATAGGGGCCCATTAGGATCTCGGGCGGATTTGCCACCACCCGCATGGCAGTGGCGATCCGCCCGAGATCCGTCCCCGCCCGCCACCCATTTCCACCCCGCCATATTACTATTCCGCCCGGTCAGCAAGTCGAGGCAGAAAAGATTTGAATATGGTGGCGGTGTCTGTTAGACACCGCCAGCCATATTACCATGGGGGCGGAAACATGCCTTTCCGTGGCGGCATTGCCGCCACGGAAAGGCATGCAGGAATTGCTTGCGGGGGCCTGTTGCAGGTCCCCAGGGACTCTGGGGGATGCACATGCGGGGTAACTATGGTACCCCCCTGCAGTTACATGCACAACATGTCAGGCACTGCGCGGTGCCTGCCATGTTGTGCATGGAAGTGCACGACATGCCTTCCTGGCATTATGGCGGGCGTTGCTGAGTGCACCGCCCGCCACAATGTCTGGAATGCAAGATGCGCCCGCCACTGTGGCAGGCGCATCCTAATGGCCCCCACGGGACCACCCCCCCTATGGTGGGCGGTCCCATTTCACCGTAGGATGGCGGGCGAACAAGGTCCGCCCGCCATCCTAATGACCCCCATAGTCTTTATAAAATGGCTTTTAACCAATGTGTCCTGAATTGTGGGAGGCTTAGAGCCGTAAAACAATTTTCCAGCTCCAGGACAGGACTCCCACTTGAACTATTCTTACAAGTTACTGGTAAGGCTTGAGGAGCGGATTAGTGATAATGTAAATATTGGTTGTGGTAGCACAACCCCTCAGTAACGTTGAAGAGCTGCATGTAGTTAGGTATGGATTGTATAAGTATCAAAATAGTTCTTTCAATCCTCACTCTCCTAAAAAGCCTATCTATTTAGGAGATGCTGCTCGGTCTGATGATTAAAGACTAAGGACTCGCTGTCGATAAGAAGAATGAACAACTGTCTCTCTTTTGGCACCCCCTTTGCAATTAGATTGGCTACATGCTTTAGACGAGGGATACTGATTTTCTCTCACTTAATCATCTCGGTTTAGGTCTTTCTTTTGTGGGATCTTGCTTACCTTCTTTTCCTCAAGATACTTCAGTTTGCATGACTGTATTTTACTCAACTAAGTTTTAAAAATCAGAATCTAATTTGCTTCTTTTAATGTCCGTAAATGAAGACTAATGACCTACAGGCCACTGGCTGTTTTTGTTTAAAAATATGTGATCATGGTGATGCTATTTTAAATCCTACTGCATGTGCAGGCTCCACATCTAGAAGGAATGATTAATGCCCACTTGTTAAACAAAAAAGTTGCAGTAGTGTCAGTACGGTGCGGCAGCACCACCTTGCTGTTAAGGAGCTAGAGTGAGACACCTGAATAGTGCTTTCAGCTCTAAATTACTAGGGTAGAGTTGCTTTCACTCAGCTGGCCATGACAAGGAGTGCACATGAGGTGGCCTATGTTCAAGAAGCCTATGGTGACCTTTAAGCCTGATAAGCTGGTGGTGATTATAACTTGTCTTGCTTGGGTGGAACCTTTCTATAAATCTTTTTACTAGAAGGTCTCCCCAAGAGCATCTTACTCTAAGCCCTTGCACAGAATTGCCCAGGTAACCTAGAGTCTAAACAGACAATTTCTATCACTAACTCAATGTGGTCTGTTTTTATAAAGTAGTGAGATTTTTACTCCTCCAGTTGATGAAAGTATATTACTGATTAGAGGCAATGAAAATGACTGGCAATTACAGAACTGGAATCCCCACAAGTGAAAGGAACTAAAGACAGGAATGCTAACACGCATAGCCATAAAAACTACAAATAAGTAGAAGTAATTGATCATTCCAGGCAAGTGTAAAAAAAAAACATTCTCAAGGGGTTGAAACTGGTATGGAATAAAGAGATCTAGGATAAGGCGTAACCAAAAGTGTATTTCCACAGTTACGTTCTTGAAGCAGAGGCGTGGAGTTCTGTATAGTTTCAGTTTAATGGCAAGGAAGTAAATATTGGAACTTTATCCAGGATCTGTTTGAGGATCCAACTGAAAGGTGTTAGTTGCTGCGTTTTGGATAAATATCATCTTGGTAATCTTTGTAATGGACTGTTTGATTACTGGGTGCGCTTCAACTATAAGTACTATTAGTCAATGATGGCCATGAGGAACTGTGCTGTGGTTGGATCAGTCTTGCATCATCGGTGTAAAAGTATGTCCCGTTAGTGCTTCTCCTGAGGCATGTACAATGACCCATCTAGAACCACAAATTTCAAAACAGTGAGCCCAACATCCATAACTCTTGTGATGGCTTGCTTGATCACATCCCATGTTTATGTGCAATGTGTCTTATTTCTGCACCGGGACACGTCCATGTTTGACTCTCCCAGCGAAGATCTAAAATCTGGTTGATTCATTCTACATCTTCATGCTTCAATGTTGGTAGGTCTTGTGAAAAGTTTGCATTTTGAAAGGCCTTTTTTACTTCAAAACATACTATACTCTTCATTTGTATGCAGTAGGATAAGTACTGATGTACCAGTACTTTTCCTGTCCCAACGTTGACTGATACTATGCTTGACAGTGCTAGTGGGTAAGTGTCAACACAGAGAGAAATATGTTAGTAAACTAAGCACACCTAGAAATTTAGCTATAACTAATCCAAATGCTTGAGAAAAATCAGTGGATACCAAACAAAGAACAAGTTACAAACCCTTAAAAATAAATGTTTTTTTACAGTCATCATACAATCTTGCTGCAGATTCATCCTCAAGGAATATGTTGAGGCATCAGCCTGTATCTGGCACATATTCATGCAGTTCATTTATCTGGTACCAGGGAGTGCCTTTTCTGCACACAGAACATTTTGGCTTTTACAGTCTGATGTGTGGACAGCACAGTAATGTCTGTCTGTGGGCCACAACCACAGCTATGTGCTTTCACAACAAAGATCCTTCTCACTTGTTGTTGAAGTGTATTGCCATTATATTTTATATACGTGAAAAACTGGCACCAATGAGAGAATTGCGATGAGGTCAAGTCAAAAAGTGAGCGCCTCTAAACTGTTTACTTGAACACTGACCTACCTTGTTCTCTAGAGCAGTGAAGGACCCCAGCCAAGATAAGTTGCATGTACCACAATGGTCACTTGCAGCAATATAAGGCAGAATGGTTCCACAAAGGCAGACTATAATCACACAAGAGGCTATGCCAATTTTGAGACAAAAGCCTCCAATGCAAGTTGTTTCACTGTGCCTCGAGATGTCACTGAAGAAAAGACCTTACTTTAAGCCTCTACTAAGGAACTAGGAAAACATAGAAGGCAATAAAGCCCGGCAAACAAAAAAAGAACTACATAATGTAGAATGTTGGTGTAAGGTGGAGAGGCCATCAAACCCCCAGAGCAGGAAAACCACACCCCCGAGTGGGGATTCATCCTGTGACCCCCCCCTCTTGTTTCCACAGCGTAACGACTGGAGACGTCCGATAGACCCAGGCAGCTCACGGGACGAAGACGAAGTAGACGGCGGCCCCTTTAACTGGGAGAACCTGGAAGAGGAGGAGGAGCCACCAGCAGCGTCAAATACGGAAGTCGACGGCACACAGGTGTGCTTGTTCACCGGAGGAGTTGAAGGCGAGCGTGGAGTTGGAGAGAGCAGGGAAAGAAGAAGACGAGGGAAGAAGAACCGAAGTAACATCAGCGGAAAGGAGGAGAAGAGACCCGTTGGCGGCGCGGGAGCCAGGAGGCCATCGGCACCACGAGCCGCCCAGCCGCACGCCAGGAGGTGTGTGGCTAACCGAGGTACGGAGCCGCATAGCGGGCTGGATAGAGAGAAGGGGGAGGTCCGTCCCGTGACCTAAGACCCTGTGGAGAAACCCGGTTTCCCCTCCCGTCACTTTCCCCGTCCTCACACTCGATTGTACAGTACCACGACTGGTGATCCCTCACTCCCTTTTCCTTGTATTGATCCCGAAAGTGGGCGAAGGACTGAATTCTGTCCTTTCTTCCTTTCCTTACATACCGCTGACTTACCACCATCACGGAGGCGGAGGAAGTGCGTTCCCGAAGAAGCCCTCGACGCAGCCCCAGGGACGAGAGCACCCGCCCACAAAGGAGAACCGTCAGAAGCAGATCACCTCGGAGGCCCCCGTGGAGAAAGACTTGTACTGACTTTTTGTTTGCACAAATAAAACACACTATCCCAAAAACACGCCTCTTGCCCTTCCCTGTGCAACCCGCTACAGTTGGCAAAACAGAATAACTATATTATAGATGCTGTCTATCAGTGCTTGTACAAGGAAGACATTTCCAAAAGTTGTATCTGAGAATGAGATACACAAACTTTTCATAAGGGGGTCCAAGGGAATGAATATGCTACTTACCAGTATGCATCTGTTCTTGGCATGTAGGGCTGCTAACATTCATATCTATTGCATAGATCGCTGCCTAGTGTTGGGTCCGGATGATTGCACATTGTTGTCCTGGAAGAGTCTTCGAAGTATCATGAGATAGGTGGCTCCTCCCCTGGACTACAGTGCGCATGGGCATCGACTCTATCCCCAGATTGTTTTTAGCCATTGTGGCAAAGATGGAGTGCGATAGAGTAAATGATGTCCATGCTAGTGATGAAATGCATGAAGTAATCTGCAGCTGCCACAGGCGCCGGGGAGGAGGGTGGGCGATATGAATGTTAGCAGCCCTACATGCCAAGAACAGATGCATACTGGTAAGTAGCATATTCAGTTCGAGGCATGTGGGCTGCTAAATTCATATCTATTGCATAGAATATATAGCAGTCCCTCCATTAACGGCGGCCGCCCGTGCCAGCTGCAGAAGTCTGAAATAGTGTTTTGAGAACAGCTTGTCCTACAGCTGCCTGCTGTTTGGAATGTACGTCTACGCAGTAATGCTTGGTAAACGTATGTGGTGTGGCCCACGTAGCTGCTCTGCAAATGTCTTCCAAAGGAATGTTTCCCAGGAATGCCATGGAGGCTCCTAACTTGCGCGTGGAGTGTGCTCTGGGTGGGATTGTTAAAGTGCGTTTAGCTTTTTGATAGCAAATCTGAATACATTTAACGATCCACCTGGCTATTCCTGCTTTGGAAATGGGGTTGCCCTTGTGCTGAGCTGAAAAGGCAACGAATAGTTGTTGTGTTTTCCTAAATGGTTGTGTTCTGTCAATATAGTACATCAATGCCCTCTTAACGTCCAAGGTATGGAGCATTCTTTCCGCCACAGTTTCAGGGTTAGGAAAGAATGCGGGCAGTTCAATTGTCTGATTGACGTGAAATTGTGACACCACCTTTGGAAGGAACTTGGGGTTAGTGCGGAGCACCACTCTGTTGGAATGAACTTGAATAAATGGCTCTTGTATTGTGAGCGCCTGTAGCTCACTAACACGCCTGAGAGACGTGATGGCAATGAGGAAAGCCACTTTCCATGTCAAGAATTGAATCTCACACGAATGGAGAGGCTCAAAGGGTGGACCCATCAACCTAGTGAGGACCACATTGAGATTCCATACTGGAGCGGGCGGTGTTCTGGGAGGAATGACCCGCTTTAGTCCTTCTAGAAAAGCTCTAATTGCAGGCACCCTGAAAACAGAGAGGTGCTGCCTGTTCTGAAGATAAGCTGCTATGGCTGACAAGTGTATCCGAATGGAAGCGTACGCTAGATTGCATTTGTAAAGATGTAACAAGTAGCAAATGATGTTTGGAATGGATGCATCTAGCTGATTAATGTTATGCTCTGTACAGTAGATGACAAAACGCTTCCATTTTGCTGCATAGCAAGCTCTGGTAGTGGGCTTTCGTGCCTCTCTGATGATGTCTATGCATTCAGGAGGCAGATTAAGGTAGCCAAACTCTAGGACTTCAGGAGCCAGATCGCCAGATTGAGCTGTTGCGGGTATGGATGCTGAATGTCGCCATGGTTCTGCGTCAAGAGCCGGGGCGAGAGGCGCAGTCTTTGATGCGGCACCACGGATAGTTCTAGAAACGTGGTGTACCATGGTTGGCGTGCCCACGTTGGAGCAACCAGGATGAGCGTCATCGAGTGTTGCTTTAGCTTTCTTGCCACCAGCGGGATGAGAGGTGCTGGGGGAAAAGCGTACGCAAATTTGCCTGACCAGTTCATCCATATCGCATTGCCTTGCGATTGTGGGTGAGGGAACCTGGCGGCAAAGCTTTGGCATTTTGCGTTTTCCCTTGTGGCAAACAGGTCTATCTCTGGATGACCCCACTGCTGGAAGTACGGGCGGAGTACTGATGGATGTATCTCCCACTCGTGCATTTGATGGCTGTACCTGCTGAGCAGATCTGCCATCTGATTGTCCTTGCCCGGGAGGTGTTCCGCCATGAGGAACATGTTCCTCTGAATGGCCCACTTCCACATGCTCGGAGCCAGATGAGACAGCTGTGGAGAGTGCGTACCCCCCTGCTTCTGGATATAGTACATGGCAGTCATGTTGTCCGTCTGGATCAACACGACTTTGTTGCACAGATGTACCTTGAAGGACTAGAGTGCCATGAAGATTGCCATCAACTCTAGATAGTTGATGTGCATCTTCTTTTGCTGTGTCGTCCATAGTCCCTGCACCGTGTAGTGGAGCACATGAGCTCCCCATCCCTGGAGAGAAGCGTCCGTCGTCATGATGATCTGCGGCACAGGCTCCTGGAACGGTCGGCCCTTGCAAAGGTTGTGTAGATTCCACCAATGCAGAGAGCTGTATGCCCGACCAGTCACCAACACTAGGTCTTTCAATTGTCCTTGAGCCTGTGTCCACTGATGCGCCAAGCATTCTTAGAGCGGACGCATATGCAACCTCGCGTGCGGGACTATGAAGATGCAGGAGGCCATCATGCCTATCAACTGCATAAACACTCTCGCTGGGAGTGATTGTTGCGGTCTGAACCTCTGGATGAGCGACTGGCTGTTGTCGATCCTCACCTGGTTCGGCTGAGCCGTAGCAGTCAGAGTATTTATTGTCGCGCCCAGATACTGCTGCACATGGGCTGGCTGAAGGTGCGACTTGGGATAGTTCAGTGAGAACCCCAGACTGTGAAGGAGGTGAATTGTGTGGGACATGTCTGCGGCGCACTGCTGTTCCGACTTTGCGTGAACGAGCCAGTCGTCTAGGTAAGGGTAGACATGTATGTTCTGTCTCCTGAGGTGCGCCGCCACAGTCGCCAGACACTTTGTGAACACCCTGGGGGCAGTGGTCTCTCCGAAGGGTAGGACCTTGAACTGGTAATGCTTGTTTTGTATGGTGAACCTGAGGTACTTTCTGTGGGATGGGTGGAGTGGTATGTGAAAGTAAGCATCCTTGAGGTCCAAGGTTGCGAGGAGGTCTCCCTGGCTTAACAATGGAAGAACCTGCTGCAGTGTCAACATGTGGAAGTGTTCTGAGAGTATGTACAGGTTGAGGGGGCGTAGGTCCAGAATGGGTCTGAGCGAGCCGTCCTTCTTTGGGATTAAGAAGTACAGGGAATAAACCCCTGTGCCCTCTTCCTCCACCGGCACGAGCTCTATTGCGCCTTTTTGCAGCATTACGAGAACCTCTTGCTGCAATAAGTGCAAGTGCTCCGCTGACATAGGTCGTTGTCTTGGGGGTATGTTGGGTGGAGTGGACGTTAACTCCAAACAATAACCGAACTGGATAAGTTTCCTCACCCACCTGTCTGTGGTGATGGACGTCCAGACTGGCAGGAACTGTTGGAGTCTCCCCCCGAAAGGTGTTGGATGGTCGGGGGGCAGTGACAGGGAGTCACTGTTTGTTAGCAGCAGAGGAACGGGAACTATTGTTGCCTCTGCCTCTGCCCTTGGCGCGGTTTCCTCTGTAGCCACCTCTATTCTGTTTGGGGTAAGAGGCCTGGGCGCCTCCTCTATTGAAACCTGTCTGCTGTGCCAAGTGACCTCTGGTAACACCTCTTGCGCTTGAGCGACGAAAAGTGTTTCCCCTGTATTGCTGAGACTGAAGAGCACCCATGGACTTAGCTGTCTCAGTGTCTTTTTTAATCTTCTCAAGGGTGGTGTCAACCTCTGGGCCAAACAGTCTGTCTGGATTGACGGGTTGGTTGAGGATAGTTGTTTGGATCTCGGGCTTGAAGCCTGAGATGCGTAGCCACGCCTGACGCCTTAGCATAACACTAGTGTTCACCGCTCTTGCCGCTGTATCTGCAACATCAAGCGCACATTTAATAGCAGCATTAGAAATGAGCTTGCCCTCCTGGACCAACATTTCAGCTCCTTCTTTGAACTGGTCTGGAAGGTGCTGCAAAAGTGTTTCCAAGGTGTCATAATGCGCCCTATCATATCTAGCCAGCAGAGCTTGTGTATTGGATATGCGCCATATGTTTGCGGCCTGCGCTGCCACCCTTTTGCCCCCTGCCTCCAGCACTTTTGACTCTTTATCCGGGGGAGGAGCTTCACCCGTTGTCTGTGAATTCGCCCTCTTGCGGGCATTGGAGACGACCAAAGAGTCTAGAGGCAACTGGCCACGAATATAAGCAGGGTCCCCAGGTGCCGGTCTATTTCTTTTCTATACGTGGGTTGACCACCCTCGCCCGGGTGGGTTCTTTGAAAATGTCAGTGGCATGTTTGAGAACCCCTTTAAGCATTGGCAGTGTTTTAACAGTTTTCTCCGATGCAGAGAACGTATCGAACAAAAAGTCAACCTCCACAGGGTCGGCATGCATCTCCACCTTGTGATTTGCAGCTGCCCGTTCAATCAAGGCATTAAATGCCGCCGAGTCTTCAGTAGGAGAAGTCTTTATCCCATACAGCTGTGGGTCACCAATCACCTGTTGGTCACCCTGGTCACCAGTGTCCACCCAGGAGTCCTGCTGCTCATCAGGGTCATTATTGGCAGGGAAGTTATACTCCTTATTTTGGTTATTTCCATCCCCATCTGAGTAAGTGGGTGAAGGTGTTGGACTCCTCCTAGGCTGTTGAGGAATGGGTTCCACAAGGTCCGGAGTATCAGGTGCAGGCCTCTTCTTCTTTAGAGGGATTACATAGGAGTCCACTGGCTGGGATGTAATTTTCCTTTTGTAGAGCATTAATGTGCCAGTGTCGGCGTCGATAAAATGCTCCGATTCATCCTCCTGCGAAAGTGGTCGAGCAGAGCTTCCACTACGCTGATTCTGCCGCAGCCCCTCCGAGTCATCGGGCACCGTACGAGGTGCGAAAGCCTTCGGCGCCACCTTCGGCGGCAGAGTATAGAGGATCGGCGTCGAAGTCTTCTTCGGTGGAACAGTCGCCTTCGGGACCGAGGGCGTTGGCGGCTCCGACGCTTTGTCCCGTATTCTCTTCAGGGAGTCCGCGACCTGCTTAGTAAAAGAAGCGGACGGCTTAGTCGATCCGACCTTGGGCTTCGATCCGCCACCAGGGGATGATCCGAGCGTCGACGACTTCTGTGCGTGCGCGGACGCACCCTCGACAGTCTGGGCCTTAGGCGTCGACGCAGCCGGCTTTGGATCGGCAGATTTTTCCCTTTGCGTCGGTGTACCAGACTTTGGCTCGGGGACCTTCTCCGACGGCCTTTCGACCGGCCGCGTGCCCGTTGGCGCAGTAGCCTTGGGTGAAGGGGTCTCGGCAGACTTCTTCGACGTGGACACCACCACCTTACTCGACACAGTGTCGACGACCTTCTTCGAGCTGGCCTCTTTGGCCCCTTTGGGTGCCTTGTCGTGTTCGACAGCCTTTTTCGGTTTCGAAGCCACCGAAGACGACGGTTTCGAAGGTGTCTCTGCCGTCTTCGGTTTCGATGGTGTGTCGGCCATCTTAGATGACGTCGAAGCCGATGGTTTCGGTTTTGTTTTCTGTAACGGAGGCTCCGCTGAAATGTCTGTAGCCGGGCCAGAAGGCGGGGCCGAGGACTTAGGGTGAGGGTCATGGGTAAGGCCGAGTGGCGATCCCGTGACCAGAGCCTTAGTTAGTGCACGGACGGGGCATAGCTCTTCCTCCGAGCTATCTTCCACGGCCCCATAAACTTCCTCGTCGTCCCCTACCTCCTCGACGTATTCTTGTAGGTCCAGGCCCTCAACGGCTTCTCCGTAGTCGGCCTCGACCTCCGCCGATGGAGGCGAGATCTGAAGCTGCAGCTCTAACTCATTAGCTTCGGGGTCGTTGAAGATGTCTACAGGTTCCGGTGCCGATCGCTGGGCCTCGAGGCGCGCCACGCGCCGAATCTTGAGCGTCTTCTTCGACCTGAATTTCGAACAGGCCATACAGTTGGCCTCGTTGTGGTCCGGCGACAGGCACTTGTTGCATACAGGATGCACGTCGATGTGTGGGTACTTCGAACCGCACACTGGACACTTTTTGAACGGACTTCGTTCCATAGTAGTTTTGTCGGGGTCTTGCTGCGTCGAAGGGCCTCGATGCCGAAGAGTCACGCGACTCCCCAGAAAACCGACTCGAAGAGTTGGAGTATACACGAGAACCGAACGCCAACAATACCGACGAGGTTAGAAAGCCTTTTGGCCTTTAGAGAACTGTTTTTACCGATTCCGACAAGAGACGTCGAAATCACATCCGAACCCAATGGCGGAAAAAAACAATCTGGGGATGGAGTCGATGCCCATGCGCACTGTAGTCCAGGGGAGGAGCCACCTATCTCGTGATACTCCGAAGACTCTTCCAGGACAACAATGTGCAATCATCCGGACCCAACACTAGGCGGCGATCTATGCAATGGATATGAATTTAGCAGCCCACATGCCTTGAACCTTATTTTTAAAGACCAAGTAGTATTCTGTCCCCAACCTACAATACGTAACCCCACAAGGAAACTACTGGTCTATCGAAAAAGAAAAAAAAATTGAGGCAAATGTAGAGTCTGTGTCGTCACCACAACCTGTTCTTAATTAGGAAGGAATCCCATCAGCCCACCAAGTGGCATAACTTCATCATCTGGGATTAGTTGTTACTAGTACAACTGGCGCAGCTCACCATGCGAAATGGAAAGCTGCACGGGGCCATAACACCAGTGATGGATCAAGCCACACCTTGTTTTTTTGGGTGAGTGGTGCTGAATAAATTTGCAGTGCTTCAAAAAATAACAGAATAAGGGTGCAATTTAAAATTGACTACTACAATAACTATGAATACTTTAATATGCGCTATCACAGTGACAAATCTAAAAACAGCGTGTTGATAGTTTGACAGAATAACTATCAATTGTTGGTTTAACAGGTCTACATGTTTCAGCCGTTTTGGTTGATTTTAAACCTATTGGCTTTCTTCAGGACCATAACATACACTACTGCAAATGTGACAAAACTGTGCCAAATCAAAAATAATAAATCAGAAATGGTTGGTGTGATACATCCTACCATACTCTGTGGAATCGCTACGTTGGACGAATCTCACAGGAGTCTTAAGTCCTTTCCCATCGTTACGTGGGAGCACTCCTCACCTCTCCTGGCAAATGCTCAGGGAATGAGGCCCCGCTCTGCCTGTCGGTACCTCTGGCTAATCCTAAACCGAAGGGGGTGGAGGGGTCGGCTTAGGATTAGCCAGAGTTTTTCAAACATATACAAAAATAGATACAAAAAATTGTGCAGGGTGTCCCCAGTGAAACTGGAACCTAAAACATGGGTGACAAATTTGTGACAATTGTGATTGGTTTCCTAAAGCATTATAAAGTCAACCATTTTGAAATATATACAGAGTAGAACGCGACTATATACAATGATATGCACTGGTTTAATGGTTCCCTTTAGTTTCTTTAAACGCATTACCTTAACCCTTCCCATTGCGATTGTGCACATTCTTGCCAGTATAGGTTTTTGTACTATTCCACAGGAACCATGGTCTCTGATAATAATTAGACTACCCTGTTTCCATGTGAGTAGGGTACCCTTGTTCCTTTTTTTCAGTTAATCTGACAAAGGCATGGATCATGCCAGGATTGATGCAGAGGACACTTTTTGGCCACCTTTCCAAGCATTTATCCCATTCTTCACCAGAAGGGCCCTTGCATGTGGTCTGACAGAAGCTAAGCTGCCACCATGGTGTTTTTAGAACGGAGGACATCCATATGCAGGAATAGCTTTTATCGTCTATTGTTCTCATTCACAAAACAAGTGGTTCTCTCACCTTTCGTGCCAGGATTTTTCTCTTTTTCTTCTCTTCTTCCGATCCATGGTGTGACTGGGCTCGTGTCAATCTTCTGTGTTGGTGAAGCTATACCAGTCAATGCAGGTGAAAGCAAGGTCATTGACGAATCAATAGATGCATAATGTTCAAACTGACACAGAGTCACCAGTCATCAACACAAGTCATGGGCATGCATTCTGTAAATTATTCTCTACGTTGACATAGTTGTCTGCGTAAGGCACATATAATGGATCAGTCACTATATAATCGCTGAAGTGATCGGATGAGTACTGCCACGTTAACAGCTTGAAAAACCTTTCCACCTGCAAACGTGCTCATAGTTTATTTACTGGACAGGTGAAAACAAAGACTAAGCAGGTTACCTGCTTCTGTTCTTCGACTAATCGCTTTTCAATGCATTCTTTGGCTGTTTTCAAGGCCTCTTTCAGCTTTGTGGGAATCTGAAATTAAAAGGAAAAATTCAATAATAAAGGAGAAAAGACGTGTTTATAACACAAGCTATCCCCATGGAAGGTTATTCGTACCACCCGTTTTAGACACGGTATTCATTTTCAGCAAAGTCGGTTACTTTTACTGCAGGCTCGTACTAGGCTGTTAGGCATTCAACCGGTGCAAGGCCAGTGTGTGCGCGCGCGCACACACACACACACACATATATGCACAAACACGTATGCACACACACAAATTAAATAAAGTCAGATACATACAACTTAGTTGAGGTCTTAGTGTGCATGTAAGACCTCTCAACAAGAACAAAATTAAGGAATCCTCTTTGACAGCATTTGCATCAGTTCCTCTGAAAAAAAACAGCTGATGGCCATACTAATTGCTCGAACAGTTTGTTAATCAAATGCGCACTGAAAACATCGAAAGGAGTCTCATAGGTGACATCAAAGCTTTTAATACATATCACTTCATGTGGTGGGTAGTTCTGGATGTCAAAGATGTCATTCGATGCCCAAAGTGGAACTGTGACGCAACAGTTACGCCAACTAGAATATCTGACGCGCCGTGAATTGAATCAAAGACTACACGCTTCGACTTTCATCCAATATCATCGTGTAAAGAGGATTCCGCGAGGTTTGAGACTGGCCATCAGGCCAATGTTATTCCGATTACATAGTAACATCAACTTTATGGAAAAGTGGTATAGCATTTTAAATAAATGCTCATTAGATCTGATTTTATTGCTCATTGAAGAATTATCTACCACCATCAAAGATCTTGAGGAAGAAATTTATCATATTAAAGAGGATTTGTCAGCAAGAATGGACGCAGAACCATGGGAATTTTTTTTGGCAGAAATGGAAAGTAAGCTTGATAAATATGGGAAAGAGCTTCAAGAAACTAAATTGCGAAAGTTCAAAAGAGACACTGTTGATTACAAGCTCAATGAAGCTTACACTTGGGCAGAGGTGTATGCCCAACGTAGATATACTCAAAGGAAACCTCAATCTCAAACACATTCATCTGAAGAAAGTGGAGTGTCAGATCAGGATACTGACACATCAAGACCGTCTGCTAGCTCATACTTGAAACAAAAGCCAGGTACCCAGAAACAAGGAGGAGCTTCAACCAATAAAGCAGATGCACCAACTGAAAGTATTCCAACCGTGGCTTTTTTAGAGGAAGGCCTGGATTTGACCAAACCACCAGATCCCTCGACATCAAAACATTCAGACAAAAAACAAGACGCGGGAAAGGAGAAAGAAATAGAAAAAAAGACCGGATTGAGGAGTCAAGTGAAACTCTCATAATAAATATTTTCATGAAAAAGTTAACTACATTTGAGGAGAAAGTATTAAACAAAGGTACTTCGTTTGTGAGCACATATCATACAACAGAATTAGAGACTGAAGTCTCTTTCTTTAAATTTATGAGAACTTTGAGATTGCGACATTTTTTCACCAATGTATGTCAGAATGTTGTACCACAAGAATCCAGCACTATGTTTAAACCAAAAAGTAAATTTCAAGCACCAGTGTCTCACAAGACTTTGGATAATTTCGAGACCTTGGTTAAAACAGATCTGAATAAATTGAAGTATAAAAGACAGTTGAGAAACAGGACTCGTGCGGAATATAGCACGTTACAAAAATTATCACAAGACAAAACCATCACTTTCCAGAAGGCTGACAAAGGAGGAGGGCTTGTCATGATGGATGTTGACTTCTATTTGAAGAAAGGGACTGAACACGTCACGGATGAAAACACTTATCTCAAGTTGGACCAAGACCCAACCATTGAAATTTCTCAAACCCTTGATAAAATTCTTGAACAAGCAGAAAAACTCAATTGGATTGATGACAAGACTAGAAAATACCTATGCCAAACTCATCCAAGACGCCCTAGGATTTACTTTTTGCCAAAGATTCATAAACATCTAAATAATCCACCGTTTCGACCGATTGTATCCGGTTGTGGATCAATTTTTGAAACTCCGGGCCGATTTATTGATCATTTTCTTCAATCTTTTGTTCGGAAATGGTCAACCTACATTGAGGATACTTCGGATTTTTTGAGGAGTTTAACAGCAATCCCAAACACTCATGAAGACTGGATATTATGCACGATAGACGTCGTGGCATTATATACATCAATTCCACATCAATCAGGTCTGGAAGCAGTCGAATGGGCATTGCTCCAAGAAGAAGGAACAGACAGTCAAAAATGTTCTGTGTTACAACTATTGGAATTTTGCTTAATGAATAGCTATTTTGAGTGGCAAGATGTATTCTATAATCAAATGAATGGCACATCTATGGGTTTTCCAGGGGCACCCATGTATGCCAATACATTCATGGCGAAATTTGAATATGACCATATACTGACGGATTCACTATGGCAAGAAGGTCTGGTGTTTTTTCGACGTTACATTGATGACATTTTTGTAATTTGGCGACTTTCAGAAGACTCACTTGCGAAGAACATCACTCGTCTCAACCAAGTTGATCCGAGGATACAATTTACCTCCACAATCAGTCATGAAGAAATTTCTTTTTTGGATGTTGTTGTAAAATTGAATGAGCTAGCCATAGAAACCAAGTTATTCAAAAAACCAACTGACAGAAACAACGCACTTCTATATAGTAGTTTTCACCCAAAAAATCTGATTGACAACTTGCCCACATCTCAATTCATGCGGATTAAACGCATCTCTTCTAATGAAACAGATTGTGTAGAATCATTACTTAAACAAAAGGCAAGGTATATCCAAAGAGGATACCCAGAATCTATACTTGACAGACAACTCACAAAGGTCAACAACATGACAAGGAGTTCTTTGCTGACCAAAAAAGAAAAAACTACCACTAACAGAATGATTTTCGTCTCAAAATATTCCTCAGCATCCAGAGATATCAAAAAGATCATCTTACATAGATGGGAATTGTTGGAAGTGGAACCTGATTTTGGTAATCTGTTCATTGAAAAACCACTATGTGCATATTCAAGAGCTCAAAATCTTAAAGAATTTCTCACAAAACCAGCAAAAGCCAAACTTAAAAGTGGTTCATTTCGTGGTACTACCAAATGTTGGAATTGCAACAACTGCAATAATGTGATACTAGGGAATACATTACTACACCCCAGGACTGGCGAAAAAATACCACTATACCACACGTCTGATTGTAACACTGAATTTGTTGTATACTCAATCAAATGTCCATGTGGACTGTTATATGTTGGTAAAACCACGAGGAAATTCAAAACACGCGTATCAGAACATAAGAGCCGCATACGGAATCAAAATCGTACATCACCATTGGCTGTACACTGGATTGAACAAAGACACACTATTGCACAGATCAAATGTCAGATTATTGAAGCAGTTTCCCGTTATGCAGGCAGAGACAATGATCAGGCACTCCTCCAGAGAGAGGCTTTCTGGATCAAAAAATTACAAACTTTGACCCCAGGGGGGCTGAATGACAAATTTGAATTCAGCTGTTTTCTTTAAATATAGGCAGGATGACAGCCTCAAAATACCTCCTTGAATCCTATAAATACACACATTAGAACATGCGGTAACACAACACATGGCAATCACAAAAGTTGGGTTTAATCAATGACATTGATGTATGTAAATGTATATATTGTGAATGTATTAGTTGTAAATAGTAGGCAGGCAAATTATCATGTTATTCCCCTGATCATAAGGTGTAAATAGCAGGCAGGGATTTATTGCGTTTTTTAATATAGTTTATTATTTTGCATGGTATTCATATTTTGTTGTTATCTTCACGCAGCTATAAGGGTGTGTTGTTGTTTTTTTGTTTATTGCATAACGTTTTTTAGTTTGAATAGGATGCTCGTTCTCTTATGGTTGATATTTTTTATCTCAGTGACGACCGTTTTTAATAATGCTTTGCGTGAGCTCGAACAACTATTCACTTATAGTCATACGCGCGTTTAAATAAATATTTACACAGGTACGTGCAGAATCGGAGCTTGTCAACTCTTTCGATGTAGTTCGAAGTAGTCTGTTTTCCATGGTGGACTTTCACCCGGTAGTTGTGTTTATAGGCTGCAAGCGCTGACACGGAGGTGCATCACACAGCCAGGCGGGTTAGTTTGGAACTACTCGGCGTGCCTTACAGGTAAGCGCGGATGTTTTGTTTCGCGTGGTAACTTGAAAACCGGTTAATATTTCAAAGGTATTTAGTTGACAACTGGAACCCCTGACGAAGGGACGAGGAAGTCCCGAAATGCATTGGGTGGTGGTTCAGAAAATTTGCAAATAATAATGTGTATTATTGATATATGAAGTGATTCTATAAACAGCGTTTAGGTTTATGACTCAATGATGATCTAAATAAATGCTATTACATTGTATACAATCTGGTTAATTGGATAAGTTGTTTGAATATTTAGAAGGTTCATTTAAGTAGTGCGCACTGCAGTCCTAGCAGCCCATGTGGTGTTAGGCCACAATTCATAGTCAAAGATGTATGTAAGCCCGGGAGCAATCATGAACCATTGGCATAATATGAAGACAAACCTGACAACACATCATATTGCAAGGAAAGAAATGGGTCTTAATGTTTGATGGCAGATTATAGCAGGATTGGAACATGTAGGCCATGCACAATTTAGTCCCATTTTCCTGGGTACCACCTTACCATGGCTAAGGATAAAGTCAGAAGGAAATATTTGTTTCTAGGCATTACTTGAACAATATGAATAAGAAACTATGTAGATCAATATTTGAATGGAATCTTTCCAAGGTGCCCCTCATGGAACTCTCGGTTGATAAAGACTATATACAAATCTGAGTAAAATAAGGTAGTTATAACAGATGACAGAGATGACGGCTATAAAACAGATTGCCAAGAAGAGAATATAAGATGTTGGTAGGATGGAAGAAAAGAGAAAGCACTAAATAAGTGAAAGACTAGTGGAGTGGCATATAGTAAAGATATGAGAGATTTATGGATATTTATTACCAAATGGTCAGTTGAAGAAGAGATTTAGCCAGATAGTGTCATTACAGTGGCAGGATGACATGCCCATGAGGAAATCTGCGATGGAGGGATAAAAAGCCACATTTTACTGAGATTTATACTACCTCTCCTACTTTCCCACTTACTGAAACAGAAATCTATACGCCCTTACAAAGCAAACAGAAGGGCAGCCGTGTCTGAATTTATTTCTGGAGAGAAAACAAAACATAGCGGAGATGTGAAACACCTCTTTTGCAAAACATTTGTAGACAACAATCATAGCATGGAGTTCATTAATTAAGGAAATAGAGGTAACAACGTGCTGTAGACCAATTTCTCTCCAAAATGCCCAGGTTATCATTTGGCCATAGTCTTATACAAGAGAGCAGATGAGTGTGGTCAGAGTGAGGGTATACTGGCAACCCACAAACTGCTACAGATCAGACGCTACACCTTTACGTATCTCTTTCGAGAGCGGTACGTGCCTATTTCGAAATAAATATAGGTCACCTCCAATGATTTTCAAGGAGCAACAAGAATAATTTGTGGTTTAACCTCTAAATGGGTTTCAAAAAGGAATTCTTTAAACTGCCAACTGTGGTTGTATAATAGAAATGCTGGTTGTGGTAAGAGTAGGCCACAGAAGAGAAAGAATAGAACTTTGTGGGATAGGTAGAGCAGTACTCCAGAGGTGAGTACTGTCACCTCTACTATTTATCCAACATGACACAAGATTGTGTTCTCTCAAGTTCTCTCTTGCCAGACCTAGTAAATCATCTGTCAAAAGTAGTAAAAATAACATAGATCTAATGTTATTATTTGTGCATCATACAGTCCTGGTAGCTAAAATGGGGAATGCCCTGCAGGGAATGTCAAGGTTGCTTCAGCATTTTGTTTGTGGGGAAAAATATAAAGATCAATATAACTTGCAGAGTGCTGGGAATATGCCCTTAAAAGGAGTAAAAATCATTTTTGGGAGTTATGGGAAAACTGAATAGATTATCTCATTCGATAACCTTGGGCTTCATTTTAAGTAATCAATGTCCCGGAAAAAGCACAATACAAATTTTACCTGCATTGAAAAAGTGCAATGGGGAATCTTGAAATGTGCATAATATATGGGGAAATCGTGTGGAAGCTACAGTGAAATATATTCTGCCAAATCAGTGGTCAAAGTTTGTTATGCAACAGAGGCGTGGGGACAATCTTTCCAAAGAGAAACTGGTTTCCACAAATATGTTTATTGAGTGAGTTCTTGGTACACCAGTCTTTTGTGTCCTTTTTCAAGCAGGCTTAGATTATTTAAATGTATGTAGTTAGTGGAATCCTTTACATGCTGGGTTAAAATTTTGGAGAAACATGTACCCTACCTTACACTTATGCTAATGAATGAGATATGTAAAACACGTTTCCCTCTGTAGAGTCCATGATTTAGGAATACCGGGAATTATTTTTCTATGTTAAAACATTTTACTTGGTTCTAAGATCCCTGCCCCTACCCGAGAAGATAAAAAAGGTTACTCAGTGAAACATTTACAATACATTATAGAGAAGAAAATACCGAAACCTACAAAGATGAACTCTGTTCAGTGATATACAAGCCAATGACCAACAGGAGAAACATATAAACATGTTTTATGCCTATGTAGAAGATGGGATTCTGATCACAAAGCTATGTATGAACTTACTTCCAATACTATCTAAGCAGAGGATATGGCAACAAAAACTTTCTTCAACTCTATCCAATATTTGCCAATGTAGGTTTATTAATGGAAAACTACATGTTCCACCTATCCTTTTGTGTAAGAAGTTAAGTCTGGACTGCTTTATTTATGGCATACTACTGTAATTGGTAATAAAAGTAACAAACCAGTCTTATTGTTTCCATCTGCACATGTAACTACAACCTAGCAGAGCAAAACATTAATCACTCTAGTTGCCAAACAGTCCTGAGGATCATCCATCCCTATGGTTAATTGTTGGCCATATCACCCATCAGTATGGCTAACTGTTTTGGAATCATAGACTCAGAGTTAAGGGTGTAAATGTGAATATTCTGGGGGAGTTTTTAAGTCCCATTGAAAAAGTGGTGAAAAAGTGGTGACAAACAATATGGCTGTGGCAAGAAACATATGGTAATTTATTAATGCAAAAAGCCATAGTAAATGGCTTTCTCTGGTAGGAAAGAATGTACTAATAATAGTGTTGTAAGGGAAGGAGTTTCTCATTGGAGGAATTATTTTTCTCCATGAAAAAAAGAAACAAAACATGCCATTGTGCACATCTTTCATGTGCATAACAGTGGATTGTGCATTTTTTACCGAAATAATTATTCACAATCTATATTTTACCTTGAATTGCGGCTTTTCAGAAGTTGAAAGGTGAACATCACTGAACAGCCTAGGAAAGAAAAAACACGTAAAAGAATAAGCATACATCTTTTACACTAGAAACAAAAAACTTTATTAATACATATCTCCTTATCTCTATGTACAACATATGCCCCCCCACCCCCTTTAGCTTAAGGGGAGGCACTACTCAGAAATACATGCATATTATACAGGTACTCTAGTATACTCATTGCATTTAGCCTATTCTAAACAAGCAATGAATATACATTTGAACATCAGAGTACATATACATCTATATTCAATTACGAGCTCTAACATATCAGTAAGTATTTATTTAAAGATAGTCACGTAGGTACTAAATAAATGTTCAATATACCACATAATAGGACATATTGTTAAAAGAAACATTCTAAATGGATAAGAGCCACAAAACCAGACTGTTTTAATATACAATTTTACTGTACATTTTCAATGACAGGAAATACTTCTACATACCTGTAAAGGCTAGGAAATGTTTAAAGATCATAAGATCAAAACATAAAAAAAGAATCAACAAAACCGAACATTCATGGAAGTGAAGCAACCACTTCATAGTTTATACTCAATTTCTAGCCCACATCCCCAACATAATCACCAAGTGATAGTGAAGCTATAAACTAAAATTCAAGAAAGGAATAAAGCAGAAACCATTTAGAAAAATCTGAACTCGTTTTTTATTCACAACAGAAGGTAAGAAAATAAAAAAAATACATGTTTTGCGTGTCAATATGGACAAAAGCAGAGTGTTATTGGAAAAAGTAATCATGAGCAAATCTGCCAACGCATATTGAACTTACTATTGCCATCTCTGTTGCAAATACCCATCACGCTTCAATGAAATAAAGCACTTTGCGACTTAAACACTCTGACAGGGTGGTATTAACACACCTACAAGCATTTTCAAGACACCTTATTAAATCTTCAATATCTGTCCAATGCTTAGAAGGCTATAGTGAGAAGGCCTCGCAGCAATACTTATAAAATCATTGGGGCCTATTTAATATCGCTGATACAGTAATTGGAGGACCAAGGAACAGAGGCTAGCGCTCCAGGGTTAAGGAAACTTTAAAGATTGATGACCAAGATATGCAGAAAATGTTTTGCAATCCGTGTAGATTTTAACAACCGTAGTGGACAACTAAAATGTGAAAGTTATCTGTAGCTCGTACCCTAAATCAAATTTATTCTGAGAGGGCACATGCATTATTACAACGTTTCTTCCACTGCTGCAGTACGAATAAGCAAATGGCATACTGGTTTACTGTGACTTTCCACAAGTGTTCTAATCAAACTAAACCTCTATAAAAGAACATCTCAACTCATTAACTTAGAAGAGTTTAAAAACGAAGCTCACTTCAACCATAACCTGTTCTGAAAAGTGGGCATATTCTAAAACAGGTTGTTTATATTGGAACTCAAATGAAGGCAAAGGTTTGCAGGAATCTCTTTAATACAATTTTCCATTCTGAGAAGCACTGCATACAATAAGTACCAGCTCCTCTAAAAATGCCTAGGTCAACTTTGCAGTTCATCTGATGCAGTAACTAGCAATTCCAATTGTGCACTGTAGACGAATGCTATAAATTACCTCGAAGATGCAACTGTTGAATGCACTTTCTGACCAGTAGGTAACCAATGAGCATGAACACTTTCTCTATAAATAAAGTGTTTAACCAAAACTAAATTAGGTCTAGGGACAGAGAAAGGATTGCACTTGAATGTTTTTATACATGTCACTGAATCACACGGAGCAGGACGAATATCCCCATTTGATAATGTGGAGTAATGCACATCATTGGCAAGTTGTCGGTCTCAAGGGTACAATGAAAAAGGCTGAACACTTTACAGCAGAGTACAAATGCCTTTCTGTCCAGTTCTGCTCGAAAGCAGGCCGTGGCTACAATTAGACTCTTGTATCTTGCAAATGATTGTCCAAAATACAAAGTAAAGTAGTCATTAATGTAGATATCATGTCCTACAACCCTAAATTTGGTTAACTATTTCTAAAGCGCTAATCCATTGACAGTAGTATCTTGGCACCAACAATATCTTTGTACTAAATGCACCCAGCATACAGTTCCCACAGCTGCTGATCAGAGCTGCAGTACAGGATGCAATGAGACACTTTAACTAAACTGCAAAATTTACATTTAAAAAAAAAAAAAAGATGATCACTTTTAAAAAGTAAATGAATGCTCTTCAAAATAGAAGAGCCAGTGTTACTGTAGAATAGCTGCCCTTCCTTCCCTTGTGACAGAAGGGAACATATCGTTTACATCATGAACTAGGCTGCAGTGCATGGAAGAGTAAATAAGGGGCAGAATCTATAATAAGCTGCTGTATTTGATAAGGTGGGTGTTAAGGAGTGCTTGCAATCCTGAAATGACGTTGTCACGTTAAACAGCAGCAAAATAAAAATCTCAGGGTAATTAACTAGTAAAAACAATAACACAATTCAAACATATATTTTAAAAAGTACACATGAGTAATAGGTTTAGGTGTTAGGGTAGGTTCCCTCTTTATTGAAATCATATTTTTTATTAAACATGTGACTGCAACACCTAATTAAAATAAAAGGAGAGAGAGAGAGATATGGGTAAAGAGTAAAAGTTAAGAAAGAGGGTGATAGTAATAACTCTCCTAAAAAACAGGAATTTAGTAAAAATTACAAAAATAAAAACAGCAATAATGAGATTAAACTTTAAATTGTGAAAAAAGTTCCCACAGGTTAATGAAAATGCAATAAAAATTTTTTAGGACTCAGTAATTAATCACAGTGAGATTAATCACCCAAGATAAATCACACAGACACCTTCTAACATATCCTTGGGCTCAAAAGCCAGAAAAGCAACTTCAAAAAACAAGAAACATCACATTTCCCCGAGTGTAACAGTATTTCAGAACTTTTCAGAAGAAACTCATGGGATGACTTTCTTCAATTGTTGCAAACCACACCAAAACATCTAATTTAAAAATGAAATCCCAAAGATATACACTGTTCCTTTGGAAAATGTGGTTCTTGTGGCAGAGTGACATACTTTTGACTGGCAGCCTTACATGGCTTAGTTCTGGCCAAAATTAATTCTAGAGCCTTGAAGCTGCCAACTGGTAGCGAACACCTGGTGCATCCCTGCGTGTGATTTGCTTACATAACACCCAGATTAAAAGTCTGTAATATGCAATATACAATGTTAAGTGGATAACAAGGGAAGGTAGTTGTTTTAAAATTATCTATGTAGTTACTTTCCCCATCACAATCTACACATTAGGCTCCTATTTTACCTTTTAAAATGAAGGACTCCTGTATCACAGGTCTTTGTCAGGTTACATTTTTGAAATTACCACACAATTGAACTAGTGCGGAGTTACTAGAAAAAAGTTTGGTAGAACAGCTGGTGTTTTCCCACTTTGTCTTGCAAGGTGATTATGCCTACCTGTAAAATTTAGCTTTTATGTGATGTATTCAAGTAAGTGAAAAGCTATAGAGCCTATATGCAGTTTATTAAATATTCCAGGTTTTGGGTCTTACATGGTGTTGAGTGAAGCTGCAGCCCTCTCCTGTAGTGTTTAATGGAGGTGAGGTGTTCCACTGAATCTATCACTGTGTTCAAGAGGCCAGGTTAGCTAATCCCCTAACTATAAAGCACATTAATGTATTATGAGTAACAGACAACTGCTGGGCACCTGAAAATATAAAAAGCATATGCTATAAAACAATTCGATATTACCATAAGAACCCAATATGTATTGCAGGAATTCCTAGGATAGCCATATCTGCCGTTTGCCGTTTTGAAGGTGGTAGGACAATTAGGTGCTTTTTTAATATTTCAAAACTAGATTATCAACAATAAAAATTAGCAAGCATTGTGAAATTTAGAAACCTTTTAAAAACTGACCAAAATTCAAGGTAAAATAGGACAAGTGGGAAGGAGCTACTGAGAATCCTAAACTCAATTTTGGTAGGAGTGAATTATGGAGGTTAGCACAACGCACTCCAATCCTTGTCTGAATGGAATCCTGCTCAAGAACGTACCCGCATTTGAATATTTAGGTGCTACCCTAACTGAAAAAATGGATTGGGGACTGCAAATTGATATTACAAGCCTTAAGTTAGCCCACAACACAGGGGGGTTGGCCAAACGATATAGGAACTCTTTCCCTAAACCCATTGGTCCAATAGTTGAGATCTATAAAGTACAAATCAGGGGTGCCGCAATGTAGCGGGCCGAACTTTGGGGGTATAGTCCTATAAGAAATATTATCAAGTCTGAGAAAAACTTTATTATGCAGTTACTGGGTATCACTTCCAGCACCCCGCTCGTTATTCTGCATTTGGATTTAGGGGCGAGATCGATCGCAGAGGAAATAAGTCTCAGACTAATCTTTGGCATCTTCTTTGGATGACCCCGCACCTGGCTGTATACAGGTCAGAGTTAAAAGAGGTAATGGGCCTCCCGGGTGCGGGGAAAATAGTGTGGTTTGCACACATTAGGGACACACTAAGTAATATTGGGAAAATGAGCTTCTGGAGTAACCTAGAGGTAGCATGCCCTGCAATCACAAGGAAAGAACAGGTCAGGAGCTATAGGGAAAGCAAATACGCGTATCTACATGAGAGCTCAGCAATTGGTTCTCTACCAGTTACCTTTAGGGGAATCAAAGATCACTACGTTCTTGAGCCTTTCCTGGACGATGTACAACCTGCATTAGCAAGAAAATTATACGTCCAATTTAGACATGGGTCACTCCCCCTGCGCTCATTCTCTAGCAAACGTGCAGGTACCTCTCCTGTAGGGTGTGCGGCCTGTGCTAACAAGGTGGAGACCGAACTTCATATATTCTTTTTTTGCCATGGCTATAAAAAAAGCCAGGCATAGATGGCTGATACAACTATGCTGAAATTTGGAAACCATGCAGTGTGCAGCTGCATTTAGGCTCTTGTAACACAATACCCAAATGCCAATTTTATTTGCTGTTTCGTGCTTCCTACTCTCTATGTGGTGTGTGCGCAAGTCATTTTTGGGCCTGAACTCTTAGACTCAAGGTAACACGTCACACATATAGGTCATGTCCCATTTTATTGTATGTTAACCATCTATGGCTGAATGAGATCGGTTTCTAAGGGTATCAAAGGCCATGATGTTTTACTCCTGGTGGTGGGCAACTGTCGATGTAAATAAGTATTTCACCGGGCAATTTGATTGTGTAACTTGGCAATGCCTAATGTTTATATTGTATGGTTTTAGCATATTTTAATAGGGCTTATTTTATTTTTTATGTCCCTCTTGGGAAATTTGTAGGGATGTCTTTTTTTAGTATTTGAAATCAAGGACCTCTATGGCGACCTGCAGGTGTACTTTTTATACGATTGTTTTAACTTACTGTATGGCTTTACTGCATTTGCACTTTTATGGTCTATTGACCGAAATAAAGTATTTGAATATATTATGGAGGTGGAGTTTGGTTAATACGAATTCTTAAATGGCTTCAACGTCAGATCCAAATGCTGAACATCTTTCAGGTCAAAACCATGTCTAGTGGTAGTCCAATTGATATTAAGGTGTAGGACAGAATGTAAAAAGAGTGGTAATCTATATGACAAGGGGGACACAAGGAGAGAGAAAAAGCTCTTATATACAGCAAAGGACGGTTGTGCACAACAGAACCACCCATACTGGACTTCAACACAGTCTGAAAACAAACAATGGGATTCCCTCCCTGGGTGGAAAGCTACATATTTAACATTGTGCTCTGTGTGGACGTCTGAGTGGGAGATTCTATGCAAATGAGTTTTCTGTGCCACTGGTTCCCTCTTGATACCATCAATGGACTGTCTTTTTCTAAACTTGTAGCCCCTGAATCTGTTATTCCCTGGGACGTTCTTGCCACTGACTTGTGATTCAAATCTCTGTGATTGTATTGAGCGTCCAGCACCAGATCCTGCCCTCCTCCTGGGAAAGAATACTTCTTGCAGTAATTTGAGATGAAATGCACTGAATCATGTCTAATGGTAATAATTTAACCGGTTTGTCTATGCCCACCTTTATCTATGTTTTTGAGTTTTATTTAAGACAGCTAAATTAGATACAAATACTCTGCAGCTTACAACTTAACATATTGACTGCTGCGTACTTCTTTCTCAGTCAACGAGCATGATAGCAACACTATCCAACACTATGCCAACAGAAAGGCGAATACCTCTGTAATTAGGCTTAGCGATTGATAAGGCAAATTCGATTACATTTACCTTGTGAAAAAAAAAAATGATTTTCGTGTGGTTCTAAGAAAAAACAAAATGATGAACTTCACAATGTTACTTTGTTCATCGTATCTGAAGGAGTGAAAACAGTAACATTGGTAAGTGGGCAGTGACAATCAACTGTATAAAACCTAACAGTTTATTCACGGATCCAAGAACAAGGCACTGCTGTACTCTGACCTTGAGCCTATGGTGGAAGTTGTGGGCAAGAAATGTCACTAGGGGCACGATTGGGGATAATAATTTTCTGAATCCTCAGGTGAAAAAACACTTTTGAGGATTGAAAGATCAGCAGCACATTTTTAACCTAGGCTTTTCACCTTTTTGACGGCAAATGGGCAGTTGCCCATATCCTGGTGGCCAAAGTGGTACAAAAGGGGGTGGTGATGGACGGAGCATCTGAACCAATCAAACACTCACACCCAGTCAACAGATCTGGGTTTAATCCATCACCGTTCTTTAGCCCACTCTGCCACCCCAGTTCGGACATGGCCATATGCAAATCAGTCTGACCCTGTGCCTCATGGGAACAGTCCAGCCCGAACTGCTAAACCGTGCCTTCCCTGGACCGGAAACAAGCTTCCAAGGACCGGTTTCTGGCATTTCAGCAGTCTTCAGCTCGGCTTGCTTGAATCCAGTGGCAAAGTGAGCAAGGCACTCACGTCTGAGCATACCCTGCCAACGTATGGCGAACAAAGTGGTACAAAAGGGGGTGGTGATGGACGGAGCATCTGAACCAATCAAACACTCACACCCAGTCAACAGATCTGGGTTTAATCCATCACCGTTCTTTAGCCCACTCTGCCACCCCAGTTCAGACATGGCCATATGCAAATCAGTCTGACCCTGTGCCTCATGGGAACAGTCCAGCCCGAACTGCCAAGCCATGCCTTCCCTGGACCGGAAACAAGCTTCCGAGGACCGGTTTCTGGCATTTCAGCCGTTTTCAGCCCGGCTTGCTTGAATCCAGTGGCAAAGTGAGCAAGGGACTCACGTCTGAGCATACCCTGCCAACTTATGGCGAACTGGAATCAAGCTATCCTGGCTGAAGACGGCTGATAGCCAGAAACCGGTCCTAGGATGCTTGATTCCGGTCCAGGGAAGACATGGCTTGGCAGTTCGGGCTGGACTGTTCCCATGAGGCACAGGGTCAAGGCTGATTTGCATATGGCCATGTCTGAACTGGGGTGGTGTGGAGTGCATAAAAACGATGGATTTAGGCCCAGATCTCTGTACTGGGGTGAATGTATGACATTGTTCTGCATTCTGTCCATCAATTGTTTTTGCATTTGTCACTCCGAGTGGGACTGGTATGCTCAGACGTGAGTCCCGTGCTCTCCACAACACTGGAGTCAAGCTATCCTGGCTGAAGACGGCTGATAGCCAGAAACCGGTCCTAGGATGCTTGATCCGGTCCAGGGAAGACTTGGCTTGGCAGTTCAGGCTGGACTGTTCGCATGAGGCACAGGGTCAAGGCTGATTTGCATATGGCCATGTCTGAACTGGGGTGGTGTGGAGTACAAAAAAATGATGGATTTAGGCCCAGATCTCTGTACTGTGGTGAATGTATGACATTGTTCTGAATTCTGTCCATCAATTGTTGTTTTTGCATTTGTCACGCCGAGTGGGACGGGTATGCTCAGACGTGAGTCCCGTGCTCTCCACACCACTGGAGTCAAGCTATCCTGGCTGAAGACGGCTGATAGCCAGAAACCGGTCCTAGGATGCTTGATTACGGTCCAGGGAAGACATGGCTTGGCAGTTCGGGCTGGACTGTTCCCATGAGGCACAGGGTCAAGGCTAATTTGCATATGGCCATGGCTGAACTGGGGTGGTGTGGAGTGCAAAAAAACGATGGATTTAGGCCCAGATCTCTGTACTGGGGTGAATGTATGACATTGTTCTGCATTCTGTCCATCAATTGTTGTTTTTGCATATCCTGGTGGCAGCAAGTGGGCCCACAGAGGTCATCCACAACACTAATTGTTGTCCTGGAGGTATTAAGGTACGTTCAATGGATGCCCATCCAGCTACTCGTGATTTGCTGAACCTGCTTTTCAATGGCATAATCTTCAACCTCCTCTTCCGCCATCTTTGTTTTAAAGTGAGAGCAGCTGATTTCTTTATATTTAATAGTTAACACTTGCTGTTCAAATAATAACTTTAAATAAAGAAATCTCTTTTGCTTTGTCTTTTCTTTCCATATACTTATTTTTTAGCTGTTCTCATACTGTTTATTATTTTTTTTTTTTATACAGAATACTATTTCAGCAACACTATGTTGAATCATTTTGATTAAATTTGCACAAATATTCAGTAACTATGATGGAACTACAACCAACAATATCACAGCAGCCAATGGAATACAGGTCTTAAATCCAGGTGGGTCACCCAAAGGACAAGCCTCTACAGTTGGATTCTCAAAGAAAAAAACAAGGCTGTTTTTAAAACTCGAGTTCCAGCTATTGCTTATTTCAATTTGTAAATTAATTACATGCACCCCGCCCTGCAGCAACCTAGCAATGACTAAAATGAAGTTATCACAGAATGAAATACTCTTGGCCCTTTCACGAAATCTGGAGCAACATAAACCAAAAAATGGTGACTTACGGTGTATGTAAAAGTTGAGAGACTGTTGGCATGCCGGTTTTACTGGCTTCACTGGAGAGTATGGATTCCAGCACAGACACTAAGTAAAACAGAAAATCGACACATTAAATACACTTGAAAATTAAAAATCAGGCACATGCTAAACTTGAGCATTTTAGAGAGGAAATGCATCTCTGCCTCATGAGGTGGAGCACCACAACCAGTCTCCACTAAGACGTTCATCAACATATATTGTGTCTACGTACACTGGATATAATGAATATGTTTTGAATAACAGAAGCTGAAGCTGCGGTGGCAAAAGATACAAATGAGTTTGAAATTTAGGGGACACAGTGATCTTGTTCTATCCTTCGCCTACCAGCAGCTGCTGGCTGATGTATCATCTGGTTAGTATATCATCATCACTGCACTGGATGGGAGGGAAAGTGGATGAGAAGCTAGACTGAATTTAAGAGTGTTCACCGTTGGAATTAAATTTCAAGTTGGAAGCCTACTGCCCTATATAACAAGCATTTACAATGCAATGGTCTCGTCTTTGTTAAAGTTAGAGCTATTGGCATTGCTCATGACATTATTTTTATTTTTAAAACATATAAATAAATGGCATTGTCATTTACAATGCCAATAGCTTAATCTCTCGCAAATGCAAGACCTATTGCATTTGCACCCACACACACACAGACAGAGCCAAATGCACCAACCCACACACACACAGACAGAGCCAAATGCACCAACCCACACACACACAGACAGAGCCAAATGCACCAACCCACACACACACAGACAGAGCCAAATGCACCAACCCACACACACACAGACAGAGCCAAATGCACCAACCCACACACACACAGCCAGAGCCAAATGCACCAACCCACACACACACAGCCAGAGCCAAATGCACCAACCCACACACACACAGCCAGAGCCAAATGCACCAACCCACACACACACAGCCAGAGCCAAATGCACCAACCCACACACACACAGCCAGAGCCAAATGCGCGCACACACACACACACACACACACACACACACACACACACACACACACACACACACACACACACCTACTACTACTACTACTACTACTACTACTACTACTACTACTACTACTACTACTACTACTACTACTACTACTACTACTACTACTACTACTACTACTACTACTGCTGCCTGAATTAATTTGGTCTGTTTTATCCCTTCAGTCTAATTTGGTCTGTTTTATCCCTTCAGTCTTGCTTTCTTCCCCATTCCACTTCTGGAATATCTGGCTGTCTTATCAGTAGTTCGAGGACGTTTCTACAGTATGCAGCACTATACAATGGGGAAAAAATACATAAGTGCTGCCAAGCCTCACCTGCCACCTGAAATGGTCATGTCAACCTCTATTCCAAATGAAATTGTCTGCGCTCCTAACCTGTAGTCCGAAGGAAATGTTCTTGGTTTAGTTTAATTCACATGTGCCTATACTCAATAAATTGATTGTACATTTGTATTCCAGTGTAAATATATGGATCAAGCCTCACTCTTACATTTTGATGTCCTACTAGATTATGTGTTACAGCAAACAAATGATGGACGGAATGCTGACAACGCAAACATTCTCCCCCAGTCAACAGATCTGGGTTAAATCCATCGTTCTTTTGCCCACTATGCCACCCCAGTTTGGACCCAGCCATAAGCAAATCAGTCTTGATCCTGTGCCCCATGGGAACAGTCCAGACAGAACTACCAGGCCAGGTCCTCCGTGGACCGGAAACAAGCATTCTGGGACCGGTTTCAGGGTAATCAGTAAATCAGTCTTGACCCTGTGCCCCATGGGAACAGTCCAGTCCTACTAGATTATGGCATACCAAGCCCCCAAAGTCATTGAGGCTAGCAATGCTAAAGACAATTAATAAACAGATAAACATGCCTTAACTGATGCTACCTAACCAAGGCTTGTTTCAACTTTGATGCATTTGATGCCTGGTGACTCTGCCACAAAGTACAACATTACCATTTGCTGCAGCATATCTGTCCTGGACAGGCAAACCAAAAGGCAACCTCTAATGCCACACAAGGATTATTACCTATAAGAAACACCCACCAGGCCAGACAATGGTTTCAGTGGGCATTTCTTCAAAATTCTTGCAAGACGAAAACATGCCGCCAATCATGCGACTAGTATGCCACCCTACCACTCAGGATTTATCAATCAGCTGGGCTTTGGCTAACTGGTATTTAACACGCTTCTGCATTACATTTTCAAACCTGAATGTGTATAACACTGCAGCTCGCCACACAGTTGTTAATGTGTATTACTCCACATGTGACAGAACCTCTATAGGATCGAAAACAGAGTATGATCTCTGGACAAGAGAAGTTTGTGGGACTAAGTGTGGTGTAAGTATCTTGCTTGAAGAACGCTCAAATAAAAATGGACATCTTAACAGTCATACTGTTCAACTCCGATTAGGTTTGGCCTCATCATCAACTGATAAATGTCCTAGTCGGGTGCCCCTTTATTCTAAACCCCAGACATAAAGTTGCGAAAGAAACTGATACCCTTTATTAGGCTTTTTTTCAAGGAGCACCATTCTCAATCCTGAGGTTGTCAGTACTGTTGCATCTAGGAACAAGGACCTTGGAATGGTACTCGGGCTGTGATGTAATAAGGAGGGTTAGAATGTGAGGATGTGTTTATGCAGGAACGGTCAGTTGGTCACTGCCTTGTTCACGGGCTGGTTGCTGCTTCGTATCTTAATAAAGCATCTTTCCTTGATGATGAAGGACGTTTCAGTACTGAAAATGATGACTGTATACACTGCTGTTCCAACACTGAACTTCGTACGTCATCGTGGAAAGCCTTTCTTATCTTTTCATGGCATAAAGTTACAAATAAGTTTAAAGACTGAATCTGAAAAACTAGAAGTGCAACGATCACCAGCCCCAAGCAAATACAGTCAAGGACGAAGCATAAAACATGGGCAGCTGGGATATAGACTTAAATTATACATATTTCTACAACTTTATCTGCATAGAATTCATTGACTGATCCACAGATGTGATGACCCAATGTTTAGGAAACACGTTAGCCTACGTATGGATCACTGCTTCACTCAAGTTACTAGATGTGCTCATTGTAAGAATCTGGCAGACTATGACAAAGACGGATAGTTGGGCATGTTGTTGAAAGGGTTAGATCACTTGTATGCATTTGAGGGAACTCGTTCAGTTATGGTGCAATTCAGTGGTATCCGATGTATCCCCAGCAAATGACAGGTTTCAAAGAGGATGTTCATTAAGCCCAACAAGAAGTCTATCAGCACAATAACAGTGGAGCAAAATAGCAGGGTAGCAGGTTCAATTACTGAACTGTCCTTGGCAATCGAGCACAATACAGGTGGGCAGAGCTATCTTTGGATACTTGCCAACCCATTTCAACTTGGCAATAAAAGAGCTACCTTCCTTAGAAGAAATATCAAGTATAAGTGTAACACCAACCAAACTGCAGATAATGAGGCAATACCACAAACATAATGATAGTGATCCTATCAGCCATTGATATGGAAAGATTCAGCCACCCAGGTACATCTGGTTTTAGTGTGTCCAACAATTCATAAAATTGTGTTTCAATGTGTCAGCCTCACTATGAATAGTGTTAATGGCAAAATATCTGATTGTTTTAGGGCCCAATAGAGAAGGATGTGTGATACAGAAACTCAATGACATTTGTCTAGAGGGAATACATATTTTCACTTTACCTCGGATAATACAAAGGCAGAAAACTCCCTAATTCGGTGCACAGTATGAAGTGCAGCCTGAGATTGGCCTCCACTTACTGCAGAAATAAAATATCAGCAGCATATATGGATAGTAAGGATTCCATTTTATTAATCTTAACCCTACAATGCTCTATGTCAGTGAGGATTATTTTTCAAAGCAGCTCCATCAACAGTGAAAATAGCTATTGCGAAGCAAGACCGACGTGGAGGGTTCCCTCTGAAGCATAATTAGATCACATTTGCAGCCAGATTCATCAGGCAAAATTGCGATCGCAATAGCTGCGAATTAGCTATTAGAAAAGCAATTCATGATGTGAAAAACACAGAAATTGCGAATTCGCAAAAATAAAATTGCGAATTCGCAAAATAATTCGCTGATTCTAGGAGGAACCCCTATAGCGAATCGGAAATAGCGAGAATCCATGGATTCTGCGAACTTTTTTGCGAACTTGCTAAATATTCGCTAACGCAATTCATGAAAACTCGCAAATTGCGAAAAATCAGAAAATCGCTATTTGCGACGCGCAATTTAAGGAGAACCAAAACCAGGTGGTAACCATGAAGGAAAAAAAAATTCAAACTAGCCACAGGTGCAGGCCTGATCAAACACACTTAAGGAGACACAGTAGGAGCATGAGGACTCTCACAATGCCAGGACTCTACGTCGTGGTCAGGCGGCGAAGGCTCCAGGCTGCAGCAAGGAACAGACGCAGGATCCAGGAGCGAATATTCCGCCAGCGGATCACCCTTCTGCGCCAAACTGCGGAGCAAATTTACTCTAAGTACCGCCTGAATGGGGCAATGATTATTAAGCTGATCCGGGACCTTGACCCCCTGATGCAGCACCCAACAAGGAGGACCAATGCCGTGCCCCCCCCATGTCCAGGTCCTGTGCAGCCTTCACCAACTGGCCTCCGGAAGCTTCCAGGGGATAGTCGCTGTTGCAGGGGGGATATCCCAGAGCACCATGTCCCGCTGCCTAAGGAGTTTCCTGGAGGCAATGCTGACCTGGCTACACCATTACATCTCATTCCCGACAACCCAACAGGACTTAAATGAAACCAAGCTTCATTTCTACAACATTGCGCAATTTCCACATGTAATAGGATGCATTGACTGTACCCACATCCACATCTGCCCACCTGCACAAACAGAGTACATGTACCGGAACCGCAAGTCCTACCACTCCCTGAATATCCAGATGGTGTGCAACGCTAAGACATTCATCACAGACATAGTGGCACAATACCCGGGGAGCACACATGACTCCTTCATATTCCGGCACAGCGGCATGCACACACGACTAGCCTGGGGAGACTTTGGCGAAGGACACCTACTCGGTAAGTACACATGCCAACAAATAGTACACTGTGACCATGTAGCTGCGCATAACAGACACTCACCCTCTGCTCCTTTCATTCAGGTGACAGTGCCTACGGTCTCCGTGAGTACCTCCTCACCCCATACCTCAACCCTGCAACACCACAGCAACGGCGTTACAATGCTGCACACATACACACGAGAAATTGCATCGAGAGGATATTTGGGCTTTTGAAGAGCCGATTCCGCATACTCCACAAGACTGGTGCGGCCCTCAAATACGAGCCTGAGGTCTGCTGCCGCATCGTGGCCGTGTGTGCAATACTCTACAACATTGCTACCAAGCACAGAATACCTGTAGAGATCTCTGGCAGTGAGTCGGAAGGGGACAACCGCCCACTTGCACATGTGCATCATGCACGCGGGGAGAATCCTGCAGAAGGACACAGGCGCCGCAACCAAATCACTATTAACTGTTTCTAGTGCACCACTCCCCTCACCCAACACTTCACTCATGCATGACAATTTAAATAATGACATGAGTCAGATTAACTGGGACTGAATATTTGGTATTGTTTTGTTCACAATAAAGTGGGAATTTCTCACACAGTAACATGAGCGCTATATTGAGTCATATGTCCCCATGTATTTGAGGAGGGCATGCTTGTCTCAGCAGCATGGCCCATGGTACTAAAGAAATGGTCAAATGGTCAATGGTGCCTCCGGGCGGCGCTCCCAGACGTCTTTCCAGCTCTTCCTCAGGATTTGCCCGTGAGGCAGCAGTGGGCCTGGTGCTGCGGCGGGGTACTATCACCAGTGGCACCGATTGGCTGCTGTGGCTTGAATTTGCCTCACTAGTGTCATCCCCCCTACCCGCCTGCCCATGGCCAGTTGCCTGCAGACCCTGCACTGCAGTGGTAACTTGCTCCAGTGCCCTTGCGACATCCTGGCAGCACTGGACCATTTGCACTTGCATGGCCAACGAGCGTCGTGAGAGCTGGGAGGTGGCATTCCCTATGATGTAGTTTGACCGCGTGTACGCAGACAGGCGGGTCAGCAGCTGGCGGTGGCGGCGCCGGTTGACGTCCAGCTGGGTCAACATGGCCTGGGTGTTGTCCTCCACTGCAGCGGTCATCCTCTCCACCCTGTCTGACAGCTGTCCCACATTCCTAGCGGTCTTGTGCAGCTGTAGGTGAATTGCTGCGAGATGACAGGCTTGTTTCTGGTGTATGCGCAGCATACGGCGCTCAATAGAGAGCCCAGGTGCCAGCACATTCACCCCCCTGCCAGCGCGTGGTGGTGTGTTGCGCGGCTCCCTCACCAGTCCACTCGACTGGGTTCTCCCAGCGGCAGTGCGCCGGGTTTGTTTACGTGCTGCAGCTGTTGTCAGTCCCACTGCCATGTGAGTCACACGCTGCGGTTGTGGCGCGCCTGTTGGCGCTGGCGTGGCACTGTCCACAGGGGCAGGTGGTGGTACTACTGCTGGTGCTGCAGCTTGCCCTGATGGTCCTGGTTGAGGGGATGGATGGACGTCTCCCTCGGTGTCCTCAGGATCATCAACTATTTGCAGTGCCTCGCTGTCAGTGCTGGGTTCTGCAGCGCCACGTGTGATGTAAAGTGGACGATGATTAATGACATGTATCTTGCACATAGAAGGTTGCTACATGCATGCAGGCTAACATACCATGACTGGCTGTAGGACTGACTCTCACTGGACAGAACTGGCTGTATGGGGCTAGATGGAAAATGTGGTCAGACTATATGTCCCACAATGCAATAGGGCTTTTCTGGTGTGCATGGTCTGCATGACTGGGGTTGCTGATGGGTTGCTCTGGGGTCATGGCCATTGTCAGGGGACTGGGTCGCAGTCGCATGACACTTACCTTGTGAATCTTGGGTGGGTCGGGAGGAGTCCAGCTGGGTTACCCCCACGCATGCCTGGATGTTCAGGATGTCTTCCACGAGATCCTCAAGTGGGGTGTTGGGTGGGACAGTGGCCTCTCCTCCTCCTGTTGCGACACGCTCCCCCAGCCTCTCTGCGATCCTCTCCTTGGCATGCCCTCTGAGGTCGTACCTCCTCTTCTTTAAATCTTCTATGGAGCGATGGGTCACTCCCACGGAATTTACTTTGGCGCGGATGTGCATCCATATCCTTCTTTTGTCCGCCTCAGGCACCCTCCTCGAGTCCTTCCCAAAGAGACGGTCGCGGTCTTTGCTCACTCCCTCTATGAGGTATTCCAATTCTTGTTCGGAAAACTTTATTTTCCGTTTCCTTTGAGGTACTGCCCCCTGCTGCTTCCTGGGACATTTTCTGCACTGGGGTGTCTCCTGATTTTGAGCTGGAGGTGGTCTGGAGTGGAGCTCTGGACAGTGCTGCTTCCACTTCAGGCTCAGTATGCAGAATGAGGGTGGGAACTGCCTGCTTCCTGGTTGTGATGTCATCACTGTGCTCGAAATGCGACTCCCCGTTTTTGCGATCTCGCAATTAGCGAGATCGCAATTTGCGATTTCGGTAATTGCGAGATCGCAATTTCAACAGGGAAAACGGCAGATTCTGTGAATTTTATGCGATATTGGGAAAATCACAATCGGCAATTGCGGCAGATTACGATTCGCTTTTTTTTTTTTAATCGCAATTTTTCATGCATCCCAATCTACGATTTCTAAAGTGCGATTCGGTATTTCTCGCAATTTAGAAATCGCAGATTTCGGGTTTGATGAATCTGGGGGATAGTCTCCTCTGGAAATAAAAGCGCATAGGTTCTACATCTAAAATGCATTGATTGCTGTGGAGATAGACCATTGACACTTCTCTGCATTGTGTGTTGCTAAAACAGGCTTAAATTCAACCTTTGTGCCTTTAAAATCATTACAGTCATTTGAGACTCCCGACACCAGTCAGTGTCTCCAGGATGAACCATGTCTAAATACATTTAGGGCATAATTTGAAGTTTGGCTGCAGGTTCTGTTTCACAAATTTGATGGATTTCCTGTCTGCTTTACTACAAGTGCATTATATCCTAATTCATGTGTACTAAAAGGACGGGGTGTCCATCAACTTTATGAAAGAGTACCCATCTGCCTAACTCTAAATCAGGTACTTGGTGATAGTGTAGCATGATTGGTAGCACCTCAGATAGGTGGAAGATATAACCAGCAACATATGAATCACTTATTCTACTTTGACAAAACTGTGATTTGTACCTTTCTAGCCAAGGGAAAAAGACAACTAAACCTATCAGCTCCTCTTAAACATAAAAGGCATCCTCAGACTGCACCACTCCCAGATCATTGGCCAGATCCACACACTGCAACAATATTCCTGAAAAGTTACATGAGGGTCAAAAACTGTAAAAATATTCACAAAGTCAACCACTATTGTGGGATATCTAAATTTCACCTGAGCATATGATGACTAATTACAGATTACTGATTACCAGTTGAAAACATCTGATTCATTTGCCCATTTGCCTCTGTTACCGGAAACATTGCCTTATCAAGACACTAGGGAAACATCCTTTGCCTATTCTAAGGACTCACTCCCTCACCCGACGAGGTCCATCGCCCATTGCATCGTACATGGGTAAAGCAGTTTGTACTTTGAACCTAATGTCCCAACTGTCTTTATCATCAAATTTGTCAAGCATGTCTTGGTCCCCACTGATATCAAGTCAATTCAAGTTCAAAGGACTCATGCTCAGACCATATCAATTTCCTTTATACTGTGAAAGAATATATTTCTCCAAGCACATGGACACCACACAGAAATAAACTTTAACGGTCTCCCAAACACTGACAAGACCAAAGGGTGGACAACATGTTTCTCATAAATAGGAGAAAGAAATTCTTAGCCAAGCACATCAAGGCTTCTGAAGGTGTCTTTGTGCAGAGTTATTCTCCTAGGGTCAGGAGAGGGGAGTTTTTGATTTTCAAAAGAAAAGACATTTGATAAACCTTCATCAGTTGAAAGATAGGAAAGTAATGTAATCCCGGGAAACAGTGGTAAATAAACAAATCTGAAAGAGGTGTGGCCTTAAAAAGAATCTCAAGAAGTCTACCACCTGGAATATTAACCAATTTCAAAATTTACAACTTGTAGGTGTACAACACCTTTGTAAAAAGATTGCAGGACTTCAATCGTCAAACTGTAGCAGGGCTTTGCTAACACTTGTTACTATTTGGTTTTCCTTATTCGGCTCTATTCTGCACCGAAATAACTGTTTTCTGTGTTCATAACCAAGGAAAGATTTGTCCACAACAGAAGCACAACACCATGGCAAATCATAGCAAAAACATGACAAAAGACTTTATATATGAAAGCTTTTCAGCAGTAACTGGGCTAAGGAAAAGGTGTGTAGAGACAGGGCATTCAAATATCTGGTGAAATACTGTTTTGCATGCTTACAGACTATGAATCGCTTTCCTGATCAGATGGACAAGAACACAAATTTAAGTGCGAGTGAGGAGCGAAATCAATCTGGGATGCAGAGTGTATGTGAATCCTCCAAACTGTTACTGTTAGGCACAAGTTATAAGATGGAAGGTGGTTACAACGTCTCCATGCATAAAGAGCTAATTGAAGGCATTGCAGAAGATTGTCCTTCTACCATTAACGAAGTACTATCTTCTGCAATGCAATAGATAACTTGTTAGTTAGGTCTACAGTACTGTAGAAGCAGTTGAAGGACTATTGCGTGCCACTGCAAGATAGACCCATTATGGTTAGCACAAGCAGGATTCCTGGCTGGTGCTGTTAAATGTTGACTGTGAGTGAGAAGGTTACACTGCAGCTGGAGTGAGGTACATATTCTTGCCAAAGGACTACATCATCTTGAAGAGCATTTATATGTTGTAATGTCTCAAAATCAACTATGATGGATTGGAGATCTGTTTTGTGACCGTTCATTTTGGACTTTCGGTGTTGATAACATCAATCCATGGCAAGGATGGTATGTACCATCCTTGAGTTTAAAAAATATATATGTTATTCCATGACATACATACATGCTTATTGTTAATGCACAATCATGTTTTTTTAACAAACTCCATCCACATATCAAAGATACCTTCTCAATGTTCGTACAAGAAAATGACAACTACAGTGATTTTGGTGGGCAAAGTAATGAACAAAGAGGTCTACATCTGAAAAAGGGAACACCATGAAATGCATTGTTAAGCAAGAAATATCCCTCCAAACACCCCCACCTATTGTCATGAGGCAGATTTGCCACAATGCCAGGGATAGTGGAAATAATATCACATATCCTTTGACTACATTTACATCACAGGGTGAACATTTTATCCCTCTCTTAGCCCTTTAAAAACCTACTACCAGCTGCAGAGAGACTATTGGCAAACAGAGTGATGGGAAAATGATGTACTTGTAAGAGCCCACCAATAAGAAATGTAATAAAATTATGTTTCAGAAAAACAAGTGACACAACAGTTATATTTAAAGACATGTTGGCTGTACAATTCTCATCTGAATTTTCAAGTAGATTACATCCAACCTTTTGCATTAAAGTCTGCCAATGCAAATGAGAAATAACCCACTTGATCAAAGCCATTCAAAAGACCAGTTTATGTTCTATGATACATCAGGGGAGCTCAATCACATGAATGTGGAAAGTTATTGGCTCCTTTGTACATCTTTTGTGAACCGGATAGGACTGTGGGAGACCTTATGTACTGACCAGTCAGGACACAACTTACAAGATCTGTTGCACACCATAATACAAATGTGCCCAATATGGACAGATCTTGAGTGAAAGGCAGGATCAGTCAATATTATGATGAATCAGGGGAGCTCAATCACACAAATGTGGAATGTTATTGGCTCCTTTGTACATCTTTTGTGAACCGGATAGGACCAGTCAGGACACAACTTACAGGATCTGTTGCACACCATAATACAAATGTGCCCAATATGGACAGATCTTGAGTGAAAGGCAGGATCAGTCAATATTTATAGATGCTTGTGTAACTTAAAACTGCGGAGACCCTTCAGGGTGGATGATCTGCAGAAGTCCTAAATGTAATTATTATGTTAGGAAATTGAAGTTCCAGGGGACGGTGGGGAATTTTGAGAGCCTTCTGGGTATTCACAGTTACTCCTTAGGAGGTTTCCCACACTAGATGGATAGGTAAATTTTATTAGCTAGGAAAAAGGGGGTACACCTTTGTGAAATCCAAAAAGAATATGACTAAGTCTATGACACATGAATATACTTGTTTTCTGAGGTCCAGGTTTAAAAGAAAAAAAGCTATTTTTGGGAGTAGCAGTCTGCTGATAAAAGGGATCATGTTGCACACACGCTTCAGTTGAGCGGCTTGCTTGGTAGCATGTTTCCAGCTTACCCTGCAGAACTTGATCACTCTTTACAGTGTGGGTTTAAAAGTGCAATCCAGAAAAGGCAGTTTATAAGAAGAACCCGCCTTGACACAATGCTGCTGTATAAGAGGTAAGTAGATAGAGGCAGGTGGAATACTGACCCACAGAGACTGATGGTGCTGGAGGGAAGCTGTCCACAGGAACGGAATCTGGAGGGCGCCCATAGGTCATTTCATACAGTAAGTGCCCAAAGCAATACACATCAACACTTTCTAAAGTCTGGAGAAACAGAAAAGGAGGGGGGAAAGTTGTTTCTCAGTTCTAAAAAACAACGTGTACATATTATGCAAACTATTCATAAGCAAGTATAACTTTTATAAATGAATACTGACCAAGCAGTTAGTTCATCATGGTGTATTGTGAAGGCACCAGACATGACAGCTATACCAAATACACGCTCTATGACAAACAAACTGCAACTCCAAATTCATGCACAATGCCCTTAACTACAATGATACTTTATTCATTGATTCATAACTATTTCTAGTTTTCTATTTCTTGTGATATATTTCTATTTTGTCTTTATTTGTAATCTACATAAGCCCGGGTATACCACCTAATTAAATTTACATGAGCTCCGAGTTACCTCACAATATCCTCAAACTTGACACTTCATAAGAAGGCCCAAACCGCATTTTAAATACATATTTTCTAGCAATGCTTTTGGGTGCATCAACGTCTCATTGACACAGTATCTTCTCTCTGACTGATATTAACTTCAATTCACTACTAGCCTGTAGTTTTTCGTCAGAAACTATGTTCCGGTTATAGACCAGAATTTTTTAACACTTAAACAGATAGTATATCACAAAGGATGCACTTTAGATCTCCTGAATGGCAGGAGGCGCCTATTTATTTGAGTCAGGCATTGGCATACATTACATAAAAAAAGGAATTTCTTTTTAAAGGCTAAGGAATGAACTCAGTCAGACAGTGCCTTCAAATTATTTTTCGTACATAATAAAGACAAATTTAAGTTGTGAATGCATAGACGCAAGATAAAAAGCAGAACAAAGACAATTACCAAATATTGAACTATTGATTTAGCAGTTTTGTGTTATCGATGGGCTTTTTCAGGGCGAAGATGAGTTGCTGGTCAGTGTGGAGTACATTGTCAAACATAGGTGCAGATGAGAGGAAAGCTTTGGTTAACTTGCGTGTGTGCTATATTTTCCTTAATTTTCGGGAAGGATACTACAGTATTAAACGAATATTCCATTAAAATACAACAGTTGGCATTACATGAAAGGTGAATAAATCATGTAGTTTGCTTAGCAACTCACTATATTATTTTTTTAATTTCTCTGTACTAAGAGATACTATTTAAATTCTATTTTTGCCTACAATACATTTGACTCACCTTCTATTAAAGCCAATCCTGACCCATCCCTCTATGACTGTCAAGCAACCTTTTCTGCTGCTCGAGCTCCATCCCGCCCTGGTACCTGGAGACCCTCTCTCTCTACCGACTACCAGTGCCTCCTCCAATCAACCATGTCGAGTCCTGACCTATCCGTGTCTGGGGAAAATTCCTATACTATTATCTACCCCCAAACCTTTCTAAAACCGCCACTAAATCATTCAAGCACGCTGCCCTAAAAAGACACCCTGAGACGCTCATATCCGACATGCGATACTGCGCGGACAGCGGCACAATTATCAATGACCTCATCTTCCACTCCAGAAGAACCGCCTCCTGGCGAAAAACCCTTGCGCAACTTCTCAACATTCGTTTAACCAAGAACATTCCACATGGCACTAAGCTCACAATAGCACCCTCCCCAACTTTGCGAGCTGACCTCACCATCACCCTCTACAAAAACGGCATTGTGCTAATCCAAGCCTCAACCTACAATCTCCACAAATTCTCAGACCTCTTCCCCCTGCTCAGAAACCACGTGAACAACTCCAACTGGATATCTAATACTGGTACCAATGACCCACCATCACATCACCCTAACAGACCCAAACACCCACTTACTAATCATATAAGGGTCCCCACCTCGGCTCACCCAATCCCCCCTATCATGCCTACTGTCCCTAACAGATCCAGCCAGCCATTTACCAGTCCCCCAAGGGTCTCCACTTCGGCTCTCCCACTCCACCCTACCATATCTCCTGTCCCTGGCATCAGCATTCCCCCCACACCTGCGATCTCCTCCCATCTAGTGCCCCCCTCTACCGAGAACACTGATACCCTCCCAATGTCCACTGCCCCAGTGAGTGCCAGTCCCCTAACGCCCCCTACCCCTGATCACCCCGACCCAGGCACCTATAACGGAACCACCCCTAGACACCAGACCTCCTCCCCGCCAGCCCCCCACCAAAATCCAGAGCTTGACACTCCTTCTCCAAAGAACATGGAGCCTGCTCCAGCCAATGCCCTACCACTGTCACATGCCCCTTCGACTGATCTGGTCAACTCGAACCCTTATCCCCTCATACCCCTGGACTATACCAATCTTGAAACTCTGCACTCCAGAGCGACCAAACTCACCCAGAGCATTCATTGCTCCATTCTGGACCTGATGAACCTCCTTCACAGTGCTGAGACCTCTCTAGCTAACCTGAAGTCACCGCATACTTCCCCCCCCACCCAACACCGAGCCTGCCAAGCAACCTCTCCCGCTACCCCTAAGACATCTTCGCCCACGCAAACAACCTTGCCCACTCTCTAAGGAGGAATCCCAGGCTCTCGCCCTCACTTACAACGCACCCACCGCCTCCCCTAACCATCTTGACCTCACTGGGAATGAAATCCTAGCCATCCTCCAAGACCACAACTCTACCCCAGCCATCCCCTGTCCGCCAACCACCCGGCCCGAACACCCCATCAGCATGGTCACCATTAACCCAAACAGGCCAGCTACCCTCCACAACAGAAATGTGGTAAAAAGCAATCTGGCGCCTGTAGTTCTCTGTCCAGACTCCTGACTCTCCCTCCGACACCCCCTTATCTGGTCTTTTAATAAACTGCCGGTCAGCAGTTGAACACGCCGCTGACATCGCTGACCTCGTTCTGGACAAAAACCTAGACATAGCCATTTTAACTGAATCCTGGCTAAAGGAATACTCTTTGCCTTGCCTGGATATACTAGTCCCGCCCAACTACAACATCGCCAGACTGGATAGACACGCTAATAAGAAAGGAGGAGGCATAGCCTGCATCTATCGATCCTCCTTGCTTATCACTGAACTCGCAACGGACATCTCAGACTCCTGCGAATACCTCGCACTCTCCGTCTGCAACAATTCAGTACACCTCTGTAACTTGCACATCTTTTACCACCCACCAGGTCCAAACGATGCTTTCACTGATCACCTTTCCTCCAATGCCACAGAAGTCTTCCTGGGTGACTCAACTTGCATTGGAATGACGCTAAAGATCCCTACGTCAATGCCATAAAAGACCTGTTAAATGACCAAGCCATGACCCAAGCCTGCTCTATGCTAACCCACTCAAAAGGAGCCATCCTTGACTGGATCATCTCTAAGGAGTCCGCTGTCAAGCTTATCTCCATAGACCCCTGCGACTGGTCTGACCATCACTTCATATCCTTCATTTTGCCCGGAACTCTCAAGACAAAGTCGTCTCAACCGGTGATTCCCAAGCGATGGACCAGAGACACTAAGAACCTTGACTTTGGGAAATTCGAGGCTCGATGCAGATCTGACCTACCCCCACCCCTGCACATAACCAAGGTTAGCGATCTCAACGAGCACTACTCATCATCGATCTCGAACATTCTAGACGACCTTGCCGCTCTAAAACTTAAAAGAACTCAAATCAAGGACAGAAACCCTTGGTTCACTGGCTCCCTCAACATGGAGAGGAGAGCCCTCCGTCAGTTTGAAAGAAGTTGGAGACAACACCCCTCCGCAGTGCATCTAAAACTGCTGCCCCAGGCGAGAAATGCATACAACAAGCACATCATCAACTGCAAAAAAGAGTACTTCAGATCGGAATTAGGGAACGCCAAGAACAGACCCCAAAAGCTTTTTGAACTGGTCAAATTCCAATCTAACAAACTGGCTAAAACAACGAAAGAATCCCCCAAATCTCTAATATCTGCAGACGAATTCTCCTCCTTCTTCGCTGATAAAATCACGGCATTAGGAATTGAACTTAGTACTACCACCTGCGCCCAACCCCCTCCTGCTCTGCCACACCCTTCCACTCCTACCTATATGGCCTCCCCTAAAAACAAAGCCCGCTGGACGGACTTCAAATACTATAATGAAGACTCCATCTCAAAAATTCTCTCTAGCTTAAAACCAAACAATCACTTCAATGATCCGCTTCCTTCAAACTGCCTCACCACCGCCTCCCAATCCATCGTCCCCTGTTGGACAGCAATTATCAACGCCTCTCTCCAGCAGGGCTTGATCCCGGACCCTTTGAAAGCTGGCCAAGTTCTCCCCATCTTAAAAAAACCTTCACTTGACCCTGCCTCTTCTGACAATTTTAGACCTATCTCCAATATCCCGCTATTAGCCAAAGTATTAGAGAAGTGTGTTCAACAGCAACTAAGCCAGCATATTAACAACTTCCACCTACTAGATGACTTCCAATTTGGATTTAGACCAGGGCACAGCACCGAAACTGCTATGCTGCACATCGTGGACGATGCCCTCCAAGCCCTAGACCAAGGCAAAACCTGCCTTCTAATCCTTCTTGACCTATCCTCCGCCTTCGATACGGTCAACGATGAAAAACTACTTGAACGCCTCAAACTCAGGATGGGCCTGGACGGCGTGGTACTAGAATGGTTCAGATCCTTCCTCCACAATCGTTCCCAGAGATTCCTCATCAACGGCAATCTATCAGCTCCCACCCCGGTCTCAGTCGGAGTCCCCCAAGGTTCAACCCTCTCCCCTACCCTCTTCAACCTTTACCTTGAGCCACTCACCGAAGTTCTCCGCTCCGCCAACATCTCCTACCATATGTATGCGGACGACACCCAATTATACATCAACATCTCCTCGCTCAATGAGATCCTCTCCCTGAACGAGACCCTGAAATTAACTGTCCACTGGCTAGCCAATAACCAACTCAAACTAAATGCAAAGAAAACTGAATTTCTCCTAATCTCCCCATCTAAAACCAACCCGGAGATTCAGATGTGGATTAAGGCCATCACAGCCCTGAATTACCCACCGACCATTGTGGACTCTGCCAAATCCCTGGGCATAATCCTCGACAGTAACCTCAATATGAGAGACTACATTAACTTGATGGCCAAAGCAGCCAGATTCCACCTGAGCTACCTCTGGAAGCTGAACCCTTTCATCGATGCACCAGACTTAAAAACTGCAGTTCAAGCACTTGTCATCTCCAGACTGGAATACGGCTGTTCCACCCTCACAGGATTACCCAAGACCTCCTTAGCACCTCTAAAAGCCTGCCTCAACGCGGCTGCCAGACTACTCACAGGTACCAGGAAGTTTGACAACATCTCTCCACACATGAAAGCGCTGAACTGGCTCCCCCTGGAGGCCAGAATCCAGTTGAAATTGGCTTGCACTGTACACAAGGCGCTTTACACAAACTCCCCTGCTTATCTGGCACAGAAATTAGTGATATCCGGAGGAAGCAGAAACTCCAGGTCTGCCGGAAACCTACTGCTTCAACCTGCCTCCTTCAAAAAAAAAAAAAAGAACTTATAACAGGGCGTTCACCGGAGCAGCACCACAAATCTGGAACTCTCTTCCACCCTCCATCAGAAAAATCCCTCTTCTAGCACGCTTCAAAACTGAGACGAAAACCTTCCTCATGGGTAAATTCCTCGCCTAAGGCCTGCCCACAACCTCCCCATTGAATGGGACTATTCTAAGACTACCGCCTCACATATCAAAAGCTACCCACGACGAATACATTTGGAACCTTGCTTTTGTTTCTGTCTATGACAATGAGCGCAACCATTCGTGTGGATCTGTTTGTCCCTGCACCTTAATCTTTTTGCTCAACAATGTATACCGTGTAACGTTTGATCTGTTTGTCCCTGCACCTTAATCTTTTGTTTGCTCAACAATGTATACCGTGTAAAGCGCTCTGATACCCTCACGGGTCATGTTCGCGCTCTATAAAACACAAAAATAAATAAATAAAATAAATATAAGCACACATTTTTGAATTTCATACTATGTCTTCGCCAGCAGATTACATCATCGTCCCATTTTAAGATCTAAATCTTTAAAAGATCATATCTGAAAACTGGCCTTCGAACTCATACCCCATGTACTCCTCTAAGCGTTCAAATGCAGTTCATTCATACTGAAATTATGAAAGCTAAGCTAATGCGCAGGCACAGAATTAAAAACTAGTATCATCCCTTTTACATGACTGGCCTAGAGCTTTGAAGGCAGCAATAAACAATGGTAAAATGTCCTAATCCACTTACATTGATTTTCCTGAATTGGGAAAAGTAGGGTCGATAAAAGGATGGCAATCCAAGCAAAGAATTCTCAAGGTCCAATAACCTGCAGGTATCCCCTTCCAACATCACATTAGAAGCGTGAAGATGTCCATAAGGAAACCCCTTTTCATGCAAGAATTTCAGAACCTGAGCATCAAAAAGAATGGACTAGTTAAATGAGACACCTGAAGGTGTACAGTTTTAGACACTGACGCCGCAACGAACCATGCAACAACCACCCCGCTCATGAACATCAAAATGGCAGTCTGATCATGCTTAGGGTAGGACATCTGGCCCTCATTTGTTCTGTCCAGGATGGTATGAAAGACCCAAGCAGGGAGAGAAATGTCCAAGATGCAGGGAAAAAACTTTCTGCATGTCAGTGACATTTTTCTTTTGCTTTTTAGAAACACCCCTTCTTTTGAGTTTGTTAAAACACTAAAAAAACCTGCTGAGCAGACCGCATCAATATGGTAGCCTTCTGTGCATTCAGTTGTGATCAAAGTGCATCCATCACACCAGCAGAGGTACTTTTCTTAGTGACACCTTTCAGGCAGATGAGATATCTCAACAAGACAGCGATGCTCCGCTGGTGGGTGGGGTGAGTGGGGATTGGTGGCGAGGGTCTCTGACAGTCTGGCGAGCCACCCACCAAGAGATAAAAAATGCCCTTATTTTCTTCATGAATTATCAAAGAATACATATTTGAACCATACTGGATGCTTTGAGAAGCATTCATTTAAACACAGTTAAAAGTACAGATATACTTACGAAGTGAAGAAAACAAAAAAGGCAAAAAAACTGAAATTCACCAGTTATGGTTAGCTAAGCACACAATAACTCGCACAACAGCCATGAAAATAATAACTTTGACATCAAATGCCATGCTTATGACCACACAAAATGTATAGCTATAAATAAAACCACATCTTCAAATGCCACAAACTCAAACAAGTAAACCTAAAAATAAAAACACCTAAAAGCACATCTTTAAACAACACATACTCAAACAATCAATAAAATTGCACTCATAGCATTTTGTGTTGATATTTTTAATGCTTATGTGAGAAGTAATCACACATGTAACATTAATTATGTCATGTGTAATCACATCTGTCACAGCAAGCGTGAGGGCACGTGTATTGCCTCTGGTGTGCGAGTTACCTTTTGCATGGCTGGAGAATTTTGGTGTGTTTTTTGTTGTAATTTGTAACTATACCTGTACTTTAACTATTGCTTTTAAAGGGAACACACATATATATACACATGTATAAAGTTTTTAAGCATAGGATTAGCACAGTGCTATCCAAGCCGAGATAGCTGACTTAATACTGGGTGCTCCCTTGTGTCTGGACAAAGCTATACCTCTCTGAAGAGCTCTAATTAGAGAGAAACACTGTGTCAGGGGTTGCTTTTACTCATTTCAGGTTGGCTTGAGTTGGTATTTTACTAATTCAAAGTTGTAATATTGTGCCTGGAGTGATAAATGGCTTTTGTAATTTTACAGCTCGGCAAGGACTGCACTGTACTAGTCCTATGCTTAAAGACTTGGCTGTATACATTTCAAAAGACTTTGTCATTTTCTATCTCGGCTTGGATAGCACTGTGCTAATCCTATGCTTAAAAACTTTGATAGAAAAACAGACATTTGAGGTGAGCAGATCTAGAGTGTCGCTGGTGTTGAGTGTTCTAACAGGGGCTGCTTTCCACCTAAACTTGAGAACTACCCAGAGTTCTCTCCTTCTTTTTTGTGTGTATATATATATATATATATATCCAACAAAAGGAAACAAAGTTTATCTTGCGCTCTCGGTCATAAAGGCAAAGGAACCCAAATATAGAATTTGCAGTTTATTACACATTTTGTGTAATAAACTGCAAATTCTATATTTGGGTTCCTTTGTCTTTATGACCGAGAGCGCAAGATAAACTTTGTTTCCTTTTGTTGGATTAATTTACCGGACTGCTTCGCCGGCATTTGCGCCAACTTTCTTGGGTCCCAGCACTCTGGAAGAAGCACTGTCTTTCTATGGATATATATATATATATATATATATATATATATATATATATATATACATATACATATATATATATATACATATATATATATATATATATATACATATATATATATATATATATACACATATATATATATATATACATACATATATATATATATATATATACATATATATATATATATATATACATATATATATATACATATATATATATATATATACATATACACAGATACATACATACTCACGATCTTCGTTACAGAAGTACACATGTAGATCCAAAAATATACAAAGATAATGTTTAGCTGCTGGTTACTTTCCTAGTGTATTTCAGAGATCTTATGGGGGTACCAAAACATGACATTAATTCCTGAAGCCCTCAAGTAGCCTTTGCTACATACTTAGAATAATATAATAATATTTAAAAGACAATGTAGATCACTTTCTCTGACTGCTAAACATTTCAGATGATAGTATTAATGCATGTGCTAAATAGTATGTATGTATTACATTTAAACATGGAAAATGGAGGCTATGATACGTGTGTGGCCCTCAATGAGTGCAAACTAGGTCAAGATCATCAAACTCAATTTTACCTACTTGACAAACCCTCAGACACCAATGATTTCTCTCACTAATGGCTTAGGTGTGGGGGCAGTGGGGGTGAACTGGTGACCTAGACGTGAACAGCTTTTCGATACCCCAACTAATTTGTAGACTTTTGTTTCCTTCCAGTTTTATCTGCTTGAGTAATACAAAATGATTACTTGCTATATTTAACCAAGTTAAATGAAAAAATAAAATGACCACCTAAGGCAAAGAGTAAACTTTCATGATGCCTTAGATGAAGCTGTTGAAAGAACTGTCATTTTAATGGACAAATAGAAAATAGCATATATTCATTCACTATATAAAGGATGGTTTTACCTCAAGTATGTGGCGCCCAAATGTTTTTATTTGATGAAGTTCAAGTCCTTGGATCTTCTTGGGATTACAGTACTTCTTCAGGAATGGGTCTTTTGGTTTTGCCTAAAATAACAGAAGACAGGTAAAGAACAGTTTTATGAACTCAGGATGTGAGATAAAATGCTACGGGACAAGAAAGTGGACATACCCCATGGACTGCTAAGCAAACACTGCTGCTACTGTCATTCCAGTCAGCAAACACGTGTCAACTAAGCTATCTCAAGTTAATGAGAAGATGTAGGCCGGTACACAACTTCACTGCTAACAAACCAGATGCATCTTAAGGAGGAAATGTATTTGACAGTGACCATCCACGGCGGTCAAAGCCTCTTTCCCAACCCAGGAAGGCAATTGCCAGCAACAAGGTCAAGTCTTGGAACTTCAACTGCCTACAGATCTTTGCAAAGAAAATTAATCATGAACTTTAGATCTACCTACAATAAAACTTTGTAAAGCTCCAATATTGACAATTTAGCTGTATCTCAACTCTGGGCAGCCACAGTAAGGAGGTCAATGAATTTACAAACTAGCTATAATCCTGCTTGAAATATTTACAAGGAATATTTTGTACTACAAACTAATGGGAATTCAGATTTCTGTGGGTGCCGTGAACATTTTAAACACATTCAAGCAGCAATGCATTCTAAATGTTAAGTGCAACACCAACAGCATATGGACGGATTTCAAGGGAAAAAATAGCTAGATTTGTATTCCCTCATTATTTTGTTCTTCAGTCTTGTATGGAGCTCAGATCACCTTGCTGCAGCTTCCAAGTGCTGCTAAGTAAGGTTAAAATATTTGTATTGCAAAAATAGTTAACTCTGGCATATTCCAGCTACCAAGCAACTTAGACAGGCACAGCATTCGAGGCAGAGGGTTAGGAGAGTGCAATTCAGACATCGTGCAGATGACACCAAAGGGATGAAAATCTGAATCTGCTCCCAAGAATTTATTGAAATAATGGGGGGAGAGGGAGCCCTCCTGCCCATAACTTTGAAATACTTTCAGAAACTCAACCTGGAATGACAGTACAGGAATAGATTAACTCTACTTTATGCCCACAATGTGGGCTATGCATCCACATGGTAACAACTTTTGGAAACAGATCAGAACAGACTTGAATCAATAAAAAGGACTCACTTTCTAGATGATCTGGCACATTGGCAAAATATCTTTTTGGTGCAATTCCACTTCATATACAGATGAATATTGGTCTAAAATATCTAAAGTAGATGACTGGCTAGTCTGCAAATTCACAAACGGACTGAAATATTATTGCCAAATAAGACCAAAAAAACAGGTTCAAGTGAATACCAGATTTAAAACACTATATGTGGGTAGGTTGAATTGCTGTACCACATGCTGTATAAAGGGCAACCCAGAGCCACACTGGCGGACATATAGGCAATTACACCAGAAACCTATCTCTCCTTTAGTGGGTCAGACAACACAAATCTTTGTATTCTCACAGCCAAGGGATACCTCACTCAAGTAAGATCTAGCTGAGGCTATGCAAGAGGCTATGCAAGAGGCTAAAGCTAGATCCCAGGATACATCAAACTGAGTGTTGTGTCAAAACTGCACAAAGGGGGTTGATAAACACAAAGGTCACATTATAACATCTATAGCTTTTATCACATTTGAAGATCTGCAGAAAGACTTCTGTTTAAAAAAGAAATAGTTCTGGAGGCATCCAACTGTAACAGTGCCTTGCTAGAAGATACCTAGCTGCTTTGCAAACATTTTAGACTGCACAATAATGCAAGTACCTGTTTAAACTCTACTGGAATCTCTGACAATAACGTGATTTTCTTTTTAATACCACTGGGTCGGCCACTCCTCCATGAAAGGTCAGTTTGAAATTAATATCATACAGTATAAAACAAAGTGGTCTACTGAATGCCAACCAAAATTAAAGAGTGACCTGGAGAGGTGTAATGCTGCGATACAAGAAAGTTGCGGTACATAGCACTAGCATCTGCCAAGAATCCTTCAGCATGAAACGAAGGAATCATTCTGCAGGCCTGATCTCAGAATTAATGCTATGCCTGCATGATAAAAACTTCCTTGATTGAAAACTACTATTCATTTTCAAAGGATACCCCTAAAGGTACTAATAAGCTGGATCGCATTTGTCTTTAACAGACCAGAAACTAGAGAAATTATCTTGTTTTTCTCTTGATGGATGCTGTTTATCTGAATTTTGGGAGCCTGAGTCTTTTCTCACAAGGTTTTGGACAACAGCTTTCAATGAGTCAGACTAAGTAACATTCTCTAAAATTATGTAGCCTCTCAGTATCAATGATGGTCCTAGTCTCAGATCTCCCAAGATCATCACTCTCCTCTAATTCGCAGAAGGGGAGAAAAAAACTTCACTCCCCCGGAATAATCGTCTTGTAGGGATGCGAAGCCATCATCAGCTGAACTTGTCACAATGGACAACTTACAAGTACTTGACACTTGATGCAGCCCAGAAGACTAACAAGGTAATTTGAGAACCGTTCATCTAACACTCACTGACAGGTATTAGTGCACTTGCAACGTCAATTCAACTGAAAGGACTTGTCTTATAAATTCCCTCCTCCACCGCTCCAAAGGATATGACTGACTTTAACTTAAGTACATTATGTGTAATGATCTGAAATAATATTCAAATGTTGTTGGAGGTATATCTCTCAGAAAGCCATACGCTGAAGGAACTTAGCACTGAAGGCTGAATCCAGTGTTTAATTACAATGGAAAGAGCACTGATGCCCAAAGAGCTGCTCGGAAACCCGCAGCCAGTGGTTTTAAATGGCGGCGAACCGAATACCCAGGCAGTGTAGTCTTGAATCGCCCTCATGCCTCTTCTAACCACTATCTGACTCTCCCTGCCCTTGTATCTCACTCGCGCAGCTTCCTTCTTTTGCAATGGCCTTTCCGTTTTTCTCTTCCTACTCCTTTCCCATTTGCCTGGTTTCCCTCAGTTGCTTGCAGTCAATGACTGATGAGGGAAAAAAAGAGCTGGTCCCCAAAAATGAGTCCAGATGCCCCCCGGTGCCCCCGCCCGAAACCTCCTGCTCAAATTAAGCACTAGGTGCAGATATTCTGTGCTCCTGTCATTTCAGGCAGACACAGGACTCCAGGGTCGGTCACATGCACACAACCCTGTCCCTTGTGCTGTAACCGCTATCCTTCTCTGTCAATGTGGCAGCTGAACAACACAAATGTTACTGAATACAGTGTGAGTTGCAGAGATATAATCAGCTACAGAACTTAGAATCATAAGTTAACTTGTCTAAATATCTGAAATTCTTCAGTTTCACAAGAACCATTATACCTCTATATTTAATATATATATATATATATATATATATATATATATATATATATATTCACTGAAAAAACCATAGGTTATAGACCATATATAGTTAGGAATTAGCATTTAAAAAACCTTATTTTACTCACACAAAACCATTGAAATTCCATATATAGTTAGTTGCTCTAACTATATATCGCGCACCCGCAATCCACTGCTGATGATGTCACATATTACATCATTCATGACATGGTCAGTGACATCACTGATGACATCACTGATGACATCTCAAATGACATCACTGATGACATCACTGACGACATCTCAAATGACATCACTGATGACATCATCCAGTGACTGTGTGTTTCTGTAAAGTTTAAATATGTTTTACATATTGAAGAATGAGTAGATGTAGAAGTGTCTGGATGAAGGATTTAGTAGGTGCGTGACTGACTGTATGAGTGAGTGATTAAATGTGTCTCACTGAATGCATGGGTTAGTGACTAAACTGTCTTAATTTGTGCATCATTATGTCTGTTGTTCTGTAAACTGCTGCATGTGTTGATCAGTAGCTATATGAGTAACTATATGGGTTATTGATTGATTGCCCAAGTATTTGCATGGGAGACTGAGTGTGTGTGTGGCTGGCTGGGAGGTGTGTGACTCTGTGCAGATCAATGTGTACTACTATCAATGATTGTATAAGAGACTAAGTATGTGTTAGTATATGGTTGAAAACGTAAGGTGCTCTATGTTTAACTGTATAAACTAGAAAATGGAAGTGTGATTGATTCTTTACAGGACTGACTAGGTGTGTGAGTAACTCCATGGATGAGTGGCAGAGTGTGAGTGTCTGTATAGGTGTATGAGTGCATATGATAGTGTTGTAAAGATGAGTGATTGTATGTATGAATCATTGTATGGGTGAATGAGTGAATGTGTGTGTAGACGTACGAATCAGTGAGTGCGTATGTAGTAACTAGTATTGGTGTGTCAATGGTTTCAAAAATTATACTCTGTATTTAACACTGGGTGAAACAGAGGTTATATTAAAATGTGAGGAGATGCATTGTATTGTCACATGAATGATATCATCAGTGATGTGGTCATTGATGTCAAATGAGATGTCATCAGTGATGTCATTTGAGATGTCATCAGTGATGTCATCAGTGATGTCACTGACCATGTCATGAATGATGTAATATGTGACATGATCAGCAGTGGATTGCGGGTGCGCGATATATAGTTAGTGCAACTAACTATATATGGAATTTCAATGGTTTTGTGTGAGTAAAATAAGGTTTTATAAATGCTAATTCCTAACTATATATGGTCTATAACCTATGGTTTTTTCAGTGAATTTTCAAGGTTTTGTAAATGCTAATTCCTAACTATATATGGTCTATAACCTATGGTTTTTTCAGTGAATTTCAATGGTTTTTTAATAGCAAATATCATAAGCTGTCGAATGTCAAGTACGTGGTAAGTGAAAACATTTTCGTGTTTATGCACACTGATCCGCTTTGAATGGTGCCCCCCCCCCCTCATTTCTATTAGGAGTACTCTCTCTTTGCAGATAGTGAAAGGTAGTTAACGCAGGCCTTTGCCCCCGTTGTAATCCGTCGTGCCTGCTTCTCTCTCCATTTGATTGATTGTTATCCAAGTATTTACTGTTTTAGAATTAGTTCTCTTTGGTTCATTCTCTATTTACAAACAAACACAGAGTCGCAATACTCTGTTTAGTCTTTGCAGATAACGAAAAATCGTGTAAAAAAAAAGAAAAGGAATCGAGTAAAATCAGTAGGCCACTAATGGGATCTCTTTTTGACCTCGCTAAAATAGAAACATTAGGAACAACCCCTCATGACAAATACAAAACTAGTGAGATGAACTGAACTCCACACAATGATGGCTGCAAAACAGCTCGGCTCCGCCACCCACCCCGCCCAAAATAACGATAAAGAGCGGCTGCCATGATTGGTTGCGGAATGGCCACAACGGAGCTACGAAATGGTGCTGCTCTCATGCTAACCCCAGCTTCAGTCTGAAACATCCAGAAACACTGTAGACTACCAATTCGATCAGTTCCAGTAGCGCCCCAATGTAACCCGGTAGAGAAGAACTAGCCCTCCCCTCTTTGACTGATGGTTCTTGTTGCCTGTCCCTTCTGTTGTCATTTAACAGAACTATTTAGCCTGCTGAAAGGGGTTGTGTTTCGACCGCTGGTTGGTGGAGACATTTTGACTATATTCTGGACCTGCGTTGTCGCGTAATGCGTCATATGACGCGCCGCGTTAGCGCATCCGGAAGTCATCCGGGGCGCGCAGCGCGTAACGTAAGCATAACAAGTCATGTGACTTGTTAATAAAACTTTTCATTGGTTCATTTTACTTTTCTTATTGTAATGATGAAAGGCTTGGTCATATCACCTAAAAATTACGCTTTTAATTACTTCCGAACATTATTTTTTCTTAAATATATGTTATAATGTTCCAGGCTAATGTACTTTCCCGGAAATTTTACAACTGTCCTGCAAGTAAAATATATTATTTTTTCGAGAAAAAGAGCGTTTCTTCGTCCCATGACGGAGCCGTTGAGCAAAAGAGGGTCGACCTGCTGTCTTAGTCGCCGATACGCCTGAATATGAGATTCTTATCGATCACTTTATGTTGCAGGAATAGAAAACACAACAGCCCTTGACCATTTATCTTTACTGCGTTCCTTCGTATTATACCTTTTACCCTTCATGTAATTGGTCTGCTTTATTTCACTTGCCTTTTAATGATTCTAAAACAGTGACTATTATTAAAAACTTTACCAATGTATATACTACTACCATGTTTTCTTTTAAAAACCTTTATTGTGAAAATTTCATTATACAAATACGAGCCTATAACCACGTGGGCCTGCCACGGAGCAAACTGTAATCGTATATGATGAATAGACATTTACACTGTAGAGGAACGTAACGGGCGGGCCATTAGGTTGCAAGAACTAAGGTGTCTAACAGTTACGGAATCGGTGGACGTACATTTTATAATTAAAATACGACAGGGCCAGTTACAATAAAATTATCTAGATATACATTTGCGGGCAAGTACCATGGGTGACGTTAATTCGAATTTTCAACAGTACAGTAATCAATAACACATCAGAACTTAATATCAATAGGGATGTCGAAATATTCAATCAATTCTCGTCCCCGCCCGCCATGTGCTTCAAAACTGCATACGTATCTCGTGATTTCAAGGTTCTGCAACCAGTACACAACAAGGAGTTACGAGTCCCATTTATTCCGGCACCATTTTGGGCGAGGACGGGCAGGTCCAGGATATAGTCAAAATGTCTCTACCAACCATCGACTATGATGATGTTCATATGCTGTATTTATTAGAGTAACACTCATCTGTCCACATGAAATTAATTTACCACAATCTAAACATGTCATTTTAATCTTTCCAAAGTTCTTCTAAATATTTGGGACCGTTTCCCTTGCCTCTGAAGCTCTCAGTGCCACTTCTTTGATGAATGTACTAGCAGGTCAGGGGTTCTCCTCCAAATCTCTCTTTTATGCAGCACTATAATTAATTGGTGCCACCTCTCCATATGACGATGCATGGTATAGTTACCACAACTATATTTTTTTTCGGTTCCTCTGGAGAGTCGCAATACTCTGTTTAGTCTTTGCAGATAACGAAAAATCGTGTAAAAAAAAAGAAAAGGAATCGAGTAAAATCAGTAGGCCACTAATGGGATCTCTTTTTGACCTCGCTAAAATAGAAACATTAGGAACAACCCCTCATGACAAATACAAAACTAGTGAGATGAACTGAACTCCACACAATGATGGCTGCAAAACAGCTCGGCTCCGCCACCCACCCCGCCCAAAATAACGATAAAGAGCGGCTGCCATGATTGGTTGCGGAATGGCCACAACGGAGCTACGAAATGGTGCTGCTCTCATGCTAACCCCAGCTTCAGTCTGAAACATCCAGAAACACTGTAGACTACCAATTCGATCAGTTCCAGTAGCGCCCCAATGTAACCCGGTAGAGAAGAACTAGCCCTCCCCTCTTTGACTGATGGTTCTTGTTGCCTGTCCCTTCTGTTGTCATTTAACAGAACTATTTAGCCTGCTGAAAGGGGTTGTGTTTCGACCGCTGGTTGGTGGAGACATTTTGACTATATTCTGGACCTGCGTTGTCGCGTAATGCGTCATATGACGCGCCGCGTTAGCGCATCCGGAAGTCATCCGGGGCGCGCAGCGCGTAACGTAAGCATAACAAGTCATGTGACTTGTTAATAAAACTTTTCATTGGTTCATTTTACTTTTCTTATTGTAATGATGAAAGGCTTGGTCATATCACCTAAAAATTACGCTTTTAATTACTTCCGAACATTATTTTTTCTTAAATATATGTTATAATGTTCCAGGCTAATGTACTTTCCCGGAAATTTTACAACTGTCCTGCAAGTAAAATATATTATTTTTTCGAGAAAAAGAGCGTTTCTTCGTCCCATGACGGAGCCGTTGAGCAAAAGAGGGTCGACCTGCTGTCTTAGTCGCCGATACGCCTGAATATGAGATTCTTATCGATCACTTTATGTTGCAGGAATAGAAAACACAACAGCCCTTGACCATTTATCTTTACTGCGTTCCTTCGTATTATACCTTTTACCCTTCATGTAATTGGTCTGCTTTATTTCACTTGCCTTTTAATGATTCTAAAACAGTGACTATTATTAAAAACTTTACCAATGTATATACTACTACCATGTTTTCTTTTAAAAACCTTTATTGTGAAAATTTCATTATACAAATACGAGCCTATAACCACGTGGGCCTGCCACGGAGCAAACTGTAATCGTATATGATGAATAGACATTTACACTGTAGAGGAACGTAACGGGCGGGCCATTAGGTTGCAAGAACTAAGGTGTCTAACAGTTACGGAATCGGTGGACGTACATTTTATAATTAAAATACGACAGGGCCAGTTACAATAAAATTATCTAGATATACATTTGCGGGCAAGTACCATGGGTGACGTTAATTCGAATTTTCAACAGTACAGTAATCAATAACACATCAGAACTTAATATCAATAGGGATGTCGAAATATTCAATCAATTCTCGTCCCCGCCCGCCATGTGCTTCAAAACTGCATACGTATCTCGTGATTTCAAGGTTCTGCAACCAGTACACAACAAGGAGTTACGAGTCCCATTTATTCCGGCACCATTTTGGGCGAGGACGGGCAGGTCCAGGATATAGTCAAAATGTCTCTACCAACCATCGACTATGATGATGTTCATATGCTGTATTTATTAGAGTAACACTCATCTGTCCACATGAAATTAATTTACCACAATCTAAACATGTCATTTTAATCTTTCCAAAGTTCTTCTAAATATTTGGGACCGTTTCCCTTGCCTCTGAAGCTCTCAGTGCCACTTCTTTGATGAATGTACTAGCAGGTCAGGGGTTCTCCTCCAAATCTCTCTTTTATGCAGCACTATAATTAATTGGTGCCACCTCTCCATATGACGATGCATGGTATAGTTACCACAACTATATTTTTTTTCGGTTCCTCTGGAGAGTTCATCGTGGCAGATGAAGCGTGTAACGTACCGGGCATTTACCTTTTTTTGCATGTACAGGAAAGGAAAAAAAAATCGAGCGTCCGAGTTCTAAGGTGTCCCAGGGCCATTTTAGTGGACCAGGCCCAAATCCAAAGAACAGGCCGCCATTTTGAGAGTCCTCTTGCAGCCGCCTGTCGCTGTAGCATCAAGAGCAGCCGAAACTCAGCTGAATGGCAACTGAAACGGTAAAGGGGCGCCCCACTACATTTCAGCATTGTAGGATGACCACACCAGTACAGCAACTTGCTAGACATCACCTCGGTGCCATCCGAATCTCGGCGCCCCACTGCAGATGAAGTGCCTCTCAACTATGAAACCACCACGGTGACATCCGGATCTTGGCGCGTTGTGCTGCCTTCGGCCTATTCGCACATCGGTCCGCTACTGACGCCATCTCACAGGCTAATGGGGCGACCCACGCCGAGTTTCAGCATTGTAGGATGACCACACCAGTACAGCAACTTGCTGGACATCACCTCGGTGCCATCCGAATCTTGGCATCTCAACGCCTAGTGGTATCTTCCATACAGAAAATATTGTTACGCTGCCTTTGGCCCCATTCGCACATCAGTCCGCAACTTAGACATCACCTCGGTGCCATCCGGATCTTGGCATCTCAGCGCCTTGTGGTGTCAGTCAGAAAATATTGTTGCGCTGCCTTTGGCCCCATTCGCACATCAGTCCGCTACTGACACCATCTCACAGGCCAATAGGGCGCCCCACGCCGACTTTTACCATTGTACGATGGCCACACCAGTGGCACAACTTGCTAGACATCACCTCGGTGCCATCCGAATCTTGGCATCTCAACGCCTAGTGGTATCTTCCATACAGAAAATCTTGTTACGCTACCTTTGGCCCCATTCGCACATCGGTCCGCAACTTAGACATCACCTCGGTGCCATCCGGATCTTGGCATCTCAGCGCCTTGTGGTGTATTCTCTTCAGAAAATATTGTTGCGCTGCCTTTGGCCCCATTCGCACATCGGTCCGCAACTTAGACATCACCTCGGTGCCATCCGGATCTTGGCATCTCAGCGCCTTGTGGTGTCTTCTACTCCGAAAATATTGTAGAAAATATTGTTGCGCTGCCTTTGGCCCCATTCACACATCAGTCCGCTACTGACACCATCTCACAGGCCAACAGGGCGCCCCACGCCGACTTTTACCATTGTACGATGGCCACACCAGTGCCACAACTTGCTAGACACCACCTCGGTGCCATCCGGATCTTGGCATCTCAGCGCCTTGTGGTGTCTTCAAATCAGAAAATATTGTTGCGCTGCCTTTGGCCCCATTCGCACATCGGTCCGCTACTGACGCCATCTCACAGGCCAACGGGGCGCCCCACGCCGACTTTCAACATTGTAGGATGGCCACAGAAGTGCGACAACTTACTAGACACCACCTCGGTGCCATCCGGATCTTGGCGCGTTGTGCTGCCTTCGGCCTATTCGCACATCGGTCCGCTACTGACGCAAACTCACAGGCCAACGGGGCGCCCCACGCCGACTTTCAGCATTGTAGGATGGCCACACCAGTGCGGCAACTTGCTACACACCACCTCGGTGCCATCCGGATCTTGGCATCTCAGCGCCTAGTGGTGTCTTCTATTCCGAAAATATTGTTGCGCTGCCTTCGGCCCCATTCACACATCGGTCCGCTACTGACGCCATCTCACAGGCCAACGGGGCGCCCCACGCCGACTTTCAGCATTGTAGGATGGCCACACCAGTGCGGCAACTTACTAGACACCACCTCGGTGCCATCCGGATCTTGGCGCGTTGTGCTGCCTTCGGCCTATTCGCACATCGGTCCGCTACTGACGCAAACTCACAGGCCAACGGGGCGCCCCACGCCGACTTTCAGCATTGTAGGATGGCCACACCAGTGCGGCAACTTACTAGACACCACCTCGGTGCCATCCGGATCTTGGCGCGTTGTGCTGCCTTCGGCCTATTCGCACATCGGTCCGCTACTGACGCAAACTCACAGGCCAACGGGGCGCCCCACGCCGACTTTCAGCATTGTAGGATGGCCACACCAGTGCACCTTACTAGACACCACCTCGGTGCCATCCGGATCTTGGCGCGTTGTATTGCCTTCGGCCTATTCGCACATCGGTCCGCTACTGACGCCGCCTCACGTGCCAACGTATTTTCTCCGCATTTTATACCCTATGCCGCATAACAGGTCATGTGACTTGTTTATAAAACTTTTCATTGGTTCATTTTACTTTTGGTTTCCTAATGATGGAAGGCTTGATCATGTGACCTAAAAACAACACTTTTCATTGGATGAAAACTTTTTTTTTTTCCCAAACGATGAAAGCCCCACCTTGTTTCTGGATGTTTCAGACTGAAGCTGGCGTCAGCATGAGAGCACCACCATCTCGTAGCTCAGTCGTGGTCATTCCGCGAGCAATCCTGGCAGCCGCTCCCCACCAGAAGCCTGCAGGAGTCGGGGCCCCCAAAACTTTTGATGAATTCTCAAGGCGGAGGGGGCGCTTTCGAGAATGGGGTCCAAGACCTAGCAGACAAGCGTCCGATTTCCAAGGTGTCCCAGGGCCATTTCAGTGGACCAGGCCCAAAAAGGAAACAGCCTGCCGCCATTTTGAGAGTCCTGTGACAGCCGCCTATCGCTGCACCGCAAGAGTGGGCGCAACTCAGCTGAATTGCGGCTTTTGACACAGTGGACCAAAAACGGACGGAATGGCAACTGAAACGGTAAAGGGGCGCCCCACTACAACAGATGACACTCCACCTGGAGAGGCCCGTTCACGCCGCCTCCCCCGGGGCGCCCCACGCCGTTATTCGGAGCAGCATTGTAGGATACCAAAACCAGTGCGGCAACTTACTGGACATCACCTTGGTGCCATCGTTCTGCTGCCTTGGAACTATTCGCGCAACAGTTTGCTACTGATGACCCACCCCCCGCGACGCCCCATGCCATTATTTGCTGGGTGGCAACTTACTAGACATCACTTTCGTGTCATCTAGATTTCAGCGCGTTCTGCTGCCTTGGAACTATTCGCACAACAGTTTGCTACTGATGACCCACCCCCCGCGACGCCCCACGCCGGAAATCTGGACGTTGTGCTGCGTTGGGACTATTCGCACAGCCGACCGCTACTTCGTTGTTTTTCCCTAAAAATGTTTATATGTTATTACTATTTTTGTTTTCTTGTATATATTTATAAATTATTAAAGTTTTATAATCTTACTACTTTGTCGGAGTGCTATATATTTTTAATGTGACACATAATTGTAAAAACTTTGATGTACAAAGAGTCATCCCTGGAATCTTCCGCTTCAGGCTCGGTCCCCTCCCCAATCACAATACAGGATGGTTTTCAGATAATAGCAACGCTTCTGCTGTGACGGATCTCATCGAGTGTGGGCCTTGATCTACTATAACTCCTTTGAAGAGGGGTGATTCTTTACAGCTGTGGCCATAAACTACATCTGCAGGGCTAGCTGATACCCTAGGACCAGCCTGGACAATCGGACACAGAGGAAAAGGAGTGTCAGAGGGTGCGGTAGTGAATAGGGCGAAAGGGAGGTGTCGGGCGGGCACAGGGTGTGATTCTCAGGGAAGAGCAGCGCAGATGGGGGAGGTTTATTACCCATGCATAAGACAGAGAGCGGGGGTGACCACTGCCTGGGGGAGATGCTTGCGAGGGTGGGGAGCCATGCTAAGGATCGACAGCGTGCACAGAGTGGGTCTGGTCAAGGCATCTAAAATGGCTGCCGTGCACGACAAAAGTGTGGCATTTGAAAAAAGACAAGATGGCGCAGACAATGTTTTTCAACACTTCCTGATTTCCTTCGAATCGAACGTTAACAGACGTTGGGGCATATTACCAAAGTTAAGCGATATTTATCCCTAACGATGCTTAGCAACGATTTTTTTACCGTCAGAAATTATCGCAGATAAACCTTGCTATTATCAAGGTTTATCGCAAATACGATAAAAAACGACCGCAATGCATTAATATCGCTGAAAACTCAGCGATATTCATGCATTACCGAGCTAATGCTCTTAGCCATGTTATCCACCTCCCATTGGATAACATGGCTAAGAACTGCTCAGGGCAGGTGGTAGCTTTTGGAGATATTCGCGCTTATCTCGAATATTTCCAAAAGTTGATAATAGGAGATAGCGATGTTAGCGACTGTTTCCAGTCGCTAACATCTTGGCATGCCCACTTTGCATGTCATTAGTGATAAATATCACTCACATGCAAAGTGGGGCCCAAGATGGTCGCTATCTTCTACTAGCCGTCGCTAACTGGTGTTAGCAACAGCTAGGTAATACACATATAATTTTATCTCCGCGAAGCGGAGCGCTGTTACAGATATATATCTTGTTTTTGAACGTTAATTTCTCAAAATGCACTGAAGCACATATATTGAGACCTAGCAAAGGCACATCGGGCTACCAGTCCCTACAATTTTGCCAAGTTTCGTACAAATCCATTCAGCTGTTCGATCCTACCGAGAGACAAGATGGCGGCCGCTACGGACTGTTTGGAATGTTTACAGACACCGGAGAGCCAATCAGCTTCGCTTCGCAAAGCTCCGTAACGCGAAAAGTACGCGAAGCGGTGCGCTGTCACAGATATATATATTTTTTTAAACATTAATTTCTCAAAATCCACTGGAGCACATATATTGAGATCTAGCAAAGGCACATCGGGCTACCAGTCCCTACAATTTTGCCAAGTTTCGTGCAAATCCATTCAGCTGTTCGATTATTATTATTTTTATTTTTTTTTGCCCCGCGGGGCCCTTTTAAAACCTCCACATCAAACCTAAACGGTCAGGGAGGATCTACTATGCCCCCTTATGGTCATTTGCCCCTTCGGTTTGGCCTCCGCTTGTCTCTCGATCCTACCGAGAGACAAGATGGCGGCCGCTACGGACTGTTTGGAATGTTTACAGACGCCGGAGAACCAATCAGCTTCGCTTCACAAAGCTCCGTTGCGCGAAAAGTACGCGTCCTGGAGCGCTGCCCGGTCCGCTGTTACAGATATATATCTTTTTTTAAACGTTAATTTCTCAAAATCCACTGTAGCACATATATTGAGACCTACAAAAGGCACATCGGGCTACCAGTCCCTACAATTTTGCCAAGTTTCGTGCAAATCCATTCAGCCGTTCGGGCTAAAAGTGAGGCCAACCGCCCTATGGAAAACTCAATGTTAAAAACACGTTTTGGGACCCCCCTTTTTTCTCGGCCCCCCCTTGACGAACCCCCCCCAAATTTTCAAGGGCTACTCAGAAACAAAATGTGCCATTTTCCTGAAAATTTCAGCCAATTCCGTCCACAAACGCCAAACTTATTAGACATAGAATTTTCAAAAATCCCATAGAGAAAAAATCCTAACTATATATACCTACTGGCGACCGCCAGTAGGTAATATATATATATATATATATATATATATATATATATATATATATATATATATATATATATATATATATATATATATATATATATATATATATCCCTAATGCAGAACAGCTTAAAGGAATGAGAAAAGTGACTTATTAATAGCTATAAAAAAACACATTGCTGACAGCCATTGAATTTAAATAGCAGAGTCAACATAAGAAAGGTCTGAGAAAGAAACCAAATGATGACTAAGTATATCAAAAGCAGAAATACAAAGCGGGAAACAGACACATAATGGGTTCCAGACTTGCACAGGCATGCATACTCCAACAAATAGCTTTGCAAAGATATGTCAACATGGGCTGACTTGTAATGACGAAAGATTTCGCTTTTTTGTCAAAGTTTAGAAGGCAGTATTCTTAATTGTCTCCTCATTCAATATTTCTACTAGTGTTCTGGTGCTGGGGCATCAAACCATTCACCCCATTCATGAAGCCAGTTCCTTTTTCATTGTCAATTACACTTTAAAAAAAAAAGAAAAAAAAAAAAAAAAAAAAAAGAGTATACAGACTGAGAAAGAGCTTCGCATTTGCACCAGTGAATTCCACAAATCCCTGAATCACCATATGTTGGCCAATAAGTAAAGACTGCCCTGATGACAGTGACTACCCCGGACAGAGTCAGTGGCGTCACTCAACGGTCCTCCCCCACATGACTGTACACAGGAAACAACCAGAGGAAGAGGTTTTGAGCATGTTTTGAAATGTGCCAAATGCGTCAATAGAATATCTAAGCTTTTCCTTATAGATCAACTGACTGAAGGACGTTTTAAACACAAATACCCAAAATTAAGTGACCGGGCGAAAGGCTGGTAAAATCCGAAACTGTTATTTAAATCATCTTAACAAGATACGTTTTGTGTCTAGATGTTTTCACAATACCCACGCTAGCTGCCAATGTAATGCATCAGATCACTCAAAGAACAAAAACGTAATTCAAAATTCCAGGTTATGTGTCAGCATATCTTCGCACTTTTAGGTCTCGGTAAAAAAAATATCTTTAGCTGCCTGCGTGACATCATGTAATTAACCCAAAAAATCCAAGAATTGTCAAATCCAATAGGTCTGGTTTTAATGTATTAACATATGCAACCATGGGTATACAACTTCCTATGAGCACCTTCTCTTTCTGTGCCTCCTATGCATTTCCTCTAGCTTTAAGCGTTTGATGCAACACGGCACAGCACCCAAAGCTCATACACAGCAATACCACAAACTTGGGAACTAAAATTAAAATAGGGCACAGATGCAGTCTATGAGCATTTATATAGGCCAGTGTTTGCATGGTAGTATATTAAAGTCAGGTCTGTTGGCTTTGCGACTTCTTATTAACAATGTGTTTGAGGTTTTCACATACCGGTTTCCAATTTAGAAAGTGAGGGTCCAGTAATGTCAGAATATTGAATGGAATCAAAACATGGTCTGACTAATCCAATCTGAGTGGGTGAAGAGGTGTGTATGTTGTGTTTCTATATGGAAATTAGATTCAGGTGACAGTCCTTATTGGAGGCAGGTGCGTGTGATTTTTTTGTTTCTTTCCAGTGGAGGTTGAAACCTCCAGGAAAGTCTAATCTCAAGAAGATGTGAGATGATCTGTACTATAATTAAGGAACCATCAATACAACTCTTTTGCTCTTAGGCAGGGGTTGTAAAGTTTTCAGCCTTTCTGGTTTAGGTCTAACGTTTGTAATCTTTGCAATGCAGTATTAGATCAATGAGGAATGTATTGAGTTAATCAGCTGCCTTAAAGAGACTCTTGAGGATAGCCGTTCCAGTGTGTTTATTGTCATTAAGGTGGAAGATGTTGTGTTTTATCATAGTAATGCTATAGAAGTATGAAGGATGGGTAGACCAAGGTTTCCTCGAGTGAAATAATGTAAATGCCACAGTTCTGGATGAGGGCAAAAATAAACGTTGCTAGAAAGCGCAGACATAGGAGGGGCTATTTTATGTGATGTCTGGGAGATGGTCACTTGCTTGAGAAGTGATGATTCTTCTGAGGTTGCTTAGACAGTCTGATCTTTGACTGTGTTTAGAGCATGCAAACTGTGGAAATAGGATGTTTTGTGGGATATTTGGATTAGAGAACTTGAGCCTGTGGGGTGGCGTAGAGGTAATATGCTTGGAGGTATGCTCTGAAGCATTGGGACCTGTATATAATTTGGTCTCTTCGGTATTAGGTGTGTTGATGTGTTACTGGAGGTATAACGGGGATTAGGAGAGCAGTCTCTGAAGGAGACTGCTTGTGGGAGGGAATTGGATAGAATGGATTGCAGACTTTTGATCAGCCTCATTTTAATTTGAAGCAGTTTTGGGGAGTAGTTAGTAGGTTTTTGCTGTCTGTGATAAATGTCTTTAATTAAGTGTGAGGTAAGTAAACACAGCTCTCACGTGAATAGCGCCTGTGGGTGGTCAGGTTTTTCTGTGGTGCTATGCTTTGTATGCTGTTGTTTAGGTGTAGATGAACTGGATCAGGAGGATGGGTGACAGGTGGAGTCTTTATCACGGGGAACAGTGTCTTCAGCAAAGGCTGTGGGTTTGGTCCTTGATAGTATTTTAGTCTATGCAAGTGAAGGAGAACTTATGTTCATTGTTATATTACAGACTACATTTATCGTTGATTTAGGATGGGATTACACTGTTGGCTTCATTACAAGGGCCGTGTGGGTGGTAATGTGGAGATAAAGCGAGGTGAGGAGGGCGATCTAATGGTTTTGCAGTCAGTGGAGATGGTAGGCAAGTTATCAGTGCAAACATTCCTAGTCATAGTAGGTGCTTTTAGGGCAGAGTATCAACAAATAAGATCACACAAAAAGCATGTTGGCCGTTGATCTTGCAGCAAATTCAGTATAGCAAAGCTGCAAAAAAGGCACCCAAGGCGTATCACTCAGTTCAGAGAGAAGACATTGTAGTCACACAACACACTGAGATACAAAATGCGTTTTTGTGCAACATCAATATGAGTGTTTAAAAAAGTTTTAGAAGCTCAAAATTACATTTATATGCACAATCACTTCTAGGTAAAAAAAAAAAAATTTGTGAAATAAATCTAATACATATAATTGCCAGTAGCTCACAGTGAGACTGAAATACTCGCGTGGCTTGTTCTGAAATTTACTTCTAGCAGTGGCTGAGATGAGCTGCCCAAATGAACCACTGGCTGAGGTCGCATGATCCAAAGGCCCTCCTATGCACATTTTTGGTGTGGGTAATCGTCAACTCTGGCAACAATTGTTGCAGTTTCAAGCTAATTCTAAAAACACACAGCGAGGGCCTTTGGGACAGGGCCTTTAAACCATTAATGGCGTTTGGTCCGCCAAACTCATTCAACGCTTTTTGAAAAATGTACAGTCCACAGGAGTATGTTCATCCTTTTCTATGACTGGGTGCTGCTTTCTTCATGTTTATAGTTAAGACACTATTGACTTAACCTGGGACCCAAAGCCTGCACAGATCAGGTTAGAGAGAACAGTGACAGTCCTTATAATTTTCATTAAGAATATGCTCTTTCCTCCTGTGCTCATGCAAGTGTTCCACGGGTATTTTATGTTGTGTCGCAAGGAAGCACTCACAGAGCCTGTGTACAAATTTTAGCTGGAGCCTCATACACTCGCCACCAGACAAATAGTTGAGTAAATGAGCAGTAGCACAGCAGATCAGTACCTGCAGCTTAGAAGCAGTTGATTTAGCAGTGTAACTCTTGGCCTATACCGAGTTTGCCTTCAATCACAATTTGATAATATTCATGCATAATATTTTTTAATGAAGCAATTCTTTTGTTTCCTTACCTGTAGCGCACACGGCATATAAAAGTTAGCACTGAAGTTCAATCATGAACAAGCATTGGCAAACTAATGGGTCTGCCATTGAAGGCCAGCCTACAGCTTTGCCAATGCTCGATTTATTATAATTTTTGTAAAACTACATTGTTGGAGGGAGTAGTGGGTCCTCACTTATATAAAATAAAAGCAAAATTTTTTTGGGGGACTTAAAAAGCACACGTTGTTGTAGTAATCCCTTGCACTTAAGATAAGTACTTTGTTAGAGGTTGTGATCCTCGTGAAAGTGTGGAAAGCCACCACTTACTGCGAAGATAGCCAATGGGCTGACCAAGTGCTCCATGCAGTATATGCTAGTGGGTGGAAAAAATGTGAATGACACAATAATAGACCAATGGATGATGAGAGATGACTTAAAGTCCCTAAAAGTAAGCAAATTAAATAGAAAATTTTGTAAAATCAAAAGTTTTTGGCCAACGCCAGACCTAAACATTTAAAAAAAAAAAAAAATAGTGGAGTAAAAATAAAAAATGAACATTACTCCAGTTCCGAGCTTCTTGAACTATCGCGCCTTGCTATGGAGTCTTTGAGGTGTGAAATAATTATAGTTCAATGTCACCCACGCTATCTACTGACTATTGACACTGTTGAGGTAAAGGGAGGGTCTTGCATGACTAATGCCTACTTGACAAAGGTGCTATTTCCCTGCTTCTGTTTGGACACTGTGATCACATATCAACGGCCCAGCACAGAGCAGATTACATATGAATGAGCATACAGCATGCTCTGAAAACTCCATTATTCAAAATGGAACAAATAAAACACATCTATTAATGTGTTCTAATAAATTATGAAAAAAATCTCTCCACTTAATTGTGACAGTTACTAACATGAGAAGCGTAAAGAAAATAAATTGAGAATATTTTGTTGGTTTGTAGGAGAAGACTGCTATATAAAATGTGTATTTTTTGTTTGTTTGACCAAGATATAGTTCCTTTTTCCAGCGGAGGCGTTCACTAGCAGCAGTCACACAGACCGCGTTGTGTAAAGTTACATATTGCTTCAGCACTACATCATTTGGCACAAATCCCTTCTGGTATGATAACTGTGAATGAAAGCGGGTCCCGAAGCACTCGTGACCTAGGTAGCGTGTGCTTTTCCCTCACGGAATAATAACCGGGAAAGGTTTTATTGCACTTTGGAGCCTTACCTCAGACACCTGTTCCCACCAGAATCATTAATGAGAGCCCAAGGTAACGTACGTAATGACGTGCGTGCCCCTATCGACCCCAGAATCTTTCTTTTAGCATTTTCTATCACGTCCATCAGGCATACAACCCAGTGCTTGCCCTTCACGCATCTCAACGTATGCATTTATTACGTAGCTGAGGGACAGCTGGAAGTAAGTTACTAAAAGATGACATCTTCTTGTGTTTGATTATCCGTGGATTGCTTCTTGGAGGCTGAAGAACAGGAATGCACGGCCGGCAGCGCGCTGGCTGTGGGGTCGAAGTTTGAAGTACATCGTGAGTAAACCAAGAGTCATTATTGCCTCCCTGCCTCCACTGCTGTCAGCCTGCACTGCAGAGCATGGTGGAGGCATGCAGCATTGTTTGTAAACAGGCCTTCAAATCTTACAGCTTACCTGATGAAACTGGTGGAGACAATTGGTTAAGAGATTCTGTAGCTGGGGCGTTTACCACATAATTCTGGATTTACTGCATTTGCTACATAATGTGCAAATGTCACAACTGTGGTTTCTACCTCAGATTGGTGAAAATAATGCTGCCAGAAAGTGTACATAATTTGCCTTTTATGCTGCATAATTTACATAACCTTTTCGTATAATTTGGCCCTATATGCCACAACATCCTAGTAGCCCTGACAACATTGAAGCTCTACAGAGTGGTTTCAGGGTTGTCCTCATGATGATAAAACCCATATTTCACAGGGAAACACAAAATAGTTTCCTTATTTCACGATTCCCAGAGTGTAATATGCTATTTATTACCATTGTTAAGCGTGGGGGATGGACATTACTCACAAGAGGTGATGCCCCTACCCTCCCTCAACAAGGATAATAAATATAATATTACACTCTGCACAACTGTATAGCTGTATATACGGTTTATGCAATGTCATTTTTTTCAAGGAAGGTAGTCATATAGGGAGTTAGGACTCTGCATCAATTGGCTGGAACCTCTAACAGTTTCCTTCGCTATCAACAACTTTACCAAGGAAAGGCTGGTGTGCCGTGTGCTGCTCATCCACAGATTAGAAGGCTCAAGATTCAGGATGCCGGGATAAGTGACTAAGTACTTTTTGCACTTTTGCCAGAGAAACCCAAATCAATAACAGTGGGTACTACCGAATCAAGTAAAACATGGCCGTGGACTGGAATTCCAGGTACATTTGTGATTCCAGCCATTGGAAATTTGACACAAGAGACTTCCAGCAAATGAGGAGAGAGAGGTCCTTCATTTACTTTTGAGGTCGATCTCTTTGCAAAACATCTGGCCCTTCAACTGTACTGTTACTTGAGCCGGGGAATGATCCACGTGCACAAGCAGTGGATGCATTCCTGCAGGACTGTCGAAGAGCACATACTATGCCTTTCTACCCTTTCCAATGATAGGCATCCGAAGAATCTAGGCCATCTGTTGATCTGATTTTGAGAACACTGGTCTGGAGATCCAAAGTCTGGTTTACAGTTCTTCTCAACTTTCCTGGGATTTGCTGATCCCTCTCCATGAGTTTCAATCCTTTCTGATGGATGTTCAGAGTCTCTTGCACCAGCAAATGCTGAACAAATCATCGAATCTTACAGCACAGTGGATTAAAAGATGCGCTGTTCAATCCTGGTCTTTCTAGCTAGACAGGCTTCCTTGTTCACTCAAAGAAAACCTGATCAGAGGGTACAGTCAAGCGATATGGTTCTGCCTGATGAAGATAGTCACGTTGCCATTTGGGGGTGGGGGAGGTGGTAATCCTGGATCTTTTGGGAGCCGAGGTAGTGCATATCTTAAATTTCCTTTCGGAACTAGCCAAGTCAAGTGCATCTTATATGGCAATTACTTCCTTTAAGTAAGTCACCTCAGCAGGACTTTCTCCAATGAACAAGCTGCCAGTGATATGTAAACTCCTCTGAGATATTAGGCTGTCTTTTTCACCAGAGCCGAGACATTCCAACTTTTGGGACAGTAATATGGTTTTAATGTCTTCCCTTCATAGCCATAAAACAAATATCTTATTTGTACGGAACTTTCACCAAGATGTCCATGCTTTTATATTTAGTTAAATGTCACAGGTTTTCATTTGTGCGAGCCCTGGATATTTCAGATGGGGTAACATTCACTACTGAACAAAGAAAATAAAGGATGGCATGAAAATATAGACAGGTAAAAGGCTACTGGTGCACCCTACCTTGTAGATGAGATCCTTTAGCGTTCCTTTTTCACTGAACATTCGGATTACCAGAGCAGAGGAGTCACTGGCTGTTGCAAATGTTATTGGGTAGATGTAGGGATGCTGTGGAATAAAAACATTCACCTTAATTGTGGAATTATGCAATTAACAAACGCAATGGATTATTATATCATCATGCAACAGTGTTGTTCGCCTATGGTGGGCCAAGAGCCCCAGTGGACAGCTGTAATTCAGGCAATCCGGGGATAAGGACACACATGTAGCGATTTAAATTTGTCGCTACGCTGTTGCACTCTAGTAACTGTGGTGCCATAGTTGGGCGTTCATTTAAAAAATATTTACACTGCAAGTCGATACCACATATAAGTCTACAGAAAGATATAAAACACTAAAAGCTGAGCTGAAAGGGTTAACTCTGTCCAGTGAACTAGGGTCTTAATGCACATAGATACATGTAGGTATTGGCATGTTAGAATGAATAATGATTGTAGTGATGGTTGCAACTGCAGTGTTGCAATTGTAGTGGCACAGTGTTGTAATATAATAATAATAATAATTCCAGATTTGTAATGCGTGACTTATCACCCTTAAGGGTATCCAGGTACTGGTGGCCATCGGGGAGATTAAGTGAGCTATTGCCCAGAGTCGTATGATGCTGGGCTGAGCTGCCGCCGGGGAGCGAACCCTGAGCCCTGCGCTCCGAAATCAGACGCTCTGGCCGCTGTGCCACACCTCACCTCCTGTAGCTGTGATGTTGACATACTCCGATTTGCAGTAGTGTTTGAACAGTAGTGTTCTATTATACGGTTGCAGATTTAATACATAGTACGGTTTTGTTGTATTTGTCATCTTGTAGTTGTATTGCTACAGTTAGTGTTATGGCGTGATGTGGCACCGTTGTGTATATGGTGTGGCATTGTAATGATAGAGGCTGTGGTGCGGTTGCAGTGGCAAATGCAGATTTTCCACAGTTGTAATGTAAAGAACATCATGATTTTATTAAAAAAGGCACGGAGGCTGATATTATGCATATTCCTTATTACTACCCAAACACAGCAGCAACATAACATCATAGTATCAGAATATTTGTAAACATTCTAGAACTTAGAACATGTATAAAACCCAATCACAAGCAGCCATCTTCCTCTTGTGTTGCTGCTCAAACACGAGATAAGTACTTATTTTAACTTCTGCTGAATATTTAATTAAACAATGAGATTGTAAAAAGTTTGAGAGAGAATGATAGGTGAATGCGTTTTTGAGTATATTATGGTTCATGAAAATGTTTATTTGTGTGAAGAGCAAAAATCTGGTGTTTATACTTATTATTCTTACATTCTGTTGTGTTGGAGTTTCAGTACCGTTATTGTAAAGTTGTAGTTGTGAAGTTGCTGCTAAAGCTGTAATGTTGGTAGTAGTGTTATAGTATTGAGTGTAGTTGTAGAGTTGTAGATGTATGCTGCAGTGGTACGGTACTTAATTTTCACAGGCACAAGTCATCAACATCTAAAGCTTGCCAGGGACACAGCTACAAGACATTACATTATTATGCTCTGAAAAGTGCTAAACTTAAAATAACAGCAGGAGATGCAACCAGTCAGCAACATTTTCACATAATAATGTTACAACTGTCCCAGGAAGTTAAAACTTAATTCCAATGCAGGAGGAAATACAACAAATGGAATAAATAGAAAACGCACCAAAAAAAGACAAAAATCTTTATACACATTGCCCGTAAAATTAAGGTCAGTGTAGAACGCAGTTCCAGTAAGCAAATGTTAACTGCTCGACATTAGGACAGAATGCACGTACCATGTTATTGGTCAACATTGCAAAATACCAATTTTGACATTGCAAATAAAGAATTTCTCAATATGAGCAAAGGATGTGGTTGGGTCGTTGAAAGGAAATGTCTCAGCACACAGTTTACGTCCACAACTGTTACACGATTTTGCCTACTAAACATAACTGTGTTAGAATAGGGGATGCATACCTGGGAACTGTTCTTGGAAGGATGGTCTAATATTGGTTTACTTAAATTACCTACAGATAATCTTCATTACTCCCTTCATTGCTCAAGTACTTAGGTACATGAGAGGCCCCACCCCTTTGGTCCAGCAACCCTTCCCTTTCTAGTCATATTCTCTTTCATTTACCTCGCCCACTGCAGGCACTTGTGCCAACACAACCTCCTGGCCATGCCAAGCACACAACCTGTAAGCTGTTGAAGAGATCATGGGGTGGGTGGATGGCCTTGCAAGTAACTGGAACTTGGAAGGGAGAATCAGAGTATTGAAGATTGCTAGAAAGTTATCCAGACATTCTCCCCTCACCTCCCATTCTTCACTCCATTCCTGATGCAAATGAGGATGAACCAAAGTGGCATGTCACCGGTGAGATCATCATAATCCACTAAGGACATACCATATACCTGGATGTTGGGCCCTTTGAGGATGGAGAGGCATTTTAAGCACGATCTCCAATTTGAAAAAGAATTACTGGAGAAAGTTAAGTACCAGTGAAAAGCAGTTAGTTCCAGAGTGTGGAGAAGTAGCTACAGGGCCATACTGAAAGAGTGCTATCTGTGGAGCACAGGACAGGGTAAGACACAGGCTTTGGAAGCCTTGTCGCTGCTACCACCGAAGAGGTGAAAGATGTTCTCTTTTAGATTCAACCCAACTAAGACCATGATGAAGCTTGAGTCGTAAGTGGGCTTGTTGGAAAACACCCAGCGATGAGCCAACTTTAGAGTGCTGGGAGAGCCTGAAGCGATACAGACTCGCACTCTATGAATGCATGTAGGCTGTTCTGGGTGACTTGTTGGGAATGGGCACACAGTCGGGTGACTATCCCTAAGACGTGGAGGTGATACTTCTGTTGGTGGAGGGGCAGTAATGGTGCTAGTGCAGTCTCAGGATTTGTAGTATAAGATCATACGCCTGGCTATCGAGAAAAAATGGTTATACTGGGAGAAGCTACAATTATGTTCTTTACATATAAGGGTGTAGGTACTCTGTCATGGCAAGCATTGGCAAAGCCAATAGGTTTCTCCTGTGTAAGATCTACTGGTTTTGTCAAGGTTTTTTTTACAGACATGGTGAACAGCAAAGCGAGTTCCCATGTCGGAGTTGTATTTGTGGCAAAGGCCTTTAAGACTTTTGGGCAAATGTACATGAAATCTGTTGCTTTCATGGCTATCATTTTGACTTCACTGGCGAAGGGATCTTGCGGACAACTTGTGTGCTTGTTTTTTGAGGGACTGCATATTTTTAGAGGTTCAATGGTGTATTATGCATTAAGCATGTGTGCCACGGAATTGTGCGGTGAAACAAAAAATTCACATTTCAAAGTATTGCACAATACATCCTGACCATTTTCGTATTTCAGCAGAAACAGAAACCGTTCGGAAATACAGAAAGGTCCGTCCTGCCTCAATGGTATATGCTCTAAACCTGCACTTAGTGGAATCTAATCAGGTGATCAGTCTCCGTGAAATGAAGATCAAGGCATATAAACCCCGGATATATGAAACGATTGAAGTTTGAAATGTGTCAGAAAATGATCAGATAGCAATAGTCTGCTAGCCTGGTGCTGCTTGGAAATTATATCTGGGAGCGTTTTCAGAAGCAGTTCAGTAACTCAGGACAACCCATCCCTGTCCGTGTCTCTATTCTGGTTGTAGGCTGGACCACCTCGCTAAATCAGTGCTGATTTAAAAAAATAATAATAATAATCGAGTGTTTTATAAAGTGCGGACATGATGACCCAAGGGTATCAGAGCTCTGTACAAATGAAAAATATCCTTAAACAAAGAGGAAAACATGAAAAATAACACCGAACAAAAGCATAGACCAAAGTTTAAAAACTCCAGTAGGATATGGTATGTTGCAACAGTTATTGTTAAATGACCGCCATTTGTTTAAAAGTCACAGGGAGGGACTCCCCAGGATGGTTCTTCAAAAGTAAGCTTTATCAGTTCCTAATACCTGGGGGGCAATGTTTTTGTAGGTTCTATTGGTATGTCTGTGCTTCTCCACTACATTGGCATTACACTTTCAAACATTACATTACTTCTAGCACCTAACCCACCCTTGTTCTCAAACACCGGGCCGCTGGAGCTCCAAATTCTCGACTTGAAATGGGTCTAATCTTTAGATTGTGAGGCAGCCAATCTAAGCTTTGAAAGCAAGATTTGTTCTCGCTCCTGGGACCTTTGCCTCCTCTCGAAGCCCCCCACATCCCCGGTGTGTTTTCAGATAATATAAGAGGCTTACAGAAACACAAATTTGGAAGGAACAGGTTAGAGCCCTGAAATAACCCAAAGGAGAGGCACTGCGCTTTATAAAACCAAATAGTAATAAAATAATAAATGGAACAACAACAGCCAGGGTCTTAAAAGAAGAACTGAGCTGCCTGGTGGTAATTGTATCTTCTCTATATTAATATAACTGGTTATTTATACAGATCTTTTTTTCTGCAGATGCTGCAGTTTCTAAAAGATGTGAATAACGGATGTTAGCATTGTCCTTTTGAATGGCCCTCGGTTTTCTAACCACGGAAGGATAAAAGGCTGACTAGGCCATCCTTGCTTCAAGGGTGCGAGTAGCACATCATGCCAGATGTCAGCAGTGAGCACTTAACTATTTGACCAATCTTGCGGGCTATTTGGGATTAGAAAAAAAGCAGGGTAATGGAACATTTGATCTGGCAGAAAAGGAATAGGTTCAATCACAGATAAAATACTGTTTTGCAGTGCGAATAGGCACGTCATTTAATAGGCTCCCCACATATGCAGGGCCAGCAGTTTCCGACGTGGTTTAGAAGGACAAGTAAATACACTTATTAGAGAGGTGCAGCATTAATTTATCTACGTATATGTTAAGGTGCACAGAACTTTTTTGTTAATCCCATGAGAAAGGGCTGGAACCAGGACTGTTTTCACCTGTAACTAGTACTCATGTAAAGCGCTCCAATACCTTCTGGTCAAATTTGCACTATATAAATAAATGAAACAAAAAACAAAAAAAACAAAACACTAACGAGGTCCGGGGAGGAGGCTGGGAGCAGCTACAACAGACTGTGGGGGTCAACTTGAGGGAGGTCGGGGGGGAAGGAAGGGCAGGAGACTGGAGACATGCAGTCTTGGAAAGAGCATGAAAAAAAGAAAAACAAATTACCTGCAGGAGTCTGTGGCCAGCAGACAGGTTACGGTACTCGTCCATGCTCCACAGTAGGGACAGACAGTGGAAGGCCTAGAGTAAGCAGGGAGGAGCAAGAGGTGCTGGCCAATCAAAAGGAAGGTAAGGTAAGTGACGTGAATCGAATCAATGGTAAGTAATGGGTGGGCTCCAAGCCTGTTTTTAACCCGTTTGTTGCTTTGAATGTTCTGCGCCAGTGCTGAACGTTCGAAGAAACGGGTGCGGCCGCGTATGCCAAGGGACGTGCGCAGCACTACCACGGTAGTGCTCGCGACGACCATTGGCCGACGGCAGCACTCAAGGGGTTAAGCTTTCTTTTTTCATAAACAATAGATTTCTCTGACAGCGTATGCGCATTGTAGGCATAACCTAAAAATGGGGGACTATTACAGGTTGGAAAAGCTATATTGCAGAGAGGGCTTTCCAACATGTCTGAGACTGGTACATCTGGGGAACAGATATCTTATTTTTTGTGGAAGCAGATTCATCCAGGGATTTCCTAAAGGGGTTGCACCCTGGCACTGGGAGAATATGGACACAGAGATCAGAGTCTTCGTTTTGCCGCAGTGTTGCTGGGGGACTGGGATAGTGTTCAGGTCTGGGGTTCAGTCTGTTAAGTGCGATTAGGAGAAGGTGTGGAAGGAGTTGTGAAGGTTTGTCCTTGATTTGTGTATGATTTCCTTTGCTTTCACTCCAGCTCCACTTCCTTATCCATATGCCATTGGGAACCACTGATGGTTGAGTGTTTGCATAGAGATATGCTCATGAATATTTTGAATGGGCGATGTTTATTTTTTTACTAGAATCCATTTTGTTGTTCTTTGGCAGAGAATTTCGGAGTGTAAAGGGTTTTTTTTAAATTGTGTTTTAAAAAGACATCATGAAAATAACATTCCAACATAATATTTGGTTCACTTTGGTTAAAGGATGGAAATATTATACGGGTGGTCCTAAAAGTTAAAGTTCTACTTTCCAGTGAAATTGCACAAATTTGAAAAAGAAAAATGCGGTGATGGCTTGATATCAAACACACAAAAGTTGATGGGAGGATACTTGTAATAAATCTAACCACTGGTAAGTAATCGAGTGGGGTAGCATTCCAACCCATCGTTTTTTATCCACAATGCCACCTCAGATCAGATCGAGCAATAAGCAAATCAGTCTTGACCCTACTCCAATAGAAACAGTCCATACCAAACTGTTAACCAGGTCCTCCCTGAAGCAGAACTCCAGTAACCCAAACCCAGTTTTGCCCTGACTGGAGCTCTTCAGTCGGCATGTCTTGGCTTACTTAAAAAAATAATACAAAAATACACCCCTGCCTCCAAGTACAGGTATCAAGTATAGTCTGCTAAAATGGTTATAGAATGTACAAAAAAAGCAAGGATTTATCACATGGGCAAAGTAGAATCACTGCCTGGTTATATATGCCTAGGGTGAGGCATAAAAGGCTTTGAATGGAGCCTAAATAAAATCTACTTTGCAGAGAACTTTCCCATGGGTTAACAACAAAATTAAAATAAGGCTCCGGGCCCAATGTGGTTTGAATTATTGCCACATGGATGACTTCATCAACTCCTACTCCTCTCCAGACAGCTTAGCATGGGCAATTAAGTTCTCCCTGGCTCACAATTATTCTGCTTGTGTTATACCTTGCAGATATTGAGAGACACACTCAGTACACTCCCCCAGACAACCTTACCAGCTACTTAGCACCCATGTATAAAACAGCTTTTTTATTGGAGCACTTTAAATAAACAAAAGGCAACACGCAGATACGATAGGGAACCTGTAAACAAATTATAACCATAGCCCCAAGATTAGAGATACACTTTTCATCCACACTCCTTCCTGTAGCCTGTTATGGACTTGTTTGAACAGGTATGAACTACATAGATCCATGCAGAATACCTAAAGATAATGAACAAAATACATTGAAAGAGTTGAACTACAGATCAAGTTACTTCCCTTTGGTAGCTCATTATCTGGTAGAGACTATCTAGCCACAGATTCTTTAACTTGTGAATTGTCTCCAGGCGACCGAGTGGATCTGGAATTTTTCTTTAGAGTAGTGCCCCTGCATGCATATAGGTGGTATCTTTCGGCTCCATGTGACATCATCCGTGCCAGAAGTGGCGCGCTGGATGCCTATATAGGCGCCACACCAGCGTGCTGACATCAGTTTCTTTTCCCGAATTTCCATACCAGGAGTGCGGAGCCACGAAGAACACCGACCACTGGTGTGGAAAACTATGGCACTGAAAGGAGAACAGCCCTGTCCCTAGAAATCCATTCATAGAACGGGGAGGATGGGTGGGTCGGTAAAGAATCTGCAGCTCAACTATCTACCAGATAAGACGCTACCGAAGGTAAGTAACTTGTTCATCTGATAAAGACTTCAAGCCGCAGATTCCGTACCTCGTGAATAGATAACCAAGCAATACACCCTCCCCCCCAGGGAGGTGGGTGAGTGGACTAAGTTCATATTACGAGTCCTGCAGGACCGAACAGGCAAAGTGCCCAACCTGATGGACCGCGGACTGTCCAAGCAGTAGTGGTTTGTGAATGTGTGCAAGGAAGCCCGCACTGCAGCTGGGCAAATATTCATGACCAGAACTCCAGGTGCTAACTAACCCAGCGGTGGCAGCTTTAGCTTTGGTGGAATGAGCACGGGGTTGCTCTTTGTCCAACATGTAGCAGATCTTGATACTTAGATGACATCCTGCAGCTCGCGAACCCTCCGGGCAGATGCTGTAGCCACGAGAAAGGCTGTCTTGATGGTAAAGAGCCTGAGGGGACAAATGGAGCACCCTTAAGGGAAGTGAGGACAAGATTGAGGTCCCATTGAGGCATATTGAAAAGAGAAGGTGGGAACACATGTTGTAAACCTTTCAAAAATGTATTTAAAACGGGGGATTCGAAAAGAGATTGCTGGTCAGGCAACTGCAGAAAAGCTGAAATATCATAAATATAGCCCTTGAAAATGCCCAGAGCAGATAAAGAATTAAGAAAGGAACCTGAGAGAAGTGGGTTGAAAGGGGATCTATCTGTCTTTCTGTACACCATGCCACAAATTTCACCCAACAGCAGGCTTATACCATATGGGTGGAAGGACACTTGACTGGCAAGAGAACGTTGCAGACTTCAGGGGGGAAGGGAGAAAGCTGGCAACTTTCGTCGCTCAATCTCCAAACAAGAAGACAGATAATTGACAGGTTCAGGTGGAGGACCCTCCCCTGCTGATGAGGTAAAAGATCCTCCCGAAGAAGCAGCCTGATCAGAGAACCAATGGCCACCGCACCCTTCATACACTGATTATACCCTATAGACCTAACTGGTGTCTTAAGATCTTCTGAAACCAGGCTAGCGGCTGTGCCAAGTGTAAAAAGAGCTGAGATGGCTGGCAGCTCGTTCAGCCTCTTGGCCCCCAAACTGGGGGGGGGGGGGGGAGGGGGGAGGGGGGAGAGAGGAGAGGAGAGGGAGAATTGTAACTGCTGAGGTTTTTTTTAGGGAGGTTAACAGAATGCTTGTGCACTATTTTGATTAATTACCTAATGACTACTAAGGGAGAGAGAGAGAGAGAGAGAGAGAGAGAGAGAGAGAGAATTGTAACTGCTGAGGTTTTTTTTAGGGAGGTTAACAGAGTGCTTGTTAACTATTTTAATTAATTACCTAATGACTACTAAGGTCAGGATTTAACCATGTGCAACCTTTTATAGCAGCGCTATATACTACTTTAGCAAACTGACTTCCGGTTCAACCCCCCCCCCCCCCCCACCCAACTCCCCCTGTGCGCTTTTAGAGTAAAAGGTGTGGGTTCAAGCCATTCATTTTATGTACAGGTGTATCCCTTACAAAACTATTACATCCCAACAAACCTTACGATTTTCAAAATATGCACCACAAAAACAAGAGAAAGGCTTTTTTTATGCTAATACGGATTAGTTCAGGTTACAGCATAAGCCACTGCAAAGCATTTTCTGCCTGATCAGCAACCAAAAAACATGTTAAGCTTCACGGTTCAAAGGTCATTCAAAAGAAACTCACCGAGCAGGAAGGAAGAAGTTTCACTGCGCACTGGAAGTCTTTGTCAGACAAGTATTTGTCTGGGCCAAGGTCAGCCTGAGGAGAGATACAGTAGTAAGGATCAGCACATTACTGCTCAACACGTTCAAATAACTCGGCAAACCTCCAACCCAACGTAAACAACATCCAGGCTTAAACCGATCTAGAATGAAAACACTTTGGCTGACTAAGGGTCACATGGCATGTTTCTTCTTTTTAGCTGTTGATCAGTTGGAAAAGTAAAGCCTGCCTACTGGGTGTCACGTTGAGTGCGTACATATGCATATATTAAACAAGCACTGGCCAAGCCATAGGTCTGGCATATGAATGAAAGTGCCTTTTGTGTTATTGATGGATTTAGGCCATCAATAACTCATTATACATGCCATTTGTTAATGCACTCATGCATTCAGTCATCCATCCACCACCTCATTCTTTCATTCACCCTCTGAAACGACAATAAACAAAAATCGGCAACATGTGCAGGATAAAAAGAACACAAGTAGAAACAATTTATGCTTGCAATAACCAAACTAAACACAGAAGAGGGCGTCCATCTTAGAGGTATTGCTGATAGTCTACTGTTGTTTAAAGTTCCAGAATAGGCGCTAAACTGAAAACCACTGTTGTGAGCCATCTTGGAAATGTAATGTAATAATATGGTATGGACAACAGAATTCTATAAGATCTCCTTGTTTAAAGAAAGTAGTTACGATGGATATGGCACACTGCAAATGAAATAAGCAGCAAGCAAGCGACTCTTTACCACTGCCTAGGACAGCTGTCATATCCTCTTAAAAACATTCAAATAAAAAGAGGAGAACTATAAAAGGAGAAAATGTCAAATGAGAGGAATGATCAATCAGCCCTGACACTGAAGCACACTCACTTTAAGGTAGATGTACATATGTGCATGAGAAAATGCTGTCCTTCACAGGGCAAGTGAGCCAATGGCTGATGTGGACTAAACCACTACCCCATGCTGAATGCTGTCATGGATGGAACCAGAGTGTAACTGACAGACAGACCAATGGAAAAACAGAGATGACCTAAAGCCCCCATGTATCTAAACGGATACATAATTATGTAAATGGATGTATGAAATATTTAATGGATGCATTATTTAATGATTTGTTTTGTTACAAGATACTGGCAGGCAGCTAAGAGATTCTAAAAATATTTATGACAGTGCAAATCTCCTCCCCCTAGGGTTTGTGAGAGGCAGTAGCCAACACCAAACACATTCCCTTCAAAGATAATCCATGACATTTCATGTAACAAAATAGCTACCTGTAGGCTTTAAGGAATATTAACAATCCACCCTTAAATACTTATTAATTAATATGCTTTTCACAATCAATATGTCCGGCTTACTGCCTTTCTTGTAACTTTACCTAATAAATAATCAGGCCTACAGCCTGGCTTGTCACCATAACTAATTCAAGCCTACTGTACTGTGAGTAAGCTTTCCACAAAGCAACCATCTGGCATCGAGTTATAAATACACAAAGGTACACAAAATTACAGTTGATAAAGCAAAACGCTATCTCTCCTAAAAGAGTATAACGAGAATTATTGTAGTGCATGTGTTCTTAGGGTTTACTCAGGTGAATCAATAACACTGAAACCCTTACCAACTAAGGTAATCTGTGAAATTCCATGCGACAAAATACCTGCCAACAGGCTTTACCACAATGTAATAACCCATCCTTAAAATCCAATTGGCTTTAACACTTGCTTTTCACAATGAATAGGTCAAGCCTACTGGCTTTGTTATGATTTTTCATATTTCACAGATCAAAACACATAACATTTGGCATAACTTTTCCCAATGTACTGATCAAGCCTTTTCTCTTTACCACAGGCTTTACACCTTACCCATCACTGGCCTGTAGAAGAGCCCAAAAACTGACGACCATCATGCATATAGTTCTAGAATTAAAACTATGTAGACAAATCCAACTTGCAAAACAATACACGACTCATTGCAACAGAGCCCAACAAGTCTCTTCACAGTGCAACCCCCCCAGTGTTTGTCAGGGTGGAGGGTCAATGCCAAAACTCTTGCCCACTAGGGTAATCTGTGAGATAGCATGTAACAAAATACCTGTTTGTGGCCTGTAACACAATGTGATAACAGACATCTGTTTAATGCTTACTAGCGTTAAGAAATGCTTTTCACAATAAATAAGCTAGTTCAACTGCCTTTGCCATAATGTTTCATAATAAGCAGACCAGACCTTTGGCACTGGACATAAAGTTTCCCAGTGCACAAATCAGGCATTTAGATTAGCAGCGTAACCAACTCACGCCTACAGTATTGAAAGTAAACTTTTCCACAAGGCAACCATAAACTCAGTCATAAAACTGTAAAGATATGGAAAATTACAGTTGGCTAAGCAAAATACTACCCGCTCATAAGGGGGCCTAAGAAGGATTCCCAGAGAGCAAACCTTCTATGCCCATGGTTTGTGATACAATGTCACCAGAACCTAACTAAGCCCCTTTCTCAGTAGTAATCTAACTGTTCTTCTTTGTTGATCACTTAAGGTTATATGGCAGCTGCACTGTTAACTAAACATCCATGTAGATTATCAAAGCCCTGGCATCCCATACAGGTTTCAAACACAAAACTGCACTATGAAGTCTAAAGTTCATGATGGTAAAGGAGGGTTCTAGGAACTGCAATATATCCCGAATGTCCTCCTCCCATCGGTGCGGCTGCTAGAGAAACAAACACGTAATTCATCTAGTTATCTACAACAGCATTACAATGCAATGGGTGTATAATAAATAACAAAATATTCATATCTGTGTGGAGGTGAAGCCTTTTTTCTGTGGTACCACACAACTTCTGTCCAATCAAAACATGTACTCCTGGCTACCAACATGCAGACGGAGCCAAAGTCCCTCTCTGTAGTACTTCTGAAAGCTCTTTTTTAGCTTGAGCTCATTACATCTGGCTACAGCTGCGCTATCAAGTCAGACCTAACAATGGTTCGGGCTGGTGGGGTTGGCTAAGGAAGAAGTGGGGGCAGTAGTAGGTGGTGTCCTTAGCCCCTCCAGTAGCCTCATTCACATGGTCAGTGGTGGGGTGTGATGTTTGTAATGTCACTAGTCACACCCATATTAACAAGGTGACTGTCAGAAAGCGTGTAAGCGCAATGAAGAGCAGAGAGTGCGACTTCAGTGAGAGGGGCAAGGCAGGGCCACGGCATGGTTAAAGTGAGGGCTGGATTGCAGGAGGTCAGGTATTATTTTTGTTTATATGTGTGCGGAGGGTGGAAGTGTTAGTAAAGGGAGGTGGGTGTCTATAGAGAGAGTGTGGTTTGTGTGGGATGGCAATTTCTTTTTTTTTATTTGGGCCGGGAATGAGAGGGTAAATGTTTCAAAGGCTGGTAGGGGAGGTTGGCAAGTTAGCAGGTAGGTTTCTTTTAAAACTGGGGTGGGGTGGGTAAGACTAAGTGTGTTGTGGGTGGGTGGTCAAATGCAAACAGTTTTTTTTTAAGTATTTTGGTGGAGGAAGGAAGGAACTGACACAGGGGTCGGGAATTAGGATACCAGTTAGAAGATGGGACAGGGGCTTTAGGCAAGTGTTTTATGCACAGCTCCTCCACGCCTCCTTTACCGCTACTCAACTGAGGAGCGCAGGGGGAGGAAAAATAGGGTGGCAGAATGGGAATGTTCCCTGCATAGTATATAGTTGAGTTCCACTACCTCTAGTGCCTGACTGAGTGTATCCGGTATCCAGGATTTTTATTTTTTGCCCTGGCTTCACACTAATCTAGTGTGTACGCAGAGGCCTAGGCATATGCCTGGACATGAATGAGCAACTGGTTATGGTGGGTGTTAGCTCACCTAATCATGCACTGTTCACTTGGTGCTCCGCACCTTAAGAAATAAAGAATTTACCACAATCTTTTGGATTCGTGTTTACTCTTGTGTATGCATTTATTTTTCACTTTCTCTATGCAAATTCGCGACTTATGTTATTAGTGGTATTCATAACAATGTCCATACACATTTATAAGTACATTTATCATTACATTTTCATTTTCATCACAGTCATTATATACATCACTTTTATACAAGCATTATTAAACAGGCCCAATGCATTTCGGCACTCGTGGTGGTGCCTTCATCAGGGGCAATTCTGAAAAAAATAAAAAAATTTGAGTGTAAGTGAAAGCAATGTTGAGTGCGTGGACTCATGGGGGTGGACAGATTTATAAATTAAGTGGCGTACCTGCTATCAACTGAATTTCAGGTGTCGATATGGTGACCTGTAAATCTAAGGCTCTGCGTAAATGAAAAAGATATGACGGTAAGAGCTGGGTGTAACATATGGTTTTAAATAACCATGCCTATAACGGTATTATCCACATACCTGCTTGTCTGTATCCAAATCAACTGTAATGACAAGCATACATTTCATGATTATTAGAATCATGGACAGAACATGGTGCGTTCGTTTTTTAATACGTGGAACTGCCCTACCTTATCTTCGTGACTGTGGTGATGTATCTATAAAGTTAAAGAAACATCACGATATTATCATATAAATCATCTAAGTTGGGTCTAACACGCGCTCAAATCACGGTCAGTAAATACCTGTTTGATATGGGTCGCGTTCTTCAATAGTAAAGCCGCTACTCACTGGAAATATATTTCAACCGCGTCCCGACCGCAGTCGCCATTAAATCTCGGACTGCACGTCGCGTTAGAGTAATGTGTGATCATAGAAAACGGACTATAGCTGTCGTGGTCTACCCGTGTGGTCCTTGCTATTCACGCCATCTTAGACTGGTGTTAAAGCAATGAAACCTGTGCTATTGTCTGGTATCAAAAATACTAGAGGAAAGTTACAAGACCTTTTAATAATAAAGAACGCAAGATTTACCTAGCGAAATCGTAAACGGTACACCAAATAGATTTGCTTGTCAGTTGTGGGTTGTTGGTACGCGATTATGTTCGGGGAGCGCAGTGTAAATGTTATGAACTGATCGCCGGGTGTTGATGTGTGATGTCATATATCCACATGTATTTCCAAAATAAACTGTCAATCATATTGTATGTGGCTCATGTAGATTAAGTGCACACTCTACATGAAACCTAGATGCTGGCTGTATCATATTCACAATGATTGCGATTTTGCACTGAAATTGTTAAATGATTAGAATCTATATACAAGGAATCGTGTTCCAACATATTTTTGATTGATTTACAAAGTAGCTTTGTGTTCTCAATGTCATGTATTCACGTTTACCTCCACATATATGCGTGGAAATCAAAAATAACATTCTAACCATAATCGAAAAAAAGTACAAGCAGGATATACAAATCATTACCATTAAAATATTGTTTTCACAGCAAGACATTTTAGATCACACGTTTTTGTCTCTGGCAAAACCCTTATTCTAGACTCGATAAACATAGTTTGTCTATAGTGATGCATCTCATACCTGAACAACATTCTCACTATATGCAGGTTATGAATAACCTTTCGTCTGTTTATGTGGTCTTGAAAAGTGTTGGTGTTACTTAATAAGGGTTATAAATAGCAAGACAAATCATATTTATCATTCAGACCTATGGGGGACTGAGTCTTCAGGTGTTTAATCCAAAATAGTTCCCGTTGTAACAACCTTTGGTGGTGGTCTATGCCTTGTTTAATCGTTACTTGTTCAATAACAAAGTATCTTAATTGGGAAATGGTATGACGTGCTTCTTTCCAGTGCGCCACTAATGGTGAAGTCATGTTCTCATTCCGGATGCGACTTTTATGTTCCGTGATCCGTATTTTGATCTTGCGTTCCGTCTTCCCTATGTACATCTTTCCGCATGGACATTTAATGGCATACACTACATTCATGGTGTTACAGTTACTCGAGTGCCTGAGGTTGATGATTTTGCCTGTCGTTGGGTGTGTGCAAGTGTTACCAACAACTACATTATTACAGTTCGTGCAGTTTAAACATCTGGTGGTTCCACTGTGGTTAATCGTTTCTATGGGTTGTTGTTTTCGCTTGAGTCTTTCCCTCAGATTAGATCCACGCGTGTATGCATGTAGCGGTGGTTCTCTAAAGATTCCTTGAAAATCAGGTTCCATAGACAAAAGTTCCCATCTTTTATTCACTATTTTTTTAATCATTGTGGACAAAGTTGTGTATTTAGTGACAAATACCATCCTGTTGGTTGGGGTCTTTTTGCGTGGTTTCAACAGATCCAATCTATCCATTAGTTTTACCCAGTTTATTTGTTCAGATAATATTTCAGGTGCATATCCTCAATCCTGGTATTTCTGTGCCTGTTGTTCCAGTGTGATGGAACAAGTTTGTTCATTTGAGCATATGCGTTTGATCCTGATAAATTGTGATACAGGTAAGTTCCTCATGAGGTGTTTAGGATGGAAACTTGTGTATTCCAGTGCACTGTTACGGTCCGTTGGCTTGGTGTACAAAGATGTTTCAAATCCGTCGGTTGTTTTGGTAATTCTGACATCTAGATAATCAATGATGTCTTTGCTGATAGTGTAGGTAAATTGGATTCTGTTGTCTACTTGGTTTAGTTGTTCAATCAATTGTTCTAAGGAGGCAGGAGTATCGTCCCAAATCAAAAAAATGTCGTCGATGAATCGACTGTACATTTTCACATGTTTCCACTCTCCAGATGACATCAGGTTATTTGCTTCATACTGTGCCATAAACGTATTCGCGTATGCAGGAGCCCCTGCAAAACCCATAGCTGTTCCATTCAATTGTGCATAGAACTCATCCTTCCATATGAAGTGGCTGTTGTGTAAGCAAAATTTCAGTAGTTGTAATATGAAAATTTTTTGGGTTGTGGGTAGCTCATCCATTTTTAACAATGCCCATTCTGTGGCTTCTAGTCCTGCTTGGTGGGGTATGGAAGTATAAAGTGCCACAACGTCAATTGTGCACATAATCCAATGTTGTTGAAATCCTTCTTCTGTCATTCTTAGATGATTCAAAAAGTCTGTTGTGTCTCGTATGTAAGACCCCCACTGCTGGACAAACTGTTGTAAATAGTGGTCGATGTATTTACCCAATGGGTCAAAGATTGACCCGCAACCTGACACTATGGGCCTGAAAGGTGGATTGGTGGGGTGTTTATGAATTTTCGGGATCATATACAGTGTTGGTCGTTTAGGTTTTTTTTGTGTGAGATACAAGGATGTTTGTTGATCAATCCATTCATTCTCCACAGCTGTTTGTAAGATAGTATTTAACATTAGTTGTAAAGATGTTGTTGGATCCATTGGAAGTTTGAAATAAATGTCTTGGTCGGCCACGTGTTCATTGATTTTGTACTCATAAAAGGTTGTATCCATTACGACTAGGGCGCCACCCTTGTCGGCCGGCTGGATTGTGATTGTTGGGTTGTTTGCCAAGTTGTTTATGATATTCAATTCTGTTTTGGACAAGTTATTTTGATGAATCCTTCTATAGTGCAATGCTTGCAAATCTTTTTTAACCATTACCTCAAATGTATCCAACATTTTATGAGAAATTGGGGCTTGAAACACGCTTTTGGGTTTGAATGTTCTCTCTGTGGTATGTTCACTCAATTCTGTTGACTCTACCACATTTTCAAAATAGTGTCTTAATTTCAACGTTCTCATGAATCTAAAGAACGCCCCTTCTGTCTCCAACTCATTGGTTGCCACTGTAGGTACGAATGTTAACCCTTTGTTTAATGTTTGCGTTTGTTGTTTTGTTAGTGTCAATGACGATATATTGAAGATTAGACCAGAGTCCGTCCGCTCCTCAGTTCTTTTCCGGCCGTTTCCTCGCCTTGTTTTCCTTTTGTAGTCATTGTTTCTACCTGTGGTGTTGGTGGTTGTCCTTCGGTTTGAGCCTGTGACAAAAAAGCTGGGTCTCTACTGGTGGTGGCTTGATTGCTGGTCTCAGATGGTAATATGACTCCCTCTTGTGTGGCTGATATTGGTCCCCTACGTATGGATGTTTCTTTGTCTGTGACCAGACTTTCTTCCGATGAGCGGTTTGAAGCTGGTGTTCTTTTGGGTATAAATTGACGCCTCGCATAAATATCAGCCCATGTGTAGACTTCGTTGAGTTTATAGTCTATAGTGTCACGTTTATATTTACGTAATTTGCCTTCCTGCAGTTCTTTTTCGTATTTGTCCAATTTAATATTGATGTTGTCCAGACTGATTTTCCAGGTGTCTCCTTCCATTCTGGCCTCTAATTCAGATTTAAGTGTGTATATCTCTTCTTCCAATTCACGTATTGTTTTTGACAATTCCTCAATAATAAGTAAAATCAAATCAAGGGAACATTTGTTCAATATGCTGAACCATTTGTCCATGAATTTTGAGTTTAAGTTAAACCGGAATAACATTGGTTTTATTGATAAGCGCAGGCCTCTAGGTATTCGCTTGGCTCGGTGATACTGAATAAGTGTAGAGGCATGCATCCTTTGGTTCAGTTGACGCCTTGTTAAATATTCAAGTTGTTTTAGTTGCTGACTGATAGATCCCCCATGAACATCCATGTTTTTTACTTCTTTTATGAGAGAATATATTTGATCCGCCTGATCATTTGTGTAGGCCATGGTGTTGGCCCTGTTGTCCGTCATGCCTGTTATCGTATCAAACTGCATCTTGGTTTGGTGAGTGGGTGCCTCCTCACTGAGTGACTATTTGAAAATCCTTGGTAATTGGGGTAGTGAAGAGCACTCCGAAAATAATCAATTTTTTAAAAGTCCTGTTACCTGAAAGGGAGCACCAAGCCTGTCCTCACTGCACTGACAGTGGACTACAGTAGAGCAGTGGTGTCAGAATGCCTCTTTTGTAAAAGCCCACTGCTATATGTTTAACTGGATCCTACTGGATCCTAGCGCTAACATGTTTGTGTATGTACCCGGTGTGGTACATTCATCTGAGTGAGCCAAAGTAAAGGAGGCATGTGGGATCTATTCTGGGATATCTGAGGCCTGGCCTTATGCACACCTTGGTGGTGAAGTTGTTTTCCTAGACATTGGAAGTGAATTGCTGACATACCTGAAACTGGAGAGAGGAGACCTAGCTACTGAAGTGGCGAGACAAGGTTCCGTTAATAATTCAGTTAGGCCTTCTGCTGAAAAATCTTTCGGTAGCACTACCATTTGGTAGCTGGTGAGGGTAAAGGGTGGCACTACGGTCTCTTTTCTTCCTTGCAAAAGGGAACCCTTTATGTGGGGCTAGTCTTTTTTCTTTCCCCTCATCACTCTTTAATATGGCTGATGACAGCCCGGCACCAAAACAAGACTCACTGCTCTTTGTACCTCTGTTGTGGATGCTCCAGGCTGGATACACTCCTGCTATGAGAATCACTGTATACAAAGTCTGTGTCTGGAGAACAGTTCGTAAAGAACACTTGAAAGGAGAACCACCCTAAAACAGTGCTGAAAGTGCAGCTAGTGGAGTCACATCTCCTGTCTGCTTTGACTGTATAAAAGTGGGACCCACTAACTTTTGTTGTTCCAGTTCAAAAATCTCTAATAGCAGGGAAGGCAGTTATCTGTGGTGTACTTAGGCAAACACCAACTCTAGTTGCACAAGAGTCTTCTGACAGCCAGTTTCACAGATGTGAGAGAACATCACCTGAATCTATCCCTTACTACAATAAGCTATTCTCCTGACCTGAAGTACCTAGAACATAGCCTGCCTTCTGAGAGAAGGAAGGAGAATGACAACCCTGCAGGAGAAGAGATTGTCTAGGAGGAGCCCGGTGTAAGGTGACCTTGGTGTTGGTGCAGTCAGCCAGAGGAAAGAGATCTGTGTATTGTACTCTTCTTTTATAGCTACAGGCTGGAACGTGAGAAACGTGGTTTTACCTAGCTGTCGAGACAGGAATGAAGGTGCGGTTTGCCTTGCCCCCAGGAGAAAAGCACAGCCCGGCATGAGCCACATTTTCGAGAGAAGTGGAGTCAGTTGATGGCCCAGCTGCCCTTGAAGTTGGTCTGTGCATTGATACATCGAGACCGGGCCTCGCAGTGCAACCAGGGACACATGACATATGCGCAACAGTACAGGGGGTCAGCCTGCAACCATGACATTCTTGAAGTTATACAATGAGAAACAGTCATGTCCTATTCAGTCCAGATTGACTACCATGAATCAGAATAGGCCAGGAGCCTTCAAACCAGAATGAAAGCCAGACCCTGTGTTTTTTTTTACAATTGCTTTGGTCAAATGACTCTCCAATAGTTGACTTTGGAACCACCAGTTACAAAAGAACTAGCATCCAATTATGAAAATAAACATGCTGACCATATATGTGATGTGTTTCGCTATGTTAAAAGTTAACATAGACCAGAAATGAAAAACAGCACTTGCACAACACAGGGAACTATTTAAAAAAACTGTGAAAATCATGCTGCAGCACATACAGTAGGAGAATAAGCATAACTTGTTGACATACCCAGCACAGCACCAGACGCTCCTTTGACTGGGTTTTCCACTTCATGAGAAAATACTTTTTACGTATTCGCCAACCTGGACAGACAAAAATAATCAAAGTGAAAAGAGCTACAGCAGTGAACAGAAGGCATCAGCATCAACAGGAAAACAAAGTCCAATGCCTACTATACTAAACTATCAGTGCAGGTGCAAAATCTAAATATACCAGAGATAGTAAAAAAAACAGTTTACACATGAAAGTATAGTTCTTAAATCTTCGTATATATAGGTTTGAAATTACTTATCTAATGTATATCAAATACTAATAAGCAGCAAAACGTATTCATGTCAACATGAAGGCCCTATGGTTTATACTGCCTGGAGGTAGGTCAATATTCTGCGGAACATACTGCCCCTAACACAAATCAAGGCAGTGATGGGCAGATGTGGGATCACACGCGCCACACTCTGTGTGAGGCGGGGGACTAATCTCAACTTCGAAAAGTGACAGTTAACATTATGGCCTTGAGTATCTTTCAGAATGTTGCCTATTTAGCCCACGTCTGAGCAGTAACCCATGAGGAATCCTGCCTCGAACATAAACGTTAGGAACTGTTACTCTCAAAAGATAATTATTACTCCCGAGCACAGTGTGTTTAAACAAAAGTTCGGTCTGGACTGTTCCCATGAGGCACAGGGTCAAGACTGATTTGCATATAGCGGGGTCCAAACTGGGGCAGCGTAGTGGGCTAAAGAACGATGGATTCAACCCAGATATTTTGACTGGGGGAGAATGTTTGCATTGTCAGCATTCCGTCCATCATTTGTTTGCGGTAACACTAAACAAAACATCGAGCATGGTATAATAAGCACACACGGTTAAAAGCATGGCGCACTTTAAGAGCAAGTGTGTGTGAGCTGTTCACGTTAGTCTGCATGCAGTTCTTGCAGGGAGGGGTTGTGTGTTATCCCTGGGCCTTGTGCCCCTACTTAATCCCCCCCCTACTGAATCCCCCCAGCTGCTTCCCGCTTCACCCCCTGATTGGGGGGGGGGGGGCATTGGCTTCTTTGGGGCGACTAATCCTGGTCACCCCCTTTTTCGCGGGCTTCTGGAACAGGAGGGGAGGGGTCTTTCCCTCCACCGGGCAGTGTTTATCCCGGGCCGCCATCGGTTCCGGCTCCGCCCGGCCCGGGTTTCAACGGTCTCTCGATATGTTTTTTTCTGTGTATGAATTTTTCCCTGACATCCTAGAACTAAGCATGAGTATGGATGTAAATGAAACACTTCATCACTACGGAGCTTCAAAATAAGCCTCTGAAGTGAGTGGGCCTGATACGATCATAAGTCAGGGCTGTGAATGAGACTGATACTTAGCTCTTCAATTGTATGTCCACCAAAATCTTTTTTTTTTTTCTCCTTCCTTTCACCTTTTCTCCACAGGACACAATACAAGACGTATTGTGATCGAACAATCGAGAGGATATGTTGTAAGTACCTGCTACATATACCCTCGCTGTGCATGCATTAGGACGCATGCACTACATTCTCTGGTCCTGAAGAAAGCCACATTGACCCTCCGGGGCTACTACTAGTGGCTGAAACATGTACTCCACACCCAGGATGACCTGAAAGAGGATACATGGGATCAATTTAATATCCCATATATATCCACCACTTATTTTTAACATCGACCGGGAACCCTCAAACCCTTAATTAAATAAACCATTGTGGGGCTTCCCGAGCCAGTTTTAATAAATCACCACGTCACTTGCACAAGAAGCACTGAAAAAACACAACCAGCTCTGCAGTAATTCTGGCGTCGCAGCACTCAAGTTTATTTTTATTTATGATCTTGGAACTCCAAAGAGATCCACATAAACTGAAAGGCCAACAACATATAACAAAAAATTGTGCAACATAGTTTTCTACAATCATAAGCGGAAGCCGTCAGTAAAAAATCTCCAAATACAAAACATTAGAATATTTTATACAATAGGAAATAATTAAAATATCCTTTATGCCCTTAATACTGTATAACATCAGGTTATACACACAGCACTCCCTGGAAGCATTCGACAACCACAGTGAGAACCCAATGATGAAGCATGTCCCCTACTAGGTAGGTGAGTGAGGGTTCTTTTAAAACACCCTGCGGGTTCCTATGTCCCTATATAAAAAACATCTAAAGGAACAAAAGGAAGAAAAAAAGGAGGAACAGTAACAGCACCAGGTGGCTGATCTGTTCTATATTTATTTTGTATCAGATGTAGGTGTGGCCATGTCCTAAACCTAGCCCCTTTTGCTACTAATGCTAAATCTGCATAGCATACATGGTGGTTACAGAGCACCTTTTACTCTTATTAGCCAACATTAGATCAGTTGTTTGCTAATCTAATTAGGGGTGTGTGGATGCGGGGGGCGCTTGCATGGATAGAGAGTGAGAGAGAGAGAGAGAGAGAGAGAGAGAGAGAGAGAGAGTGAGAGTGAGAGTGAGAGTGAGAGTGAGAGTGAGAGTGAGAGAGTGAGTGAGTGAGAGAGAGAGAGAGAGTGAGAGAGAGAGTAAGAGAGAGAGTAAGAGAGAGAGTGAGAGAGAGAGAGAGTGAGAGAGAGGGAGAGAGAGGGAGAGTGAGAGAGAGGGAGAGTGAGAGTGAGAGAGAGGGAGAGTGAGAGTGAGAGAGAGGGAGAGTGAGAGAGAGGGAGAGTGAGAGAGAGGGAGAGTGAGAGAGTGAGAGAGAGAGAGAGAGTGAGAGAGAGAGAGAGTGAGAGTGAGAGAGAGTGAGAGAGAGTGAGAGAGAGTGAGAGAGAGTGAGAGAGAGTGAGAGAGAGTGAGAGAGAGTGAGAGAGAGTGAGAGAGAGTGAGAGAGAGTGAGAGAGAGTGAGAGAGAGTGAGAGAGAGTGAGAGTGAGAGAGAGTGAGAGAGAGTGGGAGAGAGTGGGAGAGAGTGGGAGAGAGTGGGAGAGAGTGGGAGAGAGTGGGAGAGAGTGGGAGAGAGTGGGAGAGAGTGGGAGAGAGTGGGAGAGAGAGGGAGAGAGAGGGAGAGAGAGAGAGAGTGAGAGAGTGAGAGTGATAGAGAGAGTGATAGAGAGGGAGTGAGAGAGAGAGTGTAGGAGGGTGGATACCTGACTATGGTTACCCCAGATTTATTTGCCTTGTGTTTAGCTGGTTTTTGACTTAGTTGGCCTGGGACCCTGCTAATCAGGGCCCCAGGCTATCTGCTCTCTCTGTAAAATGGACTCCATGTACCCTAGGTACATAACTAATTGGATATTGAGTCACCTTATCAGCCCCTGTACTATAGGTACCCAGGGCATAGGTGCACCCAAGGCCTTCCAGGGGCTGCAGCATATCTTTTGCCACCCCTGGCTGGCCATCCAAACAGACACAACTGGCTGATCACTCAGCTGGGGCAAGGTCGTGTAATCACCCCTTGCTTAGATATAGTATACCTATGTCTAAACCTATGTCTGGACACATATACACCTATAAGTCACTCCTATGGCAGGCCTTAACAATCCTGGAGGCAGAGTGCTTGGTTTTATGTGAGATGGTGCTCTAGCATGAGCTGAGCCGGTCTGCAGCTTTCGGAACCATTTCCTTATAGCTGTTCCAGGATATTGCCATACCATATACTCTTAAGTGCATTATAATCCTCGCGGTTATTGCTAACTTTGGTTTGGCTTTATCAAAACATGTCGTGTAAGGTGTCATACACTTTGGAATACTACCCCCTCGCCAGTTCTGGCGACGGGGGTAGCATTCCACCCTTCTAGAGGGAGAAGACATGTTACTTTATTTAAAACGCGGTTAAATCTAACCAGAGCCCCAGCGTCACAAAATGGATGCTGCTGCCACAGACACAAGTCTGGCCTCCTGCTGCTTACCGAAACTCCGGCAGGGGAGGCCTGGACAAATGGTATCCTGTCACAGGGAGGTGTTACACCACCCCAGACAGGAGATAGTGGATTGAGGCAGGCAGGGCGAGTGAAACTAGACACTGCCTGGGGCGCACAAGGCTCCCCATGCATAGCCCAGTTCAAACCGGTGCTGGGGCACTCCAGCCCCAGCTCTGGCGCAAAACTGGACAAAGGGAAAGGGGTGTAACTACCCGCTTCCTGGCTCCCACCCATAGGAGGGACCTAGCAGGTTATCCAGCCCCTTGATTTGGAATAAAGGTAGGAGCTGTGCCCATAGACTTTAGATAATCCTGACAAACTTTGAAACAAAACTCTGGACCCTTCAACATCCCACTCGACGTGGAAGACTGAAGAACCTCCCTTGTGGTCAAGGAGTGACCACCCTGTGCAAACAGGCACCATCCAGCGCCCAACGGTTTGCTTTGTTGCAGCTCCTGTCGGAGCTCGAGCGAAAGATATCGACAAGAACCGGATTCCCAGACATCCAACAGCCCGATCCACAGCCACAGCAAAGCTGAGACCCGTGGAGGCAACTTGAGATGTGGGACCGGCCATCTTGAAAAGACTGCGAAGTGCTGACAGTGCAGCTCCCGAGGCACCCTCGAAGCTGTGCATTGGGGTTTGAGAAGCCCCAGCCCCGAGCAGCTCGTGCACCGAAGATCACCCCTCTACACTCACCGAGTGCTGCGTGGGGCCCTATTGCATTTTCCTCCTCGACGCGTCTGTCCGGTCACTTGCCCGTTGGCTAGTGGTCACTACGACGACGAATCTTTGAAACTACTCTGCTAGTCTGGTTGCTCCAGACTGGCCCTCGCTCCCCTGAAAAGGAGCAGTCCCTCTGACCTTGCTGGTCCGAGTAAGAAGCGATCTTCAAATCCTGCGTGGGTTGCATTTGCCAAGACCTGTTAACTCCGATCCGGAAGCCGACATTGCCGACAGCAAGAGCCTTCGTGGGACAGTCCGTGTTCCACTCCTGGTCATCGTAGATGCCCCCCAAGTCCACGTGGCAGCGGAGACAAACTTATCGACAACCACCCGATTGCACCCGACATCGCCTGGTTCCTTCCTGGTTCCATCCTGGTCACTGGCTAGTGACCCAGACTCTGTCCCCTCTGCTTTCAGGTACTCTACATCTTCGACCCACCCTTGGATCCAACCGGACTCTTCTCTCCTGGCCGCCTGCAGCATCTTCATCTCCAGGCTCCATAGAACTCCATGACGAAACCCGACACACTTTGGCACCTATGCACCCGCTTCCTGTGGGTGATGTAACGATCAAACACCGGTGCTCCTGTAGTGGTTTACACCTCTAGTGTCCTAGTTTTAAGTGGCTAAGTTCTAGTCAAGTCGGAAGACTTCTAAAACAGTAACTTTGTAACTTTTACGCAACATTGACTTTGCATTGGTGCATGCATGTGCTTTTAGCGCTGCACCCGAATCCCGCGGGCTACTCCCGTCCTAACCAAAGTTAGTCCAGTGTAGTCCCAGCGATTCCCAAGGCCCTAGGCCTTACCATTGTTCGTAAAGCGGTTCGTATACCACTTATTTAGAATATGGTTTAAGTGGCCACCGGCCCTATCCATAATTGTGCAACTTTTGTATGTTTAACTGTGCTTTTGTTTAAACGCTTGTGCCTCTACCCTCATAAAGAGTACAGAGGATTATTCTAGTAATAAATACATATATTTTTATAATATATAACTTGTGTGGTGTCCTTTCATTTGATATTACAGGATTGCATATGGTAAAACAGCTGGCTTCACATGCCCTCTTGAGTTAAGCCTAAGACTGCTTAGTCCATGCTACCCCTAGGATAGCTTGTCTATAAGGTTGAATTTACAACCACCACCATAAGGGTTGTTTGGACTGATACAAGGTGCTCACTAGAATAGTGAACATCATACATCAGGCCAACTTCTCACAGAGAGTGAGAGTGAGAGTGAGAGTGAGAGTGAGAGTGAGAGTGAGAGTGTGAGTGCGAGTGAGAGAGAGTGAGAGAGAGAATATATTAGTGTGCACACAGGCAGAATCACACATAGGGCCGAGTTAGCTGGGTTTAGGATGTGATACATGGAAAATAAAGAACACTGCAAGGTTGGACATGTCACTCCGTTCTGTGTCATTAAAAAACATGTATATAATTGAATAAAACACATCTTTCCTCGCCATAATTCTTCAAAAAACAACATGTAGTCGGAGGTGTACTTTATTTGCACTGCTAGCCACAAAAGAGTTCTTATTTTTGGAATATAGATTTTCCACGTCGTTTTCTTCCCCATAACAGGAGGGGTGGGGTAATATTAGGCTAGTTTCATACAATTTCACTTAGCACCAAGTTGTCCTTGGGAGACTATAGTTACACATTTTTATTTCTGGAAATTTTAGAAACACAGGATTTCCAGATTCACAGAAGTGCTCGGCTATCACACGATCCCAAGTTGGGTAATGGTCTCTAAACCATTAAATTAATGGTTAGCTTTGTGAATTCATCCAGTAAAATCCTTAATTCTACAGGTCTCCATTAAAAAGGATCCCTGTGGCTTAATTTCAAAGGGTAGACCTTTGAACTAGCACATATGAAAAGTCAGTGGTGTTAAGAGCATAACAAGCGAAACATTTTCATACAGTGTTTGTTTCAGGTGCAAGTGGGGTATCTGTTGGGGACTTTCTGAACACGGAGTTTCACTAATAGGATATTATGTCCTGCTTCGGCTGTGCTGGTACTGGGAGTGTATTTCATGCTGCACTATCCAAGGTGGAAGAAACGAAGGGTGTACGTGCCAAGCAGGATTAGTAGTTAGCCTTCTGGTGCTGTTCATACAAAACAAAGCTGTTCATTTGTTGTTTGTTACCCAATTGGATGGTTTTGAGAATCTTGAGGTGGAAATTGTGACTGCTGAGAGTTGAAGCAAGGTGAGAAGAGAACAGAGGAGAGAAGCTGTGAAGATTCAGAGTACCAGACTTTGGGAGACACAGTGTTCCTGGACTGATGAGGTGAAGACATTCACCAAGCGCTTTGTTTGTGAAATTTCTATGTGGGAAACCTTCTTCAATTCATACCGCCCTTCCTTGAAACAGAACATATAATGCCATTGAAAAATTGTGATTTTTTTCCTTAATGTCATCAAACCCATTGAGAGGGTGATTACTTCTCATTTAGCAAGGATTCCCATTGACATGGCGGAGAATGACAACATTGGCCAACATACTCATGGAAGAGGATCTGCTATGGGAAAATGAACTGTTCAGGGGGGATTCAAGTGTAGTTTGACCCTACCTCCTAGAACAGAAATGTAAGAGTAAATTCTGCATAGAAGGGTGTTTGCAGGGTCAGAAATCCTGCAAAAAAAGGATACAGCATAGAGTGCTATTTAGTAGGTGATAACTTTGAGGGCTGAACCTCGCCTGGTTACCAGCTCTACTCCAATGAATAAGAGGACATCATAGCTGAAGAGGACAATTAGAAGAATGAATTATCAGTTTTTACTGTGCATCATAATGGCTTGGACAGGCCAAGGATACATTTTTGAAGAACTTTAACCGCATGCGCGCTAGCGGTTTTCCCGCTGCTACTGCGATTTTTAAAATCCCGCGTTACGTCACAAGGTCAGCTCGTCATCCGCGTAGCGCAGGTTACGCTCATGACGAGCTGAGCTCATCATGAGCGTAGAAGGGGTTAATGAGACCATCCTAATGAGTGTTAAGAGGAAACGTGTGTCAAGGACTAGAACTATGTAATATATTCATGGCTGGATAGGTAGATGCTTAGAGAACTCACCTATGGTTCATATGTGACCACAATTATGTTCCAACAAGCATTGGTAATGTCAACAAGTCTAGCTTTGAGGGGCTGCCTCTTTCCACTCTCACAGATACACCGCTCAAACTGCACTCAGGTGGCCAGAATAGTTTATTTCTGGTGTACTGGGAATAATAGTGTGAACCAAGAAGGAAGGTCTTCCCTCTTTGGTGCCATGGAACATGGGCACAACCTGCAGTGCATGAGAAGATGAACAACGCGTTTGTAGAGGGCAGGTAGGACGGGAGCTGAGAGTTGAGATACTGAGGACAAGCAGCAGCAAGTGCCTTGAGCAAAATCTGTTTATTTATTGTATCAGTTTATTCACTGGGAACCTGTGGATGAAGTCCTACTGGGATTTGACAGGAGGACGCAAAAGCAAACCGATATAGCAGCTGCATTTGCTCAATTTGAAATATTCAGACAAGGTATTCAAGTAAGCCAAGCAAGACAGCACTCCAAAAAAATAAACAAGATGACAGTTGCCTGGATTACCTATCTCGTCCCTTCAACTAAGAGGCAAATAGGAATTTTCCTAAAGCTCTCATAAAAGGAGTAACATGTACCAATGATGCTGGCGAAATGCAGGCAGGGGTAAGACCAGTGTAGAGAGTTCTCGTCATGTCTGCAGTGGTTGACATTGTGTAAAGAGCCAGTGACCACTTAATGAAGGTCATCTCTAGGGATGCTTCGCTAACCCCAACACTTCGATTTTATCCTCATTCAATTTAAAATGTTTATTGGTCATCAAATATAATACTGAAACAAGATACTCCCAAAGTTTAAAGCTGAAAGTCAGAGTGATCACCATTTTGTAGTGTAAAGAATCAATTAAAACAACAAATTGTAGCAAATAATTTTTAAAGACCTCTAGAAAGGGCAAAATAATTTTAATCACCAATCCCCAGTGTCTTTACTTTTTAAAAGAAAACAAAGTACTTTAATGTATCCTCAAATAAATAGTAAACATGAAATTGCAAATGTACACAATGAAAAAGAGACCTCTCTAGCACCACCTGAAATATAAATCTGGTTCAGACGGTCTTAGTTTAAACAACATATTTCTCCTTAGCATGGTGTTCGTCAAGGTCACAATAGGAAGTTATTCTTATTCTAGTTATCACTTAGAACTCAACATAAAACCATTTCCTCTTGCATTTGTCAAAGAGTTCACAATGTAAAACATAGCTCTTCAGGTGCTGAGACCGAGCACCCCAGGTGTGATTCGGGGAGATGTTCTGTACTAGAAACTCAGAACTGAGCAATACGTAATAAATCAATGTCTAACAGATGCTTTTTTTTTAAATAAAAACTACTTTAATGCACACACAAGTTAACACTACACTCATAATGACAACTTTTTACAATATTTTGGATTAATTACAAATTGGATTCCCTACTTTAGTGACCCTGCAGATTAACCGGGTTGCACAATATGTGCCTGAAGTAACATCACAGGGGGCAATCAAACCCCTAAATATAGTCTGCCTCCATTATCTACTAGGCCACTGCATGCTCTCCCCCATGCTGCAGTCACAATTCCTAAAGGGGAAGGTGACCCATAAAGACAGCATCCATCTTTGTGAACCAGATACCTTTGAGGTGTTGGTATCTGATCATTGGGTTGCACCTGCAATTGTGGTCACAAAGCATTCCTCTCCGGATCGCAGAAAGGAAGGGAACACCTTTTTCATGCCCCCTTCCATTTGTGAATTGGACATGATCACAAAACCACTTTCAAGAGTTGGAAATATGTTTCTGTCTCATAAAAAGGCTTCGGTAAAAAGTAAAAGCAATAAAGCAAGCTTGTTGGCTTTTTATTTTCAAAATAAAATCCCAAAGCAGGATTTTGTTTCTGAAAAAAAAAAAAAAAAAAAAAGCAATCATCCCCTCACCATGGGAGTGTCCTCACATGGCGTAGGTAATTTTGCAGTTTTCACTGTCCCTTACCGTAAAGTTTTACATAGCGGTAACATAGTGAAAACTTGCCATTTGTTTTCCCATTCTACAATGGGCACGTGGACAAAGGGGAAAACCTCTGAAGGCCCTTACTGTGTTGGGCCATCAGAGGTGTATGTCGACGGCAGACACGGAGTATTCTCTGTCGTCGACATACTTTAAGTTCTCTAAATGGGGACCTTAGCCTCCGACAGATGCAAGAAACGGAGGTTCTCTGTAGTTTACTTCACAGCATCATGTGTAATGTGTTAAAGGAATATACCACTAACTGGGTGGTAGTTTAAAAGTTACCTTTCTTAAGTAAATTTAGTACATGCACTGTACACTGAACCAAGTAGGTGGCGCTGCAGTAATGATGGCCTGATGCATTGCATTCTTGCCAACATCTGTGAAACCCAATCAGAAAAGATATGCCAACCTTCAAAAGGTTTTCGCTGTGTAAGAGAAGTGTAGGGACCTTTGAGGCTGCTAATGCCTCTTCAGTAATGGAGAGCCACTGGAAGGGCTGGGGGCCAGTTGTGTAACGATAATTGAGGGGGTCCCCCTCAAGGTATTTGGGGTGGCCCCCTCCGGACTCTAACAGGAGCTCTCCAGCCGAAGTGCTGTGCTGAGTTGGGCCCCTGGAGCTTGGGGCCCCCCGCACTGCGGGGGCCTGTGTTACGCCCCTGGCTGGGGTCATGGAGAACCTGGTGAAGGCTTTTCATAAGCTTCTCCTCCTACGCTGCCCCACTGCCCAAAACCTCCCACAAAGAACAGCTTCTGAGGCTGCAGCTGATGTGATACTTGGGAAGTTGCAAACCAAACTAGTGGCTGAGTAAAGCCTTCAAATACAAGCAGGGAACCCAATCTGGACAAAGGATTCTAGCTCCCATAGTCTACCACTGTGTGACACCGGCTCTTAACCGGGTATGAAGAGAGCCAATACAATGTACCACACAGTGACACTGTGTGCGTTGGTAGGTCTTTTAGCAAGATGCAGAGCCAACACAAAGCAGTGCTGATTTTTCTATTATTGATGTGCGCTGTTGAATTAGGCATTTTATTGATGAATAATCAACTGACAATGATACAGAAACATTGCTATTCTTCTGGCTCACACATAACTACCACAGAAATCTAAAATCCAGAATGCCTCAGTGACTCTTCTTCACACAGAACATGTCCTTCTCTTACCCATCTCCTTTAGCGGCTCCACAACCTCCCACTTGGGTTCAGATCGAAAGAACATGGACACCTGCTGAAGGGCAATTTCTGCAAAAACAAGGAAAAAGTATATATTGGCTACTGCGTATACCCATAATAAACGTTCAGTGCTGCATGCTTATGTGTATACAGCCGGGTCTGCAGCAAAACACTACAGAACAATGTTTGCACAGTATACAACAGCAGTAAGGTCTTTGTTTCAGTTTGTTATGTCAACGAAAAATCAACCACAAATAGACAAGTGGAACGCCATGTGAATAGGACTAAAAAAGACAGGAGAAAAGCACTACATGTAAGAGCTTCTAAATAAAAAAACAACGAAAAAACACAAATGCAAGGCAGCAACATTCTATTAAAAACACTCTTTATTCTCCTTTTTCTTAACCATACCGTAGAAAAGACGGCTGTTGTCACTGCAGTGAATGCGTTATATAACAAGCGTTGGCAATGCCAATAGGTCTGGCTTTTAAAGGAATGTTGTGTGGTAATATGAAACATTACACGTAAATAGCATGAGAATAGATATGTATGTGTATATGTTTGATCTCCTCAACCCTCATCAATCAGGCTTCCGAGCGAAACACAGCACGGAAACGGCCATGACACACATAATTGATGACGCCCTCCAAATCCTTGATCGCAATGACTCATGCCTCCTCATCCTTCTAGACCTTTCATCAGCTTTTGACACGGTCAAACACGAGAACCTCCTTGAGCTGCTAAACACTAGAATGGGTTTATCCGGGACTGTTCTCAAATGGTTCACTTCCTTCCTACATAACCGGTCTCAGAAGTTCAAGATCAACAATGTGTTGTCCTCGCCTGTGCCAGTAGACTTAGGCGTTCCACAAGGATCCTCCCTTTCGCCCACACTGTTCAACCTCATCATGGAACCACTTGCCACCATGCTCCAAGCATCCAATGTATACTTCCATATGTATGCCGATGACACTCAACTCTACCTAAAGGTACAATCCCCGGATGATATCAAACGCCTGAACCACACTCTTATAAAGACCCAATCGTGGCTGGCCGACAATCACCTCACACTAAATGCTCTGAAAACTGAGTTCCTTCTGATATCACCCCCTGCGAAAATTACCACCACCCAACTCTGGCTCAACCACCTAACAGCACTCAATGTCCGGCCCACCATCGTGGATTCCGCGAAATCCTTAGGTATCACACTTGACGCAAAGCTCAACATGCAACAGCACATTAGCATAGCAACGAAAGGAGCTAATTTCCAAATCAACACCTTGAGGAAGCTGAAACCCTTCCTCCCACCCAAAGACTTCCAAAATGCAGTACAAGCCCTCGTCATCCCCCGCATAGACTATGGAATTGTGACCCTCAGTGGTCTCCCTCTAGCAGCAACTACACCTCTAAGAGCCTCCTTGAACGCTGCCGCGAGACTCATTACTGGCTCAAGAAAACACTCATATAACGCCTGACTTGAAATCCCTGAAATGGCTGCCCTTTGAAGCCAGAATACAACTGAAAATTGCTGTTATGACACACGCGGCCGTACACCACAAGGCACCTAACTACCTCACTCAAAAACTGACTATATCTGGAGGTTCGAGATCCAATAGAAGCACAAAAAACCTACTCTTGAAACCTCGCAGATTCCGGAAGGAAAAAACATACAAACGCTCCTTCTCAGGAATGGCACCGAGGATCTGGAATGCACTCCCTCCCGAAAACAGGCTTATCACCTCCACGGCCTTCTTTAAGAAAGAGGTGAAAGCCATCCTCATGGCTAAGCTCACCTGAACTCTAATGTTTGTTGCTCAGAGACTTCGCACCGCCTGGGTATCATTGGCCACATGTTTGTCTAATGTCAAACAATGTCATATTACTATTGATTTAGATTCGTTTATTCTTCTTGTTTGCCATAATTCTATGATGTTTACTCGATTCATTTATGCTACTCACTCACTACCTATTATTAGACTATTCACGTTAGCCTGCTGAACCTCGATGTCCCTCCGCCTCCCCCTGTAACTTTTAGATACTGTCATAAGCCATCCCTTTTAGCCTAAGCTCTCTTGATTTTTATCGTAGCTGGACGAAAGACTCAGTAGCGTCCTATATTAACGCATATTTGATTGTTTTTTGATACTTTATTAGCACTTGACTGATATCTGATCATGCTACTGAATTTTATACTGCACCCAATATTATGTTGCGTCACCCTCATGCTATCCTCTCCCCTTGTTTCTGTGAAGCGCTCTGATATCTGTAAAGATCTTGTTCGCGCTATATAAAACTCTGAATAAATAAATAAATGTAATTGTGTGGGAGCAAAGAACTGTAGAATAATATTGGTGTAGGTTAAAAAGTCAGGTGACAGTTGCACTGTGAAGACATACATTAGCTTATTATCGAAGACACTAATATAATTCCAATGTCGTGTGTGTGCCTCTTAAAGTTTAAGCTCAGTTACCTAGATAAATGAACAAAATGATCACAGGTGTGTGGAGGACAAGCACTTTTTGCGGAATCATAACTTCTACCCAATCAAAACATGTACTCCTGACTCCCAACATGTGGGCAGAGCCAGAGCCCATCTTTAGTGACGCTCGCATAATTGTCTGCCAACAGCTCCACTGTAAAGCCAGACCATAAAAAGGGTGATTTTTGAAAGGGCTAGAAGTGGTAACAAGCTGCTTAGTAGCACTTATGAAGCATATATATTATTTGGGCTTTTCCGAGCCCTATGTCAACTAGTGCCTGATATTTACTTCCCGCCTTTGGCCATTTGTTTTCTTAATTTCTTCTTTACTTGTTTTTATTATAAAATATGTAACTCCATTCTATAACACTTTCAATTAAAGTTCGCATTGATAAAGTATATGATTATTTAATTAAATCAAAGGTTGATATAAAAAGGTGAGATTAAGGTTTACAGTTAATATATTAGTGTACGTTAGTATTAGAATGAGTACGAATAACAGCTACTTTTAGTTAACATCATGTAGATATTAAATGTAATTGCCTATGTGGTTATGGATAGTATTAAGATTACAGTAACATAATTGAATGTTTAATTATTTTTGATGTAACAAAAAATAGGGTTACATTTGTAAAGATTGATACAATATAAAATATAATAATTACATTTAGGGTCAGGGTGGTGCTAGTATTACAATTTTGTAATTTTTGTGTGTAATACTTTTAATTTAGCTACATCTAGGGATATGAATTAAGGTTACTGCTATTTTAAGATTAAGGACAACACTTATGGTAAATGTAGGCAAAAGGTCTTTTCAAAAACAGGGATGGGATCTGCAACAGTACAACAAAATAAAGAAGAAGAGTAAACATGGGGACGTAATAGTTGTGTGAAGTAAAAAGTGACAACCTTTGTAGATCGATGAGACACATCACCAGAGAAATACACAGACAATGATATGGGTAGCCTTGTTTCGGAGAGCGTGGAGTGCAGGCTATCAAGGCAGTACTCGGGTTTTACTTTTGAACAGAGGAGGCCAAAGAAAATAAGGGGATTTGTGAAGAGTCTATCAATACATCAAGATGAGATAGGTTCCGGGATACTATAATCAACGACTGCAACTGCACCAAATGACAAAGTAACAGAAGAAATATAAAGTGACATCAAGCATGTGGTGATAGAACAACAGTGAATGGTACATGGGTGAAACTGAACTTAGTAATGAAAGCAGAGCTAGATAGTGACCAAGAGTGAGGCTTGGAACAAAGGGGCAACATCAGGCTAAGGGACGCATGTATAGTCAGCAGCGGCATTAGAAAATAAAGAAGACACCCTTAGAGTAAAGAGGATATGTGGACAAACAATTACTGAGAATTATTTTGCTCACTAACGGATTAGAGGCAGAGTAGCACATTACATTTACCAGTGAACGGTTAAGAATAGCAAAATTCAACAAATTTCTAACTGAAAGAGAAAATATTTTATGGTGTAGAGGGATGCGGATAGTCTCAAGTTCTGTGAATAAGTGAGATGAAAATGGCAAGAATCTAGTTTTACTGGACAAAGGATGGGTGCGGTGTAGGGAACGTTACTATCTAGGTACCAACTAAGAAGTTTAAAAACCTGGAGACACAGTAAGAAAAAAAAGGAAAACGCTGGAGGAGTCCAGACATACAGATGATTTATCATGATAAGAACAATAAGGGTTCTTAACACAGTGACAAGGCACCTAAATTTAAGGGTTGGTGAAGAGTGGTGTAGAAGTACAGAGATTAAATTGTGAGGCTATGGATTTCGTGATGAATGAAAACGTGGATAAAAAAGATGAATGAAAAGGAGTGGTGGCAGGCAGGGAACTGGGGGGGAACATAAACAAAGGGAAAAAGATGGCGGGAAGGAGATTTTAAAAAAATATATACGCAAGGACTAATACAGAGCTTAAACTTGAGCCATAATATGGTCAACGACCGGTCTGAGGTGCATAAGGAAGGGGATCGATGCAGGAAACTGCCACATTAATGACATACAACACAACATTCCATATAAGAAAAAGTAAAGGAATGAGTTGCGCAGCTTGTCTAGTGTTTGTGAATGAGGCAGACAAGTGGTATGAGCTTTGAAAAGAGGTCTGATGGGTGAACAAGGTAGTAAATGAGGAGGGCAGGTAAAATGACAAAAGGCTATGCCATTAAGCCGGCAAGTTTGCTGGGAAAGCATTTTAACTTACCGGTATAGTTTGCAGAGTAGCTATTTGGGTCTAAAAACTTCTTCACCAGCTCATAATTACACAGTATGTGATTTGTAGTGATAAAATTCAGATAGTTTTGAAGCCCCTTCTGTCGCTCTGCTATGAATTCACGATCCATATTTCCAAGGAGTTTCTTCGGAGGAAGAGGTAGACTTAAACCTGAGATCTTAAAAAAAAAAAAAAAGATAAAGATATAAGCATGTAGAGCCGCCATCACTGTGTAGGACACACTACAAAGAAAGAAACACTTAAACAACACTGCAATATTTTATTCATTTTATGATTAATATCTTATTTCAAGACAAATGCTGCACTTTTAAGATTTAAAATTTAGCAGTAAACGTATCAAGCATAATTCAGTTTACATATCAAGATAAGTGTACTCCTGACATCCAATTGGCTGTGACCTAACCGAAGAAAAAAGTGATAATTGTTGACTGCTTGGTAAGGTTAAACAAGCCCACCCTTATGTCACATGCTTGTTGTCTAAAACGGTAGGACATTAAAAAAAAAAGGTTTTAACTTACACAAACCATAAGCTAGGTCTATACAAAACCGGAGATCTTAATGCTGGGTGGCACTTCACTTAAATCCAGCACACTTGATTGGCTTGCCAGTGTGGGGTTACCTTGGGGAAGAGCTCTCAATGTAAAACAAGCATTGGCAAAGCCAATCAGTCTCTGCAATGCCTAAGCTATTGGTATTGTCAATGTGGAATGCATAGCGGAAGCTGTCTGGACCTCATGTCTTGAAAGCCTTCACTGGAAAACCCCATATCTCAATTGCACCTGTACTGTGCTAATTAAATACGTTGGATGCCTTCTTTTAGCTGGCGTGCAGCATGGCGTCTGTTGCATTTGAAGTTGATGATGGGTGTGAGGACACCAGCTAGGTCTAGTTTTCAAGAAGCCAGAGTGTGTAACTCATTCAGGTCAGGTTTTTACTTTGCATTTTATGACAAATTACTAATAATCGCTCAGATGTGCTAGTGAGGACTGCTAGTTTATCTGTCCCAATGTGGAAACTAACAGACCATCCATTCTGATGATAATAAGATATGTGTCTGTAAGTAAAATATGGTGTGGTTAATCACTAAGACAGTACACAATCCACAAAGAAGAAAATAAATGGGAACCTAAGGTGAGACAAATTCAGAAGTCTCATCTCGATTTCATACTTGCCATCAGACCAGATCTCGCCTGAAATTGCCTCGGCCTCAATAGAAGTCAGTGAGGAAAATACATTCCCTTGATATTGGAAAAAAATATCCCACTTTCCTTTTTAAAATGTTGGCATGTATGCATTGTCCGTTTATCCCATGTCAAGCATAAGTAGCTCAGCCAGTTGTTTCACTTTGAATTGCATTCTGGTACTCGTTTTGTCGTTTCCTTATAAAGAGGAAACTACATTTCCCTGAAAACGAACACAGCTAGCGATACAGCTTAAATCGGAAGCCTGCAAACATCACACAAAAGCAAATCAGTAACCTAGGATGGGCACAAATATTCCTACAGATAGCCTGCCAGCTACGCTCCTGGTACAAGTACCTCAGCCAGTAAACTCTTCATAAAGTGTGCAGTGCAAGGGGGATTCCCAAAAAGTGATCCAAACGCCGCTCAAGGCTCATGCATGGACTCAAGAGAGGATTTAGGTTCCCAGATAAGTTATCCAACCACTCTATTGACCCGGCTAGGCCCCTTTAGTCTGTTGGATGGCTCACGCAGGTAGGGGTCAGCGGTATTTGTAGTTTACGAAAGTTTTGTGTAGGACGGTTGGGGTGCACAGCATGAAATAGAAGTAGAAATAGGTAGGACCTGAATGTAGAATGCATTGCCTGGCTAGAGAGACAGCAGCAATTCCAGTTTAATTTAGTAATATAAATTGTAATTCCAAACATGATTATATTTTCAGTAGTTCAAAATGTGGTATGCTGATTCTCCAATCCTTCATATTGAAATGTTTGCGTTATGGGCTAGTTGTTTTTGTCTATTTCTTGTTATGCCTGTAGGTTTCCCAAAGAAGACTTAACTACAATGCACGTTCACACTGAGAAAGTGATCCATGAGCCATCAGTACACACTCACCCGAGTAGCACCCGTGCCGCCTGCAGCGGATACAGATGAAAGAGCCCATGATTGCTTTCCTTCTCCGGGGAGAACCGCCTAGATTAGTAGTCTGCCTTCCTCTTTTTTACCGGAGTCTATACTCTGAGGAGGGAGGTGAGCCACTGGCTAAGAGTTCGTATTACTATATCTGCAGAGGGAATGAAGTAACAGGATTTGGGCGGGTGGGAGGAGCCGGAGCTTGTGAAAACAGGAGCACTCATATAGAGTTCTCCAAGACAGAGAAAAAAGTAGCTCCCACAACAGGAGCAGTGAATAGCCACAAGTACTTTGTCCATGCTCTGAAGGAGGGATAAACACAAGAAGAGGCATGATGCATGCATGCCATGGACATGCATACAACGGATAGGAGAGCGACTTTGGAGTGGACAAATAGTAAGCCTATGGGCAGGCTGATGCCCACAAATTGTTTACGGATTGTTTACGACATGTCTCGAAGAGACAGCGCATGTGCTATCTAGCCTAGACCTAAAAAAGTGCCCTGTTTGACACAGATCTCTCACTTACTACTCAAGTCAAGGAGTTAAGTTTCAGCACACTATGCTTTGGAAAACCTCCCATATCTTTAACCCAACTGAAAACAGATTGGAATTACTCAGGTAGCGTTAAATGGGAGATTAGATTCAAGTAATATTAACTACAAAGACCTACAGAAAACACTATCAGGTTGCAGAGAGTGCGGCCTCAGACAGCTAGACTAAGTGGTCAATTACAATGTCATTCGGAAAGGCTCCGAATCAGATTCGGGTCTGCTGAATCCGATTCGGAACCAGTCTTTCTGACCGATTCAGAAAGCTTTCCGAATGACCAATTACGATGTTCAGAAAGCGGTTGGATCCGACTTGGTTCCGGATGGCATTGGGAGGAACCGAGTCATTCGGAGACGACTTGTACAGGTCAATGGACCGTGGTTCTAACCGAGCGATTACAGTGTCAGATTCCGACATCCTTTCCGAATCGGTTGTGCGACACAGATCGGTTGTCGGATTCCAACCTTGGGGGCCGTAGCTGGCCCTCCTTCACCTGGAGCCTTCCAAATGGAGCCCGTGGGGGTACCCAAGGGACAGTGTGGCAGGCACCATGGGGTGTCCGTCACACGGTGTACGATTTTTCCCAGCTACGCCTTTCTTCAATGGGAACCTGTGTATTCAGTCGGAATACAGGTTCCCATTGAAGTTAATGGGAGTCTGACTGAATGGTATGCGGAACCATCGTAATCGGTCGTTCGGACTACCCGAAACCGATTCGGTCGGAATGCTTTCCGAACATCGTAATCAACCTCTATGTCTTAATCTATGGAGACAGGAATGTTTAAGAAAACCGTCCAACATCTTCAACCCCAAAACATAGTTGAACTACTTTGGTCTTGCTAAAGATGAGCCTTGATTATTGAAACATCTACAGAGACCTTATCAAAAACACTTCAGTACAGTGCTTAATAAGACAACAGGACTACGTCTTGAGTTGCAGAAAAAGCATGCTGTTCAAGTTGTGTTTAAATGATTCCATTGACTCCCAGTGGAATTCTGAATTAAATTCAAGATTCTGTGCACCGCAAATAAAGCACAGTAGGTGCAAAGGCCCAGGAGAGAAACAGAACACTGAAATGATATTGCCCCTAATTTTAGGCCAGAAAGAAACCACTCACAGTTCAGCAAACTTCTGAAGGCTGTTCAGGTTTGCCATCACATGAAAACCTCAAAAACAAGGTGGAGACTGAGAACACAGGAATGGAGATGTGCTGTCACAGCCACTGGGGCTCGTAACTACCTTTTTAGCCTACCCAAGTATAGCTGTTCTTAGAGCATGCTGCAAGGTGACATTACAAATACCGTAAATAATTTAAATAAATGTGTGTAGGTTTCACCGCTGCATTGATTGCAACTCGTGCAATATATATTCAGTGCATATCATACAGCTGTATGATATTTTATGCATATTGTAAACCTTTTTTTCTGAGGTGTGCCAATATACCAAGGACTCTCAGCACAGATCCATAACACGTAGGAGAGATGGTCTACTTGTGTTTTTTCTGCTTTGCAAAGTTCGTTGAAGAAAACACAGTGAAAAGCTCAACAAAAAGACTCCTTTATTTAATTATCTGAAATCTTGCCTCGGTAGAATAGGATACGTGTTGATGTTAATTGACGCCCAACATCAACAACATAACTAGGACTGTAGTCCGTTACTGGGTCTAAGTTATCTTGGCCAGCAACAACTTCATGCTGGTTTATTGAATGGACGCAACAAAGGACATTTTCTTTCAAGGTTTCGTCTTCCACCTTTTATAGATTTATGCTTAGTAAGAACAGAAAAAAGGGGATGCCTTTTAAAAGATGTTTTCCTAGTGTTCTACTTTCCATAACATTTTTTAAACGGATTTGCATCAATCCCGACTTTAAGGTTAATTAATACTCAGTCAATAAGAGGATCTGATAAGTGGTGTTTACCAGAACTAAGGCAGCAAGACAATTGTGAAGGAACATTATTATTATGTATTTATTAAATATATGCACAGTTATTCAAAACCACTACATATAAAATAAACTTTTTAAAAAGTACAATAACTCATGTCAATGCAGGTCATGGAGCCCCAAAATGTATCAAAAAGATTCATTAACACCAAGTCAGTGTGCCTTAAAAAAAATTTGAATTAAAATTACAAACAAAATAATACAGCTGAATACTCTATTAATGAAGCCTTTGCGTACAAAGACGTGGAGAATATTTTGATAGTACATGTGAGTGCTACACCTATAGAACTACTTGTGTTGCTGCTAATTCATAAAATCAAGTCACTAGGGTAAAAATGCAGCCATGGAATGCTAAAAGATGGGATATGGGTCAGGGAGCCAATGGCCAGGTTAGTGTGGTGGTAATGTTATACTCAAAAATTTCAAGAGTACACTGCCACTTCGTCTTTTAGTCTCTTTGCTGCGCAAGACATGAATTTGACCAAGCGAGCGGTTGGTCAAAGATCCGTGGCTAGCAGAGTCTCAATCACTGCTCTTCTACATGTTCTGGTTCGTCTTGTTAACAAGATTGATTTGAGTCAATATCTAGGCTCCGCCAGGAGAGCAGAGCTGGCACATGTTATGTGTTTGATGGTTTCCCAGTGATAGTTGCATTACCAAAATGTATTCCTGCCATCTTGTGCCAGATCTAGAGTTGGTAGGCTTCCAAGCAGATACCCGATTATCCGTCGTTTCACCATTGAAGAGAAGCCCGCTGCCAGATAGGGTTGAACGTGCAGGGACTTGTAACAGTTTATGACCATATAAGCGTATGATCATCGCCTTGCCAGCACGCTCTTTTCAACAGCTGAACGTGCCTACCCTAGATGCCGAGCGCAGTCGGCTAACCTTAGGCACATGCTTTGGGCGTGCCCGGATATTGTCAGTTTGTTGCAATCGGTAAACACCCTATTAGCTACAGTTACAGAGCTAACAACGCTCAACTCATGGGAAGCTACAGTGCTGGGTATTTTTCCAAGGAGGAAAAGTTTTAAAGTGGGAATGTGCTTTGCTAATTTAGCCCTTTTTTTAGCCAAATGCATTCTAACAATGCGTTTGAAGTGCATAGCAGTCCCCATCCTTTCTCCAATGGTATTGAGCTATGCTCAATTGGGATGAAGCAGAAAGTATTGCGCTGTATTTAGAGGAAGCCTGAAGATAAGAAAACGCCTCATAGCAGGAGCCTTTGACACCATGCTAATACAATTCAAAGAGCATATATCAGAGTACCCTTCTATCATCTCACATCAGTCCTACTCTGATAGGGAATAACAAGACACATGGTGGATCTGGGCCAACACTAGGATGTGGCCTCACACTACTAGCACGGCCCCCTAACTAGCATCCCCTCTTCCCGTGTTTGACTAATCATGTTTTCCACTCATATATTCCTCTTTCTTCCACCCCTTCCAATTTAGACTTCCCCAAGACAAGCCCAACTAGTTAATACCAAATGTTTTATTTTCATATTTTAAAGGTGGTGAATTGATCTCTCATAATGTATGTAGAGCAAAAAAGCTCGTTATATTTTAATACTACATTGCATCTTTTTTTCAACCTAATAAAAATAATTTAATTAATGTAAGAGAATTTACTAATGTTTGTTTTGAAGGCCAAGAAAGTAGTTGTCTGGTACCATACAGCACCTAGTTGCAGATTGAAGACTGCCTGATCCAGGTATGCCCTGGATGCTAGAGACGCTCCTCGAGTCTGCTTTCCAGTCCATAGAAGTTGATTTAACCGGTCAGGTTTCGAGCTACAAAGTCTATGACAAAATATTACAAATGACCCCTGGAGCATTACTTTTGGGCTGATGAGTCCAAACTCCAGCTGTATTTGGGATGGGGATGGCCCGGTGGGAGTAATAAAAAGACCTTCTGATATTACCAGAGTGCCAAGTAGCTGTTCATCCCTACCATATGGAGCTTCGGAGCCGTATGAAAGTGTTGGTATCAGTTTTGTCCTGATTACCTCTAAAAAGGGCTTGGAGAACCAAGTTAGATGCTTTGCCACTTTTCTAAAGGTATCCAACAGGGATCCTACCAGGTTACGAATAAAGTTTGTGTGGCAGGATGGATCCTCTGATGTCAAGTTGGACACCCAGGTACATATAGATGTTATCTTAGGAGATCTTGCTGCAGTTTAGGAACCACTCGCCCACCTTTTAGGTCTCGCGACCTGTCAATGCGCATGCGCATTGAGCGGGGAGCGAGACTATAGGGGCTTAAACAGACTTTAACTAACTGGCGATTTGATGCTGTGCCCGTGCGCTTTTAGGTCAATGCGCAAGCGCATTGACCTAAAATGCGCGTGCACAGCATCAAATCGCCAGCCATCTGTTACCCTGCAGCTCTTCCCGCTCCGCCCCACAAGCTTACCCCAGCGTGCGCTCTGGCTCAGCCGAGCCGCACTCCTCCCACACCTTTGAAGTGAAGCTTCACTTGAAAGGCCCCTGCTGCTTCACACTGTCGCATTTCTCCTCCCCACAGCAATGCCCTCCGCCGTCCGTACTTTCACTTTGACGGCCGCAGGCCGTCTCTCGTGTTTCTCCTCCCCCTCCCAGTGTTTTTTTTTTTTTAACTTGTTTTACTTGTTTATTAGGTCACCACAGAGCTTCAAAGTGAGTGCTCTCACCTTCCGGATTGGTGTTGAGCCCTCCCCCACCCTCCAAGCATGAATGCAAGGTTTCCCTCAACCCACTCTTTCCCAGTGCATAGAGTGAGCAACCATCCACGTCCTTATCTGGAAGAGGTGGAACATTTAGAACCTTTTCTACGGCATTACTTACCGGCTTGCAACAGGCACTCATTAAGTTGGACAGGAAACTTTGTAATCAAACTTTTTTCGATTAATATTTCCTTTCTTGCTAAAGTACCCGGAGCAAAGTTTTTTTGTTGCTATCTAGCACTCGATATTAGTGCATTTGCAGCCTGTTGTATCTCTTCCTCTGCGATCTTTCCAGTCGTTCCTGGCCCCTCCCTATTCCCTCCCCCCATTTCATTTTTTCCTGTCTCTTCATTTCTTACCCGTCCACCAACCCCTCCAGTCTTAGTGCCTTGCTAGGGTTTTCGACTGCCAATTCTGCTGTAAAACTACTCTGTTTTGCCCGGACTGTGTTGATGCTGCTGCACGAGTTGTTTCTAACCTTGAATCAACATTAATTGCTGGGGTTATATGCAAGGGTATTGGCATAGCAAATAGGTCTCGCGTTTGGGACCTTATAAGTATTTAGTTATTCAGCACAATATTCTTGGTCCAATGGCCAAACACTTATAAGGTCCCAAAAGCGAGACCTATTGGCTATGCCAATGCTTGTTTGATTTTGTAACCTATAATCATTTTATTTTTCGGTACATTTACCCCAAAATGGCTATTGATTAAATATGAATGTACAATGAATGTTTAACTGTCTCTGCAGGTCTATTCTTGTATGGCTCGTCCGTCAGGAGGGTGCTGTCTGCGTTGAACAAACCGCCCAAATGCTTTCTGCCTAGTTTGAGAGGATGGTACGTGAGGCAGGCAGGCTGCAGGGCCTTGCCAGGGTGAGTCAGTAGGTGGACATTAAAAATTGCTGGTTTTTGGCATGCGAGTATAGTTGTCACTAAGGTCTCCCATGTGCTGATGACATGGCTTAGACAGCTTGGATAACTGACTTAATTGAATTTGCAGTGGAATCCTTCCAAAGTAATCTCTTCAGATTCATTGTGTGAGGTGTAGATCCCAGAATCTGGCTACTTTCTGATTTGGGATATCAAGGTTCATTTTGATGAGTTGTGAAAAATTATCGCTTTCTGTACTTTGGTCTATTTTAAATATGTCAATGAGGGAAAACAGTGGCCTATTCACAAGTGTGTTCTCGAGGATTGACTTTGAGCTTGCAATACAATGTGTGAGACAAGGAGGCTGGTCGTCCTTCGATCGGCCATTAAGGGCTCTTATGTTATGGAAGGCACAGTGATTTATGAAATGATTCGGCTAGATTATCTTTTCTTAAATGTTTTGGCGTTACTTGGAAGGGTATCCCACAGTGAGGATCGTATGTAGTTAGTATCTCATATTGTGATCATAAAAGGAGAAAAAAATATAGAGTCAGCCCAACTTCAGACAATGTAGTACATTTTGCCAATTTCTTCATCTTCGACCAAGAAAGTGAGTAAGACGTTTGGCACCAGACACTGGGTTGAGCTACTTTCCCAATGGCCAGGAACTTAAAAGATGCCCTTGCAATCAGTTATGCTAGTTTTAAATGACTGAACTACCACACCATTACTGGTACTTGTTATGTTAGATGGCTTTCTGAAGTTTCAGTACTAAGTCAACAGTCCTGAGTAACTCTCCAAAGGTATAGCTTATTCATTTAAAGCAACTACGCTGAAATTAACCAGCACTCTGTCTACAGACAACTGAACTGTATTCCGACCACTTACTTAGATGCTTTCCCGACGCCAATTTACGTTTACTTCTCTTAAAATTTCAAATGGCTTTAAATGTCCGGTTTCTCAGAGTGGAGAAATTGAAATCTCTTTTGGCTATGGAAAATAATTGCACATGTGGACTGTAATTTCACAATTTGAATGTACATTTTTTGATTGATTGTTGCCTTTCAATAGGCCTCGTCGCTCCATTTTTAAAATGTTTTTCTTAAAGTATGGTATAAATCACCGTAATAATGCACTTGCACTTTCTTTGAACATGGAATTTTTTTGTGTTTTTTTCGCCATGGCAAGATTTTTAAAAGCTTGTATTGGTTAGAAACGTAGGAATTGTGGGAGGAAGGCTTTTTTTACTTTTATTGACGAAGTCTACCATGTATTTGTGACCTAGGCCTAGAACCGGGGTTGGTCTAGAGAACGTCCCTGTATTAGTTAAATCGTTAACTTTAATGGTAATGTAAACATAAATCACTGTATTTATGTTTTAAATACTTGCATCTAAACATTCATAAAAAAAATTGAAATGCTATTCCAACCACAGAACTGATGCAGGTGTAATGGCACCACAAGGGTTCAGATTATACATTGAGCAGAGTGGTATCTCCGGTGAGTAAAATCCGCTGGTATAGTTTATTTGCAATTAGGCTGCTAGTGCGGCCTGGCCCCAGCCCCCAGCCTCGGCCCAATCCCTTTAAACTGTATAGGAGAGGATGTAATGCTCCCCACCCCCAGCCTAGCCACATCCTTCCCTTCCGCTGCCATCCTTTCCACCCCCATCACTCAGAAGCTACCCACACAGGCCCAACTGCCCTCCTTTACCACCTGATCAGAGCAAGAGGTAAAAGAGTATTAATCCCCATGGAAAATGGAATATTGTGCAGAATTGTGCGCAGGAAAAAAGGGGCCCATACAGTTACTCTCTATATTTTGAGAATGAACTTGTAATGTCTCGATCTATGTACTTGGATGCAGGCCGAAACATGTTCATCCTCTCCTCACATAAATGTGCATTACATGCAATCAGCGCCAAAATGATACCCACGATCAAGGAACAGAAGAGAGTCATAGTACAAAATGTAAGGCTACATACCTGTAGCCCAGTCTGTCCAGAGTTATGAAGACGCAAAAAGAAAATGCCTCACAATCACCTGCTATATCAATGTATGACATTTTATTCTAGAGTAAAGAAAATGCAACTAAAAACTGGTCTTGGAAAAAAAACTCAGTGTAGGGTAAAAACAAAGTCTTTATGCAATTTACTGTCAAGCAATTAACTTCAGGTCTGCTTATCGATCGAGGCAAGTGAGTGGTGCCACAAAAAGTGGAAATTCTACATGAGCATGACCAGCAGAGGAAAAATTAGCAGAAATAAAAAAAAATGTTTAAGCTACTATTTCTTTCACAAATTTACATCAGGATTCGATATAAAAGTTGGATTCCAAATGTCACTATACGGAATTACATATTTTAATTGCTGCATCATGGAGTTAAAAAAATGCATGAGAGTATTTGCACATCGCGTGTGGAACTTCACTTCGAAGGGCAAAGTCAACCCTTCCTAACTCGTGTATTTTGGGAGTTAGGAGATATTCTAAAGCGCGCAGATTTGGCATTAGATTACAATAAATACCAGTCTCCAAAGCGAAATCATAATCTCCAATCCTCCCCAGTAGTAGCCAGTGCGTCATGGGCCCTAGTGCAAGGAAGGAAACAGGCCCGTGGCAGCTGTTGTAATTAATTACAATATTAATCAGGGTTACAGATGCCCCCAGGCATCTCCATAGGATGACCAACTGGCATGGGTGTAAATTCAGAACGGTGAGTGTTAAAATTCAGGACAAAGGGTCAAAATTCAGGACAAAACTTCGGGACAAAAGGTACGTTTTACAGACACGTCAGAGGCGGTCACGCAATAAAATATAATTACGCCTATCCATATTCAATCATTTGCAAACCTATCCATCATGTATCCTTCCATCCATTATTTCACTCATCCATCCTTCCATCCACCCTTTCAGTCATCCATTCATTATCCATCCATCCATCCATCCTTTCACCCCATCCATCGGTACTCATCCATCCACTCTTCCACCCATCCATCCATCCATCCATTCACTCATCCATCCAGCCTTCTAGACTTTCACCTATCCAGCCATAATTTTACTTACTCATCCATCCACCTAATCACTCATCCTTCCACCCATTCACCCTTTCAGTCATCCATCCATCCATCCTCTCTTTCTCTGTCCATCGACCCTTTCACTTAGCCATCCTTCCTTCCACCCATCCACTCATGAATTCATCCATTGACCCTAGCACTCATCCATCCACCTTTTATCTCCTTCACTCATCCATCCATCCTTTTGCCCATCTACCCCCCCTTTCACTCACTCGTCCATCCTTACATCCACCCTTTCACTCATCCGTCCATCCATTCACCCTTTCACTTACCATTTCATCAATCTATCCATCATTTCATTCATCCATCCACCCATTCACTTGCCCATCATCCACCCTTTCGCTCATCAATCTATCCTTTCACTCATCCATCCACCCTTTTACCCATTCAACTACCTGTCCACCCATACATCCGTCTTTTACCTTTTCTATCATCCATCCTTCCATGCACTCATCCATCCATCCTTTCTCTCATTATTCATCCATTCACCCTTTCACTAATCTATCCAGCCATCCATCTATCCCTTCACTCACTCACTCACCTTTTCATATTAATTATGAGTTGACCGTTTGTCTGCAGAGTTTCAGACAGAAGTGGCCTGTCCAGAATTTAACCCTTGCTGTAGTTCCTAAAGCAAGGGGTGGGGCGGGGGAGGGCTCACTAGGCTCCTGTACATAGGCAATCTGAGTCATGAGTCATGCCTGCGCACAGTGCCAAGCCATGAGGTGACTGTAACATGTTATTGTTTCCAGGGCTTTAAGTAGGATGAAAAACCAGGGGGGGGTGGTGGTCTCTCCATAGGGGGTGTTCGATGTATTTAAGGGTGTGGCTTACAACACCTAAGCTAAATCTGTGCTTAGTATAGTGTACAGCCTGACTGGTATTTTGCCTCTTCTGTCATTGTATCCAGATATATACCAACAAGTAAAGTTACACCTGCAACAAGCCAGAACTATTGGCTTTGTCAATGGTTGTTAGTTGCATAAAATAAAAAAGTAGCAATCCTGGCGTCCTTGAATATAATATTAAAAAAGCATCAGTTCTAAAACGGCGAGACTGTGAAAGAACTCTAGCCCCTTCTTTTTAACTTCTTTCACTAGCTTCTTTTCTTGAACTGGATTCTCATGTAGCAGCATTGGCGTTTTAGCACATTTCTTCTGTCTGACAGAATGCCCTGCCCTAGACCGAGGCAGGAGGCCACCACATGCTTTACCAGCCCAGACTGGCCATTGTCATTCTGTTTGTGGCAATCAGCCACCATACAGAATGACAATGGGCGGGGTGGGGCTGCTCGTGTTCTCTGAGGAGGAGTGCAAGGCGGCCCCATCAGGGAGTTGGGGCTTCATGCAGGGAATAGTGCTGTTCCCTGCAATGCCCAAAATTACGGACAAAAGGCGTCCGTAAAAAGAATCCTCACGGACAAGGGACGAGAGGTCCAAATTTCGGACGGTCTGTGAAATTTACAGACGGTTGGTCACCCTAGGCCTCTAGGCACCGGTGGCAATGCACCTGCTCCACCAATGGAAGCCACACCCCTGAGTCTCCACTCAGTCCCCCACGCCCCCCCCTTCCCCGGCCGCCGCGCATTGGAACGGCAGACGTGGAAAGCCAGATGGCATTTACATCTGGAAGGAAGAGACAGCTGAAAAGAGGTTGGCAACAAAATGAGATTCAGTAACTGATGTTGACAGAAAATTCGACACACTTCTTAGTCAATTTGACACGCAGGAGGGAAGCAAGGCAGTCTTCAAGAAAAGACGACAATATAAGGAAACTGTGCAATACAAGACCAACGATGGATGGCAAGGTCTTCGTACTCAAGATTAAAACACCGGTACAGCACAGGTCTTCAAGTAACCAGAGAAATCAGGGCTTAAAAAGCATTCAGGTAAAGATGCTTCTTTAGTTACAGAAGTAGTAACTGTCCCATTTCCATGCCTTCTGCACTTAATATTAGGTACGCCTGATGAACAGAGATTCCCATCCTTGTACCACTGAGATCACAACAAGCCTAAGACAGAACATTTTCACACTGCTTGATAAGTAAGTAGTAAAGGAAGGCTGCCTATTGGCCCTTCGTTATAAATCTGTACAGTTTACATGATGGGAGTCCATCACCTCCCTCACAGTGTTGGATGTGTGTGTGGTAGATTGGTTGGGATGTACACGAGAGGTTGGGGTGTTGCAGGGCGATCAACCAGCGAATACGTAGCTTCATGAAAACAAGATGCCAAGATAGGCAGCTCAGGTATTGAAGTAGAGGTATCCACTGTTCTAAAGCGTGTCCGTTTGCTGTGCACCTCCATCTACCTTCCCCATTCTAAGCCAGGTCAACATGGAAATTTGTCAAATTATCAAAACTGAAATTAATAGGGAAAAATTAATCGAGCAACCTCCATAGGTCCAGGCCAGTTTGGCAGGCCAGTCTGTGGCCTGGAAGAACGCATCACCTTATCAAAGATAGTCACAAGGGTTAGTTCAGCAACCGAACACAGGAAATGTGCCAAGTGCCAGCCTCATCCTCTGTGTCAGGCATTGGCAGAAGCATAGGACAGCAAAAGTGGTAGAAATACTGCCCGAGAGGAATCAGTTATCCATGGGGATATTAATGGACATCTTTCACCACACTTCAACAAGAACTCAAAACATTGTGGGATACCATTTCCAAGAGGCCAACCTAAAGTTTTTGCAACAGGCAATTAACCACGACTGGAAACCTACAAAACAAAACTGAGGTGTTGCACCCTTTCTGAGTGGATGGCTGTCTGCCTCTTTCTGAAAACATAAAATGGCCATGTGATGCAGGAAAATGTGTTAACCTAATGTTCCACAGAAAGATATGTGTCTTGTCAGAGAAAGATTGTGTAACTGGGGGAGGAAGATTGGTTGCCATTCCCAAAGAGTCAGGACCACATTCAAAGAACTGCGGAGAAAGAGTGAATTCCTCTACACGGAGGAGAGAAGGAAGTAAAATGCCCTGTATCCTGGAAAACTGCCTAATCAGCTCCAAAAGCGGGTTCTCAGACTGTAAATAAATTATCAAATATAAACCACACAGAGTTTTAAAGTCACTAAATAGCACATTTTAACTATTTATTTTTCCTGAAAACAGTAACTAATCAATTTTATTTAGCGATTTATTTTTTAAATTGAAGCGATCTCATTCTAAGCAGCGTAATGTATGTGCATTGACCTTCGTGCAAACGCAACAGTCAATCAATCAGGGGAAATTGTAAGGGCGCTACTCACCCGTGAGGGTCCCAAAGGCACTGGGGAGGGTGGGGAAGGGGGGGGGGCAGGAGCTCTGTTCAGTCCAAGAGCCATGTCTCGAGTGCCTTCCAGATGTATACGGCAACCATGTATAGAGGAATGGAGCAATCTTTTAACAAGCCTAGAACAATGTCCCCATTCATTTAATCCCTTCCACGCTCATGACGAGCTGGGCTCGTCATGCAGTAGCCTCCTGCTACGCTCATGACGAGCCCAGCTCGTCATGAATAATGGGGTTCATGGGTTTCCAGCACAGGGGAAAAATCCCCATAGCATTCAAGAGGTTAAAAATCCCATTCCTGCTAAACAGCATACATTTTTTGGCTGCAATAATACTTTGTTCTACTCCAAAATTTCAGAATAAGTCATTTTTCAGTGTTCTAGAATGTATTCAGTGTCTGCCCACCTAGACCACGAACATGTACTATTACTTCACATCAATACGGAAAAGTCACTCACAATGTTCCTGGTATATACATTTCACAGGATATACAGTGCCGATGTGAAGGATCACAGATACTAAGATATCTCATACAGTACAGCATTAAAAGGTTGAGGTGGATCCTTCAGCAAGTCCAATAACAGAAATATTCTTAGTTCGCTAGCTTTTAAAGCAACACCACCTCCATAAATAAGAGAGTGGGGGTTCAGGGGCACAATTCAAGGATAGGTAAAGGAATAGCCATGAATTACGAACTACAAGACATACTGAGGGGATCTCCACCTGCAAAAAGGGTTCCGGAGCATATGGTCACACCCTGAGAAACCAAGTAAAGGAAAATTTATAGAGAGCATGTTTGAATATGAAGAGACTAATCAGAGAGCCTGCTTCAATCTGAAGGGTGATAGCTAAAGCAAAGAATATGATATCAGAGACAAGGCTGGAAGAAAAAAAAACACCAACCACAAGGATGGAGGAAGAAATTAAATGTGGAGCAAGGTAAGACTTAACTTTTTTTTTAAGTTTCAGTATCTAAAGATGTAGAACTAAAGTGTAATAATTTTTCCTACATGTTAAGAACCTAGACTGTACTTATGCAATATCCAAAACAGATCTAACTACATTTGACTTGCTTAGGATATAATAAAAACGTCACCAACTCTCTCTGCTAAAATAGAGCATACACTTAATAGACTCCAACAGACATATTCCTAAACAGATGAAAAAAAAGTCATACTGCCAGCAGCAGATAATCTATGGTTGGCGGACTGTAAAACTTCGGACCCAACTATCTTAAAAAACAATGGGACTCGATCCTGCATACTAGCAAATATAAAGAAACCTTCCATGGAATTTTAAAATAATAATAATAATAATAATAATAATAATAATAATAATTATAATAATAATAATAATAATATGCACAATTAAAAATTCTCCAAAGATGTAGAAATATCGAAATGTCATTAGCTGAGTTTATCATAATGCAATTTTCACAGCGGAGGAGAGGCTACCTGGATCATCCAGTTACATTAAGTGGAATAAATAAGGCAGGGTACAAAATGAACACGGGAAAACCACCGGAGGGGGTAGACTAGCAATTGACTTTTACAGAACATTACTAGAAAAAGAAAGTAATCTTTGCATTTCAAAATATGCTCAAAGTAGTGCGACAAGCCAGATAACTGTGCAGCTCAATGGAAATTGCATCCATTTCTCATATCCTGCAGAAGGTCACCCTAACTATCAAGCGTGGCAGCAATAGGCGATTTTAGTTGATCAAACATAAGGTCATTGTAAAGATCCTATCATTGTAAAGATCCTACGTCTAGATTGGAGGGGAAGGTCATTTTGGCCATTAATCATAGCAACAAATTTAGCATCATGAAAAACGTCTAATAACAAACCGCAACCCATTATGGTCCTGCCCACTAGTCACAATGATGATACGTCTCTTGTTGACATTTCTCTGGCCGAAAGGAAAACATGTGATCACATAATGTGATGCACTGTTTTTAACAATAGTGGTAACCCTGGGATTTGGTTCCGCATTTTTAGGCACTGTGAGAACTTTGTACAGTTCAACAACTGTGAATTATTTCTGTTCCATTACATCTCAAGCAAGGCAAGAGGGACAGCTACGCTCCTTCTCCCATGACATATTTCATAGCAGACATGGAGTATTCTTCATCAGATAGGCTGAAACATCGAAGGAGTCAACACTCCAAGGGTATGCCTAATTTTTGGCTCTATGTACAAAGGGGAGTGTGGCCCTGGGGGATGAGAAAACAGGCAGGGCCCAATTAATACAAAAAAAAACTTTTGCCTGAATCTCTCTTTTGGGTGGAGCTCCTTATGATTTAGGCTCAGCCAAACACATTTCTTTATGTTTTAGCCTCTTTTATTTTTTATTTGATTTTTAAGATTTTTTATACTTTTAATTATTTTGTTTGTGAAAAACATATATTTAAATCAATATATTTACAACCACATTAAACAAACTGTACATTTTAACATCACAAAGAATGGACTGTACATTTTCCATAACAAAACACATACAATTTAGACAAAAAAACACTAAATCAATTGTGACATTTAAATTGCAATAAATAAATCAGATTCATAAAGAGCTGCGAACATATCAATGTATCAAGAAAGCTTATAACTAATAAACACCCTCTTTTATCACTACAAGGAAAAAAACTCCTTTTATTCCTTTATGCTCTTTCTGATATGCCATATGCCGACGCGTTTCGAATCTTAGGGTATGATTTCCTAGATTCTGATCAGGGCTCTTTAGTTTTCTTGTTCTGACTCTTTCGAGCTGATGATACTCCTCATCTGTTTAATTTCTTTAAATCTTCATCCGAAGAATTTTTCTTTTTTTTGGACTAGGGTTTCTCTTACACATAGCTGGGATTCACCCCTCGATCTTGTCGTGTCGGTGCTCTCAGTCTTTCTAAAGTTTTTATCCTCTTTTTGACTTTCGGGACCAGCGGAGTTCTGTTGTTTACGTGCGACCTCTCGCAGCGTTCGGCTCTCTGTACCTCACTCCTCGCTTCAGTCGCGGTCCTTTTACTTAGAATAGATTCATTTTTCCGTTACCTCCTAGTCACTTCTCTACACCTCGGAGTAACATCTATGTCTTGTCTAATATTTGGCTCTAAGCACATATTAACACAATTGTGCTGAGAAATTCGCCTTCTGCTTTGAAAATAGTATGCACCTTCTCTCAAGTACTTCGCTACATCGTTAACTGGAGTAAATGTGACATTTTTAAAGTCTTGTCTGCATGTCCTTAATACTGATTCAGCTGCCGTAAATGTTTCTTGATTGATAAGAACATGAGCTCCTTTTAGAGTGGATTCTCGCAAGAATCTCTGAACAGGTTCATCAGAGTGTTAGCAAGGTCCTTCCTAACCTTCAATCAAATATTGATAGCTGGCCCAGAGTTAACCTTTCCCTTGTGGTAAGGTCAACTCCATTAAGAAGAGTGTTGCTCCCTAAATATATCACCTCTTTTCAATGCTCTCACCCTGATTCTGAAGTGGTTCCACTTCAGACAAATCAATATAAAGCTAAGATGTTAATAGAAAAACTCTGAGACTTGTTCTCTACACATTACAGCTGCAAACCACCTTGAGAAAATAATTTTCATAATGTAATACTAGGTCTTTCAGCTTGGTATACTTATTGCTGGGGTTCAATGAGTGGGTGAGGACAGAATACTGAGATTTTCTTTTTCTGAGCAGCAGTTTATTAACTGGAAAAGTGTTTTGAACTGAAGAAAAGTCATGCCCCAATAACTAGCCGCAAATTCGTTGGGTAATTCAAACCAATAAGTTGAAGCTAAACCAACACTTCTTCGAAGGAGCATCTCTGTAGAAAAATGTCGGGCCTTGGTCCAATCAATAAAATACAGTTCTGGCTTAACTCGTTCATCGGTGGCTTCAGACCTGGTCAAGGTTGATGAGCGCAATACCACAGTTAAGTACAGGAAGCCGGATGGGTACCTCGTTCAGGAATACAATAATTTTAAACTGCTGTTTCATGTGCATTGAATATAAAGGCAACCTCCTTTTGCATCAGGATTGGAATAATGTATGAAGTCTTGCTAAGAACAATTGCACATCATTCAGTACATGCAAACTGATGTGAAAGGTTCCAAGACCATTTTCTAGTCTACCAGAAACATGGATGCATACGCCGAAAAAGTCTGTTCATGGGGTCTGGTGGTGTTCTTGCTGCAATTTTCTGACGTATTCTTTACTTGAATGGCTGACCAAAGCACCAGATGAAAATGTTCATCACTGAGCAGGGAACTAACTGCAATGCATATAGAAAAACAAGATTCTAGTCACTTGTTGAAAGAAAACAGACACCCATACTCATGTCTTGTAGTTCTCTGCAGACATCACTAAGTATCAAGCTCATGGCCCGACATACATATCCCTGTCTATGGTGTAATCCACATGTGTGGCATCTTCGTTGGGTCCATTTCTTTCACTGTTCCTGCATCTTCATTGGCTCCAGGATTCTTTTTACCTACACGATCCACCCACTTTCTGAGCCTCCATCAACTTCTGTGAAAGGGTGCTCCTTCCTCCTAGCACTCTACTCTCTTGGACCCTGTGGGCATTTCTTATACCCCTTTTACTCATCAGTGTTGGGAGACAAAAAGGTTATGGTTAAGAGTAAATCCTTCCTCCATAAAGGTTCCTCTGACATGCATATCCAGAGAAACTAGGTACAGGCAATATCACACAAACAAGACTGGGTATATGCACCATAGGCTGGTTAAAAAATTGAAAGGGCAATGACTAGAGTGTGGACCGACTTAATCTTTCAGGTTGTCTCCTCCCCCTACAATTCTATGGAGTGTGGCTTACTGGCAAAGCATCAGTATTCTGATTACCTGTAGTAATCATCAATGTCTTCTCTTCTTGAGGTCCATTGCTCCTTTCTTGCCTCTGTCCTTCCCTATGACTGCCCTTAGAAATGCTATTTTTTTAATGTTAATCCATTCTTGAATTTATATACAATAATGATCACAAACTTGTTGTTATACAGTGCTTCATATCGTTTGCTGCCATTTCTAAGCACTGTAAAATATCAAGCGTTATTACCCAGTTTCAGAGTGCTTTATTTACCCTGAATCCATACCAGTAGGCAACAGCAGCCTCGATTTTGTTTCCACTCTCCAATGGGTAGGGCTCTCTCGGCGCGGTTGTGCCATTTACGACAGATTCAATACACAGTTTTCTCCATGGATAATCCTTCTTGAGGCACCTCCCCTTTTACATTGGGTCTCCCAGAGTCTTTCATTTATTTACGAATATTAAATATGAAGATCTTCAATTATTTACAAATATTAAATAATAGTTTGCATTGTGGATTGTTTGAGGAGGCAGTTGAGAAGACCATAGGATCATAAGTGTCTACAGCATGATAGAAGTTTTGACACCTGAAACCTAATGGAAATTAGACATATCCAGGGGTTTAAGTTTAGGAAGAAGCATTTATTTGCATATCCAATGATATCCCTTTCATGCAGAAACTAGAGTGCACGCGGACCTCTCTACCACCAGAAAACATAAATTATGAATTTTGTAACATATTTGCCTGTACATTTCTAAAGCACCTTGCCTAAAGATACAGGTGAAGGTCAGACCGAATTAAAAACTTTCCAGGTGACAGCCTGCCAGCAAAGCTTTTCGTAGGTAATTAGGCATGCCAGGCTGGCTCTGTTTCCACAACAGCCTGCTCACCAGGAAGTAAGAGGATTGTTTTCAAACTAACAAACGTTGACGGTAACCTGGCCTTCCAGCTACACAGACTTCATTAATCAAGCTTCTATTCTCTACCTGCTTTTTTTTGCCTTGTGCGTCGACACAGTAAAACAAGGAGAACATACTGTGTTGCAAGAGTTGGCTTCAAGCGAAATGGCCGAGATTACTGCCAAAATAAGTTAAAATAAAACCACGTCTTATCAAAGCATCTCATCATTGCCGCTGACCCGGCAGGCCCAACCCTGGCGGGCGGTAGAGCACAACGTCTAACGAAGCACTCCTGCCTTCTCAAGGGCTTGCTCTCCAATGACACAGCCAAGGAAAATAATAAATGAAATTCTGAAACAATATTTGGCCGTTTCTGGGGAGAGGGGGCCGGGGTGGGGGTTGCAGTCCCCCTCCCCCCACCCCCATGTACATACTCATCAAATCTTTCATGAGGGGTACACCACAGACTAGAGGGTGTAAGCCAGCAAAGTCATAGTGAGAGCCGATCCAAGCCAGGATTGCGGCAGGTCGCCAAGAGTAAAAAAGCACAAGCTAAGACAATGAAAGATTAGCCAGGTAAATCACACAACAAAAATATGCTAAACGCTCTTTTAAACTTTTTAAGGTTCAAAAAAGTTTCTTTCTTCAATGTGTGTTTTTAATGTAACACATCAGATTACATGTCAGCATTGAGAGCCATTTTTTTGAGTGCCTGAAGAGCTTGGCCTGATTCTTTTTTGGCTTGCTAGTCCCAAAGGAACCATGACCAAGTTAGGGGCAGACATTCGGCCTGAGTCAGGCTCGACCGTTGCGGAGCTTGAAAACCTCTACGCCATAAAAGTTAATTTAAAGTATGTTCAAGAAGCTGCCTCCTTATGTGAATCTGCCCCCTCCTCGCGGAAGAGTTTGCTCTCAGGCACACGCATGTGACAGATTTTATAATGTCTGATGCCTTGTTTTCTTCGACTACAACAGTATCTAGGACCAATTGTTTAACACAGTTGAGTTTGTCCTCTCTGCAGACCCGCCTCATTCAAACCACAGTTCCGAAGACATGCTTTCAAAATCAACATGTGGTCAAAAGTCAAACTGGCTGCTGCCATAAAATATGTAAGACGGGTGCAAGGATTTTTGCCGGAAATGAGGACACATTGGATGTTTACAACGGCAGCCCTTAATACACCTATTGGTGATGATCTAGACAAATGCTGTGAACAAAGCACACAGAAGACATTGGCTACACCCGTGAATACAAAGTCCAATATGAACCTTCATGTATGAAAGGTAGAGAAGTCCAGTATCAATACTAATAATCAAAAATGTAAGATAACCAGTGTCCGGCGCGTAAAGAATGGAGAGATGTGCTACACAAAGCTGGCCAGCAGAACTTCAACCTAGTCCACCCTGCCTCTCTTGACTAGCAACACATTGAGGAGTCCATATTAACAGTCAATGCTAGCAGAACTGTAACCCCCCCCCCACATACACACACACACACACATCATGCATGAAGTGCTATATGTACCAGATCCTAAAATGGTTGCTTCTGTGCGGTCACTAGCAACTTAGACTGCATTCGGAAGAAATCATAATTTTCCTAAAAGTACAGATAAAGCTGAAAAAAGAAGCCGGCAAACCGTAAACCATAACAGAGCCTCTATCTCGCATATGTCTTCATCCATCACACCAAAAAGCACTACTTCCCGAAAGACAATAACTGTACTACGGTGTTCATCATGAACAACATGGAAACACTTCCCACATAGGATCTAATACAATTTCAGTCCCCATTCAATCATACACGCTACACAGTGTAGCATGTTACATGTCTGAGCAAGTACTTTTGCGCCTTACCTGGGGGTAGTATGCGCTATATAAACACTACAATACAATTATACTTTTCTGGAACTGTATTTTTTCGGATTCATTATAATTAGGGCTCCCGGTTTTATGGTATTTATTTTTTGGCCATTTCCGTCTGTATTTATCCATATTTATTTTTTGGGCATTTTTTCTGTATTTATCCACATTTATTTTTGCCACGCGCTAAAGACGCCGCTACAGCTAGTATTTTTCCGCATTTATTTAAATTGACAAAGCACACCTGCGCCTGGTTGTTATTGGTCAACACAATACATTCATCTGAAAACTTTGCCATTGTAGTACAAGCACATGTGCATTTCAAGAGACTTTGCAGACACTGAGGCTCTTTCTGGTTTGTTAATGAAATGAAGACCACTCAAAATCCGTTCAATATTTGCTGATGACACTGGAATGGCCAAGAGATTCAAAGAAAGATTACACAGTGTTGGCCATTCTTGCTTCTGAGAACGCCGGTATGTCATTGCACTGATGTCTTTTTGTGGGATAGGGTGCGTTACATATTTCTTGAATTGAAACAAAAATTAAAATACAACTTTCTAGTTCCAAGATGTAGATGGCAGCCTAAGTAACATAACGTCTATTTGTGAAGTGGGCCAACCCAGATATAAACCTGTAACCACGAGAACAACATGCCCCTACAGTGGACACATTAGTCCACCAAGCCACCAGACCTAACAAGTACGATTGAAAAAGCACCCCTCCTACTCAAGTTTAGATGCACATTCCAAGCACTATTAAAGTGTGTGAAAAATAGGGCAGCATGAGGGCCCAGAATGAGTTAATGATGGTAGGAAGTTAGAGAGACAGTAGCTGTAAGGTTTCAGTGTGGTGCTCTGATAGGATTTCGCCTCTCTCCGTACACTCAGGTTTAGTTCTTCTTTTTCTCAGCTCCAGCCCCCACCCCCGTTATCTTTTCTAGTGCTGTTCTTGTCCACTATGCTTCATTCTTGTGCTACCTCCTTGCTGTGTCCCTCTTGCTCTCTCTCCGTTTTGCAGTCTCTCTTGTTATCTCTGTTAACTTCCTCCCTGTAATCTCTACTGATTTTCAACTTAGTACTCGCACTACAGTCAAGTATAAAATACAGCTTTAGCATAGGCTTGGAGAACAATCGAGGGAAGGGACGTCACGTAATGCTTAATTTTGTTTAATGTCAGTTTGACTAGAAATGTATAAATGTAGTTGTGCATTTATCTGAACTACCGAATCGAAGAACACAAATCATTCTCATCCCTGGCTGCAGCATGAGGACGTTTAAACCTTCAAAAGCAGGTCTCTCTGAGGGGGAAACAAAACATAAAGGTGAATATTATATGCTGCAATTCTCAGGCACATTTACTTAAATACTGGCTTTATTCTCTTCCCAAACCAACTTTATGCCCGATGGTCACCTTGCCACTCCTAGCTGATTTTGTTGAAGCTCGCAGAGTGCAAGGAATGGATGGCCTTCACAGTGTGCACAATAAAACTAAAGAAAAGCATGCACATGAAAATATAATGCGTCAGCTCTATAAATGTAATCGGATTAAAGGCAGTGGTTTTGGAAGTGATGTTAAACTATCCATTGCACGCTGCTCCCCGCTAACTCCCAGTTATTAAACAGAGGTGTCGTGTTGTGCAAACTGATGCACCCCAGCTGGGCCGGCCTTCAGCATGGACGAGCTGGGCCCAGGCCCCGGGCGCCAATATTCTGATTGGCGCATGGTGCTGTGTGGATTAAGGTCATGCTAACAGCTGCACTTCCGTCGTCTTGCTGTAGCCTGGTCAGTGTCACTAAGAGCTCGTTTCTGTCTCCTTTGCCAGTAAGTGGTTTTAATCCTACACTATCATAGTGTGGACAATGTTTTTAACACTGCATTAACCGCTTGCCCTCCCTCAACGTCTCACACCTGCTGACACATATTAGCAAAACCATCCTCAGCATAAGGCAGCTAATGAGCTAATCAATTGGTGCTCTGGGTGCGCTAAGGGAGGTCTGGGGATGTTTGTATTCAGGGTGCAGTCCCTGCTCAGCCAAGGAGTGACCTGTGACCGCCAAAGGGACCCCCTGCTGCCTCTAATGTTGGTGCTATCTTAAAGTCCGGCTCTGAGCCCCTAAGCAGAAGCCCCCATCCCGCCCCCCACCCCCCAGTTCGTTAACCCTCGGGCTAACTAGGCAGCAATCAATCAATCATGGCATGGCGTGACGGCGCTGCCTTTCCCTCCACCCCGAAACAGTTTCTATTGAAGTTTGTACATGTAATCAAAAATCGAAGCACTGTACTGTAAAGACAACCCCCCCACCCACATGACGACGGAGGATACGATCCCCTGCTGCTGCCTTACCTTGCGAGTAGAAACTGCGGCAGGCTGGCACAGAGCTAACTAACATAAGTGGCGGAGCCCTGGAGATGCTGAACGAAAGAGGAGGGCCGGTGCAGGAACAGAAGCTGATGGTGGCAACAGGAAGGCGTCTTAAAGGCTGGTGGTATGTAGTGCAGGGAAAGAAGAAATACAGTCAGGTGAGCCCCCCAAATAAAGGCAAAAAGTTATGAGGGAGAGGCCTGAGATGTTGGCACGCCCACACACTGAGGCTTGGATCAGACGAGGATTGCCCTCAGGGGATCGGCCGTCCTTGAAAGACCCTCAGCCAATATGTCCACATGAGGGCGCTAAAAGACCCTGATTGGAAGGGATTTAAATGAATTTCAGCGTGCAAAGGAAACTGCATGCAGCGGCAGCGCTGCAAAATTTGCTAGTGTTTTGCCGTTTCTATATATAAATACAGACAAAGGAAATATAGATTTCCGTCTGTATTTATATGTAAATATCCGTAAAAACGGAAAACCGGGAGCCCTAATTATAATGAACCAAAGATCTCTTACACAAAAGACAACACAATTCCCAGCATTTCCATACACGCTTTGCTGTGATTCGGAGGGAAAAGGGTCACCTTGGTGGATAAGGCCCAGTGTACTTGCACAGTGCACTAAGAACAGGATAACACACCCGCCTGCAGATTTGGGTAAAGTACTCGAACCTCCAATTGCATTTCCTGAGCTCCTCTCCCCAACAGCATTACTCACTAACCACATTAGTTTGAGAGTAGGAGTCTTGCCTCCCCCCACCTCAGAAAAGCTCCATCAACTTCCTGTCTCAAGAGACCTGTGAAGTTCCATGACCTAACTTCCGGTGCAGTAGAACAGAGTGTGCCCTTCTTCCAAGAAACTCTGGTGCGGTGTTACTCATGATGCCAGAAATGCTTACTCGCAGCAGCCGCTCGACCTCGACCAGTTCTGCGAATTGTGAAATTAGTTATAAAAACATCTGCTTCAGGATCTGTTTTTTAAATCTATAAGGCGTGTTATCTTCAAAGGGCACCAACAAACACCGTTTTAAGCCATGGCTTCTTTGATCGCCTTTATCCAGCGTGTCCTTTGCTGTCCGCTCGATTAAGCATTGCAAACCCCTGTGTTTCCTAATCACTGAACTTAAAAGGAGCGTAAAGGGAGTGTGATGGTCACAAGCTGTCTGATTTGACACAAGACATCCTAAAACCACAGTTTTAATTCGTAGCAAACACTCGGCACTTGTGCCTTCCGTGTCTTTCAAAACCTAGCATTGAAAAGAAGTAAAAAGCAAAAGTCACCCTCAAGAAAAGAAGGAAATGTTATGCCTCTTAAAACGTATTATCAACTCGGGCAGGCAGAAGTCTGTCCACGTGTAGCTGACATTTTAAAGATAGAGATCAAGGCGGGTGCAGCACACCTGCCTGCCCTGCCCTGCCCTGCTACTCCCACGTGCACCCTTGTTAATTGAGCTGCGGGTGGTGGCAGGGGCGGCCTTAGGCATGTGCAAGCTGTGCACCTGCACAGGGCCACCAAACCCCAGGGGCCACCACGCCAATATATATCCTTAATATAATAATCCTCTGAGGATGGATACATATTTGCATGGCGGCCCCTGGCAGGGATTTGGCGGCCTCCGGCTCTGTTCCACTCCAAACACCCTGACCCACCCCCTCTTCACTGGCCTCTGCGCTCTGCCCCTCCCGGACCCCCTCTTCCGGGGCCCCCTCCCTACGCTCCCTGCCCAGGGCCGCCATGAGCCTAGAGCCGCCCCTGGTGGTGGGACACTTAGACCCTCATTAAGGGTGGGTGGTATGGGGGTACAAGGGGAATACTGCTCCAGTTTATTCGGAGCACCCCAAAATGTACCAGTTGCAGGTATGCCGGGTCGAGTTTTAAAGGGTGTAAAACCGGAGAAGAAAAGCAGAAGGAAAATGTCCGTGTTAAAGGCAAAGAAGCGAATCTTCATCGCAAAGCACTCAATGTTCCAGGATCTGCATGTTATTCCCCATGCCAGAGACTAACTCAAAACACCTGGATTAAGGAGTGTAGATAGTGTCTGGAATTGTTCATTCCAGCTCCAGTAATGGCCTCACTATACCAGTTCTTCAGAGACACAGCCCAGAAAAGTCAAAGATACGGCCATGCTGATGGTGGAATTCGCTTGGGCCTTCTCAGACAAGACCAAACTATAGGGGGCTTTACGTTCCTAATATTCATTTGCAGAAGAAAACCAGAATGAATTGAAGTGTATTTTAATGTCTGGCTTTGCCATACGGAAAAATCTTTAGTTAGGAACATTTATGTGAGCTATGGTTGTTGGAATGTCCAGCTTTAAGAAAGGTGCTTGGTTGTTTGTTTTCTGATTTGTTAAAAAAATGAAAGCTTTCTTAAAGTATGAAAAGCTTTTGAATAGATTTGAGGAGAATTACAGCTGATCTTCAGGGACCGCTTTACTACGCACTGTGAACCACAGTTCTGTGCAAGTTTATCCTGGCCCTAACTAAGACATGGGAGGCAGTAGTATGTCTGCATGTGTCGCCTAACCACTAACACCTCTACCCACATTAACAGTTTATACATGCTTCAAAATTCAGGGCAATTTTCATATTTGGGCAGATTACAACAATTTACTCTTAGCTGGGAAACCTTTTGCCCGGGCTGGCTCTATAGGATTTGATCAGCCAAGTCGGAGCATAGCCATTCTTCGCCCGACACAACCCATGCATAAGAGATGATCTGGGTCTGGGGAGATAATGGGGGTACCGCCTTGTCCTTACTTGAGAGGATTGGGCCTACTGCAATTGTGGCAAGAAAACCTGCAGATAAATGGGGGGAAGTCACTGGTGCGTGTTGGCCTTGACTGGGGTATGAGTAGAGGGCTACTTCTATCCCTAAAGTGGCTTCTCTTCGACTGCCTGCTCACTGTGGAAGGTGAAGATTCATTCAGGTTTTTGGAGAAAGAGGCCTTCTGAATCTTAAATGACTTGGAGGTCTTTGCTGGTTATACAAGAGAAAGATGTCTCACAGGTAATGCTTGGACATCGATTTGGCCATGACCATAACCATATCTGTATTGCTGGAGGACCTTATTCATCAAGGGATCGGGCATCTTTTTCCCTATCAAAAGGAAGGTGAATTACTTTGTCCTGAACATCTGGCTTCAAGCCCAAAGGCTTAAAGCAAGACTGTATGCGCATGGCCAAACCAAAGTTCATGGTCCTGAAGCTCTCTCAAGGAGGTCCCTAGACATTAGCAATTTCTGTTCACATCCTTTTTGCCCATGTTATGCATGAACTTGTACTCTTTCTGAGTCAAGGAACAAGAAAGCATACCGGTCGAACAGTTGCCATTGATGGAGGGCCCTACTGGCCATGATGGTGTTTGGTCGCATATGGTACAGGTCTGTGGGCTGGCACATCTTTTTCAATAAATCACACGCACTTGACCTCCCTGTCAATGTGGGAGGATATTGCTTTACTCTTCAGAGAAACCACCAACACTACCCCAAAAGGAGTAAGGTGTTTCCTGAGCACAAAGACTGAATGTTGCTTAGGTGCTGGTACTTGCTGTTAAGATGGCAGGCTCAAAGAAAGAGTTTCTCATAAACTCTAGGCTTTCTTGAGAACCTGAAGTTTTATAACTGATTTTAATGTGGTAAATTACCTTATTATCTCATGAGGCATCTGGGTCTCCATACAGAGCAACTAAACTTTTGATATGACTAAACGGTAGGCCTGGTTTGACCTTCTCCTCATGGACAAAGGTACTGAATTCTAGGTCAGTGTCCAGTTTCCCAGGACAAGACATCTTTCAAAGATAAGGCCGGAGAGTTGGATTTCCTAGAGAATAGTTTGTTACACATGGCCTACCAGAAGCAGCTGAGAAAGAAGCCAGGAATTGTAGCTGGATCAGGACCAGTGGTTATGAGGGTCAGCAGTTGATGAAAATGGCCAGTAGCGCAATGCTAATGGCCCAAAGAAGGAGCACTGCTACGTAATACACCCGAACTGAAGGAAAAAGATGAAAAAGGGGAAAAAAAGGAAATAGATCTAGAAAAGATTCAAGGCATAATGGCTTGAATCTCAGTCAGAAAAAAATGCTGACCGTGAAAGAAACAGATTTTGATCCACACCATTGGGCAGACAAAAAGGAAACTGGCAAGGGTGAATATGGGCACATGGATCAGGGTGTGCCAAATATGATGTACCCATGCACAGATTGTACCAGCAGGCAAAGCAATGCATTAACAGCTACAGGAGCAGTTTCTCGCCATACCTCTATGAGGCACGGCACCCGTGAAAATGGAAAGATTCAGAATTTAATGGTACCATAGGAGGCTATCTTGTGTACACACTTCTTGATACAAGACAAACTCCAACACTCTTAAGTTACCCGTCTAAAAGCAAGGAAAAAATAAAGTTACGTACAGTAGAAAATTGTGACTAGAAAGAAAGTTCATATTTTTTGTGATCAGCATAACTGCGGCAGGCACGGTAGCCCCCGCCAGAACTGTGTAAGAGGCTGCACATGCGAAGGCCCACTGACCTACAGTGCACAGTAGTACACAGAATATCGGCCAGTTTGTGTACCTATAGGTTCCTCCGAGTCCATCTATAGGAACACACCATTTAATACGATTCTGACAAACTCTACACTAGAGGTGACCATTTCTTGCCACAGTGAGATAACTGGAGCCGAGCCAAATCATTTATGGTTTTTGAAAACAAAGTATTTGCATCTGCTCCAAAGCAGAAACGGTCACATGTCAAACACTGTGACCGCAGGACAACGGGCGCCTGAAATGTGATATTCAGCACATCGAGCCAAATTAGAAACAGAACTGCATGCATTCAATGCGCCATTCTTGTTTAAAGTGTCAAAGGAAGAATGGAAAAGGGGCCAAATAAATGCTGCAAGGAGGAAATAACCCCTCTGCTTACATCCTGTCAAGGACTGCGGCTGGCAAAGTAACCAACAAAAACCACCAGACCCTTTTGCCGACATGGTTCTAGGAACCCCTGCTGTCTAAGCCTTTCTAAGGGTCTTTGTGTAACTCGAACACCACAAAACTCGCGAGTTGAATCACAATGAACCCCTGGGTCCCCTCATTCAACACCGGCCCACAGGAGCCTCTCTGCTTCTTTCTTACAATTACTGATTTGCTACATTTGATAATTAATCCACAACCAATTCCTTCCTTTTCAGATTACATGTAAAAGCATCTTGCTTTATACAGATTAAAAATACTGATAGGTGGGTATGAGGTACAAGCACGTGTATGCCACTTTATTTAAATTAACCTATCACCTTTCAACTGTTGATTGTTGAGAAATAGAGACGACTAGGTTGCCAGACAGCATTAATCTATATGACTGAATGCTTGTGAGAATAGCATCTGATGTATTTGAATGGAATTGAAATAAAAGCGGAAAGACATAAATAATGTAGTTTCTTTGTTCATGCAATTCACGTTTACATGACAGACACTGGTCTCAAAGCCACAGTAATCTCAAGAGAGCACACACAGATTTGAAGATTCCAAACTGTTTGCATCCATTTAGAAGGGAACCTTAAAGTTCCCCCAAGTGTGATGCTTGCATAATTAAGATGTATGGTATAATATTATTTGTACCGGTTTGTGAAAGAAACTATGTACTTTGAGAGTACATCATATGAGGGCAACACCGAGTTAAACAGGACCCTATACTACAAGCTGGAAAATAGAACTAGGGTGTTAAAAATAAAAGAGATGCTTTTTGAATTGTGTGTACATGGAGGTTATTTCAGCTGAGCTAAGTTTCCATGTTGTTTATTTGGTACACAAACTATTTTAATCTGCGACAAAGACCAGTGTAAATAAAATGGGGTTCATATGCTGTCGTGCACAATGTCATCAACCTTTGGCGAAAAACATTATGAAAGGAATTGGTGAATTGGCATAGTTATCTTTCTATAGTGCAGAAATCCTCTTTTGTGTCATAATTCTGGGGCCCTGCATTAAAGTATGCAGGGGAGTGATGATGAGGGTAAGTGATTTCAAAGTTTGTACCGGACTAATGCGGTTGCAAAACAGTGCTGGGTTATAAAACAGCTATGCTTGCATTGTAATGCTTTTTTTGACCGAATCTCATTTTGAAATAATTTTTTCACAATCTCAAGATTGAATGGTGAACTAGACAATGTAAGAAATTGGGGTACTAGCTAAGCTGGTGAGTACCCACCTTAAGTAATAATCGCAATCCTTGTCAAGGTGAACCACTGAAGTCACTAATTAAACCTGAGCTTAACCCGCTGGTAACTATGGCACAGGGCAGACGGGATTAAATTAGAGGCAATGAGTAAAGTATTTATGCAGTACTAAAACAATAACAAAGTGGAAATGCAAAACAATAAAATCCCAAAATGAATTCGAAGAAATAAGAGTAAAATTGATTTACCAAAATGACACAAATCCAATAAGGGGAATCAGAGGTATGAATTTGTAAAATGTTAACTAAAGACACCACTAAGTAGCACAAAGTGGCAATGATAGTCACTGGATTCTGTAAAACAGGACCTAGGTGCAATTTGATGCTGACTGCGATGGAGCGGTGTATCCTGGTTGAAGATTTTACCTTCTGACTTTAGTCCTTTAAGTTCCATTCCACCACAGAAGTACACTTCTAAAGTCCTCCAGGACCTCAGGGGAAGCACTTGGAGAAACTCAGGATGGCAGGTAGCATCCGACAGGAGAGGAGAGTCCAGGTATCATTGGTCATCTGCGTGGGGTAGTTGCAGGTAAAGGCCTTTTGTAGATTGTTGTGTCCTTGTAGGTTTAACAGGAGGTCGGCCTTGTGAACCTTGGAGTCGTCTTCTTTGTCCTGGGTCAAGAAGGAGAGCAGGTACAGTCTTCTAGGCTCATATCGGGCCTCAGATAGCAGGCAAAGTGCTCTTCTGAGCTTCCACAGGTACAGGAGTATTTTGAAATGGGTGCCTATAGATGACACATTTATGCCTGACATGAGCTAGTGGGAGGGAATGACCCCTGGGGTAATGGTTCTCAAGGCCAAACATACACTCACTGGGTATTTTCAAGATAGTTGAAATCTTCGGCCACACTAAACTCGGGCTATGAAGGCTGGGTATGTTTGTGGGGAGTGAACTATGGTAATCCTAGTGTCCTTCAACATCGAACGCCAAAATCCAATTTTATGCAGTCCCTGTACCCACAACAGCCTCAGAGACAAAGGTCTGGTATAGGAAAGCTGATCTCTCAGCAACCAGACAGTGGGTACACATACATTGTTTTGACACGGTTTTCTTTGAAGTGTACCCCAACTGTTATATGTAAACCTAGCAGACCTCTCAAACAGGATGTGACATTTAAATGTCAATAGAGGCCCATTGTGAGTGGGGCCTGACTGGCTGGGAAGACAACAGTAGGGCCCTGCCTAAGTGTATGCGAACATTTGCCTGTGACAGGTGTGGTAAACGTGGGAAAAACATACAAGGAAAAGAAGGGTTATTTGCCGGGCGCACAGCGTTTTTTAAAAAAGTTTTTAAGGTTGTATGGATCTCCAGAGTATCGCCTTCTGTCTGGAGGCGTAATGTACTGAAATAAGGGCTGCACTCTCAACACTGAGAGATGTCCTCTAGGATCCAAAAATGTCCTTGAATCGAGGTTTCACAAAAAGATTATGACTCTACTCCAAAAGTTGTAGTCTAAATGTTTTATTCACATGTGTTCATAGCTTGTTATGTTCACAAGCGTTTGCTGCTGTTCCTGTTCCATTAACATTTTGCACTCATACCATCCCAATGCATTTCGGCATTTCCATTATGCCTTCATCTGGGGATATATTTCTGCAAAACATACAAGGGACATTTGCAGAGTCCTCAAAATACTTGTATAGATTAAACCTGTTTGGGGGGCCCACCCTGATGAATTACATTCACTAATAACACTTGTCATGTATCATAATATTTGTATTGAAAAAACTAGTGTATTGCTATAAAGGGGCAAATTGAAAATTCAGCTAATGAAGTCAGGAACTTTGCAGGGTTAGATGAGATCCCAGTAGAATTCTTCCAAAAATTGTTGCCTACCATTTTGCGGATTTCATGGGATTTCTTTAATGGGACCCCGAGTCAATGAGTAACTGTGTTCTGCCTGCACTAACATAACTGACTGCTAGATGCACAAGCTGTACTAATTGCCCAGCACCTTCATCAATAGATGTAACAAAAAAATGCAAATAAATCTTATAGCTGTGTTGTAGAAAGAATTGTCCAAGTCCAGCAGTCATGTACAAAGTGGTCTTAACATATACTTAGCGTGGTATGAAGATCTCAGGCCTGGAACTTTAGAGTAAGCTCAACAGCACCAGCTAACCAATAGTGATACAATTTACATAAAGAAAAAATACCGAGCTGGCGGCATTAAAACTTAATAAGATAACAGAAAACTAGCTCAGTTGAGTAATATCTATTTAGGACATTACTAAAGACTGGTTATCTGAATAAGAGTACTCAATAAAAACTGTAAATAACAAAGAATCATTTTATCATACAAGAAATAGTGCATCATAGTTAGACAAACATGACCTTTTAATTTTTGTATAGTCAGATGTGAAAAGAATATAAACGTCTGACAAATTAGTATTAAATGCAATGAGGATTCAAAAGTGATCAATGTTTTTCAATATTTGAGGTATACATATGTAAGACTGCATCAGGTAACACTAAAAGGGTACAGGAGCAGTACTTCACTAGAATACTACAACAATATAAGTATTAGAATTCTGCCTTATCATGTGGACTGTAATTCACATCAAATATTCCTTTAGTCTGGATATATTGTATGTCAATCTCATAATGGTTGTAACACAACTTTGGAACCAAGAGTCGATCAAGATATGTTTTAGATAAACATTTACTGTTTAGTGTGATAATGCATAAATATAATATCTGTAAGATAGTGGTATGAAATTTAGGACTATTTCAGCCTTGAAGAAGTTGCTGTTTTAATGAAGTCCGAGGTGCAAGAATTGAACTAAAAAAAGATAAAGTGTCACTGCAATGATAGTTTCATATTAAGCGGTCTGTTCTTTTGGTTTATGTCACTTTGTCTTTTTACAAAGTGGACTAATTAGGGGCAGAGGGAAGGTGACGCTATTGCAGACTTGAGGGTATCCAACGACTCTGCAATGTCTCTGCTGATCTTCAAGGTTTATGCCTCAGTGCAGGGAATCATTACAAAAGCCTGAGGTTTCCCAGTAAACCAGTATGGCAATGACACACTATGTTTTCTCATGCCCAGGGGCAATGAAAACATACACAGGATTGGCTGACTGCCTACCTAAAGGTACATTGTCTAGAAATGCTTTATTTTAACTGCCACATATGATTCACACAGATCAGAGCACGCCTACGCAGAATAACATTATTTTTTTCTAAACGTTTCACTATACTATATAGTACACTGGAAAATTAGCTCTCAAATGTGCTTTATTTATTAAATCAAAGTATAATTATTTAAGAACATGGTTAGTATTAGGATTAAATTAGGGTTAATAATAAAACGTTTTTCAATTTGATTTAGTGCTAGGTTTACAATCCGGGTTAAGTTAGGGAAAAATAAATGATTTTGTTAAATGTAATTTACCTAAGGGTCTATATATGGTGAATATGGCGGGGCAAGGTCGTGGTAAATGATAACCGACACTTGCCTTTTCAGCATAGCAGTAGTCAAAGGAGTGGTATCAATTTAGGGTCAGGTTAAGGTAGTGGTCATAAAGGTAATAGCATACAACCCAGATATCGTTTTCTAGTTAAGAAGAGATTAATTTTTTTGAGGGGGGATGTTAAATCAAGGATTGAGCTACAAGAAAATCCAGGCCATGCCTCTATTGTTCTTAGTGACTACAGCAGCCACTTCCTGAGCCTGATCAGCCAGAACAATGTCTTCTTTTTCACCAAACTCACCTTCACCCCACATCCAGACTACTTAAAAAAGCAATGACATTTCAACAAAATGCTGAATAACAACCTTTCACACTAATTCCCCGTGCTTTGTTACGCCATAGCAACATTTAAGACTCGCTACTCAGGATCAAGTACCACCTGTTAAACTAGTCCAACAACCTTGACAACCTCACATCAGGACGCTAAAATCAATACATATATAGGATAAACCACACAATATTCAGCAAGGTCATTCATGTGACAAAAGCGCTTTACATAGCTTCTATGAAGACTACACGCTCTTCCCCAAACAATTCTTCAACAGCAGTAGTGATTATGCTATTTGTTACAAACCATGGGGCATGTTCAATGGACAGGGTCATGTTGTGAGATACTGCCACCTTAAACACACAATAAAAAGAGAAGGAAATGAAACTTTGTAAATATTGGGCAGAGCCATGTTAGAGTTCTACTTTTCAGCATCTAGTCCTTCTCGCTACTGAGTTAGCAATGAAAGACGGGTGCATTGCTCCGTGAACAACTTCATATTCATAACCACTTTGTATTTGGACTCTTGGAGGGGAAACCGCATATTTTCAGAACAACCTAAACATTCAGAAAACTGTCTCCTCAATATTAGAATTATACAAATAATATATCAATGAGGGGCCACACTCACTGCTCAGCAGCCATTAACATAATAATAATTCCACATTTATAAAGCGCAAACTTATCACCCCTAAGGATATCCAGGCGCTTGGGGTCGTCGGGAGATTAGGCGAGCTATTGCCCAGAGTCCCATGATGCTGAGCTGCCGCCGGCGATCAAACCGTGAGCGCCGCGCTACAGAGTCAGCCACTTTGGCCGCTGCTCCACACATCCAACATATAGGTGTATAATCTTATATGGGAATTTAATGCATCATCTGTGCATAAATAGCTGAAGTATTCGGTTTTATTTATTTTTCATTTCCTGGATTAGAAAGCCAGCTATGTCACCTTTCCACCACTTCTGAACCCGGTTAGCAAGAAACAGATTTGGTGAGGGAATGTAACAAGCTACCCAAATACGTTTTAGGGACGGGAAGCTATTAAACAAAGAAAAAGGACACCCATGTGCTGTGAACTGGGACAGATGTACGTCTGTCACGACATGGAACGAGTTCTGTCCCTTGAGCTACTTAGCCGAGATGCCGGTGTTTGCGTTAGAAGTTGGAAGCCAGCACGAATATGTAGATTTTATGAGTTTTCGTAAGAGCAAGTTGTTTGCCTGTACACTATTGGCTTAATCAAGTGTGTTCCACAGTATAAACGATATGCATTATGTTTCTTTGTGGTTAGCAGACTGACGTGGTGTTACAATACTGGGGAATTTAGAGTGATGGACAACTGATGCTAGTAATCAGAGTGCTCATAATTGCAGAACTGAGCTGTGGCAAACTCAACATGGCAACTTGCCTCAACGAGCACAAGAGCGTTCACAAGGACAGCTAGAAGTCGGCACCTTTGTGCATTGCTCTCAAGGACAGATCTTCGCACTGCTGATGTACATCCAAAATATCAGATGAAAAGTTACAATGAGGGCAAAGAGGAACAGTAAGGTTTCTAGAAATAATTCTTTCAGGACAAATCATGGTTCATCTCTTTTTGAAGAACTCACACTCTAACAGTTTTGCTGGCAAAGACATTTTCAGAATTGATTTGATCAACCCTCTGGCTATGCCTGAGATTCCATTCCAGGTTATCGCTTAGGTAATAGTTTGTAGTCTACCATTTTGTAGGTCAATCGGTCGCAATGCGGAATGGTGGTCTCCATTTAAGGCACTAAGGAAATTCTTTTTGATGTTCACTAGGGCAGACTCTGGTATTCATGAAATAATCTGCGAGTTCTTTCTCCTTCTCATTTTCTCTGGAGTCTTTGGCGAGGGTGCAGTAGATTTGAAATGGATCAATAGTTAGGTAGCCTTTTGGCGTCTGCAGTGTTTGCTTGGAGGGGTTGAAACTGCATGCTTCAAAGGTGTGCGGCAGCTCTCTGCAGAAGGGACGCATTCACCAACTCTAGGATGTTGCCGCAAGTGTAGGGACGAATCCCTTCAAGCATAATGGTCAGCAAGGACCTGAGGAGAGGCTGGTTGGAAGCTGGGAAGTTCTTTCCTAACTTCCAACCCTATTCTCGTCATGGGTTTGACACATTTTAGCTGGGTTCTGGGGTATTGTTTAGCCTGTTCCATAATGGTCTGGCAGATTACTGATATTACTGGCTTATCAGGTTGTTTGTGATATCCCTAATGTAAGGTCACATGTTGCCCCCTTTCCTGCTTTATCAAACCCCTGCTTTATTATTTATGTGCTCCAAAACTTGAGAGCCTAAAAAACACAGTAGTCGGGTATGGCTGAAGAGTGTACAAGGAAACTAGCATCATAATGGGTCGCCCCAATTCAAAGCACACTGCCATGTTGGAAAACGCTGTCAACAGTTAATATGCTAAATCTTTGCATTATTAATGCATCCTCATCCAACACTAAAATATCAACCTTTTACTATTTGTGGCCCGGAGGTGGAAGATAATGGGATGTTACTAAATATAGCACCTCGATACCAAAAACAACATTATGTAAGCTGTACTTTAATCTCTCGCAATGCCGTTTAATTACAATGTACAGGTGCCTCAGGGTAAATTTGGGATCACGTTCAAGAGCGTGATTATTATTGTCAGAGCATGTGCTAACCGTGCACAAGGAGCGTTCGTGATGACGTAAACATTCAGAGGCTTCCATTTCATTCAGTATTGTTAGTAAACATGTCCAAACTACTGCACGTCTGGCAAATGAGAAATAGTGTGCGTATGTGGCAGACAGAGGCAAGCAGGCCAGACAGCAAGCAAGCACACCACCAGATTGACAGAGTGAGAGGCACGCAGGCCGATAGACGGGTAGAAAGAGGTAGGCAGAGCAAGAAGGTTTTCTGTCAGACTGACTCAGTGATAGACAAGCAGACAGACGCAGGATGAAAGAGGCAGGCCACCAGAAGAACTTAGAGAGAAGCATAGCCAGACAAAGCCAGGCAGATCACAAAGCAAGCAAGCATGCCACGAGAAATAGATACAGAGGCAGATGGACTAGGAGCTGGGTAGAGGCGGACACAGACAGGACAAGGCAGGCAGGCAGACCAAACAGCAAGCAAGCACACCATTAGATAGACAGAATGAGAGGCACACAGGCGGACAGACGGGTAGAAAGAGGTAGGCAGAGAACAGAGCAAGCAGGTTTTCCTCCAGACTGAGTGATAGACAAGCAGACAGACGTAGGATGAAAGAAGCAGGCCATATATATATATATGAACATAGAGAGAAGCAAAGCCAGAAAAAGGCAGACAGATCATAAAGCAATCAAACATGCCATGAGACAGCGGGTCTGAGAAATAGATACAAAGAGGCAGATAGTCTAGGAGCTGGGTAGAGGCAGACACAGGCAGGACGAGGCAGGCAGACCATAGAGGAAGCAAGCACACCATCAAGAGAAACTAGCAGGCAAATGGAGTGGCAGCCAGTGAGAGAAAAAAACATGAAAACTGTGGAGCAATTACTCCAAAAGACAGGTAGATTACATGGAGCGGCAGACTGGGAATTGGGTCTAGACACAGGCAGTTAGATGAAAGCAGACACGAAGCAAGCAAGTACACGATAACAGAACATACCACGTGTATTTGTAAAGCAGACGTTCACCCCGAACGGGGAATCTTGGCGCTGAATAACAGATGTTTATAGCTACCCAACTCAATGGTACTCATTTTATCGACCTCAGATGGATGAAAGGCTGAGTTGACCCGCCAGTATTTGAACCTGCTGTGTCCATGATGTCGAACACAGGTCCCTGCAGTGGATGAATTAGTCCGCTGAGCCACCAGACCCGGCTGCACAGACCCAGACACAATGAGACGGGCAAACTAAAAGGCAGATAGACTGAACCATGTAGGCAGGGAGGCAGGTAGAGAGATACATTAGTACATCAAATTCTCTGCAGGCTTTTATGGACTTTATGGGACGTGGTGTTAAAGTAGGCTTAGCAGTTAATTACACAGCAATGTGAGGGCTAAAAGTAGGCAGGAATTCCAGGTCATTCTCAGGTCTGGACTGCTGCAGCGCCCGACAACTACTGGTTTGGTTTAGAAATGAAATGTGTGGGGGGCATGGCTTGCGCGTCATCGGGAATGGCGGCGTAATTTCGGAGCTCCAACGCCGACCTCCGCTCTGAGTTGTATTGCGATTCAGAAAAGGGGGTGGTGATGAACAGAGTGTCCGAATTAAGCAGGCCACTCTTACCCAGTCCAAAGATCAGGGCTTGATCCATCACCGTTATTTAGCTCACTGCCCCATCCCAGCTCAGAACCTGGCTATATGCAAATTTGTCTGTCCCTGGCCCAGTGCATCATGGGAACAGGGCAGACCAAACTACCAAGCCAATTCTTCACCAGAAAGGAGACAAGCTTCCGGGGACCGGTTTCTGGCATTTCAGCCGTCGTCGGCCCGGCTTGCTTGAATCCGGATGGAGCAGTGAGCAAGGGACTCATGTCTGAGTATACCCTGCCACACCTATAGTGGCCAAAAACGATTCAGAAAAGGGGGTGGTGATGAACAGAGTGTCCGAATTAAGCAGACCACTCTTACCCAGTCCAAAGATCAGGGCTTGATCCATCACCGTTATTTAGCTCACTGCCCCATCCCAGCTCAGAACCTGGCTATATGCAAATTAGTCTGTCCCTGGCCCAGTGCATCATGGGAAAAACGGTGTTGGATCTAGCCCGGATCTCTTGACTGGGTGAGAGTATTCTGCTTAATTCAGAAACTCTGTCCATCACCACCCCTTGTTGTTAAATATTTTGTCCACCCTAAGCGTGGAAGGGTATACTCAGATGTGAGTCCCTTGCTCATTGCACCATCAGGATTCAAGCAAGCCGGGCCGACGACGGCTGAAATGCCAGAAACCGGTCCCCGGAAGCATGTTTCCTTCCCAGTGTAAGAATTGGCTTGGTAGTTTGGTTTGCCCTGTTCCCATCATGCACTGGGACAGGAACAGACTAATTTGCATATAACCAGGTTCTGAACTGGGATGGTGCAGTGAGCTAAAAAACGGTGTTGGATCTAGCCCTGATCTCTTGACTGGGTGAGAGTATTCTGCTTAATTCAGAAACTCTGTCCATCACCACCCCTTGTTGTTAAATACTGAGTTGTATTGCGGCGGCATTTGGGGCTTTAAAGACATTCTAAGAACACTACTTTCAACCGGAATATGAGGTGAGCCCAGCGCCCTCATTTTCGCCGATTTTAGTGCAGTTTTGGATGATTTGCTCGTAGCGGCTCGGGCGGCTCAACCCCAGCCGCCATTTTGCGAGCAGCGCGCACCTCGGCATGTGAGGTAACTGCACTGCATTTTAACTTTTCAAGGACCTTTCGACCCCATGGTCACACATATTTTCATCACGGTGAGGCTGACCATTAGTTTCATTCCGTTTTACGGCTTCCATGCACCTAATTAATGCCGCGGACTGATTAAGACTTCAGCCCCCATTTTGTCTGCATCTACTCGCTCTCAGCTTCTACTGCTGCGCTCATTTACTGTTTGGGCATACCTTTGGCTGTTTTGATGTTTCTTCAGTAATATGAGGCTTAAATCTGCTTTCACAAGTAACTGTTTACATTGGGCTGTTGTTTCTCAAGTGTGACTCGGACCTGCAACTTATTACCTGTTCCACTATGCCTGTCTGGTGCTTTTCTCAGCATACCTTTTCAGATTTTTTTATATATTAATTCAATGACTCTACTTTCAACCTTCTTCCACTAGAACATGTTGGCTGCTGCTCTGCTCATACGCCTATTTTCGGTTGTTGGTACCTCTCAGCAAATTACTGTTGTGGATTAATTTCCTCTGCTCGTTAGGGGTTAATGCTCCTATACCTGACTCTACAAGTGCGTCCAACAAGTTTCTACTGCGGTTCTCCTTGGCTGGTCCTCCTGCTTCTCCTATATTGTCAGTGGCCATCGTTTCAACTATTTCCTGAGTTATTACATGGGGAAGCTTCGCAACCTCAAGCTTTCTAGAGTCACTAAAGCCACTGCCAATTCAGATTCCAATTCTCCACTTCAGGATATGGAGGAGGGTACGCTGTCAAAGTCAGAGGTCTCACATGGCGCTATCCCTAAGTCTCGAAATGGCGGCAAAACCTCTTCCTCCCTGGTTTCTTCCAAACGTCTTAAAAAAGATCCTCCTTCCCCTGAGAGCGTCACAACTCCTTCGTCTATGGATCTCATATTGGAAGAACTGCGTGCTCTCAAGCCTTTCATGGAGGCCACCACTAAAAATATGCAGGCCATGCAAGACAAGTGGACGACCCTTGAATCCCGGGTCCTAGTCCTGGAACAGTCAACAGAGTCTATTCAATCCTCCTGCTCTCACATCCCTTCAATGGAGGCCGAGATTATATTACTTAAGAAGCAGACGGAGGATTTGGAAAACAGAAACCGCAGGAACAACCTTCGCCTCTACGGTCCTCCTGAACTTACGGAGGAGTCTAATCCAACGGCTTTCTTCCAAACATTTCTCTCAAAGATCTTAGATGCCCCGGCTCTAGCCTCCATCAACATTCAGAGAGCTCACCGTCTTTGTCCTAAAACTTCTTCTGAGCCTAGAGGAGTCATCATGCTGTTCCTACAATACACCGATTTTCTGCAGGTTCTCGCAGCCGCTAAACTCAAGAAACAAATTCTATGGGAAGGACATCGTCTTTATCTATCTCAAGATGTTTCCAAGGCCACTGCGGACAGACGACGGAAGTTCCTGGACTTACGTCCGCAGCTCAGAGCCCTCAATGCTCGTTATGGACTTCTTCACCCATGTCTTTTCAAAGTTACGTACAAAGACAAAACCACCACCTATGAAGATCCTGCCGTCCTTCAAGATTTTCTTCATCGACACGGTCCTAAAGTTATGGATGTTTCCAGACCGGTTTGAATGGTCCTTGGGACTCTTCAATTGTGTTGATGTCATTCTCTATTTGTAGTTCTTATTATTGTTGTCATTTACCCTTCTATATTTTCCCTCTGTTTAGGCTTAGCCTCTTTTCATGATTTTTATTCATCTCCAATATTTACCCTTCTCTTTCTCCTATTTTTGCAGATGTTCCCTTCTCTTTCCCGACCAGACGTAACCTATTGTTTCTGTATGCCGCACTTTGGACTTGGACTTATGTCATTAGAGGTCAGGCGCTTGCTCTTGATGTGGTCGTCGTCTTCTCCTGACGCCACCACCCTCATTCTCCTTGTGCGTTTTTTCCGTTTCGTAAGTATGTCTTTCAGTCGTTAGTTTTGGACTTGTACTGTCTTCTTGATCTTGTTTGTTTCTGTCTTTTGTCATTCTCTTCTAATCTTGGATTTCTCCCAGTCTTTCTATTCCTTCCCTTTCCTTCACTTCATCTGTTTTTCCTTACTCGTTTCCTTCAGCATCTCCTTATCTTACCCTTCCTTTTGTACTATCTTTGCGATATCATCTACCCTTCTTACTTTTCTCTCCTTCTTTTCGCTCTTCTTTTCTTCTAAGTCTTCTCTTTTTATCCTTCAAGCATTTCCATCATTTCTCCTTTTCTCCATTTTACCAATTTCTTCTAGGTTTTTGCATTTCATGAGCAGGTTATTGTTTATTGCTTTTATGTACCGTTTCATTCCGAGTCACAACATGGAATATTAAGGGATTAATTAATCCCATTAAAAGGCAAAGGGTATTATCACACCTAGCTAGGCTTAATACTGATGTCGCCCTCCTTCGGGAATCCCATCTTTCGGAGGCGGAGGCTTTAAAGCTTAAACGTTGTTGGGTGGGTCATGTTTTCTGCTCCCCCACTGTTGATAAGAAGAATGGTGTTGTGATTTTGTTGCATAAAAAGTTAAATATTGCCTCAGTTTCTCATGAATGTGATGATAACGGCCGTTGGGTCATTGTTAATTTGCTTGTTGATAATATCCCCCTTGTCCTTTTTAATGTATACGCCCCTACTGGAGTTGATAGATCCTTTTGGCCATCTATCTCTGATAAACTAGCTTCCCTCTCCGTGGATTACATTTTGTTCGGTGGGGACTGTAATCAAATTATGGACCCCTTTCTCGACCGTCATTCTAAAGTCAGATTTATACCCTCCAAGATGCACTCCCAATTTGTCAAAACCTCCCAGAATAATGCTCTGGTAGACATCTGGAGACTTTGCAACCCAGACCTTCAAGAGTATAGTTTTTTTCTCCCCTCCCCACCAATCCCAATCTCGCATTGATCATATTTTCCTTAGCAAATCCCTATCCCAGCATGCCATTCGTTCTGAAATAGGTTCCATTCTACTCTCTGACCATGCTCCCGTCTTTGTGGACTTAGATCTCCTTCCGTTCTCTCCTCCCTCAGGCAGATGGAGGTTCAACAACACTCTGCTTCAAGATCCCACTTTTTGCTCTGAATTTTCCACTGAATTTTCCTTATTAATCACACTCCTGATTCCACTTTTGTTATGGTGTGGGACTCATTCAAAGCAGCCTCTAGAGGTTTTATTATCAATTTTGTGGCAAGGCGGAAAAAACTTAGGGAGACCAAGTCAGCTCAAATTCTGGCTGAGATCAAACGTCTAGAACACGACTATTACTCCTCTAATTCGGACACCTCTCTTACTAAACTTATTGAGGCGAAAATCTCCTTTAATAAATTCACAACTGAAGCAGCCTCTAATCTTTTATTAAAATGCAATTCCCGATACTATGGTGGCAAAAATAAGATGGGTAAACTCCTTGCTAACTATTTAAAAATAAGACTAGAACGTACGAAGATTGAATCTATACGGACCTCCTCTGGTGAATCCTGCTTTAAAGACAGGGACATTCTCTCAGAATTTGTCAAATTTTATGATACTCTGTATACCCCTGAACAGGTTCCCACTCCTTCGGAGCTTATTTCCTATTTCCAATCCCTTCCCTCTCCTCCAACATCCCATGTTAATTTAGATTCTTTGGATCTTGATATATCACTTTCCGAGATTTCTCTTGCGGTATCTAAGCTCAGACATGGGAAAGCTCCTGGTCCCGACGGCTTCACCATTGAATTCTATAGTCATTTTGCCTCCCTCCATCTCCCTAAGCTTCTACTTTTGTTCCAATCCTTTCTCACAGCGGGATCTTTGAGTGGTTCCTTACAACAGGCCTTAATTTGCTTAATTCCCAAAGAGGATAAGGACCACTCTCTCTGCAAGAATTATCGCCCGATCTCTTTGGTCAATACGGACTATAAGATACTAGCTAAAATTCTTGCTCTGCGAATGGATCCCATCTTGCCTGATTTAATTGGCCCGAACAATCTGGGTTTGTCAAGTGCCGTCTTTCTTCAGACAATTCGCGAGTTTTTCTTAATATTCTCAGCAGTGCTTCGCAGTAGACCTCCCTTTTGCAGCTATCTCCTTAGATGCGGAAAAAGCTTTCGACAGGATTGGATGGGATTTTATGTTTCAAGCTCTTCGTTGGTTTGGTATCCCTTCTAAATGTATTTCTATTATCTCCTTACTTTATTCTAACCCCCAAGCTTCCATTTATGTTAATGGGATGACCTCAGACTATTTTCCTTGCATAGCGGCGTACGTCAAGGTTGTCCACTTTCCCCTTTATTATTTGTTTTGGCTTTAGAACCATTTCTTACTAAAATTTGTCTAGATGATAAAATATCTGGGTTTCGCTTTGGTTCCAATCAAGTTAAACTTTCAGTCTATGCGGATGATATCCTCTTTTACTGCTCCGATCCTCTTTCATCTTTGTCTCCCTTTCTGCAGCAAGTCTCTTCTTTTTCCGCTGTCTCTGGTTATCGCCTAAATGTCGATAAATGTGAAGTCCTTCCTTTGAATCCTCTTTGTCAGCAACATCATTTCGTTCAATCTAGTTTCTCTTGGCAGTCATCCAAAATTAAATATCTAGGTGTTTTGTTCGCACCTCGTTTGTCGGACACTCTCAAGTTGAACTTTGCTTTTATTTCTAAGAAGGTGGAAACGGCTATTACTCGTTGGCACCCACTCTTTTTATCCCGGTGGGGTCGACTTAATTTTATAAAGATGATGCTTTTTCCCCTCCTTCTCTATACTCTCTCTAAGCTCCCAATGCGTATTCCGGCGTCTTGTTTTTAAAAAATTGACTCTTTGCTTTTAAAATTCCTTTGGCACGGCAAGCGTCCTAGGATAGCCATTGCTACACTTCGAAAAGATAAAGCTCAGGCTGGTGTCCGCTTCCCTGATTTCAAAGAATATCATCGCGCTTTTTCTCTGAAACAGACAACCCGATTGGCTTTCGACAGATCCTCCATTTTATCCTCCCTTATGGTTAACTATGGAATCTTCCTTCATTTCTCCCTTCACTTTCCGTGAACTTATTTTCTTCACGTCTTATCCCGCTCGTCTTCATACTCCTATTATATCTCATTGTCGTGCTCTTCTTCATCACTTTTTATCTTCATCATATCCTTCCCTTCTTACTTTCCATGAGCTACCTATCTGGTTTAATTCTCAACTTAAAATTTGTAATCGTACTATTTACTGGAAGGTCTGACACTCTCGAGGATTGTGCTGGATCTCTCAATTGCTTTCTCACAATGTCCCGCTCTCCTTCTCGGAACCCCAGTCCTCTTTCCTGCTACCCTCCAGTGCCCACTCACAATATGACTTGCTTTTACCTGTTCTTACCTCTTGTCTCCAATCATTGCAGACATCCAATGATATTCCTTTAGACAGTCAAGCCACTTCCTCCTTACTAGAATCTACCCCCTCAGCTTCTTCCCTTTATAATTCCTTCCGCTACACAGTTGTCCGAGTGAAATCTAAAATTGAGATTGCTTGGGAGTCTGATTTTTCTCGAAACTGGTCGATTCTTCTTTGGGATAAAGTTTGGAACAAACTTCATAAAACCTCTAGAGCTACTAACACCACCCAAACGTTATACTTTATTTATAACAGAGTTTTGATTACCCCAATCTCCCTGTCCCGTTTTTCTCCAGAGACATCCCCTACCTGTTGGTCTTGCCCTTTTCTCTCAGCAGACCTAAAACACATGCTTTTTGACTGTCCACATGTATCCAAGTTCTGGAATTCTGTATGGGTCTAAATCCAAAAGATTTTCCATTTTCAGATTCCCTTCTCCCCGGCTCTTGTTTTTCTAGGCTCCCTTTCACCTGACCTCCCTCAATCTCCTCTCCATTACCTACTCCTTGACCTCTTCATACCTGTTGCTTTTCACATTATCACGTCTAACTGGAAGCAAGCTGCGAACGTGTCCTATCGTTCTTGGTGGAAGGCAGTCTGTTTCCTTCACCGACTAGACACCAATTTTGTATCTCCCGTTTCCCTGGCAATTAAACGAGACCTTATTTGGCTTCCTTTGGTAACATTTCTTTCCTCCATTGCCCCAATGACCTCCTCCCTGGATCCTGCTGTTGTTGAAGTCCGCAAACCACCATGAATTTCCTTTTCCTTTGCTTTAAATTTTATTCCGGTTATTATCATATAGTGCATTTGCTTTTCTTAAATATTTTTGCTCATGGTATTTAATTCTCATTTATCTGCCTTTTATGAGATTTTATTGTATTAGCTATTGTAATTTTTCCCTTAAGTTGTAAATTATTGTCATATCCTTCTTCCTGTTTCTTCCTATCTCCCTCCCCCCTTTTCTTTTATCTTCAATAAAATCAAACTTAAAAAAAAATGAAATGTGTAAGTTTGTCAGCAGAGGACAATGTCAGGATATCACAGTGTGTTCCTGTACAATGCCATGAACCCCTTCAGTGTCAAGGTGTATGACAACCCCATGGTCAGGTGTCTTATTTTTAGTAACGGGCAGCAGGATTCAAACGTGGTAATCTCCCACGCACTAAGAGGGGTCTTCAACCAACCCGTGATCCTACAGGTGAATTCTAGGGGTGGGCGATGAATTCCAAGTTTTACTTACTCCGCGAGGAGTTCCGAAAAACTCTGTGGAGCGGAGTTCATGCTCTCGTGCGGCTCGACTACATTAGGCTATCAAATGGTAGACCATCTCCCGGCAAGATTTCTCAACGCGGGAGGTCGCAGCAGGTCACGTCCGCTCGCGTTGAGAAACCTGCCGTTCGCGTTAAGGAAGCTGCTGCTCGAACAGAACATCTAAATAAGCGGCAGAAAGCAGTAGCGTCCTCTTGTGCTGCACATTGTGCCATTTGCTCTGATTTTACAGCACAGAAAAACTCCTGCCACTAAATAAAATCAGCACAACTTACTGCACTCTGCCGCGCGCAGAGTGCGGCAGAGTTTATTCGGCACTTCGCAAAGTTCAGCGTAGCAAAACTCCACAAACTACGCCCAGGCCTAAATTCCAAAGAGGTTCATGACTGGACTCCGCAGAGAAATCTTATTTTTATTATCTCCTTTCTGGCTTTGTGAGGTGCATGTTCGGACGTCTTGACACAAAATAACAGATGTTTATTGGTATCCAACTTATTGGCAATCATTGCATTGACCTTGGAAGGTCAAAAGGTAGAGTGAACCAGTCAACACAGACCCCAGTGTAGAAGCTTTAGTCCAATGAGTTACAAGGCCCCTGTGGATGAATCACAAATCTATTCAAATCTTATTTAGCCCTTAGTGAAAAATCCTTACGTGCATGGCACACATTCCTCCTTCTAACTGTCCAGGGAAAAGGAGGGTTCTTATTTAATTCTTTGGTGCCCTTTTGATTCTCTTTACCAGACACAGAAACAAGAGTCCAACAGGCAATCCCACGATTCCTTTGCAGAATAGTTAAACGTGTATGAGATATCTAAGTGTCTTAAGCAAAATGACTTCTGGGGATACATTTGAACAAGAAATGTTACCCTAAACGTGATGTGTTCCTTTACAGCGATACACTGCTTGACTCTGAACCAGTGTTGTTTTTGCAGCTATAAGTACATTTCTTTTTAAGTGCCACCCCGGAGACAGGATTACTTGTTATCACTCTTCTTTACAGTTTTTAACAGTTCACACAATGCATCTAATGGGGAAAATAAATAATGGTACCCACAGAGCTTATGTAGCACTGGTAAACACATATAATGAAGTACTGGTAACCACATAGATGATGTAGCACTGGTAAGCACAGAAAATATGTAGCACTGCTAAGCACAGATATGATGTAGCAGAGGTAAGCACAGAGATGATGTAGCACTGGTAAGCACAGAGATGATGTAGCACTGGTAAGCACAGAGATGATGTAGCACTGGTAAGCACAGAAAATATGTAGCACTGGTAAGCACAGATATGATGTAGCAGAGGTAAGCACAGAGATGATGTAGCACTGGTAAGCACAGAGATGATGTAGCACTGGTAAGCACAGAAAATATGTAGCACTGGTAAGCACAGAAAATATGAAGCACTGCTAAGCAAAGAGATGATGTAACACAGGTAAGCACAGAGATGATGTAGCACTGGTAAGCACAGATATGATGTAGCACAGGTAACCACATAGATGATGTAGCACTGGTAAGCACAGAAAATATGAAGCACTGCTAAGCAAAGAGATGATGTAACACAGGTAAGCACAGAGATGATGTAGCACTGGTAAGCACAGAGATGATGTAGCACTGGTAAGCACAGAGATGATGTAGCACAGGTAAGCACAGAGATGATGTAGCACTGGTAAGCACAGAGATGATGTAGCACAGGTAAGCACAGAGATTACCTACTTTAATTATTGCCCTCACATGATTTATAGGAAAGAGCTAAGACAAAGATGAATAGGGGTGCTCGGGGATGTAATGGACCAGAATTAGAAATAGTGAAGTAATGCTCCTAGAATATGAATTTGTCAGCGCTGCCACCCCATCACCACAATCCCTTTGCCACATTCCCTGCCTTCCAGAAGCTCTTTCATGCTCTCTGCTTGACCTCTCAATGAAATTTTATGAGAGCTACAAGTGGTAGAATATCCTTGTTTTTGAAAACTCTAGTGAATGTTCCAATAACCGGTTTGATATACTCTTCGTTCGGGAGAGAAAATGAACCCACAAACGACAAGCAAACGGCACAACTTTTTTATTTCTAAATGCCAAAAGGTTTTCTGTATGCCATTCTTTCTCAAAAGAGTTGCCAGCAGTTCATACAAAGCCCTGAGGTTGAACACCAACACACACACAAAAACACACACACACACACGAACACACACGCATGTTAATCTACCTTTACCTAGCCTATGGATATGATGTTTTGTGACATGTGGATTTGACTCTGACTGTCTATGAATATCTGAAGATTTGTTTTGATTTTTAATGTCGTGTGGCTGAGAGAAGCTCTGTGGATATACCTACAAATTGTCGTGTTTCTGGATCTTTGGGTATGGCTGATCTGTAGGTGCATGTATTTCTGTATGTGTTTAACACCACTTGCCATTTGAGGCAATCTGTAATTGTATTTAAGTGTATGCCTATAGGTGATCTCTGTGCATGTGCATGCTTTTTATGTTCCAGAATCATCCAATTGTGATTACCATGACAGAGTGGGGGAGAAGGAGATCTGTGCATGTGTTTGAAAATTGTAATTTGTTGGAAAATAATGAATAATTGTGGCCTGCTCTAGTTAGCATAACTAGGAAGCAGCTGTCTGCATTGACAATCATGCATGACATGCTGCAGAAAAGCCAGCTTTTACTTTAGGTGTACATGCACATGTCTTTCTCTCTTTTCAGAAATTCAACAAAAATACTGTGTTAGTCATGCTCTCTGCCTGTAAATCTAATCTGTTCTGGAGGTAAGGGAGGCGAATGTCTTACTGTAAGAATGCCAAGGCCGTTCAGCCAAGCGAGCTCTGCTGGTAAACACACCATTATGTCCCTGTATTTCATAATCATGAGTTTATCTCCTTAATTCATTATGTGCAGCTTCAACCAATAAGATGCTTAAGGAATTAAGCGTTTCTAGAGGTGTGGTACCAACTATTAGACTAATTGGTTTAAATCACTGAACATTTCTGTTCCAACCCTCCCACATAATACCTTATCATGAAATGCACGCGCCTCCTGTGCCCAAGACATTATTTAAAACAATGGAATTTGGGAATGCGCCTAACCTCTTACTAGCAGATTTTTTGCCTGTAGTTTTGCTTTGAGATGTATTGCTTAGTCTTGAGAGCTCTTTGATCTTTTCTTTGGAAGACGGACCTTTAGTCAGTCTGTTGTTAATTTGGTTGATTTATTAACTACTTTTATTTTCTGTAGTGAGCTATATTTTGAATAAACCCAGGAGGTTGATAACTTTAGAATGTTGTCATGTGCAGTTTTATTGATAGCCGGGGACTAAATATATGAGATACTCGGATCCCCATTCCTGCTTAACGACCCTCTTGATTTAATAATTGGTGCATCGACACGTGTAAGGATATGTATGGTGGTTTCCATAAATTTGCATGTGCAGGTCTTATTTTCAGTTGTTTTACAATTCCTCAATGTGCTAATTTAGGTGTACGTACATGTACCATCGAAGGAATGATCCGGAGACAGGAAAACTTATAATTAAATACTGTATTTTGAAGTCTAAAGTCTAGATTAAGTAAACAAAGGACCCACAAGGGCAGATTAGCTCAGTAGGAAACCAGAGGAAGAATGAATTCCGAGTGAATTCTAGAATAGTAGGATAGAATAGAAGGGATGAAGAGAATAGAAATAGAAATAGAAGAAATATACAGAGTATAGAATACTACAGTACATTTGTTTTATGCAGAGGGCATCATTTGCGAGTGAGCGCAGGAGAAGCATCCCCGTGCACATCTGGCACGGACTGACCTATATCACACACATACCCAGACTCACAAATACATACCAAGCTATAGCTTGCACACGGATGCTTTTGTGTGGTTACTACAGTTTTGAAGGAAACTGGTGGCGAGTGATAGGGTAAGAGTGTATATTTGTATGCATATGTTTGTTTCCTAAATTGATGGTTTTAGCAGGATTCTTTGTGAGCAGGTGCTTTGATTTAGGCTTTTACTCACATTGGGGACTACTCAAGTATTTTCAGCATATTTTGGATCCATACTGGATGTTCTATATGGCAGTGCTCTCCTCATACAATAGAACTCCTCAAACTTGTAAGGGCCGCAGGTATTGAGGGCAGCCTTGGCATCAAAATTTGCTATGTGTCAGTGGAAGACTCCATGCCAAAGAAATTCTCTGTTTCTGGCACAGAGGTTCAAATCTTTTAGAGCCTACTTGGAGCCACAAGATAGTTTTGAAGAGGATCTCACATCTATGAGCTGAGGATTTATGACACTCGCTTGTCTTTACGGATGAGGTTAGCATGCCATCCTTTTCCTTTGAGGTACAAGTCTTTACTGCATTGGATCAGCATTTCAGCTTTCAGCGAAACAAAGATAGTTGGCTCCAAGCAGAGGGAGGAGATGAATTAGAAGCCGAGCACCAAACAGAAATAGAAGAAGCGGGCCACATGCCGAAAGATCTAAAGACTAACTTGCTGGCAGCATTCATCACAGGTGCAACATGAATCTACCTTACTAAGATATTATGTACAGATCAGTTACTATGAATATCACATATGATAAAAAACAAAACAAAATCTTCAATTTAGCGGACTTGGAGAGGGTTCAAATCAGATATCTACACAGTATGGCATGAAATACTAGACTTTCCAGATAATACGTTTGCAAACCACCTGGAAAGTTCTTATAAAAACAATTTCAAAATCGTACTCTTAATATGGACAGTGAATATGATATACGCTGCATGGGCTAAGTTACTGCTTCAAAAGGCACTTTAGATTCTGCGGAGCCAAACTCAACTGTGGTCACCTCAAATACGGACTCCAGAAAATCACTTACAGCAGGATCACAGGTCAATGTTGAACAAACAAACAACAAAAAAACAGGTCTTACCTGAAGACTGGTGTTTAGCATATCGAAGTCACTGTACCGTCTCACAATCTGAAAAAGAGAGCCCAAAACAGCAATAATCAGATGAATGTCACAATGGAATGATCATGGTTAGGCCAATTATGTCTCTAGTGCTGTGACCCTGTGGGGGGGGGGCACATAATACTGGTGTATTAATATTAATGTGTTACAGGGTGAAAGCCCTTTCCACAACCAGACAAGGGGTAGGTCTTGCACTCGGCCATTCACAAAAGTGCATGATTGCAAGATCTTTATTAGATATGTAAAGAGGGCAAAATGTGAACAATCCACCAGATGGGCAATGCCAAACAGCCACTAAAAGCAACAAAAGCAGCCCCGATGCCATGGGAACCATTTCACACACAAGGGCAGAATTTCTTGTTTGCAGCAGCAGCTTATACACTTTACAAGAGGTTTTTTCTCCTAAAACAAAAAAATAACACATGAATCACTAGTGAATAAAGGAATCGGGCAGATTCCTTGTCCTGTTAATGCACTACCACTATATATAAAACCTTTGACAGGTAGTGTCGTATGGCGGCTGGTCGCAATGACCGGCATGGATGAGAGGAGTTGGTGGGGAGTCTAGATACAAAGATGTGAGAGAGGCATGAGAAGTGCTATTCTTTTAAGAGGGGAGTCTTAAGGGTTTTCCTAGAAGGGCTTTGCGTCTACTGGACACATATCCGTTGAGAAGAGTGTTCTGGGTACGAGGGCGCAGACCCTGAAATGTCACAGTAGAAGTTCAAGGACTCGAGTTAGACCAGGCTTGGCTTGGGGGATCCTCACAGAATTGTAACAAAAGTGATCACTGGCAGTTGTTTGGCTTATGTACTTACCATACCACAAATTGTGTCATTTATAGGTGGCAGGTAACACTGAAACAACTCTGTGTTGATGGCAGGTTGGATAATGGGTCACGCCCTATGGACTTCCAGAGAGGGATTGCTTTAGTCTCTTTGTTTTCTTAGGAGCTGGAGTGTCAATAAAAAGGGTGTTGGAGCTCAGAAGATGGTACTGGTCACCGTACGTTACTTGTTTCTAGGCAAGTTAGTTTGGTAATCCAAAATGGAGTTCCTGATACGCCAGGCCCTTTGTGAATCAACAGTTGCCAGTATGATGCAAGGTGCAGTAAAGGTGTTACTCTGATGTAGATCAGTGGTGTAACAATAGCCCCCGCAGCCCCTGTGGGGTGGGGGGTCCACTGAGCTCCAGGGGGGGCCGTCTGGCACTGTGCACAGGCAAAGGGCCCTTGGTCTGAGAGCTAATCACTGGAGCCAGAGCGTGGAGGCCCCTCTCCATGTTCTTTGAGAGGCCCCCCTCCAGTTTTTTTACGCCATTGATGTAGATCATAACCGAGGGGCACCGACAGAAGCATCAGAGGGTCACTTACAGGGAGAGCAAAGCATGATCCCACACACAACTGAGGAACATTAGTTTAGCAAACGATGGATTGATTACTGCAAGGGCAAGCTAGACTACTCTAAAAAAATATCGATTTCCCATTAGAGGCATGAGTACATAATACCATACAGAGTTTTACCGACAGGAACTTTTTTTTTTTTTTTTAACGTAAGCATTATGGAGAATTATTCAATGAATGTTCGGATGAAAAAATGTAGATGGTCTAAAGCTATTTTAAATGTAGCCTTCAAAACAGAGAGACACATTCAAATATCTGGCTCTATACCACATAAATACTGTAAAATCCAGACCAGTCTTGGGTAATGTTACTTTTGCAGTGTACTGTAAAATACCTAAGTTGCCATTAATTTCTCCCTAAATTCCATGTCAGAGATCTGCAGATTCCCTCGGACCAGAATCCTCCAGAAGTTTCTTTAAAATCATATCTAGTTCTGAAAATATTACTTGCTCACTATCCTTACACTTTAGCCACTTACCACTGTATTTATGAACAAAGATTGGCAAAGACAATAGGTTCGTCCTGCTTTGAGCCCTGACTAAACACCTTTGCCATAAAAAGCATGCATATAGGAAATAAAGAATATAATATTTGATAAATATAGTGTACTTTAAAGATGAGAAATAGTCCCTTGTGCAATGCAATACAAGCACTCCAATGAAGGTGGAGTGATACAACAAACAACCAGTAGCATGAGGTGAGAGAGTGGAGAGAAAGAAAAACAAAGACTTCTCTGGGAAGAGGCAGGGCTCAGTCTATGGACTGATAACAAAAGATCATGCGGAATTAAAAACTCTTGTTTAAAAACCCATGCTGTACCTCTGGAAAATAATCTTTAAATACTTTCTTATTTCCAGTGCTTGTGCTCTAAAATATTCAATTTCCAATTTCCCTTAAATAGTTTACTAAAATGCTCACGCCTGGCAACCCATCGGCATACAATTCCAATTCCCGCAGTTACAAATTCCTTATTATTCCCCTATGCCAGCTGCAATCCACATGTGGAAGCCCCCCACAATGCAATCTTCAAAGGCTTGAGGAGGGGTGAAATGCAGTGCACACGTGCACAAACTCACCTGCCAGCTGTTCTCCACGGAGATCCCTCTCTGAACACGGATGATGTACTCCTGAAAAAAATAACAGTGTAAACATGAGGAGCTCGAACCGTTCACGACTCACAGTCAAGAGCAGACTTCACGCCTGCAGAATACTTATGCAAACAAGTTCATCTGAAATACAAATTTAAAACTCGAGACTTGTTCCCTTTCACACGTGTTCACGGTCTGAAATGTCTTACTTGTCACAAATCTGCGCCCGACTGCTGAAATACAATTTTCGATATATTTTTAGTGGGTTTTGAAAATATTAGTGAATACGATTTTCATTCTTTAACTCAAATAAACAAGTAAGCTTTAGCGCGCTTTATGTGGCGAGTCTGTGCTTGCTTTAAATACTGAATTTTCATAATTCGCTGCAGTCCCCGGGCAACACAGCTTCTGTACCTATCGCAAGCAGATAGCCTATGTGTAACTCGAGCATCACCCTTGAGCTGCCGCCATGCGTCACACGCCTGTCTCTGCCAGCGTGTGCCGTTGTAGGTACACTTTTCAAGCAACACACAGGAAACGATATGCAAATTCTAGATTCACTTCTTCCTAAATCCCAGTAAAGCAGAGATGCCCATAATATCGAAGAAAAAATAAATAAACAAACAAACAAGCATAAATTCTGTTGAATTACCCCAAACAAAATAAGATTTCTATTCAGTCAAAATGGACGGCAATATGGAGGTCTTAATGTACAACCTAAGCCCTTCCAGGTGAAAGGTCACACACAGCACTGGCTCTTACGGTCGATAATAGTTTAACACTGAACGGTCCAGAGGGACAGATAAAGGCCGTAATTTGAAATGAAAAGCTCTGCCAGGAACAAAACCAGTTATAATCTGGTTTTAGAAATCCGTTTCCAGCTCTTTGATTGGATGAGACCTGACTGCATAGAAGCATTATCTGGATAGAAGATGTAATAAAGAACAGGGGCATGGATGGCACCCATATGTGACAAAACTAAAAAGCGATTCCCTGAGGAAGAGAAAGGGCCAGCAAAAGTACATTCGTGAGATCTACAGAGAAGCAGATGTTTACGATACGAATAGAAAAACAGCATCACGTGAAATAGACAGAAATGGAATGAGAAGACCGGTTTGAAATACTTTGAAAAAGAAGCCCCAATGATGTATTCAAAGAGAAGAACTGCATATAGGAGGAGGTGCACTTGTGATGTACAGCGCATGAAGGACAAAAGAGGGCAATGGTGATGTAGAAAGGGAGAAGCAATAGAAATGTATAGAGCGAGAAGATTCTATATATAAGATTCTAAGTATAATACTAGAAGGGCTTTTATTTTGTATCACAGTTATTTATTGGTTTTCACAAAGTTTAAAGAAGTACATGCCATGGGTATTAACTTGTAGCTCACAGGGGTTTTCAACGAATTGTTTTCATTTATTGGTCCATTACAGTTTTTCGTCCGCCTACTACTCTTTACAGCATGGGGCAGTGGGTCATCGCACTTAAGCCACTGGCTAACTTCACAGTGAGGGAAGACCCTCAGCACGTTTACAAGGCGCATGTCCACACACTATATATAAGTAGTTCCCTCAAGTGCCCGAAGTTGGTATAACGGTTTTAAAGGAAACATAATTGTATTAACACAATGTAATTAACGCACAATGAATTCAAGATAGTCTGCTGAGAAGCGGTGTTGATAAAGTAGGCCTCGATTTCAAAATGGCTTCTCCTGTTTGTTGCCATCTTTCCCAAGCACGCAGTGATCTTTGTCCTTCTTCGCCTTTCATTCAGTGTACAGTGGATATTTTGTACACGTTTTGAAACATGACCTCATTCTCTTGTGTACAACATGATGTTTAGCTATCAAGTTTTATTTTCATGGTTAGTACAGTGAATGTTTACCAAGATCCACCCTGTTGGGACCACAATGTAATTCTCATAAGAACTTAACCTTGGTTTAGAGTAATTTGTTCTGAGGGAGCCTCTTCCCTGTTTACTTCTGCATCTTCATTTGCTGCACTCATTGTTGCCTTTGCCGCTGCCATCCCTTTTGTCCCGTTTGATGTAGTAGTAGAGAGAACCTTATAATAAGATTTTAATGATGGAGTTACTCTCACTGCTGCTGGTGGCCCGCCTTTTGTCTTTTTCTTGCTTTTCCCTTTTCCTGGCGGTGCATGGGCACGCATCAAGACTGGACTACATTTTGATGGACAGAGTTTGTCTAGAGGCCCTGCAAGACATTAAAATCTTACCCAGTATTCTATCCGATCATGCCCCTATTTTCTTTTCAATTAATACGGGGAAAGCAAGGATTCCAACTAGCCGCAGATGGACCCTAAAAAGGACAGCTCTGAATGATCAGGATATAGTCACAGCGATTGGCGTCTCCTCTAATAATTATTTTTTGGATAACACAGGGTCTGCCCCGTTTGCATTTGTTTGGGACGCCTATAAGGCTTATATTCGAGGTCAGTTTCTCAGTCTAACTAGCCTTAGTAATAAAAAAGAGGCGACCAAATTTAGGACAATAGAAGAGAAAATCTCATCTTTGGAGGTGCAGAGACTAGATGTCCAAGATGATGCCTTGGCACAAGTCTTGGCTGAAATAGAATGCCTACGCCTAGAATATCGAGGTTTATTAGACCAAAAAGTTAAGGCTCAGTGGGCTGCATATTCGATGGAAAATTATGAGTTTGGAGAGAGGGCTGGTGCAGTATTGGCGGGGAAGATAAGAGCAGACCGGGTGAGAAACAATGTCAATAAGCTTATAATCGACGGCCAGGCAACTATATCTTATAATCAGGAAGATATGGAAAAATGTTTTTTTTCCCTCTTTTCGAATTTATACCAAGAAGAGGCCTCCCCAGATTCCTCCACGACCCGACAGTGGTTGGAAAGCAAGGCTCTATCGGGCTTAACAGAGGATGGCCGCAATATGCTTAATAGCCGCTTTACCGAAGAAGAAATAAAACTATGTATAACAAAAAGTAAAAATAATAAGGCAGCAGGGCCCGACGCACTTCCCGGCGAAGTTTATAAAACGCTTCAGGATATGTTGGTACCAAAACTTTGTGAACTATTCAATTACATATATAGCCCTCAGGGTAGAATTCCGCCATCTTGGAAAGAGTCTACCATTGTCTTAATTTTAAAACCAGGGAAGGATCCCCTTAGGGCTGACTCTTATAGACCAATCTCCCTGCTGAACGCAGATTATAAGATCTTTACTAGTGTTTTGGCAGGGAGATTGGCCAAACTGGTCCCGTGTTTGATCAATCCGGACCAGAAGGGTTTCATTCCGGGGAGATACATCCACGAGTTGACCTTACAGTTAATCGGTAATATTGATCTTGCTGTGGCGAGGTCGGAGCGTTTAGCGGTGGCAGCTTATGATGCGGCAAAGGCTTTCGACCGTGTCAACTGGGGTTTCCTCTGGGATGTTCTTACCATCATGGGGTTCGGAGAGACCTTTATTCAAACTATAAGAGGATGCTATGAGGGTGCTTCGGCGGCAATTTTACTAAATGGCTCTTTATCACCACGTTTTGATGTCAGGAGGGGTACAAGGCAGGGGTGCCCCATCTCACCCCTCTTGTTCGACCTCTATATCGAACCTTTGGCACAAGCATTGAGGCTAGACGACCAAATTACTCCTTTTAGAATAAAGGAATACTGCTGCCAGCTGGCATTATATGCAGACGATCTACTGGTTTATACGAGCAACCCAGTAGAGGTTTTTCCCCAGAGTCGAGGAGATAATGGCAGACTATGGTCGATACTCCGGTTATTTAATCAACAATACAAAAACAGAAATAATGTGCTGGGGTGTAGACCAGTGGGAGGAAGCAACAAGCAGCCAGTTCAGGTATTTAGGCATATTAATTACATCTGATCTTAATAATATAGTCAAAATAAATCTGAAAAAGGTGACTAAAGATATTGACCATCTATTTTCGAGATGGCAAAACCTTCCATTAACAATATATGGCCGCGTTAATTTGGTCAAAATGGTCATTTTGCCCAAAATAACCTATCTATTTAACGCGTTCCCCTTAACATTCCAGGATAAAATCTTAAGGAAGATCCAGGGGAAGATAGGTAGTTTTATCTGGGCAAATAAGAACGCCCGGATGTCCTGGAAAAAACTGAAAAGAAGACTGATAAAGGGGGGGTTGGCACTCCCGGACATTGCGTGGTATGCTTTTACTTTCCAGCTAAAAAACATCCGCACACTTTTAAGTAGTCCAGACAACTCTCATTGGGGGCAGATTTTGAATACAATGTTGGATCAGGAAGGGGGTGGCCCTGGTTTTTAGGTCTCGCCTGTCAATGCGCATGCGCATTGAGAGAAGCGAGACTATAGGGCTTTAAACAAAGTTTACCTAACTGCGGCGATTTGGTGCTGTGCCCGTGGCTTTTAGGTCAATGCGCTTGCGCATTGACCTAAAATGCGCGTGCACATCACCAAATCGCCGTCTGTTCCCTCAGCCGCACTCCTCCCACACCTTTGAAGTGAAGCTACCAAATCGCCGTCTGTTCCCTCAGCCGCACTCCTCCCACACCTTTGAAGTGAAGCTTTG